>NC_090925.1:996615404-999115404 GCF_040938575.1 Ambystoma mexicanum | reverse complement strand
AAAGTAGTGACGAAAGCCCAGAGAAGGACAGGGAAAGAAACATTGCCTCCAAAGTCCCGAGGGACAAGGAGAGACGCGAAAGGGAAAAAAGGTGATCAAGCACAAGCAAGTACATCTGTAGGTATGGGAAGGGAAGAGAGTTAAAGAGATGGAAAGGAGATGAAGATAGAACTGGTGAGATGGCACTCACACCAAACGAATGGATGGGAGGGCAGATTTTATTGAAACTCAACGGTAAAGGCATTGAGAACATGAGACAAAGGGGAGAACCAGACGAACAAGAAAGAAAGAATAAGGAAAAAGGACGATTGAGAGATGAAGGGGCAAGAAAAAAGGATAGACAGAAACGAGAGCCGTTGTACCATGATGAACAGGTCAGAAAACAGGAAAAGGCGGAAGAACAAAGAAACCGCGATAATAAGCAGAGAACAGTTGATGATCAAGAAAGAATAGAACAAAGAAGAATAGAAGAAGAATATATAGAAGAATTCTTTCCTGAGTATGATTCATTACCAAGCACGTCTAGAGTAAATCTAGAAGATGACTTCGCCACCAGAAGTATCGGAGAGACAATTGATAAAATATATGATGAGATGGGACTAGAAAAGGTACCTCAAGGAAAGGGAAAGGATGAGTGCCTTGAAGGCTCTCAGTTGTATGATACTGAGGACACTTCACGCAGCAGCAGACATATATGGGCCTCATCACGAGTTTGGCGGTAACCCTTAAATCCGGCGGTCGCGCTATTACCGCCGGATTTAAGGGTCCGCGAAATCAGGGATTCAGCTGATTTCTCCCCAGCTCTGAGCTGGGGGGAAATCCGCTGAAAATTTGTGCTATTACTGCTGGCGGATTTCCCGCCGGCGGTAAGAGGGTGAAAATTCCCCATTGAGCCCAATGGGGAATGGGGCATTCCCGAATGGGCTCAGTGGGGAATGGGGAATTCCATTACCGCCAAACCCGTGATCCTGTGCTAATAGCGCCGGGGGGATTGGCGGTAGGGCTAATACCACCAGCGGTAATACCGCCAGCGTTACCGCCCAACTCGTGATGAGGCCTAAAGAGAGCTGTCTTTAGATAGGCTGACTCTAAATAGAAATGAGGAAGATGAGAGAAGCTGCACGAGTTGGGATCAGGCAATATGAGATGAAGAAAGGGAAGCCTGTGAACGAGAAGAAAGACGAGAGAGAGACAAAGACCAAGGTCACGAGAGATGTCTCTTTATGGGGAATAAGATGGTCGGATTCAACTGGATCCGCATTTAAAGTACCAGAGTCAGTGACACAGACAGATCGGCATGAAAGACTGCCACACGGTCAGAGGGGGGTGTCTCCCCGCCATATTTAAGCAGGTTAAGGACATTGCCAGGCAGACGGTGATGTGGGAATATTACCCCTGCGGTAGACAGACAAATGATGAGAGAAGAAAAGGAGTTTAGTGGGTCACAGTTTCCCTTATTAGAGAAGGGAGGGACAAGGTCACAGTATATACCATGGCCGCAGATGGATAGAGAGAATCTAAAAAACAAGCTCTCAATGTTGACATCTGGAGCTGGGAAATGGATACACGAGTTAGAAAAAATGACGGGAGGTAAGACATTGGGTCTAGGGGATATCAAGAGTCTTTTGATCGCCATACTTGGTGACAGAGCTGATGATGTTTGGGCACGTGCAGGTGACCCTGGTGTGACTACAGTTAATAAAGTGCATGACGGAGCACCATTTAACAATTGCAGAACCGCGGTATGGAAAGCACTTCGAGTGCTATACCCGGACACTTCTGACATGAGAGCTATAATGACGCGTAAGATGAAAGAAGGAGATGATCCGTTGCTTTACATTCAGACGTTGCAAGACACATGGGTACTGGAAACTCGTGAATATTGGGGGAAATCCATACCTGTGTTTTACCATATATTATGTCAAGGACTGCCAGAACAGGTGCAGAAGCAGGTCAAGAAATTGGTAGGAATCGAAGCTAAGCAATGATCAGAAATACAACTGACCACTGCGCATTATTGCAGGCTGCTGCAAGAGAAAAATCGCAAGAAGAATGATGCAAGGAAAGGCGAAGAGGCCAAATGAGTGGAGGAGAAATTGTCAAAATATGCCATTGAAGGGGCAATGTTAACTAGCACAGATGGATCCAATGGACTAGGACAGCTCACTGGGAGACCTTATGTGTTCCATTCTATCACTGACACCAAACCCTCATGAGGAACCAAGAGTACATGTCACTATAGGGGCTAAGGAATATTCGTTTTTAGTTGAAATGGGTGCGACACATTTGTGTACACATGAAGGTAGGTTTTCTTTATCCAGCGACGCCATGAATACCCAAGGTTTTACAGGAGCTACAAGCTGTGTTCCTTTCACAAACGAACTTCCAGTTTCTATAGGAGAATGTGAAATAACATTTTCACTGTTGTATTCGAGACAGAGCCTGCAATATAATGGCACTAGATTTGATGACAAAGTTAAATATGACAATCTCGTTCACTGAGGAAGGAAAAGTGTGTTCAACTCCAGGAATGCACTATTTAAATGTGTGCGAAATGATCAGAGCATACGCAGGACGAATGGCTATTAGAGCTATTCCATTAGAAGCTGAGATACTCGCATATGGAGTGCACATATTAATGTCATGGCTACCAGGCCTGGCAGACCAAACAATGAGAACCCCATATAAGTTTCTGTTCAGACTGAGAATACCTATGCATGAGGAAAAGGGACAAGTGTTTCCTTTAGCAATACAAGCAGCCATAGTGTGAGGAGAGATGGCTTTGCTTGATGGGCGTGATGATGAAGGCAGACAATGGTGCGCAATAATCGCCATTGGGGAAGGTTACAGATTGACTGACGTCACTGATGATGATCTGTTTGAAGAACAACTAGGTGAGGATGAGATGACATTTGAGGTAAACCTCATTTATTGGGTGAAAATGATTAATAGAAAGGTGCCCCAGAGAATGATGCTGGCAGAAAAACATCCTGAATATTTTGATGACGACATGGCAAAGGTGTCTGGCTCAGTATGGACTACAAGCCCTTATGACATAGGCTTACTGAAAGGAGTTGGAGAAGTGAAGATTAAATTGAAACCAGGAGCAATTTTACCAAAAGCAAGACAGTATCCCATGTCTAGGGAGGCATATGAAGGGATTTTTAAAACAATATCTGTCATTATGGATCAGGGCATCTTAGTGACGTCAGAGTCACCATATAATATGTCAGTGTACCCCGTGAAAAAAAGTAAAGGGGTGTCTTGGAGGCTTATACAAGTTATTTGCCCGATAAACCAGATAGTAGAGGCCAAGTTCACTCTAGTCCCTAGCCCGTCTACAATTCTATGTAACATACCTGTTAAGGCATGTTATTTCACAGTGACTGATTTGAAAAATGCATTTTGCTCAATCCCATTGTACAAAGATTTGCAGGATTTGACATCTTTTACGTTCAGACAAGTTCATCTGAAAAGCACAAGACTGCCTCAAGGGTAGTGTGAGTCCCCTTCGATTTTCAATAGAGTCCTGCAGATGGACTTGAGCAACATTGCATTAGAGAGTGTTGTCTTGCACTATGTGGATGACATTTTAGTTTGCAGCACAACAGAGGAAGAGTGCAGACGCGATTTCATTAAGCTATTGACTATACTGGCTGAGAAAGGATATAAAGTTGACAAAGAGAAGTTACAGTATTGTCAACAAGAGGTGTTGTACAGAGGCCAACTGATTTCACATGAAGGAAAGAAGGTTACCTCTGAAAGAGCTGAAGCTATATCTAAGCCACACACACGATAAAACACATGCAGAGTTTTCTAGGATTATGCAAGTATGTCAGGGTATGGGTCGTTGAGTACAGCTGTTATACCAGGCCCTTATTACAAGCCTTAAAGAAAGCACAGGCAACAAAAGAAAAAATCATGTGGACTGAGGTCATGGAGGAAGGGTTTGATGAACTAAAAAAGGTAATTTGCACGGCACCAGTTTTAAGGATTCCCAATTATGCATAGGAATTCTACCTGTTTTCACACACGGATGGTACTTTTATGACAGTAGTCCTTACACAGAAAACCACGTTGGGGTACAAGACCCTGGCATACTACATTGGGAATTTAGACCCAGCGATGAGAGGTAATTTCCCATGCGAACAAAGTATGGCTGCCGCTTCGTTCACCATAGGGAAAGCTACAACCATTGTTATGGGTGACCGAAGACGTTATTCGTTGAGCATGCATTATTTGCCATTTTAGAAAAACCGAAAGGTATATTGACATCGAAGAGAGCTTCTGTCTATGAAGTGGTCATATCAAATCCAGCAATTGAAATAGTTTGATGCAGAATAGTGAACCCAGCTATGTTTATAGCAGGGCCAGTTACTGAAGGAGAGCCAATACATGATTGTGCGAGCTATGAAGAATTCTATAATGAGACCCCCAGAGTGAAAGAAAATGCATTGGCAGAAGGATAAATCGTATTCATTGACCGTTCTTCTAGGATTGATCAAAACGATGGACAGAGATATACAGGTGCCGCTGTGGTAAAGCACATGGCAAATGGAGAATTTTGAGTAGTTATTATTGCACGTTTAGCTTCTCATTGTTCAGCACAGGCTGCCGAATTAGTGGCATTGATACTCGCAATTGAAGGACACGAACACCAGGAAGTAACGGTGTATAGTCACTCTGCCTATGTGACGTCGACAGTACACGCAGGCTTAGCGTGCTGGAAAAGGAGGAGATACTTCTGAGTGGATGGCACGCCAGTACAGCATGCTATCTTATTGGACAGGCTCATTAAGGCACTACAACTCCCAGTGGGCATAGCAGTTGTGAAGTGCACTGCCCCCATGAAAGGGACAGATTATATCTCACACGGAAATCAAGCAGCAGATGCCGGAGCCAAACATGTGGCAACTGAAGATGAAATAATGATGGATATGGGAATGCCTGATGTGCATGAGAAAATGATTGTTGTGAGGAGTGAGCCGGAAGGCTACATTAACATGCCAAATCCTCAGTTGATTGAGCTCCAAGGGGAGGCACCACAGGAAGAGAAGAATCTTTGGAAGCGAAGAGGGTGTTCTTTAAACCCTTCTGAGGCTCTGTGGTGACAAGACAGCACTGGTAAACCAGTTATGCCTATAGCGCTACTAAAAGTAGCACTGGAACAGTTACACTATCCAGCGCATGTAACAAGAGAGAATCTAGCAGCAACCATTGCTGAAGACTGGTTTGTACCAAACCTAGCAGAGCATGCTGCATTATTTATGATAAATTGCATAGTCTGTAAGAAATGTACGGTTGGGCATACACTACGTGTGATCAGAGAGTCATCCCAAGGCCTAATGGTCCTTTTCAGCACTTACATATCGACTATGTCGATATGATTCAAGTATGTAACGGGTACAGGTATCTAATTGTTGTGGTGTGTCCATTCTCTAGATGGATCGAGGCAGGTCCATGTACACACCCAGACTCTACCTGTGCAGCCAAATTCTTGGTGAGGAAAGTGTTTCCCAGATGGGGAGTTTGTGAAGTGATGAGGTCAGATAATGGTCCTCATTTTGTTAATGCAGTATTTGTACAGATCAGCTTGTTGCTTGGTAAAAAGCACAAGTTCTCTTCGGCGTTTCATCCACAAGGGAATGGAATATGCGAGAAGCTCAACGGCTTGTTAAAGGAAAGGATAGCCAAGTGGAAGCTTACTCTGAAGAAACGATGGTTGCACTGCTTACCACTGGCATTGCATGCACTCAGAAACCAGCCTGGTTCTGACCATCATCTTACACCAAACAAAATTGTGACAGATGCCTTTAATGCCTCAAACTAGAGCTAGATGTGATGCTCAGCCAACAGGAGAAGTGTTTGGATTGGTAGTGCAAAACTACTTGAATTGCATGACATCTAGTTTTGCTGTAATTTCAGGACAGCTGCAGCGATGAGGAGGGTGAAGGGTAGTACAGAACACAGAAGCAGATACTACAACAGACAAGGTTCCGGAGTTACATGTACCATAACTATACCCTGGGGATACTGTTTTAGTTCGGAATCACACAAGGAAAAGGTGGGACAGCCCTTTTATTGTGGAGGACATAACACCATCTGCAGTCAAGTTACAAGGCAGGAGAGCTTGGATCTTCCTTCGTGACATAAATCCATACATCGGAGAGACCCCTTTGTCCGCACCCCAATGTGGAGAGACTACAGACCACAGGGAAGAACCACAGCATGTGCAGACGAGATCTATGATGAGGAAGAAGGACGCTTGACCAGTCAAGTGAAAAAGCAAGGAACCTTTGTGATAAGGTTGTAGCCCAGTTATAGACATTTCCTTTGAGCAAAATAAGGTATAAAGGACACAAATATGAACACTCTGTGCATCCTAGTTGCAGGGTAAAAGAAGAGAATTGCAATCATTCAGCCATAAATAGCTTGTTGACTTTGGACTGAGGCACACTGAAGCCTTGATAGGAAAAGCTATGCCGAATTTTGGTCGAGGATGTATAAATTGGAAGAGAATACAGTATCCCGAGTCATTCGATACAGAGTCTTTGTTTGGACTTACTTATGGTGTCACACAATAGTGACCTCACCAGGAACATACTTACCTATTTTGAATTGGTATTGAGGTCCTACCCGTCGTTGGTGGGGAGACTTACAAGCATAACAGAATTTCTTCAAGATCCTGAAAACAAAAAAATAGTAAGAAGACTGCTCACAGAACAGTTTCTTTTACTCCCAGAGTACAACGAGGAGAAGACAAATGTCCCCATCACAAGAAAATCATAGATTAGTCAATGCAGTTTTTTTTCGTTTAATTGTGGATTTTCCAGACCTTGTTGGGAGACACGCTAATGTTGATGTGCTCACATTTATCCGTGATCCAGCTAACACTACAAACTTGAGCATGCTTCAAAAATGGCATAATAATACAGGTTGCACTTTCTGCTCATCAAAATCACAGAAGAGAGTAGAGACTTTCATTTGAGGGACAGATCGTGGAAGTGTTGACAAGAAATACACTTTTTTCTATGCTGACAGGGAAGCAACATATCATCTGGAGTGAAGCAGATTCGAGGTATATATGGAACACGTATTATAGACTTGCCGAGGTCATTGTTCATTGTTGGAACATTAAATTGCAAAACAGAACTGTTTCCAGAGACAAGAGACAGTCCATTATCCTAATTCAGTGGGCAACTGACCCAGAACTATTGATCCGAGAAGCAGAGACAGTAGAACCCAGAAGGAAGTGATAATAATGAAAATGTATTAAAGAACCAGTTTTTGCTTCCTTAGATGATCGAGATGGGCAATCAAAGCAGAAGCATTATTCTCCCTCAGGAGGAGAGACATCCATATTGCCCAAGAAACAAATGCTGTAAAATGACGTATAGATGCATTGTCTATGCATGCATCATATTCATAATCATATTTTTGTCATTGAAGATTAGTACCGCATTTTTTAAAGGTGCACAAAGTGTTGTTCCCATGCATTCACCTGAGGATGTACGCATGATACCTACAAGAATGCCCAGACCCTACATAGTCATTCCTGTTCCAAGAAAGTGTTACAGGGTGACTGAGCTTGAAATGGATGTGGTAAGCAATGATACACACAAAACACTTGTTTTAGCAAACGAGTTGAAACGCCAGAGACAGGGTCGGCAAAGCAAACCAGATAAGGGATTGATGAAAGTTACACCTATACAGGTAATGAGTACAAACACACCTGGTCTAGTATCAATGGTTTCAGAAGCACATTCCAGAGAATGGGGGTAGTTTTAACAAATAACGATGAGAAGTTTTATGCCAAAAAGAGCTGAAAGACAAATGGAGAAAATTGAACTTTTAAGGAGAAAAAAGGTTTAAGAAAATAAACAAACAGAGACAACACCTGCAAGCACACCTGCTCTTGCAAGGTATGATATCAGAGTAATGCCTGGGAGGACATAGGCAGAAATTCTGAGAGACATTTTCATGCCTAATTCGTATGTTGAAAGGATGAAGCTTATTGCACTTTTTCCTACCCGAATAGTAAAGATGGAAACACCCAGATCATTGATGGAGATGCCTGAGAATCCTCCAGCAAGAAGGAGCTATACAGAAGTACTATGTGGCATGCTTGTGGAAGCTCATATCAAAAGAGTAAGAGCCAGAATAAGCACACAAGAAGACGATAACAAATTGAATGATTACTTGGATAGCACTACATATGACACTCCAGAACCGATATGTCTTAGAGATGAACACAGCTATGGATGGAGGTGTTTGTGCAAAAATCAGAGAATCATGTTGCACATTTATACCTTCACACGATGACAAGAATGGAAGCTTAACAGAGGCCATAGGAGTGCTGACAAAACTACAGAATCAGATGATAGATGAAGTTGCCGAAGTTGATGATGACAGTTGGTTTGGAGCACTGTTCTCATGGGTTCCAGAATGGATGGCTGACACATTCAAGTTCCTAGAAGCCCTGTTGGTGATGATATTAATTGGATTCTGTGTGATCAAATTGATAATCTCACAATGCCAGAAGACTGCAAAGAAAGCAATAGGGATGAAGATCATGATTGATGTTGAGTCAGGATGGAAGCCCAAAGACCTGACTGATGAAGAAATAAGAGACTATGTGAAAGCCAGCATTTATGCACAGGAGGGAACAAAGTTCCTGTATCCAAGGAATCATAGAAAATATGTGGGAAGATGGATCTATTGCAGTCCAGTGGAGAATGTCAACTAATGACATGGAACCAGGATGAGCAGGTAAGAACAGCGGGATGCTTGAAGGGAGTCATAAAGATATGAACCCCAAGGAAGCATTTCTTCAGACTAGGATGTCTGGATTCAGTGGATGAAATAAAAGTGAAGTATGAAGAAAAAATGGATGCAAAGAAAGAGGTGAGAGTGGTCGATGAATCACCCAGAGGGGGGAGAGAAGAGGAAAGTGTCAAGTATCGCCCCCACTCCAGTTGCCCCCCCTCCCATTGCCTACCGAGTTCACACCAAAGTATGTGATGTATGAAGAACAGTTAAAGCAGCAGAGAGCAGCACATGGGCTCTGCCCAGTACCTATCAGAATAACAGCACCCATGAATATACCGATACCTAAGAAACCCTGGACAGTAAGGTATCCATTAAAGAAGCCATGCCTACATTCTAAACAATATGACGGTTGTTTGAATAAAATACCTGAAGAAGCAAAGAGGATAATGATGGAAAATGAATGGTGACGTCATAAGAAATCAGACTGACGCACATAAAGAAGATATAATGACCTAAGAATACTGACAAGAGACGACATATCAAGGAGATACCATGCATAAGTGACATCTTGAGCCCAAGGTGAAGAAGTTGATGTCAAGATGAAGAAACGTATGCCACATACATGATGAAGATATTTAGTTAGTTTAAATGTGTACAGATGCAAGTAACTGCAAGAGGCTAAGAAATCGTAAAGCTAGTTTATGCTTAATAGTCAGTAGATTGCGGCAAGTACCAATGTTTACAAGTATATACCTCTAGAAGCACTTTATGTAAGAATGCAAGTCCACTACGCACATGAGCAGAATTGAACAAAGGTTACAAAAGGCCTCAAATGGAGTGTGTCGCAGCAAGAAAATCGAGAATCGAGACAGAGCAAAACTCATCTAAGGATGACCATGCCAACAAGCCAAGGTCTTATCTGGATGGAATAGGCCGACATTGGATACAATTAAGGAGAAGCGAACAGAGGATCCTGTTCAGAAAGGTCAGGATAAGCTACAGACGTCAGAGAACTGGTAGAATTAAATCAAATATGCAAAAAGACACAGCGAGAAGCCGATTTCACGGTGTCCAGTCACGTTACATAGGCAATCTGGAAGAGTGAGTCTTTCACACCTATGCATGGATCTCCCCCATGTCCATACTCCTTAAATGTTCTAAGAGCACAGAGCAGACTCAAGGCCAAACTTCAAAGCAGGAATTGACACATGACTACTGAGGTGATGATTAATTGTAGCATAATTGGTGGGAAGCTAGGGTGCAGACGAGCTCCTCTGCACCTGGATGTTCTTTCTGCGTGCTGCTAGACGTAGGTGGAAAAGTATGAGTGGGGTTGATGCCAACCCAATCATAGTGGACCATGTAATCTAGGGTCCTAAGGTGACTAGAGCCAATGGGACGTACTTTTAGTGTCGTTCACAGTGGCCATTTTGAAGGGAGGGCTTAGATGCCCCACCTGACATTGATTATCCAATCCCCTCTCCCCAATACCATATACAGATATAGTACCTATGTTAAGTTACCTTCCTATAACCAATTGTGTTGCATGTTAGGTTTTTAAGGTTGCCACATAAAATGACGTTACTACGTGTGCATGTTGTACATCAGCATTGACAAGTTTTTGCTATAAATATTGTGTTTTTTCTTAAAGTAAGAAGAGCGAGAAGATCGAGCGTTTGCTGATGTTCGTTGTACTCCCCGTTTTATGAACTTGTCATTAAACTGACTCACTTTGCCAAACTATTGAGTTGTCTTGATTATTTGATACATGAGTATTACTCTGCATCCCCATCTATCTCGAGGGTACTGCTACTCATCTTAAAGGGCTGTTTTGAGATCATACAGTTCAATAGTTTGAAAGCCAATGAAACGTTGTGTATTTGATGACAGCGAAGATGACCTGCACTAGGGGTGTGCATACATTGTCTACCTGACTAGAGAGACCCAATCACAATCCTATCCCCCATAGAAAGTACATCTAGATATTCCCCTTGAGCCTATCACAACCCCAAGTAGGTTTTCTTATTTTGCCACATACTATGACGTCACTGATGACAGGTTTTTGCTATAAAAGTGTCTTTTTTCATGTGAAGACAGTTGAGATGCTTGAGCGAGCGTCCATTGATGTCCATTGTACTCCCTGTTTTAGACAATTGTAAATAAAACAGCTAAGTTTTGCCAACAAGTCAGTCTTATTATTGGTGTCAGAGTAAATTCTGCATCCCCATCCATCCAATAAATTGTTACCTCGCTTAAAGGGCCTATGGGTTCAGTGGCTTATATGTTGGATTTGAATACCCCTCTGCTGCCCTGAGTTCCCTCATTGGGTACATTCCCTTGTCATCGTCTGTATCATGGGATGCTACACTCAGAGGGGAAGAGGGAGGTGCAGAGGGATGGTTCCCTGGGTCCTTCACCTCCTGCTGGCCCAGCATCCACTGATGCCTCGCGGTATCTCCCTCACCCTCCTGAAACAGGCGCCATAATTCAAATATAGCCATGCGGTTGGTCAGTTTCTTCCCCTTGTAGGTACCCTGTATGTGTGTATATAGCGATTTCGCAACAGCGGCCATGGTTTAGTCATTTTTCCCTCAGTGCCCTTAGACCACTCTATGCTATACTTCTGGATCTTCTCTCTATAAGGCAGGAGTGTCTTACACAGGTGCTGAAGGGGTGTACCCCCCTTCATTTGCCCTGATACATTTTCTAATACCCTTACCTGACCTCAAGTAAAGGATTTCCACAGTCCGCTGTTAACGGAAAGGCATAATGTAATAACGATACTTCTCAATGGCTACAAGCCTCTCAAGCTCCAAAACAAAACAGGCAAGCTCCGCGCACCACCCCACCGTTCCATTCGCTGCCTCCTCAGGCACACCCACTTTCTTGCGCATGTGCCTTCCGCGCACCGCCGCTGGTTCACCTCGTCTGCCAATCCCAAGTTTCCCATACTAGCTCTTTACCGTCTCAAGCTCTCTGTGTCCTATGTGCAAACCTAAGGGTGATGTCACCAAGCTACCAGAAAAACATAGGAAAATCAAGCATTACTCCCAAACCACACAAAAATCCCACAGCTGTCTTCCTGCACTCCAGACAGAGAATACCAATATTCTCTTGTGATCGAACTGCACCCGCTGTGTCACCTAGAGTGTGAAACGCCTAACTACAGGAGACATAACCAGTCGACTCATCTTCCGCTGTCTAGGCCAGCTCCCTTGCTAATCCTCACGGGGATACCGGCATCTATGACCCTAGCTAAAACGCCCAACCCACAGCAATAGCACTATTTACATATCTTTTGACATCCAAGCCCTCAAGTCAATAGTCTAGGTTATTCCCCTGAACCTTTTACCTCTAAGACCGAATGTGCCCTAAACATAGAAAAGGGACTGCTACCTCCGCTCATGTCCCTACTCACTTGACACTACTTAACAATACTTTGACAATACTCTGTGTTACTAGACAATACTCCACAATACTCAATACCCTCCCTCATACCCACAGTGCCATTAGACTGGGTCATTACTTACACTCCGTGGTTTGCTAGCATTGCTCGGCTTTCCGCTCCCCGTCAAGGTGCTCGCCTCCCCGCCTTAGTCTGCCTGGACAACTCGCTGTTTTCGAGCAGGATGATTCACAAGGGGCTCCTGATGACGTGTACACGGGCACGTGCTTTTCCGCCTTCTTGAACTATTCAAGCGTCCTGCAGCCTCTCAGGTTCGGCGGCAAAGGATACGACATGGTGCCGGGCTGGCGCATCCAACCATGCCTCTGCTACCAACTTGTTGGGACAAACTCCCAGGTATGGCAGAGGGCCACTAGGAGTTTGTGGACTCTCAGAAAGCCCAACACCTTCCTCAGGATAAATGGAAGACGAAGTCAACGGATGATGTCACAACCTGGCACGTCCTCCAGGAAACCTACCGGCTCACCTAATTGGATACTGAACCTCTTACCACCTATAGTGGATGCTATACATGTTATTCTACTGGCCCTCGCATGTCAGGTGGCTGGCCTGGTCCATCCCCAAGTCACTAGCTATAACAATGTTGTAGTGTGGGGGTCCTACCATTGGTTCTTGTCCGTTGCTACCCACCCCTAGGATACTGAACTGTGGTTGGCTAGAGCTGAGGTCCCCAGGCCTGGGATCTGCAAAGATTATCCGCTCTCGGTGTAACTCTTCAAGGTAATAGAATGATTATGTGTCTGCATTGTAACTTGTGTGTACCACCTTAGTGTATGAGAGTGCTCTTTTGCTCAATGCAACACTTCTCTCACATTGTAACATATTTGTTGCAGACCTCTTTCTGGTAGCCTGAGATTGTCTCCATTTCCCAGAGCTGGTCGCTGTCCATTTACTGCATCAGCCGGGTCATGTGTTCAGAAACCATGATTTTGAGCTGTGCAGCTCTGAATTATGAGAAATTATTCGTATTTACAGTAGCTGGTGCCTTTGTCGTCTAAGGAATAGAATGTCGTCTGTATCTTGTGGCCTTGGCAGTGGGTCCTGTCTCACATGTCTTGCTCTTGTCCAGCCTGAATTCAGCTCAGCTCGGCTCTTGCTGAGAGGTCTGTGGCCTGCTGTAATTTTCCTAAACCATTGTAATGCGGTTTCTACAGTGTTCGTGCTATATGGCTTCTCGGTGCTTTAATCGAGGCTGTCAATTGGGGTCTTTGGTTACGACCCGAGGCTCCTCATCCACGCTGGAGTAAACTCATACTGCACCTGGGCTGTAGGGTGGGTTAAGTGTGAATGGCTGGCTGAGGGGGAATCTTGCAACATACTTGTCAACCATTGGTCTGTTGGGAATTCGTCCAAAATAGAATGAGTGATTGCAGTGTTTCCTGGCCTTCTTCCGTGTCATGAATTTCTTGGGAGGGGTGGTAGTATTCCCCATCCCCCATCCCTCTTCAACCCCCTCTGGTAAGCAAGCCTCAAACATCCTCCTGACTATGATTAACACAGATTATAACAGTAGCAGATAGGCTCATGCAACATTGTATGCTCATCGTTGCATAGGCCCTCATGATAGGTTGGAATCCTCACCCAACCTTGGACACTCGGCTCACTAGCAGCATGTAAGCAAAACAAAACTCAGATGCAGAAAACAATGTCAGAATACTACCCACTTGCCCAAATAGTCCACCATCTCTCATCAGCTGAGCCTTCAATCAAGGCCTCTTCTTTGCAGTTGATCTTGCGAGCTGTTCTCTTCTCTAGGACTTTTAAGGTACACCACTATCTTCGTCTGGAGCTTAATTAATAGGCCTTGTTTTCGAGTTCTGATTTTGTCCATTCAGACCTTCTATTTAGTGCTATTTAATTCCATTAAGCTGGGTGTCATTATTCCTCTTGGCCTCTGGAGACTTGGTTGCTCTGTCTCTTATAGGCTTTTCTGCATCTTTCATTGTCAATATTTGGCACTTGCAAATGTTTACTCATTTACCTAATCTAAGAGAAATACGCCCTGCGTACTTTAAGGAACCTTAAGGTGTATCATCCGCTAGTCCCCAGAGAGCTGTCATCCAGGTGGCCAGGAAACGGCTATCGCTATTGGATCCAGTTCCTGGGGTCGACCAGTGGGGGAAGATCACCTAAATGGGGGATCTTTGGGGAGTGGAGGTGGGGCACCGGCAGGCGAGACACTGTACCTCCTTGCTTCTAACCCTTTTTTCCCATCCTACCACGTACGATACTCAGAAGCTCTATCCCCCTATTCCCGACATGAACACTTTCCTACACCGTGAAAGACAACGGACTAACACCAAAGCCGTTTACCTAACATGTCTAACTGTTACTCTCACTTGGTATCCACAGGGACGCCACCCAGCCGGGTTACTCGATGGTATGCTTCTCAGCTTTGCCCTGATGTGGTCTGTGGGGGAAGGTTCTGCCTTGTGGTAGAATTAGGCGTGCTCTCCGTCCTGCCTTCTTTACAGGGGCGCGTTGTCTTTCATGGGCGAGTGCAGTCCAGTTACTTCACCGATGCCGGCCCGTTTGATATTGTTCAGGTAGGTCTTATTGCTTTTCTTTAGTTTTATTGCTATCATGCTTGCCTTTCTTTGTTTAAAATGTCTCCTTTTTCTCCTTTAGGTATGCAGAGCTTCAGCACGGCGAACTGGCTTGGTTGAGCCCCGCTGGTAAATGATGGCGCATTAAGAGCGCTATGATGCGGTAAGTAAGCGCTATGCGCAGCGCTGCGAAGTCTTGCCTTTGCTAACCTGTGTTTTACTTCCTTGTAGGTCGTGGTGTCCTTCAGTGCGAGTGGAATGTCCGGAGCGGTGCCAGCCGAGAGGCGACCAGCCAGGTAAGCCTTTTGAGCAGTTCGTAATTTGTAAATTCTCTACAGCTTTAATGTTGCCTCTATCTTCCTCTTTCAGGTCGTTCTGTCCGGGAGGCGTGCACAATCGAGGAAGCTGTTCTCACTAGCTGCGAGTGTTTAAAGATGAAGACTGCAAGTAAGATGCTGCTGCTAATGATGTTCCTTTTGTCTCCTTGCAGGTTCTGCTTCTCTCAGGTTTGAGGGAATAGCTGGACACAGTGAGTGTCACGTTGCAAGCTGCAAAGTTACAGAAAGCATGTTCTGCAGTCAGGGTGTGGTTTATATAGCCCAGGTAAAGTAGTACCAGGGAAAGTAGTTCCAGGCCTGCCACACCCAAAACACAAGACCGCATAGCTTGGTTCTTAGGGAACCAAGCTATGTGGATGCCTCCATGTTGGCTGACAATACAATAAAGTAGTTCCCAAGCACATTGTTGTTCACGGTGTATGAGCCTGGTGCCATTGGTGCCAGGACTGGCCCCATGAGGGCTTTTGAAGAGAATGCCAGGCTCTAGAGGCCTGAGTCCTGACTGCACTTGGCCAATGGGTTTGTCAGAGGGGGTTTTGGGCAAGGGTCGTGACACCAACACATGGGTCAGGCAAATTCAGGCAATTGACAATAACTACGCACACCTGATGGCCCTTTCCCTTCCCCACAGGGATAAAAAGGGGGCACAAGAGCACACTTTGAACAAGGCCGAACACATGAGGAAACAGATGCACCGGACCCGGCAGTTCAAACGGAGGAGAGAGATGGCGAGACCTGGAGGGATGACGAGGTGGGACTTGCCCTTGCCCTTTTCAACTCAGACCTGAGAATCCTCCGAAAGGGAAATCATAAGACCGGGAAATCCAGCTGGCGTGTGGTGTGACAGGTGTCAACGACACACAGGGCCCTCCCGTGCTGATAGCCAAAGCGGGGAGAAGCGATTGCCACCATAGTGCCATCCTTGACTCCCGAGACAAGAAACTCCAACAGTTCAGCACAGCTGATGAGTCGGAGAAGACAGATAGTAAAACCAAACTCTGCTGGGCTTAAGGTTGATTCTACAATCTTGTTGAACAAGAACTTGTGTAACTGAACTTTAAAGAAACCCTAGTAAAAGGTTCAAAAGCAGCATGATCAGGAATCGCGCGGCGCTCCTTTCAAAGGACTCTGACTGAAGCCTTTGTGGGTTGTGTTGTTTTGTTGAAACTATGAGAAGCAAGAGGCCTTAGGAGAGGCCAGTGTGAAGTGTCAAAGTGGTCCTATGAGGGTCTAGCAAAACCCCTTGTACACTCAAAGGTCTTTGACACATTAGAGAAAACGGATTGAACTGTGAAACTGGCAAATGTGAACCCGACAGAGGGATGACTGCGAATTGAGGGTAAACAGGGATATACCCATGAACATTGTGACGACAAGTGTGAACCCAGCTGAGGGATGTCCACAATGGATAGTTGTTTAAAAGGACATTGAGACTGTTGAATGATATGTTTTTGAGTGAAAGGCCGTAACGTTGCAAGAAGGATCTGGGCCCGGAAGAGGGGGATCGAAGGGGCAAAGAGCAATCGCCCAAAGTGAAAGATTACCAAAGGAACTTTTGTTTGTTTATTGTTTATGCTAAAGCAGGCCTTCTAAGGCAAGAGACTTAACCCTAGAAGGTCCTGCCATCATTGAAAGGAACTGTAACCTCATGCTGGCGAGGCCCATGAATGTGCTGTGCTCAAAGGTCCTGCCTTGTCCCGTGCTACAAATGTGGACATGGGAGACCCCAGCCCTACCATCTTGACTTATCATTTGGTGAACACGTCTTTCTTTTCTTGTGAACATTATCCCACACTACTTTGTAACTTAGTTGTAAGGATTGGCAATTTTTTTTTTTAGTGGAGGCCCTTTTTATTTGACAAGATGCCACTAGGACTGCCTTATTATTATTTGATGGTCATAGCTTGCTCCCATCTTAGATTTAGGTTTAGAGTAGTCATTGTTTTCCCCATTATACAGTTTAATAAAAACCTTTGAACTCTGATCACTTCTGTCTGTCTTTACTGTTGCCACCATGAGTTCCTTACAGTACATTGCTTATCCGTGTTACCTCCCCTTGCACCCTTCAGCAGCTTCTTGCTGTGGCATCCCTGTTCTCTGACCAGGATGGATGAATTTGTTCATGGATGAATTTGTATTTCCAGCCTCTGTCAGCTCTGCAGCTCTGGTCTCTCCCCTTCAGCTCTTCGCTTACTATCCTTGAGAGCCGACATCCATATTTTCACCCATGTTATGTTTTCTACTGCAGCAAGCTTTTCTATGACTCATCTACCTTGCGTTTCTGCATATATAGATTCACTTTGTCTCTTATCACTTATTTCTTTGGTGCACATGATTTCCTTCTATTCGATTACATGTTTCTCTATATTACTTCAGTTACATCTTCATTCTTAAGTATTCTTATATTGTTTCAGTGCATCACTGTATCTTCTCCTTATGACATCACTTTGCACTTGTCAGATCTTCTTTACAGCTCCTCGATATTCAGTGGTTCCTGCAACGTTCCTGCTACCACCTCAGTACAAGGGTACATTCGATTCGGCTGTCTGAGCGCATAGTATCTCTCATATCCTTTAAGTGGTCTTGTAGTTACCCAAAAGGATAGAATCGTATGAGTGACTTGAAGCCAGTGACTTGCAGCATATGTACTTCACTTTATGAATAATAAAAATGAAATCAAAACTCGACCACCAGGTGTACCTCAGAATCTCACAGGTCCCTGGCACCCTCGCTAGTCCTCTCGCACGTGCCTCATCGCTATTGCACTTGGTCAATGACCCATGAGACTTCTCTCAGCACTTACCACAGTTATTCTGACTGACTGGGTGCACTTGGATTATCCTGCCCCTGCACTTATCCCCCCACTCTCCTGTACCGTCTTGCATGTGAATGATCTGATCGTATTGTGTCTTGAAGATCGTCCATCTATCTTCCCTGTCTTCCCTCCTTGCACGGTGGCACCTCAATGCACTTGGAAAAACTGCAGAATATTCATCAGACCTATTCTCTGTTATCTACACTGTTAATTGTATTATATATGCATTTACTCTGCCTGTACAGACTTGTATCGTTCAGAAATTCAAGGGTTCTGAATGACTTGTTTTTATCCCCTTGTTCCCTCCCTCCCTCCTTGAGCGCTTTGAAACACTTGCCTTGTTTATAGGTGCTTTGTTCCGGTGGCCCGAATCCTCCCAGGAGAAGGAAAGCGAGTCTCCTGATTGCTGTCAAGGACTTTCACAATGAATGGGCACCTTTCTGAAGTAAGTCTCAGAAATGTTTTGAAGCTGATTAGGCCAAGTGTAGTGCCAGGAAGTCACATATGTCAACCGTCTAGGTAGCTAAAGGCATAGCATTTCTAAATAGGGTAACCTCTGCCAGGAACGTTCTAAAGACCATTGCGACCGCACTAAGACCAAAGACCAAAAGGTCCATTTTTTAAATGGCAGTGAAAGGAAGAAGGAGGCACCGACGGCTTTAAGAAAAACCAAGGAAACGTTGATGACGGCATTTACAAAATAAATGCCATGTGAAAACAGGAATCATTCAGATTCACTGACAATTGTCAGGATTGTATGCATTGATGCCATTTTGAAAGTGGCAAATTTAGCAAACTAGTTTATCCCAAAGAAATCAAAAAAGGTATTTAATTTTTTCACTTTTACTCTAACACTATGCGATAATGTTCTCTGCCGTGTGACTCCATAGAGACAACCTCAGTAGTCGCCAGTAGCAAGCATTTCCGAGCATTCTGCAGATAACTTTAACATCTTTTGAAAGGTCCAGAATCAGGTAGGTGGCAAAAACAGGTTCCATTTGTGGGTAGTTGTGTAATGTTCAAGCTCTTATTAATCTAACCGCCTTGAGGGGCCGGCCTTCATAAAGCAAAGGCTCTAACCGCAAATGCAACAGCGAGTGGAATATATTTTAATTTGTAATTTTTATTTATTTGTCTTTGTAATTTTATTTATATGTAAAGCGCACCAATCCTTGAGGCATGTTAGAAGAATATTCTTTTTTAGATTGCTTCTAGAAGAGAAATGGTTGGCATCAAGGCCAACAGATGGCAGAAGATAGTTCCTCAGATGCAGGGCGCTGGACCAGGACATTTTGGAATCCCATTCTAGCTTTCTATCACAATACCTTTATCCTAAAATCGAAGCAGCCACCCAGAGAGTAGTGTATTATTTTATGTTTATGATACCCTCCTAACGTTGAACCTATGCACTAGATAGTCCAATTTAGAATGCATATGGTCTTTGATAGGAGCACGTGGTCACGATCTCCTTAAGGTGGACAGATGATCTTATTTACAAATCTCACCTACTAGTCTTACTGCAGCATTATGTGCAATCTGAAAAATGTATGTTAAGGTCTGTGATATTCTGGCATAAATGGAGTTTCAATAGTCAAAGTGGGAGTGAAGTATGACCCAAATGTCATGTGTTCTATCATCTGCTGGTATGACACCTGCTTTCTCTTTCATGTGATGCAGTTAAAAGATAGCTAACTACATTGCCATTTGAACCTCCGCTGTCATAGCATCTCTCCATCCAGTCCAACTCTCTTGTTGGTGTTCAGTGGGAACTAATTGGACTGCATCTGTTCATCCCTGCCTACAAGCATGGGGATAGTTCACTAAATATGTGTAGGCTCACACCCACAGACAGATACATTAGGATTGATGTTGAACAAAGTGAGTGGCAGAAGATACTAGTGTGCCTGCATATGTTGTCATGTTCCCTGATGAAAAGTGGCATTCCAAGAATACGGCTGAAGCCCTTTAACCTGGAAATTACTCTAGCCAATGCAATGCCTCCAGGCCAGCTTCAGAGACCTCCTTCAAGCATGACATCAGGATGAAGATGTCATTAATGGTAAATACCATTGAGGTGTCAAGAATCACCAATAGGGAAGTCACATCTCTGTCAGTGACGGTCAAATGAATATTGCAAACTCCTAACAAGGCAGACTCTATATAATACTGTGGTCTCAAAGCTGACACAGTGGGTTCAGAAACTGGTAAATTTCAAGATGGGTTCGCAGTTGCATCGTCACTTCATCATCCATAATCCTAGCTATTGGAAGGAAGCTGGTGAGAGGTCAATCGATGTCATAGACATCGATACAAAGGGAGTTTTCCATCAATGGTTAATCTATCCCTTTTTTAGAGTGTGAGGGAACCTTCATTAATAATATTGATAATGAAAGAGGAAATGTCACTAACACAAGATGGCAGGATGCAGCTAGAAATAAGGTACATTTCTGACTCTCAGTTTCAATTTTTGAATTTTCACCAAGATAGAAATAGTCTATAATCTGAGGGGTGTGCTTCAGGCTGGGCCTAACTAATGCCCTTGAGAAAGTGTTGGGAGGCAGATGAATACGTCATCGATAGCTTCTACCTCTCCCTGCACCAATACTGCAAAGGTGAGAAACGTTACTCACTGAGAGAGCCATTCTGCCCTTATCCACACAGGGACATCAAGGTTTGGGAACAATGTCAACTGAAGACGGCAAAAGCATTCAAATTAACTTTGTAACAGTAGAGAAGCATGCACTAGACACAAAGCAAATATGCATTCCACATGAAGAACATGAACAATAGATAATATATGCATTTAGACATGAAGAAAATGAACAGACCATCCACAGACATGAAGAACACTAACATTACCAATGTGTATTGTGAATACAACATTAACGGAATACAAATATAGCTAACTAACAGAAATGAGAGTGTAGAAAAGCAGCCATCTTCTTAAAAATGGAAGCCACAGCATGTCTCTGCTCAGGCCTCAAACCCTCAGGAAAACTCAAAAGGCTGAATCCACAAAAATACATGTAAGTGCAGAGCTCTGACAGTAGCTGGCAATTAATGCCAAAGTTAAAGTGAAATAAGGGAGGACATAGCAGTTCCCAAGACACAAGCAATAAACCTCCAGATTGATTAAAGTTTTAGAAGAACACAAACAACCTTTGTTAGCCAGGTGCAACAAAACAGAAAATCAAAAGACTCAAGCGTATCCACAGTGGTAATAGAGAACACAACACACAGATTAACATTAGCTGAAATCTCAATAAATAGAAGGTATATCTATTCCAAATACATGTGATCCAAAATTGGAGAACACTGGCAATTCATCAGAAGCAACACAGATAGGACACCAGTCGTATTCCCTAAATTTGCATGTAGACATGAGACGCCACACAAGGCCAAGTAATTTATCGTCCTCCAGGTCCTGTTACCTCATTCTGTGAGGACATTGACACCTTGCTCTCTTTTCTGCTTCCTTCTACTGTCTCTCTTATTGTTCTAGGTGACTTTAATCTCCATCTCTTATCTACTCACTCAACTCTTCCATTTCTTTCTATTCTTGAATCTTATTTCCTTACTCCTCTATCTACACCTCCTTCCTATATATCAGGCTCCTGTTTAGGTCTTATATTTACTTCATCTATAGTTGCATCTCCTGTATCTTCTCTTCCAGTCTATTTTTCAGACCATCATCTGCTCTTGTTCTCATTTTCTTCTGCTGTCTCTTTTTGTATTACTTCTTCTTCTTCCTCTCTTACTTTTTTACATCGTGATCTACGTAAATTTAACACAACCCTTTTCACGTCTAAAAGCGCTTCTAAACTAGGATCTCAAGCTTCATTTTCTAACCTACCAGTAGATGAAGCTGCCTCTATTCTTTCCTCTTCACTTGCTCTGTCTCTCGATTCCCTACATCCCTCTTCTCCTTTTCCCCTGTCACATAAACCTCCTCAACCCTGGTTGTCTTCCCATCTTTGATCTATGTGCTGTGCTCTTCAGCGCTTAGAAAGTTTTTGGTTAAAACAGAAGACACCAGAAAATTATACTTCTTATGTTTGTTATCACACTTTATATGATAACTGCGTTCTATCTGCAAAGCAATCTTATTTCTCTGATCTACTTTACTCACAATCTTCTCATCCCCTATATCAGACCCTTCTATTAAATCTACTCTTACTGCTACATATCTTGAACTCTACTTCACTAGTAAGGTCTCCTCATTTCGATCAGCTATTGAGTCTTCTCGTGCTCAGGACAATTCTATGTCCTCTGTACCTTTTCTTGAATCTCCAAAGGCAACTTTCTCTGGCTTCACCCCTATCAGCAATGAAGACACCCTTTGCCTTCTTGCTTGTGCTCACCCTGCTTCATCTCCTCTGGATCCCATACCATCTGTAATTATACCTACAATCTATCCTTCTCTTGTATCCTGACATACTATTTTATTTAATTGTTGCCTTCTCTCATCTACTTTCCCCTTGTTATTTAAGCATGCCACTAGTATTCCTATTTTGAAAAAAACCTTCTGCTGATGTTTCTTCTCCCTCTTATTTCAATCCTATCTCACTTCTCCAATACCTCCGTAAATCCTCGAACACATATTTTACACTCAACGTTCTACTTTTGGCTCTCAACATTCTATTCTTCCTTGTTTCCAATCTGGGTTTCACCCAGATTATTCACTGCGACTGCTCTCCTTTCTGTTCTTGACTCATTACAATCTGCATGTCATGCTAAACAGTCTTCTCTTCTTATACTTCTTGGCCTTTCTGCTGCATTCAATACTGTTGAACATGCACTCTTGCTCTATGTTCTCTCTTCTTTTGGTTTTTCTGGTTCCACTCTATCTTGGTTGGAATCCAATCTTTCACAGAGCACTTTTTCAGTTTCTTGGGCTGGGGTCTCCCCTGAAACATATTCACTCACTTGTGGCATTCCTCAAGGCTCAGTCCTTGGTCCTTTTATTTTTTTTCCCTCTACCCTTCTTCACAAGCTGGGGTTATCACTTCTTTTGGGTTCTTGCATCATTTATACGCTGATGATACACAGTTCTTCCTTTCATTTCCACATTTCCCTGATGGGATCCATCACAAACTTAGCACTTACTTACTGGCTATCCAATCATGGATGTCCGATCACTTTCTTGTTCTTAATGATGCAAAAACTGGGGTCATTTTCTTTCGTTCCAACTCAACTTTTCTATCTTCTTTACCTTCTGTTTTTTTCATTTCCACCTGCTCAGTTACTTATCTCATCAGCTGTGTCCAATCCTGGTCTTTTTCTTGATTCTGATCTTTTTATACTCACCACGTCTCACTTACTGCACGCTCCAGTTGTTTTCATCTCTATAAAGCCTGTTTGTTTATGACTTGTAAAGCAACAAAGTTATTGGTGTCTGCTTTAATCTTTTCACAAAGTTCCTACTGCTCCTCTGCACTTTTTGGACTTCCAATCTCTCGCTTGGGTCCACTTAAATCTGTATTTCATGCTTCTATTCATGTTCTTAGTCAATTGGCTCTCTGTGACTCTCTCTCTTCCTCTCTGGTTCAGCTTGGAAGGCTTTCTTTTCATAAACATCTTAAGTTTAATTTCTTATGTTTGATGTTTAAAGCTATTTATGATTTTGCCCCTCCCTATTTTTCTTCTTCTTCGCTTGTCTCTTTCTATCTTCCTTCGTGTCCTCTTCTGTCTGCCTCCCATTTCTGCCTTGTTGTCCCCTCTCCTCCTTGTGTCCAATCTCGTTTCCAATCTTTCTCTCTCTCCTTGCACCTTTGAATTGGAATACTCTCCCTCTCTGTCCGATCTATTACTGTTTACTCCACCTTTCGAGCTTCTTTACACTCTCATTTACTTTCATCTGGTTAGCCAGGTCCTATTGCAATTTTGAAATACTTTAGGCCTCATTACGGGTCGGGCGGTCCGGAAATAACAGTGGCGGTAAACCCGCCGCCACTGTTAATTCCGGACCGCCCGATGTCGAGTCCTGCAGGCGGGAGGTGGTGTTCCCGCCAGGTCTGACCTGGCGGGTTTAACACCGCCCGCCTGCAGGCGGACGTGGAAACACCAGCACCATCATGAGATGGTGCCAATGTTTCATCTTCCCCATTCCCATTGAGTCCTATGAGACTCAATGGGAATGGGGATTTACCGAATTCCGCCTCCTGAATTCCCGGGACACCAGGGTGTAATGCCCTGGTAATTCCAGGAGTCACAGAGGCGGAATGGTAATACGAGTCCGGCGGTATCTGAGCCAGAAAAACCGGCTGGTTGCAGCCAAACTCATAATGAGGCCCATTGTGTTTTAAATATTGATCCTACTGTCTGTACTGTTTTTTAATGCTATATAAAGCGTTTTGGTGTAAGGAGCTAAATAAAATAAAATAAAATAAAATACAAAATACAAATGCAAGTACAAAGGGATTTCCCAGTCTCATGGCCTGAGAATGAAGATGGCAACTTTAAATTGGAGGAAGAATATTATATGGGCCTCTCTCCCCCTACTCTATGTCTGGCTCTTATCCTGACAACCTTCAAAGTGTCCAAGAATGGTAAGCAATATGCCAACCTATTAAAATCCTTAGAGACATGCTGCCCATCAAATAGTATGCCAACCAACCCCTTTCCGTGAAGATGTAGTTTAAACTTTATCAATATAGGGGTGTTACAGGTGGAGTCATCACATATGTCTAACCCAATGAAAATGTTTAACCTGTATGGAATCTATCTGTAGTCCAACCCACTAACCTGTCCCCATTTCCCACAAGTTTTGTAAACTGAGATTAAGTTATGACATCATTGATGATAAGTTCGCATTACTTAAGCAATTGTTTTTGATAAATATGTCGAGAGCGAGGAGATTTTAATACTTGTATGCTGTCCCAGCTTTGTTTCAATGCAAATAAAGTTGTGTTTTGCCGTGTACTTTGTCTATTCCGTTATTGAGTCTGTTTGGGATTGACTCTGTTTCTTCTCGGTTTACCTGGGACTTTTGGGCCACGTTAACAAAACTATCAAGCTTACCAACAACTTCAATGCACTCTCCTGTTATTAGAATTTCTGGGGGAAAGAACTCTGAGGAAGCTGATCCAAAGCAAGGCGAAAATTGCTGAGGGAATGGGGCCTGTGACAATCATCCAGAAGCTGTCACTTATCCCCAGAGGGGAGCCCCTTTCCATGAGACTAGGGAGCTGCGGCTGCTAACCAATAGTCCCTTTAAGGGTGGTAAAATGTAGGAGGACCTCATGGTGAGGAGCTCCCCTCCTGGTGATAAGGATGTTACTCCGGGACATGGTCCTTTTAACTCCTGAACCCATAGGGTAATAACAACACCCAAACCTTCTCTGTGATACATTCTGAAACCATGTGTTATCGTACACTGTCAGACAATCTTGATGTGATAAGTACAGGGACAAAAAAGATCCTGAGCATGCTGCACTCAAATAGCAAGAGTGCTTGACCAGCTGTTGTTAATCGAGCTAACGTTATGCTAGGGCAGTCCCTGCTATGTAAACCAAACAGCAAAGAAGGACTTTGTTCTCTTCTGAATCCGTAAGGAGAACCTAGCAAGCAAGGACACTGTTGAGAAACCTGTGAGGTTGAAATTGGGCTTCGGGAGACTGCAGCGAGGCAGCTTTCCAGAGTAGCAGAGACGAGTAGCCGGATGCCATCGGAGCGTCTTGCGAGTTGGCTGATATGAAATGATATGATATGATATGATATGATAGTTTATTTATATAGCGCCTGTACACAATGTGTTTCAAAGAGCTTCAAGGCAAGGGAGGCAACAAGGGAAAATACAATGACATTCTTTCAGGCCATGAACAGTAAGGATGTGAAATTAGCTATCGTACTCGGCCTGGCGACATTTCAGATAGTGCAAGAGCTAAGACATAGATAAGGAATGGAGGGAGAGAGTGGGAAGGAAATGGAAACAGACAGGCGACTACCGTACTAGGCCTGACAACATTTCTGGTAGAGACGGAGAAAAACAAAAGGTGGGGGAGAAGGGTGCAGAAAGGGAGGGGAGGAACAAAACAAACGACTATGATACTAGGCCTGACGACATTTCAGATAGTGCTGGAGGGGGCCTGGGGAGGAAAAAAACAGTAATGGGAGGGTGGAGGAAACAGACGAGGTTGCTATCATATTAGGTCCAGGGACAATTCTGATAGAGTAAGTGCATAGAAGAAATTATGGGGAGGAAATAGGAAAATGGAGAAGGGAAAGGAGGAGAGAACAGAGACTAAGCAGTCAGAAAGAGTGGGGAAGCAAGAGGGGAGAGCGAATACAATTGCAGAAGTCAGTAGTAACACATAATGTTGCAAGCCAGGATACAAGATGAAGATGGGAACAGCATGATTCAGGGCTACAAGATGCAAAGTAAGTCCAGCATGAGAGTTGAGAAAGAGTGACGCACCGTGAATGAATGAAGTCCATAAAAGTCAAATCCAGCTGGGAGCCGGCGCACTTGAAGTGGAGTAGCTGAGAGGTGGTGGCATGACCTGTTCTGGGTGAACCCTGCGATCTGAAAACAGGATTGAGACCACCTGCTCTGGCTACCGCAGAGCCACTTAGGCGAATGTACGGTGAGCACAAGAAACTGTTGTGCTGGCGTGATCTGTAATGGGTGGACCGTTCACTTCAGAACTTGCTCTGAGACCGCCAGCAGTACCTGGCCACGAAGACTAGCGGGCCAACAAGGAGAAGTAGAAGTAGAAGATAAAAGAACAAACCCGCAACCCCTTGTGAAACCGGTGAAGCATTCCCTGACAAAAGATAATGGGAATAAGAGTAAGTCTGGGAAGGGCCGTGAAAGTGCGAGAATGTATATCGTGAAGCAAAAAAAGTAGAAGACGAAAGAAAAGGTAGTGACGCACTTTGTGAGGTCATTCCATGGGCAGCTCCACAAAAGTGCTGTACTAGAGAGTCAGGGAGCCTCTACATCATCCCAGTGGGGGCAAGTTAAAGAAAGTAGAGAGCATACCTCGCCTTTGTTTAGGAACCTTGCAACATTTCCTGATGTTGAGAACACTGCACCTTGAGAGACTCATACCCAGGAGAATGGAGTCAATCTCCTGGGTTGTAGAAAGAATCACTTTTCTTAGATTAGGATTTCTGTTTAAACGTGTCACACCTGCGGTACGATCCACACTGCGCTCCTTGCTTTATCATTCTATGCAGGAGCAAAGATGGCAGAGAACGGCTCCCTTCTGGCAACGCTGGAGGTTGCTAGGGAAACGGAGGTTGTTGTCACGTAGTCACATGACTGATCAGCTGACCACTACGTTGCCAGCCAGTAGCACGACACGCCCCCTCAATTCCCGTTCACCTTCCCATAAAGGTGTCTGTAACGCCAGGCTAGGAGCTTCTGATTAGCGTTACTACTTTCATACTTTTACTGCAAACTCCTTTGTGAAACTGACCTCGGATATCCCTTTTTGACAACTCTTTTCGTCTCTCCTTTGTTACCTGGCTTTTGACTCATTGGCTTCAGACCCGGACTGTCCGACTTCGATTCAGCGCTCCACTTCCTGGAGTTCTTCAAGGCGACCTCCCGCCCGCCATCCTCCCTGCCCAGCACAAATCCCATCTTCGAGCTAAGCAGTTCCCGCGTACGCAGCGTACTCACAGGACCCAAGTCATACTCCCCCATCGCAGAGCCCACCTGTAGTCCCGATCAGTGATCCTGATTGGCTGAGACTCCTCCTCACCTGGTAAGACTGAAACTTTACCTTTTCTCTCTGGGAATTGTCTCCACACCATGTGTCCTCTGTATCCGCTTACTTTCAATACCATACTTGGCGATTGTTCACCATCAACATACTTGGACAATATATATTATCCACATTTATTTTCACGTTGGAAACTTACCTGAAGATCAGTGCAATAATGTGAACGCTCTGCTGTAGACATTGCACCAACCCGTACCTAGCATCGGCCCTCGTTCTGCCCGGGGAGTTCCCCATACTAACCTTCCTTTTTCTTATTTTATCCTGCCGTTGTTACCAATATTTAGGCATTACTTTAGACTACAGAGGGTAAAAATAGGCAATTTCCCCACTGTTTCTCTGCAAGATTTTCTCTCTGACCCTGGCTAATATAAATCTCCATTCTCTTTCTCATAGATACTACCAACATCACCTGTATTTCAGGTACTGGCCCTAGCAGCAGATTTGCGTTACATTTCCTTCTTCCATTTTGGTTCTAATATTTTGTCCTTTCTTTACAGCTTGGTGAAAGCGGTGTGGGTATCCCCACTCTTTTGGGTGATTTACCATCTTGGCTGTGATCTAAAACAGCAGGAATGTCCATTACCAAAAAGAGTTCCCTCAGTGAAAGGGGGTCCGGTCTGGGTATTTTCCCCTCTGGGAATTACACCAGCAGTGACTGAAGATTCTGGACTCATTGAACAGCTCTTGTCTGGTCCTGAGCCAACGCCCCGGCCAGTCTGCACGGTGGTGAGTCTAACAAAAGGACAGGGATAGAATTGGAGTTTGGAGTAGGATGGTGAACTTTTGATTTGGACTACATGGAGGGGCAATACCTGCTCCCAGAAATGCTTTGTGCCAATGGTTTTGTTCGGCTGCCCAGATAGCCTGATTGTAATGTGTTTGCCACCAGTTTTTCCTAAGGAGGTTGCCTGGTTAATGGCAGAGGCTACTGCACTCACAACGTAGTCTAGGTAGCCCCTACCCTTCCTTGTCATCTATTCACAGGTCATTATGCCACAACTGTTATCGATGGACTCAGGGCTTCTCTCATAAAGAACCTCTAATAGAGAACCTCAGTGCAAGGTTTCCTTAGATCCACGGCTACTATACATAACTTTAAAGAGGTAGACCATGAATATGTTACATAAAAGGTTGGTAAATACTGCCTCTGCTTTCTGTTACCGCCATACTCATAATGAGGGCCTATGTGTCTTAGAAGGAGCTCTAGCAGTTGTTATATCCCTTCGAGGGCACCCCTAAAGTATTGAGGCCCGGTATCTGCCATCCACAGCCTGAGCAGTCTTCAAACTAGAAAAATATGATGCAAATGTATACCTGCGAAATTGACAGTTTCAATTAACAGTTCTAGGTGTGGATGTGAGAGATGGGAGGGGTTGTGGCGGTGCCAAATACATTGCAATGACAAGATGGACAAAGGATCCCAGCAGCTCTTGCAAGACACATCCAAAATCGCTGTCAGCAGTGGGTCCATGGGAATGCAGATGGTAAAACGCGCAGGCAGTGGTGTGGAAAGTAGAGAGAATTTGGCTGGAGGCAAGGGGTAACATGGCAGGAGAAGACCCTTCGCTGCAGAGGTGTTCTCCTTCTGTGTTGTCCACTGAGCCCCGGACTTAGGTTTGCAATGATATCCTGCATACTGGAATGCCTGTTCAGACAGACATGGATTGGCCTTTATGGGGTGGCGTGCTGGGGAATGATGGCGCAGAGGGCTCGTTGACTTCATTAGGTTGCCCATCCCTTCTAGCAGCCTAAGTAGCTAAGACAAATCCTTCCTGACGTGTCCTCCAGAGATTTGTACCGTCCGTCAGCTCCGTTCGCCCCCATCACCTGAAGACCCCCTCAAGTGATCGCTGCGCTTGTCTGCACAGGGCACGCATGTCCTGCTTTTGAGAGGAGAAAAGCTTGTGAAAGTCACAGGGTGGCGAAGCAAAGTGGGGGTTGGCTGTCAGAGAGCATCAGTGACGCCTGGCGAGCATGGTTGGCTCGCCGCAACCCTGTAGCCCGCCAGCGCCAGGTTAATGTTTGCCCCACTCTGGGACTCAGGAAGGAGAACTCTGATGTCAAAGGCAATCAGGCCTTTACGGTTCTGAAGAGCAGATTCCATTGTACTGTAAGCTGTATGCTAGGGTAGAACTGTTTATCATATAAGGAAGAGTCCCATCTGCTTTAACTAAGCAAACCTGATGTGAAAAGGTCCATATCAGATCCGGCTTGTCTAGTGAAGGCAGATGTGGCGACACTAAAGAATTGACTGTTTATGGGTTTTTTTTTTTGTATGACAATGTTGTTTATAACAAAGGTATTTCGTTCCCGAAGGATTCCCTGCTCATTTGTTTGCATGATTTCGGTTTAGCAGTAATTGTTTTCGATGTCTTGTGAACAGATGCTGGATTCAAGTGAGCTCCAGGCCAGTGTTTTTCTCCTTCTAGCTATGATGTCAGTGAGAGGTGTCAGGGTGGCAGAGGTCTGGACCAGAATGAAGGAGGCCCCGTCAGACCTGAGGCTCAATGAAGCGAGAAACTAGATTGTAGGGGCTTCAGACCGCAGCAGAGCCCGACCTTGCAATGCAGAGGCGAGAGGTCAGGGCAGCCCGCGGCGTCAACCCGGAGGAGGCCTCGGTAATCTACAATCCCTGGAGGCCTGCACGAGAGCTGGGGGACACTTGCATGCGGACGTGGGCGGCGTTTTCAGATGTGCACCTCCAGGGATATTTACACCTGTCCTGGCAGATTCATCAAATTCCAGAGACCGCATTGCATATTCACACATGCCCTCTCTGACAGCCCTGCTGCAGTGTTTGACCCGCCATCTCCGCGTGCAATATTTAAGGCTACCGAATGCTCAATGTGAGTGTTTCCACAGGTTAGGCAATTACTGCATTACAGCGGATAATACAGGCAGATATTCAGGAATTATCGTGCGCATTTTTGTTATTTATTTAATCTGTACATCATGGAGTGACGCCACCCTGAAATAATGCACCTGAGCTCCTCTTTCGGAGTTGGAAATGTATAAGTACAGCGATGGATCATATCGCTGCTGTTCCATGTGCAATAATGCACAGAAGCAGCTGCTCTGGCCCTTCCATGCATCACACAGCGAGCGTGGTGAGGCGGTGGTCATCGGAGTTGCCCACAATGTCTGCTCCTTTGGATTATGACCCCATACGCTTGGCCCCTATAGGAAGGAGTATGGTAGGGCATCCCTTCTCACATTGTAGGTTACTATGGCCCCATACGCTTGGCCCCTATAGGAAGCAGTATGGTAGGGCATCCCTTCTCACATTGTAGGTTACTATGGTCCAATACGCTTGGCCCCTATAGGAAGGAGTATGGTAGGGCACCCCATCTCACATTGTAGGTTACTATGGCCCCATACGCTTGGCCCCTATAGGAAGGAGTATGGTAGGGCACCCCATCTCACATTGTAGGTTACTATGGCCCCATACGCTTGGCCCCTATAGGAAGGAGTATGGTGGGGCATTCCTTCTCACATTGTAGGTTACTATGGCACCATACGCTTGGCCCCTATAGGAAGGAGTATGGTAGGGCATCCCTTCTCACATTGTAGGTTACTATGGCCCCAGACGCTTGGCCCCTATAGGAAGGAATATGGAAGGGCATCCCTTCTCACATTGTAGGTTACTATGGTCCAATACGCTTGGCCCCTATAGGAAGGAGTATGGTAGGGCATCCCTTCTCACATTGTAGGTTACTATGGCCCCATACGCTTGGCCCCTATAGGAAGGAGTATGGTGGGGCATCCCTTCTCACATTGTAGGTTACTATGGCCCCAGACGCTTGGCCCCTATAGGAAGGAGTATGGTAGGGCATCCCTTCAGGGCATCCCTTCTCACATTGCAGGTTACTATGGTCCCATACGCTTGGCCCCTATAGGAAGGAGTATGGTAGGGCATCCCTTCTCACATTGTAGGTTACTATGGCCCCAGACGCTTGGCCCCTATAGGAAGGAGTATGGTAGGGCATCCCTTCTCAAATTGTAGGTTACTATGGCCCCAGACGCTTGGCCCCTATAGGAAGGAGTATGGTGGGGCATCCCTTCTCACATTGTAGGTTACTATGGCACCATACGCTTGGCCCCTATAGGAAGGAGTATGGTAGGGCATCCCTTCTCACATTGTAGGTTACTATGGCCCCAGACGCTTGGCCCCTATAGGAAGGAATATGGAAGGGCATCCCTTCAGGGCATCCCTTCTCACATTGCAGGTTACTATGGTCCCATACGCTTGGCCCCTATAGGAAGGAGTATGGTAGGGCATCCCTTCTCACATTGTAGGTTACTATGGCCCCAGACGCTTGGCCCCTATAGGAAGGAGTATGGTAGGGCATCCCTTCTCACATTGTAGGTTACTATGGCCCCAGACGCTTGGCCCCTATAGGAAGGAATATGGAAGGGCATCCCTTCAGGGCATCCCTTCTCACATTGCAGGTTACTATGGTCCCATACGCTTGGCCCCTATAGGAAGGAGTATGGTAGGGCATCCCTTCTCACATTGTAGGTTACTATGGGCCCCATACGCTTGGCCCCTATACGAAGCAGTATGGTAGGGCATCCCTTCTCACATTGTAGGTTACTATGGTCCAATATGCTTGGCCCCTATAGGAAGGAGTATGGTAGGGCATCCCTTCTCACATTGTAGGTTACTATGGCCCCATACGCTTGGCCCCTATAGGATAGAGTATGGTAGGGCATCCCTTCTCACATTGTAGGTTACTATGGCCCCAGACGCTTGGCCCCTATAGGAAGGAGTATGGAAGGGCATCCCTTCTCACATTGTAGGTTACTAGGGCCCCAGACGCTTGGCCCCTATAGGAAGGAGTATGGAAGGGTATCCCTTCAGGGCATCCCTTCTCACATTGCAGGTTACTATGGTCCCATACGCTTGGCCCCTATAGGAAGGAGTATGGTAGGGCATCCCTTCTCACATTGTAGGTTACTATGGCCCCATACGCTTGGCCCCTATAGGAAGGAGTATGGTAGGGCATCCCTTCTCACATTGTAGGTTACTATGGCCACATACGCCTGGCCCCTATAGGGAGGAGTATGGTAGGGCACCCCTTCTCACATTGTAGGGTAACCTGTGAAAAGCCTGAGTGTAGCCAGTCTTGTTTCACAATCAAGGGTCCTCATTACAAGCGCAGCAATGCAGTCAAAATGGTGGTAAATTGGCAGTAATTCCATGACTGTCACTTTACTTCTGCATTACCGCAACGCTGTAGTATAGGTTTTGGGACAAAAGTGGAGGATGTATGCCCGCGGTATACCTTCCACTTCACCCCCACAACACCCAGGATGTACCCTGCAGTATTACTGCGTGGGGTGAATCTGCCAAGCACCCTCATACAGTCCTGCAGACTCCAGCAATGGGAGGAAACACTGCCATGCCGCCACCCGCAATACCGTGGCAATGCCATGGACCGAGTGGCATTAACGGTAATGATTTTGGTGGTAAATTGGCAGATTTAATGTTGATTTGCCTGAAACTTGTAAAGAGGCGCACTATTCGTGTATCTCCTGTCCTCAGCCACCATCCAGCACGTTCCCCACATATTCTAAAACTGCTGTTAAATTGTTAGTTTACTAAATGAAACCAGTCCTGGAATATGGCGAGAGTGCTTCTTGCCAAGTCAGGTGAAAAGACTTTCCTGAAACAGTGTGTTGTAACGCGATTTATCACACGCACCCGTTCAAAGTACTAAAACAAGGGCCTACATTTCTGTCTATTCGGGAATTTTCCTTCACACGCATGTTACTGCGGGTTCTTGAGGCTCTGCACGCGTGTGCAGCAGCGCATTTGGGGCTTGCTATGAGTAAAACGGTAATTGCAACAAAAAAGTTCCTATATCGATGTATTTCAATGGCTGCCTGAGTTTTGAATTCCGCATGGGAATTGTGAACATTTTATACTTCAACTAAAAGCTCAAAGTAAACGTTTTAAGCACCCACCCTGCACATACCAAAATTGATTCAAAACTCCTAATCATGCTGCACTCCCCCAAAATACAGCATCTCTCAGCAGTAAAAACAGGCAGTATCTGAACTATCAACTGTTTTGGCCATTCGAGCTTCACTCAAGTTGAGCCTGAAAGTCGTGTGTATTGCCTTACACATTCCTTCGGGCCTCAAACACCCAGGGGAGCATGTACGTGCTGAAAATGTCTCAAAATTGCATCTGCAGAAAGGTGGGTGTGACGGATTGACTACTGCTTTGCAAGTAGCTCAGGGGCAACCTGTTCGCCCTGGAAACAAGACGCCACTGGTTCGATCCCCAGCTCTGCACTTATAAATAACATATCATAAGGGTAGAGAGCAGAGTAGTGGCTACACCGCAAGCTCAGCCCCACACTACTTATAAACCAGCAGTGAACCCAAGCATAAAGGTCAAGCAGTCACAGTCTGACAGGGAGACTTCCTTTGCCTCATTTGGTAGTGGGGCCAAGGGCAGTCCCATGAGGAGGGGTGTGAGCTGATAACAGTGGCAGCCCAAACAACTTAAGAACAATGGTTCCGAAATAAAACAAGGTCCATTAAAATAGAAACTTTTAGTTAAACAATGACAATACAATCAACTAATCAGAAAAGACTATAAAAAGCCACCCCTCTAAAGGGAACACAGAGAATGCAGACATTTGAGAAAGGGCACTCTGGGTAGAGGATCAGGGGTGTTCAGGTAAGTAGATTAGGCAACATAGTCAATGTTCAAGGTTCTTGAAAAAGGGAAAAAGGAAGCGATGGGGGACCTAAAAGCCCCTATGGTAAAAAATTGACCAAGGACACATGGACACTCATTACAACACCGGCGGTAGCCATGCCGGTATAAAAGGCACGACTGCCGCGGTATCATTTTTTTTCCGGTGCCTGCAAATGGGCAATTACTGGGTCATTACGGCCCCGCCGGATCCGGTAATGGCCCATTTGCGGTCGTCGGAAAAAAATGCTCCCCATTCCCATAGGGCTCAATGGGAATGGAGAGGTTGGATGCACCGGCACCATTCAGAATGGTGCCGGTGCATCCGACATGCGCTGCTCACGGGTACCGGTATGCCTGCCAGGTTAGACCTGGCAGGCGGGAAGTCACCCGCGAGCAGAACTCGTAGTTTGCCGGTCCGGTAACAACGGTACTGGCAAGCTTACCGGTACCGTTGTTACCGGACCGGCATACTTATAATGAGGCCCATGGTCTTGTCACAGTACCTCATTTTGTCTTTGTGGGCAAGACAGCATCAAGCTGGGAATCTTGGAGCTTCCTGAGGTGGGAATTTGGCGCTGGGGGTGGTGAGCATTTTGACTGATTTCAACACAGAGTGTGGTCCAAGCAGTAACTGCATGTGGCACGACGAAGCTTGGGAGAGGCAGGTGATGTTGGGGTCGGTGTAGCTCACAAAGAGGTAAATGCAATAATCAGTGCCCAGAGTCACTCTCTGGCCGGCCTCTCTTGGCCCTCTTCCTTCTCCCACCTGCAAGGCTAAAAACCTTGGGGTCATCTTCGACTCCACACTCTCCTTCTCTCTTCACATCTCTGACATCTCGAAGAAGTCACACTACCAGCTGTACCTCCTCAGAGGTATTCTTCCTTTCCTCTCCTTCCCCCAGAAGCTCAGTGTCTCCAGAGCTCTGGTTCTCTCTAGGTTAGAGTATAGAAACAGTCTCTTTCTAAATCTACCTCCTTCTAATCTCCGCCCTGTGCAACTCTTCCAGAACGGGGCTGCGAGACTTGTCCTTGGCCTCAAGCCCAGGGATCGCATCTCTCCATGACTGAAATCTCTGAACTGGCTCGCTGTGGCTGCGAAGATTAAGTTCAAAACCCTCTGCATTGTCCACCAGGCCTTCTGGGGCTTAGGGCCTCTATACCTTCAACTCTCTCTTCCTAAATATCTTCCCTTCTCGAGCTCTTCACTCATCCGCCTCCAACTCCCTCAGGGTCAGTCGCTTCTCCAAGCAATGAGTTGGTGGTAGATGTCTTTCTTCAGCTGGGGCCTCCCTCTGGAACAGCCTCCCTGCCTCCCTGAAACTTGAGGAGAACCATCTCCAGTTCCGGAAGCACCTCAAATCCTTCCTCTTTGCTTCTGATTTCTCTACTCCTCTCCCTTGCTGAATTCCTGGCTGAAACTGAAACTGAACTGGTTACCTGGCCACCCTCTGATCTCGGGCCCAGGTCACCTCCCCCGCCAGTTGCATACCTGCACTCCTCCCTGGCAACCCCCGCACTTGGGGACTGTTTTCTGTATCCCTACAGTCCCCCTACCAGCACTTACACCTGATGTCTGTACTTACCCTTGCCACCAGCTGGCCGTATTTTTTCTTTATTGTTTTATTTATTCTATGTATCCCGTGTACTGGACAGTTTCCACCCCCATCCCCCACACTTTTCCCCTTTCTCCTACCCATGCACTTGCGCGATCTGATTGACACCTGGCCTAGTAAGATCATTGTCTCTGTCTCCCTCTGTTGCCCCGCCCTTGCCCCATCAAGCCATGAACACTTGTGTATAGGTGCGTTATAAATGCCATATCATATCATATTCCTTGACTTCTGGGTTGCTGAGAGGCACAATCTAGGTTCGCCAGGGAGAAGGTGAGTCCATCTGTTCTGCCCTCCTTCTGCAGGGAGCATGGCTTGCACACACATGGGAGCCTACACAGCCAGTGAACAGGGGCCTGGTTCCAGTGCAGCCGTCAAAGAGAGAGCTTGGATCAGCAGCAGTCACACCCACGGTTCCCTGGGGATGGTTAGTGGCCACAGCTCTCCTGTGCTGTCACCCCTATGCAGAAGACTTTAGAATGGGCTGCATTCGGAACAGTCCACAAGTGTATCCCTTTTCTTCTCTTAATGGTCCAAAGAGGTATCAAAGAATATAAGGATCTGGTCCATTTTAAAGGTAAAATTCCACAGGGGATTGATCCAAAGCGAGCCAGCTGTAAAGGGTTCAATCCTGACAAGTCCCTTCTGCCTTACGACATCACACCCAGAGTACCTTGCCTTCAGGAAAAGGAGGGGCTAGGTCAAAGGAAGATCACCCTAACTAAAGCCATGATGGTGGGACCCCTCTCCAGGCCTACCTTTTCTTTCTAGCTATTCTTACTCTGCCATACCTGCTGACTTCACAGGCACTCCAATGGTCAGCACCATGATGTGAGAGTGGCTATGTTATGTCAGGCTTACCTTTGAATCACCAGTTCCCAGGAGGCATCCTGGGGGAAATGCCTATGCCCCGGGGGAGGTGTTACCCTTCCTGAAGGAGAATCAAATGAGCAGCATCCTGGGCATTGTTCCACATGGTTGTAGTGGAGTCAGTCAGACCAGGTGCTAAAACAAATCAGTCCTGTCATAGCTGCAGTCCTGCTCAGAGAGATAACACTAATGTCTTATCAAATTGATGTGATGGAATACGTGTGTGGTCTTAGAAGTCACCATGTCACAACCAGGCATGGCTTTAATATAAAGATGTATGTGCCATCAGCCTAAGTCATACAATTATTATAACTTACATCAGAGGGGCATAATATTAAGAAGCCGACTCTGCCTGCAGGGACTTTGTGTCCCAGCAGATATCAGGACATGACATTTGAATCTGCTCTGTACCACTGCAGAGGAGGGGCTGTAGAGGTCGAGAGACTGATTACAGCAAATGCACAAGTGTGCACTATAATTTTGACATGGCGCATTTATGAAAGGTGAACTTGATTAGCAGACCACCCTTTCATAAACAGAATTACATTGATCCTTTTATGTCAAACAAATAAAAATGCTTGGGCTACTCCACCATCAGTCTGTCACAGTGGGCCTTGTTAACTACATACCAAGATGAATACAGACAGAAACAAACACACACACAATGCGCAAAATCTGCCAAAATAGGCAAAAGCAGACTATTTTAAAGTCAAATAGATGCATAGAGATGTACAATAGAGATGTGGAAAACCATACCAAGAAGCAGAAATAGGGTCTCACATATGTAAGGCATCTGCAGAAAACAAACAGAAGGAGAAATACACACAATATGAACTTTAAAGGCTTACAGATGCATGCAGGGATAAACACATCACTAACAAAGGTATCATACACATATGTGAACATGTGCAAGGAACAGTACATATAGAATAAGTTTTTTTAAGTACTGTCCTGCTGTATGATGTGTTTCATGTGTAGTTTGCATAGCACACATTGAACAACTAGTGACTTGCCTTTGTTCGTAAAATTGAGGTGATCGATTTAGCAGTACTGGAAACGGACAGGATTGAAGGCAACTGGGAGGTGGGGTCCTTCTGTGTGTTTCTGGACTGGTGCTGATTTCTGGATATTTTGATAGTTGTAATTGCCTGTTCATGTGTGCCTGCCAGTAGTACTCAAATGTTTTTATGCTGAGTCCCAACCCTCCTGAGTAAAACACGTGCAGGCGTGACATTATAAAAGAAATATTTTTAAAAAAAGGTAGCAGGCGCTCCTCTCCAGAAAGAACATGGCATGATAGCCTGTTCTGAGATGAGAGTTTGCAGCACATGCTTTTTGCTCACTGTACCTTTCACAGATGGGAAATACCCATTTGCATATCAGTCTTTGTCCCGCCCACATGGGCAGTCCAGCACCGAAATGCTATGGCAATTCCTCTCTGAACAAGAGAGCAAAAAGCAAATAGCTGCAAACTCTCAATGTGGTTAACAACCACTGAACAGGTTATTATGCCTTGTTCTTCCGAGGGAGGGACACCTGCTACCTTTGTTGAATTCTTTGAAGGAACTTGGGGTTGGTCACCCTAGGTTACCTGGGGGCAACCAGACGTGGACTCCCTGCTCACTGTGCTTAGAGAGGCTCAGCTTCACCTCACTGATGATGCCCAACAAGGCTGAAACACGTGTATGGGGTTGCTGTTGGTACTCTTGTTCAGAGAGGAATTGCCATAGCATTTCGGTTCTGGACTACCCATGTGGGTGGGACAATGACTGATATGCAAATGGATATTTCCCATCTGTGAAAGATACAGTGAGCAAAAAGCAGATAGCTGCGAACTCTCAATGTGGTTAACAACCACTGAGCAGGTTATCATGCCTTGTTCTTCCGAGAGAGGGGCGCATGCTGTCAGGATGGTCAGTTATGTCCTCTTCTTCCACTGAGGGCTCTGTCTCTCCCACCTCCCCTTCCTCCTCACCTCTGCTTTTCCATCGGAGAGCTGGCTTCTTTCTTCCTTTTGGTCCGACTCCTTCCTTTTTTTTATGTAGATAAGCGCGGCCGCGGAAGGACGCCACAGTGTCACCTTATAGGTGAACTGTGGCAATTTTCTGCGGTCACCAAGAGGAGGGGAAAAAAGCCAGTGGCACAAAAAACCCCTAAGATGTCTTCACAGGATAAGGTGAAGTAGTCGAGTTCCGGTAGACTTTGGAAGAGATTCCAAGCAGAGCGTCTCAAGGTCTGTATTGTAGCGGAAAGAATGCTGGGGATTGGAGATTCAACGTGAGCAATCCTCAGACAATGTAGACAGCAGCACAAGAAGCGGCTCTAGCTGGACCCAGAGCCGGGGTTGAGGAGGCAGTCCAGGGACAGGTGCGGGTCAATAAACACAATGGCATACAACAATGGCAAAAGGAGAAGGCGGAGCAATCCAAGTAGCAGGCCAGGAGTCGGTGCACGGTAGGTCAGTATGAGCGAACAGAGAAAAGTAAAAATGACAAGTGGGAAGGAAGGCGAGCAAGAGAAGAAGCAGAGAAAATAACGGTAGACAGGAGGAACGGGAGGAAAGGAAAAAGGGAAATGAAAAGAGTGGAGAATGGGCAGAAAGCGGAGGGAACGGAAGAAAGACAGAAAACAGATCTGGAAGGTTTAGAGGGAGGAAACGGGAAGGAACGGTAAGCAGAAAACAGCAGGACCGCAGGCAACAGCAGACGACCAGGAATACAGGACGTTGCAACGCGCCTGAAAGCCGGAAGTGAGGAAACAAAACAACCAGCGTCGGACGTGCTGCAAACAGGGAAGACTAGACCTGCACCCGCCGTTGTACGGAACGTAACGGAAACTTCATCGAAGGATATCGTTTCCAGAGCTGCCAATTTCCCCAAGTCGTGACAGTATGCCCCATCCCAAGACCTACTCCCCCCGGCTTACCCGGATGATTCCAGGGGAAATTTTTGTAACAGTATGGGGGCATTCAAATGGGACCTGGGTTCCCACTAATTCTCCGACCTGGGGTATCCCTTCCATTGTACAAGGTATTCCAAGCGACCCCTACGATACCTGGAGTCACATATATGTGCCACCTCGTATTCTTCGTTGGAAGGATCTGGGGGCACAGGGGCGTTTCTGGAAATGGGAGCCCATTTGTCCACCACAAATGGTTTCAACTGGGAGGTGTGAAAAACCGGGTGGATCCGACACAGACTCGTGGGCAGCTGAAGTCGGAACGCCACAGGGTTTATAATATGGGTGATCTTATAGGGACCGATGAATTTGGGGGACAACTTGGAGGGGCGCACCCAGCGAGGCAGGAATTTGGTAGAAAGCAACACCTTGGATCCGATTTCCCAATTGGGGACAGGTCTGCGGTGTCTATTAGCCTGGGTCCTGTTACGATCTTGAGCCTCCTGGAGACTTAGTTTAGCCTTTTCGTGGGCTTCCTGAATGAGCGATACAGAGGTATCGACAGAGGGGACATTGGAGACAAGGCCAGCTAGAGGTAATATAGAGCGTGGGTGGTAACCGTATGTACAGAAAAAAGGGCTCATCCCAAGTGCGGAATGGAAAGAGTTGTTGTACGAGAATTCTGCGGTGGGGAGAAGCTGCACCTAATTGTCTTGTTGACGATTGACAAAGCACCGAAGGTACTGTTCAAGAGTGCCGTTGAGGCGCTCAGTCTGCCCATTAGATTGGGGATGGAAGCCAGAAGTTAATGCCCTTTCTATCCCCAATCTCTTGCAGAAAGCCTTCCAAAAGTGGGAGGTGTACTGGCTTCCCCGATCTGAAATGATCTTGGTTGGTATTCCATGCAGTCTGAAGATATCTTTTAGGAAGACTTCTGCCATCTCGGTAGCAGTAGGTACCCCGGGCAGGGGCGAAAAATGAGCCAGCTTCGAGAATGAGTCCACCACAACCATTATGCAGGTACATCCTTGGGATCTGGATAATTCAACGATGAAGTCTGTCGATAGGGTGCTCCAAGGGCCAGTAGGGATGGCACCTGGCTCCAACAGCCCCAAAGGCCTTTGCGTGGATGCTTTGTTGCGGAGGCAGGTGGGACAAGACTGAACATAGAGGTTAGTTTCTTCTCTCATATCTGGCCAGTAGAAATGTGTTTGCAGTAAAGCAAGGGTACTTTTACTGCCGCGATGTCCTGCGATTTTGGAGTCGTGACACCAGGATAAGGCTGTCTTCCTCAATGACAGAGAAGGTTGATATAATCTTCCTTTCACAAAGTACAGGCCGTCCTGGATGACATATTCAATCTTCTTAGGATGTCCCTTGACCTCAAATTGCCCCCCGGAATCCTCCTTCACTTGTTGAAGAAAGGTGGATAGGACTCCAATCCTCTGTCAAGGAGTTCCCCCCTTCTCACCTGAGTTCGATCTTTGCTGGATTTCTTGATCGATGCCTTCTTGCGGATTGAGTCTTGAATAAGGCTGCACGAGTCCCTTCTAACTCCAGCGTGCGTTCAAAGTTCCGGGATGCAAAGATCCAGGAATCCGGGAAATTTACAGAGTGCACTACTAGCACACGAGTCCAGGAATCAAGTAAGGAAGGAAAGGGACTAGGAATGGGGTTGGCTGGAAAGAAGCAACGAAAACAATACAGTGAGCTACGGAGCACACGTCTGGTCGCTACTTTGCAATAGCATTGTAACACGCGGAGCCGCGGGAGGCGTGGTCTATTAATAGAACACGTTACGTCCAAAGTGTAGAGCGAGGAAGATGTTTCACAGTGGACGGCCATGTTGGGAGTACAAGGGAGTGTAAGCCCTGTTGAGACAAGGACCAGGAAGTCTAAAAGGGGCGTGTTCTGTAGTTCATGACATCCTCTTGTCTTCGGGAACATCAACTCCTTAGGCTGTTCGATTTCAGCGGAATAATCACTGCGCCTGGAAAGAGCGTCGGCAACCAGATTCTGTTCGCCTGGGATGTAGGTGATATCGAAGTTGAACTGGGCAAAGAAGTGAGCCCATCTTGCTGTTCTAGTGTTGTAACATTCGAATTGACATAGGACTTGCAGATTCTTGTGCTCGGTCCTAATCGTGAAAGGGTGTTCACCAACCCTGTAGGAGATGGCGCCATTCTAAGATGGAGCTTACCTTCTGAGGATCTATGGTAATACCTTCAGGTGATAGGATGAACCCCAAGTAGGAAATGGTGGAAGCCGAAAAAACGCATTTCTCCAGCTTTACAGACAGATGATTATCTTGTAATCTTTGAAAGACTTCTTTGACATGCCGGACATGTTCTTCTTGAGTGTGTGAAAAGACCAGGATATCATCAAGGTATACAATGGTAGTGTGTCCCAGGAGGTCAGAAAACAGCCGATCCATAAAGCGCTGAAAGATGGAAGGAGCATTGACTAAACCAAAGGGCATCACTTGGTACTCATAAAGGCCGAATGGAGTCCGAAAGGCGGTTTTCATTCATCACCGGACTGAATGCAAAGCAGGTGGTAAGCATTGCGTAAGTCTAATTTGGTGAAGACGGTGGCTCCCTGTACAGCGTGAATAATCTCGGTGATAAGTGGCATGGGATAGCGGTCCTTTATGGTCACCTTATTTAAGCCCCGATAGTCGATGCATGGACATAGTTCCTGAGTCCCTTTCTTGGGGCTGAAGAATAAAGAGGCTCCTGCCGGAGACTTGGAAGGTCGAATTAGTTCATTAGCGAGGTTGCTGTCTAAGTAGTCCCGCAGATACTGCCTTTCTTGTGCCGATAATGTAAACATCTGCAAAAAGGGACCAGGGCTCCTGGTTGGAGATCGATACAGCAATCTTCCGCTCTGTGTGGTCGTAGTTCTAAGGGAACCTTTTCTGCTACCACCTCAGCGTACTTCTTGAGATGATTGGGCAGACAATGTATCATTTTAGACTCGGTACAGCATGGAGTTTGGACAATTTCAAAGGTGGGTTTGGGTAGGCATTTCGTCTTACAGAAGGAGGAATGAAAATTTAGCAGATTCTGGGACCAATCTATAGTGGGGTTATGCTTGCGAAGCCAACCTATGCCCAGAATGTAAGGGAAGTGTGTCGCTCGGATTATGTCGAAGGTAATGATTCTGAATGTTGTTGGATAAACATGGTGAGCTCCTCAGTGGTATGAGTAATAAGACCCGAGCTCAGGGGTTCACCAGCGACTCCCTCTACCTTCTGATCTTCAGTCTTGGCAATGCGGGTTAAGCCTTTTTGGTCTGCCCATTGGGTATCAATGAAGTTCCCAGCAGCTCCACAATCAAGAAGGGCCTGGGACTGTATCGTGGACTTCCCGACAAGCAGAGTCACTGCCACAACCATGAGATGCGCATCTTCCGTTATATCGGAGGAAGTGATTGAGAGGGTAGCATAGGGACTAGGGACAACCCCTCGGTAGTGAGTCCCAACACTCACCAAGGGCGATCATTTCCTGGACGTCGGGGAGGCACGTCTGGACAGTCCCGAAGCAAATGAGTAGATGAGCCACAATACATGCACAAACTTCCTTCCCGGCGCCTCTTGCATTCTTCAGCCGAAGGGGGGACCCATGTGGTTCCGATCTGGATAGGCTCCTCTCGGGATGAGCGTGAAGTAGAAGGTGGTAGTGGAGGAAGGTTTTCCAAGGGAGAAGAACCATACCCTTTGGCCTTCTTTCGTTCGGCTTGACGTTCTGACAATCGGAAGTCAATGCGGAGTGTAGCTGTGACTAAATCTGCAAATGTGGGGAGTCGAGGGATATGTGCCAACTCGTCTTTCAAGTCTTCCCTTAATCCTCTCTGAAAAATGGCATACTCGGCTTGTTCTTGCCATCCAGCCTCTGCTGCTATTTGCTTGAATAAGGTAATGTATGACATTAAATCGGTATTCCTGTGTTTAATGTCCAAAAGGTCCTCCAATGCCAAGTAGGTTCTTTCGGTACGCAAGAACGTCTGTTGGATCAGAGTCTTGTAGGTTCTATAGTCCTGGAGTACCGGATCGGTCTGGTTGACCAGAGGGGTGGCCCAGGCCAGAGCATTCCCAGTCATATGTGTGATCATAAAGCTAACCTTGGCATGATTAGAAGAATATGCTTGCGGGCGGAATGAAAAATGCAAGTTACAGGCGTCTAAGAACTCCTTGACTTTTTTAGGTGTGCCATCAAACTTGTTGTAGGGTGGCATTGGCACTCTTGAGGTTCTGGACCTCCAAGTTCAAGTTCTGGACAGCAGCCACAAGTTCCTGGACTTGCTGTGGAGTAGCCATGTCAGGTTGTGGGCATTGCAAACTGTCAGTATGGTCAGTTATGTCCTCTTCTTCCACTGAGGGCTCTGTCTCTCCCACCTCCCCTTCCTCCTCACCTCTGCTTTTCCACCGGAGAGCCGGCTCCTTTCTTCCTTTTGGTCCGACTCCTTCCTTTTTTTTATGTAGATAAGGGCGGCCGCGGTCACCTTATAGGTAAACTGTGGCAATTTTCCGCAGTCACCAAGAGGAGGGGAAAAAGCCAGTGGCAAAAAAAAACCTTAGAAGTCTCCACAGGATAAGGTGAAGTAGTCGAGTTCTGGTATACTTTGGAGGAGATTCCAAGCAGAGAGTCTTGAGGTCTGGATTGTAGCAGAAAGAATGCTGGGGATTGGAGATTCAACGTGAGCAATCCTCGGAAAATGTAGACAGCAGCACAAGAAGCGGCTCTAGCTGGAACCCAGAGCCAGAGTTGACGAGGCAGTCCAGGGACAAGCACGGGTCAATAAACACGATGGCACACAACAATGGCAAAAGGAGAAGGCGGAGCAATCCAAGTAGCAGGCCAGGAGTCGGTGCACGGTAGGTCAGCATGAGCGAACAGAGAAAAGTAAAAATGACAAGTGGGAAGGAAGGCGAGCAAGAGAGTAAGCAGAGAAAATAACGGGAAACGGGAGGAAAGGAAAAAGGGAAATGAAAAGAGTGGAGGATGGGCAGAAAGCGGGGGGAAAGGAAGAAAGGCAGAAAACAGATCTGGAAGGTTTAGAGGGAGGAAACGGGAAGGAACGGTAAGCAGAAAACAGCGGGAGCGCAGGCAACAGCAGACGACCAGGAATACAGGATGTTGCAATGTGCCCGAAAGTCGGAAGTGAGGAAACAAAACAACCGGCGTCAGACGTGCTGCAAACAGGGAAAACTAGACCTGCACCAAGCATTGTACGGAACGTAACGGAAACTTCATCGAAGGATGTTGTTTCCATCGGTTCCAGAGCCGCCAATTTCCCCAAGTCGTGACACCTGCTACCTTTGTTGAATTCTTTGAAGGAACTTGGGGTTGGTCACCCTAGGTTACCTGGGGGCAACCAGACATGGACTCCCTGCTCACTGTGCTTAGAGAGGGTCAGCTTCACCTCATTGATGATGCCCAACAAGGCTGAAACACGTGTATGGGGTTGCTGTTGGTACTCTTGTTCAGAGAGGAATTGCCATAGCATTTCGGTGCTGGACTACCCATGTGAGAGGGACAAAGACTGATATGCAAATGTGTGAAGGGTTTTGACGCATGCTGAATCAATAGACTTGGTAGATGTGGGGATGAGCTGTCGCCACCCATCATTCCATCCCAGAGTCCAGGAGAAACGCGCAGTGCTGAATCAATAGACTGGGTAGATGTGGGGATGAGCTGCCACCGCCCATTATTCCATCCCAGAGCCCAGGAGAACCGCGCAGTTGTGCGCATACCAAAAGCGCCAGGCGTGAAAGGTGGTGCCAAAGGAAAAATAGCAGCACCTGTCAGAGCAAAAGCGCTTTTAAATCACCTCTGTTTCTTTGAGGGCAAGCTCCAAATGTCAAGTTCAAACATTGCAAGATAGCTAATACCGGAGACCTTTGTTCAAAAATCCGTTTTACTGATGTCAAAAAGTTGCTGAAATCATGGGCACAAGACCACTCTAAAGATTCAACCTTCTTTTGGGGGGGTTCCACATAACCACTCTAATGTAAAGATGCCTATCAAAACAATAGCAAAAATTTCCTGTCAAATTCAAGACAACTCCTAAATGGATGCAGTACCGACAAATTCCACAAGGCTGCGCTAGCCGTCTAAACTCTGACAGGAGAACTGAGTTCAATAGCTGACAAAGGGACCTGAGTCAGCTGGACTTCAAAGCCTGTTGGTTAATTAAAAATCTTAGCCACCTGCTGTTCCCAGAGGCCAAGAGGCTGGGAAACCTTTACACCTCAGAGATTCCCACACCAGGAGGCAGGATATCACATGGCCCTTCTGAGTGAGAAGGAGGGGTTTTCCTTCAGCTTGCTGGAGCCCACACAAAAGACTCTTCCCCTTGAATGGTGTATGTTAATTTTGAGTGTTTCCTGTCAACAGCCCTCTGCCAGCAAGGAGAGACATGTGTTTCCTGACCAACCCAAGCTTCTGGTGGCAGACCCAAACACTTTGGGGAGTTGAATTTAAGGCAAATATATGTTTAATAAAAATACTGATAACTCTTTGTAACCAGATGACAGAAATGTGCAATTTGGGGATCCTTAAAATGAAAACTGTGCCCACAATTCAAGACCAAACTCCAATTTGTGTGATGTTCTGGTGCAAAACCCTGCTAATTATGAATATTGCAGACACAGTATTTAAGCTAGCGACCTGGAAATTTACTGGGATATGTGTAGAAGGGGGGTGTACATTTGTATAATTTTTGATGAAAAACCAATGTTGCAAAACCCACTAAAATTGAAAATAAGCTGCCATTTTTGAATAGAAGCTTCTAGAAACGCCAGAGTCGGAACAGAGACTACCTTAAGCAATGTGTAATATGTAATGTCAACCACTTGTGTACCTGGGAAATATGTATTTGGATCAGAAATAGATTTGTGTGCACATTGACCAGGGGAGTGTAATTTCTGCAGGTCATAAAAATGACATCACTCTGACACACCATCCCTTCCCAAATCAGGGACCAAAGAATCTATTGACTTATCAAATTAAGAGAGGGGCAGGATTAGTGAAGCTAGCCTCTCCATGCACTTTGTAAACACATAAAAGCAGACAGTGCAGGACAGATAGGGATTCAATTCCATTTGCTGCGGAGCGTGCTGACCGACGACTTCACATCCAGAGATCCAACACTTAGACTTCCAAGCTAAACAGAGACTACAGAACTTTGAACCAAGAAGGCCCACTGCAAGCAAAAGCATTTGTCAGCAGGCCTCAAAATCTTTTGCAACTGAACTCTTCAAATAGCCGGGCTGAGCTGTTTGATTCTGGCCTAGAACCTTGTGACAGAAACATCCAGAAAGGGAAGCCATGCTGTGTCCAGAGAAGGCAGAACCCAATCCAGAGAACCGGTGCCTAGCAGACCCAGGACAGCAGAGCAGAGCTGACTCAGACGCTGTGAGCAGAACCGCCCGAAGTCCAGTCCAGTTGACCCGATCCGTGACGAGGCCAAGTCCTTCTAAAAATATAGTGTGAGTACTGCCAGAACTGTGTGAAACCCAATCCCTTAGTTAAAATAATCTAATGCAAACTATTTTAACCTAAGTAGAACTGCCTCCTAGTAATCCTGTCATCTGTCATTCTAAAGCTGCGAGCTGTCATCTGTCATTCTAAAGCTGCAAACTGTCACCTGTCATTTTGAGTTTTACTTTAAATCCGAAAAACTACCTTTACTAAATCGTCCGCATCTCTGGAACCGTTTGTCCTTCATTTAAAAGCAAAGATTCTAGGCTTTCCAACAAACCTAAAACCGACTTGCTACTCCTTATACTTTTGCCATAATCACGATTCACGCACTCGCGAATTTTACCGCGATTTGCGATTTGGCCTGATTTCTTCTCCAGTAAAAAAGTCAGCAGCTCCTTGCTTTCCTTTGCTAAAATTCGTTTAACCTGCTTAACCTCATAGAGCATTGCTAAAGTGAGCCTGAACTAATATAAAGTAGCCATCACCTACCCTGAACCTCTAGAGGGAATTAAAAGCAATTTTAGCACCTTTTCACTTCCTTGCAAACCACATTAAAGTAATTTGCCTGTGTTTCAAACTTCTACCTGTTTTCCTCTAAGCTTGCTGGGGGGGAACTGAATTTCGTATTATATTTGATTGCATTCCTGAGAACTGTGTGCTCCTCCTTCCATTTCTTACATTGCATAGGGGGGGGGTGAATTGCCAGAGAAAAAGTGATTATATTATCTTTTGCTAAAATCATATCAAGTTATTTCTGTACTGCATTTCATTCCTCATTGCTTTTCCCTTAAAACCATAAAAGTATTTTCGCTGCCTTACGCATCCTATACCAACTCCTCATTGATTTTAAAGAGGTGTGCTAGTGTCAGATTACCCATTGTTGATCAACATTATATTCATAAGTGTGATATCAATTATTAATTTATTATAAAAGTGTGATATATATATATTGTTTAATTTTTCAAATAAACCTTTTAAATTTGCAAAACAAATCTACTTCTTGGCTCAGTGGGGTCAGGGGGATTCTAAGAGAGGGGTGTTATACAAGGGTTCATCATCCAGATTATAACTTGCCATAAAAATATATAAATAAGGGCTTCCCTTGGGCATCCCAGACAAGGCACCGACTTAGTGGGATTGCTTGATTGGAGTCACTTACAAAGTGGGGGCTCGTAAGCCGGGATCTTCTGGGTTAGATTTAACACTTGTGCAGCTTAATACAGTGTGCTAACTGACGGATACATACATCCGGTCGGATCACCACGCTGTGGTACGCTGTAAAGCACTCCTCAAAGGAACGGTCTGTTTTGCAAAATAAAATACAAACTTCTGTAAGTCAGGAAGGAACTCAAATTCCAGAATGACGACCTTGTTAGATATGAATATAGCTAGGGAGCACCTCTTACATAAACTGTTTGCGAGAGGTGAATGGTCTGAGCAGGACCAAAATGTATGGTTGCAGGCGATCACACAACAAGTCACTACAACTGGGTCAGATATGTGGAGAGATCAGGGTCCCTTACATGTGGCCCTGAGTGAACTATATATGGCTTCTAAGGCCAAAGATGAACACAATAAGATTGCCAGGATAGCGACATATTTGCATCTATATATGGGAGCCATGCAGGACAAATGTGCTGAAGGCCAAGATCTGGCAAATAGGCAACAGATGGCGTTAGAAAAGACCAAATCTGACCTGGACTCTTCTGAGCAGAGGCTGCACAGGAGCCAGGAGTCAGAAAATGATAGTAGACAGTACATCATTAAAATAAAGGAGGATATGGATATCCTGCAATAGGAAAAGGCTGACCAGGATACCAGAATTCTGGCCTTGCAGAAGGAGCACCAAGACAGTTTGGACTCCCCTACTGCAGAGCCAGAGAAATCTGGAGCAACAATTAGATTTCAATAGGGCATGTGCTGAGCAGGTAGTCACCCGGCAAAGCCACCTAGATAGGGAAAAGGCAGAGAGCAATAAACTGATCCTGAAAGACCTGGATACCCAGGCAGAGTTTGATCAAGAGCGCCAGAAAGCTGGTGCCCTTCAAAGGCAAAGGGACTACCTGGCGGCAAAGATGCAGACTCTTAATCAGGAAAGGGACACCTTAGGCCAGGAAGTCTGCCAATTAAAAGAAAAAAATGAAGAAAATCACCTGGCCCTCCAGGGGCTGGGTGATCTCCAAAAAGAGCATCACAACTTGCTAGAGCACACCAGGAGGGTGGAGGAGGCTCTGGCAAGAAAGGAGCAGGCCAGTACGGATGGGACTTAGGAGGTAACCCTCCTGCAGCAGAGACTGGCCCAATACTCCAGGACCAATCAGGAGGCACAGAGAGAAAATGAGGCTCTCTGTCAGCACAATGATAGGCTCCAGCAACAGGTAGCCATGCAGGAGAGCCTGATAGAGTCTAGTAAGGCCTTAAAGGATAGTTTCGGGACTTTTTTTTTATTGTCCCTACGGTTCGGCCATGTGTTTTTAAGCATAAATCGGTAGATCGTAGAAAACTTTCCTATGGACCTTACCCGACTTTTCGTCCATTAACGCACTCGAAACAGCCGCCATTTTCTGATAATCCTATCATTTCCCCCCATCGACCTGGCTCACCTGCGTTTGCGGCACTAAATCAAATCCCCCGCCTCTGAGCCTGACATCAGCAGACGCGTACCGCCCATTTCCCAACGCCAAAGCACGTTTCGTGTCAACAATCGCTGCGCCTCAGCTAATGAAGTGTCGCCATGGAAATGGCAGGACGCCTCTTTCCTCAATAAGTATAAACACACCGTTTCACAACACACAGCAGCAGATTTTCGATTCCATTACTCTCTCTGTGTTACTTTGAGTATTCTGTGACTCGTTTCTGTGCTCTGGTCAGCTACCTTCGCCGCTTCTAGGCCTTGTGAACACCTGTACCATCTCTGTAAATTATTTTACTTTCTTTACCACACAATGGCTACAATAATGCCGTATATGTAAGAGCCCGAGTACACCGAGGAAGAACTACTGGAAAGGCAAGCACGCGAAAATGATGAGGATTCGGACGGCAGTTGGGAGGACCAGTCAACGGATGAAGAGCCTGGACCATGTCGCATGGACGGCGTCTCCACCTGGTGCACGTGCAATCGGTGCGAGCTAATGCCAACTGAGGAGGAGAACTGCTGCTGCCGTGAAAATTCCGGGTGCTTGGCCTACATTTCGGAAGGCGAGCCAAGTCCGCAATGGATCACCGAGCTGCCAGAGTTCAGGGAAGCCTGCCTCTCACGGACCGTGTTGAGGATGATGATGGTGCTTATGCACGAACTTCGCGGCACTGTTCGTCCGCGTAATCCGAGTAACGAGTAAGTATACTCTGGTTGTGATGTCAGTGATGCCACTACTATTTCATGGTCGTCTCCCACATATAAAATTACATCTACATATCATTCGAATGCATGTAAATTGGTTCCATATTGTGCATTTTCTAGATAGAATTTTTTTCAAAGCAGAATGACATTTTTTACCTGAATCGACATTGATAAGAAAGTTTTGCCATTTTAATACAGTTTGCATCTTTCATTTTCACAGGTGGTACAGGCTGGTGGCCTATCGTTGCTTCACTTGGTGGCTTCACGGGAGGCTCGGACACCGCGTTCGGAGAGTAATACCTGCCTGTGCGGTACTTGTTATTAGACAACATTTCCCCAGCGACAGTGGACAATACCGCGGATTTTCCCTGGATGTGCTGCAACCGGAACTTTACAATGTGTAATGTTTATTATTTATGTTCAATTGAAATTAAGATCTAAAATAAAACCCAACATATATTTTAACAATGGTTGTTTTGATTTTTTAAATGAATCTAGTGTGTCTCCATTGAATAGTCTTCCTGTGCCTTGTCTTGTCACACCACATGTCTCCGGCCAGCATCCTCCCTCACGCTGGCCGCCCACCTTCAATCCACATAACCGTTGAACCCATATGCAGCAGACATACATATGTTATTTTGCGGGTTGGCATCAAGCCTCCCGGCCTTGCCTCCTCCCCCAAAAATACTTACCACACCACTTTGTTCAAGCGTTGGCAATAAAAGGCCGTTGGATTTTATTGATACAAAACATGGTTATAGGTAAATAATCAATATGGTTGATCATAATAAATCATCCTTTTGGGCACCAGGTACAGAGATGACCCCCTCTGACCCGTGCCGCCTTGCCACCACAGGCCAGCCTGCTGCTGACTAACTGCCTAGGCATCCAGGGTCTCCAGGGTGAACTGCACCCATATATTCTCCTGGGAGGGTGAGGTATTTATAAACTCACCCCCCTGCCTTCCATGTACTAGATCCTGCAGCCTGCCTCTTACATGCAGTTAGATGGCCTCTCCTTGGTGAGGCCCTGCGTCAAACGAGTCTTGTCTGCACGACCACCGCCCCAATCCACCCCCCGCCCTATCAAAGGCAGTTCGCACCGGGGTACTTGCGCTGGCAAGTGGAGCTGTCAGGGAGCGATAAAGGCCAAGAGGTGCCAAAGACCATGTACACTTCAAAGTGGTCTATAGAGCATGGGTTGTTGTTCCCATGTCTACCTCCAGACCCTGTGTCTCCTGCCAAGCATCCCCCCTCACGCTGGACGCCCCCCTGCAATCCACATAAGTGTGTCTCCATTCATGAGTCTTCCTGTGTCTTGTCTGCACGACCACCGCCCCAATCCACCCCCCCCGCCCTATCAAAGGCAGTTCGCACCGGGGTACTTGTGCTGGCAAGTAGAGCTGTCAGGGAGCGATAAAGGCCAAGAGGTGCCAAAGACCATGTACACTTCAAAGTGGTCTATAGAGCATGGGTTGTTGTTCCCATGTCTACCTCCAGACCCCGTGTCTCCTGCCAAGCATCCCCCCTCACGCTGGACGCCCCCCTGCAATCCACATAAGTGTGTCTCCATTCACGAGTCTTCCTGTGTCTTGTCTGCACGACCACCGCCCCAATCCACCCCCCCGCCCTATCAAAGGCAGTTCGCACCGGGGTACTTGTGCTGGCAAGTGGAGCTGTCAGGGAGCGATAAAGGCCAAGAGGTGCCAAAGACCATGTACACTTCAAAGTGGTCTATAGAGCATGGGTTGTTGTTCCCATGTCTACCTCCAGACCCCGTGTCTCCTGCCAAGCATCCCCCCTCACGCTGGACGCCCCCCTGCAAACCGCATAATGCCACGACATATACACGTCATTCATTCACAAACACACCCCTGTTTCGAATTCTTTATAACCCACTTCATATTTCTAATGAGAACTTCTTTGCACTTTGCTAGTCAACCCGTGAAGGTGCTGGTTATCTGCTCTTCGTCTCTGTGAACTTCCGTGACCACTTCGAGCAAACTCGTCAGTTTGCAACCTGTGAACTGCTCCCTGTTCTACGACAAGAAACTACTCTATTGCAAATGCCATATTATATCATATCAGTGACGAAGTGGTCCACTGGCGCTCAGGCGGCTCTGAAAAAGGCAGAGGAGAGGGGGTGGGTTACTGGAAATGACGTATAATACCCAGTTGCACTGTCCTAGCTATGAAATAATTTCCCGACCTAATATATAAAATGAATAATTTTAATAAAGATCTGATGGTGAGACTAATTTAATTTTTTATGTTTTTAAAACAGGTACATCCTTCATTATTGTATGTGTCACGAGTACCAGACACCGGCGGATGGCTTTTACAACCGCCAGTTGCTTCTCCGCGTGAACAACGTTACCACCCTGACCATTTTATGGGACGATCGCCAAGTACAAGTATGCCCTTACGCGGTACTAACGGCTAGATGCAACATACATACCGTTGTGGTGGCCTAGTGCCTCGTTGTTGGAACAGCCATGCGATTATCAGTGCGACCGAAGAGCTTATTTTATCGTAAACCAACACCCTGTGTACTGCACACAAACATCGCTTGCCTCAAGACGAACTATTTTGGATCGAGAGCAAAGAAAAATGCAAATCGCTGAATATTCTCTAAACATTTGATGTCAAATAAATCTACTTTACCAAATTTACAATCTTGCGGTTTGGTTTAAAAGTACAGTTTCATATTCCGAATTGTGGCGCGCTGTGTTGTGAGCTGATCTATGTTGGTTTCCGGGTTCTGTGTGGAGTCGCGTAGAAGACGCCTGGGCGCGTTTGCCTACGCAGCACAGTCACGTCACGGATAGAGGCGGGGAATATGAATGTTTTGATAAAGTCTGTTTCAGGGGCGGGGGATATGATTTAGTGCCGCAAACGCAGGTGAGCCAGGTCGATGGGGGGAAATGATAGGATTATCAGAAAATGGCGGCTGATTTCGAGTGCGTTAATGGACGAAAAGTCGGGTAAGGTCCATAGGAAAGTTTTCTACGATCTACCGATTTATGCTTAAAAACACATGGCCGAACCATAGGGACAATAAAAAAAAAGTCCCGGAACTATCCTTTAACTGAGGAACTGAAAGCACAGGCTCTTGCATTGCAACAGGGAGCAGGGGCTGACAGAGATGAGGTTCGCTGGGAAAGGGAAACGCCTGAGCATAACCTCAGGATCCCTGGTACCAGAGGCCTTCATCTCTCCCAGTCCCTGGACTCTGCCACCCCCATGTCCCCTGACGCGCATGAGCACAGGGCCACAGGAATGGCAGATTACTATCCAGCCAAAAGTATGGGGCTCATAGGCAAGTACGACCCAGGAATGGAGGGGCGGGCATCCGGGTATGGGCACCCAAGCACAGTGCAATTTAGTGGGGAACCCCAGGAGAGTAGGCCCATTAAGGGCATCCTGAAATCCTCTGCCCAGTTAGGTCAGTGGGGGGGGGGTACCCATCAAATCCTGGCAGCAAGGAGGGATCTGAAGACTCCTCTGAGTGTTCCAGGACACAGGAGACCAGGTCCCCACATTCTGCCAGCCATTCCCAGGCTCGCAGAATCCGGGAAAACCTGGAAGATCAGACGGGCACCTCTGGGAGCAGTGCTTCGGATTCAGAGGATGAATGGACCAGGGTGACACGAACCAAAAAGGCCAATAAGGCAAAAAGGGCCTTGCTTAAGGACCCCTTGAAACAAATAAAGGCAATAAGGAGTGTCATCACGCCTTATCATAAGAACGCCAAGTATTCTATTTGGGAACACTTGGAGCTCTATGAGCAAATGATGGAGACTTTCCATTTGAAGGACAGCAGTAGCTGTATCCAGTACGTCAAATGGACATTCTCCCCAGAATACTCCAGTTTCTTTGCAGGGCTGGAGGACCAAAACCATTCAAGATGGTCCGCATATAGGGCGGCCATCTTGAAACATTTTTCTGTTCATAGAAATCCTCAAGAGGCTCGCAAGGCAGCCTACAATTTGCAATGTGGGGAGGATCAGGCCCCCCAAGAATTTGTACAAGAATTGAAGCGTGCCTTTGCGCAGACCACCAGAAGGGTGCACACGGACAGCAGAGAATTTGTCAATACTTTTTTCCATGCCTTGCCCAAATACATCATGACCCCGCTAGGGAGAGATTTTCACGAGAAGAGGTCACTAGGCTGGGTCATTGAACAGGCTACTCGGATCTATGAAGTGCAGAAGCCCATAGAAAATAAAAGTAATGCGAGAAAAAAAATCCAAAACCAACAGCACCCCTGCTGCTACTAAGGTGGCAGAGGTAAAGGCTGCCCCTGTTTTAGATTTGGAGATGGGGGGCCCTAAAAACCTGACTGCACCAAATAATTCACAGCCCAGAAGGCCCTCGGGCCAGTCACAGACAAGGAGTCGAGGAGGTAGTCCCACAAATGGGGTCCCTCGCTCCCCTGATATGTAAGTCCCCGCTACAAGGGAAACCGACCCATCCTGGGTTATGTGTGGACTCCTCCAGCCCAAGGGGGGGGGGGATCCAGCCAAGCACCTGACCCAGGGAACTTGCCTCCTAACGTCCCCCAGGAGGGCAGAAATTCACCAAATCCTGGGCAGAACTTTTTCCCCAGTTATCCACCCAATTTCCAGCCCCAAAATCATCCATCCTTCTTTCCCCAATTCCCTGAGCCCAGATAACCTAATCCGGGAGAGGGGAGGCCAAGGGTGGAGGGGTACCCGAATCTTCCCAACCCAGGGTATTACCAGAGAAGGGATAGCTACCCTTCCCGGGATCAGCCCAGGGGAGAAAATAGAGCCCCATATCAGCCTGAGCGGGTTTCCCAGTTAGAGCGCCAGGTCCAAAATATGGCACGGATCTGGGTCACATACTGAGGGATCAACAGAACCCTCAGATGAGCATGCCACCGCAGAATGCCTCAAACTCTGGACCTGGTGCTCCAGAACAATGACGGGGGCAGCACCCCGATAACCCACCGGTTCCCAGGGAGGAGGCACAAGGGGAAGGGGGGTGTAAAGCCTTGGAAGAAGCTTCCTTCCCAACTTGTAAACAGCCCCTGGAAAACCAGGAACCGGAAACAAAATCTCCTGCCCCTGAAAGCCTGCCTCCCAAGGAGCAGAAGGGGGGGGGGGTAGGAGAAACAAAGGACCCAAACAGACCCACTTTGTGGAGGAGGTACAGGTCTTCCAATTTGAGGGAGAGGGATCCTCAGAAGATCCTGGGAAAATGATCTTCTCCTTCAGAGATGGGGGAACTCCTCCCAAGGAAAATGGGTCCCAAGGGATGCCAATTCAGACTGGGGAGATGTGGAGACTGAGCTACCGCCGTCCATCATCTCATCCCAGAACCGACAATACCAAAATCCCATGGGTCAAACCCATCCTGATGACTGCCTCCAAAAAGGGGGGGGCGGCCCAGAACCCGAAACCATTTCCAGTTGCCCACTTTTTCTTTCAGATTCCACAGGCTCTCCACAGAATTCTGCCCAAATCTCTTCGCTAGCAATGTCCAAAACCAGAAAGTTAGCCCACCAGTTGTCCAAAAATGTGCATTATCTGTGCCCCGTTGAGGAGAAGGAGGGAAGATATTATGCCCTGGTACAAGTACAGGGGCAGGGTACAATTTTGGCACCGGTGGACACTGGATCCCAAGCTACCCTTCTGTCCAAAAGGGCCTTTGATGAACTAAATGCAGGAAGGGGGGAGAATTACCGTATTCCTCTCACCTCTCTTCCTGGACAACTGCAGAACTTTGACGGGAAGGAAATTCCTGTCGAGGGGACTGCAGATTTGGACATCAAAATTGGGCGACACAAGGTGAAACACCCGGTCATAGTAGTGACTCCAGAGGGCACCCCTTGTTTACTAGAGAATGACCTCCTGAGAAGGTTGTCACCCCGAATAGATTGCGTAAACAAGGTCCTCTGGACCCAGACTAGCCGACCAATAAAATTAAAACAGAGTTTCAACCATGTTAGTTTAAACGGCACCTGCCACATGGTTGAACAAAAATCTGACCAAGTAGAATTTCACTTCCAGAACAACCAAATTCCAGACGTGACAGTAATAGCAGTAGGACAACAGACTGGTGATGGGGGGTCCTCTCTATTTCTGAAAATCAACCTTCCTTCCAGTTCAAGGTGGTATTCCACACTGGAAGGAAACACTCTGAAATTCTTTATCAATCCACAATCAGACACTCCCACTCCTATAGTCCAGAAAGAGGTGAAATCAGCTCAGAGCCTGGCTGATATTCAGCAAATTGGAGAGCAGTTGTTCATCCCTGTTCAGTTAAATGATGGGAAGGACTCTGTTCTCGCCCGAGTGTGTGTGAACAACGGTAAGAGCTTCATCAGCGAAGCCATGTTCCGCCAACTCCCAAAAGATCCAGCCATTCCCACATTCAAACTGATAGACAAATGGGAAATGGACCTGGAAGCACCCAATTCGAAACATCTCCTGCTAAGCAGGTGAATGCTCAAAATCTCCATTGGCAACAAGAGCATAGTCCATAATTGTTGGGTCGTGCAAGATGTCACTGCCGCCTTTTACTTAGGCAGTGACATTCTCAATCGCTTCGCCATTTGTTCGGACCTAATAAACTTCAAAGCTTGGTCCCGATTAGCGGATAATCCCATGGGCTTTGATGATCCAGAAAAAGCATTTAGGGCAGCTCAATTGCTACCTTATGCAGTTGAAATTCAGATTAAAGAGAAAGTCACCATCCCAGAAAGGACCCGACAATTCTCCCTGGAAGTGAAAGTTAAAAGAGGACAAAAATTGGAAAACCCTGATGCTTACATACATCTAAATGCTTCTCTCCAACAGCAAGGGTTGGGGATAAACCCAACTCCATTAGTCAACATAGAACATGATACCATTCCAATAGAGGTGGATAACAGCGACTTAAAGAGTATTACTCTAACCGCAGGCACCATTATTGGAATGGCGGTTAATGACCGACATGTTTCCATTGATCTAGGAAATGAACTGTTAGGACCAATCCCCAAGGACTGTTTTGACAGTGACAGTGATGACAACACAACACAAGACAGGATTTTCACCCGGCATGGGGGGAACTTCCTGGTGTACACTTCTTGCCCTTATGATAAGGAAGATGTGACTTGTGACTTCAGGAGGGATGAGGTGATTTTCCAGGTCCATGAGGGCTGCCTTTCCCACCTGAAGCCTCCAGTCCAAATCAGCACTCTGACCAGGGACTTCTCCACCCAGCTGGAGGAGGCCGCTGAGATAGCCTAACCAGAAGTCTTTCCAGGCTTCAGGCAGATGGTGGAAGAGAGGGTCAACCTAGCTGATGCCTGCGTGACTCTGGAACAGAAGCAAAAGTTGAAACAAGTTTTCTTGGATTTCCAAGATCTCTTTGCGGTAGACTCATATGACTGTGGTCGCACCGACATCCACACCACAACAATTCCCACGGACCCTGGAATGACTCCAGTGTTTGTGAAGCAATATCGTTTGCCTCTCGCATCCATGGAGTCCCTTACTGAAATAATTAAGAACCTTGAGTCCCGGGGAATAATCCGTCCAGTACACAGCACCTTCAATAATCCGGTGCTTGGAATATTGAAGCCAAACGACCAGTGGAGACTCTGCGCCGACCTTAGGGAGCTCAACAAACGGGACCATACTTCCCGATGGCCTCTGCCCTACATTGAACAAGGCCTGGCCCAGATCCAGGGGTCACAGGTATTCACAGCAATAGACCTGACCAATGGATACTGGACCGTGTCTGTCAGTAGGGAGGACCAATACAAACAGGCTTTTACCTTTGGGGGCCAGCAGTACACCTGGACCCGGACTCCCTTTGGATACCTCAACTCTGGCAATGAATTCAACATTTTCCTACACAAGGCCATGCCCGACCTGGGTGCGAGGGGTCACCTGGCTTATGTAGATGATGTCCTCATCAAAAGTTCATCTGTGGAAGAACACCTAGCGGAGATCGTTATGTTCTGACACAGTTGAGGGCCGCAGGAGCAAAGATTTCCTTCCAGAAAGCACAGTGGTGTAGAACCCGTGTTAATTTCTTGGGGAATGAGATTACTCCTCAGGGTCTCTGTCCCCAAGAAAAGAAAGTGGAAGCACTTCAGAAACTGAAAGACCCCACAACTCTGCGGGAACTAAGGAGCCTCCTTGGACTGACTAATTACAGCAGAAAGTTCATTGAAGGCTACGCAGAGATCACTAGACTCCTGATTCATCTCTTGAAGGGGGGGTCAAGTGGGAATGGGGTCCAGAACAATCCGAGGCAGTAAGACAACTCAAAAGAAGCCTCTCACAAGCGCCTTGCCTAGCTTACCCTGTCAGAAACAAGGAGTTCTTCCTGGAGACAGGGTTCTCTAATACGTGCTTGACGGCAGTATTATACCAAAAGCATGACAAGGTCAATAAAGTAATCTCCTATGCGAGCAAAACTTTATCCTCTGTGGAGGAAAAATTCAACGATTGTGAGAAGGCACTCCTGGCATCGGTGTGGTCATTGAAGAATTACCGCCTGTTTATCCAGGGGGAACACATCATAGTGGAGACTCCACACCAGCCTCTGCAATATCTCCAAAGTGACAGAATCCGGGCCGGAAATGTGAGTAATTCCCGAATTACTTCCTGGATTCTGTCAATGCAAGGCTTTCCTGTAGAGGTCAGATATGGCCAAAACAAGAAGAGTCGCCTCGCGCAAGGTCTGGCTGACTTGCATGATTGTGCCAGAGAAAACTGTCTCGAGGACAAAAGTCTAAAAATCAAGGACAACATGGAGGCATACCTTAATTCCCCACACAAAGTCTTTGAAGAAGACAAGTGTGAGGGAATGCCCACTGTGTATGTGGATGGATGCTCGTACCATGTTGACAACAACGGGGAGAAAGAACTGGTGGCCGGCGTAGGGAATGCATGGGTGAATGAGTCCCCAGAACCCTCCGCTGGATACAAAATTGGTCCCCAAAGTAGTCAGGTGGCAGAGTTGATGGCTGCGCATCAGGCCATCCTCACTGCTGTCCAACATCAACTCCACGAACTGGTCATAATCACAGATTTGTATTATGTACGGAACGGGTTTGTGGAGCACCCGGTTAATTGGAAAACCAGAGGCATGTTATGTGTTAATAACAAACCCTTGAAACATGGGATGTTAATTCAAAACATTGATTATCTGGTCACATGGAATGGGATGACCAACAACTGGAAAAATATCAAGGGTCATTCCAAAGTAGAGGGACCAGACAAAACTGGAAATGACTTAGCTGATCAGCTGGCCAAAACCGGGGCCATCCAAGGGGATCTAATAGAGATTGAGTCCCTGTTGGGGGAAATCCAGGTCACTGCTATCACTAGGTCCCAGAAAAATGCTCACAATGATCTTTCAACTGCACAATGGAGTAAGGAGACCCCTGATGCTGATTTGATTACAGCTCAGAAGGGGGATCCAATAATTGGTAAGTTTTACCAACACATTGAGGACCCTGAGAACTTTCCCCTGACGGATACCGATTACATTGGGAAAGAGGACCTAAGAGTGTTGATGAAATGTCCAAAAATGTTCTGAATCCTTGACGGTTTGTTGGTAAGGAAATCCCAAGCTGGCCATGATCAGTGGGTGGATCCTACCGCATTCCGAAGCCTGATGTTAAGTCACGCCCATGATGCGGCCACCGCCGGTCATAGGGGGTTTCATACAACACTTGAAATCTTAAGAGAGGTTGCATACTGGCCACACATGGGGCAGGACCTCGACCAACACTTGAAGGGGTGTCTTGTGTGTGCACAATTTCAGCCATCATCCCTCACGCACTGTGCACCTCTCCAAAAGAGGGGGATGACACTGCCATGGTCAGATTTGCAAATCGACTTTGTAGGCCCTGTAATTCGTTCGTCTAGAGGAAACAAGTACATGTTGACCGTTACATGCTTGTTTACCAAGTGGGTGGAATGTCTCCCGGCCCCAAACTGCAAGGCAGAAACAGCAGCTGCCCTGATGATTAACCACATCTTTTCCCGTTTTGGTCTACCTCAAAGGATTGAGTCAGACAGAGGTAGCCATTTCACCAGCGAGGTAATGACAAAGATGTGGGAGATACTGGGGGTTAAAAGGAAGCTACATATTGCTTACCGGCCAGCTTCTTCTGGAGCAGTAGAGAGATACAACCGAACCATTGTGAGCATATTAAAAAAGTTTGTGGCAGATTCTGGGAAAAGTTGGGATATCCGATTACCTCTGGTCCTAATGGCCATCAGATCTACCCCTTCATCTGCAACTAAAATGTCACCATTTGAGTTGATGACTAGACGCAAAATGGTGCTTCCCCACATTTGCTCTACAGAACCCAAGAGCAAACGTTGATAAATGCCTCCACAACTCATGAGTATGTGGAGAATTTAAGGAAACACCTTCAGCATGCTTTTGCATATGCTCAGCGGAATCTAGAAAGATCAGCTGATAGCATGAAAACCCACTACGACCTGAAGACCACCAGGAAGGAATATACTGTGGGGGACCGGGTCTATCGATACAATTTCCAAAGGAACCAGGCCAAACAGCGAAAATGTTTGCCTACATGGAAGGGACCATTTGAAATTATAGACAAGATCTCCCCTGTAGCGTATACGATCCGCATCCCCAAAGGTAGTCTGGCGGAAGGGGAAGACAAGTGGGTACATATAAATCAGCTAAAGTGTTGCCATCCCAGGCACACTCTGCAGCAACTGGAGGAGTCCTCTGCAATACCAGAGGGGACCGCTCCAGATTAATTCAGTTCCAACCCTAAAATATCCCACATATAGTCTCTAAAATATTATGACGCTTGTAAGCCACTGTCTCTGAATTATATCTTGTTTTTCAAAATTGGAATGCTATGTCTATTAAAGTATAAAATGTATATGTCGCCCCACTATATCAATATGGAGGAGAAATGTCCATGAATAGGTATTGCCGCTTTCCTTTGTCGTCCTAGGAGAAAGAAAACCTGGAGACTGGCCAAGGAGGACGCCCAGGAACCGGGAGCAAAGATCAGAGGGGCCCGGGGTACCGCCCAGTATTCCCATCAGGAATGGCGAGGAGGACCGATCGATCCAACTGGGAGGAGGAAAAGATGCTGAACTGTGCCATATACAGAATTGGAAGAAGATAATGTGGACATACCAGCGCAAGGGCTCAAAACCACCTTTGCACCTGACTTCCCCTCGACTTGAATCAAAGCGTAGTCGGGCGGAGGGGGTTTGTGAATGGTTTTGACCCCTGCTGAATCAATAGACTGGGTAGATGTGGGGATGAGCTGTCGCCGCCCATCATTCCATCCCAGAGTCCAGGAGAACCGCGCAGTGCTGAATCAATAGACTGGGTAGATGTGGGGATGAGCTGCCACTGCCCATTATTCCATCCCAGAGCCCAGGAGAACCGCGCAGTTGTGCGCATACCAAAAGCGCCAGGCGTGAAAGGTGGTGCCAAAGGAAAAATAGCAGCACCTGTCAGAGCAAAAGCGCTTTTAAATCACCTCTGTTTCTTTGAGGGCAAGCTCCAAATGTCAAGTTCAAACATTGCAAGATAGCTAATACCGGAGACCTTTGTTCAAAAATCTGTTTACTGATGTCAAAAAGTTGCTGAAATCATGGGCACAAGACCACTCTAAATATTCAACCTTCTTGTGGGGGGGTTCCACATAACCACTCTAATGTAAGGATGCCTATCAAAACAATAGCAAAAATCTCCTGTCAAATGGATGCAGTACCGACAAATTCCACAAGGCGGTGCTAGCGGTATAAACTCTGACAGGAGAACTGAGTTCAATAGCTGACAAAGGGACCTGAGTCAGCTGGACTTCAAAGCCTGTTGGTTAATTAAAAATCTTAGCCACCTGCTGTTCCCAGAGGCCAAGAGGCTGGGAAACCTCAACACCTCAGAGATTCCCACACCAGCAGGCAGGATATCACATGGCCCTTCTGAGTGAGAAGGAGGGGTTTTCCTTCAGCTTGCTGGAGCCCACACAAAAGACTCTTTCCCTTGAATGGGGTATGTTAATTTTGAGTGTTTCCTATCAACAGCCCTCTGCCAGCAAGGAGAGACATGTTTTTCATAACCCACCCAAGCTTCTGGAGGTGGACCCAAACACTTTGGGGAGTTGAATAGAAGGCAAATATATGTTTCATAAAAATACTGATAACTCTTTGTAACCAGATGACAGAAATGTGCAATTTGGGGATCCTTAAAATGAAAATTGTGCCCACAATTCAAGACCAAACTCCAATGTGTGTGATGTTCTGGTGCAAAACCCTGCTAATTATGAATATTGCAGACACAGTATTTAAGCTAGCGACCTGGAAATTTACTGGGATATGTGTAGAAGGGGGGTGTACATTTGTATAATTTTTGATGAAAAACCAATGTTGCAAAACCCACTAAAATCGAAAATAAGTTGCCATTTTTGAATGCAAGCTCCTAGAAACGCCAGTCGGAACAGAGACTACCTTAAGCAATGTGTAATATGTACATGTAATGTCAACTACTTGTGTACCTGGGAAATATGTATTTGGATCAGAAATAGATTTGTGTGCACATTGACCAGGGGAGTGTCATTTCTGCAGGTCATAAAAATGACATCACTCTGACACACCATCCCTTCCCAAATCAGGGACCAAAGAATCTATTGACCTATCAAATTAAGAGAGGGGCAGGCTTAGTGAAGCTAGCCTCTCCACCCACTTTCTAAACACATAAAAGCAGACAGTGCAGGACAGATAGGGATTCAATTCCATTTGCTGCGGAGCGTGCTGACCGACGACTTCACATCCAGAGATCCAACACTTAGACTTCCAAACTAAACAGAGACTACAGAACTTTGAACCAAGAAGGCCCACTGCAAGCAAAAGTATTTGTCAGCAGGCCTCAAAATCTTTTGCAACTGAACTCTTCAAATAGCCGGGCTGAGCTGTTTGATTCTGGCCTAGAACCCTGTGACAGAAACATCCAGAACCAGGAGCCGTGCTGTGTCCAGAGAAGGCAGAACCCGATCCAGAGAACCGGTGCCTAGCAGACCCAGGACAGCAGAGCAGAGCTGACCCAGATGCTGTGAGCAGAACTGCTCGAAGTCCAGTCCAGTTGACCCGATCCGTGATGAGGCCCAGTCCTTCTAAAAATATAGTGTGAGTACTGCCAGAACTGTGCGAAACCCAATCCCTTAGATAAAATAATCTAATGCAAACTATTTTAACCTAAGTAGAACTGCCTCCTAGTAATCCTGTCATCTGTCATTCTAAAGCTGCAAGCTGTCATCTGTCATTCTAAAGCTGCAAACTGTCACCTGTCATTTTGAGTTTTACTTTAAATCCGAAAAACTACCTTTACTAAATCGTCCGCATCTCTGGAACCGTTTGTCCTAGGAACGTGGTTTAACTTTCATTTAAAAGGTAAGATTCTAGGCTTTTCAACGACTTGCTACTCCTTATACTTTTGCCATAATCATGATTCACGCACTCGCGAAATTTACCGCGATTTGCGATTTGGCCTGATTTCTTCTCCAGTAAAAAAGTCAGCAGCTCCTTGCTTTCCTTTGCTAAAATTCGTTTAACCTGCTAGTTACTCATAGAGCATTGCTAAAGTGAGCCTGAACTAATATAAAGTAGCCATCACCTACCCTGAACCTCTAGAGGGAATTAAAAGCAATTTTAGCACCTTTTCACTTCCTTGCAAACCACATTAAAGTAATTCGCCTGTGTTTCAAACTTCTACCTGTTTTCCTCTAAGCTTGCTGGGGGGGAACTGAATTTCGTATTGTATTTGATTGCATTCCTGAGAACTGTGTCCTCCTCCTTCCATTTCTTACATTGCATAGCGGGTTCGGGGGGGGGTGAATTGCCAGAGAAAAAGTGATTATATTATCTTTTGCTAAAATCATATCAAGTTATTTCTGTACTGCATTTCATTCGTCATTGCTTTTCCCTTAAAACCATAAAAGTATTTTCACTGCCTTATCCATCCTATACCAACTCCTTATTGATTGTAAACAGGTGTGCTAGTGTCAGATTACCCATTGTTGATCAACATTATATTCATAAGTGTGATATCAATTATTAATTTATTATAAAAGTGTGATATATATATATTGTTTAATTTTTCAAATAACCCTTTTAAATTTGCAAAACAAATCTACTTCTTGCCTCAGTGGGGTCAGGGGATTCTAAGAGAGGGGTGTTATACAAGGGTTCATCATCCAGATTATAACTTGCCATAAAAATATATAAATAAGGGATTCCATTGGGCATCCCAGACAAGGCACCGACTTAGTGGGATTGCTTGATTGGAGTCACTTACAAAGGGATATTTCCCATCTGTGAAAGGAACAGTGAGCAAAAAGCAGATAGTTGCGAGCTCTCAATGTGGTTAACAACCACTGAACAGGTTATCATGCCTTGTTCTTCCGAGAGAGGAGTGCCTGCTACCTTTGTTGAATAATAAAATAAATATACCACTTATTATTAATTGTTTTAGTGTTGGAAGAATAGTTGTCATTAATGACAAGAATGTTTGTGTGTCTTTTTCAGCTTTATAATATGATTTAAAGCAGTCTGCAGTAAAGGGGTTTCCACTGCAGCAATACAACTAAAAGCTCAAACTGCAATGGTTGACATTTTCACCACAGGATCCCCACCTTTCAGTTTTTCACGTGTCAACTTATTTCCCAATGAACCCCGGAGACAAGGCATTAGCTAATTAAGACATGAGAGAAGGTGTAAGGGTCAGCGAGTAGTGGATGAATGTGCAAATGTGAAAAAGTGTTTTTGAATGTTCTGGGTGAGTGTGTGTGTTCCTGACTGGAGAATGCGGCATGAGTGTTTGTAAGAGAAGGTTTATGGGTCAGTGACTGATGGGGGAATGAGTAGGAATGTGACAATTGCGTTGAGTTTATGGCCCTTTAGGAACGTGCATGCAATGACTGGGTTCACAGAATAATTCTGAGTACAAATATCGGAACCAATTCAGGAAGATGGCACAGTATTGTATTTTTTAACAATGATCTTAAACAGGGAGTTACAACGAACATCAACGGATGGATGCTCGATTTCACTCAACAATTCTTCATAAAAAACATGGTTATAAACCCAAAATACGTCAAAGACGACATCATACTACGTGGAAAATAATAAAAATCATACTAAGGGCCGGCATAGGCTTAAGGGGAACATCTAAGTATATTATGTATAGGAACTAGGATTGTTATTGTTCGCCCTTTATCAGGTGGACAATTTATGCCTACTTCTAAAAACATGTCATCATCAGAAAAATTAGATACAAAGTTTCTCATTGGTCTTCAAACTATAAGGTCTTTCATTATATGGACCACTACAATTGGTTGGGACACTTGTGCCACGTCTGGAACATTCGGTTCACTTAGCAGCATGTAAGCCGAGACCTAGGTGCAGGGAAATGGGGCATGACACTACCTCCCCACCCAATTAGCCAAGCATCTCTCATCACCCAAGCCTTCTGCCATGAAGATTGTCTTTGATTTTGGCCTTGCAAAAGTATCCTTGTCTTCTGAGTACATGAGAGTGCGAGCTCACACTATCGTGTTCTGGGACTCCAAGTCAGAACTCTATTTTTATCCTTCGCTCACGTGACAGGAGACCATGATTTGGTCAATTTTGCAGCTTTTACATGCTCTAAATGAATACAACTTGGCACTCTTGGTGTCCTTTTCTTGCACCTTAACAAGGGATGATTCATCCTTCGTGTGCTCACTCCTTTCCAGAACATATAGCTGACCTTGTCTGCTTCAATCTTGACTCCAGACCAGACAACCTCGACATGCAGCTCCACAATTCAGCTTATTCTTTCTGCAACACAATGTTCCCTTTCCCCTTCGTGGGTCCTGGATTACTAAATTCATGATACCAATGTCCAGCTTCTATATAATGGCGGCTTGGCCTGTATTCTATTCACTATATATAACCAGCTTTTATGATGACTTAGTCTACCTTGTGTTTCAGCGTCTGTACATTGTTTAATGGTGGATTCTCTGCAACACTTTGTGAATGTGTAATCTTCTTTTCCATATTTAAAAGTTCACTTGATTCTTTACTTCGTTATTCGTTTCTCTAGGATCCATACATCCTCTTCAGCTAGTATCCTGAGACGTCGTTCATACTCTCTCATCACATCACAGGCTTCTTTTTATATTCCTTCAGGGAATTCCTCCCTCAGATTGTTGTCCCTTCGGGGGTACATTCCATAGGGTTGTCTCAATGGGTGCCATCTTTCAAATATACGCTGCAGTATTGGCACAAATGCTGGTGTCAAACACGGCACAATCTCAGGCCTCCAGCATATGGGAGGTAGGGGGCCGGGGTTTCCTGCTGTGGCATGCAGCTGCTCTTCTACAGTGCGTTTGAATGTTCTGGGTGGGTGCATGCCTGTGTGAAGAATGCAGTGCGAGTGAATGTGAGAGAAGGTGTATGAATGGTGGGTGGATGAATGAGTAGGAATGTGAGTGTGTGTGTGTGTGTGTGTGTGTGTGTGTGTGTGCGTGCGTGTATGCGTGCATGCGTGTGCGTGCGTGCGTGTGTGTGTGTGTGTGTGTGTGTGTAAGGCCCTGGGATGCTGGGCATCACTTGAACATTTGTCACCCATCCTTAATTGACTTGGCATGTTTCACTGGTATTTTCGGGCAAAGCCAAGTTCATGTTCGTTATTATTGGCTAGACTGCCATTTTGGAGCAGCCAGTCTAGCCATTGCTTACCATGGCATCACATATATTACTGAGCATCTTTGATAAAGAGAGCATGATAAGTAATATTACATATTACACATTGCTAGACTGACATTCTGGTGGTGCGAAATAGCTATTCTTACTGTAGCACGAAATGTATTAATTGAGCATCTCTGATGAAGCAAGCGTTATAAGTGTTCTGGAAATGTTTTCTTATTGTGGCATGTCACTTTATATGGCCAAACCAACAGGAGTATGTTCTTACATAGGAGTACTGGCATATATTGGCAGGGCCAGCTACGTGCACAATAGTAGTAATGATATTATAAAAAAACATGTCAATCCTATATGGGCATACTGGCATATGTTGGTGGAGCCAGCATGGAAATGTATGGGCACAGCCAGCATGAAAATGTTTTTTTATGCTGGCATATATTGCATGGAAAAGCATGAAAATGCTTTGGGAAATGTGCCTGGGCACTTTTGGTGGCTTGCATCTATTTTATTTTTTCACGAGTTACCCTACAAACCTGATTGCAAACTGTCTGGTATTTTCCCCAATTTTTCACAGAAAGTGTGCTGTATAATGCACAATTTTTACCAATTATTCAAAACATTTTCTCAGGGGAGGGGGAAAAAACCCTCCTACCCCCCAAACCTATTTTTCATTGGTTCGGATTCCCTCGCAATCACATACTTGTGGCAAATGTTTACACCCTCCAATAAAACAACTCGTCACCACCACTGGTGGCTTGTATATTTGGGGAACAGGCACTGCCCCCTTCTTTCTATGCTAGGTGACACATTTAAGCTTTGATTAAAAAATATATTCACACCTTTCACCTGGAGTAGTACGTGCCTCTGCGGAGCATAATTATCATGGACATCGCGCACATGTGATGGTCTGGACCGGCCCGGAGTGTGGCGTGCCCTGTGCTTTGTTAAGGAGCTAAGGTGTGGGTGCCCTCAGCATGGCTCGTAGGGGGGCACCCAAATTTGGTGCTACGCCACTGAGTCCACCATGTAGTACCAACTCCCCCCACCTCGCCATTCGGTGTCCCCACAAGTCCTCCCTAACTCTGGCTTACCTCCTCCATCGCCCTCCTCTCCATGATCTTTGACACGGCCACCTCATAGAACTGGAAGACAGGCTCTCCTACAACCCGCACACACATCAAGGGTCATTGTTTTATGCAAAAGAACACTATTCAGGCACCTCTGGCTCAGCCACGGGATTTTAATAGCAATTCTATCTGTAGTGGCAGGCTGGATTGGCTGCTAACGGAACACGTCCCCGGCATTAACGTCCTCACTTTGCTTGACCCCAGGGCCATTATCAGCCGATCCACCGCACTGACACGGTTGTCATTGTTGCACACTTTAACCGTTTTGCTAATTAATTCCACAATTCTGTGAAGGAAATCAATGTGTTTGGTTAGCAATAATGTAAAGTGTAGACAGAAAATTAAACAAATATACATGATGTATAGAAATGACAGGAGATTAGACAAAACCCCACTTAAAAAAGAAAGTTTAAGATTAAGTGTGATTTATACTGACAAAGACAATAATCACGCGTAAGGTTCATCCTGCCAATGCCATCCATGTAGCATGAAAGATAGCTCAGCAAGCTGAGCACTCACCTCAGAACTCTGTCTAACACCTTGAAGCCACATATTTAATTCTTAGCGTGGCTTCTAAATCGTTCATGCTTCTGAGATCCACGAATTGTGTTATTATAAAACTGCGCGATAACATCTCACATTATTACAGCACTTGGAAAAAAGCAGAAATCCGGAAAGAAACGGGATATTATTAGATGGCATATTTTGAGTTCTTAGCAAACAGGCTCAATAATTTAGCATGGATAGGAATTTGTTATGAGTGTAAATGGAACCATGTGTTAAGCCAAATAAAAGTATTTGGCTATGTGCTCTGCCTCTGGCTCTCTGCGATGTGTAATAAAACAGGAACGTTGCTTATAGATTGAATTCCGTGCCGTTAATTGGCAGCCCCTATACAACGTGCATGACTGCTAGTGTTTATTTTAGACTAGTATTTAAACAAAACAAGCATTAAAGTGGCTTAGGTAAGAATGCCACGTTGAGTTTCGGAGGGGCTCTGGAGCATCTGTAAGATCGCTGCTGGTGTTCTGCTGACACTGGCATACCCCTAGAACGGCCTGCACGGCCCTGGGCCCCCCATGTGTTCAGACGGCTCTGGGCCCCCCATGTGGTCAGAGAGTAAGACAAGCTTCACCCCCACGCTGCTTGACATATGTGTGGAGCAATGGCGCTGAACCGGAACTGAACAAAAAGAAAGAACCCACACGGATGACAAGCAACCCTCTAACTTGCAACGTTGTACCCTACAAGGCTAAATGGCAGTGGTAGATGTGTACTAAAAAAAAGTAGAGCAACTGTTGTTTCGACCGGGGAGAGCGTAGGCGGAAGCATAGTGCAACATGTGACAAGATGGTGCAGCTGGAGCATTTGAATAGTCGAAGTGACTAGTACTAAGGCTCCTAGTACAACTTTACACTTGCACAGGGACAGGAATGGACACATCCTCTGTATAGAATGGTGAATATGGTCGTAACAAGTAGAGGAATGGCAAACTGAAAAAAATAAAAGCTGCGGAACACCGCTCCCGACCGTTCCCGCTCACTTCGATCACTGCTACATGGGGATTTACAGAAACAACTGTGATCTCAAAAAACATGTCTGTGTCCTTGCAGCCACAGTATGAAGATGGAGGATGCGACTACTGGGCCTAGTCCTCCAGGTACGATTTGGAAGTGGGAGTATTTTCCTCCCTATTTTTTGTAGTTGAGAATAAAATGATTTTTTAGAGAGTAAAAGTTCCCATTCCGAATGGGGCTATTTCGATGTGGGGTAAACATATCTTTTCAATCTAAAACATGCAACTTAAAAGATTATTTTAATGATAAAGTTGCTTTATAGATCAATTAGTAAAATATTAGAACTTGCTAGTGTTCTTTCCTGTGGCGCCTCTCTGTTGGAGGCACCGATCTGAACAGATCTGTGGAGCTGTGTCGGTGTAACCAGGGGGCAAGGTGCTATATGTCGGTTTCCTGTTATTTTGTTTGAGGCATTTTAACTCCCTATTTTTTTCTTCGAGTTATTTGCCTACTTTCTGGAGTAAAAGGGCCACTACGTGGTTTATGTTCAGGGCTGACTGGTCGGGACCTTCTGTTCTTATATGGCATTAACTTTCCAAACAAATAAAGTGATGGCAAACATCACACTGCCATCTGGGCCAATCACAGGCCCGTCCACGGTCTGAACAGGGCAATAAGTCTGCGGACCAAACCCAGATATAACACATTTTTTTAGACCTACTTTTTGCCATTTTTTAAAAACTACTGGGCAGATTTATGCCAAATATACAAAAGCACGCTTTCGGGATCAAGCCGCTACTCCTGCCCGCAAAGCTGGTGAAAATCCGTCCAGCGGTTTGGGCTGTAGGCGTGAGAAAATTATTTTTTCCATTGCATGTATGGGAAACCCACACATTTTAGGACCCCCCTATAACTTTGCCCTTCTTGAACAAAACCTCACAAAATCAATCTGACAGGCCATTACCATTTTCTGTAAAGCTTTGTGAGGATTCATCCAGGGGGAGCCAAGTTATAAGCGGCCCAAAATGTGCTCTTCCTATGGGTTGAGCAACTTAACTATAAATGGCCATTAATTAAAAAAGGGGGTAGTTGGGAGGTTCCCTGGCGTAAGGTAGTGGGATAGTGTGGAGGCCTGCCTGAGGCCACCTAGCGTGATGGGACCACCCACAAAGGCCATCCTCGGGCCTCAAACCCCATCTGGCTGGGACCTGAGTTTAGGTAGGTGGTCTGTTGCACCAGACTCACCCTAAGGATCCCTTATACGCCTCCAAGGAAGAGTGAACTGATGTAGCAGGTCTCCATTCCGTTGGTGCTCACACCAGGGGAATCCTAGGGACAGTAAAGGGAAAGAAAGGTTTAAAGGATAAGTGTGTATAATAAAAAAAGAGGGTTCACTGCTGGGATCCCCATAACATTCACTCTGTTGTATGTGTTCCTTAGTGATCTAAGAACTCAGGGTTTAGCCCATCTCCTGTTATCAGCAATTTTAATTTGAGGTGCAGTACCCCTCCCTACCCAGCAGGCTTAGGGGGGGTTTCCATGTGGACTGTTCCTTGTTCAGGGTGAGGGAGGTATGCACCCTTTTTTCTACCAAGGTCCGGAAACAGGGGCTACATTAATGAGTCCCAGATGATGCTCTTTCCTTTCCGCAGCACACCATTCATGAGAGCCCTGTTTGGGGCCTCTGCACCAACTCTCTCTTTTTCTTTCACTTATGATGACCAGGCTACGTCTTAACACCTGTCCAACCCTGTTCCCACCTTTTTCCCGACTAATTACTTCCGGTGAGGAGGGGATCCAATCTGTGTTGCCAATCCACTGCAAGAAGCTTGGTGGGTGAGCTACAAGTACTCCCACTATGGATTATCCCATGAAAATTAACAGAGATCTACTGGGATTCGCGTTACATTGGTGATCTCATTGTCTTTCAGTACAAACTGCTTCAAACAATTGAATGCACCCTGTTCTTGAGTTAACCTCATCCTTTCTATATAGCTTCTAGTAAATAACCTCAGCTCTATTTTATTCATATAAATACCCTTGCTTCGGCATCAGGTTCTTCATTCATTAACAGCATTGGAATTGTGTTGGGAGACTTGCGTCCCCCACTACTTCAGCCTTTTAGATTTGGGGTCAGCTTTGACTGCCTCTAAGCAAGCTAAGGGTCGTTCAAGGTGGGTTTGGACCTGTGTTTGTTTTGCATAAGCAGTTTGTTAGTGTGTTATGAGGGCTCCTGCAGAACATGTTAGCCCTCTACCCAATCTGCTACTAAAATACCCCAGTTAAATGTCTGCAGACATTGTATGTTTGTTTTTATTTTCGTCTCATTATATACCAAACGTATTAAATTTATTTTAAGACCATAGGGGGCCATACTTTATAAACCCATATGTTATGCATTCTATGCTTACTTGAAAAAGTCTGTTTTCTGATTAAACATTTGTGTTGGGAGGAATCAATTTTCTCATTCTGTACATTCCTGTTACTTCTTTGTGACGACATTTGGAACAGCTCTAGAGTTTGTTTTACTTCATAGAACTATTTGGCAATCTTTGTGGATGCAGGTTTTCAACCGTCCAGCATATGCCCTGGTACCAGGTCACAAGTGGTATGAACTCCTGCTGAAGGTTGGTCACAGGAGTAGAGTCTAGATGATGCATTAGCTATCTCTTTCAGCACCATTTTTACGTATCAAGATGAATGACCATTTGTGGTCACCCTTCAGAGTCATTGCAATGTACCAATTGAGCTCTTGTGAAGGGGAGCCTAATCTGGCAATGCACATGGTCTTGATGGCATTACTTGAGAGATACATTTGTGCATATCATTTTTTTATTGGCTGAAATTGCCATCTCCCCAACACATTTTGTTCCTGTTTATGTCCCAGTTGACCTCTGGTGCGTGCATGAGCACCCTTCCAAATCACATTTAATCATTGTGCCACTAGGTGGCTCCTTGTTATTCAATCTGGTGATGGCGCCTGCATCTGCAGATTCTGTCCACAGTGTACACCAAGACACTGTGAAGAGGAGAAGAGTCATTCTTTTCCACAAATAGGGCTTCAGATGCCCATAGCACCTTGCAACGTTGGTGGACCCGAGGCTGAGTGGTGGACTGCACATGGGTTCAAACCTGATGAATGCCTTAATCAAACACACGGCACAGTCGGATGCCTCAGGCCCCTCAAAGGCCAGATAATAGATATCTCCCTACTGTGACTTACTTTGTGATAAACCATCATACATTAATCTTGCCCCCTGAAGTCCCAAATTGTTGCTCCACTGTGTGAAATGTTGCCTTCAACTATCATCAGTCCGGGTATAATGCCACCACATCTTTAGCAATCCACCCTGACCCTCACTCATAAAAAAATAAGGGTTAATCCCCAAGTACTGTCTAAATAAATACCAGCATGTTTCTGAAATGCTGTTTGCAGCAAAGGTTCTTGAAGATTGCATCACCATTCAGCACACAGAATACCTCAAATCGCATTCCTTTAAATGGGACTACCAGCATTCCACCCATGAACTAGGGGCTCCACATGGATGAACAAGAAGCAATGTGCTGCCTGAGATGAGGTAGGGATGTGCACTTTGATGTTGCTCAGCTGACTCGCCATGTTTAACACACCAAAAAATAATGTTTTGCTCCACAAGCTGGAATGTTCCATGGGTGCCTGTGGCAAGGCCTATAGTTCTCATCCTTCCTGGCAGGTCACCACCACGTGGAAGCGTTAAAGAGGTGCCGAAGATCACACAATCAGTCAACAAAAAATACTCAATGATGGAGGACTCAGGTGCATGTAAAAACTCAGCTTTATCTAAATCTGAATCTAAGCCAGGACAACATACAAGTATTTCCTTGTGTCGCTCTAGTATTCCAGATGATTACAAGCTGGTTTTGTTACAAAATGATGTCAGCATTTATGTTACATTATATTATAAAAGTACGAAACCTACAGGGGATAGGGGTTGGTTAGTAAGTCGAGAACATTTAGAGGTTAATCACTTAATAGGTGGAAACCTATCTGATGCTCCACGTGGACCCATCCTACCTACACATACTATTTCTAATACATCACTCTAGGGCTTATTGATTGGTTGGCACTATCCATCATGGATGGTGTGGTAAGGGGACCTCTTATTGGTTGGCACCTAGCTTACCAAACTTGGACACATTGACAGGATGTCAAGATACGAGTGGGATACAAGTGGGGGGAAAAACTTCTATGGCCTGCCATAGTTCCAATAAAAGAATACCCCAAATCATTCCAAGGCGATGAGGCCTCCTTTATTCTTTGAACCTGGCCTTGTCCTCAGTCTGGCATCTCTGTTCTATCTACGTATGGCACATAATGAATAGGCAGTGTTTTCCATGTCTGGGTCTCATGTTGGGATACCACGTTTGAGAATGAATTTCATTGTGGCCAATCATGGCACTAGTCAGCTTCTCTCTTTAAATGCATTTGGCTTGCTGATATCATGCACCTGGACTTCAGAGGTTATTTATGCTCTTATAAAAATGTATTAAGTGGGGAGTCTACCATACCCTGTCCTGGAACTGTTATCTGGTGTCTGCGTTCCACTCATTCACAACTCCCTTGCAAGTTCCTGAACTTGGCTTTTGCTGTGAACCGCTGTTTGGACTCTGTACGAATATGTTTTCCTGTGGACTCAGCCTTCTGAGTTTTCTCTGGCCTGGAGACCTGTGTTCATTCTGAGACAATCTGCGGCTTCAATTTTTGGGTAAATGGCTGCCCAATTACACCATCATGTTAGCAAGCTATATTTGCGTGTCATTCATGCTGCATTCACTTTATACATTCGTCATGTTAATATTCTTCATTTGCTATGAATGCTATATTTGTATTCTTCATGTCTAAATGCATATACTACCTATCATACATTTTCTTCATGTGGAGTGCACATTTTCTTTGCTATGTGTACTTTGTGTGTGTATGCATAGTTATCTAGTTACTCTCTTTCCCTCTATATATATAGTAACAACTACCTGTCACTCTACTAGTCAACTCATCTATCTTATAACAGTATGACACATCATAACAGTAACTAATAGTGTATAACATATCATAACAGTAACTTCATCGTTTTAGTTGGTCCCATCTTCCACCCCTAGGCTCTTGGCGGCATTAGGGCTGTCTTTGTTGGTACCGTTTCTCACCTGCACAATACTGACTAAGGGCAGAGAATGGAATCAGTAGTTGCATATTCATCTGAACATGGGCAGTGGGTATTACTTGTGTATTCATCTGCCCCATTACAGAGATAGGTGCCTTTCTCCACCAACCAGTAAGCTGGAATATTCCTAGACTTGATAATCTTACCAATACACTTGAACGTGTATCTGGCTTCCCAGAACTTCATCATCAACAGCGTCACACCAGGGTTCCACATTTACATTGACAATACACAACGCCAGTTGAAACTGGAAGAGCGTGGCAGAGGCCACTCTGGCTGAGCAGCACAAAATGAATGGAAAGTTTGTCGCCACAACTCACCTCAACTCCAATTATCATCCAGTGGCCACCTCTTTGGGGCCTGCCAATGTGCCAAAACAACATGTCAGAGACCGGGATGTTATCTTTGATACAACATTTGCAATTGAACCCCAGATCAATGCAGTCACCAAATTCACATTCTACTTCCTCCATTAGTAAGTAAAATCCCCCACCTTTGGACAACTTCCCATGGGATTGCCATCATCTTGGCAGAGGTCATAAGTAATTGTTTAACCTTGATTCAGTAATTGGGTCTATGACAGGCTCCCTGCAAAAAATATTACTACACTCACAAAGAGCAGAGATGATTGCTGCCAGCCTCATGTTCGGCCTTTAGCACTCAGATGTCAACACTCTGGGCCTCATCACGACTTTGGCGGTAACCCTTAAATCCGGCGGTAGCTCTATTACCGCCGGATTTAAGGGTCCGCCGAATCAGGGCTTCGGCGGATTTTGCCCCAGCTCTGAGCTGAGGGGAAATCTGCCGAAAATTCACGCTATTACTGCCGGCGGGAAATCCGCCGGCGGTATTAGCGCGAAGATTCCCCATTGAGCCCAATGGGGAATGGGGCATTCCCGAATGGGCTCAGTGGGGAATGGGGACTTACATTACCACCGAACTCGTGATCCGGGGCTATAATCTCTAGAAGGCCACCGTGAGTGTCTTAAATCTGCAATTTGCCTATACAGCCTGACCAGAAGCCTATGGTTGGCCTCCTAGAAAAGACTTGTCTTCAGATTTTCAAGGTACAAATGTTTTTGGAAGGGTCAAAGCTTCGGTCACAAACAACATCCCTATTTAATATCTTAGCTTTACTGTTCCATCATGAGAAGGATTTCAGGAAGCATCAGAGTGATCTAGATCTAAGCACTCACTTTCACTTCAAAGAATGTTTGTCTAATTTACTAATATTGTTTCTCCCTGGACCCTTCTATCCCCAACAAGTACTCTGAAGCATCCCACTAGCGGAAGGAGTGCATGACAAAAACTATACATACAATTATTAAATACAATAAATCATACAGCAGACAAGCTGAGAATTCTGCATCTAAGGAAGAGGAATAAGGAGGAAAGGTGGCTATGCATCACCTGGGGCAGGAGAAAAGAATACTGGAAAATCAGTCAGGGTAGTAGGCTATATTGCAATTGAGGAGACTCAGGTTTCGGACCAACGAAAAGTGAGGTGCAGAGGCTATATTGAACAGGTTCTGAGCCTGGCTGTTCCTGAGGAAGAGGGCTAACATAGATTAAACCACACCTGAGAGTCAGACGTAAGCAATACATTGGGAAGGCGTTCATACGGAAACCAAGGAGCGCGAGGATGGAACTGAAAAAGAAGGAGGCCATGAACTGTTCAGGAGGAGGAGAGCCTGGCTCTGACTGGAAAACAGCTGTACAATTGTTTGGATTTATCATATTCAAATGACTGACAAGTGGCCAGTGACAGTGAATGGGGGCATGATAAGGTGCCTTTATATAAGAGCATTGTTTGACTGAGCTTCGTATGTACACCAGGGGGTGACGGCATGAGACTGGGAACATATAACAGGGATGACAATATTTGTAACTTTGATAACCTGAAGCCAGTACTTACACATTTACACATTCAAGAGTGGTCCCAAAGGCAGAATGCTGGAGAAGGGGGTCAGGCATTTAGTTTGTATAAGAGGGCGGAAGTGTTTGGGGCCCCCTACATCGATAGCAGGTGCTGTTTGAGCCACGTTTTGAAGAGTTCCAGTGAAGTAATGGTTTGGATTGGTGTGGGAGAGCATTCCAGTGGAGTGGGCAAGTAGGGAAAAGGAGTGAAAGCGGGAGACGGCTGAGGTAGGGTAGGATTCTGATAGGTTGTGACGAGACGAGGTGTCGACAGTTGGAGAGGGAGAATACAGTGAGATACAGTCAGTGAGGCAGTGCGGGGCACAATCACAGATGGGTTTATAGACGAGTACCAGGAATTTAAAGAAAAGCAATTTTGCGTGGAAGACCCTCCAGTTTGGTAAAGTTGGTCGAGGTGGAGGAGGGTCTGGGTAGGTTAAAATGGGCTCGATGTCACAATGTTGAGAACTATCTATTTTGAGGGTAAGCAAAAGAGTAGAGTGGTAAAGCAAGAAGTCGGCTCATGCAGTAGTACAGTTTGCTGAGCACAAGAATAGATATAAGTGATTGAGTTGAATGGTCTGTGAGGTGTCTGCGTTCAGGAAGTTGGTACTGGCTGTAGTGGCAGCGGGCATGATGAACTGGAAGATGTTCCGGTCGCTGTCAAAGAGAAAGCCAATGTTTCTCACCATGGTGAAGGGGTGATGATATCAGGGATGAAAAGATGAGAGAAGGGAGAGTAGAATTGGTCTGTAAGTCATGGAGAAAGATGACTTGTGTCTTTGAAGAGTTGAGCATGAAGTAACGTTCAGACTGCACTTGAGCACCATGGTAGTGGCGAGTAAGAGGTAGGGGATGAGGTCATAGGACGTGTTTGAGTACCAGATTAGGACTGAGGAAAGAGTGAGGGCCATGGTGCAAAGTATGATTTGGGAAAGGAGGCATCCGAGGAGGAGAGCCAGGCTGGGACTAAGGAAGGACAGAGGAGAGAAAGAGAGAAATGAGAAATGTGACTCCAGGAAAACCTGCAGGCCGACTACTTTATCTTAAAACGAAAGCCTTAAGTGTCCAATTCTGTCTTCTTAGCCATAAATGTGTCATGATAGGTTACGGTCCTCTGTACAGTCTATGTCTAAGACAACACCCACATGCTGTATTGCTGCTGCTGCCCTCCCTGTGTCCTTCTTCGACCACTGCGTGCTCCAACTTACTTTGTCACTGGTTTCCTGTCCGCTATGAAAGTCCTGGTTTCTAATCATGTTGCTCATTAAAAGGCAGCCTACTAAATACTTTTCCATTTTCTTTGCTGTTGGGCAATATGTTAAAGGGACATCGGCACATCACTCAATGTATAACTTCTATGACAGAAAGCTCAAAGGTGCACTTATCTCCAGTTCTTAATGACTGCTAATGCGAATAAAATGGTTGGTTTGTGATTGACAGTCAAATCAATTCAAATCAAAAACTTCTTTATTTTGAAGGAATTCAATACCTTCAGAAAAGAATATGAGACGGTGCACAATTGATCTTGAAAACAGAATAAGTCTATGAGCAGTGATGCATTTATCAATACAATCATAAAGTATCACATGAAATAATTCCATATGCTACTTGCACCTGGTCACTTTTTCTTGCATTGTTTACTGTAATAAGCAAGTTCTGGGGGCACAAAAGGTACAAGGAAAGTAACTCTTTTTTTCCCACTAGGGACAAACAAATTCTACAAATTGATACAAGCAATCAGCCATGTGTTTATTGGAGAGGGTTGGACGATAAGGTAGAGCTGCCCGTGCCTGACTGATTCCCAGGCTTCTCAGAATGGGAATGAGAGGTTACACGACTTGAAAGTGCATAGGATCTTCCCGAAACACACACCATTGCAACAGCATTTGTTGTCACTGTGCGGCCATCCACCCCACTTAGTTACCACGCAAGCTAAGGGAAACACATTTCTTCTCATTTTAAGCAAATTACCCTGCTGACGGGGCTTCATGATCCAACTCAAATATTCTTTGGTCTAATTTTAAATAGAAGATAATATTGTACTTTATCAAGTCGGCCTTTTTGTCGAACTATGTTTGATATTTAATTATTTTCTCTCTCAGGTAAGTGACCATTGTATTAAGTTCCTTCACCTAGACCTCAAGTCCCAGCAGTTGCACATGTGGCTCCCTTCGAGAATCTGTGCACACCAGATCCTTCATTAGATCTCACTCTCTCCCCAGATGAGGATTCGGGATCAACAGGGACAGGGTAGCTTGCTTGCTTTCCTCCCTTTCTAGTTAGAATTCCCAACTCGCAAACCTCTTTCCCCGAGAGGCATGCCAAATCTCCTTGTGCCACGCTATTGGCGCCAGGGTTTTTTAGGATGATAGTACTGCCCTGAGTTCTATCATGCCAGCGGTTGGTGCTTCTTGGCTCAGGATAGTTGATTTTTCAGTGAATTATTAAAAATACTTTCTCTTTTATATGATTGTGCTGAACTGGCAAGGGTCCTTATTTCCATAGTTACAGAAATTGAATCCAGGATTTAATCTAATTCATGTATGAAGATCTCAGTTCCATCCTTAGACATGGCCTTGCTTGTCAAATCAGTGATAATTGAGGCTTCAACCAAGGTTTCGGTCACACATCATAATAGTTCTTTTGTGGTTAGGTGTTGGGATCCGTATGTACCAGCCATTGTCTGTATATTCGGGTGTCTTATCTGGCATTCTTACAAGGTCTTTCTTCCAGGGTACAACAGCAGCTTTGGTGCCCATAATGAGCGATGTCATTGTATTGATGTTCCTGGTGTCATCATGAGCCTCCAACAAGCCCTTTGAGGTTTCTACTAATGCATCACCTTACTTAGATCCATGTATTCTTCCCTGATCTCCAGAGATACCTCTGCTTGGGACCCTGCCTTCCCCAATGCAGATGCTGTGCCTGTGGGTCTAAACAGATAGGCAGTAATAGTACTAAGTGAAGTGTTGTGATAGCAAGTCAAGATTCGTAAAGTTGGCCTTGGTCACCATTAGATAGTGTTTCTTCTGCTCTTTAGTTTCAAGTGTAAATTAAAGGGTGAGTCGCAGTACATTTCCCACCTTCCTGGGAAGTCGCTTCACTGGTATACATTATGGGACTATCAGTCCTTCTCTTCCTCCTCTGCAACTGTTGCATTCTTCAGTGTTGTTTTTTTGTGCTTTTTGTGATGCCCTTTCCACTTGCTCTTCAATTCTAGCCTGCACACTTCTTTTATATTATACCAACTGCTGCAAGATCAGGGTGTAGAACACCACTAAAGCTTAAAACTCAAATATTCTCTTTAAAGTCCAGGTGGACATTATTTGCAAAGAGGAGGGCATCACAGATTAGGCCATAGTTAGGCCTAGGGCAGTGCCCAAAGATATTTGAGGTAGTGGCATAAGAAATATCCTTTTCATAGAGGGTCGTTCCCCACCACTGTACTTAAAGTCGATCTGTAATTGAGGATAATGGAGGGTAGGACAAATTATTAGATCTTTGGAGTACATTCTAGTATAAGTGATAGATGATAGTAATAATAATTTTATTAGTAGCATCTTCAAGCTCCTCGCGAACTCCTTTTAAAGTCTACACCAACTTGGCCTTCTAGGAGACCAGTTCTTCTTTCAGCAGGGTGTAAAAGCTCTTAAGTAGCTCTTCTGAAGCTCATTGGATGGCTCATACATAGGTCTTGTGTGCCAGGTCAGACAGAATCAAAACAATGGAAAGAGTATGTTACACACAGGGTTAGTGGAAGCCCTTGCGCCAACCGGCTGGTGTTCCTGCATTCCCATTGCTTGTCCACGCCAGCCTGGCAGCGTTGGAAGTTGCAGGGGGACTAGCGCCTCCTCCCAATGCACTAGGTAGAGAGCGTGTGAGGCATTACCTGACGGATCATATGATCTCGCCAGTGACACGGGCTCATAGACTCCACCCCAGATACAAGGCATAAAGCTTGTGTTCGCAGTAAAACGCTGCTTCTTGTTGTAGTGTTACTACTTCTGCTTCGTTGATTCCTGAACTGACTAAGACCGTTTTACGGACTTCCTATCCCTCATTTCATATCATTGTGATTAACTGTTGCCGACTCGGATACGCCTCACGGACTGCTTACGGTTCCTCCTCTTACACTTCAGATTACCTGTTGCCGACTCGGACTACATCTTCTGGACGTCCCACGTGAGCCGCATCTCTGCTTACTATTGATGTACTGGAATTGAAGATGATTAAGTTCTGCTCAGTGTTCTGGGATTCCTGGCGTCTACGAACATCCACCACGGTTGGCATACAGTAAGAATCCCTTTGGAGCTAACACGTGCATACTAGCTTTGCCGTTTTCCAAATAAAGGTTATTGCTAATCTATTGAATACAACCCACCAAGCCTCCCTCATCTCTTCATGAGAACACAGTCAACCTTCATTAATTCCATACCTTCCTTTCTGACTACAACTGGGGACATTACATTCACCAATCCTGATAATAGTGCACATGTGAACACTGTGCAGATTAAGTGCACCAACTCGGCTCTAGTGCGACCCTCCTGCCGCTCAAGCTAGTTCCCTATACTAACTTCCTGTTTATTATTTTATCCACGCCGTTGTTCCCTAACATTGGTTACTTCATTGTTACATTGCTGCTCGAATACCCTTGCTGTGGTAAGCCTTGCCTCCTCCTTATCCTGATTTCTTCTATAAACAATAATAGAAGTACGGGGTTAATGAGTGTCTTCTGTCTTTCCTAGGTCTATACTCTGGTTTCCAACTCATTCTGATTAAGGTAGACTGGGGAAATCCAGGAACCCTCTTCAACCATCCTGCTAATCAGTTGTTATTTCTTTTACAGCTTGGTGTAAGCGGTGCATGTGTTCCCCTCTCTTTGGTGTGATTCACTGCTCTGGCTGTTATCTCTTATCGGCAGAGGGGTGTATCATAAGAAAGAGTTCCCTCAAGTTGAGGAGGCGTGGGTTCCGGAACAACCCAGGCTAGAGTGGAGTTCTGGGATTTCCGGTTCGATTTCCTCCTCCTGATTGACCTGAGGCTCTTCTTCCTGAGACCCAGCCGCCAAAACGCTGGTGAGTAACAGAGTATGAATACATTTCAGCAAATATGACTGAGAGCCTGTCAGGTTCTCAGCCAATGAGGCAGCTCAACCATCACAGCAATCCTCTGCCTTCATCAATCCCTCCAAATTCAGCCGCAGGGTGAACCCCTGAACTTTCTTCCCATTTTGGGACTAGGACATGAATTCAGCTCGGACATCAATGAAAAAGCGTCCCCCAGTCGCCAATGGAAATTTGTTCTTCATGATAGTCTGTTTCAGTAGTACCTAAAGGGGAGGTTTTTTTAGTAGGTTATGTTGCAAATTGTGCATTTTAAAGAATATTTGTTCAGTAAGAATGGTCACATCTGCTGGTAGCATAGTGAAGTTACTCAGCAGACTAGCTCACTTTGATTTTGGCCAAAAGAATCTGCTCCATACTAGCACGAACTAACATTTCCGTCTCTGTCCTATTCCCTGTAGGCCAGTCCACGCTGTGGTCGGAGAAATCTTGTGTTGACAGCCTTTTCAGTCTGGGCTCCCGATTCCTTTGGCGGCAGCTTCATAAAGGAAAAGATGAAATTAAGTGAAGTATCGCAGGGGTGCATGCCTGCTCTGTGTGTGCAGTCACCTCCTCAAGGCATCTCAAAAGAGCGGATTTCCCCTAGCATAGGCACGCTACGAATGAAGGGTCCTATGGCTACACATCATAGAACATGAAATGTCTTTCAAAATCCTCACGTAATTCAGCTCAGCACACAGCACACAAAGCAGTGGTAGAAGAAAGCGGTCTTGCAGGAGTGGGACGCGCTGTTCACGGAGCAAGCTCTGTAGGGATGATTCGGGGCCATCAGTCACTGTGCTGTTTTGAATGGGTGTGGGCTAGGCACTTGGTAAAATAAATGACAAGCTGTTGTATAACATGATGTCATATAAGGTTGACTTTTGGCTACCACTGTCTCTCCATTGGTCTGTTGAGTTGACAATCTGTTTGTGTCCTTATAATTGCTTGACTGTTCGTCTACTTGGTACCTTGGTTGTTAAATTGCCTAGTAACTGCTTTGTGATTTGTTGGCTGCTTGCTATCAAACTTCAGTTTTTACCTATTCTATTCTGACCCCACCATATTGTACCTATAGACCAATCCTAAACACAAACCTCCTACCCCTCAATATTGTATCCACCTGCGTACCATCCTTTCCATTCTCCATTTTTACTCCTCCCTACCCGGCCTCTAAACCCATTGGGCCTCATTCCGGGTTTGGAGCTAACCATGGAGTAATTAGCTCCATGGTTGCCTCCGAAACCGTCCCAAATCCGGCATGGTGACTGGAGTAATTACCGGTCCATTCCAGGGTTGGAGGGAGCGGTAATTCCCCATTCACCTTTTGCCCTTCCCCATTCTCATTTCTGCCCTATAGGGCTCAATGGGAATGGGGAAGGAGGTAATTACGGCACCGTAAATTACGGTACCATAATTACCTCCAAAGTACCTTTGCGGGTCCCGTACTTTACTCCTGCTAAAAGCATTGTCTGCACTTTCCTCTTTTGGCATAATCTGCAATGCTCTTGATTTCAGTCAGTCAGATTTTAGCCACAACCAGAAAAATGTGGAACACAATATAAAACAATCACGCTCCACATCAATACACACATGGTTATGAGTTAACCAAAACGTTGTTCATTAAAACAGCATAGTATAATAAGTAAAAAATAAATGACTCGCAACCCCTGTACCCATCGTACCAGGGTTCTCCCGCTATGCTGTGTGACAAATTCAGTATCACAGGATCATCACAAAATCTAATTATTAGATCATGTATGATCAGCAGAATAAAATGCAAATACAGGGTGCCGTATCGTCCAACCTATCAACTCATTCTATTAAGGGAAATACACCCACTGGGATAATATGATAATTATAGTATATAACATGTTCCCTTAACATCATCTGGGGCCTATATAAAATGATTCTACCTAGTTGAACTCAAGATGTTTTGATCTGATAACCCATGCCCTATACCGATATGTAGATATTGTAGAAGCCACTAGATCGCATTCGGTATTCGGTAGATTTGCTTAGAGCCAGTGCGTCACTGAGATAACGTGCGCTCACTCCTCTATATACTGGAAACATGGAAAAGAAATGTACAATGTGTTCTATAGAGGTCAAACAGATGGGGCAGACACTGGTGCTACTCAGTCCCGCATCTAGTTGCCGGTCCGACAAAGGCAAAATTCCCAGTCGGAACCTACTCCAAAGGGAACGTGCAGAGCTAGTGGACATTTTCTCTAGATAGGTTTCATATCTGTCATCAGTGTAATACATGTCATGAAAGAAGTTGTGTAGTAAACAAAGATAGATATGCAGATTCTTTGTCACAAACTTCCAGCTCGTTGTTATCGATGATGTTGAAAATATTTGATTAATAACATAAAGCAACTTTATTTTTTGGCATGTCAAGATAGTAGTCATCATGCATATAAACACATCTTTACATGGGTGCTTTGTGTTACTCACTTTAACTAGCACAGAATTGCGAGGTAACCAGTGCTTTGTGAGCAATTTGAGTTGGAAATGTTCCATCAGGCATATGAAAGGCTCTGCCAGTGATAAAGGAAATGAGTTTGCAACCTGAGCACCTTAACCACCTGCAGAGCCATGCATGCTGTGTGTGTGGGTGTCTGGCTAGCTGTGACTTGGGAAACTGACAATGCTTGAATGTCCGGCCTGAGCCGATTCTATATTTGGCTCAGGAGAACGACTAATTGTCCTTCTTGAGCCGTTGAACTAAATCGTTGGCTGTTCAACAACACTCCCAATGTCTTCTATTGAGAAGTTGAGTGCAAGGAAGTCCCTACCAGGCACCAATTGGGGATCATCTACATACTCTATTCCCTTTCTCATCACAGCACTGGACCTCTATGACTCCATTCTTTTGCACTCTCGCCTTCCCCCTCACATACACCCCTTCACAAACCCTCCCAAAATTATGTTCCTACCCCTCTGTACAGTGTCATATCACCCCTCACAGAGCGTGCAGCTCGGTACCCTTTGTCTCACCCCCATTACCTCACACTTCCCTCTGCCACGCTACACTCTGAAACTGTAACTCATAGTTGTACACTCTTTTTACTCCACTGAAACTCTGCACCTCTAACCCTCTATTCAGCCCCGCCCTCTTACACCCCCGGACTACGCGTTACGAAATTTAATCTTTCACTGCTCGCCTTCTTGTCACGGTAAGGCTCTCTAGCCCCTTCCTCTGTGTACCCTCCCCTCCTTCCTTCTAGATCCTCAAGCTTTTCTCAAAATAGCCCAACAGCTCAGAGGACAAATTCTCCCACCATTAACATGTTTGTGCACTACGGCTGGCCCAGTCTCGGGGGATAGCTCAGTGGAAACGTGCTTGACTTAGAAGCAAGACGCCAGGAGCAACGCAGGTTCGATCCCTGGGTATTAAGCGCGTTATAAATAACCTATCTTATCATACCACCTATTTGAAGATACATTCTGTCTTTCCTCCTTCCGACACTAAACAAAATGTGTATCCTTCAGTTTGGTAATAACAGCGCTTGTTCTCAATGCCTGCTTCACTGCATAGAGTGGGCCCAATACGTGCACTAGCTATTGTGTTCCCTTCCTCGCCTCTTATGCCTGCACTGCTGCCTCTATTTGCACGTTATCTCCCTCGCCTCTTTACAATGTAAGTGAAGGGAAAGCGGCCCGTATAGCACACCTCTCCCATTATGTCCAACTCGTTGCAGGTGGTTCTTCAGGAGAGATGGGGAGTTAGCCGGGTAGAGGGAGAGCCAACTGGAAACTCCTGGTGTCAATATATGCAGAAGAAAATGGAATGGCAGGGGGCCCTAGTGGCAGCATCAGGGGGCACCGTGACAATGCAAACAGAAAACAATCCTGGGGCAACATTTGTAACAACAAAACAATTTATTCAAAATCTTCATAATGTATAAACAATCATAGTCTATTTTAACAACGAGTTAAATACAGAGCATACCACAGACAATATATAAATGAATAATCATATGCAGAAAAAACCCTAATCACTCAATATCATATTCACAAGCACACTCCACTCACTCCTTCAATGCTCTCATCATCTCTGAACACACAGCAGAAGAAAAAATTAAAACCTTCATGAATCAAGAAACACCATACATTTGAATGACAAAAGATGTTTCTTCATGTATATGTTGAGCTGGACATGTATTTATTCTTCAAGCAGCCATCTTCTACCCAGTGTTCCCGAATGAAATGAGCGAACCAGTTTCGACGTGTGGAAAATACAACGTCTTCAACAGGAGAGCAACAAACTCGGGGGACTGGACAGCTCTGCTTAGCCAGTTAGGAACAATCAAACCATGTGCCGGGATCTGCGCAACAAGGAAAAAGCCCTGGTGAACCCGTTCCTCCATGGGAATGGGTTCACGCGTATGTGAGGACCAGTGTCCACGCAAAATGCAATTGGTGAAAAGAGCTTCACTTTCTGGGGCCAAGGTGCATCCAAAGTCTTGCTAATGTATGTTTGTGCCCAATCATATATCGTGCTGGCACTAGTGCAGATTCCAGTGCTAGACCGCCAGGGCGCACCCGTTTCCCAGCAGTTGAACGCCAACACTTCCTGAAAGGTGTTCAATATCTGCAGGCCGTAAGTACCCCAGTCCTGAGTGATAGTGCGGTTATATGAGGCTACGTGGTTTGTGGCTGTGACCCTTGGTTGTATGTCTCATCGGGAGGGGAGCCTCTGAGGATCTATTAAATAGTAGTGCTGGGGCATTGGGAGATCCCCTGTCATGGCGGAGCAAGCATTTGTGTGTAAGAGCTAAAGATGTGGTAGACAATAGTGTGGGCTCTGGGCGACCAGGCCTGGGCTAATGTATTGGGGTTGTTGCTATGACACTCACTGGCCTTTAACATTATGCCAATCATTCCCCATAAGACGCTTATCTCTAAAACACATACGTCTCTCCACTTGAATCTCTCCTGCACCAAGGACACTATTTTCACATCCTTTTTTCACCTTCTTCCACTCCCAGTCCTATACCTCTATCCTTTTCTTCCTTGTGCACTTTTATCCCTCTCACAGTATTAACACTACTGCGCAAATCATGCACAACTGTTCCGCATCCCCCACTGCAACTATACACCTCCTAAGCCTTTAACTCTATACCATTCCTCCCTGTGCTCTTTCATTCCTCTCCGACCAAGACACTATCCACAAATCCATCACTACACCTGATCCCCTACTACACCTATAACTCTATCCCATTCCTCTCTTCACTCTTTCATTCCTCTTATGCCTTGGTGCTATGCGCACATCCATCACTTCACCAATACCCCTTCTAAAAATATACCTTTATCCCATTCGTCTTTGCACTCGTTCATTCTGCCTACACCTTAATACTATCCACACATCCATCACTGCACCTCCACACCTCGTGGGCACGCCCCTCCGCCTCAATCCTCGTAGGACTCTTGTATTCCTTCTCCACGAAGATCACAATCCTATCCCCCTTTCTTCGCCCTCTTGCACTGCCAGGCCTACACATCTGTATCATTCCTCCTTGTGCACTTGCATCCTGCTCACACTATTGGCCTCATTACGAGTTTGGAGGTAGCCATGGAGCTGTTAGCTCCATGGCTGCCTCCGTTCCGGGCTCCATTACCGGGTTCCTGCAATGGGGATTTACCGGGTTACTCCGACATAGGAAGACCCAGTAATTCCTCCTTGCAGGAACCCATCCCCATTCCCATTGAGCCCCCATAGGGCTCAATGGGAATGGGGAGGGAGGTAATAACGGGCAGATTACATCTGGCCCGTTATTGCCTCCCTCTTCCCCTCGCGGACCACGGAAAGCATGCCTGGTTTTACTAGGCATGCAATCCGGGTCCCCCGTTGGGAAGCTCATAATCGGCGCTCCCGGAATGAAGGGGGGTGGTCCCGTACCGGCCCCCTTCATTACGGGAGCACCAGCCATATAATGTGGCCCTATGAACACTAGCCCGTATATACTACACAACTCTTCCACATCCCTCACTGCAGCTATACCCCTCCTGCCCCTATACCGCTATCCCATTACTCTCTGCACTCTTTCATTTCTACTGCACCAGGATACTATCCATAAATCTATTCCTATAACTGTGAAATGATATTATATGATACGATATGGCATTTATAACGCGCCACTACACAAGTGTTTCAAGGTGCGATGAAACAGAGGACACAACAATAATCTTACTAGGCCTAGTGACATTGAGATAGTGCAAGTGCAGGGGAGATTGGAGGGGATACATTGCCAAAGGGGTGTGGGGGGAGAGGATGGGCAAGTGCCAGACATGAGATCACAAACAGGTGGTGCAGATACAGATCGCAAGTGCAAGTGTTAAGTGCAGACAACAGGTGTCAATAAGTGCAGGTAAGGGGACTTTAGGGTTACAAATACCGACCACAAGGGCAGAGGATGCCCGAGGGCAGTGTGGGATGCCCGAGGGCAGTGCGGGAGTGCAACTGGGAGGGCAAGGACCTGAGTCGGAGTTCAGAGGGTAACCAGGTGACCAGTGCAGCATCAAACAAGAGATCAGCAGGGGAGAGGAAGAGCGAAGGCAGAAGCAAAGAGGAAGGTCTTGAGGTGCTTCCGAAACCAGAGATGGTTCTGCTCAAGTTTCAGAGTGGGAGGGAGGCTGTTCCAGAGGGAGGCGCCAGCCTAAGAAAGAGATCTACCACCAACTCGTTGCTTGAGAAGTGACTGACCCTCGGGGAGTTGGAGGTGAAGGAGCGAAGAGCTCGAGTTGGAAGATATTTCCGAAGACAGAGTTGGAGGTATTGGGGTTCCAGGCCCCAGAAGGCCTTGTGGACAATACAGAGGGTCTTGAACTTGATTCTTGCTGCCAGCGGGAGCCAATGGAGAGATTTCAGGGCTGGAGAGATATGATCCCTGGGCTTGAAGCCAAGGACAAGTCTTGCAGTCTTTTTCTGGATGAGTTGTAGAGGACGAAGGGTAGAGACAGGCAGATTTAGAAAGAGGCTGTTGCAGTAGTCCAGCCTAGAGAGAACCAGAGCTCAGAGAGAGTGAGCTTCTGGGAGAAGGAGAGGAATGGAAAAAATACCTCTGAGGAGGTGCAGCTGGTAGTGTGACTTCTTAGAGACGTCAGAGATGTGAGGAGAGAAGGAGAGTGTGGAGTCAAAGATGCCCCCAAGGTTCTTAGCCGCACAGGTGGGAGCAGGAAGAGGACCCAGAGTGGATGGCCAGAGAGTGACAGGAAAGGAAGGTGCAGGTGTGCTGATGAGGAGGATCTTCATCTTACTGGCATTAAGGCTGAGCTCATTAGCTGCACACCACTCCTGGGATGAGACAGGGAGAAGTGGCAGATGAGGGCACCCTGAAGGCGAGCTGAGTATCATCTGCATGGCACTGAAAGTTGGAGCAGAGAGCAGCAATGTGGTGGTCAAGAGGTGCCAGGTATTGCTTGAACAGCCAGGGAGAAAGGTTAGACCCCTGGGAAACACCACAGGTAGAGAGTGAGATAGAGGAGCAGAAGGGCCCAAGTTGGACCCGGTGGGTCAGTCAGAGAGGAAAGAGGTTAGCCAGGCCAGGGCCTTATCAGTGATACCCAGGTTATCATGGAGGCAGTTGAGCAGGATGGCATGGTTAATTGTGTCAAAAGCAGAAGAGAGATCGAGTAAGATGAGGACCCCTCGTACCCCTATAATTCTCACCCATTCCTCACTGCACTCTTTCATTCTGCACTCACTCCATCACTACACCTCTATGCCTCCTGGGTATGCACCTCTGTCTTATTTCTTGTAGTATTCTTCTATCCCTTTTACACAGAGAGCACTATCCTGTCCCCCGTTGTTTGCCCGCTAGCGCTGACATGCCTACACATCTGATTCATTCCACCTTGTGCTTTTTCATTCCTCCTACATGTGTTGCCCAAGTATCCCAACCTTCCTTTCTACTACTGTGCCACTCCCTGGCCGATCACTCAGTCCCATGTTCCCTCATACTCTTGCATCCCGCCTAAACCAGAAGCACTATTCTGCCCTTCCTTCCGACCCCTCTACGGGCTACACCTCCACCCTACTCTCCCCTTGCACACTGTATCCCTCCTACAATACTAACAATGTCCAGTACATCCCTCATTCGCCTCCTAGGCCTAGACCTCTATCCCACTCCACCGGCCTAGACCTCTATCCCACTCCACCGGCCTAGACCTCTATTCTTCTCCTTCCTCTACTCTTCCATCAGTTCTGCAGGGTTTCGGGATTGCAATCATCCCCACCTGGATCATAATATCTTCTCAAAGACCAACTTGACGTGGGTGAAAGAAAGTCCTGAATTAAGCACAGAAGGCACTGGGCTCTACATGGCTTCTCGTTCCTATTCTTGGAAGCAGAGTCTTTTTGTACGGATATGGATCTGATTGCTTCTAGTTTATTGGTAACAGCACTCCCTGGTTACATCAGCCAGTCAGACACCTCCTTTAATGAATGAACTAGGCTTTCCTAAAACACATGTCTTTTGTGTAAAAATGACTTTTTGGCCAACTTTATTAGTTTTAACTAGATTTCCACTCATTCTATATACCTTGCGCCCATCAACGTTGAAAATATCGGGAAATACAATGTCCTTGTTAACTGTGATGTCTTGCAGTATCTTCCGGTTTCAGAGTGGGTTCATGAAACGAGCCCCACGGGGCAACCCGGGTCAGAGACTAACTCCTAAATGGCCAGGCCCAGGATAGCGGGCTGCTGCATGGGAGTCTAGCGACGACCCTGCCACTTAAACGGATATAGGGGTACACCCTAGGGCCAGTGCCATGCTACTAGTGACAGCGAAAGGGGAGGTGCCAAGGTGACGCACAACTGGCCCTGTACTCAAGCCATAAAACAAGAGAATAAAGATTTGAAGACATAGGTGAAAGACGACAGAAAAACTGGAATGTTTCAAGGGTTTATATATATGTATATATGAGGAAGGCATGTATGTGCTCTCAGGGCAGCCATTTTGACACCACCCGCCTTCGCAATGAGGTCATTTCTCTCTGTTTATAGGGCTGTCCTGGCATCCCCTGATGCTAAACTAACGCTGGAAGCCTAGGCAGCTACCAAGATTAGCTTTGCCATCTTACAAGCCCTTGGAATAGGACGTCATTATGACACAAAAGTGCAACGTGGTGGTCAAAGTCAAGTGGCAACACGTGTGGCCCGTAACAGGCAATGCAAATCGGGGACACGCAACCGAAACCAAACTCACACAGACCATGCCAGAGAACAAAAAGCAGCAAATTGCCTGCTCCCGTTTAGTTTTGTCTGATAATTGCCAGCTGTATGCCATGTACATGTGGTCGGCTGTTCTAAATACTGCATTTCCAAGAAATTATATGATGTGGTATGCTCCTGGATGCAAAGTTGAGTGTTGCAAACGGATGCACGCCGTCTGAAGGCCTTTGAGTGTGCACTTCCATAGGCAGGAGGCAAGAAGGTCTGCACTTCCAATCTAAAGCAGGGGTCTGCAACCAGATGTTTTGGGCTATGGATGCCATGTTCCTTCACCATTGACTATGCTGGACAGAACTGACGGGAGTTCTAGTCCCAAACACCCGGAGAGCCAAAGATGGCAGACCCCAGGTCTAAAGGTTAGAAATGTGCGGTAAATATATCTTTCATTTCCCCCAACAGCTTCACACGGCTGTCTATTGATGTGAGCGCCTAGACATGTGATGACAATCACTGGCAATGGTTTGAGTACCAGAGATAATGATGGTAGCGGTTGGGCCTTTGATGGAAAAGCTGGCAACTGTCTGGGAAATGCCTACACAAAGAATACAGTTATTGTATGTATTTTATTTTGTGTAGCTTTATAAAACACAGCCCACGCACAAGGAGGCGTCAAAGTACTGAACAATGGGTTGCAAAAGGGAATGGGTAGCGGCAAGCTCATGCCAACAGTGATTCTTCAACAGAACTGACACCACACCTCGTCTATAAAAGGTCAAACTGGATCATTAGCTTAGTTCTAGGATGAATACCAACGTGGGGCCATCTTATTTTCTCAACATATTGCACATAACTCTCAACTGGGCGATGAAACACATCCTTCTCAGAGGGGAAGTGAAGGGAGATGGTGTTGTCAGAGGGGGCGGGTCCTGAGGGGGGGAAGAGGCAAAGATGGGAGGTCACTCACCCTGGATAGTCCTGAGCCGTTAAGAGAGGTCTGGGGTAGATTGGAAATGCTGCAGTGCTTGTGTGGCAAGAAACCAGCTCTGTCAGGGGGCGACTAGCATTGTGCCTGAGATCCTCAAGCTAGGTGGAGAAGCAGGCAGGAAGGCAGCAGAGATGGGAGGGAGGAGCCTTGTGAGCATGAACAAAGGAGCTTGGAGGGGGGAATGAGAAAGCTAGTCACTGGGATGCACTTAAGGAGGTCCAGAAAGAAAAAGTGGTTGCAACCATCGCAGAGCCATAGGGAGGTCCAGGAAAAGGCACGGGTTGAACCATTGCTGAGAAAAGCATCCTGCAAGAGCAGGCAGCTAAACCATCCGTGATGTGGGAACGGGCAGTTATACCGGCATTGCTTTGAGAGTGGGGGCAAGCAGGAAGGAAAGGTGGTGGTAGGTAAGTAGTATGAAAGGGAAGTCTACCCACCAAGGGGGTCAAAAGATCCACGTGCATTAGATGTGGTTGGGGCGTGACCTGGAGCACGGTTGACAGGCATTTAAGCAGAGGCGTAGACAGGGTAGGGCCTGAGGGGCAAGGCCCACCCAAAATCTGTAAATGTTCACTCAGCAGTGCTGTGCGGGCATTTACAAATGTTAAAGTCACTGCGGTGGACCCAGCTACATTAGCTTCAGGCCCCAAGCTTTAGACAATCCTGGCTACGCCTCTGCAGTTAAGCCAAATGCCAAATGTGTGACTCGAGGAGAAGGCGAGTCAGGCCCGCTGGGGGGATTGGACACTTTCTTTGGGGGGTATAACTCAGCAGATAAGAGGTGGGCATGGACGGCAAGTGAATTGGAAGTATTAATGGCCATAATATGTGTCCTGCCAGAGTCAGTGAGATGTCAGCAAATGTGTGTAGCAGTCAGTTCAAATCCGGAGCAAGCATTGTCTCAGATTAGCATCTATACAAAAAGCCAACAAATGTTTTCACTTAATGCATGGCTCCCTGGGCACAACTTGCTCCTTTCCCTACCTGTCAGCAAAGATGTTGGTGCAAATGAGCGAGACCTCCTTATGACTTGTCTTACTATATTCTGAAAGGGTGTCCCTCCTTTCCACCTGTCCCCCCCCCCCCCACCGCTAGCACTCCCTGCGCAATTACAGTATGGCCATATTGACTTTGCCCTGAGCAAGTTCAGGCAAAGGATGTTCACTTATTTGTAATCACAATAAAAGGACATTAAGAATGGTGTTACCAGAGGTGTCGCTAGCCAGGGCTGGGGGGTGCTCTAGCCCAGGGACTTTCAGTTATAGCCCAGGATAGAAGCTCAGGGGCTACAAACAAAAGGCTAGCTAGCCCTGACAGTTCCGACATTAGCATAGCCCGGATCTTTTCCAAACCTAGAAAAACCTGGGTGTTCCTCATAGCGGCTGCTACTCTGAGGGTGATGGGGGGTGGCATTGGTGGTACCAGCCATGGGCAATTTGAAGTAGCAGACATCACTCTGCTTTGACGCCCAGCTCAGGGCTCAGACAGCAAGAACAGGTCAAATTTCCCACCTCGGAAAGCAGTTTATTTACTCCCTTTTCAACTTTAAAAGTAAGCAAATACATTGCTCTCTGAGATGAGAAAAAATATCATTAATGTGACTGTGGCAGCAGAAAACGTACAGAGGCAGAGGACAAAAGACTGCCCAGGCAATATGAATAGACCCCTATGCTGACATGTTGAAGTTAAAGGCTTAACTGCTGGGCTCACCTTTTAGATGGGTCACACCTTCAATAATTAGCATTAACTAAATAGCCTGTGAGTTGCAGAGGCAAAGATAGGGTAGGGCTTGAGCGGGTTGGAGGGAAAAAGGTAAGAAAACAAGCATTGGCAATGCCACAGTTTGGGCTTTTGTATAGGCATGGGAAAGACGCTTAGCAGGCACTGTTGTAGTTGTATTAACAGGGCATTGATGGTAGCCAGTGCAAAATCATGTGAGCACCTGGGCATCTAATAGCAGTGCCTGGCAAATGCCTAATACTTGTACACAAGCCAAAACTGTTGGCCTTTCCATTGCTTGTTTTTAACAGGTCTTAAGAGAAGGACACGCACAGTGCTAATAAATCGATTCGCGGAAGGTGCACCCAGATAAGATAGCTCCAATGAAGTGATTAACTCTCAGAAGACTGCTTTGAAAAAAGCACTGGCAGGCACTATGAGTGCAAAGTTTGATGGTAAGGCTTGATTAAAGCAAGCACAAAGAATTCCCATGCACAGCTGTTTTGGGCAGGGAGGGGCAGGAACTGCTTGGGAATGAGAAACATGTACAAGTGAGTACAGGCTACCCCACCCTTTACACAGTGAGGTAATGATAGTGATTAACGTGAGGACTGAGGTACAGATCCCTCTGTCGTTTTGGATCAGGCAACAATCTGGAAAACTGATAAAACAATGTTTATTCACAATTTATAATGCATCAATATTAAAACAACACATGAACATCTATCCAATACATAAAACTAATGTGTTCAATCTCAATATCACAGTGTATAACAAAATTCACAGAAATTAAGTGTGGTTAGTAACTGATGTGATTTAATGTACTGTATTCATTATCAGCACATTTCATTGGTCGACACATTTTGTGTTTCCAACTCGGGGGTGACTCAGACTAGTTTCTGTTTGAATTAGTAATCTATCCTCCGGGCTTTCTTCATGACACTAATGCATAAAGCAATGTAATCTTATTGTGAAGTCCCTTGAGAATAGAGAAATTCCTGAAGTCTAGATAAAAACAAATTAAATGGCGTCAGAACAGGACGTACACATAGATGAAAGCTGATCAAAAAAGGGCGACAAAATGTTGTGCTCTAATGACTGTGGATCACGACCTACCTACAATTACTTCTTTGTGTCTTGGGTTGTTGAAAGTGGAACTGTCGCCAGTACAGTGGTGTGTTTTCTTAGTTCTCTAATGGTTACTACAGAGGATAAAATGTCCCTCATTGCTTAATGGTTTTGATACACTGTCAGTAGATAGATTAGGAAAATAGTTGCATCATACCTGATGACGTAATTGACCAGGCAATGCTCACACAGAACGTAGTAGGACTGTGGAAGGTAGTTTTCTCTACAAAAGAGAGGAAATTGATTATTATTCATAAATAAATGTAGCCATTCTGTCTGTTACATCTAGCATATAGAAGGTTTGATATGCTAAAAAGGCACAGGCAAATGTACTATAGACTGATTAGTCAGTGAAACGTGGTTGGCAGTTAGTAAAACTGAAATCACTCAATCAACATTGTGTGAAAAGAGTGTGTCCTAAAACAAAGGTAACTTGTTTCCTTGGTGAGCTAAACTCGGTCGGTATTACGAGTGCTCGGCAACTATTTTTCTAATCTATGTATTGACAGTTGACATTAGGCAGCAAGGAACATTTTGTCCTCTTTCCACCCTCTCTGCAGTAACCATCAGAGAACTGCAAAGACGCGCCAAGGTACTGGTGACAGTTACACTTTGAACAGCCCAAGACACAAAGAAGTAATTGTAGGTAGGTAGTGAGCCACAGTCATTAGAGCACAACATTGTGTCCCCTTTTTTTGATCAGCTTTTATCTATATGTACGTCCTGTTCCAACACAATTGTATTTGTTTTTATCTAGATTTGAGGAATTTTTCTACTCTCAAGGGACTTCACAATAAGATGACATCACTTTAAGCATTAGTGTCCTGAAGAAAGCCTGGAGGATAGATTACACATTCAAACTGAAACTACTCTGAGTCACTGCCGATCTGGAAACACAAAATGTGTCTAGAAATGAAATGTGCTGATAATAAATACCGTACATTAAATCACAACAGTTGCTACACTTTGGCCCTTCTTCATGGAATTGGGCGCAGAAATGGCGTAAGGGCCGCGCGCTGAGAAGAACATGTGCGAGCTGTGGTGCAGATAGAAATTTGTGCGGCATGTGTATTCATGGATTTCAGAAGGCATTAGTAGCCATTGCGCAAGTAATGGCAAGCTGCACGAGGAACGCCCCCAACACGCCTCCACGCACAACAAAAAGCAAGTGAAAGGTCTAACACGGCGCAAGCCTACGTGCCATACCTGGCCCAGTATACAGCATCCCAGCAAAATCATGTCACAAAACCTCGCGATCCTCGGCCGCACCCCAGAGAAAACACATGCCCTTCCACGCAAGCCCAGGCTACCCCAGCAAAATCATGTGACAACACCTCGCAAGCTACGGCCGCACGCCAGAGAAAATGCGTGCCCTCCCACTCAAGCCCAGGACATACCCCAGAAAAAGCACATGACTACACCTCGCAATCTGTGGCCGCACCCCAAAGAAAACACGTGCCTTCCCACGCAAGCCCTGGCTGTACCCAAGCAAAATCGCGCACACCCTCATAAGTGTGGGATACACCCATTACAAAAACATGGTCCCCCCTATACCCTCTGCACCCACCCTGTCCACATACCCCCCTCTGCACATGAACCACTGTAGTACACACACCACCCCCAGGCACCCTAACCAGTCACAATCCCTGCTGGCAGCCCCCTCCAGAAGGGACACGACCCCCCAGCACCCTTCACCACAGGGTCACAACACCCTCTGCAGACAGACCCCTCCAGAAGGGACACCACCCCCCAGATCCCCTCACCTGTGACACCCCCTGCAGGTAGAACCCTCCAGAAGGGACACCATCCCCCAGCACCCCTCACCTGTGACACCCCATGCAGGCAGCCCCCTCCAGAAGGGACACCACCCCCCAGGCTCTGTCACCTGTGACACCCTCAGCAGGCAGCCCCCTCCAGAACGGGCACCACCCCCCAGCACCCCTCACCTGTGACACTCCCTGCAGGCAGCCTCCTCCAGAATGGACACCACCCCAGCACCGCTCACCTGTGACACCCCCTGCAGGCAGCCCCGTCCAAAAGGGACACCACCCCCAGACCTCCTTACCTGTGACACCCCCTGCAGGTAGCCCACTCCAGAAGGGGCACAACTCCCAGGCAGCCCCCTCTAGAAGTGACACACCCACCAGGCAGTCTCCTCCAGAAGGGACACCACCCCAGCACCCCTCACCTGTGCCAACTGCTGCAGCAGCCCCCCAGAAGTGACACCACCCCCAGGCAGCCCCCTCCAGAAGGGACAGCACCCCTCACCTGTGACACCCCCTGCAGGTAGCCCCCTCCAGAAGGGATACCACTCCCAGGCAGCCCCCTCTAGAAGGGACAGCACCCCTACCTGTGATACTCCCTGCAGGCAGCCCCCTACAGAAGGGACACCACCCCCAGCACCCCTCACCTGTGACACCCCTCGCAGGCAGCCCCCTCCAGAAGGGACATCACCTCCCATGGCCCCTCACCTGTGAACCCGCCAGGCAGCCCCCTCCAGAAGGGACACCACCCCAGGCAGCATCCTCCAGAAGGGACACCACCCCCCGTGGCCCCTCACCTGTGAACCCGCCAGGCAGCCCCCTCCAGAAGGGACACCACCCCAGGCAGCATCCTCCAGAAGGGACACCACCCCCGAATGCCCCCTCACCTGTGACACTCCCTGCAGGCAGCCCCCTCCAGAATGGACACCACCCCAGCACCCCTCACCTGTGACACCCCCTGCAAGCAGCCCCGTCCAGAAGGGACGCCACCCTCAGACCTCCTTACCTGTGACACCCCCTGCAGGTAGCCCACTCCAGAAGGGACACAACTCCCAGGCAGCCCCCTCTAGAAGTGACACACCCACCAAGCAGTCTCCTCCAGAAGGGACACCACCCCCAGCACCCCTCACCTGTGACACCCAGCCCCCTCCAGAAGGGACACCACCCCCAGCACCCCCCACCTGTGCCAACTGCTGCAGGCAGACCCCCAGAAGGGACACCACGCCCACCTGTGACACCCCCTGCAGGCAGCCCCCTCCAGAAGGGACACCACCCCAGGCAGCATCCTCCAGAAGGGACACCACCCCCCGAATGCCCCCTCACCTGTGACACTCCCTGCAGGCAGCCGCCACCAGAAGGAACACCACCACAGCGCCCCTCATCTGTGACACCCCCTGCATGCAGCCCCCTCCAGAAGGGACACAACCCCACAGTTCCCCTTACCTGTGACACCTCCTGCAGGCATGAAAGGGGCCCCTTGGGGTCCCTAACATCAATGGAAACAAGGCGAGTCACCACACACGATAGATACGCCAGACACGAGGTTGTATTCCCAAAGCTAGGATTTATTGCAAAGCAAAAGTCTCAGTTGGCCAACTCGGTCTCACGCCCCGCGAGGTATATCTCTGGACCTCGAGGGACGCAAGAGAGTGAATTACGTACATCAGTTACATATATACAAAATGCATATCAAACAATCAGCTGTGACATGTTTAACACCCCCTTTATTGGGTTTCTTTGAACGTGGTGTGATGATGGACATCTCCGACAACTATGACACCTTCAAACATCTATTCTAGTAACAATTTGCAATTTGTGAGTGCAGAGGCATCTTTCAGTTGTTGAACAGAACACAGCGCTTCTGTTCTTGGAAGCGAGCAACATACGGGGGAAGAGTTGCATTCCAGACCTTGCTATCTATGAGGTGCTATTCGTGTCCTGGGAGCCGACACGCTCTAACGGGGCTCAGTAAAGGGGGGCCGTAAGAAAAGCATAATTCAAGCCTTTAGCTGTATTATTCTAACATATTCTACCATATAACGAGACTGGCTGGCAGGTGCGAAATGATTAAAATCCCTGCAGCTCTGCTTCAAGGCTACAGTCGGGAGGGAGCCGGGCATTCTTCCTGGCGCTGCCTACGTTGTATTTCAACAAACTCTTGTTATCCTCATGGCTCTGCGGCCTTGTCCTTTTTACGTGCAGGCAACAATGTTTTACAGTCGAGCAGTGTAAGCAGAAAATATACTGCGAAGCAATAGGAACAGAAAGCAATGAGCAATGGTTAGAAAACAAAATGGCGATTCTTGTTACATCAAAATGGCCGTTCGTTGGCAAACTCGAAAACCTATATTCTGTCATATCGTGCATGTGACGGTTGGCCCACGGCCACCAAAATACGTTTGTGGTCACAAAGTAGAGGTATCCATTTTTCTAGACTGACAATCCCTTCTTTGGCCGTATGCCAAACGTCTCATCTATTTATTGAAACCTTCTCTAGTGATGATGAGTCTGAAGTACTTATGTCTGAATTTTGCATGCTATCGTAAACATCATCGTCTTCATCAATATCTATTGCCATTAACTCTTTTACTGTTTTCATCTCATTTGGGTCTTGGTCAGCTCGGCAATGAAGTTGTTTTTCCTTTGTCATAACATGCATACATCCTTCCGTACATCCCTCAGTTACCTCAACGCAAACTATTGGTAGGCAATGTATGCAACAACAGCACGTTAGGAATATTTCAAACACCACTACTAATATTGAAATCAACTTCCATCCCCAAGAACGTAGTATTCCCCAAAACCAAGATCCTATTCCCCAGCCTCCTTCTTCAGTAGGCCGTTCAGAGCTTAGGACATGCATTTTCTTTATCGCTTCAAAGATAATAGGGGAATAGTCATCGACATAAACGCAACACGCTGATCCCACTATTTTGCAAATTCCCCCACGATCAACCAGTATTACATCGAGAGCCATTCTATTTTGCAGTGTCATTAACCTGATTCCTCTTTCTTCCAACGTTATGTTAAATAGTATATCTGTTGTTGTGTTTATGGTATTTTTTAGTATTCTGGACAGCTCCCTTATATTATAGGAGTTCACTATCTGCCCTAAGAATGTAATGAATGATTTTGCTACATCAGTTGCTATCAAAACACCCTTGTCAGTCCTTTTGACTCTAGTTCTGGTTAATCTGGCCATGTCTGCTGTTTCTAAGAGGAATACTCCTGGGAACAGTAGACCTAGGTAACATGTACCTCCCCAGTTTCTGGGCAACCAAGGATATGCTTTCTCTCCACATATAAAATAAACTGGATCACCTACATATACTGGTTCTAGTTCCCATTTTAATACCACTGTATTCATGCATCCAGTATATGTTCCGACTGAAAAAGAGCCTTTCTTTTTTAGACAAAAAGGGGCAGTTCTTGGGCTATAATTTACCGTGTAAGATGGGAGGATTGCATCTTTGTCCCCTTCTGTTCTTACACGAAACGTCATTACAGATGTCTTTTCTGGTGGGAACAATCTATCTCCTCTATTTTGTCATGTTATCTTTCGTGTACTTTTCCTCCTGGGCTCTGGGGCCATTACTTGTGCTTTATGGAAAATGGAACAACCCACAGGCTTCATTATTATCTCCTCAAACTCATTCATGTTGGTTCTGTCTAATTGACCCGTACTACTCTCATTCCATTTCCCATAAAACATTGTACCTAAAGATGCACTACATGCAGAACTTAATGGTAATGGCTGTACATACCACCCTATTCCTTTCCCAGCATGCTGTGTTAAATGGGCACATACCCAGCAATTTGTTCTCTTCAGAATTGCATGTGTCATGTTCATGATTAATAACAACCTATTATTCCCAAACCCTTCCCTGTGTCTTTCTTCCATTGGGGACAGGGTATAAGTAATCACCTGAACCGGGCTTTCAGGAGTAGATATATTAACTATTGGTAAAAACATTTCTAATGGGTGTATCGCTTCCACATACCATAATATTAGGGCTGTCGATATTGGTGCTACCATGCTCATAAAGCACATTATTATTGTCAGTGCCAGCATACAATTCGTTTTACCAGGTGTTTTTCTTAAGTTTACAGTCTTTATAATTGACTCATTCTCAGCAGTGGTGGTGCAGGAGGAGGCTGGAGCCGGTCCCGGCATGTTTCTCGTCGTCCTTCTTCTTCCTTATCACAGTTCGTTGTGGATATCTCTCTTCGTCGCGCTTGCTCTGATGTTAATAAGTTCAACGGAATTGTTACAGTTCAGTTCTGCCAGTCCTTAATAGCCTGGATTTGTTTATTCGCTTTTAGGCAAGATCACTTGTCCTTTCTCATACTGCTCAGAGGACCTTTGATCAGTTATTTTATTGCCTTAGTACCATGTGCGCCCAGCTTGTCCGCTCTGGTTCCTGACACATGTACTTTTTATGATCGCACAGAGGAGCCGCGAGTCTTGAATTGTCCGTCTTGCACAATTCTCACGCTTCTCTCCTCTATTTATTATATTTATTTATTTATTTGTTTATTTGTTACACGCCCAGACCCTCGGGTGTCACGGCGAGGTTATAAGATAGTTTAGCAATTAGTCACATTCAAACATTACATTGGTTGCATTACATGATATAGGTTACAACATATTCACAACAATATACAGTGGCCTAAGTATTCACGACAGTATCCGATGGAGGGGTCCTATCTTAGGGTGCTAATATTGGTTGAATAACCAGGTTTTTAGCTGTTTCTTAAAGAGCGTGAAGGAAGCTGCTTTTTTGATGTTCCTTCTCCGTCCATGAGCTGAACCAGCGGTTGACATAAACACCAAAAAAGAACTGCGGATCACTTTGTCTTTCGAGGCCGCAAGTTGTATCGCCTCACTCCTGGTATCGTGTGATCCGTGAACAGTGCCGGTGCACTCCCAGATTCAGGCTGAACGTCAACCTGTGGAGCTACTGCAGGTGCTGGTGTGCGCCGTGCCGATGATGCAGATCCGTTCTTTGGCGTGCTGGCAAGTGCTGGTGGGCGCCAAAGGGGTTCACGATTTGTTTCTGCTGGTATTTGCAAGGCAGATTTCGTGTCGGCCAGCAGTGATGTCGATTCTGCTGGGCAACGTTGGGGCACTCTTTGCCCTTCCCCCTCTTTGGCAATCGTCTCAGGCTTTGTTTCGAGTTTCACTTCTCTTTTTGGCAGATTTGGTGGCTGCTTACTGGCAATAGTTTCTTCCGTTTCTGGGACCGCTGTCTCTTTCCGGTCATCTGCGTCAGGCAAGTCTTTCAGTGAAGTTGGAATCTTTTTGGCATGGGTGGCATGGATCCATGACTTCCTTCCATCCACCTGTATTGACGTCTGCGTTGCCACGAGTACTTGATAGGGCATGCACCACCTGGGTGCTAACGATGATTTTCTTTCAAAATTCTTTAGCAGCACACAGTCTCCTGGCTCCAGCGCGTGCCCCGGACCGGTGTATCTCACTGGTAATGCCTCCTGCACCTGCTGATGAATCAAACGCAATTTCTGCATTAAAAGGCCACAATAAGTACTAATCACAGGATGTTCTACCTCACTAAGTCGTTTTGGCTGTGGTGAGCACCATACATTTGCCGGCCTCCCCATTACAATTTCGTACGGGGAGAGCCCAGTTTTAGCCTGTACAGACGTACGCATGCATAATAGTGCTATTGGTAATGCATCCACCCAACTCAACTTGCTTCCCGCACAACTCTTACTAATCTTTGATTTGAGAATCCCGTTGTGCCTCTCCACAAGACCGGCTGAACTCGGATGCCTTGAACTATGGAATCTCTTATCAATCTGAAGACCCGCACATATCTGTAACACCCATGGGCCCACATAATGTGGTCCATTATCGGACCATAGGACACGGGGCAAGCCAAATCTGGAAAAGTATTCCTTAAGCATTACTTTTGCCGTGCTCATTGCTGTGCAGTCCTTCAAGGGATATGCCTCCACCCACTTACTGAATGCACAGATCACCACTAAGACGTATTTTAAGTTTTGGCATCTCTCCATCTCTATGAAATCAAAATGGATCACCTCAAATGGCATAGAGGGCGGGCCAAAACTGCCTATTGGAGTCACTGTTCCCTTTCCTACATTGTGTTGCAAACACGTGATACAGTTCTGCACCAACCTCTCTGCATTCTTTTTTATGTTTACATTCTGCCATACTGTAGAAAGGTGCTGTATTATCTTTTTCGCACTCATGTGATTAGGGCTGTGGGCCATTGTGACCAATGCAGTCACATACAAATTTGGCAACATCCAGTTTCTAGTTCCCTTGTCCACCCAACAACCTTCCAGATCTAACTCAGCAAAGCCCTCTGCCCACCCTTGTATTTCATCGGCCGTAGCTTCGGCCTGCATTACTTTGACAGTGGCAACTCCATTTTCTATCATACAGGGTACTTCCTCAGTCTGAACCGTCATCATTTTGGTATTTAAATCAGTGGCAGTTTGTTTTGTAATTCTGTCTGCAAATGCGTTTCCCTCTCCTACTTTGCATGTTATCTTTTTGTGTGCCTCGCATTTCACTATTGCTAGGCGCTTTGGAAGCGTGAGTGCAGACAGCAATCGTACAATCAAAGGGCCATGTTGAATTCTGGCGCCATGTGATGTCAAAAACCCTCTCTCAGCCCAGAGTCGACCAAAGTTATGAACCACTCAAAAGCATACTGGCTATCAGTATATATATTCACATTCAAATTTTCAGAAATCTCGCAGGCTCTGGTTAATGCTATTATCTCTGCGGCTTGTGCCGAATTGTAGGGAATTCTTTTGCTTTCTACAACGCTCTATAGGGTAGTGATAGCATATGCTGCAGTTGTCGTGCCATCTGGTAATTTAAAACATGAGCCGTCACAAAATAACTCTCCATCTGGCTCTTTCTATGGGGTATCACTTAAATCAACTCTCCCCTTGGTTTCTTCCTCAGTGACCATTAAGCAATCGTGGGGGGGGTGATTCATCCTCCCCAATTTCTTTTATGGGTAGTGGCATTAATTCTGCAGGATTCAAAGCGCTACACCTCATAATTTAGATATGGGGCGCGAACAAGATAATCTCATATCTTGTCAATCTAGCAGAGGTGAGGTGTTGCGTCTGTGTCCTATTTAATAGAACGTCTATGGCATGTGGCACCATCAGAATTAATGTGTGCCCCAATACCATCTCTTCTGTTTGTTTCACTGACGCAGCAGCCGCCGCAACAGATCGCAAACATCGTGGTAGTGCGTGCGCTACAAGGTCCAGTGCAGAAGAAAAATAGCGCATGGCCTATTTCTTCTACCTTGTTCCTGTGTCACTGGAATGCTGAAGAACGCGTTTTTCAAATCCACTACACTAAAATATTCCGCTGAAACAGGTATCATTGTCAATATTGTTGTGTCATCTGGCACTAAAGGAAATTGTGGATCTACTACCTTATTTAATGAGCGCAAATCAATTATAAAACGGTATGGTACTTCATTGCCTCCTTTTTTATAAACTGGAAGAATCGGGCTGTTGCATGTACTGCCTGTAATTTCCTCGATTACCCCTAATTTCACCAAATCTGTAACAATACTCTTCAATCCTTTCTCACCTTCAGCCGAAATTCTGTATTGGGGAATTTGCGGTAGGGTAACACCTTCTTTCAAAATCATTTTTACTGGCTCTATCTTTAAGCATCCTACATCATCGTCATGCATTGCCCATATACAGGTTGGCACTTTACTTAGTTCTCCTGGTAAAGTTTCGGACATGAATTCTGACACAGGGGCATCGTGTGGCCAAATCGTTAGGAACACCCCGTCTGCCGTGCAATGTATAACGGAATCTCATTTTTTCAACAAATTTAATCCCAACAAGTTCGCCCCGCAATTTTCTGTTAAAAGGAAAGGACAGTGTTCAGTAAATGGTCCTATTGTAACTCGGACTGGTTTGGACAGTGGGTTTATGACTGGTGTACCTGCGAACCCTGCGGAAACATTCTTTTGCCCTGACAGTGGTATATCCGGAACCAAGTGGTGGTTTATTGAACACTTCTGCGCACCTGTATCTACAAGAAAGCGGTGCTCCTCATTCCCAACTCTCATTTCTACGAAGGGTCCTCTCTGATTCACGGGAATAGACACTGGTTCTGACCCCTGTCCTGGGCTGTCCTATTGGGGAAATAACACATCGTCCGATGTGTAATCATTGCTGTTACTGTAATACATGTTTGGCTGTGTATCGAAAACGTTCCCACTCTTTCCTCTATTTCCCCCACTCTGGTTTCCATACTGTTGGTTTTGCTGTCCTTGACTCTGGTTTGGAGCATTTTGGTTTTGGCCTTGGTTTTGATTACCTCCGTTATTGTGATGCTGCTGCATACTATTCCTATTTGGTCCATTCGCCCCTGGGTGTCCTCTATGCTGTCTCCTCTGACCAGACCCATTTCTATTCTGTAGATGCGGACATTGCGCTCGCCAATGTCCTTCCTCCTTACAATACGCACACTCATTTGGTCCCATTGTACCCCCATGCATATTCGAATTACTCCTTCCTTGTGCATTCCCTCCCCTCTATTGTGTCCCACTACTTGCTGCAGTAGTACCCGTGTTTTCAATAGGCATTCTTTCAAGTCTGCCCCCATCTGTTTTAGCAATGATAATTCGTCCACCATCTCCTTCTGCCCCGGTGATGGTAACTGCTGCCGTTTATTATGTGACCGCTTTTTTCCCTTCCGATGTCTCCTGATATCCCTACTCCTGTACCCAGGTGTAGTAAACATTTCGGCATAATCATTATCTAATTCATCTTTAAGTTCAAAAAGTCCATATACATGTTCTCTCACTTCTTCATCCCTCTCCCTACAGCGTGCTAATGCATTCAAATCTAACAATCGCTGCGGTGGTAATTTCCCAATTAACTGTTTCCATTTCTCCACCAAATATTCACCCATGCATTCCAACACTACCTGTCTTTCGTTGCTTCTTCAGAAGTCATAGATCGAAGCCAATGTTGTCGTCCCATTATTCCCGTCTATATACATCTCTGCCTGTTGCTGCAATTCCACCTTCCTTTCTTTGCTGATCGCGCTGCGAGTTACCCTCGTGCATCCCCGTTGGTCAGTCCTGCCTCCTGCCCCCGCGGTTTCAACTTCAACCTCGGGAGGAACGGACGGTACCGAGTCTGTGTCTGAGGCGGGAGGTGTGGATGGGACAATCGGAACAGGGAGTGTCTGTTGTAGGCCTGGTTGGCTAATAGGAAGTGCTACGTGCGCGGTCTGTGGCTGTGGGAGGGCTTGAGCTACTGGAGGGAGAGCTTGGGCTACGGGCGGGGTTTGGGCAATAGCTACTGTCGTGTCTCGCCTCACTTCTGATCTTGGGCCTTGTTTTGTATGGGTCAATATATTTTCTATCAATTCATCTGCTATGTGTAATTCTCGTTGTGGATATATTTTTTCTATATTCAACTGGTCACGCCTACCTGCCCTTCTTAGACTCTCAGTCCACTCCTCCTCTTCTTTCTCTTCCGCTACTTCACCTTTCGATTTATGCCTGCGCGCATGCTCCGCTCTGTTTTTAAATCGGAGCATTGCTTCCCTTCTCCAGTCTTTAATAGTCTCAAATGCTGCAGGACGCGCTTTCTTTCTTATCAATACCCTTTCCAAGTTATCTATTCTCACTATCTCAAAACTACCATTAATCGGCCACTGATGGTCTTGTTGCTTTCTGGTTTGCCTATGCCAAGTCTCACAGAATATTATCGCATCCACTCCATACTTCACATACATCTCATACGCCAGCGTTCCCCCAGGTGGTACAATATGGCCATCTTCCAAAGATTGTCTACCACAGCGGAAAAAACCCGCTAGGGTGGACAGTACCCCAGGCATGTTTCAACCTTCCCCCTGGTTAATCAACCTTACCTAGGGTGTTTGATTTTGCAAAGTCAACTCTCAACCAATATCAGAATTACTTTGAATCGGGGAATGACTCAGCTGATAGATCAAGTCATCTGTATACTAACGCACCAAATGACGTTGTGTCTGCGTTTCTTGGCTTCCGCCTCATTTCGGACCCTCGCCTCCTTGTTCTCTAGGCAGGCACATCGATCACTGATCAGATGTGTGCAGATCTGCAAAGGAGTCTCTCATCACTTCTACAGGGCGCCACGAACACCTCTTGATCCCGACTCGATCGTTCCGTCCTCGCCATTCTCCGCCTTACTCAATTACAACATTATGCGATGGAACAAGTGGGGGAGGTTCCATATTCGGGCGCCATCTTGAAAGGGGCCCCTAGGGTCCCTAATGTCTATGGAAACAAGGCGAGTCACCCACACGATAAATACGCCAGACACGAGGTTGTATTCCCAAAGCTAGGGTTTATTGCAAAGCAAAAGTCTCAGTTGGCCAACTCGGTCTCACGCCCCGCGACATGTATCTCTAGACCTCAAGGGACACAAGAGAGTGAATTACGTACATCAGTTACATTTATACAAAATGCATATCAAACAATCAGCTGTGACATGTTTAACACCCCCCTTTATTGGGTTTCTTTGAACTTGGTGTGATGATGGACATCTCCGACAACTATGACACCTTCAAACATCTATTCTAGTAACAATTTGCAATTTGTGAGTGCGGAGGCATGTTGTTGGACAGAACACAGCACTTCTGTTCTTGGAAGCGAGCTACATACGGGGGAGAGTTGCATTCCAGACCTTGCTATCTATGAGGTGCTATTCGTGTCCTGGGAGCCGACACGCTCTAACGGGGCTCAGGAAAGGGGGGCCGTAAGAAAAGCATAATTCAAGCCTTTAGCTGTATTATTCTAACATATTCTACCATATAACAAGACTGGCTAGCAGCTGCAAAATGATTAAATGCCCTGCAGCTCTGCTTCAAGGCTACATTCAGGAGGGAGCCGGGCATTCTTCCTGGCGCTGCCTACGTTGTGTTTCAACAAACTCTTGTTATCCTCACGGCCCTGCGGCCTTGTCCTTTTTACGTGCAGACAACAATGTTTTACAGTCGAGCAGTGTAAGCAGAAAATATACTGCGAAGCAATAGGAACAGAAAGCAATGAGCAATGGTTAGAAAACAAAATGGCGATTCTTGTTACATCAAAATGGCCGTTCGTTGGCAAACTCGAAAACCTATATTCTGTCATATCGTGCATGAGACGGTTGGCCCACGGCCACCAAAATACGTTTGCGGTCACAAAGTAGAGGTATCCATTTTTCTAGACTGACAGGCAGCCCACTCCAGAAGGGACACAACCCCCAGGTAGACACCTCCAGAAGTGACACACCCACCAGGCAGTCCCTTCCAGAAGGGGCACCACCCCCAGCACCCCTCACCTGTGACACCCAGCCCCCTCCAGACGGGACACCACCCTCCAGCAGCCCTCACCTGTGACAACCGCTGCAGGCATCCCCCCCAGAAGGGACACCACCCCCACGCAGCCCCCTCCAGAAGGGACAGCACCCCTCACCTGTGATACTCCCTGCAGGCAGCCCCCTCCAGATGGGATACCACCCCCAGGGAGCCACCTTCAGAAGGGACACCGCACCCAGGCAGCCCCCTCCAGAAGGCACACTACCCCCCAGACCCACTCACCTGTGGCACCCCCTGCAGGCAGCCCCCTACAGAAGGGACAACACCCCAGCAGACCTCACCTGTGACACCCTCCGCAGGCAGCCCCCTCCAGAAGAAACACCACCCCAGGCAGCACCCTCCATAAGGAACACCACCCACCATGCCCCCCTCACCTGTGACACCCCCCGCAGGCAGCCCCCTCCAGAATGGACACCACCCCCAGGCAGCCCCCTCCTTAAGCGAAACCAGCCCCCATTCCCCCTCACCTGTGACACCCCCTGCAGGCAGCCCCCACCAGAAGGGACACCACCCAAGCACCCCTCACCTGTAAGGCCCCCTCCAGAAGGGACACCACCCCCAAGCCCCCGTACCTGTGACACCCCCTGCAGGCAGCCCACTCCAGAAGGGACACAACCCCAAGGCAGCCCCCTCCAGAAGTGACACACCCACCAGGCAGTGCCCTCAAGAAGGCACACCACCCCCAGCACCCCTCACCTGTGACACCCAGCCCCCTCCAGAAGGGACACCAACCCCCAGTACCCCTCACCTGTGACAACTGCAGCAGGCATCCCCCTAGAAGGGACACCACCCCCAGGCAGCCCCCTCCAGAAGGGACATCACCCCTCACCTGTGACACCCCCTGCAGGCAGCCCCCTACAGATGGGATACCACCCCCATTCAGCCACCTCCAGAATGGACACCGACCTCAGGCAGTCCCCTCTAGAAGGGACACAACCCCCCAGCCTCACTCCCCTGTGACACCCCCTGCAGACAGCCCTCTACAGAAGGGACACACCACCAGCACCCCTCACCTGTGACACCACCCAGCAGGCAGCCCCCTCCAGAAGTAACACCTCTCCCAGGCAGCCCCCTCCAGAAGGGATAACACCCCCCATGCCCCCTCACATTTGACACCCCCTGCAGGCAGCCCCCTCCAAAAGGTACACCACCCCCAGGTAGCCCACTCCAGAAAAGACACCACCCCCCAGCACCCCTCACCTGTGACACCCGCTGTAGGCAGTACCCTTACAGTGTGGCACATCACCACTGCAATGGTCGTCTGTTGCTCACTTGAACCTCCGTGGTGTGAATGCAGCATGATTATCATCATGAACATGTATCCTGCAAATCAAGAAAAATGCATTCACCGGAGCTACATCCATGAGTGGAGAATCTGCTAACACACCCTTCCTGGCCTTAATCATCCCCCAACATACACATGTGACAAGTGATTGGTAAAACTGGTTCCTGCTGGCCATGCGACAATGCCATGGCATCAAAGCACAGTGACTGAATGTGTACCCACGACAGAAACAAACATTCCAACAATGTGTGCTACATCACAAACATTGGGTAGGCATGTCACAGCCTGAGCATGAGTGAGCTGGGTGGCCAAAAACCTGTTAGTGAACTATCAGATGACCGGTCCAGGCGGGGGTAAAGGATAGGGCAGTCAGAGAGTGCATGACTCACAAAGACTGGTGAATTGTGCAACCACTCTGGAATATCAAAAATGTGCCACTACTGCATTCCAGTGGTAGAGGCCGACCAACACCTGAGAGAGGCCATTCTGTGCTACCACACGCTGCTGAAGGTGTATGCACAACATGTGTGTTACACATCAATAACAAAGTCATGTACTACGAAGGTGAGCAAGGACCACTCCCACAGTCACCCCACCTCCCTCCACCCCAACCACAGTGAAGCCAAACACAGAGGGATGCAGCACCGGTCAAAGGAAATACTATTATACAGTGCCCACCCATCCGTCTAATTGACACACCACCACCTGTCAGCCACCTGTGCATCCTGCCATCGCCAACCATTCCAGCAACAACAATACACAAGCATGTACGCAACCAGACTCCCAATGGAGAGAAGCATGGGCTAGAAATTGAACTAGCAAACCCACACCCAAATGAACAGCAAGAAGCGAGGAATTGAACAACCAAAAAGATATATTATCAATAAAAATGTACATCATAAATTTACCAAAAATAAATAAAGCTGTCCATGTAAATTTTCAAAAGAAACATAATCATTATGCCAAAATAACTATATACAATTAATAATGGGAAGTAATGTCCGAAAACTCTGGTGCAAAACAAAAAACTAAAAGGAAACCTACACCTAAATAACTATATACAGTAAAAAAGCGGACGTAATGTTCGAAAAGCCTGTTGAAAAACAAAAAAATAAAAGGAAACCTACACCTAAATAACTATATACTGTAAACCATGGGAAGTAATGTTCGAATAGTCTGGTCAAAATAAAATAAATAAAAGGAAACCTACACCTAAATAGCTATGTACATAGGCAGAGGGCTAGTCCATCTCCTCCTCTCCAATGGTGCTCCGACTCTCCACCAGGGCATCATCTAGCGCTGCGTCCACTTCCCCCAGGCAGGCTTCCGTTGTTTCCTGGAGGGCTTGCAGGGCCTCCAGCATATGTCTCTCCATCCCCTCTGCCTCCCTGCAAGTTGCCTCCAGGATGGCAGCACGCCTCCTTGCACGACGCAGCGCAACTTCCTCCCTGGCCATCATCACCCTAGCCTCCCGAGCCCGCTGCCTCTCTGCTATTCGCTACCCATAGCACATGAACACGGAAGACCTCCTCATTAGAGCCTGCTGCTGCCAAGGCACCCGGTGCCTGCTTTGTGTGTACACCCTCTAGGTTTATGACATTACCCGGGGGTGTACGGCCTGTGCCCTGCTTGTGGGTGACGGCTGTCCCTCCATTATCATTGTTCCTGTCGATACCTGGATCGGCACAGTGACCACCTCAGCCGATTGACCCTCGACTCCTAACTCAGGCAGGGATGTTGGCTCCTCCAGACTGGGCAAACCTGGTGGGACTGGTGCACAGGGGGCCCTCTTGGTATCTGGGCAAGTAGGCACCCAGAGTATGACTGTGCACAGAGGAGAAAGACAAGGAAGGGGTCACATTACTAAACAGCCCACGCAGCACAAACTGGACCAGGAATGTTGCGAGCCACATGAGGAGATGGAATACCTTGTTGTGATGACGTGCAAGCAGTCTATGGGAATCATGCACATCACCACGTATGACGGCTGTACGCCTCGCCACCCCGATCTGCAGGGTTACCACAACCACTGATGCAATTGGTGTGTCGGTCTGTATGTACACATCCGGCACCAGGGTCTGGGTCTGGGTTGAGGCATGCCGGCAGGCGCATTCAGCTGCATCCGCTGGCCCAGGAACAGGAGTTTGAACAGGCACTGCAAGGGTGGCCTGCACAGCTTCATGCTCCAGGGACAGGACTGCCGTAATCACGCCCACCTCATCACCCCCGCCTGACTCCATGGGCTGAGTGTTCTATGGCCACCTCCCACCCCTCCACCCCCACCAACCTAGATGACTCTGGGGCATCTTCTACACTGGATGGCCCATGTGATACAAAACCTGCCCCCCCCACTGCTGAGGAGTCCACTACCACCTTCGCCCTCTTGAACATACCCCCAGCAGCATTGCCCGATGGTCCCAGCACGGTCCCAGCCACCTTGCTCCCCGACGATGTGCTGTCATGGGGCGTGGCTGGGCCCTGTGCCTCTGCCTGGTGGAGGCATCCCTACTGCCATATCCTGCAGCACTGCTTCAGCCCTCTTCTTCCGATGCAACTGTGGAAAAGGAGACACAGAGCACAAATATCAGTGTACTGCACCAAGGTGTGCATGGCAATACAAACGTTCACATGAAGGTCACTAGTCAAGGGAACAACCATCATCCTCCACCACCACACACATGTACATGCAATCCACATACATGCACATACATGCGTGTCCATCACTACAGACATTCACAACAGGGTACATGCCACTCCCACAACCAAGCAATTGCGTATGCTACACACACATATGCATCATGTGCTCATATATATGCCATGCACACACATCAACTGAGAGTCCACAAGCAGTGGGATGAGCAATCACATCAGAGTCCGGTCAACTGTAATCCCGCAACATGACTACGTCAGACATTGAAATGCATGTATTTTTTCCAGCCATGATTGATGGCCAGTCACACATTCCCATCTTTGGCACATACACATGAACACCATGCATGCACATGATGTGGCCAACACTACCTCAACTGTCACACACACTTGCCACACTGGCACGTCTCAGACACAAGTAACAAAACACGTGCATGGTCTGAAAGGCAGCAGTACAACACACAATGCAAATGATATCTCATTAAAATTACATATGGTTCAATGCACACATGGAGAGCACAGTCTGGGGCATGCACGCAGACATCCGTATCAGAGGCATACTTGCTGAAAGCCTAAGGTGCTCACTCCCAACATGCAGAAACATGCATATGCACTGTGGAGCCTTGCAACACATGGATACTCACCAGATGACTCCAGACATTGGCACAACTCGCAGACATGGGTGTGCAACGCTGGGTAAAACTTCTCCAGGACCTGCATGTTGGTGATGTTCAGCCTGCACCTGCGACCCTCTATGGTCGCACCGGCCTGGAGAAAGCGCAGGGCCTTGATGTGGGTCCTGGATTTAAGGTCCTCCCAGCGCTTGTGCACATGCTTGAAGGTCTGGGATGCCAGCCCCTCTGCGTTGATAGCATTCTTTACCCCCTCCCAGATCCACTGACGCCCTTCCTTGCTGTGTTTCATCGATGGGTTGAAAAGGGCATTATAATTCCCCAGGACCTGCCCCACCAGGATGTCATCTTCCCTGGCATTGAAGTTGACAGCCCTCTGCCTCACTGCCATGGGGTTGCCACTGTGGTCAGAAGATGATGGTGCTGACATGGCAGGTGTGGGTGGGCAAGGTGGTCCTGGAGACGAGCTGTGGAACGGTGGTGATGGTATGGCATGCTGGGAGTCTGGTGAATCAGCTTAGGTGATCACAGGGCCAAGGCCAGGAGCACTGACAATGGCTGGACAGTAGGCACTCAAAATGCAGGGCAGGTGTACAGCAGGCACACACACTGGGCATGCAGCAGCAGATGGCTCCGTAGGAGGCAGCTCAGGGCAGTAGGAGGAAGGTTTAAAAGCTCGTAGGCAGGAGCGTAAGTCTTCTGTGTCTAATGCGTGGGCAGCTGGAAACAGAGTGACAGTTACTTTTTGCATTTAAAATTAGCGCGGATATGTGAAATCTGAGGAAAGGCCCTCAGTGAGTAAATTACGTGACAAGTGCTGCGTGCTGGCGTTCAGTATGCAAGAATTGGGGATTTAGAAGTACTTGTAGAAGTAAATTTGACTGTACGTGCGATTGGGAGTAGAAGGACGAGTGGATTACTGCAATTTTTGGGGTGCCATGCAATTCGTTCACTTCTGGAATAGTACGAACTTCTTATTTAGGTGGGGATTTGCCTCTGCGCATACGTGCATCTACTTTAGTTTTTCCGAGGATAACGGTGAGTCGAGTATGCATATTTCATACTCTGGGTGCCCCTGGGTATCACGTACCTCCATTCTCACCTTTAGAGTAGCTTTCCGTGGTTTGCGGATGCATTTTTTGTGTTGCTGGGTGCCACAGCGTATCACATAATACTTATTCTTTTTACGGAAGCTATTTTTTTGGGTTGCCTGTGCGTTATGCATCCTGTATTTTTGTCACCAGAGGTACCTTTGTGCCTTGCTGGCCCACAGAAGTACGTTTTCTATCACGTACACTGCCCCCTCACTCCAATTGCCCATTGCCCAGGACGATTGCTTGGAGTGCCTTCCATTATTCAAGTCCACCTGGACCATGAGTGGAAAGGTCCCAAGAGGGAAAGGTGGCTGAGGTGGCCTGGGGCGTGCAATGGAAGCTGCTGTCCCCCCTCCAGGGGTCAGGGACCTGCAGTGGAAGCTGCTGTCCCCCCCAGGGTGAGGGACCTGAGTGAAAGCTGCTCTCCCCCCAGGGTCAGGTACCTGCAGTGGAAGCTGCTCTGACTGTCCCAAAGGGTAAGGGATGTGCAGTGAAAGCTGCTGTCCCTGCCGGCCATTGTCAGGGACCTACAGTGGAAGCTGCTGTCCCCTCATCAGGGTCAGGGACCTGCCATGGAAGATGCTGTCCCCCCGCCCAGGCTCAGGGGCCTGCAGTGGAAGCTGCTGTCCCTGTCCCGAAGGGTAAGGGACGTGCAGTGAAAGCTGCTGTCCCCCCCCGCTGGGGTTCGGAACATACAGTGGAAGCTGCTGTCCCAGCATCAGTGGTTGATGCCATGGCCCAGGCCATTAGTGGTCCAGCATCTGGTGCCTTGAATGGTCCCAGCCACAGAGGGTCAGCACCACGTGCCAAGAAGGCAAAGCCTGCACAGCAGGAAGAGGCTCAACCCCATGGCACGGCACAGGACACCGGCATGTTGAGTAAAAGGAACTTCAATGATGAAGAACAGATCCTTATGGACTACGTGACCGAGCACAACCATGACATGTGCCTGCAACCAGGGAGCACACATACACCTGCTCAGAGTTGTGTGCATAGGCAGCATGTCACGGATGAGATAAACGCCTTAGGGTCTGAGTAGGGCACTGCTTCTCAGGTCATGAAGTGGTAGCATGAACTCAACCGTCGCATCAAGTCCAAGCTGGGTGCCAACCTCACCTCTGCTATGGCAACTGGAGGGGGGTCGCAAGAGGAGCAGGAGCTCACACCGCATGAGCAGGCTATGAGCCAATTCATTCATATGGATCAGGTGCAAGGAGTGATAACCCTGCCAGATTACGAGGGCACGTCAGGTGAGTGACCAAGCCTGTGCATCCTGAGCATGTGTAGGGAAACAAAAACAAGATGTATGATTGTGTTGCTCTTGGCCTGCATTGGAATGACTGCCTTGGCTGAACCATGTCATGGTGTACTGACTCATGCACAATGATCTCTAGAGTGGATAAAACCCATGTGTCGCACATCTGTTGCACATGGCATTGTGACAGTAGTCATCCCCCACCAGCATACACAAACAACATTTTCAACATGCTACCACAATATGGCATCTAGTTAGATGCATCAGGGATGTCAGTGACTCTGCTCTGCTAGACAAGTGCTTGTGTCTGAAGCACGTGTTACACATCATGCACTGCATTGTGTATATTGTCTATTCACACATGTACGTAGGTGTTTCCATGCTACAGATACCTTCCATGAAGACTACCAGCATACTTCACAGTGAGCCATGAGTGACATTGCATTTTTCAACACTGTGCATATCCATGCTGCAGCTATGTCAATGACCCCGGTGTCAAATATTTGTGAGGAGGAGGAGTCATCCCTGTTACGCTCCTACACTCAGCACACACTCCATGGGTCCATGCTCCTGTCCCTCTTGTGTGTCACTGTCCCTTCTTCCTATCTCCCAGTCCATGTAATTACTCTATTCACATCACACACCTTGTCTAGGTGTTACTTTTACAGTCATACTTCAACTGGGACTCCACACTCAGGCCATGTCCACATTGTGTGCAGTACCTGTGCCAGTTCAACACTGGTGTGGCATGTGATCGATGTGAATATGTGTGTGTACACGTTGACATGTAATATAATAGCATGTTACAGAACCACATGACCATGCCTATTTAGCATTTATTTGTCAATAGTTTGCTGTGCCTTGGGCCAGAATGTGCTTTCAGAGAACCATGTCTCTTGGAAATGTGTCCACAGCTACACGGGTAGGAACATGGAATATTGTTGAAAGTCTGCATATACCATGATCAGGTGGCTCTTGTACATAGTGTGTGCATGTGATTTCCCTCATGGTGACTACAAAGATTGGAGTGGGGTGTCTGTACTCTATATATGGTAAAGGAGAGGCACAGAAGACCCCAGCCAAGATTCTCTATATTGGTAAAACGTGGTGAGCAATCCAGGCCTAGCTCTCAGGAGGTGATGCAGGCTGGTTCTCAAGTACAGTGTAGTCCCCAAGCACCCACAAAGGAATGTCCACACACTTTATTAGAGAAAACACAGTCTTTATATAATTAAGGTTCAAGGTTATAGACACAATCACAGTAACTCACTTTGTGCTCAGTTCATCTACAAGGGCAAATATATACAGTTCTACGTGGTACCACAATTATTATCACATTTCATTAAAGTGCATCAACTGGACTTTAAATGTCACACACATCAAGTAATAAAGAGAAAAAACAATAGACATAGGAGGAAAACAGTTGGTTAGAACAATTGGCAGAATACTGGCCCCGTTACCTAGACACAGTTCTGTATGAGGATCCCCCCCACCTGGGCAACCTGTAAATAAAAATATATCATACAAGCCCAGTCCATATATTGTTCACAGAGTCATATTTCCTTCTAAATAGTTCTACAACCTCAATTTACCTGGAATAGCAGAGTTTGATGTTGGGTCGTCGACGGATCCATTCTGAGCGGCTCCCTTTAAGGCAGGAGCCACGGATCGTCGAGGTCCCATGAGGAAAAAGAGTGAACACTGTCATTGCAGCAGCAGCTTTGGGTTCTTGCTGTGCTTGTTGATGATCGGTCGAAAATGTCCTGCAAGCGGAGGCGTGTGGTGTACCTCGACGACGAGTGTTCGTTGCCGCAAGGAGTCTATGAAGAACTTTGGCCCAGCAAGGGCGTCGAGTCGTCAGCGTCTCTGCAGTCTTTGGGTGGCGGGAAACCCACCGGTGGATTCTCCCCAGTTGTCGGCGGCCTTGACTTCCTCCGGCAGGACAAAAGCGGTCGACGAGGATGAGCAAGGGAGTCATTGGATCAAATGTCTTAGGCAAAGGAGCACTGCAGTCCGGTCGGCGACGGTGGTCGTCGAAGGTGATGGACTTCAATGTCTGGGCGCTTCTCTGTGTGATTCTGCGGTGGTCCCCGTCTCCGGTCAGCAGCCTTTCATAGGTTGTCTACCAGGGAGCTTTGGCAAATATCAACTGGTGCTCGATGGTCCCTTGTAGGTCGGGAAGAGGTCTCCTAGCCAGGTCCTCTCTTGGATCAGTTCCTTGAAGGCACAGCAGCTTTCAGATTAGCGAAGGACAGCAGCAGCAGTTCTTCTTCTTCCAGTGGGCTTCAAAGTTAAGCATCAGTTTCAACTTCAGCTTCTGAACGAATTCTAGCAGTGAGAGGCCCCCAGATATACTGTTGATCTCCCATTCACTCTGTGGGTCACACTCAGGCAACCAATCATTCAGAAGGGCATTCAGGCAATCGGCAGCCAATCAGACTCACAGTGCATTCAGGCCATTCTTCTCCATCCAGACACTCACAACACAGGATGTGGATTCGGGCAAGTACCCAGCCATTCAGCACTACACACTGCATTCATACCAGTTTCGGGCAGGTTTTTCTCAGTCATTGTGTCACCAACAGATACTAGACACCCACAACACGGAATGCATATTCGTCACACACTACATTCACCCAGGTCCCACCAACAGGACGTACCCACAACATACAGTCACTGGGAAGGCTCCAGCCAGTCTGGCCTGGACTTCCTCACAATACCATATATGGAACTTCCACCCAACAGCCAATCAGGGGGAAGGGACAGAGTCAGGGCTTCCCGGGACTACGGAAAAAGTAAGATAACAGGCGATAAAAAGCAAGAGGCCACAGGCGCCATCTTGTTTCCTATCGGGAATACACTGATTCCAATGACAGGGCCTGGGCATCCCAAAATGGAGGACGCTCAGGGCACCTGTCAATTCAACACTGAGCTGCCTCCAGCCCATACCCTGCTCCGTGGGCCACACACAGGTATGGTATGATATGATATGATATGGCATTTGTAACACACCTATACACAAGTGTTTCAAGGCGCGATGAGGCGGGGGGGAACAAGGGGAGACAGACAACGATCCTACTAGGTCAGGTGTCATTCAGATCACGCAAGTGCAAGGGTAGAGGGGAAGGGAAAAGTGCAGTGGGGGAAAGGTAGAGGGAAAGGTGCAGTACAGGGTTATAGCATACAGGATAAATAACAAGGGCCAGCTGGTGGCAAGTGCGAGGTAAGTGCAGACAAGTGCTGGGAAGGGGGGCTGTAGGGATACAGGCACAGTCCCGCAGTGCAGCGGTTGGCAGGGAGGCAGTGCAGGGGAGAGTGGCTGGGCCAAGGACCGAGAACGTTGAGTGGCCCAGTTGCAGATTCAGTGCAGTTTCAGTAATTTTAGCAGGGGAGAGGGGAGAGCAAGCAGGGGCAAAGAGGAAGGTTTTGAGTTGCTTCCGGAACCGGAGATGGTTCTCCTCAAGTTTCAGGGAGGCAGGAAGGCTGTTCCAGAGGGAGGCCCCTGCAGCGGAGAGAGATCTGCCCCAAACTCGTTATTTGGAGAAGTGGCTGACCCTGAGGGAGTTGGAGGCTGATGAGCGAAGAGCACGAGAAGGAAGATATTTAGGAAGAGAGAGTTGAAGGTATTTTGGCCCAAGGCCGCAGGCGGCCTTGTGGACAATGCAAAGGGTTTTGAACTTGATCCTCGCAGTCACTGGGAGCCAGTGTAGTGATTCCAGTCCTGGAGAAATACAGTCCCTGGGCTTGAGGCCAAGGACAAGTCTCGCAGTCCTGTTCTGGATGAGTTGCAAAGGGCGGAGAGTAGAGGTGGGCAGATTTAGGTAGAGGCTGTTACAGTTGTCCAGCTTCGAGAGAACCAGGGCTCTAGAGACAGTGAGCTTCTGGGGGAAGGAGAGGAAAGGAAGGATACCTCTGAGGAGGTGCAGTTGGTAGTGTGACTTCTTAGAGACGTTGGATATGTGACAAAAACATACACTAGGAGTACAGGGCTGTACTCCTACCCATGGGTGCCATAAGGGTATTCCAAGGGTCTGTTCATCATGACCAAAAAGAGGAAGAGCCACACCGCCAGGAGTCCCACATGAACTCCTGTGCGGAAAACAAGACAGAACACACATGATAAGCAATAAAGGACAAGGATACAGAGGCCGTGTCCCTCCAATACATTTCCAGCATCACAGTTACATGCCTGGCATTGTGTTGCAGGACAGCAATGTGATATAGATGTTTGCTGTCAACACAATTCACATGAATCCTCATGTCTTTATACGTCTTTGTGCAGGTGATGAGGCACCAGATGCAGAGGAGGAGGAAGGGGAGGAACATGAGTCTGTTCCGGTCCAGACCTCCAGTGGAGGACATGGTGTGACAGCACAGAAGAATCCAATGGTGCTGCAGACCATCCTGGGAATGACAAGATACAACACTGACTCTTATGAATCCAGTAGCTCTGGTGCTGAACCGGATGTTCAATCCTCAATGCTGGCGGGGGTGAGTGCACCAAGTGTTGGAGCAGTTGGGACCCATGAGTCTGCAGGGAGTCAGGTGCTTTCACAAGGTCAGTCAGTGGTGTCACGGCCGTCTGTGGTGGTTACAGCTGCAAGGCCACGCTCCCAAGTATTGGGTTCTGGTCCTGGGCCAGATGTCTAAGGGAGGGATGCAGTCCTGCAGCCAGAGACAGATGTACCACATCAAGGGCAATGTTCCCTTGTGTCAGGCAGGCATGGGCCCAGCACACGTTGGGGATGTGTGCAGGATGGGGAGACAGTGTGGGAGCAGTCAATGTTGTGTGCTGCACATCAACAGGGTTCTGCCTATGATATTTTGGCTGAGGGCATGGATAGGGTGTCCAGTTCCATGATACCACCAGCAACACAGGTGGAGCACCAGCTGCAGGCATTGCAGTCCAGATGCCGCTCACACAAACTACACATGGAGGCCAACATCAGGAGCAGATGGAACGATATGAGGTGTCTGTGGACATCCCTGCTTGCAGAGGGTCAGGCCCACAGGGAAGCCCTGAGGCAAGAGTTGTTGGCCCTGAGAGCTTCAATCAAAGCAGAAGAGGCAGCCTGCAGGACTGCACCAACAAGAGATGCAACTATTGAGGGAGACCGTCTCGGAGTAACTCTGTGCATTCCCTGAGGTTATGCATGGTGACCTCCAAAACCTCATGAGGCTGGTGCATTCATCAGTGTCATGCCTGGCCGCTGCCACTGAGGACCAGGCCAGGAGGGTGGGGCCAGCAGAGACATGCCTCCCGGTCCAACATAGCCATGCGGTCCATGAGCACATGGGAGGAATAGTATTTTTTCAACATCCACCCATTTGTGAGTTAACATGCACCCTGCCCCTCCCCCTTCTGGGTGCCCCCACCCTGGTCCATGATAAACATTTTTGAATTTATTTTTGATTTGTTTTGTTTTTATTTATTTTTTTTACACCCCAAGCCCGGATGTTGGCATTGTATATTTTGATTTGCCCTTTCCTGCTTTACATTTTTGTGAATGTTTTACTTTATTTAACTTGAGGTGTGACATTAACATGTCAAGGCCAAGGTGTGTGCAGTGATGTACATGCAGGCATGCATAGTGAAGTCAACTAGCTTGTTTGCATGGTGGTGCACAGGATGGCATGTGCAGGTAATTATGGGTTTGGTGTTCCATTGCACGTGTTTGCTGTGTCAATGGTACTTCAAAATGGCTGTTTTAATGTCTTTTCACGGTTTATAGTGACATTTTCGAACATCACATTTTCGAAATGCCATTTTGTCGACACAAAGATGCAGAACATTCTTTTTCACATGGTTTTTTTATTTTATTTTTTAAATGGGGGCTTCCCAACCGCCCTGTTTTTTTTATTGACACTTTTTTTACTAACGAAACAAAAATAAAACATAAAATAAAAAATAATTTATTTTTTCAGAATTTTTTTTCTCGACAAAATGGCATTTCTAAAATATATTTTCAAAAATGTAACTGGATAACTCTTTTCCCATGTTGTTTCAGTAATCTGTGATGTGGCGGTGACTGCTGTCCCAGGAGGAGACACCCTGCACTCTTTCACGTCCATGCTCCCCATTCCCTTCACCAGGCACTGTCTTTCCTGTACCTGATTAGGAAACACCGTTCCAGGTGAAGGTGATGCAGGATTAACACCATGCTGGCAAAGTCAGCGGGTAAGCTTTAGCACTGTCTTGCATGTTGAGCATGTGTCATTGGTGTGCATGTTTGCTGCATGTCTTGCTTATCTTATGTGTTCTTTGCATGCTGACATGCCGGTATGGTAATTTAAGTGGTGCTCATGTCACTGTGTTACCTACCTATGTGTATTCCTCTATGGGCGCACCTACTGTGCTGTACAGCATGTCATTGTACATCAGAAAACCAGGCAGTGTACTACTTGATCTGGAATTTCCTTGGGATTCCCACTCTGTGTCACTCTCTCTCCCTCTCTCTGTTGTGATACACTCAGGTACTTTTTTTTGGGAGGGCAAAAGGGGCACTTGCCCAGGGCCGCCACCTTGGAGGTGCCTCCACAAGGCTGCCTGATCTAAAGAAGTAACATTCCTTCGTTCACCAGACTTAAATAGCACACACAAGGATATTGTATCACATGGTGCTGAGGCTCTAAACCTTTTGCCTGTCTGTTTTGGAAAGTACATTTTACCTCAATCAATTCATCATGTATTGCTTTCTGTGTTCACTGTGGTATATATAGTTTGTGTGTTCCTTGCGGCACAACTCCTGTAGCATTCTTTCCTTTCTGTGGGAATTATGTTGATCATGTGCAATAGCCACATTTGAAATGCATACTGGGAAATTGAGCGCCACAATGGTTCAGAAGTTAGCTCAGTGTGTTTAGCACTCATTGCAGTGACATGTGTTACTATGCAAGATTAGAATAGCACATTCCTGTAAGGCTGGCTTAGCCTTTCCTTTGTCTGAAGTTTATAAACCTGCCTCCATATGTACTTGGTCTTGCAGCACAACAGGTGCTATAATCAGCAATATACCTGCACCAGATAGGGGTTTCTATAAAAACGAACATGTCATCCTTATGGTGAAGGTCTAGAAATTGGTGTGCTCAGATGGGGTGTTGTAAAACCTAGGCAATCGCCTCCAGCGATGAGCATAAACTGTTAGTCCAAGAGATGAATAAGTATCAGAATTTGGAACCAAAGCATTCATGCATGTATCCTGGCTTTGCCAGCAGACAATGCAGTGATCCTATCAATCATCTTATATCTCGTACATTAATGTACTGTCTTCTGTGAAGTTTGCCTCCCTGCATGCTGGTGGCATCTTTTAGCCCATTACTTGATCTTTCTTCTTCTGTAGGCTATTTGAGTGGAAGGGGTGGTAGACAGAAGGGATTTCCTTCTCAGGGTATGATCTTCAAAACAGCCTCACTCATGGTTTCACTGGCTATAGTGTTACTTCCACTATAATAGTGAGCATTGATATATTGCACACCACAGGAACTTGTTCCTTTGATCTCTAATGGCAACACTATTTGAAAACTATGTCCCACTTACAATCTCAGTCTGTCTGGATACAGACACCTTCCTGGTGGCTTCTCATCTACATCCACTATCCATGCTATGGTACGTGTAGCTTTCTCCTTCCTACCAATTGGTCTGCTCTATCCATGCTTGAGCACGTTTGCATTCTGTGAGGAAGCAAATGTGAGATCTATGTCTAGTCTGGGTTACGTGTACCTTTTACATACAGTCCTGCATTAATACTACAGGCTGCATACCTTCCTGGATTCTATTGATATAAAGTCTCCTGTATATATGCTAGAACAGAAGTAACCTCTTCCTAGACTAATAGACAAGAAGCATTTGAAGGTCAACATTATCAGTCTGCTTAGAGCAAGAATAAAGAGGGTAGGGGGACTTAAAGGGAGTAAACATCCTTATTTCTAATGCTGTGAGGCAGCATATCAATTTTTGGGTTGTGATTGCGGCGGGGAGGGTGGGCATCTCAGATATTCTTGATCACTTAATTCCTTTGGTTTGGTGGAGTGGGGCCAAAGAAGTCCATGCCCAGGGCCCCAAAAGTGCTTAAGATGGCCCTGGGTACACTGTACTCCTTGGATAATCACAATCTGTTTCCATTCATCTTGTGGCAACCTGTGTTGCTCCTGCAGTGGGGGGTGTCTGCATATTTTCTTTAGGTAATCATGTGTTGTCATGTATGTGCATGTTGTTTCTGCTGTTACTATGCATAGAATTCAATGTAGGAGAAGCGTCTCCCGATGGCGTACATTGTATGCAAGGCAGGTTGGTTCCCTGGACAGGTAAGTGAATGGCATTTGCTGACACTAGTGTGGTGTTTGCATGGGAGTGTGGCACTATGTGTGTTCACTTTGGATTGACATAGCTTGTCGTCCAACACTACTTTTTAAGGGGGCATCTTTCACAGGGGGTGCTTGTAATGATGGGTATGGCCATGTTCTTCAGATGGATTGCTGGGGCCACTGTTCACTGATTATGAAAACTGTGCATTCTAACTGTGTGGGGCTTTATGGTTGTTTTGGGAGTGTGAGCATGGTCAACTGTTTGTGGCCTGTGCCAGGTGCTGGTGGTTGGGCTGATGTGTGTCTCATAGAACTTTTATTATGTGTAATGAGTGACACTTCAGATCCCTAGCAGGGTTTGTGAGATTATGGCTGTATGTCACATTTGGCCTGTCTAGATTATGGATCAACTATTACGGTGGGATGTGTTGTGTACCAGCACATTAGGGTTAGTGGTGTTTGTGTTTTTTCATGGATTTCCCATGCATGGTGCACCATGGTGTTTGCAGCTTCTAGTGCAACGCGGACCGGTGCGTGGTACTGCTGCATTTGAATCAATGCAGTATTTGACCATTGGTATGCTGTGACAATGAAGTCTGCATTGATAATGGTTTGGTGGTTAACAGTGTACTTTTAGCATGATTTTATCATTGATAGATGAATCACATTGCTTTGTTTTGTCTGTTAATGTCTTCCATTGCGGCTCCCCCAGTGTGCAGCAATACATTGTGAGATCAAGCATCGTTCTGGCGGAGGTGCAAGAGGTGACTAATTCAGTAAATGCAACACCTCCTTCACAGTACCTTTGAAATCTGTTGTTTGCATCCCATTTTTTGAAAATACACATGCCTGACTAAACCTACTTGTGACTGGCTCTTCAACACAACCCTCTGCACCTCTGACCCCTACCACTCACTGTCATCATTCCTCATTCTCCTCATGCATTCATGTCTCCCCTAAAGTAGTCACCAGAGTTGACAACTCCATGAAGGTGCCATCCCAACTGGTGTGCCGGTGCTCCTACAGAACCATCAATGGCAGCATCTCCTCTCGTGCAACTGCTCTTGCTGATCTCTGCCACCACTCCTTTCTTGCAGTTTAGTTTCCATCCTCCATCAAGCACTCCCTTGTGCTCACCATCCTATGCCATATGCAGAGCCTTCCTGACTACTGGCACATTTATTTCAACACCTTCCTGGGGAAGCTGCTTGACAAGTATGTCCTCCCACAAATCAACGCCCATGAGGTCATTGTTGGGGATGTCCATGGACACCAGTGTGGATTAAAACGGTCCGGAGCCACAGACACTGCTCTCCAGGACACACATGAATAAATGGTAGCATCCCTCAATTCATAATCCCCTTATGTCCTCATCATCCTTGATATCTCATCTGCTTTTCGCACAGTGAGGCATTCCATCCTCATTAATATGCTCCATGAACAGCCAATGGACTTGTTTAGCTCATTCATAAAGAACCATTCCAAATAAACCATTCTGTGTCCTTTCTTCTACCCTACTTCAGTCTCCACCTGTGGCATCACGCAGGTGTTCATTCTTTTGCCATTCATGTTTGACATATACATTTCCCTGCTGCAATGCTTCTTTGACTCATTGTACAACACATTCATGTGCTGTACTGACAACACACTACCCTTCAGCAATGTTCCTACTGACACACTTGCACCCTCATTCACCATTACTACCTCTCAGCCATCCTGGCCTGGTGCACTGCAAATTACCTTGCCCTCTGCGCCATCCAAAAATTACAGTGCCCCGATTGGCTTCCCTGCAGCCTACTTCTGGCATTGACTCACTCCCTGACTCACTCACTCCCCTACTTCTTACATGGGCTCACTCCCTGCCCCCTCATCCCAAAGCAGGAATCTTGGATTCATCTTAGACTAGCCCCTTCCCTTCATGCCTCATATTCGTGAGATTGTCAAGCAGTCTGACGTTCAGCTCTTGATGCTCAAAGTTACTGTACCCTTCCACACCATGACACAGAGATGCAATGTTACACATGCTGTGGTACTCTTCAGGCTACACTACTGCAACAGCCTACTCCTAAGTGTTCCTTGGTCCACCCTGAGACCCCCACAGTTTACCCAGATTACGTCTGCAGGACTTGTCATTGGACTCAGGGCCAGGGACAACATCTCTCCTGAAATATAAAGGCTTCAGACGCTCACTGATCCAGCACGGATTACACTGTAATCCCAGTATAACATCCACAGGGCTGCCTGGGTCCCTGTACCATCTTCAAAGCTTCCTGATGAAATACTGCTTTCTATACTCCTGCATTCCTCTGGCAACTACTCCCTGTGTGTGAAGCACTTCGGTATTGAAAGGACTGGTGGTGGGTCCATGTCCTATGCATGATGCCTTCTGTGTAATAGACTCACTCTCCCTCTGCGTCTTGAGCATGAACTCAAGTTCACATTAATCATCAAGTCCTTTCTCTTCTCCACTTCCTTCTCCCACTCTCTTATGTGCTATTGATGCAGTAGCGTGCCTAATGTCCATGGCTCTAATGTGTCCTTGGTGCCCCGACCCCCCACATTTATCATGTAATGTACTGTGTATACACTGAACTTGCTCCAGCTCAGCATCACCACGTGACTTAGGACTTCCTTGTGTGTTTTATTTTCTGCCCTTTTCACCACAAGATGTTCTCTATGCGCTAATCTGAACCTTTTCCCTTAACAACATCACCTGTACACTTGTACATTGTGAACACTCAGAAGGCATTGTAGGCTTGTCTTCCCTCCCAGTTTTTGGCCTGATTTCTTGGTAGTATTGATTGTATGATTCATCTATCTTAGTAAATCATTGTCTACATTCACTTGTCCCCAACCTGTTCCCCTGTGTGCACTTGGCAACTTTTGGGGTTATTCGATGAATGCCTAAGCAATGAACAACACATATGTTTATTGATAATGTGCTTCCATGACTGTGTGCAGTGCACTGTTCCTATACTATGCAGGTGATGGCCAGCCTTATCATGACATTGGCAGTCTTCCAAGGGTGGGCCATGTTTTGGTTGGGGTAAATGATATGCATATGTGCTGTCTTCACAGTTTCACGCAGCATGGGGAGTGAAGTGTGCATTGTGTATGTGATGTTGTGTAATGAATGGGGATGTGTTGCATGCACATTTGCTGCATGCCATTGAGGGGGACAGGCAGTGCGGGTGATGTTGTTGGGTGTGAGTGTGTGTGTATTGTGTGTTTGAATTGCATGTAGTGTGCAGGTGTTTGTGCAAGTGTGCCATTACACATGTTGATGGATGTATTAGGAATTGTGTTTTGCATGTGTTTGATTTCACTGAGGGGTGCCCATGGCTCTTGAATCTTTTTTATGCATTTCTGTGGTACATGTTTTTCTTCATCTACAGATCTGTCAGGTAATGATGGCTATTTCATGTAATGAAACATGAGTGTCAACTGTATGGCAAGGGGAGAGGTAAGATCTTCTTTTATATTGCTCATTATGGAATGTTACACATTTGACCAGTATGTTAGTTATTCACAACCACCACTGCAGAATGGGTCCACTACAGTGGGTATGGTGCACAGGGTTCATGGATCAGGCAAAGGCGTGGTTTACCTCCTTTCTTTCTGACCACCAATCCCAGGTGGAACTCAAAGCTTTTCCTTCTTCTATGGCTTTTTCAAACTGTGGCATTCCCCAGGGATGTACGATATCCCCCTGGTTCTTCTACGTGTACATGGCTGACTTTGCACATATGATTAGCACTTTCACCTCTGAGTTGCAGTGTTATGTGGATGACACTGATCTTTCTTTCACGCTACCCTGAGCCTCCTCCTCTTCATCACTCATATCTGACTGACTGTCCACGATTCAGTCATGGTGTGCTGCAAAGAACCTCTGCCTTAACGCCAGCAGGGCTGAGTCAATTTGCATTGAGACCCCTCTTCCAGCTTTCCCACTTTCTGTCTGGCCAGACTCCTGTGGACCTGCAGCTGGACCTGCGGCCACAACCACCTGCATGGATATTAATCTTTGGGGTAAGCTTTGCCACCACCCTCTCCTTCTCATGTCACATTTCAGTCATCTCTAGAAAGTACAACTATCAGATGCACCTCCTCAGAAGCACTATACCTTTTGTCACTTTCCCCCAGCAGGTCAATGTCTTCACAGTCCTGGTTATCTCAAGGCTGGACTACTGCAACTGCCTCTTTCTCAACGTCTGTGCTTCTAATCCGCACCCTCTATGACTTATGCAGAACATGACTGCAAGAATTATCCTTGGCCTCAAGACCACGGACCGCATCTTTCTGGCACTGATATCCCTGCACTGGCTACCCGTGGCTGCAAGGGTCGAAATTGAGAAAATATGCATTGGACACAAGGCTTTATGGGGCCTGTGAACTACCTATCTGCAACTATTCATAACTCAATACTCTCCCTCCCGAGCCCTCTCATGTACCGCCAACCTTCTTCGAGTGAGCCAGTTCTCGATGAAGAGATTTGGGGGAAGATCTTTATTGTCAACAGGGGCCTCCTTCTGGAATAGCCTCCCTGCCGCCCTCCGTATGGAGCCTCATATCCTTAAGTTCCTGGAACTCATCAGGAATTTCGTCTTCTACTCTTCCTTCTCTCTCCCCCTCTTCCCAGCTAACCTATCCCTCTGCTCTTTCCCTCTCTCAATACTTTTTACCTTACAGCTTGATGACTGGCCGCCTGATATAACTCCGGGTCTCACAGGCCCATGGCACCCCCAGCAGTACACTTTCATCTGGGACCTGCACTAGCCTCATCATCACTGCACTTTGTGAATGACCCTAGAGAGTTGCATCTCTCTGCACTTACCCTCGCTTCCCCGAACTTGTTCCCACCCTACACCTCCCACTCCCCTGTAAACGTATGTGCACTTGCTCGTTCTGATTGCACCATGCCTGTACATGGTGTGTCTATTCCACCCTGTCATCGCTCCCTGCGTGGTGGCAAATTCATGCACTTGATAAAACTGTAGATTCACTATCCAACCTATTCACTGTTACCTCCACTATTAATTGTATAATATGCACAGACTCTGCCAGTACTGACTATTATGATTTCAGTGATTCTAGGGCTCTGTAAGAGTGTTCTTTTTCCCCTTGTTCTATCCATCCTTGGGCACTTTGAGACACTTGCCTTATGTTTCAGGCATTTCGGGATATACATTTACATAACATGCCATACCAGGACAAAGTCCAATTATAATTTTACATGACATATGGGATGGTTTTGGTGACACAGAGGTGATTTGATTAAATGGTTGGCTTGGTGGTAGTGGTGTCATTGTGTTCCTTTTGGAAAGACTTAGAGAAATGTCTTTTAAGTTAAATTTTGCACTTCCAAGGGCACATGCGCAGGGTGGTTTTGTGTGCATGGGGGATTGGCCATTTGACATCATTGAATGGCACCTGGGATGTAGCGGCCTCGTGTGCACTCCACAGGGGTGTGGGTGTTTAGGTGAAATACGTTGCCACAAGCCGGGTATGTGCAGCCTCTCCACGTGCGCTTTGCCCAGCCATATGCAGGCGGTGGGCCTGTGAGTGTGGATGGGGTACCACCACCATGTCCCCTGGGACCCCAAGCCATGTTGCAACATTGTGCAGGACCCATGCTGCCACTATGATCCTGCAGACTAGAGGTGGTGCATATAGCAACACACAACCAGAGTGGTCAAGGGAGCGGAAATGTGACTTGGGCACTCTGTATGTGCGCTCAAGTATGGCCAGAGTTGCAATATGGGCAGTATTGTATCTTACCTGGGCAGGTGTGTTGGGATTGTGTATTGGCGTCATCATGTACGTGCTGAGAGGGTAGGCAGTGTCCCCTGTAGGGGTGAAAATGTTTGTCATTTCTTGACAGTGTATTTTTGTAGGTGTGCAACATGCATGCATGTGCATGGACATTTCCCCAATGAGCCGTGTGTTTCCATGCGTCCCAGCTTCCAGAGCCCGGTGTAGCAGGGACATCCTGAAGATGTAACTGTCATGGGTGCTGCCAGGATAGTTGGCATAGACAGAAGTAATGATGCCCTTGGCATCAGACACAACCTGCACGTTGATGGAGTGCAAGTGTTTTCGTTTGCAGTATATATGCTCTGTTGCTCGAGGTGGACGTAGAGCAACATGGGTGCAATCATTGGGACCGAGCACTTTTGGGAAGTGCAACACCCATAAAAATCCTGCATCACTGCCTGCCTTTCTGCAGGTGTTCTGGACATATATATATGCTGGCGGACAGGCGGACGTGCAGTTATTATTGCCAAAACCTGGTGTAGGCAGCGTGACTGAGTGGCCTGTAAAATACCATCTATGGTGGTGGTCCTCTGGAATGAGCCAGTTGCCAAAGAATGCAGTACAGTGAGTACCTTTTGCAAGGGGCTCAGTGCTTGGGAGCACAGGGTGGGTGATGTGAAGTCATCTTTCCACTCCTTGACCAGGTCTAAGATGGTATGAGGGGGGAACCTTAATAGACCTGGTTATTAGGCATCCCAAAGAGAGTGGTTCTTGGGTGGAATATCCGGGCCCTGGCCATCCTCCACCTTCTGCAGTGTCCCACGATCACTGCTGCAATAAATGGTACATTCATTGTAGCTGTATACATGATACATGCGTTTGTTCGATTGTATACGAATTGTTCGTTTTACAACTGTTCGAATGACAATTGACCTTTTCACAATTGACCGAATTGTGAAGGTCAATTGTACCATATATGTGGGGGGAAACCCCCCACAACCCCCCACCCAACGCCAAACCCCCAACACCACTATGGGTGTTGGGGGTTTGGCGTTGGGTGGGGGGTTGGGATATATATTATATATTACCAAACCAATACATATATATATATATATATATATTCGGTCAATTGTGAAAAGGTCAATTGTGACCCTTTAAATTCGGTCAATTGTTCATTCGAACAATTGTAAACAAACAATTTGGGTAATACCGTTTGTTCATCGCAGGTGCTTTTTGTGCATTTGTTTGTGTGCACGTTGACGTTTACGCCTGCTATCGCGTGGCACATGTGTTTCAGGATTAGCGCGTATTTGTAAGTGCGCCGGCGACCCCTGTTCAATTCCATAAATACAGTTATTTTGCACGCGTATGGGTGGTGCGATTGTTTGAATGTGGAACGTCCCTTGTAACGCCCACATTTTTCCTTGTTCTTCCCCATTCCACGTGTTCTGCCCCCTTTTTAGGTGCCCACGCAGGCCCGGCCCTTTTCTGGGAGTCCCGTGCAAGACCTTTGTGGTGTTGCAGTGACGCGTTGGGCCGGCACGGATTCCTCCGAAGTCACAGGTAAGCCCTGCGCATTGCGTTCCATGAATCGATGAATGGGGACTTTCACGCACAAGTTCCCGATTTTCAACGCAAATTGTTTCATGAATCTGGCCCTATATCTCTGTGAATTGCATTATACACTGTGATATTGCGATTGAACATATTAGTTATGTCATTAGATATATGTTCATGTGTTGTTTTAATATTGGTACATTTATTAATTGTGAATAAACTTTGTTTTATCCGTTTTCCAGATTGTTGCCTGATCATAAATGACAGAGGGGTCTGTACCTCAGTCCTTCTGTTGGTCACTATCATTACCTCACTGTGTTAAAGGGTGGGGTAGCCTGTACTAATTTGTGAATGTTTCTCAATTGACTAGCCCCTCATGAGTCAGGCCTCCCCACCCCCGATAACAAAAACGAGGGTCTTTACCCATATTATATTGCACACTGCATGGGAATGAATCCGAGTGATTTGCCCGCGGCTGAAAGTACAGCAGGCAAATGGTTTGCATGAGAAAGGTGCAAACTACCAAAAGTTTGCACCTTTCTCATGCCAACACACATACATTCTCACACATGCAGCACACCCACAACACACCCATAACACACCCCCAACCCACACCCTCAGCACACCCCCACCCACACCCCCAACATAAACAAACCCCACTTATCTTCATCTTCACGCTGGTTCCCTGCAGTGTCAGTTCCCTTTCACTTCCGTGATCGTGAACCGGCGCTACAGGGTCCTTTTCTTTTCTTTTTTTTCTAACGTAAGGCTGCAGGGGTGTCCCCCGCAGCCCCGCTCACTATACCATGAAGTATAGTGAGCAGGGCGATGCAGGGGACGCCCCAGCAGCCCCCGTTTTTTTTTCAATGCTACCACCAAAGGTTCGAACTTTTGGTGTTCGAACCTTTGGTGTTCAAACCTTTGGTGGTAGCATTTTTAGAACTTTTGGTCAATGCAACCATTTTTTTTTAATGTAATTTCGACCTAAACCCATGGGAATGGCCATAGGAATTAGCATGGCCATGGGTAGTCAATGGGTGGGTAAACAACCAGACACATTCAAGCTTTTTGAGCCATCTCATATGCCGTTTCTCCCTATCTGTACTCAAAGGCAATAGTTTCAGTTTATCAGTGTCACTGCCACCTAATTGCCCAAACTAAAATAGGTTTTGTTTGTGTGATTGTAAGGTTTGTATGCATGTATGCGTGTATGAGAGGGAGTGTGCAAGGTTGTGTATGTTTACATGGAGGGGATATCACAAACAATCTGTATGTATGAAGTCATAACCAGAGTAAAAATGCTTTGGAAAATGCACCTGTGCATTGTTCAGGACTTGACATCTAATGGACTTTTTTCATGTCTTATCCTACAAAAACGATTGAAAACTGTTTAGGTTGTTACCTAATTTATAACAGAAAGTGCACTGTAAAACGCATAATTGTAACCCACTATTTCAGAAATATTCTCAGAGGGAGAACCCCTCGGTACTCCTTTGATTGGTTTGCACTTCCTCGTTATGTTTGGTCTCTCCTGTGCATTTTGCCGGGGACAGAGGATGTGCCCTATTACATTACTTGCATGCCCCACCTGTTACACAATCCTGGCTGTGCCTCTGGTGATTTGGGGTGAACGATGCACCTGTTAGGCCAAAGAAAGGCGTAATATCTACTCAGCCGTTTGCGCAGAATACATACTTCTACCGCAAGTGCATGATTTTCCCCAACTGTTTCATAACACTCCACATTTCATGCCCCAAGCATGGACCTTGGCATGCACAATGTTAGAAAAGACATACACTTCAAAAGTGTACATTCTCTGTGGGATTGGTGGGGCTAAGGGACACAGAAATATTGTACAAGCCATCAGTTGTCAATTAGCTTGTGTGCCAATGTTTGGTAGCACTCTTAACCACCACACAAATTGCCTCATGCGTGAAGCACGTTTCCTGCTCATAATCGAGTGCAAACTCGATGTTGCCCTGGAAGTGCAATAGTGCAAGTTGTCATGAGACTTTTGCATGGTTACCATGCAAATGAGCAGTGCAATGCGACCAGCACTGTTAGTTGTGTTAATTGCTCTCTGTACCAGAGCGCGCCATTGACATTGTCCCGAGGTTAAAAAATGCTGACAGAAAGCTTTCTGCAAGGTTTCCAAACCCCGACCACAATTTTATGAAAGGTTCTGCACACGAGAGTGGAAGTATGGCAGGCAATCTGCTCCATGCATTTCATCTAAACGCATCCACGGCTGCATCTGTGTTTTAAGGCGGATGGAGAGCAGCTTTTTATCTTTTTCGCTATGAGCAGACATAGTGCATGGGACTCTTTTGTAATGATGGACGCCATTTTCTTACATGGTGGCCGCCATTACCGATTTCCGCCATTCATGTAGCTTCACATGAGATCAAAGAGGATTCACGCCATGATGTGGTGTAAGCCCAGAACGCTTGGTATACGCATAGGTTTAGTGGCTTTCGCTCACGGCTTTAAGTGGGTCGGGGCTAGCCAGGTCAGAGCCCTAGCAGTCTCCAGAAAAGGCTGCAGAGCAAGGACCCTGATGTGGCTACCACCCCCCTCAGCCCCTTACTAGCCCCGGATATGCCGTCTCTCTCAGGCAGCCCATTCAGCCAAAGAGCTGCATTATTAAAGGGTTGCCTGCAAGTGTCGGCACTTATCATTAGGAAAAAGGAGAGGCATCAGTCCATGCCTTTATTTTGTTCTAATCAGAAGTGCTGACACCTGCAGGCAGCCCTTTAACCATGCAGCTCCTTGAGTAAAAGGGTTGCCTGCTGGGGGTTGGCTCCTCACTCTACGAAACAAAAGGAGAGACTGGGCACACCAAAATAAATTATGGCAGTGTGTCCCAGCTCTTCTCTTGTTTCTTAGTGACAGGAGCTAACCCCCAGAAGGCAACCCTTGCATTCAAGGAGCGACATAGAGAAAGGGCTGTCTGTGGGGGTCAGCAGCCTACCAGCAGGACTCAGAGACTGTGATTTAGGAACAAAAAGGAGAGGCTGTGCGCAACCAAATGTATGATAGCAGTGTGCCTCAGCTCTCATCCTTGGCGCCCTCTTCCTAGCAGCCAAGCAATTACTGGGCCCCCAACCCCCCACATGCGAGGAGGGCTCTAGTTAGGGGTGTGGCCTAAGTATGAGTGGGATGGCCTCCCCACCCACCAATACTTAGGCGCACCCCCTAAATAGAGCCACCCCTCGATTCTGCCTCCCACTTAAAGCACTGCTTGCACAGCAAGTGAATGATCAGAATCACTGGGACAGAGCCTGTGCTGTGGAAGCACGTAGCAATGGTGCTCTTTGGGACGGATTCACCTCTACCGCCGCTACCACTCTGCCATAATCCTTGACCAGGGCAGAAGTCTCCAACGTTGCAAAAGCCCTATTTTCATCACTACGTCAAAAGTCTGGGCTTGCTACCACACAGCCTTCTCTTCTTCCCGCCTTTTCTTCTTCCCTGTTGCATTGGTTTGCTCCTCTCCGCAGCTGCAGCTTCGCCAAACAGAGAAAAAGAGCTCTCTTAGAGCCAGGGACAAATAAGTCAGGGCCTCGCAGCACAAAAGCCCCTCCCCCTCCAAGGTCACCGAAAGGTAATTGAATAAAACAAATCAAATTCTGCACATTTTTGCTGTGGCATGAAGCAGATTCAGAAGGAAACAGCCCGGGGGGACCGGGGCTGGAATTCCAGGGACGTAGCCGCAGCTCTGGGATTACTGTGAATAAGAGGCCTTCTGAGGGAAGGAGGACGCTGTTCGCACAGGAGCAATGGTGATCATATTATCGAGAGATGTGAAATAGTGGATTCCATGCCTGCTCCTGTGAGATACTCGCTCAACTTGCAGATCACAAGACTGGTCTGGGCTAAATGTTCATTTAACTCTTTCTAGGTCAATTAATTGAGAACCACTGTTAGCACAGTGTAAGTAATTCAGTTTGAAGCACTGTATGAAAAGAGATACTAACCATCAGTGGCTTCCATTTGCGGAGAGGAAGTGAGATCAGGAGGTGGGAGAAAAGCAGATAGAGATTGACACGTTTACTAGTCAATTAGGAGATTAATTGACAGGCTGATTGCACTGGTGGGTGTTGTGAACCATCCATACTGGCCTTACAGATGTACCTTATAGGGCTTATAGAAATGTGTCTTCTTGTCATGGATCTTTATTTTCCCAAAAAGATAGTTTGACTTATAAACCAGTGGTGGGGTGGCCAGGATGAGTCATGTCATACAACGTTCATTTCGTTTGTAACTTCTGTAACTTGTTTGAGGGTGGATAGGAGACAGTTGTATTTAAGGCAAGCTTTAATCGACATGGTTATTGTTCTGTTTAATAGAACGGACACGACACAAAAGATCGCAGAATGTACTGAACCACTTGTAATGTGACCGTCTACTTTATTTCTTTCCACATGTCTGTCTATATTTCTTCAACCCATCAGTGTGGTTTTCCATATTACTCGGCCGTACCTTCCGGCCCTGTCCGGTTGCTCCGACTCTGTTGTTTTTTGTGGCTCCGAACTTTTGACTGTTGGCATGGTCTTTTCCTCGGGGGTTTATGCTAAGTCATGGTGACTTCCCTCCTCTTCGTCTGGTCTACTGAAGTGTCGGAAGTGGGAGGCATTTCTTGTCACTTTGCCATTTCCTGCTGAAGCAGTGACCATGGATCCCTTTCTTGCAACCACTGTCACTGTCTCTGGCATATATCCGGAAACTGATTTCTTCATTTGTATTTATTGGATGATTGCTTCATCACCGGCTCCAAATTCCTTTTCATTTGCTTTGTTCTTCTGGTCTGTGTTTCCTCCGTGTATCCCTTAGCCTGACTTCTTCGCTCTTCGGTTGACACATCTGAAACTGTGGCATCCTTGTCTTCGCGGCTCTGTCTAACATTAATTCTGTGGGTGTCTTCCCAGGGACCTCATGGGGCGTGTTGCTATACTGTCTCCGGACTCTGCATATTGCTTGCTGCACTGGCATCTGGTATATTTCTGCTTTCTGGACAGTGCGTTTTATCATGGGCATGAACCTCCCGACCATGCGATTAGCTTTTGGCCATGGTAGGGTGATTTTCAGATGTCAAAACCCTAGACGCTCTGCTAGTTTATGGAATTCATGGCCACTGAATGGTGGCCCATTATCCACTTTGACGACCACTGGGATCCCCCACTCACTAAACACTTCATCAACCAGTTGAGCTGTACTTTTGAAATTGGCTGACTGCACCAGCCTTGTGATGGGTAATCTTGAATATTCATTACTGAATACTAGTATGTAATTTCCCTCTTGCATCGGTCCATAAAAGTCGATCGCCACCGTGTGCCATATGGTCTTCTGCAACTCCATTACTGCCATTGGTACTGGTGTGTTTTCCCTCGTTGTCATCATTGCATTCTCCAATGATTGCTTGGACGGTTTCGTCAATTTGGGGGAGCCTCGCTTAATGTCTTAGTAATTTGTGTTAACCACTCCTCAGGGGCCTTCGTGAGCTGTTTCAACTATAGCCTTCCTCAATCTCATGGGAATGATCAGTCTTGTTCCCCTGAAAAGAAGTGAGTTTGCCGATACTGCTAACTCTGCATGCACTGCTGCTCAACTGCGTAATTCAATTTGATTGACTTCCGCAGGCCCCACTGTGTGTCATTGGTACTCTTTCATTGATCACCTTTGGTGAGCGTTATCGCCATCTGTATTGTGGGTTCATTCCTGGATGGTACTGAGATGTCTCGGATGAAGATGGCTGGTGGTAATGCATCTTTGGCTGTGTAATGGATGTAATGCCGTGTTGGTAAGTCTCTGCCTTGTGTCAGCTATCGGGTTTCTTGAAATATAGTCCGTGGGGTTGAAGTGTTTCCACGGATGGTGGTTGATGCGATAGTCATATTCTTGTAGTCGCAATCTCCACCTTTCACTTCATGGAGGCATACGTGTGCAGGGGTTGCCGAACAACGATTGGGGAGCTTGATGATCGGTTACTAGGGAGAACCATCTGTATTCTAGGAAAGGACGAAATTGTTCACCGGTCCATATCTCTGCTAAAATTTCCTTTTTCGGTTGAGAGTATGCTGTTCCAATCTCTGATAATGCCCAGCTGGCATAGGCCACGATCATATTCCCTTAGCAGCTGTAGCCACTGACTTGTGCTAGGATGACACCCAGTCCTACTGTGCCTGCGTCAACTGTGACTTCTGTCTCTCTCTTTGGATCAAAGTATGCCAGGTGGGGTGCTTCAGTTAGGGCTTTCTTAATGTTGTTAAATGCTTCTCGGCATCGGGGGTCCACTGAAAAGAAATGTCTTGTTTCAGGAGTTAGCGTAATGGCTCAGTTGTTGTTGCATACTCTACAATGTATCTGGAGCAGTATCCTGCCATGCCCTAGGAATGAGCACAGTTCAGTAACTTGTGTTGGTGCGGGGCATAATTGAATGGTTTGCACTTTTTCTGGGTCTGGAATCATTCCATAACTGGAGAAGATGTAGCCAAAAAATGTCAGTTGTTCTTGATTTGTTGTGAACTTCTGTATGTTTAGGGTTAGCCCAGCATACATCAGGGCTTGGTATACTTGTAGCACAGTGTGGTCGTGTTCCTCCTGTGTGCGTCTGAAGATTAATATGTCATCGCTGTAATTGAATGACTGAGGAAATGGAAGTAATATTCTCCTTATGGTCTCCTGAAAGATTTCTGCTGCTGACGATATGCCAATTTTGTGGTGTGTGTATCGTTATAGGCCATTGTGTGTCGCAAATCTGGTGAATGACCTGGACTTTGGATGGAGAAGAAGCTGGTGGTACCCTTGGTTAAGTTTCAGATTGGAAAATCTAATTGCTTTGTTTAACCATATGATCATGTCCTATATGTTTTGGCCCGGACAGTGTTCTCTTTCTATGGCTGCATTTTGGACACACATGTCCATTCATATGCAAATGTGACCTCCTTCTTTTGGTTGCACAACTACCAGTGACACCCATTGTGTTGGGCCTGTAGCTTGCTCAATGATGTCCACCTTTAGTAGGCATTGTAGCTCTTCCGTTACTTTGTCCTGGAGGTAAAACCCTACCCTTCTGGGATATATTGGGGTACTGGTTGTATGGCTTTGTTTATGTGCAGCTGCATTGGGGATCCTTTGAGTGTTGTAGGCCCATAACTAGTCGTGTGAACATTGTTTTGATAGCCTCCTTCATTAGTGGGTTGTTTATAGGCCTTGTCTGCATTTCATTTTCCATTTGGTATGTGATGGCTATTAGACCTAGTCTCTTTGCAGTTATGAAACATAGGAGGCATCTGTTGAACTCTGGGGTTCTGAGTACATGAAGCGTGGCCATCACCGCTATGCTTTGATGTTGTATTTCATACCACAGGAGTGGGTAAGGGGCATCCCACTCGGAAATACAGGCAGAGGATGGTGTCAACAAGTGGGGTACCTTTAGTCAGCCCAATTGTTTTTCGTCCATTATGTTCACTGTTGCCCCTGAATCAATGATGAAGAGAACTTCTTGTCCTTCAATGTTTAGCATGATTTCCGGGGAGGACTCTTCAATCTGTCTCGTCTGTCATTAGGCATCCAGACTCATTGTGTGTTTCTTGGGGGTATTGTCTTCTGTTTCCTCTTCTGGTGAGACATATTGTTGGTCTTCTGTTCTCATGTATCTAACCACTAATCTTCTTGTCACACTCGCCTCTGGCTGTTGGTTTGGAAATGGGCATCCATTTCTGCATACCAGATGATAATGGTCCATTCTGCCGCATTTGCCACATAGTTGTAAGGCTGGGCATGTTCCCTAGTGCGGAAACATGAATCCACAGCGATTTCAGCTATCTGTTGTTCTGTTTGTTGGCATTTGTGACTTCATCGGAGGCCTGGATGGATATATTGTTCTTTCTGTGGGTCTTGAAATGTTTTGCGTCAAAAACCTGGTGGATATGGCAGCTATGGTATCGTCAACTTTCTTCGGTGCTTCCATTACTGCACCTGCAAATCTACTAGTTCGTACGCTAGGGCCGAGTCAAGTATTTCTGCTAGTGGCAGATTTTCTTTCAGTAGGTGTTTCCTGAATGTGAAGGAAGTGCACCCTTCAATGATCCTTAGGCATATCACCTCTTTATCTGAGAAAGCGTCAAATTGACAGTGACTGATCTGCTTCTGTAATCGGAGCACGTATACATCCATGGACTCGTGGGGGTCTCTGGGTGATTTAGTTGAATGTGAATCTCTCGTAGTGCCTGTTGCACTGTGCCCGAATCTGTTGTTCAGGGCTCCGATCACCCTCGTGAATGACTCTTTTTCCTGCGCTGCCTAGAACATTTTGATTACTGATCTGACTTCTCTTCCTGATAAGTTAAGGCATATTTGTGTCATGTGAGCTGCATCTTTGTCTCTAACTGCATTTATGAAGTCTTTGAAATTCTTTAGCCATTTAGTTCATCTAGATCCTCTATCCGCGCTGGGTGTTAATTAACATCTTCTCGATTTCCTGAGGGAAAGACGCTCTGTGGGCTTGATTCATTGGCCTTGGGGTTGGGCCCCTTCCATGACTCTTGTTGATGGATGGATCACTTTTTGCCCTCCAGGATGCCGGTTGTCCTGGCAGCCCACAAATGTTGTCTAAGCATGTGGTGGAGACCTGTGTTTGGAGGAGCAGACTCTGCCAGGTGTACCCACAGATGCCACACACTCATGTGGTTGAACAAAACTTGGAGAAACGTAGGATCTGGCTGTGAGATGGACTCACGGATGTTTTGTACGGATTTGGAGGAGTGGAAAATGAATCTGTGGTGGCCATGCTCCTCTATCTGGTAGTGGAGCAGTGTCTTGTAGTATCTGTGCCTTTGAACGCTGTTTCCTGCTTGCATGGCATGGTCCATATCACTTCTGGACATGTGTGTGGATGTGGTTCTGTCTGAGATTGCACACAGACATGTGTATTCCTTATTATTTATTTCATTCCGCCTTGGGTAGTGTGCTCACCCATTACTGCCACTGGATCGGCTGCCGGGTTACTACCGGAGGTCTGCTGGGGATGCAGGCCTCCTTCGGTCTGTTGGGGGCGTATGCCTCCCACTGTGCTTGCCCGATGCAAGCCCCTTCCTTCACTTGCAGGAGCAATATCGCCTCCGCAGGTTCTGGAAACTGGAGTCAGAGCGAGACTTAATTTCCCCTAATCCCCAAGCGGTTCTGGTTAATGGAACTGACACCACTCAAAGGAATACATGGAGGCACTTGTAATGTGACATTCTTCTTTATTTCTTTCAGCGTGAATCCCCCTCACTTAGGCCCACATCCCTCTCCCAGACTCTGCCCCTCTCGTGGCCAGTCCTTGAGGCGTACTGTGTCCTCATAGGTATACAACAGTTGTTAGGATGGAAGTCTTCTTCAAACATCCTTCTAAGATTTTTCGAGATAATTCTGGTAATGCCAGTGGCATTCGGCTCTCAGTGTGAATTGCCTAACCTACAACAGGTACTAGCAATGCACAGAGCAGCCCAGATGGTTCTTGATATCTTGCATGACCTAAGAGAGGCTCTAATATTTGAACCACATGTGAGCAAAGAGAGCTTGGTCCTGTGGGTGCTTATAAGACCTCTAAGGATCCATTGATGTAAGGCTTGAAAAAACGAATATGCTAAGACGGGTACAAGTAGCATGTTAACCAATGAAACAATAATTGATTACTGCCTAAGTAAGATACCCATGTGGTCTTGAATCTAGCAGACAAACATATGGGGAAAGACTAATAAAGGTATCCGTGCTACAAAAAACTATTTGCACTTAATTAAGTAATTCATGACTGTTCAATGTCTTCTTGGGATGCTGAGGAATATAATCGCCAATCTCTGATAACATTCTGCCACCATGAATACTAAAGAATACTGGAAAAGTCCCTCCTCAACACTCGACATCCAATGATATGTCACTGAACCCACACACAATAAACGCACCAGTCTCATTCTGATACTCTCTCACTCTCCTCACTCTGTACCAACTCTCAGCTGCCATCAATCCTCACCACTTTGTAGAAGGCTACAACAAAATCATGCACACGGCCCTAGACTCTATTGCTCTGCTAAAATTAAGAAAATCCAAACCGAAAAAACCCCTGAACACCTGGTTCTCTGCCCACCTAAAATCCCTCAGATTAGAGAAGCGCAAAAAGGAACAAGCCTGGAGACAATCACCGACAGACAATAACAAGTTGATCCTCAACAAAATAGCCTCTATATACAAAAAAGAAATCATAACCGCCAAACAAGAATAATACAACCTGAGAATATCACAAGCCAAATCTAGCACCAAAGAACTGTTTACCATCATTAAAGAGCTGGAAACACCCATCCTAGTCCCAGATACATGTGTGAAAGACAAACAATGGTGTACTAGTGTCCAAAACGCCCTCTCCAACAAAGTCGCAGGCCTACAAACCAAAATCAATAACAAAAAAGAATCTCTAACTAACCTCACCAACTCCACCAACACTCCCCCACATCCCGCACCCCAGAACCCCACATCCAACCCTTTCACCCGCTTTAGCTTCTCCATAGTCTCCACATTAGAAGTGGAAAAAATCATCCTGAGTCTCAAACCGTCAAATTACAAAGGCGACCCCTGCCCGTCACAAATTATTAAAGATGCAGCGAGAGACCTCTCACCATTCATTGCAAAACTCATTAACACCTCCTTCTCCTCAGGCATCATCCCCAGCAATCTAGAAGAATACTGGGTCGCCCCCCTGCTCAAGAAACCCTCCCTCGACCCCTCTACACCTACTAACTACAGACCCATTACCACCGTCCCCTTCCTCCTCAAAATATAAGATAAGACAGCTTATCTACAAATTCAAAAATACCTTGAACTGAACAATGTCCTGGGAATCCGACAATTTGGCTTCAGACCCCAACATGGGACAGAAACAGCTCTCATCGATCGTAAGGCTCAAATTGACACCCTGAGAGATAATGGGAAAACTGCTTTACTGCTTCTGTTAGACCTCTCTGCAGCATTTGATCTAGTAGATCACAAAATTCTCTGCAACCACCTGGACTCGGCTGTCCACTTCTCTCAAGAAGCCATTAATTGGATTGAGTCGTTCTTGAGCAACAGATCTATGCGTGTTCTCTCGACCTCAGCATCCGCTGACCCCATCCCCATCACTTGTGGAGTCCCGCAGGGATCATGCATCTCCCCCACACTGTACAACAAGTTCACAAAGCCCCTTTTTGATGATCTTGACGGCCTGGATATCACCTATACTAATTACGCTGATTATACCCAGATCCTCATCCCGTTGACGGGAGATTACAACAAGGATTTGGCCTTGGTGAACAGGGTGTATCTCATCCTCCAAGCATGGATGGCTTCCCACAGTCTATGCCTGAATGATGACAAGACGGAACTCATCGTCCTCGGATCCACCACAAACTTAAATAAATTGGATTACAATTTCTCCAGTTTCCTCATATACGGCAACTCTATCAAGGTAGCCAAGGAGGTGAAAACCCTCAGTATCTACCTAGACTCATCCCTCTCCTTCCACAAACAGGTTAGCTCCATGGCCTCCTCTAGAGCCTACACCTGTAAGCTTATAGGAGCAGCCAAACCCTTAATATCTACCCAGAGCTGCGTTACCCTTGCCAGAGCCCTTGTACTTTCAAAACTGGACTATTGTAACGCCCTTTACGTCTGAGCCAACAAATATGTCACAAACAAAATCCAGACACTGCAAAACAATGCTCTCAGAGCAGCGCTCTGCATCCCCAAGAGACAACATATTTCCAACCTCAGGAGAGCCCATAACTGGCTCACTACCACCGACAAAATAATGCTCAAAGTAGACTCCCTATCTCACAATGCCTCAACAATGCAGCCCCTCAATACCTAGCCAACAGAATAACAAGACACACCGCATAAAGGCCCTCCAGAACTGGCAATGCTAACCTGCTCACAGTCCTAGGTTCAGACGAATCAAAATGGGTGGCAACAGCTTCCAGGTGAAAGCAGCCAAACACTGGAACTCCCTGCCACCCTCCTTAAGGTCACCTCAATCCTACCCTCACTTTAGACGTAATTACATTCAATGGATAAAGAACAATGACAGATAATGTACCATGCCCCTGTGAAATTTGTAAATATGCATATTTGTAAATTGTCTTCATCGCATATATTGCAACTGCTTCTACTCATGTACACACTGTAATTACTGTACAGAAATGTAACCAAGTTGAGAATAACCTTGCTGCTCCAGCACCCTTATACCTTCGGGTCCGGTGCGCAATATAATTGAATAAACATAAACAAACAAACATAAGTGCAACCCCTTCAATTTATACTATTGAAATGGGGAGAGAATTGCACCATCAAAATCTGAATCCATCAAAACCCATTCAACAACCATGACCAACTCAAACTGATCAAAACACTGAACCACCCCCAAGATCTTGCCTATTACTGCATATACACACGATAACATCACTAATGCATAAACATTGACCCTCCACATAACGTCTACACCTCTAAACCTGTTCACGGTAAACCTGACTAGCATCATCAACTCTCTACACTAAATTCCAAGCACACAAACCAAAACCCTCAGCTCCCTGGTCTACACACTTCCCCCAAGACCACCACTTCTGTAGATGACTTCCAAACAGCCTCCATCAGGAAATCGCTCATCAACGATACACCCACAATCCTCTTCAACAGCATTAATGCCTCATTCTTGAAGACATCTTTCCTGACACACACAAAACAGTACAGATCTTACCTCTGGTGAAAAAACGCATATTCAACCCAGAAAACCTCACCATCTACCAATCAAGGACCACCTGCCTTTCATTTAAAAAAAAAAATCCAATGAAAACAGTTTGGGCTTTGGTGTAGGCATGGGTTAGGCATTTGCCATACACTGCCGTAATGGTACTAACTGGCCATTAATGGTAGCAGCTCCAAATGGTGAGAGTACCCGGGCATATAATACCAGTGCCTGGCAAATGCCTATCTAATTTATTTATAAGCCAAAACTCTTGGCTTTGTCAATGCATGTTTTTATCAGGATATCAGTGAATGGCAGACATATTGCATTTAAATCATGTGGCTGAAGGCACACTTGGTGGAGAGGCTTTTATTTCAGCAGTCATTTTCAGCTCCAATTAAGCCATTAACCCTAAGAAGAAATAAGACTGGCAGGCACTTCAAGTGCAAAGTTCGAATGTGCTGCTTGTTAAAGCTAGCTCAAAGAGATCCTAGGAGGATGTGTTTTGGGCAGGAAGGGCTAAGAAGTGTGTGGGGATGGCCATGGGCAGTCAATAAGTGGGCAAATAGCCAAACAATAAATACAGGCATTGTGTCACTCCTCAGCACCCATCTCCCTCACATCTGTACTCGAATGCAATTTCAGCTTAGAAGTGGCACTTTCTTGCCACCTATTAGCCAAAAAAGAAAACCTGCAAGAAAGAATCAGCTGCCACAACCTCCTCCTTTACTAGAAAATTGCCTCCAGTCCAAGATGAAGCACTGTCACTGGAAACACTCAATGATTAATTTGCCCATCGCCCTTTGTGATCCTTCTTGATCTCTTGGCTTCCTTCAATACAAACTAGCACTCCAGGATGTCATCCTAATAACACTGATCGAAATCAGTTACATAGTCCTACATTGGTTATGGTCCAACCAAACCAACAGTTATAGGTGGGCACCAGCCAGATGGAGCCACTGTGAGAACCTCTTGACCAGGAGGGGCTGTAATCTGTCAATACACTGATGACGCACAATCCTGCCTGAAGTTCGCATTTTAATCATTCAATAACATCCACCAGCTCAAACACTGCCTTCCCCTTACTCAAGCCTGGATGTCTTTGGTGTGCCTAACCCGAAATCCACAAATAAAGAATTCACCCCCGTTTTAATAGCTAAAAACAAGGTCAAATCCAACCTTTGCCCACAGCATGAAGCTCAACAGTCTTACCATCAACTCTTCCACCTCATAAAGTCACTCACTTTCACCAAAAACAATGGGCCTCATTACGAGTAGGGCAGTAAGGGATACCAGGCACCGGTAAGGAGACCAGTGCCGGTAATCCCTTACCGCCCTACTACGAGTTCCCTTAGCGGGTCCCTCCTTTAATGCCTGGTCTGACCAGGCGTTGTGGACGGGACCCGCTAAGGGAAATCACAGCCAATAACGGTACCGCAATTTGCGGTAACGTTATTAGGGCCTTCCCCATTCCCATTGAGCCCTATGGGGGCTCAAATGGAAATGGGGAATGGTTTGGTAAATGGGGACTTATCGATCCCGCCAAGGTCGGACTGGACCGGTAAGTCCCCATCTCACCAAACTTGACACGGTACTGTTATTGGTGGTAGTCATGGTGGAAATAGCACCATGACTACCACCAACCTCGTAATGAGGGCCAATGACTCTCATTAAAGACCCACATCACCAAGAAAACAAAGAGAGCATGGTATCAGCTCTCACTCTCCAAATGATCATTCCTTTCTTTTAGGCAATAAAGAAATACAATAATTTCACCCCACCCTGAAGGAGCTTTGGCTCTGCCACTAAGCCTGTGTCTCATATAATCTATATCCCCTATAAGGCAATGCCAGACAGCTCTCCACTCGGCCAACATCTTTCCATCTCTAAAGGCGAGCACAACACAGAAAAACACAACACAGAGTGAAGGGAAATTAAGAAATGAAAAAGTAATGGACCAGAAAACAAGCCTTCTCTTCCTACATTCATACACTCCGTAACAATACTACACCCCACATCAGACTAGCTTCTCACTCATATACTCCAGAAAAGGACTAAAAATACATCTCTTGAAAGTTGACGTCATTTGTTCTGAATAACAGTAGTCCATGTTCCTTCCCCTGACACTGCTACCAACACACCAGATTGCATACCTCTCTCCCCTTCACTCCTTTATCCACTGTTATTATGTTATGATTTATACCGCGTACCACTATGATATGATATTTTATTTATATCGCACTCGTACACAAGTGTTTCAGAGCGCGACCAAGCAAAGGGAGGCGAACAAGGGAGAACAAAAAATAAAAACAACAATCTTACTAGGCCCAGTGCATTAAGAACGCGCACGTGCCTGGAGAAGGGAAAAGGGGGAAAATGCGTGGAAGGGGGAGAAGTGGAAAATGCAGAATAGAGGAGAGAAAAGAATAAGTTAAATAAATGAATAAATACAGGCAATGAAAAAGTGGTAGTGCAGCCAGCAAGTGGCAAGTGCAGGATTAGTCATATAGGGTATATCTGATAAGTGCAGAGGAAGAGTGGGGGATTGTATGGGTACAGATACAGAACCCAGTGCAATAGGAGGCCCGGAGGCAGTGCAGGAGGGAGGCAAGGTGAGCAGGTACCTGGGCCCGAAGCTCAGAGGATGTCCAGGTGCACAATTCCAAGAGAGAAAAACAGGTCAGCAGGGGAGAAGAGGGGCAACGGTGGAAGCGAAGAGGAAGGTCTTGAGGTGATTCTGGAACCAGAGATAGTTCTGCTCAAGTTTCAAGGTGGCCGGTAGGCTTTTCCAAAGGGAGGCCCCAGCTGAAGACAGAGATCTGCCCCCAGCTAGTTTCTTTGAAAAACAACATTCCCTGAGGGAGTTAGAGGTAGAGGAGCGAAGGGCTCGAGAGGGGAGGTATTTGCAGAGGGATAGTTGAAGGTATTTTAGACCCGGGCCACAGAAAGCCTTGTGGACAACACAGAGGGTTTCAAATGTAATCCTTGCATCCACTGGTAGCCAATGAATGGATTTCACAGCTGGAGAGAAACGATCCCAGGGTTTAAGGCCAAGGACATGTCTGGCAGTCCTGTTCTGGATTAGTTGTAGAGGGCGGAGAGTGCATGGTCTCCAGGTACTCATATGGCTCCATAAGAAAAGTCGGTGGGGTTGGTTAGTGAGGGAAGTGGGATAGGATTGAGGTTGTGCTCTTCTGTTGCCATTTGCAGAACCAGGAGAAGCTGGTGTCTGTGCGTGTGAGCTTTCTGGGTGTGCTTTTTGTGTTTGCACTGGGCTTGTTGTGTCCAAAAAGATAGTGTCCAGTGCCTGAGTTGTTTTTTGTTTGCTGTTACATGGTTTTGTAGTGTGATTAACAATGGGTGCGTGGTTTGTGTGTTTTGGTGTGCAGTTTCTCTGGCCCTTTTGTGCATGTGTAGTGCGTGAGAGGTGTCAGAGTGTGGAAAAAAATGGGGGGTAGTTGGTTTCTGTTGTGCTCTGGAAGTAGGGTGGTTTTATTGTTAGTTCTTCATTCTGTATTTTCCCTTGTTTGCTTTAGTCCAAGAGAGGTTTGTGGGGGTGTGCATCTATGGTTGTATCAGTGAATTGAATAGCCAGGTTTTCAGTTGTTTCCTGAAAGTTAGATGGTCTTCTGTCATTCTTATTTACTTCGGTATCGGGTGGCATAGTTTTGGCTATCAGGTGGGAGAATGAGGTTCCTCCAAATTTCCATTTCTTGTAGTGTCTTGTTTCTATTTGGATGTCGTTTTTCAGTCGTAGGTTTCTTCCTGGCTAGTAAGGGGTGATTTTAGGTTGGAGAAATTCGGCACCTTATCGGTGTAATGATTTGTTGGTGATGCAGAGGACTTTGAAGTTAATGCGTGTATTTAATGGTAGCCAGTGCAAACTTCTCAGGGCTGGTGTGTATTTAGTCTCAAGAGAAGTCTTGCTGCAGTATCTAAGATGTGTTGAAGTTTTTTTGTGAGGGCGTTCTGGCATTCCAACGTAGAGGCATTTGGTGTAATCTAGTCTTGATAGTACAAACAAAATGGTTGCAAGGGTTCTGTGTGGGAAGTTGTGGTAGGGAAGTATCCCTCTTATTAGTCACAGGAGCTAGACACTTTTTTTTGCTATTGCGTTCACTTGTGGCTGCAGGGAGAGTCATTGTTCATGAGGATTCCCAGATTGTTTATCACTGACGATGTCTCTGGTTGGGTTCCCATGAATGGTGGCCAGCTCAGGAATGTCTGTGTTGTATTGTCTTCCGGTGAGGAGATTGCTATTTCTGTTTTGGTCGGACTTAGCTCGATATTGTTGTTTGGCATCCAGGTGTATATGTCATGGATGCATTTGTTGAGGGTGTTGTCTGCGTCTTTTATGGAATTTATCTTGAAGATGAGTTGGGTATTGTCTGCATGGTTGTAGGCTGTCTGTCCATGGGTTTGAATGAGTATCATTAGGGTGGACATGTAAATGTTCAAGAGAAGCGGGGAGATGCTTAATCCTTGTGGTATGCTGCAGGTGATGTCTGTGTTTGATGTAAATGGCGGTAGGTGTGTTTTTTCTGTTAGGTTGGTGAGGAAAGATTTCAGCCACTGCTGTGCAGAGTTTTTTATGCCACATTCCTCCATGCTCTTCATTAGCATTATGTGCCTGATTATGTCGAAGGTGGCTGATATGTCCAGTAGTATGAGGGCCAATTGGGTGCTGTTGTCTGCATTTATTTTTATGTCATCCCATATGGAGAGCAGTGCTGACTTGGGATTGGTCAAGTATCCAGTTGCTTTCTATGTGATTGAGTAGTTCTTTGCAGATATGGTTCTCAAGGATTTTCGTTGGGTACGGTAGATTTGATATAGGTCTGTAGTTGGTAGGGTCTTCTGCATTTCCTGTTTTGTCTTTTATGAGTGGTTTGCTGTATGCCAATTTGAATGATTTATTTATTATTCCTGTGTTTAAGGATAAATTCATTAGTAGTCGAAAGTATGAGGTTGCATTCTGTGGTTGAGGATTTTTTTGCAGATGCCCATTGAGCATGGGTCAATGGGGGAGCCTGCAAGTTTTTTCATTAGTTTGTTGAAATGTCCCTCGCTCATATGTTCAAATTGATTGAGTGTTGTGGTTGTTGATGGACTGCTGGTTTCTGTAGGCTCGAGGGTGTTTCTGGTAGTGCGGTCTGCATCAATGGTCTGTTGAATTCCTTCTATTTTTGTTCTTTGATGGGTCGATATGTCACTTAGGGATTGCAAGGGGTACAATGCATTTGTTCCAAGAGGTTGGGTTTTTAATTTCCTTTATTATATTGAACAATTCTTTTTGTGGGTTTGTTGCCGATTGTATTCTTGCATTGTAGTATGCTTTCTTAGCTTTCGGGACTGCTGATTTTTAAATTCAAATTTGTCGTCGGTATGTGTTTTTGTCCAAATGCTTGTAGTGTTTTCTCCATCGATTTTTGAGTTTCCAGTTTGGTTTTTGAGTTCCCTCAGTTCTTCTGTGAACCATCTCAATGCAATTTTCTTTGGGGTGGCTTTGGAGAGTTTTGCGGGTGCTAATTGATCTAGAGCATCTACTATCCAGGTCGCAAGCTTCTCTTCCGCTGTCTCATTCTATTTAGCTCGGGGGTCTTTTGTTTGGTTGATTCAATATAACTGCTAGCATTTCCAGATCAATACTTTTCTGGTTTCTTTTGTTTTTCTCCAGGGCTTTTATGTTTGTTGGCATCATGCGGGTTGGGATTTTGATGATGAATGGCATCAAATGATGGTCATTCTATATGATTGGTAATGGTGGGACGGCAGTCGAGAATCAATCTCTGCAGAAGATTACGTCTAAAGTGTGTGCAAACATTTCTCCTAAATGTGATTGAGTTAGCTCATCTGTACAGACCAAGAGTCTAGAAAGCCTTGCCTTCTGCTGACAGGTGCTGCATACCGCCAATAGTCTGGATTTAGGCATTTGATTCATCACCACTACAAAGTGATTTATTTATTTGTACATCCAAGAATATTGCAACACTTCTATACTTTGAAGCTGATTTAGGTGGTTTATTTTCCCACTATTAGCCAACATTGAAACTACAAGGTTTAAAATCTGAACCAATTCCATTAAGTCACATTCATTAGCGAACCTCAATTTGAGACGTCAATATTATTTTGAACTTACCATTCCATCGGAATTTATATGACATTTGATCCTAACTTGGAAATCATATAGAGAATTGACTCATCATTTATTCTCAACTCTGGCCATTACAGGAAATAATTAATTTCATAAGAAATCATACCGTTTGAATGTGGTCTCCTGTTTTAATCATTCAGACAAGTGCAGGATTGTTTTATTTTGAAGATTTTGAGTGTTGAGACATTGTTGTATCAAGTTGTTTGTTTTCCTTCAGTGTCTGTGATAGTTTTCGGTAATTTTCTAAATATATTTTAAATACATTGGGCCTCATTATAACCCCGGAAGTAGCTGTGCCTGTAAAACAGGCACGGCTGCCGCCAGAGTTGCATTTTTTACAGCACCTGTCAATGAGGAATTACCGGGTAATTCCAACATTGCCGGACCTGGGAATTCCTGCATTGCCGGGTGCTGGTGCCTGTCAGTCTCCATTCCCATTGATACCAATAGGGCTCAATGGGAATGAGGAAGCTGGATGCACCGACACCGTCAACAACGACGGTGCCGGTGCACCGACATGCTGCGCTTGCGGGTCCCGCTCTGCCCGCCAGGCCAGACCTGGCAGGCTGACAGACACCCGCAAGAACAGCTCATAGTATGGCGGTCTGGGAACTACGGTACCGGCATGCTTACTAGTACCATAGTTCCCAGATCGCCATGCTTATAATGAGGCCCATTGTGTGTATACAATGTGTGTGACCCTTCATATATTTGCATATATTTAAAACTGATTTTTAAGCCTTTCAATAACTCATTTTACAAGCAGAATCTAATAGAAATGCTGATTTTATTAGAATCGGGTGTTATTTTGTACCACAGCTAATTCACACCACATTTAATCTTCATGATTGCTCTATTTATTCACAAATCTGATTCGTTTTCAATTGAACATTTGATGTTGTAATCCACAGCATATTGTATATATCTCAGTCAGTCAAACAAACTTTTATTCGGTTTTGGACCTTTAAATTCTAATGAACAGTTAACACATTAGTACAAAAATTAGCCCACATACATATAAGCAGGAAAAACATCAAATGTAGATGGACCATGAAAACCTTATAAAAAAGCACAATTTTGTCTAAAATTAAAAAAATACACAGAATTACAAATCAGTAGTACAAATCAGCAGCCTATTTCATACCTAGCTCCTAAGATTTAACAGCTCCATGTGCTAGTATTTAGTTGGGGCACAGATGATGCACAGTCAGGACATTAGCTCAATGATGGCCAATGAGAGCACATACTCACAGCCTCAGACACTTAGTTGTCACTGACCATAGTACCAACCTTGTTTTTCAGACTCCTGTTTCTCAACAGCCATGCCAAATAGATAAATCATGCAGTTCCAAAAACCTCATAGGGAAGCAAACATTCTCTCAGGTATTACATGACGAATGCCTGCATTATTCAGAATGGGTCGCAGGTACATGCATCTTTAGTAGTGGGTCTTGTTGCAAGTTAGTAAAAAGTGCTCTATTTTTCTGAGAAAGTGCCATACATTGGGCAGAGGTCAGATTGTATCCCCTGCCAGCCCTTGGTTACACAGGCTACTGGCAGAAACCCAAGCCTAAACCGAACATAGAGTGACTTCTCCATTGGTGAAAGATTTGTATCCAGATAAACCTTGAACCCTCATTCAAATATGGATTCAAGGTATACTCCTCCAAATTTCAACTTGGTGGCATAGACAATCAAGTCTCTGTGCATTGAACTGTCGCTCTAGCTCTTAGCATATTCAGGTCCCATACCTGGGACACCTTGGGCATGTTCCATAGATCGGCCATGTCCAACTGAAAGAGACAGGCATTTATGTGAGCAGACCACTTTAAGCTCCCCCCCCTCAAGATTTATGACATGTGACAAGGTGTTCCTATATGACTCTAGCCCCACACCAGTCCAGACCCTTGCCCAAAACAGTATTGGTTTAAGTGAGATCTGAGCCGCTATCCTGACATTGTCAATTTCCAGGTGAACCAATGCCGAGGGGGCTGACACGGGTAACAATAAAACTTCCTTAAGAATTTATTTTCACAGGTGGACAAATCAGCAATATTGACATGGCCCCACAGTTCAGCGCCATACATAGTTGACAGTATTGCCTGTTTGTGGAACAGTTCCAGTGCTGGGGAAATTGCACCTCTACCATGTTTAATACAGAAGGATAGAATTCTGCTGCAATGTTTGATCAACGAAAGTGCTGCCACGGGTGTCCTCAAAACGCAATTCAAGGTAATCGGAGTGGGTAACTTCCTCAACAGAAGCATCAGATACACTCAGCTCAATGTTCTCCTTTTGAGGCGTGGGGGTCCAAAGTGTGGGCCTCATCACGAGTTTGGTGGTAACCCTTAAATCTGGCGGTCGCACTATTACCGCCGGATTTAAGGGTCCACCAAATCAGGGCTGCAGCGGATTTCTCCCCAGCTCTGAGCTGGGGGGAAATCTGCTGAAAATTCGCGCTCTTACCGCCAGCGGGAAATCCGCCAGCGGTAAGAGCGTGAAAATTCCCCATTGAGCCCAATGGGGAATGGGGCATTCCCGAATGGGCTCAGTGTGGAATGGGGAATTCCATTACGGCAAAACCCGTGTTCTGGCGCTAATAGCGCCGGGGGGTTTGGCGGTCGGGCTAATACCAGTGGCGATAATACCGACGGCATTACCGCCCAACTCGTGATGAGACTGATGTTGGATGTTTAAAGGCAACTTCAACTCAGAACATTTAGTAAGGAAAATAGACAGAGCATTGTATATTGTGGGATGTTTCAACCCATGCATCTAAGCCCTGCAACATCATTGTGCAGTACTGGTAGCAGAAACAGCAGAAGGGCCACTGGAAACCATGCTGCTCACCAGAAAGTGCGCAGTGAAAACCTGACAGATAGGCCACCATCCACTTTTGCCTCTGTCAGTGTTAATACAGGAGACCATTGCCAGACCACATCCTTCGGCTGCACACAGAGCAAAATCAGTGCAAAGGAATATAGAGCTGTTCAAAATCCCTTTTAATTGATGTCAAAAATTGCTAAAATCACAGCTCACAAAACCACTAAAAAGATCCCACCTCCTTGTTGGGGGGTCAACATCATTCTCCCGCAAGAATCTACATGAATCTGAGGTCCCCAGAAGTGCATCTATATTTGAACAAAGTATCTTTTGAGGATTGCTTACTGGTACGGCAGCTGTCAAAAATGGGTGCAATACCGGTGCTTGACACTGACTGGCGCTAACGATCTAAATTCTGACAGGAGACCTGTATTTCAGGAGCTAAACAGTAACCTGAGTTAGCTGAGACTTCAAAGGCTGGCTGTACCCGGGAAGCCTTCACATCTAGTCTTCTCAGCAACAGCACAGGAAATCACATGGTCCTGTTGATTAAGAGGGAGGAGATTTTCCCTGCAGCCTGGAGAAAGGAACAATGGATTCTTTCAGCTGAATCGGATATGCTGATTTGGGCGTGAACTGTCAACACTGCTCTGGGAGAAGCAAGACATGTGATCTCTGAGTCAGAGCCAAACTTCTGGGGGCGGGGACAAACAAATGGGTGTACTGAAGTGGAGGCAAATGTATGTTTTATTAAATTGTTTATAAAATATTGTATCAAGCTGACAAAAATGTACAATTTGGGGATTCTTAATATGAAAAATGCACCCACAATTTGAGACTAAGTTGGACGCCGTAGGATGCTCTGAGACCAAACCCTGGATTTATTAATATTATAGACACTGGGCCTCATTAGGACCCTGGCGCTAAGGGGTTTGCGCCAGCGTTAGCTGCGCCGACCCCTTACCGCCAACTACGAGTTCCCATAGCGCCATGGTCATTTTTCCGCCCGCTTTTTGCGGGCGTAAAAATCCATGGCGCTATGGGACCTTGGTGTTAATTACGCCACCGTAATTTACGGTGGCGTAATTAACTCCTTCCCCACTCCCATTATACCCTATGGGGCCGAAATGGGAATGGGGAAGGGTAAATGGGTCAATGGGGACTTACCGCCCCGCCGACCTCGGAATGGGGCTGTAAGTCCACCATCCGCCATGGCGTAAACGGACTTTACGCCATGGCCGGAAAGTCCGTCGATGGCGGAAGAAATCCGCCAGGGTCGTAATGAGGGCCACTGTGTTTATACTAGAAAAACTTACAGTAATATGCGAAGAGAGGGTGTGTACCTCTGTGTAAGGTTTGGTGCAAACCCAATACTGTGAAACTCACGAAAATCGCGAATAAGTTGTCATTTCTGAACCCAAGCTCTTAGAAAGAGAAGGGTTGAACAGAGACCTGTCTTAATTAATTTGTGATGTGTACATGTAATTTCAACAACTTGTGTATCTGGGAAGCATGTTTGGTTATGAAAAATTGTTTTCTAAGTAAATGCAAAGGGGAGTGTTCTTTCCTTCAGACATGAAAATGATACCTGATGACTCATTCTGACTGACTACTCCCTTCTCCAGTCAGAGGACATTAAATCCTTTAACCTATCAGGATCCTCAGAGGGTTGGGCATAGAAAGTAGCCTCCACACCCCCTTTGAGAACACATAAAAAGAACCACTGGGACCCAGATAGGGACACTCATTGTTCCACTACTCATCGATTCCTGCGCAGCACGCTGCCCGACCATATCCAGACAAAGACTCCAGGCTCCAGAACTTAGACTCCAGATAGACTCCAGAACCAAACTCTAGAACTAAACTCTAGAACCTTGGAGAAAAGGGGCCTAACCCAAAAAGCTGAACACTTCTCAGCAAGCCTCAGAATCCAGCAACCTAACTAAACTATTCAACAGCCGGGCGAGCTGTTTTGCTTCTGGCTAGAACACTGTGCCAGAACCACACCCAGAAAGCAGAGCTGTATCCAGAACCAGTCAGACCCAGACCAGACCGCTGTGCAGTGCCGATAGCAGACCAGAAGCCACGCTGTGAGCAGAACCAGTGCCAGAGACCGTCTGGTGGTGAGAGAACCGCAGCCCAAACCTGACCAGATCTGTGACGAGGTCCATTCCCTTCCAAAACTAGGAGTGAGTATCCAGTTTAAGAACTGTACAGAACCAATATCTTAGTCTACATTGATCATATCCCATCCATTTCAGCTTTTTTAGAACTGCATTTAGAATTTTGTGTCCATCCTGTGATTTCAAAGCTGTAAAAGTGTCATCTGTCATCCAGAAATCTTGACTTCATTTCTGAAAATCTACCTCCACAGAAACATCCGTATCTTTTGAACCATATGTCCTAGAAGCGAGATTTAACTGTCATTTTAAAGCTAAGATCCTCAGCTTTCCAACAAATCTAAAAGCTTCCAACTCCTTATAGTTTTCCCATAATCGCAGTTTACGCACTCAGAAAAAGTGCTGCGAATTGCAATTTGGCTCAATTTCACCACTTGTAAAAATAGCTGCTTCTTGCTTTCCACTGCTGAAATTCGTTTTCACTCTGATAATCATTCATGAATCATTGCTAGTGTTGACCTGAACTAATTCAAAGTAGCTGTCACCTACCCTGAATCTCCTATAGGGAATTAAAATCATGTTAGCATATTTTCACATCATTGCTAATCACATTTAAAAGTATTTTTGCCTGTTTAAAAGCATACCTGTTTTCTCTAAGCTTGCTGGGGGGAACTGGAATTTGAACTGCATTTTGATTGTATTCCTGAAAACTGTGTGCTCCCCTTTCCATCTCTTGATATTACATAAGGCGGGAGTGAGTAGTCACAGGGGAAAAAGTGATCATATTAACTCTTGTTGAAATTGTTAAGACGGATTTCTGAACTATGTCCTGGTGGCGCAGAAGTTCAGAAGGCCAACCTAATTACTTGGAACAGGGTAACCTCTGGACGAGCCAGACCAATCAAGGTAGCAATCGCGGCGGTCAAGACTAGGTCTCAAGAGGGGTGAGGGTGACTGAAAGCCCGCAATGAGCACACAAAGCAAGATCACTTACAAACTACTCCAAACAGTTGTTATATTAAAAATATATACACATTTATTTCAAGGCCTTTAAAACAATGACCGTAGCGAGAAAATCACAATATAACAATATTAAACCAACACATACCATATCAACACAATATATATACAAATACGACAGTCGCAAGCGTTATATGCACGAAATGTGTAGTCCACCTAAAAGGGAGGGAAAACAGGCAGTGCGAAATAATGCTTAGACCCAGTTCGCCTTCAGAGGCACCTAACTAGATGGAAGTCCGAGCCCTGCGAAGAGTGGAGCCTTGTGCTCAAAAGTACCTGCACGCGCTGGTGCCAACGGGCAAAAGGAGAAGCTCTTCGAGGGAAATCAGGCAGTTCAGTTTAGTGCACAAAAGAAGAAGAACAAGTTCCGCGACTCAAGCGCAGTCTCCACAGTGGGCAGAAGCAGAGCGCGAGTACGGAAAAGGGTGCTGTTTTACACAGCGGGGAAAAGCAATGGGCTCCTGCAGGAGGGCGACCAGATCCTAGCTATGCTACTCACCAGTCCCTGATGCAAGCAGACCCAGGCTTCTCCGCGTCCGTTTCAGTAGCTGGCAGGTTCAGAAGAGCAGGGAACGCCTCGTCGTCGTGTTGAGTAAAAAGACGTCCCAATCGAAGAAACCCGCACAGTTTGTTACCACAGCAGGGCAACGGAGCGGCCGTGTGTATCTGAGCCAAATGTACACTACTCACTTCAGACCTGGGAACGCCAAGTGTACGAAGCGTGTGAGAGTGACAAGGACTCGAAATACTACATAACCTGGCGGCGGTTACAGAGCAAGACTCCCGTGTAAGCTGGTCAGTCAGCTGGATGGCCCAGAGACGCTTCCGAAGGCTTACTGGCAGGAGATGGTGAAGATGCCGAGAATAGCTGTTCCCGCTATTCCAAGGGTCGAAGTACCAGTACAGGCCTTCTGGTTCGATCAAAGGTGAAAAGGGTTTCACAAGGCGACAGCAGTGCAGAGGAGAAGTCCTTCAGCGGGTCACCAGCGATTCCTCGGTCCAGCCTCGTGGTTGCAGGATACTTGGCTCCTGTATTCCTTCGTTCGTGAGAGCTCAGGAGATCGACATGGTAGTGGTGTTTCCAGCCCCCTCTTATCCACTGTTCCCTTCGCGCCAAAACGGAGGGGACCCAATGGGAGATCCGCTCATCAACACTCACACCATTCGTGGACCAATCACGGACCACGGTGGTCCCAGGCATTCACACCACCCTAGACTCTCTGTCACCCAGGATGTGTATTGGGGCCAGACATCCCAGCCCACATCCTGGAGGCACGCAAAAGACATGTAGAAGCCCGCAAAAGCATCCGTGTTTCGCGGGAAAGTACATGCCCAAATAAGGAAGGCCCCGGGTCGGCTCGACCTGGGGAAGGTGAAGGGAGCAAGACGGTCAGCAGACAGGACAAAGGAGCCTCGTGGTCTGGCCATTTTGGGAGCCAGGCCACCATTTTGGGTTAAGCGCGGAAAATGCGCTTAGAACACCAAAAGGAGCTCAAAACACAAGAAACGATCGCTGCCACCATTCCCGTCCCTGCATCACTTGCACCGATCAGATACAATCCTAAACGAGTATCTAGGGCCTGTAGAAGGCTAGAGACCCAAGAGAGCTGTAACTTAGCTTACAGTGCCCTCTTGTGTCATGTTGCACGAAAGCCGCAACATGATAAAAGAAACTACGGGAAACGGCGTTCCCCGGTACTGACTGTCTTAAGGGCATGTCAGTTTCCCCGTAAGAAAGGAGCGAAAGCCCAGAGGAGTGCGGCAGAAGGCTGCACTTCTCTGGAAAAGTCAAGAACAAGGTGAAAAACAACAGCAAAAAGTTTAGGGGTTGCCACATGGAAGGAAAATTACCTACAATTATGAAATCTTTCCTAACACTCGCCCCTCCCAGACTATGGACAGGGGGAACTAATCCACCCCGGATGAGTCTCTTGTTCAGGTTGGTTAAACATTCTGGACAACCCATCAGCATTGCTATGTTGGACACCTGGCCTATGCTCAATAGTGAAGTCGAAGCCTTGTAGACTTATGGACCACCTAAGCAACTTTGGATTCTCCCCCTTCATGTTCATTAGCCACTTTAAGGGCTTATGGTCAGTTTGCACAGTGAAGTGGGTCCCATAGAGGTAGGGCCTCAGCTTCCTTAGGGCCCACACAACAGAGAAACATTCTTTCTCTACCGTGGACCATCTGAGCTCTCTGTCCTTATGCTGGCGGCTAATAAAACCAATAGGGTGTTCCTTACCCTTCTCATCTACTTGTGATAGTACAGCTCCTATCCCAGTGTCAGAGGCGTCCGTCTGCACGATAAAAGGTCTTTGATAATCAGGGGCCCTGAGGACAGGGGCCTGGCACAAGGAGTCTTTTAAGCCATTGAAGGCCTTCTCACACTCGTCGGTCCAAGTTACCTTCTTGGGTTTTTTCGGAGTTGTGAGGGCAGTCAGAGGGGCAGCTATGGTGCCATAGTCTGCCACAAAATTGCGATGATACTCCGTGAGTCCTAAGAAGGCTCTCACTTGGGTTTGCGTAGTGGGGGTAGGCCAGTCTTGTACTGCTTGTACCTTACTGGGAAGAGGCTGTATCCTCCCTCCACCTACTTCATGTCCAAGGTAAACCACTGAGCCTTGTCCAATCTGGCATTTACTAGCCTTTATGGTCAGGTGTGCTTTCTGAAGAGCCTGGAGCACAATCCCGAGGTGTTTCACATGGTCTTCCCAGGTGGCACTGAAAACTGCTATATCGTCCAGATATGCAAGACAGAATTTGTCCAACCCATTCAACACATGATTCACAAGCCTCTGGAAAGTGGCAGGTGCATTCTTCAACCCGAACGGCATTACCCGGAATTGGTAAAGGCCGTCTGGAGTAGAAAATGCTGTCTTCTCCTTGGCATGTTCTGCTAAAGCTATTTGCCAATAGCCAGCAGTGAGGTCAAACGTGCTGAGGTACTTGGAGGCACCCAAAGTATCCACCAGCTCATCTGTTCGAGGCAAGGGGTGTGCATATGTCTTGGTGACAGCATTCAGAGCCCTGTAATCCACGCAGAACCTCAATTCAGAAGTGCCTGCCTTTGGAACTAAAACCACGGGGCTGGACCAAGGACTACTAGAGGGTTCAATCACCCCAAGGTCTAACATCTTGTTGACCTTGGTCTTAATATAAGACCGTACTTTGTCTGACATCCTGTATGCGCTACTTTTGGTAGGTACACTGTCTCCTGTGTCAATGTTATGTTTGCACCAAGGTGTCAAACCAGGCGACTGTGAAAACAGGGGGGAAAACTGCCTAAGCAAACTTTTCACCTCAGCCTGCTGATCAGAAGTCAGGTGAGGGGCCACTCGGACACCCTCAAAGGAGCTATCTGAAGGACCGCTTTGGAACAGGTCGGGGAGAGGTTCGGACTCCTCTTCCTCAACATCTGAAGCCAGTAGCAGTGCTGCGATTTCGACTCTTGGGACGAAAGCCTTCAGCCTATTCACGTGAAACACTTTTGGAGCCTGTCCAGGCCTTCCAATGTCCACTAAATAGTTAACCTCACTCAGGGGCTCCACCACTGTGTAAGGGCCTGACCATTTGTCCTGTAAAGCTCGAGGCCTTATGGGATTCATGATTAGGACTTTCTGACCAGGTGTAAAGTTGATGAGGGAAGCTTTCTGGTCGTACCAATGTTTCACCAGCGCTTATCCTGCCTTCAATGTATCACTAGCCACGCCCATCAGAAGTACCATCCGTTTTCTGAGCCCTAGCACATAATCAACTACTTTGGTAGTAACAGGGGGAGTGGGCATCTCCCATACCTCTTTGACGATGGCTAAGGGTCCCCGTACGGGATGACCGAACAGAAGTTCGAAGGGGCTGAAGCCAACACCCTCCTGTGGTACCTCTCGGTAGGCAAACAATAAGCATGGTAAAAGAAGATCCCATTTTCTTCTCTGAGGTTCCTCCAGAGCCCCAATCATGCTCTTTAACGTTCTGTTGAAACGTTCCACCAGACCATTGGTCTGGGGGTGGTATGCAGAAGAGAACTTGTAGGTGACCCCACATTCTTTCCACATAGCCTGCATATACTTCGACATAAAGTTGCTGCCACGATCCGACACAACTTCTTTAGGGAAGCCAACCCTAGTAAATATGCCAAGTAAAGCTTTTGCAACTGACTTGGCAGTTACAGTTTTCAATGGGATGGCCTCAGGATATCTGGTTGCATGGTCGACCAGCACCAGGATAAACCTATTGCCTGAGGATGTTTGCGGGTCAAGGGGACCAACGATGTCGATCCCTACCCTTTCAAATGGTACCCCCACAACTGGGAGCGGTACCAACGGAGCTTGGATTGTCGCGCCAACCTTACCAGACAACTGGCAGGAGGCACAACTCCTGCAGTGACTTTCTACTTGCACCCCCATCTTGGGCCAGTAGAAGTGCATGGATAACCTTGGCTTGGTCCTCTTCATACCAAGGTGACCAGCAAGGGGAACCTCATGCGCCAACTGCAGGAGGAAGGGCCTAACAGCAAGGGGAACCACCAACCTCCTATGGTCTCCTTCTGTAGACTCTGTGGGCTCACTATACAGGAGTCCACCTTCCCAATAAATCCTATGCGTCCCAGGAGATTCACCCTCAAGCTGGGAGCAGGCCTGTCTCCTTAGGCCTTCCAGAGATGGGCACTCACGTTGGCCTTTACTGAATTCGTCCTTATCAGGACCTCCTTCAACTAACAAGTCTTTTAGTTCAGGATGATCATTGGGGTCAAATACTTCAGGCATCGCCACCTCCTCGTCAGGCCCGGGCGATTGACCAACTTCCTCCACCGCAGTGGTAGGCGAGCTCGGGGGAATATTCTCTTTCCCTCGTCTTGACTTGTCGACTCCTTTCGCCTTGGGTTTCCCCTTCGGCTGGGGCGGCGTATTGGTCTTGGCCAATGCTGCCCGTGCTTGAGACCGTGTGTAGGGTCTTTCGGCAGTGTCTCCTACGAGCCCTAAAGCTCTGAGATCATTACCTAACAAGACCTTTCCCGGGACGTTTCTCTGAATGCTCACTGGAATCCTGACTGCTGTACCATTTAAAGTAAGATTTACAGGTATTACTGGGAACATACAGAGTGGGCCGTCAGCCAACTTAGTGGGCATCAGAGTAGCTCTGGCAACTTCCTCTGAGTCTACCAAGGTAGAATCCACTACAGTGCGACTGCACCCACTATCCCTAAGAGCTGGAGTATCTACTCCATTGATCAGCACACTGTCTTTAAAGTAGTGCTTGGTATTATCCGGAATCCTAGCATAAGCCTCTGCGACTTTAGGCTCCCAGGAACCCAGGGACACTAAAACTACCTCAGCCTCTATCCCGCTGGGAAATGAGTCTGAGGAGAAGGATGCTCCTGTAATCTCTTCTTCCTCGTAGGAGGAGAAGGCCAGATTAGCGGAGTGGACCCCCAAAGGTCTAACCTTACACCGGGGATCCCCCTTCACGTGGTCAGTTGCTCCACAAGCAAAACAAGATCCATTGGGTCTGTTTACATAGGGAGGCTTATTGTAACCAGAGTTCTGTTTCGGAGGCTGACCTCCACTACCCTGTGAGTTCTCTTGTGTCTTACCCTTATTTTTCTTTTTGTGGCCCTTATGAGAAGATTTATCAGATTCTCCACCCTCCATATCTTTGGACTTTTTCCCTTCCTCCTGCTTACCAGGATGAGTTTTGTCCTTATGGGACACTCGATGTGACACTCATAAGTCTGCTGCAATGGCCAGCTTCTTAGGATCTATCTCCTTTGAATCGGCCAAATGCTGCTTAAGCTCCGGGGAAGAAGATGCAAAAATGTGTTCCAGCATGACAAGATTTATCATGCCTTCGAAGGTAGAAACCTTATAACCTTCGACCCAGCCAGTTAAGTTTTTCAAGGATTCAGTGACATAAGATACCCAAGTACCACCTTCCTTTTTCTTATACTCTCTGAAACGTTTCAAATATTGGGCCGGAGTCTTCCCAAACTTTAAAATGAGAGTTTGCTTTAACATTGCGAAATCAGCTCGCTCAGCCTTCGACATTTCCATAATGGCACTACAGCCAGAATGGGGCAGTCTGCTGAGTAACCAGGCAGTCTTATCAGCATTGTCAACTTGTTGAACTTCGCATGCATACTCAAACGCATTCAGCCAGTCCATAATGTCATTCTTTTCCTCATACACACTGAGCAGATCTTTTGGAAATCGTGGATGAGAGGAAGCCCCAGACCCATGTCCAGGACGCTTGGACCCATTTGCAAACTGAAGCTTGGCCAGTTCCAAATGGTGATCCCTGTCTTTTTGTTTTTCTGCCTGTTCGATTTTTAGTTTGGCTATGCTGAATTCAAGCTCCTGCTGCCTAAACCGCAGCTCTTGCTTCTTGAATTCAAGCATAGCCTCCCCATCAGCACTGGCAGAGGAAACATTAGACATCTCGTCCTCCCTGTCCTCGTGGTCGCGATGGATCAGTGCAGCGGTAGAACCGTCGGTTCTACCAGTGAGAGCAGCCCCACCACCTTCCGCACTGTCCTCAGAAGTTATAGCGTCAAGCTGCGCTTCTTGCCACGCCACGATTCTTTGGATCATTTCCAATTTCGTGCCTTGAGAGGAAACACCTCTCTCCGCACACATCTTTTTCAATGTTTCTGATTTGGAAGCATTTAAAGTTAACAAGGTATTTGTTTCCATACTGTTAGATAGGACTTTGGCCTTTTTAAAGTTATACTACAACAATTCACTACGTGTCCTGGTTGGAATAACCTGAAATGCCTTAGTTCGTGTGCAACACTGGATACCTTCAGTCGTATCCCACCGCTGTACACCAATTTGTTAAGACGGATTTCTGAACTCTGTCCTGGTGGCCCAGAAGTTCAGAAGGCCAACCTAATTACTTGGAACAGGGTAACCTCTGGATGAGCCAGACCAATCAAGGTAGCGATCGCGGCGGTCAAGACTAGGCCTCAAGAGGGGTGAGGGTGACTGAAAGCCCGCAATGAGCACACAAAGCAAGATCACTTACAAACTACTCCAAGCAGTTGTTATATTAAAAATATATACACATTTATTTCAAGGCCTTTAAAACAATGACCGTAGCGAGAAAATCACAATATAACAATATTAAACCAACACATACCATATCAACACAATATATATATACAAATACGACAATCGCAAGCGTTATATGCACGAAATGTGTAGTCCACCTAAAAGGGAGGGAAAACAGGCAGTGCGAAATAATGCTTAGACCCAGTTCGCCTTCAGAGGCACCTAACTAGATGGAAGTCCGAGCCCTGCGAAGAGTGGAGCCTTGTGCTCAAAAGTACCTGCACGCGCTGGTGCCAACGGGCAAAAGGAGAAGCTCTTCGAGGGAAATCAGGCAGTTCAGTTTAGTGCACAAAAGAAGAAGAACAAGTTCCGCCACTCAAGCGCAGCCTTCACAGTGGGCAGAAGCAGAGCGCAAATACGGAAAAGGGTGCTGTTTTACACAGCGGGGAAAAGCAATGGGCTCCTGCAGGAGGGCGACCAGATCCTAGCTATGCTACTCACCGATCCCCGATGCAAGCAGACCCAGGCTTCTCCGCGTCCGTTTCAGTAGCTGGCAGGTTCAGAAGAGCAGGGAACGCCTCGTCGTCGTGTTGAGTAAAAAGACGTCCCAATCGAAGAAACCCGCACAGTTTGTTACCACAGCAGGGCAATGGAGCGGCCGTGTGTATCTGAGCCAAATGTACACTACTCACTTCAGACCTGGGAACGCCAAGTGTACGAAGCGTGTGAGAGTGACAAGGACTCGAAATACTACACAACCTGGTGGCGGTTACAGAGCAAGACTCCCGTGTAAGCTGGTCAGTCAGCTGGATGGCCCAGAGACGCTTCCGAAGGCTTACTGGCAGGAGATGGTGAAGATGCCGAGAATAGCTGTTCCCGCTATTCCAAGGGTCGAAGTACCAGTACAGGCCTTCTGGTTCGATCAAAGGTGAAAAGGGTTTCACAAGGCGACAGCAGTGCAGAGGAGAAGTCCTTCAGCGGGTCACCAGCGATTCCTCGGTCCAGCCTCGTGGTTGCAGGATACTTGGCTCCTGTATTCCTTCGTTCGTGAGAACTCAGGAGATCGACATGGTAGTGGTGTTTCCAGCCCCCTCTTATCCACGGTTCCCTTCGCGCCAAAACGGAGGAGACCCAATGGGAGATCCGCTCATCAACACTCACACCATTCGTGGACCAATCACGGACCACGGTGGTCCCAGGCATTCACACCACCCTAGACTCTCTGGCACCCAGGATGTGTATTGGGACCAGACATCCCAGCCCACATCCTGGAGGCACACAAAAGACATGTAGAAGCCCGCGAAAGCATCTGTGTTTCGCGGGAAAGTACATGCCCAAATAAGGAAGGCCCCGGGTCGGCTCGACCTGGGGAAGGTGAAGGGAGCAAGACGGTCAGCGGACAGGACAAAGGAGCCTCGTGGTCTGGCCATTTTGGGAGCCAGGCCACCATTTTGGGTTAAGCGCGGAAAACGCGCTTAGAACACCAAAAGGATCTCAAAACACAAGAAACGATCGCTGCCACCATTCCCGTCCCTGAATCACTTGCACCGATCAGATACAATCCTAAACGAGTATCTAGGGCCTGTAGAAGGCTAGAGACCCAAGAGAGCTGTAACTTAGCTTACAGTGCCCTCTTGTGTCATGTTGCACAAAAGCCGCAACATGATAAAAGAAACTACGGGAAACGGCGTTCCCCGGTACTGACTGTCTTAAGGGCATGTCAGTTTCCCCGTAAGAAAGGAGCGAAAGCCCAGAGGAGTGCGGCAGAAGGCTGCACTTCTCTGGCAAAGTCAAGAACAAGGTGAAAAACAACAGCAAAAAGTTTAGGGGTTGCCACATGGAAGGAAAATTACCTACAATTACGAAATCTTTCCTAACAGAAATCATATCAAGTTTATTTCTGTGCTGCATTCTTTCCCATCTTGCATTTCCTTGAAACCATACAAGTAGTCTCTGCTACCATATTCTTTCTATACCAACTCCTCATTGATTAAAGAGAGTGTGCTCTTGTAATATTACCCATTGTTGATCACTATTATATTCATAAGTGTGTTATCAAATATTAATTTATTCATAAAAGTGTGATATATATAAATTGTTTAATTTTTCCAATAAACCTTTTAATTTGCAAAACAAACCTACTTCTTGGCTCAGTGAGGTCAGGGGGGATTCAAAGAGAGGGGCGCTATATAAGGGTTCATCATCCAGATTTAAGAACTTGACATCAAAATATATGAATAAGGGCTTCCATTGGGCATCCCAGACTAGGCATTGACTTAGTTGGATTGCTGGATTGAAGTCACTTACAGAGTGGGGGCTCGTAACGGGACGTCTGGATTAGATTTACCACTTCTGCAGCTTAATACAGTGTGCTAACTAATACAATACATAAATCCTGTTGGGCTACTATGCTGTGTCACACTGTGAAAGCACCCTCAAAATGGAAAACTCTAAGGAAACGGTCTGTTTTGCAAAATAAAATACAAACTTCTGTAAGTCAGGAAGGAAATCAATTTCCAGAATGACGACATTGGTAGATATCAAAATAGCCAGAGAGCACCTCTTACATAAGCTATTTGTGAGAGGCGAATGGACGGAACAGGATCAGAAGGTGTGGGTGCAGGCAATCACACAACAGGTCACTGCAACTGAGTTAGATACCTGGAGAGATCAGGGCCCCTTACACATGGCCCTGAGTGAACTATACATGGCCCCTAAAGTCAAGGATGAGCATGAGAAGATTGTCAGGATAGCGGCATATTTATATTTATATAATGGAGCCATACAGGACAAATGTGCTGAAGGCCAAGATCTGGCAAGTAGGAAGCTGATGGCATTAGAGAAGGCCCAATCTGACCTGGACTCTTCTGAGCAGAGGCTGCACAGGAGCCAGGAGTCAGAAAATGATAGTAGACAGTATATCATTAAAATAAAAGAGGACATGGATATCCTGCAACAGGAAAAGGCAGACCAGGATACCAGATTTCTGGCCTTGCAGAAGGAGTACCAAGAAGGTTTGGACTCCCTACTGCAGCACCAGAAAAAGCTGGAGCAACAACTGGACTTCAACAGGGCATGCACAAAGCAGGTAGCCACCCTGCAAAGTCACCTAGATAGAGTGAAGGCAGAGAGCAACAAACTTATTTTGAAAGACCTGGATACCCAGGCAGAGTTTGAGGAGGAGCGCCAGAGAGCTGGTGCCTTTCAAATGCAGAGGGACGACCTGGCGGCACAGATGCAGGCTCTTACTCAGGAAAGGGATACCTTAGGCCTTGAAGTCTTCCACTTAAAAAAGAAAATTGAAGAAAATCACCTGGCCCTCCAGGGACTGGGTGACCTCCAAAAAGAGCATCAGAACTTGTTAGAGCACACCAGGAGGGTGGAAGATGCTCTGGCAAGAAAGGAGCAGGCCAGTAGGGAGGGGACTCAGGAGGTAACCCTCCTGCAGCAAATACTGGCCCAGTACTCCAAGACTAACCAAGAAGCACAGAGAGAGAATGAGGCTCTCTGCCAGCACAATGATAGGCTCCAGCAACAGGTAGCCATGCAGGAGAGACTGATAGAGTCTAGTAAGGCCTTGATTGAGGAACCGAAAGCACAGGCTCTTGCAGGGCAACAGGGAGCAGGGGCTGATAGAGATGAGATTCGCTGGGAAAGGGAAACACCTGAGCATAACCTCAGGAGCCCCAGTACCAGAGGCCTCCATCTCTCCCAGTCCCTGGACTCTGCCACCCCCATGTCCCCTGGCGCACATGAGCCCAGGGCCACAGGGATGGCAGATTACTATCCAGTTAGGAGTATGGGACTCATGAACCACTGCCTCCCAGGAATGGATGGGCGGGCATCCGGGTATGGGCACCCAAGTACAGCGCAATTTAGTGGGGAACCCCGGGATAGTAGGCCCTCTAAGGGCATTCTGAAAACATCTGCCCAGTTAGGTCAGTGGGGGGGGGAACCCATCAAATCTGGGCAGCAATGAGGAATCTGAAGACTCCTCTGCGCGTCCCAGGACACAAGAGACTAGGTCCCCACATTCTGCCGGCCATTCCCAGGCTCGCAGAATCCGGGAAAACCTGGAAGATCAGACGGGCACCTCTGGGAGCAGCGCTTCTGAGTCAGAGGATGAATGGACAAGTGTTACCCGAACCAAGAAGGCCAATAAGGCAAAAAGGGCTTTGCTTAAGGACCCCTTAAAACAGATCAAAGCAATAAGGAGCGTCATCACTCCTTATCATAAGAACTCCAAGTATTCTGTTTGGGAACACTTGGAGCTCTTTGAGCAAATGATGGAGACTTTCCATTTGAAAGACAGCAGTAGCTGCATTCAGTACATAAAATGTACATTCTCCCAAGAATACTCCAGTTTATTTGCAGTGCTGGAGGACCAAAACCATTCAAGGTGGTCCACATATAGGGCGGCCATCTTGAAACACTTTTCTGTTTCCTGAATCCCCAAGAGGCTTGCAAGGCAACCTATAATTTGCAGTGTGGGGAGGATCAGGCCCCACAAGAATTTGTGCAGGAGCTGAAGTGTACCTTTGCGTAGACTACCAAAAGAGTGCGCACTACAGCAAAGAATTTGTTAATACGTTTTTCCATGCATTGCCCAAATACATCAAGACCCAGCTAGTGAGAGATTTTCATGAGAAAAGGTCACTAGACTGGGTCATTGAACAGGCCACCCGAATCTATGAGGTGCAGAAGCCCATAGAAAATAAAAGTAATGCTCAGAAAAACCCCAAACCGACCAGCACCCCTGCTGCTGCTAAGGTGGCAGAGGTAAAGGTTGCCCCCATTTTGGATTTGGAGATGGGGGGGCCTAAAAACTTGCCTGCACAGAATAATTCCAAGCCCAGAAGGCCCTTGTGCTAGTCACAGACAGGGAGCCAAGGAGGTAGTCCCACAAATGGGGTCCCTCACTCCCCTGACTATGTAAGTCCCCGCTACAAGGGAATCCGACCCATCCTGGGTTATGTGTGGACTCCTCCAGCCCAAGGGGGGCGATCCAGCCAAGCACCTAAACCAGGGAACTTCCCTCTTAATTTCCCACAGGAGGGCAGAAATTCACCAAATCCTGGGCAGAACTTTTTCCCCAGGTATCCACCCAATTCCCAACCCCAAAATCATACATCCTTCTTTCCCCACTTCCCTGAGCCCAGACCACCTAATCCGGGAGAGGGGAGGCCAAGGGTGGAGGGGTACCCAAATCTTCCCAACCCGGGGTACTACCAGAGAAGGGATAGCTACCCTTCCCAGGATCAGCCCAGGGGAGAAAACAGAACCCTGTATCAGCCTGAGCGGGTTTCACAGTTAGAGCGTCAGGTCCAAAATATGGCACAGGAGCTGGGTCACGTGGTAAGGGCTCAGCAGAACCCTCAGATGGGCATGCCGGCACAGAATGCACCAAACTCTGGGCCTGGTGCTCCAGAACAATGACGGGGGCAGCACCCCGATAACCCACCGGTTCCCAGGAAGTATGCACAAGGGGAAGGGGGTGTAAAGCCTTGGAGGAAGCTTCCTTCCCCACTTGTAAACAGCCCCTGGAAACCCAGGAACCAGAAACAAAATCTCCTACCCCTGAAGGTCTGCCACCCAAGGAGCAGAGAGGTGGTAGGAGAAACAAAGGACCCAAACAGACCCACTTTGAGGAGGAGGTACAGATATACCAATTTGAGGGAGAGGGATCCTCAGAGGATCCTGGGAAAAGGATCTTCTCCTTCAAAGATGGGGGAACTCCTCCCAAGGAAAAATGGGTCCCAAGGGATTCACATCCAGACTGGGTAGATGTGGGGACTGAGGTAGCACCGCCCATCATCTCATCCCAGAACCAACAGCATCAAAATCCCATGGTTCAAACCCATTCTGGTGACTGCCTCCAAAAAGGGGGGGGAGCCCAGAACCGGAACCAGGGGAACACAAAACGTCTCCTATTTATAGTTGCCAACTTTTTCTTTCAGATTTCCAAGACTCTCCACAGAATTCTGCCCAAATCTCTTCTCTTTGCATGTCCAAAACCAGAAAATTGACCCACCAGTTGTACAAAAATGTGCATTATCTGTGCCCCCTTGAGGAGAAGGAGGGAAGATACTATGCCCCGGTACAAGTACAGGGGCAGGGTGCAATTTTGGCACTGGTGGACACTGGATCCCAAGCTCCCCTTCTGTCCAAAAAGGCCTTTGATGAACTGAATTCAGGGAGGGGGGAGACTTACCAAATTCCTCTCACCTCTCTTCCTGGACAACTTCAGAACTTTGATGGGAAGGAAATTCCCGTCGTGGGGACTGCAGACTTGGACATTAAAATTGGGCGACACAAAGTCAAACACCCGGTCATAGTAGTGACTCCAGAGGGCACCCCTTGTTTACTAGGTTATGACCTCCTGAGAAGGTTGTCACCCATAAGAGACTGCGTAAACAAGGTCCTCTGGACCCAGACTAGCTGACCAATAAAATTAAAACAGAGTGTGAACCATGCCACATGGTTGAACAAAAATCTGACCAAGTAGAATTTCACTTCGAGAACAACCAAATTCCAGATGTGACAGTAATAGCAGTAGGACAACAGACTGGTGATGGGGGTCCTCTCTATTTCTGAAAATCAACCTTCCTTCTAGTTTAAGGTGGTATTCCACACTGGAAGGAAACACCATGACATTCTTTACCAATCCACAATCAGACATTCCCACTCCTTTAGTCCAGAGAGATGTGAAATCAGCTCAGAGCCTGGATGATGTTCAACATATTGGAGAGCAGTTGTTCATCCCTGTTCAGTTAAATGATGGGAAGGGCTCGCCCGAGTGTGTGTGAACAACGGTAAGAGCTTCACCAGCGAAGCCATGTTCCGCCAACTCCCAAAAGATCCAGCCATTCCCACATTCAAACTGATAGACAAATGGGAAATGGATCTGGAAACACCCAATTCCAAATATCTACTGCCAAGCAGGTGTATGCTCAAAATCTCCATTGGCAACAAGAGCATAGTCCATAATTGTTGGGTCGTGCGAGACGTCACTGCCGCCTTTTACTTAGGCAGTGACATTCTCAATCGCTTTGCCATTAGTTTGGACCTAATAAACTTCAAAGCTTGGTCCCGATTAGCGGATAATCCCATGGGCTTTGATGATCAAGAGAAAGCATTTAGGTCAGCTAAATTGCTACCTTATGCAGTTGAAATTCAGATTAAAGTGGAAGTCACCATCCCAGAAAGGACCCGACAATTCTCCCTGGGAGTGAAAGTTAAAAGAGGACAAACATTGAAAAACCCTGATGCTTATATTCATCTAAATGCTTCTTTCAAACAGCAAGGGTTGGGGGTAAACCCAACACCATTAGTCAATATAGAACATGACACCATTCCAATACAGGTGGATAACAGCGACTTAAAGAGTATCACTCTAGCCGCAGGCACCATTATTGGAATAATTTTTCCACTGATTTAGGAAATGAATTCTTAGGACCAATCCCTAAGGACTGTTTTGACAGTGACAGTGATGACCATACAACACCAGAAAGGATCTTTACCCGGCAAAGGGGGGAACTTCCTTGTGTACACTTCCTGCCCTTATGGTAAGGAAGATGTGACTTGTGACTTCAGAGGGGATGAGGTAATTTTCCAGGTCCATGAGGGCTGCCTTTCCCACCTGAAGACACCAGTCCAAATCAGTACTCTGACCAGGGACTTCTCCACCCAGCTGGAGGAGGCCGCTGAGATAGCAAATCAGGAAGTCTTTCCAGGCTTCAGGCAGATGGTTGAGAGCGAGTCAACCTAGCTGATGCCTGTGTGACTCTGGAGCAGAAGCAAAAGTTGAAACAAGTTTTCCTGGATTTTCAAGATCTCTATGCGGTGGACTCATATGACTGTGGTCGCACCGACATCCACACAACAACAATTCCCACAGACCCTGGCATGACTCCAGTGTTTTTGAAGCAATATCGCTTGCCTCTCGCATCCATGGAGTCCCTTACTGAAATAATTAAGAACCTTGAGTCCCGGGGGATAATCCGTCCAGTACACAGCACCTTCAATAATCTGGTGCTGGGAATATTGAAGCCAAACGGCCAGTGGAGACTCTGCGCCAACCTTAGGGAGCTCAACAAACGGGTCCATACTTCCCGATGGCCTCTTCCCTACATTGACCAAGGGCTGGCCCCAATCCAGGGGTCACAGGTATTCACTGCAATAGACCTGACCAATGGATACTGGACTGTGCCTGTGAGTAGGGAGGACCAATACAAGCTGGCTTTTACCTTTGGGGGCCAGCAGTACACATGGACCCAGACTCCCTTCGGATATCTCAACTCCGGCAAAGAATTCAACATTTTCCTACACCAGGCCATGCCCGACCGGGGTGCGAGGGGTTATCTGGCTTATGTAGATGGTGTCCTCATCAAAAGCTCAACTGTGGAGGAACACATAGCGGAGATCCGTTATGCTCTGACACAGTTGAGGGCCTCCGGAGCAAAACTTTCCTTTCAGAAAGCACAGTGGTGTAGAACCTGTGTCAATTTCTTGGGGCATGAGATTACTCCTCAGGGTCTCTGTCCCCAGGAAAAGAAAGTGGAAGCACTTCAGAAATTGAAGGACCCCACAACTCTGCGGGAACTAAAAAGCCTCCTTGGACTGACTAATTACAGTCAAAAGTTCATTGAGGGCTACGCAGATATCACTAGACCCCTGATTCATCTCTTGAAGGGGGGTCAAGTGGGAATGGGGTCCACAACAATCTGAGGCAGTAAAACAACTCAAAAGAAGCCTCTCACAAGCGATGTGCCTAGCTTACCCTGTCAGAAACAAGGTGTTTTTCTTGGAGACAGGGTTCTCTAATACATGCTTGACTGCAGTATTATATCAAAAGCATGACAAGGTCAAAATTAATCTCCTATGCGAGTAAAGCTTTATCCTCTGTGGAGGAATAATTCAACGATTGTGAGAAGGCACTCCTGGCAATGGTGTGGGCATTGAAGAATTACCGCCCGTTTATCCAAGGGGAAAACATCATAGTGGAGACTCCACACCAGCCTCTGCAATATCTCCAAAGTGACAGAATCTGGGCCGGAAATGTGAGTAATTCCCAGATTACTTCCTGTATTCTGTCAATGCAAGGCTTTCCTGTGGAGGTCAGATATGGCCAAAACAAGAAGAGTCCCCTCACGCAAGGTCTGGCTGACTTGCATGATTGTGCCAGAGAAAACTGTCTTGAGGACGAAAGTCTAAAAATCAAGGACAACATGGAGGCATACCTTAATTCCCCACACAACGTCTTTGAAGAAGACAAGTGTGTGGGAATGTCCACTGTCTATGTGGATGATGCTCTTACCATGTTGACATCAATGGGGAGAAAGAACTTGTGGCCGGCGTAGGGAATGCATGGGTGAATGAGTCCCCAGAACCCTCCGCTGGGTACAAGATTGGTCCCCGAAATAGTCAGGTGGCAGAGTTGGTGGATGTGCATCAAGCCATCCTCACTGCTCTCCAACATCAACTCCACAAACTGGTCATAATCACAGATTCGGATTATGTACGGAACGGGTTCGTGAGGCACCTGGTTAATTGGAAAACCAGAGCCATGTTATGTGCTAATAACAAACCCTTGAAACATGGGAAGTTAATCCAAAATATTGATGATCTGGTCACCGCGAATGGGATGACCATCTACTGGAAAAGGATCAAGGGTCATTCCAAAGTAGAGGGACCAGACAAAACTGGAAATGACCTAGCTGATCAGCTGGCCAAAACCGGGGCCATCCAAAGGGATCTTATAGAAACTGAGTCCCTGTCGGGGGAAATCCAGGTCACCGCTATCACTAGGTCCCAGACAAATGCTCACAATGATCTTTCAACTGCACAATGGAGCAAGGAGACCCCAGATGTTGATTTGATTACGGCTCAGAAAGGGGATCCAATAATTGGTAAGTTTTACCAACACATCGAGGACCCTGAGAACTTTACCCTGACGGATACCGATTACATTGAGAAAGTGGACCTTAGAGTGTTGATGAAAAGTCCAAAAATGTTCTGAATCCAAGATGGTTTGTTGGTAAGGAAATCCCAAGCTGGTCATGATCAGTGGGTGGTTCCTACCTCATTCCGGAGCCTGATGTTAAGTCACGCCCATGATGCGGCCACAGCCGGTCATAGGGGGTTTCAGACAACACTTGAAATCTTAAGAGAGGTTGCATACTGGCCACACATGGGGCAGGACCTTGACCAATACTTGAAGGGGTATCTTGTGTGTGCACATTTTCAGCCAAACTCCCTCACACACCTTGCGCCTCTCCAAAAGAGGGGGATGGCACTGCCATGGTCAGATTTGCAAGTCGACTTCATAGGGCCCGTGATTCGCTCCTCTAGGGGGAATAAGTACATGTTGACCGTGACATGCTTATTTACTAAATGGGTGGAATGTCTCCCAGCCCCAAACTGCAAGGCAGAAACGCAGCTGCCATGATGATCAACCACATCTTTTCACGTTTTGGACTACCCCAAAGGATTGAGTCAGACAGAGGTAGCCTTTTCACCAGCGAAGTAATGACAAAGATGTGGGAGATACTGGGGGTTAAAAGGAAGCTACACACTGCTTACCGGCCAGCCTCTTCGGGTGCAGTAGAATATTACAACAAAACCATTGTGAGCATCTTAAAAAAGTTTGTGGCAGATTCAGGGCCAAGTTGGGATATCCGATTACCTCTTGTCCTAATGGCCATCAGATCCACCTCTTCATCTGCAACTAAAATGTCACCATTTGAGTTGATGACTGGACCCAGGATGGTGCTTCCCCAGCATCTGCTATACAGGACCCAAGAGCAGACATTGATCAATGCCTCCACAACTCATGAGTATGTTGAGAATTTAAGGAAATACCTTCAACATGCTTTTGCCTATGCTCAGTGAAATCTAGAAAGATCAGCCGATAGCATGAAGACCTACTATGACCTAAAGACCACCAGAAAGGAATACAATGTAAGAGACCAAGTTTATCTATACAATTTCCAAAGGAACCAGGCCAAACAGTGGAAATTTCTGCCTACCTGGAAGGGTCCCTTTGAAATTGTAGACAAGATCTCACCAGTCGCCTAGAAGATCTGCATCCCCAAAGGCAGTTTGGCAGAGGGGGAGGATAAGTGGGTTCACATTAATCAGCTAAAGTGTTGCCATCCCAGGCACACTCTGCATCAACTGGAGCAGTCCTCTGGAACCCCAGAGCGGGGCTGCTCCAGATTAATACATTTCCAACCCTAAAATATTCCACATATAGTGTATGAAATACCATAATAAGAATGCAAATGTCTCCTGATTAAAGTATGAAATACCATAATAAGAATGCAAATGTCTCCTGAAAAAAAAATGTATATGTTCACCCCATTACATTAATAGTGGTGGGGAAATGTCTACGAATATGTTGCTGCCGCTTTTGCTTTGTCATCCTAGGAGAGATGAAAGCATGGAGACTGCCCAAGGAGGACGACCCGGGGACCGGAAGCAAAGATCCGAGGGGCCCGGACTACCGCCCAATACTCCCATCAGGACCAGCAAGGAGAACCGAAAGATCCACCCTGATGGAGGAAAAGATCCTGAACTTTGCCATCTGCGGAATCAGAAGACGATGAGGCGAACATCCCAGTCTTGCGAGTTCCATTGATGGAAAATCAACGCCAACGCAAGAGGGGGGCTAGTGGGATGTTTCAACCCACGCATCTAAGCCCTGCAACATCATTGTGCAGTACTGGTAGCAGAAACAGCAGAAGGGCCACTGGAAAGCATGCTGCTCACCAGAAAAGTGTGCAGTGAAAACCTGACAGATAGGCCACCATCCACTTTTGCCTCTGTCAGTGTTAATACAGGAGACCATTGCCAGACTCCATCTTTCGGCTGCACACAGAGCAAAATCAGTGCAAAGGAATACCTTTTAATTGATGTCAAAAATTGCTAAAATCACAGCTCACAAAACCGCTAAAAAGATCCCACCTCCTTGTTGGGGGGTCAACATCATTCTCCCGCAATAATCTACATGAATCTGAGGTCCACAGAAGTGCATCTATATTTGAACAAAGTACCTTTTGAGGATTGCTTACTGGTAAGGCAGCTGTCAAAAATGGGTGCAATACCGGTGCTTGACACTGACCGGTGCTAGCGATCTAAATTCTGACAGGAGACCTGTATTTCAGGGACTAAACAGTAACCTGAGTTAGCTGAGACTTCAAAGGCTGGCTGTCCCTGGGAAGCCTTCACACCTAGTCTTCTCAGCAACAGCACAGGAAATCACATGGTCCTGTTGATTAAGAGGGAGGAGATTTCCCCTGCAGCCTGAGAAAGGAACAATGGATTCTTTCAGCTGAATAGGATATGCTGATTTGGGCGTGAACTGTCAACACTGTTCTGGGAGAAGCAAGACATGTGATCTCTGAGTCAGAGCCAAACTTCTGGGGGTGGGGACAAACAAATGGGTGTACTGAAGTGGAGGCAAATGTATGTTTTATTAAATTGTTTATAAAATATTGTATCAAGCTGACAAAAATGTACAATTTGGGGATTCTTAATATGAAAAATGCACCCACAATTTGAGACTAAGTTGGACGCCGTGGGATGCTCTGAGACCAAACCATGGATTTATTAATATTGTAGACACTGTGTTTATACTAGAAAAATGCAAACTTACAGTAATATGTGCAGAGAGGGTGTGTACCTCTGTGTAAGGTTTGGTGCGAACCCAATATTGCGAAACTAATGAAAATCTCGAATAAGTTATCATTTCTGAACACAAGCTCTTAGAAAGAGCAGGGTTGAACAGAGACCTGTCTTAATTAATTTGTGATGTGTACATGTAATTTCAACAACTTGTGTATCTGGGAAGCATGTTTGGTTATGAAAAATTGTTTTCTAAGTAAATGCAAGGGGGAGTGTTCTTTCCTTCAGCCATAAAAATGATACCTGATGACTCATTCTGACTCACTACTCCCTTCTCCAGTCAGAGGACAGTAAATCCTTTAACCTATCAGGATCCTCAGAGGGTTGGGCATAGAACGTCAGCCTCCACACCCCCTTTGAGAACATAAAAAGAACCCTTTGAGAACCCTTTGAGAACATAAAAAGAACCACTGGGACCCAGATAGGGACACTCATTTTTCCACTACTCATCGATTCCTGCGCAGCACGCTGCCCAACCATATCCAGACAAAGACTCCAGGCTCCAGAACTTAGACTCCAGATAGACTCCAGAACCAAACTCTAGAACTAAACTCTAGAACCTTGGAGAAAAGGGGCCTAACCCAAAAAGCTGAACTCTTCTCAGCCGGCCTCAGAATCCAGCAACCTAACTAAACTATTCAACAGCCGGGCGAGCTGTTTTGCTTCTGGCTAGAACTCTGTGTCAGACCCAGAAAGCAGAGCTGTATCCAGAACCCGTCAGACCCAGACCAGACCGCTGTGCAGTGCCGATAGCAGACCAGAGGCCACGCTGTGAGCAGAACCAGTGCCAGAGACCGTCTGGTGGCGAGAGAACTGCAGTCCAAACCTGACCAGATTTGTGACGAGGTCCATTCCCTTCCAAAACTAGGGGTGAGTATCCAGTCTAAGAGCTGTACAGAACCAATCTCTTAGTCTAAAGTGATCCTATCCCATCCATTTCAACTTATTTAGAACTGCATTTAGAATTTTGTGTCCATCCTGTGATTTCAAAGCTGTAAAAGTGTCATCTGTCATCCTGAAATCTTGACTTCATTTCTGAAAATCTACCTCCACAAAAACATCCGTATCTTTTGAACCGTATGTCCTGGAAGCGAGATTTGACTGTCATTTTAAAGCTAAGATCCTCAGCTTTCCAACAAATCTAACACCTTCCAACTCCTTATAGTCTTCCCGTAATCACGGTTTACGCACTTGGACAAAGTGCCGCGAATTGCAATTTGGCTCAATTTCACCACTCTCCACTGCTGAAATTCGTTTTCACTCTGATAATCATTCATGAATCATTGCTAGTGTTGACCTGAACTAATTCAAAGTAGCTGTCACCTACCCTGAATCTCCTATAGGGAATTTAAAATCATTTTAGCATATTTTTCACTTCATTGCAACTCACATTTAAAAGTATTTTTGCCTGTTTAAAAGCATACCGGTTTTCTCTAAACTTGCTCGGGGGAACTGGAATTTGAACTGCATTTTGACTGTATTCCTGAAAACTGTATGCTCCCCTTTCCATCTCTTCATATTGCATAAGGCGGGAGTGAGTAGTCACAGGGGAAAAAGTGATCATGTTAACTCTTGTTGAAATCATATCAAGTTTATTTATGTGCTGCATTCTTTCCCATCTTGCATTTCCTTGAAACCATACAAGTAGTCTATGCTACCTTATTCTTTCTATACCAACTCCTCATTGATTAAAGAGAGTGTGCTCTTGTAACATTACCCATTGTTGATCACTATTATATTCATAAGTGTGTTATCAAATATTAATTTATTCATAAAAGTGTGATATATATATATATATATGTGTATATATATATATATATGAATATATATATATATTGTTTAATATTTCCAATAAACCTTTTAATTTGCAAAACAAACCTACTTCTTGGCTCAGTGAAGTCAGGGGGATTCAAAGAGAGGGGCGTTATATAAGGGTTCATCATCCAGATTTAAGAACTTGACATCAAAATATATGAATAAGGGCTTCCATTGGGCATCCCAGACTAGGCATTGACTTAGTTGGATTGCTGGATAGAAGTCACTTACAATATATGCTATTTCTTTATCCCGTAAAATATAATTAATTGTTAAGTAACTCAGCACTGATTTAAATAATTGCAATTTTCCAACATGAAAATGTGTCTGTATTTTCTCTTGACAGATGTGCCAAAAATTGGCTACGTTCACAACAGGAGCTGAACGGGATCAACAACCTCTTCCATACACCAGCCACTGCAGATTGCCCATGTTGACTCATAGCTCATTGATTTGGAAGGGGCATAGGAGCTCTGCACCAGGCCCCAAAACCTTCTATTCAGCCAGCTCCAACAGACTTGTTTTGGATCATCGAAGAGGCTCTCCCACATGAATCTGCAAGATATTCTAACTCTGGGAAAATGAGATTGAAAAACCTAGATGAACTGGATACCAAATGTGCGATGTCCAGAGCGGAAGGTCACTAACACTATTTAGAGATCCTATCGTCTGACCTTCAATAGAACTCGATCTATCATAGCAAACAGAGGGAAGGCATAGTCTGTCCCTTGGTCTGATGAATGAAGAAATATGTTTGATGTGTTTCTAAAGGGTCACCGCCACCAGCAAAAGAACCAAAGCAGTTGAGCACTGAGTCTCAAGGCAAAAAAATCTGATTGCAATGGACCCCATGTGTCTTGTAATATTTTGAAAACATTGGGCCATAGCTATAAATCACTAAGATCCATGAGGTAGTAATATTTCCAGTGCACCACCGTTTTGTTAAGGCCTGGTAAATGTTTGTCTGTCACTGCTAATTATGGTGTGCATCCCAGGAAGTAGATACACCGCACTGCAGGGAAATCTTTCAAGGTAGGAAGGATACAGGAATCCACCCCTTTCAGCTCAGGACTTTAATGGTGAATGAGCCAGACAGGAGTTCGAGACAATTGAGAGGCATTTCTTGCCCCTAGCTAGATCTGCTTTTATACGACTTGATGACAAGGTTTGTCGCTGCACAATATCAGGGCACCCCTTTCATGTAGTCCTAACACCAGCATATTTCCGTCTTGATCAAGAGAAATCATGACATAGTACGACAGATCTGCGAGGAGATGGTCATATTTGGAGCCTTTGAAGTGCTCTGTAGTCCAAATGTTCTGGAAATATTACTTGGAAAGAAGAAGCTGGAAGGCTCACTTTGCTGGGCAGGACCCTGAGGGAGACCACTCCTGGGCAACTGTGGAATGCGGTTCACTCTTGATGTCATATGAACTTTCCTGGCAGGAGCTGCAATTTAGCTGAAGCTGTGTCTAAATAAAATTCTAAAAAAAACTATTTATCAGAATGGCATTAGATGTGACTTTTACCAGTTGAACAAGAAACCTAGAAGTTGAAAACATAAGATTGTCATGTTTACGTAAGTCCTCAGGCGGTCTGCCATGATAATCATTTTGTCCCGATAGATGTAATCTAATCTAAAGTGATTCTTATATAGCTTCCATATGCCAATAATGTTGTCCTCACTGTGCATGACTTTAAAGCAAGGATGCCAAGGTATGTTGTTCGGATAGCGGGACAGAAAATGTATAAACCTGCTACGTTGATATATGCAGGTCAAAAGTACCCATTACCTGTGTGCCGATATGTAATCCTCTGTGTTGTTTGTGGTTGGTGTGGACCAGGCATCTTAGCCGTATGGGCAGCCTCTGTATTGTGAAGTGAAAAAAGGAGCAGAATGGCTGTTGATAGAAGATGGTTAGGATCTGAGTCTATTAAGTTCACCAGATGTGATTGGTCATCTGAAGAAGGGTGGGTGGTGTAAAGATGCAAGATTTTAGTAGTGAGCAGTAAGTTGAGGGATGAGAGGGGGTGGAGAGAAAGAGGGGAGTTTGGGTGTTGCTTCCATGCTCTTGGTTGTATATTTTACTGAGATCAGGGGCAGACCAGTGTCTCTAGCATCAGAGTATACATCATTCACATGGGTATCCCACAGACGGTACGTCAAAGAGTTTTGCAATTGCTTTTGGTAAAGTAGCCCAATTTTCTGGTGCACAGTTTTTAGTTGGTTGCTATTTTCTGTCATTTCTTTCAAATTGGCTTGTCAATAAGCCAAGTCTTGAGCTGTTTCCTGAAGGTCCGAGAGGTTTGGGTAGGTTGTTTCACAGTTTTGTGGCCAGAACTGAAAAAGACGATCATCAGTGATATTATTTGTTGAAGTTGGGGTCTAGTACTGGTGCAGTGTTCTGGAGGAAGTGTAGTGTTGATACTTACTTCTGTAGGAGGGATCCCTCCCCATGGCATAAACAATGGGTGATGGGTTTGAAATTAACCCCTTTTTAATGGGTAGGCAGTGGAGACTACATGATGATGTAGTTTTGCCACTGCATTTTGAACTCTTTGAAGTTTCCTCTTAAGGTAATCTGGGAGTGCAAGATAGAGACTGTTTGGTTAATCTACTTTGGACAGTATTAGAGGAATAATGGCCATGGCCCTATGGGTGAATGTTAAGTAATGTAAGATGCGGTGTAGCATACACAGTTGGAAGAAACAGCATCTGACTATGTTTCTCATCTGCGGATCAAGAATGAGGGTGTTGTCCATTGTGATTGTGCTTGATGGGATTGGATAAGGGCCCATCTTGTCAGGCCCTGGGATTGTGGTGGACATAGGACCTGTAGGATTGCAGAGCACCAGTTATGTTTTGCCTGGGTTGAGATTTCGTCTGTTTGCTGTCATTCAGGCACCCAACTGTACAAAGCAGATCCTTTTTGTCTGGAGCATTTGATGATGGTTGGTTACCAATTTGAAGATTAATGTGTGCGTCATCCATGTTATTGCAGGGGTGTCATGTAGTTGTTGAAAAGTATAGGTGAGAGTGTGTATCCTTGGGGTATTCCACAGGTAATTGGACACGCTCTGGAATTGTATGGGTCAAAGATAATGGTTTCTGTTCTACCTGTGGGGAAGGAGGTGATCCAGTGTAGAGCTCTTTATTTAACAAGCCACAAGAACACTCTGCACTCTCCTTTCTTTAACACCAATATCGCCCAGTCTTTTTAGGAGCATCTGATGGGCTCAAAAGCGGCTGAGATTTTAGCAGCATGGATGCAATCACAGCCAAAATTCTGTACTCCTAGAAGGTCTAAATCATTCTGTTCCTCATTCAGGAGGTGGTTTGTTTTGATGAAATCCCGGAGTGGACCATATGTGAATTTTTCCAGAGGTTTCCTGATAAAAGCAGTGTTTGAGATAGGGTGATACCCGGCTATGTCATATGGGTCAGCTCTTGGATTTTTAAACAGAAGTCTCATGTATGCAGATTTCAACTGAGCTGGGACTCTTTCCGGTGCTGATGGAGTCATTAAGGAGGGAGAGGGAGATGGTCCTTAAGTCTGGAAATGTCATGCTGGATTTGATGGGGCATCATTGATCCTCAAAAGATCCTGATGGGTTATATGAGTCAATGGTAGCTTTTAGGTCCTCTGCAGAGTGAAGGCAGAAAGACAATAGAGAGGAGGCAGTGGTGCAATCTCATTGGTGGTGTGTTGCCTCCTTTATTGTCAAAGTGATCCTGGATGCCGAAGAACTTTTGGTTGAAGTGTGCAGCAATGCAGAAGCAGAGCTCTTGTGTAGGGTAGGTGTTGTGTTGCAGGCTGTCAGGTTTTTGAATTCTCTGTCTAGTGTATACAATTCCCTTTCACTGTGATGTGCCGAATCAATGTGTTTGGAGCAGTGTGCTTTATTTGTTTTAACTACTTCAGCTGTGTAAAGGCATAGCCGTTGATGCTAGGAAAATGTGTGAGTCTGTAGATTTTTGTTCTGCCTATTTTCTTTTTTTAGGTAATTTAGTCTGGGGGTAAACTACTTAGCTTGTCTCTTCTTTGAGAAGTTTTCTAGGAGTAATGTAGTCCAATGTAGCAAATATCCCACTTGTGAATGTTCTGGAGTTTTGCATCCGGTGTGGTTGTTGGTCCATCATCTGGGACAGCAGATTTTGTTGCTTCTAGTCTTTCTAGAAGTGAGTTGTTGTTCATTTCTTTCCAGGGTTTGGTCATTTTCACCTGCGCTTATAGCTGGCTGATAGCTACGTCGTCTCTGACTAGAGCCGCTTGGACCTCTGCTCAGGAAGAAGATGTGCTGTAGAGGAAAATAAAATTATACATCTTTTGTGGTGACTTAGGCTCATGGACCTGGTTGAATAAAGGCTGGTGGGGTTCTCCTGCATTCAGCACCTACCCACTCCTTGCCTTCTACTGGTTTTCACCTTCAACCTCATTTTTCAAGATTGCCACCAGCAATTCTTATTCCTGCCTAGGAGTATGACATGATGCACTCACAGATACTTCCTCTGGGGCTCAGGGTAAGAGACACAGTACTGTCCCTCTTACTCTAAAGGCAGCTTTTTAAAGGCACACTTGGATTCACAAAGAGGGGTCTCCCTAAAATTAATAGGGGGCAGGACATAGAAAAGGCAGGTCTCTTCTAGGAGTTTTTACAGACCTGTACTGGGTTTTAATGGCTGGTATGAAAGTCCACCAAGGGTCCTAGACCAGGTGGCAGCGTTGCTTTATGGTATGTAGGGAACAGACTGTGTATATTGCGCCTCAATGGCATCTAGACTCACCTGGATCAATTTAAGACAGTTCAAAACTACAAGACGCACTGTTCTAACCACTGTGTCCCATAGGACTCTTTTAAAATGTACAGCTAGGGTACCATTGGGGTATTCAGAGGTGCACTCATAATATTGGTAGTCCTGTAGATTGACTTCCTCATGTTCCTGATTCGTTCAATTACTAATGTCAAAGACCTGCCATATACATGTTTCATTGAAAAGTAATCTTCTTCAGCACCGTACTACTGTCCTATTGTAAAGATATGATGATCTGTTGTTCAATGCATTTGATGATGTCAGGCTAGTTGAGAATATCCTTTTTATTTCATACAAAATGCAAGTGCGCCCTCTTATTAGAGGAGGGATTTTGACTTGTAACATGAAATGTAGGTAACCGCTCAATTCACATTACTCCTGAAGCATTTAACTGTAAAATGTGTAATTAATTAAGCTGTTAATTGTGTTTTCCAAACAATCTGTGCAATAATATTGCATTTTTTTGTAAGTGGTTGCTACCAAAACAACCTCTCAGTTCCTTAGCAGCAGTGAAACTGTCTGTGGCCCACGAGGAATTCAGGGTTTATCTGGTACTCCGATTGTGCGGGCTCTGCCTCATGAAGAGACTCCTGGATCTGAGTCCCTCTTACCACTGGCTGATGCACCTCAGGGTAGGCGTACCTCAAGTTGATATCTGTATAGTGTCAGAAGGCCTCTACCATCTGGAAGAATGGATCAGATGAAACAGTTTCCAGCTCAACAACTTCAAAATTAAAATCTTGGAGTTTCAACCTTTGTGGCACTTTCTGGTAGCCAACAGACACTTTACCATTGCATCCTTTTTTTGTCAACAGAGCTTATTCAAATATAATTAAAAAAAACTGAGAATCTTCCTTGAAAGAACCCAAATGTAGACACCCAAAAGAGCAGTGTCTTTCTTTGTCAACTGTTCAGAGCCCTCACCATCATACCCATTGTCTGAGTATAATCAATCAGTAGGGTATACCAATAATACCATTCTCATTCACCATTGGGCCATTTTCAAAATGTGCAGAATGCTGTTAGATGACTTGCACTGCCTAAAAAAGTAAGATACCCTAAAGGCCCTCTCCTAAAGAAAACACATTGCCTCCTAGTGAGCAGCAAGATCCCTTTCAAAGTTGTTTGCATGACATATAAGTGCCTCTTAAGCATTACACCCCCTATACCTCCTCAGCAAGATTTTAGACTCGGCAAGCAGTGAAAATCTACCTTTTGCCAACTCGACCCATCTATACATATAATTTGCCAAATTTGAGGGATGGGAATGCAAGTGTTTTATGACCCAATCGCATGGACAGAAATTAAGGTGGGAGAAGCAGGAGCAAAAAGCAGCTCCTGGGTAGCCTGCATTAACCAGTGACCAGTAGCTACCACTGGGGAATAAGGAGCTAGTAAAGAGCGGTACCCAAATCTACCTTCTATATAACATGCAAACATATCCTTTTATCCATTATTTAGGACCACCTATGCTTTAAATGTCTTATACAGGTGTCCTAATGTCTATTTATAGATTGTCCCTAACACACAGAGTTGATAGGTGTGTTAGTTTAACATCAGTTGGCGTGGGGAGCAAAAAGTAGCTCCTGGTAGCTGTTGGTGTCAAACTAACTAGGTTCTTCTAGGCTACAAGCAGGAGCTAAATAGCTCCCAGCTACCCTCAATTGTGAACCATGCAATAACCAACACTCTGGCTTGGCATGCCTCTCTACGGTAAATCCCTCCTCATCCTAATCCACTTGCGGAAAAACTCTCCAAATCCAATTTAAACCCAATCCATGCACAATGCATCCAATGCGAGTAGAGGTGCTTTGGTTCAAAATGTGCATGCTATATATACAATACATAGCTTAACATAGAAACATGATTGCAACAGAATGCCACCTGTCGTGGTTAGGCTGTTATATTTGCTATGGAAAAGGCAAATCTTATCTGTAGGAAAAAGTATACTCTTCTGAACAACTAAACAGACATACTTTGCCCATTTGCTGTGTTGCTGAAAAGTAATGTCAGTGGTTACCCACATTTTGATTTCAAGCTCAGTTAGCAGATACCATATCCACTGATATTCATGTAGTGCATCATGTATACTTCTTCCACAGTCCGAAGATAGACCAGCAGATACAAGATGAATTGCCACTTTTCAGGTAAAGAAAATCTGTGCCATTGCAAATGTGCCAATGAAGAACGTGTAGCCCTTTCCACGATAATTCCATTAAAGGGCCTACAGCACTAGGTTGACAGGATCATGTCATGAATATTTCTATGACCCCCTCTAACTATATCTCTGTTCAAAGATAGATGTGATGTTGATCAATATAGCATGATAAACACTAGTGCTCCTGGCACCCATGTGGCTTTGCTTAAATGAACTCCGTCTCATGTTAAGTTCCTTATTTTCACTCTGCAGCGTCTGATGATGAACGCTGGGGGACTTTGAAAGCTAATGCTTTGTTTCCATCTTTGCAGAGTAGTTTCATTTAGTCCAATAAAAGGTATCACAACGTACATCTTGAGTGATTCTTTTTTAAAAGAACGTGTCATATTTACTTATAATTTCTTTTCTTCAAAATCCTTGGTCTGATTGCAAAGCATGCATAGAGATGTCTACATATCATGCTTGGTGATGTGTGCAACATATGCAGGGATTGCCACTGTATGAACATTTATTTCATGCTAGTGTTAACAATATATGCCAGCATGCCACTGTATAAACGTGTTAATGTCTTCCTATGCCACACACACACACACACATACACAAACTCACTCCTCACTCAGACATACCCACACAAATTATATTGCAGTCACAGCACACACACAAACACTCTTTTTCTTTTATTGAAAATGTACCTTTCCATGTAGTAACTGTGTCTTCTCTCCTTCTAGCCCGGAACTTGGTGACACGGGTATCGTGATGGCATGAAAGCAGTCAATGGAAGCAGCATATGTGCAGCCCGGGGAATATTCAGACATCAAAAAATATCTTTAGTTCCCCCAATACACCACAGAAAGAAGGCAGAAAGAGAGGCAGTACATGTGAGGCGGGGCAAGCGAAAGGGAGCAACAGAGTATCCGGGAGTGGGGCAACATCGATATAGAACATACATCGAGTGAGGTGATACATGCATACAGAATCGGCCACTTTTTAGATCGTGTATAGTTGCAGAGAGAGGAGAGGCCAAAGGACAGTGGAGACGTGAATAGAGGGGATTGTGGGGGGTCAGGAAAAGAGAAAAGGGAGTGGTGCATGTAGGGGGGACAGCGCATAAAAGAGGAACATGAACAGAAAGTGGAAAGGGTGCATAGAGAAGGGATGGGAATTTAGAGAGTGGAAAGGTATACGAAAAATAAGGCTGCAAGTTGATCCAATCACATGTATGTGCATTCTGATCTTTTTGCCCGAATTTGACAAATCAGTATAGGGTTCACTTTTTCTGGCACCTTCCCCACCGCATGCAGCATTTTGTGGCAGGCTGGTCCCAGCTCCACTTATCCCCTCTTATATTAAATGGATCAATTGCCTGAGACTGCATTCCTTTTTGGCAGTGCTCCTCTCCTTGGCCATGCCCACCTATCTTTTCTTATCAGCAGAGGAAGGACTCCTGCATATCACTGGTCTGCCTTGTATGTGCTTTGCTGCCCCCTTTCCCCTTGGCTCCTCTTTTGCTGAGGCACGTTAATGACTTCTGGACATGACTAGTCCACACTTCTCTGCTCCTCGGTGTCCCATCTGATCCTACAATCAAGATGCAATCTTCTCGGGTGGCGCCCATCTTGTGCTGACAAACACCTTTGCAATTGCAGGACAGTGGAACAGTTATTGCTGGCTGCCACCAATCCCACACACCACCCTGCACTCTCCAGCACCTGCTACAGGGAAATCCAGAAACCACAGCATCCCCCATTCTTTGCATGTGAGTGGTGTCTTCTTAAAGCTAGGCGAGGCAGGCCAATAGATCTGGGTGCCAAAGTTTGCCCTTGAAGGTGCATGGCCCATTTTACAGGTAGGGGATGTGTGCACTCCTCAACGTGCCCCCTCATAAAAGACAAACAATCAGAGCCACACTTTGCAAGGGAACAGAACCTCCTGCTAATTCCTGATTGGCTAAAGTTTACTCAAGCAACCCCTCGTTGGTCCATTTGGCAGAATACACAGAAAATAACAACTACTGCTTCACCCCATGCATGTGACAAGCATGTCATTTTCCATGTCAATGAAATACTTTGCTCATAACATCTCTTCTGCCTCCTCTCTGCTGTATTGTTCCATTTCATAGAATTAATTCGCTTTATCTGGATCTCAGTACATGTCCAAATGACCTTTTCGATACTGCCCCATCAGAAGGTCACTCTCTCATTAATCAGGCGGTTGATCTCTTTGTCAACAACACCTGAGAAGCTGAGGGCAAATGTTTTCTGGGTTTGGGTGGGATTCTGTGGCATGCGTTGGCCATTGAACTATACTCATGCGCATCCAATTCATTAGTCAGTTGAAAACATTATGGTCTGAGCATGGCTAAACGTATGACTCTCTCTTGTTGCCCTCTTGGCTTACTGATGTAATTTTGTTTAATGATGTTGATAGTTTTTCCTTGGTAGTTTTATGTTTTTGTTTGTTTAATCTAACATGCCTTGAAGCTTGTTTTCTGCTATGTTTCTCATACACGAGCAAACTTTCATCGTTTATCCTCGACCCCGTTTTCTGTAAGAAGCTGTATTTAACTACATGTTAATTTCCTGAGCATAAAGCTGGGCTGTCAATACAACGCCTACCTTCGACTGTCTGGTTTCCTGTTCCATAGAATTTGCAGTACATATTTCAATTACTGGCCAGTAATCATGTTTATTGAGGGGAAACATTTGACAGTGTTCTTTGCAGTGGTCCATACCTCTAAATCCTGAATGAATCTCATTTCCTTGGATATAATTCCATCGACTTGTATTCCGCAATGTTGCCCATTCCTTTTGTCCATACATCTGAAGCCATTCATTATGCCTTTGCCCCTCTTGCCCCAAGAGCGTTTTCTCGTCCTTCCTAGTATCTACGATTGATGTTTTTTATGTCTTGTGATTGTGGTTATATAAATCCCCAAAAAACGCACCAATTTTTACCTCAACCCACACATTGTCAGGCCGATTCATGGAATTAATGTGCGTTGAAAATGTTGGCGCAAGCGTGCGAAAATGTGCGATTCGCAGTAAAAGAGCGAAAATCGCAGTGCAAGTGCGAATATCGCATGGAAACCAGTGCACATCTATTCATGGAAGTCCGTGCGCGAGTAAAATCAGGGATGTGCGCTGAAAAAGTGTGCGGCGCACGCCGGCGCACAGGTCATCTAACGGCGTGCGCTAAGGCCACAGCGAAAGCGCACATAGCGCGGTGCACATAACAAAAGTAGGCGGAACACAGGGCGTAACATTCGGAATGGGGAACAACTCGTGAAAATGTGGGCGTCACGGGGGAAGTACAGGAGGCAAGTGCGTGGAACACCCACACGCTCGCCTGCAACACGTATTCATGGAATCGAATAGGGCAAACCAGCGCACGGGCAAAGATGCGCACAGACCCAAACCCGTCCGCCACACGAAGGCAGGCGGTAGCGTCCCTGCGCTGGAACAAAATGTGCGCCAAAATGTGCACTAACAAAAAGCACGAATATACAGCTCTGATGAATGTCCCATACTGTGGCACCCTAGGACAAATGACGTGCAAAGGGGTACGCGACAAACAGCGACACCCGCTGTGTGAAAAATAGCATGTGCGTGTATTCAGGGTGTGCGTGGGAAGTTTTACACGCGATCGGGCCTGGGGGAGCGGGGTACGTGTATTTCAGGGGTGCGCGCGAAGTTCTACATGCGATTGGGCCTGGGGGAGCTGGGTACGTGTATTCCAGGTGTGCGCGGGAAGTCTCACACGTGATCGGGCCTGGTTGAGCGGGGTACGTGTATTACTGGGGTGCATGGTAAGTGTCACACGCGATTGGCCTGGGTACGTGTATTTCAGGGGTTCGCGTGAAGTTTCACACGCGATTGGGCCTGGCCGAGCGGGGTACGTGTATTACTGGGGTGCGCGGGAAGTTTCACACGCTCGCCTACAACACGTATTCATGGAATCGAACGTGGCTAAGGCATGCGCCCAAAAAGACGGGACAATCCGGAAACACGTACGCCAGCAGGAAGCAGGCGTATGTCGCCCTGCGCATCATAAAAGTGCGTGCAAACAACAAACAAGCTCAGACGCCAGGATGAATATACCGTTCCTAGCAGCAGTGGCCGTGGGATACCGCAGGAGGAGGAAGAGGATAGTCAGGGCCAGAATTTTTACACCCAGAACCAGCCTTTTTGGGATGCCTGATGACCATGTGTATGGGAGGTATAGGTTTCCATCTCACATAATACTCTATCGCGTGTGAAACTTGCCCGCACCCAAGTAATACACGTACCCTGCTGAAATCGCGTGTGGAACTTCCCGCGCACCCCTGTAATACACGTACCCTGCTGTAATCTCGTGTTAAACTTCCCCGCACCCCAGAAATACACGTACCCTGCTGAAATCGCATGTGGAACTTCCCGCGCACCCCTGTAATACACGTACCCTGCTGTAATCGCATGTTAAACTTCCCCGCACCCCAGAAATACACGTACCCTGCTGAAACCGCGTGTGTGACTTCCTGCGCACCCTGTAATACACGTACCCTGCTGAAATAGCGTGTTAAACTTCCCCGCATCCCAGAAATACACATACCCTGCTGAAATCGGGTGTGGAACTTCCCGCGCACCCCTGTAATACACGTACCCTGTTGTAATCGCGTGTTAAACTTCCCCGCACCCCAGAAACACACATACCCTGCTGAAATCGCATGTGTAACTTCCCACGCACGCCTGTAATACACGAACCCTGCTGAAATCACGTGTTAAACTTCCCCGCACCCCAGAAATACACGTACCCTGCTGAAAGCTCGTGTGGAACTTCCCGCGCACCCCTGTAATACACGTACCCTGCTGTAATCGCGTGTTAAACTTCCCCGCACCCCAGAAACACACGTACCCTGCTGAAATCGCGTGTGGAACTTCCCGCGCACCTCTGTAATACACGTACCCTGCAGAAATTGCGTGTTAAACTTCCCCGCACCCCAGAAATACAAGTACCCTGCTGAAATTGTGTGTGGAACTTCCACGCACCCCTGTAATACACGTACCCTGCTGAAATTGCGTGTTAAACTTCCCCGCACCCCAGAAATACACGTACCCTGCTGAAATTGCGTGTGGAACTTCCCGCGCACCCCTGTAATACACATACCCTGCTGTAATCACGTGTTAAACTTCCTCGCACCCCAGAAATACAAGTACCCTGCTGAAATCACGTGTGGAACTTCCTGTGCACCCCTGTAGTACACGTACCCTGCTGAAATCGCGTGTTAAACTTCCCCGCACCCCAGAAATACACGTACCCTGCTGAAATCGCGTGTGGAACTTCCCGCGCACCCTTGTAATACACGTACCCTGCTGTAATCGCGTGTTAAACTTCCCCGCACCCCAGAAATACACGTACCCTGCTGAAATTGCATGTGGAACTTCCCGCGCACCCCTGCAATACATGTACCCTGCTGAAATCGCGTGTTAAACTTCCCCGCACCCGAGAAATACACGTACCCTGCTGAAATCGCGTGTGGAACTTCCCGCGCACCCCTGTAATACATGTATCCTGCTGTAATCGCGTGTTAAACTTCCCCGCACCCCAGAAATACACGTACCCTGTTGAAATCGCGTGTGGAACTTCCCGCGCACCCCTGTAATACACGTACCCTGCTGAAATCGCGTGTTAAACTTCCCCGCACTCCAGAAATACACGTACCCTGCTGAAATCGTGTGTGGAACTTCCCGCGCACCCCTGTAATACACGTACCCTTCTGTAATTGCGTGTTAAACTTCCCCGCACCCCAGAAATACACGTACCCTGCTGAAATCGCGTGTGGAACTTCCCGCGCACCCCTGTAATACACGTACCCTGCTGAAATTGCGTGTTAAACTTCCCCGCACCCTAGAAATATACGTACCCTGCTGAAATCGCGTGTGGAACTTCCCGCGCACCCCTATAATACACGTACCTTGCTGTAATCGCGTGTTAAACTTCCCCGCACCTCAGAAATACACGTACCCTGCTGAAATTGCGTGTGGAACTTCCCGCGCACCCCAGGATTACACGTTCCCCGCTCGGCATTTGCTGTTTGCCAGCCCTGTATACTGGTCCAGGGTTGGCGCAGCCCTTTGCGCTGAATTGGGAATTTTGATGGCTTTTCCTTGCGCAAGGTCGTTCTTGGGGGCGTAACTGGCGCTGCTGTAGGGTCGCTGTGCCACTCTGCGCCACGGCTGGTTTTGGAAGCTAAAATCCATAAATACGCTGTGCGCGGATTTCGATTTTAGCGCACTCGGCTGGCGCAGACATTCGCACGCACACGCTGTGCGCCAGCCACGTGCGCCACTTTTGTGCAAAATTCTATGAATTACCCTGTTTATGTACAATTTCAAGTGGTATTTCTTTTTTTAGCTACAGCTGTTACACAAATATATCAATATTCATGGGCAATAAGCAATAGCTGCAATACAAATGATGACACGCTAGAAAATGATCTACATTCCCCTTTTATAAACATATTTTGGGGCCCTTTTACATATGATTACTCAAATCTTTTCGAGCAACATTCACCAATACCTTGGGGCACTAAGAAGCAGTCCCATTCTGTATGATTACAATTGTTCCTTTAATTGGTAACATAACCTAAAACGTTTAGTCTGGATTTACATCAACACTTTCTAACTTTTTTACTTTTACTTTCATTAACTTGATTAACCTTGGTTATGGCCAATTAATACCATTAGTCTTTTATTTGTTTCTTTGTTTTTCATTATAACATTGAGAGAGAGGAATCACAATGTTTTGACAATTCGCAGCAACGAGTGTGATGACGTCATCGCCCTATGTGCACGCGAGAAATACCGGCAGCCATCTTGGAACCACAAGAATTCTGCTTTTTGCTGTATGGAAACCAGAGAGCAACCTTACATATATAATATATTGGTGAGTTGACATGGAATAATGCCTTTGAGACCCCCAAGCTTGCTTTAGAAACCTAGATGATATTTCAAGAAGACTATTTTTACAATTTTTACTTAACCAAGACATATTTTATGTCTTATAGGATGGCAACGCACAGTAGATTGAGTAGGCCTTACTTTCTTCAATCTATCGGGATTGTGATACACCATTATGTGATTCAGGTGAGATAACTTGACTCGAAATTAGCGACATGACTGCTATTACCTATAAATGCATCTGATATATCATTGTGTTTTGGTCCACTATAAAAAAGAGACCCATTTTTTTTTACCTCTAGATTCCATGGCTCAGTGTTAGGAACAACACCCCATACGATGTGTACCCCATCCCACTGCTTTACATTACAGGATTAGAGAAATTGTAAAATACCTTTTGAATTACATCAGGCAGTATTGGCTAACAATAAGTGGTTAACTCAACCCCATCATTAAGGTTTAGATTCAGATTACATTATTTCCCTTTCCACAGATTGGGAATTTAACTTTTGAAGCATGATGTCCCCTAATTTGCAACATTCCACAGCTTACAATTGAATATTATAAGGGAGAGGAATTCAACCATTCACACAGGGAGAGTGCACTCGCCTGGGTGTTTTTATTTTTGTTTACTCAAAAAGATTGAATGATGGGAGAGCAACCTCTGGAAAATATGTGGGGCCATTCCCGCACATATCTTCCACGTTCACTGCACAGCAGAAAAATAGTCATGTACTCTGGGAGGACACAGTTTACCAGCGCCGCCCTCCCCTGTCATGTGTAGGCGACACCTGACAAGTGTGAGTACATCAAAAGCCTCTGGCCATGGGTAGCCTGATTAGCATTTCAAGGCCCCATGGATCTGCATCTCCATTGTCACGCCTTGCTGGTGGGGTTGCATACTGAAGAATATTAATTAGCAGGCCTCAGGCAAGGCCTGGGTGCAGGAATTGACAATGGAGACCAGAGACCAACACCTCTTTGTAATGCAATGTGTCAACTTGGTACTAACAGCCATCCTTGGTATGAAAGGGCAGTGAATGTCCTTTCTAGAACCACTCCCTTCAGAGCAGCGAAGTTTGTGAATTGTAGGAGACAAAAAGTCTTCCTACAACCCCCTACTTCAAAGGAGGCCCATGTTGTGGCCAGGTGCTGCATAGGGCTCAGTTAATTAGGGAGACACTTTGATGTACGGCAGACAGGTTGATGAGTGGGACTTAGAAGTATATGTTGTTATCCTTCCCCTGTCTGTTGCCAAGCGCTCTGATTCTGACCTGAAGCATCACTGAAGATTGTTGGTGGGGACCCAGGATTGGTTCATTAATGTGAGCTTAGCCTGCACCAATCACTGGTGCCCATTTGGCTTTAAAAAAGTGCTGAGCCCATCACTGATCAGATGACCTGAAGACTTTGAAAGGAGTAAGAAGAAAGACTCATTTGGACCTGAGCTGAAGGTACACTCTACCTTACATCTTCCGGCAGGAGTTCCAAGAGAGAAGCAAGATTCCTCCCCTAAACATCTCCCAGGAAACAGAGGGAGATACCGGACTCAGACGACCCATCCATCAGCTCCAGAACCGGTACCCAGCCAACACACACCGTGCCCTGCAACGTTCTGACAACAAGCTTCCTAGGTGGGAAGTGCCAGAGAGTCTCTGGACAAAGGACAAGGCCGTTGCCTGCTAAAACCCCCTGAGCTTTGGGCCGTCTGCCTTGAAAAGACACAAGCCCTGCGAAGAAGCTAAGAGGAGTTCCACTCGAGCATCATCCAGCGTCCATCTTTTTAAGGACAATTTTGAGACCGTCGAGTCCTCGAACCGCATCCGGCTACACCGATGACTGTTGTCACGCCGCAGTCACCAGAGCCAACCTGTGAAGTCTCGACCAGCATTCCAGATCCACCAACCAGCACAGAGAATACGATTCTTGGCCCTGAACCACCCCACCGGACAGCTTGCAGACGTCCGTCCAGCCTCGCTTGCCGAACTACCTGCTACCTGGTACCCACAGCTGTCTTCAGCCACTGACTCTGTCTCAAGTGCTGCAAAGCACCCTGGAAATGTCTCGACATTGTCAGGCACCAAGAACTTCTTCAGCACCTGGTACATTGTGGTTCTGCCCCCCTGGTCCTTCTCTGAAGGGCCCTAGAGACAGTTACGACCCTTTGCCCCTTTGGTGTTGAAACCAAATAACCTTGAACTGTAAGACTGATTACTTTACCAACTACCCTGTCAGTATCCAGAGTGCATCCCTTTTTGCTTCGTGAAACTGTCTGTCCTCTGTGTTCCTTTACAGGGTGGGTTGTAATTGTAGTGTGCTAGGACTGTCTGTTGTAGTAATGATAAAGAAGATATTTGTATACAACCTTAACTGGACAATACCTTTTATCATTGAGTAATAATTGTATTTTCACTGTGTTGCAACTAACCAACGATCCACGACCTTGCAGAGATAATCCTGCCGTTCCGTCCACATTCCCAAAACTGGACAAGGAGGTCTTATAATTTACTTGCCCCAAAACCAACTGAACTTCTTTCTCATTCCTAAGAGATAGTTTCCTTGTGCCACAAATTCCCTCTCTTGGTTGTTTTCTTGTTGTATTTGACTGCAGTAGTATCTCTATTCTCTTCTGAGCCTGTAACACACAAACCTGTTGTGCCCTATGTATCACACAGGCCATTGATTTGCTGCTTATATTACAATTATCTGAATGTCTCACTTTTTCAATGGTTCGCTTGTCTGTAGGCATCATTTCAGTGGCGATTCCTGTGCTATTAGGGTATGCCTGTGCAGTGAACGCCCTTGTTCGGGGGAATGCTGATTTAACACCAAAATCCATTACTGTTACTGCCACTCAGACCCATGGATTTACCAGGGGATTACGAGTGGTGGCACAGTGGTGTTGTCTGGCTGGTGTTAGTCCCCATTTTTGGAGTCCATAGGGAGTTGTTCGGAATTCCTGCGAGCAGTAATGCTGCTGTGGCATTTTGGATGATTTTTAGTGGTACGGCAGATGTAGTACCTCCAGCTTTTTGAAGGAGGTATATGCTTTAACTTACTGCTGAAACTGTTACTACGACGGTGCAGTGCTGTGGGGGTAAATTGGCTGTAACGGAGTTACCACAACTTTTTGCTGCACCACCATACTCATACTGAGAACTATTGTTTGTGAATTGCCTCCTGTTTTTAACATACCACCTAATTAGGAATTGAGATTGCATCAAATATTTACTGCATCGGGTACATATGAAGTGTTACATCGAGTAAATAACGCATATTTAACTCGCACAATACTTTCTATGTAGCACAAACAGTAAATATCCAGTGTCATCCATGTCATAATTAGTTTGTATTATAAAAGCAAGAAGCATTAGGTGGCTCAGAATGGAGCCACGAGAGCTGTATGCGGGAAGAATGGAAGGGGCCACATAACAAAGGCTAGTAGACCTTTGCACTGGCCCCCCGTAGGCCACCGAATAACTCACAAGATTCTCACTCTTACATACAAATGCTTATCGGGTAAAGCACCTGAGTACCTAATAAAGCGTATACATAGGGTGCCTGCTATAAGAAACTTACTCTCCAATGGATCCAGTAAATGTACTATCCCGGACACAAGCTAAAAAACTTTGGTGGCACACGTTTTAACGTGTCTGCACCCTCCTTATGGAACTCACTTCTGAAAAGCACATGCAAGATTCCATGCATTGCTAATTTTAAGAAGGCAGTAAAAACTCACCTCTTTAACTCAAAGGACTGACCTGATGGCCGGCGCCTGACTCAGTCCTCTTTTATGTTTGTGCGTTCTTTGTTCATCTCTTTTTGTGCACACTGATGTCTTTGGGTGTGATGCACGATACAAGAAAGTAAATAATAATAATAATAATATTTCAAATATCATGTTGTTCCTGTTACCACCATAGACATTGTGAACACTGAAAAATAATCAGCAGATTTCTTTTTGCTGTTTCTGTTTGCCTATCTACTGTTTTAGCACCACGCTAGGGGTAAAAAGAAAATAGGTCTTCTTATTTTCTCTATCTACAAAGGACATATGATTTTCCATGGGTTGAGTTGCTATCTTATGTTAAGCGGATGGTTCTATCATCACTTCCAATTCCAAGGTTGCACTTTAGTTTCAACTTTTGAAAAATAAAAACTTGGGATGGAAGGATAGCTCTGTGGCAAGGGCAACGCGCGAGTCTTAGAAGCAAGACCACGCTGAGCAAACACAGGTTCAAATCCTGGAACTGGGTTTGAAAAAAAAGAAAAGAATACGAGCGTTATAAATAACCTGCCCTTCAACAATTAAACTAGCTCCTAGATAAGCACAGGTCAGTGCTTCACTGCAAATAAATGCACACAAAAAAAGAACTTGATGCACGAAAAAAATCAATTGCACAAAACGTAAGGCAGTTGGGTAGGGCACAAAGGAAGAATTCAAAGTGTTCCCCCATTTTAGTAATCAGACTGAGAGCAATCTCTATTGGAAACCATTCAGCAGTTGGCCAGTCTTAAGGAGTTTCTAATGTCTTATTAAAATCCATCAAGAAACGCAGAAACCTCTTCTCACCACACACAGGCACATCAGCGCATTTGTAACACCAAATGTCTGTGGGATTGTGGTATATGGAGCTGAAATTTGGGGCCTAGATGAAAGTGCAAAATTACTAGGCCATTGTGAATGGTGGATTTGGCAAGAAATCCTCTCACTGTCAGAGACCTTCCTGACTGCTGTGCTACAATTTCACTTGCCATTCACATTGATCTGACAAAGAATCCACAATGCACCTGCACTATGTGGAATGAAGAAGAAGGCCACACACATAGACCATCTGCTGGATGGGGCCTGGAGAGGGAATGCAAGCCAACCTGCCCTTCCAGGCCTCGGACTCCACTGCAGAAAGAATTGCGGAAACTGGATCTCCACCTACAGCTGGCCATGTCCCAGGCAACCCACATGGCCTTGAAACCACATCTAGACATCCTGAAAACATGCCAAATCGGGTGAAAAAGAATTTCAACATGCAGAGGGCGAGAAACTAAAAAAGTCTTCAATCAGGTGGAACTTTGAAACTCTATAAGAAACCACATCCTTACCTGGTGGTCTTGAAAAACCTTGAGAAGCGCACACTTTTTCCCCTTACTAGATCAAATGCCATAGCGCTCGCAGATTTGCCAGCAAAAAGGAATAAATCAAGCAACCGTACCTCCCCATGCAGTAGGAGCAAGGAAAGAGGAGAGTACACAGTTCATGGGTTCTTGTCCTTGCCATCAATGTGCTTGCCAATGAGAATTGTGAATTCCATTCAGGAGAGAAGGATGGGGGGCACGAGGACTGCACTCTTTTTTTTCTTGCAAGAGAACTCAATCCCTCAGTGAAGAAGACACTGGTGAGCTTTCATAGACTGTCAGACACTTCAAGAGAACATGTAATCGCAGATAGTGCTATGATACAGTTCTTTCACATAAGGATGGTTTGGTCGGCTGCAGTGACTGAGTCAATGGGACCTCCATGTATGAGGCCAATGGAGGAGCTATGGATCTGGTAGCAACATCATGAGCCCTGACCCAAACCTCACTCCATCCACTCCCGTATTTCTAAACCTGTTCACCTCCTTCGCCCCATCAAAGCCATGGCCCAGCTGCCAGGAAGCGCTTCCCTGGTTGAGTTTGGTCTGCATGCTTCACAAAGCACTTTACAACTAGCCATAATAAACGACTGTAAGCATTTCATTTACGTATATAGGCACTTTATGGGCATTAAAGCTCCTGACATGCTTATGGCTAAGAAAACATGATCTTAACCAGCCCCCTCCAAAGTGGGGCAACTCACATTTCCCCTCATGCTGCTTCTTACCAACCTTATGAAGAGGTGATGTCCAATTGTCCCTGAACAACTACAGCTACATGTCCATCGATAAACACACACTAAACCCGTTTCTCACGAGAAACGTGGCCTGGATAGGGACACATACTTCTGCCTACTCTGTGTAGGATAATGCTTTAATGCCTAAGGTTATGCAAAAAAGGATAGACGGGTCCACTGGTGTTAATCAGAAAATAAACTCAAACGCCCTATCTCCTCTAGCCAAGAAAAATCCAATTTACTCCAACTTTGACTCTTCTTAAGTAGGGTTAATCTCTGCCAGCCACCTTAAATCACCCAGAATGCCCCCAAAGGAAGCCAAACACCGCCAAAGCAAGCCCTTATCAGGGTTCTTCTCAAAATCCCAACCCAGAGTGGTATCTGTGGGCCCGGGCCTGGTGGTAAAACAAAATGTAGCATTGGTGCAGTGCAGCTGACATTTTGTTAAATGAATGTCTACATGATAAAAGATGTCCTGCCTGCGGCTAAAACATAGTCATATCACTCCCCTTAAAAGACAGACCTTCAGCCCAACAGAAATTGTACAACCTCTTCTAAAGTTTTACCATTTCAATGTTTTGTGGTCTCCCAGCTTGGATCTCATGATTTGATTCTGCAAGATCTCTACAGCTTTTTAATGTGTTATTTATAGTCAGTTGTTTTGTGATGTGCCTGTAAGTCACGAATTCCAGTTTGCAGTACGAGGGTTCAATTGGGGATCTCCTGGGTTGACTTTACTTGCTCCAATAAGATGGCTGCTGATTGCCAGCCAGCAAGTTGATCAACTTCCATAACAAGATGGTTGGTGTTGTGCCAGCTAACGTCCATGTTGACAAGGGGTTAGCTCTGCAAGAATGCTCTTTGAGCAGATTGATTTAATAAATGCACTCAGCCCCACCAACATTCGTCCAAACAGGCACTTAGAATAGGATGTCACAAAATACCCACCAGATCCATGAAGTGTGCATGGTCCCAAATGTGCCTTAATACCTGCAGACCCAAGCAACTTCCTGCCAACTCTCTTTATTCCTTTTATACTGGACCAGGGTTCGTGTGCTTGCCTGCTGTAAGAGGATTCAATTCAACACTACAGCTAAGTCACCGCCTAGTCTATAATACTGAATGAAAACCCTTATTGATATATCTTTATGTCCAGTTCATGCGTTCTGGATGACTACCCCTATATAACACCCCTCTCTTGGAATCCCCCTGACCCCACTGAGCCAAGAAGTAGTTCTGTTTTGCAAGTTTAAAAGGTTTATTTGATAATTTAAAATATATATATATCACACTTTATAATAAATTAATAATTGAATATCACACTTAATCTGATATGATAAAGATTAACAACGGAGAATCTGGCACTAACACACTTCGTTATAATCACTAAGGAGTTGAGATGAAATGGATAAGGTAGCACACTGGTAAATAGGTACAGAAGTATAATGTGGTAGAGAATGCTTTATGTAAGCTCAGGTGGATGCAATATTCAATGAATGCAGTACAGAAAATACTCAATATGATTTCAACCAAACAATGTAATCACTTTTCTCTGGCTATTCACTCCCCCCCTCTTTATGCAATGCGAGGAAATGGGAGGAAAGCACACAGTTCTCAGAAATGCAATCAATGTAATTCAGTTCAATCCCCCCAAGCACGCTTACAGAAAACAGATAGGAGTTTTGAAAACACAGGCAAAATGCTTTGATATGTGCTAGCAATGGATGAGAAATATGCTGGAAATGCTTTTAATTCCCTTTCAGAGGTTCAGGGTGAGTGGTATCTAGTTAATATTAGTCCAGGCTCACACTAGCAATGATGCAGGGATAGTTAGCAGGTTAAACGAATTTCTGGCAAATGGACGGCAAGCAGCAGCAGTTTTTACATGTGAAGAAATTTGCAAATCGCGGTAAAATTCGCGGATGCGTGTTCCGCGATTGCGGTAAAACTATAAGGGGTAGGAATGCGGTTCTAGGTTCGTAGGAAAGCCACGATTCTAACCTTTCAGATGAAAGTTATTGCAAGTCTCTAGCACAAACGGTTGCGGAGATATGAGCGATTTTGTGAAGGTCGTTTTTCAGATTTGAAATTTTAAAGTTCAAAAAGACAAGTGCAGCTTGCAACTAGGAAATGACAAGTGACAGCTTTACAAATGACAGGTGACAGTTAGGAGGCAGTTCTACTTAGATTAAATAGATTGAATTATATTATTTTAACTAGGAGATTGGTTCCGCACAGTTTTCTAGGTACTCACACTATATTCTTGAGTGAAATGGGCCTCGCCATGGATCTGGTCAGGTTTTAAACTCGCCTCTGGTCTCTGCACTTCACAGTGATCTGGGTCAGCTCTCTCTGGATCTCTGGTCTGGCCTGATGGATTTGAAGTCTCTATGTTGCTCTCTGAAGGTTGATGGAGGTAAGTATGGATTTTTCCGGCAGAGCTTCCAGCGGCAGATGGATTTGAAGGTCCCTATCTGTCCTGTCTGTCTGCTTTTATGTGTTTAGAATGTGGGTGTGTTCTAGCATCACTGACCCTACCTCTCTCTCAGCTTCTAATTGGTCAAACTTCCATTTATCATTTGATTGGGGAATGAACTGTGAGTCAGAGGGATGTCATTTTATGGCTTGCAGATAGGACACTCCTCTGTCAGATTGCACACATTCTATATTTGATAATAAAAGACATATTTCACAGTTACACAGTTGCTTGAAATTACATATACATGGTGTGGCTGAATTTAGCCATGTCTCTGTCCAAATCTGCTGTTTCTAAGAGCTTGCATTCAGAAATGGCACATAATTGACTTTTTAACTGATTTTTCACTTTCTGACATTGACCCAACTTTACATGCATGTGTGCAGGGAGTATGGACATTAACTGATGAAGTTTCAGATTTTTAACATGCATACATTTAGAGTAATATCCACTTTTCCGCTAAAACCCCCCTGAACATACCACCGGTTCTAAAAACCTCTTAAACTGTGGGCAGAAAAATCACAAGAATTATGGTATCATTTATAAAATTTTCACATGTCCGCTCTATGAATGATCCATCTTTTTAAAGTTATGTTCTGGCTCCAAAGGGGTGTGGTTTCCTCTCAGCACAAGGTAGAAATACTGGTTTATCCAGTTCTGCCAAGCCAGCTTGCTCTCACAGGCAGTGCCCCTCCCCTTTCCTCAGGAGGAAGCCACTTTTTACGACCATTTACGACTCCTGCCAATAAAACCTTTGCCTGAGCCAGGACAGGACTTTGTTCAGAGCTCCTGTAGAGCACAGGTAATTCAATTATCAGATAGATGGCATATCCTTAGTGTGAGCAGCAAAAGGGCAGCTAGGCCTGGGAACACAGCTGTGACTCAAGTTTCACTCCTGATGGGGGTAGTTGCCAGGCAAATTGGAATCTCTTTAAGCTGTCATTTCTGTTCCCCAGTTTCTGCATTCAAATAAAACTAAACATTTTCACATATGCAGCTAGAAGGCTGATTCTAAGTTCAAAACTATGACATTTAAACAATTGCAAAGGCATGTGACACCAAACATAGGTCACTCATTTAATCTAAACATTTTCGATTTTAGTGTCTTTAAATCCAGTGCAACTTAAACTGCTGACTCCATAGCAGTTTTGTTATAAGCATTGTTTTGGGCTCTTCATTTCCCAGATTTTGTAGGCACACAACACTCCATTCTACCAAATGTCTGCTGGTGTCCAGTGAGTTTTTAGATGTGTTGCAATGTTTAAAATAGACAGTTTGAGCCTGCCTTCAGAGAAACACAGGGTGGTTTTAAACTGCCGGCTTTTGGATAGTGGTGAGTACTGGTACTGCACCCATTTTTGGGATTTAAGAAAATGAATTCCCAACAATTCTAGGTTGCATTTGGCAATCAGCATTGCCATTCCCAATGGTTTCAGACTACTGTGCGGGTAGTCCAATGGTGATTTTAAAGCGCTTTGAAGCTAACCGGCGCTACTGTTTTTCCTTTGGCAACCCATTTCCCTCATGGCAACCCGGCCTTTCATTCTCGCACTAGTGGGTGGCAAGTGAGGCAACCATTTCGGTGTGCGCACAAACTGCGCAGCTTTCCTGGATTTCGGCGCACATGTGGGTTTTCCGCCATCTTGAATTTTCTAAGCCCACAGCACCAAATGTTGTGGCATGATAGCTTAAACGTGGGTCAGGACACCCAACAAGCCCCCCCACGCGACTGCACTTTGAATTTGAGTCGATGGGGAGTCGCGTGCCCAAGGGTTTTGACCCACGCACCGGTCTGTCCGCATAATCTTCTTCCTCTTCTGTAGATGGCATAGTTCAGCATCTTCTTCTCCATCCGGTACTGATCGATCAGTTCTCCTCGCCGGTCCTGATGGGAATATTGGGCGGTCCACTGGGCCCATTGGATCTTCGTTCCCGGTCTCCGTATCATCCTCCTTGGCCCGTCTTCAGGTTTTCTTTCTCCTAGGACGACAAAGGAAGAGCGGCAATACCTACTCATAGACTTTTTCCACCACTGTTGAGATAGTGGGGCAGCATATGCATTTCATCATCACGAAACATTACATTCTTATTTTGAAAAAATAAAAACAGTATAACTAAGAGACAGTTTCATGCAAATCACAATATTTTAGAGACTAGATGTGGTATGTTTTATGATTGGAACAGAATTAGTCTGAGACAGTACCCGCTAGGATTCCAGAGGATTCCTCCAGTTGTTGCAGAGTGTGCCTGGGATGGCAACATTTCAACTGGTTTATGTGTACCCACTTGTCTTCCCCCGCTGCCAAAGGACCTTTGGGGATGTGGATTCTGTAGGCCACAGGAGAGATCTTGTCGATGATCTCAAAGGGTCCCTTCCATGTAGGCAAAAATTTGCGCTGCTTGGCCTGGTTCCTTTGGAAGTTGTATAGATAGACCCGGTCTCCCACCTGATATTCCTTCCTGGAAGTTTTCAGGTCATAATGGGTCTTCATGCTATCAGCTGATCTTTCTAGATTCCGCTGAGCATAAGCAAAAGCATGTTGGAGGTGTTTCCTTAAATTCTCCACATACTCATGAGTAGTGGAGGCATTTATCAGTGTCTGCTCTTGGGTCCTGTAGAGCAAATGCTGAGGAAGCACCATCTTGCGCCCAGTCATCAACTCAAATGGTGACATTTTGGTTGCAGATGAAGGGGTAGATCTGATAGCCATTAGGACCAGAGGTAATTGGATATCCCAACTTGGCCCAGAATCTGCCACAAACTTCTTTAATATGCTCACAATTGTCCGGTTATATCTCTCTACTGCCCCAGAAGAAGCTGGCCTGTAAGCAATGTGTAGCTTTCTCTTGACCCCCAGTATCTCCCACATCTTTGTCATTACTTCACTGGTGAAGTGGCTACCTCTGTCTGACTCAATCCTTTGAGGTAGACCAAAACGGGAAAAGATGTGGTTAATCATCAAGGCAGCTGCCGTTTCTGCCTTGCAATTTTGGGCTGGGAGACATTCCACCCACTTGGTAAACAAGCATGTCACAGTCAACATGTACTTATTCCCCCTAGCCGAGCGAATCACAGGGCCTATGAAGTCGATTTGTAAATCTGACCATGGCAGTGTCATTCCCCTCTTTTGTAGAGGCGCCCGATGCGTAAGGGATGATGGCTGAAATTGTGCACACACAAGGCACCCCTTCAAGTATTGGTCGAGGTCCTGCCCCATGTGTGGCCAGTATGCAACCTCTCTTAAGATTTCCAATGTTGTGTGAAACCCCCTATGACCGGCGGTGGCCGCATCATGGGCGTGACTTAACATCAGGCTTCGGAATGAGGTAGGAACCACCCACTGATCGTGGCCAGCTTTGGATTTCCTTACCAACAAACCGTCTTGGATTCGGAACATTTTTGGACATTTCATCAACACTCTTAGGTCCTCTTTCCCAATGTAATCGGTATCCGTCAGGGGAAAGTTCTCAGGGTCCTCAAGGTGCTGGTAAAATTTACCAATTATTGGATCCCCCTCCTGAGCTGTAATCAAATCAGCATCAGGGGTCTCCTTACTCCATTGTGCAATTGAAAGGTCGTTGTGAGCATTTGTCTGGGACCTAGTGATGGCAGTGACCTGGATTTCCCCCAACAGGGACTCAATCTCAATTAGATCCCCTTGGATGGCCCCGGTTTTGGCCAGCTGATCAGCTAAGTCATTTCCAGTTTTGTCTGGTCCCTCTACTTTGGAATGACCCTTGATCTTTTTCCAATAGATGGTCATCTCATTCGAGGTGACCAAATCATCAATGTTTTGGATCAACTTCCCATGTTTCAAGGGTTTGTTGTTAGCACATAACATGCCTCTGGTTTTCCAATTAACCAGGTGCTCCACGAACCCGTTCCGTACATAATCCGAATCTGTGATTATGACCAGTTCGCGGAGTTGATGCTGGACAGCAGTGAGGATGGCCTGATGCACAGCCATCAATTCTGCCACCTGACTACTTCGGGGACCAATTTTGTATCCAGCGGAGGGTTCTGGGGACTCATTCACCCATGCATTCCCTACGCCGGCCACCAGTTCTTTCTCCCCGTTGTTGTCAACATGGTAAGAGCATCCATCCACATAGACAGTGGGCATTCCCTCACACTTGTCCTCTTCAAAGACTTTGTGTGGGGAATTAAGGTATGCCTCCGTGTTGTCCTTGATTTTTAGACTTTCGTCCTCGAGACAGTTTTCTCTGGCACAATCATGCAAGTCAGCCAGACCTTGCGCGAGGGGACTCTTCTTGTTTTGACCATATCGGACCTCCACAGGAAAGCCTTGCATTGACAGAATCCAGGAAGTAATTCGGGAATTACTCACATTTCCGGCCCGGATTCTGTCACTTTGGAGATATTGCAGAGGCTGGTGTGGAGTCTCCACTATGATGTGCTCCCCCTGGATAAACGGGCGGTAATTCTTCAATGCCCACACCGTCGCCAGGAGTGCCTTCTCACAATCGTTGAATTTCTCCTCCACAGAGGATAAAGTTTTGCTCGCATATGAGATTACTTTTTTGACCTTGTCATGCTTTTGGTATAATACTGCCGTCAAGCACGTATTAGAGAACCCTGTCTCCAGGAAGAACTCCTTGTTTCTGACAGGGTAAGCTAGGCAAGGCGGTTGTGAGAGGCTTCTCTTGAGTTGTTTTACTGCCTCGGCTTGTTCTGGACCCCATTCCCACTTGACCCCCCCCTTCAGGAGATGAATCAGGGGTCTGGTGATCTCTGCGTAGCCCTCAATGAACTTTCTGCTGTAATTAGTCAGTCCAAGGAGGCTCCTTAGTTCCCGCAGAGTTGTGGGGTCTTTCAGTTTCTGAAGTGCTTCCACTTTCTTTTCCTGGGGACAGAGACCCTGAGGAGTAATCTCATGCCCCAAGAAATTAACACGGGTTCTACACCACTGTGCTTTCTGAAAGGAAAGTTTTGCTCCGGCAGCCCTCAACTGTGTCAGAACATAACGGATCTCCGCTATGTGTTCCTCCACAGATGAACTTTTGATGAGGACATCATCTACATAAGCCAGGTTACCCCTTGCACCCAAGTCAGGCATGGCCTTGTGTAGAAAAATGTTGAATTCATTGCCGGAGTTGAGGTATCCGAAGGGAGTCCGGGTCCAGGTGTACTGCTGGCCCCCAAAGGTAAAAGCCAGCTTGTATTGGTCCTCCCTACTGACAGGCACAGTCCAGTATCCATTGGTCAGGTCTATTGCAGTGAATACCTGTGACCCCTGGATCTGGGCCAGCCCTTGGTCAATGTAGGGCAGAGGCCATCGGGAAGTATGGACCCGTTTGTTGAGCTCCCTGAGGTCGGCACAGAGTCTCCACTGGCCGTTTGGCTTCAATATTCCCAGCACCGGATTATTGAAGGTGCTGTGGACTGGACGGATTATTCCCCGGGACTCAAGGTTCTTAATTATTTCAGTAAGGGACTCCATTGATGCGAGAGGCAAGCGATATTGCTTCACAAACACAGGAGTCATGCCAGGGTCCGTGGGGATTGTTGTTGTGTGGATGTCAGTGCGACCACAGTCATATGAGTCTACCGCAAAGAGATCTTGGAAATCCAAGAAAACTTGTTTCAACTTTTGCTTTTGTTCCAGAGTCACACAGGCATCAGCTAGGTTGACTCTCTCTTCCACCATCTGCCTGAAGCCTGGAAAGACTTCTGGTTTGGCTATCTCCGCGGCCTCCTCCAGCTGGGTGGAGAAGTCCCTGGTCAGAGTGCTGATTTGGACCGGAGGCTTCAGGTGGGAAAGGCAGCCCTCATGTACCTGGAAAATCACCTCATCCCTCCTGAAGTCACACGTCACATCTTCCTTACCATAGGGGCAGGAAGTGTACACCAGGAAGTTCCCCCCATGCCGGGTAAAAATCCTGTCTGGTGTTGTATTGTCCTCACTGTCACTGTCAACACAGTCCTTGGGGATTGGTCCTAACAGTTCATTTACAAGATCAATGGAGAAATGTCGGTCATCAACCGCCATTCCAATAATGGTGCCTGCGGCTAGAGTAATACTCTTTAAGTCGCTGTTATCCACCTCTATTGGAATGGTGTCATGTTCTATGTTGACTAATGGAGTTGGGTTTACCCCCAACCCTTGCTGTTGGAGAGAAGCATTTAGATGTATGTAAGCATCAGGGTTTTTCAACTCTTGTCCCCTTTTAACTTTCACTTCCAGGGAGAATTGTCGGGTCCTTTCTGGGATGGTGACTTCCTCTTTAACCTGAATTTCAACTGCATAAGGTAGCAATTGAGCTGACCTAAATGCTTTTTCTGGATCATCAAAGCCCATGGGATTATCCGATAATCGGGACCAAGCTTTGAAGTTTATTAGGTCCAAACTAATGGCAAAGCGATTGAGAATGTCACTGCCTAAGTAAAAGGCGGCAGGGACGTCTCGCACGACCCAACAATTGTGGACTATGCTCTTGTTGCCCATGGAGATTTTGAGCATACACCTGCTTGGCAGGAGATGTTTTGAATTGGGTGCTTCCAGGTCCATTTCCCACTTGTCTATCAGTTTGAAGGTGGGAATGGCTGGATCTTTTGGGAGTTGGCGAAACATGGCTTCGCTGATGAAGCTCTTACCGTTGTTCACACACACTCGAGCGAGAACAGAGTCCTTCCCATCATTTAACTGAACAGGGATGAACAACTGCTCTCCAATTTGCTGAATATCAGCCAGGCTTTGAGCTGATTTCACATCTTTCTGGACTATAGGAGTGGGAGTTTCAGATTGTGGATTGGTATAGAATTTCAAAGTGTTTCCTTCCAGCGTGGAATACCACTTTAGACTGGAAGGAAGGTTGATTTTCAGAAATAGAGAGGACCCCCCATCACCAGTCTGTTGTCCTACTGCTATGACTGTCACGTCTGGAATTTGGTGGTTCTGGAAGTGAAATTCTACTTGGTCAGATTTTTGTTCAACCATGTGGCAGGTGCCGTTTAAACTAACATGGTTGACACTCTGTTTTAATTTTATGGGTCGGCTAGTCTGGGTCCAGAGGACCTTGTTTACGCAATCAATTAGGGGTGACAACCTTCTCAGGAGGTCATTCCCTAGTAAACAAGGGGTGCCCTCCGGGGTCACAACTATGACCGGGTGTTTCAACTTATGTCGCCCAATTTTAATGTCCAAGTCTGCAGTCCCCTCAACGGGAATTTCCTTCCCGTCAAAGTTCTGTAGTTGTCCCGGAAGAGAGGTGAGAGGAATTTGGTAATTCTCTCCCCTTCCTGCACTCAGTTCGTCAAAGGCCCTTCTGGACAGAAGGGTAGCTTGAGATCCAGTGTCCACCAGTGCCGAGATTGTACCCTGCCCCTGTACTTGTACCGGGGCATAATATCTTCCCTCCTTCTCCTCAAGGGGGCACAGGTAATGTACATTTTTGGACAACTGGTGGGCTAACTTTCTTTTTTTGGACATTGCTAGCGAAGAGATTTGGGCAGAATTCTGTGGAGAGTCTTGGGAATCTGAAAGAAAAATTTGGCAACTGGAGATCAGAGCCATTGTGGGTTCCCCTGGTTCCAGTTCTGGGCCGCCCCCCCCTTTTTGGAGGCAGTCCCCAGTATGGGTTTGAACCCGGGGATTTTCTTGCTGTTGGTTCTGGGATGAGATGGTGGGCGGCGGTAGCTCAGTCTCCACATCTCCCCAGTCTGGATTTGCATCCCTAGGGACCCATTTTTCTTTGGGGGGAGTTCCCCCCTCTCTGAAGGAGAAGATCCTTTTCCCAGGATCCTCTGAGGATCCCTCTCCCTCAAATTGGAAGATCTGTACCTCCTCCTCAAACTGAGTCTGTTTGGGTCTTTTGTTTCTCCTACCCCCCCTCTGCTCCTTAGGAGGCAGACTTTCAGGGGCAAGAGATTTTGTTTCCGGTTCCTGGGTTTCCAGGGGCTGTTTACAAGTGAGGAAGGAAGCTTCCTCCAAGGCTTTACACCCCCCTTCCCTTTGTGCCTCCTCCCTGGCAACCGGTGAGTTATCGGGGTGCTGCCCCCGTCATTGTTCTGGAGCACCAGGTCCAGAGTTGGGTGTGTTCTGCACCGGCAGGCCCATCTGAGGGTTCTGCTGAGCCCTCAGTATGTGACCCAGATCCCGCGCCATGTTTTGAACCTGGCGCTCTAACTGGGAAACCCGCTCAGGCTGATACGGGGCCCTGTTTTCTCCCCTGGGCTGATCCCGGGAAGGGTAGCTGTCCCTCCTCTGGTAATACCCCGGGTTGGGAAGATTTGGGTACCCCTCCACCCTTGGCCTCCCCTCTACCGGATTCAGTGGTCTGGGCTCAGGGAATTGGGGAAAGAAGGATGGATGGTTTTGGGGCTGAAAGTCGGGTGGATATCTGGGGAAAAAGTTCTGCCCAGGGTTTGGTAAATTTCTGCCCTCCTGTGGGAAGTTTGGAGGGAAGTTCCCTGGGTTAGGTGCTTGGCTGGATCCCCCCCCCTTGGGCTGGAGGAGTCCACACATAACCCAGGATGGGTCTGTTTCCCTTGTAACGGGGACTTACATAATCAGGAGAGCGAGGGACCCCATTTGTGGGGCTGCCTCCTTGGCTCCCTGCCTGTGACTGACCCGAGGACCTCCTGGGCCTAGCATTATTAGGTGCAGGTAGGTTTTTAGGCCCCCCCATCTCCAAATCCAAAACGGGGGTGACCTTTACCTCTGCCACCTTGGCAGCAGCAGGGGTGCTGTTGGCTTTGGGGTTTTTCTGGGCATTACTTTTGCTATCTACCGGTTTCTGCACCTCATAGATCCGGGTAGCCTGTTCAATGACCCAGTCTAAAGATCTTTTCTCGTGAAAATCCCTCACGAGCTGGGTCATGATATATTTGGGCAAGGCATGGAAAAACGTATTAATAAATTCCCTGCTATCCGTGCGCACCCCTCTTGTGGTCTGTGCAAAAGCACGCTTTAACTCCTGCACAAATTCTTGTGGGGCCTGATCCTCCCCACATTGCAAATTGTAGGCTGCCTTGCGAGCCTCTTGAGGATTTTTGTGAACAGAAAAATGTTTCAAGATGGCCGCCTTATAGGTGGACCATCTTAAATGATTTTGGTCCTCCAGCCCCGCAAAGAAACTGGAGTATTCCGGGGAGAAGGTCCACTTTACATATTGAATACAGCTTTGGCTGTCCTTCAAATGGAAAGTCTCCATCATTTGTTCAAACAACTCTAAGTGCTCCCAAACAGAATACTTAGCGTTCTTATGGTAAGGCGTGATGACGCTCCTGATCGCCTTAATCTGCTTTAAGGGGTCCTTAAGCAAGGCCCTTTTTGCCTTATTGGCCTTTTTGGTTCGGGTAACCCTTGTCCATTCTTCCTCGGACTCAGAGGCACTGCTCCCAGAGGTTCCCGTCTGTTCTTCCAGGTTTTCCCGGATTCTGCGAGCCTGGGAATGGTTGGCAGAATGTGGGGACCTGGTCTCCTGTGTCCTGCGCAGTTCAGAGGAGTCTTCAGATTCCTCCTTGCTGCCAGGATTTGATGAGTACCCCCTCCACTGACCTAACTGGGCAGAGGTTTTCAGGATGCCCTTAATGGGCCTACTCTCCTGGGGTTCCCCATTGAACTGTACTGTACTTGGGTGCCCATACCCGGATGCTCACCCCTCCATTCCTGAGTGGTACTGGCCTATGAGCCCCATACTCTTAGCTGGATAGTAATCTGCCATCCCTGCGGCCCTGTGCTCATGTGCGCCAGGGGACATGGGGGTGGTAGAGTCCAGGGACTGGGGGAGATGAAGGCCCCTGGTGTTAGGGCTCCTGCGGTTATTGTCAGGAGTCTCTCTTTCCCAGCGGACCTCATCTCTATCCACTCCTGCTCCCTGTTGCAATGCAAGAGCCTGCATTTGTGCTTTCAGTTCCTCTGTTAAGGCCTTACTCGACTCTATCAGTCTCTCCTGCATCGCTACCTGTTGTTGGAGCCTATCATTGTGTTGACAGAGGGCCTCATTTTCCCTCTGTGCTTCCTGGTTGGTCCTGGAGAACTGGGCCAGTCTTTGCTGCAGGAGGGTTACCTCCTGAGCTGTGTCCCTATTGGCCTGCTCCTTTCTTGCTAGAGCATCCTCCACCCTCCTGGTGTGCTCTAGCAAGTTCTGGTGTTCTTTTTGGAGGTCACCCAGTCCCTGGTGGGTCAGGTGATTTTCTTCCATTTTTCTTTTTAAATGGCAGACTTCCTGGCCTAAGGTTTCCCTTTCCTGACTGAGAGCCTGCATCTGTGCTGCCAGGTCGTCCCTTTGCCTTTGGAAGGCACCAGCATTCTGGCGCTCCTGATCAAACTCTGCCTGGGTATCCAGGTCTTTCAAAATCAGCTTGTTGCTCTCTACCTTCACTCTATCTAGATGACTTTGCAGGGTGGCTACCTGCTCCATGCATGCCCTGTTAAAGTCTAATTGTTGCTCCAGCTTTTTCTGGCTCTGCAGTAAGGAGTCCAAACTGTCTTGGTGCTCCTTCTGCAGGGCCAGAAATCTGGTATCCTGGTCAGCCTTTTCCTGTTTCAGTATATCCATATCCTCCTTTATTTTAGTGATGTACCGTCTGCTGTCATTTTCTGACTCCTGGCTCCTCTGCAGCCTCTGCTCAGAAGAGTCCAGATCAGATTGGGCCTTCTGTAATGCCATCTGTTGCCTATTTGCCAGATTTTGGCTTTCAGCACATCTATCCTGCATGTCTCCCACGTATAGGTACAGGTATGCTGCTATCCTGGCAATCTTATTGTGTTCCTCTTTGGCTTTAGGAGCCATATATAGTTCACTCAGGGCCACATGTAATGGACCCTGATCTCTCCATAAGTCTGACCCTGTTTCAGTGACCTGTCGCGTGATGGCCTGCAACCAGGCATCCTGGCCCTGCTCAGCCCATTCACCTCTCACAAATAGTTTATGTAAGAAGTGCTCTCTGGCTATTTTCATATCTACCAAGGTCGTCATTCTAGAGATTGGTCTCTGTCCTGACTTACAGAAGTTAGTATTTTATTTTTGCAGAACAGAACTTTTCTTGGAGTGTCCCTTTTGAGGAATGCTTCACAGCGTAATGCAGCGTGGTGATCCGACCGGATGTATGTATCCCGTCAGTTAGCACACTGTATTAAGCTGCACAAGTGGTAAATCTAACCCAACGTCTCGGCTCGAGCCCCCAATTTGTAAGAGGATTCAATTCAACACTACAGCTAAGTCACCGCCTAGTCTATAATACTGAATGAAAACCCTTATTGATATATCTTTATGTCCAGTTCATGCGTTCTGGATGACTACCCCTATATAACACCCCTCTCTTGGAATCCCCCTGACCCCACTGAGCCAAGAAGTAGTTCTGTTTTGCAAGTTTAAAAGGTTTATTTGATAATTTAAAATATATATATATCACACTTTATAATAAATTAATAATTGAATATCACACTTAATCTGAGATGATAAAGATTAACAACGGAGAATCTGGCACTAACACACTTCGTTATAATCACTAAGGAGTTGAGATGAAATGGATAAGGTAGCACACTGGTAAATAGGTACAGAAGTATAATGTGGTAGAGAATGCTTTATGTAAGCTCAGGTGGATGCAATATTCAATGAATGCAGTACAGAAAATACTCAATATGATTTCAACCAAACAATGTAATCACTTTTCTCTGGCTATTCACTCCCCCCCTCTTTATGCAATGCGAGGAAATGGGAGGAAAGCACACAGTTCTCAGAAATGCAATCAATGTAATTCAGTTCAATCCCCCCAAGCACGCTTACAGAAAACAGATAGGAGTTTTGAAAACACAGGCAAAATGCTTTGATATGTGCTAGCAATGGATGAGAAATATGCTGGAAATGCTTTTAATTCCCTTTCAGAGGTTCAGGGTGAGTAGTATCTAGTTAATATTAGTCCAGGCTCACACTAGCAATGATGCAGGGATAGTTAGCAGGTTAAACGAATTTCTGGCAAATGGACGGCAAGCAGCAGCAGTTTTTACATGTGAAGAAATTTGCAAATCGCGGTAAAATTCGCGGATGCGTGTTCCGCGATTGCGGTAAAACTATAAGGGGTAGGAATGCGTTTCTAGGTTCGTAGGAAAGCCACGATTCTAACCTTTCAGATGAAAGTTATTGCAAGTCTCTAGCACAAACGGTTGCGGAGATATGAGCGATTTTGTGAAGGTCGTTTTTCAGATTTGAAATTTTAAAGTTCAAAAAGACAAGTGCAGCTTGCAACTAGGAAATGACAAGTGACAGCTTTACAAATGACAGGTGACAGTTAGGAGGCAGTTCTACTTAGATTAAATAGATTGAATTATATTATTTTAACTAGGAGATTGGTTCCGCACAGTTTTCTAGGTACTCACACTATATTCTTGAGTGAAATGGGCCTCGCCATGGATCTGGTCAGGTTTTAAACTCGCCTCTGGTCTCTGCACTTCACAGTGATCTGGGTCAGCTCTCTCTGGATCCCTGGTCTGGCCTGATGGATTTGAAGTCTCTATGTTGCTCTCTGAAGGTTGATGGAGGTAAGTATGGATTTTTCCGGCAGAGCTTCCAGCGGCAGATGGATTTGAAGGTCCCTATCTGTCCTGTCTGTCTGCTTTTATGTGTTTAGAATGTGGGTGTGTTCTAGCATCACTGACCCTACCTCTCTCTCAGCTTCTAATTGGTCAAACTTCCATTTATCATTTGATTGGGGAATGAACTGTGAGTCAGAGGGATGTCATTTTATGGCTTGCAGATAGGACACTTCTCTGTCAGATTGCACACATTCTATATTTGATAATAAAAGACATATTTCACAGTTACACAGTTGCTTGAAATTACATATACATGGTGTGGCTGAATTTAGCCATGTCTCTGTCCAAATCTGCTGTTTCTAAGAGCTTGCATTCAGAAATGGCACATAATTGACTTTTTAACTGATTTTTCACTTTCTGACATTGACCCAACTTTACATACATGTGTGCAGGGAGTATGGACATTAACTGATGAAGTTTCAGATTTTTAACATGCATACATTTAGAGTAATATCCACTTTTCCGCTAAAACCCCCCTGAACATACCACCGGTTCTAAAAACCTCTTAAACTGTGGGCAGAAAAATCACAAGAATTATGGTATCATTTATAAAATTTTCACATGTCCGCTCTATGAATGATCCATCTTTTTAAAGTTATGTTCTGGCTCCAAAGGGGTGTGGTTTCCTCTCAGCACAAGGTAGAAATACTGGTCTATCCAGTTCTGCCAAGCCAGCTTGCTCTCACAGGCAGTGCCCCTCCCCTTTCCTCAGGAGGAAGCCACTTTTTACGACCATTTACGACTCCTGCCAATAAAACCTTTGCCTGAGCCAGGACAGGGCTTTGTTCAGAGCTCCTGTAGAGCACAGGTAATTCAATTATCAGATAGATGGCATATCCTTAGTGTGAGCAGCAAAAGGGCAGCTAGGCCTGGGAACACAGCTGTGACTCAAGTTTCACTCCTGATGGGGGTAGTTGCCAGGCAAATTGGAATCTCTTTAAGCTGTCATTTCTGTTCCCCAGTTTCTGCATTCAAATAAAACTAAACATTTTCACATATGCAGCTAGAAGGCTGATTCTAAGTTCAAAACTATGACATTTAAACAATTGCAAAGGCATGTGACACCAAACATAGGTCACTCATTTAATCTAAACATTTTCGATTTTAGTGTCTTTAAATACAGTGCAACTTAAACTGCTGACTCCATAGCAGTTTTGTTATAAGCATTGTTTTGGGCTCTTCATTTCCCAGATTTTGTAGGCACACAACACTCCATTCTACCAAATGTCTGCTGGTGTCCAGTGTGTTTTTAGATGTGTTGCAATGTTTAAAATAGACAGTTTGAGCCTGCCTTCAGAGAAACACAGGGTGGTTTTAAACTGCCGGCTTTTGGATAGTGGTGAGTACTGGTACTGCACCCATTTTTGGGATTTAAGAAAATGAATTCCCAACAATTCTAGGTTGCATTTGGCAATCAGCATTGCCATTCCCAATGGTTTCAGACTACTGTGCGGGTAGTCCAATGGTGATTTTAAAGCGCTTTGAAGCTAACCGGCGCTACTGTTTTTCCTTTGGCAACCCATTTCCCTCATGGCAACCCGGCCTTTCATTCTCGCACTGGTGGGTGGCAAGTGAGGCAACCATTTCGGTGTGCGCACAAACTGCGCAGCTTTCCTGGATTTCGGCGCACATGTGGGTTTTCCGCCATCTTGAATTTTCTAAGCCCACAGCACCAAATGTTGTGGCATGATAGCTTAAACGTGGGTCAGGACACCCAACACTGCTCAGCTCATTATTCCTTTGGAACAAAACCAAATGCAGGTAGACTTGTGCTACAGAAGCCCTCACCCAGTTTCAGCCCCATTCTTCAGTCTGTCTTGCAACTTGTGAATGTAAAAGAGATGCTATAGATGTGAACCAGGCTTCCTGGCCAATAAAGAGTCCCCTCGCATCACTTTGCACCCCATATTCTTTCTGTTCAATTAGGGAAAAGAAGGGGCACCATAGAAGACATCCTTCTCCTCCACACACCCCGTTCCCCTTCCTGTCTTCTCCTCCTCTAGACAGGACAGAGGGTCGCAAAGAGGAAACATGATGCTCAGTGCCTAAGATCATCTAAGAGCTCCTCCACTTCGGACTCCTTTGCAACATTCAAGTGGTGGCCCTCGGGAAAAGATTTAAACTGAGTACTGATTTTCCTCAATAGCAAATAAGGCACCAAAGGTTAAGGATAGACCAGTCTAGAATGTCTTAGTGAAAGAACAATTATCTGATTCAGTTGTTGAATTTTAAAAATCTCATTGTTTAAAATCGAAAAAAAATATTTATTGTGCAATTGGTTTAACAATAAAAATTAAACGCATGTCTTTGCAAATTTAAAAGATAAACAGGAAATACATCATAATAAAAAATATTCCACATGGACAAATACAAATACAAAGTAGAAAATAGGACAAGAAAAATACTATTTAAATGCAAAAAGATTACAAAATAAGTAAATAATTAGATACATATAACCATCTACATAGAATTTCCTATACATAAATCCATATACAATAAAATGAATGACATAATACCTATCACCTAATACAATAGAAAACGCTGTTTCATTGTCCTGTTCAACTGTGTCCCTTCCATACATTATCATTCATTTAGCTAAAAGCATGACTTTTGATTGATATTAGGGGAACGTGTTCTGCCGGTAAAGTTAAGTACTTGGAATGTGTCCCCGACTGTGAATGAGTATAGTACCTTCTTTTCCCTGCCCCCCCCTCACGGCTCAGATCTTCACTTAGCTCTTTTCCAGTTCTCCACCCACAACTCTCCAACTGGGGCCATGAAGCAGCTCTGTCCACAATGGGCACCTCAAAAATCACCAATAATTAAAGATGATATCCAGCAACTCTCTGATCTTGCCTTGATCTGCGCTGGGGCTTTCTGAGATCATCTGCAGACAGTCTAATGGAGGGAGCTGCAGAAGAATGAGGCATTCTTGAAAGCACTAGAAGCAGAGAAAAAGGCCCATAACCATCGTTTTAGTACCATGGTTACCTCATTTCAGACCAATACTACAGTGTTCTATTTTTGAATGCCTATGCCAGGCTGCTACAGCCCCCACCCCGTGCCATTTCACCTACATGCACATTTAAGTTTCTAAAGAAGGAATGAAAATACCAGTGGCTGCTCATATTAGCTTGCTGTAACAGTATTTCAAATTCATGTATTGGCTATGTGTGCGCGTGTGTGCATGTTGGTGTGCGTGTGTGCAGATGTAGGAACCACATAAAAAAGAGCATATGTATTCAGGCAGCGTTTGAGTTTGGAGCATGCGCAAACCCTGGAATGGTTTCTTGCACATGCTTGCCTTTAACTTCCTTGTTAGCTCTATACAAAACGCAAGGATACAGAGACCCTCCATTTTGCAACATGTCGACTACTCTTCTGGGCAGCTCCTGTCTGCCATTCAGATTTGCTGCTGGAACTGACCTTGCTACAACCCCCAGTTGGTTGCTGTTCATGATAAAGGCTGCAGAATTATTGGAGCTTTGCTGCATTTAGTTAATTGTACCACAAACCTAGGGTAAGGGTAATCTTACATTTGGATTAAGCTTCTCACTGCAAAGCACCCCACAGACCCCACAGCCACTTCAATGTTAGGTCCTGGGTGCATTGGTCTGGAGAAAAAGATTACCCTTCCCTCTAGACCCCATTCCAGTTCAGATTTTTCACTGAGAATCCCCAAAACGAGCTCCGATCTATGACCCGACCTAGCAGCTTGCCACAGAGATATAGACCTATGGATGACAAGAACCCTCCTCCTTCCGAACCCAGGGAAAACAGAGATCATGGTGTGAGGCAACACAGCTCTTCTCCCTCAACCACTCCCATGGCTGCCCTCCCTCAGAATTGCCACACCCCCCCCACCTCCACGACAGTCAAAAACATTGGTTGCACAATGGACTTTGGTCCTAACCCTTCCCCACCAGATCAATAATGTATCCAAATCCTGTCAGTAGCACTTTAAGCTTCTGAGACGCACCTTCCCTTACTTCACCTACCCCAACAAACTGGCTGCTATTATGTTCATTGTCATATCCACACTGGACTATGGAAACTCCATCTACTTGGGTGCACCGGCCTACCAATTTAACAAACTCCAAAGTGTCCAAAACGCGTCCACAAGACTCCTTGTTGCACTGGGACGAAGGGATCACATCTCGCCTGCTCTCTGCACACTTCATTGGCTCCCTGTTGGATGAAGGGCCACTTTCAAAATTGTATGCATCACCCACCGAGCAGTTCACAAGGCCGGCCGGGGATACTTAAAGGAGAAGATTATGCCCTACCTCCCAACACGCACCCTAAGGTCAAGCATGGTCCCCCTGCTAGTGATTCCAGCATCCAATTTAGCCAGGATTTGAGGGACCATCTACTCAACCCTGGCACCAACAATGTGGAAATAACTGCCTCCCCACATTCGACCCATTGAAAACCTGGCCTTTTCCCTAAACCATGTAAGGGACCACATAGAGCCGCTAAACCCTCCACCAATGGCCAGATTCTGGATAGATCAGCATTATCTCCAAAAGTAGGGACAGTCGGGGCATCAAAGCCGGCTCAAGAGATCAGCAGGCTCTGAGCTAGGTAGCTATTGGCTCGACTATAATGGCCTAGCAGTCGGCCATGCACTCCCCAGCACTCCAATCCCAATGCCCACGACTCCAAACCTAAGACTTGACATCACTATAATCATATGCTATGGCCAGGCAAGCTCATTGCCACCCGACCAGACATTCCCCACATTCTAAGGCCAGGAGATGTCTTTCTGTGTATATCAACCTGGAAACTGTAGCCCAACAGCACCCATGTTCTCCGCTATAACTGAGCTTAATCATTATCATCTCTTATGCAAGCACGAACTATCACTCCAGTAGATGCCAACCGTTTTCATACAATCCTATCCGTAAACCTTTGTGCACAACCACAATCCCAGAGCGTAACAGCTCCTCTGACAGAAAATGTGATTGGACTTGTTCTAGCTAACCTGTGTCAAACTTTAACCATTCTGGGAATTAACACACAGAGCCCAATCGCAGGCTCCCCTGTCAGTCAACTACGTTTGGCCCTGTTAACCCCATGTCAAGCTCTACCTATCTAGGAATTAACACACAGAGCCACTACCACAGAGCCTCATAGCACTTATGTTTCAAACACTATGATTGCGCCATATCATGTCACATATTTGGTAAACAAGGTGATATGTGCTAAGGTCAGGAAACCCTGGCATACCGAGGAATAATGTCAAGAACTCCCTCACCCGTGGCGCTACAGCAACTATGCTTGGTTGGACTCTCCTGAGAAAATGCACTACGGCCTTCAGCCAATCAGTTCTCGAGCACTCCTGCTCTCGAACGGACAACGGTGTTATGATATAATTACACACCTGAAACCACAAACGTATCAGAAATGACCCAGCCACCCGCCATAAACTATAACCAGGAACCCAGAAAATGGCCCCTTTTGCACTTACAACAGAGCCACAGGAACAAGGGCGCTCCAACCCGGCAAACACAACATACTCTGCACCAGCCAGAAAATCTCTCTCGGAGATCCACTACCACGAACCACGGGGACCGACACAGTCAGCTCATCGGGCTCTGGAAAGTAACCAGGAGCAGGGGCCTCCTACCAGTAAGCATGCACACTCTTACCAATATGCTCATACTCCACTTTACACCGACAAACAATAAAACGCAGCTATACCCGTCGATCAATGTCTGCCTGGCTGAACACATAGCTAGACTGCTCCTTCAACACTTCAACAGTCTGTTAGAATGCAGTTATACCCCACAAAAAAATCAGCCTACCTGCACATATAATCTCATATGCAGGCCCCACGGCCAGCAGAATGCAGACTCAGAAGCCAACTACCTTACTGCATGCGTTCCACTGATCTCTCACAGCCACTGCACCTGGCATAGCATCAGAATGCAGCCACCTCTGCGCAAACCGCAATGGCTGCACACATGCTGAGTGCACCCAAGAACTATATGCTACCCTGCTCTCTCCGCTGACCTGCACTATGGCCCCCAAGGGTGTACAACCCACAGCGCTTTGAGATCATACCAATGGAATCCAAGGCGTTATACAAATGCAAAATAACATACAATAACATAACATGAAGGGAGACTGGTTTCTCCCTGGATTTGTCTTCCTCTAAGGAAAAAGCCATAGGCTAAAAACAAAAACGCCAGGAGCATGGATGGAGGCTGACAAAAATGTCAGTGGCAATAGAATCAAGGGCCATCTGGCACATTAACATACTTAACTATAAAGAATCTCTATTTTGCTTATCTTCTTTTTTAAATGATTAAATATGGGGTATTGCACCCCCATATCCCAGTGTCAGCCAATTTCACACCCCTCTGCTTCTCACCCTTTTACACCACGTTCCACCTTTCCCCAATGTTCACTTTTTATGGCCTTCAACTTTGACATATATTCCATTTCCCAACCTTCTTTTCAACAATGATGGGGTCAATATGGTGTGTTCACAAAGGTCTGTTCGCATTGGTGACTGTACAGATATAGAGGTAGTGGCACATCCCCATCATGTCACTGCCTGCATATAAAATGCCAAAGCCAAATTACAGGAAGGGTGAGTATTTCATATGCTTGCCTTGATAAAATGAGACAGGCTCTGCAAATTTACCAGATCAACATAACAGAAAACTATCAGTATTCAAGTTAACAGACGTTTTGCGGAGGATAACCCATTTGCTTGTTTTCTATTACCACAACAATGTACATGCCGTTAAAAATTCCACGAGTCTCACATCAAGCCACAAATACAATCCAAACAAAACACTATCATAGACTCATAGTCAAATGATGCCATAATGGTGCCATGCTGTTCTTTAACAGCTCAGTGCATCATTCTGGTGCCAATGGCCCTCAGCGCAATGCTGGTCCTGCTACCCAGAGCGCAACGATGATCGCGACATCCATTGCCGCCATACAGGTCCACAACGTCCCTGGCACCATGTACAATCATACACTGATCTCAAAACGGCTGAGTCCACGTGTAGGGATCACTAACTTCTTACTAGATGGATATAGTCATGCAGCCTACAAAGAATAATAATACAAATGTTATTCTTCATAAAACACAATCATAAAATGATCACATAACATAAAACATCTTATAGAAAACAACAGAGGTGAACCCCATAAGCATAAGAAGAAAAGCACAACAAATATACTAAAAGGAAAAGACCCCAGTGTGAAATTTCACACAGAGTATATGTATTGTAGCAACAGGATTCATATATGTTGTTTCACTTGTGTTGTTTTTGTGTTGTTTTTTTGTTTTGTTTTATGTTATGTGATCATTTTATGATTGTGTTTTATGAAGAATAAAATTTGTATTATTATAAATATATGAAGATATTATAGAAGATTGTGTAATCTTCCTGGTTCCTACTCAGTAGAGACACTCTACTCACATCTTTTTGTAGACTGTATGCCTATGTACAATCATGACACTACACCCCCACCCCTACTTTCTCTTACGAGTCAAGATTTATCATGCAAATATTGCACAACCAAAGCAGGTTCCAAAGTCCATAATTAACTTGTTGACCTTCTTATGAATCCAATACTGCAAGCAACTCGACAAATTTGAGCGTCACAAATTTCACACTTCTCACACTCCACATGACCAACGATAGAGAGAGAAAACCTGGAATATAGTGACAGGCAAATGATCTTTCCCAAAAGGTTTTGACTGAGAGACAATGTCACACCACCCTCCTCTCAGCCTCTAATCATCAATCACCACTGGTGAGGATGTACATTTGTGAAAGACGGGTAGGTATGTAGACATGCCCATCTTTTGGCCAATCATGAGAGCTAATTGTAATATCACCACCTCTTTGCATCCCCCCACCTATAGCTTGATCCATGCATAACGCTCCCAGTGTGCCACTGTTAAGGGCCATCTTTTGTATCCTGGCCTCGCACCTGCCTAATCCTCACATTGTGTTCTGTCCATGACATACATACTTTTCACCAGATTAATCTCCAAAGTTGGTGAAGTCATGTGTTGTTGGGGCCGATTCCTTTGAAGCCAATAGAGAAGAATAACATTTTTGGAACGTGATTAGGGGTTTCTGGGCGGGCTGAGAGTACATTTTAGGGCAAATTAAATTGAGTGCGGAGAGTGTGCAGTCGCGCTGGGGATTTTGGGTGAGCTACTGCTGTGACTGTTTATAACATGGACTGCTGCTGGCCCTTTAATTATTCAAAACCACCTACAAAAACGTTCCTGTGGCATGAAGCGCCAGCGCAAGTGCGGAGAGTGTGCAGTCGTGTTGGGGATTTTGAGCAAGCTACTACTGTGACTGTTTTTAAACCGGACTGCTACTGGTTCTTTAATTGTTCAAAACCACCTACAAAACCTCTCGTTGGTGCCAACCGCCGCCGCGAGTGCAGACAGTGTGCAGTCTGTCTGCAGATGGAGCGGATATGGGTGTGGTTCAGCCCCCAAGATTGAGGGAAAAGCACTGCCTGCTTGGTGACTGAACACTCCCCAGAAAACTAGACTCCTGCAGAATGCATCACTCGGATACTACTGGGCATGAAACTGAGCCCAGGTCCTCGTCAGACAGCAGTGCTGGTAAGATCTTGGCAAAACTGTCTGAAATGTCTGAAACACATGATGTAACATCAAGTAGCACCATGACTATGGACATGGTCACTGTGGCCGCTATTACTTTTACTATTACACACGCTAGCACTTCCTGTATCAAACACATGGATATTGACAATGTTTTCACCGTGGACGGTAGGGGCACCAGCATTATTAAATCTCCTGAGCCCCCAGGTGTGATCACCGATATGGAGCATTGTAGCATGGTGACACGGGCTGGTTGCACAGATGGAACTCAAAAGCCGATCATAGAACTGGGAGCCTACCGATTTAATGGTGGAGCCCCAGCGCATGCTCGGGGGCCAGGGAGATCGGACACACTTCTTTAGTTTAACTAATTGCTGCTCATTTCTGTGGTCATCATCGCTGACAGCGTTATATCCACAAAGTTGACTAAATGATACAGGGACAGGGCTTCTGCGAACAAGTTGAAGCCCTTTCCAGTCTTTAAAACAAAGGATCCGAAAAAATCAAAATGTTCTGAACAAAGACTTTTTTTTATAAATGCCAGCATTTAAGAAACGGAACCCAGGATGTCACTAAAATAACAACTTGTGGCAGGGGAATAACGTGTGCACTAGGAGGCATGGGTGAGATAGGGGATGAAGTATTATTAGAAAATTCTGACCAGCTAGATCAGCCCACAGTCTTGGAGCCTACTGAACAGGGTAGGACATTATCACAGCTAGAAAGTGCAACTGTTCAATCAAGAGGCAGCACAGTGGCTTCTAGAGAACAAGCTCAACTGGTAGTGTGAATCCAAGAACCGACTATGAGCGGCCAACAGCCCATTGGTCCACTGGCAGCTTCCCTAGTAGTTGAAATCGCAAGGATTTCGAAGATTATGGAGTCGGAACCACAAACTACTCACTCATTAATTAACGATTCCACCTTGACCGCAAAGAGACAAGGCCTTAGGCACCTGGTGACCCTTTATCATAAGTATAGATAAAGGAAGGAAGAAAATTCAAGAGCCCTCTTAAAGCTTGGAATCTTCAGAATGCCGCTCACCGCTGAGTATAAACAGAAACCTAAGAACAAGGACACCAAGGCGAATACCGGCACACTCCGTGAAGGACCCAACAAGTGGGGGCATTAATGCAAGCATGATGTCAGTACTACCCATCACTTTAGCACTCTTTTTGAAGCTTCCTGAATCTTTAAACAAGCATCTGAAAGACCAATCTACTTTATTGGCTATGCTACATTGAAAGGTAATCTTCATTGAAGAGTTTGTTTCGGCGGTCCAAGGGACTTTGGATAAATATTCTGAACAGACTCTACATTTGTTTCAAAGAATGCTTGACCCATTAATCAATGAACGTAACAGCAGGAAAGAATGGAGAATGCGCTTTGAGGCAGAGTGACTCACTAAACATGTCCCAACGAAAACATCAACTGGCCGGGAAAAAGAAACTGCAAGTTGCAACTGCTGTGAAAGTTTAGGGTCAACTGGCAGACATCATAAACATTGTAGAAAAATCAACAACTGAAATGAAAGAAACAAATGTGGATTCGGTTGATAACGACATCGACATCTTGCATGAACTACCATTTTGTGATGCATCCAGCCAGGAAATTGAGCACAAGATCACAAACATTTCAGGTTACGACACATTTTCAATGAGGGAATACTCAATCTTCTTGAGGAAAAAGAAAAGAAAGCAAGGGGCAAAACAACTCCAACAGCAAGGTATAAAATAATATAAAAACGTCGGCTCAGCAAAAACAAGACTGAAATCAAATGATTCAAGGAAGTTCAAAAGGAACCTACTCATTCCTCTAAGTCCCAAAGCTTCAAAACAGAACAAACTAAGGTCCACAAAACCTGCACAGGATAGGCAGACTATGGCCTCAGAGAGTGTGCATGAGGAACCAAGGCCTAATAGTGGAGGCGTTGATAAACAAAACAAATTGAAAATACTGTGAGAACATTTTCAAGCCCTAATCACTATTGGCCCTGACTGCGTCCCCATTTATCACCTCTGATTTTCCCATTCACAAAGCTCACCTTATAGTTTTGAATGATGAGCTCTCCATCCTGCGCGGAACGCAGGGGCGCGTTGATGGCCAGTTACTTCACTGGCTTGAGGATATTGGAAGAGTTCTAGACAAATCTTGACTCCAAAACTACTGGCAACGGGCCGTAAGTATATAGTTCTAAAGAGTTCAAAAATGTCTGAATAATCACTCTTGTCCAATTCCTTTGTTTATCTTGCATCTTAGACCCAAAAGAAGATAGTTCTGTGGCAGCTGAAAGCGTTCAGGTAAGAGTCTGTGCTATCCCACCCTGTCCGTTAAATGATGCCAAAGTTCAACTCGCTGCTGTCTCTTTTCTTACAGGTGCGGCGTAAGAAGATTTGGCGTGCTGGTGAATAATACCTCCGGCGGTAAAATCAGGTAAATATATGGTGGCAAGAGATTGTCCTTATTTGTTTCCCCTCGGCTCACCTTGTTGTTTTCTTGTCCCCCTTAGGTGCTGGAATGAGGCAACTTAACGATGGAGACAGCGTCGGATCGTAGAGATGCTGCGAGAAACGGTGAGTATGGCGCGGCGCTGCTGCCGGAGATGTGCCGTGTTTAAAATAAAGTATTTTTCTCGTTCAAAGGTGCGATGAATCCGGAATCAGGTAAGAAACCCAATAATGTTCTTGTTCTAACCTTTCGTCTTCTTTCCCTTCTTTCTAGGCGTTCTGGACTCAAGGCGGGCGTGGCACGAGGCTGGATGCTGACTGCAGGCACGCTGAGCGTTACGCTGCTGGATGCAGAATAACACAAAGCGTGTGCTGCCCTTCGGGCGTGGTTTAAATAGCCTCCAAAGTAGTCCCAGGTAAGTATTCCTCCACAACCACACCCGAGTAACAAAATAGTCCCTAGGTAAAGTAGTCCCTTCCAAGCCTCACGTGGGCTTGGATCTCTTGCAGCATGGTCTGCATCAGGTACGTTTCAACATATGAGCCTGGTGCCTATGGCGCCAGGACTGTTCCCCATATTAGCCTGGCGCCATAGACGCCAGGACTGTACCCATATAGCCCCTAACAAGGGTTGCTGGGCTTTCTCTGGGTAACATGATGCCTGCTTCCGGGGTTGCTGGACTTGGTCTGGATTCCCGGGGGTAGGCATCATGACAGCACTCCCCCCCAAGGCCCCTCCTAAAGTCGTTCTTCCCCTTGGTCCTGGTTTGTCTGGGAAATTCTGGTGGAATCTTCTCACCAACCGAGGTGCATGAACGTGGTCACTAGGTTCCCATGACCTTTCTTGTGGTCCGTAGCTTTTCCAGTCGATTAAATAAAAAAGTTTTGACTTAACCATTTTGGAGTCCAGAATACTTTTAACTTCAAATTCGGGTTCCCCGTCTACAAGGATGGGGTCAGGTGGCTTGGTTAGTCTTGTTCCAGGTTGTACTGGCTTCAGAAGCGAAACATGGAAGACGGGGTGAATCCGCATACTAGCAGGTAATTCCAATTTGACGGCCACCGGGTTGATAATGGCCTTAATAGAGTAAGGTCCCAAATATCTAGGGTTAAAGGTCCGCGTTCCCTTTAAAGGTATGTGTTTTGTGGCCAACCAAACTTTATCCCCAGTCTGGTATTGTGGAGCATCACTTCTATGCTGATCAGCATTTTTCTTGTATTTTTCTTTCGCTTGCTTCAAATGTTCAGTTGCTTCATTAAAGGCTTGTGTAATGGTAGCGTGCAGATGGTTCACTGCGGGCATTTCTAAGTCTTGAGTTGAGTCAAGTTCTGAGGTTCGAGGATGGTGCCCGTAAATGGTATAAAAGGGGCTTTGTCCAGTTCCAGAATGTACAGAGTTATTGTATGCGTATTCGGCAATCCATAGAATGTCCTTCCAATTACCTTCAGTCTGGTGTAACATACAACGCAGGTATTGTTCAAGAGTCTGGTTGGTCCTCTCCATCTGACCATCGGTCTGGGGGTGGTGACTGGTTGATAACCTCACGAGATTTGCGCCAATTGACAACATTTTCTCCAAAAAAGTGAAATGAATTGACTACCTCGGTCAGCGACCAATATGGAAGGAAATCCGTGTATGTGAACAATGTTTTCGAGGAACTCCTTGGCCAGGATTGAAGCAGAAGGTAATCCCTTTAAAGGAATAAAGTGGGCCATCTTGGAAAAAAGATCCACAATAACTAGAATGGTGTTAAATCCATTACATGGAGGTAGATCTGTAATAAAGTCTAACGATAAGGTGTGCCATGGTGTAGACAGGATATCCAAAGGTTGTAAAAGTCCAGCTGGTTTTTTCTTCTGACTTTTGTTTTGGGTGCAAATGCCACAAGACATTACAAATGACTTTATGTCTTTTCGCCAGGTGGGCCACCAGAATTTTCTCTTAATTTTAGCTTCAGTCTTTGCGATACTGGGGTGCCCTTCCATCAGGGTGTCATGATAATTGGAGATGACTAGTTCTTGTAGTTCCTTGTGTGGCAGAAATATTCACCCTTGATACTAAGGTAGATCATTGATGACCGAGTAGTCCGGGCCTTTCTTTACCCAGTCCTGCAGGGCTGTTGGATCGAAGAGTTGTTGGATCTTTACCTGAATATCCTCTAGTGTCTGTAGAGTAGTTATGCCAAGAATTGTTTGTTCTGAAATTATAGGTACCGGTTCTGGGTTCACATATGCTTCTCCCATCCCTATTCGGGATAAGGAATCTGCCTTATCATTTTTACAGCCTGGTCGATAAGTGATCACGAAATCGAACTTGGCAAAGAACAATGCCCATCGAAGTTGGCATGACGATTGGGCCTTGGCTGTTTTTAAATACTGCAAGTTCCGGTGATCGGTGATTACAGTAATGGTATGCCTGGCACCGAGAAGATAGTGCCGCCAAGCCTTGAAGGCGGATTTGATGGCTAATAACTCTTTATCATTAACCGCATAGTTTAACTTGGGTGCCGAAAACTTTCTGGACCAAAATGCTACTGGGTGAAGTTGACCAGTTTCAGGATCCTTCTGGGACAGGACAGCTCCCATGGCTAAACTGGATGCATCAGTTTCAACTATGTATGGAAGTTCAAGGCGTGGGTGCTTTAATACAGGTGCAGACGTGAATTTCGCTTTCAACTCTTGGAAGATGTTTTCCGCTTCTTCAGTCCACAAGAAGCGTTTGTTTTTTTGCAAGAGTGCTCTGATAGGGTGTACAACATGTGAGAAATCCGGAATGAATCTGCGGTAGAAATTAGCAAATCCGAGCATGCTTTGTACTCCTTTAACTGAACTGGGTGATGGCCACTTGAGAATTGCGTCCACCTTTCGAGAGTCCATTCGGACTTCTTTTGGAGTCAGGATAAATCCAAGGAATTCAACTTTCGTAGCATGAAAAACGCATTTTTCCAATTTTGCATATAACTTGTGCTGGCGTAGTTTCTCTAGGACTGCACGGACGTGCTTCACATGGTCTGATTCTGAAGAGGAGTACACTAGAATATTGTCTATGTATACGACAACACAGACGTCAATGAGTTCACGAAGGACATTGTTCATAAAATACTGGAAGGCTGCTGGTGCATTGCACAACCCGAAGGGCATCACCTGGTATTCGAATAACCCATACTTAGTGCGAAAAGTGGTCTTCCATTCGTCGCCTTTCTTCACACGTACCAGATGATATGCCCCTCGGAGATCTAATTTAGTGTAGATGCAAGCGTCCTTTACTTGGTCTAGTAATTCCGGGATCAGCGGCAATGGGTATTGGTTCTTAACTGTGATTTGATTCAATGCGCGGTAGTCTATGCACGTTCTGAGGTTGCCTTCCTTTTTTGGCACGAAGAACAAAGCTGAAGATGCAGGGGACTTAGATGGACGAATGAAGCCATTGGCAAGGTATTGGTCCAAGTATTGTCGTAGGTGAAGGTTTTCAGGTTTATTAAGGGCGTAGATCCTACTACATGGAGGTTGTGCACCGGGTATGAGATCGATGATTCTTTACTATGGTCAATGTTACAAAGGCCTTGTAATAAATGTGTATATATTTTTAATATAACACCTGCTTGGAGTAATTTGTAAGTGTCCTTGCTTTGTGTGCTCATTGCGGGCTTTCAGTCACCCTCACCCCTCTTGAGACCTAGTCTTGACCACCGCCATCGCTACCCTGATTGGTCTGGCTTGTCCAGAGGTTACCCTGTTCCAAGAAACTAGGCTGGCCTTCTGAACCTCTGCCCCTCCGGGACAGAGTTCAGAAATCCATTTTAACACGGACCAGGACCAGTACTGATCAACCACAGTAGCTTGCTCTCAACGATTAGTGATGTCCGGTCGGACATTAGAACATCCAGCACACCACCCGCTTTGAGCAAGCGGTAAAGCATGTACATAAATAGACTGTTGAGGGGGGACCAGTGTTCAAGGCGTTCCAATGTAGCATTGTTGGATCCAAACTTCTGATAATAAAGAATCTAGTATTATCCTTGGTTGAGGCAGTGGGGAAGGGAGTGATCAAGGGGTGCCCACTACAAAGCCAAGAGAGTGGAAAAAGGCCACTATTTAAATGGTGACATCCCGATTGCCTTCACTTGATACTTGCCCCACCAACATCAGAGCAACCCAGGTCGGAGGAGAACATAGCAGTGGGAAACAAGCAAGTACCAACATTGCTTGTGCCCAAGCGGCCAAAGATACAATGCCTTTAAAGGACTCAAGCGGTTGTGATCCCAGTAAGAGAACACAACACTGCACCCCCCCCTCATCTGAAGCAAATATCTAGTTTGAAGGATGGTAGAGCTCCTAGTGTAAATACTACATCTGAAAAGGCAACACCCTAGTGGGCTATGAACCATCTACCCCATCGCTAAACCTAGCAGGCATTTGATATCTTGGGAAGGGTGGAAATATGTTTACATAACGTCCCCAAACTGGCCCCAAACCATTATGAAACCCGGAATGCACTCTCAAATAAATGCCTACACTACATCCGGATGGTGAGGTGATGTTTATTTGCAACCCGGGAACAAATTACAAGCTGCAGCAGGAATCACCAACAGGGGGGAAATAGTAATGACTCAGAATCCATTTTGGGGCCCAGGCATGGCTAAGAACATAGTGGGCCTCATTATGAGTTTGGAGGAAGCCATGCCCTTCATAAGGGCATCGCTACTCCCAAACCCGGGTCCGGGTTCCCTGAATGGGGAAATACCGGGCCATTCTGACCTTGGAGGGCCCGTTATTTCCCCATTCAAGGAACCCGGACCCGGTCCATCCTCATTCCCATTTGAGCCCCCATAGGGCTCAATGGGAATGAGGAGCATGCTAACAACGGGCCTGTTAATGACGGGCCCATTTTTAGCATGCTGGGCCGCTCGCGGGACCCGCTAAGGTCGTCTGGTAAAACCAGGCGTCCTGAGCGGGTCCCGCGAGTGGACCTCGTAATGAGGCGGTAGGGGGTTAACGGCGCAGGCAGCTCTACCGGCGCCGTTAACCCCCTACCGCCATGGTCGTAATGAGGCCCAATGAGTTTTGACATGGGATGTCAGTCCCTGGCAAGCAGTCTTATAGAACTTAGTGCTTACTTTCTGGAAAACATGTCACAGCGGCCAGTGCTCTCGGGAGCAAATGCTGTTCCACTGGGGAAAAGGATGTCACTTGATCGTCTTTGGTCCAGATACTCACAGTAAATGGTGCACTAATACACCAGCGATTCCATTTCATCTTATGCCGAGATGTCTTTGTAATGAGCCCAGCCCCCCTGGAGACACATTTGGAAACTAGGGTAACCGTATTCAATTTAATTTAGTGCAATGTAATCATGATGAAATGTGATTATCTGTGATGTTTTATATTTGTTGTGAAATACGAATATGGCTCAACGCTGAAATAAAGTTATCACTGAATGACTAAATGTGTTGACATCTAGGGCAATTGAATTGAACACATGGCTCCCTGTGATCAGCCTATTTTCCAACAGTGGACAACTAAGTTTGGCACAAAGATCCTTCCTCACAAACCTCTTTTTTCCCTCTTCCTCTCTCACTCTCCTGAAATGTTGTTGGTCCTGTTCAGTGCTGTACACAGAGCACATTTTCCAGGACACTTAGTTGTTTTTCCAAAGTTACTAAGGCCCATTTTACTGCCACCTGTTAACCTAACTAGGCAACTGCAGCTAAGGGAAATTGCTGGAAAAAGGTTGCATGTATGAAGGTTACTCCTGGAGGAGCGCCGGAACCGCTTAAGAGGTGCCTCGTCATCACAGTGCCCTAGGAATCGCCATAGATTAACTTGTCAGGTCAAATGAATGCTCGGGCAGTAGGGTCAGGTCTATATTACATAAAGCCCTACATAAGCAACATAGCTCTGCAGTGACTGAGTTCTCAGACAAGGGCACAGTACTCTTAAGTCACACTATGACAGCTGTGTGCTATAAAGCAATCAGTTGCTTCAGGATGGATAGTTGCACCTCAGACATAGTCAAACACACAATATTCCCAAACCAACACACCACAGCTTGTAAAGCTCATGTAACTGTACCAGTTGCCGCTGTCATAGCAATTGCTGTTTTCTTGCAATATAATGTACAATTTATCATGTTTTTTATTCTTCAATGCAATATGCAGTTTGTCATGTGCTCAGAGAGCATGCCACTGTAATCAGTTACTTCTGGATAGAATGTCCAAACTCACTTTGCCCATGCCACATTTTTAGCTCAGCAATCTGATCCCATAATAGATGCAACAGTTCTGCCCGAACATTGTTTTCATGACAAAAATGGCATAATCAAACACACAGTACTCTTCATCCAACACAACACATAACTGTGTATGATAATGTTACAGTACTAGTCCTCTCTGCCAAAGCATGTTTTATTTTCCTACAATTTAATGTACAGTCTTGTCATGTAATATTCAGACTGTGGTCTACTGAATACCCAGACAATCCACTGTGCTTTTAGGCCATAACAATGGCAGTTATCTGCTATATAAGCATCCAATAACATAACATGTCCAGCTAGGCAATGCTAGAACTGTAAATGTTTTTACTGATGTTATGTTGTTAGGATTTGTATATCGGCTTTCACCGTTGGTATGATCTCAACGCGCTGTGGGTTGAACGCCCTCGGGGACCATAGTCCAGGTCAGTGGAGAAAGTTAGAGTAGTAAGTAGTGTGTGTGTGTGCACTCTGTATGTGTGAAGCTAGGTTGTCATCCTGGGGGCATGGGCCTGACCAATTATGACCTTGTGTAGTGTTGTGCCTGCAGAATGCAGTGACACAATGGAACTCTAGAACGGGGTGACGGTGAGGATAGTTAGCGATAAGTTACGGTTGGAGCCAGGACAGAGGAAGCAGTGCTTGCATTTAGATTGCCCTCACATTGTATATATTTGTATCCTGTTTAACAAATAAGAGTTTCCCCATTTACAGTGTGTCCGTGTACCATTGCATTAAGAGACACTACAGAGTGATGATGAGGGCTCACCAGCATTAGACAAAGGTGGGATAGGAAGTGCGGCGAGCCCTGAATCACGTAAGCTGAAGGGGCCCTCAATGATGTGAATCAGCTATTTGTGTGGTTTAGTGGCAGCCGATGCTGAAATAGTCAGAGAGACTAAAGGAAAGGACCCTACAACGTAAAGGGTCACTTATATGACGGGCAGCCATTTTGTGAGGTCAGGCACCTCAGACTGCATCTGCATTGGAAATAGGACATCTTCCTTGTACCAGTATATGTGTAAAAAAAAATGCTTCTCTTTCTGAATTTCATTGGACATTATAGTGAGCAACATCACTAGCAATACTGCAACTTTTTTTTAGGACTGACAATCCGTCTACACAGTGGAAATGTATAAGCACAGTGCTACCAATTTATTAGGAATGTGCTCATCATGGCTACCCAAAGGGGTGCTGGAGACATGGCCATTCACAGTGTGCCCCCACCGGCAATCTTTCTACCAGAGGTTGGTGAACTGGTTTTGCCCGGTTGTAGGTCAAATGGTCGAATCTAAATGGTCAACAGGACAAATGGTCGACACCAAAAGGTCGACAGGTCAAATCATCGAATTTTTTATTTTTTGTTTTTTTCACTTTTTTTTGGGGGGGGGTTCCCCCCAGCCCCCTTTTTTTTGCTCCCTAAACAAAAACCTAAAAAAATATATATAACTAAAAAAAAATGTGATCATTTGTCCAGTCGACCAAATTGTGTCGACCATTTGTCTGTCGACCATTTGACTAGACACCGTTTTGCCCTGCAAAAGATGGCACAGAGCATTTGAACATTTTGCCAATATAGTGTGTGGCACAAATTATAGTGTGGAGAGAAAGATATCTATATTTTTACATTGCATGGGACCAGCATGCCAGGAGAAATTTGAAGACGTGCCCGATTTTATGGCTGTTGAAAGTGGGCATATGAATGAATATAAAGAAAATTAGTAAACACTATGAAAAGAAATTGAGCACTATCCTAGAACAATATAAGTTTGGCAAACGAATACAGAAAGAAGGAGAATGTATGGAACAGTACATTACAGCTCTTCAGAAGTTAGCCAGGACGTGTAAATTCAATCAACAGCTGGAGGAAAGATTGAGAGATCAATGTTTGTTAGAATGCAGCAGCAGCAAGGTCTGAGAAAAACTGGGTGGAGGATGATCTGCCTCTCGAGACGGTCCTATCCTATGAATGGCTAAGGAGGTTAAACATACAGAGAAATGTGTGAAGACACTAGAGGGCAAAGTGAAATAAATCACAGTTAAAACTGCCCCGGTTAATACACCGCAACCACCCAGTGGGGAAACAATTGCAGTAGTTGCAAATCAGAGTGCAAGAAAGAAATGGAACAGTAATAACAGTGAGTCCAGATATAACAGTGATAACAGAGACACAACAAATAGAGACAACAGAAGGGGTTCAACTATGGAATTTCAATGAGGATGAGGCAGACAAAGAGGAAGGGGGCGAACTTCATCAAGAACATGCTATAAGTGTGATAGCCTTACATTCACGAATTGGATTGGAAATGAAGACAGTGATGAAGATGAAAAGTGTGTTTCAGCGGTGGGAGATGAAGAAGGAGATCTAGATAGCCCAAAAACTGTCATTCATGTCAATGGAGTACTGGTGGTGATGATGGTGGATTCATGAGCTAAATATACACAAATATAAATATTTTGGTCCAAATTTCTTCCATTACACCTCCAGAATTAGTGTATATTTAGCTCATGAATCCACCATCATCACCACCAGTACTCATGTCAATGGAGTACTGGTGGTGATGATGGTGGATTCATGAGCTAAATATACACTAATTCTGGAGGTGTAATGGAAGAAATTTGGACCAAAATATTTACATGAAGTAGCCATTAATCCAAGATCTTATCGTGGAGCGAAAATTGACCTAATTGGCTGGTTCAAAGCAACTTTGGGTTTCAAAGAAAGACACGCTGAAGGGTGTGTATATGTCTCAAAGAACGGGGCATCTCCTCTTCTGAGCTATACACACCAGAGGTTGCTGAAGGTATGGCTGGATCTCAATGCGGTGGAAGCAGTCTTTATGATTGATAGTCCAGAAAAAAGTAAAGAAGTAGTACAAACTGAGGTATTTGAAGATTAAATTGTTTGTTTGAATGGATTTACACATCGTATAATACTGAAGCAAGGCTGTAAACCAGTAGCGCAGAAAATGCGCAATGTTCCAATATCGATGAGAGACCAAGTAAAGCTGGAATTAAAGAAGCTGGAAGAGCAGGGAATCATAGAGCGCACTGATGCATCTGAATGGGTGGCACCTCTAGTTGTAGTGAAGAAGAGCTCAGGAAAAATCAGAGTCTGTATTGACCTAAGATAACTCAACAAATGTGTGATATCTGAAAGGCATCCTCTACCAAACATACAAGAATTGATTTCTACAAAGGGTCCAGCTAGAGTGTTTTCGACACGTGACCTTACATCAGCTTACCATCAAGTTAAGTTACATAAGGAATTTAGGCATCTCGCTGCCTTTATTACGCCGGAAGGATTATTCCAATATCGCAGGATGCCGTTTGGTCTTATATCGTTAGATTCAGTGTTTCAGAAGATCATGTACAGAATATTTTATGGAGATGAGGGTGTCATCATCTTTCAATATGATATTTTAGTGTATGCTGAGGATAAAGAAAAACGTGACAAAAAACTGGGGAAAGTCTTCAAGAAATTGAATGACGTAGGTATGACTCGCAGTAAGGAGAAATCAAACATCAACAGAAAGGAAATTGAACACTTGGGACATGTGATCTCTAAGGGAGGAATTTCACCTAAGAAAGATTTGACTGGTGCAAACATGGTTACACCTAATTGCAAAGAACAGGTCAGGAAATTTTTAGGTATGGCAGAATACTATTCAAAGTTCATTAAGGGGTTTGCTGACCACACAGTTTCCTTGAAAGGAATGATGAAAATGAACAAGACATCAATGGTGCATGGGATGACAACTGTAAAAATGAATTTCTACCCTGCTCCCCCTTCCCTCCACCCTACTTCTGCAGGAGTCTGTCCTGATACATTCTGGTTTCACCATCACTGTCTTGTGACCAATGCTGGATTTGAGTTTTATGGACTTCAATGATTCACTGTGCATCATCCTTTCTCATGGCATCCCTGAATCATGCTGTTCCCATCTTCATCTTGTATCCAGGCTTGCAACATGAGGTGTTACTACTGACTTCTGTAATTGTATTCACCTTACCCTCTTGCTTCTCCACTGTTTTTGACTGCTTACTCTCTGTTCTCTACTCCTCTCCCGTTATCCCTTTTCCTATCTCCTTCCCTCCTCCCTTTACTTTCTTCTATGCACTTACTCTATCAGAATTGTCACTGGACCTAGTATGATAGCAACCTGGTCTGTCTCTTTACCCCCCTCTTACTTGGTCCCCCCCACCTCCTCCAGCACTATCTGAAATGTCATCAGTCCTAGTACGATAGTCGCTTGTTGTGTTCCTCCCCTCCCTTTCTGCAACTCTCTCCCTCACCTTTTGTTTTCTCTGGCTCTACCAGAAATGTCATCAGGCCTTGTACGGTAGTCGCCTGTCTGTTTCCATTTCCTTCCCTCTCTCTCCCTCCCTTCCTTATCTATGTCTTAGCTCTTGCACTATCTGAAATGTTGTCAGGCCAAGTACAATAGTTAATTTCAGATCCTTACTGTTCATGGCCTGTAAGAATGTCATTGTATATTCCCTTGTTCCCTCCCTTGCAGGGCTTTGAAACACATTGTGTACAGGTGCTCTATAGGAAGACGCACTGTAAATCAAATTTTAACTGTAATATATCTGTGAATGTTGTGTCTTGACTGTCGTGTAGTCAGAAGAGTCCTCTGTTCACAAGTGCCGCACAGAGAGAATCTAAATCACTCTCTGCACAACCTTTGAGGCCACAGGTGGGAGATGATCTTCCGGAACGGTGGACCTCTGGGAACCCCGAACCACTGTAAATAAAGCACCGGTTAAGTAACAAGCCTAAGACAGCAATAACAAACCAGACAACAAGGGAGTGGAACGGTCTTACCAATAAGTGGCCATGGAGTATCTGCTGAACCTATAGAGGAGGTTCCGGGAACCAGCAAGGCTGTTTCCTTTTGCAGGGCAATAGATGACACTCAGCTGCGTGTGCCGGGCCCACCTGCTGCCAGAATCCGGACAAGGAAGCTGAGCGGAACATAGTACCAAAGGGTTAAGGAAGTAGAATGTCCAGAAGGCAGTCCGTGAATCGTAACAAAGAATCCAATGAAGCAAGAGCCAGAAGCCAGGGGAAATCGGATAGCAGTCCGTAGAGTAATCCGAGGTCAGTGTCCAAGTAGTCCGTAGGAATAACTGTAGCGCCGAACAGGGGTCCAAATAAACAGCTGTGAAGCACCGACGTGTTGTGATGTGGCTGTTTAAATACCGGCGCTGCCTATTACCTTGCGGTCACATGAGTCGCAACCGCATCACGTGAGCGTAACTTAGAAACACATGAGCGGGAGATGCTGGTCATGTGACGCGGAAGAAGCCGGTCTTGCAGTCGCCAAGGGACACGCCAATGGAACGGGCGTCTCCGCAAATAGGCAGCATGTCGAACCATGCGCGGTGGCACATGGGGACTCGTGGAAAGCACAAGTGAGTCCCGGAACCGGGAAAGAGGACGGGATGGAGTGGAGGTGCGAGGACGGGCAGGGGGAACACTAGGAACACTGAGGGGTGAATGTGTGGAGTGCGTGACAGTGAATTGCTGTAACCATATAACCTAAGCTGAAAATATTCATGCATCCTGCGCCCAAATACCCTTGGGTCTGAAGAAAGAAAGAAAGAAAGAAAGAAAGAAAGAAAGAAAGAAAGAAAGAAAGAAAGAAAGAAAGAAAGAAAGAAAGAAAGAAAGAAAGAAAGAAAGAAAGAAAGAAAGAAAGAAAGAAAGAAAGATTGATTATGATGGATGCAAGTAATGTTGGATTGGGAGCAGTCTTAATGCAAATTGATGAAGGAAAGGAGTATGTAATAGTGTTTGCATCACGATTGCTGAAGAGTCCAGCGAAGGCTATGCAACCATAGAGAATGAAGCTCTGGCTATCAGATGGATGGCAGACAAATTCAGGATCTTTGTGTGGGGAACCGGATTTGAGTTGCACACTGATCACAAACCTCTGGTTGAAGGGTTTTCCATAAAGGGTCTGGACAAAGTGTCTGGTAGAATGAGAAGATGGGTGTCCATGTTACAGGAATTTGATTTTATAGTGACAAACATTCCTGAGTGAGAAAATATGCTGCAGATTGTCTATCTCAGATGCCAACAAATGTGGAGAACAAAAATGTTGATGAGGATCAGGATATGAGATGTGAAGTATCAAAAACCTTCAATTTCTAAGCAGGAATGGTGTGAAGAAATGGCAAAAGATGAAATATGAGGTTCATCATCAAAGATTTAATGACGGGTGGATTAATTAAAAAGACTGCAAAGATTACGGATTTTGGAACATTAGAGATGATCTGTGCATTCAGGATGGAATTCTTATGAGAGGAGATAAGCTGGTGTCGCCATAGGGGATACGAGAGAAAGTGATACATCTTGGGCATGAAGGACATCAGGCAATAGTGAAGCACAGAATAAGGAACAGCTATTGGTGCCGGGGTGCGACACCCAAATTGAGAGGATCATCAGGAATTGTATCCTTTGTATCAACAGTGGCAAAGTGTGTGAGATTGAGAAATGTCCAATGGCTCTCACCGATATACCAGGGAGACAATGGGAAAAACTAGTGATTGATGTAATGGGTCCGATATGGAGTGGTGGATGTCATACATATTGTATTGTTGTTGTGGATGTGTTGACTAGAGGGGCAGAGCTGATGGGCAGAGCTGATAATGACTCCACGTGTCATGAACAGAAGTGTAATTGAGCTTTTGGAGGAATTGCGTGAGTGTGAGAGTTATACTGAAGTATTTTTTTACTGACAATGGGTCTCAATTCAAGTTAAAGGAAATGGGAGAATACCTCAAGGACAGGGCCATTGTTCACAAGACCAATGCCATATATCCTCCCCAAATAAATGGCGTTGTGGAGAGATATAACATGGTGATCAAAGAGGCCATTAGTTGGGTGCGGTCTAATGAGAGAGATTGTAAGGAGGCTGTGAAGAGAACAGTAGTGGCCCATAGATTCACACCGCACAGCATAACTGGAGTTTCTCCTTCTGAACACAGCAGAGGGAGAAAGGGCAGCACTAAACTATTTCCAGTTTGGATGGGTGATGTGACCGGTATGGAAGTTGTGTTAAGATGATGCGAAGGGTAACATCAGAGAAAGACAAATAAAAAACAAGACGTTGCAAGATAATAGATATATCAAGGAATTAATTCCTGCATGTGGGAGGCCGGGTCAGAATGAAATTGCCTGTGGTGTTGTGACGAAATGGTTATCAGTGGTCTAGACCAATTGAAGTGATAGAAGTTTTCAAACATGCTGTGAGGACGAAGGATGGAAGGGTATGGAACCTGGAGACAGTGATGGTTGAGAAGTCGAGGCATGATGGAGACATCAGTGGAAGGAAAGTTGTGAGGGGGAACAAAGGAGACTGTGGTAGATTTTCCATGTCGTATGTGACAGGCATTTCATTGGTGACATCAAGATTTGGAAGAGGCTACAGGAGACCTGGATGACTGTTCTCAATCGTGAAAGAAGGGGGATGTGTGCTATCGTGCCTGCAGAATGCAGTGACACAATGGAACTCTACAACAGGGTGACAGTGAGGAGAGTGAGCGAGAATTTACGGTTGGAGCAATGACGGAGGAAACAGGGCTTGCATTTAGATTCTCCTTCCCATGCATATATTTGTATCCCATTTAACAAATAAACGTTTCCCCATTTACACAATGTGTCTGTGCGCCTTATGATATATCAAGGTGAATTGTTGAGGGAAATGGGTAGGGTCCAAATCTGGCATATATAATGGCATCCATCAACACCCAAGGGATGGTGGTTCTCACAATGATAGGTGTGCACAAGCGATGGCCTCAAGCAGCTGCGCCATCTCAAGGTAAAAGCAGCCAACAAGAAGTGAACAGATGAAGTAGTAGACCAGTGTGGACACCACAGAGTTACACTACCTAAACCCCCAAATCATAACACTGCAGACATGCAGTGTGACAGCAGTGGCAGGCAAGCACACATGTGGAAACATTTTCTTTGCTGTCACTTGTTTCATTGAGCATATACATGGTTGTCATGGTACAACGGTCATGTGCATGAACATGTGCCTCAAAGCCCATGGGTGCTTCACCTTTGGTGTGGTTGCACATACAGCTGCTGCTGTGATGTTTATCCATTGGCTGCTGGGCATGTCTTGATCATCATTGTTTTTGAAACTCATCCAAATGTTGGCATACGCATCTGCACTTCCCGCTTTGTATGTCCATTGTCTTGTGGCCTGATCATGTATGGAAAGTGTGCATGTCCTGCAATGCACTGTAATGTAGCCAGACTGCGAAAGATATATGGTCATAAGGCAGTGTGCACCGTTTGATTAGTGGCTCATCAATACAAAAATGACAATGCTACTGATGTTGTCATTACAAATCTGCAATTGCCCACTCTTTGTTGCTGGGCAATTGCAGATGCTGGCATGTATGATGTTGTAGTTTTTATTTTGTTGTTCGATCATGTTATCACATCTGTTGTAAGGTGTCTGCTATTGTACTTTTAACTGTGAAGAAGTTGGTCATCCCCCAGCTGACCCAGCACACCAAGTTTGCTGGCTGTCTCTATGACCACCAGCCTGGCTTCAGAGTTTACAGAGGCATAGAAACTGCTCTCCCAAACACCTGTGAGGATCTGCTCTCAAATCTTGACTCCAACTCTCCCTCTGTTCTGATCCTTCTCTATCTTTCCTCTTTCTTCAACACAGTCACGCATGCCATCCTCATAAATCATCTCCATTATAGCCTAGGCATCACGGACCGGACACAGTCCTGGCTGACCTCCTTCCTTTCAAACAGACCTTCCCAAATGCACCTGGGCCCTTTCCTCTCCTCCACCTCACTTGCAACAAGCAGCGGCTTGTATCGACGTGGCTCTTCAATATCTACCTTGCCCCTCTGGCCCACTTGATCTCCACCTTCTCTCCTCATTTCAGTGTTATGCTGATTACACACGCCTCTTCTTTAAGCTTCCTCCCTCCGCCTCCTCTTCTTCCTCTCTCATACCTGACTGCCTGATTGCTATTCAGGCATGGTGCTATGCTAATGATCTCTGCCTCTGCCTTAATTCAGTAAGACTGAGACACTTCTCATTGGGATGCCTGCTCCTTGTTTCCCTCCCTCTCTCTGGCCACCCTCCTGGGGTCTCTTCCCCTCACCCTCTTGTGAGGCAAAAAAACCTGGGGTCATCTTCGACTCTTCTCTCTCCTTCTCCCCTCACATCACAGACCTTGCCAACTTTCAGCTCCACCTCCTCAGAGGCATTCCCCCTTTCCTAACCTTTCCCAAGAAGCTCAATGTCTCCAGAGCTCTGTTTTTTTTCAGGATGGACTACTGCAACAGCCTCTTCCTCAATCTGCCTCTTTCCTCTGTTCACCCTCTTCAATCTGGAATAGGGCTGCAAGACTTATCATTGGTCTCAAGCCCAGGGACTGCATCTCCTCAGCTCTAGAAACTCTCCACTGGCTCCCGGTGCCTGCAAGGATCAAATTCAAGACCCTCTGCATCATCCACAAGAGTTTCTGGGTCCTGGGACCCCGCTACATCCAATATTCTCTCCCTAAATATCTCCCTGCTATAGTCCTTCGGTCCTCTAGCTCCAACTCTCTGCAGATCAGACGTTTCTATTTCTTCGGCATGAGCCTCCCTCTGGAACAGCCTCCCTGCCCCTCTCAGACTTGATCCTGATCTCCTTAATTTCCAGAAACGTCTCAAGACTTTCCTTTTCTCCTCCTCCTTCCCCCTCACTAGCTAATGTCCCCCTGCCTCTGAGACTATGCCTGGTCCCTTATGAGGCTTACAGGGGCCAGGCCCACCTCAACCAGTACATCCCAGCACCCCTTAACCAGCACTTCCCCAGTGCACCCTTCCCTGACTGGCCTGAAGCTAGTTCACCCTGTCCTCACACTAGCTGAACCTTACCCCTGGGTTTCCCCTGGCACTTGCCCTCCTGTGATCCCCTCAGCACTGACCCATCCCTGGGTCTCCCTTCTTCCTGCACTTCTCCCGTGCACCTTTCCCTTATTCCAGCCCTTCCTCCCTGACCTGCCCCTTCCACCTACACTTATTGTCACTACACTTGCACGGTCTGAATGTCACAAGGCACAGTAGGACTGCTATAATTGTTGTTATTTGTCCTCTGTCTCCCACCCCCCTTTTTGTCTTGGGGCACCTGGAAACACTTGTGTCTAGGCACCATACAAATGTCCAATAAAAAAACTATTAATAATGAATGACATTCTCCATTACGGGTCCGGCAGTAACCCTGCAGGTGCTACCGGTGGGTTGCCGCCAGACTTGTAATATTTTCCGGGCGCCTGACTGCCCCATCCCACCAGGAGATTACAACTCCGGCAGGCCTGGGAAGTCAGGCGCCGGTAAAATGTAAGTACCCATCCCCATAGAGTCCCATATGAATCTATGGGAGTGGGGACACGTGAGCACCAGCACTGTTGCTAACGATGCCGGTGCTTCTGTGACTGGTCTGCCTAACATGGCTGCTGCGCCCGGCAGTGTCAGACCTTTTGGGTACAGCGGCTCCGACAGGCAGAGTCTGAGTTTGCTGATCTGGAAACAAGGGTGCCAGTGAGTTTACCAGCGCTCTTGTTTCCGGACCGGCAAACTACTAATGAGGCCCATTGAGATGCAGCATTGCAGAGGCTGCTTGTGTCAATGAAGCCATTTATCGATGGGTTCATTCATGCATGCATGCCTTGCTAAAAAGTGGTTTTGGGGGATCAGTGGTGCTGATCAGACATCACAATATGCTGCTGATTCTTGCGTGTGGCCAATTGGGGCATCTATCAATGTGCAGCGTTTTTCTCTGGTTATATCAACATACTTTGAACTGATGTCCATGTTTGCTGGTAATAAGGGCAAAATCATGACATTTATTCGCTCTCTGGTGTCGTTTGGCTGCGTGTTGGATTCACTTTACTTGTTCAGGTGTTTTCCGTTACCTATATTGCACATTACTTTCACATTCTCTGTCATTCAATTGAAGGGATATCATTTAGGAGAACAAAGGCTGCAGAAGAGACCAGAAGGAAAGAACAGGAGGAGGAGGAAGAGGGGCCAAGAAGAGGTAGCGTTTGCCAAATTATGCTTCATCCTGTGGTGCCACTCCAATCGCTCTGCGTTTCACCCTTGGGACTTTCGCCAAGTAAATCCAGGCTGCCTTCCAGGAGCCCTGAATCTTGATAGTAACAAACCACTGGACGGACCACAGCCATTGACTTAAGCTTCATATATCAATACGCACACTGTTGCCCTGTGCAACCTGTGCAACGCAGTTGCTTTTATGCACTGTGTTGACATTACCATTCAGTGTAGTCATAAGGGAAACCACTCTTTTGGTTAATGTGGTGGATGCTGGCTCGTGAGGTGGTGCACATGCAGGGCGCAATTGTCCATGTTCTTCCTGGGAGGTCTTCCAGGTATTTACTACTACCCGTGACCCAGAGAAGATAAAATAAGAGGAGCAGGAAGCGGCAGGGAAGGAGGAGGAAATCCAGGGTGAGTGGAAGGCACCATTTTAAGACTTCACGCAGCCTGAGGTGACTGAATGACCAGAATGTGTGCTGGTGCCCTATGCACCCATCCAGCAATTCCTTCATGAGTGTGCAGATATTTCCATTAAAGTGGAATCACTTCAAGCAGACAGGACTACACAACCAGCAAGCATGGAGATCTGGTCTCCAGTACCCAACCCACTGCCCAACATACAAAGTGAGTGTGTGCACCAACTGAATGATCCCAGAAAACAACTTCAGATCCGCTGTCCAAGCCTTGGTCGTCTCCCACCTGCATTGTGGCCTGTCCTTTTGGAAGACCCTCCGGCGAATACCCTGGCATTCCTGAGATGTGTCATGCCTGCTGCAGCACGACTCATCAAATGACTCCACAAATTCAACCACATCTCCACCAGCCCTGACCAAACTGCACTGACTCCCGCTGCAAGCCTGTATCATCTTCAAATCATGTTGCATCATAATGATTATGATGTGTTATTTATATAGCGCCTTAATACAAAGCGCTTTACAGAGAACATATTTACATACAATATCACCCAACCAAAATTGGTACTATGGTGCTATACATCTATAAGGCTGTCACCCAGAAGTCCTAAAGTTACTTCACTGAAAAACTCTGCATCTCCAAAGGACTGCAATCCACCAGAAGTGTGGACATATGCAGACTTGAACCCCGCCATTGCAGGAAGGAAAGAAGCAAGGCCTTCTCTGCCTGTGCCCCAAGACTCTGGAACCTCCTCCCCATCAACATCAAACTCGCTGCATCACTTCTACAGTTCAGGAAAGAGTGCAAGACCTTCCTCTAAAAGGAATGGCTCCCGCCTAACACCTAGGTTCTCACACCATCCACTCCCCATCCTAACTGAGAGACAGTGATCTGCTCCCCACTTGCTCACGTAGCTAAATCCACGCTGAATTAATACCTTAATAATAATAATAATGGTCCTAATCTCCTTGTCCTTTCGTCAGTCTGAAAGATCTGAAAATAAAATCTTTTGAGTTGAAAGGGAAAAGATAGCATTGACAATGGGTGTTGTCTTCAACAAAGGAGTAGCAGAGTGTGAGAATTTCAACCATACGCAGGGTAAGTATGCTCTCGCGTTGCCTTTTTCAAATTTTAAATGAAATTGAATGATGGTAGATAAATCTCCAGAAAATGTGCGTGGGGCTATTCTACAAAAATGTTCCAATGCTTCCTTCATGGCATACACATAGACCTGTGTACTCTGGGTGGACTCACCCTACAGGCACAGTCCCCACGGTCATATTTAGTTGGGATATGACAGCCAGGAATACACCAGGTCATCTCAGAATGAGAAGGGCCAAATGTTCCCCGTACCATGGCCTGCTTAGTTAACTAACAAAGGCTCCATAGATCTGGGCTGTTCTTTTGTTGATCCATGTAGCTGGTGGTAGCATTCACATACTAATCAGGGTTTAATTCAAACAGGCCCACAGGGGCCTGGCTGCAGAGGCTAACAAAGGAGTCAGGAAACCCTCAACATCCTTTCATAAGCATTATGTCAACCTGATGCCAGCTCCCACCTTCAGTATCAATTGACAGAGAAATGCCATGTCAGGGACTGCCTGTTTACAGTAGCCATCCCCGCAGGGAGACCCCATCAGAAGGCAGGATTAGGTGGTTTGACGGAGACAGAAAGTCTGGGTTCGCTGCAGCTTCAAGGGAGACCTGCCACTTTAATCAGGAACCACAGAGAGCTCCATTAACCTGAGAGACCATTTGATCCACAACAGACAGGAAGAAGGGTGTGACTTAGTGTTACATGTTTTCACCCCTTTAACTTTATGGTTTCAAAGCACACTAGTTATGACATCACGCATTAAGGAGATTGTAGGTGGGGACCTAGGATTGGTCCGTTAAGGTAGGGTTAGTCTACACCAATCACTGTTGCCCATTTGGCTTTAAAAGAGGGCTGAGCCCTACATTTGGCAGATCATCTGAAGGCTTCATCAGAAGCAGACAAGAAGAACTCATCAGTGGACCCTGGCTGAAGGTACAGTCTGCCTTACATCTTCCGCCAGTGAAGGAAGGCCAGGACCTCTAAGAGGGAAGCAAGATCCTGCCCCTAAACATCTCCAGGGGAACAGAGGGAGATATTGAATCCAGAGGACCCTCCAGCAGCTCCAAAACCATTACTCAGCCAGCACACAGCATGCCCTGCTAGACTCTGCAGCAAGCTTCCTAGGAGGGAAGTTCAAGAGAGTCTCTGAACCAAACCAAGGACAAGGCAGCTTCCTGCAACACTCTCTTCAGCTTTGGGCGGCCCGCCATAAAGGACGACACAAGCTCAGTGAAGAAACTAGGAGAAGTTAATCTCCAAGCATCTACTGACGTCTGCCTTAAAGGACATTTTCAAGCCAGTTGAGCCCCTCGGGCTGCAACCGACTGCACTGCTGACTGTTGTTATGCCGCAGTCCCTAACGCCATCTGAGACACCATGACCAGTGCTTCAGAACCACCAACCAGAACAGAGACAATGATTCCTGACCGAGCCGTTGTGTAGGCCAGCCTGCAGCTGTCTGTTCAGCCTTGCTCGGAGTACTGCCTGCCACCTGATACCCACAGTTGTCTCCTGTTATGAACTCTGTTGTAGAAGCTGCAAAGCATCCTGAAACAGACTCTATGCTGTTAAGGACCAAGAACATCTTCAGCAGAAGGTACATTGAGGTTCTGTCCGCCTGGTCCTTCTCTGGAGGCTCCTCAAGACATTTTACGATCCATTGCTGCCTTTGTGCTGAAATCAAGTATTCTTGGACTGTTGCGATTATTTACTATACAGACTACCCTCCTACCAGTATCCAGAGGGCATCCTTTTTCCTTCTTTGAAACTGTCTGTCTGCATTCTTTTGCAGGATGAATTGTATTTCTTAGTGTGCTAGAACTGTCTGTTGTGATAATAATAAAGTAGATATTTGTATACAAACTTGACTGGAAACTAACCAACGATCCACGACCTTCCGGATATAAGCCTGCCATTCCGTCCACATTGACAAAATTGGACAAGGAGGTTTATAATTTGCTTGTGTTTGAAATTTGTTTGTATCCCTTTTGGTGTACTAGAGGTGTGGGGCTGATTGATGGTTTAGAAACCGATATTCATCCCTGGCCACTGGTGACACAGAAGTTGATTCGGCACACAAAGGCCTGAATAAAGGTGCCTGCCTGAGGAATCTTTGCCTCTGTGGAGACCATGGAGGTCGCCAGGAGAGAGGAGGAGGCACAAGCAACCAACAAAGGATTATCCAAGTTCTTGACAATGTGGCCCGACATGGAGATTTAAAGTGGGTTGTTGGAGGGAAGGATGGGGATGAGAGGCAGTTGGAGGTTTTAGGTAAGGTTTCATTACATTTGGTGGAGGAGAGGGATAGGCAAAGGTCGTATTGAGCATCAAGACAGCCTCATGCGGACAGAGAGGGTGCAGCGAGTCATCTGAACTCCCCACCCTTAAATGCAGGAGAAGGGAGCCACCATCGACTGGGCTTACCGAAATACCTCACGGGGGTGGATGAGCAGGGATCCTGCTGGTCCTGTCTCCCAGAGATCCAATGCATTGAGTTCCAAGACTGCCCTTTTTCATACTGATTGACAGGACTTCAACTACCACAGTAACCTCTAGGAAACCTTAATGGCCCATGGGCTAGAATACAAAACATGTGAGAATCAAACAACAGTTAGGAACAAACCTATGATGTTTGCGAACCCGAGAAAACCAGGAACAGAGATGATTGCAGACCTCCCACTCCAGCTTGTACAATTAGAGAAGCTGGACATTGGCAGGCAGCAGATGCGTTAATATGGGGGGCTGTAGCCCTGGATCTTTTGGTCTTGGCCCAGGAGAGACGCTCAGGGGATACAACCAAAAGGCTAGCTAGCCCTGAGTCCCTACAGTCCCGACATTAGCGTAGCCCTGGATCTTTTCCAGAACTAGCAACACCCTTGGCAGGCAGAGCACGCGAAAGCCTAGTTGAATATTGATTTACAGATTGCACTGCTTCTGTCATGAACTTCAGATCACGCCCCTTTTGGACCTCCTGGTCCTTGTCTCAACGGGGCTTACATTCCGTACTACTTCCAACATGGCCATCCAGAGCTGAAGCCCTTGCTCGCTCCATGCGCTGAATGCGGCGTGATCTATTTATAGACCACGCCTTCTGCGGCTCCGCGCGTCTCAATGCTATTGCAGAGTAGCCTCAGGCGTGTGTTCGTAGCTCGCGGTATTGTTTCCTTTGTCCCAGTGCTATTACCCGCTCCTGACCCGTTCCCCCTTCCTGATTCCGAGCATTACTAGCCTTTCCCAGACTCCCAGATTCCTGGACTCCGCGCTCCCGGAACTAAACGCAACCTGAAACCAGACGAGACTCGAGCAGCGCTGTTCAAGACCAGGAGCGTTCGCAAGAAGGCAGCGATCGAAGACACCGGCAAACACCGGACCCAGGTGAGAAGGGGGGAACTCCTTGACAGTTTGAGATGACACACGATCGAACCTAAAAACGAGATGGAAGCCGCCGTGCAGGACTTAATGCAACGCATGCAAGAATTATCAACCAGGTTCAAAATCTTAAGCCGGAATACGCTGCGCTCAAACAATTGGTTTTATCCCGGGATTCTGCTACAAAGGAGGGTGCCTTGTTGGGCGGTATTGTTGACAAGTATGATGGTTCGGCAAAAACACTTCGCGGATTCCTGGATTCATGCCTGGTCCACTTTACCTTTAAGCCCTATTATTTCTTGACTCCTAGGGCTAAGGGGGGTTTCATCATATTCCACCTTTCCGGCAACGCCTTAAATTGGGCAACACCCCTTGTTAACTCCGCGATGCCCTCCTAGACGACTATGATGGGTTCATACAGGCCCTTAAAGGCATGTTTGACCGTCCAGAGCAAGTCTATTCTGCACAAGAACGCTTGCTGGACTTTCAACAGGGCTCCCAAGATATGCTCACTTATGTGACCAGTTTTAAACAATTGGCTAAGGAAGCAGACTGATCCTCTGAGGCTAGTTTTACCCTGTTCAGGAGAGGCCTGAACGATGAGATCAAGGATGAACTGGCCAGGGTGGCCAGACCAAATTCATTCCAAGCACTAATGGACCGGCCTTACAAATAGACTTTCGCATCCAGGAAAGGAAGGCTGAAAGGAAGAAATCCAAGGGAAACCCACCCAAGACGTCCTTTGAGAGCACAGCCAGAACGGACGCAAACCCAAGTCCAGCCCCAGAACCTGAACCCATGCAAATTGGAGCCTTTTGTGGACCCATATCACCTCAAGAAAGATTCTGAAGGATCCATACGGGTTTGTGTATGTATTGTGCTTCAGACAAACATTTGGTCAGGGAATGTCCTCTGGCACCTCCCCGGCGTTCGGGAAATGCCAGCTCTCTATCATAAATGGAGCAGAGATTCGGGAGAGAGATGTTTGCTCCACATCAATTCCATCCTTGAACTCTCCTGGACAAAACAGTTTGGTGATACTACAGGCCTTCCTGTCGCCCTCCAAAGACAAGACCTATACCATGCTGACCTTGGTGGACTGCAGAGCTATTGGCATTTTCATTGATCAAGACTGGGTTGTTAGTCATCATATTCCGTATGAGACACGAAACATCATGCAGCCGGTGGAAGCGATTGACAGAAGACCCCTCTCTTCAGGACCCATAAGCCTGCAGACTAAAGAGATCCAACTTTCCATAAACCATCATCAAGAGCGGATTACATTCGACATCATTAAGTCAGCCCATTACCCCATGGTTTTGGGAATGCCCTGGTTACAAAAGCACAATCCGTATATCAATTGGACAGCAGGATCATTATTCCTGGGCTCAGAGTTCTTTATGTCTCACTGTCTATCCCTGGACCCCTCCTCGGTAACTTCTAAAGAACCACCAAGAGACCAAGAAACACCACTCATGGTTTCCAATATCATACAAGTTCCAGAGGCCTATCAGGAATATGCTGATGTATTTTCTACTGCCATAGTCCAAGCCTTACCCCCTCATAGGCCCGAAGACTGTGCCATAGATACAGATCCCTCAGCTGTAATTCCCTTCGGCAGAATGTTTATTCTTTCCGAACCCGAGAAAAAGGCCCTTCGGGAATACATAGACACTAATCTTGAAAACGGCACCATAAGACCCTCGAAATCTCCAGCGGGTGCTTCGTTGTTCTTCGTTCCCAAGAAGGATACCAAGGAACTCAGACCTTGCCTCGACTATAGAGGCTTAAATCAATGCACCCTCAAGGATCGGTACCCACTGCCCCTGATCTCGGATATCCTGGAAGCTGTGAGAGGAGCCGTAATATTCACCAAATTGGATCTCAGGGGTGCCTACCATTTGATCCGTATCCGGTAAGGAGACGAGTGGAAGACCGCCTTTAGAACACCCTTTGGCCACTACGAGTACCTGGTCATGCCCTTTGGACTAGCCAATGCCCCAGCAGTATTCCAACGTTTTATGGATAGGGTGTTCTCTGATATGTTGTTTCTCTTCGTCATTGTCTATCTGGACGACATATTGATTTTTTCCAAGGACCCTCTGAAGCATTAAGGACATGTTAAGGCAGTTCTACAAAAACTCCGGGAACATCATCTCTTAGCCAAGCCTGAAAAATTTTTGTTTCACGTTACCTCTGTGCACTATCTGGGATTTATCCTTAGTCCAGAGGGGACTGGCATGGACCCTTCAAAAGTAAAGGCCATTCTCGCCTGGCCTACTCCCACGTCCGTGAAACAAATCCAATCCTTCCTAGGACTAGCCAATTTCTACCGAAAGTTCATAGCCACCTTTTCCGAGATTGTATAACCTATAGTGGCTCTGCTAAAGAAGGACACCCCTTTTGTCTGGTCAACATTACAAGAAACTGCATTCCAGCGTTTGAAGACCGAGTTCACACAAGCTCCCATTTTGACTCAACCCGATACAAGTCAACCCTTTTTAGTGGAAACGGATACCTCTAATTACGCTATAGGAGCAGTGTTGAAGCAGAAAATGGCGGACGATTTTGAATACCCCGTTGTTCATCTTTCAAGAACCTTAACTCCTAGTGAAACACACTACTCCGTCCTGGAAAAGGAACTCTTAGCCATTCGCCAAGCCTTCACTGAATGGTGACACCTACTTCTGGGAGCCAGACATCCTGTCCAAGTCCGTACTGATCATCGAAACCTTCAGATTCTACAGTCACTGGAGTGCAGGAACAGTCGTCAGGCACGTTGGGACTACTTTTTTGCTGAGTATCAGTTCCACATTACCTATGTCCCTGGATCACAGAACCTGATCGCTGACGCCTTGTCTCGCCATCCTGACTACGTGACCACTGAAGATAAGGCATTTCCTAAAATGTTTTCTCCCACGATCTTCGTAGCCCAAGCAGTTGATCTCCTGGAAGAAGTCCGATCACAAACCCAATCCTCGGAAATATGGAAGGAATGCACTACTCATTCCTACGCGGAAGTTACAGCAAAAAATAATAAACCTGTGTCATGACACACTCCATTCCAGGCACCGAGGTATCACCAACACCCTCCGTTTTATACAGAGACAGTTCTGGTTGCCTAAAATTAAGTCTGACATACAGCAATACATCCAGGCTCGTATAACCTGTGCCCAAAATAAACATGATAACAAAAGACCGGCGGGTCTTCTTCTGCAGTCCACTCTACCCTCTAAACCATGGGAAATCATTGCTACAGACTTCATAGTGGAGTTACCACCTTCCGAGGATATACTACCATCATGGTCACCATAGATTTGTTTACTCATATGGCCCATTTTACGCCACTGATGAAACTACCCTCCTCTTCAGAGCTAACTGGAATATTTCTGGAACACATATTCCGACTACATGGGCTTCCTTCCAAGATCATATCTGACCGGGGTCCCCAATACATTTCACAATTCTGGAAACACCTCTGTCAGGTACTAGGAATCCAACGTGCCCTCTCTTCAGGATATCACCCCAAAACCAACGGAGCCACAGAACGTGCAAATCAGACCCTGGAACAATATCTCCAATGTTTCGCCACCAAGGTCCAGGATGACTGGTCTCTCCTGATACCCGTTGCAGAATTCTCTTACAACAACTCTGAACACTCAGCGTTACAGACCAGCCCTTTTTATTGTAGTCAGGGGTTCCATCCATCGGTTTTACCCTCGGTTCTTCCTTACCCTACACCAGTACCTACTGTTGACTCCTGGATTGAAACTCTTATCAACATTCACCGGGAGGCTAAAGAACACTTAGAGAAAGCCAGATTACAGACCAAGAGGTATGCGGATTCCAAGAGAAGACCAGGTCCTTCCTATACGGTCGGTGACCAAGTGTGGTTGTCATCAAAACTGCTCCCCCGACACTTACGACCAAACAAGCTGGCTCCCTGCTACTATGGTCCATTTCCCATCAAGGAGATTATCAATCCTGTCTCATATCGAATCAAGCTACCTAACTCCTGGGAAAGAATTCATCCAGTTTTTCACACATCCCTATTGAAGCCCTACATCCAATCCTCTCCAAAATCCAGTAGACCTCCTCCTCTACTGGTTGACAACCAACTGGAATATGAGGTGTCCCGGATTTGTGACTCCAGGTATAAGCGGGGCCATCTTCAATACCTAGTGGAGTGGAAAGGATATCCTCCTAGCGAAAGGACCTGGGAACCTGTTTCAAATATCAAGGCTCCTCGGTTGCTCAGAAGATTTCACCTAATACACCCGGGCAAACCTGGAGGGAAAGGCCTTCGGAGGAGGCATGCTGTCATGAACTTCAGATCACGCCCCTTTTGGACCTCCTTGTCCTTGTCTCAACGGGGCTCACATTCCGTACTACTTCCAACATGGCCGTCCAGAGCTGAAGCCCTTGCTCGCTCCATGCGCTGAACGCGGCGTGATCTATTTATAGACCACACCTTCCGCGACTCTGCGCGTCTCAATGCTATTGCAGAGTAGCCTCAGATGTTTTTTTACTAGCTCGCGGTATTGTTTCCTTTGTCCCAGTGCTATTACCCGCTCCTGACCCATTCCCCCTTCCTGATTCCGAGCATTACTAGCCTTCCCCAGACTCCCGGATTCCTGGACTCCGCGCTCCCGGAACTAAACGCAACCTGGAACCAGACGAGACTCGAGCAGCGCTGTTCAAGACCAGGAGCGTTCGCAAGAAGGCAGCGATCGAAGACACCGGCAAACACCGGACCCAGGTGAGAAGGGGGGAACTCCTTGACAGCTTCCCACAGATGCCTTTAAAGCAGAGGCGTTGCTAGGGCGGGCTAAGGGGTCCATATACCTTGGTCTTTTGGTTGGAGCCCTGGATAGAATCTCAGGAGCTACAACCAAAAGGCTAGATAGCCCTGGGTCCGACAGTCCCGACATTAGCGTAGCCCCGGGTCTTTTCCAGACCTAGCAACACCCCTGCTTTAAAGGCTTGTGTTCCTGTACTGGCCTCAGGAAAAGCCCTCAGCAATTAACCAAAGCAAAACTCTAGATAATAAAACACTAATGAGGGAAATTAAGACAAGAAGAAAAAATAACCAATCCGCACGATGGGGAATAACTTATCCGAAAACTCCTTAGGAAGCATTCCTGAGTCCTAGGAATTTTAAAGAGGCTGATGAAATACTTTGTTACTTTCGGATGACGTCTTTAGGTCGCTGAGGAGGGATAATGGCAACAAAGTGCCTTTTAAAATGCAGACCAAAGAGGGACACAGTAAAAGATGGAGGTACAGAAAGAGATGAAGGATACATAGAAACCGTGCAAGCAAAAATGGGTGAAGAAAGTGAGATACAATTGGATAAAGCGGCGATAGTAATTAAAGGGCACTAGAGGAGCAAAGCGAAGAGGTATGAAGGTTGGTGGGAAAGATGGAAAGAAAGAAAGAAAGAAAGAAAGAAAGAAAGAAAGAAAGAAAGAAAGAAAGAAAGAAAGAAAGAAAGAAAGAAAGAAAGAAAGAAAGAAAGAAAGAAAGAAAGAAAGAGAGGGAGGGAGGGAGGGAGGGAGGGAGGGAGGGAGGGAGGGAATGACAAGCAGAGGCAAAAAGGAAAATAAGTTCTCCTGGGCATGGCTAAGGTCTGTTATTCACTGGCTCCCTGACTTCGGCTACTTTCTCGACCTCCCTCCCCCTTTTATCGCAGAGTAAGTAATACAGTGTGTGCGACATCGGGTGGAATGAGGGAGGAGATCCTTTTCATGTGAGGTACGTATGCGTGTTTTATTTCTGCAACCATTTTACAATGTGCGTCCCTGGAACCCATTAGCATGTCTGCATTGGCGCGAGATCACAGCCCAATTAATGGAAGCCAGAGGCCCCATGTTGGACCGCTCAGACACACCTTGTGCTGCAGGTGTGGGATGGGTGCCAGTTCAAGAGACACAGGGAGGCGGCTGTTCATCTTGACTTCTTTTGTGATGGCCCCAGCAAATCTTTGCTTCTCTGTTTATTGCTTCATATAGCAAAACCTAGCACCTGCTCCGTGCTGGCGGAGTCCAACAAAATGGAACACTTATGGAACCCTGGTGCTTTGATGTCAAGGTAGAATGTGGGGATCCACTACTAGTTCATTCGAACTCATAGGGCCAGGTTCTAAACATTCTGTTTGTGTACAAGTTGGAGGTGCGCAAAACAATGTGCAAGATAAAGATGTACCCGATTCATATAAATGTGCAACCACAAGATGCACACGCACACACAACGTGCACAAAATAAGGTCACACAATGCACAAAGTAGCCAGAAAGCATGTAAAGCAGCCAACATCAGCATATGGGAACATCCTTCAAAAGCGGGAACGCATCCTCCAACAATCCTATTCACTAAAGTTGAGCAAATTATTTGCTCAAGAAAATGCTGAAGTCCACCTGCTGCAACTCAAAATGGAGCAAATGGTCCAAGAAAGTGTGCACGTCACAAGACAACCAATACTCATCACGCCAAACACAGCAGTTAACACAGTTGAAAATGCTGGCACATTCCAGTAAATAGAAATCACCCATTAAAAATGGGTCATTATGCAGTGTTTTCTGCTACATCAACTAATGAGGCAGAAGAGGAGAAAAAAAATACAAGATTAGAGTGCCCTCATTTCCACTGTTAGATGAGGAAGTACTGCATTCCCCCCAGGTAATGCTGGACATGTGAACGCCGTAGTGTGGAGGGGCCCTAACTGCACCAACTATGCCAGGACATGCCAAACCCATGCTAGTGAGGCTGTGTGCAGCCTTACATATATTTGTACCTTACCAACTACCAACTCCTTACCAAGTATTACTGGTTTAATTGTATACCTCTGAGGATATCGCCATCTTAAAAGTCACTGGCCATAAACCTGACCCTAGTAATGCCTCCTTCAGAGAAGGATCATTCCCAGACAACCTCAAAACTGGTCTTATACGACATCTTTTGAAAAAAACAATCCTAGAGCCAGACGGTCTTGCTAACTACCAGCCTATTACAAACCTCCTGTTTATTGGAAAAAGTTGTTGGCACACAACTACTCACCAAAATCAAACAACTCCACCTCCTAAATGACTATCAGTCAGGGTTCCTCCCCAAGTGTAGCATCGAGGGCAACTCATGTCTCCTCATCCTCCTTGACCTCTCGGCTGCATTTGACACAATCAACCACCACATCCTTTTCTCCCTCCTCACTGACAGAATGGGATTCTCTGGCACTGTCCTGAATTGGTTTACCTCCTACCTCTCAGGCAGACACACCAGGCTGTTCAAATGAACTTGTTGCGTTCTAACTGACTCCAGGTCTCCTGTGTAGTCCCCCAAGGCTGCATCCTCTCAGCAATCCTTTTTAACCTTTACATGGAGACTTTGGGCACTCTGCACAAAGACCACAAAAAAGCCATCCACCAATACGTGGACGATACTCAGTTGTACATGAGAGTAAATAGCGTGCAGGACATCATTCGTATCATCGATTACCTAGCCATCATCCAGTCATCGTCGACTGCCTACCTCACACTAAATCCATCCAAGAATGAATTTGTCCTCATCGGTCTGCCCACTGAAAAACAACTTGTCGAACAATGTCTCAATGATATGTGCCTAGAAGGATTTGATACACAACTCTCAGACTCAGCAAAATTCTTAGGCTTTACCATTGACTGCAGGCTGTCCTTACAGAAATATATAGGGCCTCATTAGGACCCAGGCGGTAAGGGGTTTACGGCGGCGTAAACAGCGCCGATCCTTACCGCCTGATTCCGAGGTCCCTTAGCACCATGGAGGATTTAACACCTGCTTTTAGCAGGTGTTAAAATCCATGGCGCTAAGGGACCTTGTTGTTAATTACGCCACCGTAATTTACGGTGGCGTAATTAACGCCTTCCCCACTCCCATTATGCCCTATGGGGCAAAAATGGGAATGAGGAAGGGTAAATGGGTTAATGGGGACTTACCGCCCCGCCAACCTCGGAATGGGGCGGTAAGTCCGCCAACCACCATGGCGTAAACGTAGTTTAGGCCATGGTGGTAAAGGTACGACCCAGGCGGTAACTTACCGCCTGGGTCGTAATGAGGCCCATAGTCTAGAAGGCCGTAACAGCCAGGCCCAGAATCTCTACACTTCAAAAAAATCAAACATTTCATCCTGCTGCAGGACTTAAGGACCGTAGTGCAAGCCCTTGTGGTCTCACACATCGATGGTGGAAATGTTCTCCTGACAGGCTCCCAGCTGCTCACTTGGCTCCCATAAAAGCTGTCCACCACCCTGCAGCACGTCTTATCACAGGAGCATAGATATTTGACCTAATTCTCAACATCCTGCACGGACTACATTGATTTCCACACCAAGCCAGGATACTAATCAGGACTGCATGAATCATATACAAATCATTCACGAGTAGCATGACAGCATACCTGGCAGCTAAGCTCCACCTATGCAGTGACACATGCGCCTTATGCAGCAATTCCACTAACCGGCTTGAATCACAACTTGTCCGCAAAGAGGAGTCCCGCAAACAATCCTTTTCTTGTCATGCTCCCACCCTCTGGAACATCCCGGTGTCAGCTCAGAATGCTTCCACAATTCTCCAATTTGGCAAAGCTTTCAAAACATGGCTCTTTCAACAACACCTGACCAAGGACTAATTCCAATGGACATACATACCAACGCACAGACCTCACAGTACTGCGCTTTTATTAAAAGATGAAAGCCTGCTGCTCTCGAGCTAGGTCCACGCTTTAAACAATAAAAGAAAATTCCCACATCTGCCAGGTTACAACACAGATATGCCCCATGATTTATATAGAAGAGCAGGAATTGAGGGGGGCGTCCATGAAATCGCATAGTTTACTGCTTCACTGGCGTGTGCTTTGCCAATGGTTGCATATATTTTGCTCATGTACCCTACTCTAGTAATGGAACGCCTGCACAGGAACAGGAAAAACTGGAAATATTTGTAAGAGCAGATGGTGTGTGATGCCAACTTCCACATCTTGCATGCAAACGCAATCCACCCTGTATCCACACATGACAACTGTAATTACCGTGCCAGTGGCATTGGCTCATTGGTTTGCCAGCTTCTCCTTGCGGTGCGCCGGTTGACAGCCCCCCCAGCGCTTCTTTCCTTTATGGGGTATATTGTTGACAACATGAAGGGTATTTATGTTAGTGGTCAGCTACATCCAGAGAGCCTTACTGTCCCATTGAGGGTGGGGCTGGAACAGGGTGTCCTCATGCTTTGCCTAGGATAAGCTCCAACCCACTTTGCCCTTCTTCCCTTTCTGGACAGCCTTGTCCTTCCTGGGGGCCATTCACCAACTCCTGTGATTTGTTTCTGCATTCAGAAATAGCTCGCAGCTGAAACACAGATTTGGAAGCCTACCTGGTCCAGGAGGGTTTTTTGAAGAAATATGCATGTTTTTCAACATCTGACAAGATGTGCACTTTTTTGATGAAACAAGATGCATGCCACGAAATTTGGGTGTGAGACGTGCAGCTGACAAATGATGCAGAAACATGTGCATTCCATCAGATGTGATGTCAGATACTCTACTTTTGTGCGCATGTCAAGCACATGTTGTACTATGCTGTGCGAGCACTTTTTCTGTAGTTTCTTTCAGAATATATGTGTCACAATGAGAGAGTTGCTACTGTGCACAAGCATCTTTGCACATTTCATTGAGAGTTGCATGTTTTTGAGATTCTCCTCCATGGGGTCCATAGGATCTAGCCTGACCAGATTGCTGCTGTGCTTTACCCATGATAGCAGGTGGAGATGTTAAGTAGTTGCTGTGACACTTTGGTTGATATTAAATGAGAATATAGGTGGCAGAGAAGTGAGCAAAGGGACTTGTTTTCTGTTCCATGGGTTACAGAGTTATACAATGAGTATAAGACAGAAGGACAACAAATTTCAGCGTTTAGTCTCACTGTATCATTCTAGACTATTTTCTTTTGGAGCGATACATCCTTTTTTGGATTCTTAGACATGTCCCTAGAATTTCGAAAAACTGTTTTTTATGTCCCAAAATATCCACCCTTTAAGTAATAGGTCCACTTAATATATGGTACCCACCAATGCCACCCTTCTCCAGCCGCTCATCGAACCAGCCTTTAACAATATGGATAGGTCCTCTAAGGGCCACATCTCCTGTGTCCCCTAGCATAATTGCAAGCAAGAGAGAGACCGGGAGAGTGAGCTAGAGGCAGAAATAAATGGAAAGAATGTGAGAGGGCCACAGAAAAAGTGTGAGCGAGGGAGAAAGAAAGACATGGATGAAAGGACATAAAATGAGAAACAGAATAAAAATACAAATGATCAAGGAAAGTGAGCGCATACAAGGTGGAAAAGAAGAGAGCATTTACAAGGCTGCAACAAGGAAGGAAGGAAGGAAGGAAGGAAGAAAGGAAGGAAGGAGGGAGGGAAGGAAGGAAGGAAGGAAGGAAGGAAGGAAGGAAGGAAGGAAGGAAGGAAGGAAGGAAGGAAGGAAGGAAGGAAGGAAGGAAGGAAGGAAGGAAGGAAGGAAGGAAGGAAGGAAGGAAGGAAGGAAGGAAGGAAGGAAGGAAGGAAGGAAGGAAGGAAGGAAGGAAGGAAGGAAGGAAGGAAGGAAGGAAGGAAGGAAGGAAGGAAGGAAGGAAGGAAGGACTCAACCCCCATGACCCTATGATGAGTATTTGTGATGTTTTCCACAGGGCTCAACACGTCTATGGCCGCTTTTTCCCTCATAATCATCTCACAATTATTCATGAATAAGGGCAAGCCACTGGAGCATTTGGAGACAGAGGTTTTAAAATGTGGGTATACAAAGTGAGAATTTGTACTCGAGAATCAAAGCCATCTGTGCCGAGCATGGATTCATTAATTTTTTTAATGGAAATAAAGAAAATTGAGAGAAACAAAGTGTGCCCACTAAACACTGCAAGAGGATAACCTGACACATGAATGGGCATCAGGTTGATGCACTGTGGCGTTGGCTCTCATGTACTTTCTTAATTACATAGCTTCTGGAGGGAACTGTGATCTGTTTCCCATAGACGTTTCAGAAAAAACGTGTTATTATTTTGGTTTTATCCTATATATTTAACTCTCTAGGCATGACAGTGGATTGTGAATTGGGCATGAAATACAAAGAGAGGCTTTCCAAACACGGATGAAGAAACACTACCTTTGGAAGCAGGAGACCCATGGCATGACAAATGTTTCCATTTTATCATCCTGCCCAAACCCTGACGTTGTCCAACATATTGTATCTGGGTCAGGGTTACAAACACTTTAATGTTAGGGTGAATGTTGTGAAAAATTGAATGAGCACCAAACCCATTGAGCGTTATGTACTCAATGCTTCCCCAATACAACCCTTTTTTCACAAACATGTTTCTGTAATATAATTATCTGTGATCATTCTTATGTTCCCAAAATGCTCTTTGATTTTATGCTAAGCAGTCAGGAACTTCCCTTATTGTTATTTTCCCACTTTCCATTTCTCATAGTGGCGTCAAAAGAGTACAATAGTTGTGTGCCTGATAGTTGTGGAATGACAATCTTCAAAGAGAAATTCATGTATATGATTATTTTAAATGTTGACAATGTGCTTTGCTCAGTAAGATAGGTATACTCTTCACAATGTGACTACAGTATGTAATATTGATTCATATTTATATTCAGGGATGAACAAGGCTGGTTTGATGACAAAAGCTGGTGGAATAGAGAAGAAATCAGATTTTACGGGAAGCAGTGGGATCTGTTCGAGTGACATTCTTACCATGTGCAGGAGAGTAAATTAAACAGTCAGTGGTGACAATACAAGGGTCGATATCCATAGATTAGGGACAACCAACAGTAAACATGTTTAAGTGCATGTAGGCAGTGCAGCCAGCTGTGTTATGGATGTGACCATTACGATTGAGATGCTATGGTGGAGGCAGAAAAAGTGAGTGGCAGAGCCGCGTTAGAGAACAGGGAAGAATGTTAGCTAGAAGGCACATGAGTAGGAGGTTAAGAGGGTAACTCAGAGGCAAGGAGGTAACCTTATAGTTAAGATTCGTACAAATCAGTTTGGACTGTTTCCCCGATGTCAGGGGCAAGAGAGTTCCATGCAAGTGGAGCAAGAAGAGAGAAAGAGACGAAGCGAGAGGAAGCACAGTGAGGGCGAGGAGCCACAAGGGTAGTCGAGGAGGCAGAGCAGAGATTACAAGAAGGCTTGTAGAGTTGGATAGAGGAGGATAGATTCAGTGGTGCCTTACCGTGGATAGATTTGTGAACCAGGAGAAGAAATATAAATCGGATCATGTTTTTCCAGGTTGTGGATGTCTAAGAAGTGATCATAAGAAATTAACATCCTAAAATTCATACAAAATCTCCTGTGCAAAGAATGAGCTTATCAGTGACGATCTCAATTGGTTCTGCTCTTGCTTATCAGATGGGACTCAAACTGTTCATATGGGCACTTTTGGATCTGACTGCCGTCAGGTTACAGGAGAGTTTTGCAAGACTGAATTCTCTCCCCAGTGATTTTCAACCAGTACGTGGAACAGCTAGTTTAATTCCTCAATGATACAAACATCTCTTTACAGTAATAAACGGATGGTACCCAGCTCTACCGTAGAATGAACTGCTCCCGCAACATCATACATCTCGGAAATGTCTTTGAACCACTGAAATGTGGATAACAAGCACATTCCAAAGGATCATACCAACTAAAACAGAATGTTTTTCTTCTCGGTCCACCTTCAAAAGAAGAAATCATCCACGGATGACTGAATGCCATGCATTTGGATGGGTTCCCTCCTCAATTCGTCCCCTCTGCCAAATCCATCAGGTTCCATGTAGACAGTAATATCTCTTTCAACAAGCATATTGACAAAAGGGCTCAGACTACTTGGTATCAGCTCGCAGCAGTCCGCAAGGTTAAAACATCCCTCCCACTACAGGGCTTCCATACTATATCATGAATGTACACATTGAGGGGGTGGTGGCCTCACTCTGGGCTCCCTGACATACACCTGGCCCCTCTCAGGCAGTCCATAATACTGCGACATGCCTCATAACAGGTTCCAAGAAATGTAACACAATGTCCCCCCATTTTGCGTGCCCTGCACTGGCTACCTAGCCCCACCAGAATCCTCTTCAAAATCACCTCCATCGCATTCTAGTCAATCATCACCTAAATTCCTGACTAGCTTGCTGCAAACCATACCATCTCAAGCAGGACGTGCTTCTCCAGTAGGCAGGCCATTGCAAGGCTTGAAATAAAACTGGCAGACACAGAGAAGAGAATGAAACAGTCCTTTTCCTGCTATGCCACATCACAGTAGAATACAATCCTGGTTGTGATCAGGACAGCTCCAATGCTCCTAAAATTCAGAAAAGAATTTAAGATCCTGCTTTTTAGGGAACTCCTAGGTGTGATTTAGAATTCACTGTACCTGATCACCACCTCTCCGAGACTGTCTTGTTAGCTTACCAATCATGTTCTCTCCAACATATGTATAGCTCTCTGTAGCCTTCGAGCTAGGTTTGCTCTATATAAAGCAAAAATACAAATACAAATACAAGCAGTTTACAATGTTTATAAATTGAAATAACTTCCCTTTTCCTAATAGTTTTCTGAGACTATCCAACATTTTATCTCTTACAGTGACCTTCCTTGTAAGAGTGTCGAACTGAGGTTAAAAGCAATAATTTGTTTCTTTTGTGAGCACTAGGGCAATGATTAATTCTATGTGCTGACCACCAAACCCACACATTTGTTGTAGTATGCTCAAACAGTAATATTTAACAAAACATTGAAAATAAACACAATTGTAGACCCTTTAGACTGATCCTCTGGATCATGTCTGTCCTTACAAGGTATGTCAGATCCCCAGTACCCCTGTAGAAAAGAACCATGTCCCTCTCAACTACAGCCACGGTAGAGCACTTTGTGAAAACATCCAACACCTTAGTCCAGAGCAAGAAAAGGACTCGGTCTGCTGGATTGAGCTCATTGCTTCATCACTGGAGGAGGCCATTTTTCTTTGTTGAAGTATTTCCTTGCCAATTTCTCGAATGGTCAGACTTTGATTCAGCTATGTATTGCAAATAAAATCACATTGAAACACTGAATAAGCTTGCAAGGTGCTTGCCTCAACCAAAGACAGCTCAGATCTCTCATTTGGAAATTAATGTTTTGAATATGGCCAAAAGGTTTAGACATCAAGACACACCAATTTGCCTCTTAGGCAACCCAACTAATGGGTGACCCCAGAACATGCTCTGCTAGAGGCAAGAAACACTTGTATACAGTTGACATAGAAAGTAGACCTGTGGAATGAGTTCTCACAAGCCATGACTGCATGTATGTTCTTAGATCGCCAGTTGTATTTTCGTAGAGTTTTTTGCCAAATATTTTAAGCAGAAAAACTTCATCAGCTTAAAATATATCTTTGGGGGGATTCCTCCCAAGCCTCCTCATCCATATTCCCAAGTTCCTATTCCCCACACCCCTCCCCTTATGCCCCCTTAACCCCCTTCACCCCTCAAAGATCTTTGGCAAAAAACTCCACAAAAAAAAGCCCTGCGATGTAACAACATAGTAGACCCATGAATACAAGAAGCTCCTGCCATGGGCTATCTCTGCAAGCTGTTTACATCTCCAATGCCAACATTTCACCGATGGAAGAGAGACTCTGACATATGATCCCTAGAAGGGAATCCCTCTACTTATACATGGAAGATTACATGGAAAATAAGGAAGAACAAGGGAAAAAGTGGGTGTTACAAGCGACAGACCTCAGGCAGTCCATAGCACTCCCATAAATGCGCAATCATGGATGTGACCACACAACATCTTGCTTGTGAAATACCAAGGCAAATCCCTCAATCTCTCCACCACCCGAAGGCAGGCATAAGTACACATGCATAGGATTTGCAGCATGGAGTGAGCTTGCATGTCAGATTTAGGGTAGGGGTGTGTGCACGCAGAAGGGTTCCAATCGAATTTAGGGGTGCACGTATGCTGTGTAGTGGGGTTCTACGCCGGTTTACGGGGGGTTTGCACACATATATTCTAAGTTATACCCGAGTTATTAAGTGTCATACGCATGTTGTCGGGGTGCCAGCAACAGATACGGGGGATCCTGCGCAAGGTCCCCGAGATGCAGGCCTGCTTGAAGGAGACTCCATGCACTGTTTGAAGGTTGCATGCATTCGTACCAGGGCGAGCGCTCAAATGTAGCTGTTCTGGCTGTTTATGCTTTGCGTGGGGGCGTGTAAGGGGTGTTCCGGGTGCAACTTGCGAATATGGTTACGGTCATCATAGTTTTGTTACAGTTTATATCAGAGAAATCCTATTTAAGATACCAAGACCAGTTCTTTTAACAGGAAGCAGAAACCTCAATGGGTGCCACTATTGTGCCTGCTTATGCTAATACATTCATGCACAATTTCGAGTCAGACCATGTATTAATGTACCCTATATGGAAACAATACTTGGGGATCTGAATAAGATATATTGATGACATTTTTGGTATATGGACAGGCACTGAGAAGGAATTGAAAGATTTCTTTGAATATCTAAACACAATTGATCAGAGAATCCAATTCACTCATGAGTACTTGAAGAGAAGCATACCCTTTTTGGATGTTAAGATAGAATCAACAGCAGATAGATATAAAACCAATATTTTTTGCAAATAAACAGATAGAAATAATCTCCTCCATCGACTCAGTTTTCACCAGCCTAGCTTAATAAAGAACTTGCCATACAGACAAATGCTAAGGGTAAAACAAATTGTTAGTGATCCTGAAGACTACACTAAAGAACTCACAGAGATGGTCAAAAAGTTCATAAGTAGAGGATATAAGGTGTATGTTGGTGAAATGGCTAAAACCAGAGTTGAGCAGAAGAGCAGGGGTGAACTGCTAAGGGCTAAGGACACAAGCAAAAGAGAAGAAAGAACCCTCACTTGTTTTTGTATCTAGGTATTCAATCCAAAGCACTTGAATAAATAATATTATCAAGAAGAACTGGAGAACACTTACCTGTGACCAACGAGTGGAACATCTATTTAGAGAACTCCTGACTTTTCCATACCAAAGGAGTACAAACATTAGAGACCGATTGGCACAGACGAGAATAACTCAACAAAGAGTTTTGACAGCGTGAAAAGGGACATTCACATGCCTACAATGCAGCAACTCTGGATACATACAGAAATGAACAGTAAATCATCCACATACTGGAGAAAAGATTAATCTTAGAGACTATGCGACTAGTGACACACAAAATAGTGAAATCAAATGCCCATGCTGTCTTTGTTATGTAGGCCAATCAAAGAGAAAGCGAAGCTACATTTGAATGAACACAGATCCTGCATAAGGAACAGGAACGTAAATTCTGCAGTGGCCAAACATTGGCTGGACAAACATCATAATTTGGCACAGATACGGTTTCCGATTTTGGAAATAGTTAGCAGGAACGAGGCTCATGAGAATGAACAGAAAAGACTTGCCCAGAGAGAATCTTTCTGGATAGAGTGCCTGGGGACCCTTACACCTAAAGGGTTGAACGAAGAATGGAACCTTGCATGCTATCTGTGAATTTACTGCAACAAATGCAACAAATGATAGTGGCGGTTTGGAACTTAATGGAGTCTTACATGTAGATTTATATATGGTCATGATTAAGTTATAAGGGTCCTAAATGGAAGCAAAGTTCAACAAGGGCGGACCCTCAAGGTTACCTCCATATGGATGTGCTTGATTTGAACACTAGACACACTATTACGTTGCTTGTTTGTAATAGTATTTGCCTCATAATGAGCACTGGAGGGGACATTGGAAACAGCCCAGTGCTGGCTGATCATAGAGCAATTTTGTAAACAGTGGTGTTTTCGAAATATGAGTCTAAATACATGTGTACTGTTTAAACAAAACAACATAAAACACTAGAGTTGACTATGTATCAAGTTCCAAGGATTTGATGGGATCATTAATAGACTCTATCTAGATTTGGTTACTCATCCACACACTCTGGACAACATCACAATAGATATTTTTAAAATGGCTGTGTGAGAGAAACAGTCAGTTATTAGCTTATTTTATTTGTCCCAACAAGCATAGAATTAAGGCTTCTCTATTGAGTATTATTTCCCATAATGTGCAACCTTCTGTTGTAAGTTACAGTAACGCGCCCGCTTCCCATCCCCCTGCTCCCATGGGGGCACGGGACGTGAGGCACCAACGCACTGGCACGTATGCTGATGTGCCGCATTGCCTCGCATGGTCGCAATGGCAACTATATATACAGTATGGCACGAAGAGCGGGCTCGCGGGTGGCTTCATTTTCAAACAGCGTTGAAGAAGCTAGCTGAGCTACACTAGGCAGATTTGCAGACACAGCTCCAGCTGAAGGGACTGTGTGATACAGTGATCTTTGCATGTACCCCAACATGTTATTTGTATAAATTCTATACATGAAAGCATACCGGAAGGCAATAGTCACACACATGTTTCTTAAATGTGCAGGTCCCGACTACTGTTTACCTGTTTCATATGTAAACAGTTATCTGTAACTACACGACCTACGTCTCAACATAAAGTACTTTAAACCCCTTACATAACCTAGTACTTATAGGAAACACTTTTACATGTTAAAATATACATAGCATTTTACATAATAAAACAGAAGTAGAAGCTTGCAGAATCTTATTTCTGTATAATTTATGGGATGTTGACTATCTACTATACAAATGTGGTTGCAGAGATTTTATATTGCATCCTAGTTAATGTCTATTCTTTAGTTTTTAGAAATTACTGCTTACCTATTTTACCTTTTTAAATATCCATATTGCATGTTTATATTCACAAAGAATATACACCATACTATAAAACGTCAGTTCTAGCAACATTAAGTAAGGATTCTTTAAACCCTTTGGCAATCTAGCTTGGAGTGCTTGTATACAGTTGTTGCACACAAGCCAATCGACTTCTGTATGCACCCACATTGTGAAATGTCCACAGTGAATAGATGGTCCCTTATGAAAAATGATTGCACACGTCTTAAATATTATTTTACAAATAGAATGGACCTTTCACTTGAATTTAACTGTAACAAATCTCCAAAAACAATGACAAGACTGCTTGCATTTGCCAGTGAATGAAAGCTAGCATCAAGTTAGACACCATGCTCACTTCATCTACAATCAACACATTCAATTTTCTTACAACTCTCCCTACATCTTGTGCTGCATTTGATGCATGTTTTTTATATTCAGGTTTATTATCATGCTCCACTGGTAGCATCAACAACTTGATGTAAAGTAACACCACTTATGTTGAATACTGCTTAGCCTGTAGGAGCAGGTACAACATATGACAGAGACCAATCAGTGACGTGCTGTATCCTTGCTCTCAGCACATTAATTAAAAAATAATGTACTGTTCCAGCTAGTCCACTAATGTACATCAATAGAGGTCTATATTGGACTCCATAACATTCATGCTTGTCATGTTTTAAACCGTGTAAGAGACTATCTTTGATTTTACCATAAACGTCTTTCTCTTCTTCATTCTGAGTACTTATTAATGTGTCATAATTTAGGGGTGCAACTTTAGTCTGTTGCATAGCACTCTCTACTTCTTCCATGGCAAACTCAACATCATTTTGAATAATTTGGCTCAGCTAACACATTTTGACTTCCTTCTGCAGAATCTTGACTGCCCTTAGGAGTCTCTTTTGCCATTTCTTGCTGCCAGAGGTTCTTCTTGGCATAGTTCTTTTTCCAGTAGCTCTAAGTACTGTTCAAACTTTGGATATGGAACAAATTCTTTTTTTGCAAAAAAGACCCTTCAAAAGCTTCAAAACTTCCAAGCAAATCACCCTCTGCACGCCATGGGAAGAACAACTGCAAAAGGCAAAATAATTCCTTTTTCTCTGCATTTTAGCAAGACAGCTTCATGTGATTGATGAGACCTGGCTTTTCATGTCTCACTAGACAGCCAGTACATCCTTGTACTTTAAACCATCCTCTTCCATTGTTTGCTTCAATATTTCAATATGAGTAGCATTACAGTCCTTCATACAAACAAAGATCTTCCAACTAGCAGACATGTTTGGATAACAGGTATCAATCAAGTTGGTTTTCAAGATCTCTGTACTATCAGGTACTTTTTCAGCTAACTGTTGAATTTCACTGAAAGACTTTAGTTACCGGATTTCTTGAAGTAGCCGGGACAAGAGTTAACCATTCTACATTAATTCTACGGCCATACAGAGACAAACGATTTAGCCAATCTGCAGCTTCATAGACCCCACACTCTCTCTGTGAGGGAGCATCTTCAGACCAAAGCTTAGAAGTTTTTGACTAAGACTTTTGTCATCTGATAAGCCTGCCCACACTTCAGCTGCATTGCTACTTTCAGCTTTTGTCACGTATGCTGTAACATAGCGAGCAAAAGCTGTTGCATTGTCTTCAATATACACGTACATCAGTATTTGCATTCCAAAGTTGAGCAAAGACAGGATTGTAATCATTTATGAAATGGCATTCCTTATTTCCTTTTAATTGGTACACATTCCTTGGTGACATTCCAGTCACATAGTGTCAAACAGATAACATATGGCTATTTGCTTGAACCAACTGGTGCAACAGGCCCAGGACGATAAAATCTGCACTGAGTGTAGTACTTGTTTTAACTTTCATATTTTCTCTGACAGTACTTTCCACATGAGTGCCTTTGAAACCTTTCTACCTTGTTCCATAGATCAGCATTGACATAATGAGCAGGGATGGAGAAAGTCACACAGCTGTCACTTTCTTTACCAAACTGAGAAGCATTTTTAATCCACAAAAACATATGAATATATGGAGCCCCACATGCCTGGTACTATTTCCCTCCAAAGAAATGTTCCATGGTACCCAGTGGACCATTTATTTAATTACATATAAAAAGTAACATGGCTAAAAATCGGTTATAGGAAAATCGCAATACACTTGGAGGGTCCGTGGCACACAATCCTGCTGGTATTATGTGTTATATCCCCTCTTTATTTGGATTTCCTTCACAAATCCACTCTGCAAGACCATCCCAACCATACTCAACACAACTTAAAGTCACAAACCAAGTTGGAGGTCCCAAGTTTCTGATCATGCATCTAACCTCTGAATGTCTTCTATAATAATATTCCTTAGTTCCACTCATTGTGGCAAGGATATTGATAATTTTTCCTTCTAAAATTTCATTTTTTTGTGTCACCTGTTGCAGCATCTCATATGCAGATAGATTTTGAAATTGAGTTCCTGTCTGAACTGTATGAGCATCAGAATAGCATAGTGTTGAAAATTCCCTTTCATAGAGTGAGTGCAAAATGTACTCAATATTCGTACGGAATCTGGAATCTTCAGAATACATGTGTGTACAACAATATTCTGAAGAAGAAATCAGAACCTTCCGATCATCCAATCTGCCTCCTTAACCAGTAGGAAAAAGCATAGGGAAACAACAAGCTTCTAAGGTTTTTTCCCAAACACTGATTGGTGCACCTTTTGTTGGTTTCATCTGGCATAGTTCTAAACTGTCACCCATTACTTCAAGTGAGTGTAGAGTTGAATAGAGTATTGTTTATGCAAACTATTCCCTTCTGCAACAGTTAGACGTTTGAACTGACTGCTGCTCTTGCTTGTTAATACCACATCAAGTATAGACAAGTTTGGAACAGTCAGACTGTCTGTGTACAAATCATTATGTTTCATTAGAATTTCTAAAGCTTCTTTCACCTTTCTGATTTCTATAAACTGTTGCCAAACTTGTTTGTCCTTTGTGGCAACACCTTTAACTAAAACAAACAAAGAATGATTAATCTCACATTTCACTCCTACAGTGTTGCCGTTTTCTTGCAAATTGAGAGGCAAATACACAACTTTGCCTCTCACACTTTTCACTAATGAAATTCTATGCAATTTTGACATCTTTGTTTGTAATATAATAATAACCTGGTAAGGAGGAACAGGTTGCAATGCAATCACATCAAACATGTTCAATTTTTGAAGAACATCAGGAATTTCAGACACTACTATGTCATTCAAGACACTTCTAGGAGGAATACATTTTCTTTGACAAAACCCAATTCAGTGTCTACAAAGATATAGGGTCTCATTGTGAGTTGGGCAGTGTTCCAGCTCTACAGCTGCCAGAATACTGTCCAGTTTGATTACCTTTACTGGCCATTAGTCGGGAGGAATTACCGCCAGATTACAACTGGCAGTGGCAGAGTTAATCCCCGTAGGACTCTATGGGCCATTTTTGGCGGAATTATCGCTGCAGTAATTCTGCCGATTTTAATGATTTTTGGCAGGAAGTGGGAGGATTTACCTTCAGCATGATGCTGTTGGTAAATCCCCCATTCCAGGGCCACGCTTGTAGTATGGTGGTGTGGGAAAAGTGACGGTAATTCCACTACCGCCAATTCTTCCCTGCACCGCCATACTTGTAAAGCTTCACCACATGCCTGGATTCTAATTTCATACTTCTCAAAAGATTTTTTGAAGTCCCGGAGGATAGCTCAGGGGCAACTTGTTCGCCTTGGAAGCAAGACATCAAGGAGCACCACAGGTTCACTCCCCGGGTCTGTGTTTAGAAACCTCTGGGTATTAAGCGCGTTATAAATAACCTATCATATCATTTGAGAGAGGAACTTTTTTTAATGAATATTCTTATTCCTCATTTTAACAACTAAAGATGTTCCTTTTTATATTTCCTTAAAACATTGTCTTTAATGCGTAGTAATGGTATTGTTAGAGTTTTCCTATTATCAGTCTGACTTGAAATTAGTTTTTCAAATACGTGATCTCTAATAGGCATTTGTACATTGCCATCAGAGCATGTTTGTACATAACATGAAAGATCAGCATCAACATTTTGTCATTTAAAGTTTTACTTCCCTGCAAGCAATCCTTCCTCTTTGCACATACACTCTGAATCTTTGATGGCATTCTTCACCAATGCTGTAGAGAAAGAAACAAAATTAGTACATACATTTCACCACTACAGCTCTAAAAATGAAAAGTACAATAAAAGCCAAGGGCACTCAAAAAGTATACATGCACAGAGAGCATGATCTGTAGACATGTATATGTGTTCATTTCATTGGGGAGTCAACGTACATTTGCTAGAAGTCATAGTTTTCAGAGAATTCAAACTGCAGCTCAGTAATAGTATCTAGTGTGAAAAACAAAGAGGTGCACCAAAAAGATATAGATTGCATGTGCTGTAAAATTACATTTCCTAGGTGTAAAGAAGGTAACACTTCCTTGGGCAACACCCACCCCAAATTTGTAAATGTGGAAAGAGCATTGTTCTTTGCCCATTTACGTAGGTTGCAGAGTGTTACGTTTTCAACAGATGGAAAGAGGGGGGAAATATTTCTTAAGAGACACAGGAATCAAATACAATCTGGTTGTCTAAGAGCAACAAAACAGTTTCTTGATATATAAGTAACTTGTACATCAGATTTAGGTTGGCAAAAGCAGGACCTAAATTAAAATAAATGCTGCAGCAAGCCCGAGTATGGCAGGGTCACTAAAATCTGTAATTGACCGCAGAGCAGTAATATACCAGCATATAGAGGTGTACATGTCATTGGAGAGAGAAAACTACATATGCTGGACAGTCTGGTATGTAGCCAGAAATCCAGCAGAAAAATTAAATTGAAGATTTAATTTAAGGGTGTGCTTTGGGAGTCAGGTTTTCTGAAGATCTTACCTGGTCAGCCCATCATATAAAGGTCGTGGCGACCCTTAAAACATTAAGTGGAGGAGCTTGACGCATTTATTTTAGGCATGGCAGGGGAGCAGTTTCTCCTGCCATACATCTGAATAAATCTTAAGGTTGGGTGGAAACTATGTACGGGGAAGAATTGTGGGGACATCGTACAATTCCTCCACTAAATGTAGTTGATAACTTTTTGAGAGCTTTACTTATGCAACCAAAAGGTTCGCCCATGACCAGTCTTCGGTGGGAATGTGGCCCCAAGCCCTTCTTCGAGAAACTGGTGAATAAACCACTGTTATACTGGGTTCGAATTTGGAATTTACCAGAATTTGTTAAATACAGAGATGTGCTTACTAGTCTGTTGAATGTACCTGCATCAGACTCCTTGCCCTGGTTTATCTGCAAAGGTTTAGTGGGTTTGGACTTGGATACTCTTTGGTCCAACCTTGCAGGTTTGTCTCCAAGTTTTAAAGAGAGAGTGAAAAAAGTGTGTCATGAGGCAATTGTTCATAGTATGAAATGGGCTTGTTTCAACTTCAGCACCAGCTCCTTGTATCTTTATTTAAAACAGACAGTAGGATTTGAGCCTTATTTAGACTGTGTTGGACATGGTTATACTTGAGCATTATTCATTCAGCTGCCTAACAATACATTGACGCAAAGTGGTCCCGCTCCAACGATTGCCATTATAAGGTCTGTGGATTCCCTCGGGAAATGATGACACATTTTGCATTGCTTTGCCCAGGATGCAGGGATCTAAGGAAATGTTATCTGCTACTATCTTCTAGGTTGAGGGATTTCTGACTGCTGCAGCTGTACATCTTTGTAAAAACACTAATGATTTGAATGCAGTCTAATTCACATTGAAATATGTCTTTAGGGCTTGGTTAAGAAGATCGCATATTCTTGGATCCCTGTTTTAAATTCTAAATGTGTACAATGTACTTTCGCTGGATCTGGATTTTATTGTATTTTGCTTGATCATGAATTGTGGCTTTTATAATTTAGTTTACATGAATAAAATTAATTGTGTGATGTGATGATGATGATTTTATGGTTTTATAGCTGAATAAAGCTATGTTTGAACACATATGTGCTGCAGCAAGTCTGAGTATGGCAGGGCACCTCAAAATCTGTAATTGCCCACAGAGCAGTACTATACAGGCATATATATGTCTAGATTTCATTGGGGAGGGAAAACTACATTAGCTGGACAATCTAATATTTAGAGAATTAAGATTGCAACTGTGACTTCCTGTACAGTGTGATGAACAAAGGGTGATCCAAAAAGGTACACTTTGCACAAGATGCAAAATTACATTGGCAAAATCTAAAGAAGCTAATTATTTACTGTGCAACACCGACCCCAAATTTGTACACAGCATTAAATCTCAATGCCCAACTACCAAGTAAACTTACGTTTTGCACACCACGCTGCAAATAAACCTTCAAATATGTAAAGATTTACTGGCATTTACTTTCAAAAGATCAAAAGATGTTCACATCAGCCACAGCCTCAGCGGAGTGTGGGTTCTGCAATCAGAATGTCAAAAGTATTCAAAATGGTGGCTATGACACTTTTCAAAAAATCAATGGCACAAAAAGAGGGCTATAGTAAGCAAACTACTAAAATGGGCGACGCATTTTCACTGCAACCTATCACAGACAAGTACAAAATTGCAACACTAACACAAATCAATTGCAAACACAAAAACACAGACATCATGAAATTCAAACTAGGAGTATTTTTCCTGCAAACAGTGAAGTTCTGCAGATATCATGACTGGTTTTAAAACTGTTTGGCTGATTGGAGACAGTTGGCTGTTTTGGTTACTGACTTTTTGTGAGAAACTAAATATTAACATGGACCTGGGTTTGACTGGTTTTAGAGTTAGAAGGTTTGGATTGGACTTCAAGATGGCCGCAGACATGAGATAGACGTGTCAACTGTGCTCCCGAGCCCGCAGAAGCAAAAGGCGGATCCACCACCCCATATTTGCAGCTCAGGAGGGCAGAAAGTGGAGTAACCAAGTCGCATAACCCTGGAGAGACTGCAGTGACAAGGGAAAACCGATTTGAGAAGTTTGATGCAGCAACAGGCAGTGACATTTCGGAGCGGAGGCCAAGAGGATAATTAGCCAGCTGCAGAGATAGAGAAGCCGGGGAAAAGTAACAGACTGCCAGGAGGTCAGCGACATCCTGGCAGCCACGGAACAGGACGGTCCTTGAGGGAGGCAACATCTGCTGGGATACAGCAGCGCTATGGGTGGGAGAAGAACAGCAGAGGAAAGCAGGTATCCCAGCATGGGGCAGACGCCCAGCAGTGCCGCCATGGAGGTCGAGGACAGCTACTGGGAGGAGCAGTGAGTCACAGGCTGCAGCCCAGGGGAGCCAGCAGTATCCCGGGACCAAGGTGAATATCCATGGGGCCATTGCATAGATCCAACCCCCAGAAAAGGGGAGTGCACAATGTAGCGCAGCGGAGGCACCAGATGGGCCCCCATCATATGATATCATATGATATGATATGCTTAACAAACACCAACAGGGAGGTCAGAGGGAAAGCAGAGGAGAAGGGGATAAACCGGGGGCTGGAGAATGCTGGAGGAAGGTCCCCTGAGCATTGAGGAATGTGGAGCGCCACAGTCGCACACACGTGCATGGCTGCTGCTACAACCAGCAGGACAAAGGCAGGCACCTCAGGGTCTGGGGGATAGCCCGGACCGGAAGGCCCCGGGCCCAATATGACAGGGAGCATTTTAGAGGACATCAGCATAAACTGAATCCAAAAGGTAAGGTCACACGCATGAGAGCCAGGGTGGGGTGCCCCCCTGCCATCAAGGGAAGAAAAGCACACAGCACCAAGAAACAGACTAAGGCCCACAGCGTAACTTCTAAATATTAGCAAGGGGAGCAAGGCAACCCCCAGGAGAGCTATGATGACTAAGGCAAACGTCAAGGCCACAAAACCAGTGCTTGCATGGGGGAAGCCAGGGAACCATGTAAAAGTAACCAGTTTGTCCCAAAACAGCACCGCAAGCCCGCAGAGGCAGAATTAACGGCCCCATTCTCAAGGCAAGACTTCCATGGGGAAAAGCTAACCCTCCAGGCATCCTTAGCCAAGACAGTTCAAGAGTAATTCCAACTAATGTCGACAGACCTTAATTCAGCCCTGGTCAAGATACGACAAGAAGCGGGCCAGATAGGTGAAAGGGCGGACCTCATAGAAAGTGGCCTGCAGGAAGTCGACAAGGAAACTATGAAAAACAGTGAGGCCATAGAACGACTAAACATAGCCACTCAGAATCTGGAACTTCAAATGGAGGATATGGAGAACAGGTCCCGGAGGATCAACATCAGACTCAAACTTCTGTCTGAGACAGTACTGGACAGAGAGCTAAAGGAGGAGGTGCAGAGAATGTTTTCAGACCTCCTGGGAGGAACAGAGCCAAAACCCATAGAACTAGACCTGATCCATAGAGGGGGACAACAGAATAAGGGCCAGAACATAAGGTCTCAAGATGTTCTAGCAGTGTTTGTAAGGTTTGGACAAAAGGAAGCGGTCTTAAGAGCAGTGAGGCAACAGGAGCTGGTGATGTATAAGGGCCAATAAATTGCTTTATACCAAGACCTAGCCAACAGCACACTAGTCAAGCGATGCCAAATGGGCCCTATAATCAAAGTGATAAATGTGTGTGGGATCAAGTACAAGTGGGCCTTCCCTTTTGGTCTAATATTCGAGTGGGCAGGAGTACAAAAACGCATAGTCTCCCCTCAGTAGGGAGCGGACATAATGCATATAGACTTGGTCCCAGATCAAGATGACCAAGGGTCTCCATCAGCAGAGAATAGACTGAGATCCAGACCATGGGAATGGTCCACTGTGGGAGAAAGATGAAGGAGGAGAATGACACTGCGGGGCCTACACCATAAGGAGGGAGAGTCGGCTAAAAGCAGAGGGGCTGCGGACAGCGAGGAGGGGCAATAAAGAGCCTACTATCATCCATACTGAGGGGGTGGTGGACACATAGGAATAATATAGGGAGCGGGGGCCCGGGGAGATGAAACACCATGGAGTCAGGAAGGGCGCATATGCCTAGGGGGTAGAGGGGATGGAGTAGCAGGGGAGGAGGACTGGGCTACATCCAAAAGTGGTGGTTGAGAGGGCATGGGGATTGGAGGGTGTGGCAGGAAGGGAGGGAGGGGGCAACAGGAGGGAGGGGGAGTTACAGGGAAGGGACCTAGGGGATGGAAAGGGTAGAGAATTAAAGGGTGCAGCCCAGTGGGGATAAGAGTCAAGTAACTCCAAGGAAGATGACAGAGGTTGGAGGGGCATATGGGAAAGAGACAAGGGGAAAGCGGGCAAGAGGACATATATGAGCATGATCTGCCTAGCTATAAATTCAAATGGCTAACTCATAATGTAAGATGGCTTCACACCCCTCTTAAAAGGAAGAAGATTCACCAGAAAGATAGGGCCCGATATCCTGGCATTACAGGAGGTGCACCTCCTGAAAAAGGACTAGGTGCGACTGAAATTAATGGGTTTTGACCAGATATTCTGTGCACCAGGCCCGACAAAAACAGGGGGAGTAGTGGTGGCCCTCAAGAATCCCCTGGATTTCAGGGTCGCAGAGATCAAAAGGGACAAGTGAGGAAGATACATATTAGTAAGAGGGAAAACATGGGAGTCCTCCATACCATAGCATCCGTATATGGTCCCAACTCGGGAAAGGAGCTTTTCCTGAGAGCTTTCCTAGGAGTGCTGGAGGTTTTCACGAAGGGCCACATTTTACTAATGGGCAACTTTAACATGCCATGGAATAGAGGAATGGATATATCAGGGTGCGGAGGAACAGAAGGCGGAGCAGTAGCCTTGGCCGAATTACAAGAAAGGATGGAACTGGCAGGACTACGGGACGTATGAAGGGGATTCAAGGGAGAGAAGGAGGGATGCACATTTTTATCGGGAGTATACAGCACACAATTGAGAATAGACTACATATGGGTAGCAGCAACCTTACTTAGCAAGGTGGAGGAAGTAGAGGTCGGCACTCTCGGGACTTTATGATGGCCAGAGCAGAAAGGGAGAAGCAGATGAAGGCCTAAGAGATCCAGCTGGAAATGAGGTGGAAGAGGCCAGCAAAAAGGCAGGGGACCCTCTCACGAGAAATGCACTTACGGCCTACAGGTGGGCAGTAGGGCAACTTGGAGTTCTTAGAATGAAAAAAGCAGAGGGGGCGCTACTATTCGTCAGACAAAGATAATATGCGAAAGCCAATAAGGCAGGTGCACTGTTGGCACGTTTACAAGGGGAGCAGGGGAAAGGAACGTAATTACAGCCATAAAGGACGACATGGGCAATCGTCATACCCATATGGGGGACATACAAGAATGTCTGGCTAGGTACTATGAAGCTTTATACTCTTCCCAGAGCCCTCTGAATCAACATCAGCTGGACTTCCTTGAGACAATACACCTGCCCGAAATAGGGAGAGATACTCAAGATCTATTAGGCCGGGAGATTACAGAAGAGGAGGTGAGAAGGGTTATTGCAAAGTTACCTACGAACAAGGCACCGGGACCGGATGGATCCACGGCAGCCTTATATAAAACAATTGCAACACTGCTAGCCCCACATGTGATGCAACTCTACAACGCCTTCAAATCAATGGGATGTACTACCCCCTCCATGGAAGAGGCAAAAATAACTCTAGTACCCAAACCCAATAAAGATCCCAAAGAGTGTACCTCTTATAGGCCCATAATGTTTATCAATGTGAATGCAAAAATGTACACCAAAATATTAACAAATATGCGCTAGAGGGATGCCTACCCGCCTTGGTCCATCAGGACCAATCGGGGTTCGTATTGGGAAGGCAAACAGCCGATAATCTCAGGAGGATAGCACACCTAGTGGGAAAAGCACAGAAGACAGACGAGTTTGGGAACTGGTGGCGTTAGAATGGGATATGTATGCAATGAACAATAACCCGCTGCAATTTGATAAAAACTGGGGAGAAACATTGGCTTTCCTGAAAGATGACTTTAGGGCACAATGGTGTACAACATTTAAAACTCTTGGATCTTCACTGAGGGAACCAAAGCTACAGGCCCTCGAAGGAGGAAAGAGACACAGCAGCCCCCAGGGGGGAGAGGGAGAGGAGCGGGAGGGAAGGGAGAGAGAAAGGGGGAGGGGACAAGGGTGGGGGTATTGTTTAACATGTTGTAATACCAAAAAAGAGATTTTTTAAAAAAGTTTCGATTGCAGGGAATGCAATGGTACCAATTGTTCCTAAATTGTTGAGTATCAGTAGCACATGAGAGCCAAATGTCATATTCATTGTGGTGGCAATGATTTGGGTAATATACAAGGTATGTCTCACCTGACTCAGAGACAAAAATAGAAGTGGACCACCAGATCTAATTCCAAAATTGAAAAATCTCAGAGAACTGTTAAGGTAGTTTCAGCTTTCATCAGAGGCCAAAAACAATTATGGATATCCAACAACAACATACAGTTCTACATGTCCAACCTGTATAGACATGATGGAGTACACCTAACTGAGGAAGGGAATGCTGTCTTCCTTGACAACATTAGGGCAATACTCCAAATGTGCTGAAATACTACACTCACTGTACCCCAAAAGAGTCCTTTAAGGAATACATATTACATACATTAGCATGTATAAAAATGTACCATATATACATTTCTTATAACCATTATATCATAGCTGCATGTATAGTCACAGCTATAAAAAAAGTTACACCACGCAATTGACTTTTTCAATAAAAATATATATGTTCTATGGGTGCCTCTTAAAAGCGTCTTTGTGTTTTTAACTCAAAACCTTACTCAGAAAATCATGTTTTACTCTCAAAATGTGTCTACTTCGGTAATCCCCTTACAAGCTCTCTTAGAAGTTTCCAAATAAACTTGCAATTTGTCTCTGTGATGTTCCATCAGACAGTTTTATTAATTTCCTTTTACAAATATAAAATAACCCGAACTCCCAACCAAAAATATCAAGCAACAATCCATACAGATAGCTACTCTTTCAAAAACGTTTCATAAACGACCTGCTTGTAGCCGCAAGTAAACAGACATGTTTACATAATGGAAAATACAAATGTACAGAGGTTTCAAACATCAAACGAGATCAGGCTAGAGGTGGGGAGAGGGAAACATTATGATATATTTTTTTTTTTTTTTATTTACTGTATATGGTTACAAAAATATAACCTTTCACAAATCTCAAATCAAATACATAATTTAACGAGAAGATTAATACAATTAACAAACAAAGCATTTAGCATCCAAGCCAGTTAAAACAAAATTTGAACAATATTTAAAAAGGATTTTACAATTCTAACTTACAGTCCTCAAGCATCTTAACAACAGCAATCGTCTTTTGATGGGAGTGACCATCGATCAGGCTTTCCCAGAAATGGTCATGTGCCCAGTATGTTAAATCGGACATGAACCTACTAAAAAATTGATGCCTGGAATTTCTCGTACCCTCACACTTCATCATTAGATGTTTGATTGATTGGTTTTCTGGCTTGGCACACGACTGACATAGACTCACTGATGAAGCCCCCAAACCTCTTCTCGCCAGGATTTCCCCAGTATGTAATATGTTCAATCTCAGTCCAAAAAACGTATTCCTTAGTCTCCAATCTGGGAATTTTATTAGATATTTGCTGAGGAAGCCGAGTTTTCTTTCCGATCTTTGTATGGGGATTCGTGTGTGGCCCTGATCTTATTTTCTCAAGGGTCTTAATCCAATCCATTTCCTCCCATTTTTTTTGGCCTTTAATGGTTTTTCCTCCAACAATTTTGAGTCTATGTCCGCCCCAGCGAGTCAAGTCTGTCCAAATGGTGGGAATTACCAGCCTCCAGATGTTTTCTCATATCTGTGTATAAGGATTGGTCTTGAGTTGTCGTAATACGGTGGTGCAAAATCAGCAGTTTCCACCCTGCTTGGGATTTTAATGATTTTAAGCCCAGTTAGAATCTGATGTTCTTCTTTGATAGACTCATTGGTAAACCCAAGGCATGTTTCCAAACAAGAACTTCCCATTTTTGCCAGAACGTGTTCCATAGGTGGGGTTTAGCTTCTAGCCCATATAATAAAACAGGGATGACTTTTGCCTGGTAAAACTTGAGGACAGGTATGAATGAAAATTTGCCGTATTTCCAAAGAATTCTTTTCATCTGGGCTGCTAGGGGTTTTATTTTTGTCTCAAGGTCAGACTCCGCCTTGCATAATGCCGGTGTGGCATAGATTTTGTATCCCAGGTAAACCAAATCCTCCACACTTGTGATTGCCTCCCCCCCCATTGACCACCTGGAGAAAACAATTTTTTTATTCCTTTGCCTAAATACCAACACCCTTGATTTATTAGGATTCAGGGAGAGCCCATTTTCAACTGTATAATTGTGAATACCGGTAAGTAAACGTTGCAGCCCAATGGCGGTTTTGTCTAAAACCACCACATCATCAGTGTAGGCCAGCCAGTGTATTTTCTTACCATTTAGTGAAGGACTGGCCAACGCCGAAGATGCTAGAAAGTCCCCCATATAAGAGGTATACAGGTTGAAAAATAGTGGGGCCCCAAGACAGCCCTGTCTGACCCCCCAGTTAACTCTCACGGGTTCTGACAGATGACCCTCCGCATCTAATCTCACCCTGATGTCATTGCCCTTATGGAATTCGATGAGCATCGCCAGGACATTATGATATGTGAAATTTGGACCGCCAACATACACAGACTAATAAGTCTATTCTGCGTAAATTTAACTATCGTTGTGGATATAGACGCGCATATAACCGCGGCTACCATGACAATTATAGCTGCAGTGAGTTCAACCGGCCACAATACACGATGTCCCATTGGCTTACTGATAGCCGCGAGTATAAATGACCCTCTTGTAGCTGCGGTAATACTGAAATGTTTACGTAATGGAAAACACATATATACAGAGGTTTCAAATATCAAATGACATCAGGCTAGACCTGGGGAGAGGAAAACATTATGATATGTGAAATTTGAACCTCCAACATACACAGAATAATACATTTACAATAGACACACAAGGTACATTTTTGTAAAAGCGCACAGCCCAAACCACTGGACAGATTTTGACCAGGTCTGAAACAACTTGGGCATGAAGCTTTGACTCGCTATCCATGCATGATTTGGGCTTATTCCGTGCAGTATTGATTTTAATATTTAACCGAGAAGGGGGTGCCCCACTCTCAAAAATAGATAGCTATATTTCAGAGATTAAGCCAAAAAATTGTGTTTTTCAAAATGAAACAGCAGCCCTCTTGTTTTTCTCTCGACACGAGAGATAACCGCGATTATAGCCGAGGATATGGGAAAAGGAAACAAAGGAAAAAAGCTATTTGCAGGTCATAAAACATGCAAATGCCATCAGGCAACAGGTGGATGGGTGGCTAGAGGGCACCAAGTGAAGTTTGGGAGTTGAAGGGGGTCTAGGGACTGAGTTTGTAACACAAAGCTTTTTGTAGCCTTGGCTACAGCTTCGAATAGCCGACATCTCAAAGCAAACTGCATTACAGAAACAGCGTGTGTTATCGGGGGAAAAGGAAGAGGGCATGGTAGGGGGCCATCTGTGGAGTGGGGGGAGCTGGCACAGATGAGGTGGGCCTTCAGTGAGGGCCGGAGAGAGCAGGAAAGCATTTTTGTGATTGGCCCTTTTTTCAGATATTCACAGATATAAAGATCTACAGATAGCCAAGGGTATATGTAGTTCAGTAGCCGTGGTCACAGGATTTTTACAGCTATAGTGACGTCAAGGGTGAAAATTCACTGGTCACGAAAGGGTGCAGCCTCCTCAGGCCATGTTGCCCAGTAAATGAGCCTACGTTACAAGACCACTTAGAGAAATGTGCCGGCCCCTTTCTTGCTTTGAAGCTAAGCAGGGTCAGTCCCACAATGAAGCTAAGCAGACTCATTTCGGGTTACTGCATGGATGAGCGACCAAGTGGGCATCCGAATTATTATTATTTATTTAAACTGCGCTACTGTCAGTGATTGAAAGTTGTGCACACACAGACAATGTTTTGCCTTTATATGAATTGTATTCTGGTATGTGTAGTCTCCCAGTCATACATTTTACAAAATAGATATTTTCATATTAACAGTGTGTTTTCCATACCGGCAGTTACTGGGACAAACCCTGCTTAGCCTTAAAGCACGGAAGAGGTCAGCCCCCTAATGTCATGTTGCCCAATAAACGAGCCCACCGTACAAGACTACTTAGAGGAACATGGACTAAGGGGGTTGGATCCTTCCTCGCTTTGAAGCTAAGCAGGTTTGTTCCCGGTTACTGCATGGATGGGAGACAGTTCCAAATGCTTTGTGTTTTCAGATCTCATCACACAGGGCATCTGCATTATTTTATTTAAAACTGTGCTATTGTCAGTCTGTGAAGGTTTTGCACTCGGAGACCATTTTTTTTGCCTTTTGCTGAATTGCATTCTGATATTTGTAGTCTCACAGTCAAGATGCGGGGGAACAACACCACAATTGTACACTTTTTGCCTACTATAGTTCTATAAGGATTTACATATTTCAGTGACACTATGGTATATGTACTTTTCAAGTTAGATTTATAAAGTCCCATCCTCAGTTTGAAGCTAAGCAGGGTTGGTCCCGGTTACATCATTGATAGGAGACAGTCAGCAGTCTGGTGCTGTTTGTTTTCTACATTTTAAATATCTCATAACACACTAAGAAAACACATGGCATTCACTTATTTTTTTAAACTATGCTTATGTCAGTCCTTGAAAGTATTGAACTGAGATACCATTTCTTTGCCTTTTGCTGAATTGCATTCTGGTATTTGTAGTCTGCCAGTCAAGAGTGGGGTGGGATAATGGCACAATTTTACATGTTTTGCCTAACATAGTTCAATAAAGATTTATATATTTGAGTGACATTATGGAATGTGTACTTTTCAAGTTATCTTTATAAAGAAGAGCATTGTTGAAAGCCAGACAAGTGGGTGAGGAGGGGAAATGATGAGAGGACAAGTAAGTCACAAGTTTTTGCCCATGATATGGCAAGAGAGTTTGTAATCCTGGACACTGGTGCAGTTATTCTCCCCTGATCGTGGCTGATTTTTCAGAGCACAAGTAAAGGACACATGTGGGTGAAGAGTGTAATGTTTTTTCAGAGAGGACAAAACAGAGTTTGGCAAGCTTGCTCAAATGTTTGGCTACCAGGATTTTACTCAGGTTGTCATGTTTCCAGTGCAGTCACTTACTCACAAAACCACAAGCACTTGTTTCACATTGGGATTTTGTTTACCAGAGAATATTTCACAACAGATGCTGGGTTTCAAATGTGAGCACCTTTTATTCTTTGCCAGCATATTGATTGGAACATTTCCTCTCTTAGGTTATTTATCTTGTGTTCGTTACTTTTTTTTAAAGTCCAATGCTCTTTTGTCTTGTGCACTTTCTTCTCAATTGAAGGTCAAATTAACTATATTTGGATATTTCACTTTAGGATATATGTTCACTTACTGTGTGTATATTCATGGGTGCCAGCTTTTGATTTTCGCTATGGGTGCAGAAAGTACCTGGGCATCTGTTATTCTTGCAGCCGGTCATTTTTCCTCGTTTCAGTACTTGCTAAATGTGGTTGGTTGGGTTTGTGCGACGTGGCACAACAGTCATCAAGAGACTGGCCATAGAGATCCTTGGAGCATGCTAATTAACCAAAATGTGTGTGGTCCATGGCAAATAATTTAAACTCACTGCGCATTGCCTAAAAACATTGTGAGTTCTCAAAGCCTGCAATTTTTTATACAGAACAATACCACTGTCAAAACAGGACAGAATCAGTTTGTGATGGATGAATGTCTTTGAGCAATGGGTTGCAAGTGTTTTAAACTATAGAATGTCAATGGCTAGTGGTCTGGTAGTGTTTTAAAATGGACAGTGGCCAAAGGCTGTGTCAACTGACCAATGCTGACGAACCATGCTTGTCATCTGGAAGTGTTCTAAAAATCAATTGAATAACAAAACCCTTGAAATTCAAGGAAAGAACTTTAGTTGCAGTGATGTTAAGGTGAGAACTTAGTGCAACAAAACCCCTGAAATTCAGCTAAAGCCACCTTACATTCACGCCCCATGTTACGCAGCCTATGATTACAATGATGACATCACAGATCACATCACTGATGACATCATTAATTACATGTTGTATGACAATACTGATGTCATTACAAATCACATCACTGATGCCCTCACTGGTGACAACACTAATTACATTGTATATAATTGATTACATCAATAATGGAATTAGAAATAACATAATTTACAAGTTAGCTCATGAAAACTTTGATTACCTTAATAACAATTTAGGCCATGGACTTGGCCATGACAAACGCTGTGGTCACTGCCCGGCATAGCTAGTGGTTGGGTAGTGTTAAAAAATACCAATGTGCATGGGTAAAAGCCATGCCTAGTAGCCCATCACTGTTTTAAAATATACAGTGGGCAACTTTGAAAGCTGTATTCAGTGGCTGTGGCTAAAGGTCGTAGTTGGTGCTCATTAATATGTTAGAATATACAGTTGGCACAGCCAAAGGCTGTGGCCACTGGCTAGTATTGTGTTGAAGACCATGGCTAGTGGCTGGTTAGTGTGTATAATATACAGTGAGCACGGCTGAAGGCTATAGCTAGTGGCTGGTTAGTGTTGTACAATACACAGTGAGCACGGCCAAAGACCAATCGCTTATTGCATTTGATTTTTTTTAAATATACAGTGGACATGGCCAAAAGAAGTACAAACTGTTCATGTTTAAAGGCCGTGGCTAGTGAGGCCCATTTATATATTAGAATATATAGTGGGCACAACCAAAGATTGTGTCCACTGGCCAGTATTGTGCTAAAGCCCATGGCTAGTGGCTGATGATCGTATATAATATACAGTGGACATAACTGAAAACTGTAGCCACTGGTGAAGGCTAAAGTCTATGGTTGATGGCCTGTTAGTGTTTTAAAATATACAGTGCACATGGATGAAGGTTGTGACCACTGTCCATAACTCAAGGAAATGACCAGTACCCATTAATGTGTTAAAATATATTTGGCCATGCACACTAACCATGGCTGAAGGCCATGCTTAATGCCAGTTACTGTTGTAATGTAATTAGTCATGTCATCAGTGATGTGATCTGTGACGTCAACATTGTGATCATAGGCTGCGCAACAGGGGTCGCAAAGTTAAGGTGGCAATGGCTGAATTTCAGGAGTTTTGTTGTGTTACGTTCTCACCTTAACGTCCCTGCAAGTAAAGGTTTTTACTTGAATATATATAATGAAAGTTTACCCTTGCACAGCTCCTAGACCTATTGTTACTGACTTTCCATCAGGAGATAGCACATGCTTGGAAGAATATTAGCACAACTGCTATTTAACTTCAAAAATGGCATCAGCCATGGCCTCTCTCCTCCCCAAAAGCGCTATGATACAGAAAAGAATCAAGAAGACCAGGAAGATGAGATGGTGGAAATGCCTACCTCCAGTACCCAGAGAGAATCATGGGTGTGGCAGTTCTTGGCTTCCAAGGCTATGGCTAACAAGGTGAATTGTAATGAGTACAAGGTTGTTCTCAGTTGCGGAGAACCTGAGAAGTACAGGGATGCCATTTTGACAAAATGTCACGGGTAGCGGAAGGGACATTACATGACACTTGACCTCTGATTACATCACAGGAAGTGATGCCATTTGACCCCACCCCAAAGTGACATCACTGTAAGCTATGGAACACAACCTTTCACCACTTGACAAAACAGGAAGTGGCATCACATGTTTCTAAGTACACTACAAAAAATATGGTTATGATATCACTGTAAAGAGGTATTCATTCATACAAAAATGGATCACCATATGTATGATTAATATCAGCACGTGTAGGCCCATATTACCAAATTTCTGTGAATGCAAGCCTCCGTCCAAGGCCAAAGAATAATGTTGTGTTATTATATAGCACTTACACTTAAGTGCTTCATATACAACAAATATACATACGATATTACACAACCTGTGTTGGTACTCATTTATCAACCTCAGCAGGATGAAAGGCTGAGTTGGTCTTGCCGGAAGTCAAACCTGCAACCTGCAGATCACACACACATTGCAGCAGCAAGCGCTCAACCCGCTGAGCTATCTTAAATGGATATAGCTATCAGAAAACCAACCACTCCAGAAACAAAGACCATATGCTGCAGGCCACATCCGAGGAGCGCAGGAGCCTATATGTTTTCTTTTACGGGTAGCAAGGGAGATGACAGGGGTAGCAAGGGAGACCTGAGGGGTCACAGGTGCAACCCCTGGTAACCTAAATGATGTCCCTGGTCCAGTACTCCTACAGGATTACCTCCATGCGCCACCATTTAAGGTGCACCCAACATCTTCCCCTATCCACCTACCCCTGCCCCTCCATATCTGTCATTGGTGCCCCTTCCCTTATTTCCCTCCCCACCATACCCCCTGGCTTCTCCTTCAAAAAAATTTTTTGGAGCCACCTCTCACAGATAAAAAATAAAACAAAAAAATCTCATAGAATCCAGCTACTTTACATTTTTAAATGAAGTAGTTACACTCAATAATATTCTCCATCATTTCCATCACCATTATGTACTATGCTAATGGAAATAATGGACAATTGTACAGTTGAGACAAAGAAAAAATACACAAACAATTTTCTGTCACAAATACTTTTCTTTAGCATACAATAAGGACCATAATCATGCACCTTCACAACCTGCAATTCTCTGCAGTCGCGGTTCCAGGCCAGATATCATTAAAAGACCTGAATGGCATGTGCACAAATTTAAACAGCACAGCTCTTCTACCCTTTTTTTTACTTTTATGTGTCTAGCACTCCCTCATTGCCTGCTTTCAAACACTCATACATCCATCCAACAATCAGTTCCATAAAATCTACATGTAACCCTGTCAACATATTAAACTTCCATACACCAACTGCCACTTAACAATGTTCTACAAATATTTTCCATGTACATTTCCCTTATTTATACAAACATGTGTACACAGTGCTGCTGTACATGTACATATGCATTGTGCAGTGAGAGAAGTAGATGAATAGAAGGGGGAGTATGGCTGGGCAACTGCTAAATGGTCTCCGGGAAAGAAATGCCAAGGAGTATCAAAGTCGGAAATCACTGCATAAGTCTTGGAGCAGAGCAGTCCCAAGAGTGGGGTGCACAGCCCCCAGGGGGTGGGTCCGCAACCACAATGCTGAAGAAATGGTGGGGTTCTGATATCGACTAGGTACAGATCCTAGAACCTGAAAATGTAAATCTCTGGAAACATTTTCACTACAGAGAACTACCTCAAAACAGGTGCCACTATACATATTTCACCTATGCTAACATTCTAAAAAGCATTAGAGCTGGTCTGCTTACTAAAGATGCAAAATCCATGTTAAAAGCTAGACTAATCCATCAACTACATGGGCAAAATGTATCTGCCACTGATGTCATGGAAGAATTAACAAAACAAAATATAAAATACATGTCCTTAATGCCAACCCTTGCAAGCTGTAGTGAATTCAACAATACAATGTTGAAAAAAGAAATGCAACCCATAGTGCATATGAGCTTGGCACACAAACTAGAAGAGCACGGCATGACACTCCCTATGTGTGAACAAGCAACAGCACGACTAAATTGTTAGTAAAATTGATCTTTAAAACAGCTGGATTAGAAAAATATTAACTCTGTGTCTACACTGCAGAGTAATTCTAAAACATAGCCTTGACATAGAACAAGGTTTAGTGAATGGCACAATTGGTACAATTGTTGGCTTCCAAACATATCCACATGATAACACCATTCAGTTTGTCAACATCAACTTTGACAAAGTTGCAGAAGTTAAAAAAATAGGCTGTACAATAGTACATTTCCTTCTTTTCAAAGACATGTATTTATGCAGAGAACAATTCTCTCTATATCTTGCATGTGCTGTCACTATACACAAATCACAAGGTCTAACCCTAGATCATGCATTGAGTGACATTGGCAGCACAGTCTTTAAAGAAGGTATGAGTTACATAGACATTCGCATCTGCGTACATTCAATGGTCTATTCCTAGTTAACTTTGATGCAAACATAGTCAACACTGACATTTCTTGCATCCTAGAATTCAACAGGCTATGTGCCCTGTACACCCCATCTAGATATGTACCCTGTACCTTAAAAAGACAACCTTTAAAAAGAAAAATGAATACAAACAAAACCTATAACAAATCTCCCACCAATACTGCTAAAGAAACAAAGACCAACTGCTGTTCCATCAAATAATACAACCACAGAACTGTCCAGTACAAAATCAATTGTGTGTTCATCAGAAGACAAAGAGACATATGTCTCTCCTCAAAAAACAACTGCAGGCCCATCAAAGAATGCAGAGGCACAACTCTTTGGTCCATTAAAATTCAGCAACACAACTGGAGTAAATTGCTATGCAAATGCCAATCAATCTTCTCTTCCAATTGCCACCTATTGCTTACAACATTTGCTTAAACGGCTCATCCTTCATATAAATGTCACAAATAATACTCACAGCACTTACACTGTCTCAGATTTAAGGCAAGAATTGAACTACTGTACAGGAATAGTACAATTTACCATCAACACACAGATTTCATACACATGAAAATATACATGAACTCTCTGCAATGTTTCACAAATGCACATCCCTAATGAATGATGTGTGTATGTCTCTATACCAAATTCTGAATCCATTCCATTTAACCAGCTTCTGCAGAATGTAAATCATAGCATATGACGCCCTTTTGTAATTCAGACATTCATTTAAAAATACACATAAATAAGGTACCAAAAACAATTGTATTTTACTAGCTTCACACAGCTTCACATACATCCAAGTATCTCTTGACAAGAAAACCTTCATAACAGTGGGCATTATCTACCACACTGGTGCTACAACCACTTCAGGCCAATATACTGCATATGTCAAAATAATAAGTGGTTGGTTTGAATGTAAACACACCTCCATTACTCCAAAGCATAGGTTACCAGCAAATCTAACAAATGCCTACTTAATATTCCTTCAACCCAAATTTAGTCACTGAACAGTAGCACAATAAAACGTTAGAATACACCAGTGGGTATCTAACTACATCCATAATTTTTCAATAGTACTTTTAAAAGCCACAATAGTTAGAATAGGCCAACAGGTATCTACCTGCTTCAAAAGATTTTGAATTTTCACGAGATTTGACTTACACATTGTGCTCGAGCAGCGTTGCTCTGCTGCCCCATTGCAAAGAATGCTTTATCTTTGCCTCATGCCAGCCCCTGCCTGGAGTCAGCTTTGTTTGTGCCTTGATTGCCTTTGTTTCCTGGCCAATCCATGATGGACACTCGCACTGTGTGCACCGAGTGCCTGGGCCTTGGCTCCTGCTGCTGGCCCTGAATGGTTGAGGCTCTGTTGATATTGGCCTATGGGAGAGCCAGCAGGCTTGGCTGGCCCGCCTCACAGGCCCATTCCTAAGGCCCCTATCTGCTGTCTGAATGTGTCTGGTGGAAACCTGTATCTAGCTGTCCCCCTGCTGTATCTTATTTGCCTGTGTGCCTGAACCCTTTATCTAGCTGTCCCCCCTGCTGTATATATGTGCCTATTGCCTGACCCTAGATCTAGCTATCCCCCACTACTGTATGTATGTGCCTGTGTGCCTGCACCCTGTATCTAGCTGTCCCCCTGCTGTATTTATGTGCTTGTGTGCCTGAACCCTGTACCTAGATGTCTACCTGCTTTATGTATGTGCCCGTGTGCCTGAACCCTGTATCTAGCTGTCCTGCCCCTGCTGTATGTATGTGCCTTTGTGCCTGAAACCTGTATCTAGCTATCCCCTCTGCTGCATGTATGTACCTGTGTGCCTGAACCCTGTATCTAGTTGTCCCCTGTGCCCATTTATCTTTGCTACATTCTTGTGTCGCAGACGCCCTGCAACATGGGGTTAGGCTCCCTAATGTGACCGCTTGATTTGACTTTCTGCGTCTTTGTGTCGCAGTCACCTTGCAACATTGGGTTAGGCTCCCGAATGTGCCCACTTGATTTGACGTTCTTCATATTTGTGTCGCAGCCGCCCTGCAACATATGATATGAAATGATATGATAGGTTATTTATAACGCGCTTAATACCCAGAGGTTTCTAAGCGCGGACCCGGGGATCGAACCTGTGGTGCTCTGTGTCGTCTTGCTCCCAAGGCGAGCACGTTCCACTGAGCTATCCTCCAGAGATCAAGGGTTAGGCTCCCGAATGTGCCCACTTGATTTCACTTTCTGCATTTTTGTGTCGCAGCCACCCTGCAACATGAGGTTAGGCTCCCAAATGTGGCCACTTCATTTGACTTCTGCATACTTCATTTGACTTTCTGCATCTTTGTGTCTCAGCCACCCTACAACATGGGGTTAGGCTCCCGAATTTGCCCACTTTATTTGACTTTCTGCATACTTGATTTGACTATCTGCATCTTTGTATCGCAGCCACCCTGCAACATGGGGTTAGGCTGCAAGAATGTGCCCACCTGGACCCTTCTGCACCTCGCGACTTAGACGCCTTGCAACAAGGGGCTAGGCTACTGCATCTTGCCCACCTGAAGCATACTTACACTCTTGTTATATAATTACTGTCTGTTTGTTTCCTGCCTGTAACCTAATTTCAGTAACTGCATTACTCTTTTGCACTTTATCATGTAACCCTTTCTTGTTCATTCTTTCCTGTAACCATAAGCAGTGTAACCAACTTCTTAAGCATAAGCGTCTAGATACCTCTGGGTTTTGTGCGCTATATAAATAAATAAATAAATAAACACACCCTTAATTGCAATACACTTCAAATATGCCATAACCATTCTTGTTACTGCAATACTTCTTGTAAAGTCCAATATAGTTAAAATATGCCCTTAATCACAGCACACTTCAAACAAACATACTATCACACTTACACTCACATAATTATAATAGTTTTTTTTTTTAAATCCTCTATGGATTGTTTTTCCCAATGGCCCAATCATTATTTCATGTCAGCACACAACAGTGTAGCACACACTAATGTTGTACCAAACATAGTACATACAATGTACTGTTTATGAAGGTCAAAAAAGTAAATGTATATGTACAATTGTATGCAATTGAATCTTTTAAACTATCCTGTTTAACAAATTATACTGTTTTTTTTCACAGAAAAAGAACCAGACATTCCAGCTTTATTACCGTATGCAACTAAGTAACCATACCAAATATTATCCTATTTGTTATGTTCACAAAGAAACAAATACCTATTCCATAACCCCTATCCTCAATGGTACTACAATCATAAATGGTATCCGTACAAAACTTTGTCAGAAAAATAATGAATGGAGAAATAATTGCATGTTTTTTGCGAACATTTCTCCATTTGTGGATACATTTTTTTAAAATATAGGTGTGGGGTGGGGTGGGGTCCGGGAAATAGCTGAGTCGAGGGGGCCTGCAATTTAACACAAAAAAAGTGTGATTATTTTCTCCAGTCGAAATTCAAACGTACATCCATCATAAAACCATATACACGTCAATTATTTAATTCGACCATATGACAAATACTGTATACGCCCCTGCAGTACCTCTAATTACTATACACATATTACTATACTATGTGTTGCCAGTGGCCAGAACCCCCACAATAGAATAAAACCATATAACATGTGCGTACAATACACCTTCAAATAACAAGACTTGTCCTGAACCCACTGCAATCCAAATAATGTCTACGGACACCGGCACACCTTTTTTTCCACCTATAAAAATAGCTCCATGTTCACTTTATTCCACTGCCCCACCCTTTCCAGACCTGCTTTATGCCACCAAATAACCCCAAATGTATTTTCCAGACTTTTTTCTCACCACTCTGGATGCCGTCAGCAGCGATGTCCACAGATTAGGCAGCACCTGCAATCCCTTATTCAACAATAAAAACAGCTCCATAGCAACTGCATTTCCCTCCCCCACCCTTTCTCCTCTGCCAGCCACCAAACAACCCTGAATGTGTTTTCCACACTTTTTCCTCACTGCACTATCCGTGGATAGCAGCGGCTGTTTGCGGATCCAACATGGCGCCCATTTCCAAAAATATGATGCAGCTCACGATTTTCACCATCCATTCAGCCGGTGCATACAATGTCTGCGGACATCACACAGGACCCTGATTGGTCCAGACGTCTGAGAATCCCGAATCGGGCAATGAGTGTACCTATCGCACCCAAATATCAGACATTTTACTTTACCTACTTTTTGGCAAATTTTTCCAAACATTACTGGATGGATTTACTACAAATGTACAAAAGCATGCTTTCGGGACCAAGCAGCCACTCCTAGCACAAATTTGATTAAAATCCCTGCTGCGATTTGGGCTGTAGACGCGGACAAATTTCTTTTTCCATTGGGTCTATGAGGATTTCCACAAATGTTGGATCCCCTCCCTATAACTTTGCCCCCACTGGCCAAGACGGCACCAAACTTCACAAAATCATCCTGAGGGGCAATGTAAACTTTTTTTTGCAAAGTTTGGTGAGGATTCATCTTGGGGGCAAAGCTGTAAGCCATCCAAAGAGTGTTCTTTCTATAGGTTGAGCAACTTAACCATAACTACAGAGCTGCTACCACAGGCCCTTTAATATAGGTTTAGTTAACTTGTACCGTGTTAGGCAAGTGTTGAATAGAATGTTGATCAGAAGAAAACAATGAGTTGATACCTTAATTAGGCTAACAAAGTGATTTATCTTGCTGATTTGCAAGCTTTCGTGGAATGTCTCAACTTCCTCGGGCAGAGATGAAATGAAGCATTTGAAAAACATCACAACATTAGAACTTACATAGCCCCTCCTGCAGATACCCTTTTTTCTGTGCATTTCTGTACCTGATTTGTAGTTTTGCTCAGAGAGGCATTTATTGGATGTTCATCTCCCCCGCACACTGAATTCTTCAAGGTCTAAATGGTACACTGTGTTTAGTGGGGCAGAGGTCAGGGAAATTGGAGAGCAGTGAAAAGAAACTAAAAAAACAGACCACTGTGTTATTGGGCTCTTAGGAAGGCAGGAGGGATTGGTTAGGTGTCAGTCATTGTATGTGCAGTCCAGTTGAAGAGCAGTATGTCAGACCAGTCCCTTTACAAGCACAATCAACAACATATCAGGCTTGTGCCTCTAGAAGTCTGTTATGTGTTAGGCCTGTGACTCGTGGAGCACAGTGTGGTATCCTTGTGTCAAATACCATATCAGGATTGTGTTTCATCACAATCAAGAGGAGATGGTGGGGTTTGACCAGGGACAAGGTCTCTGACAAGTCTCTGGGAAGCTGGAACAGGGAGCACACAGAGAAAGGTGTCAGGGTGTTCTGGGGTGCACTCAAAAGAAGCCAATCAAAGCAGCACTGTACTGCTGCTGGCAAAAACAAAAAGGTCCCATTGAAAAAGGGAAATATTTACATTTAAAAATTATGCTGCTCTGATGCTATTTTCCTCTGTTTTTCATCAAACTACTGTTATTAATAAAGCTTTGCCATGCCCATCCATACCCAATTGTGCTTCAGCAGAAGCAACCATGACCCCTGAATGACAGGCTCTGTCAAACCAAACCTGGGAAAATAAAAGACACTTCATTTTCAACTTCACAGGAAACGCTTTACTTTTTGAGTTGCAAAGTGTCAAAGATCAATAATTCAAAGAAACTGCAGCCCTCTGAGCCTATGTCAATTCCAGTGCATCTGTGTTCAAACAAATTGCTGCCTACAAGAAACTAACTATGGCTGCAAAACAATATTGGGAAGTCAGATGGAAATAATGAATTTGAATGGAAATTGCGGCTTTTGCCACATGTGTCAAAATGGGCTTTTAGAAACCACAGAAGAAAATGCCAGTTTTAAAAGTACAAATGTTGAAAAATTATCCTTGCCTAACAATGTGAAAGGGGATTGTGCTGTGAAATATATATGTATAGGAGGTTTCATTCAGCAGGCTTTCTTCTGAATCAGAACAAAAATAAGTAAGATAAGGAATTATAAGGCAGTGGCTACATAGGGGGAAATCAACCCAAAACAGGTTTCTGCTTTGAGGATGCTAGGAACAGAAGGCCCCTCACAGTAGATCCTAGAACACAAAAATGATAATTGCTACCTTCGCAGACTTGGTCTGTGCTCCAGCCTCTTACAATAGGATTTCTGGGACACGGATGTGAGAAATCACACATCCCCGTGACTTCTGCTGGGAGTTTCAGAGCCAATTCAAGAGCAGTGTTTAAAGATATGCCCATATATGGGGAACAATACTGAACATTTACCTCCAAAGACTATGTTATTAATAAATTATTATTAAGACGTTTATCTTTGCAACAGGACTTTGCAAAAATGGAAAAAAGTTAACAGTTTAAATGTGATTTTATTGGCTTTAATTTAAGACGTAGACTTCACTGCCACATGGGGAACAGAAATGGCAAAGAAGTGGATATTCTGAAGAAAGTGTGTAGGATGGAACTGTAAAATGTAATACTGATATGCCTAATAATAATCTATACATATGTGTAAAGCTATAGAATTTTAGGTAATATAATTCTCACTGAAAAGTGTGAAAAACTGGGAGAAGGGCGAAAAAAGGTCCTACAACCATGACGATTGGACTGCAATGCTCTACATAACATATATGATCTACCCATGTGATTTGTTAAAGTGCCATAACTGTACAAATGTGTAAATTATGTGAGGATGGATTTTTGACAAAAAGGACTGCGGGAAGGCTTTTCATCTCATAAAATGCAACCTCCTAAACAGAGACTCCTCCTCGAGGAGGCGATTAACTTAGGCTGACCTATCTGAGTCTTGGAGGTAGGCCTAGCTCAGTTTTGCCCACCAATAATTCTGTGATGTCACCATGCTTTATATAAAGGGTGGCTGACAGGACTCTACAAACACTCTTTCCTGAACTTCCTGCGCCTGCATTCCTGATTTTCTACATTCATCCTGCCAGACGCCAGATCCCACTGCAAAGCCAAAGCATAGCTGAACAGCTTCTACCCCAACAATGCCAAAGCATAGCTGACCTCATCTCAGCAAAGGCCTTGATCCAGAAATCCCCCTGAAATCCCATTAAAAAGGGGAAAAGCTGTGGTACCTTTAGCATCCTGAGACCTGACCAGCTTGTCCACTACCTGCATTCAGCTGTACTTGCCATCCGGTGACCAGACATTTGCCCAGCTGTTTTTTTTGCCAGGAGAGTCCGCTATCCAGTGACCAGAAGCTTTTGTGATCCGAACCTGTTGACTGTCCAAAATCCCAGATTCAAAAGTGGACTGTGAGTATCCCATATACCAGAGAAACACATAGTCTCCCCACCTTGACCCTTTTGTCTTTATTCCACTCTCTAAGCAATCCTATCCATACCCTCGTAACTTGTTAAAACTATTAGAATTCTCTGTGCACCCTGTCCTTGACTTTCTAAGTGCAAGTGCCATCTCTCTATTAATTCTGTCTTGTGTAGATCATAAACCTGCAGTCATATTTTGAATAATCAAACTAATTTCCACCTAAAGTTGAACGCTGGGGTGACAAGCTTGACTTCGCGAATGAACCTTGGATTTTACTGTGTCCCTCTTTAACAATATAGTCTAAATAATTTAGTTTCAGTAAAATTTGCCTTTAATTTTAAAACCGATGTTCTCTTTTTAACTGCTTTATTTTCCTAAAAAATGACCATCTTTCTACCTTCCAAATCTCTCTCAAATCTTCACCTATAGCCCTCCTTTAACTTCTATATTGTTCCTCGGCTGTGCATCTATCCCCCTGCCAAACAAAACACATTCCAATGCAGTGTTTTTCACCCATTGTTTTGAAAAAAATATTTTACATTTAAAAGCTGAAAAAAGTGCAAATGCAACTTTTCCATGTGTGAATTCGGCTGCACTTTGTTTTCAAGTTTAACCTGCTTTGTGAATTGTATGCTTTTTTGACACCTTACCTTCTAGTTGCTAGTGATATAACATCCCTACTACTGTGATAAAACATATGCATATAATTATTTAAACATACATATAATTAATTATTTGTCAAAATCCGAGTGTCATTTTAGGCCTTTGCAAAGGTTTTTCCCTCTTATTTTGTGAGGGAAGGTCGGATTTTGATTTTGTTTGATGCGCTTTATCCCTGACTACCTCTAACCACTCAGAATTCGATTATTGGTGGGTTGAGGGAACATTGCAAGGGGAAACCTAAACTTGGGTGCTTTCAGTCCTAATTCAAAAAGTGCTCCTATTCATGTGTGCTTTGGTATGTTCTACTAGAGGGTTAACCAAGTGCATTGCTTCTATTTCCATTGTCATTATCACCCCATTGGGGATTGCTGCCCAACATTAAAATTTGTGTGATTTTTGTGACTTCAAAAAATTAATAAATATTGATTTTCACCAACCAGCCTGGTTCATGGTCCATTGTGACCCGTGGCATTTGTAAAAGGGGGTGTGAAACGGGTCGGGTACCAGCTGAATTTGAATGTGTAGAAATTAAAGAAATAGCATTCCTATTGAGCACCACATTCCAGGCTAAGACCAAGTGTCCTGGCCCAGTGTGTGATGCCCAATTGGAATCCTTAACAAAATGATGGCAATTGTCAGGTTTCGATGTTTTGAAAATGGGTATGCATTTAAATGAATAGTTCTTTCTGACTTTGTCAGTCCTGAAATTACCGCAGATTACAGCAATCTTCAGATCTTCAAGGATATGATTAGCTTCTGAAAAATGCTCACCCACTGGACTCTCTTTAGTACTTCGTTTGACACTTTGATGATGGAGGTTCATGTGTTTATACAGAGGTTGACTTGTGTCCCTAACATAGTAGCCATGTCCGGGACATTTTTGCACCTAATCAAGTAAACAATATTGCTGGATGCACATGAAAACGGTCCCATAAATGTGTATTCTTGCCCTGTGTGGGGTATCTTGATTGTATCTTGATTGTGTCCGAAAAGTTGATATGTTAGCAGGTTAGGCATCTTTTGTTTTTTAAGGCACAGTTCCATAATATGTGCTATTTGTGTGTAGTTTGCTTCTGACCACCATTCCCTTCAGATTGACTAGTTGTCTGAAAGCACCGAGGGGCATCTCAGGAGAAACGTCTATCAGATGTTCATCTTGTTTCAGGATGGGTTGGAGTTCCTTAGTAATCCTCTGGAGGGCTTCCAGTTCTGGGTTGTATGTGACTACCAGTGGCACCCGGGTTTGCTTCTCTTTTGCTTTGTTTTCCAAGTGGTTGCTCTGAGGGATCCATGTTTCCCTGTGAATCTGGTTGTCCATAATTCTGTGGCTGTATCCATGATTTATGAAGTGTGATCTCAAAGTTTGTATGTTTTTATCCTGGTCCCTTGTGTCCCAGCATATTCGATTGTATCTTATTGCTTGACTGAAAATTGAAGCATGTTTTATGTACTGTCGCTCTTCAAGTAGCTAGCTCGTTCAGTTGTCTTGCAATATACTGTGGTCTGTAGCTGGCCATCTTTTATTGTTCATGATGGTCTCTAGAAAATGTACTTTTTCAGGACAGTAGGAGAGTTTGAGGTCACTGGTTGCTCAGAATTCAATAAATCTTCCGTGGAGGTTTAGGAGGTTCTGTTCCCCAGAATTCAAGATCAGGAGGATGTCATTGATGAAGCACACGTATATCAAAGGTCTGCAGTCGCAGGTGCCAAGGAAATCTGTCTCTAATTGTGCCTGAATACATTTGCATACTGAGCCACCATTTGAGTGTCCATGGCCATCCACATCATTTGGAGATAAATATCAGTACAAACGTGAAATAGTTGTGGGTCTTGATGAATTCTATGCACTTGCCTATGGTGTCAGCAAGTGGGTTTTGATCACGAAGAGTATTCTTACATGCCTCGGTGACATCAATGTGGGGAATGTTTGTGCAGAGTGACTCCACATCTGTGGTTGCCAGTAATGTGCCCCTTGGGAGGGGGCATATATCATCGAGTTTGTTGAGTAGATCAGTGGTGTCCTGGATGTAGCTGTGTGTCACTGATACAAGTGTCTTCAGGATGTTCTCGACTCAGCCAGAGATATTCTCAGTCAGAGTGCCTGACACAGATATGATTGGGCTTCCACTGTGGTTTTCTTTGAGTATTTTTGGGAGCATCTAGAAAGTACCAGGTATTGGGTTATCTGGTACTAGGCCCTGAATGTGTTGCTGGAAGTCATTCAGAAGTTTCTTGATGATCTTGTTGAGTTCTCTTTTGTGTTGTTTCTTTGGGTCTTTCTGCAGATTTTTGTAATATCTTGTATCAGAAAGTTGCTTGTGCACCACCTGCACATAGTCACTCCAGGTGTTCATTATGACAACTGCTCCTCCCTTGTCTGCTGGATTGATTGTAATACTCGTGTTGCTGTTCAGAGATTGTATAGCCCCCTTTCTGGGGGTGTCAGGTTTTAGGAATGTTTAAGGCATTTGCTCAGTATGGCTAATGTTGTTCTATGTCTGAAGCTTCCAATGTATCGATCCAGTTTTGGGTTGCGTCCAATGTCCGGAGTCCAGTTGGGATTTTGTTTTCTGGTTTTGTTTTTTCCCAGTTGTTGACAATTTCTTGGCTATCCTGCCTGTCGTCCAGTTGGTCATGAAAGAATTTGTTAAATCTGAGTCAACTGAAGGCCTCAAGATCGCTGCACAGTTCTATTTCGTCAATGAGTTTAGAGTGGCAGAATGTGAGCCTGCTGGACAGCACTAAATGTTCTTCCTTTGTTGGGGTATAATCTGAGAGGTTGACAACACAGGCTTGTTGTTGGAGCATGTCACCTTTTATGTCCACACATTGTCAGGAGCTGCCACACTGTTTCTGGCGCTCTGTCTCAACGATTGAAGCTTCTTCCTCTTGTTCAGAAGAGATTCTTGTTCCCTTTTTGTGGAGGCCTGATGTTCGTTCCATATATCTGTGTGCAGTGCTTCTGTGTCGAGGATAGTTTTTATACGTTTTTGTGTTGTCCTTCTGTGGTTGTAGCAGACACGAATAAGGTTGGTTCTTAACCATTCTGAGGTCCTGGTGCATATTTGTTGTGAGAATCTTCTTGAGACAGCCCTGTAAAGTCTGAGATTCCCCAGAGGTCTCGGTGTCAATCCACACTGGACTCACAAATTAAGCAGACAAAGTGCAATGCAAAATCCAGCTATCTTTTCCAGATAAAGCAGGGACAGCATACAAACATTAAAATATTGCGGCTCTGAGAGGATGAATATGAAACAAGTGGTTAAATGTCACAACATAATCTTAGTTTCAAAAACTCACGGGGAACAGTGATTGGTTCACGGTTGTGGCTACATACAAACTCCATAAGTGTAGAACATTTCATTGGGTTAAGATAATCTGATGATTCCACCTGATGAACTGCAATTGGCTCAAGCTGAATGGAGAAAAGACTGAGGTGGTGGTGGTGGGCTGTCCCCCTAACCCTGCTCTCTGTATTTCCTCTTTCTGGCCCTTCTCCTTGGGTCCTCTACCGATTCCTGTTAGTAAAGTCAAAAATCTAGGGGTCATTCTCTCTGCCACACTAACCTTGGATAAACAGGTTACTGCCATCCGCCAAGCCGGTCATTTCCAACTTAGAGTTCTTAAGAAGGTTCTCCCCTTGATTCCAGCCTCACTGCATTCCCCTGTGGTGGCGGCCATGGTGCTATCACGATTAGATTATTGCAACTCATTGTATCTGGCTCAACCTAAAAACCAGATCCAACAATTGCAACGTCTTCAGACCTAGCAGCGTGGATTGCCACTGGCTCACCTTTTGGGGCACATATCACCCCGGTGCTCTGTGCTCTCCATTGGCCCCCGGTGACTCACCAGATTGAATTCAAGGCCCTGTGTTTAGTCCATTGTGCGCTCCATGGACAGGGGGCTGAATATCTGCAAGCCGACTTTACCCAGTACCTTCCAAGCCGTAACCTTCGTTCAGCCTCTGCTGACTGTTTAGTAGTACCGAGGTTTAAGCGGAACCAGGTGGGTGGTTGAGCATTTTCTGTGGCTGTGGCGGTTTTATGGAACAACCTTCCTCAGCTCATAAAAAAAAATCCCGAACTACCTGGCCTTTAGAAAGGCTGTTAAAACATACTTATTCTAATTAACTCCAGTTCCGCTCGGGCTGCCCTCTCCTCTCTACAGCGCCAAGATACCTTTGGGTGGACACGCGCTAAACAAATGCCACTAACATAACATAACATGACACCTGCGACCACCTCTAAATTGATAAAGGTAAACATGCCTAATTTCTACAATGTATTTATTTTATTAATTGTGCATTTGTTAGGCGGTTATACCACAGGTCAATTATGTTTCAAAGCACCCACAGGGCAACAGGGAGGGAACATGGGATTGAAACAATAAATACAGTGGAGGATAAAGACAAACCTACTATGCCAATAGGAGATTGGTTGGCACACTTCTTCTTGGAAGGCCTAACATTTGGGTTTCTAATTGGTTGGCTTCTTGCTACCCAACCTTGTACATTTGAAAGGCCATCAACACAAGAGCCAGACAAGAGGTGGGGAGAGAGGCCAATGAACTGTTCATTGTTCATTAAAAAAGTTACCATAACTTATCCCTAGGCCATGAGCCAGGGTGATCTCTTTGTACTTGGCCTTGTGTGGCATCTCATGTCTGTGTGAATGTGATGGGAGTACGGCAGGTGTCCTATCTGTGTTCTTTTCTAATGAATAGGCACTGTCTTCCAATTATGGGTCATGTGTGATGGTAACGTGTATGAAATGGAATTAGCTCCTATTTATTGGGTTTTAATTTAATATTACTATGTGTCGTGTGTTGTTTGTTGCATCTAGGGACATTCTTAATTTATTCTTCATAGAGTCCTTTGGCTTGTCACATTACTACACCTGGCCTACAAAGTCTGGTTGTGCTTTTTTTAAACTTTAATTAATCTGGGAGCATACTGATTGCGTCTTGGGAATTAGTATCTTGTGCCTTTTCTTCAGCATTCTTATCCTGCCTTATTTTACTATGGCCTTGGCTCGGGTTGCTAACTACTATCTGGCCTCTGCATGCCGAGGAAATCTGTCTCTAATTTAAAGTCTGTATTACTTTGGGTTCAGCGTTTTGAGTTCTCTCACAGCCTCAAGGCCTTCTGTTTCATTAAGAGCATGCTGTGGCTTCCATTTAAACAAAGATGACTACCCTTTTACAATCTTGTTACTCTGTTAGTAAGCTACATTTGCTTGTCATTTGCGTTGCATTCACCTTACACATTAGGCATGTTAGTATTCTTCATGTCCTGTGGATGCTATGTTAATATTCTTATTTTATAAATGCATATTTTAGCTAGTGTCTGTGTTTCTTCATGGGGAGTGCATGTGTGCTTTGTGTCAAATGCATGCACTGTTACTGTTTCTGCTTTTGCCATATATAATTAAAATGGTCTCTGTGTCTTGCTGTACCTGGCTGGGATAAAAGCGGTATGGTTGCCTCTGTGAGTAACATTTCTCACCCGTGCAATATTGGGCCGGGGGAGGGACAGAAGCTATGGATGACGTATTCATTTGCCTCTCGACAATTTTGTGTTACAAGTTGAAGCCATGGGGTTTTTGATGGTCAGTCCCTTTGGTATTGGATTTTGCCTCTTGCAAACAGAAGAAGTTGCTGTCCAGCTATGTTTTTTTTTTCCAATGGCTTTGTATACATTGGGCCTCATTACGAGGAAGGGGATAACCATGCAGCTTTTTGCGGCATGGCTACCTCCATTCCGGGTACCTGGTCCGGGTTCCCTGAATGGGGAAGTACCGGGCCATTCCAACCTTGAAGGGCCCGGTATTTCCCCATTCGGGGAACCCGGACCCGGTATATCCCCATTCCCATTTGAGACCCCAAAGGGCTGAAATGGGAATGGGGATGATGCTGACAACGGGCCCATTAAAGACGGCCCGTTGTTAGCATCCTGGGCTTCTCGCGGGACCCGCTAAGGACGCCTGGTAAAACCAGGCGTCCTTAGCGGGTCCCGCGAGCAGACCTCATAATGGGGCGGTAAGGGGCTAACGGCTCTGGCACCTTTACCGACACCGTTAACCCCTTACCGCCCTCCTCGTAATAAGGCCCATTAAGTTTTTACAAGCAGTACAATCAACAACAAAGTATAAAAGATACACAAATTAAAGATTAAAAAGGAGGGAGGAAAAAGGAATAGGCTCAAACAATTTCCAAACATTTTCTATCATAATACCATGAGGAAGGCTCCTCCTATTGGCGATAATTATTCAGAATACTTAATGGTATATCAGTAGATTGTCATTTTCCAGCATATAATGGGCCTCAATACAAGTTTGTCTGGAAACAACGGTACCTGTAATCATGACGGTACTGTTGTTTCCGGACCGGCAAACTACGATTTCTGTGAGGGGGTTCCTTTCAGCCCGCCAGGTCTGACCAGGCGGGCGGAATGGCACCCGCTCGCAGACCATTCATGAATGGTGCCGGTGCATCCGTCCTCCCCATTCCCATTGAGTCCAATTCATGACTCTGGCGGCTGCCGTGACGGTATTTACCGGCACGGCTCCCGCCAACATCGTAATGACCCCCAATGTCTCCATAAACCGTCTTTGGTAAAATATGAGTAATCACTATCCCCCGTGGCTATTAAAGCTTCAGCTTTCAATGAAGGTAAGGCCCTACATGGGAAATTAAATGCTTAGCCATCTCTGTAGATTCTGTCTTGCACAATCTACAGTTCATTCTTTTTTGTTAATCAAAGTACTAGTACTAACAATATCCAACGTGTCTACTAAATTGAATTTGACTCGCATGTATTCATTCTGATGTAAGAAATGGAAAATGTGTTAGTATAGAATGCAAAGGACTGCGGAGAAGCAAGGCCATTGATGTCATCTCGACTATTAGCACCATGGTAGAGGGGGCTGGCCAATCTGGATGCTTGGAACGCGGGCTCTACTGTATGGTACAAGCCTGCGTTCCGAGCAGCCCTTTCAGTGTTGATGACGTCACAGTTATCAACATTGAAAATCGGACTGTGAACCAGAACGTGGTGCCGGGCCAAGCAGAAAAGGTATGTATATATTTGTTTTTAAAAATAATAATCACCACTAGCACCTGCGTAGGTAACTATAAGTTGAAAAGTAGTGGGTGAGTATACATCCCAGCTTTAACCCACTATGAGTGGGAAAAAAATTTATCAGAAAGCCCTTAAGGTTAAGAAACAGGGCTCAAGTCAAGGGTACACGCGGGTGGATGGTGTCTGCCAATTTTTTTCAGAGGGTGGACACCACCCCCATTTATTTTACATGTTGTGCGTAAAATTAAAAGCATTGGCTGTCTTTTCTGAATGTATGCCGACCTCGGATCTCGAACCGCGTGTGCCGGACACTTTACCACTTCACCATATAACCTGCTGAGAAACAGCAGACAAATAAAGTTGAAATGCTACATTTCACTACCGCATGTTACAGGGAAAATATTGCTATTGATTCTTCGAGTTTAAAACATGCACACCTTGTATTGTTTAAAAAAATCGATTAGAAGAAAATATCCTCTCTTGGTTTTTGTGAGTCTTGATTTTATGATAGGCAAATGCCATTCGTCCTGTGCAATTTGTAGGCTCATGCAAAACCTATTGAATGAAATTTGCATACATCACCATGCTATGCTCATTTCTGATGATGTCACGTCCCATTCCGGATTTTAATGAGTCCTCCGTTTTTCTAGGACTCGACCGGTCGTCCAGACGAACCTGCACCCCGGTATTTTGATGTACAGAAATAATAGCTTTTAACAGGCCATTAGGGAGTCCAAGCTCTCTTAGCGTATGCCATAGTTTGATTCTAGATGGGCCTATCAGATAACACAGCATTAATACCATTCATTTTGAATGATCACCAGGGAATTAACGGTCTTTGGAGTCCTTAATGCCTGCACAGCTCTACTAACAATAACGCTCATTACCCAATCAAGCACACGCACACGTCCCAATGTATAACGACGCCTCATAAACACGTACACATCCACAAACACACTGCATACTTAGCCTTTTGATTGTGTCAGCCATGTGTCCAGCACATGCGGCCATTGTGTAAGCCGATGAAAAGTGTTTATGTATCTTTGCAAGAGCTCTTGTCTTGGAGAAAAAAGTCCATGTAAAGCACATGCACACATCTAGAGCGTGAAAGAACGAGGGTTCAGGGCCAAAGCTAATAGAGAATGTTCAATGAAGGCAACACTCAGATTGAGGGACCTCTACTGAGAGGAAGCTGTTACCTGAACCAACACAAGCAAGTGCAGTGTGTGATTTAAACAGCACTAACAGCTGCAACAGAGCAGCCTGAGACACAGAGGGCATGCACAATTAAACAAGAATTGTCAATGCCAATGGTTTGGGTGTTTGTGTAGGCATTTATTACAGAAGTAGCGTGATTACAACTCAAAGTAAGTCATCCTCAGTCATTACAACTGTGCTGGTCCGGTAACAATGGTGCTGGTAAGCCTACCGGCACTGTTGTTACCGGACCGGAACACTGCGACTCTGCTGGAAGGTCCAGTCCCGCCTGCCAGGGTCGGATCTGGCAGACGGAACGGCACCCGCCTGCAGAGTTTCACGAAAGCACCAGCACCGTTATTGACAGTGCTGGTGCTTCTGTGGTGCCCATTCCCATTGAGTCCTATGGTACTCAAATGGGAATGGGGATTTACAATTTACCGGCGGCTGACTAACCGGAACGCTGGGGTTGTAATGCCCCGGTGTCACCGGCAAGCCAGGTGCCGGTAATTCTTGCAAGTCCGGTGGCACCTGCCGGTAGCACCGGCAGGGTTACCGCCAGACTTGTAATGAGGCCCATTATCTCTTGGAAGACTGCTTTGAAAAAACACTGGCAGGCACTTCCAGAGCAAAGTGTGATGGTAAGGCTTGATCAAACCGAGCTGAAGAGTTCACATGAGAAGGTGTTATGGGCGGGGAGGGTCAGAAACTTGGTAGAATGGCCATAGGGATTAGCATGTCCATGGGCAGTCAATGGGTGGTCAAAACACCAAACAACACCTTCAATCTTTATGTCCCTCCTCGTACACCATTTCTCCCAATGTGTAATCTAACACAATTGTTTCGGTTTATGGGTGGCTCTGCCACCTAACAGCCGAAACTAATGAAAGATTCAAACAGCCCAATCAACAGAGTGTACATCAGTGCATCAGAGGCTTTGCACTGGGGCAGAGGGAAAGTCCTGTTCCAGAGGCGGGACCGACGTGTTCCACCAAGCAGCCTCTCAAGTGAGGACAGGCTTCATTGTGGTAGGTTCCGTGCAGAGTCTAGTGCCCCAAGCCTGCTCTCACAGCAGTTCCTTTCCCTTGAGCAGCCTCTTGTGCTGCACGTGGTGTTATGGAGACTTCCTTTTAAGTCAATGCTAGGCTCCTCTGGTATTCCTCTGCATACACTGCTATTTCCCAGTGCTGACATTGCCCACTTACCTTAACAGACAGCATAAGGGTGGCCTCAGAGGATGTACATAAGTGAATATAGAACAAGTGATCAAAAGTAATACTGATTAAAACACAATACACCCTTTGCCCCAATATGAGACACCTTGTCTGGGGAAGTGACATCTGGTTGATTCCTTTCCTTTTTTCCCCATCGCCAATAGGCGCATAGAGAAACTACGGGCAAGTCTCCACTCTCTCCATGGCATACTGCTAGACAGAAACAGTGGTGCCCATGGACACTTTTTTTGCTCAGCCAATTTCCTGGTGTCTTATAATGGCATGCCTGGCTTCTATACGCTACTTGGGGATTCATTGTGGCGCATTTGGTTGTGAAGTGGTGTAAATATTTGCCCCACTAACAGGAATACCCATGTGAGCCTGCTCTATTGCTTTTAATAATATATTTTATTTTATTGTTGATTTTTTAACCCGTTGCCAAGTAGAGTAGTAGAAAAACATGCAAGCATGGGCCGATGCTTATGTGTGCTTGAGGGCAGCATTTAGCCTCACAGCTTGGTAGTCAAGGGGTTCTGCACACTCTGTTGAGGGCTGCAGATAGTCCCACCATGTATCCATGGATCCATGGATCAGAGTACCCAGCTCCTCAGACCCTTTACAACCAATGCCATTTTTGCTTTCACAAACAAAATACAAGAAATGTGCTGAATTGAAAACTTGGATTGGGCCAATCCTGGGACCGCCAACATCAATAACTGCAATCTATTACAAAGGATACTGAATTATCACGTAGATCTAAAGATCTGGCTGGAATAAAAGGTCCAGAGTTAAAGAGGCAACTGAGCTTTTTAGACCTACTTTAAATTGTGATGAGTGGCTCACCCAAGGAGAAGTCATCTTTGATCAAATATGTTCTAAATATTCCCTTCTGGTACAAAGGGGGGTAAAACAGTCTATGCCCTGGTTCTCTCCCAGCTTAGTTACTCACAGAAAAAAATAAAGAAACACTTGTGTACAGGCGCGTTATAAATGCCATATCATATCATATCCAAACAATGGAAAGGAAATGAAGGAAGCATAGGATCCCAGATCAAGATCAAAACTAAAGCTCTGAAGTAATACAAAGTGGCTATTTGTAAATCCAAGTGTGAGTTTTTACATAAAGAACATGCAGGTGGCTAATAATCAACCCAGAACGCTTCTCAGTCATTGCTGATTTTTGATATCCGAGTAGCATCTCTTTCTCTATGGAACCTTCGCAAGAGCAGTTTGAAAGCTTTATTGCAACATTACGAAATACAAGCGTCATAAGTAATCAATATATCCTCTAGACAAATAATTAACAGCACATAGAAGAAAAAAAAACATTTTTGTAGAAGAAAGACACTAAAAAGAAAGGGAGAACAAGAGGATAGAAGAAAGAAGAACCTTCGCAAGAGCAAGCATATGTATTTAATGGTTTCTTTACGAACTACGAACAAAATTCAACTAATCAGGAGACGATTACTCAAAATATACAATCCGATCTAAATATAGAATCTACCCTCCTTTCAAAGGTGGTAGGAATAGAAGTTGACAATCTGTATTGTGCTAGGCCTCTTTTTAATTTTGTAACAGTGTGCGAGGAGACCATTTTATCGCTGTTGCAAACTATCAAACCTACAAATGATCAATGATTTGAGATTCCATCATGTACAACGCAACGATTTGCGGCAGAGATTTGCCAGTACATGACACAAGTCGTGAATGGCTCCCTTTCACAAGGAGTGGTCCCATTGAACTGAAGAAATCAATAGTAACTCCATTATTCAAAAAATGTAACTTGGATCCAAATGAGTTACACAATTACTGTATGGTGGGTGGCCTATCATGGCTGGCAAAAATCCTGTGAAAGGTTGTTAAGGCACAGTTACAAGACCATGTAGAGAAGAGTACACTTCTGCACCCCTTTAAATCTGACTTCCGGCCAGGATTTAGTACTGATGCAGCTTTGATAGTGGTCTGGGATGAGCTTTTATGGGTTGCAGACCAAGAAGAACTATTAATCTTGGTAATGCTGGACCCCTCTGCAGAATGTGACATTGTGGATCACTGGGTCCTGTTGAAGTGGCTGAGAGAGGTAGGGACGGTGTCAGATCATGCTATCAAGTAGTTTTATTCCTTTCTATCAGATCGTCATCAACAACTGTGGTTGGGAGGGTTTATTTCAAACCCACTACCCCAGAGATGTGGTGTACCTCAGGACTCATCACTGTCTCCTTTGTTGGTTAATTTATATCTGCAACCGTTAATAGATATCCTCAAGAGACACAAGGTTGACTATCAATCATATGACAATACTCAGGTTTTCATTAAAATTGATAATTATGAAGATTTTTTTAATGGGTTGGCCAGTGTCTACAGGACATTAGTAAATGAATGCCGTTGAACTGGCGGCAACTACATCCTTGCAAAACAGAAGTGGCCTTGTTTGGACCTAAACATCTTCTGCATGGTGACAAGCAACCACATCCACCATGCTTTTTGGGGTTTCAGCCTTCAGTTTGCCACCCAAATAAAAAATCTGGGATGCAAATGGTAAGACGATTTAGGTTGTGAAGCGCAGGTTTGGGTAAGAGTACAGTCAGTGTTTTATTCCCTACTCCTGTTGCTTCATGCCCACCCTTTTGTGCCAGCTGAAGACCATGCAGCTGTGGTGGGAGCTTTAGTTCATTCTCAGCAAGACTATTGTAATTGTTAACTAGCAGGCATTCCAAATAAAACTGCTGTATCTGTTGCCGAAGGCACAAAATGCAGTGGTTAGGCAGATTTTTGGAGTTGGTAAATCATCCCCAATTTCAGCACTGCACCGTTTCATCTACTGGGTGGTCGCAGGTGAGAGAATCAACTTCAAGATCCTGTGTCTGATCTATAAATGCCTAAATAATCAGACACCATTATATCTAAGGGAAAAACTGATTAGATATCAATTCAACCTATGATCTGGGGTAAGTTGATGTTGGTGATACCATGGTCTCAGTGTGTCTCCAAAGGAGACAGAAGGTTTGCAGTGTTTGGTCCCAGGTTGTGGAACAAGCTCCCCAGGGAACTCAGGAACATTCAATCATTGTATCAGTTCCATAAAGCCCCGAGACACATCTAAGATAGATCGTAGTACAGAGGGGGGTGGACACGATCATGGGTAAAGTGTAATAATTCAGCTCCTCCTTAATAACATTATGCGCCTAGATGTGGTTCAGTCTGTTCAGTTGCGCACTATAAATACCTCAAATATCAAAATAGGATATAAGAGCTGCTATGAACTGTGTGTTCTGTTCTTAACACTCTCCACCCGCCACCTGCCAGGCACAAACACGGTCCACGGTTACATGTGATTACGTGGAATCACAAAATAACTAATCAAATTACAACTAATAACAAAATAACTAATTCCTAAATAACTAATTACTTTTTGGGGGGGGTCCTTTCTAGCCCCCCTTTTTTTGTTCCTAATACTTTTCCCCTAACCCCAAAACCACTATTCCCACTCCCAACTTCATTTTTATTTTTTCCCAAAATTTGTTATTTTGGAATTAGTCATTTTGGATTTGTTGGTATTGGATTCTTTATTTTGTGATTCCAAATAATCGCTGCATACCCTGTCCACAGTATGTATGTTAGCCCAGAGTGTGATGCCCTTCTCGCATGTAACTGCTAACTAGTAGAGGCTTCAGGCCCCCTGAACCTATGGAGTCATATGCTAACCTCCTGTTTCAGTCTACCCGATATGCAAGCAGAGGTTGAGACTGATTGTTGCAGTGTGTTGCCTAGCTATTTGCTGCTTATGCATGGCAGCTTGTGAAGACACACATTCACTGCCTGGGGCAGCTCCCACATCCAGCAGAACGATAACTGCATTCATGAGGTGGTCACCCTTGGCCCAAGGTTACTTTACAGCAACGGTGTTATGCTGTGGGCAAGGGCAACTGCACATTTAAAAGAAATTGCCTTTATCAATACTAGTATGAAATACACAAGGTTTTGATGATCACCAATATCATCAAGCACAACCCACTACAACATTCTGATTCACAAGGTTCTGGCTCCACTTTTGTGATCAGATGCATACTGAGGAGGTATGCTCTACATAATTCAAACCCTGTTAGTCAAGTAGGTAAATTCAAGAAAAAATGCATAAAATCTATGTTTTTTGAATAGGTCATTTTATAATGTTTTAATGAACCATACAAATAAGACAGTGTATTATATGCTTTTTTCCGTAAGGAACCAATACCATATCATTTGTAAAGCCTAAATTGGCCTTTAAGTTACATACGCAATCAGTCTAGCCTAACTTGCAGGCCTTGACAAACATTTGGATGAACCTGAATTCCCATAAGAAAATGTATGTTATCACATGCAACACTGGTATGGGGATAATATGATATTAATTAAAAATATCAGTAGCGTGAAATAATAGTCACAAAGAAGACACAGGTTAAAAGTATCACTCAACAACATTAATTATTTTCAGCAGCAGAGACATTTTTCCAACAGTTGTTATTAGTAAGTATCATTCTCCCACTCTATGACCAGGAAACTCATTCTGTAACTCTTTCAAAGTCACATAGAGATGTGCAGTTAAGCGCAACATTTTTGCACTTGCATCATGTCAGGCATCCCTCTGTGCACTTGCATGACATTAGCTTAAGGCAGGGTTTTACTGCTTCTTTAGGCAGGAAAATCAATCCAGGTGCTGGTGGGAGGATCTGACCCCAGACATGGTTTCTGTGGTAGACTGCCCGCTACACCTGCTCCTCCAGAGCTGCCATGATTGTATAATTTCCTTCTCTGGTGTCTCCAAGAATCTCTGTGCAGTCTCTCATGTGTGAGTTCATTTTGAGTGTTGCTGCTTTGTGTAGACCTTCTGTTCAAGAAACATAGTGGACTGCTTTCTCAGTTCTTGATTAACTTGAATGTGACCTGGTGTTTTTACATATAATGGGTGCGTCATCACTGTTGCCGTCTATCTTGAGTCCTCGAGTTTCTTCTCTTTTGAGTTAATTATTGCTGTACTTTGGTATGCATGTATGATGGAACTGGGCACTGTTTGCAATCATAGCTGCTTCAAGTCCACGACTTCCCAAGTCTTTCCTACTGGAGAGTTGGTTGAAGTTCTCCTAGTTATTTCAAGTTGATCAAATTACCTCTGAGGCAATTGTACCCACTTGGCTTATCTTTACAAGTGGACTGTGAAAGACATGGGAGAGGTTTGTCTGTCTTGTCCTCTTTGTAAATGAGTAGTAAGGAAGAGAAGAGTCAAAAGCTACCCCTACTTAGCTGTGTAAAGGAGGTGGGTTTTGAAAAGGCAGGTAGCTAGTTGTTTTCAAATGCTAGCTATGAAAGGTCACAAGGTGATTCAAAGTAATTTCTGTAGAAAGTAAATGTATTCATAAATTTGTACATACATCTAAAAACTTTAGGTTCACAGAAAACAACTGAACCTGTTGAGGATTCATTTGAGCCAAAAGAAGCTTGACACAAAGTTTTCAAACTGTTTTATACATCACAGTTTAGGCAGGTGAGGGTTAGTAACATATTGTGTGAAAAATTCAATACTACTTAAGAACTGGTAGTATTTTTTGTTGACACAGAGTTATGTTTCTAGTTCGGGATGAAGTCAGCCTTCACTGGGATTGGATTTGTCGCTGGTGAAGGGTCCGAACTGTCATCAGGACGTTGTTCAAAGAGGGAGTGCCTTGAAATATCAGCGGCTAGGCTGATAGACATTTGAGAGCCTGCGCTGCTGTCTAGGCGGGCGTCTGTAGCCTGGGTCTTAAGTGGAGGATATGTCAGGTCCAGGATGAAAACTGGAAAAAACACGGATGTAGTGCCGTGATAAGTAGTGACCGTGGTACGGTTGATAGTAGGTCAATGGCACTTAAGGCATTCGATTGGTAACTCAGGAGCTGCCGAGCTGTGCTTTTTCAGTGAAGAGCTGTGTATGCGCAATGATCTGCCTCCTTTACACGGCTAAGTAGGGGTAGCTTTTGACTCTTCTCTTCCTTACTACTATATGATGCCTTTTTGAGTCAAGCCCCCCTTTAGCAAAAAAGAAGGCTTTTCTGCCGCCCCTCTCCTTGTTCTTTGTAAGTGAGGCATAGGTACCAGTCAAAGTGAGCTGGAGGTGAACATGATACTCACAGGTATAGTAATGAATGAGCTCCAGAAGCCAAGGCCTTACCCTAAGTACCTGCTCCAAAAAGGCCTACTTGGCTTTGCTCAAAAAGGGCTGAACCTAATAGGAGCTGTTGTCATGCTTACCAGCACTAGGGACGCTTGAAGGAGGACACAGTGCACAGAACTTTGCCCACTTTGAGGACTCCCACTTTTCCAGGCCAACTCACCTCGCACAAAAAAGAAATGGAAAACTATACTCTCCAACTTGCTGGTCACTTGAAGACATGTTTCAACGACTCAAAGACCTTTGGTGTAGCAGAATTAGATACTAACCAATGTGGTGCCAATGTATCTACGTGGCTTCATTATATTTTTTAATGCCTCCATGTGTCGGATGCCATGTTCAAGCCAGTACAGGTGGAGGGAGCAATGGCCCATAATGGCAGAGGGAAGAACCGCCCACGGTTGAGTCCAGTCTCCATGCAGAATTTTAAACCCTGAGCCCATGTTAGGCCTGGAAAATTTCAAGCCACATCCTCAGGCTAAGGGTCCATGAATTTGCCCCCAATATGAACAATGGTTAGCTGAGAGAAACAGACTAAGGGGCTCTCAAGCAGTGGTAGAAGTGTGCCAAAAAAAGGTAGTGAAACTGTTACTCCGAAGGGGGAGGACAGGGTGATGTGAGGGAGCACAGTGCAACACATGTTTCAAGGGGTTGTGGATGGGCCAGGTTGACAGCCAAGTGGGTGGAACAGGCCAAAGAAGGTGGTCCTCTGGATTGTTTTTCATTCATTTCTCTCAGTTGGATAGTCAGTTGGAAAATGTATATGTGTCGTTTTGAAATCAATTGGCTCTACTCGCTGATCTTAACTCTGCAGGTTCCCATACTTAACACCTATCTGAACAGTGGCTGCCTCAACAGGTGCCTGCAAGTACAAAATGTGTGCAGTCACGAACAGTCAGGAGTAGTGAGCTGTGCAGCAGGGGGCTTACAGCAGTTTTCTGAAGATTGGGTGGCACGGGTGAATGCGAGCTGTGCTAAAACATGGGGGAATGAGGTGTCTACATTTACATGGATTGAGCTAAGTGAAACATCAGCAAAAGTACAGTGACCAGCAGAGTATTTATTTTGCTTTCAAGGAAATGGCACTATAACTATAGGAATGTACAGTTGATGCAGTAAGACTCTTTTAATTCCAGATATGACTAGCAGTACAGCAGCGTTGATGTATGTGTATTGGGTATGTGGACAATATGCATATTTGCACCTCCCGCCATTAAGGAGGGGTATATGTGCGCTGACCACCATACACGCACTCCACGGTTTTAGTAGATCTGCATTCCCATATGTCAGTTATAAATGTGCCAGCACCAGAACCAACTAAGCCCCATCCAATAGGCTGCATTGTCACTCACTAATAAGTCATCATAAAAAATGACTGAATTACCTATCAAACGACTCCTCCACAAAATGAAAGGCGATTCCAGAGCAATACAGCCTATTTACCAATGCTGAAACCTTTTTTACCTCCCTCTTGGTGCCAGGTATCCAGGCTTCAGCCAATGCCAAATGGCTGCAGAAAACCAGATGGGAGATTTTGCAGATCGCGACCCAGACAGAGCAGGGCCTTAATTCTATCAAAAATGAATTACAGGCAATAAGGATCATGACCCTCCAGAACCAATATCTTCTGGATCTGCTGACGTCTATAGAAGGGGGCGTGTGCAAGAAAATTGGACTGGCTTGCTGTACTTACAAACCCCAAAATGATGCAGACAACTGATCCCTGTCCCATGTTATAGGAGCCTTGCCTAACCCAAGGGTCATGATGAAGAAAGAAGCTTGGGTGAACGCCCATGACTGGTTCGACTCAATTTTTTCATGTACCCCATCATGGTTAGAAAGAGCCATAAAAATGCTGGTTCCCATCATGGTCTTTTTACTTGTTGTCATGATGCCTGCCCCCGGAAGACCAGACCAGGCCCAGCAGCCCCGGAAGCAGGCATCATGCCACTTGGAGCATGCCCAAAAGCCCCAGTTAGGGGCTGTTTGGGTACAGTCCTGGCGCCTATGGCGCCAGGCTCATAAAGATAAAGTCAGTCCTGGCGCCATGGGCGCCAGGCTCATTATTGATAACTTACCTGAAGCAGACCATGCTGCATACTCACCTGAGGCAGACCATGCTGCATGAAGACTCAAGCCAAATGAGGCTTAGGAGGGACTATTTTACTGAAGAGACTATTTTGTTACTTGGGTGGGGCTGTGGAAGAATACTTACCTGGATCTTCTTCCAAGACTATTTAAAGCACGGCCGGACAGCCACACGTGCTTCGCGTTATTCTGCTTGCTGCAGCGTAACGCTCACCGTGTTTTCAGCAGCTCCAGTCTTCAGCCACGCCCGCTTCAGTCCTGGGACTCCTGAAACAAGAAGACAAAAGGATAAAGGTTAGAACAGGAGTTTTAACTTTAATCCTTACCTGAATCCTGATCCATTTCGCCACGGAACTGAAAGACAGAAGTCTTTAAAGCATCGCTTCCCATTTCTACGGCGCCGCGCTGAACTCACCTGCTTGGTGGTACTTCAGCATTCCATCACGCTCTCTCCATCTCGAGGCCGCCCTCCGACACCTAAGGAGACAAAGACAGCAAGGTGAGCAAGGGGACTCTCTAAGGCCATACAAGCTACCCCCAAGGACTTATCTGATTACCACGGGAGGTACTCACCTCATTTCGGGTCGGCACAGTCAACTCTGCTTCATCGCCGCACCCCGGCCCCTAAGGGGAAAAACACAATAGACTTACCTGAATCTTACCGAGTGCCATTTGGAAATCTTCGAGTGGATTAATCGGCAACCTGCAAGGAATCGGACAGAGTGAAGAGCAGACATTTGAACTCTTATGAACAATTGGACTTTAGAGTCAATACTGGAACTCACCAATTCCTCTACGCCAGTGAAGTAACTGGTCATCAACGCGCCCCTGCGGTCGACGCAGGATGGACAGCTCATCCTTCCAAACCATCAGGTGAGACTAAGGAGGGGACATCAAGAGTGATCAGTGGGAAGACAACGGGAGTGGGGAAGGTGGGTTGACACTCAATTCCACGGGTGGTTAATTCCTCTTCTCCTTTGCAGAAGAATATTCTTGTGAGCCAGACAAACTAGGCTGAGCGGGCCAGTCCAGTCAGTCATCTCAGCGCTACACGTCACGCTGGTGGAAATAACAGCGGCCCAGTTCCGGCCGACGCCCCCGTGGGAACCAGGTGAACGTAACACTTGTGCTTTTCTGTTTGTGTTATATGATCCTGAGGTGTTGCACAAAGATTTTGCTGAAGAGTGCTATGATATGATGATATCTATACAAGCAGGTAGAGCTCCTCCTCTCAAAAAAGATAAGTACACCCAGACTGATAGATGGAATGGCATGTGAAGGCCAAGGATGATGAAAATCGAATGGCCTTTTGAAGCACCAGGACCCAGACAACTCTGCAGCGTGCTGGGTTAACTTGGCAGGAGATAGAGTGTGTTGCTTCATGACGGGTATCAAAGAGGAGTACGCTCGACTGGGGGAGTTTACATCATGTGTGTAGGGCCTGAGTACCCCGAAATGATAGAGAAGAGTTAGTTGAGTATTAACTAAAGGGGAGAATGTTGGGCTGCACGCCCAGCGTTCCAGTAGGGTAAAAAGGTATAGGCTGCGAAAAACCTATTAGCCTGAACCATTGCAGAACAGATTGAGGTTTACACAGGAGAAAGAGCACATAATGTTTTAATACATCTGACACATATTAGATACTCACATATTGTCAAGTTCTCCTTCTGATACCAGTTCACTGTCAAACTCTCCTTCTGATGACAGTTCTCCCAACGCCTCACCTGATCTCGTGGAGCTAAAGGTTAGGGTCTTTTTCCTCCAGTAATCCTTCTTGTGATGCAAATATGGTCGATCATGAGAGGCCGCCACTGTGACCACTTATGATACAAGTAGTCCAGGGGTCAGACTTCCGGGAAAGCCAAAGGGGAAAAAGACGGTCCGGCAGAAAAAAACCCTAGGCAGGCTGGGTTGGTCAAAGAACTTCCAGGGATGTTCACGAGCAAAGGCAGCAGGTAAGGTCCTCAGAGGGAGCAAGTAAAGAGGGGCAAAAGCCCGGAAAGTAAGCTGGAGCACCTCTGGACATCGACATATGCAGAACTGGAAAGCCTGGGCAAAGAGTACAATAAGAGAGAAAGCACAGAGAAGGGAGCGATAAGCAGCAGGACGCTGCAGCAGGAGAGAACGCCAGAAAAGAATAAGAAGGAAAATGGGAGCCCAAAGGGGAAACGAAAGCAGAAAAGAGCAAGCGGGCTCAGCAGAGCCAAGCGGAAAAAAACCTGGGGAGAGTTGGAACCGCAAAGAGGAAAAACTCACATAGGTTGAAACGCATCGGCCGTCAGGAAAGGCTCTTGCTAAGTAATCGCTGGCGGCAGCCATCTTGAAAACGACTAGACCGCTGAAGGACATTGCAGAAAGCGTAACAGCCTTCAATGGCGCTTGGAGCACCATTTGTCCCACAAACTCCAGGGACAGCGACGCGTGACACATATAGCAGACAGAAAGAGCAACACATGTACAATTGTTGCAGTTGTTGAGGTTATAGATAGGGCAGCATTATAGACCCTGTGTTTAATTGATGTAGGTACCATTAGGGGCTGAAGTATTGTGTGCGAGAGAAGTCGAGGGAGTTGGAAGAAAAGTGCTGGGTAGCAGCAAGGTCAGTACGTTAGCAGAACAGGAGTAACGCTATTTTGGTAGTGGAGGCCCAATAATATTATTAACAGAATAGAACATAGGCCCTGATGTGGAGACAAATTCATGAGAACAGGGCATAAGGTTTTGTGATGCCAAGAGGCCAAGTAAAGATTTAGGAGCACTACTGCCCTCCCCAAGAGCAGTCCTCCCATATTAATTACAGCAAGATACAAAACAGAAGCAAATAAATCCTTGAAAATCAGATCAAAAAGCTGTGCTGCAGTAACATCATTACTGGGCACATGGGGTTTGAAAGCGGTGAAGGGGGGGGCGTGTCTGGAACGTCTGGTGATATGAAATAGGAGGAATTGAGGTGATGTCATTAAATTAAGTACAAGGTCAGGGAGGCAACTTGTTTGCTGCCGTGCGTCTGGTATAATGAAAGTGTACATTGTCATATCAAAGCGGAGTTGTGGTTTCCAGTTTACTTCAGGTGCGTCTGGATAGGAGGGGTGCACATCACGTGACAGTCTTGATTTATTAAGATGTCATTATACTTGAGTAACCAATCACATACTTAAATCTGACAGCGACGAAGTCAAGGGGCCACATTTTAGGGGTGTGGATCGAGATAGTGTGTGGCCAATCGGTCCTGGGACTATTGGGGGGGCATTAGTATGTTCTATAGGTGCTAGCCAATGAGGGTGGTGGGATAACATTGTAACCTACATAACCACAAGTGGCATTTTCCCACTATATACCCTGTACCTCCGTGGGATGTGATGAGCACTGTATCTGTTTGGTTTTATTAGACCAGCTGAGACCTGTTTGCATATAATAAACCTTGCTTTCCCTTGCAAAGCGCTGCAATGACCTTTGTGGACTATTTTTATGTGCGGTTTTTGGGTTGCATTCCTTTCAACAGTACAAAATAGTAGTAGTACTCTGCTCCTGATAGCTCCTGCTCACTTCGACCACTGCTCACAAGGAATCTTTTCTGAGACATAAAATGCCCAAATTAATTAAATTAGCACTGACTGCCTCACAGTTGTCTTCTTTCTATCGTCCACTTTTCCTTTCATCCATTCTTTTCTTTCTTTCTTTCTTTCTTTCTTTCTTTCTTTCTTTCTTTCTTTCTTTCTTTCTTTCTTTCTTTCTTTCTTTCTTTCTTTCTTTCTTTCTTTCTTTCTTTCTTTCTTCATTATTTGTTTCTGTCCGACTACGTGTATACATTAGTTGCCAACATCCCGTTTGTCATTGTTTAACTGTCAGTTTTTCTTATTTTCTTTCTCTGTTTACTAACTTTTCTTTCTTACTATTTTTCGCACTTTATTTTTCTGTCTGTCATTGCATCAATTTCTCTCCTTCTGACAGTATTTCTGTTTGTATGTCTTACTTTCTTTTTCTCGTACTTCGATATGTGAGAAGCTTTCCCCTTACACCCCCAAGACGCAGCAGGTGTAGTCTTATTGCACAATGGAGCATGAAAATAAAGGGGACCTGTGCCTCTATACACCAAGGCCAAGAAGGGGTGAATGCCCAGCGCGAAGCCTCTGCTTGGAAATGGGCCAATTTGAGAGCTGCTGGCAGGGGCTGGGAAGGTGTGATGTGGGGGTGCTGACAGATTTCCTATAATTGGGCTCCATCTCTGATAGAGAACATCTGGTGGATGCCATGGTGGTCGCACGCCATGTTTTAGTTGGACAAGCAATTGTTTACTTTGGAGAACAGTTTAGGGAAGAGGTAGTTGTGCATGGGAGCTATGAACAGCCATGTTCTGGTGAGGTTTTCACTCAGACTGAGCTCGGTCACCGTGTGGGCAGTGCTTGTATTGTTCACTGCTGTCGTTGAAATGAAGAGACCTCCTTTGAAATGTTATCAGATTTACTTCAGACATGCCCGACTTTCTAAATGATATACTTTGTAATGCATTCTCTGTATACGATTGTGATCATGCAAGCAGTCTAACGTCTGTCTGAGCCTGTGAGAATCTGTGCACTCTAGGATGAGCTGTGTGCACTTTCCATGCCAGTTATTGGTCCACGTGTCCCAGCTAATCATGAGCACAAAGACACACAAGTCCGAGTTTCTGTTTACATATACGCTTAAATCTCAGCCTGTTAAGGATGTACGCAAGTGTGAGTCTGAAACGTTGTGTAGGGATGCGTAGGGCTGAGCAAAGGCCCAAGACAGTATTTACACCTGTGTGGGTGTGGCGCGCGCGCACGCGCATACACACAGCTCTAAGTGTACACGTCTGAGTCCGAGCTGGTGTGTAGGTGCACATAAGTGTGTAAGTCTGAACTTCGTGTATGTATAAGCATCTGCTGCAGCCATTGTTTGCAAATTCTCTCAAGTATGTATATGCGGTTATGCAATCAGGTGTTAGCCTCTGAATGTATCCTTGAGTATGGTTTCGCTTGCTCGGGTGACTAGCCCCGAAAATTGGCACCTTATGCAGGCCTCAGTTCTTATTTCCTTTAAGCCTAAGAAGTCTCAGCGTGACGTCACCCATATTGCACATGTTGTCATCATTGGAAATATAGATTCCCGCCTCCGTTTCAGGTATTTTGAGCCAAACATACCAATGGTGGAGGCACAGGGGAGGCACAAGGATTAGTTTGCCGATTGCTCATCTGCTCAGGCATTAATACAAGAGCACCTGTGCTTTAAATGTTGTGCTTTGCCTTTCTGCTTCGTTCTAACGGGCGTGGGTGACAGCGGTCTGCTGAACATAAATATGAACATTGAACATTTTAAAATGTGACATCTGCTACCTTGTTCTTTATTCTTTTTTTATAGTTTCCATGTCATTTTTTTATTGAAATTTTAGCTGAAATAAATCAACTTTTTTTTTCAATTTATAGGAATACATTTTTTAACATGATTAAATACAATTAATATATAAAAGGAGATATTTACATAAATAGAGAAAAATATTTACATGGAAAAACAAGGAAATGTCATGGGCTTCTAGAGGCCAGCAAAAACACAAAAAGAAAACAACAATCAATGCTAAATTACAGAGAAAAAACATTCAACATATGATTGCAGAAAAAAGACAATCTATGTTTGATTATACAATTTGTGCTGATACTGAAGATCTTTAACAAGTTGTCAAGCTGCACCAATCATCAATTCATCAATTCACAGGTTCTATTGATCAAACAAATGGAGTGCATTAAGAAAACCCACCGATGCAATGAGTATACTTATGTTAGCAGAATTAAGTAAAAAAGCCCATCTAAGATCTTGCAAGACATTAGCTACTGTAAGCATATGCTTCATAAAGAACTTATTTTGCAATTCACATAATGCTGGCCATTCACATTCAGTTATAATATGTTCTAAAGTTTCTTTTTGAGATGGGTCATTGCAAAATTTACAAAAGTTATCAGACATTTTAATTAGTTTGCGTTGAGCTAGAATATCGCGAGTATGCCAGAGGTTGAATCGCAATTTCAGAATACCCATACCCACTTGGGGTGACGGAGATTTTAACAAATACAGTTCCACACTCCCCATTTTCTTGTCACCATATAACTGACTTGTAAAATGCTTATATTGTAGACATAATGTCCGTGTCTGAATCCGGTCATCGAGAAATATCTTCTTTTTTGCTCTGATAGGATTTTGTATAAGTGTTTCGAGATCTACATCTGCACTGATCATAATTTGATACACATATTTAGTCCATTTCTGGACAAACAGATGAGTTGATGTGAACAGATATGTGGATAAAGTGGCTAAAATCGACCCTTCATTAGTATTTACAAGACATTTTCGAAATAACGCACATAGTTGCCAATGATATTTTGCAGTTAACGAAACAAGACCTAGCTCGTATCTCAACCATGGGACAGGTGTTGATTGTGGAACATTTAAACTTTTTCTAATTTATCCAAATCTTGTGTATCAGTGATAGCTCTTGCCTCCAACCCATACAATAACACTGGTGTTACCTTTTGTTGCCAAAAGTGTAATGCAGGACTGATAGAAAATTTGCCATATTTATGGAGAATGAGTTTGGTTTGAGATATTGCCGATGTCACTTTGTTTAGTAATGTCTGCAAATGCTCTATAGAAGATAGATTTGCTTCAAATTGTGATTCCAGATTTTATAGCATGGAACAATGTCCAAAATGATGTCCTTGACCATCCAGGTATATTTAGTTCTATGAGTTGGTTTTGCACTATAAGCTACTATCTGGGATTTTTTAACATTCATCGACGACTCATTCTCGCCAAAGTAAATAACAAGAGTAGAAATTAGCTTCTGTAATGCAGTTGGAGTTTTGGAGACCAGGACGAGGTCATCAGCATACCACAGTGCTTGAATAGGAACTGAATTCATTTTAGGTGAGTCAGATGCTATATTTAGGAAGATGGCTTGTACATCATGGATAAAGTAATTGAAGAGGGCTGAAGCTAGGATACATCCCTCTTCAGCCCTCTCGAAGTTCCAATGACCGCAGACAGCATGCCCATCATAGTCAAACGGATCGGAACGGCCGTCGAAGAATGCAAAGCAAAGATAATGTCAATCAGATCTTGAGGACATTGGGCTTTAATGAGTTTTTCAATGAGTTTCACTCTTGACACTGAATCAAAAGCCACATTTAGATCAACAAATGAAAGAATAAGGGTTTTTTAGTATGTTGCGCTTGTGCTTTTAATGAATTGAGGATGAAGAGATTAACTGCTGTCCCAAGGCCAGAAACAAAGCCCGTTTGGTTACGATCACGGGAGTTGCTTGTCTGAGTCCATTGGTTAAAGTCTCATAGGACTAAGCGATTGAAGATCTTGCCTGGGGTGTCCAAGAGAGCTATCGGTCGATAGTTCGAAGGTGTTCCACGATCTCCTTTTTTAAAGATTGGGACAATTATAGAAGTGCGCCAAGAGATTGGTATCTCCTTGGATCTAAGAATACATTGAAAAATGTTGTTCAAGACAATTGCCCAGTGCTTAGGATGTTCCTTTAGCATGTAGTTGGTAATGCCATCAGGCCCGGCAGCTCGTGATGAAGATTTTGCTATTAGTTCCTCAATTATATTCTCAGAGCATTCCAAGGACCAAGAGGATGAAAATTTGTTTTTATACTGAAAAAGATCAAAGGACTTGTCAGCATATAGATTTGTGAAGTGTAGTATCCATTGATTTTCAGTAACTCCATTTATTTGTGAATGCAACTGATGAGTGTTTGCATTTAACAGTTGCCAAATTTGTGAGGCGTTTTTATTCAGTGTGGCTACGAGAAAAGCCTCTCCATCATGTTGAAAAAGTTTGCCTTTATGGGACCTAACCCAGTTTCTATAGCATGATTTCAACGCTTTACAGGCTTTAATCCTCTCATTCCATGGGAGGTGTCTGATTGTTCTTACTGCTTTTCGGTATTCTTTTTTTGCATGTGACATCGCAGGATCAAAAGTATGGATATGTGATCTTCTGCTCGGAAAGTAAAAGGTTTTATATGGTGACAGTGCATCCATATATGAGTTTAAATGGTGAAATTCTTGTAACTTCAATGTTTCATTAAGCGCAGTCAAATTTTTCGGAGACCACTTAAAGTGAGTTTTTGTATTATTGATGGTCAAATTTTGAAACATCCATTGGCGCTCACATGGGTCATCCTAATTGTCCCTTGGCCAGGTTAACTTTAGCATGTGATGATCACTCATCGCTTGTTCTATTATCTTGAAGCTTGATGTCTGCATTAAATGTGCTTCTGTTAGATATACATAATCGATGATGCTTGCTGAAGCTCCTCTCTGCCAGGTCATCTGTGGAGGAATATCACCGGGAAGTGAACCGTTGGCCATTCTCATGCCTGCATGCTTCATGAAAGCAGTCCATCTATTAATCTCTTGAGTTTTTTTTCCCTTTGGTGGATTTGATGAAGTCGAGATTAAGATCTCCAACTAATATGACTGATGTTATTCCTTTGGTTGTTGCGATCAATTCAAGAAGCTCGGATAGATCTTTGTAAAAGAGGCTATCAGATATTGCTGCTGGATTTCTGTAAAGGTTAATTAATGCTACAACTTAGTCCATCGTGATTTTCACGAGTTGAGTGTAGTTGTTCGGGCTTGCCCAGGGATGCAATTTTAATCCTGCGCTTGTTTTTACAGCAACCAACAAACCTGCCATAGGACGACCTTTTTGCGCCATTACCGCTGGAATCATAGATGTTTCATGATTGTCCCATATCGGAGTAGCATTTAACCAGGTTTCTTGAAGGGCTACTATATGTGCTTCAATAAGGTTATTGTTCTGTTCAGTTAGTAAGTGTGCATGGCCTCTTGTGTTCCAACTTACTAATGTCAGGCAACTTGGGTGATGATTTTTTTTGTTAGCTTTTTGGTGCAATGATGGTTATGCTTGAAGTTCAGATAAGTGCCCTGTTTTGGGTTGTTCAATAGTGCAGTGAATACACTGGCATTCAGAAATAGGAGATTTTATATGTACTTGCGATTCAGATGGAGAATCACAATTATTCCTTCCTGGATCCTGAGCGAGCAAAAATCCCATTTTGAAAAGTTCCATCCTGACTTGCCATAGAGTGTTCATCACTAGGTCGGATTTCATCCAAAGACGAACGATAGAGAGATTTACATCGCAGATAAATTCTACATGATCAATGTCAGATGAAGTTTAATCTCCTAGATCAGGGACATCGTTAAAGATGTTTAACACGTTTGCTCTTGATTAGTGTCATCCGCCGCTGCTGCGATTGGCGGATTCTTCCGCGTTACAGGTGGCAGCACAGGGGCGGTGTGTCTTAGTCCTCTTTCTATGGTCATGATTCTCGACCAGTCCTGGGGCGGTGCCTGCCGGGAGTTTTAAAACTTCCTTTCCCCCGGCAGACTTCGTGTTGCAACCCGTATCGGAAGTCTCCCTTCCGGGTTTATCGCTCCTTTGGATGAGTGCCCCTTGTTTCTGTGGCGGCGTTACCTCGCTTCCATGTCCTCCACTTCGCTGCTCTCGCGAAGTCTTTTTCTCTCTCCCATGCTATTGTCAGGTTCGGCTCTTTTTTCTCCGAACCTGCCTTTCTCCTTCTTACCCGTGTCTGGCTTCCCTTTCTCCCGCCTTACCTGCTGGGCTTCCCAGATCCCTATATCTGCCTTCCCTTACCTTTACCTACCGGTTTTGGGTTTCCCTTGGAGCTACTGGGCGGACTCACCCTTCGCCGGCTTACCTTCCGGAAATCTCCTCAGCCAGCGTCGTTCTCCACAGAACTTCTCTCCAAGGCTTTGCTCGATCTGCACGACATCCTGTACCTTCGTCTCCTGCACCGTATCCTCCGACACCTAAGGAAAAGAAAGAGAAGAAAGTCCAGGTGTTCCAAAGGGTTTTTTCTTCCCGACTGGGTTTTTCCCTTCCTCCGGCTTGATTCCGGAAAAGGGGCCACAGAACTGCTGTTTTCTAGCATTACTGTGGCTTCCTTCCATGGCAAGCACAATCAACCAAAAAGGGAGAAGGATTATCTGACCAGACGAAATCTACAGTCTACGGACAACGATTCCAGCAGTTCAGGTGAGGAGAGTGCAAGGGGAGGGATAGAAAAGGGAACCAAACAATCACAGATTGCAATGCCAAAGAGTCAAAAGATGTCAGCGGAAGGACACGTCCAGGAACTATGGAAAGCCTTTCAAGCTATGTCCCAAGAATTGCAGGGGGTGAAGACAGAGAACGCGCTCCTCAAACAAATGGTTACCGCAAGAGAACCCCCCTTCCGGAACTACCACCCATTGCACTTTCCTCAGGCAAATTCGATGGCTCCCCAAAGAAGGTTAAAGAATTTTTGGAAGCGTGCACGGTATACTTCACTTTCAGGCCCCGTACTTTCATGACGGATCAGGCCAAGGTTGGATTTCTAATTTCCAACATGACTGGAAATGCACTAACTTGGGCTACTCCATTGATGACAAGCGGCAATGCCATTCTTCAGGACTATGCAGGGTTTCAGAACCTACTCAAACAGATGTTTGAATGCCCTTAACTGTCTTTCACGGCCTGTGAAGACTTGCTGGACGTTAGACAGGGCAACCTGGACGTCCTGTCCTATATCTCCTCATTCAAGACCCTGGCAGCTAGAGCAGGATGGCCTGAGACAGGACAGTATGCCATTTTCTGGAGGGGTTTGAAGGAAGAGATCAAGGATGAACTGGCCAGATCTCCTCGCTCACCCACTTTTTCGGACTTATTAGCTGCTGCCTTTCACATAGAATATCGGCTCCAAGAAAGAAAAGCAGAGCGTCGCAAGCAAAGAAGTTCCAGTTCCTCCTCTGACTCTTTTTTGCCCTCTCTCCCTGGTCATTCCTCAGTGACAACCTCAGATGAGCCAATGCAGATTGGTGCCACCAGAGCCCCTCTATCCACGGCAGAGAGAAGGTGCAGAAGAGAGAAGGGTCTGTGCACATACTGTGGGTCCGATCAACACCTTCTCAAGGATTCCAATGAAATACCAAGTAGGAGGTCGGGAAACAAACTCCCTCGGCACAAATAGGGACTAGTGTCCGAGGGTTAACAAGCATTATCCAACGTCCCTATGTTTCCCTGTCCATCGCCTCCCCCGACTTCCGAGAAGACTCCAGACTTATGGTACTTCCAGTGATCCTAAATTTGAAGGGTAAACAAGTTGAAACCTTAGCCCTGCTGGATTGTGGCGACGCGGGCAACTTTATCAACACTTTGTGGGCTGATAAGGAAGGATTTCTCTGGATCGCCCGCAATGAGGGATAGAAGGTTGAAGGAGTAGATGGTTCCCCCTTGTCTTCTGGCCCTTTGACGCATACCACAGAAGATCTTTCCATGAGAATCTACCAAACACTCTGAAATCTTGCGTTTTGACATCATCCCGGCGGCGCACTTCCCTATCATCCTGGGCATCGCGTGGCTTCTCAAACACAATCCCTGGGTTAACTGGCCCGAAAACCAGTTGAACTTTAGTTCCTCGTTCTGTGTCACGAACTGTCTTCCAGGGGAAAGCCGGGAAGATCTCCGACCGGTGAAGATTTTTACCAATCACCACATAGGTGTCCACGCTCTTCCCAGTTATTGCTCCACCTTTTCAGAAGTGTTCCAGGAATGTCTGCATGCCAAGCTACCACAACACCGGTCCGAGGACTGTGTTATCGATCTGGAACCCAATGCCTTGGTTCTGTTTGGAAGAATGTTTTCCCTCGCGCAGATGGAGAAACAGGTGCTGCATAGATATTTGGACACCAATATGGAGAATGGACTCATCCAGCCCTCGAAGTCCCCGGCAGGAGCCCCCTTATTCTTCATTAAAAAGAGAGACTCTAGTGAATTTAGGCCCTGTATTGACTATCGGGTTCTAAACAAAGTCACCATACGGGACCGGTATCCGATGCCCCTCATCACCGACATTATAGAGACAGTTCAGGGGGCGAAGATATTCACCAAGCTCGATCTCAGAAATGCCTACCATTTGCTCAGAATAGCCAAAGGAGACGAGTGGAAAACAGCCTTCCGCACCCCATTCGGCTTAGACGAGTAGAGTGATGCCTTTCGGGCTAGTGAACGCACCGGCTGCATTTCAAAGATTCATGGACAGAATGTTTTCGGACCTGTTGTCAATCTCTGTCATCATCTACCTGGATGATATATTGATTTTCTCTTCGAACATGAAAGACCATGTTCTGCATGTTATGCAAGTTTTGAAGCGTCTTCAGGAGAATAAACTATTGGTCAAAGCTGAAAAGTGCAAGTTTGCAGTTCCATCTGTGCAATACCTCAAATATGTGCTATCTGAAGATGGGATTAGTATGGACCAGGACAAGGCAAAGGCCATTCTTGATTGGCAGGCCCCACTACCGTCAGAGAGGTACAAAGATTCCTTGGGCTTTCTAACTATTACAGGAGATTCATTCCCAATTTCTCAGAAGTGGTCTATCCCATTACCAGACTGTTGAAGAAGGACGCTTCCCCATTTCAATGGTCAACCATAGCAGAGAAGAGTTTCCTTCATCTCAAAAGTCTCTTCTGTTCTGCACCGATATTGCAACATCCGGATCAGACACAACCTTTCATATTGGAAACCGACACATCCGCTATTGCCATTGGGGCAGTGTTACTTCAGGCCGTGAATGGAGTGGAACATCCTGTCGCGTATTTATCCAAGACTCTCACTCCCAGTAAACTAAATTATTCAGGTCTGGAAAAGGAACTGCTGGCTATGAAACTCGCCTGTGAGGGGTGGCGCCACTTACTCATGGGGGCTCGACACCGGTTTCTGATCCAAACTGATCATAAGAACCTAAGAGTTCTACAGGAGATGGAGTGCGCTAATTCCAGGCAGGCAAGATGGGCATACCTCTTCTAGCAATCCGATTTTCAGATTACCTACATCCCTCCCTGGAACAGGTTGGCGGATGCATTGTCCTGCAAGGACTCAAGCAAGGAAAGAGCTTTAACCAGCACCAAACCTATGTTTCACAAGGATCGGATTCTAACCCTGGCCGGTTCTTTCCTCCAAGAAGTTCAGACAGCAGTGATGCAAGAACTACACGATTATCTCTACTTCCTAACTCTCCCTACCAAGAGAAGGATGGCTGGGTCTTTAATAAGAAACGCTTGTATGTTCCAGAGGGTCCTTGGCGCGAAAAGATCTTAGGCTGGTGTCATGACTCACGCACAGCGGGACATAGAGGATGGAATAGCACCTTGGAACGCACCTCGAGAGTTTTTTTACTGGTCCTCTTTGAGTGAAGAGACTCGGAAGTATATCAAGTGGTGTCCGATCTGTGCCAGGGCTAAATACCAGTCGGGCAGGCTTTTGGGCTTATTGACACAGACGGATTTACCTACTCACCCATGGGGACTCATTTCCACTGATTTCATTGTGGATCTCCCCCCATCTGATTCCTGTACGTGCATCATGGTTACTGTGGACTCTTTTTCCAAACTGGCATGATTCTCCCCTCTTCCAGGTCTCTCAACTGGATTGAAAATGGCAGAGGTTTTTGAGCGGGATATCTTTTGTTTGCATGGCCTGACGGATAAGATCATTTCCGATTGCGGAAGTCAGTATGTCTCTAAGTTTTGGTCAGCGCCATGCCAACGATTGGGTATCGAACAAGCTCTTTCCTCTGGTTACCATCCACAAACTAATGGACAGACTGAGAGGCTGAATGCCACACTGGAACTATACTTGAGGTGTTATGTCACATCTCATCAGGAGAATTGGGTCTCTCTGCTCCCTACGGCAGAGTTTTCGTATAACAACGCCAAACATTCTGCTACTGGTTACTCACCTTTCTTTTGCATGTATGGAGTTCATCCTAGAGCCATCCTGCCTTCACTGCCCAGTTTGACCAACTCCCCAGCTGTAGAAGAAGTGTTATGGAATATCACAGAGGCTCATTCCAACACCGTACGCAGCCTGGAAGCTAGCAGGAGACGAACAAAGAAGGAAGCTGACAAGCATCGCAGGGATTGTCCGGATTGGGGGCCAGGCGACAAGGTGTGGTTGTCCACAAAGTTCTTGCCCAAGTGGGTCCGTCCTTCCAAACTGTCTCCTCGTTTTCTGGGACCTTTTCCCATTCTATCTAAGGTCAATCCGGTGGCTTATCGTCTGCGACTTCCCCTCACTCTCACTCGCATTCACCCTGTCTTTCATTCCTCTTTTCTCAAACCATTCTTCCCGGATCCGCACCAAAGGTCTGTCCCCCATCTTCCCTCCTTCCCTAAACAGGATATGAGAGAATATGAGGTCTCTACCATTCAGGATTCCAGGTTTTATCGGGGTCGTTTGGAATACCTCATTTTCTGGAAGGGTTACCCTGAGTCGGAGAACTCTTGGGAACCAGCTTCTCAGGTGCACACCCCACGGTTGCTTGCCAGATTCCAATGCTTGCACTGGGGAAACCCAGTGTTCCGTGCTCTAAGGGGGGTCATACTGTCATCCGCCGCTGCCGCGATTGGTGAATTCTTCCGCGTTATAGGTGGTGGCACAGGGCGGTGTGTCTTAGTCCTCTTTCTATGGTCATGATTCTCGACCAGTCCTGGGGCGGTGCCTGCCGGGAGTTTTAAAACTTCCTTTCCCCCGGCAGACTCTGCGTTGCAACCCGTATCGGAAGTCTCCCTTCTGGGTTTATCGCTCCTTTGACTGAGTGCCCCTTGTTTCTGTGGCGGCGTTACCTCGCTTCCCTGTCCTCCGCTTCGCTGCTCTCGCGAAGTCTTTTTCTCTCTCCCATGTTTTTGTCAGGTTCGGCTCTTTTTTCTCCGGGACCTGCCTTTCTCCTTCTTACCCATGTCTGGCTTCCCTTTCTCCCGCCTTCCCTGCTGGGCTTCCCGGATCCCTAGATCTGCCTTCCCTTACCTTTACGTACCGGTTCCGGGTCTGCCTCAGAGCTACTGGGTGGACTCACCCTTCGCCGGCTTACTTTCCGGAAATCTCCTCAGCCAGCGTCGTTCTCCGCAGCACTTCTCTCCAAGGCTTTGCTCGATCTGCACGACATCCTGTACCTTCGTCTCCTGCACTGTATCCTCCAACACCTACGGAAAAGAAAGAGAAGAAAGTCCAGGTGTTCCAAGGGGTTTTTTCTTCCCGACTGGGTTTTTCCCTTCCTCTGGCTTGATTCCGGAAAAGGGGCCACGGAACTGCTGTTTTCTAGCGGTACTGTGGCTTCTTTCCGTGGCAAGCACAATCAACCAAAATGGGGGAAGGATTATCTGACCAGGCGAAATCTACAGTCTACGGACAACAATTCCAGCAGTTCAGGTGAGGAGAGTGCAAGGGGAGGGATAGAAAAGGGACCCAAACAATCACAATAAGTCATATTGCGGGTGTGGAGCAGCACGACATTTCAATATTAAGGTGTGATAATTCGCAAATGCCTTTTTTTTTTAGGGTCCATCTTGTGTTGCTTGTTGGACGACTCCAATTATAGGTTGATTTTTGGAAGAGGAGTTTTTTCGTCATAATGCTCGTCTTTTGCCGTGGTAAAGACTCATGGGCAGGAATCCTATCGTCAGTGAAAGTTACTTTTTGTTGGGTTTCTTTCATTCGCTCACAAGCATTCATCGTCTGGAGATGTTGCGAAAAATAAGATTCGATCATAGACTTGATGGTCTCGTTCTGTACATAACTCGTGCCAAATGAGGGCACATCCCTTAGAGACATTGGAGCGAAGGACTTCTCGAAGATGAATTGAGTTGAATCTTCTCTACAACTCAAATCATGAGAATGTTGTAATACTCCGCTGGTGTGGGCTTCTTGTGAGGCTAGATTCACATCTTGGTTAAATTTCTCTTTTGCTGGAATTAATGTCCTTAATTCATTTGAGCGTTGTAGAAGATAGGCATCTACCGCATTTTTTATTTCATCATTCTGATGTTGTTTGTTTCTCATGGGTCCTACTTGGTGTAATACTGCAGGCGAAGGAGCCGAGTTCTTAGTATGTACGATTCCATTACTGGTTCTTGAAGGATTTGGTTTGTTGCAATGATTCTGATTCACTGAGTCAAGTGCTGTAACAAGTTGATTTAATGGTGAATGATTGGTTGGAGATTGAGGATGACTTTCTGTTTGATTTAATTTAGCTGTCTGTCCAGTCAATGAGTTAGTGCCATCCTGTTGTTCATTAATACTCTTTGCGGGACCTGTCAAATCTACGGTAGGAGTACGTGAGGATAGAACACTTCGTGTTGATTGCATTGGTTTAGTCATAAGGTGTCTGGCTTTACCTATGTGACAAGGGCGTTTCGAAAGGGCGTCATAGGTTACTTTATTGGTCTGTTGAATAGTTGTGACGGTATTATTATCAATACTTATCCATGAAGAGTTTGGATCAGCTGTTTTCAGGGCATCTGTTTCAATTGGGCAGATAATGTGCTCAAAAGCTGGAAGGCTTGTTGCAACTGTTGAAGGTATTGTAACAATTTCAACACTTCTAGACAAGTCATTTATGAACAGATCTTCATGTTGAGATTTTTCTCTTTGGTATGGATGTGCTTGAATCCATGATGTGATTTGATCAATCTTTTCCATTTGCAGGATGATTTTTTGTTCAAGTGTTTCAAAGAGCTTAAACAGGCTTTGAATCGTGGTATTTATCGCCACCAACGTAACTTCCAAGAGCCGCGAGTGTGGTGGTATTGCTGTTTTTTCTCTTGAGGAAGTTTGATGTCGCGGCGTGGGCAATATGTATGATTCAGCAACAGAAATAGAAGAATCCACTGAACAACTTTGATGATAATCTGTGACCGAGGTTCTCGGTGATAAGATCTTTTCTCGGCTGGTGGTTTGTTTGGGTACCTCTGTGAATACATTTTCATCATTTTCTTCATTGTTTTCAACTTCTGATATTTCTTGTATTTGATCTAGTTGCGGCTTCAAGATCTTATCTTGTTCAGATTGTTTGATTGTTTGTAGCATGGTGTTATCAGACACCGGGAATGAGACACCGGGAGTACCTCGCGTATCTCGGGTTCCACATCACACAACTTGGGATTCCTTGATGAATCATGTTGTAATGGCGGGCGTGTGTTGTCCTGAGACGTTTGAATTTCGTCATGATTCTTTGCTATAGGATTAGATGTATCATTTCGCTCTGAGTGGGGAAGCATACTTGATTAATGTTGGCTTTTCTGGGAGTCGAAATAGTAGCATGATGCAGAGTATTTTTCAGAGCGGGGCAGAATTGCCTAATATCTTTGCTCACAGTAGGTGTTTTCTGTCGCCATTTAGCTTGTGTAATTGTTGTGGTTGAAAACACCTTTTTTAAGTTACTTTTCATTTTGGTTGAACCAACACTAATAGGAGAGTCTGTGTGTGTTATTGAATTCGGCATGTCAGATTTCAAAGTATACGGAACTAAACTCATAATGAACTTGAGTTAACAAACTAGTGCAAATCAAAAATATACCAAAGCAGTGTTATAAATTAACACAACCTAATTAAGAAATATTTAAAACCACACAAACAATTAAATTAGCCTTATTTAAAAGCTACTCAAAAAATACCCAAAGATAAAAAATAAAAAACAACACTTGAAAAGAAAAATAACAGGAAAGTAAAAAAGTAAAAAAAAAAAATTAATAGCCTCCTAGCCACAATAACGCAACTCCGTGGCTAAGCGGCAAAGTGGGACTTGATGGGACTTGCTTGGGTGCGCGCAGAGATTTTTTAGTCCCTCCTCTAAATGCAGCCAAGCCTAAGAGGTAAACACACAAAAAGATTAAGGAAGTCCTTAGAGCACTATTGGGTGATAATATAAAGTCAATGTGCATGGGAGGTAAAATCACCTTCTGGTATATGCAGTTCAAAGCAGGCAATCCTTTTTAAAACGTTCCAAATAACGCATCCAAGAGTAGCAGCAGAACAGCAATCTCCCGCGGCAAAGCGGGACTTGAGGGGACTTGCTTGGGTGCGCACGTAGCAATAGCAGTAGCAATAGCCCACACAATCAATTTAATCTAATTGCTCAAAACAGTTTCGTGCAGAAGTGCCTGTGGGCTCGGCAGGACACACCCCCAACAGACCCGACAAACCCCAATGAGCTCCTGCTCGCGCTTGGGTAGTTGAGGAAGAGTAAATGTCAGCTGGTGTTTTCAAAGCCACACCAAAGAGAAAAACAGAGCTTGCAATTTACAGCTGCACACAGCCGCTAACAATTAAATTCACATGTGCATAAGTCACAGTTGTCAGAACGGCTATGGCGGCAAGAAAGTCGTCACACTCCTGTACTTTGCTTAGCAGCAGCAAACCAATGGGCTATGAATCAATTCACACTCCCGAAAGGTCTCCAAACTCTACTTTCCAAAGAAAAAAAAAGGGAAACAAATAAGGCAGCATTCACAGTGGGTATTTTTAGGTATTTGTGTGTTTAATAATCAGCTCCTTGCAAACACACTTTCCAATTTTACTCAGATTGCTCTCCACTTGTCTCGTGCCTCACATAGCGGGGAGATCCCCATTGGACACCCCCACCTCCTGTAGCCAGTATAACATACACACATGATGAAATAACCACAGACAACTTTTGTAAGGTTTTTGGAATATAGAAGGTCACAGGTTTATTTGGAGCAAACAATAAACTTGGGACGGTCCCAGCCACATATTACATACAGTCAGGTAAGGGTGAACCGTGTCACCATGTTTTGTCACTGGCACAAGCTGACAACACTTCTGGTTACTCCCAGGAGAACACTGGTTACTACCAGTAGGACACTGTCCCATATATGCCACTGGCACAAGCTGACAACGCTTCTGGTTACTCCCAGGAGAACACTGGTTACTACCAGTAGAACACTGTCCCATATATGCCACTGGCACAAGCTGACAACGCTTCTGGTTACTACCAGGAGAACACCGGTTACTACCAGTAGGACACTTATGGGCACTGATAAGGAGGTTGCTGGCCTAGAGCCCTAAGGAAGTCAGTGCCCGTCGAAGGATTTGGCTCGAGCCCGGCCAATCCTGAGCCGCTGCCGCTGAAGCTGCAGCGTGAACGTCCCTCATTGGCTAGGACCGCCCCGATACTCCGCCTGTAACAAAAGAAGAAAATTAGAACAATTCAAACAACACAATACAACCATCTTATCCCTATACTTAATTTATTGCGGTTTCTACCTGAATATTTTTTGTCGGTGATGCGAACGCCTCACCATGCTCCTACCACTATTTTAACCATTTTATTTACTTTAAGAAGACTGCACAGCTTTATGCTATACTACCATGTCCTCTGACCTTTTACCATATCGCACTCTAACTATTACTCATATCTGGTGTGGGTGGGTGGGTATCATCACACGGCGGGAGCTGCTGGGCTAAAGACTGACTGCCCGCAGCTCCTGCCCTTAAATGCGTCCCCAGTAAAACCCGACCGGAAGCCAGGTCCCTGGGGACGCCTCCTCCGCCTAGAAGGAGAAAGAGTAGAGGCTAGACCAATCCCCAGAAGGGGGTGGCCAGAGGGGACAGCCCGCTATGTAGGCTGTCCCTCTAGCGCCCCCTACGGGGGCCGGTCAGCCTCTAAGCGGCTCCGTTAAAGTTCTTACCGGCGCGGCTGCAGTGCAAGCAAACCCAGACGCGATATGCTATGTGTCGGATCCTTTCTGTCACTTCTATGGCTTGCGATTTTTCTTGCGATTTTCCTTGGAGATTCCTTGGAGATTCGCTTCTCCTAAACCGGCAAAGCCTTCGTGTGCATTAGGCACCACGGGCACCGTTCACCGAGACCTAAGCCGAGCAAATCTGCGTGGTCAATAGGGTGGTGTTATGGTTCCCCTCTTGTTCTTGCCTCCATTACTGCTCGTAATGCCATACATGCTCCAGCCTCTCCACTTAAACAGCTCTAACCTTTCTGCTTTCCGTTCACCTTACTCATTTTCATTTTTTGGCAGCTCGTTTGGTGTCCATAATATAAATATTTTTTTATTTACTTACGTTTTAAGAGGTTTTTTTTTGCAGAACAACAAATATCGCCACTTGAGAGCCCTTTTCCACTTAACACCTTATTCAGTTTTTGACATTGTACAACTGGTAATGAAGCACATCTATTTCCTACTGTCATATGTTGCCTCTTTGAGATTTGCCTCAGTGAAATTTTGACTCTGAGATCGTAACTGTGAGATGTTGCTAATAGGATATTTAGCCATACTTCTAACCTGCCACAATAATAGCTCCCCCCCACACTCCCAGCGTCTCGGCACCACTGTCTGTACGTATGCATGACCTAAATGTACTTGGGGAACAGTTAGTTTGTCGGTCCTGAACCCTCCTCCACTGTTTTTCTGCCCCATCCCTTCCTGAGCATGGTCTCAACTGTACCACTTTATGCACTTGCACTAGGAGAAATGTCGTCAGGGCTAGTATACTCGTTTTTCTGTTTAGATCATTCGGAATGTTCAAGGCCTACAAATGATTACTGTAGTCCCTTGTTCCCTTCCTGCCTTGAAACTCTTTGAAGCACTTCACCTGTGTATAAGCACTATATAACTATACAATAAATACATAAAATAAATATCCTCTGTAATTCTTTGCCTTTGTGAGATCTTGATTCTTCGAGGTTCTGCACTGTAATGCTCTGCCTTGATGAGTTTTTGGCTCTGGTAAATGCTGCCACTGTGATATGTTTGCCGCTGGCATATTTTTCTATACTGCTAGTCTACCACAAGGAAAGCCTGCTTCTGTGAAACTTTGCCTTTGTGATATGTTGTGTCCACAATATTGTATCACTGTAATATTTTGCCATACTAATAACCTGCCACAAGAATACCCTATGTTTGCGATACTTTGCTTATGTGGTATTTGTGCCACTTTGATATTCTGATATTGTGCCACACTGATAAGGTGCCTCTGTGAGATTCTGCCACTGTAATACTCTGCCTCTATGGGATTTTCCCTCTGTGAGATTTTGCCACTGTTATATTTTTGCCACTGGGATATTTTGTCATACTGATAGCTTACCAAAAGGATAACCTGACTCTGTGATACTTTTCCTCTGTGATATTTTACCTCTGTGATATTTTGCCATACTGATAACCTGTCACAAGAATGACCTACCTTTGTGATACTTCTGTGTGATATTTGAGCCAGAGTGATGTTCTGCCACACCGATAACCTACCTGTGTGAGATTCTGCCACTGTAATACTCTGCCCCTATGAGATGGGCCTCAGTGAGACTTTGCCTCTGTGGGATTGTGCATCGATGAGATTTTGCCACTGTGATATTTTACAGCTGGGATACTTTGCCATACTCATAGCCTACCACAAGAATAGCCTGCCTCTGTTGTAGTTTGCCTATGTGATATTTATTCCACGTTGATATTTTGTTACAGTGATATTCTGCCACTGTGATATTTTGCCGCAGGGATAAATTCCCATACTCATAGCCTACCACACGGGTAGCCTCTCTCTGTGATACTTTACCTATGTGATATGTGTGCTACAATATTTTGCCACATTGAGAGCTGACCACAAGGATAGCATGCCTCTGTGGTACTTTCCCTATGTGAGATTTTGCCTCTATGATAGTTTCCTATGTAATATTTTTGACACACTGATAGCTACCCACACAGATAGTTTGTCACTGACAGTTACCATGTGGATAGTCAACCACACTGATAGATCCGCCTCATGGATGTTATACCAGATATAATATGACCTACTATTTTATTCTATTTAACGTATTTTCAAGATGGTGATGGTTCAACCAAGAAGGGGGTTGGCCAAAATGTCCGGGGGGGTAAACAAAAAGGTTGGACATTTCGGATTCAATTAATTAATGGTAATTTGATATAACCTGGCCACAACAGCACTTGGGCAAAATGTCGCCCAGGCACAATATGAAGAATGCAATATAAGGGAGCATAGAACTGCAGAGGTGCATTATTGCTGGGGGGGGCAATAAAACTGGATTATAATATTCATGAAAGTTAAAGAGGCACCTTGCAATTCCCTGATCTCTCCAGGTGAAAATGTGTATATATACATCAAAAATAATTATATACTATATGAACTCCAAAAGACACCAGGTGGTGTCATATAGACCCCAGGCATCACTGGGCAGGAAACTGAGAAACGTTGCCCCATATAGAGCGTGTTATTGAGAACTCTTTGATGTACTAGATACAGGCTCTCACGTGCACCATATACATAGAAGGCTGCCGACCCATGCTAGTTTAACACCACATTCAGTGGGATCTATTCATTCCCCCCAACCTCTGAATATTAGGTATCACCTTTGGAATTAGCCAACACAAGATGGCCGCCATCAAATCCTTCACTCGGCCTGGTCTCCACAGCAACACTATAAACACAACTCCTACCGCTGTGCTTAGCATTGTCACTGCTACATTCATCGCCGGTGAAGGGACGTCTGCCCCATTAGGTAAGGATTTGACCTAGACCTCCTTGTGAGAACCCTCCAATCCTTTGGTCCTCGCCCCACTTTTTCAGCACAATTGCAATGGGGGACAACAGCATGCCCCTTTTCACTTACAGCCTGCATGCCGATACAGTTGCCTGAATCACTACTCCACCTGGGAGTGCTTTATTGTTTTGCGCTCCGTCAGTATGGGGGCCTCAATGTGTTAACCATCATGTCTGGCACATAGTATTAGTGCCCTGCTATGGTATACAGGTCCTTCAATTCGGTTTGCTGCATGCATTACACATATATTTACAGACGCTTTGCACCTTTGCATCTAGTGAATGCAAACTTTTTACAGTAGACACTGCACCGTGGTGTCTCTTGTACGCGATCTGTTCACAATTTTTATAATTAACATTTGAGATGGTATGGTCTTAGACCAAGCTAGAGACCCTCTCTCTCTCCATTTGTTTGAATTCGTAGAGAGCTGCTACAGTCTGATCTGCTGCCTAGACTCTTGTTTGTCCCCTCTGAAGGGGATTCCAGAATCCAACCTATGTGTAGTGGATTCCACAACCCATGGGTCCCTTGTATACAGATAATTTACCACTACTTTCTTTGCCTTTAATCAGTCTTTCAGGCAACCACAAATACTAAAAGATTCTCGTGTGTGTTACAGAAATTCACACACACCTCCTGAATTTCCTTCTGATGTGCTAATATTCATCAAGCACGGCAAGTCCCCGTAACTGGGATCCGTTAAAGAGATTCACAAGCCTAGGAGTTTTTTAATATATGCTCTGGATATAGACCACTTTCACTTAGAGTATGTCATTTGTTTTTTAGATCACTACCACAGGACACCTCTCCAATGAGACTTTCTCACAATTCCCTGTCCTGATGAAGGCCGATGTAATTACAGCACTCTACAACTGCTGGAAATGCCGAAACGCAGTCATGTTGACAATCCTACCACAACACAGTGTCTACTTTAGAACACTGTACACCAAGCTGATTGAATGATTGAGCATACATAGTAGTAAACAGATCCAGATAATGTTAAGCGGTTGTTTTCATTGAAATGCTTTATTTTCTGTGTATTATGTTCATACTTATCGTTGATTATTTGTATATATGGAAAGTTTGTTGTATATTTTCCTGTGCCACATGTTGTTTTAGTATATGTAAATTGTTGGTTGAACATCACCATCGTGAGAATACCATAAATAGAATCAAATAGTGGGTCATATTATATCCTGGCTCGCCCTAATCACTTTTTATATATATATATATATATATATATATATATATATATATATATATATATATATATATATATATATATATATATATATATATATACAAATTAAGAAAATATTGTATATGAGCACTTTTCACTTTACAAAAACTATTAGTCCATTTGAGCAGGTCAAAGATACTGCACTAAGCACATAGCACCTTATCATACATTTTGAGTGTATTTTTACTACTGATTGCTAATATACCTGATGGTAAGGAGCACATACTCTATGGTATGTGACCATATAAGTAGGACAAATATTTCGATCAACAAACAGAAATGACAGCTGACTTTTAGGACGCCAGCAACCTTTATCAGGAGCCAAATAAGATCGAATATAGAGCACTATGCAATGTATAAATACAATCGGGCACTTTATAACCTTAACAATAAATTTGCACTTTAGAGCAAGAGAACAAAAACGTGTTTAAAAAAAACACTCATATATAATAGAAGTAGATAGCACTTTATGAAAGTATACACGGTAGTATACTATAAGGATATCATCGTAAAAAAACGAATGTTTCCATTGTTAATGCTCCTTAATTGCAAAGTGCCATCTGGTGTTTGTTGTGTTTCGAGCCAGGTTGTCCCGCATGTCATAATGAGAGGATGTCACCGAAATGCATACTTTCATTCCTATTTAAAACGAGGCAACGTGTAAAACGTTTTGTATGCATTTGGGAACATCATAATGGCCGCACGTTATTCACAATGTATTGTTGAGGTTCAAAATGTAACCACAATAGAAGATGGACTTATGTAAAAGTAAAAACTAAAATCCCCTTTCTATATCTATGGTTCAATGTGCATGTTGGAATAAATTCAATGAACCCACAATAGCAAAATATGTGACCAAGCTACCAGGAGTAGCGAAATGCGTCATCAGACTGCTTCTGCTTCTCGCGAGATCTTGCTGGGTGTGAAATGGAAGAAACGATTTTAATGTTAATATAAGAATAAAAAAGGTAATTTTTAACCTAACACATTTTTGGCATATTCATGTTCTTTATGGAAGTCATAAATGCTGAACCCATTGATGACAGATGCTTGTCAGTGTTACTCTCTTACACCTGTGTTCGCATTGGTGAGTCCGGCCCACGGTAGTGGCCGTGTAGTTATGGTTAAGTTGCTAAACCCATAGGAAGAACACTTTTTGGGCGGCTTATAACTTCGCTCTCCCTGGACGAATCCACACCAAACTTTGCAAAAAAAAGTATATGACCCACTCAGATTTTTTTTGCAAAGTTTGGTGAGGTTTGGTCCAGGGGGAGCAAATTTATGGGGGGGTCCCAAAATTAATTTTTTTCCCATAGACTGAATGTGGAAAAAACTTTGCTCACACCTACAGCCCAAACCGCTGGACGGGTTTTCACCAAATTGGCGGCAGGAGCAGCGTCTTGGTCCCGAAAGTGTGGTTTTGTAAATTTGGTGAAAATCCGTCTATGTCCGGTGCGCGGACACACAGCCTTGTTTGCCCCGCGGAATGGACATCGATTGGTTAATCGGCTTTCGTCATGTCCGCGAACATGCGACATGTTCACTGATTGGATAGTGAAGAGCGTGAAGTGCCTCAGATTTTTGCCAACGGCCGCCATCTTGGATTCACAGACAGTGGCCGGTGTCCGCAGACATCGTGGTAAAAACATATTAAAAAACACAACATTGCATTTGTCAAACCTATCAAATAATCTCTGGGGAGGTGAGGGGTGATGAGGATGGGGTATGGCTGCAAGAAGCAAAATAAACGGGTGATTTTGCCGCGAAAGTCCACAAACAGTTCGGATGTTCGCAAACAGTCCTGTAAAGTTCGCGAATACCTCAGAATTACATGGTTGGTGAAATGCAGTTCTTGGATGGCTTATAACTTTGGCACCACTTAATGGAAATGCATGAAATTTTGCATGTATATTTCTGACCTGATTCTGAGTGAGTATGCACAAGTTTGGTGGAATTCTGTCATGATGGGGCAAAATTAGAGGGGGGTCCCAAAATAACGTAAAGGCTTATAAATGAGGTGCCATTTGACGAATTTACACTTAATTTGGGAAACTGATAACATGGTGCACATTCATGGGGAAATGAGCAGGCCTCAAACACACAATTCATTTGTATACATGATGTGCTTCTGATTTGTATGCAATGTGGTTCTTCATATGTATTGTTTGTACCAGCACAAGTGCTGTAAGTCTTGAATTGTTAGCTAGTTATTACATGTTTAACATTACTCAAAACTCTGATACAGTAGCATTCATTATTGCACTATCCAAAATTACAAGATTATAAATAGTGTACTTCTATGGTGCATGCTGCAGTCATTGCCTATGTGTATATATGATTAGGTTTCTGTATTAACAACAACACTCCAATACAATATTAGATGAGTACATTCTTTAATAGATTAAGTAGTTGATGATAGGTCTCCCGATCACCCCTGACATCTTGTTACCAACAATATAAACACAACTCCTTGTAGGGCATTTTCATAAAAATTTATTTCACATGTGATATCATCAGTGATGTCATCTTTGAAGTCCTGGGTGTTATTCTTAGCAGTGTACAGTGGTGGCGCGAGTTATGGTTGTTTAGCTTACCATAACTGGCGAATTTCTGGGGTTTTCCGATTTTACTTGAAACCATAACGTCCCTTTAACAAAGATTTTTCATTGCATTTCATTGGTTTTTATTAGTACAACTTAACCATAACGTCCCTTTAACAAAGTTATTCCATTGAATATATATATATATATATATATATATATATATATATATATATATATATATACACATTTTCACCTGGAGAGATCAGGGAATTGACAGGTGCCCCTTTAATTTTCATGGATATTATACTCCAGTTTTATTGGACCCGCAGCAATACTGTGCCTCTGCAGTACTACTCTCCCTTATATCGCATTCTTGATATTGTGCCTCAGTGACATTTTGCCCAAGTGCTATAGTGGCTTTGTGATATCGGATTACCATGAATTAATGGAAAACTGAAATGGCTGAAGGAAATAAAAAAGTTCCTATTTTACTGAAAATAACTTTCGGTTTTCTCTCCCCCGGACATTTCAGCCAACCACCTTCCCCCACCCCCTTACTTACCTGTGGGGGGCAAACCTCCTTGTGTGCCGCCGTCTCCTGCATCCCTCTGCGACTCTAGTTCCCTTTGCTTGCGTGTATGGGAACTGGCACTGCAGGGTCCTCTTTTTTTTCTTAACTTTATTCCAAACGGTGTGTGGCCCACCGCCGCAACCTCCGCTGACATTAAAGTGAACAAGGGTGCAGGGAATTGTTCAAAGTTTTCAGCCGTACATAATTTCTGTATGGCTGAAATGCAGTCAAGTCTCCCATTCACTTTTTTTTCTTCTTTTTTTATGAATCCCAGTGATTTCATGCTCAGGCGATTGTGTGCCCCTGATAATCTTGTGCCCCCGTGATACTATGCCCTTGTGATACTGTGCACCACAATATGGAGCCCCCATGATATTATATTGTGCTCTGTGACATTGTATGCCTGTGACATAGTGCCCCTGTGGCAATGTACCCCTGTGGCATTGTACACTTGTAATACTGTGCCCCATGAAGTTACTCCCCAGGTATAATGTGCTCATGCAATATTATGCTTTCACTCATTTTATGCCCCAGAGGTAACTATGGCATTGATGTAATCCTTCCATCTATAAAATACAAACAAGCACAGTAGACTGTACCAACAAAGTACCACTCAAATAGTACCTGCCACTGGGACACCAGCCAACCAAGGAAAGACTTTCACTCATATTGTTGATGACTAAATTACACACCATTGTTTCTCTTGACATCCAGATAAAAAACAAAAAGAAAACTGATCATTTAAAGTAAATAAATATTCCACAAATCCAAGCAAGGGACATATAACCAACCAACAAACCCACAATCCAAACCTGCCCTGCAAGAAATGTCCATAAAAGAGCAAGCCCGAGGAAGACTACCAAACATCACAACCCACCACCTCATGGAACCAACAATCACTGAGAAACCCAGCGCTAATCCTCTTCATGGAAGAGAGTCTCTTTGCAAGAACATGACCAAAATGACTCTATGTGTCGTGCTACCTATCTACCTACAATCTTCCTCAACTAGCCATCCGAAAACATTTCAAGCACACAGGGAGCGATGATGCAAGCACACAGGATGGACCTAACAAGGACCAAAGAAATGTTTTAGAATCAACTATCTATTACACATCGTTTGTCACCAAAAAATGGTGATAGGACAGGATTCTTCAGTACAAACTCACAGACAAATCCGAGGACAATATCATCCGAATCACAACCTACTCAAACTACTCAAAGAAGAAATGGAAACAAATAAAATCCATTACACAACCCACACACCAAAACCTTATGCAGAATCAAAAGAAAAGAATAGTCAATCCCACATAAACTTACCAAAACCAGCCTCAAAGGATAAACAGACACCAGGAAACAAAATGTTTCACTGAAACCTGTTCACAGTAAAGGTGGAACTGACATCCAATCATCAAAGCAACCTGCCTAATCAAAGGCTTCAAGGTAGTTGTAGATTAATCCCTCCAGAACAGCTTCAAACTGGGGCAAGCCAACAGAGAAGGGAAGAGGAGCTTGCCGTTGCATGCAAAGACCACATAAGAATGACAACTAAGAATGACAACAGCAGCATCATCAAATATACAACATTGCAAATCGCTCCATCCTCCACCTAGCCGTGGACCACCAAACTAATCTTTCATTCCTACTTGTCTACTGACACCCTACATACAATTCATCTTCCACAGGAGCATTTGTAGACACCATAAAAATATTCCAATACAATATGACCACCTGATAATAGTAGCAGACTTTAATTTCTAGTTTGAACAACTCTGCCAATGACCCAACGGCAGAAGCAAACGCAAGACTAAACTACTATACACTAATTTTGACAGAAGACTTCACCACACTAGTGAAGGAAAGCAACAAGTGGGTTCGCCAGTAGACCTCTGCCCACCAAACATCTTTTTTAGCAAAGAGATGATTGCCGAATATTTCTGCAAAATCATGAACCACTCATTGGCAACAAGATCCGTACTGAGTAATTTCAAAGTGGCATAACCACTTCCCAAAGATCCCTCCGGAGACTCAGAAAACCTAACCAACTACAATCTCTGACTCTAACATCACCTCAGCACTAATACTTCAAGACCTTTTAGCAGCCTTCGACACAGTTGACCATGAAACTCTCATCAAAAGAATCAAAGAGATAGGAATTAGCAAAGTTGCACTACTATGGATAAAGTTTTTCTTGACAGAAAGAAGGGAAATAACCTGACTATCTCCTTCAGCACAGCACATACCAACCAGTGAGGTTCTAGAAGGCTCATCCCCTTTGGGCACTACTCTTTAACATCTACATGACACCACTTATGAAACTCATCTCGATTCATGGACTCACTTACGACAACTATGCAGATGACATGCAAATCATCTATTAAATCAACATCATCAGAGAGATAGATCAAAGCCTTACCAATTGCCTCACAAAAATAAATAGATAGATGATCAGTGATGCCTTTAAACTCAACCAGTACCAAACAGAAATCATGATCGTGCCCAACAACTCACTGTCTCAATATTACATTCTATAGCCTACTGAAATGGGAAACAGGAGGCTTGCAAAGTAGTTACAAAACTCAGAATATTAATAGAGAACCACCTAACGCTATATTCCCAGGTCAATGCAGTACTGAGGAAATGCTTCTTGCATCTAGACTCAGTTAAGTGGATACTACCATTCCTCACTTTTCAACGCAGAACATTTGCCATCATTTCTATTGTCATGTCAAAAATAGACTATGCCAACGCCATCTACCTTTGAATGCTGGCATACTTTACCCAAAAACTGCAGCAGATACAGAACGTGGCACCCGGACTACTCCTCAGACTTGCTCAAAGAGAACCCATCACACCAGCACTAAGATCCCTACACAGGATTTACTCCAAAACACTGCGCAGAACTCACAGAGCAATCCATGGACAAGAAACATAATTCCTGCAAGGAAAAATCTCCATTTACGGATAAAACCGAACATTGAGATCCAGCAATGCAATGACATACATCTTGAACTCAAGCAATTTACAAATATGAAATATGGTGGATCAGCCTTCTCAAACATCTTAGCAAAACTTTGGAACTCACTTCCCAAGGAAATATGCACAGTAGAAGAACATCTGACCTTCAGGAAACAACTAAAAGCCTTGCTCTTTAATTTGCGAAAGTAAAAAACAAAGCACAGTCTAAGAGAAAGACCCACCCTCAGTATGAAGAGTTACACCACAGATGTTGGGGTTGCACTGGACTCCCACATCAATGCAACCAAACGGGGCAGGCCAAGTAAAATAAATGTATTTTCGCTACCCACCACATAACGGGTTCTAGTCTAAACTGATCAATATACTGTAATGGTGTGTAAGGGGGAGACTGACACACAGGTGGCATGTTTATTATGAAAGACATTTCTTAAATAAATGAGGGCTGGGGAAATACCTTCCTGTCCTTAATACTAAGAGAGGTTTCCCTTCTTGGAGAGAATAGTCTAAGCAGTCTGTCAGGATAGTCCAAAGAAATAAATCCATCTTGTGTCAAAATCCTATTTCCAGCCCTCACACCAAGAACTCAAACGAATGTGAAAAGGGGATCTTCTCTAGTCTCAAAATTATTTTCCAGCTTACAAAACAAAGTTCTAAAATGGTGCAACAAATACACTTCAAAAGAAAGGACACCCTTACTCCCCAGGTTGTCTCACCCTCTGTTACACTACGACAGCGGGGGAATCTCTGTACTCTGTTACATGCCTATTCATTACGAGGTACTACAAGAAAGTGGAATCCGCTATGGCATTGTTACAGGTTGCCATGGAGACTGGGGAAGCCACGCACACGTTCTGGTCAGCCAGACGTGCTCCTTGTACGTGGAATCCACGCCGCCTTGCGGTTTAAATCCCACAGCTGCAGGATCCGCATTGCTGCTAATTGATACGTTACAGCTGTGGCTTGCTACAGTCATCAATTCCTCCTCGGATTACTCTCTGCGGCTCATTTCTTGATTTCTCGGTTTCCAGACCTGTTTCTGTTTATTGGACTGTCTACTCGGATTCTCCTTCCTGGACTCTGTTTGCTACGGTTCCCTCTTTGGGTACGGTTTTCCTCCGCACTGCCGATCGAGCCTTCGGCTCTGCGACAGCTCTCTCCCTCAAGCGGGCAGAGTCTCCGGTCCTGTTTCGCACAAATTGTTCCATGCCTCCAACTCCATGGCAATCACTCAGCTCAGCTGATCAACACTTCCAGCCCCACAGCTATTCCTCAACACAGCCGACCACAGTTTCCAATCACACGGTCATACTCCTCCCATGGACTGGGAAGTACAACAACAAGCGTAAGTCTATCATTTGTTTCTTGTTGTAAAACGATTGTAGAACATTTCTGCACCCCTTTTTAGGTTCATCCATATTAGTAAACCTACAGCCACTGCACGCTTAGGATTCCTAGATTCCTGTCCTGCAACCTGGAACTATAACTGACCTTATCTGGAACTTGTTCTCTTGTTCTGCTAAAGTGCATCTGAACGCTCTCCAGTATAAGCACCAACCCGGACCTAGCGCGACGCTCGTGCCGATCGGGTTTGTCTTCCTATACTAACTTTCTAGTTTGTTATTTTGTCCTGTCGTTGTGTTCTACTTATTCCGGATAATTTCTCCTACCACAGTGCCACTTCAGGTTAGTTTATCCCTATACTCACTTCATTGTACTGAATCGCCAACGGGAACTCACCTGGCGTTTCCATTTTATAGGTACAGGATCACGTTTCAGTCACTATTCACCCACGCCTACATTCAGGTATCTGTTGTTCCTATTAGAATTGTTACTAAACTTGATTTCATTGACCTAATCATCTTTACATTTCCTTGCAGCATTGGTTTGGCAGTGCATGCATTCCCCACTCTTTTATGCGATAGACGGCTCTGACTGTTTTCAGCTAATAGCAGAGCAGTACATCGTAAAGAAGAGCCCCCCACTAAGAGGAAGCCTGATTCTCAGAAATCAGGGGATCCAGGGGTCTTGAGACTGTGACTGCTTCTTCGTCTCCCACTACGCATTTTGGGCAGTCCATACTACCTACCAACGTGGTAACATCCTCCGAATGACTAATGAGGGTTTCCTTCTTTTAGTGTTCCAAACGTGTCCACAAAACAACAACAGTGGCGCTTTGCTGCCCTTCCCCTTGGTTTCCTCTCCTGCCTCATCCAAATGTTGAGGGAATATCTCCCCTTTCTTGCCTTTGTCTTGTATGTACAAATTACTAGAGAGGATGCGTCCCTTCCCCTAGTATCTTCCAAGTATATTTTACAGTCAACCTGGTTCTCGTTTCTCCCAGATACTGTAACTATGGAGATTCCTCTTGTCTTTTCTTTGGTTTCAAAGCTAACCTGGTACATTGTCATGCCAGGTACTGTGGCTATAAAGAGTGTTTTGGCTCTCTCTTCATATGTGAGTGAGTCCTAGGCTTTTGTCTTTTATGCACTTTTAATTGTGGTTTTCTCATTTTACTACTACTTCATTGGTCACAGCCAACCTGGTATGCTATTCTGCCAGGTACTGTCACTATGAAGGTTGCTTTGGCTTTCTCTTCATATCGGTGCAAATCCCAGACTTGCCTTTTCTGTATTTTTAATTGTTCTTCTTCTCACTTTACTACAACTACTTCGTTGGTTAGAGCCAACTTGGTGCACTATCCTGCCAGTTACTGTGACTATAAGGATTGCTTTTGAAGGCCTTGATTAGGTTTTTGGGTGTGGGTCCCAGGCGCACCTTCGTGATTCTCCCTTCTGTTAGCCATCTGGCCAACTGTTATGGTCTCCCTGACCTCTCTGGAGAGCTTACTGGGAGTCTTCTGTTGTTTGCAGGTGCTTCAGGCCTTCTCTGCTTCCCTCCGCAGCTTCCAGGGACTGCATTGGCTCTGCGCTGGCTCCCAACCTCTGAGCGGCACGTCTCGGCTTCTCCACGCACTCCAGTCTTCCCGTCTGGCTGGGGTCTCAGGCATCTGGTCCTCACGGGTGTTCATCTGCGATGGATGCCTTGGGAATGCCTTTTCCAGTTGGTAAGCATCCCGCTCCTCGTACCATTGGTGTCACTTCTCCTCTATTGCTGCCAGGATTCAATTTCCTGCTTCCTACTGGGAGGGCTTCTCTCATAATCAAGTCCTTCTTCCCTTTTTATGTCCCATTCCCATTTGCTTGACATAAATTGACTAGTGCGTTTGTAGTGGTTTGGGGGATTATTCCAAATTACTCTGCACTTCTTCATCATCCCAGTACTATAGTCATCCCTGTACTCCATGTTCTTCCTCATCTCAGTGTTTCTTGGGGAAGTGTACTTGTTTATTCTGCAGACATACATGGATGTGTGTGGGGTTATTATGTCCTGCACAGGGTAACAGGTTAGGGAGGTTGGGGTCTGAGGGAATATTACTTTGTTTCTCCCAAAGTGTTGTCCCTCGTCCCATAGGGAGTTTCCCTCCTCATGAGATACACCTGCTGAGTACCACCCTCAGGGAGACTATCAGGTAGCGACCTCACATCCCTGGCCTCATAGGAAGGGACTTCCCCCATGGAAGCATTGATGACATACTGGGATTTGTCACAATATGCAAGAATGGAATAAGAACTACCCCATTGCTACCATTAACCCTACTAAAACGCTCCCCTTTCCTGCAAACACACTACACAGCCATCAAATACAATACAACACACAACTATCACAACACCAACTTTGAAATCATACAGAAAAACACACACCTCCTCCAAGAACTCCAACACTACGCCACAAGCAAGCAAAGCAACCTGCACCGACTCAGACAACAAAATAACCCCAAACCCATACCATCTAGAAGCAAACCCAACACACGTGCCTGTTTTTCCCAAAATGAAACTAGCAATAGAACAGCAGAAGTGCTCCTAAACTATTCTTCTCTTCCCACTATGAAACACTCCCCTCCCAGTCTTTCTTTTCAGATACGCCAGGAGACCATGAAAATGGCAACACTGTACAGTATAAATTGCATTAACATGACAGAACATAACTTGCCATAAGAGTAAAACAACGAAACAAATGTGACTATCTTCCCTACAAATAACACATTCCAGCCCCTTTGCACTACAGGCAACTAAGCATGTGGCAATCGAAGTTAATGACTAGGCTCACCCATCCAATACGCACAGTAGCAAACATATTTGCAAGATCGTAGGGTGTATTTGCGAGTTCTCAGCATTCCTTTCAAATCTTTTTAAATGGGGACATTTCTCTGCAGCTTTTATTCCTTGCCCGCCTTTCTGCCCGACCATGCCACTTCTAGCCACTGTGCCTTCCGAAAGAGGGCTCTTTCCTCCCCGAATAAGCTCTCTTAATTTTTTCATGGAAGGTATCTTTTTTCCATTTTCGGAGAACTCTTCTCATTTCAAACACATTTAGCTCAGAAAAGCCTTGTTTTTCAAAAGGCTTCCTCGTTATCTGCCTGGATGTTATACTGTGTCGCTAATGGCGAAAAGTGAACCGGCTTGCAATGTCTCCCCAGCACCATTTAACAGGTGCTCAATTGGGCTTGTTTATTTATTTATGTATTTATTTATTGCTTGTTAGGCGCATATACAGTAAGAATATACTGTTTCAAAGCGCCCACAGGGCAGGGAGGGAGGAAGAGTGGGAAATACATTATAACATTACAACACAATATTTAAGAGGAGAGGGGGAAAGGGGGAAGGCGCCGAACCTACTATGCCTTGTGAGTATTCAGAATGTGAAAGTGCAGGAAGGAAGAGGGAAGAGGGGGAAGTGCTGGCGAGTCCTATCCCGAGAGTGAGCCATGCACGAAGTGCTAGACATATTGAGTGCTACACAGCCTAGGCTGCGGGAGGTGTAAGTGCGAGTCTCCAGAACAGAGGGAGTGCCAATGTAAAGTGCTGTGGGAAGACAGGAGCTGTGATGAATTGGTGTTGTAGGTCAAGGCCCCGAAGATGCATAAGGGCCAAGGACAACGATTCAGCAAGTGGTATTAGCAGAGGAGAGAAGGAGGGAAGGAGGAGGAAAAGAGGAATGTCTTAAGGAGCTTCCAAAATTTCAGATGATCCTGCTCAAGGCACAGGGGGAGAAGGAGGCTGTTCCAAAGGAGGGCGCTCGCAGAGGAGAGTGAGTGACCCTCCGCCCTGTGTTTAGCAAAATGCTTTACACACAATTAGTTGGTGCCAGAGGAGTGAAGTGGTCTAGAAGGAGAGTATTTAGTAAGATAGAGCTAAGATAGATAGTGTGGTCCCGGGCCCAGCCTTGTGGATGATGCAGAGGGATATGATTGTAATCCGTGCAGCAACTGGGAGCCAGTGAACACATTATTAGTGCAGCAGAGATGCGGTCCTGAGCTTAAGGCCAATGATAAATCTTGCTACCTTATTCTGGATAAGCTGCAGGGGACGCAAAGTGGCAGAAGGAAGATTCAGGAGAAGGCTGTTACAGTAGTCAAGTCTAGAGAGTACCAGGGCTTGAGTCACATAGAATATCTTTGAGAAGGAAAAGCTGATAGTTGGACTTCTTGGCAATTTCCTGAGTGTGAGGGAGGAAGGAACAAGAGGAGTCAAAGAAGACTCCAAGGTTCCTGACTTCAGTTGAAGGCACAGGCGGAGTGCCCAAGGAGGAAGGCGAGAGTGAAGGGAAGAAGGAAGGAGCAGGGGTCCCAATGGGAAGGATCTCAAATTTATAAGCGTTGAGGCAGAGATCATTGGAGGCAGCCCAGGACTGGATTGCAGATAGGCAGTCAGGGATGACAGATGGTTCATGAGGGTCAGCAGGGAGTCTGAGGAAGAGCTTTGTGTCATCTGAGTAACACGAAGTTGGAAGAGAAAGAGTAGATGAGGCGTGCAAGGAGAGCAAGCCAGGGGGAGAGTATAGAGCCCTGGGGGACACCACAGGAGGCGATGGAAGTAGGAGAGGAGAAGTTGCCTAGGATGACTTGGGAGGAACGGTTTGTGAGGAAGGAGGACAGCCAATCCAGTGCCTGTTCCGAGATACCAAGAGTATTGTGGAGCCTTTGTATGAGGATGGAATGGTTAACTGTGTCAAATGCAGAGGAGAGATCGAGAAGGATAAGGACAGCTGGGGAGTTGGAGTCCAAAGATGAAAACAGTTCTTCACAGGTGTTCAGAAGAGCAGTTTCCATGCCTCTGGATTCTCAGAATCCAGATTGATGGTCGTGGATGCCACCAACAAGTTCAGCACGAGTGTTAAGTTGGGGTAAGGCCAGCTTCTCAAGTAGCTTCCCAAGGAAGGGGGTGATGGAGATATGATGATAGCTGGCAGGGCAGTTAGGGATAGAGGATGTTTTTTTTCAGTAGTGGGCACACAAGAGAGTGCTTAAGGAGGTGGGGATCCAGGGAAGAAAAAATCAGCGAGCGCAGGGGCAAGAGAGCAATGTTATCCTTGATGATCCTGGATGAGCACAGGGAGCCTTGTTTAGAAGAGACCTTCGTGCAGCGGACAACTCTGGTAACTTCTTCAGGTGTGACAGGGGAGAAGGAGGAAAAGGAGGAAGGAGGAGATAGGGGGTGTAGTGGGGGAGTGGGCTGGATTGTAAGGGAGTGTAGAAAGTGTGGTCAGAATGTCCTGAGTTTTGGTGGCAAAGTGTGAGACCAGTGCATTGCAGAGGGCATGGGAAGGAGAAGACTGCGGAGGGGTTGGCTAGTTCCCTGCAGATTTTGAATAGTTCAGCCGTGTTATTGGATGTGCCGGATACCCGTGCCTGAATGTGGGCTCTTTTCTTTGCATGGCTGGTGAGTCTGTATTGCCTTTGGAGCAGATGGCAGGTCAGTTTGTCAGAGGATGAGACTGAGGTTTGCCACTTTCGTTCTGCTGCCCTGAACTTTCGTTTCAGGGCTGCAAGTGCAGTGTTGTACCAAGTATTACGTTTTGAAACAGGTTTCAGACGGATCCTCATGACTGAGGGAAGGATGTCAAGAGTGCTGTTGATGGAAATATAGAGGTTGCTGAGAGCAGAGTCAGAGGTAGACTCCGGTATGGGAGATGAGGGGTGGTGAAGGTGGAGGCAAAAAAGCTGCAGTCACTCGCTTCATCGAATGGGTATAAGTGAATGGGGTTGGTGTGACTTTTGGGGGAGTCAGAGGACCAATGGGACCCAGGAGAGAGTCATTAGACCTAGAGAGGGGGGACTAGTGGGGAGAGAGAGATGTTAAAGTGTATGAGGGTGTTCAGAGTGTGTCTAGCTGTGGCCCAGAGGGGAGAATAGAGAGGGAGAGTGAGGAGCCGAGGTCGGTGAACAGAGTGGATGCAGAGCCAGGGGAGTCCAGCTGAATTTTGAAATCACCCAGGAGGAGAAGGTTAGAGGTGGAAGAAAGTAAAGAAGAGCAGAAGTCAGCCCATTTAGAGAGGAAAGGGGAGGTGGCGCCTGGATGACTGTAGATTGTAGCAATGGTCAGGGTGGAGCTAGGAGAGGTGACCAACTTACAAACCAGGCTTTCAAAAGAGGAACAGGTCTGGGTAGGTAAGTTGGTTGCAGGAACCCACTCAGAGAAAATTAAAGCAACAGTGCAGTCAGGTTGAGGCTTGGAGATGATCTTGAAGCCGTCAGTGAAGAGGGACTCAAAGGCAGTGACTGAGCTGGCATTGAATCAAGTCTGGGTAAGAGCGAGAATGTCGCGGTCAATTTCTTCAAGAAGGAGACAGATGTCAGGTGAGTGTTTGTTCACTGAGCGGACATTAAGAGTCGCCAGGTGGTGGTAGTCAGCACTTTTGAAGGTTTTCTGAGGTGAGGTACAGGTGTGTGGTACATAATTCAGAGGAGGGAGAGGGTGAGTAGAAGGGGGAGATGCAGGTGAAGGGAGGAAGTTAATGAGAGAAGGCAAGATGCAGCCAAAGAAAAGGAGGTTGTGTTGAGGATCCTGAATTAGAACGGTGCCTGTGTGATAGACATTAACAAAGCAACGAGAGGATGCAAAACCAGCCCAGAGAACTTCCCATTTGGTGCCACCGTTAATAGGGGAGTGTGAGGAGGGAGAGAGAGTGGAGATGAGATGGGGAGTCTAGAGGTCAGGTCAGGAGAAGGGACAGAGACAAGGATATCAGTGAAAACCTCTCTAGCTGTATCTGCAAATGGAAGTCCAGGGTTTGCACTCAGGATGACCTTTCTGTGCTTTTTCCTTGCAGACCCTGAGAAAGATGGGGGATAGGTGATGATGTAGCAGTTAGAGAATATAGGAGAGATAGAGAGAGCCATAGGAGGGCAAAGGTTATAGCTAGGAATGACAGAGGAGTGGCAACACTGCACAGTTCTGGCTAAACTCACCAGGTAGCTTGAGAAAGAGATAAATAAGTTAAACCCAGCAGGAATAAAATTGCATTGGAAAGAGTGGCACAAAGATGTTTCTATACACAAAAATTGATTGTAAAAATGGAGGCAGCAAACAATATAAGCAGATGGTGCACATATAATGCTAAACACCCAAATTCAGTTTAAGATCACACCCTCAATTCTCCTTTAGGGATGGCAGCAAACAATGTAAAGCAGACGGTGCACATGTAATGCTAAACACCCAAATTCAGTTTTAGCGCACACCCCAAATTTGACTTTAAGGAAGGCAGCAAACAATATAAAGCAGATGGAGCACATGTAATGCTAAACACCCAAATTCAGTTTTTGAGCACACCCCAAATTCGACTTCAAGGAAGGCAGCAGAAATGAATGCAGATGGTGCACAGGTGATGAAAAAAAACAAGTGAGTAATACATGCAGTTGAAAAAGAATAAAGATAGTTAGGAGAGGATGGAGGAGGTGAGAAGCATGGACGATGCCTCAGGAGAGATATTGAGGACAGCCAAACTCACTTTCGTGACTGCATAGATCGTGGGTGGCCTTTGAGCAGTAGCTGTGGAACAGTCCAGGAATTAGACATGGGGACGGATCATAGTTAGTGATATGAAACTGTGGCTCTCCAGGCCCTCCTCGGCCCGGACAGGCACAGACAGGAGCCTGAGATAAGGGATATTGGAGAGCGGTTCAGGCTTCCGCCTGCCGGTGAACGCAATTGGCTGGATAAAGCAGTGGCCAGCCAATCAGGGATTGCAGCTTCAGGTGGTGGCTTGCTTCACTGGGCGGAAGAAGCGTCAGCCATCATGGAGAACGCTTTTCAGATTAATTCTCCTATGTTGAGTAAAGTAGCCCCACAAAATGTAAGCGCACTTTTGGACCCCAGCATCCGCCGTTAGCGATTCACTGGCAGCCTCCTCTCACAGTGTTGTGCAGGAGAGTGCACCGCTCGAAAATGCGGCAAAAATGAAATTTCAAATATTTTCTTTTTTTATCTTTTTTCGGTCAGTAAAAAGCCCTCAGGGCTTACCTAGTTAGAGTGCCGGAAGGAATGCTGCACTGCTCCTGCAGCGATCGATGGAAGTGAGGGCTCCTGGAGAGAGAGGCCAGCTTCCGCCTGCTTGCGAACACAATTTGCAGTATGCAGCACGCAATTGATCCATGCCCTCGGAACCAATATACCCCCAGGTGACTCAGTCCCTGACTATACTCTGATAGAACGCAATATGATACCTGAGTATATCCCCAGCAAATGTACATCCACTCTCTACAATGCTATCACTTCCTTTGCAACCCCCGAGCTATCGGGATTAAAGGCCAAATGGGAAAGGGAGGTGGGGGAACTAGACCCTGAGGACTGGATCCATGTCCTAATGCACCCACGGGAGGCAGCCATTTCCTCCAGACTTAGATTGATGCAACTTAAAATCCTGCATAGGGTGTACTACCCTCGAACTGACTTATAGGGCTGGAAGAGGGCCGTGAGTCCGAACTGTCTCCGCTGTGGAGAGGAGGAAGGCACCTTCTATCATATCCTCTGGACAGGCCCTCAGATCCGTGACTACTGGAATGCATGCTGTACGGAATTGTCCAGGGCTCTTACTTGTCCTATTGAACTGGATCCGAAGGTCCTAATATTGGGTGTACCGGACATGTCTGAATCTAATAAATGGGAAAAACTGCTATTGAACACTGCGATGGCCCTGGTGAAACGCAACATTGCACAAAAATGGGGAGTGCCTGACCCTCCGACACTGGAACAATGGATACTCGACATGGACTCATGTGCCATGATGGAGCACCGAGTCTATGGCGCAAGAGGATGCCCGAATAAAGCATCCAAGATATGGGGAAAATGGGAAGAAACTGGGCCTTGACGTCCTGGTGCAGTGGTGGCCTCAACATGAACAGAAGGTTGGTGGGGCGGGTAGCCCGCAACCCATGGCGATGCGAGGTATTAACAATACTATGCAAACATGCGACTGAAGATGCTGTACTGGAGTGCTTTTAATTTGTTGTCCCCTCGTTTTTTCGTTGTTATGTTGTTCTTGGCCCCCAATTTGGTGGCCGCTTTGGTTATGTCACAAAATACAATAAAAATGTTTTATCAAAAAAAAAAAATGGCAGTATGCAGAAGTGGCCATCAAATCGGGGTGTTAAATGGGGTTAGCAGGCCGTTACCTCCAGTTACAGCCCATCACCACAGTCATTATCCCCTAGTAACAATTCAATAGTCTTATGTGTTTTGCTTCAGTACAAAGCTATGTATTACTTCAGCGGTCCTCCCCCCATTATCTTAAGGCAGCATTTCATCAGACGATATAACCATATGTCGGTTAGTTGCCCCTATTTGATTGGCACCTGCATGTCATTGCCTGGTTCTCTACCTCGATGGCTAACCCAAATTCCATCATTGCCCAATTTATAATTCCATTGTCCATGTTGCCATTTCCGGGCCCTTGGGCTTTTGAGTGGGCTGCTGCTGTCTACACATTTCATTGCCTGTTTATCCTCACGTATCCAACACAGCATGTCCAGCAAACAAGGCTACGACCTGCCTGTTATTTGCTTATTCACTAAGAGCTGCAATTGAGCTAATCACATCCTGCCAAAATGTCTTAATCACTAGGAACTCCTATATAGGAGTTATTGCTCAATCAAGTTTCATTTTTGAAAACTCCTTCATTTGTGAACAAAGGTATGGCACAACTTTTATATTAAAGGTGATGGGAAAATCATAAGCAACCTGAGTACAGACACTCTATCTGCCTTAATAACGAAAACCTGCCTGCCCATACAAGAAATGTGCCTCCACCTGCCAAATGGGGCACTTGTAGTTGCCCCAGAAAAGATACTCTCAACTTTCTGCTCATCGATAAATAATGTATTCCACAGGCTCTCCACATCATTACCTTATGGTTCAACTCGCTACAGTGTATACGACTCAGGGATGTTGCTAGGTCTGGAAAAGATCCAGGGCTAGGCCAATGTCGGGCCTGTCGGGACTCAGGGCTAGCTAGCCTTTTGGTTGTAGCCGCTGAGCTTCTATCCGGGGCTGCAAGCAAAAGACCCGTGGCCATGCCCCCCAACCCCCAGCTCCCCTCTACTGATGCCTCTGCCACGGACCCATGAATGAAAGCATGCAAATTCATTTTAGTTTGACAAAACAATGGGGGAGCCCTCCACGCAGCCGATAGTCTTGGGCGGGATGATAGGCACTGGAAGGTAGGAGCACCCTTATTTAAGGAAATGCCTCTCCGGGATGAAACTCCTGCTTGACGGGTAAATAAGGGTGACTAGCGGCAAACACCAGTACAGTTACCTCTTTCAGGAACTGCACCCCCTCAGCCATAACACACAAGGCACTAGGCAGCACTATGAAGGGGACAGCACAGGAGAGTCTTGTCTCGCTTACACTCAGTGGAGGCAGTAGATAGCGGAACATCAAAATATGGTTTCAGTGCGAACTAGCCATTGGGCTACCTAGATTTAATGACCCATCTCTTGGACACTAGTGAGGCACCTTAGTACTAGAGCTAGAGAGCCAGGAAATTCATGGGTGTGGCCGTGCTAGGGCCGAGCCGGGATGTCTGGCCTAGTCCTGAGTGCCAAACCTGAGCCCAGCCAGGAAAATTGCAGCGTAAACCATGAAATGTAATATTTTGCCAGTGACACAAATGTTTGTGCAAACTAGAGCTAGTGCTGAGAAGCTATGTGATAACGTGCCTAATATTTCGCTGCTCACATCCTGGATTCAACACTTAAACAAAATGTGTGATCCTGCGCAAGTCATTTAAGTTCTGTTTTATCTGCCAAAATTGTGAAACCCTAGAAATGATTCAGTTTGCAGCTCATGCTATCAGAAGACGGCTATCGTAAGGTTTACTGGAGAATAGTCTCTTGAACAACCATATATAATAGGGATCTTTCTTATATTACCCTCCACAAAGCTGTTCAGCTCTTGGCTTACTCGTGCCATTTTTGTGTATGTCATTTAATTGTTCACGCACCCAGGAGGTGCGGGGGGGGGGAGGTAGGGGTGCAGTCAAGAAACAGCTGGAGCTCTGGTATGGGATGGAACTGCAGGGGCCGGTGGCAGTCAGGTTGCGTGAGGGGGTGCTCACTGCTTTGGGACTGGATAGAAACCATGACGCTTTTATGAGAGCGGGGTACTGGATCCGCATGGTAGAGTTGGGGAGGGAGCAGGGGGATTGAAAAGGTAATGCTGCACAGGTACCAGTGCAAGATGGTGGCATGGGGAGGGGATTTCGCATGGGTTGGGGGAGAGAAAATGAAATTGCACTCTGGGACAGGGGCCAGATGGTGGACTCCTGCAGCCAATCAATGAATTCTGTGAAAGGAAGAGGGTCAGGATATGGCGTCAGACAGAAGGCACTCCAGTGCGTGTTCCTTGGCCACATTTGGCATTGCCCCTTTGTCTTTTTTTAAATGTTTTAAAAGAGCTTACCCAGAAGCCTTGTTCGTGGTGGCACCAGCAGGTGGACTGCATGGTGGGGTTCATGGGGGGGTCCGTGGTTTGGACATGCACTGGGCAGAGTAGCCATCCAAAGCCTCGATGGGCTCACCCAGATCTATTGAGTACAGGACTAAACATCAAGCAAGGTACCTCAGGGGCACCTCGAGCACTTCTGAAACTTTCTAGGAATTATGGGAGTGGATGTACTCTCCCCCTTTAGTAGAGTTTAAAAAGAAATCAGAGTACTTACGAGGCTTAAGAACCGTCACCCTCTAATAATGCCTTCAAGTGAATAAAGAGCTTTTATGTGGGAGTTGGAACCTCACCCTCTGTGAACTTAAAATAAATACATAGTCATACATCTGGGGCACTGAAGAGTGATTGAGCCCCACTTCCTGCTTAATGAAAACCTTATCGTGAAGCCCACCTACCACTCACTCTGTCAGGTCTTACCCCACATCTTGCTGTTACCAAAGACACATCATGGACTTTATCTGCACTAACTCCAGATAGTCTCCTGGCTGGGTGGGTTAATACAGGGGCTCTGACTCATGCATTTCATATGCTTCATCAATGCAAGATAGGAGCTTCCATCCTAACTGGAGGGATGCAGCCTCAGCAACATCCACAATGGGGAAGCACCAAGTCCTGGACCATGACCAGATTCTCCCTTAGATGTATTTATTTATTCATTGGCACTCCCGGGAACCAAACTCTCAGTCCTGTCAAATTCTTCAGTACTGCCCTTAAGTTACTGGTCTTGTCACCTGTTATTCAAGGTTTCCTAGAAATTGGTACTGATCTGTTACAAAATCTCAGGACATCACACTGCCCCATTAAGGTGAATGTGCCCACAACAATTCAGGCTCATTTTCAAATTAAATGCCAGAGATTTCACGCTCAAGTCCAGGAATACAGAAATGTGTCCACTATCATCTAGCCTTTAGGTGCCTTGACCGGCTTGTATGTCTGGATCTTGTGGACTATAAAACCATCAGTATCCGGCCTGTATGCTAAGGTTAATTTTTTCATATGATAGAAAGTTGTGGTTGTCCAAACACAACCGCACTCAGAGAACAAACAAGTTGCCTACATCCAGGAGAAAAAAAAAACAGGATGACGTCCGCTTGAAAGCAGAAAAATTAGAACCTTTACAACAACGAAAAAGCCCTGCTTAGGCAGAACGGTGTGGCAAGATCTAACAGGAAATATGTGATCTTGGGGGAGCAGAGAAGCGGCCTGGGCGTTGCGCGTCAGGCGAGGGCAAAGAACAATAGGGGCACCGAAAGAGCAGATGCTCGGCTCCTGATTCCAGGACACCATAGGAAAGAACAATCAAGCATTGAAGCTAATTATGCAAATTGTATTGTGGTAATAAGACCCGAGGCGGCGGGCCAATACCGCCCCAGGTAATGCCCCCGGGGACGTAGTTACAGGCCTAAGCATAGCGAGGGCCTTAACAAAGCCCCGGGGGCATTACCATGGGCAGTATTGGCCCGCCTCCAAGGGTCTTATAGCCATTAGTACCCCGGCCAGTTAGACCGGGGTAATAATGGCATTTTTTTCTGTTCCGAAACGCTGCCGCGTTTCGAAACAGAAAAAAAAGTCTAATAAAATGGCCACCTGGAAAGGGAAAACGTAGTGCATTTTCCCTTTCCACGGCGGCCATCAGGACAGAAGTGTTCCCGGCACGTTCGCTCCCGAGAAAAAGAAAAAAGAAGGTAAGTGGTGTTGGGAGGGCAGTGAGGGGATAGTTTGCAGGGGAGTGGGTGGAGGGAAAAAAACGTACCTGAGTCCCCTGGGTAGGCTCGGAGCGGGGATTGCCCCATTTCGAGCCTCCTCATTGGCTAAGGGGCTGCCACGCCCCCCACCGGGAACAAACACCAGCACGCTCGTACATCCACGGAATACCGTGTGGTATGGCTCGGGAAAGAGCCAATCCACGTGTAATATTTCCCGTGGACAGACCGTGCCGGGTACTAATGTGCAATAAACAACAGTACAACAAACCAGTCAGTCATGGAGCAGCCGAGCCACTACATAATTCACAATGAGGCTCGGCCCTCCATGCATGCAGTTTAAAACGGCAATCAGCAAAATGTAAGGAACAACACCCCCACATTTCTTCTAACATCAGGTAGGTCCGTGATTCCATTGCCTCAATGGGAGCCACTGTTTACCACATACAGAGATGCATTGGGTTTAGAAGATTAGTCCCCAGTGATAAAAAAAGTAATGTTTCTCAAAGCCATGGATGTGGCGGGACAAAGAACCTTTGCAGGACTGAATCCAGAACCTTGTGAGAGTGCAAATGATGATGAAGTTTGTAAAGAAGTGATTTGAAGAATAATCAAAAGTTTCTATGACAAGGAAAGCATAGAGTTGCACAGAAAACGATTTTATGCAAGACAGCAAGAAAATACGTAGCACACAGACATCTACATAAACAGGCTGCGTGAAATGGCTGCTTTTTTGTGAGTTTGGCAACAACACCGGAAATATGATTCGTGGCTTGCTCACAGTGCATGCCTGCAGCAAGAAAGTACAAAAGAAATGTGTACAGGAGAAAGAAATCACGTCAGTCAAAGCAATTCAGATAGTATGAGTGGGGGAGGAAATGGCAACGAGACGCAAAGAAATGGCGGGAAGTACGCGGTGCAGTGAGATGCACGCACTTCAGATTCAAACAAATAGAGAAGGATCAAGAGCGACAAGTGACTAGAGGGACAATGCAGAAAGAAGGACAAAACATTTAAAATGCCAAAGATGCATTGGTACGAGACATCTGGCGAATGATAGCCATTGCCCTGCCAGAGGGAGTGAGCCAACTTTTTAAAGAAATTGGACATTTTGCCACAGCATGTAGAATAAGACACAATAAGATAGCGGGAGTAGACATACGAGAAGATAGGGCAGATGAAGAATCTTCGGTGGGCGGGGCAACCCACTCTCCTAATGGTGGGCCTGGCAAGACACAGAAAAGAAAAGCCACACTAGGTAAGACCAGAGCAAAGGCTGACTCTTGATTAGACCGGACTATCCTGCTAATACACACGTATAAAGAAATGGTCTGAAAGCAAGAGGTCACTGTGCTAAAAACCAAAGCAACCTAAGTTATTTGGAGGAGTCAGCCTACAATTAGTGGGGTTTATAAAATGCTGTGTTGAATTTAAAGGCTGGAAAACAAGAACCAAGGTGTACTTTTCAGCAAAAGGCCCAGCAGCGCTGGGTTTTGATGGTCAAGCCAAATCGGACATTAAGTAGCAAATATCTCAGATTAAGGTAAAATGTGAAGACAATGCATTTTCAAAAGAGAATTTTCCGAATTGTTTTATGAATCCTCAGGATGTATACATACATTACGTGCACAAAATGCAAATAAAGCATGGAGCGATTCCAGTGAAACACAGAGTTCGGCCGGTACCCTCCTCTGCCCACTTATCATTACAAGAACAGCTACAGAAAAAGACAAAGGAAGGCACCATAGAAATAGTGGACTCATCGGGGTGTGCAGTTTAAACCAAGAAGTAGTTATGGGCAGCTATACAGTTTCCAGCATAAAGAAACTCGGCTGAATGATCAAATAGGCCAGATCTTTCTCCAAATTGGGCATGAGAGATGCCTACCATCAGATACGATTGCATAAACAATTGAAGCCTTTCCCTTCATTCATCACCCCATTGGGCATGTATCAATACACACACATGGCATTTGGATTATCCTCTGCCGCATCTGTGGTTCAGAACATGATGGAACCCCTACTTAACACAATTGGTCATGTGTGTTATTTGCAAGACGACGTCTTGGTTGATGCTGAAAATACACAGACCCATGATAGGCTGCTCAGAGAAATGTTTTAAGAACTACAGAGAGCGGGAGTGAAACTCAGGCATAACACTTGCACCGTCAAAACACAAGAAGTTGAATTCTTGGGATACACAATTTCACCCAGTGGCATCAAACCGAAGAAGAACCATTCACATGCCATAGTAGATGCCCTGGTGCTGCACAATATGGACGAACTAGGGTCATTCTTAGGATTAGCTGACTACTATGCCAGGTGCCACCAAATTCAGAAATGACTGCAAAAATGACAAGTTTACTGAAGAACATTGTCAACCTGGACAAATGCTCAAAAAGTCAAACTTGAAGGGTTAAAGAGAATGATTGCAGAAGCACCATGTTTGAAACCCTTCCATCCTTAATGGAAAACATATGTTACACTGATGCCAGTGCATATAGGATAGGGGCTACATTCACATTCAACCAACGAGAAGGAGAACATGTTGTGGCATGTGCTTCCAAAGCACTGTCAGCATCGGGAAGTAACGATTCCACTATTGACAAAGAGATGTTTCCCCATGCGTCGGTTGTAGAATATTTTCAAATATTCATGTGGAGAACTGTGTTCTATTTATTGACAGATCACAAGCCATTGATACATATGCTGAGCCCTGGAGGTACACACATGTCTACATGAAGATTGGTGCTCAATGCAGTAAAACTTTCAAGAATACACATTTGACATTTTACACATACCATATTGGAAGAACTCCTAAACCGAATGCCTGTCGAGATTACCCCAAGTTAGTAAAGAAGACGGCATGTTTTTAAAAGGTGAATGCCCAGTCTCCTCTGTAAAGGACATAAGCTAAGGATGCAAGTTGTATTGTGAAATAAACAACAGTGCAACCAATTACCTCAATGAAGTCAGTGATTGAGAGCAGCCACAACAACACCTGTTTCTATTTCTATGACTGACACGAAGGGAACAGCTGCAGCCACGCCAGAGAAGAGTTATACAGAAGAAAAACCACTGCAGGAGGCCGGAAATGGTAAGTACTAAAAAGTTGGAGATGTCCAGAGCCACACAGATGGCTCAGAATGCAACCAGTATCTATAGTTAAGACCCGCGTCCAGAGTGATCTGAATGGCTTACATGCACCTCTCAGGTGCTAATGTAACTCTTCACACTCTGCATGCTTCAGAATGCCGAAACGGTGCCCCCTTTCTTTCACCTTCGCCAGCGGTTTACCTCATAGTAGCTTTGTCCAATTCAGTATGTTTCCCATTGATAGATTTCTTCGGGGGGAATGCACGCAACCACACCTAACGAATGGTGTCAAGCCTCTAGTCGGCTTAGAGGTAAGTGATGACATAATGCCGACAGCTATCATTGGTTACGTCCATTATGCAAATAGCTTTTCCTCCCAAGCATGCTGCGGCGTGGTCAGTGTGTACGAACCTTGTGTGACAATAAAATGGAGTCTAGTGACAGCGCTCTTACCAGGAATGTTAACGTCTACATTTCATTTTAATAAGGGACGAAAGGGAATAGCAAGTGCTTTCTAAGGGGTCTTTGTGTGCTTTCCACGTCACATGGCTGTACTCGGCGTACCTCGACGAAATATGAGAGTTGTCTTTGCATGATTTGTGTACTCTTCTTCTGGTGGCCTGACTCACCCCCTCCCCTGATCCCCCTAGGTTTGCGTCCCCTGCAGTGTTTCAGTTGTCAGACACACCTCTCTTTCAGTAGCAGAGCGATTCAAAGGTTGTACACTTTACAGAGGTGTGTAGTGGTATGTCGCTGTGGAATCTCTTGAAATTGTTGCACAGGGTTTCTCTGTGTATGTAAATATCGTTAAAAGCGTGTACATGTTCAGCTGATATCCATGTCGGCAACTCCACCAGGCTTCTCAAGGTGCATATCCGTTTGGAAGTGCACGTGGCCTTCACAACATTTAACAGCTAGATACACGACTGAAACACTGTGATGGCCCGCAGCTGCAGGTTTCCGTCCATTCGGCTGCAGCGTTGCATCCTTTTAGCCCGCCATGAGTGCCCAGTAGCTCTTTCAGTCATTTGAGACCTCTGACCTTTTCTGTCTCCTCGCGCCCTCTGCCAGAGGTTGATGGTTCACCTGTGGGTGCGTCCTAGGCATGGGATGCTTGGGGCTTCTGCGGCGAGGTCTTTGGCTTATGTCGTTTTTCTGCGTGCAGTTTCCTCTGCAAGGTTTAGGTGGTCTGGACATTAATACACACATTTGGGAATTTAAAAAACATGGTTTTGTGGTTGTGTTTTCTCCATCTTGACTGGGGCTCTGAGTTTCTCCACGACATCCACATAAGATCGGTACTTCCTCTGGATCAACTATATTTGTAATCAATAAAAAAATAAGTAGCTTTTTGGATCATTCCATTATCAGAGCTGCTCTATCAGGGTGGTGAATGCCCAAGCATGCCTGAAGCTAAGAGGCAGTGCCATTAGGCATACTGCAGCCACCCCTCTACCCCCACCCCCGTTATGCCTCCTTCCAGTGCTTTACGTGGGGTGGAAAATTAACGGGGGCTCTCATTAGGCAGTGGGGCCTAAGGAGGAGTGCCCCCCGCCCAGCCCTTGGATTAAAGGACCTGTGGTTAAAGAAATACCTGGGCTGGTCACTGACCCTCCCAGGCATCCCTTTAACCGCACGGCTCCTTGAATCTAATGGATTGGCTGCTGTGTGATGTCTCTTTATTCAGCGACAGGAGGAGGGCTGGGAGAGTGAATCTCTCCCAGAATTTGTTTATTTCCTTGGTACGTAGTCATTCCAATTTAATAAATTGTTGCCTTAGATTGTCAGGCGCACTTGGTGTGGGAGGGAAGGCATGTAGTGTTGATCCCTTTGCTGAGAAAAGGTTCCTGGTGTCGGTCTTCCTTGATTCGAGATTTTCAGCCATGTTGGCTTGGGTGCTGCTGGGTTCCAGTCCCTGAAGTAAAGTTTCAAGGGGGTTAGGAGTTTAGTGTCGGGACAGACGGTCCCCTGCGCACCTTCTATTGGTGGTTGTGGTTTTGCCTGTAGCCTGGCACATGGTTTGTCTGGGAACCAACTCCAGGGTTCCCGAGTGATTTGATACATTCAGAGGGGAGCTGCAGGAGCTGTGCCGGGTGTGGTTCAAATAAAAGAAAACGTTGCTTAAGAAAACGTTGCTTATGGCGAACATAAATCACCCTGTTTGAATAGTACCCAAGGGGGAGTTTAAAAAAAAATAAAATGGGATGCATTAAAGAATATTTACTCAGCAACACTGGTCAAAACTATTATCTGCTTAGTGAAGTAACTCATCACCAGTGCCATGGAAGTGATTTAAAGTGGAAATTATATATAGTTTGGAAAAGAAGCATCATGAAAGGAATAGCGCCGTTTGAAACTATTATTTTGGACATTTCCTTTGATCGGAGGTCAACTGCCAGCTCCGCCCCACTAAACCTTGCGTCCTCGGGCAGCGCCCCCCCAAACTCTGCACCCACCCTGGCATTTATGGGATCCCACACCAACTATTTTCCATTTCCACCACTGCAAGTGCCTCAATGTAAGATGCCCAGCACTTGCTGTCCGTTTTTGGAACATACTACAGACGGAAATGTATTTATAACACGAAAACAAATATGTCTCAAATTCCAGATTATACAATCAAAGAAGCATCTCATTAATAAGAAAAAAAAACACTACAATCCAAGTTCCTGCTGGCAGGTTAAGAGGATGGCTCAGTACGCGCAGCGGGTGCCAGAGGGAGATCCAGCATAGCTGGCCGCCCCTCTGTCCCCCTGTGTTTGACCGCCTCACCTCTTCAGAGGCGTTGCTAGGAATCATTTGGTTGTAGCCCCGGATAGAAGCTCAGTGGATAGAACCAAAAGGCTAGCTAGCCCCTAGTCCCACCAGTCCTGACATTAGCGTGGCCCCAGATCTTTTCCAGGCCTAGCAACACCCCTGCGCCTCTCCCAAGGCAGGCGCAAGGGGCGTGGCACCGGGGCCAGCAAAGACGGGCTCTGGTCCCTAAGGGCGCGTACATGTCCGGAGCTGAAAGGACACTGCCTCTTTGCAGCTCGCAGCTAATATTTCTATCCACCCTACGTGCATAGGTGCCACTTTCCATTGGTATGTTTCTGTTCCTCACACCACACACCCTGTGAGGATGATTCTGCGTCCCCTTTCCTCATCTTTCCGCTCTGCCCTGCCCCCCTGTTTGTCCCTAGGCTGTAATGTGATGGTGAGTAAGAGGCGCCCGCAGGCATACTACCAGGCCAGTGACACCCAGGCCACATCCAAGGAACATTTTTTACAGCCTCTGATGACATTTGATTGAGGATCATACTGCGATACCCCCTCACAGGATGAATAAATCATCTAGTCCCTCATACTCCCTCCTCCTACCATAGATTCTTTGCCAAGGTTGCACTATCTTCAGTGCACAAGGCCGTGCCCTATTTGGACTGGTGTTCATCAGTCCCTTGCAGCTTCAAGTCCCCTTGAATGAGCGTTCCCTTCCCAAGAGCCAAGCTTTCTCTGGCTCATCGCTGTTCAGCTTCCAGACTGACACATTGAGAGCCTTCAAATGTCCAGGCAAGCGCCGATCCCGCCATTAAATCATTTGTGACGAATGGTAGCCTTTTGGTCTGGTTCCACAGCCAAGCACTTTGAAGCAAGCCGTGCTCAGAGGGTTTATGCAAGTGAAGTTTACAGGTGAGAAAGTCAAGGTCATTTTTCATATGAAAAGCCCTCACTGCATTGTGTAGTGGGTCTCCGTGTTCCCTGTGTTACTGTAATTCAGGCATGCAATCGGTGCAGTGTTTTCATAAATATCAACAACGCCATGTTGTTCTCTACTCAAATGGTCGGTGGTCTTCTTTGTCTCAATTTCTGTCCCCTGCATGTAATTTCCGTGTCATGCAAGGGGGAAGTTGTCTGGTTTATTTTGAGCCCACTACTGCAAGTTTAGAATTTCAGTAGAGGGGTCAACTATTGAATGGGCATGGAGGCTGCTTCAGTGACCTCTTTCCCGGGGGGGGGGGGGTGAGGGGGTGAGAGGTCCTGCAGAGCCCATACTTGAAGAGGTTGGTTTGCCCTTCTGTTTCCAGTGCTGTGTTGCTTGTCTTTGGAAAGCTGTAGAAGTTCACAAACACGAAAAGTCAGATGTTCAACCATCAGTGTTTCAGAATGTTAAGGACAGGGAGGAAGGGCCTTTGAAGCAATCATGCACCCTCCAAGGAGGGAAGTAGCTGGAGATATGGTGGTGTCATTAGTATTAATTCTCATATGATTTAATGAAGAAGGTACATGTGAAGCCACAGAGTGGTGGTGGTCTCCTGCTACAGAAGGATCACCACGTTCATGGGGCAGAGTGTTCACGCATCACGTGGCCCTATTGTGAAGTCTACAAATCAGAGTTGATGCCTATGCACGGGATTCTGCAACAGTGTATCCGACTTCAGAAAATAGAGGGGTTCTGGATGTTTCGTTTTTATTTGATGATTTAGATGCCTTTTCATATTTCACTGATGAATAATAATGTTGCCGGGGACCTCCCATTTAGTTGAGGGCTTGAGTTAGAACATGGGAAGCTGCTTATATAATGCAGATAGATTTCTGTCCAGTTAGTAGTGGGTTTGTCAGTCAATGATCCAGCCAATGTCGATACATTGAATACAGTTAGATTGGTGCAGTAAGGACAGTTTAGTGTTGTAGCACTTAGACACTGGGGGAGTTAAGTTCAGAGTGAGTTGGTTTGAGCCTGACATCCCTGAACTGAATACTGACTTCAATAGAAATTAAAATTGGTTGGGGGCACTGTGGGGCAGCCTACAAGATGTCTGCATCTTAGTTGAGCTCTCTGCACATATCCCTCGCCTACGACATAGTGCCCTAGCCGATGTCCGGTCTCTGACCCCTGACTGCCAGGGTAGCACCTAATACCTCTGCGCACCGAGTGTTGCCGCCAGAGCCACAGCAGGACTATGCCTGATGCCCGTGGTTGCCTGGGTGGGCCTGCATCAGCTGTCGCCGCTCCGGTGATTCCTCTGTGCCTGCCGCACCTGAGCCTGGATGGACCACGACCACTCTGCCTCTGCCTGTGCACCTGCTGCCCGGTCCATCGGCTGCACCTTAATTGCTCTGCGCAGGTGCCACACTGGTGCTGACCAGAGCGACTTGGCTGCAGAATCCTCACCGGCGACCCTATCTGGTGGCGGTGGTCAGAAGGCAGAGGGGGCAGACGGGCTGCGACGGTGGGCTTCTGCCCCCCCTGTAGCGGGCACCCTTGTGGAGGGGTGGCCAACCGCGGCAATCAGTAGCTGAGTGTGCTGTCTGTCTCACTTTGTCAGTGGCACTGCTTGGCATACAGGCGTGGGCCCGTGCACCGTACATTATTCTGTGCCTGCTGGGGAGAGGCAAAGCCCAAATGTATGCATTCCTTTAACGGACGGGCCCCAACACCTGCTCCTGCCTGTACAAAATCATCTATTCCTCCCCAACGTCCACGTCTACAGTTTGACTGAAGGTAGCAGTGGTGGTAAGAAGCAGGGGAACATGGACGCATTCCCAAGACAAACCCCTAAGGCTAGACCGCAGAGGCATGCTAGCAGTGAAAACAAGGCACACCAGCCAGAGCCAGAGATACCTAATGTTCCTCTCCTCCTTGATAATATGAGAAGAGTATTTGCCTCAGTCAACAATAAATTGGGCGACATTACAGCCAACATCAACACACTACACACCAAGCTGGATAAGGAGGCGGCTAGAATCAATGAAGCTGAGAACAGGATCAGCACACTAGAGGCCGACTTGAAATCCAAGATATCTGGCCTGGCCCAGCTGTCCCATGACATGAAATGCATAGTTGCGAAGCGTGACGACCTGGAGTCCCTATCCTGCCAGAACAACATTTGCAAAATCTGCATCCCAGAACAGGCTGCAGGCGGTCAAATGGAGGTCTTCATGAATAAACTACTGCCGGACATGCTGGGCCCGTGTCTCTTTCACTGCAGTTCACTGTTAAACGCGCCCTTCACCCTAAACCAAAACCCTGAGCGCCGCCCAGGCCGATTGTGGCTCGTATATTAACTACAGGGATCAGGACAGGATTTTGCGTCAAGCCCGCAACAAGGGTGAGCTGAGTTTTGAAGCTAGCAGGATGTACATCTACCTGTTTTTTTCGGCGGCAGACAGAGCAGAACACGTTTATCAGCTTTAAGAAACTCCTTCGTGACAGGTCTGTTCCCTATGCAATGCTCTTCCCAGCGAACCTGCCGTTCCAACACAATAAATCAAAAGTGTTCAGAGCTGCCAAGTTCTGTGCAGCGGGTGGTTTTAAGTGTGCAGGTGACACAAGATAGAGCCTGGGCAAACAACACAACTGTTACATGTGTAGCCGCCTGCAGTTTTTTTAATCTGGATTGGTAAATCCCCACTCCAACACGAGACCTTATAATGAGGGGAGGATGGTTGCAAAACAAAAGCGTTCAATCCTGGATCCCCTAAATACAATGGAGATGAAGCAATGTAAACACCATATACAAAACTGTATTGTAGCAAGGTATTAGTGAAGGAGACATCAGGTCTGAACCACACTGCAGAAAATGAGCACTGTCATACTTTTCTTTAGTAACAACTGGGCACTTGGGCGTGTTCAGATTAATAGTTAGGCATGGGAAATGAGGTATGCGACGCTTGCAACCAGTTTTGCATACACTGGACACTGACATGGTCAAACAAGACACCACTGTCCCATTGACACACTACAAGGCCCCGTATGCACTATTAGTATCTCACTCCTTGGAAAGTAGTAAACAGGTTTTAACCCCAGCACATTCATGTACTTGGCCTAACATAAAAACAAATGAGCGCACTCATATAAAATGAGTAAAGAAACACAGTCTGCCAGTTTATTTGTCCAGAAAGCAGAAAGGACGATGCTGCTTGCAGTTCTGTGTGATGGTACCCGGGTTTGGCTCCGTGGCATAGGATCAAACGGGTGCTCAAGGAGCAAGTGAGAAGGGACACCCCCTGCAATGAGCCTCTATAAGGTGATGAGGTGAGAAAAGGTCCCCGGCAGGGAACATAAGCAAGTCTCCTCTGGGTCTGACATTAAGCAGCTCCTTTAACTGGCCTCGGGTCATGCTCAGATGTGTTTTTAGTCAGTGCTGTTGAAAGAGTGTAGCCTGATGCAGTGTGCACCCCTGACAGTGAGCATCGGCAGGCCCTTGCAGCACTAGTCAATAACCTCTGTTACAGGGGGAGTCAGGTACAAGCTGTCAACAACCGCTGAATTCAAATCAAAGTCCTAAACCAAAAAGGTATTTATGCCAGGACCTGCAAGCCCTTGTAATCTATTACTCTGATAAGAGAGGACCACCAACTCCCATTTTCCATTGCTCTCCGTGATCCCAGCTTCTTTTTAAGTTCATTCCATCTCAGATATGGGGCTTTTTGGAGCATACCAACTCAAAGTATGCACATGTGTGCATGTATGTGTATTATTTATACACACATATCATAACTATACTATATTAGCGCTCTTTGCTTCCTGGTTCCTGTTTGTGCTCTGGAAGTCGTGTGCACGCTGTTATTTACAATATTATATTAGTGGAACACAGGGGCATAGGAGACACATAAAATCTGGGGGGGGGGCAGGGGACACCTTGGGGACTTTGCATGGTAGGATGACACGATCCATCAGGCCAGGCCACAGCCAGACAGTCCATGTTGTGCGCCCTGCTGTGGGCTGTCCTACAGCTATAGGGGTTGTTACGTGCTTCTCCATCCCATTACATAGCAACCGGGTTCAGGAAGTTGTCTCAGGTCTCCCCCTGCCTGTAGAAGCCACAATTCCCTAGGGAATGTTTTGACGGGCGGTGCCCGCACCCTGACGGCAGATGGAGCAGGTAAAATATGGCCGTGTGTGTTGCATGCGTGTAAAAAACGGTTGCCATTGCTTCTTCCCAAGGGTGTCAAAGTACTGTCCAAGTGGTTGTGCTGGCCCAAAAAGAAACAAAAGTGGTTTTAATGAGCCTGCATGTTCCACCTGTGAATTGTTGCAATGGCAACTGGGAGCGCTGGGATTCTGCAACAAGAGAAGCCTGCGCATGACAGCATGACCAGGTCAATCCAACCGCATTAGACCGGAGAGCATGGCACAGTAAAGAGTAGGTTGAGCTGCCCACCCCCTTTGAATGGTGCATGTAAAGTGAGAGGCAGTGGGTCAAGGAAGAAGACTAGAGTCATTTGGGTTAAACGCAGGCAGTGTGAAATGGTTAGAGGGGGAATGGTACCAGTAACAGCGCAGAGATCATATAGCCCAAGAGCTTGGTGAAGGAAAAGAGAACAGTTTAGGTCGAGTGTGAGGGAAGGGGGCAGGGGAGAGAATGAGAGCTGTATGCAAGCATTGAAGAGGAGTTGGGAGCCAGGATTATGTAATTGGAGGGAACAAAAAGAATCAACAGTCACAGGGGGAATGGAACTAACATTGGAGAAAGCCGTCCATGAGAAGATAATTCCGGGCAAGGAACAGCTAATAATGCCCAGAATTCCACAACTCTGAATGGGTGGGCAACCATAAACATTCCGGAAAGGGTCCTAAAATATATTTGTACCTAAGCTGATTCAACTCTATGTTGCAGCTCATATTTCCGTTTGTATTGTTCAACTGAGGCAGAAAGTGGTGGCATAATAAAGCATGACTAGCTAGTGTGTCCCAACCAGAAATGGTCCACCACCTGAATTAAGGCGCAAACGCATTGAGGGCTTTTGGCAGGTGCTGCACAGAGCTCTTTATTGCCAGTATGGCCTTTGAAATCATGCCATATCACCACTATCACCCGATTTGTTTGTGGCAAACAGATGCAAGCTAAGTGCATACTTGTTTTTCAAATACAAATGCAAGTACAAAAAGGTGGCTGTCTTGGAGAATCCAATGGAAGCTTTATAAATATCCCCCTTTCCGGTTCAATGGCAGTCACAGTGCTTGAGTTAATGTGGGTTGGGAGCAAGGGTGGAGTAAGCAAGCAAACATATGCATTTTGATTCATTTATTTCCATTAATTTCAGATCTAGAAGGAAATGGAAAACAGGGGAAAGCAGGGGAGTTGGATAGTGAGCAAATGTTGTTAGCCAACTACGAAAGTGGGCTTGTTAAAATGGATAAAGCCAATGTCCAAGCACAATCTTTGGCTGTAGAATCTATTGATAGTGCTAATGAATGATAACACATGAGTCTGCAGGTGAATTAATGTATTCATTGAACAGGAATACATATTTCTCATGGACGTGTGTGAGCAACCAACCATTGTGAGGGCTTCCAAAACCAAGCAATGGGAGATCAGAGGGATAACCCCCCACAACCCTTAGTTTGAATTTATTTTAACTAAACAATTACAATTGTGCATTTTATGAAACAATGGGTAAATATCTATAAAGCATACAATTGGTTGTGTGGGGGTATCACAGGAATACAATACAAAAATTGGATGCTAGGTTACCAACAGTACACAAGAGTATTGTTCAGTGCATTTCCGGATCCTTCTGCACACAATATATCCCAGTACTCTGCTACTGTCAAAAGACATTTTCAATCTCCATGTTTCAATATACACCAGTATTCCAAAAATAAGAACACACTCATGTCGGTATTGCCCATAATGCCAGAAATGCCACTGTAAGAAGAAAGGTTCACACTGGCCGGACTCTTTCTTATAGTCCCACATATGCTAGTACTCCCATGTAAGAAAACCTATGATGGATTGGCCCATAATGTTGTTGCCACATCTTAGTTGTGCTAATTAAGGGCAATATCCTTATCTAATAAAACTCAAATTGCCTTTTCACATAATACCTCAATATTACCATGTAACTAGATAAAAACACATCAATGTTGGCTGTGGCAATAGTGACCAGTATCTCCATGGAAGAACCCTCACGATGCCTTTGCCACTAATGCAAGTAATATTACCATGCCATTATAAACATGTCCATGAAGGTTATGCCGCTATAGGCCATTGTCCCTCCGAAGAGCACTCACATTGTCTTTGCCAAAAATGCCCGTATTACTGCCATGACACATGAAGAAAGTAGGCCCATGCTGCCACTGTAAACATGTCCATGCAGGTTGTGTAACATTTACCCATATAAGAACACTAATTTTGGCTTTGCCCATAATGCCAGTAACATTGCAATGACACATCCATAAAAACATGCCCATGCAGGTTGTGCCAACACAGATAACATGCCCATGCAGGTTGTGCCAACACAGATAAGTACCTACATGTAAGCAAACGTATGTTGGCTTGGCCCATAATGCCAGCCACATTGCCAGGCTATTGTATAAAAATATGTTCATGCAAGCTATGCCAACATAGGCGATAACACCCTTAAGAAAAGTCATGCTGCCATTTCCCATAATACCAATAATATTGCCAAGTCACATTAAAAAAAGATCAATGCTTGTCCACGTTTACTAATCACCATCCTCTCGCAAAGTGGCCGTACACCAGCTCCTTCCATCACCGCCCACAACCCCATATCTCGTTTCATCACATCACAAACACAACATCCCACACAGCCTAAATCTCACTTGAGAATTCACAACTACACAAGCTCACACACAAATACTCTAACACAAACTCACACTTGAAAACACACATATGCTCACATCCAGGCCCGGACTGGCCTGTAGGGCAATAGGCCCATAGCCGAACCAAAAATACAAAATGCTGGTGTGGGCCAGTTGTTGGTCAAAATGGGCCACTTTTTTGTCCAGTGTGAGCCAGTAAATGAGTTTATTCACTCTGCAGTTAGTAGTTTTGACCAGTGTTGCTGAATAAATATTCTGTAAAATGCACAATTTGCATCGCACGTTATCAAAAAACTCCTCCTTGATTAATATTCAAACCATGTCACAAAAGGAATGAATAGCAAATTGCAACTGTGGGCCACATTTTCATTGGTGCCTGAGACAATTTTATGGGCCAGTTCGACCCTGCTCACATCTCACATTCATACACCATTATAGCACTTGCACATGAACAGTATCACTTTCCCTCTCACAGAGACAGGCACACACACATTTGCCTTTGTACTTACTTTAAGGCCCAGTAGCAATTGCTTCACCAAAGGGCTTTGAGTATGCATGCACTGTACACACAGGTGAGGGGTCAGGTGCCTCCCTTCAGTTCTCCATCTTATTATTCTGAATCAGACTGGGGGGGGGGTCAGCAGGGGAAAGGTGAGGGGTGGATGAAGACATTTGTTTTCAGCCATGGACAGGATTTCCAGTGGCCATTCTGGAAAATATGTATCCTGCGAGCAGAAGTACTTTTACTCTGCAGACAGTTTGCAGAACCTGTACTTTTGCACGCTGATGGCTGCAGACTGCAGACGTATTTTTACATGCTGCATGATGTGACTGCACTGTGCACAACACTTACATATTCTGGGGGATAAATGCCATTATATCCCCCCACTTAAAATTGTGGTAGGGTTTTGTCTCCCCTAACCCTCCATGTCCTACGCCCATGGTGCAACACTTTACTCGCGTTCCAGTCGGATTAGGGGTAGACGGCGTTCTCCTCCCCTTGGTGTATCAGTCATGGCATTTGCGGTACGCGGATAAGATGTGTTCTATAGATACTCACTGGTTTTCTGAACTGACTCTTGCTTTTGCGTTGTGGCCACAATATGATTTTTATTCCTTTGGCTTGTAGAAATTAACCACTAGATCCCAGGACAACCGGATATACAAGTAGGTTGCGAATGTTTAGGAACGGGCTCCCGTGATTAACTTAAGGTAATGCACAGTGCCTGCCTTAGAGGTGCCAGCGCCCCAGGCAGAAAAATAACAATTTGGTGCCCCCCACCGCACCCCTAGTAAATTGGGGTGGTTGGAAGTGCCAAATGTTATTTTCGGTGGTGGGAGAAGGCCGCTGGCACATTTAACAACAATAGAGTGCTGTGGCACCCTATTAAGATGATTATAACCCCACCCCCGCGCCGGAGCAGGGAGTTAAACACTGGAAGAGGGAGCTGATGCAGGCATCAGTGCCCTATTCTAATGAAAACTGCCCCGCTCCCACATCACAGTGGGGAGGTCATTATCTCAATAGAGTGCCAGCCCCCTATTTTTGTTAAAAGCGCCCGCTCCCGCAAGCGCATTTAATTTCAAAAGGACACTTCTCCCACCATGCCAGCTCGGTGTAGCCCTTGAAAGGCTCCCCCGAGCTGGTAACCTGGGAGGCTAAGGGACCCAGGCGGTCGCCCGGCCCGCCCTGCCTTAAGGCCAGCCCTAATAATGAATTTTGTCCATAGCCTTGTGGCTTGGTACCACAGACCTTGCTTCACAGGTCTGATTTGTTCCTTTATATTGCGGTCATATACGAGTGAAAACTGCACATTTGCTTTAGGATGTGCCGCCTTTGCAATAGTTCCACTCTAGGTAAACATGACTAGGTGATGTGTTTGTTTTTTCTCACGTGGTGATGTTCTAAGACACTTCGGTGCATTCCTCATTGGCGGTCTATAGATGTTAGTAGTTCACTGCCATTTGCTATTTATGTTGTGGGGATCCTCCTGATTCTGCTGTGTGGAAGTCTTGGAATTCGCACATATTGTCATGTTGAGCCACAGTGGATATGGCTGCTTAATTTCAGCCCTGAAGAAGATTTTATAGTCGAAACTAGTCCTCCATCTATTTGGGTCCTTTGCATCGTATGGCCATTGCCTGTAGCATTGGTTTGGCTCGTTTGACATTCATGAAGTATTGGCCTTGTTATATACCTGTGTGCAGGGCTCAAGTCGAGAGTACACGCGGGGGGACAGAGTCCACCCACTTTATTCAGAGGGTGGACTCAGTCCCCCCACCTAAAAGAGAAACATTGGATGTCTTCTTTGAAATTATGCAGACCTCAGGGATCAAATCGCAGTAGTCAGGTTTGTAGGCCGGACACTTCATCACTGCACTACATTTTCGGTACTGCAAGTCCCAGGGAAAACATTTGTATTGGTTCTTGGATTTTAAAACATACACACCTTTTAATGTTTTCAAAAACACCATTAGAAGAAAATATCCTGTATTGGGTTTGTGTGTATGTTGATTTTATGAAAGGCAAATGCCATTTGTGCTGTTCAATGTGGGTGGTTATGAAAAGCCAATTTAATGAAATGTGCATATTTCATCTTGATATGCCAATTTCTGGCAACGTCACATCCCATTGCGTTTGTTGATGAGTTCCCCCACTTTAATTTTTAGGACTGGACCCCCGTCTGTGTGTAATGACTGTCATTGGAAATGGTCTATGACCCGTAGGAGACCAACATCTTCTCTCTTAACGCATCTTCGCATATGTGAATTGTGAACTTCAAATGAACAGTATGGTTATTTATCATTTTAGATGGTAAAGGATTGGGCCCATGTGTGGTATTAAGAATGAAACATTATTTCTCGTTGCTGCATGTTGCTTGTGTGAGGACTTACAATTGAACTGGGATTTTCTTAATCATTTCTATATTTGCATATCATTCCAGAAGCTATAGGACCTCAGTCTATGTGATTAACTGAGGAATTAGACACCTTTATGAGTGAAAGGTTTTTACTGCGTGTTTTCATGTTATTTTTCTTTATTGTGAATATAGGTTGACATGATAATGCAACTGATTGTAATGAATCAAAAGTTATTAAATAGGAGTTCATTTTTTGCACAGCACAATTCTTGCACTATTTTCGTCTGGTCTTGTTTATTAGTATTTACCCACTAGGATTAGGATTGGTTCCTTTTGCCCAGCTACGTGCCAGCCCATTCAAAAACAACGCCCGTGTTAGGCGGGGTATTATCTCAGTCAGCGTTACAATAATAATTCCACAAATAGTTTGTTCAATGAACCATTAAGGAGTATTAGTGTTCCTTGTTAAGTGCTGTGGATGGCGGCAGGCTTTCAACGAGGCACTGTTAGTTAGGAGCATCCAGACCAGTGCAGAAGTCAAGATTGACGTTAAAGTGTATGAATGTTATGTATGTATATATACTTGTTTAATGATTGAGTGTCTGATGTGGATTACGCGTATGAATGAGTTAGTGAATTCTGTGTGTGAATGAGCGAGTGAAAGTTGGGTGAATGTGTGTGCATGACCTTTTTTATGCTGGGCCTGGACACTGATTTTGGCAGGGAGAGTAAGGGTGAAGCATTTGATACTTGCCATCTATAAAAAAGCAATCATGATAAAAGTTATTAAGTGGCAACACTGGTATTTTGGCATAGCCAGTCTAGCCATTTCATACTGTCACGTGACATTTTTTTTACTAGGCATCTTTGATAAAGCAAGCATTTTAAGTGTTATTACATGCTAGCTGGAATTGTGGTGCAATCATTCTAGTTACTTCTTACTGTGGCATGAAATGGACCTTGCATACTTTTCACACATATTAGTAACATATTAGTAACTACATTTTGTGGGGTGATACATCTGGCTTGTAGCACAGAAGCACCTGCTAAACTGGAAGCCAACAGCTACCAAAAGCTAATTTTGACTCCCAGCGTGAACTGGTGCAAGCAAGCATATCCTATGTGACAGGAACTCTGTATATTTAGCAATGTGCATAAAAGGAGCACTAAGGCACATCGAGAAGATATTTAAAGCTTTATGGGTCAAATATTATTTGATTAAAAAACAGTTTAAATATCATTTATTTATTATATTTGATGTTTTTGGTCAGCGCTAGCCCAACCCAGAGTGTCTCCGAGGGCCTTGCAAGGTTCAAACATAAAAAAGGTGGGAGCTGAGTGTTACTTTGCAGAGTGGAATGTGTAGGAATGTTGGCTTGTTTGTCTGGTGTTTGTGTTGGTGATGGGTTTGATTTTGTTGTGAAGGTAAAATAGAGTTTCGTTGTGAATGACTTTGAAAATAATGCAGAGTCCTTTGAAGGCAATTCTTTGGGGTATCGCAGCCAGAGAAGCTGGGTGAGAGCTGGGGTGAGGTGTACATATTTTAGTAGGTGGAGGCTGAGTCTGGCTGCTGCATTTTGTATGGCTTGCAGGGGGCAAGGGTGCTGCTGGGGAGTTCAGAGAGGAGACCTTTGCCGAAATCCAGGGTGTACAAGACAAGTGCTTGGACTATCCTGCGGAAGTCAGCAGGAGGAAGGATGTGTCTGGTCTTTAGTAGGAGATGTAATTGTGGGTTTTGGTGACTGAAACTATGTGGTGTGTGAATGAAAGGTGGGGGTTAATGTTGAAGCCAAGGGATTTTACAGGTGTGGAGTGGGATATGTGCAGGCTATCCAGGACAAGTTCTTTGCTCCAGCCGGTGAGTTTGGGTTTGTGTCGGTGGGGGGCAGATGAGGATGTGGAGATGTGAGGGGGATGAGATTTGGAAGTATATTTTTGTGTCAACCATGTTTTGGTGGAAATGGATGTTGTGTTTGCTAAAGGTCTGTGCACGGGATTCAACATATAGGTTGAAGAGGAGTGGGAACAGGGAGGAGCCTTGGAGGACCACATGTTTGACTGGGATGGGGTCCGATCGAAAAGGGGGCATGGAGACAAAGTGTGTCCTGTCATAAAAGAATGAGGTGGAACAGTTGATGATGGTGCTTGAGAGTTTCATCCCGTCGAATAGGATCTTGCGCAGAATTATCTGGTCGGTGGTGTCAAAGGCTACAGGGAGGTCGAGGAGTGTGAGTACTGCCGTGTGTCCTTGGTCAATGATGTTGTTGAGATAATTGAGGATGTGTAGTGGTCTCAGTGATGTGGCAGATAGGAAGGGGTTGAGAAAAGGTTGAGTAGATTGTTTGTGGTGATCTATTGTTGCAATTGGGTAGTCACAAAGCGTGCCATGATTCTGTTGATGAATGGGAGAATAGTATGGGGATACTTTCTTGAGAGTGTGGTGTGGAGAGATGTTTTTTTAAGGAGGGGCTGATGTGTCCAGTTTTGAGAGCAGAGGGTATGGTACCATTTGAGAGACAGGAGTTGATGGTATTGAGCAAGTGAAAAGCAAGGCTGATGATGCAATTGGATACAGCTTGAGTTGTGCATACATCATCCAGGCAGGTTTTCCTTTGGCATTATGGCTAATGAGGGTGTCTGTATCAATGGGTTGGAAGGTGTCCCACATGATCGAATGTTTGGGAGAGAGGGTGGGGCGTGGAAGTGGGAGAGCAGAGAAGTAGGCTTGCCTTATGTTGTGTATTTTGGAGGTGAAGTAGTCCCAGAGGGAGTTGCATACTGCAGTGGATGGGGGTGTGGAGGGTGCAGATGGTGGTTTTAAAAGAAAGGTTGTATAACTTCTGTATATGATAGGTGGTGGATTAGAGTTCTTGGAGGTAAAGGATGGCTTTTGCATTGTATATGGCTGTTTTGTATTTGTTGCAGGAGAGTTTGAGTGGTGTTCTGGCATGGGTTTGTACACAAGTTAACTCTGTGGCATGCTATGCACTAGCTCCACATTCCTCAAGCGTAGCTCCTACTTAACGAGAGAAGCCTGATATGCAGGCTCTGTTTTTAGCTCAGCCCCATAAATCTTAATTTCGATCCCTGCTGCAAGATGTCTAAATATATATGACATAGTTGTTGGAGATGTCCATTATAAAAAAAAAATCCAAACCTCAGTGTTCAAAATGGTCCATCCGGTGCATAAAGCAGAGCATAAATACTCATGTTATGTTTATGTGCTTGAAGTGTCCGGAGTGATCAGGTATGTTATCGTAATCTGGAGGTAACTCGAATTGGGCTTTGTTTACTCAGCTGAGGTATGTCTGGTACTATTATCCCTATTGGCCAGCAGGCTAGTAGGCATTCATCAGATTTATCGGCCAGTTTTTAAAACTTTTGCAATGCAAGGATTTCAGTAAACATCTGCATTGGATCCCCACTAGACAACATGTGAATGTGGGGCCCCCCAAGTGTTATGGAAGGGCTGCAGGGCGGTATGTATTGCTAGAGATTGGTCTTAACACCTGTAGATGTGACCCCTTATGTTGGCACAGTGACCTGTTTGATTACATACATCTTCCCTTTCTGAGTTGATCAGTAAAAATAGGCACAGAGCTTTACCCACCACATACGTGCAGGGTCATGATTGTGATTTGAATTTAGTATTATTTAATTTTGCTTTGTTTTACATTTGTAAATTTGTATGGCTAATTGATAGCCAAAATAAAATAATGAAATAAAACCAAGCATGTTTATGACAGAGTGACACATAGGACGGTTACATAATCCTAGTACATGCTATGGCTGTGTTGAAGTAGTTGGCAATGTTTGTATTATAAAGAGATCCTCTGGAGCAGATCATCATTAATTGTAATAGCCATAGAGTTGCTAATGACAGTCAATAATATCTGGATGTAGGTATTGAAGGCTGAATGTCACAGGCAAGATGCAGGACTAATTCACTATGGGCTAGGGTTGGACCAGTAGGCACAGGGCACACTCCTGGTTCCCTGTAACTGCAATCCAGGGTTTTGTGGAATCATAAAATAAACATAGTATTGAAGTCCCTGTTCAAGGTGGCAAGGTTTTATGCTCCTAGATTTGATTGCAGGTGATTGATAATTGATGTTTCAGTTGACCACATCATCGACATCTGATCGATAGGCCTGATTGGGCTTCAGCATTACTACTATGTATCAGTACGTCTGGCATGGATACGGCCTACTTGATGTGGCAGTGGATCGATTTTTCGGCATCATCGCAGCACCAATTTAACATCATAATTAACCAATTGCAAAGCTAGGAGAGACGAAAGATTCCAAATGATGTTTCAAGCTGGCTGTTAATGTTCACAGACGTTTAGTAGTGGGAAGGGATCTGCAGTTCGGAATTTTTGTTCATATTGTAGCCAGCATTTTTTGGGCCTTCCATTGTGCATTCAGGCTCAAAAGATGATCACAAAGGAGAAATTGTGTGTTCTCATTAACAATGTCTATGTATGTTTCTAGATTTTGACTTATAAAGCAGATTGGAAATATAGCAGTAAGTTAGTGAGATCAGGCTGAGCTCCATTTTTGGAGTGCTGTCAAGTTCTTCTTTAAAGAATGACTCCTCCTTCACACCTAGGTCCACACACCCTGCACTCCCCACTCTACTTGAGAGTCAGTGATCTTCTCCTTGATAACAATTGACCACTGTGAAGATTCCCTAGGTGTCGTCACTTCTCTGCAGAGGCAGCCCTTTCCTTTGAGGCTAGGGAGTTGAGGCTGATCCCAATTGTCCCCCTAGGAGTGGTAATATGCTGGTGGACGTCATAGGAGGGGACTCCCTTTTCTGGGGACAAGGACACCCACCTAGGTCACAGCCTTACCCATCCTAGTCCCTACACCAGAATCCCTTGCCCCATTATCCCTCACACAACTTGTGATATCAGGCCAGGTATTACGGTAGTGCCTCGAATGTGCCTTGCATTGAACATACTGGGACGAGGAAGATCATAGGCAACATGAAGAGTGCACCTTATTCAAGTACTGACACGAGGAAGCCCTATGGAGGCATGAAAAGTACTAGTTTGAAACTGACAAAGGCCTCCAACAATTTACCAGGGAGACAACTTCCTATAAAAACCAAAGAAGGACTCACTATGGTGTCAAGCCATCCCCGGAGCATCAACAAGGGAGGAAGCTGTGCGGAGTGGGAGAATCACATTGGTGAAGACCAAGGAACAGAGGACATAAATGGAGCGGCGTCTCTGTCAGGTCCGACATCACAGGCCCATCGGAAAACACGCAAGGCAGTGACATGATCTCCAGCAGGAGGTGGACTGTTTGGTCCTTCAACAGTGCCAAAATTGTAGAGAACCAAGACACGCTGAGCCATTGTGGAGGAAGAGAGGAAGCAGACGGCTCCCTAAAATGAGACGGAGACCAACCTCAGTCCCAGGAAGAACCGGCCCTGTGGAACAAAGTGCTATAAGGTAAAGGGAAGCACAGGTGGGTCGATAGGGACGTAAGGAGAACAGAGAGGTCTCAGCTCCAGGCCATAAGCAGCCAATGGCCATACAGAGGGCATTTAAGGGTCGGGGACCCTAAGCAGAGTAACAAATGCATTAAGGTGTGCTTCCACGCCACAGTGGCAATCATAAAACCACTGCCTTAACTTGAAGGGCTGAAAGCATCACAGGAGTATCTCCTCGTCGAGGTGGAAGCCAAGAGACCACGTACAGAAGGTCAAGACAACTCTTAATTGGAAGCAATCTTCCTCACCCGAACAACAATAGAGGACATATTGAAGTTAGAAGCCAAACAAGGGAAACCTTTGGAGCGGTAGTAAAAAAGGCTTAGAGGGAGCTACAAGTTTTACAAAACTAGCTCTGCCAGTCGAAGCAGGAACAATACATGCCAGGAAAATGTCTGCATTTTCCTGGATTTTAAAGAACTGCTAGATACCTGGAGAAAGGTGGCATTCTCCTGGTAGAAGAATATTACTTTGTTTAGAACTTCCTAAGTTTAAGTGTAAGGGATAGATATAGGGTTTTTGACAAGGACAGAGAACTGTATCATTTGATGGTTATTCTGACAATCAATCTCTGAAAAACAGCAGCCGCAGATACTAAGCCGAATGGCATCCTCCTAAAGCGAAAAGCACCCAAAGGCGTTATAAATGATGTTAAATGTTTAGATTCTTCCTCCAAAACAACTTGATGATATGCAGCGGATGAATAAAGTGTGAGCATCTCTCCTATGTTGGGCAGAGGATGACGATCTACCCATATGTTATTGTTGAGATCTCTTAAATCGACACACTTTCAAATTGATCCTTCAGGTTTTCTTACTATTACTATAGGGGACAACCACCCAGAGCTTTCTATGGGCTCAATAATGTCTTGAGAGCACAACTTCTCCAATTCTTTCTTTAAAGGTTCACGAGTGCCAACTGGTATATTCCTCAGTTTATGTACTACAGGTCTTGCTCCTCTCTTCAGTATGATGCGATGTTTAAACCCTTTGAGCATGCCTATGTTGTTGTTAAAAATTTCTGCAAAACTTTGCACTAACCTGGCAGCAGAATCACAACATTTGTCCATGAAACATAAAATAGGATTGCTTTCTCCTGGATGAATTCTAATTTTCAAGGCAGCTTGTTCCCACCAGCCGACTATAGCAAAGCCTTCATTGGCCACATACATTTTTCAATACGTTTGTCTCCCTTCAAAAGTTAATTGCACCCAAACATATCCAACTATATCAATAGGAGACTTGCCATAACCAGTAGCCCTGACTTTGGTCAGGTATAAATCTTCAAGTTTCTTCTTCAAGATTCTTTGAAATGTGTCTTTGTCCACTATTGTATACGGAGATCCTGTGTCAACCATAACTTGTCTGGTAATTCCATCAATAGTCATTGACACCCATGGACCAACTTTTCTTTCTTTGGAAGAGAGAGCTAGAATTTGTATTTCCTCTTCAAATTCAGCAGTTATTGCTACTACCCCATCTGATTCAGGAGTTTCTTCAACAGCTCTCACTCCCGAAGTATTACCTTTCACATGTTGACGATAACCTCTGCCACCATTTCCCCGTGTAATACCTCTTCCTCTCCCTCTGTTGTTTCGACACAACTCGCCATAATGTCCCATTTGACCACATCTGAAACACTTTTGTTTGCTGGACAGTCTTTGTCTGGATTTGTATGTTTGTACCACCCACACCTGCTGCAATTACTCAGGGATCGGGAAAACACTTCTCTGTTCTGTCTGGAACTCATGCCCAAATCAGATCTCACAATCCTTTTTACTATGGCAATTAATGTTTCCTCATCTTTGTTTGTTCCTTCACAGTGTATGGCTTGAACAGATTTCACATCACAGAGTTCCTGCCTACTCTGTACTTACTTCATGCATTTATCTCCCAATTCAATAGACCGTGCAATTTCTAATGTTTGTTCCAAGGTTGGATTTTTTGCTTGCCAAAGTCTTTGTTGGATCTTAGGATCAGCAACATGTAGAACAATCTGGTCTCTTAAGTATTCATTTGTTTATCCAGTAAATTCACATGTAGCTATGAGACCTATCAATGCTGCAACATACATGTCAATAGATTCACTTTTGAGTTGTTTTCTGGTAAAAAACCTATATCTATGTTTGCCCAATTTATATAACGCAGTGTCATATTTCCTGGTACCAGCTGCAGAATCTCCAGACCCACCTGCACCATCACCAGGTAGGGTCCGAAATATTCTCAAAGCCTCAGCTCCTATACAACTAAGAAGAGTAGCCTCCTTTAAATCATCATTACATTTTGCACCACCAATGGCCCTCATATAGACTTGAAAATTGTCTAACCATTGTTCCCACGAAGAAACTGGGCTCCCAGGATGGGCTAGAAATTTTTCCGGAGCTGCAATGCTTTGCATGTCGAAATTTTGACAGTGTATCCTCTTTAATTGTGATTAGTCTTGTTGCCACAGTATTCGTGGTCTTTTCCATAAAATGTTCAATTTCTATATAGAAACCAGAACTGACGCTCCTTTCTGCTTTATATTTATTTTAATTATTTTATGACAAATTAACTCTTCCGTTCACTTGTACTGGCTGCTCAGATATATATACGCTTACAGTGTAACCACCATTTGATATTCCGGTTACTGCACTCATTTATGGATGAACGTCGACAGGGGCTTGACGTGTTTAGTCTATAAACAGACTGGATACATTGTTGCAGCTTTACAATATAAACAAATCGTACCGTTTAACATAGGCCGTCACGTACATATGTCCAAGATGGCGGCACGTAGAGCACGTTTTAAGGTGCTTTATTCAAGCTCTTCAGCGACATAACTGTGCGCTTCGTATCATCTTACATAACTTTCCTCCTGCCGTTGCAGCTCGCGCATGATTTGAAAGATGCAAGTTAAACTCACATTTTAAGCCTGTCTTTAGCGGTAAAGTTCTTCTTTCTCTTTAATGTCACATTATAATTGAGTTCGCCAGTACCTTGATTACTGTTGTAGGTTCCGGCCACTTGTTCCTTCGTTCATTCTTCACCCCAGGGAACTCTACAGTTTCGGAACAAACGGCCTCCTCATCGCCACTTATTATGTATATGTTTGTAAATTGAGCACGAACACACACATGTCACATGAAACCTATGGTAGCTTTAAGTGTGTTTATTCTGATAAGAAAGTTCCCTCCGTGTGCTCCTTCTGATGCCTTTCTCTAGTTGTCACAGAATCCGAACTCCAGCCAGAGAACGTCATCAGAACAGAGGGTTATAAAGGTTCTAATAACAACACATCATAACACAATCTTCCTCACCCGAACAACAATAGAGGACATATTGAAGTTAGAAGCCAAACAAGGGAAACCTTTGGAGCCGTAGTAAAAAAGGCTCAGAGGGAGCTACAAGTTTTACAAAACTAACTCTGCCAGCCGAAGCAGGAACAATACATGCCAGGAAAATGTATGCATTTTCCTGGATTTTAAAGAACTGCTAGATACCTGGAGAAAGGAGGCATTCTCCTGGTGGAAGAATATTACTTTGTTTAGAACTTCCTAAGTTTAAGTGTAAGGTATAGATATAGGGTTTTTGACAAGGACAGAGAACTGTATCATTTGACGGTTATTCTGACATTTCGCTAGTGACCTAGGTTGAGGCAGGGAAACCGCTCCTAGAGATAGGTATAGTTAGGTTCAGGTGTCTTAATAAAAGTCTATAGCCACAAACATGACCGCTCCTTTTCAGATTCCTTCTTCTACACTCTTACACCACCCTCTCCTGTTGGCTCCCACTCATTTATTTCTCTGCTTCCCCTATTGTGTTCTTCCCCCTATGATTGTAAAGCGCTCCGTTGCTTTCGAAGCTAGGTCCATGCTCAATAAATATCCTATTAATAATAATAATAATAATAAAAGTGAGGTCCTTCACATGTATTTGGTATGCTTGCCAGATGATGTGGAAGTGGGTCTCTTAATTGATGGTAGTGGTTCTTCGCCATCCCACATTAAAATTTGTAACTTATGAATCTGTACATTGCAGATAATAAGCGTGAGGTGTTTTCATTTTACTCCTTGAGGATGTGTGCAGAAACTGCAGACGCTAGTGGTGATAGGGGGGATCAAAAAGATCGGTCGATGGAAATATGGTTTATTAGCATTATGTTCACACACATCTGTTGTGATATTATATATTTATGTCACTGATTATTTGCCTTTCACTAGCAGAAAACATTGAAAATGGGTGTGGTTTTGGTTATTGGTCCCTGCTTTGTGGGGCTGTCAACTGCAGGTTAGATGACAAGGACACCAGACGAAGGAGCAGGGGCAGAGCCATATAGTATTCCATATTAGCTCATGAAGATTACTGGCCTCCTCTTAGCCTTTGCTTATGGCCCAGACAGTGACGATGACCCCTCCCTTGGTCCATAAGGCTTTATGATTTATTTAGATCGAGGGGTTTGCAAATCTCTCAAAGATCAACAATGCTATTTCTAAAAGGAGTATGCTTTTTTACACCTGTGTGAAAGTGATAGGGTTCCACTAAGAAGGAGTTGAGTGAGATTCATTGCTTCTAGACAATTTTAATTGGCTATCAAATCAGATGCCCAAAACGTGTCATTTGTGTTGTCCCAAATGATCCCATTGAGCAATCATTGGCCTGTAAAACCAGCAGGCTGCCGCCGGACTCGTGGGGATTTGCCAGCTACGGACTTGCCCGAATCACTGGGGTATTACAGCTGCGGTGGGCCGGTAATTCCGGAGCCGGCATTCCGTTACTCCCCAATGGGGAATGGGGGCAGTGGAAACACCAGCACCATGCGATAATGCTGTTGGTGTTTCCACGTCCAGGTGCGGCCGGTGGCGTTACACCCGCCAGGTCAGACCTGGCGGGTGTAACACCACACGGCACATAACTTGGAGTTAGCCGGTCTGGAAAACAGTGCCAGTACGGTTTTACCTGCACTGTTAAATCTGGGCCGGCTAACTTGTGATGAGACCCTTTGAGTGCCTAGACAGACAAATATTCTCAATGTAATAGTCATGAAGCGTGATGTCGGGATGGCTCAATAGGGGTTTTGATGCTGCAAAGAGATTGCTGAACACCTGTCCAAATGGGAAACATTGGCAAAAACTTTGTAGTGGCAGTGGGGAGCACAAATAATATGTCCTTATCATACAGTGGCTGGGTAATTGCTGTGTGAGCATGAATTAAATAATGTTAAAAGTGTTGCTGCTGTGAAAAACACCTCTTGGATGGCAGTCAGGAGGTCAACTGTGTGCCTACAAGGGCCCCTCACTCCCCATTGACATTCTGGCCTGTGGGCAAACAGGCGGAGAGATTAAATTTGAAAGGAACTGAACGAGGGCTCCGAATTCTACCTAATTGGTGTGGGCAGAAAAAGACCCCAAAGAAAATGAGCACCACAGCACGTAAAGTGGGTCAAATAGTTTGTTTCCGGATTGCCCTCATACATTCTGACCTTTCTCCCCCCCCCACTAGTCACCACTCTCTCCTGGTCTGATCATTCTCTCCTCTCCTGCCACCTGAGTCCCCTTGGCCCCTTGACTGCCCCCCCGAAATTCCCACCAACCTCATTCACTAACATCTGCCCGATGAAACGAGTGTCTGCAGCTGCCTTTGCTTCCACCTTCATCCCCCTTCAATCCATCAACTCTGACTCTACCGCCGACTCTGCCCTCAGCAACCTCCACCTTTCCATCACCAATGCTCTTGACATTCTTGCCCCAGTCATGAGAATCAGCTTGAAACCTGCCTCTGAGCGTAACAACTGGTACGATACTAAATGTGCGGCCCTGAAAACGTAAGTGCAGGGCAGCAGAACGGACGTGGCAAACCTCAGGCTCATCCTCTGATAAACTGGCGTGCGGTTAAGATGGATTTCTGAACTCTGTCCTGGAGGGGCAGAGGTTCAGAAGGTCAGCCTAGTTTCTTGGAACAGGGTAACCTCTGGACAAGCCAGACCAATCAGGGTAGTGATCACGGCGGTCAAGACTAGGTCTCAAGAGGGGTGAGGGTTACTGAAAGCCCGCAATGAGCACACAAAGCAAGGACACTTACAAATTACTCCAAGCAGGTGTTCTATTAAAAATATAGACACATTTATTACAAGGCCTTTGTAACATTGACCGTAGCGAGAAATCACAATAAAACTCAAGTAAACCAACACATACCAATCCAATACAATATATATACAAATACAACCGAGTCTAACGAGTTAGACGCACAAAATGTGTAGACCACCTAGATGGGGAGGAAAACAGGCAGTGCGAATAATAATTAGACCCAGTCCGCCTTCAGAGGCACCTAACTAAAAGGAAGTCCAAGCCCTACAAAGAGTGGAGCCTTGTGCTCAAAAGTACCTGCACACACTGGTGCCAACGGGCAAAAGGGGAGTCTCTTCGAGGGAATCAGGCAGTTTAGTTCGATGAACAAATGAAGATGAACAGAGCTCCGCGACTCAAGCGCAGCCTCCACTGTGGGCAGAAGCAGAGCGCGAGTACGGAGAGGCGTGCTGTTAGACACAGCGGGGAAAAGCTATGGGCTACTGCAGGAGGGCGACCAGTTCCTAGCGAGGCTACTCACCGGTCCCCGATGCAGGCTAACCCAAGCTTCTCCGCGTCAGTTTCACTGCTGGCAGGTTCAGATACGAGCAGGGGACGTCTCGGCGTCGTGTAGATTCCGCAGCAGCAGAAGTTGAGTTGAGGATGTCCCAAACGCAGTGAACCGCACAGTTTGTTACCACAGCAGGGCAACGGAGCGGCCGTGTGTATTTCAGCCAAATGTACACTACTCACTTCAGACCTGGGAATGCCAAGTGTACGAATCGTGTGAGAGTGACAAGGACTCGTAATACAACAAAACCTGACGGCAGTTACAGAACAAGACTCCTGGGTAGGCTGGTCAGTCTGCTGGATGGCCCAGAGACACTTCCGAAGGCTTACGTGCAGGAGATGGTGAGGATGCCGAGAATAGTTGTTCCCACTATTCCAAGGGGTCGAAGTACCAGTACAGGCCTTCTCGTTCGATCAGAGGTAGAAAGGGTTTCACAAAGCGACAGCAATGCAGAGGAGCAGTCCTTCAGCGGGTCACCAGCGATTCCTCGGTTCAGCCTCATAGTTGCAGAATACTTGGCTCCTGTATTCCTTCGTTCGTGAGAACTCAGAAGATCGACATGGTAATGGTGTTTCCAGCCCCCTCTTATCCACGGTTTCCTTCGCGCCAAATTGGAGGGGACCCAATGGGAGATCTGCTCACAAAACACTCACAGCATATGTGGACCTATCACGGACCACAGAGGTCCCAGGCATTCATGACACACTAGACTCTCTGGCACCCAGGATGTGTATTGGGACCAGACATCCCAGCCCACATCCTGGAGCGCACACAAGACCTGTAAAAGCCCGCAAAAGCATCTGTGTTTCGTGGGAAAGTACATGCCCAAATAAGGAAGGCCCCGGGTCAGCTCGACCTGGGGAAGGTGAAGGGGGCAAGACAGTCAGCGGACAGGACAAAGAGCGTCGTGGTCCGGCCATTTTGGGAGCCAGGCCACCATTTTGGGCTAAGCGCGAGAAACGCGCTTAAACACCAAAAGGAGCTCAAAAACACAAGAAACGATCGCTGCCACCGGTCCCGTCCGTGATTCACTTGCATCGTTCATTAACAATCCGAAGAGAGTATCTAGGGCCTGTAGAAGACTAGAGACCGAAGAGAGCAGTAACTTAGCTTACAGTGCCCTCTTGTGTCATGTTGCGCGAAAGCTGCAACATGATAAAAGAACTACGGAAAACAACGTTTCCCGGTACTGACTATCTTAAGGGCATGTCAGTTTCCCCGTAAGAATGGAGCGAAAGCCCTGAGGAGTGCGGCAGAAGGCTGCACTTCTCTGTCAAAGTCTAGATCCTGGTGAAAACAACAGCAAAACGTTTAGGGGTTGCCACATGGAAGGAAAATTACCCATAATTAAGAAATCTTTCCTAACACTCGCCCCTCCCAGACTATGGACAGGGGGAACTAATCCACCCCTGGATGAGTCTCTTGTTCAGGTCGGTTAAACATTCTGGACAACCCATCAGCATTGCTATGTTGGACACCTGGCCTATGCTCAATAGTGAAGTCGGAGTCTTGTAGACTTATGGACCAACTAAGCAACTTTGGATTCTCTCCCTTCATGTTCATTAGCCACTTTAAGGGCACAGTTTGCACAGTAAAATGGGTCCCATAGAGGTAGGGCCTCAGCTTCCGTAGGGCCCACACAACAGAGAAACATTCTTTCTCCATTGTGGACCATCTGAGCTCTCTGTCCTTAAACTGGCGACTAATAAAACCAATAGGGTGTTCCTTACCCTTCTCATCTACTTGCAATAGTACAGCTCCTATCCCAGTGTCAGAGGCGTCTGTCTGCACAATAAAAGGTCTTTGATAATCAGGGACTCTGTGGACAGGGTCTGGCACAAGGATTCTTTTAAGCCGTTGAAGGCCTTCTCACACTCGTCGGTCCAAGTTACCTTCTTGGGTTTCTTCGGAGTAGTGAGGGCAGTCAGAGGGGCAGCTATGGTGCCATAGTCTGCCATGAAATTGCGGTAATACCCTGTGAGTCCTAAGAAGGCTCTCACTTGGGTCTGTGTAGTGGGGGTAGGCCAGTCTTGTACTGCTTGTACTTTACTGGGAAGAGGCTGTATCCTCCTTCCACCTACTTCATGTCCACGGTAAACCACTGAGCCTTGTCCAATCTGGCACTTAGTAGCCTTTATGGTCAAGTGTGCTTTCTGAAGAGCCTGGAGCACAATCCCGAGGTGTTTCACATGGTCTTCCCAGGTGGCACTGAAAACTGCTATATCATCCAGATATGCAAGACAGAATTCGTCCAACCCATTCAGCACATGATTCACAAGCCTCTGGAAAGTGGCAGGTGCATTCTTCAACCCGAACGGCATTACCCTGAATTGGTAAAGGCCGCCTGGAGTAGAAAACGCTGTCTTCTCCTTGGCATGTTCTGCTAAAGCTATTTGCCAATAGTCAGCAGTGAGGTCAAATGTGCTGAGGTACTTGGAGGCACCCAAAGTATCCACCAGCTCATCTGTTTGAGGCAAGGGGTGTGCATCTGTCTTGGTGACAGCATTCAGAGCCCTGTAATCCATGCAGAACCTCAATTCAGAAGTGCCTGCCTTTGGAACCAAAACCACAGGGCTGGACCAAGGACTACTAGAGGGTTTTATCACCCCAAGGTCTAACATCTTGTTGACCTCGGTCTTAATGTAAGACCGTACTTTGTCTGACATCCTGTATCCCCTACTTTTGGTAGGTACACTGTCTCCTGTGTCTATGTCATGTTTGCACCAAGGTGTCAAACCAGGTGACTGTGAAAACAGGGGGGAAAACTGCCGAAGCGAACTTTTCACCTCAGCCTGCTGATTAGAAGTCAGGTGAGGGGCCACTCGGACACCCTCAAAGGAGCTATCTGAAGGACCACTTTGGAACAGGTCGGGGTGAGGTTCAGACTCCTCTTCCTCAACATCTGAAGCCAGTAGCAGTGCTGCGATTTCGACTCTTGGGACGAAAGCCTTCACCCTATTTACGTGGAACACTTTTGGAGCCTGTCCAGGCCTTCCAAGGTCCACTAAATAGTTGACCTCACCCAGGGGCTCCACCACTGTGTAAGGGCCTGACCATTTGTCCTGTAAAGCTCGAGGCCTTATGGGATTCATGATCAGGACTTGCTGACCAGGTGTAAAGTTGATGAGGGAAGCTTTCTGGTCGTACCAATGTTTCACCAGCGCTATCCTGCCTTCAATTTATCACTAGCCAAGCCCATCAGAAGTACCATCTGTTTTCTGAGCCCCAGCACATAATCTACTACGTTGGTAGTAACAGGGGGAGTGGGCATCTCCCATCATTCTTTGACTATGGCTAAGGGTTCCTGTACAGGATGACCAAACAGAAGTTCGAAGGGGCTGAAGCCAACACCCTCCTGTGGTACCTCTCGGTAGGCAAACAGTAAGCATGGTAAAAGAAGATCCCATTTTCTTCTCTGAGGTTCTTCCAGAGCCCCAAACATGCTTTTTAACGTTCTGTTGAAACGTTCCACCAGACCATTGGTCTGGGGGTGGTATGCAGGAGAGAACTTGTAGGTGACCCCACATTCTTTCCACATAGCCTGCATATACTTTGACATAAAGTTGCTGCCTCTGTCAGACACAACTTCTTTAGGGAAGCCAACCCTAGTAAAGATGCCAAGTAACGCTTTTGCAGCTGACTTGGCAGTTACAGTTTTCAATGGGATGGTCTCAGGATATCTGGTAGCATAGTCGACTAGCACCAAGATAAACCTATTGCCTGAGGATGTCTGCGGGTCAAGGGGACCAACAATGTCGATCCCTACCCTTTCGAATGGTATTCCCACAACTGGGCGTGGTACCAATGGAGCTTGGATTGTTGAGCCACTCTTACCAGATAACTGGCAGGAGGCACAACTCCTGCAGTGACTTTCTACTTGCACCCCCATTTTGGGCCAGTAAAAGTGCATGGATAACCTTTTCTTGGTCCGCTTAATACCAAGGTGACCAGCAAGGGGCACTTCATGCGCCAGCTGCAGGAGGAAGGGTCTTACAGCAAGGGGAACCACCAACCTCCTATGGTCTCCTTCTGTAGACTCTGTGGGCTCACTTTACAGGAGTCCACCTTCCCAATAAATCTGATACGTCCCAGGAGGTTCACCCTCAAGCTGGGAGCAGGCCTGTCTCCTTAGGCCTTCCAGAGATGGGCACTCACGTTGGCCTTTACTGAATTCTTCCCTGTCAGGACCACCTTCTACTAACAAGTCTTTTAGTTCAGGATGGTCGTTGGGGTCAAATACTTCAGGCATCGCCACCTCCTCGTCAGGCCCGGGCGATTGACCAACTTCCTCCACCGCAGTGGTAGGCGTGTTTGGGGGAATGTTCTCTTTCCCTCGTCTTGACTTGCTTACTCCTTTCGCCTTGTGTTTCCCTTCGGCTTGGGCGGCGTATTGGTCTTGGCCAATGCTGCCCGTGTTTGAGACCGTGTGCAGGGTCTGTCGGCAGTGTCTCCTACGAGTCCTAAAGCTCTGAGATCATTGCCTAACAAGACCTTTCCTGGGACGTTTCTCTGAATGCTCACTAGAATCCTGACTTCTGTACCATTTAAAGTAAGATTTACAGGTATTACTGGAAACATCCGAGGTGGGCCGTCAGCCAACTTAGTGGGCATTAGAGTAGCTCTGCCAACTTCCTCTGAGTCTACCAAGGTAGAATCTACTACAGTTCGACTGCACCCACTATCCCTAAGAGCTGGAGTATCCACGCCATTGATCAGCACACTGTCTTTAAAGTAGTGCTTGGTATTATCTGGAATCCTAGCATAAACCTCTGCGACTTTAGGCTCCCAGGAACCCAGGGAAACTAAAACCACCTCAGCTTCTATCCCGCTGGGGAAGGAGTCTGCGGAGAAGGATGCTCCTGTACTCTCTTCTTCCTCGTAGGAGGAGAAGGCCAGATTAGCGGAGTGGACCCCCAAAGGTTTAACCTTACACCGGGGATCCCCCGTTACGTGGTCAGTTGCTCCATAAGCAAAACAAGATCCATTGGATCTGTTTACATAGGGAGGCTTATTGTAACCAGAGTTCTGTTTCGGAGGCTGACCTCCACTACCCTGTGAGTTCTTTTGTGTCTTACCCTTATTTTTCTTTTTGTGGCCCTTTTGAGAAGAAGATTTATCAGATTCTCCACCCTCCTTATCTTTGGACTTTTTCCCTTCCTCCTGCTTACCAGGATGAGTTTTGTCCTTATGGGACACTCGATGTGACACCCATAAATCTGCGGCAATGGCTATCTTCTTAGGATCCATCTCCTTCGAATCGGCTAAATGCTGCTTAAGCTCCGGGGAAGAAGATGCAAAAATATGTTCCATCTTGACGAGACTTATCATGCCTTCATAGGTAGAAACCTTATAACCTTCGACCCAGCCAGTCAAGTTTTTTAAGGATTCGGTTGCATAAGATACCCAAGTACCACCTTCTTTTTTCTTATACTCTCGGAATCGTTTTAAATATTGGGCAGGAGTCTTTCCAAACTTTAAAATGAGAGTTTGCTTTAACATTGCAAAATCCGCTCGCTCAGCCTTCGGCATTTCCATAATGACACTACAGCCAGAATGGGGAAGTCTGCTGAGTAACCAGGCAATCTTATCAGCATTGTCAACTTGTTGAACTTCGCATGCATACTCAAACGTATTCAGCCAGTCCATAATGTCATTCTTTTCCTCATACACACTGAGCAGATCTTTTGGAAACCGTGGATGAGAGGAGGCCCCAGACCCATGTCGAGGACCCTTGGATCCATTTGCAACCTGAAGCTTGGCCAATTCCAACTGGTGATCCCTGTCTTTCTGTTTTTCTGCCTGTTCGATTTTTAGCTTGACCCTATTGAACTCAAGCTCTTCCTGTAGTTTGGCCATATTGAACTCAAGCTCCTTCTGCCTAAACAGCAGCTCTTGCTTCTTGAATTCAAGCATGGCCTCCTCATCGACACTGGCAGAGGAAACATTAGACATCACATCCTCCCTGTCCTCGTGGTCGCGGTGGACCAGTGCAGCGGCAGAACCGTCGGTTCTACCAGTGAGAGCAGCCCCACCTCCTTCCGCACTGTCCTCAGAAGTTATAGCGTCAAGCTGCGCTTCTTGCCACGCCACGATTCTTTGGATCATATCCATCTTGGTGCCTTGAGAAGAGACACCTCTCTCCGCACACATCTTTTTCAATATTTCGGATTTAGAAGCATTTAAAGTTACAAGGTATTTGTTTCCATACTGTACGATAGGACTATGGCCTTTTAAAAGTTATACTATGACAATTCACTACGTGTCCTGGTAGGAATAACTTGAAATGCCTTCGCTCGTGCGCAACCCTGGATACCTTCAGTCGTATCCCACCCCTGCCACCAATTTGTTAAGATGGATTTCTGAACTCTGTCCTGGAGGGGCAGAGGTTCAGAAGGCCAGCCTAGTTTCTTGGAACAGGGTAACCTCTGGACAGGCCAGAACAATCAGGGTAGCGATCGCGGCGGTCAAGACTACGTCTAAAGAGGGGTGAGGGTGACTGAAAGCCCGCAATGAGCACACAAAGCAAGAACACTTACAAATTACTCCAAGCAAGTGTTATATTAAAAATATAGACACATTTATTACAAGGCCTTTGTAACATTGACCGTAGCGAGAAATCACAATAAAACTCAAGTAAACCAACACATACCAATCCAATACAAAATATATACACATACAACTGAGTCTAACAAGTTAGACGCACGAAATGTGTAGACCACCTAGATGGGAGGAAAACAGGCAGTGCGAATAATAATTAGACCCACTCCGCCTTCAGAGGCACCTAACTAAAAGGAAGTCCAAGCCCTATAAAGAGTGGAGCCTTGTGCTCAAAAGTACCTGCACACGCTGGTGCCAACGGGCAAAAGGGGAGTCTCTTCGAGGGAATCAGGCAGTTTAGTTCGATGAACAAATGAAGATGAACAGAGCTCCACGACTCAAGCGCAGCCTCCACTGTGGGCAGAAGCAGAGCGCGAGTACGGAAAGGTGTGCTGTTAGACACAGCGGGGAAAAGCTATGGGCTACTGCAGGAGGGCGACCAGTTCCTAGCGAAGCTACTCACCGGTCCCCGATGCAGGCAGACCCAGGATTCTCCGTGTCAGTTTCAGTGCTGGCAGGTTCAGATACGAGCAGGGGACGTCTCAGCATCGTGTAGATTCCGCAGCAGCAGAAGTTGAGTTGAGGATGTCCCAAACGCAGTGAACCCGCACAGTTTGTTACCACAGCAGGGCAACGGAGCGGCCGTGTGTATTTCAGCCAAATATACACTACTCACTTCAGACCTGGGAATGCCAAGTGTACGAATCATGTGAGAGTGACAAGGACTCGTAATACAACACAACCTGACGGCGGTTACAGAGCAAGACTCCTCGGTAGGCTGGTCAGTCTGCTGGATGGCCCAGAGACACTTCCGAAGGCTTACGTGCAGGAGATGGCGAAGATGGTGAAGATGCCGAGAATAGTTGTTCCCACTATTCCAAGGGGTCGAAGTACCAGTACAAGCCTTCTCGTTCGATCAGAGGTAGAAAGGGTTTCACAAAGCGACAGCAATGCAGAGGAGCAGTCCTTCAGCGGGTCAGCCTCGTAGTTGCAGGATACTTGGCTCCTGTATTCCTTCTGTTCGTGAGAATTCAGGAGATCGACATGGACATGGTAGTGGTGTTTCCAGCCCCCTCTTATCCACAGTTCCCTTTGCGCCAAAACAGAGGGGACCCAATAGGAGATCTGCTCACAAAACACTCACACCATATGTGGACCTATCACGGACCACGGAGGTCCCAGGCATTCACTACACACTAGACTCTCTGGCACCCAGGATGTGTATTGGGACCAGACATCCCAGCCCACATCCTGGAGCACACACAAGACCTGTAGAAGCCTGCGAAAGCATCTGTGTTTCGCGGGAAAGTACATGCCCAAATAAGGAAGGCCCCGGGTTGACTCGACCTGGGGAAGGTGAAGGGGGCAAGACGGTCAGCGGGCAGGACAAAGAGCCTTGTGGTCTGGCCATTTTGGGAGCCAGGCCACCATTTTGGGCTAACCGTGAGAAACGCGCTTAAACGCCAAAAGGAGCTCAAAAATACAAGAAACGATCGCTGCCACCAGTCCCGTCCCTGATTCACTTGCACCGTTCATTAACAATCCGAAGAGAGCATCTAGGGCCTGTAGAAGACTAAAGACCCAAGAGAGCAGTAACTTAGCTTACAGTGCCCTCTTGTGTGATGTTGCGCGAAAGCTGCAACATGGTAAAAGAACTACGGAAAACAACTTTTCCCAGTACTTACTGTCTTAAGGGCATGTCAGTTTCCCCGTAAGAATGGAGCGAAAGCCCAGAGGAGAGCGGCAGAAGGCTGCACTTCTCTGGCAAAGTCTAGATCCTGGTGAAAACAACAGCAAAAAGTTTAAGGGTTGCCACATGGAAGGAAAATAATTACCCATAATTAAGAAATCTTTCCTAACACCTGCTGCTTGCTCTAAATGGCCTGCTCTAAATGTCATACAGACACTCCATCAGTGCCAAAAAAAGAGCCCACATTCAGGAACGGGGTTCCAGTGCATCCAATGACACGGCTGAACTTTGCAAGATCTGCAGGTAACTAGACAACACATCCTCAGTCTATCCTTCCCCTTCTCCCTCGCAGGCCCTCTGCAAAGCACTGCCCTCACACTTTGCCTCCAAAACCCAGGACATCCTACCACCCTTGCTGCACACCCTCACAACCCGTCCCTCACCTTCACCCCCCTCCCTCCTCCGTCCTCATTCTCCTCCTTCATCCCTGTCACCTGAAGAAGTTACCATAGCTGTCCGCTCTATAAAGGCCTCTTCAAAGCAGGTTTCCCCCTGCTCATCCAGGACCATCAAGGATAACATCGACTCTCTTGCCCCGGCTCTTGCTGATTTCTGCAATCACTCTTTTGTCACAGGATTTTTTCCCTCCTCCCTTAAGCACTCCTTTGTGCGCACATTCCTGAAAAAAAACCTTAATCAGATCCAGCCTGCCCTGCCAACTACTGCCCTACCCCCCTCATATAGAACCAGTAGCAAAGGAGTGGTTACATAGATCAGTGAGTGCAGGGGCAAGAGAACCAGTGTTGTCCTAAATGGTTTTTGAATGAGCAAGGGGAAACATGTTTGTGAGAGACCTTCATGGACGGGACAACTCTGGTGACTTCTTCCAGTGAGGGCGAAGGAGGAGAAGGAGGAGGCAAGGGGTGAGGAATGGCTTGGGAGATTGAGTGACAAGGCTGTTCAGAATGTCTTGAGTTTTGATGATGAAGTGAGCGACAAGTGTGTTTCAGAGGGCCTGAGAGGGAATCGTGGAGGAGGATACTGCAGAAGAGTTGGCTAGTTTCCTGCAGATTTTGAACAGTTCAGCAGTGTTGTTGGAAGTGCCAGATACCCTTGCCTGAATGTGGGCCCTTTTCTTGGCACAGATAGAGAGTCTGTATTGTTTTTGGAGCAGGTGGCAGGCCAGTGTGTCAGAGGTTGAGCCTGAGGTTTGCCACTTCTTTTCTGTAGCTCTGTACCTTTGTTTCAGCTCTACAAGTTCTGAGTCTTACCAAGTGTTGCACTTAGAGGAGGGCTTCAAGCAGATCTTCATGACTGGTGCAAGAATGTCAAGGGTGTTGGTGATGGACAGGTGGACATTGCTGAGAGCAGTGTCAGTGGTAGAGTCTGAGTTTGGAGTCCAAAGGGGGATAAAGGTGGAAAGGAAGGCAGCAGCTGACATTCGTTTCAACGGCCGGATGTACAGGAACGAGGCTGGCAAGGCTTTTGGAGGAGTGGTCACAGGGCCATGGGGACCCAGGTGGGAGAAGAGAAGAGAATGGTCAGACCAAGAGAGCGGAATCACCAGGAGAGATAAGAGAGGGAGGTCTGAGTGGATGAGGCCATCCAGAGTGTGTCCTGCAGAGTAGGTTGGTCCAGAAGAGGGAATGGAAAGGGATAGAGTGGTGCAGAAGTCAATGAAAAGAGTGGATGCTGCACCATGGGAGTCCAATTGGATGTTAAAGACACAGAGGAGCTGCACGTTGGAGGAGTTGAGAGTAAGGAGGAACAGAAATCAGCCCATTCAGAGAGGAACAGGGAAGTAGCGCCGGGAGGCCGGTAAATGGTAGCAGTGGTCAGTGTGGTGGGGGGGAGATAACCAATTTGCATACCAGGCTCTTAAAGGAAGGGCTGAGTAGGTAAGATGGAAGAAGGAACCCACTCAGGGAAGATTAAGGCAACCCCACCGCCAGCACGGTGAGGTCAAGGCTTGGAAATTATCTTAAAGCCATCAGGTATGAGGGAGTCAAAAGAGGTGACTGACCTGCATTGAACCATATCTCAGTGAGTGCGTGAATGTCAAGGTCAGTGTCTTCAAGAAGGAGGCAGATATCAGCAGAGTGTTTGTTGGATGAACGGGTGTTAAGAGTTGCCAGGCAGATACGATCACTGCCTTTGAAGGTTTTCTGAGGTGGAGTACAGGGGCGTGGTACTTCATTCAGAGGTGAGGGGACAGAAGGGGACATAGGGGAGTGGCAGGAGAAGGAAGAAAGTTAATGAGGAATAGCAAGATCCAGTCAAAGAGAAGGAGGTTCGCCTGAGGACCCTGAACCTGCAAAGTGCCAGTGTGGTAGATATTAATGATGCAGCGTGATGAGAAGAAGCCCGCCAAGAGGACGTCTCACTTGGTGCCACCATTAATGGGAGAGGATGAGAAAAGGGAGAGAGTCGAGATGAGATGAGAAGTCCATAGGTCTGGAGAGGGGACATAGGAGAGGATGTCAGCAAAGATTTCTCTGGAGGATGCACTGAAATGGATGTCTGCGCTGGGAAGGCCAGGATTTGCACCCAGAAGTCTTTTTTTGTGCTTTGTTCCTCGAGATTTTGTGAGAGAGGGAGGATAGGTGACAGTGTAGCAGTTAGAAAAGATTGGGGAAATGGAGAGTGCCATCTCAGTGGCAGAGGATAGATGCGAGAACGGAAGAGAAATAAAGGGGAAGCTGCAATGCACAGTCCTGGCCCTAGCTCACAGGTGGCCTACTAGTTAAGGAGGGCACAATACAAATACAGAGCAAATAGGTGGGGTGCAGGAATCACATTTTTTTTTGTTTTTTAATTAAGCAATAATCACCAAGCTGTGGGGGCATTACCGAGTCAGGTAATGCCCAGGGACCCATGGTTTTTTTCTCTTCCGAAATGCCACTGACGTCCGAGTCTGTTTTCCCTTTGCATGGCGCCCATCCAGCGCATTCGCTTCCGAAAAAGAAGAAATAAGAAGGTAAGTGGGGTTGGGAGGGCGGAGGGGATAGTTTGCAGGGGAGGGGGGACTTACCTGAATCCCCGGCGGGGTAGGATGGCAGCATCCAGCCATGTGGAGGCTCAGAGCGGGGATGGACCCGTTTTGAGCCTCCCCATTGAGGGAGGGGCTGCCACACCCCCCCCCATCCCCGCTGGGAACAAAGGAAAAGAATCCTGGCCGAGGGATTCCTGGTTGGGTAATGCCCTGACGAGGGCCAATCAGAATGTTTGTTACATTCTGGTTGACCCTCGCCGAGTACTAAAAAGGAATACAATGCAATGTACACAGGGATGAAAGATGTGAAACCACACCCTGCTAAATTTGATTTTATAAACAGGAATACATTGCAGAGCAGCACAAAAAGGATGCACGATGTGAAAGCACATGCACCTAGATTCAAATTTAAGAACAGGAATACAATGGAGTGCAGCACAAGAAGGATTCAAGATGTTTAAGCACACCCAGCTATATCCGAATTTGACAACAGGAATGCAGTGCAGTGTCCAAAGGGATACGAGAGGTAAGGAGAAAAAAAGAAAAACAAATACATACAGTGAGGAGTATTCACCAGATGAAGAACACATGGTGCAGTGTCATAAAAAGAAGGTCCAAAGAGAGGCAGTATAGGAATGGCACAGATATAGATTGTGGGCACAGCTTTAGGAGGCAATCGAAGTCCAGCCATCACTCACGTTTTTACAGAAAGGGGGGCCATAGTTCAAGTTCAGGAGCAAGACGTGCCGAGTAGGCTGTAACACTGCCAAACTGCCACTTATAATCCGACAGTATTGCTGCCGGAGGTAACACAGTGAGTGGTAATACTGACAGACCAAGTGTCAGTAACCGTGATACCGTTTGGTGGTATCTTGGTTGTATCACCACTGAGATACCACCATTCGTCACCTTGAATCTAGAGTGACGGTTATGAATTAAGTTGCATTGCTCCACATATTGGTAGAGTTGACCCATCACTTCCCTCTTCAAATTGTTCATGAGATAGGGAAGGTTTGTGATCAACCTTGAGTAGTTTAGACTCGTGGTTTGGCTCAAAGTTTCTTCAGGAGCGGAGTGATTATTACTTGTATCGAGGATATCTGTATGCAGGGGTAGTATAACTGAGTGGCAACACGCTCGTCTTATAGCAAGACCGTGCAGAACAACACAGCCTAGAATCCCGGGTCCATGCTTTGGTATTAATTATAATGATATCGTCACATTGCCATCCTTAAGGCCTAGACTAGGCATAGTTCTGTTGTTCTGTTGGAGGCTTTGCTTCTACTCACTGTCTCCACCGGTGCCATGAATTGGAAGGAAATGGTGGGTGCATATAAGAGGGAAAGTAGTGAGCAAAGATGGATGATGAAGCCTGGATATTAGCCGTCTCCCATTTTATTTTCTCAATGCCTAATTAAAGAAGGCAAGCTCCTTAAGTACTGTTTTGGGCTGCCTAGGTTCTTTGTTGGTCTTAGAAGGTTTAAACGTTCACAGAAAAGGTTATGCATTTTCATCGTTTGCGCTGCAGCTGCATGAATGCATGTAGAACAGCAATGCATCTTGGGTCTTCTGAGCACTCAGAAATAACCCCTGCTTTATATTTTTATGTCACATTATATCCACCTGGTGAAAGGGTGTCTTAAATAGGGATGTAGACGAAGTAGGATTGCCACAAATAGAAACAAACAATAAATACCTCCTGGATGAGGCACAACATATTAATGAAGGATACCTTGAAAACCAGACTTGTTTGTGGCCCTTGAGGCCAGGAGTTGGACAACGCTGGAGGAATCTATTCCAGCCATACACTTCTTAATCACCCAAAAGCAAGATGGGGCGCAGAATGGCTTGGATTTCTCTGAGCCCTGAGGTTAAGCTTTTTAGAGCAATAGGTGTGAAACTAAAGCTATGAAGCGGATAGTTGTAGATAGGTTCTTCACCTAGTAGGGGTGGCCTGTCGTTCTTTAGACTTGCATAGCTAATATCTATGTATCCTCGCTGATAAAGGCAGCGCCCTTGGTGTGTGGTAATAGTTAATGGGCCTCATGTGCTAAACCCATATTTCATTATGATTTCTAAACAACAGGCTTCTTTATTTTGTCATATTTCTGGTACAGGTTGTATTGCTTCTGTTAAATCTTGTGCAGTGTTGAAGTCAAGAAACGGCACATTATTTATGATGTGAATATATCAAAGCAGATGAGTCACTGGAACATGAAGACCCTCAGGAAGACTGGGACAACTCATAGCAGTGACGGGTAAAACATGTTGGTCGAAAACTGTCATTTATATGGAAAGTAAGACATTGAATAAGGATATGATAAAGGACATTGGCCGTTGAGAATAATACACGGTTTCCCGTCAATATATTGTATTAATGCACTTTGCTAAACATGTGTTGGTCAGCACTGTAACTCACATGGACAGTGTGAAGTTCAATATCATAGCGGGTTTTCCATTCCGAAAACTATACATTTATAGTACTGTTTCAGTACTTTCTGTAAATGTGCTTTGACAAGCAGGGTCTGGTTCTATGGTCTGAAGGAGATAAGTCGCAGTGAGTTTTAAAATGGAGACAGTGAATTGCAAAAGAAAATGGGTTCTTTTTTGTTACTGTTAGTATTTATTAGTAGTATTGATTTATTATTTATTATTACTAATAGTATTTATTGTTGCATCTAAAAGATGTGGCAGGGTACACTTCTTTGAAAAGAATGAAATATTACATACAATGTATAGTTTTGGGAAGCAACTTTTTTGAATATGAGGACCCACGTAAGGATATCCTAACATGAGATGCATGCAATCCCTAGGAATGAGGGAAACATTGCAGTAGTGGGAATCTGGTGAATGCATTGTTCCTGTAGGGTCTTTGTGATGGTTTAGGAGGGGCTGTGAATCTTAACCTTAAATACCTTGGCCAGGTTCGTTTAGATATGGATAGTTTTTAAGAAGTCATAGAGGAAGGACACAACGACTATTTTTCCCCCGAATAAACTAGCCTCAGGAAACTGACATTACTTTGTTGTGCCAAAATCACCCCAAATGATCCTTTTACATCAAAGAGGGCTCCTGAAAGCAGGCTAATTTATTTGAACAGGTCGTATTATCGGTATTAAGTTAATAGGTTGGCATTTTCCTTTTGATGCAACATGTCATTAACTTTTGAGGGATGTCCTTTCCTTAGAGTGGCCGGGAGTAGGGTTAGACACAAGGTAATTAAAATAATAGAAATAATAACCTTTTTGATACAGCACATATTTACTGCTTCAAAAGGCGTAAATAACTTGAGGTATTTTTGCACGACTCTTTGATACTGATAAGGAAAACCAGTTTGTGACATTCGTATGGATAACACCCTAAATCTGCTCAAAATTTGTTCAAACCTGTGGTCTGCTGCAAGTTCAACACAGAGCACAGCGGTGGCCGCTTAACACGCTGACCTATCTGGCCAATAAGAGCGTTGCACTGCGTCAGAACTAAGACTTCTAAAATCAAGATGTCAGTGTTTGCTTGAAGAACCAGGCCAAATGTATGCCCGTTTCTGTGAATTGGTGCTTGCACTGATTAACATTGAAAATAAAGGTGAAAGGGCATTTAGCTGTCAGCTGACCTCACCCAAAGGAAAAGTATCGTAAAATGAGAGCAGAGCTGGTCATTAAAAATAAAAGTCCTGAATAATGAAAAATCCCCCAAAATACAATCCTATTTCCTTTTTCCATAACGTCACCTAGATGATGGTCAATCTGAAACTGGTCCAATCCACAGCACAGCGGCAGTATCGCTTGTGGTTCTCAATGTGGTTCACCGTCCATGACTTGGGAAATATATATCGACTATCAAATTGCTTGATTTCTCTGCTGCATTCTATCATTTGCCAAACTATCTGTCTCGAGGCCTACAGTGCTGGCTCAACAGCAGTGTTAGGGGAAGTATTGCAATCGCTCAAATACTTTGCCCTTGATCTGTGATGTTCCACAAGGTCTTGTACTATCATCATTCCTCTTTTACTAATGATACTTCCACCACTGGCTTTAGCGAGGGTCAAAGGCCTCCCAGCCTTTAGTAGGTCGAGAAAACCCAGCTCTTCCATTAGTACGAAGGAGCGAATTACATGAAGAGGGCGGGCACCTTCACAGCAGCCATCTAAGGATGTATGTTAACCAATTGCTGTGTCCCTCATAACTGGCCAAAAGAGCAAGATAGGCAAAGCAAAGCCTAGTTGACCAACAGCACGCACTCTACCTCACCAATATCAAAAGACTACTGACCACACCCTAAATTTGATGAGCAAACTAAAACCCACTACCCCAAATCACATTAGAACTGCAACACAGGACCATGCACGCTTCAGACTGGACTGTGGCAAGTCCCATTTCCTTACCCTCAAAAACACTGATCTATGTGCCCCAGTTTGAATCCACTATGTGAGTGAATAGGCTGTTTCATTGAATGAGGCATTTTAAAATGAGCATAACTCCCTTATTTTGAAACGGGGTCACTAAATCCCGTTTCGAAAGTGGTAAAATATATGTATGCAGTTATGGGGAAAGGTTTAATTAGGAGATTGGGATTTGAAGGGAAACCGAAGGACAAATACAAATTTGAAGAGCAGGAATGGGAAGAAAACTGGATATTCGATGAAACAGCAAAGAAACAAATATGATATGATATGATATTTTATTTATTTCGCGCTCATTCACAGGTGATTCAGAGCGCAACCAGGCGAAGGGAGGGGAACAGGGGAGAAACAAAAAAAAAACAACGATCTGAGAGCATTAGTCGTAGCTACCTTTGAATGTTGGGACACCAGCGTAATGACTATCCCCAGCCAGCTTCCCTCTCACATCAATGCATTTACCTCTGTTCGATCAACAAATTCCTTTACTCTGGTAAACCATCATACCTTGTGAACAAATTCCTTCACTGTGCTAGAACCACCCGCCTTCGTCTACCACAATTCAGACCATGTAAACACTCAGGGCTAAATTAACTTTTTGTATGGTGCAATTATAAGGACATAGTCTGTTACAATAACCTATAATACAACTGCACTTGTAGGGTTCTCTACCAGGAATATCCATTACAAATTATCTAGAAAGACAGCAGTAGCAAAAAGAATCTCAGATCTGTGAGTACATGGCCAACATGGTGTCTGATCCAAGTGGCTGGTAGATCCTGGTGATGTCCCTTCATTTACTCATATGTTCCTGCTCTGAGGGCATTCCCTGATCATCCTCTCTCATTACAAGAACTTCTTTCTCTGATTTCCATACACACCCATATCTCTTCAGGTGTTCCCTCTCCCACTTTCTTTCATATTCCCCTATTTCCTCATACTTTCCTGCTATCCCATTTTTTTCACTGTCTAACAATTCTTTGTCTCAGAAATATCTGATCTCCCACTGTTCCCTTGGCCAAGGACAAGTCTCACAGTCCTGTTCTGGATTAGTTGCAGAGGGCGGAGAGTAGAGGCAGGTAGATTTAGAAAGAGGCTGTTACAATAGTCCAAGCTAGAGAGAACCAGAGCTTGAGATACCATGAGCTTCTGGGGGAAGAAGAGGAAAGGCAGAGTACCTCTGAGGAGGTGCAGTCAGAAATTCGACTTTTTAGAGACCTCAGAGATGTGGGCGGAGAAGGAAAGTGTGGAGTCAAAGAGGACCCCGAGGTTCTTAGCCTTGCAGGTGGGAGTAGGAGGAGGGCCAACGGAGGCCGGCTAGAGAGTGAGGGGAAAGGATGGTGAAGGCGTGCCGATGAGGAGGATCTCCGTCTTGATGGTATTCAGACAAAGATCATTGGCGGCACACCAATCTTGAATGGCAGTGAGGCAATCAGAGATGAGAGAGGGAGAGGAGGTGGCAGAGGGCAGCCTGAAAATGAGTTGAGTGTCGTCAGCGTAGCACTGGAAATTTGAGCAGAAAATGGCAATGCAGTGGGCGAGAGTTGCCAGGTATTGGTTGAAAAGCCAGGGCGAGAGGTAAGACCCCTGGGGAACACCACAGGTAGAGAGGAAGATAGATGAAAGGAAGGACCCAAGTTGGACCTGGGAGGGTCGATCTGAGAGGAAAGAGGTCAGCCAGGCCAGAGCCTGATCATTCCCATGCAGAGGGCTCGACTGAGCCCTTTTACAGGAAGGGCTAGGACTTATTTATGTATTTGATTTTATTTGATTTTATTGGATATTTGTAAGGCTCCTATTCAACAAATGGTTTTTCAAGGTGCCACAAGACAAACAAGGGGGGAAGGACATATGAAAAAGATACCATAACGGTCCTTCTAGGCCTTGTGACATTCGAAACGTGACACTGCAGAACAATAAGAGTGAGGGGGCTGGAGTGCCGGTCTGCGCAAGACAAGTGCTAAGGTGGGAAGGGAATAAGGTGAAGAGGCGAGGTGCAAGTGCTAAGGGGAAGCCAGAGGACAAGTGCCAGGGAATGCAGATAAGTGCAGCGAGGGGCGGACTGGACGGGGACTTGTTTGTTTGTATATGGTTGATATCCTTCTGTACTGGCATAAACAAAAGAATAGAAAGCTGCTCACAGGGATTTCCAGCGGTTATGGAAAATTCATAGCTATGTTAATCGGTGAGCAGCCTTTGATGAGAGGAGGAGGGGCATTTAAAAATAAATGTAAATGTTTCCTGGCAGTGGAAGTGGTCACGGTATATGGGATACATTAGGACTTTATACTGTGGGTGGTAGTGTGGGTGATGGAGCAAGCTATCAAACCTCGAGCCTTCCCGCTTCGACCGCCCAGTTGAAAAGTTGTCGTTCCAGCAATGAGGCAATTATTTTGCTAGGAATGTCCAACAAGGCTATGCTGCGATAATTTTGTGGATTCTCTTTCGCACCCTTATTATATATAGGTACAATTAATGATAATTTCCATGAGGGAGGAACGACAAGTAGTATAATAATAATAATAATAATAATAAGGAGGGGTATATATATAAATATATATATATAGAAAGTATATGTTTGAAGAGAGCTGAATGAAAGAAGGATTCTGTTTCAACATTACATTAGAAAGTCTGTCTGGGCCTGGAGCACAGGGTTTTTTGCTTTTCACAATTATTCTGTAAATATCTTCCAAATAATAATCATGAGGTTGTGGAGGGAGAAACTATCTGATTCTTGATTTGCTGATTTATAGAGTATATCGGTAAGAAGTGAGAAACCAACACTTTTTTCTGAAATTGTGTTAATATGTGTGGAAGCTTGTGGGTTCGTATCAGAATTAATGGTTTTCCAAAAGGCTGCTGAATTTTTACTGGACCGGACTTTCCAACTTTCAACATTTCTTCAGTTTCTGTGGACCACAGTGTTCTTATAGTAACGCAGCCAATTTGTATATGGCTGTTTGAGTGCTCTACTCATATCAGCTCTGTCCTTAGTAGTCAGAGGTCCAATGCGCAAAGTTTGGCACATAGACGTCTCTTACAAGACTGACCAAGCTTGTCAAGTGCGTGCTGTCTTTTCTGGAGAGGTTTTTTTGAGCCCTGCAAATGATCATAAAATGTTATCAGCATCCCAGCATAATTATGGGCAGCTATATAGTCTAAAGGTTTGTATCGCTTATGGCTGTCTTCATCGGGGTATTATTACATTTGATAATGTTACATTCAGTCCATGACAGTCTGCGGCAGCCAGTGTTCATTGTGAGGTTGAACGATTAAACAGAACTCAATAATTGTTGAGGATGAATATTCCAGGAAAGTAGTAACAGGAGATGATCACTGCAGTTGGTATTCGTTATCTTCAGAGAAAAGCATTGTTGAAAAAAATCTCATTTGTGACAAAGATATAATCAGTTATGGCTCCCTGTTGTCCTCTAAACCATGCATGTTTCGCTGGAATATCTACGCTAATATTCCTGTTGAGCTTTAATAAATCACATGTTTGCATCAAAGACACCCACGCAATCCCCTAATTGCTGGCAACTCGATTGGAAGAGGAGGCTTTTGTAATTTTAAGATGAGATGTTATACAAGAAGTATTACGATCACCATAAATTATGTTACTGTTGGACTTGCACAGACTCTGTAATTTATCAAGCATGTCTTCTATTTTGTTAAGCATTATGTCTTAATTCCAGCAGGATTCCAGTAGATGTTAATAATTAGCGAGAATTGCATAGTGGGATAGATGGTTTTTATGCCATATACATTCTATTGCCTGAATGAAAGGGTTAGGCTGCTTTCATATTTTGGCACAGATGCTCAAACCATCATGAAGGCCTACCATTAAACCTGCAACTGGACCCAGCAGAGGACCCTTGAGGGCTGGTTTACAAAAGAAAGAAAACATGTCAAGGAGTGGTCTGTCCGATAGCTAAGTCTCTTGTAAGGCAAACAGTTCACATGACTTGAGATTAACATCTCGGTCTTGGAAAAGAAATGAAAATCCTCCCGCGTTCCAAGACATTAAACTAAGAGTGCCTACAAACATGAGTTGGTTTAGTTAGTCATTTGCCGTCGGTGTTGATTGTAGTGCTCTAGCCAAATAGGCCCACCCTTCCGGTCCATGATCAGTATGGAGGTTCTCATCTCTCAGCAGAATTTTCCTTTTGGAAACATCATCATTGGGTCATGTAATTTGAATGTCTGCGCTCATAAAACACTCCTTGCTTCTTTTTAGTGGTTGTGATATATGCCTTTCAATGGCGTTACATTTGTTTGTTTTTTACCAATGTCTAAGATCATAGCCATAGGATAATAGATGTTCTGCAGCTTTCAAAATAATCTGGGCTATATATTTAGAGCTAATGTGCAGGATGACACTGTCCAATATATGGTCACTTATAAACTCGACCTGCTCAATATCCTTTAAGCATAATCCTTTCAAGCAATCAATTGAATTGAATAATAATAGCACATTAGCTGGATTCAAAACTATAGACTCATTAGTTATTGGAATTCTTTCAAGTAGTAGACACCTCGCTGCTTTTTCTTGATTCCATGGTAATAGGCGAGATTCAGATGGATAACTCTGTGTCATATTAGCTGTACGCTTGAGGGCCAGTCTTCATTCTTCTAAAATGAGAAATCCCTCATATTGCATAGGTCAGTGGATGGTAGTCAGACCATTTACTTTAACTTTATTAGAACAGAGGCCAAGTCTTCTTTCTTCTAATATGTGGGAAAAACCGTCATCCAGATGCTTAATATTATTATCCAATGTAATTTCTATAACTTTAATATATGAGTTTTACATAATATTTTCAGATGAGACTGCCTTTGGCTTTTCCAAATTTGGCCGAGCCTTATCATTACCAACTTGAGGCATCAATTTAATTGATTCATCAGCAGGATAAGTAGAAATGTTGAGAAGGAGATCTGATAGTTCATTTTGCCCCGAATTATTACGGGTTCTCCCCTCATTGATTAAAATAGGCGCCTTTTGCTCGAAGGGGACCTTATAGATTTGTTATTGACCACGAGACCGTTTCGGTTCTTTTTCTTTGATGGCCTTAGGTCAATAGCAGCAGGCGTTCCAGATTCTTCTTCTAGAGGTATATTTGTGTTTGGTAAGAATTTTTGAGAGCCACCGTTATTATTGGACCCCGGCAATGTCTTAATTTTTTACTTCTTGACTTTAGCACCTATAGCAATCCTCATTTTGTTTGTTCTTCTTTGACAGAAGATAGAATAATGTATTTAGGGCATCCGCGTCAACTATCACCAGTTTCAGAGGTGAGTCTTGAAAACCTAAGGCAACCAATGCATTAAAGTTTCGTTCTTCGCTAATCATATTCACAGAGTTACCATGGCAACTTTGCGACTGTAATATTGATTTAGCCACAGACACTGAGTTTACTTGGAAGTTCAACTCGCTAAAAGATTGTTGAGCTTCACAGCTCTCATGAGACTTAGTAACCATATCCTGATTCTGCAAAGCTGTCATATACCCTTCAAGGAAGGACATCTTTGAGTTTGTTTAACCAATCCTCTCTCCTTGTTCGATAAGGCTAGAGTTTATGCTCTCATATAACCTCACCAAAGAGTTCAAGATGTAATTTAGCGCTCAGATTTTGGTAGCGCCTAATGGAGGCATCAGACTAGGATCAGGAACAGTAGAAGAAAAAAGCAAAGGTGATGACGAAATAGTTGACAAACACATCTTTTCCTTCCAAGTGTAGATTAATTGAGGCGATTGGTTTAATGAAAACTCCTGATCTTGTCTCTCAGCAACATTTCTTAGCAACAACTCCATATTATGCAAGGATTGACTGTCTCTGAGAGGGAGATTTAGCATCCCCGCATCCAAGATTTTATTGCAACATCTCACATCACGAGGCCGCCCTTGAGGTGGAATAATCATTTCCGACGAGTCGGGGGTAACTTTACTGAAAAAAAAACAATGTCATGTTGGCATAGTAGGGCATCTCTAGAGACCCCCAGTTTATTTGTTTCGATTTCCACTCCTTTGGGTACGACATTGGTGTGGAAGAGCATGCCATAAAACAAGAGGGAGTGCCATTTAAGACTATTGAGCCATTCTCAGAAACCTCCGTAATCTGAGGCATCGCCATGTCAGCTATCGCAGCAAACATTTTCCTTTGTAGGTCATAAATACCGTGGACTGCTCTCTGCAGCGGACTGTACTCCTCTGCGTACTGACGTGCATGCTCCATGCTGTGAGGGGTTTTTAACAGCAGTGTCACCAGCAAAAAAGTCCGCCTGACAACTAGCCACACGGGATAAGAGCTCTATGGACTGCTCTCTGCTCACTTTCATTGCTACGTTGGGATTATATTTTCATGATGTGCATTGCTGGTAAAATAGCTCAGTCAGTTTGATGGTCAGTGTTGAGATCTTTGTGTGATCTGCAGGTCGCAGTTTACAATCCCAGTAAAGCTAACCAAACATTTTATTCATCTCAGGTAATTAAATGACTGACAATTAGAGTTGGGGAACAATAATTATATACACATTTCTATGTAAAGCACAATATAAACAACAGATAATTATGATGTACTTTAGCTGATGGAAGCAGTGGTTTATGGCAGGCATGTATTTGCGACCACTCCTCAGTGAAATAGGCAGGGAATCAAGGGGCAGGGGCGGGGCGCATTCCTGATGTAGTTCCAGGGATGTCGTTTTCAGGATTTAGTGGAAAATTGGTTGGAGCTGGGGGCATGATGTCGGACCAGCTGTTTCCTATGCTAGTAAAATAAAGCCGAGCAGTCGGTTCTGGCACTGAATATCATTCACCTGGCGGATAATGATCTTGTAAGAGAATCGAATGCAGAGTTAGTTTAAAAAGTTAAGATGAAAATGATACAGATACGGGAAGATTGGCTGGGTGCACGGCTCGATTGCAAAGAGTTGTTAGCTCGGTGTGTTTGGGGCACAGCTGACAGTGCAGTGACTATAGGTATAACAAGACAAGAAAGAACACATTTTAAATAGGGAAATTCAAAAGTTCTGTATGAGCTGGGAGATTGGGAATTACATACAAGGAAATATAGACATTTAGGGAATACGGCATACACCTGTCCATAACAATGAACTTTCTTACGCACTGAAACTGGTTAGTTTGCTGGTGGACTTTCTGGGAGAGAAAAAGAGTGGCAGAAATAACACATCGGAGAAAGGCTGTTCTGAGTGCCCGTTGCAGAGAAAATGTGCTTATTAATTGCAGTGAAGTGCTTTGGTTATTAGGGAATTTGGTGTGGTATTGTTCAGGGGGGCGGTTTGGCTATTTCCTTTCTGATGGACAGACTAGCCCATGGGAGTCATGGGGGTAGAGTGGTAAAAATGAAAGGGGGGGGGTCCCTGGTGGAATTCTTAGAATGACAGGTGCAAGGACAAGAGCCTTGGAGGTGACAATATGTTGTGGCCTTAAAACAAAGAATAGGCGTCCCCGACCACATGAACCCAGGGGAGAACCAAAATAATATGTACCAAGAGGGAAGAGGGGTTCACATGTATGCAACCGGAGAACAAATCGCCGGGATAAACTACAACAAGCACAGGAGTCAAGTCGGGGGATAGATCAGGTCAAGGAAAGTAGAATTTCATCAATCTTTAATAGACACACATTCAATTATATCATACATAGTGCTGAAATTACAATAAAAGCAGCATAAAAACATACCATCAATACTCCACATTTCCTATTAAAGTGCATATTAGCTTGATAGTATTCCTAACATATTGGAATAAATACACTGGGAAAATTATAATGGTAGTTTGAATTAACTAGAAAAAACAAAAAGGAAAAAATATTCAAAAAGAAAAAACCAAAAAGAAAAAGAAAAAACAGAAAAACAAGGGCACTCATCCAGGCAAGACTGAACACTCAGTATCTCCTGCGAGGTAAAAAAGTTTTCCCCTATTCAATCCAATAAATTGTTATGGGAAACAGACAAGTATAGTCGCGTCGTAGCTTAATAGAACAGAAGCAATACTTGTCTCCAATCTGACCATGATAGTCAATTTAGTAATACAATTTAAACATTTCATTTCTTCACATATCTCAAGGCACAAAGCACTTGGTTACAGGCAATATGGAAATAGTTTTAAAATTCTTCCATGCAGACATTTATCTTCATGTAGATCTTCCGTAATTCACAACGATGAGATACTTCTCCATCTTAGTGATACTCAAAACATTCACAATTTCATGCCCAAAGAATAATCTGACACCGGGAAGATTCAGACCGGACTCCAAGTCTTTAACTTTGCATAAAAAGATGGCTTTGTTGGGGTCCACATGCTGCAAAACTCCCTGAAAGGAGCCAAGTTCTAGGGTGACTTTTATCTTTTGTCCAAGGATACGACTCAGGAAGTGCGGATCCATAAGTAAAGCTCAACAGATTGGTGAAGCGCTGGAATATATTTCGGTTTCCCCACTGTAGCCGGACACAACTGCAGTTAAGCAGGTCCGGTTTTAGTGACCTACCGAGAAGACCCACCCAGGCACTTCCTGAATTACGGAAGATCTACATGAAGATAAATGTCTGCATGGAAGAATTTTAAAACTATTTCCATATTGCCTGTAACCAAGTGCTTTGTGCCTTGAGATATGTGAAGAAATGAAATGTTTAAATTGTATTACTAAATTGACTATCATGGTCAGATTGGAGACAAGTATTGCTTCTGTTCTATTAAGCTACGACGCGACTATACTTGTCTGTTTCCCATAACAATTTATTGGATTGAATAGGGGAAAACTTTTTTACCTCGCAGGAGATACTGAGTGTTCAGTCTTGCCTGGATGAGTGCCCTTGTTTTTCTGTTTTTTCTTTTTCTTTTTGGTTTTTTCTTTTTGAATATTTTTTCCTTTTTGTTTTTTCTAGTTAATTCAAACTACCATTATAATTTTCCCAGTGTATTTATTCCAATATGTTAGGAATACTATCAAGCTAATATGCACTTTAATAGGAAATGTGGAGTATTGATGGTATGTTTTTATGCTGCTTTTATTGTAATTTCAGCACTATGTATGATATAATTGAATGTGTGTCTATTAAAGATTGATGAAATTCTACTTTCCTTGACCTGATCTATCCCCCGACTTGACTCCTGTGCTTGTTGTAGTTTATCCCGGCGATTTGTTCTCCGGTTGCATACATGTGAACCCCTCTTCCCTCTTGGTACATATTAATATGTTGTGGCCTAGCATCTAGCTTGCACCTGGCAGGATGAGGGGTGCGGGGGTGGGTGTGTGTGTGCGCGTGCGTACGTGCATGCGTGCGTGCGCGTGTGTGTGTGTGTGTAAGGAACCTTGGGGCATGGGAGTTCCAGGGATGACGGTCAGGAACAGGCAGGGAGAGAGCCAGAGGAGGTAGAAGCTAATGACCTGCTCTCCTTACTTACCTTCCTACTTATACTGTAACAATAAAGCAAGCTTACCTTTTCTACATGCCTGGCTCTAGAGTGGTTCCTGTGTCCTGCCTGAAGTTTATGCCACTCCAAGATACATCATTTTGGCGACAAGGAGTTTTGAAGAACCCAGAGGAAGGGGAGAATGAAGGTGTAAAGGAGAGCGAAGAATGATGAAGTCCTGAGCAAAGTGAGATGAGAACCTGATGTCATTCACCAGCAGTGGAAGAGCGCAGACTTTAGAAGCTGGTGAAAATGTTCATGGAGTTTTGTGGCCATTAAGGAAGATGGCAGAGACATCAGCGTTATTTGAAAAGTCAAGGCCCATTTATGGGGCATAATGAGTCCTGGCCAGGCACGAGGAGACGGCCAGGGATACTGGGCTGCATGAAGGGGGACAGCCTGAGAAAGTGCGTGCTGTTAACGCGGCCCATGATGAAGCTGAAAGGATGTACCGTCCCGCTCAGGCTGAGGGATGCATGTTTGGGCATGGAGTTTAGTCCCATGTTTGCAGCACTGCATCAGAAAAAGAAATTGGAGCGTAGGCCTGGAGGTATGATTGGGACAGCTGGCGAGGGTTCATATGCCGCTGGTGGTGCACGCCGAGTGAGGCCTTGCATTCAGGGCAGCATTTTGACTGGAACGCACTGGTGAGAGCCCAGCACCATTGTCCTTGTTTCCAGAGTTTGGAGAAGATATGAATTAGAGTAAAGCACCTTCAATAGTTCTTTGTGTTGTTATGCACACAGTAAGTGTTCCGGTGGACGGAGCATGATGAGGAATTAATTATCCGAACAATCTGACATGGAAGTGTTACAAACCGCTATGGTCGCGGTCATATTGAAGGCTGAACTGCTACTGAGTTCATTGAAATGTTCTTGAAGCGCAGTGATTAAAATGACCTTTGCGACGCTCATTAAGAGCCCAATACGAGGATTGAGGTACTATTATGTTTTAATGCGGCTCGGAAGTAAGGATGTTGAGGTTCTGGATTGATGCAATGGCACTTATGTTTCTTTCTCCTACTGGGACTGGAGTAACTGCTGTTTGTGATATTTGTAACTTTGCCGGAAGCTTGGTACCGCATCAAGAGCTGACAGCTTGTTGAGCTGCAGAGTGAACTAATCATTTCTTGGTTTGCAAGTGGCAATTTACTTGTTTTAAGCTAAAGTTAATGGTGATATTTGTTAGTGCTGCAAATAGTGCTGCTGCAATCTGCGGGGCTGCAGATTAAAATGTGGAGGAGTAATGGGTTATTGAGGTAATGAGAAGTTATGCTTTACACACACTTACTTAAGCAGTAGTGATGTTTGCAAGTGTTTTAATTCTAGTGAGTTACAGTGAAGAACAAACTAATTAATACAATGATGAAATTAGTATCTATTTTATAGAAACATGCACAGAATATTTTTTATTAAATGATATTATTTCTTAAATTATGATATTAATGAGAATACGTGCACAGGGTTTTGGAAATGTATGAACATTTCTTAAATGATGTGTTTTCTCTTAAATTATGATATTAGTGGCAAACGTCCACACAATGTTTTGCACGGAAATATTCCTAAATGATGATATTAGTGACAAACGTCCACACAATGTTTTGCACGGAAATATTCCTAAATGATGGGTTTTCTTTAATGAAGATTTTATTGTTAGGGGGATGTTTAGTACAAATGACATTTATTTATGTATGTATGTATGTATGTATGTATGTATGTATGTATGTATGTATGTATGTATGTATTTATTTATTTATTTATTTAGCGTGCAAAGCCCATAGGCAACTAGGCGCTGATACAGACTTAAGAAAATGGTTAGAGGTTTACAGAACTTAGAGGCATCGTTACATAGTTACACATTTACAACTTACACAATTTACATTTGTACACACAATAGGTGCAGACATTGATCCAGGGCCTAGGTGACTAATGAGGAGGGTGAGTCCTAAAGAAAGGGGTTTTAGATTTTTTCTAAATGACCAGAAGGAAGTGTCATTTCTAAGATGACTCGGGAGGGCTTTCTACAGTTTGGGAGCTATTGAAGGGAAGCTTGAGCCTCCTGCTTTCTGTCTTCTGTACTTGGGGGTGATAAGCAGATTGGAATAAGGGGAGCGGGTCGGTCTGTTAGATTGGGCTTTGCGGATAAGGTTGCTGAGGTATATAGGTGCCTTGTTTGCAATACATTTGTGAGTGAGCGTAAGGATTTTAAATTTGATTCTGTCGTGGACAGGGAGCCAGTGGATATTCCTCCTGGTGGTAAATGGTAGAGATGTGTTCTTGGCTACGAATGTTTAAGGCAGCTCTGATAGTGTTGTTTTGTACTATCTGTAATTTTTTTTATATTTCTTGTGCTAGTTCCTGCAAGTAGTGAGTTACAGTAGTTGGTCCTAGATAGTATCAAGGCTCTAGCCAGGGTGATAGAGTTTTCAGTGGAGAGGAAAGGTCTGCTAGCTCTCATCAATTTGGTGGTGTAGGCCGCTGAGGAGACAACAGCGTTGACCTGTCTATTTAAGGTGAGTGAGGAGTCGATGTACACTCCCAATGTTTTTATTTCATTGACGACTGTAATAGTATTACCATCGATGTTGAATGAGTTTTATGCCTGGGGGAGTTTGCTAAGTTTAGTTTTATTTCCATTGAGGATTAACTTAGTCTTATCGTTGTTAAGATACAATTCGTTAAGCGCCATCCAAGCCTCGATAGCCAGGTAGATTTTATTTATGTTTTTGGAATAGGTGTCATAACATCCAGTAATAGGTATGAGTATGTGTGTATCATCCGCTTAATTTGTGTACGTGATACCCATATTGTCTAGTTTGTCAAATAGAAACTTAGTAAAAGCATTATATAAAGTGGGTGACACGCAGGAGCCTTGCGGTATGCTGCAGGTGACAGGGACATGTTGGGCTGCCGAGTTGTCAGAAAAGACCCTCATAGTCTGATTAGTTAGAAATGATTTGATCCATTTGATGGATTCTGATGAGAATTGGAATGCAGTCTCAAGGTGTTGGCAGAGAATGTTGTGATTGACCAGATTGAAGGCTGCAGAGAGATGTAATAGGAGGAGAATGCACAATTCCCCTTTGTCTTTGTATTGATCCATTTGTGTTTTCAAGTCTAATAGGGTGGTCTCTGTGCCATGATCTGGTCTGAAGCCTGATTGTCTTAGGCCCAGGAAGTTGTTGTCTTCCAAGTGTTTTTGGATCTGCAGATAGGCTGCATAATCGAGAATGTTTAGTAAGAACGGTACAGTAGTGAAGGGACGGAAGTTGGTGGGGATGTTGGGATCTAGTGTAGGTTTTTTGAGTAGGGGTAGAACACAAGCTGTTTTTAAGTCTTTCGGTACTGTATTAGAAGCAAATGCTCTGATGAAGAGGCTAGTGATAAAGGGTGCAAATTCTGCTGTACATTCTTTTACCAGGGTTGCCGGGCAAGTGTCGCCTTTGCATCTAGATGGTTTTAAGCTTTTAGTAATATCAATAGTGTCAGAGATGGAAAGTGGCGAGAATGAGAATTTATTGATCTCCACTGAGGGAAGTGAAGTTGCCTGGGTTTGGTTGAGGCTGAGTTTAGATTTGTTTAGTTCTATTTTTCGTTGAAGTAATGAGATTCTGTCTGCCAAGGGATTTTGAATGTTGGAAACCCAAAATGTTTACTTATATTGTGCGCACTTTCAGAATGGTGCCTGATCACCACCATTTCTGCATAGTGTAGTACATCCCTAGATTATTTGTTCAATGTACAGTTGTGTGTACTTAGTGGATGTATATTGAGTGCATTTATTGATGTTTAAATGCAAGTATTGCATATTTATTCTGAAAATGTACAGGTGTATGTACTGAGTGGATGTATATTGGGTGCATATATTGATGTTTAAAGGCAAGTATGGCAATACCTGCTTAAACTGTTGAGGTTGTGTTGTGTGAATGTGAGTGAATGTATGTAGTGACATACATGATGATGAAGAGAGTGCGTTTGATAAGTAGCGTGTTGTACCCTGTAGGAGATTTGGAAACTTTACCACCCCCCCTTTCCAACACAAACACTTTCCCATACCATGAAAAACAGCGGACTAACCATAAAACATTTTACTTGACATGTCCCGACACAAGGGTCAGGCATATTCAGGAAATTAACCACAATCACACACACCTGACGGCCCTTTCCTTTCCCCACAGAGATAAAAGGTGGCGCACGAGAGAACAATACGAGCAAGGCAGACCACACAACGGGAGAGCTAACTCAGCACGGCAGTTCAAGAGGAAGAGAAAGACGGCGTATATTGAAAGGGTGATAAGGAGAGAAGCGACCTTGCCCTTTCCAATCAAGGCCTGTGAAACCTCTGCAGAAGGTATCGTAAGACTGTGAACAAGAAACAGTGTGTGTTGCAGAAGATGTCAACGGTACATGGGGCACTCTTATGCTGATAACTAAGTGTAACGCTCACCTGGTATCCACGGGGACGTCACTCAGCCTGTTCTGACCTCTTATGACCTCAAACCCTTCCCTGGAGGCTATTCGACTGGAGACTGGGCCTGAAACACAGGATTGGTAAAGTTTAACTCCCTATTGTCTCTGTGTGCTTGAACCTCTCCTTCCCCGGGGTCCAACCCTTCCCTTTGATCCACAGCTCACCTTGTTTTTTTTCTTGGATAGTGTGCTCTCCGTCCTGCTTTCAGCGCAGAGGCGCGTTGGTTGATGCGGGCTCGTTGCTGCCTAGTTACTTCACTGGCAAGAGTCCGACAGGTAAGTATAATGAGTCTTTTGAACAGTTCTCTAACTTTGTTCCTTTCCTTCCTTAGATGATGGCCGGCGTCCGGGGATGGCGGAGTGCTGCTGAGATGAGTAGCGCTGAAGGTGAGTGAGAGCGCGATGCACCCCTTTCATATTTGCATTGAACTGAGATCTTTTTCTGTGTCTTTTAGGTGCTGCGACGTTTTGAGCGTGGATGCCGGTTATGAAGAACAAATGCGGTTGGTAAGCACGGTATGCGGCGCCTCTAGATGTTTCCATGCTAACCTGGAGTGTCTTTTCCCTCTTGCAGATGGATGAGAAATTCCAGAGACAGAGTTCCCCCAGAGCGGCTGGGATTCAGGTAAGCGTTTGTAGCTCGTACAGTATTTAAAAATAAGCGAAGATTGCAGAATGCTTACTAATGCCTTTTTTCTGTTCTTTTCCCTTTTCCTTAGGAAGCGGCATGCCGGGATGGGAATGACACCGCCGAAGATGCCCGCAGAACAGAAGGAGCGATGAATGATGGGCAGAAGCGCTGCAAGGTAAGGCTGTTCCTAACGGTGTTCTTGTTTTCGCAGGAGCTGAGTGCAGAAGAAAGATGCAGGCCTACTGGAGACCGATCCAAACACGGTGAGTGTCACGCTGCAGGTGCAGAAAACGCAAAGCATGTTTCTCAGCCTGGGTGTGGCTTAAATAGTCTCTGGGTATCCCAGGTGTCTCTGGGCTGAACCACACCCAAAAGACTAGACTGCACATGCAGTTCTGGGAACCGAAATATGTGGGGGCATCCATCTTGTCCCCATCAATGCACTACAAGTCCAATCCCCAATGTTATCCTATGAGAGTGAGTGAGTCTGGTACCACAAGCGCCAAGTCTGACTCCAAGTGGGTTTTTGGAGGGATGGAGAGGCCCTTGAGGGCCATGTAGATGATCATGGCCTGGCTCCAGCCTGACATCTTGGAGGGCTGGGGACATGAGGGGCAGGAATCATGACACTAAGCCAGGGAGAGACGCTCACCACTGTGGTACCGACCTTGACTCCAGAGAAAAGTAAAGCCAAGCGGTTTATCACAGCCAGTGAGTTGAGGGGAGAGCCGATAAGAAACCGAACTGTGTTGAACAAAAGTACCAAACAGCTAATTGAGGAAAGTACAAATAACTGTTTATGTGAGAGGGGGAAAACAGCTACAGAGGAGTGAGGCACCACGTGGGTGCTCACTCAGGAGACACTGGGAAACTACCCTATTTTTGAAACTACCATTATCAGAAGCACTCGGGAAAGGGTCTACAAAGGGGTCAAAGTGGTCATACAGGGGTCTAGTAAAATCATCTGACAATCGAAAGTCTTTGACCGGCAGATGATTGTGAAGCTAAGGGAAGTGAATCCTGCATTGTAAAAAACGTTCAAGAAATTGTGTAAATTAGCAAAGTTGGCAAGAGTAAACTTTACAGAGGGATGCAGATAAAAGGGGGCCAAGCCAGAAGTCTCAATGAATAGTGTGTTGACAAGAGTGAACCCGGCAGAGGGATGTCCACAGTGAACTGTTTAAAAGGACATTAAGATTCATGAATGTCACAGATGAGATTGTGTTGGAAGCCGTACTGAACCCGACGTAGGGAGGCTAACAGTCGTGAAGGGTCTGAGCCCGCAAGAGGGGGACCAAAGGTGAAAAGCCATCACCCATCAATTCATGAATGCAATAGAGAAAAGTACAATGAGGAATTATTTTGAAAACATGCCAGAGTTAATCCGACAGAGGGAGGCTGATAATCAAGAGTGATCTGAGCCCAGAAGAGGGGGACCTAGGGGTGAAAAGTTATCGTCCAGGTAGAACTAGAGACTATCAGAGAAGAACTTTGGAAGTTTTTGGTAACCTTTTGTTTATTATTTTGAGTTCATCAGACCCTCGGAAATAAGAAGCTTATATACCTAAGGACCTGACATTGCTAAGAACTGTTGTGGATCTAAGCTCAGAAGATGGGGGTCCAGGGTTGAAAAGCATCACCCAACATGCAACGAGAAAGGAACTTTTGTTTATTACTTTTCTTGGAACACATCAGGTCCTCGGAGGCAAGAGACATTTTGTAGAAAAGAGACTTAACCACCAAAGGCTCTGATAGCTGAGAATGGAACTGTTAACTTTTGCTGGGAAAGCTCGAGCGTGTGCTGTGCTCCAGAGTACCGCCTACCCATGCTCAAGACGTGGGGAATGGAACCCCGACTACCGCGTCCTGACTTATTATTTGTGAACACTTTTTTCTTTCCTGTGAATCCTATCCCACACTTTTTATTTGTATTTAGCGTAAGGATTGGCAATAGGTTTTTCTTAGTATAGGCCCTTATATTTGACAAGACACTACTAGGACTGTCTTATTATTATTTGATGGTTTTAGCTTTCTCCCATCTTAGATTTAAGTTTAGATTAGGTGTTTTTCCAAAACCCATATACAATTTAATAAACACCCTTGAACTGTGATTACTTGTGTCTGTCTTTACTGTTGCCACCATGAGTTCCTTACAAGTTGCAGTGGATCATGAATTGATCCCTAATATGCTCATCAAACTTTTCACCGAATTTGCAAGACAAAGCCAAATGGCGCAAAGCGGTGACTTATTCTTCCACATTTTCTCCCTCTTTTTGGAAACGTACCCCAAAATTGTAGCGTTCCAGAATAGTGCTAGTTTTAGGGTGGAAGTGTTTGTCAAGTTTCAATCATGCTATTTCGAACTCATTAGAGGGATCACCATCTCCTTGTTCACTAAGTGGCTGCAATGTGTCCAAAAGTTGTTGACCCTCATAGCCTAGGAAGTGTATCAAAAAGGAAACTTTTCTGTCTGTTGATACTGCATTTCCACACGTAGCCTTCACATAATGTAGGAAGCCTTTCTTCCACTGGCCCCACTTTATCGTCACCAGACCAGGCGAAGCCATTAACGTGGCAGGACCTGGTACACCAGACATGGCCATGGCAGTATTTTGAATGAAGCCCGGTGAGATTACAAGCCCTAATAAACTTTTTCTCACTTTGGATTCAACCGGAAGCTCGTTGGGTTGATAGCGCTTTCTCAATATGTTCACAGTTATAGTCAGTACTAATTCAAATGTTATTGTTTGTACTTTAACATAGATCGCTGCATTACCCTTTGTGTGCACAATGTATCTGACTGTTTACTAATGCTAATCGCTGGGTTGTCGTAACGTTCTTGTCCTTTGGCACTGCTGTTTTACGGTTGTCATGGCAACTACGAACAACAATGGAGTCTGTCGCGTACTGTAAAACGCCATAGGGACCTTTACTTAAAAGTGATGCAGACGCCAATGTTAGATTCCCCAACTTCTATGTGGCATCCTTACCATGTTAAAGGTTTTGTTAGGAGGCAGCCCGAACCTCACGGGAACAAGGAATTGCCAGCAGGAGGTGTTACACTCCACGCCCTTCAACGCATTTTTACGGCGATCAACTCCTAACGAAACATTCTCCTCTGCATTGGGGCAACGCGCTCCAATGTCGTTTCTCTCGGGTGTTAAGAAGAAGGAAGGAGGAGGAGAGCAGGTGATTCTGCAGGCGAGTGAGGAAATGAGTGAGGAAGTGGAGAGAATGGCAAGCCAACAAAGCAGGGGAAAAGGCTCTAGTATAAGGCAACAGAAAGAGGACGGAAATCATCAGGTAGAGGCACAATTAAGGAGAGCATGTACTCATAGATGGGTGAAACAGGGCAGTATGCTCAAGGTGGTCAAGACGGCAAATCTGAAGACATTGGGGATCTGTGGAAGAGTGGGGAAGTGGGATCTTGGTAAAGGGGAAAACAGGCAATTCCCTTTGCCAAGCATTTCTTCACTATGCCTCTGAGTGAGTCCTCCCTATCAGTCAAAAATGTAGGCATTAAGACTGCATCATGTGGTCAACTACAGTGCAAAATGGCCTCCCAAGCTGGCATAGGAATGCGGGGCTGGGCTAAGGCCATGAGCAGATGCAGGCTGCTTCAGGCCTTGGTAGAACAGTTATACCCAGTTATACCCCTCTTTAAAGGGATCCCACAGCCCTCCAATATGCCAGACTTATTTCCTGGGCAAATAACTCAACCTTTCCAGGGGGCAACGAGTGAAAACCAGAAACAGAAAACATCCCGGGCAAGGGGGGGTAGGATCTTTTATCACCCCATTGCTGACTACTCCCTATGCAAAGTCTAAATAAATTCAAGAATTTCCCTTTCTATATTTTCTCCTTAGTAATCTGCATCAGATTAGCCCCAAGTGGCTTTTTTCAATGGCAACCTATACCCGCCCCCATCTATTTGCTCCCCCACCATCTCAGCCTTCTTTTGCTTTCTCTTTCCTGGCGGTTGTCACTGGATTGCCTGCACCCTTATTTGCACCTCCGTGTTTTGCACCAGTTTCTAAATGTCCACCTGCTGTCCTCTTCTATTAAGTCCACTGCCCCTTCCTTTTAGAAAGCAACCACTGCTTTTCCGTTCTGCTCCCCACTTCTGGTGGCATCGCCCTTCTTTTCTTATGATTGTCCTTGCCCATCCTTCTTTCCCAAGCAGTAAGCCATCCAGCTGCACGAAAAAGCCTTCTCCTTTTTGCACTGTGCCTTCTCCTTTTCACCACATTTTTGGGGATACATCCATTTGCAAGCTGCACGTGAATCCTGCTATATGGAAAAACTAACATCATGCCCCCCCCATGTTCGTTGCAAACTCTCTCCATTTGCTTGCCCCAATCATACTGTCTTCCTTTACTGCTTTAATGCTCCTTGCATTACCAATGGCCCACCACCATGGGCACACTTCCTTTGTTCCTCCACTAATTGTTCCAATAAAAAGAGCAGAGGTCAGCTTACACTGTTCGTTCAAAAGAGTTTCTTGCTGAATCACTGTTAAACATGTTTTTTTGTATTTTATATTTTTATTTCGCTTTTAGTTTGCATCAAGCAAACCTTTAACAACAAGACAAAAAATACACATTTTAATTTGATAAAAACAATTAATCAATAAATTCCTCATTTCAAGATATAAACCCGCTATAAAATAGTACAAAATATAGCATTTCATATTTCACATTCTATATGAAAAATAAATGTGAAAAACAAAATACCACAAAGGAGTAAGGAGTGAAATACATCGGTCATAAAAGCAAGACATTAAAAAATACTCAAATGTCCTAAGTTATCTTTACATAATCACTTGTTTTAAAAATCTTATTGCAGCTAAATACAGGGACAAATAATGTCCACTAACAATCATCGCTCACCAAATATGAGAGGTGATAAAAGTATACTGTCTTAAAAATCTACCAAAATAGCAGATTCTCATTTCCACGAAGAATGAACAATCGATTATAAGGTGTCTAAGTGTCTCCATTAAGAGGATGTTCTTACAAAACCTACCACCGCGCTGGTGGGCACTCCAACCAGCTCTCCACCCTTGCACTTCTCTCGTTGGCGGGAGATTAAAGCAGAATCTCTTAATCTCCTAAACTCAATATCCGGATATTTCAATAGGAATTTGGGAAGTCGGTCAAATGGTTTTACTTCTTTTTTAACGTTAAGGAACATTTTGTAAGAATTGCATTGATCCAATCTTGTTGCCATCCTCTCTCTTTGGCCTCTTGTGGATTTTACTGTCTGTTCATTAGTACCTGAAACATTGAAATGTTCCAATCATTCTGACTTCCACACCACAAAAATGGCATCGTTTCCAGTAGTGAATACCTTAGCCCAGGTGGTTAACACGGAGGAATCGTCAGCTAGCAGGCATGTTCGATATTAACATGTCTGCAATTTAAAATTGTGGGAATTCCAATGTTCCCAAAATGATCTTTGTTTTTATGCAAATCGCAAGGCTTGGGGTCAGTGACGAGATACTGTCTTGCGTGACTTGGAGAGGGGTCCCTGAGTAATTGTTTTCCATTTCCAGCACTGGTTCTTAAGGTTTGGTTTTTGCAGTGAACTTTTGCAATACGGCTTCTGTAGGAACTCGAGTTGGGAGAGAATATCGGTATATGAGAATAATCAGCATATTGGCTCAGATGACTTGTGGCGGCACATGACCCATCACATGACCCATGCGTCCGGGTGGAGCTTGTTAGAGGAGTGTATGAGATCTCAGTCGTTCTTGTTGGTTCAGAAGAGAATGGTGGGGTTCATGGTTAATGTCCTACAATGGCACACAGAGGTGTTGCTAAGGGTAAGCTGGGGGTTGGGGGGGGAGCTATAGCCCTGGGTATTTTGGTTGTAGTCCCAGATAGAAGCTAAGGGTCTACAACCAGAAGGCTAGCTAGCCCCGAGTCCTGACAGTCCCGACATTAGCGTAGCCCCGGATCTTTTCCCAGACCCAGCAACACCCCTGATGACAGACAAAAAAGGAATGCCCCCAAATGACTGGGAGTGACAGACATGGGTCGAGAAGGTAATGTCTATAATAGAATAAATGGGAAGTATTGAAATTATGACCGTCGACATCATGAATTTAAATCATCTTGTTTAAATCAGATTACACCAAAAGGTCCCAGAAGAATGTATTTGCCACTCTACCCATACTCATTTCGTACACTCCATATTAACTCTATCACACTCCACGCAATACAAGGCTACTGCAGACATTACAGACAGACAAACAGCACGATGGTCTATCCTGGGCTGGAGCGAATGGTGAACAGTGTCCCAGACAGCTGGCAAAGCTGCATGTGTAATACAAGCGACAAAGATAAGGGTTCCTAAGGATCGACACACATCTCATTGCAGCAAAATTCATCTTTCCCTTCTCCCTTTACTCCCACAAACCGGCACCCTGCCCCGCCGTTTTCTTTCAAGAGCGTGAAGCGCCAAGAGGGCCTGGAAATAGCAGTGGTTGCACTACATTAGGCTCAACAGCATGATATCAAAACATATTCTGCTCTCAGTGTGCAGGGTCGAGTGCCTGCAGCTGAATGCCATGCAATTGCTCAGGGCTTCTCCCCAGAGACTCTGCGGGAAGGGGGTGGCAAGGGGGGGGGGGCGTGCTCTACGTGTCTCCACTTATTTATTAATTCACTTTTAATTGCATGTGAATCGTTCCTCCGGGAGGGTCCCCTGGGGGTGGAGGGCGGGGAGGGGAGCTGGCAAGAGCTACATTCTTTACGGACTCGTGAAAATGTGCAGGATGAGGCCTGCTGAAGGGGCCTGGCGTGCCTTTTTTTCCGAGCATACGTAACAGGTTTTTGCGCTCTAGGTATTTTGCTCCGCCTCATAAGGTTTATTGGTGTTTTTCTTTCTTTGGGAACTTTCCACCAGCGTGTTGAATGTGTGTGTGTGTGTCTGGCTCAACGTGTCCCCCTCTGTCGGCAAAGAAAGGTTTGTGTGGATTGGGGTCTGCAGATGAGGCGCTGGGGTGGATTGGGGAGGGGTCTGGGGGGAGAGGTCTCTAGAAATCACTATTAGGTGGGGCACACAGGGGCATAAACAGAACTGCGGAGTCACAAGCCTAATATTAGTGCCCATCGAACAAATTGGTTTAACTAAGCATGTGTCTTACAAGCTATTGTTTTTCATTAAAAACATATTGTGAAAGTTCGAAATAAGTTGAAGACATGAAAAAGTCTGTGTCAAGCTAACATACACTCTAGCGAGGCAAGTTACTGTGAATAGGTGCAAAAAGGCCTGAAGATGATAGTATTATCTTCTTCCGTAGCTGTTGATGGCACATTCCTACTGCTTCTAAGCGCTCTAATGGGTGTAATTATTGACCCATTCAGTGGTACTCAATTTCTCGAGTTCGGAAGGATGAGGGGTTGAGTCGGCCCCTGGAATAATTCAAATATGTGCCTGTAGGATGCACACAGATGTCAGGTGTGTAAGCACTAAAATAGGGCAAATGTATGTCTTCACATGTATTCCTTGACCTGAAAAAAAATCTTAGCACGCTGCTCATGCTGTGCAATCCCTATACTGGCGACCACTGTAGCAAAGAATGACCTTTGAAACTTTACGCTTGACCCCCAGTTCATCAAATACCTGTGCAAACTCGAACTCACTCCCCTTTAATACTCTTCTCAGAATCGGATATCCAGCTTGGAATGGAACATCACTGTGGCATCAACCAAGGAAAAACATTTGGAGAAACACACTGTACCAACCAATAAATTACAAGCTGAGAGAGTCAGTGTGTGAGTGAGTCAGTGAATTTGTGGGTTGTAGAGCTTTCACAGCTGCTACCCATGTTTTACGTGCTCAGAACGGGAGGAAGCTTGTACTCAGGTTGTCTGTGCTGCACTAACCCTCAATTGTTTTCTTGCTATTAGGGAAGATAGTTACAATAAACCTGCCTGTGCTGCACAGTATATCACCACTAATGAGCAGTGCCCCTGGATTCTCAAACACTCCTAACGGTTGTAAAATGTTAATTATTGCCTCTCACAGTATTACACTTTGGTTGTGATAACATTGTGGTAATGGAGAGGAGAGTTGCAACAGTATTGGCCACGCCCCCAACAGCCCCACCTGTTCCCCATCACAATCGGAAATATAAGCTAAGAAAAGTCCAGTCCACCATTAACAAAGCATTAAGAGCCATGTAGTTGCTGTTAAGAGTAGAATAGATAGTGTGACATGAGCAGGGCATCAGGTAGCGCACTTATTATACACGAGTGTAGAGAATAATTAAATGTCAACACACACAAAGTACACGTAACTGACATGCAGACACACGTAGACACGAAGAGCATGCAGAAATGAAAAATAATTGCATGAAGACATGAAGAATATTTGCACGTAGACACGAAGAACACATATATCAAAACATGAAGAACACTAAGGTGTAAGAAACAAAGGGCACAACATGGCGGGAAGTGAACCAAAGTTCAGCATATTTACACTAAACCCAAAAGGGCTCAATTCTGGAATGCTGCAGCCAGAGACAAAATTGCTTAATACACAGTTTTCTGGGCTCATGGAGCTCAGACAGTAGCCCCCAGCAACCAAGGTCAGTGTGCCGAAGGGAGTTTGGAATAGAAAGCTGAAAACTCACCAGATAACATTTCCCAGGGCACACAGCCCAATTATTATAGTCAATAAGTTTCAGTTGGTAGCGGTGAGAAACACACAAATCCATGAATACCAGGTTCAAGTAGATAACTTGTCAATTGCTTGTATAACAAATGAATAGACAGTGCCCCAAGTGGCTGCCAATTGAAACCACACACACAATAGAATAGCAGAAATTCCATCAAATAGACGAAATTGAAATAGTGGTCCTATATTATGTGATATGATAGTTTATTTATATAGCGCCTATACACAATGTGTTTCAAAGCGCTTCAAGGCAAGGGAGGAAACAAGGGAAAATACAACGACATTCTTACAGGCCATGAACAATAAGGATGTGAAATTAACTATCGTTCTCGGCCTGATGACATTTCAGATAGTGCAAGAGCTAAGACATAGATAAGGAAGGGAGGGGGAGAGTGGGAAGGAAATGGAACCAGACAGGCGACTACCGTACTAGGCCTGACGACATTTCTGGTAGAGCCGTAGGAAAACAAAAGGTGAGGGAGAGGGGTGCAGAAAGAGAGGGGAGGAACAAAACAAGCAACTATCATACTAGGCCTGACAACGGTTCAGATAGTGCTGGAGGGAGGGGGGGGGGTGACACAGTAAGTGGATGGGGGAGCGACAGACGAGGTTGCTATCATACTAGGTCCAGGGACCATTCTGATAGAGTAAGTGCATAGAAAAAAGTAAGGGGAGGAGGGGAGGAGATAGGAAAAGGGAGAGGGGAGGAGAGAACAGAGAGTAAGCAGTCAAAAAGAGTGGAGAAGCAAGAGGCGAGAGCGAATACAATTGCAGAAGTCAGTAGTAACACATAGGGCCTCATTACAAGAGTGGCGGAATAGGTTAAAGGGTGCCGCAAAAGGATGCAGACCCGTTAACACCATTCCACCACATTACGAGGTCCACAGTGGTGGAACCAGACGTGCAGAGCGGGTCCCGCGAGGGGAAGAGGGAGCTAACAACGGGCCGGTCGTAATCTGCCCGTTGTTAGCTCCCTCCCCCAATCCCATTCAGCCCTATGGGGGTTGAATGGGAATGGGGAAGGTCTGGGCCCGGGTTCCTGGAGGGAGGAATTACCGGGCCCTCTGAACTCAAAATGGCCCGGTAATTCCCCATTCTGGGGACCCGGACCCGATTTTGGCGGCAGCCATGCCGCCAATAGCAGCATGGCTACCACCAAATCGTAATGAGGCCCATAATGTTGCAAGCCAGGATACAAGATGAAGATGGGAACAGCATGATTCAGGGCCACCATGAAGTCAAGATGCAAAAGAAGTCCACCATGAGAGTTGAGAAAGGGTGACACACCGTGAATCAATGAAGTCCATAAAATTAAAATCCAGCATTGGCCACAAGACGGTAATGGTGAAACCAGAATGTATCAGGTTAGACTCCTGTGTGCAGGAAGGGGGAGGGAGCACAAGGGAACAACATGGGGGGAGAAGAGAGGGTGGGAATGTCCTGAGAGTTATATAGTTAAATATAGCCAAATACATATGTCCTAGGGCATAATTACCTGCACATTTGCATTTTACAACACTTCCTACATTGCCCTTCTACTGCCATCAGAGCATGTCCAGCAGCCATTCATTTTGCTGGAGGATTGTGTCTCCATGTGTGAGTGCTGGAGTTTACCTCCCTTTGCTGGAGACTCCCGCAAGTTGCGGGAGACTTGGCATGTCTGTTTTGATGTGGGGAAATTAGGATGTCTAGAGTCTACTGTGGGTTGGTTGAATTATCAACAAAGGCTGCTTGTTTTTTTATAATTTAAACTGGCATGCAGTATGTTACTAAGCTTTGTGTCTGAAACAATGGTAGTTTATGCCAGAGCCAAATAGATGGCCACCTGCCATTTCCTTAGTGCATCCAGACACAGATGCAGCATGCCAAGGCCACGAACAAGAATGACTTTGAAAACCCAGGCCTGGGAAGGTGTGGGGAGAATCTTTTTTAACTAGATTATAGTGGTGCACCCATCTCTTCTTCCTCACCACAAAACTTGTCACCACTTGAAAGTGGCCAGGGCCGATGAGCTAAATTCTGTCCAATCACCAATGTGGTATTGTGCCAACCAGTTAAATGTTAAGTAGAACTGTACCATTGTAGGAGTTTAAACTTAGGAAGATCCACTAGTTATAGAAGAACTACTTATAATGAATTTTACTTATAGATAATCATGTATCCTATATTCTACTGTCCAATACATGTCTAGAATAGAAGTTTTAAGATAATAGCTAATTGTGACATCATTTATGACACATTTTGAATATAAAAAGTTGTTGCTCCTGTTATCATTTTGAGATTGTATTTCATACGCTCTCCCAGTGGGTATTACCCAATTTGATCGATTTTAGTGGATCTAATGGTAGATCAGGCCGAATTCGGCTAGTACCATTGGATCGATTAGAATTGATCAAATTGGGTAATCAATACCAAAAATGAGGAGCAGGGGTTGCAGAGGTGTCCCCCACTCCCCATGTTTGGTATTGATGGCCTTGGGGGGTAGCAGGGGTGTCCCTTGTTTCCTGAGGATTGGAGGTGGGGGACTAAAAAACATGTTCTAGAAACGAGAAAAGGGGACCCTGCAGCCTCGGATCCAACCCGCTTTAGAGAGACAGAACTGATGCCACAGGGTCAGGAGAGTTGGCAGACGTCCAAAAGGTAAGTGGGGGTGGGGCATGTATTAGGGGGATCGGGCATAGATTTGCAGGGTTTGGCCGCAGTAAAATTGTATTCCCTGCTAAACTGACTACAGTCAATTGCGCCACAAACAATTCTGCCACGGCTAAATCACGTAAATCCCTCCTAGTGGCTGTTTGTTTTTTAATAAAGCTGGGTTTTCTCGTGCACCTGATTATTGACATTGATCCTTTATTGACCAATTTGGGCCTATCTTAACAACATGTTTGCAGTTGTGTGTCCAGTGGTATAGCCAGCATTACTTGCCAGGGTGAGCTTGCTCATTTTACATATGGGCCTATGACAAAGACTCTTGCAATAAAAGGAGATGCATTTATTTTATCATGCCGGACCAGGACACATTTTTATAGGTCATTCTATACTTTTAACAAGTTTAAAGACACAATTCAACCAAATGCCCAATTCTATTGTTCTAGAACACAAAGTGATGTGAGCCTATTATACTTCCAAGATAATGCAACAGAAGAAAATGAGTGATAAATATACCTGCTTCAAGTCATTATTCTTCAAGTGCATGCAGCTTGTTCTTTGTGTGACAAAACGTGTGAAATACTAAAAAAAATCACACCATGTTTGTATGTTTGATATGCAGAAATTTTGGAAATAAACTAAGCAGTATAAAAAAAGGGCTTTTCATTTGTGATTCACTTTGTACTCTTGGAAGGTTATATTTTCTAAGTGGCATGTGTTTAGGCTTTGAGACCAGAGGCCCCCACTGAATTGTAAATAAGGCTTCCAGTTTTAAGTTTTTACTGATTTTTACACATAAAAACAGACGTCAATCAATCTGCTTTCTGTCTGTATTTATTTAGAAAAAATTGAAAAACAGGTCATTCTGTCTGGTTCGCTATGATGTCAATCATGCATCGTAGGCCAAACACATTGCAGATTGGCAGCATGCAGCATCTAAAGTTGTATAAAATAGCATTTAAGTTCTTTAAATTGCTGACAGCATACATTTTAAGGCAGCAGCAGTCACAGGAGCAACCATTTGCTGCTATGCAAAAAATTAAGCTAGCAATTCTTTCGGATATTGCTGCATGTGGGCTAAAAAGACTGCCCCAGAGTGACACAGATGGAGAGGTCATGCTAGGCCCCATTGTGAGAGTGAAGCTGGCTAAGTGTCGAGTTGCATTGAAATATAAAGGCCAGTACAAAACAGTGATTTTAACATAAAGCCTAGTGAATGGGGGAGATTGGGACTCTCTCCATTTTGTTAGAATGTACAGGCACTCAGTCGTAGAAAAGTGAGACTTAGAATTGGAATATTGTTAACTGTGTCCAATGGATTCCAAGGACATGCCGCACTGCAGATGCTAACTTCATGTAAGGGCACATGTGACAGATTAAAGACTGTAGAAATGCACAAGGAAGGAAATAAATACATTTGAAATACGGTGCATTTGGAAGCAAAAAATGAGGAATGATGCCTTATATTTGAAAAATAAAGTCAAGTGACAAATTGCCTTCACGAGGTATAAGGAGGCTTAATTTCAGCACATAATATGGCAACATTTATATTTTTTTATTGTTTTTGCATACATGAACACTGGTTCCTATGTAACTGGCCTATCTGTGTGCACTAGATTAATAGTGAATCTACCTCTATTCTAATGTAGTAAATGTAGAAGAAAATAAAGATTGTATTTATGAACAGTAGGCTTAGATATAATGTTAAAATGATACATGTAAGCACATCTTGTCGATTTAAAGCTTAATTTTCTGAAAGATGGGTGCAGCTGGTGTTTTTCCCACTAAACTCAAAGGTCTGTGCCTTTGAAAATTTGAACTCAAGACCTTCGGCTGAAGTCCCATATGGGAAGAAGTTCTTGTCAATTTAAATGCTAAGATATGCAAAGAAGTAGATTGACATTATGGGATTTATAGATAACACAACCAACAGAAATTGCCTTTAAGGTCGGGTTCCACATTAATGGTGCTTAAGCCCTGGCCAAAGCTCTTTGAAGCTCAGGAGAAGAGGGTAGAATACAAATTGGCCTGAGCAAAGGGCTGGTCACATGTTTAAGGAGAAATAGAAACCTAAAAATTGGTGGGGGCCAGTGTATGAGTGAAAAACTGGAGCACCTATGATACAGTGCCATTTATTAAACATTGAATACATTGTTTCATGTAAAAAGGACATCTTGGTGTCCTATCGAGCCCACAAGGGTTAATTTTAAACTTTTTTGATTTTGGAATTTTCATAAATCTGAGGAATTGGAAATATTGATAGATTAATAGACAATGAAATTAATGTTGGAAGTATGTAGTGTCAGAGTTGTAACTATTTTGGCACAGCAGCAAACCGCAAAACATTGTGGCTCTGCACAGGAAGGGTGTGTCGAAATAAAATTAGTAATCCAAAAATATATAAATATTTGTAGTTATGAGTAAAATGTGCATAGCTGCCATGTTGTTAGGTTTTCAGAACCCAAAAAGGTAAGCCCTACATGTCATTTTGGGATGCCAACTCTTTCTCCTCCCTCAGCCTATATCATACACATCCCCAACTCCTATTAGCAGCCAATGGGCATCTTGGTGGGAGGTGAAAAGAGAGTGCTAGCCAATCCTTACTGTGGGAATTATTATGATATAGGAGTGTCATCAGCTTATAAGAGGTACATTTTTTGCATCAGAACAGGGCTTTTCTACTTCATTCTGAGATGTGGCCTGCTGCCATACACTTGCAAGCAACAACTAGAAGAGAGGCCTCAATCCTTGCATTGGAGACAGTGACAGGGAAATCTAGAAGCTAGCTGGGACCCAATCAGAGGAGCCAGAGGGAGTCTGGGTGCAGTAGAAAATCCTTGACTGAAAATCCTAGACTGTGCTGTCCTCAGAGGAGCCCTGCTGTTTTTCCCTGACCAAAGCATCCCATGTAAGTAGAGATATCCTAAATGCCTTCAAAAGTGTGATGGAGAAACTGCCAGCCTTAATCTCCATCTTGCAAAGCGGGTAGGGGGTGTGATACTGGGAAGGCCCTTGGCACATTGTAATAAATCAGATTCAGATTAATTCTACTATAGAAAATCACCCTATCCATTTAAATTGAATTGTGTTGGGAAAAGCCAGCCTTAATCCTTTCCATTAAAATGTGGGCAGAGGGGAGGATGTGTAGATCCTTAGCGCATTGAATTAAAGTTAAATCAATTATTAATTTTTTTTATTATTATTTTTTTGTATTTGTTATGGCTGAAATAAACAGCCTTTCAAATATTACATAATTAAACAGCATTGGTTACAAAATTAATTAATTAACACCAAATCTGACAGTTAAAATTTAAATATAAAAACATAAATCAATTTTCAAGGTGCATTACCTACATTACACTTATCAATGATAATTTAACATTCAATACAAATTGACCTCAACTTTCAGGTATTAGCGTATTCCCCTTGAGTTCCTACTAGGTTCAATGATTGCAATAATGTAACCATAGCTATGGTGACCAAAACTCAGTGACAGTCAAATAGTGCTCTCCATAATTTATCAGAGTTTGTAATAATAAAATTTGCAAATAAGTGAACAAAATAAATTTTTGTCCTGGCATCACGTAATGCGGGACATTCAGAGATGAGATGCTTATAGTCTCTGGTTGAAATATATTTGCGCAAAATCTACACAAGTTCTCCTCTTTGCTAATTTTTTTCCTAATTTGGAGAACATAATTTGCATGCCACAGATTCAATCTGTACCTCATAAATAGACTTCTTATTGTTGGATCGGAAAACATAGTCATATATGGTTCAGTCACGTACAAACTCTTTGGCAGAAAGTCATGCTCTTTAAACAGGTGTAATTTAGTACAAGATTGTCTTGTTCTAATCCAATCTGCAAACCAGAGTTTTTTTTCCGCTCTATTCGAATTAGAGATTAGCAAGGAGTCTACAATTCCCACAGATTGTAGAGAATCTTGGATTTGTATTCTCCACATTTGTATTTTAGCATGCTTAGTTATAATTACATAACTTGATGTAATACTGATTAGGGAATTTTCCCTATGCAACAGCAAATACTTCCTGTAGAGAGAGCACAGTTTTCCATTGATACTTAGCATGCAGTGAAACTAATCCCAGTTTGTGTTGAACAGCGCACATTGGGACTGATCTCCAAAAGAGACCCTCCATCCTTATCCAGTATATCTCTGGTTGCCATGATCTGGTCTCCGCACCATACGTTAGAATAGATATCACTTTTTGATTATAAAAGATGATTGGCTTTAATGAACATTTTCCATATTTCGCCAGTATAATGCAGGCTTGAGAAATGGCAGTTCTCAATTTTCTTTGTAAATCAAAATTATAGCGTTTGTCCGAAGGATGGTTACCAGATATTAATATTTTTGGACCAAATGTAACTGATTTTCTTGAAGTAGCCATCTAAATGTTGTTTTATTCTTAACCAGCCTCTCCCCTTCAACCATGATTTTACATTTAGATAGGTTAACCTTTATTAAGTTTGTATTTACACATTTGCCCAACTTGGTAAGGAGCGCCTGCAACCCCCTGGCCGTTTTTGCCAACATCACAAGGTCGTCGGCATAAAACAGCCAGGGTATCAACTGTGTCCCCAAACTGGGCGAATCAGAGGTGACATCAGCAAATCGATATCGCATGTCTGCGATAAAGAAATTAAAAGGGTGGACACAAGTATACACCCCTGCTTAAGACCTCTATAGTTTGTTATTGGGTCCGACAGGGTACCATCCAGAGTAAGACGGATCTGGACAGTAGTCTGGGAGTGTAACTGATACATCCAATAAATCAGTTGATCAGGGCAGGCGGCACTGGCTAACTTATCGATTAAGTGTTCTCTAGGCACCAAATCAAATGCTGCCTAGAAATCTATGAAGGACATATGCAGGGGCTGCTTTCTTTGCAGTTCCTGTTGTTTGATGGCATGCATCATATGTAGGTTCATTGTGGTTCCTAAACCTGCCACACATCATGTTTGATTTGGATCTTGTAGATCATTTCTCGAAATCCATTGGTTAAACTTTCTCTATATAAGTCTGGTGAAAAGCTTCCTGGGGACATCTAACAATGTGATATGTCTATAATTTCCGGAGTTACTCCAGTCCCCCATCTTATATATAGGGATAACAATAGCTTTACGCCAGGACACCGGAAGATGTCACGTTTGGATCATCTGGGAGAATACCACCATTAAGATTTTCACCCATGCCTCAGGATGGGCCTTAATCATCTGAGTTGAAAGACCGTCCGATCCCAGGGACCGGGTGTCATGCCACGGGACTGGAGACGGGTTTCAAGAAATCCGCGATTCACCAAGAGTCTCGCTAAACCTAATGTAAGACGGAAATGCAGCAAAAGAATCCTGCATTTCCGACCTGATTCATGCAGAAGGGCTTGGAAGTTACCTTGGCAACGGTGGATGCCGTTGTCAAGGGGAGGGAGTCGGCATTCAGGAAGCAAACACTAGTCACATGACTTCCTCTTCTTAAACTCCGCCCTGTCCTAAGTTCAGTGCTTCTGATTGAGCTCTTTTTGGTTTACTGCTTCGATCTGTGCCTTGTTGTGATTCTGCTTACGTTTTCTCGGACCTGCATTTTGGATTTCCCTAGTCTGTCTTGGTACTTGGAGCTTCTGGTTTTTTCGACTTACGGCACTCGTCCCTGGACTCGCTACTTGTCTGCTCCCTGGTTCTGTCGCCGCCCACTTGTGTTTTTGATTCAGACTGGATTTTGGCTTGCTGTTCTTGACCCCCTAGTTTTTGACGCCTTTACGGATTTCGGATTTTCCGTGTTTGAGTTCCTTTCTGTACACTCCCTTTTGTGACTCCCACATACTCTTTGTAACAATAACTTTCTCAACCTCGCTTCCTTGCGGGATTGGAGTGGTTCAGCCGCTGCTGCTCCGCGGAATAGTATCAGCCTCCGCTGCATCGTGGGATTAGGAGTTCTCAGCTTCACCTGCACCGTGGGATCCTGCCAGCCTCCGCTGCTACGTGGGAGTGTTGTGTTTTCCATCCTAACCACCACGTAGAATTCGTTGAAGACCTAGACCCAGACTCAGCCTCAGCTGCACCGTGGGAGAGATCTAGCGGAACTATTGTGGTACGGTAACTTGTGCTTCATTCTTATTTCCTTTTTGTTCAGGGAAGTGGGTCATCCCAATCCATACGGGTTAGATAGGAACTTTTCCCTCATGTTTGGCTATCCAAGGGATATTCTTACCTACTCATACTGCTTATCTAACATAGGGGTTAGGCTATTGGTTGTATCATTGATCTCTCAGTTTATTCTGTTCTCACGCAGTGGTTTCTGTTACAGTAAATTTCCATGACTCCTGACTAGAGTTCTTATAGTTCTGGGTCTTGCCACTAACCTCACAGGTTAGTGTAGTAGATATCTTGTTCGTAATTTTTGTTATAGACTTCACGTTATTAATTAATGTATCTTTCTTCACAGCCACGAGGTCTCCAAGGATTCCAGTCTTTCGATTAATCAATCTATCTGGATGTTCCTTTGTACATTCAGAGAGGTATATTGATAGAAAGAATTCTTCCTCTACACTACGGGGTCAAGTTTGTGAGGAAGAATTCTGACACCGGGACAAACTAAGTCTCATGATGTAATAGAGAATGTCATCAATACCAAATTGTAAGGAAATATTGTCGATCAGCGGTGAGTGAGCTACATTACCCGATAGAGGGATGGCCACATATAGGGCCTCATTACGACCCAGGCGGTAAGTTACCGCCTGGGCCGTGACTTTACCACCATGGCGTAAACTACGTTTACGCCATGGTGGTTGGCGGACTTACCGCCCCATTCCGAGGTCGGCGGGGCGGTAAGTCCCCAATCCCCATTTACCCTTCCCCATTCCCATTTTTGCCCCATAGGGCATAATGGGAGTGGGGAAGGCGTTAATTACGCCACCGTAAATTACGGTGGCGTAATTAACTCCATGGTCCCTTAGCGCCATGGATTTTAACACCTGCTAAAAGCAGGTGTTAAAAGCGCCATGGCGCTAAGGGACCTCGTAGTTGGCGGTAAGGGGTCGGCGCAGCTAACGCTGGCGTTAACCCCTTACCGCCAGGGTCGTAATGAGGCCCATAGAGTTTTATAAAATGTTGTCCATACCTCCTCGGGGACTGCATTCACTTGCATGCTCAGCTGCAAGGACTCGTTTGATGTGTTTAAAAGCTCCAAAATGCGGGCTGAGTTTTTAGAAGCCAGTCTTTTTAACATTTCTTCAACATCATGTTGGTACAATAGGGCTCTCCTGGCCTTTGTCCAGTTTTTATGTTGTCATTTTAGAGTTCTTAGCCTAGATGTTATAAGGGAGGAGGGTAAGTATAGAATCTTCCTATTCTCAGCACGGTAAATCACTTTTCTCTGTGCTAATTCATGATCATATATGTGTAATTTATTTGAGCAGATCTTAGAGACCGACTGCACTTTGGTTTTGAAGATTTGCATAACAGCTACATATGCACCATGAGAATAAACAATGTATGGGTACAAATTAATAGATGGAATGAGTAAACACTTATGTAGATCATTTACTGTTCTAGGGGTCTATCTAAATCGATTGTTGCTGTTGGAACTAATAGGTTCTGGGCCAGGGAGGGATGCAGGACCTTTTTAGAGTTCGACCAAGTCCACGTTACTGATAATAGATCGTAATCGCTGGAGGTTTGGGGTTTAATTTCAAGCCGACAAATGTGATTACACAATTTCACATCCGTAAATGCATAATCTAATAGTGCAACCTGTTTTCCTCTCTGCCAAGTATATGCAGGGGGAATACAACCATTTGTCATAAACAATTGTCGTTCTTTCATCAGTGCATTCCAACGTGTTGCAACTGATGTAATCATTTTGTGGGTTATTTTAATACACATGATGTTGAGGTCCCCTACCAGGAAAGTATGGCTAACATAGGGATCTAAAGTTGTGAGATCCAAAAGAGATTTAAGAGCAGTGAAGAAGTCATCATCTTGTATCTCCGAGTAATTCCAATAAATGTTTAATAAAGCTGTACATTGTGTGTCAGTTTTTATTTTAACCAGTTGGAGAAACATGTTCGTAGAGGCCCTCGGTTCTAAGCATAGCTTTGAAGCAGTTTTTACGTCAACCATCAACCCAGCCACTGGCTGGAATCAGGTTTATTGCGTATTGTTCCCAAACAGGGACCTTAATTAGCCAGACTCCCTGTGGGGCAATTATATCATAGTCCCGCAAAAGATTCGACTTAGTATTTTTCAAATATTTATAACCTCTAGTATTCCAAGAGGCCAAGGAACAAGAGGAAAAGTGATCAGGTTGTTAATTCCAATTCTGGTTTGGTCTTTTAATTAGCACTGAGTATGACCTGGGTTCGACTTGTAAATGCATCAATGTGGCTGGAATTGTGTTTAGGTGAGTATCATAATTTGACCTATATTCATTTCCATGCTTGAAGGTTTGTGGGAGGTCTGTGGAGACTTGCTTGATGAGTAGAAAGATTATAACCACACCTGCAACAATGCCACATATCCTGGGATTCTGGTTTGACCAACACCTTTATTACTCCAGGTACATCTATTCAATGATCAGTCACTTTACTATGAGCAGGATTAGAAGATTGTTACCCTCTTTGAACATGAGCAAAACATGTCTAACTAGTCCAGGCCCTGGTTCTATCAGAGGTGGACTAGTGCAATAGCAGGCATCTTGTTGGGTTTTCCCAATAAAGAAATTGCCCACCTTAATTCCATTCAAAATAAAGTAGCTTGCCTTACCCACGGATTCAGTAAACGTGACTATATATAATGACTTCTTAGGTACCTCAGCTGGCTCCAAGATCTGCAGCACGTCAAATTCATGGTACTTTTTAACATTACTAGGAGCGCAATATGGCACACTATACCAAAACACTTCATAAAAAGCCTGACCAGATAGGGACTTGACTTGAGAGGAACTCGACTTATACTACCCCGCTAATAGAGCCTTCAACAGCTTGGGAGAAGAACCCTGGTGGTAGCAGGCCCAGAGGTACAGAACGATATTCCGCCTGAATTTAGACTGCTACCCGAACATGTGAAAGATCTGAAAACACTGCTGTTCGAAAAGGACTTTTTTCTAACAAGAGCTGAAATCCTTGCCCTGGAACTGCAGTTTCTGATTGCATATAAGATGATCTTCAAAACATATTTGCTTCCCCTTGCTGGGAAAATTTGTTGCGTACAATATTTTGACTGCCTTCATTATTTTGTTGCGCGGAGCACCATTTGGTGCAGGTTTCTTTCCTGTCACCATTCTACCCCGCTCCCCACATCCCTCCATTTTGCTCTCTATGTGCTATGATGTGTCCTGTATACCGGTCGTGCTGTAAAAAATACGGAACAATTAAATAAATAAATACTATAGAAGAGAACCATGGCCCACAAGTGACAGTGTCATGGTCGAGCTAAGTGTCTGCACTACATAAGTGATCATTTCTATTATTATGATATACGGAGCAACACACAAGTCTATTATACCATGTATGTATCGGGCAAAGTGTGTGATGAACACCTAATGGACCCACTTCTATGTGATCCATATGTTGATAGCAATGGAAAATAAGACCCGTTAGGTGGTGAGCGTTGCATAGGATAACACATTGGTCAAGCGAGGAAGTTCAGCTTTGAGCCCAGGTTTAGAAGTTGCACAGTTTGGAATGTTCAGGTTTCAGTCTACACATTCCTGTTGCATCTTTATTTTTGCAGAAAGAGTGATGGGTATCCCCTGAACCATGGACCGGGGGGAGCAATATACATGTAAAAGCAAGGGCAAAGGTCACATGGGTAAGTACAAAAACTATTCAAGTACATATGGATTCAAATTAGATGTGGAGAGGGAAGAGGCTCAGTCAAATAACTAAATATAACTTCATATTTTAATCAAAAACATCATAATAGCATAAAAATGCATGATACATTCATACAATAACATCCTTAAAATTCATTCCATTCTATAAACAATACAAAAAGATTTTTTCAAATTTTTAAAGAGAAAGATACAAAATGAATCTAAAGGCAACCTATCTCTTGCTACTTCATGTGCCGCACAACCATCTATGTTGTAAACAATTTCATTAAATCAAGGTAAGGTTGCTATCGCAAAAAGTGCTTAGTGCCAAAAAGTGCTATGTGCCAATATACAAAGTTTTTCCACATCATTGTCGGTCAAGAGCCAAAGGAGTAATCTGTGTTTGAGTGCCATTTTCTAGATTTTCTGTCTGAGAGACGTTATAAAGATACATGTTTTTATGTAGCCGGAAGAATGTCACAGGAAAGGGGTGACCTGCCCCACGTATGTCAGTGTGGGGACCAGGAGAAAGAGTGGACTAGGACATATGTCGAAACAGACATGTAGTTGCCCCCTATAAAGGTTGAGCTGTTCAATTCCTGGCTTTTAGATCAAAAGTAAAATATCAGAATGCAAGACGATGGTCAGAGCTGGTTGAACATTTTACATCTGACATGGGCCTACTTGCAATCCGCCTCTAGATTATACAGGTGAGAAGGAGTACTTGCCGTTAGCATAGTTTCTTGTCATCTACAATGTGAAAAGATGCAAGGGACATTATCCCTTTTCATGAAAAGTGACTTCATTCACAGTTCACTGAGTATGCACTGAGAAAGAGACAGCATAACTTTAATTATAAGAAACCTCACACACAGCTCAGCTTTATCACAATAAAATACTGTCTGCACAGAGGGGAATTCATTTCACATTATCGGTTTGATCCGCTATGAACATCAATGGGAATGCACCATGGGATGAGAAACTCACAGGACGCAGACGCAAGAAGGCTTGATTATTTGGGAGCACGCCCACTAAAAACAGCATTATGGAAATGAACTAGTGGCTTTACATATTATGTTTCTTTTGCACTTGAATCTATGTTATCTTATTTTAAATGGTAAGCTGTTTCCCTTATAGAATACCATCCTGAGTTAGATAGGTTACACACTATGCCCTTGTTCTAATATTTTCTATATCCCATCGCGTTTACTCGTCCCGTCTGTTTCTGTTTCCAGAATCCTTAACCTTTCCTCTAATCTCTTTAATTGTTCACTGTTAATGTTTTCATCCTCCATCTTCTGTACACCAACCTGTACAAGTAGCCTTGAAAATGTCCACAGCTATTCCCCTGCTCGCCAAATCTGTATGTATTTAAAACAAGTGCACTGCTTTTTTTTCCACCACATCTTCAGATTCAGAAAGGCTTTGATACAATGACATAAACAACTTTGGAGGAGTGTATTTGTTTCTGTGAATAACATGAGTACTCTCTTGCCAGTGGAAATTGTTTCTCCAGATTTTAATGAGATATAAGCTATCAATTAATGGCCTCATTATTTGTCTGACTTTCTTTTTCTGGTTTTACCCTGGAATTGATGTATTGAATGGTAAAGGCCCCCGCGAGAGACACGCAGCAGTTCAGTGAAACGTGTAGTTGCTTTTGACAAACACAGAGCTAACTGACTTTCTGCTGTTCAAAATTGGATGTCTTCCCATTTTCTTAATTTAATTCTGTAAATAAATGAGGTTATTTTCTTTCCATCTATCACTATTCCTCGTACTCTCCCTCCCGCTCCCTTTCCCCCTTCTTCTCTACTTTTTTCTTTACACGTTTCCTCCACTGCTCGTTCTTGCCGCTATGATCTGTTGAACATTTGTTGTGCTCGACTTCAACTGTCTTTCTATGCTATTAAGCTTCCTCTTTCCCGCTTGGTTTTTTATCGCCTTTACCACTGCTCTGCCCTCCGTCTTGGTCTTCCTGATTTTCATCTTCATCCTCTTCATTCTATCTATAATTCTTCTGTTCATCCCCTTTTTTCTCTTTCTCTGTGTTCCTCAATTAAACCCTCCCTTCTTTCTATGTCACTTCTTCTCCTCGGATCTCCTCTCCATTATCACTTTCTTTCAATTACTTTCAAGAGGATCCAGGGCCTTGCCTCTTGCTATCTTTCCTCACTTATCTCTTTCTATTTCGCTTCCCGGTCTCTCCCTTCCCAGAATCAATTTCTTCTTTCTGTTCCTAAACCTCCATGTGCATCTTCTCGTTTCTGATCTTTTGCTCTTTGTGACGAATCAAATTCCGGGGCACCAGTGATCCAGGGATGAATATCGGTTTCTAAACCATCAATCAGCCCCACACCTCTAGTACACCAGAAGGAATCTGTACAGATTCGAAATACAAGATAATTATAAACCTCCTTGTCCAATTTTGGTAACGTGGACGGAACGGCAGGCTTAACTCTGCAAGGTTGTGGATCGTTGGTTACTTAAAACACAGCAGAAATACAATTATTACCCAATCATGAAAGGGACTGTTCAGTTAAGGTTAAATAAAAATATCTACTTTATTATTATCGCAACAGACACTTCTAGCACACCACAAAATACAACCCGCCCTGTAAAGGAACACAGAGGACAGACTGTTTTACAAAGGAAAGAGAAGCACTCTGGATACTGACAGGAGGGTAGTCGCTAAAGCAATCAGTCTTAACTGTTCAAGATTATTTGGTTTCAGCACCAAGGGAGCAAGGGGTCGTAAATGTCGCTAGGGGCCTTTGGAGAAGGACCAAGGGGACAGAACCACAACGTACCTGATGCTTGATATGATCTTGATGCTCGACAGCATTGAGTTGGTTCCGGGACGTTTTGCAGCTCCTGTGAGAAAGTTCAAGATGGGAGACAGATGCAGGTATCAGGTGGCAGGCAGTTCGGCAAGCAAGGATGGATGGACGGCTGCCGGCTGGCATATACGGTGGCTCAGGGTCAGGAATTGTTGTCTCTGTGCTGGTTGGTGGATCTGGAACACTGGTTGAGGCGTTTCAGATGGCTTTAGTGACTGCATCGTGAATGTTGCAGCCGAACAGGGTTAGAGGGCTGGACTGCCTCGAAAATGTCCTTAAATGATGGACGCTGGTTGATGCTTGTTGTGGCACTTCTCCTAGATTCTTCACAGGTCTTGTCTCATCCTTTAAGGTGGACGGCCCAAAGCTGAGGAGAGATTTTTGCAGGCAACAGCCTTGTCCTTTCTTAAGAGACTTGCTGGCACTTCCCATCTAGGACGCTTGCTGCCAGAACCTAGCAGGGCACGCTATATGCTGGCTGGGTACCAGTTCTGGAGTTGCTGGACAGGTCATCTGAGTCCGGTATCTCCCCCTGTTTCATGGGAGATGTTAATGGGAGGGATTTTGCTTCCCTCTCGGAAATCCTGACCTTCTTTTACTGGCAGAAGCTGTAAGGCACGCTGTGCCTTCAGGCAGCGTCCAAATGAGTCTGAGCATATGGCCCTTAGGAACGTGCATATGGAATGGATGGTATTACACCAGGGTAATTCTGAGTCCAAATAACTGAACCAACTCAGGAAGATAGCAAAGTACTGTTTCATTAACAATGATCTAAAACTGGGAGGTTACAACGCACATCAACAAACGTACGCTCAGTCTCTCAATAATCTCCACAAAAAATATGGTTCTTATACACAAAATACATCAAAGAGATGTCACACTACGCAGCAATGGTGAAACACCTATAAAGGGTCGGGATTGGTTAAGGAAAAATCTAAGTATACATTTCTATAGGAGCTAGGTTAGTTATTGGCTGCCCGTAATCAGGTGGACAAATTATGCCTACCTCTAAAAACATGTAATTTCAGAAACATTAGATACAGTTTCTCGCTGGTTTTCAAACTATAAGGTCCTTTGTTATACAGACTAATATAATTGCTTGGAATCCTTGTGCCATATTTGGAACATTGGTTTCATTTAGCAGCACGTAAGCCCAGACTCAGGTGCAAGGAGATAGGACATGAAACTACCTCACCACCCAATTAGCCCAGCATCTCTCATCACCCATGCCTTCTGCCATGAAATTGTCTTTGTACTTGGCCTCGCAGAGTATCCTTGTCTTTGAGAATGCACAGGAGTGAAAGCACTCGCTATCCTGTCTGGAACTCCAAGTTCAAACTCTATTTCCATCCTTGGCTCACGTGACAGTAGACCACAATTTGGTACATTTCAAAGCTTTTAAATGCTCTAAATGAATTAAAGTTTGGCATCCTTTGTGTTCTTTCTTTCACATTAACGTGAGAAGGTTCATCCTCCACACACTCGTTCTTCTTCAAGGTAGATAGCTGGCCTCGATTTCTAGAATCTTGACTTCAGGCCAGGCAGCCTCACCATGCAGCACCATTAGCCTATTATTCTTGCTGCGACACACCTTTCCATTCCAGCTTCATGGGTTCTGGCTTACTTAATTCATGATGCCAATGTCCAGTTTCTATACAATGGCGGCTTCACCTGCATTCTATTCACTACTCAAAGCCAGCTTCTATGATGACTTAATCTACCTTGTGTTTCAGCGTATCTACATTTATTGAACGGTTGTTTTCTGCAGCTGTCATGATTACTAACCTCAGACTCCCATATAAACCTTTTCCCCCTTTAGCTCTGGCAAGCAGAGGCAGGTGGGGAAGTCAGGTAGGGGCCAAGTGGGTAAAGGCCTGACATTCAAAACACTCATATCAGTTACTCAGAACTAACACTCCCATCACATAGGAAGTTGCACACTTTGTTCCTGGTTTTACATCACTTCCTGCCACTCCAATATGGACGTTGTGGAACATCCTGGCATCCTGGAAACTACAGTGCATTCTGGTGTTTGGGCGTGGCTGCCTTTAAAATCCATGCCCAGAGATCAGCCCATGCTTCGTGTGCTTCCTGTAAGCTTAAGAACACACGCTTACCGCTGCTTGGTTTTCAGCCTTCAGTTTCCTGATCCGGCTTCTTCCCCGCGGCCGGAGACAGCACTCGCATCATCGGATCTAGTCCTGAAACGAGAAGAAGAGAGAGAAAGCAGTTAGTTGACAGTGAGTTTCATGCGCATGCAAATCTCTGCACAGCGCGCTTTAAGGCAGAACTGTAAAACTTACCTTGCGCACCGCTTGGAGCAGGAACCAGATTTCCCCCCATTTCTCGCGCACCGTTCACCCGACTCGGGTACCCTGCAAAGAAAGAGAAAAGCAATTCAGTCCAGTGCTGTAAACTGGCATGCAAATCAGCAAGCGCTACGGCAGATCAGAAATACTATATTTGAATAACCCCAGTGAGGTAACTGGGCAGTCATGGACTTGGTGACTCTACAAACCTAGCACTTGCCTGAAATTACCTGAAAACTTACCTGAACTGAAAATCCCAGTGCAGCAACTGGGTAACACGAACTCGTGGAACTAAAGCAGCAAACTGCTGGAGGCAGTTCTCAAGAACAGCAACATTCGAAGCATCACCCAGAAAATAGCACCCCTGCACAAGCAGGATGGAGTGCGCACCAAGCTAAACACACAGGTGAGACACGCACTGTAGTAAATTAGGTATCTAAGTGGGTTGGGGGAGAAGGAGGGTAGGCTATCCCTTTAATTCAATCCTAAACATTCACTCTTTCAGCAGGCCAGACTTCCCACTAACTGAGGGGTGGTGTAGAGCCAGAGAAGGAACCTGAGGACTCTAATGCTCAGGCAAGCGTGACAGCAGCACTTTGTGCACATGTAATCTTCTCTTACACTTGAGAGTTCCCTTGATCCTTACTTCATCAGTGGTCCTCTAAAATCCATACATCATCTTCAGCCAGTATCTCGAGACGTCATGCACATTTTATATGACGTCACTAGCTCTTCTTCTTTGCTCTTTCTCATATCCCTTTAGGGAGTTCCTCCTGCAGGTTGTTGTCACTTCATGGGTACATTCAATAAGGTTCTCTTAATGGATATCTTCTTCCAAACGTTCGCTGTGGTATTGGCACAACGGCTGGTGCATGCACGTCACAGTCTCATGTCTCCAATACATGGGCGGTAGGAGGGCGGGATCTCCTGCAGAAGAATACAGTTGCTCCTCTACAAGTCCTTGTTCTTACTCCTTTAGAAGCCGTCAGAAGATCTGATAAGTGAGGGGCTCAGCCCTCCTTCAAAGCCAAATGGGCCCCAGCGATTGGTGCAGGCAAAGCCTTCCTTAAAGAACCAATCCTGGGTCCCCACCAATAATCTTCTGTTATGCGTGAGGTCCTAACCAGAGTGCTTTGCAACAAGTAGGGATGACAACATGTGCTACTAAGTCCCACCCATCTTCCTGGCTGTTGTGGATCAAAGTGTCTCTCTAGTCAATTGAGCTCTCTGTGGCTCCTGATCAAAGCGCAGGTCTCCCTTAAAGTTTGTGGGGAGAACAGACTTTCCTGTCTCCATCATTTCACATACTTCTTCCTTCTGAATGGGGGACTCCCTGCTGCAGTTGCCTACTGTAAACAGTTGTCTCAGACATGCCATTCACTGCCCTTCATACAGAGGGTTGGGAGCTAGCTTCAAGTTGACACATTGCATATGAAAGAGCTATTGGGTTTCCTGTCCCCTTTTGTCAGTTCTGCAGTCAAGCCTATCACAGGCCTGTTTCAATTAACTCTCTTCAGTATGCATTGTCACGGTGTACAGTTATAATGTTGAAAACATTTGGTCGAATTACAAAAATGTCGAAAAAAGAATGTCGACATTTTTTTTCGAATGCTTTATTTTTTTATTTACATGTTTTTCTTTTGGGTTCCGCAAGTAAAAAAAAGGGTTACAACAGATTTTTTTTTTTAAAAGGGGGGTTGGGGGGTGGAACCCCCCCCCCATTTCAAACAAAAAACAAAGAAAAAAAGACATTCAAATTTCTTTTTTCGACATTATGTTTTCGACATTTTGACTTGCGACAAAATGTTTTCCTAAATTATCACTATAAACCCATTGTCACCAGAAGAACCAAGACAATAGAGAGGGCAGATCCATGGAGCATTTAATATTTGAATTAGACTGGCCATTGCCAGAGGAAGGTGTTACCTTTGCCCTTCCTGAGTTGCTTTGATGTACCCGTGGCTGTCACATTCCAGCTAAATGTGACAGGGAGGACTGTGCCTGTAGGTTGTGTCCTCCATGAGTACACATGACTATGTGTTTGTTGTGCAGTGAGCTGAGGAAAATGTGTGTGGATTAGCCCCACACATTTTCTGAGGTTAATCTCCCAGCATTCATTTTCATTACAAAACTTCAAAAAAGCCCAGGCGAGTGCACACTCCCCGTGAGGATGTTTGAATTCCTCACACTCTTCTTGCACCTAAACACTGGAACACTCATTCTCTTCTTCTCCCTCTCTTCGTATTCTTCAATGTAATCTAAAAGTTCATTTGCTATCTTTTCTCTCTAATAATTGAACGTTGTTCTCCTTCCCCTTTCTCACATTTTTATCTGGTATGCAGTGTTACTTTTTGATGTAAAACGCTATATAAATACAAATACAAATACATAACATCTTAGCTTCTTTCTCAACCAACAAAAGGATAGGTCAGGTTTGTCTATTAAGAAACTCACCCATATTTCAGGAGATTAAATAATTAATTAGGCTTTCCCCTTTTTGTACCATGTTTTCTTTTGTCTTTTTTCTGATTACTCTTTATTCTTTCATGTTTATAGCCAGCTATTTGTTGCCGCACATTTACCTTGTTCTTAGTGTAAGTTTTGGTGGGGGTTCCCCATTCTTCCTTACTAATGCTATTGTCATTTGTTGTTTGCCACTGCAGTCTGTTCTCTTGAAGGTCTTCATTTATTATTCAGTAGCTATCAACTACTCTTGGTTCCTTGGGTCTCATTCCTTTCATAAGTATCTCTTTAAATAGAAAATATCCTATGTAAAACAATAAGGTTTGTCCACTCTCGAATTGGGATTAGGATACCGGGTGAGCCTGTGTCCTCTATGTATTTCTGAATCAACATTTTTTAAAGACCAAGTGATAAATATAACACAACTCTCTGGGTCCTGCTCTCCAAGTCGTTCCGGACCACTAAACAGTTTATTATTACATTTTCTCATCCAATTTTCCTGGTCTTTTCTTTTCCATGTAATCAATGCCACCTCTGGATATTGATCTTTAATTATTTTGGATGTATTACTCAACACATTCTCCACTTCATATTGATAAATGCTTCTGCCTATTCTACTCTTGTTTCAGTTTGATTACCTTTGCCTCAATCCTCCTACGTGGATACTTAAACTCTCTCAATTGTTTTGTGAGTATTCTTATTTGTTATTTATTTTCTATAACTCCTTTTTTTATTTCTGTTTCTGATACCGAGAATACTCCCACTTGCAGCGCTTCTACTGGGGTCAGTATTTCCCCTGTAGCGAGCACACTGGCTTTGGGTGTGGGGCCGAAACACTCTCTTCTCTTTCTTCTCGCAAAGCAGTAGAGTTATCGCTTCTGACCATTTCTCTGTCATCCCCACCTTTTTCGAATGAAAGAAGCAAGATTTTTTAGAGGCGGCGGTGTCAATTTCTCCCATTCATCTTTTCTGTCTATCTGTTACATCTAGCCCAGTCTCTGCATAACCAGATTGTATGTGTTTTCTGACTGTCTTGTTCCTCTAAACCATTTTGCTAAACCTGTGTGTATTAGTCTCTATTTCTGAGAGAATGTTGTTATGTGCTTCTTTAGCTGGACAGATCCAGATTCTCTGCTTTGCTTAACGACAAACCTCTCTCTTTTCACTACTGCTTCTTCATATGACTCATCTTTAATTGGCACTGACGGCCCATGATTTTGCTGCTTTAGCTCATACTTCCCAACCTGTCTAGTTTGGTTTTGAAAGGGTTTTTTAATTGTTCTTTGATTGTTTCCATTTAGTGCCACAGAAGTGTGTGGAACCTCTAATCTATTTTTGCTTTTCTACATAGGACTTTTAATAGGAGCTACACCTCTTTCTTGGCATATATCCCTATCTCATCCTGCCCTAATGTGACCTACTCTTTCAGCTGTCAGACTACAGGGGGAACTCGTGCCCTTCACATTCCCCTCCCCTCTGTGTTTTCTGATGCTACTTTAACCTTTGGTGTAAGAACCCCCTGCTCTCTATCCCCCTCTGTGTTCCTGTCACAATTTGCTTCAATTTCTTCAGACCCACTACCCTCCTCCGACTCCTCACCTGTGGAACTGGAATCCGAGTTGTAGTGAAATGGTTCTCTGTGCTGGCGTTAAGGTGGTGTTGGAAACCTATCTCGATAGGAAGCCACAGTGGACACCTGTGAGCTGTAGCCCTGTGGCCCCTCCAGCGAGACAGGTGAAAATTTGGGGGAAAAGCCTTCAGCTGAAAAAAACCCACTGCCCGTTAGTCCTTTTCTTGAATAATCGGGTTGATAAGATGAGTAGAAGAAGTAATCACAGGCGACTGATCCAGACCAGGTAAGTGAAATGTCAATGAAATCCCCAGAGAACAATTACGGCAAGGTAAGAGGAATGTCAATTGAACCCCCGGAGGACAATCCAGGAAGGTATGTGGAATGCAGGCAGTAAACTGGACAGTGACCGTAGATGGAAATAAAGGCCGCGGCAATAGAAGTAAGACGGAGGATTTACACAGAACTCAGTATAAGAGAAAGAGAGTAGTAAGAAAAACAATAGTCAGCGGACCGAAGCGGAGAGAGATTACACCGGAGTGCAGAGTAAGAACACAGAGCTCTGGAACAAACACAGGAGAGAGCGAAGGTGTATCTCTGACGTTGCAACACACGGGTAACTCGAAAGATGTGGAATAAGTACCTCCCAGCTAGCCGCGCGCCGGCAACATGAAACGGAAAAAGACTAGACCGTTACCACACCATGAAAACAACGTGATGGGACATTCAATGGCCGCCCCAGCAAAATCGGTGCCACTGCTTCCATGAACCTGCACGCATGACAGTTCCTGCTAGAGCTATATCTACATACGACCAACACAGAGGTGAAAAGTGCTCGACCAGGACGCAGCGGGGAACTGTCTTGTGGAGCACTTACAATCCAGCTTTTCCTAGCTTGTTAAAGTTCCTGTTTGTATCAACATACAGCAGGTATGTTAAATACAATTGGGCCTCATCCTATGTTTGGTGGAATCCTGCCGGTAGATCCGGTGATATACCACCAAACGGCACTTGGTCTACCGGTCATACCGGCAGATAACAAGTGCATTAAGGGTGGGTATTCCCCATTATCTCTGTCCGATAGAACTCCATGGGGGGAATTGCTGGTATTACCGGCACCGGTAATACCAGTGCCAGTAATACAGGAATTATTTAGCGGTGGGGTGCCGCAATTACTGGCAGCTCAGAGCTGCTCATAAATCCTACCACCCCACCACCAATCATGAACTTTGGCAGTGCAGGGAAAGTGGCAGTAATAGAATTACTGCCACTTTTTTCACGCACTGTTATACTTGTAATGAGGCCAATGTTTCTTATATACTTTAGTCAATGTAAGTAATTCGATAATTAAGAGGTGCTGGTATACCAGATGCAGTCCAGTAGTGCTAGATATATACTTAGGTTTGTGGTAACTACTGAAGCATGCAGTGTAATTTTACAAGTCCTGATCAGCTCAAGCGCCAAGAGCTGTATGCATTCTGCAAATAGAATACAGCACAACCTGCTCTTCCTTCTTCATTGGGCCTCATTACACGGACGGCGGTAAGGGTTAACGGTCACCGTTAATGGCAACGGTGACCGTTAACCCTTACCGCAGTACTACGAGGTCCCTTTGCGGGTTGGAGGATTTAACGCCTGCTTCTTGCAGGCGTTAAAATCCAACCCGCTAAGGGACCTCGGAGCTAATTACGGCACTGCAAAATTGTGGTGGCGTAATTAGCGCCTTCCCCATTTCCATAGAGCCCTATGGGGCAGAAATGGGAATGGGGAAGGGCAATGGCGGAAAGGGGATTTACCGCCCCTCCAACCTTGGAATGGGGCGGTAAATCCCCTTTCCGCCAAGGCGGTGCCGGTATTTTACCGGCATGAGCCATCGCGCTAATAGCACCATGGCTCACCGCCTACCGTGTAATGAGGCCCGTTGTCTCTTATGGTGATTTGGTCCCTCCCCCTGTGCTCGCATTCCTGAGCCATGGAAGAATGTATTGGTCATATAGACTTTCTTTGGTTTCAATATAATTTCTAACCAAACAAGATGTCTGCATAGTCTCTGAAACATCTCTGGGAGGTGGGGGCGTGGAAAACAGTAGACAAGAAAACAGAAGAGATGGTCAAAAACCAAAACACACAGAAGTAATCACAGCTGTAGTCCTCAATAAAATGCAGTATGGAGTATCTAGCAGAGATACTCTCCAACCTCGCTAAACATCAAAAACGTTAACTACAAACTGCAGACCGCGTAGTGTTTGTTTTCAGCAGTGAGAGCAAGCGAGTGACTTAGTGCCAGCAGTTTGGAGCTCCCTTAGAGCAGAACGGGAGCAATTGACATCTGCTTGCCACTTCACCTCCCCTTTCTCTGATTTGCTCTACTGTGCTACGCTCTGCTCCACTCCTTCTTCAACCGCCTACGCCAAACAATATCGCAATAGTTTACCGGTGCTCTGATGCTGCATTTCTCAGAGAGCCAACTTCCTCTGACCAATATGCTGATGTTTTATTTTACTCCTTGGCAGTTCCATGAAACTAGACTTTTTTGAAAAATCTCTCGCCAAGCTAAAAGAAAAAACACATGCATGTGCTTGAAAATCATTTGGCAGGAACAGATTTGAGAGAAAGGGAAAAAAGAGTTATCTGGAGAGCTCCTGGCTGCAGAGACAGTGCCAGGGCTTAAGTGGTGCTGGTGTGACCAGGGCTGGGCCCAAAACATATTGCAGAGCCCTGCCACTTATTATTTGTTGCATAAGCTTGTGAACAGTTTCCGTTCCTGGGCAGCCCTCTGCCAAGAACAAGTGATGAAAAATGGAGCAAGCATGGGTTGCTTTTGAACCTGCCACCCCACTTCCTCTCTTGCAGACTGCATCTGTGAAACATTATCTATTACTTCTAAATCCCAAAAAATGTTACGAATCCACAGACACTGTTCATTAAGCCAGCGAGAAGAGAGACAGATTTAGATAAGCCCCAGTGTAATAGGAGGGGTTGCACTTTGGTGATGAATCGCGACTGAAAAACACACACAACAAAAATCACATGTACTGTTTTTGCACTTAACTCCTGTGTGTATGTGAACACCACAAATATTGTATTGTAGAACATTTTCATATGATTTTTTTTAGGAACTTTTGATACATGAATTTGTCAAATAAAAATGTTTGTCTCTAGAGAAGAAACCAGTGGCCCTAGGTCTATCTAAAACCACCCTGATCAGTTTGTTCAACATAATTCAGCTAACTACAGACCTATAGCTCTCCTTGACGCGGATAGCAACATTTTTGCCTCGCTTATCTTGAAAGAAATAGAGGAATGGATAACTAAAATGGGGAGACTTTCCAAGTTCCAACCTTGCTTTAGGCCAAGTTAAGGGACATGGAAAAACTGCCTCATTACAAATGCGTAAGTGGAAAATGCGTGCGGAGACCCCGCCTGTGGCTGAAACTAAAAATTGGGGATTCCCTGGAACCCTATTGTCCATTTTGGTTAACCTACAAGGATACAACTTTAAGTAACAAGCAATGGGCTTGGGGTGGGTTGCGCTCTGGCCCCTTGCTTGTTCAATCTGTATTTATCGGATTTGGGGGAGTAGTTGAACCCAGCAGCTTTTGTCCGACCGCAAATATCAAAAGAAAATATTATATGGTTATGTTAAACAGACAACGTCATTCTTTTGGATTGAACCAACGTTTTGAATCGTGCCAATTATTTAAAAATGAATCCAACAAAAACCAAGATAATGGGCCTCATTAAGAGTTTGCTTGTATCCTGGCGGATAGTACCACCAGGATACCGGTAAACAGAATTACTGGCATGTTATTACCGCACCTGCAAAGCTGTAATGTGGCCCATGTGTTTTAAAAGTGCAAAGATTAATAAGGCAGAAAAGTGTTGCAAATTTGAAAAAGCAAGCTTGGAAGTGGTAAAGAACCTGAACTATTTGGGTTTTGCAATAGCTAAGGTATCTCACTGTGCATTGCACAGCAGTAGTCTTTATCAGAAAGGGGAGTATAGCACGAAGGTATTGTAGGTTCTCTTTCATCCCGCTTATACATTTCTATAACTACAAAGTCGTACCAGCTCTTTTGTATGGCTTAGAAACTTCACTATCGGAAAAATGTAACTTTGTAAAGTTAGAGGGGGAAGTTTGTGGTAATGCACTCTCCCTGCCAAACTGTGTCCCTATTGCGATTCTAAAACATGAGATGGGCCTGCTGTCTATGCAAATCATGATCAAATGGCGAGTAATGACCTTATATAGAAGCATAGTCTTAGAAGTAGTGAATTCATTGTATGATGTTTTTAAGGCGCCAGTTGGAGCAACAACACATGAGCTGTCTGATCAATTTCAAATATAAGTGTTTGATCATTTTGCCTGGCCTAAATATTACTAGCAAAGAACTGGTAGCAAAACCGGCAGATTTAAGAAGTTATTTTATGAAGGTGATTGGATAAACATTTGTGACTAATGGGGTGACTTAAGCAATAAGCCCTAAGCTGGGGGATCATTACCCACTTTAGGTAATGCTCTGGCCCATCACGCGGGCCTTAACGCAGGACCTGGGGCATTACTGGAAGTGATAATAGCCCCTGAGCTTGGAGCTTATTGCTATTAGTATCCCGGCCCGTAAAACCGGGGGAACTAATAATGTTTTTTTTTAAGTTATCAGATGTCTTCGGCGTTTAGCAACTGACAAAAAGAAAAAGAAAATGGCTGCCATGGAACGGGAAGAAGGGTCTGTACGTAGTCCCTTCTCTCTTTCCATGGCGGACATTCAAAAGCGAAGAAAAAAGTAAACAAAGAAGATGGGTGGCAAGGAACAGGGAGAAGGGACTACACGTAGACCCTTCTCCATTTCCATGGCGGCCATTAAAAAGGGATTAAAAAAGGTAAACAAAGAAGAAGGCTTCCAGGGAAAGTGGAGAAGGGACTAGACACAGTCCTTTCTCCTTTTCCGTGGTAGCCCTTCGAACAGTCAATGCGACTGGGAGGAAGGCTTCAAGTAAGGACTCAGCGTGGGCCAATGTGATTGCTTGCTACAATCTCATTGTCCGTCGCCGTATTGGGTTATCCTGCCTTACATAGAAATGGATGGGAGATATTTGAGGGTGTTTTTAAGATTAAGACTCAACTTAATACACACACAGGACATTTTACATATAAGGAAGTTAGGCAATACTAGTATCTGTATATATTGTAACAATGACATTGAAACATTGAGGTAAATTTGTATTACTTGTCAAGTTCTTCAACCAACTAGGCAACACAGGTTTAGTAACTTTGTACATGAAATTGCTATAGTCAATAATTTTGGCAGAGAATCTATAGTGGTACTAATAAGGCTATAATAATTCTGTCCGTAAAACAATTGAATAAAATTGAAATGAATTGTTTTTTTTTTTAAATTAACATCAATCTGGTCGTGGTATAATGGTTGATTATTAATTCATTTAGATTATGAATTGTTTTTGTTTTTATAGATTGGATGCATTGACATTCCTTTAATGCAATTGGTGATTATATTTGTTTAAATGTCTTTGTGTAAGGTTTTGTGTAAACCAGTACAATAAAATAAATGTTAAAACAGAGTGAGTTAGTGACTGAGACTGAGAGACCGGGACCCAGAGGTTGTTCTTAGTTAACTGTCTCGGGAGGATAGCTCAGGGGCAATGTGCTCGCCTTGGAAGCAAGACTACGCGAAGCAGCCCCGGGTTGATCCCGGGTCCGCGTTTAGAAACCTCTGGGTATTAAGCGCGTTACAAATAACCAATCAAAATAACCAATCATAACTGCCCATAGAAGCCATGGACTTTTGACACAGATTTAAACCCTTCCACCTAACGTATTATTCAGGGGTTTATCTGTATAAGCTCCCCTGGCTCGCCAATCCACACAGCACCATGATTGTGAGTAGGACTTTCAGTTTAACTGTACCAAAGCGATTACACTCACATTGTGGATAAGTTGTCGGTAGCTTTAACATTTTATAAGTGAATAGAAGAGCAGGAGGCTGGGTATCCACTCAGCTACTGCATTGCTAATATTGAGAACCGTACATTATTTGACTATCTATATATACAAATAAAGCACTTAGGTATGTTTCCATACTCAGCTGATGCAGTTAGGTTGCCCTCTGCTGTCCAAATAGCAAACTTGCACCTCTGTGTGCCTTTCCACTTCAACAACAGCTATCATTTTAACAAACAGAATGAGCACGGTTCTGCGCAGTCACCTTCAACTTCCACTATCGCAAACATTCGAATAATTTCAAGTTACTTCTTTCAAACCCCACTTCTCGTCACACAGGGCACATCGGTTCCAGTGTCAATCAACAGTTAATTGCTGGCTAAGCGTTTCAGTCTCTAAAGAGTGAAACGCTGTAGGAGAAATACCTCCTCACAAGCTAAAACTGAAAGTTGGTGCTGTAATTACAGCGCTATAATTATGCTAGTAAGCCAACTGACCATCTGCAGTGAACAAATTGATGCTGCGCTGTTCATTTGCCTACTTAGTGAAGAAAGTTTGTGTTTATTGTTGTGTTAAGTAGTTATTAAAAGGTATGAATATTGTATATACATACATATGTAATGTACTGACGAAAAAGAAGCATTTAATATATGCATAACTGTTCATATACAAATGCCAAAATAAAAACATTTTAAAATAAAAGTAATTATGCTAGTAAGCAATCCTATGCCATCACAGGGACTCTGCAATGGACACTCTGCTATGCAACAAGCTTGACAATTATGCATCTACAAAGACAAATCGTAGAGGCCCGTGTAACCGATGGATTAAACTTAGATACTGTTCTTATACTGCGCATACCTCTCATCCCAGTTCCATGTACTGAAACGTACACGTAATATGCAAACAATATGAAGTGAGAACGAATATTCAGACTGGCTATTAGGAGTAGGTGATGGAAGAAGTGGTACAACTATAAAGTTGCTTCCAGCCAATTTTTTAAATACACGAGATTGTGGAGAACAACTCTATGGTGACATTAACTTCAACGCTGTTACAGCTGAGCAACTCAAAGGCAGAACAATGCTAACTGTTACAAATGAGCATTCTTTGGAACTGAACAACAAAGTGTTAAACCGTATGCCAGGAGAAGAGGTTGTTTATAAAAGTGTAGATACTGTAGCAAGCGATAAACCAAGTGATCATCTAGCTTACCCTGAAGAGTTCCTCAACAGCTTAACACCAACAGGAATACCGCCTCATAAGCTGAAACTGAAAGAAGGTGCTGAAAGTATGCTACTTAGCAATCTTATGCCATCACTGGGACTCTGCAATGGAACAAGCTTGAGACTTACGCATCTACAAAGACACATCATAGATGCCTGGGTAATTGATCGATTGAACTTAGATACTGTTCTTATACCGCGCATACCTCTCATTCCATCTGATACAAATATGCCTTTCAAATTCAAAAGAAGACAGTTACCTCTATGTTTAGCATTTTCAATGACCAATTAATAAGTCACTGGGATAGACTTTTGACAGAATCTGCCTATACCTTCCGAAACCTGTATTCAGTCGCGGGCAACTATCTGTTGCCCTCTCAAGAGCTGAATCATTTGGCTCATTAAGTGTTGTATCTGAGAAGAACGAGATTGTTTATTGTTTTTACAATGAAATGTATGAGTGAATAAATAAATACAAGTGTGATGATATTTAATTAATAACATTTAAGATATGTTAGAATGGTGTATGTAACGCCGGGTACAGCTAGTACTATTTTAATGCTCATATATTCTTACTGTATAAATATGATACAAATGCTAAACAAGAGAGTGTGAACATTCTTAATGTGTTTTATTTTTTAGCATAAAAGACTCTATTGAACGTGCAAATACCTGTCACTAAAATTGTGTAGGGAAGGTATTGATAGCATCTAATGTGTATCATATACACAATGGTAATATGCATTGGTTCCAGAGATACTCTAAAGTAGACCCATAACAATATTGCTGCCTAATAGTAAGCCTGTCATGTCTTAAATGGAAATCGTTATTTACCTCTTCTCAGTTAAGTAGAATATCTGTATTGCAGTAAATGACTACTACTGGTATTGATTGCATTCTGAACATTCTTCCTTCAAAAGCAGGCCGCAAAACAACAATGCAATATCTGGGCAAGATATCTTTCAACAAGACACACCCTCTCTGTGAGGATACTTCTTTCACTTTTACATTCAATTTAACACATTAAAGAGAATGCTAAACATTGTTAAAGGTTACATGTGATTTCAATAAATTAAATTACAGAGAATGCTGTAATAATAAAAATGTTATAACGAAAAATATTGAATTGTATTTTTTTTTAAACTTTGGGGGATCCCCCAAACTCCCTGTTTTCCTATCCTTTTACACCCACCCTAAACCCCTCCCCACCCGTTTTAACCCCTTACCCCACCCCCATATACATTATAAACACATAATTCGATATTTTTCGTTGTAACATTTTCGGTATTACAACATTTTCTGTGATTTGGGGGCCGATTCATGGAACAAACGTGCGCCGAAAATCTTCGCGCAAGCAGGCGCAAGCGGAAAAAAAGAGGCGCACGCGCACGCGTGCGATTCATGGAAGTCCCTGCGCGTGTCTTCCTCGGGATGTGCGCCAAACCCGTGCATGGCGCACACGTCACTGCAACATCCCGAAAGACGTGCGCAATGCGCACAGTGAAAGCGCACAACATCTGCGCATACACTAGAAAGTGGGCGGAACACGGGGCGTAACGCGCGGAATGGGGAACAACTCGCGAAAACAAGGGCGTAACTGGGGATGTACTGCAGGGAAGCAGACGGAACTCCCACACGCACCCGAACCACACGTATTCATGGAATCGAATAGGGCAAAGCCACGCACAGCGAAAGACACGCACAAGCCCAAACACGTCCGCCACACGAAGGCAGGCGGTAGCGTCCCTGCGCATTACAAAAGTGGCAACATACAGCAATTGTGCTAGCGGGGCACGTGTATTTCGGGGGTCCGCATGAACTTTTTCACGCGATCGGGCCTGGGGGAGCGGGCTACGTGTATTACAGGGGTTCGCGTGAAGTTTCTCACGCGATCGGGCCTGGGGGAGCGGGCTACGTGTATTTCAGGGGTTCGCGTGAACTTTCTCACGCGATCGGACCTGGGGGAGCGGGCTACGTGTATTTCAGGGGTTCGCGTGAACTTTCTCACGCGATCGGGCCTGGGGGAGCGGGCTACGTGTATTTCAGGGGTACGCGTGAACTTTCTCACGCGATCGGGCCTGGGGGAGCGGGCTACGTGTATTTCAGGGGTTCGCGTGAACTTTTTCACGCGATCGGGCCTGGGGGAGCGGGCTACGTGTATTACAGGGGTTCGCGTGAAGTTTTTCACGCGATCGGGCCTGGGGGAGCGGGCTACGTGTATTTCAGGGGTTCGCGTGAACTTTTTCACGCGATCGGGCCTGGGGGAGCGGGCTACGTGTATTTCAGGGGTTCGCGTGAACTTTCTCACGCGATCGGGCCTGGGGGAGCGGGCTACGTGTATTTCAGGGGTACGCGTGAACTTTCTCACGCGATCGGGCCTGGGGGAGCGGGCTACGTGTATTTCAGGGGTTCGCGTGAACTTTTTCACGCGATCGGGCCTGGGGGAGCGGGCTACGTGTATTTCAGGGGTTCGCGTGAACTTTTTCACGCGATCGGGCCTGGGGGAGTGGGCTACGTGTATTACAGGGGTTCGCGTGAACTATCTCACGCGATCGGGCCTGGGGGAGCGGGCTACGCGTATTTCGTGGGCGCGCGGGAAGTGACACACGCGATTGAGCGGGGTACGTGTATTTCGGGATGCGCGGGAAGTTACACACAATTCCATCAGGGTACGTGTATTACAGGTGTGCGCGATATCAACAGGGTACGTGTATTACAGGGGTGCGCAGGGAGCAGCACACTTGAATTGCACGTGTGGGTCCTCCCAGGTGTTCCCTCTACACCCTCCACGGCCCCTGCAGGTGGCTCACACCACAGGGGCATACCCAGCACATGTCATGCAGGCACCCCACCCACCATGCCCATGCCCACCAGCCAACCCACATGTCAACTTGCACTACTCCCCCCCCAACGCATGTCCCCCTGCACCCCCAGCCACCAGGGGCAGCCTCCACCGGGCCCCCAACCATGTCTCACACCACCCCCACCCCCCAGTCACCAGGGGCACCTGCCAGCAGGCCCCCACCCATGTCCAACTCATGTCCCCCCCCCCAGCACTGTGGGGCACCTGCCAGCAGGCCCCCACCCATGTCCAACTCATGTTCCCCACCACCCCCACCCCCCAGCACTGTGGGGCACCTGCCAGCAGGCCCCACCCATGTCTCCCACCACCCCCACCCCCCAGCCACCAGGGGCAGCATCCACCAGGCCCACACCCATGCCTCACACCACCCCCACCCCCCAGCAGTGCAGGGGCACCCACCACCAGGCCCCCACCCATGTCACCCACCACCCCCACCCCCAGCAGTGCAGGGGCAGCCTCCACCAGGCCCCCACCCATGTCTCCCACCACCCCCACCCCCCAGCCACCATGGCCAGCCCCCACCAGGCCCCCACTCATGTCCCCTATCACCCCCACCCCCCAGCCACCATGGGCAGCCTCCACCAGGTCCTCACAATCCCCAACACACATGTCATTGCAACTCGCACACATGAGCCATACCACAGCCATATCGCAACTGCCACCACCATCCATACACATACAACTGCATGAGCAGTCAAAGGTGAGCCAGACATCACATGCAACACAGGAAGTGCACCACACATGTACACACACCACCACACTTGCATGCATGTGTACACCCCTGCCAAGTGTCGCACTGTTCAGACGGCCATCCATGTCACATCTGCCAATCAGGCTTCCACATACCGCTGTCACATGCATCCATGTGGCATCACTGTTGCACCCTTGTCAAATACACACACATGCACATGTACACAGTGCTCATACATGCAGCCGAAAACAACATACATGCGTGACATCACGGACATGTCTACTCACATACACATTCATCCAAACATGTGTGCCCACACAACTGCATTTGGCATGCAAGCCTACACACACAAGCACCATCCATGTCTCACACATCACAGCCCTCGCATGTGTCAGCCCCACGGCCCTGTACACCCCCACCCATACTCGACCCCATACAAACAGATGTGCAACATGCACACTACCGAATAATCACCACATGCACTGCTCACAATCAGGATGCATGTACACTCACCGCTCGACTCCAGATGGGTCTGCTTCTCTAGGACCTGGACGTGGAGCGCTGGGGATATGCGTTCCAGGACCCTCATCTGTTCTTCCGACAAGTGGCCCCGGCGCCCCTTGGCATCCGCTGCCTTCAAGAGGCGCCGGCCCTTGTTCAGGGTCCTGGACCTGAAGTCCTCCCAGCGCTTCCTGACATGTTGTAAATCGCGGACTGCCACCCCCTCCGCGTTGATGGCAGTCACGATGTCAGTCCACATCCGAGTCCGTCCTTCCTTGTCGGCGCGGGAACTTCCGAAGAGGGCATCATACTGCCCCAGGACTTGCTCCACCAGGACACCAACTTCGGTGGCACTGAAGCTGGTGCCCCTCTGCCTCTCTGGCCGGGGGTTGTCAGTGGTCTCAGATGGTGTTTGCCCCGACATGACAACCCCAGAGGCAGGAGTGGGCGGGCAACTGGGTCCTGGGGCTGGGCTGTGGAGCGATGGAATCCCAGTCGGGAGTCTTCGGTTCCAGCAGGGGTGGTCACAGCAACAGCACCCCTGGCTGATGTGCAGGCAGCATATGGCAGTGCACGTGGGCAGCAGGGAGTCAGGCAGCAGCAGATGGCAGGTGGGAGCGTGCTCGGGGCCCTGGGGGGCAGTAGTTCGGCCTTCTGGGCAGGAGCGTGTGGCCAGCTTGATACGGAGTGATTTGGCACGTGAAAAATCGGCACGTCAGCGTGTAATACGAGCAAAGGGCCATGCGCGTAAGCGAGCGTGGAAACTGCACGTCCGCGTGTAATACGAGGAAAGGGCCATGCGCGTAAGCGCGCGTGGAAACTGCACGTCCGCGTGTAATACGAGGAAAGGGCCATGCGCGTAAGCGCGCGTGGAAACTGCACGTCCGCGTGTAATACGAGGAAAGGGCCTATGCGCGTAAGTGACGAGACACGCGCGTGCGTTTCCCTCAGCAGGGGTTAAAGGTGAGCGGGCCCAGCAGTTCGTTGTACGTGCCTTTCGTGGAGACCGACGTGTGTTGCTGCTTCCTGTTGTTTCGCGCGCCATCACAACTTCACAGCTATCAAGGACGTATCTCTTCTTTTGGCGGGGGTATTGGCTACGCGTGTTTTTCTGCATCGCGCTAGTCAGACGGTGAGTCACACACGCTCTTTTTCCCACTGCGGGTGCCCCTGTGTATCGCACCCATTTTCGATGTGATAGTAGCCTGCGTGTCCCACGCGTACGCGTTATTCGTGTTACTGGGTGCCACCGCGTACTGCGGGAGGTTCAATCCACGCACATAGGCTGCAGGGTTGCGTGCACGGTTTTACTGCAGTTTTGGGGTGCCTGAGCGTTGCGTGACCCGTCACCACATCACCGGGGTCACATACAGCCTTGCAGGTGCATGGGGGCTGTTAACATCTTGCTTCCCACCCCCTTCACCCCAATTGCCCAGGTCAATTGTGGTGTACACCTCCCATTGGCACCACTCCATCTGTGCCAGCACTACTACATCTGTGCCATGGTTGGGAGGCCACCAAAGGTGAGGGGCGCCTCAGCTGGGCGTACTCCTCGTGGCGGGCGTGGTCGGGGACGTGGCCGTGGTGACCAGGGAGTAGGGGGACTCCAGGGTGTCCAGGGCAGTCACAGAGGGGGAAGAGGCAGGGGTGCGCCACTTGAGCACAATGTTGTGCCATGTGTCGGTGCAGCCATGCCACCACCCCCTGTGGTTCCGGGGGATGCAGCTCCTGCATCTGGCACTGGCACCCATATGACCCGGCAGTCTGTTCCATCAACTGCCACGGGCCCAAGGGTGGTGGTAGCTGCAGGTGCAGCTGTGGACACCGCCACCCAGGCTCAGGGTCTGCCGGCGCAGGCTGCGTTGGCACTTGAAGAGCCCTTGGTAGATCTCCAACAGGCCAGGGGGGAAACCATAGGGGCACGCCGGGCTGCTCAGACCAAGACACGTGTCCCTGGGGCAGTCATGTCAACTGCTGCCCCGAACAGCCGGGTGTTGGCAAGTGCAGGGGCAGATGCACCCAACAGCACCCCGGTTGTGAGTCTGCCAACCAGGACCGTTGCGGCCAACCACCCTGCCACAGCTGATGTTGCTGCGCAGGGTCCATTAGTGGGCACCCAGCTGCCACTGACACAAGTCAGGCCTCTGGTCATCCCTCCACCTGCCACTCCCTTGGCTCAATCCACCAAACCCACTGGCCATGCTGGTCAGGGCGGCATTAGCCAGCCAGGGTCTGCGCCACAGTCCAAGAGGAGGAAGGTTGCACCTGCAGCACAGGCTGGGACCCCACACACAGCCACGACCTCCTGCACGTCGAGGAAGAAGCCTTTCTGTAAGCAGGAACTGGACTTCCTCGTGGACTACGTGCGGGGCCACAGCCATGACATGCTAGTGGGTGCCAATAGTCAGACCACGGCTGCCCAACGTGACACCCACTGGAAGCATGTTGCGGAACATGTCAGTTCATTCGGCCATGAGGTGCGCACGGCGCAGGAGTGCAAAAAGCGTTGGAATGACATCAAGCGCAGCACTAAGGCCAAGCGTGCCTCAAATTACAACTTGACTCTGGTGACTGGCGGTGGGCCTGCACCAGAGGAGGAAGAACTCCCTCCGCATGAGGCTCTCGTTGTGGAGTTCATACCACCTGAATTGGTCGAAGGAGTGGGAGAGAAGCTGGACTTTGATGCCCAGTCCAGTGAGTGTTGATGCGTGTTTGTTGAGGACGTGTGTGTTTCACTTGTGGGATGTGTTGTGCATGATTGCTGCTACATGTGACCAGTGCATGGTTCTGATGTGTAAGTAATGCAATGCTACCGTCATGCATGTCTCCTCTGCCTGCATGCGGGACTCCATGTAGGCATGCTCCCTTGCCCCTCCTCTGCCACTCTGCACCCCAGTTCCACCTTTGCACTGGTCTGCTCCAATCTTGCCAATGTGTAGTTTCTTGTCCATGTGTCCTGTGTAGATGCTAACTTCCAGCGTAGAATCTGCCAGACATATGCCATGTCGTACAGCCTTAGTACTCGATGCAGGGTATCTCACTTGTACTGTGCATGGGTCAGATGTCCCGCAGGGACATGAGTGCCCATTCATGCTCCATGTGCATTGCACGCATGCCCCTATGTGTCCTTGACTGGACGATCACTGTAATATCAGTCCTTGGTTACATACATTGCCTGCCATCTCATCAGCCTTCCCATGTCAACTGTGCCTCAATCCTGCGTTGCACACATGTTTAGGCTCTGACAATCTGTGTGGCTCACAGGCCTCAGCCTGCTCAATGGCCAATGACTCTGTCCAACTCTTGTTGTGTCTTCTTCACACGTGGGCGGCCTCCGGAGTTTCCATCATGTGTCCTGCCCACTGTCCCAGCATCATTTGCAGTGTTGTAATTTGAATCACATGAAGCTGTTGATGGCAGTCAACACTGCCTGTCAATACACAGGTGTATGGTCAGCCTTTTGATACCATGATAGGCATCCCTGCTTTGGTACTGGGGTGGAGGGGTGCTTGGCTTCTGGACATGGTACACATTGAATGCACAATGCACGTGATGTCTAATTATGACATTGCACTGCCTTCACATTTCCTGGCACACACCATGTAGTGCTTGTACATGTAGGTAGTGAGTGGCGTACACATTTCCTGCACTGCATAGACCCACTTCCTTGGAAACTGCCACCTTTCAACAGGTCTGATCACAGAAGCAATTCAAAGTAGACCCAGCATGCATGACAGGTCATATGTTGTGTGTCACATGTCTGCCTGATGCCTTTGCTGTCGGTGTGTGTGTGTGTCGTGTGCTTCTGACATGTGTATTGACCTTTTCCTCTCTATTTTTCAGGTGATGACGCAATGGAGGCAGAGGATGGTGTTGTCATGCCAGACACAGGGTTGGTAACGCCACATCAACCCGGCACTAGTGTGGGTCGTGGGGTGGTAGGCCACGAAAACCCCCAAGTGCTGCAGTCCATATTGTCTCTGGCTGCCTATGAGTCCAGCCTTGATGACGACTCTGACGTCCATGTTGAGTTGGATGACCATCAAGTCCATGTGTCAGGGGTGAGTGATTCTGATGTGGACACTCCTCTGTCTGCGACACCTGCACTGAGGGATCAGACAGTCTTGGTTCCTCCGCCCGTGGTGGATCGGGACGCAGGGTCACCCTCCACACCAGTCACTGATGTGCCTGGGACATCACGTCGACGGGGGCATGTAGTCGTGCAGCCGCAGGCGGTGCCAACACAGCGAGGACCCCCGGTCCTTGGGTCCCGCAGGGGTCAAGCCCGGCAACGCGGTCGCCGCATGCAACCGCTCTATACTGAGTGGGAGCAAGACATGACTGCCAATTCCGAATGGCAGGGGGCAGCAATGGAGAACATCGCTGAGAGCATGGAGCGTGTGGCCCGATCTGTGCTCCCCACTGCGAGGCAGGTGCTTCTCCAGCAGCAGGCGGCACGGTCCACGGCCCGCTCGCTCAGGCTGGGCATGGCGGCCTCAGACAGGGCACGCCAGGCTGAAATGTCGTCTCTGCGTCAAGCAATTGCTGCTCACGCAGAGGCGCACATGGATGCCTTGAGGGAGGAGTATGCTTCCCTCAGATCCACTCTGGGTGTCCTTATGATGTCCCAGAGGCAGCGGGCAGAGGAGATGTTTGCACAGCTTGAGTGTACCATCTCGGCTGAGCTACAGGCTTGCCGGGAGGTGCAGCGGTTGTCCAGCCAGGCCTTGCAGGAGGAACTCCGTGTTACACGTGCTACCTTGCAAGAGGAAGCACGTGTATCACGGGAGGTTCTGCATGCAGACCTACGTCACATCGCCACACAGAACCAGGCTCACCCGTCCGGCAGACTTGCTGCCGACGAGGGGCAAGCTGCGGCTAGGCGTGGGCAGGCTACTGTGCCATGTCCTCCTTTCCAGGATGAGCCAGACTCGGACGACCATCTATCTCCCACATAGGTCGTGCTGTGCAGGCGTTGAGCCCATGGAGGTTTTTTTTTTGGCTCAGCATCATCGCATGTGGATGTTGAGCAGCACCCTGTACCTCCCCCCTCCTGGGTGCCTCCCCTCCCCCCCGGGTCGTATGTGGCCATTTTTGATTTTTCTTTTAGTTTAGTTAGTTAAGTTTCTGTTTGATAGTTAGTTTAAATAGGTAATGTAGGTTTTCCATAGTTAGTGTAATTAGTTAATAGTTGATTTAGTTTAAAATTGCTAGTCTATTGTGCTTTCATGTGACGGTGCGGTGCTTTGTGGCTTTTGAAGGCATCCACTGTCTGTTCCAGCTGGGCCCTTCATGGTTGTCTTGTGTATGTGTTTGCTGCTTGGGTTCCTTGACTCACATATGCCACTCCTGCCTCCCTTATCCATGGGCTCGCAAGGATGGTTCGGTGTTACAGCATTTTACACAAGGGCATTGGACTGTCAGATCTGTGGCATGTCTGGTGCTGTGTGACTTGTGTTGACACCCCTAGTGGGGATGATTTAGGTGTCATTGTCCACTGTTCAGCTTTTGCTAGATGGGGTGTATCATGATTAATGTGGACATTGATTGCTATGCATTGTGTAGTATGTTTCATTTCTTTCCTGTACATGTGCTTGTTGCAATTCATGCTGTAGATAGTGTTCCACACTTTGTAGGTGAAAGACGGACTGATGGTGTGATTTGTGATGTGACTCTCTGACATGGTCAAGTAATGAGATGCCTGATGAGACACACACAGATGACTTTGAAGCATTAATCATGTGTTCCATGCCCTTTCTGCAGGGGGATGAGCCTCCAGAGCACCTTTGCCAGCAGACATGTCCCATTGGACGACGGAATTCTGGACCCGTTTGTTGGTGCCCACATGCACATGTGTGCAGAAGCAGAGGCACAGTGATTGCAGACCCACATCCTAGAACTGCTGACATGTTCCAAGGAACTCCAGGCAAGGTGAGCATCACAGGGGGGCCACGACACAGCACAGCTTGCACCAGGCGAGTTGCACATGCAGTCTTAGTCACAGCACTGAGGGTGAGTTTAGACGAATATTGGTGTTGAAGCACACAATGCAGCTCAGATGTGTTTGTGGACTGATGGCTGCTGATAATAGGGTTGTCTGGGACACATGCAGGGGCAGTGGCACATACCCTCCGGTACACCAAGGTCCATTGAGCCACTTGTATCAACCATGTAGCCTTCCGAGACATGGAAAGGGGCAGCTCACAGGGACATGCAGCAAGGGACATACTCGGGTGCAGTGCATGTCTTTTCCACGTACTTCATGATAAATGCACTGCCAACTTTGTTTCGGTCATGGTGGTACGCAACTTGCTCTGTAGTCATGGCTTGCTATATGGGTCTGTCTGCTTACCCAGGGAACATTGCATGTTGTGTGAATTGTGACACATTGGTGTTCCATTTGCCATGCACCCAGCAGCGGCTGCCTTACTGCATTGACTGTGTATGACCCGTCACAGGGGTGATGTTATATATGGGTACGAAGCATCAACCACAGATTGTCTGTTTGTAGAGTAGTCTGTTGCTATGGGGCATGTTTTGTGTTGTGTTTTTGTGCAATTGGCACGTACAGGTTGTTGACTGTGTCTCTCTTTGCAGCATTGCAGTGCTCCTGTAACCGGACCTGAGAGTGCGCAGGCAGTAGGCCAGCACTCAAAACCAGAGCTAAGTGTCTTGTTGTTTTTCTTTCAAACTGCTCTGCATAGGCTTGCTGGGGGGGTGCACTAATGCATGGATGTATGTGTGGTTCAATTTGGTATGTTATTTTCTCCCTAATCACCCGTGATCCTATGCAATTTTGAAACCTGTACCCTCTACCCGGTGTTCCTGCTTCCCGTGCCTATCCAAGCAACATTCCCTGACCCTCTTTCCCCACTGGGGTTGCGGATGCCTGTGTAAGCCCCGAACTTGCAGGCGCCAAAACCCTAGAGGGGGTGGTTGGTTCGTACCACTCCTGAGCCTGGACTACAGAAGGCCATGACGATGATGTCCAAGTCTGTTTGGATTGTGTATGTGTTCATGCAGGTTGTACATTTTCGTGCATTCCCTAGTTTCATGTGTCATTCCACCTCCCCTCTCCTGCCGCTCATTCCAGTCATCCAGTGTGTCAACACCTGTCCCGACTGCATATCCCTGAACCTCCTTCCCCACCAGGGTCTCAGGGGCCTGTGTGAGTTTGACCTTGCAGGCACCCGGGACATGGTGGGGGTGGTTGTTTCGTGGCACTCCCGCGCCTGTACAGGGGACCTCTGACAGTACACATCCATTCATGGTGCATCATCCTATGTCATGTACCACACATGTCTCACATCCTGTCGTGACATTGTTTTGCTTTGCTACCTTGGTTGTTGCATCATTGTGGTAGTACTTGGCCTTTGTGAGGTACTGCTACGTCAAGTCATCTACTGGAGGGTGTTTGGGTTCGTTTTTATGCCTTGGATTTTGTGTTTCGGAAATGAGTGTGTATTCTGAGGGTTCAGGCATCTTTTTACACACAAGGTGGGAGATGGTGACAAAGGGTAAAGGTGATCCTGTGGCCAGGTGGAATTGAGGTTTGGGGGCTCCATGACCCAGGTGCAGTTGTTCAGTGGGTCATGGTCATTTGTGAGGGAGGGGGGGGGTTGTTGTTGATTGTTGCCTTGCCCTGCAGTGTGATGGGAACTCTGACATAGTAATGGTGGTATCCCATGTACATGTTGTGTTCTGCTGATCAATGCCTGTTCATGTGTTGTGTTTTCCTTTCAGGTGCGAGGGGATAGTTGTGGTTTGACATGCTGGGGTGTACACATGGTGGATGTTCACATGTGATGTGTAGGGAACACTGATGGTCACTTGAGTGCACATGCATATGTGGAGTGCATGTCCTTGCAGAACCACACACTTGCACTCTGATGCACTACATGTACTCCCACCCTTGCATATACACGTGTACACTGTTTGCCTTCTGGTGCCCACTGTGTCCCGGCAGCACATGTTCTGTGACCGATCATGGATCCAGTACATGCCTAATTTGATGTTTGACGTGGTCTGTCACTTAGATGTGATGCTCAGGGTGTGCATCACACACAATGGCTGTTCACTGTGCTGTGTGCTGAGCAGTGTGATGCAGGAGTAGGACACTGCACACATGAGCTGCAGTGTTGATTTTGCAATGCATGATGTGCATGTAGACAGGCATTCATTGTGATGTTACGTCTACGACTGTTGTAATGCATTTTGAAATGACTTATTTTGGGTGGGAGGTTGTTGGTCTGTCATTTCATCTGATTCCGGGTCAGGCAGCAGTTTCCGATGCCACTGTGCATTTAGGACATGGCAATGTGTACCTTATTGTTACTGCATTGGTGTATGGGTATTGCGTGCCATGACATGTTGATGTTTGGGAGGATTTTTTGTGACATGACAGTGATGGCCATGGCCTGGTTTGCAGGTGTGTGTGATGCACACCTTGCATGTCCGTGTCATCCGCTTCTCAGAGCAACTAGCTGGGGGTAGATTTCTCTCCGCAGCAGGGCCCTCCCCCTGGAACAGACTTCCGGCCTGACTTGAACTTGAGGGGAATCATCTCCAGTTCTGGAAGCACCTCATGTCCTTCCTCTTTGCTTCTGCTTACTGTCTGCCTCTCCCTTTCAGAATTCTCCACTGGAACTGCACAGGAGCTGCAACTGGGCCACTCTCACCAACCTTGGTCCCTGGCCCAGCCACTCTCCACTTGCACTGCCTCCCTGGCAACCCCTGCACTGCTGTACTGTCTCTTTATCCCTACAGCCCTCCCTTCCCAGCACTTGTCTGCACTCACCTTTGTAGTTGCCACCAGGCGACCTATGTATTATTTTTTTGGGCTACTTCCCCTGTACTGGACTCCCCCCCACCCTTCCCCTGGCACTTTTACCATTCCCCCTACCCCTGCACTTGCACGATCCCAATGACACCTGGCCTAGTAGTACCGTTCTCTGTGTTCCCTTGTTCCCCCCTCCCTGCCTCATTGCGCCTTGGAATACTTGTGTATGGCCCATATCATGTCATATGTCATATGTGTGCCTTTTGGTCACACAGGATAGCTTGTGTTTAAGTAGCTAGGGATGCAGACGATGTGGCACTTCCATGGCAACTATCTCAGGGTGGTAAGGTTGTGACAGTTGACTGTCTCTTTGTCATCATCGATTGTCACCTGTTATGTGCCACGCCTGTGTGCACTCCGCAGGGGTGGGAGTTTAGGTGAAAAATGTGGCCACAAGCTGGGTCCGGGCTTCCTCGCCACGTGCCCTGTCCCCTCCCATGGGCAGCGCCTGTGGTTGGGGATGTGGGGGCACCACCATGTCCACCGGGACGCCCTGCCGTGTTGCAACATTGTGCAGGACACATGCTGCCACAATGATCCTGCACACTACTGGTGGTGCATAGAGTAGTTGCCCACCAGAGCGGTCAAGGGAGCGGAAACGTGACTTGAGCACTCCGAATGTGCGCTCCACTATGCCCCTGGTTGCAATATGGGCGGCGTTGTATCTTACCTGGGGTGGTGTGGTGGGGTTCCGGATTGGCGTCATCATGTGGTTGCTCAGAGGGTAGGCACTGTCCCCTGGGGAGATGATAATAGTTGAGATAATTAGGGTTTGGATATTTGTCTGTGTGTGACTTGCATGCATGTGCGAGGGCATTTGTACTGACCTAGGAGCCATGTGTCGCCATGCTGCCCAGCTTCCAGGGCCCGGCTCAGGGCGGACATTCTGTATATGAAACTGTCATGGGTGGAGCCAGGGTATTTTCCATAGTCAGAGGTGATGATTCCCTTTGCATCACATACCACCTGTACATTGATGGATTGCCAGTGCTTGCGGTTTCGGTAGATGTGCTCAATGGCCCTAGGTGGACGTAGGGCCACATGGGTGCAATCTATGGCACCGAGCACTTTGGACAACGGCCTGCCTTTCTGCGGGTGTTCTGGGCATGTATATGTGCCTGCGGACTGAGGGGCGTGCTGTCATGATTGCCAGTACCTGGTGTAGGCAGCGTGACTGTGTGGCCTGTGAGACCCCCCCCCACTATGGCAGTGGTCCGCTGAAATGACCCAGTGGCCAAAAAATGCAGGACATTGAGCACCTTCTCCAAGGGGCTCAATGCTTGGGAGCAAAGGGTGGGGGATGTGAGGTCATCTTCCTACTCCCTGACCAGGTCTAGGATGATATGGGGTGGAAACCTATACCTGCCATAGACCTGGTCGTCAGGCATCCCAAAAAGGCTTGTCCGTGTTGCGAAAATGCGTGCCCTGGCTATTCTCCTCCTCCTGCGGTGTCCCACGATCAGTGCAGCGACAAATGGGGCATTCATCGTAGCTGTATATACGCGTTTGTTGTTTGCGCGCACTTTTATGCTGTGCGCGGGGACGCTTCCGCCTGCCTTCGTGTGGCAGACGCGTTGACGCCTGTGCACGTCTTTTGCCGTGCGCGTGTTTCCCGTGTTCGGATACGGTCTGAGTGTCATCGCGTGTGATCGGAGGGGAGTGTGCGTACACGCAAGTGGCCTGGGTACGTGTGTTTCGGGGTGCCCGGGAAGTTCCACACGCGATTAGCCTGGGTACGTGTGTTTCGGGGTGCCGGGAACTTTCACACGCGATTGGTGGAAATCCACGTGTGTTCTGTCATCACGTGCAATGAGGGAAACACCTGCGCGCGTCACGTCACTTACGCGCATAGGCCCTTTCCTCGTATTACACGCGGACGTGCAGTTTTTCACGCACGCTGAAATGCGCATGCACGTTTGTACGCGTCACATCACAGGGGCGCTTGCGCTTGAGGGGCCTTCTGTCCAATGAAAATGCGTATGCGTGCAGACGCGCTTACGCGCTAAGGGCCTTTCCTCGAATTACACGCTGACGTGCAGGATTTTCACGTGCCAAATCACTCCGTATCAAGCTGGCCACGCGAAAATACACGGAAGACCACGCTCCTGCCCAGAAGGCCGAATTACTGCCCCCCAGTGCCCCGAGCAGCCTCCCACGTGCCATCTGCTGCTGCCTGCCTGCCTGCCTGCTGCCACCGTGCCCTGCCATTTGGTGCCTGCACATCAGCCATCTGCAGGTGTCCAGTTGCTGTGTCCACCCCTGCTGGAACAGAAGACTCCCAACTCGGATAACATCGCTCCACAGCCCAGCCCCAGGACCCAGTTGCCCACCCACTCCTGCCCCTGGGGTTGACATGTCGGGCACATCAACATCTGGCACCAGTGGCAACCCCCGGCCAGAGGGGCAGAGGGGCACCAGCTTCACTGCCACCGAAGTTGGTGTCCTGGTGGAGCAAGTCCTGGGGCAGTATGATGCCCTCTTCGGATCGTCCCGCACCAACAGGGAAGGACGGGAGGGGATCTGGGCCGACTGTGTGGTTGCCATCAACGCGGAGGGGGTGGCAACCCGCACCATCCAGAAGGTCAAGAAGCGCTGGGAGGACTTGAGGTCCAGGACCCTCATGAAGGCCCGGCGCCTCGTGGAGGGGGGCCGGGGCCGCATGAGTTCCATCCAGTTGAGGGTCCTGGAACGCGCACACCCAGCGCTCCACGCCCAGGTCCTTGAGAGGGAGACCCGTCTGGAGTTGAGCGGTAAGTGGCCAAGCATTGCTGTGTGAGACAGGGCATGTTGCAGTGTGCTGGTTGTCTGATACTTGCCTGCATGTGTGACATAGGCCATGTACGCATGTATGTGTGCAGGGACATAATGGGAATGCATGTGCGACCTGTAATGTGTGAACCGCACGGTTGTTGCATGTGTTTGAATGCGACATGGGGAGCCCTGTGCAGATTGCACACATGAGAGCATGGCAGTCTCTGTTCCTGGACATGGGTGGGGGCGAGGGATGGGTGCTGATGCCAGATACATATGTGGTATCCATGTCTGTGTGCCTGACCTGCGTGTCTGTGACTTGTGAGTGCCATGGATGCATGACACATGTCTGTGACAATGTACAGATTCACTGATGCAGCCTAGACATCCTTGTATGCACTGTGATTGGGGTGTACGGGGCCAGATGGACGTGACTGGGGTGAAGTGTGTGCATGTGATAGGCATGACCCATGATGCATGTGAGTCCCATTACATTGTATGATTCGAGAGTCCATTGGACATGCATTGAAATGTCCATGGCACGCACCATGACTGTCACTGTGTGTGTTTTGCCTGGACTGACACATGTGTTGTGGTGTGACATAATGGAAGTGTACTTTGACAGTGTCATCTGCTATTGCTTCCTGTCTAGGGGACCATTGTACAGTACCCTGATGCTTGTGTTCTATGTCTCCCTCTACGCAGCGGCTAGTGAAGGAGAGGGCGGAGACGGCGCTGTGGAGCAAGGCGGCGGGGATGCCCCCACGGCTGCAGCGGAAGGGGTGGGTGTGCCTCCACAGGGGCCTGCTACGGCGGTAGACGGCGAGGAGCCATCCAGGTTGTTGGTTTCCACAGAGGAGGAGGAGGCCGCCACTGAGGCGCACATGGGGCCTGGTGGGGGCATCCCTGCTGGTGCAAGTGGTGCAGTCCAGGGGCAGGGGCAGGAGGCAGCACAGGTCACCGTGGAGGGGCCTGTGCATGTCGCTGTCTCTGAACCTGTGGGTGCACCACCTTGCACCAGCAGGGATGTCCCGTCCCAGGCCCGTCCGCAGGTAGAGGGGATGTCCATGTCATCTGACTCCCCTCCACCTGTGGACGAGGGGACCCCTGGCCATGTGGAGAAGGTCCTGATTGGGGTCGCGATGCGCACGGCTGTGATTCGTGATGCCGTGCGTGCTTCCCAGGAGGAGCACGCACGTCATCACGAAGAGCACCGTGCCGACGTGGCCCAATTGGGATCGGCCATGTTCGGGGGTTTCCTGCATGTGTCGGCCAATCTGGCGGCCCTCTCCTCCTCTGTGGAGACTATACGCCAGTCGTTCCCCTTGCCGTCTTCCGGCCCAGATGCCACCAGGGCCCCCTGTGGACCTGCCCTGACCAATGCAGCCAGCTCGGTGGGGATCCCATCCCTGCCACAGTCAGGAGTCAGAGGTCCAGCAGGGGTGGACAACACAGCAACTGGACCCCAGCAGATGGAGGATGTGATGGCATCATCGGGCAGGGCACGTGCACGACGGCGTCGGTGGTTTCCATCATCCTGGATGCCGTCGTGCTGGCAGAGGCAGTGGCGTCGGAGGCAGCAGCAGGCTCGACGTGGGAGGCATCATGGCTCGGGCCATCAAGATCAGAGGGGCAGGCATCGGCCGGAGGGCAGGAGAACCCTGGGATGGTAGTGTCTTCCGTGTGGGAGCAGTTGGTCCAGCGGATAGGTGCGGAGCGGCAGCGGGCGGAAGAGGAGCGGCTCACCATGGTCAGGGCGGAGTTCTCCATGCGTCGGGCGTTGAGGCGGGCTGAGTGCCTCGAGGAAGCTCGCAGGGAGTTTGAGGTGAACATGGGGTTATCCCTGCGAGACCTCGGGGCCAGGACAGAGTCCCGCCTCCAGGACATCGACATGGAGTTCGATGATGCCCTGGCCGGCAACATCACAGAGTGAGCCGCAGGACTTGCCGGCTGCCATTGTATATAGTTATATAGTTAGTGGTAGGTTTCCTTTAAATTATTTTTTTTTTATTTGGTTGCGATTGGACAATGCGCCACTTTTTTGTATATAGTTCAGTTTTTAGTTAGTTGACATAGTTAGGTTTCATTTGGTTGGGCTCATGGACCCGGGATTGTCTTGTAAATAGTTCTTCTATGGATTTTTGGATTTTTTTGGATTTTTTTCATGGACATTCATCTTCTTTTTGTTGTTTTGCTTTGTGGTTTTTCTAATTTCATTTCCATTCTAGTTGATTTTCAATACATTTTTATTTTCATCCTTCAATGTGTCGTATCATCTCATTACTTTCATGCATGTCATGTTGGTTGTTTTGACATTCACTTGCAGCCATTGTGTGTGACAGACATGTGTTCATTTGCATTATTTACATTGGGTGTGTAACATGTAATTGCCTTTGATATGTGGGTGGATGTGATAGTTGGTTGGGCCTTTTGGCAGGGGAGGATGGCCATTACGGACATGATTGGGGATTGTTGGGACCCAGGTGCAGGGGGGCATGGATGGGACATGGGCGAGGGCCTGGTGGAGGGTGCCCCGCAATGCTTGGGGGTGGGGGTGGTGGGGGACATGAGTTGGACATGGGTGGGGGCCTGCTGGCAGGTGCCCCACAGTGCTCGGGGGTGGGGGTGTTGGGGATGGACATGAGTTGGACATGGGTGGGGGTCTGCTGGCAGGTGCCCCACAGTGCTGGGGGATGGGGTGGTGGGGGACATGAGTTGGACATGGGTGGGGGCCTGCTGGCAGGTGCCCCACAGTGCTGGGGGGTGGGGGTGGTGGGGGACATGAGTTGGACATGGGTGGGGGCCTGCTGGCAGGTGCCCCACAGTGCTGGGGGATGGGGGTGGTGGGGGACATGAGTTGGACATGGGTGGGGGCCTGCTGGCAGGTGCCCCACAGTGCTGGGGGGTGGGGGGGTGGGGGACATGAGTTGGACATGGGTGGGGGCCTGCTGGCAGGTGCCCCACAGTGCTGGGGGGTGGGGGTGGGGGGTGGTGGGGGACATGAGTTGGACATGGGTGGGGGCCTGCTGGCAGGTGCCCCACAGTGCTGGGGGGTGGGGGTGGTGGGGGACATGAGTTGGACATGGGTGGGGGCCTGCTGGCAGGTGCCCCACAGTGCTGGGGGGTGGGGGTGGTGGGGGACATGAGTTGGTGTTCATTAGTTCAAGGAGACATGTGCCTTTGCTGGGGGGCATGCCCATGTTGGGTGGGCTGCCTGCGGGACATGACCAGGGATGCAGGGTAGTCCCCTGTGGTGTGGGCTGCCTGCAGGGGCCGTGGAGGGTGTACAGGGAACACCTGGGAGGACCCACACTGTCAAATCACATGTAGGACTCCCCGGCACCCCTGAAATACACGTACCCTACTGAAATCGCGTGTAAAACTTCCCGCGCACCCCTGAAGTACACGCGCCCAGGCTATTCGCGTGTGGAACTTCCCGCGCACCCCTGAAATACACGCGCCCAGGCTATTCGCGTGTGGAACTTCCCGCGCACCCCTGAAATACACGCGCCCAGGCTATTCGCGTGTGGAACTTCCCGCGCACCCCTGAAATACACGCGCCCAGGCTATTCGCGTGTGGAACTTCCCGCGCACCCCTGAAATACACGCGCCCAGGCTATTCGCGTGTGGAACTTCCCGCGCACCCCTGAAATACACGCGCCCAGGCTATTCGCGTGTGGAACTTCCCGCGCACCCCTGAAATACACGCGCCCAGGCTATTCGCGTGTGGAACTTCCCGCGCACCCCTGAAATACACATACCCTGCTGAAATTGCGTGTAAAACTTCCCGCGCACCCCTGAAATACACGCGCCCAGGCTATTCGCGTGTGGAACTTCCCGCGCACCCCTGAAATACACGCGCCCAGGCTATTCGCGTGTGGAACTTCCCACGCACCCCTGAAATACATGCGCCCAGGCTATTCGCGTGTGGAACTTCCCGCGCACCCCTGAAATACACGTACCCTGCTGAAATCGCGTGTAAAACTTCCCGCGCACCCCTGAAATACACGCGCCCAGGCTATTCGCGTGTGGAACTTCCCGCGCACCCCTGAAATACACGCGCCCAGGCTATTCGCGTGTGGAACTTCCCGCGCACCCCTGAAATACACGCGCCCAGGCTATTCGCGTGTGGAACTTCCCGCGCACCCCTGAAATACACGCGCCCAGGCTATTCGCGTGTGGAACTTCCCGCGCACCCCTGAAATACACGCGCCCAGGCCAATCGCGTGTGGAACTTCTCACGCACCCCTGGAATACACGTAGCCCGCTCCCCCAGGCCCGATCGCGTGAAAGAGTTCACGCGAACCCCTGAAATACACGTAGCCCGCTCCCCCAGGCCCGATCGCGTGAAGAAGTTCATGCGAACCCCTGAAATACACGTAGCCCGCTCCCCCAGGCCCGATCGCGTGAGAAACTTCACGCGAACCCCTGTAATACACGTAGCCCGCTCCCCCAGGCCCGATCGCGTGAGAAAGTTCACGCGAACCCCTGAAATACACGTAGCCCGCTCCCCCAGGCCCGATCGCGTGAGAAACTTCACGCGAACCCCTGTAATACACATAGCCCGCTCCCCCAGGCCCGATCGTGTGAATAAGTTCACGCGAACCCCTGAAATACACGTAGCACGCTCCCCCAGGCCCGATCGTGGGAGAAACTTCACGTGAACCCCTGAAATAAACGTAGCCCGCTTGCCGTGCTGGTACAGGGTTAGCGCAGCCCTTTGCGCTGGATTGGGGATTTTGATGGCTTTCCCCTGCGCGGAAGGCGTTCTTGGGGGCGTAACTGGCGCTGCTGCAAGGTCGCTGCGCCACTGTGCGCCACGGCTGGTTTTGGTGGCTGGAATCCATGAATACGCTGTGCGCGGAAATGGGTTTTGGCGCACACGGCTGGCGCAGGGATTCGCACGCGCACACTGTGCGCCAGCCGCGTGCGCCACTTGTGCGCTGAATTCTATGAATTACCCCCTTAATTCGTTAAAATCACTGCATACCATTGGAAAATGCTTTCACTTTCTTTTAGAGAAACTGTTTATTTTTACGAAAGACCCAAAGCATGATCATGTTAAACTTGCTTTTAACCAAGTTTTCAATTAAAAAGCTTAATTTATTAAGACACTCTTTTTATTTAAATACTACAAAATGAAAACGAAATTTAATTTGCTTACACAGTTTGCTATTTAGTTTAATTACTGTTGAAACATGTTTACTTCACCGCCCAAACTCCAAAATATGTACCGCTATTACTACTATGTGCTACTATCCATATAGACCTTGGGAGGGGTCATTATTGTTTAGGATGATGACCCTTTCCCAACATATGGCCCTCGGTGAAAGCTATAGTGGCTTCTCATGCAGAGATCCAACTGTCCCCAGAGCCCTGCATCGGCTACAGCATTATTCTCTGCCGTAAGCCCTGCCACAGCTCCAGGTGGGCATTTAGACCACCTTTGGGCTGGGTGTTAGGCGCTGACATGCAGAGTATAATGAAAATCAGGACAGTGAGTCAACATTTCAACGTTCCTAGAGTCATCTGTTCCTGCTGAACAATGTTTTCTGTCACTATTTAGTCTGTCTTTGGGTACAAATAGAAAATGACACAGTTGTAGAACCTGCAGCTGGGTACACTGATCCCTTACTAGCCCTATCAGAAACCCAACACTCCCCCACCCCCCAGTGGAGACTATCCATATTGCCTGCACCGCCACTCATACGGAAAATACGCTCTCCTCTGTTGGGACAATCCTGCAGGCCACATGCAAGGATTGTGGATATCACCAAGGATGCCTCTGCTGCTCTTGTTCTAATTTGAACCTTAAAAGGTACAGCACCTCATCCTTCAAGATATCCATGTTTGTTCTCTGGCTGCACTGCTGCTAGCAATGGCTAGAAGGGCCTCTAGCAGGCGCCCAGCTGACAACATGACTCTCACCCACAGAGATAGAGACAAAGGATGAGACAGAGGCAGAGTGGGTGGGAAAGTGAGGTGTATCTACATACGATGCAATAGGAAAAGCAAGTAGAAATAAGTGCTTTCAATGATGAAGAGCAAACAGCACACCATATTTATAAATGATTAAATCTTAAGAGTTGACACTGATTAAATGCAAAGCTTTTCATGCAGTGATCAAAGTACTTCTTAACATGATGCTGAAATCAAGAAACCTAACGCAACAACGCAGGAGTGCCTGGCTGTCAGCTACAGGTCACACCTTAAATAACTGCTTGTCCAGCGGATGGAGAGAAGCGCCTGTCCTTTAGAGACGCCACTGCACCAACAGGTAGGGAATGGCTTTGAAGAGGGTGGCATCAGGAAGGGGGGCCTGTCCTGAGGAAAAACTCAGACAAGGGCAAAATCCCTTCTGGTGTTGAAGAAGGAAAGGTATTATTCAAAACGTGTTGGGCATCGTGTCAGGACGGTAAGATGCTCAAAGTAGAGGAAAAGGACCAGTAATGCTCAGAAAGCCATAGAAAGAGAAGACCAATAGGACCAGGAGACAAGAAGCAAAGAAAGGACTTCAGCAGAACAAACGAGGAAACCAAACTGAGACAAGGCGTCACGTGGCAGGACGGGACACAAACAAGAAGTCTGGAGTGAGGAAATAGAGACAGGGTATCATTTGCAATGCAAAGGATAGAACTGTCTGCTAGCATCCCAATATACTCCTGACGAGCCACACTTCCAGGCTTCGGCCGGAAACAAAGGCTCCTTGAGTTGCAAGATTTCCTGGATGCACGTGGCTGCAATCAGACCGCCATCTCAGAGTGGGACTAACAGCTCCGTCTTCACAGGGTCCAATATGACTCCGCTGGATCCTGATGAGTCAGCAGCATCTGTGGATCCATGAAGTTTGTTTGACAATAAGTGCCCGAATCACATTTTGCTGCATATATGTTTATGAGCTTTTACCCCAAAATTCCGGGGTGGGAGGCACGCCCCCTCAAATACACTCTCACCTTCCCTTTCTATATACCTTTCCCCATTCCACCATCTATATAACTCAGCAGCAACGTGTTCGCCTTGGAAGCAAGACAACACCAAGCCACACAGGTTCGATCCCTGGTCTGCGCTTAGAAACCTCTGGGTATTTAAGCACGTTATAAATAAGCAACTAAAACAAACAAAAAAACAATTCCTGTAACAGCGCCTCGATGACCATGGGCTGTGTGAGCGTTTTAAAAATGTAAATATATTTTTCCAGTAAAAAAGTAACACAAAATGCAACAAAAAGTAATTCGATCAGTTTGTAAGTGAACAAAGTGAGGAATACCGAATCCTTTTCTTGACATGAGTAATGTTTTTTTTAAAAATAATGTTGTAAAAGTTTCATTGTAAACTGTAAAACACAAATAAACATAAAAAAAAGAATCAGCAGTGCTTTTCTCTGCATGAGGTGCTAACCTCGTTCAGCATAGTAGCACCCTGGGTCCCATTGCCACAGACCATCGAACCTGTAATCAGCGATATAACCATTGGTGAGTCAGGACATTTAGATGAAGGCAGGTTTCCTCAAGCTCGCTGCATTTGTTACCAGTAGGGGACCATCAAGTTAAGATTCCAATGAACACGTGCCACTCCTTAAATAAACATGTTCAACAGTAACTGACAATCTCTCTAGCTCTCTCTCTTCTGAACAGAAATGTCAAGTGCTGGACATACCAATCTCCTAGTTCAATCCTGCAAGCTTTGGCGAAAGCGCCTTACAAATAAATAAAATGCAAATACAAATGCAATCTTTCTTTGGAGTCAAGCGAAAGAATCAACTACCTTTTCCTCTGAATGTTATTCCCCATTTTTCATGGTATGAAATAAAATAGTGATTATGATTTCCAATTATGGTTTTTTTAAGCTATTTTTTAATTCCAAAACAGATATCATTTGTAATCAATATTTATTTGCAGCTACCAGTGCATGCAAATTAAAAGATGCTTTAAGTTCCATGTTTTGCTTTCATTTTATTACAATTTTTACAAAAAGGTTGGAATGAGTGCAACATGAGTTAACACTATCGAAGTGATGTCCACTACGACCATCTTTCCACTACACGCTCTCAGCGTTACTTCCTTAAGAGAGACCAAGTTTCTCTATGAAGATCGCCACTGCCAATGTCCAGTTCGTTTTTTCACCGCCCATGAGTTGCGTCCACCATTGATCTTCATCCTGTGTGGTTACAGTTTTCAGTATTTTCATTAAATATGCCTCTCTTATTCCTTGTGTGCCCTGGCATGTGAGCAGTAAATGTCTTACTGTCTCTACCGCTTTTGTCTTACAAAAGCGACATTCGTTGGATGTCGTGTCGTCTCTGATTGCCCTTAAGTTCCTTTTAAGATCAGAGAGTAATATAGTGCCTTCCCTTGGCACGGCTATGCTCGTCCCACTAATTCAAACTCAGCCAGGGAACTGTGAGGGTTGTTTCCTATTTTTAGTCTTTTGTTCATATTGTTACTTCCTATTTTAGTTCATTGGTGCTATTTTTTCGATGTGTAGAAAAAGGGCTAGTTCTACTCTTATCTGTTGGGTTGATTACAAAGGTGAGATCCCAAACAAAGTAAAAGCCGACGGTACAACAGAAACCTTTGGGGAATGGGTTTTGCCCATAAAAGAAGTAGTACTTGATCCTTGGAGAAGGACATGCATATATGGTCAGACAAAAGAACAAGAAACAAAGACCTGTCTCAGAAATAAAAAAGACAAGGAAAGAACACATTCAGAAGCAGTAATTTGATAAGAAACAGAGAAGAAAATGAGGTGTGAAACACAGTGGAGACCACAGGGAATATTCAAGGGAAGAAAACACAAAGCAACCAATGAACATGGCGACTCCCTGGAGCGACCCGAAGAATATCAATGCTTCCATGTTGCTCATTAGTTTTCCTCAGAACTTAAAGTGTTAAGATCCCACCTTTTTTGTGGGCACACAACACCACCCAAGTATTTCTCTATTGCAACATCATGGCGTATCGTGGAATGGGTGCTGAAATCTAGCCGTAACTGGACCATGAGTTCCATCATGTTCACCTGCATCTGCTCACCTGGCCATCATGAATCCCAGCACAGCCTCCTGAAGTTCCTAGAGGTCCCTCCAAATTGTGCCTATGAGAAAGTGCTGGGACAGTCACCAACAGAGGCTCCATTACAGCCACACGAGCGCGTGACAAGGAGGAACAGTTAACCGCCAAGCCATGCAGGTGTGCATCATGACAAGTATCCGGAAAAATCCACCGGCACAGAAACACCAAAACTTGTTTAAGTTTTAAGATATTCGATACAAACTTTTACTATGAAGCATACCACGAAGCACCTGTTGCCATAGCAACTCTGGAGTCCCACCCAATGCAGGTGTCTCCTTCTCTTTTGTCTATTAGAAAGAATTGGTGCATCATAGCTGGACCTGCAAGCTGTCAGTTGCAAGTCAGGAGGAGCGCGGTTTGAGCACAGCGATGCCAAGCTCTTAAGAGCCACCTCCTCCAATAAGGAAAGTAAAGTGTAATTAAGTGGAGAGCGCCTGCTGGACGTGCAGCAGAGCATTGCTGCAGCATAGTTGGAGCCACAAGCTACCAAGCTCCGAGTGAGGAGCCCGGTTTGAACAATGTGACCACCATGCTCTTAGCATCTACTTCCGGCACCAAGTGGAGTATGATATCATATGACATGATAGTTTATTTATATAGCGCCGATACACAAAGTGTTTCAAAGTGCTTCACGGCAAGGGAGGGAACAAGGGACATGCAATGACATTCTTACAGGCAATGAACAGTAAGAATGTGAAATTAACTATCGTACTCGACCTGACGACATTTCGGATAGTGCAAGAGCTAAAACACAGATAGGAGGGAAATGGGAAACAGACAGGCGAGTACCGTACTAGGCCTGATGACATTTCAGGTAGAGGCGGAGATTAACAAAAGGTGAGGGAGAGGGGAGGAGAGGAACAAAAAAAAGCAACTTTTGTACTAGGCCTGACGACATTTCAGATAGTGCTGGTCGGTGGGGGGAACAAGTAAAGGGAGGGGGGAGGCGACACACATTAATTGCTATCATACTATGTCCAGGGACAACTCTGATAGAGTAAGTGCGTAGAAAAAAGTAAAGGAGGGTGGGAAGAGAAAGGGAGAAAGTTGAGGAGGATAAAAGAGAGAATAAAACAGTAAGAAATAGCTATATATATATACACATATATATGTTTATATATATATATAAAACACAGTTGCCAACCTTGAAGCTGTATTTCTGTGAGGTTCCAATACATCTGAACTTCAAAACTGCAATGTTCAGCCAGTGGTTCTGCATCACTGTTCTCATCTGAGTCTGTTCCTGGTATGAGTAAACTGTAGTCAAGTGGAGACACCCTGGGCGCCCCTGCAGCAGAGTATTGATAAGCATAGTTTGGATCTACGAGCTGTCACCTGCAAGTGAGCATGAGGAGCCTGGTTTGGGAACTGTGGCACCAAGATCTTAACCTCCACTCCATCCGCGAACTGAGCGAAATGGAGGCAGAAGCAGAGTGCCCTAGTCAGCCAGAGTTGGCTTAGCTGGCTCTCACCATCGCTTCAATGGCACAAGGAATAAGTGTTCATAACCCCACCAGATTTGATTGACTTTAATGTATCCTTACCCAGCTCACTCTTGCTTATCAGCTTACCATTCAGATGAGCTGCATTTTATTTTCACGGCTCCTGTTTTACAAAATTCATTTCTCATTTTAAAAATGGTGCTTTGCACTTGATTAATGTTAAGCACAGCTTTGTCAGTGTGCGATCTCGGCAGTATGGTAAAAAACAGCTAATAGCTCTTCCAACTTGCAAAGCAAAAACAAAAATCGCATTGACTCGCCGGTGTCGATATACATACATGATAACAAAGAGCCATGGTTTTCAGCCAGGTGACCGTGTCTGAAACAAAAGTAAGCCTGGACACAATGACCCCTGTAGGAGAATTACTTATTTTTCAAAGATAATCATTATTTTGTGAAATTGGACTAACTTGGTAAATCAACGAAATTAACTTGACTCAACTTCTTTGTCTAAAGCACCACAAACAAGTCACCTTGAGGAAACATGCTTTACAATTGAGGAATGCGAAAAATGTATTGATAAAAACGTTTTTTGCTATTACTAAACAAAAACAGGAACCAAATGACTAGTCGCTTGCACGTCCCTAATGATGCGCAGAGCACGCACTGGATGACAAAAAAATCACCTCTATATTAATGACCGTGGGCCTCATTACACGGAAGGCGGTAAGGGTTAACGGTCACCGGTAATGCTATCGGTGACCGTTAACCCTTACCGCCTTATTACAAGGTCTCTTTGCGGGTTGGTACTTTAACGCCTGCTTTGAGCAGGCGTTAAAAAAACGAACCCGCAAAGGGACCTTGGTGCTAATTACGGTACCGCAATTTGCGGTACCGTAATTAGCGCCTTCCCCATTCCCATTATGCCCTATGGGGGCAAAAATGGGAATAGAGAAGGGCCTTGGTGAATGGGGAATTACCGCCCACGCTCACCTTGGAGTAGGGCGTTAATTCTGCCATCCACCAAGGTGGACACAGTAAAATACCGGCGGCAACCATGGCGCTAATAGCGCCATGGTTACCGCCTACCGTGTAATGAGGCCCCATGGCTTCTCACAAAATATATAGCGCCTCAATACAACTCTGTCGGTAGCCATGCCGTAGTTGCATTTTTTCAGGCACCCGGAATGGGAAACAACCGGGTAATGCTGAGTTCGGCGGACCCGGTAATTGCCCATTTGCGGGTGCCGGCAACTAGTCCTCCCCATCCCCATTCGGCCCCATAGGGATGAATGAGGATGGGGACGTTGGAAGCACTGGCGCATTCAGAGTGCTGCCCGTGCATCCGACGTGCTCTGCTCGCTGGTGTCTGTCTGGCGGGAAGACAGCACCCACGACCACAACAGTAGTATGGCGTTCCGGGAATTGCGGTACCAGCATGCTTACCGGTACCGTAGTTCCCTGACCGCCAGGGTCGTAATGAGGCAATGAACTGATAGCTTCACCATGGAAAAGTTAAATCAATCCACGCCTCGTAATGGAGCTTCACCGCCTTCTTCTTTAAAAGCATTTCATTGTGTCCTGAATTCATTAATCGTTTTGCTAGAACTAATATCTACTGACCTGAAGTCACAACATTTAAACATTTGGACGTGATATCGAGGAGAAATTAACAACCTTTACTTTGGATGTCCTCAAACCATGGGCAAAATAGTTACGTGGAACCCGGTTTACGAGGAGCACACAGTCAATAGCTCAGTATTAAGAGTAGAGGAGGAACATGACTGTGTATTGATTCAAAATAACTCCAGTGGCTCTAACATATGATTACAAAAGGAAGAACCACCTGGCACTGTAAACTCCATGGAAGTCACTCAACCTCGATCAGTGACTCATAGGATAGGTGGCTTCAAATCCACAGTTTCCCAACAGACATCTAATACAAAAGGAAATGAGAACCTCATAGGCAACAACCACAAATGTAAGAGGGTCACACTATATTGGCATTATCTCAGAGGAAAAAACATACACAATTTCCCACCAAGGTACCATCCAAGGATTCAATTGAGTGGATCTACCCCATGTCCTCGCAGGTGAGTTTGCTGGAAGCCCATTTGCCACTTAGTATTTTACCACATTTTATCGTAAAATGTAGATGAGGGTTGGGTTTTGTTATTTCCAAAGATGGGGATGTGCGGAACTGCGAGGGGGTCTCCCACGCATTTTTTGTGGTAGAATGTTGTCAAACAAATTCAAGCAAATTTCTCTGAGTAAATGTCATAGATACAACTGAGCATCTGGAACGCACTTCTATAAACGATTCCACAACGGCATCAGTGGACATGTCTGCACAAGTCATCGGTAAGAAAAATGTCAAGAAAAGGAAATGTGAGAGCAACATGAAGCAAAAAGTTGTGCAGGAGCTCTGAGGCCTCCATCCTATTTAACGACATGTGTGTTGAAACGCTATGTTGCGTATACTTCAGAGCCACCTGCTAAAGACAAAGGCCTTTAAACACTGGTTGATCCCGAATTTAGTGTGGCTGGCAGGGCGGAAGAGCGCGAGGTAGCATCCCCACTCTGTTCATTGTTAACAAATGTCCCCAAAGCACCTGAACTTGTTATGGACTAAGGTGTGATCAGGAGGGAACCCCTTCACGATTGCACAATGCCAACTAAGGACCTGCTAGTTCCAGCTAAGGTGGAGGTGGAATATGACAATCCAATGATTTGAACAGTCTTTTGTAATAGAAGTGTTTTGCATAAGTTCACAGAGTAATATTCTGATCTGGTCACATATCTTATTCATGGTGTGTGCTGTACCTGTGTTGAGAGTAATAAGGACTAAAGACTCAGTCTTTATAACATTTTCTGAATTATGGCTTACACCATGGGCAATTGTGCACTGTAAAACTAACGCTATACTAAAGGTTATGGCTGAAGGAACTGAAATCTTATAGAAATGAGGCTGTGACATTGAATTTATTGATAGTACCAGTGTGGCCAATGGGTACAAGTTGTATGAAAACTGGTGGGATGTAACATGAAAGTCTCCCTATATATCAGGGGTCTGTAACGTCCGGATCTCCGGATGTTTTTAACTATAACTACCAGGATCCCTCACCATTGGCTCTGCTGGGTAGGACTGATGGGAATTGTTGTCAAAAACATCTGGAAAGTCACAGATTGCAGACCCCCCCCTATATATGGGGACAGTACGATGACATTCTCTAGAGAATTGGGAAAGCCAACAATCATTGGTTCTGAAAAGAAGGTGTCAGAGAGTAATTATGAACAGGGCAATCAATGGGATTGCCTGCCAAGTAGTCTTCAATCGAGATCTGTTTTGCAACCCTGAGGTAAATCCTGCCTGCTGCACTTTACTCCCTTGGAATACTAAAGGTCATAAAAGAAACCTCAGGGAGGGCCATTTACTAGATCTTCTTTGTAAATATGACATCATTTGTCTCCAAGAGGTGTGAACTAGAGAACTCCCAGCCGAGAATGGCATGTCACTCTATTTAAGACTAGCAACAAAACATCAAGAGTCCATTAAATAATAGAAGTAAAAAATACTTTACAGGCAGCAGAATGCAGAAGTGGGAACATGTCATTTCACGTTCTTCCGCTAAAAATTAGAAACAACAGCGTGAATGCACAGGCTGGTCTATTCATATTTAATGTGTATGCACGATCAAACAGAGTCAAACTGAATGAGGTATTATTGGTATTGTTTGATTTGCTTGAGTTGTGGTACGTAGAGCCAAAAACAGCTCCACTGATACTTGCTGGCGACTTGAAACTTCGTTGGCCAAGTGACCATAGTTGCCCTGAGGAACAATTCGAAATGTGAGACATTGACGTAAAAGCTGCTGTATTATTACAAACAAGATCTAATAGAGAGGACTAACTTTGGACTGACTTTCTGCCAGCCTGGAATATGTTAATATTGAACTGGAGGATTCATGGTGATGTCCCGGGCAAATTTAAATGAAACCACGGTCGATTATGCCGTTATTTCTAAGCTGCACTCCACATTAGTTAACACGCTGGTAATTGCTCAAAACTGAGTGTAGTGATCATTACATGTTCAACGTTGCATTTACATTGTACACAGGCAAATGCTTACATAAGACAAAATGCTGCAGTACTGGAGTAAATGCCAAGGGCATGTGTCTACGATGGACTCAACAAAACATAGACAAAATGCCCAATGTGTTAAGAGAGCAGTCTTTCGTGGATTATATGATTAACACATCTTACATAACTTTCCCAATACATTTTTGAATTGGGTGAAAGACTTGGTAAATTAATGGACTTTTTCCCTATGCCAGATGTTACTTCCCAAACTGCAACTTTGTTTGTTACCATCAACAAATACAAATTGCGTAAAAGAACAATAAGGAAACAAGATCAAAGGACAATTTCTATCTCTAGGAGTAACAGGGAGGACATCTTCTAGATACTGAAAAAGACAAGGCAGGAATATAACAACTAGATGAAAAGGCATAACATAGAATAACAGTCGTATTTGTAAAGTGCACGTTCACCCCCAAAGGGGCATCTTGGCTCTAATAACAGATGTTTATTGTTACCCAACTTAATGGTACTCATTTTATCGGAAGGATTAAGGGCTGAGCAGGCCTGCCAGGATTCGAACCTGTGACCATGTGGTCAAACTCAGGCCCCTGTAGTGGATACATTAGTCCACTGAGACACAGATCTGGCATAGAAGTCATCAGAAGTTGCAACATCAAATCATTCTGGTCTCTTCTTCTTAATAACTGACGTCTTAAAGCCATAAGAGATAATATTAACTCTATAGATGAACATAAAAGGCTAGTGTACATGCTGACTCTTTTTCTATTATTCAGTTTAATTTGGTAGATGAACACACCTCTGGAATGCGCTGGCACGAAACAGTGAATGATTTACAAGTTTTCTTGAGGGTTGAACCAAAGCGATCAACGGGGGTCCTGATGGCCTACCCTCTGTGCTACTCAAAGGTTTTAAAGCTGCATGGGCTATATTGTTCACTCCTTTCTTTATCAATATAATTAGTTTGCAAACGTTGTTTATTTATTTTATTTATTTGTTTTTACAGTGCTGCACAGTGCTCCAGATAAGATTTTGAGGTGGGGTATTTAACTCCCTATTTTATTTTTAAAGTTGGGAGTAAAATGATTTTTTAGGGAGTAAACATGTAAGTCCAATTCCCAAAATTAGTATTTTATAAGTGAGTAAATATATGTTTTAATTGGGAAGATAATGTTTACTTGTTCCTATCACGCAGAAATCATAGCAGTTTCTTCCTGTGGTACGTTCGCTGCTGGTCCAAATGTATTGATGTAGCTGTGCGATTGAAAGAGATTATTTGCAACTCGAAACGCATCATTTTGGAGGACTTGTAGTTTCTGTACACAGCCCTTGTTGCCTCCCCCAAGTAAGGCATTATAATAATCGATTCTTGGAAGGACTGTGCCTTGTGCCAAAGAAATGCAATTTTTATCCGACAAAAAAGGTCTTAATTGCCTTAACAACTTTAGTTTGCAATTTTCTTTTTTAGGGTGTATTTAACTTGAGCCTCTGCTTCCATGGATGTCACTAGCATAATCCTGAGAGTTTTCACCTTGATAGATACTGGGATTACACAGTCCTCAATCTGGATGTTGGAATACTCTAATGAAAGCTTGGCTCTAGATTGACGAGAGCCAAATATAAGTAGCTTGGTTTTATTATTATTGAGGCACATCCAATTGCCACACATACATTTTTTTATGGTACCATGAATCAACTGAAGATTATCTAAATCTGCTTGATATATACCTCCCAGTTCCAGTAGTCACTAGGTGTCATTAGCAAAGTTTGTAAAAATCACTCCGCTAGCTGTCAAGATGTTGCACAGTGGTTTGATGTACATATTAAAAAGTACAGGTGATAAGCAACTACCCTGTGGAACACCGTATTGAATAGGGTCTGAGGCAGAGGAGGCACTGTAAAGTCAACCTTTTGTTGCTCAAAAGGGATTGTATCCAGTAGATGGTATACCCACAACAATGCCCCAATACAGATAAATTTCCCAACAAAAGGTTTTGATCAAAAAGATCAATGGCCGCTGAAAGATCCTGCCTTCCCATGGCCCATGATGTCTAGGCCTGCAGATCTAACAATGCACTTTTTGTTCTATGGTGTGCTCGGAAACCAGACATTTTGCAGTGCAGAAGCTCGGCCTCCTCTAGATTTTGTTGAAGCTGGATAGAGGCAACCCTGTCAATAACTTTAAGCAAAAAGTGCAAGTTATTTATAGGACGCGGGTTAACCGGGTCTCTTGAACTGAGTCCTGCTTTCTTTACCAAAGCAGTCATTGTGACGTGTGACGTCCGTAATACAGTCGGGTATCATAGTGTATCGAAATGAAGAGCTCACAAATCTAGTGAAGAAATGGGAGAAGTTTTGAATGCTATCCAAAATGAGTTTGGTAGGGATAACATTCCCGGAACATCTAGTAGGATGACATTTCTTCAATATATTTTCCATCTCCACAATAGTAATTGGATGGAAATTGAATTTTATGTATTCATTGGATATTTGATGTTAAGATTATTCCTACTTTGATCCACTACATCTTCCTTAGTATGCAAGATGTCTTCGATTGTTTTGGCCCTTGTAATTCTTTCTCTGGCATTGCTTATCTTATCTATGAATGCCATTTGGACTTTAAGACAGACTGCAATAGAAGGAATAAAAGATACTGCCTGAATTTTAGATTTTTCAGGCAATCTCATGATCTCAAAAAGGTTTTTGAATTGTTTTCTGTGTTCAGGATCTGGGTGTTAAAGACATTTTCCTTAGCGTCACACAATGCATTTTTATATTTTTTCCATGCCTTTCCAAAATGCTTTATTAGCTTCAGTATTTGAATTTTGCCAGGTTCTTTCTGCCTGTCGTTTAGATCTTTTAATTTCTCTAAATTCTGGTGTAAACCAGTTTTGGTGGTTATGGTTGTCCCTTATGATTTTCCATTTTAGAAGGACTAATTGGTCCCAATTCTCAGCTAAGATTGACCGATACACATTAGCCAATGTGTGCGGTGAATCTGTGTCCTTAGTGGCTTTTAGTACTTCAGTCATACATTTTTCAAGATTTTTGCCTACAACATGGTTTTATGAGATACAAGTGACTTTATGCAAAAAGGCTCCATGTGATGACTTCTAGATGTGCTCGATTCTACTAGTAAGGTCTTTGACTCTGCTACTGGATGAATTAACAAAATGGGAAAAGCAGGTAACATGCTGCCAGTGCACCAAATGGGATTCAGACCAGGCCATTCAACCAGCCATAATGGTCTATGTCTTACCATGCTGATGAAACAAGCCAGTGATTGTCATAATTCACCTTCATGAATGGCATTTTTGGCTTTCGTCTGAGTGGGTGGACATCCTCTTTGGAAGAAATTACATATGTGGGGCATAGATGCTGGTCTTCTCAAAATGTAAATATTCACCAACACAAGTGTCAGGGTGCACTTAGATGTCAAGGGACTATAGCTATTGCAATTACAACCAACCCTTGTTTAAGGCGGGGTTGTTCCTTGGCACCCCTGCTGTTTAACTGGTGTATATCTAATATAGGTGAGCCCTATAGTCAGCTGATGGCCACAAGAGGCTCGTCTGGGAACATCAATCAAGAAGAAATCGCCTTGTTCCAGGAATACCAGGGACAATATCAAAGAGACCAACCACTGATGGAGTAGGCGATCGGGTGAGGAGAGCATGTGTCATCTCTTCTGGTTTTTGGCTTCACTTTCTGTCTGGAACTCCAGTTCCAGTCGCATTCTTGGATTGGTAACATCACTTCCAGTGGCCATCTTGGACTGGTGACATCACTTCCTGTGGCATCTTGGATCAGCCCTATCTCCAGCTGAAAGCCACAAGAGGCTCCTCTGAGAACATTGATCAGGATGAAATCATCTCATCGCAGCAACACCAGGAAAAAATATCAGAGAGACCAACCACTGATAAATTGGCGATCATGTGATAAGAGCGTGTGCCATCTCTTCTGAACTCCCGATGGGCATCCAGCCAGGGGCATCCCAGTTAAGGGCGGAACAGTGAAGGGTGAAGACCAGCCAATGACCAGCCTCTTTGCCTCTTAAGGGGCAGAACAGTGTGAAGACCAACCATTGGCTAGCCTCTTTGCCTCTCAAGAGTGTAACAGTTAAGGGTGAAGACCAGCCATTGACCAGCCTCTTTGTCTCTTAGTATATGAGCCTTTGCCGTCGCTGTGTCCTGATACTTGTCTGTAAGTACCCTTAACTGCTTCATATCAGGTGCACCTTTGCCATGTGCTTCTCATGCTATCTCTTCCTTTCCATTCTGCTTATCTCTTCTCTCTCCTCTGCACAGAACCATCTCCAGTCTCTCCTCATCCCTATCTTCTATTCTCCTCAACGCCACCTCTCTTCTCGCTCCACTACTCTTTCTATTCACAAAGTCAACTCTCACCGTATTATCCATTAAGCATCCTCTTCTGGCATCTCCACCCAGCACCTCTCCGTTTCTCAGATGCAAAGCTGCTATGCTGCTACATCTCACTCTCTTTCTATTGCACTTTGGAATCCACAGTATGTCTGAAATAAAACCTCTAAAAGTATGACTTCACATTGGTTCTACTAACTATAGGACCCTAGATTATTTGGTCCATTGTGATTGGGTTGGCACCAACCCCGTACATAAATTTCCAATTTCCATAGCCGGTCAAGTGGCACAGCGAGTAGAGCGCCCGCTTTGACACCCGTGCAGAGCCTGTTAACGCAGGTTCGAATCCCGGCGGGGCCAAACTCAGCCTTTCATCCTTCCGAGGTCGATAAATGAGCACCACACACCGTGGGTAATAATAAGCAGCGCTCAGATACCTGAGGGTTTGTAGCGCTATATAAAAGCCTAATTATTATTATTATTTATTATTATTATAAATTTCCACTTTACTTAGCAGCACGCAGAATGGTCAGCCAGGTGCAGGGTGCCCCCCTCAGCTACCCAGCCTTCCTTCAATTAAGGTTACAATCAATCATCACTTCATCAACAATGTGTCAATTATGTTACTGAGGTTGGCCTCGAGACTGCATCTTCTGCCTGGGAAGGTTCGCTATCTTCTCCTGGGCGGATGCCACGCATAGGTGTGAACTTGTGCTTCTCCTCGCTCGGATGGTCACGTGATGCAGACACCATGAATTTGCCTAGTTTCTCTCGATTTGTGCATTTAATTCTTATTTGGCTTGCCTCCTGCCTACGCTTCCTTATCTTGACCTTTCAGAGACAGGGTACTCTGTTCTTAAGTTTCAATTAGATGTAGCTACTGTTTGTTCCTTCTTTTGGTATGACCTTGTCTCCTATTGCATGAGTTGCATCTGCTGAGTTTTGATTCAGCCGTCTCTTCTCATTTTGCTAGAATATGAATCTTGCCTTGTTTGGCCTCTAGTAACCTGAGTTGATTCTGCTTTTCATGTAAAGTGGATTCACACTTATAATAATATGCTTCGTTTTGAGGTAGATTATGTACAATGGCGCTTGCCGCACTATTCTTTTACTTAGCATAGCAAGCCGCACTGTTTTCTTAGCTTTCTAGCGGTTTCAAGCATATGTGCAGGCGTTAGCTGGTTGAATATCTTCATTCTGCTTACAGCTTAACTCTCTTACGCTTTGATAGTTTTCTATCACTTTAAGCTCACAATCTCTTTTCTCATGGTGTTTCGTCTCCTTGTATCATTCTTGGTTCATCATTTATTGTTAGGCAATCTTCATTTCGTCTCATCTGTTGGTAGGTTTTTCTCAATGGATACCTTACTGTCCATGGTTGTCTGGTTATTGGTACTTCAATAGGTGTGACCTCCTCTACACTCCCCCCTCTGGGTGATTCATTGACCACTTTCACCTCCTCCTTTGGATGCAATTCACTCATTTCTACTATACTTATCTTCACTCCATCACCTGGGTTCATTTCTTCTTCATCTTCCGGATCTATACATGATGGTTTGAAGAAGTGTCTCTTTGGAGTCCATATTTTTATCACTCCTTTCAGGCTTCCTGCTGTCCTTACATATTCGTCTTTATTCCATGTAATCAGTTGACATTGTCCATTTGGGCTACAGTAAACCCATCTTCCCACATAGTTTCTGTGCTTTCTGGGATAGAGAAACTTCGTACCTTCTGGCGCGTGCCTGCTAGCCTTCACAAAGTCTCTTATTTCTTCATCAGTCAGGTCTTTGGGCTTCCATTCTGGCTTGACATCAATCATGATCTTCATCCCTATGGCTTTCCTTGCAGTTTTCAGGCATTGCGAGGTTATTATCTTGATAAAACAAAATCCTAGCAATATCACCACTAGCAGGGCTCCTAGAACCTTGAATATGTCTGCCATCCAAGAGAATAGTGATCCAAATCAGCTGTCATCATCAACCTTGTCAGTTTCGTCGATCATCTGGTTCTGTAGCTTTGTCAGCATGCCTATGGCTTCTGTCAAAGTTCCATTTTCCTCATCGTGAGAAAGTATAAATGTGCAACATGATTCTCCTATTTTTGCACAAACTCCTCCATCCATGGCTGTGATCATGTCAAGCACATATCTGTTCTGGAGAGTCATCAGTGGGATAGCTCTTAACTCTTCCTTGATCGGATTGAATCCTTTTAAGGTCATGTTGATGATCTGCAGTAACTCCCATCTGGTTATCTGTAACCATTTAGTATTTGCTCCAACTTGGAATCTTGGCATGAAAATTGTTGTGAACACTGATGAGGTGCGGCTGAACAGCCTGTGTTCATATGGGATTGCATGAAAAGCTCCTTCTGATTTACCAGAGAAGTAATTCTCTCTCTTCATCCGAGTTATCAGCTCTACAGATCTCTTCTTCCTTAGGTGAGCATATGCTTTTGGGAAACTGTCAATATTCAGGTCACTTTTCGGGATCACCAATGCTGGAACGTGGGCATTCACTATCGTGCATATGCCTCCCCGGTCTCTTGGCAGTCTGATGTATGCTTTGGATCCACACGCCCAATAATGGTCCATTATCACTGCGGTTCCATGTACCATTCCTGGAGCGTCGAAAACTGGTCCACAGTTCTGATTCTTTCCCATCTTCCTTGTGCCATTATTCCTGAAACAGAACTTTTGCCTTTCTAGTGGCACTATCTGCAAGGGTCCTCCTCTGTCTTCGACACATGTGAGTAGTTTTGCAAGTTTTGGCCATAATGGCTTGCATCCGTTTCACACTATGTTGATGGTCGGCTCGTAGTGACCGAAGACCATCCATGCTCGGCATATCACTACTCCTTTCTCCCATCCGTCTGGTGAAAGCACTGTTCCTCAAATATGCATTTGGCCTCTATTCTTCCATCTCCAGGCTTCTTATGAAGTTTTTCCTTGGACATTTAGTTTTTAATTTGCTTCTCTTCTTATCTCTGCTCCTTTAACTCCAGGCTTCTCATATCTGATCACAATGTGTTTCGTCTTTCCATTGTTTCTTGTCTTTATGTCCTGGACATAATCGTCTTCATTTGGATCAGTTGCTTCAGTTGCCCATTTCAGAGAGGCATCACTACCCATGAACTGGCCTCTGGTCTTGCACATTGCTACGTGTGACATACAGTGTGCTGTCTGAACATCTATTTCTACAGCTACAAAGATCTTGGACTTCCCCATGCTGTATGGTAGGAGTGTGCAAACAAAGCGTTCCCCTTCTGAACTTCGTCTTCCAACTTCTTTCATGTGCTGGTACCAAATGTTGTTTCCCAGATGTGATGTGCTGTCCAGGTAGTCGTTGAGTTCATTGTCATCGCCATGCATACTTCTCTTGATTCTTAATGTTTTCCTGTAGTTGGCTATGACTACATCCCTGAATGCATCGGTATGACTTTTTCTTGCTGGAGGATTCTCAGGTATCCTGGTCCATGGTGCAGGCCTCCTCATCTGCGCTATTTGAGTGGGCGGACAAGAGTCTGTCAGCTCTTTCCCTCTCTTCATACAGCTTTCTCTGTCGGGTTATAAATGTTCAAATCCATTCTGGCATTGGTCTAGTATATGGTTGTACTGTGGAACTGGTGCTTGTTCCTTGTGTTGGAATGTATATGCTTGGTAATACAGTCTCTGCGATTTTGTTCTTCAGTTCCTCTTGTAGTTCCCTAGCTCGGGCTATGTATGGAACTAATGAGTCTACTATCAGTTGTGCCTGTATAGAGAGTTTCTCAGTGTTGGCTCTTGTTTTCTTAAGAGTTTCTGATATAACTGCTCCTGTTGGTTTTTTCTTTAATTCTTGTTTTCCCACAATGTCTGCTGTGGAGTTTCTTATGGCAGGCAGTCTCTTTTTCTCTACTGCTTTGGTTTGTGGTTCTGCAGTCATTGACACTAGGCCTGTTTCGTGTGGATTCAGTGTTTGTGTGTGTGTGGTTGTCAGTAAGGTTACTTCATTCATCCCTTGCCAACCCTGTCTCCAGCTTTTCTTTTCGTTCGTTACCACAAGTGTGTGTGTAACGTTGCTAATTACATCTATTTCAAGTTCATTCACTCCACCATCAGATTTTCTAGGGACTGGAATGACTATATAAGGTTTGGGTGCTTTTGTGGGTTTTATGCGTGCATCATTAGGTAGGTGCACTGAAATTGGGACGCTTTGTGCACCAACAAAGAATGCAGCTCTGATTGTTAATGACAGTAAAACAATAATGAATATGATGCATAGGTACATTATGCCCCTGTAGGTCATGCGACAGCATTTTCTTCCAGAAAAGCGGGGTTGCCTCTCTTCTTGTGGGAGGACCAGATTGCTGTTCTGGACCCCCATATCCATCATTCAACAAATGTCAGTGTTTATTGTTTCTGTGTTTCAAGAGTGTCCATTACCCCACAAGTGTCGCCCCCTCTTGTGAGTTTCAAATTGTCCCTTTGTGTCAGGATATAGTTCCTTTGCTGGACTATGGGAAAAATCAGAAATAAAACAACATTTTGGTGAGTCCCTTTTCTGTGCATGTTCAAAATAGGTGAGCTCCCAATCCACTCCTCAGATTTGTTTCAGTCCTGAGGACATAGTGTACGTTGATCAGTATGAAGGATTAGGGACGAACGAATCAACAAATATGACACATAGAGTTCTTGTCACCACTTCTTTGTTCTGTCCCTCGGCGGAAGGCTCCAAGAATCTCCTCATATAGCTCCTCTGATGGTTAGAAAGTTCCACTTGGAGTATGATTCTGTGTAAAAGCATTCCCATCTGTGCAATATTAGCTGGGTCTCTGAGTACGTCATAATCGATTGGTCTCCCCACTAGCTCTGGAAAGTCAGTGACTAGGCGAAAGAGAACATTATGGGCCAATCTGGTGTCTTCTGGTGACAGGGACATCCGTCCTGTCTTGCTGAAGTTCAGGATTATATATTTTCTCCTAAATGTGAACAATGTCTGCACTGTCCGGTCGCATGGAGTGCAACTAGAATTATGATTTTATTTAAAAGATGGCTAAAATGTTCTGTGTTTGCTGGGTCTCTAAGGAATGTGAGTATATCTGTTGTTCTCCCAATAAGAGTTGGACAGTCTTCGATTATGCGAAAGAACAGTGTATTGATGAGCTCATATATTTCCACCTGTGTTGGGATCATTTGATTCTTTCTCGCTATACTCAGGGAGTAGGATACATTGTTCGGCAATGACAGTGAGGAGTTGTCTTATTGTCTTTTCATTTTCAGGATCTTGTAGAAAGTCAGTGACACTGGTGAGCCTCCCTACCAATGATGGGTATGATCTTAGCACTAGATCAAGGTAGGTTATTATGTCCTTTGTGATGTCTCTACTGTGGGACACCATAAGTGATTCCGAATAGTGTCTCAGTATTAAACGAATCGGGATACTGTCTTTGCTAACAATGTAAGTGTCCTCGGTCAAGATTTGGAATACTCTTTTCTCAAAGCTTAAGTGTGCCTCAGTCCAAAGTTCAAAGCCATCATACTGTTTTGTGGCTTGTGCGTGAAATTTTCTTCTTCACCCTGCAACTAGGATGCACAGAGTGTGTGTTTTTTTATTTCCTTATCCCCTTTTTTGCTTAGAGGAAGTGTCCAATTTAAGCCACAATTTGCAAAAAAGTTCTTTGTCCTTGTCTGGCTGGTCATGCGTCCTTCTTCCGCGTCATGGATCTCGTTTGCACGTGCTGTGGTTCTTCCCCATCGCTCGTCAATTCCTCTCGTTGGGGTGCAGGCAGGGGGCCTTCTCCGATGTAGGGTTTTATATCGCCGAGAAAAATCCAAGCTCTCCTGCCTTGTAGTTTCACTGCAGACAGAGTGAAGTCCTCCACTGTAAAAGGACCGTTGAACCTTGGCTCGTCCCACTTTTTCCTTCTGTGATTCCTCACAAGGACGGTGTCTCCAGGGAAGACGGGTGGAACACGTAAACCTTGAACTTAGTCTGTTGCAGTATCTCCTTCTGTGTTCTGTGCTGCACTGCACCCTTTTCGTTGTCGCTGCAGCTGGTCTGAAATTACAGTAAGGCAAGCTGTCATGCAGTCCAGATAGTTTTGCATTTCAGACCCTAAAACCTCTCCTGTTGAAGGAGCATCACATCTAGTTCTATCCCTGGGTGTCAGAGGAGTTCTCATTCTTCTTCCTGTGGCTATCTCGTGTGGTGTAAGATGATGGTCGGACCCAGGTTGGTTCCAAAGTGCATACAGTGCCAGTGCAAGGCAGTGCAACCATCCCTTCTTTAGAGTAAGCTTCAACTTGGCTATCCTTACCTTTAACAAGCTGTTGAGATTCTCACAGATCCCATTACCTTGTGGATTACGAGAACTTGTGGTTTATACCAAGCAGCAAGCTAATCTGCTCAAACACTGCATTGACAAAATGAGGGCCATTATCTGACCTCATATACTTTGCACACTCCCCACCTAGGGCACACTTCTCTCACAAAAAATGTGGCCATACAGGTAGAGTCTGGGTGTGTACATGGACCTGTCTCCATCCATCTAGAGAATGGACACACCACAACAATTAAGTATCTGTACCCGTTACATACTTGAATCATGTCGACATAATCGACATGCAAGTGTTGAAAAGGCCCATTTGGCCTTGGGATGATTCCTCTCATTACTTTTAATGTGTGCCCCGCCGTAAATTACTGGCAGATTATACAGTTTACCATAAAGAATGCAACGTGCTCTGCTAAATTCGGTATGAACCAGTCTTCTGCAAGTGTTGCTACTAGATTCTCTTTTGTCATGTGCACCGGGTGATGTAACTGCTCCAGCGCTATTTTTAATAGGGCTGCAGCCATTACTGATTTGCCAGTGCTGTCTTGTCGCCACAAGCTATCAGAGGGGTTTAAAGAACACCCTCGACATTTCCACAGGTTCTTCTCTTTCTGTGGTGCCTCCACGTGGAGTTCAATTAGCTGTGTTTGCCCCAAATTACTGTAGCTTTCAGGTGCAGTTTGTGTAATCATCATTCATTTGTTGGTATGGATAACTTCCACTTCAATAATCATCTCACTTTTGGATGCCATACGCTAGGCTTCCGTGTCTGCTGCTTCATTCCCCCGTGAGATAAAATCTGTCCCTTTCGTGTGAGCGGCGCATTTCATGACCGCTTTGCCCACTGGGAGCTGTAGTGCCTTGATCAGTCTGTCCAATAAGGCTACGTGCTGCACTGGCGTGCCGTCTGCTGGGAAGTAGCCCCTCCTTTTCAAGCGCGCTAAGCCTGCGTGCACTGTTGACATCACAAAGGCGGAGTCACTGTACACCATTACTTTCTGGTCTGCGTGATTCTCAATGGCGAGTATTAACGCCAATAATTCTGCCGCCTGTGCTGAATAATGAGATGGTATTCGTGCACTAAGAACCACTTGAAACTCTCCATTTGTTGTGTGCTTCATCGCAGCAATGCCTGTGTAACGCTCACCGGATTCCCACGAAGGCGCTGGCCTGGTTCGCGCTGCTGTGACCTCGTCTAAGGTGATGCGCAGGGTTCGGAAGACGGACTGGACCGGGCCCCAGATCTGGCTTGTCTGACTCGCAGAAGTATCCTTCTGTAGGTGAGAATAGGGGGTTAACTGTCTGCGGGGTAATGCAATCGGCCTCCCACTTACCCCTCTCACCCTCCTCAAAACCCTTCTGTGCTTCCCCGTAGCGTCTCACCTTAGGGTCTGGAAGGACGAGCTCTCCATCCTGCTTCTGATGCAGGGGCGCGTTGGTATCCAGTTCCGTCACTGGGTTTTCGGATGGGTGAGAACCAAACTTGCTTGGCTTCCAGGTAAGTTTTTCTATAAGTGGTTCCCCTTGTGTCCATGCATTGATGTTCTAATGCTAGTGTCTTTTTCCCCATAGGGGCCGGGGTACGGAATGCCGGGGAACAGGCACCGACCCGAGGTGAGCGGTGAAATCCTTGTGGAAATCAGGTAAGTCTTTAATGAGTGTTTTGGTAATGTCTTTTCATTCACTCATTAACGCTGATGTCTTTTTCCCCTTAGGGGCCGGGGTCTGAAAATGCCTGGATGCGGCGCGGACCCGAAATGAAAAGGGAATGACCCAACAGGTAAGTCTTGACATGGAGTTTTAGCTTCCCTTTTCCCTTCTTTCTCTCACCTTTGTTCTTGTCTTTTGCTACCTAAGCGCGGAGGCGCGACTGCGAATCCGGATGGTCGCTGCTGAACATGGAGGCGCCCTGTAAAGGTGAGTAGAATGCGGCGCTGCAGCGATCGATGCGATGTGCTTTTAAAAATAAATGTCTTCCTTTTCAGGATTGTCGGTGAAATGTCTCTGGGATGCAGATTTAGCAGGTGAGGCCTTTTCCTTCTTCTGTTCTCTTGTTCCCTTCCTTTGCAGGTGATTCAGGATGCTGGCAGGTGTGGCAGAAGTCAAGATGCAGGAGCAGACACGGTGAGCGTCCAGCTGCTAGATGCAGAACAACGCGAAGCACGTGTGGCTGATCGGGTGTGGTTTAAATAGCCTTGGAAGAAGTTCCTAGAATGTGTCCTTCCTCCAATCAGGTATGTATCCTTCCCCGACCACGCCCGGGTAGTAAATGAGTCCCACAGGTAAATAGTTCCTTTCAGGCCTCAAGGAGGCCGGGGTTCTGCAGCATGGTCTGCATCAGGTAAGTGCACCCAAACACTTTCATAATGAGCCTGGCGCCTATGGCGCCAGGACTGACGTTTTCTATGAGCCTGGTGCCATAGGCGCCAGGACGCTGTCCAAAGGGTCCCTATAAGGGGTTGCTGGGACCTTCCCCGGGGACTTGATGTCCGCTTTCAGGGACGCAGGGCCTGAGCCGGCTCCCCGGGAGCGGGCATCGTGACAGCACTCCCCCCCAAGGCCCCTCCCAAGGTTGTTCCCTCCGGGGGTTTTGGTTTGTTTGGGAAGAGTCGGTGGAATTTCCTGACTAATCGAGGTGCATGCACATGGTCACTGGGTTCCCACGACCTCTTCTGAGGTCCGTACCCCTTCCAATCAATTAGGTAGAAAAGCTTTGACCTAAACATTTTTGAATCTAAAATGTTCTTCACTTCGAATTCGGGTTCCCCATCTATTTGAATAGGTTCTGGAGGTTTGAGTAGTCGGGTTCCGGGGACCACTGGTTTCAGAAGTGACACATGAAAAACAGGGTGAATTTGCATATTAGCTGGTAAATCAAGTTTAACCGCTACTGGGTTCATTATTGCCGTAATAGAATAAGGTCCCAGATATTTTGGGTTAAAAGTTCTAGGCCCTTTGAGCGGTAAATGTCTGGTAGCTAACCACACTTGATCCCCAATCTGATACGGAGGTGCTTCACTCCGATGTAGGTCAGCATTCTCCTTGTATTTTCTCTTGGCTTGTTGTAAATGCGTGGTTGCCTCTTTGAAGGCTCGGGTAATGGTAGAATGCAGATGTTCTACTGCGGGCACTCCGAGGTTCTGAGGTGAGTCGAGGTTTGAGGTTCGAGGGTGATGTCCAAACAAGGTATAAAAAGGACTATGGCCAGTTCCAGAGTGTACCGAATTATTATATGCGTATTCGGCTATCCAAAGAATGTCTTTCCAGTTGCTTTCAGATTGCTGTAACATACACCGTAAGTACTGCTCAAGGGTCTGATTTGTCCTCTCGGTCTTACCATCGGTCTGAGGGTGGTGACTGGTCGATAATCTTACGTCGATTTGTGCCATTTGACAACATTTGCGCCAGAAGTGGGAAATGAATTGGCTTCCCCGGTCAGAGATTAGTATAGATGGGAATCCATGTAGCCGAACAATATTTTCGAGGAATTCTTTGGCTAGGACAGAAGCTGAAGGTAAACCTTTCAAAGGAATGAAGTGGGCCATTTTGGAAAACAAATCCACAATTACCAGAATGGTATTGTATCCCGAACAAGGAGGCAAATCCGTAATAAAATCCATTGATAGGGTGTGCCAGGGTGCTGGCGGTATGTCTAGAGGTTGAAGGAGACCGGCTGGTCTTTTCTTTTGACCTTTATTTTGGGCGCAAACACCACAGGACATCACAAAAGATTTAACATCTTTTCGCCAAGAGGGCCACCAGAATTGTCGTTTCACCTTTTCCATTGTCTTGGCAATACCGGGGTGTCCCTCTATTAATGTATCATGATAACCTGAAATAACTAGTTTGTGTAAATCCTTGTGCGGCAGGAATAAGCGTCCTTGGTAATAAGGTAAACCTTTATTTATGGTAAAGTCTGATCCCTTTTGTATTCAATCCTGTAGGACTGTAGGGTCCAGGAGTTGTTTCACTCTGACTTGAATGTCTTCAAGCGTCTGTAACAAAGTCATGCCTAGAATTCTCTGTTCGGGAATTATTGGTACTGGTTCTGAGTTTGTATCAGATTCTCCCATTCCAATTCGGGATAAGGCATCTGCTTTGCCGTTCTTGCAGCCAGGTCGATAGGTAATCGCGAAATCAAATTCAGCGAAAAACAAAGCCCATCGGAGCTGCCGTGATGACTGAGCCTTGGCGGTTTTCAAATACTGTAAATTCCGGTGATCAGTGATCACCGTGATGGTATGTCGAGCGCCAAGCAGGTAATGCTGCCAGGCTTTAAAAGCGGACTTTATGGCTAACAGTTCTTTGTCAGTGATTGCGTAATTAATCTCTGGTGCCGAGAATTTTCTGGACCAAAATGCTACGGGATGCAGTTGGTTGGTTTCAGGATCTCTTTGAGACAGAACTGCTCCCATGGCTAGGCTGGATGCGTCAGTTTCGACGACATACGGGAGATCTGGACGTGGGTGTTTCAATATAGGTGCGGAGGTAAACTTAGCTTTTAAATCCTGGAAGGCCTGCTCGGCTTCTTCAGACGATTCAAAACGTTTATTTTTCCTCAAGAGTGCAGTGATGGGTTGTACTATGCGTGAAAATTCCGGGATAAACCTGCAATAGAAATTGGCAAAGCCGAGCATGCTTTGAACCCCTTTTACAGAGCTAGGTGATGGCCATTTGAGGATGGCATCCACTTTTCTTGAGTCCATTCGGACTCCTTTGGGTGTCAGGATGAAACCGAGAAACTCAACTTCTGTGGTATGGAAAACACATTTCTCCAGTTTAGCAAATAGTTTGTGTTGGCCCAGTTTTTCCAGAACTGCCCTAACGTGTTTTCTGTGATCAGATTCCGAAGAGGAGTACACTAGAATGTCATCGATATAGACGACAACACAAACATCGATGAGTTCCCGAAGGACATCATTCATGAAGAATTGGAAGGCAGCAGGCGCATTGCACAACCCGAAAGGCATTACCTGGTATTCGAATAATCCATATTTTGTACTGAAGGCTGTTTTCCATTCGTCGCCTTCTTTTACTCGCACCAGATGATATGCCTCCCGGAGATCTAACTTGGTGTATATGCAAGCGTCCTTCACCTGGTCAAGGAGTTCAGGAATCAGAGGCAGAGGATAACGGTTTTTAACCGTTATCTGGTTCAATGCGCGGTAATCGATACAAGTTCTAAGGTCGCCTTCTTTTTTAGGCACGAAGAACAAAGCCGAGGATGCCGGGGACTTTGACGGGCGAATAAAACCATTGGCGAGGTATTGATCCAAATATTGTCTCAAATGCAGGTTCTCAGGTTTGGTAAGGGCATAAATCCTGCTACAAGGGGGTTGTGCACCGGGCACCAGATCGATTTGGCAATCGTACGATCGGTGAGGAGGTAACGTGTTGGCCTGTTCCTTTTGGAAGACGTCCTGAAAGTCCTGGTATTCCGGAGGTAATTGCATGGAGGCAGAGGTTACAGATGCTAGATTAATCTTCAGGTTTTCTGGGTAGCATGTTTGTGCACAATCCGGGAAGATTATTCTCTTAGCTAGCCAATCAATTCGAGGATTATGTGTCTCTAACCAAGGAATTCCAAGAATAACCTGAAACTGTGGAGCCTTGATAACATCAAACACAACTGCCTCCCGATGGCCGTCAGGACCAATAAGAGTCACCCCAGTAGTGGAATGTGTTACCGGTCCAGAGGCAATTTCAGTTCCATCGACTGTGGTGATGACATCTTTGCTGGTTTTAGGACGGAGAGGGAGGTTAATCCTAGAGGCCAATTCACGATCCACATAGTTTCCAATAGCCCCGCTATCGATGTATGCCTTTATTGCATGCAGCCGCTTAGGCTTTTCTGGATCTACGAGAACCATTGGCACAATGAAATGCGAGGTCTGAGAGTTCGTTTTCAAGCTCGGCAAGCGGACCCCTACGCTTGTCGGGCTGAGTCGTTTCCCGAAACAGAGTCTTCATGGTTTTTATCAGCAGCTCCTACCGCTTTTCGGGGCGGTTTTGCCGGGCAATCTCGTAGAAAGTGTCCAGAGTTCCCACAATAAAGACATAATTTTAACTGCCGCCTCCTTTCACGTTCCTTTTGAGTTAAGGGTTCTTTAACCCCTCCAATTTGCATAGGCTCAGAGACATCAACTCCCTTGGGGTTAGCGTGGGCCTTGACCAACACCCGGGTCTCAAACCTGGACCGATCTGTTTTTCTGTTTTGAAGTCTGTGATCCAATTGGACCACTAAGTCTATATATTCTGTGCATTCTTGGGGCGGATTTACAACTTGGGCCAAGACATCTTTAAGTTCTCCGCGTAGACCTCGATAAAATAACGTGACTCTTTTATCCTCTGGCCATCCCGTTTCCACAATTAGTCTATTAAAGGTTGCAATATAGGATAGAAGGTCCTGATTGCCCTGTCGCAGGGATAGAAGTTCCTCATCCAGAGCCTGCCCCTGAGAGTGTCGAGCAAATAACCTTTCCATGCTTGCTTGAAATCCTTGAAAATCACGGAGAATCGGGTCATCTTGAGTAACCAGTGGAACTGACCAATCGGCAGCGCAGCCGCTGAGATATGACAATACAAAGGCTACTTTGGTCTGATCATTAGGGAAGGCCCCAGGTCTGCATAGGAAGTGCAAACGACACTGATTCATGAATACGGCAAATCGTTTGGGGTCCCCAGCAAAGCGTTCAGGTGGGGCCAGCGGCATGTTTCCAGGTAGATTGATCTGCACAGGATTACTGGGAACCACAGGAGCGGGGTTCCCTCCGGAACAGGGTAGAGGAGTTTGTCCAGCTTGACCTTGCAAAAGCTGTCTGGCCAGGTCATCAGTTCTTTCCTTTGATATTATTAATTCCCTCTTGAGGGCATTAGTCTCTTGACGAGCGGCATGTACTTTGGCCCGTAATGCCCCCAGTAATTGGGCCAACTGATCAGTCTCAGAAGTTTCCATAGCGCCTGGGTGGGAATTTGTAGGAAGGCTTTGCGTTCCGTAACGCTCACCTGACTCCCACGGGGGCGCTGGCCTGGTTCGCGCTGCTGTGACCTCGTCTAAGGTGATGCGCAGGGTTCGGAAGACGGACTGGACCGGGCCCCAGATCTGGCTTGTCTGACTCGCAGAAGTATCCTTCTGTAGGTGAGAATAGGGGGATAACTGTCTGCGGGGTAATGCAATCGGCCTCCCACTTACCCCTCTCACCCTCCTCAAAACCCTTCTGTGCTTCCCCGTAGCGTCTCACCTTAGGGTCTGGAAGGACGAGCTCTCCATCCTGCTTCTGATGCAGGGGCGCGTTGGTATCCAGTTACGTCACTGGATTTTCGGATGGGTGAGAACCAAACTTGCTTGGCTTCCAGGTAAGTTTTTCTATAAGTGGTTCCCCTTGTGTCCATGCATTAATGTTCTAATGCTAGTGTCTTTTTCCCCATAGGGGCCGGGGTACGGAATGCCGGGGAACAGACACCGACCCGAGGTGAGCGGTGAAATCCTTGTGGAAATCAGGTAAGTCTTTAATGAGTGTTTTGGTAATGTCTTTTCATTCACTCATTAAAGCTGATGTCTTTTTCCCCTTAGGGGCCGGGGTCCGAAAATGCCTGGATGCGGCACGGACCCGAAATGAAAAGGGAATGACCCAACAGGTAAGTCTTGACATGGAGTTTTAGCTTCCCTTTTCCCTTCTTTCTCTCACCTTTGTTCTTGTCTTTTGCTCCCTAGGCGCGGGGGCGCGACTGCGAATCTGGATGGTCGCTGCTGAACATGGAGGCGCCCTGTAAAGGTGAGTAGAATGCGGCGCTGCAGCGATCGATGCGATGTGCTTTTAAAAATAAATGTCTTCCTTTTCAGGATTGTCGGCGAAATGTCTCTGGGATGCAGATTTAGCAGGTGAGGCCTTTTCCTTCTTCTGTTCTCTTATTCCCTTCCTTTGCAGGTGATTCAGGATGCTGGCAGGTGTGGCAGAAGTCAAGATGCAGGAGCAGACACGGTGAGCGTCCAGCTGCTAGATGCAGAACAACGCGAAGCACGTGTGGCTGATCGGGTGTGGTTTAAATAGCCTTGGAAGAAGTTCCTAGAATGTGTCCTTCCTCCAATCAGGTATGTATCCTTCCCCGACCACGCCCGGGTGGTAAATGAGGCCCACAGGTGAAGTAGTTCCTTTCAGGCCTCAAGAAGGCCGGGGTTCTGCAGCCTGGTCTGCATCAGGTAAGTGCACCCAAACACTTTCATAATGAGCCTGGCGCCTATGGCGCCAGGACTGACGTTTTCTTTGAGCCTGGCGCCATAGGCGCCAGGACGCTGTCCAAAGGGCCCCTATAAGGGGTTGCTGGGACCTTCCCCGGGGACTTGATGTCCGCTTTCGGGGACGCAGGGCCTGAGCTGGCTCCCCGGGAGCGGGCATCGTGACAGCCTGTGTATCTTTGCCCATCATTTTGGTCGATCCTTGGAGACCCATCAATAAAGACGGTTTCTCCTCCTACCAAGGCATTTTCTTTCACACTGGAATTTCATCATAAAATTCTTCATTATTTGCACAGTCATGCATCGGCTCTCCTTCAGTGACTGGCTCTGCTATAAGCATAGCTGGGTTCACTATCTTACATCGGACTATTTTAATCGAGGAATTTGACATAATCACTTCATAAGCAGAAGCTCTCTGAGATGCCAATGTGCCCTTTGGTTTCTCTAGAATGGCAAATAGCGAGTGCTCAACGTACAACGTCATTGAGCATCCCATTACAATGGTTGTCGCTTTCTCTATGGTGAACGCTGCGGCAGCTAAACTTTGTTTGCATGGGAAAAGACCCCTCATAACTGGGTCCAAGTTCCCACTGTAGTACGCCAGGGGCTTGTACCCCAATGTGGTTCTCTGTGTGAGTACTGCCATCATAACGCTGCTATTTGTGTGTGAAAACAGGTAAACTTCCTCTGCATAATTGGGGATCCCTAGAACTGGTGCTGTGCAAATGGATCCTTGAGTTCAGCAAACCCTTTCTCCATGGTCTCAGACCATTCGATCTTTTCCTTCGTCACTTGGGCCTTCTTTACGGCCTGAAGTAAAGGCTTGGTGTAAGAGCTGTAGTCGAAGGCCCATGCCCTGACATAGTTGCAAAGGCCTAAAAAGCTCTGCATCTGCTTTATCGTGTGTGGCTTGGTCGTGTTAAGTATGGCTTCAGCCCTTTCTGGGGTCACTTTCTTTCCCTAATGTGAAATCTGCTGGCCTATGTACAGCACTTCTTGTTGAGAATATTGTAACTTTTCCTTGTCAACTTTATATCCTTTCTCAGCCAGTATAGTCAATACCTGAACATAATCGTGCCTGCATTGCTTTTCTGTGGTGCTGCAAATTAAGATGTCATCCACGTATTGCAGGACGACACTTTCTAGTGCGATATTGCTCAAGTCCATCTGCAGCACTCAGTTGAAAATAGCAGGAGACTCACAGTACCCCTGTGGCAGCCTCATGCTTTTCAGACGCATTTGTCTGAACGTGAATGATGCCAGATCTTGTGAGTCACTGTGCAACGGGATTGAGAAAAATGCATTTGAAGGTCAATCACCGTGAAATATTTTGCCTCAACAGGTATATTACATAGAATTGTAGAAGGGTTAGGGACTAGAGGGAACTCTACCTCAACAATATTGTTTATTGGCCTTAGATCTTGAATTAGCCTCCACGACCCCTTTTACTTTTTTTCACAGGGTAAACAGACGTATTACATGATGACTCTGATATCACTAAGATGCCTTGCTCTATCATAGCAGAAATTGTCTTAAAAATCCCTTCATCTGCCTCTCTGGACATGGGATATTGCCGGGCTCTTGGTAGGATTTATTTACTGGGGTCTGCCGAGAATATAATAAAGGTACAGTCATTTTACATTCTCCTATGGAGACTGGTGGTGCATTTGGAAAGGGTACACGACTGGTAGCTCTTGGAAAACTCTGAGTATCTATAGCCTTGCGGGACAAGGAAAACTTGCCTTCGTGTATGCACGAGCGTGTTGAACCCGTGTCAACTAAGAAGGAATATTCTTTATCCCCTATAAGGACATCCACCCTAGGTTCCCTGTGAGAGTCTGGTGTACTGATAGGATAAAACACATCAGGGTTCCCAGTGAGCTGTCCTAGTTTATATACAAATTTGGCCCACTGTGTGCTGGTGAATTTCCCCCATTCCCATTGTTACTCCCCATTCCAGGGTTCGTGGTCTGCCCTGTGCTCATCGTCTGTGATAGTTGCAGCAGTGCTTGTTGGGATTGTCCTTGGGGAAAATTTCCCATGCTTTGTGGTTGCACACCTTGTTGCGCACCTGGCGCTAGTTGTTGCACCGTGTGATTCTGCGCACCACCCTGCTGTAAAACTACAGGTGGATTTGCATTGCCTGCTCCTGTTCCTTGGCCGTTCTGCATCATGCCTTAATTTCTGCATGTGCGTGCCAAATACCCTGTCATTCCACACAGCCAACATACTGGGGGTGGTCGAATCATTTGCCCATTTGGCATATCTTGGTTACTATTTTGCATATTTTGAAAACCTCCTTGATTATTTTGGAAACCTCCCTGATTGCTCTGCCATCTTCTTCCCCTAAATCCTCTTCCCCTGGGAGAATACCCTGTATTGTCTTGATTATTTTGCTGTGGACTAGCCACCTGCTGCATGCTTGATTCAGCTGTGCTAGTTAACATGGCTCCCTCAAGAACATATTTTGACAATTTCTTTTGCACCAGTTTCGCTTCCTCACCCTTTCGAGTGGCTTCATTTTTGCGATTCTTTTCCTGCAGCAAGCTACGATAATGTGCGATGGTCAACTGTATTTCAGCCCAAGGTTTGGCTTCAATTCCCACTGATTTCTTGAGTTGTTTCTGTATCGGCTCTGGCAGCCCTTGGCACAATACATGGTAAAACACAGGTATAGATTTCGTGAAAATTCTGTGTGTAAATTAACAGATCTTTTCATCTTTCGCGTCATTATAGCTCCCATATCAGGAGTGTCTGGGTAAAGCACTTGTAGTGCTTTCCATACTGCGGCTCCACAATTGTTGAATGGAGCTCCGTCGTGCACGGTATTAATTGTGGTTACGCCAGGGTAGCCTGCTCGTGCCCACACGTCGTCTGCTCTCTCACCAAGTGTGGCGATTAGAAGACCTTTGATGTCCCCCATAGTTAACGTATTTCCTCCTGTCATTTTTTCTAACTCATGTATCCACTTTCTGGCTCCCGATGTCAGCATTGGAAGCCTGTTTTTCAAATGTTCTCGATCAATGTGTGGCCATGGTATATATTGCGGTCTTACTCCCCCCTTCTCGAGCAACGCTAAATAGAATGTGTAGCCCTCTCTCTCTTCTCTCATTGTTCTCCTGTCTATTGCAGGGGTAATATTACTGCATCGCCATCTGCCTGGCAATGCCCTTAGTCTGTCCACATAGGGCGGCAAAGACACCCCCCTCTGACCGTGAGATACTTCTTCATATCGGTCAGGCTGCGTGGCGGACTCTGATGCTCTCGGTGCAGATTCGGTATTGTCTGACCACCTTATTACTTTTTCCCTTGGGAGTCGTCATTTGCTCTTTCCCTCTTCCTCATTTTCTTCGCGCTCCTCCCTTTATGGAGTCAGATATTGTCTGTCCCCAACTAGTGCGACTTCTCGTATCCTCTTTGTTTCTACTTATTTCTAATCTATCCAGGGATAGCTCTCTATTCCCACTACTTCAGGAGACATCCTCAGTGTCATACAGCTGAGTGCTTTCCAGGCGCTTGTCTTCCCCCTCAAGTTGGGGTATTTGTTCTAGCCCCATTTCATCATATATTCTATCGATCGTCTCTCCGATGTTTCTGGTGTCGACGTCATCGTCAATATTTGCCCTAGACATGCCTGGTACTGAATCGTACTCAGGAAAGAATTCTTTGATGTCTTCCCAATCTACAACTGGAGCGGGTTTATTAACCGCTTTCCCCAGATATTCAAGATCACATGCTCTCTGTCTTCACTTACGTTCTACGTCGTCATCAAATTCTTTGTGTTTTCTCGCCTCTTCTCTACTCTATCTTTTTCCTTTCTCTTTTAATTTTTCCGTTCACCTGCCCTTCGAATTTCCTCATCTCTTTGTCTTTTTATTGTTTTCTCACATATCCTTTGCTCTTCCTCTAACCTTTGCTGTTTCTGTTTGTCTTGGTCATTGGCTGCTCTTGGGTTGCGATTGAGCTGTCTTTCTTGCTCTTTGCGATATAGCTGTTCTCGCCTTTGTCTGTCTTTCTTTCTTATCTTTTCGTCTCTTAACTCCTTCTCTTTCCCGTTTCTCCGTGTCTCATCTAACGTCTCCTTTTGTTTCAATGAAATTTGTCCTCCCATCCATTCGTCTTTTGCAAATGCTATCTCATCAGTTCTATCTTCGCTTCCCTTTAATGGCTTCCCTTTTCTATCTTTGTCGAGAGATGCACTTGTCTGTGCCTGATCTCTTCATTCGTCATCACGTCTCCCCTTGTCCCTTGGGACTGCAGAGGTAATATTCTTTTCTTTATCTTTCCCTTGATTTTCGTCACTACTATGTGTAGATGACTCATATGCGGGATTGCGGTACCCCGTGGCTGCTTTGAGTTCTCTCAGTGGGTATAATCCCTCATCCTTACTTTCTTCCATTTTTGTTTCGGGTGGGGCAGGTGGCGTGGTAGGCGTCTCACCCCCCTCTGTGCATACATTAAGCATTCAATCTGTTGGCAGCTCTTCCTCCTTTCCCTGTTCGTACATTTTCCATAACTCGAGAACAGCAAGGTGTTTTCTAACTTCTTGCCTGTATATGTGGCATGCAAGTATGTCATCATATGTTGTAAGACAGCATTAGATAAAGACCCACTTTGCGGCCATGGCATAAACATCTTGTGGGCGGTACCTTTAACCCACTCGGTACTATATTTCTTTAGCTTGGGTGCATGTTTTGGCAACTGCTTGCATAAGTATGCCAATGGAGTCATGTCTTCCATGCTTAAATCTGTTCCCTTTCCTCTTATACAACACTTGTCAACGTTTCCGTGTGGCTTAAACAACTTCTAACAATATGAGCGAGCACCAAACACTGCATGCGCCAATTCAAATTTTCACAAAATGTTATACCTTCTGATTTATTCAAAAACATCAATTCATATGCGATTTTATCTCAGCTATTAAATCACATAAAATTTGAATCAGTTTTCTCTAAGAATATTTTTTACATATGACGTCACAACAAAACATGTAAGACAGACGCTTGACAGACTAGACAGGCACCAGCTGGTCATAGATATCTCTGCCTCTAATTATTACCCCTTCATGGGGTGTAAACGTACCCCTTTCACGATGTCTTTAAACGTTGTGGTAGTCTATCTGTTCCCCATTATGTGGGACTCTGGGTACACGTTTCTTCTAGCCGCTATATTAAAGCGTAGGAATAAGGCGAATCCTCTCTCTTCTCGGGTGTCTGCCCCGGAATCCTCTCTCTTCTTGGGTGTCTGCCCGGGAACCTTTTGTTTACTTTTATTACTCTCGAGTCATTACCTTTTCCCATTGCTTGTTCTAAAGCATGCACTTTTGCCAGAACATTAGCCTTTTCACTCACCGTTCGCATGGTTCTTCTCTGGACCCTCAGGATCACCGCCTTTGTTAACGCCTTCTTCAGTTTTTCGCCCGTTCAACTGCCCGTAGGAATGGGAAGGGATGCGTGGGGAACGTGTGTCCCTTCAGGCCCTGACTGCAGTCTCTTTATGCTGCCATTGTCTATGGGGAGCTTCACAGTCTACTCACCTGAATGGCAAAGGACTTGTGATATTGCCAAAGACCTAGAGATACTTAATGTTGACGTTCAATAGATGTCTTATTCAAATCAATAATCGATAATCGATAACCATCCTCTGCTACCAAGTGTACTCAGTAGACCCTCGACCGGCCCATATAGCCGAGGTTTGCTCCGAGAGTACTTTAAGACGTGATAGCTGCACCTTGAGATGGATGGGGGTGCAGATTTATTACTCCAACACCAATCAATAAAGACAACTCAATTGTTTGCCAAAGGGAGTCCGTTTATTGACAAGAACAAAAAACGGGGAGTCATGGCAATCAGCAGTGATGTGATATTCTGTCTCGCTTCAACTCCAATGAACTTCATAAAAAACACATTGTTTATACTGAAAATTCATCATAAGTGACGTGTAACACTCAAAAGTTTATAAGCATTTCTATTGGTTAGGAAAAGCTAACTTTAATACAGGTGCTATATCTCTATATGGTAACAGAGTGAAGGGATTGGGTAAAACACTGTCAGGTGGGCGTCTAAGCCCTTCCTTCAAAATGACTACTGCAGACGTCACTAAAGGTACGACGTCCCATTGGTTCTACTAACTATAGGACCCTAGATTATCTGGTCCATTGTGATTGGGTTGGCGCCAACCCCATGCATACATTTCCACTTTACTTAGCAGCACACAGAATGGTCAGCCAGGTGCAGGGTGTCCCCCCTCAGCTACCCGGCCTTCCTTCAATTAAGGTTACAATCAATCATCACTTCAGCAACAATGTGTCAATTATGTTGCTGAGGTTGGCCTCGAGACTGCATCTTCTGCCTGGGAAGGTTTCGATATCTTCTCCTGGGTGGATGCCACGCGTAGGTGTGAACTGGTGCTTCTCCTCGCTCAGATGGTCACGCGATGCAGACACCGTAAATTTGCCTAGTTTCTCTCAATTTGTGCATTTAATTCTTATTCGGCTTGCCACCTGCCTACGCTTCCTTATCTTGACCTTTCAGAGACAGGATACTCTGTTCTTAAGTTTCAATTAGATGTAGCTACTGTTTGTTCCTTCTATTGTTATGACCTTGTCTCCTTTGGCATGAGTTGCATCTGCTGAGTTTCGATTCAGCCGTCTCTTTTCATTTTGCTAGAATATGAATCTTGTCTTGTTTGGCCTCTAGTAACCTGAGTTGCTTCTGCTTTTCGTGTAAAGTGGATTCACACTTATAACAATGTGCTTCGTTTTGAGGTAGATTATGTACAATGGCGCTTGCCGCGCTATTCTTCTACTTAGCATAGCAAGCCACACGGTTTTCTTAGCTTTCTTGCGATTTCAAGCATATGTGCGGGCGTTAGCTGGTTGAATATCTTCATCCTGCTTACAGCTTAACTCTCTTACGCTTTGATAGATTTCTATCACTTTAAGCTCACGATCTATTTTCTCATGGCGTTTCGTCTCCTTGGGCCTCATTACGACCCTTGCGGAAATGGAAAAATGATGGCGGAAATGCAATACCGCCATCGAACACCGCTCGTTGCGATCATGACCCGTCACCGTAAAGTACGATGCCATTAGCGACACCGCAGTGAACGGCAACGCTAACTGCACCAAGTACGCGCACGCGCGCCTTGCAAAACCGGAATCACCGCCATGGCGCAACGGTACGCGAATTCTGACCCTACCGGACATGTACTGAACGCCATCAAGCACGTCGTAAAGTACCATTCCGCCATGGCGAGAAATACGGCAACGCGAACCAACCGTAAATGGCCCACTGAGTGCCTGTACTCCACTCCCTGGCCTCATTGCACAACTCCTGGCAGGCGCAATGTACCAGTGAACCAGTGAACCAGTGAAATCCACTATTCACCCATGCATGCCAACGTAGAAAAGCATGCAGGGGCTCAAAGCGCCCCGTGAGTGGGCATCCATGTACGGCATGTCACCATAGCCGTACTGACGCAGCACAGGCATGTGAAGGTACAACACATCAAAATGAAAATCAAGAACACATGACACAAAACAACAGTAGTCCCCCATCGCTTGCCACCAGCGCAAGGCAACATCCACAACAGCATCCTGAGGGGGATTGCACCAGCCCTGTACTCATGCCAGTAAACAAACCAACCATCAGCAGAAGCATGTACCACACAAGTCGGCAGAGTGACTGAGCAGCCAGGCCCATCCCAAGAGGGGCCGATGGGAGCTGCAGGGCACAGATGGCATCAATACAGAAGCTATTCCAATGGACATGACCCCAGTCCCCCTCCAACAAACGCACGCAAACACAGTCACCTGTGACCAGCCACATTCTGAACAACCCATCATTCCACCAATCGACCTGGCTGACAGGCACCAGTCGGCCAAAAGCCAATCCCCCGCCCCTGAACAGCACATCATGTAAACAGACACAATGGCAGCCTCTATCCGTGACCATACTGTGCTACGTAGGCAAACGCGGCCAGTACTGTACCACACAACTCAACTCAGAAGGCGGAACACAAAGCAGATCATCATGCAATACATACCGCCACAAAGCGAAAATCGCCACATCACCTGCAAAGAACAACGCAACACGACAAATATCGGAATACAATTTAAATGCACATCCAAATGACAAAGGCCCCACATCAATTTGCAAAATCCCACCAAAACAACCATCATCACCGAGGGCTGCATCTGCAATAATTGACCGGCTTCCACTTGTGTGACGCCCTGTACCATCATGGCACACAGGGCTTACATCAACGTTCCAAAAGGCAACATGGAAGCGGCAAGAACCGCAGGTCCGTCCCATGAGGCAGGCACTAGTCGAGCTGAAAGGCCGAAATGTTGCACCTAGCCACCAGTACAGCGTAAGGGCATGTGGCCCATTGGCGATCGTCCCATATGATCGAAATGGTGCTCCACTGATTCACCCGAAGCTGCAGGAGTCGAGAGTAAAAACCATCTGGAGGAGTGGCGTAGAGATGGCATCTGCAATAGGGCAGGAGATACCTGTCACCCAAAAGAAACACAAATCAACCGATTGCATTACGGGACTCATGATGCATTACAATCTTCATTCAACACACCAAATCCACACCCATATGCATGCTAGCCCACTCCAAAGGAATATACACACCCCTAATCCAGTATCGAATCACAACGAAACCAATCGAGCTAAATACACCATTGGCAACGTCGGTTACTGTGCATGCGTCCGTCAAGATAGAACCCATGACATGGGATTAGTAACGTGCCTAGACACAAGTGTATGAAGGCGCGTCGAGACAGGGAGGATCCGACAAGGGCAGAGAGACGTATGTCCCACTATGGCAGCCTTGCATCACATAACGCAGGGGAAGGGGAGTGAACCAAGAAACCCATGTACATGGCAGACCCTGAACGGATTCATCAGTCCATGCATCCACACATCATTCCCTCATCCCGCAATGAAAACGCATGAATATTCACTCACATAATATGTGAAACTTCCATCGCGTCTGTGCGTAATGCAATCCGCAAAAACCACTGTGCCCCTGGCCGGATCTGTAGTGTTGTGAAGCAAGATGGATTTGGGAACGTCCTGCCTTATCGTCCACTACGCTATTGCGCATCCCATTCAATTCATATCATTCATTGCCTGCTCGTTATGGGCCATGTCCCAAGGACATTCTACAATAGAACGTTACATTTCCAGCCAGACCTGTGGGCGTATCCTCGCCGCTACTTCAAAACCAAAAATGCTGGCCTTCGAATTCCTCACTTGCAACATTACGTCGAAAAGGCTTCTGTGAACGCTTGCATTCACAATTACATCAATGTAGTGCGGCTGTGTGTCATGATGCTAACTGGCTGCAATCACAAATGGGACGCCACGCCCGTCGGTGAAGTACGTTACTGTGCTGCATGAGGGTCGGCCATCGATCGAGCCCTACATACCACTGACTCTTCACAGGTATGTAAGCGGCTGCAATCATAGCATGTGTAACAATGGGAGCATAGCATGAAAATCAGTCAAAGTACATCACACTGCCATCGGGATTTGATACATGATTCCAATCCCAAGATGCCATGCGGCCAAATGCAGCCTTACGTGCGGGCCGTGCTCGACCAGAAGGGATTGCATCTGCCACAGATTCATTCAATCAGCACAGGTGGAGGCCATACAGGCCGACAGCACATATATTGCAGACCCAAACCCCTCCCACAACCACTCCCACTCCAAAATGCTACCGGCAGGACTAGCGATGTTGGGCCTGGGGTACCAGATAGCACTGCAAGTGCTACAACTACAAGAAGACGACGAACAACAACAGGTACAACAACCGGGCGCACAGGGGAGACGGAGGAGGAGGAGGAGGAGGAGGGCAAGGCAGGGTCAGCAAGGTCCACAAGCACTGCCACCACCACCACGCAGGCGGCCCGCAATCCCACGCCTCCGAGCCGATCCGTTCAACCTCACTGCTGAGCAGATCCACACCCTCTACCGTTTGGACCGGGACACCATAATCGCCATTGTGGACATGACACATGCTGACCTCGTGAGCATGATAGATAGCCCAACCGCCATCCCACCCCTACTGAAGGTGGTGTCTGCACTCCACTTCCTGGCCACAGGCACCTACCAGCACACAGTGGGACAGTTGCATGGCATTTCACAGCCACTGTTCTCACGGACACTCTTCCAAGTGCACGATGCCCTCCTGAAGCACGCCGACGACCACATCACACTACCACGCACGTACCAGGAGATTACCAACGCTAAAGTGGGATTCCATGCACTTGGCGGCATCCCGGGTTGCATTGGTGCCATCGACTGCACCCATGTTGAATTGGTTGTCCCACATGCCATGGAGGTCCAGTACCGCAACCGGAAACAATTTCATTCAATCAATGTGCAAATGGTGTGTGACTCCAACAAGATATTTACGCATTGTTGTGCCAGATTTCCAGGATCTACCCATGATTCTATGGTCCTGAGGAACACAAGAATACCACGCTACATGGAGCGACACGCAGGGCACAGATCCTGGCTACTCGGTGAGTCTCATTTCATGCATGACATCGTGGCCCATTTGATGCGTCAATGACCTTGCAGGGGGGGGGGGGGGGCTACTTAGCACTATCATTCCACTGACACCCTTTATTCGTCTCATACAGGTGATGCCGGGTATCCACTGAAGAGATGGCTCCTTACACCAATCCGGAACCCACAGAACGAGCATGAGGAGGACTACAACCATGCCCACTCACGTACCCGTGTGGTCATTGAACAGGCATTCGGCCTACTGAAGGCTCGTTTCCGCAGCCTCAGCAGGTCTGGCGGGGCACTCATATACAGCCATGAGAAGGTTTCTAAGATGGTCATGGCATGTGTCATGCTGCACAACATGTGCATACGTAGGAATGTGCCCATGCCCCCTGACGCTGTACTGCATGCACCTGAAGATGATGATGATGATGAGGGTGGGGATGTGGAGGCACCTCAAGGAGTCCATGAGGCACAGGATGCACGTGCAATCCGACAGAGCATCATAGATGCATGCTTCTAGCAACCACGCATGGTGCCTATTACACGGAAAGGGGACCTGTGGCACTGTGTGTGTGTAGTACAGGCACATTGTGGACTGTACGCCTATGAAGGCCTCGTACGCAAATATCAATGTCCACACATGTCATTGGATGATAATGAGGTGCTGTATTGTAAATGTGATTTGATTTATACACCCTATGGACCCGCCACCCAGTGAAGCCCAACACACCCCCTCCACCCTACTACCTCCCCCCCCAACACCAGTGTCCAAATATGCATGCTGTCCGTGGGTAGACGCTATTGCAAGCCCCCTCTACGGGTATCAGGGGCACCCCTGCCCGTGGAGCGCAGGTTCCTGCCAGATCTGCGTTGGGGGCTGCCCTGGACGGAACTTGCCACGGATGAGGTCTCTGCCTGCTCGCGTCCATGCATGTCTCTGAGGGTTTGTGAGAGCTCCGAGAGCACACGGCGCACAGCAGCAAGTTCAGCACAGACGTCTTTGGACGTCGCATGCAGTTCCCCCCTCAGGCTCTCGGTGCTTTTCTCCATTTGTGCTCTCAGGCTCTCGGTGCTTCTCTCCATTTCTCCCCTGAGGCTCTCACTACTTTTCTCTATTTGTGCCCTGAGTGTCTCGGTGGATGTTTCCATGGCTGCCCTGGAACCCCCGCATTCATTTGCATGGTCCTTGAGTAGCGTGGACGCTTCCTGCTGTTGCTCGATCAGCAGGTCGAGGGACTGTTGCCTCTGCTGGGCCATGGACATTTGCGGTGGTGTGACAGGGGGGCTGCTCAACACATGTTGCCTTGGCACAGGACTTGTGGGGGTTGGCCAGTCGTCGTCTTCAGGGTGCCCCTGCGTGGTTTCGTCATGGTGTAGGGGATGGGACATGCAGGGGGATTGGGAAAGGTCATGGATGGTACCTACGTCGCCAGCACTGTTTTCCGTGTCGGAGCATGCTGGCATGACAGCTGTGTCCCCTATGGTGCTGCTACCACCAGAGGCGGTGCCATCAGATACGTTCTTTGGGGGGACCTGTGGTGCTGGGGTTGTGGACTTGCTGGCTGCTGGGGTGCCTGTTGCAGTCCCCTCCAGTGTGCTGCCACTTGATTCCTGCTGCTGCCGTGTCTTGATCCTTGCACCTGAGGTGGAGGCTCTTGGGACGTTGGTCCTGGCCCTCTTTGCAGGCGTGCTGGTAGGGGTGTCCTGCAGCTCGTCGTTGGTATCGGACCCTGTGGTGGAGTAAAGAGGGGCGAGCGTTAGTTATGGGTCTGTCGGATTTGGAATGGCAACGTATCAAATGCATTGGGGTGGTACATGAGGCTGATTTGGGACTGGGCCTTGGAGGTGGTCTCATTTCCGTGTGGATTGAGGATGCATTCATTTGGCTGCCTGCAGTTAGGGGGTGCATGCTGCACATGTAGGGGTTGTTTATGGCTTCTTGATTGATTTGTTTGTTCATTCTGACTTTTAGAGGGCGCTGTCAGGGCTAAGTATGTATTGCACTATGGGGTCACATGGTACTGCACATGTTCGTGGTTTGTGGATTTCGCATTGTTTCTCTTGGCCAACCTACCTGATTCTCCGGATGTCGGCACTCCTTTCTCCATCCCTCCGACTCCCTCTATGCTCTCCATTCCTATGGTGGAGGCGCAGATTTCCTCCCAGGGGGTCAACTTGATGGGCGACTCTGAACCCCCCCCGGTAGCTGTGGCGATGTTCCTGTTCGCAGAAAGTATGCTGCGTACGCGGATCCGCAGGTCGTCCCACCGCTTGCGACATTGCTGTGGCGTGCGGGGTGTTGTCCCCACCGCACTTACGCGCTGTGCCACCAGGACCCATATGGCCTTCTTGTTGGCAAGGGCCGTCCTGGTCATTTGACTGGAGAAGACGACGGCGGAATTTTCCTGTAGGGTCTCGGTGAGCACGGTCAGTTCCTCTCGGGAGAAGTGTACCTGCCGCTTGCGGTCACACGCTTTCTTGGCTACCTTTCCCATATTTATTTTTTTAACTGGGGTTGCTAACGGGTTGGGATGTGTGTCAGGGTCGGATTTTTTATGGTTGTGTTGGGATTCGGATTTTATAGTTGTGCGGCGTGCTGTTTCCCGTTCCGGCCACATGCTTTTACTTCCGTTTCCGTATATTTACGGTGGCCGTAATTTGCGGTGCACGCTCGTTACGGTGACCGCTCATTACGGTGACCGCTAAGATGGGTGGCGGTATTGCACCTGGTGCAGCGTACGGCGGCGGTAAGGGCCGTTTTGGGGTCATTTCCGCCATCGCAGCCTTTCGGATTCCGCCATGGCGTAATGCTCGTGCCCGATGGGTCGTGATTGGCCGCACTTTGCTCCTTCGTGCAATGGCGGAAACGCTATTTACGCTGTTGCGGTCCGGTCAGTCAATTTCCGCAAGGGTCGTAATGAGGGCCCTTGTGTTATTCTTGGTTCTTCATTTGTTCTATCTGTGAGTCCATCCGGGCTCTCTTGATGTCACGATTTGTCTTCCATTAAGACCTTTTTGGTTTCTTCTAGGCAATCTTAATTACGTCTCATTTGTTGGTAGGATTTTCTCGATAGATATCTTACTGTCCATGGTTGTCTGGTTATTGGTACTTCAATCGGTGTTGCTCTTCTGATGGGTACTGGGCAGAACCCTACTGCGGCTCTCTGCTGGTTTATTTGCTCATCATATGTCACATATTTTGGTGTGAATGTTCCTGGTACTTCAAAATGGGCGATGGGAGTGCAGGCTTTATTTAGGACCTCCTCTACACCCTGTCTCTCTTCTACCATACTATTCCAAAATCATAGAGCAAGTAGTATTTTATAGAATCACTGAGTTCTTTGATACTCACAACCTCAAGGACCCTCTTCAATCTGGCTTCCAACTTTTGCATTCTACTGAGACAGCTGTCAATGAGCGCAACTTCATTTCTTCCACTCATCATGCAATCCTTTCCTCTATTCTTATTCTTCCTGACCTGACCTCTCTGCTACCTTCGATACTGCCAACCATTCGTACCTTCTCTCTACATTATCTCTCTTTGGCATCAGAGATAAGGCCCATGCTTGGTTTACTTCATACCCTGCACGCAGACACTTTCAGGTGTCTTGGAACAGCCTTATCTCAACATTCACCCCCCCTTGCTGTTGGAGTTCCCTATGGGTCTGACTGTCATGTCTCGCCCTGGTCTTACGTCAATTTGTTCCCTTTCTCATGGTAATAAGCTCAAGAACGTGAAACAATGCCTTCGCCTTACCCGATTCCATAGATTCCGTGGATACGGGTTGCCATGGCGACTCTGGCGTCCATCACGCTCTCTTCACAGTGTGTTACGTTGAGGGTGTGAGTTTCTAGGGTAACCCATTTAACACTTCCGGGTTGTTCCTTTCCTCGTTTCTGATTTTGAATCAGCCGCAAATTTTGTCCTGTTTTGCTATCTTCTATCCTGTTCTACCTTGCCTCTGTCTACTTTGTGTGATTTGTGACCCGGACCGCTTACTTACCTTCCCTTACCTGCTGACTTGCATTGCTTGAATTCCCGTGCATTGAACCCGGTCTGCTCTACGACCCCGCACCCGCCTGCTGATTCAGACTGCCTGCTTCACTGTGTATCAAACACAGAGTGCTGTGACCCCACACCTGCCTGCCGATTTGGACTGCATGCTTCACTGTGCATCGAACTTGGTCTGCTGTACGACAACGTACTAACCTGCCGATTTTGACTGCTTGCTTCACTGTGCATCAAACTCGGTCTGCTGTACGACAACGCGCTTGCCTGCCGATTTGGACTGCCTGATCCACTGAGCATCGAACCCGGTCTGTTATACAATGAGTGTACTTATCCTTCTGGATTACCTTGATAAGGATTACATCTCCACCATTACACAATATGCGACACTGGGAAGTTTCCAACATACACCCTAGTAAACAAGACGAAAAGTGCTGAACTTGAGACTGCCATAACTGCACTGAAGTCGTTAGGCGTCCTCGTGTCGATTGGATAGGGTTGGACTAGAGACTGCCTCATTCAGATTAGGCGTCCTCGTGCCATTGGTCTACGGCAGGAGTACACTGGGTGTCAAGTTGGTACAGAGACATCATCAGGAACACATGGTTAGTCTCTGCTATCCTTTACCCCTCCATGATCATGGACCCTTTCCCAACTTCATGACATTGATTTTGTTTTCATAGATCGCATCTTGATCCGTCCTGCCCTATTCACTTTTCTGTTCAGAGCAACTTGGGAGACTTGTTCTACTCTGGTTAGTGCTTTTTGTGATATTGTATCATTGCTGCATAGTGTATTTGACTCCAAGGCTAAGTTATTTGTCTTGTTTCCTTGCAGTGCCTAGTCGTCGTGTGCTGTTCCTTATCTTTCAACTAATAGATCCCTCTGTATGTTACCTTGTATGTTCAGAGGGTTACATTTGTAGAAAGAATTTTACGGCTACACTACAGGTCCAAGTATGGTTCCATTGTACGGATTCTGACGGATCTGACACTGACCTTGGTCCACTTCTCTTCACTTTCTATACTTCAGATCTTGGTGCCTTGATCTCCTCTTACGGATTCTCCAATCAACTCTTCTCTGATGACACTCAGATCTCCTTTCACTCCGTCGAGCTGTTGTCAAAAATGTCAAACTGTCTCTCCGTCATCAAACATTGGATGGCATCTCACTCGATCATGCTCAACTACACATAAGCTTGAAGTGCTCTATCTACCAGACAAACAGGCTATCTCTTCCTCTCCTCCTCTTCTTCTCTTCTCTCCTGACTACCTTTCTTACTCTGCTTCTGCCCGTAAACCTTGGTGTCATCTTCTACCCATCACACAACTTCTCACTCTTCATCTCTAAATCTGCCACTGCAGCCAGACCCAATCTCTTCAATATCAGAACAATCTGTCATCTTCTTCCTTTGAATATTGCTAAATGGATAATCTCCTCCTTAGTCCTTTCTAGATCTGACGATTGTGCCAGTCTCCTCTATGGCCTTCCAAACAATGGTTTTTCACCTCTGGACAAAGTCCTCAACTTCGAACTCAGCACTTTTTTCAACCTTTCTGATTTTACCTTTACCACACATGCCAACATTTTGGATCCCCTAGGTGGTGATTATATAATGTGACGCGGGAGAATGAAATTTCACCATTGAACTGCATTGGGGTTCGGCATATTTTAGCAGGAGACCGTAAAAAGTAGTGACATTTTTGACAGAAAAATTGGGAGTCTCCCACCTAAATCAGGAGGGTTGGCATGTATGCTCTACTTCCTCTGCCCGTCGCCAGATTCGCTGGCTATCTATGAAACAGAGGGCTAAGTGTAAACGTCTTATCATGTTCAAAACTATCCATGGACTTGTCCCACCCTACCTATATACTCATCTCACACCCTACTCTCCTCCTCGCTCGTTAAGATCATCCTCAGCTCATCTTTTTGGCACTACTCCAGCTCCCTATGCTCCCTCTCGTTTCTGCTCGCTCTCTCTCTTTCTCTCTCTCTCTCTCTCTCTCTCTCTCTCTCTTCTTGCTCCCCTACTTTGGATTGCTCTTCCCTTCCCCCTCTGTATTACTTCAACTGTACCACTATTTAAATCCAGCCTCAATGCTATAGTTCTTGCTGATGAACCTCTTCACTACTGCGGAATGCTGAAAGAATGTCCAGAGGACATATTTATTTTATAAAAGTAGTATCAAAATTTATTCAGTGTGATACAAAATTACAAAAAGTGAATCAATCACATATGTACACTTCATAATTAGATTGCATAACAGGGAAGCAAAGGACTACCTAAAAGCTATAAAAGCCATACCAATATTTTTCATTCACAGTGAAACATTAATCTGCACACAGTGTCAATCATAAATCCAACAAATACTAAAATGCATACCAACACAGTAAAACATTACATAGTGGGACATACAACTTGTCTCCACAGACAGCCTTATTGCTTGTATATTAAGGGATGCAGTAGAATTACTACATATGATCTATTGGAGGGGTGAATCTGCAGAACGTAATTCAAAAGATCACATCCCCTTTTTAAAGTTTCTCAACCAGTTTTCACGTAGAAGGATGGTTTAGTAAACGTCTTCATCAGGAGAATAAATGCAATATTCTTATATATATGTAGTACCCTGTTTCCAAGACTAGGTAAATATATGGCAACTCACTTCCCCCATATTATTGGCCCAAGCCTATGAACTGGCACAAAGAATTGAAGCCTGACAATCGCCATCAGGTGTAGCTAAGATGGTGACAGCTGTACAATCTTTGCTGAGAATATCTATGGTAGACTTAAGTGTTTTAAGAATGTCCACACGATTGGCATGGTGGAACACAGACTTCGGATGCCAGTTCTGTCTGGCATGCACTTTCATCAACGTGACACTACTCAACCACCCTGTTTTCCTCTCTCCCTAACCTCCATAGACAAAGCACTTTTCCATCACCCCGCCATCCTTAATTCAGCAGTTACTCCACCATCCCATTCCTATGTCATTCTGTACTGTCCTCGTCTTTGGTTTATGTTTCCGCCTCCCCCTGCAACATCGTGGGCCTCATTCCGAGTAGGGCAGTAAGGGTTAACTGTCACCGGTAACGAGACCGGTGCCGTTAAACCCTTACCACCCTACTACGAGTTCCCTTTTCGGGTCCGTCCTTAACGCCTGATTTTAGGAATTTTAGCAGGCGTTAAGGACGATACCTGCAAAGGGACTACAGGGTCAATAATGGTACCGTAAATTACAGTACCGTTATTGCCGCCTTCCCCCTTCCCATTGAGCCCTATGGGGGCTCGAATGGGAATGGGGAATGACCCTGGTGAATGGGGAGTTACCGGTCCCTCCGACCTCGGAATGTACCGGTAATTACTCCATTCACCAGGCCGGAGTTTTGATGAGTTTGGAGGCAGCCATGCCGCAAATAGCGGCGTGGTTACCTCCGAACTCGGAATGAGGCCCCTTGTCTTCCAGTCACATTCTCTCACCCCATTGTAAAGGACCTGTGTCCTCAACTCTGTCATCAATGATTAATTCTGTATGTGTTTTTTTGCCAAAAATGCACTGCTTTCCGTGATTTTTATTAATAAAAAAAGATAAATAAATAAATTAATACAACCTATATCACGTCCTTCTGTCATGAAAACCTAACTACAACACTGAGCTTGCATAATTAAAATTAAAATCTGAGTCACTTGAGTCGTGTAGTGTGGTTTGTTCAGCTGTGCAGGCTGGAGTGCATACAACACTGCCTTTAGATGAGCATGTGTATGAATGTCTGTAAGCAAAGAAGGATTGGACTAGTCACGTTGAGTAATGTGGCTCAAGTGAGTCGTCTCATCACGTGTTAAGGGCGCGCGTCTCCTGCCTTGTGTGGCAATGTTGGCACGCGCAACTTCTCTTGACAAATGAGAGGGCCTGACCCTTGGAGTCAGGCAGGCAAGCTGGTCCCTACGGTAATCTCCTGTAGGGCTCTGGACCCTGCAAGAGGCAAGCGGCAGGCACTTGCAGTGGCGTTCACAGGAGGACTGCTGCAGTACCATTGCATTCTCAAATAGAATGGAGAGAGAGGTTTTCCACAACATCCATGCGTGTTTGAAAGCCTTACAGACTGGGTGGGAAACAGATGGACCAAGGCTCAGAGCTGGCAGGGCTAAGAAAGTCAGTCACTGCTTCTGCTACTGGAGTGCACGTTACCTGGCAGAAAACTAAAGGTGGTAGTCGTCAGTCCTAACATACCAAACCCCGAAGTCCAAAGTAATTGAAGAAAGTTTCACACTTTGAATCAAAGGCCAGGGGCACTGTGTGCACTCCTGCTTCCCCTGTTGTGCAGGGTGGTGGGGGACGTCAAAGGGGGCCGGGGGTGGGGGAATATTCAAGGCCTACTTATAACTAAACGTGCCTCTGTGGGTAGCTGGATTCACAGGGACTAGAGACACATTTTGTACCATGGCCCTCATTTATTTTTGATAAGCCGCTCCGCAAGTTAAAAGGACTTGCCAGCTGAGCTTATTTCCATTCCGAGAGACTAAATATGTTCACAACAAGGCCTTAAGCATAAGTATCATCGATTCCCTGGTTTTGACTTATTCCTTTGCAAATCATCCTTGACGTTTTTTTCATTTCCTGGTTTCATTCTGTTCTCTTTTTCAAGTATCTTAAGCGGAAAGTAAGCACCATAAAGTGCACCAAAAATCACCATACATACATATTGGTATACTTACCTCCTTAATAGATTTCAAATCAAATTTCCAAGTAATGGCACGAGTCAGATTATGTTCAATAAGGTATTGCTGACTGGTTTTCTAAATTACCGGAAGTGCATTGACATAGTGGGTCTTATTACAAGTTCCGTGGTTGGGGGAAAAAGTGGTGGTAATTCTGTTCTGTAATGAATCTGATGATGTCATTACTCCCTTCCCAGGGGTAGCCTCTTCCCATATGGCTAGGGAACGGCAGCCATTACCTGATCCTGACCCTGGGGGTGGGAGGACTATATGAGGAAGGACCACATGGGGGGAGGCGACCCTTAGAGGAATGACCTGGCATCATCAATTGAAAACACATATCTCCCTTTCCCTTTTAGGGATACCCCGACATTTCTCAGGTCTTAATGGCATACAGTGACAGTCCACTTCAACCACCCATAAAACCAACTGATGACCTCTTTCAATATTCAGTGAATAGAATGTAAAGGACTGCCTATCATTCCCATATATATAGAAACACTTGGTCAAGGAGGCTGAATGGAGCAATGAAGATCGGTGAAGCCGAGAAGCCCAAGGTGTGCTCTAGTGGTTGCGAGTGTATAATAGGTTCCGGGACATTTAAAACCCCCGACCAGCATGGAGGAAAGAGATGCTGTCTTTAGAAGCTTCGTCCTCTCCATGCTGACTGGGATACTGCTGAGCCGCAGAGAAGACCATGGAGCCTTGAGGCCCAGGAAGATGACAGAAGAAAAGGGACTGCAGGAGCGCGTTGTCCGTGCTGGGGCCATAGCAGAAAGGGAAGAGAGGCCTGCCTGGTGGCCACAGAAATTGAGAATCAGTACCAGTGCTGCACAAACACAGAGAAGGGCTCAGCAGTGGACCGGGAGCCGCAAAGGACATGGAAGCCACTAAACTAAACCGGTCCACCCGTCAAGCAGAGACGGGACGCCGGAGCACTGTTTCATGTATACTGCAAGAGGACTGGAGAACGCCACATAAAGCCGGTGAGTCCTGAGAAAGAAAACTGGGACACCGGGGTGCTTCAGCAACGCTATCAAGAACAGATAAGAGCCAGTGAAGTGAATGAACAGGATTTGAGGCCCAATATTTCAAAAGGAATAATAACAGAACTGAATGCAAGAAATAAGAACCGTAGACACGAGAAAGCCCTGGCAGGAGAATATACCAGGCTAAGTTAAATTTACAAGTGTGTAAAGTAAACCACGTAAGAAAGGTCTGGCAGAAGAGTACACAAGGCAAAGTCAAGCTGGCATTTAACGCAGAGAAGAACCTGGCAGGGGAGTATACCCAGTATCCTGCAAGGCTTGGACCTGCATCCAAGTCATTTTGTTGAACAATGATCCCAAGGAAGACTCATGCCCTGAGGATTTTGAATTGTTTGAACTGAACTGGGGAAGGCAGCCATTTCCCTAGGAGTGGAGCGCCATGCCAGGAGGAGGAAGTTATATTCTTGGGTGGTAGTGAACTTTAATTGAGTTGTTGATCTGTTGTATTGCTGAAGAGAAACCCGGGGAAGGGAGTCATTCCCTGGAACTATGAACATGATTCATTGAAAACTTTTGTGTTGCAGTTACACCTTGCATTTGAACTTGAACATTTGTACACTTGGAAGACATTACCCTTAGCAACTTAGAGTTACTTTAAGAATATGCGGGCTAGAATAGAATTTCGGACACAGGACATTTTGCTTTGGACATCTCGACAGAGGACAAACTATTAGTTTTGTTTAAGGTAGGGAAATACCTGCTCGAGTAGTAACAGCAAGGCACTTTCCAACCCCTTTATTATTTTGAATAAAAGTTTATAACCACAATCATGAGTCCTCTGTGTCCGTGTCTCATTCCTGGCTCCTCATAGTTCCCACCACTTTTTTGGGTGATAACAGAATTTCTGACCTTTTTCCCCACACCAATAAATTATAAATTGGAGGTAAGGGGAGTATTTAATTTCAATAACAGACTGGAGATAAATCCACCATTTTAACTAAAAAAAAAAACACAGATTTACCGCACAGTAATACCAGCGGTAAATCCATCAACAATCTTCATGGACTGCAAAAATGGGGAGTTACACCAATTGTAAATCCATGGATTTACCGCTGAATTTCCACCAAACTCCTCATAATGAGGCCCAAAGTAGCTTGTCCTAAATAGGAATAAATGTCAGTGATAAGTTTGGATGTTGACCTAAGGGCTCCAGAACAAAACAATGTCAGGTCGGAGTAGCACAGGGACATAAGGGATCAGGGCATTGTCAGACTCAGTAACCCTTGGAAGTCCAGTGACATCACAAAAGCTGATTATTTGTCACTAGTTAAAATAAGAGGTCATCTTGTTTTACATTGTGAGCTGGAACTGCCGGCTGCTCGCCTGTCATTTGATCGCTGGCCCAGGCCCAAGTGGATCACTGCCCGAGGTGCCATTCTACATCGCAGTCCCCAAACCACCTGCTCTCCCCTGCCTCCTCCAGTGACGCTCATGGCATGGCCACTTGACTCCTCAAGTGATGGTCTCAGGAAGTGCTGAAAACATCTGACACTGTACTCTGGGCACTGGGACTGCCTGCTGCTCACCTGCCATTAGATTGCTTGTCCAGGCCCAAGAGGATCACCGCCCAAAATGCCATTCTGGATCGCAGTGCCCATACCACTTGGCCCTCCCCTGCCTTCTACCATGATGCTCACGGCACAGCCACGTGACTCCTCATGTGACGGAATCAGGAAGTGCTGAGAACATCTGATGGTGACACTGCGCTCCGTGCGCTGGAACTGCCTGCTGCTCACCTGGCATTAGATTACTGGTCCTGGGCGTCCCTTTGAAGGGCAAACTTTAATAGGGTATTGACTTCGACTGTTTGCCCATGTTCGCACGTGGACGACTTACAACATCTCTCTGATTCTCTTCTGTTTACTCTTAATGTATTGCTATCTTGCCTTTATCATGCCTACTCTCTCTCTAATCGCATTTACTAAGCTTCTTCTCTACTTTCTGCTTTCTCCATCATTAATGGATTCCAATATTCCTGTACATTTTAAATGCCTCTTGTCATCATTATACACATTCACAGCATACCTCTAATCAGATTTCTCCTTCTGTCCTCCGTCCTCCCTCCCCAATTTCCATTGGCATCTGGAATGTCAGATCTCTTTGCAATAAATCTCACTCTACCCGTGATCTGTTCAAACAGCTCAACCTCCAATTTCTCTGCCTCACAGAAACCTCTCTCTGCCCTACTAACAATACTTCTCCCACCTCTCTCCCACTCCTCCTCTACTTCCAACTTCTTTCACACCCCTCGTTCAACTGGTCGTGGTGGTGGTGGTGTAGGCATTTTCTCTCATTCTTCCTGGTCTCATCAATCCCCTTCTTTGCCTCTCCCCTCCTGCTTTCCCTATTTTCAGTACCACTTTTCTTCTTTCTCAAAGCAATTCCCAATCTCTTTGCTTATTATTTACCATCCCCCTAGCCCACTCTCACCCTTTATCTCCAGCCTCCTCTCTTCTCTTCTGCCCTCTAGCAACCTCTCTTTGTACTTGGTGATTTAAACTTGCATCTTGATTCTATGTATTCTACTTCTGTTTTCCTTCCTCTTACCGACTTTTATCATTTTTCCCTCTAGAGTGCCCCAATCACATACTTCGGGATGCTCTATAGTTCTAATATTCTCTTCAGTCTCCTGTAATGCTCCAGTTTCTTCCCTTAGCATCTATTAATTGGGTCACTTTCCCCTTTCCCCTTTCCTTTCCTCATTATCCTCCCCTCCTTGTCCCTTTTTTCACCTTCTTTTCTACGTTGTGATCTTCGATCCTTCGACACTGCCACTTTTGTATCTTCCCTCACCCCCTTCTATTCCCCCTCCATCTGTTCTCATAACTATCTGCCAGCTCTCCGCTCATCTCTCTTCAATCTTCTCTCACTTCTACTTTGTATTCTCTGTATCCTGCCCATCCCTTTAGTCCCCCCCGTAAGCCGCCTCGACCTTGGCTCACTCCTTCTCTTATTGCCCTTCGATATTCTATCTGGAAACTTGAGCCCATTGGAAAAAGACTCGGTCTTCTCTTGATCTAGAACTGCTCTCTTCTGTACACTCTTCTTACTAAAAAGAAATACTGTTCCTCTCTCACGCTGTCTTCATCTCATCATCCACGCTATCTTTTCCAACTTCTGACTGATCCCTCTCAGTCTTCTATTCTTTCTGCTGTCGATCTTGCTGATTATTTTACTTCCAAGGTTTCTAATCTGCGCCTTCTCTCATTCCTCCATCCCGTTCCCCTGCCCTCTTCCTTCCTTATCATCTCTGCCTTTTCCGCTCTTACTGATTCTGAGACCGCTCACTTTCTTTCGCACCTTCTCCAACTGACTGTTCCCTCTATGCTTGTCCCCTTGGTCTATCCTTAGATCCTCCGGCACCTAACCATACTTATTAATCTCTCTCTCTCCTCTTCTGACTTTCCTGTCTCTTTCAAACATGCATTGTCATACCCTTTCTGAAAATACCCTCTCTCGACCCATCCCTTCCTGCTAACGTCCGTCCAATTTCTCTACTACCATTTGTATCTAAGCTCTTGGAGCAAATTGTTTACTCTCAAGTTTCTTCGTATCTCCATCTTCACTCTCTTCTTCCCCCATTCCACTTTCGGACATAAACTCTGCTGAAATTGCACTCTTCCATGTTTCTGATTCCCTTCTCTCCACATCACAAGCTCTCCTCTATTTTAATTCTTCTCAACCTTTCAGCGGCTTTTGACATTGTGGATCACCCTACTCTTCTCTCCTCTCTTTCCTCTGTGGGCATCTCTGGCTCTCATCTCACCTGGTTTAATTTTATATTTCTCGTCGTTCCTACTCTGTGCTGGCCAGCGCTGGGTCTCGTCCACTCCTATATGGTGCTCCCCAATGCTCTGTTTATGGCCCATTCCTGTTTTCACATCCCTCTTTCATCGCTTATCTCATCCTTTTTAATCTTTCCTGCCACTTTTTTGATGATGGCTTCCAAATGTTATTTTCTTTTTCTGAGTTCTCTGATACTCTTCACTTTCAAGTGTCTGCCTGTCTTTCTTCTATCCAATCCTGGATGCTCCTCCACTTCCTTCACCTTAACCCATCTAAAGTGGACGTTCTATTCTTCCCTCCATCCTCCCCCTCTCCTCCTCCATTCCTTTCCCCCTTCTCAGCTCTCACTTTCTACCTCTGGCTGGAATCTCAGTATCCTCTTTGACTGTTCTCTCTCCCTTTCCTCTCATATCTCTTTTACTTCATGCAATTGTCATTTTCTTATCCTTAACTGCTGCTGCGCTCGCCCCTTATTCTCTCTCCACACCTCGAAACATCTCATCTCTAATTTTCACCCCTATTGACTGTTGTTCCTCCTTTTTCATTGGACTCCCTGTGTTTCATGCTCCCCCTTTGCTACATTTATACATCTGCCATTCCTCTTCTCTTTGGTCTTTCTTCCCGTGCCTCAATCTCCTGTTCACTTCTATTTGCCTCTATCCTACCATTAGAATCTCGTCTTCTGTTTCACTTTCCCTCTATTGTCTTCAAATGTCTGCAAGGTCTTGCCCCTCCTTTCTTGCATCATTAGTTTCCTTCAACTCCCCCACTCATGCTCTTCTCCCTGTCACCTTGCTGTTCACAAACCCCCATGTGCTTACTCCCGCTTTTGCTCATTCTCCCTCCTTGCCCCCACTCCATTGGAATTCTCTCTCCCTTGCTGTTCGCTCTTCCTCTACCTATTGCATCTTCCGCACCCACTTAAAGGCTCATCTTTTGTCTCCTCTGTCTAACCACTGGCTTGTACTTTTAACTCTGCATTGTTATTTTGCACCATTCCCTTCTTTATCAAACACTTTGGCAAAAGCGCTGAATGCATTCAAATAAATACAAATACTATGACAATTTAGGTTACAAGTTGTACTGTTTTATCTGTTATTGGGCGCTTTTGCCTCACACTGCTTCGTCTGCTTCGTCTTTGAGTCCGCTTTGGATTGACTCAAGGTCACCTGGGTTATTATGTACTTTTTTTGGCAATCTTAACATCACAAATTCTTCAGTGTCATAAGGACAGCACTTTACCCAAATGACCACATACAAAAAAGTACAAAATAACCCAGATGACCTTGAGTCAATCCAAAGTGGACTCAAAGACGAAGTAGACAAAGTGTGAGACAAAATCTAGCTTCAATATCAGTCAAATAAAGCAGGAACAGCACACAAGCATTAACATTATTGTGATGCTCTCAGTACATCCTTTACAAACAATGATTTAAGCAATACACCTTTGTCATAAATTACGTCTTCACATTTTATCAGTTTTATGAAAACATACGAGGAATGGGGATTTGTTAGAGGTGGTGGCTACATATACACTCTATAGGGGTTAGAAATTATATTCATTCCCACCAGATCTACAGAGCTGAACTTGCGATGATTATTCTGTGTAACATGCCAAATTAATCCTCAGGCTAGGGCGGTTGCAGCGTCAGTAGACGCAGAGAAAGCGTTTGATTCAGTTTAATGGCGATATCTATTCCACGTATAAAATAGATTAAAATGTGGTCCTTATTTCATACGATGGATCCGGCTTCTCCCCACGGCCAAAGTTTGGACTAATGTTACAATATCGGCCCGTTCTGACTGGGGAGAGGAGCGCGTCAGGGGTGTCCGCTTTCCCCACTGTTATCCATGCTCACAATTGAGCCACTCGCAGAGTTAATAAGCGGTAATCACGCACACAGGGGAATTAGGATGACGGGGTGCCCGAGCTGCTGTCATTTTATGCGGATGATACATTATTATATGTTTGATATCCTGAGAAAAATCTGGGACCTCTAATGTGCGATATCAATAAATTCACACTGTATTCTGGCTATAAAATAAACAGCACTAAATCTGAGCTGGTCCCCCTAACATCTCCCACGTCTCAACCCACAGACGTAATGGGGTTCCATTGGGCACCTCAGCAATTCAAGTATCTGTGGATTAACATTTTCAAGACCCAACAGTCCTTGTATGCTGATAATCATGAGGTGTATTGACAGAAACTGGCTCTCAAGCTGAAAGTATGCAGCGGGTTACTGATATCATGTATCTCCCTATTCAAGATGATAGTGGTCCCAAAGCTGCTCTGTTTGTTTAGAAATATTCCCATATGGCACGGGCGGGCCTTCATCACGAAACTTAAATCAAAGTGGGGTTCCTCTGGGGGGGCAGGCACTGCTCGGAGTAGTTGGGAGGAACTGACTGAACCATATGAATGCAGCAAGATGACGGCACCTGAGTTTGAGCTATAATATTTATGTGCACAGGCACAGTTTGCAGAACACTGCTATGCCACCGAAATGACAGTGGTTCATTTGCAGCTAGAGCATTATGGGAATCCCTGACTGCCCTAAAATGAGTGATTTTTAGCGACAAAGATGTTGATTCTTATACTTTTGATCCGGTCCAAACAACAGTCAATGCCTGGTCTCAAATGGTTCGTAAACTAATCATAACGACACCTTGCCCCAGGGATGTGCCCTTGTGGGGTTTCCCAGGCATTACCCCCTCATTTGACAAAGAAATCATATGGGCTTGGGATGGAGCAGTGCAGCTGACATGGGGGGATATTTTACCTGGGGGGATATATGTGTCTCTTGAAGACTTCTCACATAATCTGGGTGGCAGTCTTCTCAGAATGCTGCAGTACCACCTAATGAGAGCGGTGTTCCGTATACAATGGCCCCTATTTCCGACTGAACTGGAAACGCATGAATGTATTTCTACGATAGTAGCGGGGCGGGACTAAGTGACTAGTATCTAGGTTGTATAATTAGCTCCAGACTAGCAACACTATAAAGGATCAATGGGAAATGGAAATGGTGACGAGTGGCTGAAGGAACTGATATTTACAGAAGACAGGGAGGAGAACTACGTGTTAATGACACCAATTGCTTGCAGGCCTAAAGACATATGGAGTCCTCTTGGAATATACTTACTTGGGAACCACATCGCAGAGAACCTGGATTCGGCAGTACCAGTAGAATGAGTACGACCGCGAATTGTGTGTAATATGGAACTACTTGTAGCTAAATGTGTCCTTGATTGTATATTGAATTACGCTTATACATGTTGAAATGCTCTCTGTACTGAAACTATGTGGCTGGTGGATGGCCACGTTTTTCATATCTGCATCAGAAATAAAGGTTTTAAAAAAAAAAAAATCAATTGGGTTACCCCTATCTGATAGCTCCACCTGGAACCTCCTCCAAAATGATAAAGGTAAAAATACATCATCTCTTCAACAGGTAATTGGTTGGCACCTCACTTCATGGGCAGCATAACATTTAAGTTGCTAATTGGTTGGCTTTTTGCTAACCAACCTTGGACACATGACATGAGCCAGACAGGGGGTAGGGGAGAGAGGCTCACAGACTGTTCATTGTTCATTAAAGAAGTTACCATCCCTTATTCCTAGGTCATGAGCCACAGTGATCTCTTTGTACTTGGCTTTGTGCAGCATCTCGTGGCTGTGTGTACGTTTAGGGATAACCGTAGGTGTCCTATTTGTGTTTGTTTCTAATTAATAGACAGTGTTTTCCAATTGTGGGTCACATGTGATGGGACCGTGTTTGGAATAGATCTATCCTGTATTTATTGCAAATTTAGCTAATATTAATGTAAGTGACGTGTTTTCTTTTGGCTTGCTATTTTACTGTACCTGGCTAACAAATACTGGTTGTGCTCTTAATTAATACTGCTTGCATCCTGGGAATTGCTATATCGTACTGTCTCTCTGCCATTCCTATCCTCCCTTATTTCACTGTAACCTTGGCTCGGGTTGTTAGCTACTGTTTGAGCTCTGCATGGATCTGTATTTCTGTGAATTTTGCATTTTGAGTTCTCTAGAAGTCTTGGAGCCTTTGTTTATTTAAAAGCATGCTGTGGCTTCAAATTTGGAGAAGATGGTTGCCCCATTATACTTTTCCTATATCGGTGAGCAGTATTTGCATGTCTTTCAGGTTGCATTCGGCTTATACATTGGTTATGTTAATGTTCTTCATGTCTAGTGGATGCTATGTTAGTATTCGTCATGTATAAATGCATATATTACCTATTGTTTGTGTTCTTCATGCTGAGTGCACATTTGCTTTGTGTCTAATGCATGCACATGTATTGTTGCAACGTTAGTTTGACTACTTTTGCCATCTTCAGCTTAGGTTGTTTCCATATCATTATAAAATACCAAGCAGTGAAGCTCATCCTTCCGATAAGTTGAGTTCTGGGTCTAATTTAAAATATAAATAGTACCGAGTTGCTATTCATAATCTTTTTCAGGTTTCCTGCGATCCCTCTGACCCCCACCCAGCTGAGGTATGATAACAGTCTTTGAACAATGAGCAACTCGTTCGAGCATGGTGCTTCTACATTGATTTTTTACCCCTCTTCTAAAAATGCTGAGCAAGCGGCCATAGTTTTTCCCAGCTAATTCCGGGTAGTGTGTGTCAAAGGATTCGCCTGTACCTAAAGCTATTCTCGTTGGGCGCCCTCTTTCTTTTTCTGCCCATGCCAAATCAGATGATTTAGGCAGCAGTGTTCTTTCAATTTTGAATGTTGCATTTTGGTTTAGAGCTTCTGACGTATATGCGTTAAAACGCACCTGTTTTTCTATTAATCACCCACTCCTTCCTTCTTCATCTCCTACAGAATCTTTAATTGATTTTTTTGGGTAATTTAAATATTTGTGCCCAGAGCTTCCTTCCGGACACTTGTGACAATTGCCTGTTAATATCATCAGAGATAGCCAGTACATTTACCGGTCACCCTATCACAACATTATTCGGCAAATCAATTCCCACTGTTGGGGTTCTTTTAGTAGGATTTGCTGAAATAATAAGACCTGTTGGAAGATTAGGATTCATCTTAGATGCGCCACAATATTGCAGTTTATTCGTCACACCTTGAGAAATAGTATTGGCATCAGCCAGAGCACTACATCTGGCAGTTGGCCCAGCTGTTTGCGTGGCTTGCTCCACTCCCTCTGTAGTTTCCTGCCTGTCAATACCTATCACGAAGGGTTTGTTTGGCAACTGGATTGCCATATCTATTCCTGTCTTCATCATTATTAATAGCAGACTTGGCCAAATTAGCCTCAGTATCTGTCAAGTAAAGATTACTAAGGAACTTTCTAGAATTAGCTCTCCTTTGGTTGCTTCTTCCATTTTTTGTATGTTTTAGGGATTTCTTAGGTTGCACATCAGTTTGAGAGATTTCCACAATATTCGAGATAACTATAGGGGGATTTTGTTCATATTCTGACATTCAGGGGAGACCTACTTCCCAATCACCCCTTTTCACTCCGACCTGTTTGTCAAGGATTATCATGTTTGTAGTTTTTTTTTTTGAAAAGCAGAATTACTAAGGATATCAATTTTAACATTCAATTCACTAAGGATTAGTGTATGCGCCCTTACCTCATCATAAATATTTTCATATATTTCAAATGACGTACTAAGATAGATTTTAGCCAAAAGAGATGGAGGGAGAGGCTAATTTGATTTGGTCATCAGCTTCTTTTAATGTGTGATGCATGACGTTGCTCTCAGTTCCCCCAGCTCCCTGTGCCAAATGACTCAAATACATGAATTCCATCAATTGAGATGGCAAATCTGACACGCCTTCGAAATTCATAGACGATAGTGACCCACCCAGATACAAAAGAGTTGCTTTATCTGATCTGGTAATTAATGAATGGAGACCAGTAGAGGCCTCAGCTGTTGCCTCCAACCTTACATGATTTAAGCAGCCAACATTTCCCACACATACAATGCAGATACGATCTGTTACGTTGTCTACTCCCTCTCTAAGTTTTACTTTCATGGGGGCGAAACACCTGACCTCCGTGCTTGACCCTCCACATGGAAATGCATCTGTTGTTGTTTTGTGTCATGATAGGGGTTGCACAGGTATTAGCATGATTTCCTCGTTTCGATTTGGCAGCCACATTGTTTCCGCCATCCACTTTGTCAATCAAGCCCTACTAAAGCATACGTTCCGTTGTCATATTTAAATCAGTACTCATAATTTGTAGTGGCTCCTCCTCTGTTTGAATGTCAGTAGGTTTACGAGGGGTGTGTTTAGATTTTTTTTAAACATTTGCACTGACTTGTGCAACACAATTCCCCCCCACAGCCTCTTGTTCATCCTGTTCAGTTTGCTCATTGACCAATCTGATGTAAGCGCCACCCACAGACTCACGTCGGGTGCTAGGATTGTAAATATGTTCCCTACATACTATACTGGGTGAGTTGACCTGACCTGACTCCACACCAGTATAGCTTCTGAGGTTAGATAGATATGCATAGCTTTTGACATGTGTGAAAAACAACGAGCACATAGGCAGGTTTAAAAATACACAAGAATTGCTATTAGGCTCTCCGCCAGCTGTAATTGACACACGTTTTAGCCGTAGATTCAATTTGGAAATTAGTGTATAACTTTTGCAAAAGACCACAAGAATACACACTTCTAATGAGGGTCCAACCAGTACAGGTGACTTCAAAGGCTCTCTGCCCTACAATTACCAAGCGTCCATTGACCCATGCTAATTTATAATTTGATATATTGTTATCACTTGGCATTGAGACACACTATGCAGTCAAAAAACTGCAAGCTAAGACAAGTGAGTCACGCTGTGTATTGTGGCTCTGTACTCGCTTAACACTAGCCATATGTACTTTACAATTTGGTCCAGATTTAAGAGCACCCCAATACAGCAAGCAGTCAATCCCAAGTAGTTCCAATGAGTACATAAGCAGTTCCAATAACAAACCGATGGCCAGATTAAAGGACTTTGTCCGCAGTCACTGACCGTCTAATTGCCAAACAGTTGCACAGTCTCTGAATAAAGTCGAATCACAGGAAGTTCCAGCAAATTTCAACCAGTTCGAAACAGATGGTCGGCTCAAAGGCCTTTGCCCACAGTCACCGGTGAAATAATTACCAAGCAGTTTCACTGGCTCCAACAAAATGATGATTCAAACAAAGTCAAAATTCAAATGGCAGCTCTCACCTTTTCCCACAACAACTGTGGATAAGGAACAGAAGTTGCACACTGGGCGCTAAGAGTGCTTGCCGTCAGCAATGTTCAGTAGTGCCACCTCTAAATGCCTCTAGACGATGCATGCCTCACACCGAACACCTAACAATGTGCTTCAAGACTTTGCGCCGGCGCTTCACGCGGGTCCGTGGTTATATAGAACAGCCCTCCTCCTTAAAGGGCCAGCAGAAATGATGTCTTCAATATTGTTTCCACAGCAGCTGAGAGCAAAGACGGAATTCTCAGTGAAGCCTTGAATCCACACATAGGAATCGACAGGCGGGTATCACGTTCACCTAACTCTTATCTTCAAAACTTTCCATATCCTGCTGTAGCTGCCTGCGATAAGTGTGGTACGGTTGTCTTAGTGAGTAACGTTTCTCACCTATGTGGTATTGGGCCAGGTACGGGCAGAAGCTATGGATGACGTATTCATCTGCCTCCCAACAGTTACACTAATGCATTTTCTATTTTTTGTCCATTATTTAGTAAGCTGTGAACATCTTCCCTTAGATTCAGTTTGTGGGAAAGTGCTTTACACAATGAAGACCTGCTCCTTACATATTTATCATTGCCTGATGTGTTTATGTGTTAATCTGTGGCTACGTTTATATCATCTGCTTTGTACATACATCAGCACACATTTAGACATGAATTGCTGCTCATCTAAATGTTGTGCTAGTTTCACTGTTACTTATTTGCATTCACTGCTACTATATTGGTTGTGTTTTATTCACCATGTTATTGTAGGATTGTTTTTATTTGTAACTTTGTTGATATGCTTTTATAAAAACACGACTCCGAAATAAAGGTATTTATCCTATCCAGTGGCCTATTGGATGAACTGGTTAGGTGCAGAGCGGGGGCTGTCAATGGGAGTACACTATTGAAGAAACCATGTATCTTCCAACACCCCTCCTACGAATGGGGTCAAATGGCACTCAAAATCTTCCTGCTAGTGCATTGAAAAGCAAGCTGATCTGTAAGGGAAAAGTTTGAGCAAAGGGTATTTATAGCATGCAAAATTTAAAAGTGAATAGCGTGACTGTTGTGGCAGAAGGATTAATTCCAAAGGGTTTGCACATGCCCTGAACCACCTCCAAGAGGCATGGATCCACAAGGGAAGTCCCGTGGAGAATGGTTCCCCAAACTCTCTGTGAGACAGAGCCGGTTAACCTTCTGGGGGGCCATTTTCCTCCTACCGCCACCCACGCATACCAATGGCTAGTCACTACAAATCTCTTTTTTACGTGCAGGCCATGTAGCTCAGTAAGTTAAGTTCTGTTTAACCTGCAAGTCACAGGTTCTAGTGTCGGCAGCACTAAGTTCACCTTTCTAGGGTCGATAGGATTAGTAACATGAAATTGGAAGGAACATCAGCATTATTAAGCAGCAAAATATGTGGAAGCAATCACTGTATAAATACACAAGTAATTATTATTATTTTTTATTAGGCATTGGCTGAAATCAACCTTATGCAACACTAAAAGAGAAATAAGAATTAAAATACACACACATAAATAAATATCAATTTACAATATCTTCAAATGCTTTAACAGGTACATAGTTTCCTCATGTTTAATATAGAAATAAAAAGAAGTCAATGTAGGCCAGCTAGGTCGAGAGATTTGAGCTATTCTGTCTCAACATCTCCTTCCAAATGTAAAATGTGCCTGCCATTAGTACCGTGGAGCTAGCACCATAAATCTTGCTCCACCATTGGTCAGAATACACAACGACAACTTGCTTATCCTTCGGTCCCTATCCTTTATAGTAATGACTAATCAGCTTTGGGCAGCTAGTGAGGACATGTTTCGTTTCAATATTCCCCTTGCACAGCATGCTTAACCTTTCAGCCGGAGAAGTCCCTCTCCATCTACCCAAAGGCTCATTAGTGAGTGGGATATCAAATCATAAATAGGTAATAAAGTGCCTAAGATGTATATTGATGGGCTTGAGCAGGTATGAGCAAGGGCGATTAGGAGTAAAACTCTGTCCAGCATAGATCTTACAGATCTTTTCAAAGTGTAAACTGGATAAACACTTGTCAACATCCCAAGTTTCTGTTTTCCTTTTCAGGTGATGCAAGGCTTGAGGGTCATGCAACAAATCATCACTAGGCATATCAATCACTGCCAGGTGCTCCTCAACAGTACACTGAAGTATAGCCATAACATTGTTTTTTCCAGGAGAGGGTATTTTAGCAATCAGGGCTAGAAGAGTGTCTGCCCCAGCTAGAATAATAGTGCGCCCTAGTTTACACCTGGTGATGAGCCATAGATATCTGAGCTATAAGACCCCCACTCTAAGTGCTTCAACTGGCACACCATGGGCCGCTCCTAAAATAGATCTCAAAATGTTACCTTCTGTCCTTTCCATCCAGGAATTATTCCCCATGTGCAGATAAATAGCCTTGTATAGAATACCAGGGAAGATCGATGTGTGAAACAGCGTGACCATCCCTTCCACGCTTCTGTCTTAGCGGAAGCTATCAGCGGCCTGCAGTGATTGGGAGGCTTCAGTGTTCCACAGCTCCTGGCAAGGAGAACAGCAGGCTTCTCGACCCTCTCAAGGCCTGCTTTGCCCCCGCTGTTGTTCTCGCACTCCTGTTCAGCAAGGCATCCCTCCAGCCAGTTCCTCTCCAGCTGCTCCTCTTTTTGGATCAAGCCCTATTCAGCATTGTATAATCATGGTTTTATCGATATTGATAATCAAATCATTTTCAGTGCCATATTCCTTAAGTGCAGTGATGGAGCACTGTAAACCAATGGGGGTCTGATCCAAGAGGATGGTATCATCTGCATAGCAGAGCCATGAAATTCTAACTCCCCCCATAACTGGCGGAAGGTTTCTCACCCGATCCAAGCCCCGTGCCAAGTCTGAGGTATATAGATTATACACGATAGGAGCAAGCCCACATCCCTGTTTCAGACCATTATTTGTGTGAATACTATCTGTCAAAAGCCCCCTACGGTTAACACAGACTCTCACTGTCATCTCAGAATAGAGTAACTGGATAAAGTATAATAGTTGATAGTCAATTTTCCACTTCTTCAGTTTATCCCAGAGATGTCCCCGGTTAACCGTGTCGAACAGCTTTGAGAAATCAATATAGCAAATATATAATGGCTTACCCTCGTTACTGCAGTTGATATAGTACTTAGCAAGACACTAATATTATGTGAGGTCAAGTGGTTTTTCGAAAGCCAGTTTGGAATCTATGCAGAATTTGGTTAGCTTCCATCCACTGATTCAGTTTTTTAAGCAATATAGATGTGAATATGTTTGAGCTACTATTCAGCATGGCTAACAGCCAATAATTAGCTGCATCATTCCTAGCACCCTTTTTAAATATAGCTATTAGAATTGAGGTTCTTCAACTAGGAGGAATGCAGCACGACTTCCAAATATCCACAAACATGGTATAGAGCGTCTGGGCCCAAAGCTCCGGATAGCACGTATGATCACATTAGCCAAACCGTAGGGTACCGGTGCTCCAGAGTTCTTGAGTGCTTTTATTATCATTAGTACATCCACTTCACCAAAATGATACTCACTAGCTATATAGTTGCTCAGCCAAGTTGCACCAGGGCACTCCATGTCAGACTTAAAATAAGGATTCCTAATGCATTCCACCCACTGTTGTATAGAAACCGATACCTCATCCACTTTGGTGTTGTCTACAAAAAATTCCCTAATAAGGGACCAAAACTTTTTACTGCAATTCGATCTGAGGAGCAAGAATAGGTGTGACCAATTCGCACTGGTCAGAGTTCCTTTGTGCATTTTGACCCAATTATTATATTTCGTAGAGAGATTAGCGATCAGGGCATTTTGAACCTCTTCTTCCAATTCCCTGTTGTTCTTGATAGCAAATTTAGCTTTTCGATACTCTCTTTTCTTTTCCTGGATGTCCCAATCGTAAATCCACCTGTGAGGCATCGGCCTCAGACCAACTCGCTGATAAAGATCAAAAGAACCAACCACTTTCTTCATAAGCCTTTCAAAGGTCCATTGATTATTACCAAGCCACCTCTCACCAGCGCCTCAATGGTGGCAAAGAAACAGGAGACTTTAATAACATTCCAATCTTTCCAAGTGAGGTGGTTACTGGATATATTGACCCTGGGATTAGTACCCAGATGATTAAAGGTGTAGAACGTGGGCAGTGTGATTGCCCACTCAGGGGAAGCATGGTCACTCAGCGGATTAAAATCAACAATCAGTGCCCCGCAGTGAAGCCCAAGCTTTCGGTCCATCAGTGCATAATCGATACAAGAGGAAGGCATGTGGTTGGAACAAGGAGGTAGAAAACTTGTGCTCTTTACGTCTTTTGCATTTAAAAAAATTAGGTCATTCGTTTGCATAAGATGCGCCCATTTCCCGCAGCAGGGTAAGTGGTCACCCAGTGTCCCTTCTTCCTAAATCGGACCCTTACTGGTATTCCCAATGTCAGTGTATTCCTGAAGCTGGGGGAATTGAAATCCCCTTCAATCAACAGCATACTTCTGGGCCACATTTCCCCCCCAGGCCATAATTAAATAGTCAATAGCCTTAAAGCTAGTCCATCTAGGGGGGAACCCAATACAGGCATGTACACATTTAGGATCAGAATTGGTTATTTCAAGTTCGGAAGGTTTACAATTGCAGACAATATATGTTGACTTTCTACATCATAAGGGAAAGGTTTCAAATCAATATGGCATCCCACACCAATCGCCATACCACCCGTTGGTCTACCTCTTGCCGACTGGGAGACTGCACGGCAAGTTATGTGGAAGTCATCCAAATGAAGAGGGGAGGTCAACCAAGTTTCTTGTAATAAAAAAGTCACTAGAATTAATCGATACAGAGCCAGTGTAATGTTTTAAAAAGGAACTATGTCCTCTAGTATTCCAGCATAGACAATTTAAAATATTTAATTTAGTAGTGGTTCAATAACTATCCACGGTTAAAGTCTCCATAAGTCAATGTGCCCTCGGTTCAGTTACAGCATTGACAGTGCGGCAGATCCTTGGTCTGCAGCTATCGCTTGTCGCTCGCAGCAGTTTCGTAAAATGTCATCATGTTGTCCAATAAATGGCTTGTGCTTATCCACCTTCTTTCTACAGAAAGTAAATTCAAATACAAGGGCATGCAGCTCCTTCGTACAGGAGCACAAAAGTGCTACTACAGTCGGGATACAAATTCAATGAGGGCCTAGTTATAATGGTCTCTGAAGAAAGGTAGCTCAATGCGTGTCATGTTAGTTGAGATCAAGTCCACCAGTTTAGGGATCAATGACCATAAGGTTATTAGAGTAGTGTGATTCACAAAGGGGCTATCCAGTGCCAGGAATAATTCTGACAGAATAACCCACACCCCCACAGGCAGATGTGGCTTATGACTCGCTGTTGAAATGGTTTGGACACAGAGAGGGGCAATATTTTGTACAGAAACAGTATGGGTGCTATCTTCCACATAGGACATAGCTTGTCCATGCCGTGGTCCTGGAACTATCCTCTCAAATCGACCCCTTCTGGATTCCTGAACTTAATTTCTCGCTTCGGAGACCACCACTTTAGATTGCGTGTGACCATCCCTGGGTTGGACCCAATCATCCAAGGGGGCCTGTAAAATAAACTTCCTATCTGGTTCCGTCCCCCTGTGTCTGCAAGACACAAGTAACCTTTTTAGGAGGACCCTTCCCGGGTGGCATTGTCTTGGCTACTCACATTGTCAATATGTGTAAGATATTGTTCCTTCAAGCCCCCATTATTTCCTAGTTCTTCCTCAAAATGCATGGGTTCCTTCATACACCATGTTCTCTTTCTCGGTAAATCGCGGAGCATATGTGCAATCTCAGTTGATCTTCCACTCTTCTTGCTGCCCCATCGAAATGTCCCCTGCTGTGGTGAGCACTTCACAGGAGGCTCCAAAAGGAGACACTCCTGAATGTTGTTAATACTCACAAGGGGCTCCATGGGGTGAATAGGGGTAACCAACCCAGTTTCTGTCACATGGCGATGTGATTGATTATGCTCAATCATAGTGGTCTGATGGTGCACCGCCAATAAATGATCTCTAACCTAGCAAGCATACGTTTCATGTCACGTTGTTCCTCCAAAATCTTCTTGCATAGTAAAAGGAGGGCATCGATCTTAGTCATGCATTTGTTCACCGACAGAATATCTTGAGCCTTACTATCATTCCCTTTGGCATAATTTGATGCCTTTGCTAGTAATATGCACTCATCCTCGCTAGAGGATTCTGAAGAGGCAGAGGTAGAGCATAGCCTTTCTAGTTCGGGCTTGCTGAAAGGTTAATTCCAATAATGTTCCCAAAATCTGCATCATTCCTCATTTGGGGGCGTGAGGGGGGCCTCCTCCTAGCGATTCTCGTTGTATCCTGAAACAAATATTAAGGAGAGATTGATTATTGTCGATCTTTCCAAATGCTGGGCTCTGGTTTTCTTCTACTAGTGTATCCCCCTTCATCTGAGGCTTGGTGGCAGTTGATGGCAAAGATATGGCTACCACAGCCAAGGGGAGGAAGGAAGATATTTTTGCTTGAGTAGAATGTTGGGCACGTAATTTATCCTTTTTTGATTTGCAAGAGCACGCATTGCCAATCAAGTTGGGGCTGCGCCCTCGTTTTCCTCCTTTACGTACTCCAGATCTCAAAGTACATTTCCGCTAGTTATTTAGCTTCATTTCTGATTTCCAGTCAGAGTAATCAGTTTTCCACCGTATTACCCAGTACCACCAGAGGAATAATGTATAAAATAACACTAACCATGCAAGAAGAGACGTTCGAGGTCCAAGTCAAAACAGGACTATTTGATCAATGAAGTGGGTGCTGCCGCTTCACTGGCAGACCCAGGGCATCTAACACTGTCAGAGCAGTTGCGCTCCACACCACCAGACACCTCCCACACTTTGCTTCACTCCACAAGGGGAAGGATTAGAGTGGAGTCAACCACTAACTGAAGGCATAGTCGCCACCAAATAACCTCAGCTGAATCCATACACCCACCACACTACTGGAAAGCAATCCGTTCAGGGGGTTTAGCCAGCAAAATAATCAACACCTTAATAGGGGACAGGCCTCCCTGTCATCCCTATCATCCAGAGTGCGATACTAAGGGGTTCCGTGGGGTGCGGAATGCACTCACCGCTGGCCACTTAAAACACCTACAGAAGAACTGAGTTGAACGTTACCTCAGGCTTTAGGACTCCACAGTTCCTTCTCCCAGCAGGACACAGTTATCCTGCACCGCAACCAGCAGCAATGAAATTAAAAGCGGGACCACAGCCACTCACTCCCCGGGCTGCAGAGCTTCCAATTCTCTGTTCCTCCACGTCTGGTCTAGTCAAATCGCTGCGGAAAGCTGCTGGGGCGCAATGTCAATGTTCCCAAAAGCCTCCGTTAGTTTGACAGAGCCAAAAAATGAGCCAACGAACATTAGAGGAAAGGACGAAGCTACGAGCCGTGTGAGGCCGTGTCAAGCCGCACTGCTCGATCGCTCACACAAAATAGCAGCCACTTCCCACGCAATGAGGACTGTACCTTCTGTATCAGTAATTATTAGTATGGTTTATTTTCCACTTGAAATGTGGATAGTATTCTTACGGTTGGTTTGAAGATTTATGGTGCTATTAGAAGAGTGATATTTTAGTTCTAACTTTTAAGCCGTTTTGTGACACTAATTTGGATACTTGGCTATCTCTTTGGTGCTTCAATCTGGGATCCCAAACGCGTTGAGTTACGTTATGTTGCAGATCTCTCTACTCTAGAACAAGCCAGGAAGCTTTGTATAACCTATTTGTGTATTTTGAAAATATAGGTTCGCACAAGTTACAGATTTTGATACCTTTTATTGGACTAACTGAACAATCTATACAGAGATGGAAAACAATATTAGCTCACGAAGTCCCACAGACTCCTTCATCAGATGTTGCAGAGTGAAATGATTCGCAAAGGAAAGCAACGGCACAGAACCTTCTCAAAACGAAAAAAAAGGAACATTTCAGTGCCTGGAGGAGCAGAATCAATGCAATGTGGGCCTGCAATTGATTTCTTATCCAAAAGACCATTAACACTCCTGGAAGTCGGAGACAAAAGGGATTGATAAAATATAGGTTGATATTGAATACTTTTGTTAGGAAAACAATTTGGAAGATCATTAACATTTTTTTATGCAAACTGGTGTGCTTCTGTGGAAAGACCACTTAAAGGTCTGCAACCCCTCAGTCGGGTGATTCCCCACTGCACTTTTTCTGGTTATTTTCCGCATGGCCCAGGGACCATTTTCTGATATAGAAGTGTGGTTGTGAGAGATCATGAACCCATTGTATAATGAATGGCCTGTCTTTTAAGATTTCTTTTTTTTTCGTGACAGTAATTGTGAGTGCAATTACTTTGACAGTGGCACACGTGGAGGGGAATCTGGCATGTGTTTCAAAACTAGGTTGCAGTCTCACAGGGGGCAGACAGGTTTTAGCTTCGCAGGTAACCCAGAAACACGTGGACTATCGGGAGGCTTAAAATAATTGAGTCTCTAGCTGAAAAAGCACTATGGTGTTCATGCATTTCATATCTCTGAGGAAATCTAGGGTTCCATGTGTTTTTACCCAGCAACTTTTCAACACAAATGTTTTTACTGCATTTGTTTTACTGATATCTTCCTGCAAGTTGAAGGGAAGAACCCCCCACGCAACCTGCTCGTCTCATCGTCTCCCTATAGATTGTTGCCTCATCCAAACCATCTGCATTCTTCAGAACACATTTGGTAAAAAATGTGTGGTAAAAAATATGGTAAATATTAAAAAGACTGGATACCGCAGTAAGGGGTATTAAAGATTACTCATTGCAAAAATAGTTCACTTTAGCATAAAGACAGTTTCAGTAATAGAGGAAGAGGGAAGATAAAATATATGATAGAGAGCAAAAGAGAAAAGAAAACAAATGGAAGAAAAAGAGAAAATAAACAAAACGTGAAAAACTCTAAAGAAGCGAGAAAGAAATATAACAAGAAAGACAGAAAGAAATAGGAAAACAGCAAGAAAAAAGAAAGCAGATAAAATGAAAGAAATAAATAAAAAGAGGAAGTCACAACAATGAGGGACGATAGTAAAATAGTAAAAGTAACAAAGACAAAATCTAGATGGAGAGAAAGAGAGAGGGAAACGGAGCACTAAATGGAAAAGGCATGAGGATAGAAAAAGACAAAGGTGGAATAAAAAATAAACACAGAGAGGAGGGAACAAACGGAAAATATGAGCATTGAGATCAAAAAGAAGGACAACTGAAATAAAGAGCCATGGGCAGGTTCAGATTTAGAAACAAGGGTTAAGTTCAGACAAGATTTCACCATAGATCTGTTATGCCCCCCATTGCCTCCCATTAAGTGCAGGTTTGTAATGGTAATTGGCTCATAGATCATTGTGCAGTTTCAGCACATGTCTGGTGAGGTCGAAGGTCAAAGTCCTTCTCCGTGCAGCCTGTTTCCGGACTGTACCCTGGGCTACGGTAAATCACCATGGCTGTGCAAAGCAGGCCGAAGGGCGCCTGATGTTAGTGTTTAAAGGCTAACTTCGAGCCTCCAAAAAATCCCATCAGTCATACAAAGTACAGCTGGCTCAAAGACGCCTGCGGATGGACTGTTTTGTTCAACCACATTTTTGCTATTAAATTTGAAATATGAAGTCGTGATAAGCCATTTTACTGCTTAGCAGTTTACCACATTCCATTGGGACACAATAAATATCAATACTGGTATTTCCCACCACAAAATAAGATCACTGCAGCCATAGTCGTTGCTAAAGGGTGGGCTAAGGGGCTACTGCCCCGTGTCTTTTGGTCGTAGCCCTAGATAGAAGCTCAGGGACTACAGCCAAAAGGCTAGCTAGCCCCGAGTCCCGAAAGTCCCAACATTAGGGTAGCCCCAGATCTTTTTCAGACCTAGCAACACCCCTGACTGCTCCGAGAAAAGCACATTAACCAGAGCCACTGCAGAATATGGAGTGAAATGTTGCATAGCACATAAGGCATTGTATTTTTTGCACCGCATTCAGTTGCCATGATAAAACAGTTTGGCGTTCTAACGGTAGGCTAGAAAGTTCACAAGTTGGTTATGCAGGGGTGCCGATTTCTTTAATGGGGCGGGAAAGGGATTTTATCTCGTTTGGTGCAAGTGTTTTTGCTGCAGCAGTCTGATGATGAAACATTCTTACTCAAAACAAAGTTGATGGTCCTGGGTACTAGCAACTAAGAACGTGTGGGACAGTTTGAGCAAAACTCAAACCTGTAATTTCCTGGGGTTTGCCCATGTCTATTGGGTTCTACCTAAATGGTAAGTACTACCACGGACAGTCTGTGATTGGCATTTGAAGAGGCAGAAGCTTGCTAGAGAAGGGATTTCTGCACAGGGCCGGACTGGGAACCAAAAGTGGTCCTGGAATCTTTTTCCAAAGTAGCCCCATATTTCACCAAACGAAACGAGCGAGCACAGTGCCTGAGCCCAACCATTCTATGAGGTGATTGGGAGTATCCCCTAATAAAATGTCGAATACAATTAGTCCAAATTAGTGCATTTAAAGCATGTTTTCAACATGTGTGGATTAAAAAGTTATGTTTTAAATAAGTTCTTGATCTCTCAAAGTAGCTCGTCAATGATAGATGAATCTGGGACGTTACACATTTTGCAGATGAGAAAAACAAATGAATGCAGTATTAAAGGTGGCCAGACAACGTGTATCCCTAATCCGTTACCTAATCCATTTCATCCTATTCCTGTGCTGGGAAGGGTACACAGATAAAAGGCATTCTCAAACAAGCATTGGCAATGGCAACAGTGTTTGCTTTTGTGTAGGCATGGGAAAGGCATTTGCCTGGGGCACTGCCCTAGTGGTATTAACTGGATTGTAGCAGCTGCAAAGTGGTGAGAGTACCTGGGCATATGATAGCAGTGCCTGGTGAACGCGTAATATTGATACACAAGCTCAAACTGTTGGCTTTTCCAATGCTTGTTTTTAATAGGACTTCAGTGAAGGATAGGCATAGTACTTATAAATTGAGTGGGTGAAGGCAGACCTGGTTTACATTTTCATTACACCAGTAGCGCTTTTACAGTTCCAATTAAGTCATTAACTCTCAAAAGACAGCTTAGAGAAAACACTGGCAGACACTTCAAGCACAAAGTTTGATGGTAAGGCTTAAAAAAGCAAGCTCAAAACCATCCCAGGAGGTCGTGTTTTTGATGTAGAGGGGTAGAAAGTGGATGGAAATGGCCATGGGTATTAGCATGGCCATGGCCAGTCAATGCGTGGCTAAATAACCAAATAACATTACAAGCTTTGTGTCCCAAAAGGCACCTAGAGTCAGAAAGTGGACAGTAGGATTCAGGGAGTTGATATTTGGAGGGCCGAGAAGATTGACCAGACCCTGATCTGTGAATAACACTTTGAGGCGAGTACAATAATTTTTAATATATGAGAGATGCTATAGTTTGTACACTGCGCATCTCTACACTTATACAATGGGCAACCACACAGTCCACAATGTGAATCTCAATAACAAATATCTGAAATCAAGACCATTTTCAAATAAGAACTTATCCACCTACCAACTGTGAAAAAATGTATTGTCTCTGCACCAAGGGCTGGCATAGCACACAGTGTTACAGTCATGAACACCACCCGTGGGTTTGGCCTGGGCCAGCTAGCTGAGCTAGGCCGTCCATGATGGACCATTGGCTTGGGCCAGGAATGCAGATGATGGCGGCAGAGGTTGGTTCAACTATGCAAGAGCAGTAAGACCATGTGAGGCTCTTCCAGGGGGTGGAAAAGCCCAATAATTATACATTTCCTAGCGGAATGAGACAGTGCTTCACGGTTGAAGAGAGAGTGAATAAGAGAGAGGGAGAGTTTGTTTATCATCGGGATGGTGTGGAGTGGATGTTGCTGTAGTCCTCGTCATTTCTGCCTCAAAAAAGTAAATATTTTTTTTCCATTTTTTTAGCATCCCCAGCCAATTATCCTACCCCCTCCAAGCCCCCACTTTTGTTTCCCTCGCCCATACCCCCACAGAGGCATTTTTTGTTTCCAGCAGTGGAACTACAGCAGCAGCTCATGCCTGCTCCTCTCATCACTACAGCCAACGCAGTATGCAAATAAAGCAGGACACTGGGTGACTGGGTTCCTCGGCGCCACAGCAGTCCGGGTGGGTGGGGGGGCGGGTGGCAGCTTACCTGTTGATCTTCAGTGCAAAGGCCTGCTTGTCTGTGCTGGTCATGGAAGCTAGCTATAGGGTTGTGCGGGCTGCCCCCGGCCGCTTGGCGGGCTGCGCCCCCAGACCACATCCTGCTGGATGCATGCAAGTAATGGCAGGGTGTGTGTGCTTGGTGTGTCACTACATTGCCAATGGGTGTAGCTGTCCAGCAAGATGGCCCCCATTGCCTCTGTGCGGTACTGCGGTTTAATATAAGGGGCATGGTTATGTAGTAGTACTCAGTGGCATGTTTTGGGAAGTGTAATGTGTGTGTGCTTGATTTGTGTGATGCATGTATGAGAAAGCAGCTAATTTGTGCTAGTGTAGGGTTGTGTGGGTCTAGGGCAGGGTATGAGGTTATGAATTAGATGTTTGTCCAAGAATAGTTTCATTCCTTATATAACACAGTAGAGGTCGCAAACCTCACTACTATCCATTACAGATTTGTATATATAAGCATTCTGCAACTCAGAGAACCCTTCCTATGACTCATATTAAACATCATTATTGTATGTGCTTTCCGGACCACATAGGATGCTTCATTGCTATTTATTTTTAGAAACGTTCATGGGCTCACTGTACTCTTCTCGGATACATATTATAGTTTTTTATAATCTTTCAGGACCTCACTCAGCCACAGTGTGCGTTGCAACCAGGACTCACTTCAGAGGGAACTTTGAAAAGAATGTCACTTCATTTGCGGGCAAGCTAGGTCAGGGGGTTTAAAAGTTCGTGCCAGAAATCCGTATTCAGCCTGTGCACAATGCATACAGATTTTCAACCTAGTAAGTGGCCCCTTCATTCTTCCTGAGTTACTACATCGATAAGTAGAGTGAAGCGCTCTATAAAAACACAAAGCTAGAGAAATGAAGCGCTATACAAAATACGTTTTTATTGAAGGTGTGATATATACTGACCAATAGATGCAAAACTAAAAGTTGCAAAACATGTGCCTATTTGTACATATTAATAAATGTTCAACTGTGTTGAATACAAAAGTGCCACCAAACCATGCAATACATCATGCTTTTTTACTTTTTAACAACACTGGGGCCATCAACACTGAGGCCATGGCTCACATGTATTGTTCCCACAGTATAGCCGAGTAACAATCCCTACATTCCAGGGCAGCGCAAAGGGGGTTACAAGAGGCTGTGCCCAATGGCACTAGACCATGTGTGCGCTTGCGACCTGCACTGGACAGCAAGAGACGGGTGGGCATGACTGCAGTTGTGGACTAGAGTGCTTAACTTAACCACCACTGTAACACACTCCATACTTCCCCATTCTGCTGTAACCTCCATAAAGAATCATAACCAGCAGCTCGGCATCTCCACCCACATATATATGGGCCTCATTCCGAGTGCGGCGGTAAGGGGTTAACGGTGCCGGTAAGGGTGCCGGTGCCGTTAAACCCTTACCGCCGCATTCTGAGGTCCTTTCGCAGGAGCCATTAAAGGACCAGGGAGATAATAACGGGCCCGTTAATAACTGGCCCGTTATTAGCTCCCTCCCCATTCCCATTGAGCCCTATGGGGGCTCAAATGGGAATGGGGATGGCTTCCCTGAATGGGGAAATACCGGGTCCTCCAAGGTTGGAATGACCTGGTAAGTCCTCAATCAGGGAACCCAGACCCGGTATGCGGTAAGGGGGTAGCTTCAAACTCGGAATGAGGCCCATAAACTGGTAAAATAATTACCGGACAGATGGCCAAAGTGTGAACAAGTACAGAAAAAATGAGGTAAAGTCGCACAGAAAAACTCCGATCCAGATGACGCATGAACATGAACTTAATGTTCAATTAATTCAAGCATTGAAATAAACTACTGCGTTATATCTTCGGCTCAAATTACATGATACAAGGCTTTGTACCACTTATTTCTCACAATCTCAAATCTATCATTAAAACGAATGCATCTACTTTGAGCTGTGCACAGTCATAATTGCTCGTTTTAAGCAGATCCCAGGAGAGAGTGAAAGATTGATTAGCACTTGAAGAAGTGAATATATATGGTAGCAGCAAGGGGCAGAAAGTGCCTGATCTTGCCTCGCCTTCGGACCCGAGCACCCACAGTCTCAGCAAGTCGGCAGACTCGACCCAAGCTGCCTGCCCGGTGCACCTGCGCATGTCAGGGCACGTGCAGAAGGTTGATGCCCGGCCCCGGGTGGTGCCCCACAAATGCGCAGATGTGAGCCACAGTCTGGCACGTCCCAGGCTGCGCAGAAATGAAGCAGGCTGAACCAGCAGCAGGCTGCAGCCAGTGAAGAGCGAACCACCGAGGCTGGCTTGGATGATCCTCCCCGATTCCCAATATATTTATGTATCCTTCCCCCAAGAACCCTGCAAGCAAGAAAGCAGGCCCTATGCCCAGAGGCCAACCGGGAAAGTCCTGGTGTCCCGGTGGGCCTGTCCAGCCCTGTTTCTGCATTAGGGTAGAATAGAATTAAACCGATAATAAGGTCTAGGAAGGGTTAAGGAATTAATTTGGAATCTTTTTGGGGTGGGGTGTGGGAGCCCATGATTTGGAGGGAGGTGGGGTGAAATGTGTGAAATGGGGTGGAAGGACAGTACAACCCTGGTGTATTTTGTAGGCATCGGAGAAGGCCAAAGCACTGGATTTTCTAGTTGTAGCAGAAGGTCAAAGCACTCAGGAGCCCAACTGCATTTATTAGGCATATGCGAAGGCCAGAGCACTGGGAACCACACATGCATTTGAAAGGTACAGGGGAAGCTCAAAACACTGAGAAATATTTTGTAAGCAGAGAACATAGGAAAAGCACCAAGTACCCTGTGTTCAATTTGTAGGACTTGGAGAAGACAAAATCACCAACAACTTCATACTCGTTTTGTAGGCAGAGGAGAAGAACAAAGCAATGAGAATCCCACATGCATTTTCAGAAGGCCAAACCACTGAGAAACCCATGTGCATTTTGTACTTGATGGAGAAGACGAAAGGACAAAGAACCCCCCTACATTTACTAGGTGTAGGAGAAGTCCAAGGCAGTGAAAACCCCATGTAGTTATTGAAGGGAACTCACCATTAAATGAACATGTCTGAATCTACTGCAGGACCAAACACAATCGGGGGTGAGTAAGTGTAAGGGGAGGAATGTATCTGTTTTGCACTTTTCACCTGCTACAGAAGCAGCTGTTTGCTTTGGAGAAGCCTAGAAAGCGAGTGAGTCTCTGCATGTGACATCTAACTGGGGAAGTTTCCAGCCACCCCAAATTAGGCTCACAGAATTTCTATATATTGAATAAAGTTTTTTTATGAATCTTGGACCCCCAGTTTAAAAAGTGTTTCTTGTCCCTCCCCTTTCTGCACAAGAAACACGCAAGGTTGCACAGAAGATCTATTTGTTCATAAAATAGAGATAATTGAATCAATTTAAATATAAACAAATGATGCATCTATGAAATTCCAGCTTCAATGAAGAATGATCAATACACTGGCCGCATCACATTTTTATGCTATATTTGCTCGAATAGAGTTTTGTAAACACACACGTCGCCATCTATATATTTGGTTTACCATAAGTGCTCATCCACTATCTATTGAAAAATGAATGAGGACACTGGATAAATCTTTTATTTGATAAATCAAAATTGTATCAGAATATTCCAGCCTATCTAAGTCTCTCTACTTCCCATTTATTGATATGATGATATGATAAGTCATTTATAACGCGCCTGTACACAAGTGTTTCTAGGTCTGGCAAGAAGGGAGGACAGAAGGAGGACACAAAAAAGATCTTACTAGGCCTTGTGTCATTCAGATTGCGAAAGGGTGGGGGGGGGGAGTGCCAGGGGGAAGTGAAAATTAACTAGTAAGTGCTGCCGTGAGGTGGCTCGTAAGTGCAGATAGTCTGGGGACTGTAGGGTTGCAGGTATAGTCCCTTAAGTGGCTGGCAGGCTCGTAGGCAGTGAAAGGGCAACTGGTCGAGCAGGAGCCTGGTCTGTAGGTTCAGTGGATGGCCAGGTAACCAGTATGTGCAGCGGACAGGGACATCAGCAAGGGAGAGAGAAAGCGGAAGCGAAAAGGAAGGTTTTGGGTTGCTTCCGGAACCTTAGGTGGTCTTGCTCACGTTTCAGAGAGGCAGTGAGGCTGTTCCAGAGGGATGCCCCAGCCAAGGACAGTGATCTACCCCCCACTCTTTCCCTGGAGAAGCTTCGGACCCTCAGAGAGTTGGAGGTGGATGAGTGGAGGGCTCAAGAAGGAAGATGCTTAAGAAGGGGGAAAGGTGGATGTAGTGTGATCCCATGCCCCAGAAAGCCTTGTGGACAATGCACAGGGTCTTGAACTTGATCCTCGCAGCCATAGGGAGCCAGTGGAGAGATTTCAGGGCTGGAGAGATACGATCCCTGGGCTTGAGGGCAAGGACAATACTGACAGTCCTGTTCTGGATAGGGTGTAGAGGGCAAAGAGTAGAGGCAGGCATATTTAGAGAGAGGCAGTTGCAGTAGTCCGGCCTAGAGAGGACATGGGCTCTGGACACAGTGAGCTTCTGCGGGAAAGTGAGAAAAGGAAGAATACCTCTGAGGAGGTAAAGCTGATAGTGTGACTTCTTAGAGTAGAGGCAGGCAGATTTAGAGAGATGCAGTTGCAGTAGTCCAGCCTAGAGAGGACCTGGGCTCTGGAGACAGTGAGCTTCTGGGGGAAAGTGAGAAAAGTAAGAATACCTCTGAGGAGGTGAAGCTGATAATGTGACTTCTTAGAGATGTCAGAGACGTGAGGAGAGAAGAAGAGGGTGCAGTTGAAGATGACCACAAGGTTCTTAGCCTCACCAGGGTGAGAGACCCGAGAGAGAGGGAAGGCGGGAGCATGATCCCTCCCAGCTTATTCAATGGACATGTCAGAATTCCAAACAGCTTTCTAGAAAACTCAGTTGAAATATCTGCTACTTGACATTCCTGCATATAAATCACTTGTAAATAGAAACATTTCTGTTTAACATGCCTGTTCACTAGGTTCCCTTCAATGGTGCTTCTATTGTATCACTTTGTAAAAGTGTACATTTCTCATTTTCAGTGGGCAACTTAAGGCAGGAAAATGGTTAGCAGTTAATAACACTTTCCACTTTGTCTTGAGCGGGGCAGCACAAATAACAGGATTTTGCATGGTGAATTTCAATTACATTACCCTTCTAGAAATGTGTAAAGGGAGATCTCATTGAGCTCCTAGTCTGCACTTGGCCATTGCACAGGGAAGTAGTCAAAGATCTCCTAATACATACAACATGTGGGCCTTTTCTACAACTCTAGAGTTGGAAGAAGCACATACACTTCTGAAATATTTACTAATCTCTCAGCACGTATACAGTCAAATTATATACCCCCGCCCCTGAGTATTTACAAATGAAAGGGGCTGTGGTTTAATCTATGTCAATGTATGTGATTGCACAGTGTCACAAAAGTTGTATCACACTAAATCATCCACTCCATGCTCAAAGGCATACTAATGAAGAGGGCAGTCTGCTGGGAGTAGCTTGCAACCCCACTTTCGCTCCCATTTGATATGATGTCATCTTAGAGATGTCGACATTAAACAATTGTAACTTTCTAAAACATCATTTTTTTAAATTTTCAATGGTTTATAAAAAAAACTTTACGAAAGGAAAGCATAAAAAGGCTAAAATGGTACATTAATACATAACACAGTTATATGTACATGTTACAAAAAAAGAAAAAACAAAAGTAAAAGAAAGTACACATAATGGAAAACATCACAATAATAATTATGGGGATTAAAGTAAACAAAATAAACTTTTATGAGCAATGAATTAAAAGAATTTTTAAGACCGTTCTTTAAATATTGGGATTTGCCATGATTTTGTGAATGCAGCGACAGCCACCACATCAACTAATGATGTCGGATTCAGGACTCATTTCCACAGTTCATTCAGGTCAAAATATTTATTGGCACCCGTAATTTTATTAAAATAGGAAATCTGTTCAAAATGCAAGCTGGGACAGTCCATAAACAAGTGCTTGATATTCTCTATGATGTCAGTGTCGTTGCAATGTCTGCAAACAAAATCCAAAGGGTCGGTAGTTCTCCTCCTGATCAAGATCTCCATAGTGTTGAATAGGTTCCAACGTAGACGGAGTATCATTGAACAATAGGGTCTGTTTGGAAAAATCATGAGAAAGGGGGCAACAGAGCCTCTACGATTGTGTGTGACAGATGTTGCAAAGAAGCAAAGCCATGTAGTGTATCGATTGTTCTGATCCAATCTTAATCATATAGAGCAGTTTTAACCTTCACCAGCATATGTTTCAGAGCTACCGTGTCTATTCCTAGGTCAGAAAGTATTATATCACAATAGGATTTCTGTTTCAACAGGAAACCAGACAATTGTGACTCATTGTGGCAATGACAGGCATCGTAGGCTTCTAAATATAAGAAACCTACGTCAGGTGTGAGAATTATGTGGTATAGGAGTAGCATCTGCCACTAAATGTGAGCTTTTAGTGAACCAAAGCCTAGTTCAAATCTTATGGCAGCTATAGGGACCGCATTAGGAACTCGTAGGTTCTGTCTCCACATTTTTCCTTCTAAGGTGTCTAACCAAAATTGTGTTTTTCTGGGCCATAATTCCATCCCATAGGTCAACTTTGGAATTTCGTCCCCCGTATAGAATTTTAGGGATTGCTCTGATAGAGTATGTTCCATATTTTCTATCATTGAAAGACAATTGGTTGGTTATATGTTTTGCCTTGAAAATTACTGAAGCATCTATGGCTGCAAAGCTAGGTCTTGGCGTGGAGTCGAAACCTAAGTATTTCAGGCTTGAGAACAATTCCAATTCCTTTGACTACAACATCCATTTACCAGAGTTAGTTCTTCTAGCCCTAGATAGCACCATCATTTTTGTTTTTTGAGGATTGATCACTAGAGAGGTCTCCTTTGCATAGATGGTAAATGCCAATAGTAGCCTACAAATCCCGATCTTTGCCTGATCGAAGAGCAAGAAATCATGTGCGTAGGCCATCCATGAGGTTTTTAAGGTGCCAAATTTAGGGGGAATTTGTGCGGCTAAGTTAAGGGACTCACCAATGTCATAAACATATACGTTGAAAAGATAAGCAGCTAACACACTCCCTTGTCTAATGCCTTAGTTGGTTGTAATACTATGTGAAAGGTATCCAGCTTTGTTTAATAGAATGCAGATAGCTGTGTTGGAAGATTGAAAAATGATCAGGCGCAGAAGGCCTTCGGGAACCCCCCATTTGGCTCATTTAGACCACAGCCGTTTGCGGTCTACTTTGTCAAATGCTGCAGACAGGTTTATTGACGTGAAATAGATAATTTTATTTTGAAAGCTCCAGGCTGATTCTTGTAATTCTCGCAAAACCGCTCAACTTATATTGGTGGAGTGACTGCGCCGAAAACCAGTTTGGAAGCAATCTAATCTGCATGTCTTCTTTGCCCATTTTTCCAGGTGATCTAAGAGAACTCCTGCAAAGATCTTACTTTCAATATCTAGTAGGTCTGCAATTCAACAGATCAGACCTTTCGCCTCTCTTGTAAATGGTAACAATATGCGACAAGCCACAAGAGACAGGAACCACTGCTGTGTCAATGATTCTAGCAAAAAGAAAGGTTACGATAATAGACCAGACATATTGGTCTTTTTTCAATAAATGTATAGAAAGGCCAATTGGCCAGGCGCAACTGAGGATTTAGATTTTTTTTATCAATTTCAAGATCTCCTCAGGATCTGGTTTTGGAACAAACAAAGCATAAGCTAGGGCGCTCTGTATCTCATATGGGTCTGTCCTTGCAGGAGTATTACTTGCATACAGAGACTTAAAATGAGAAACCCAGGCAGGTTCAGAGACAGCAGTGGCCTGATAACGAGATTGGGGATAGTCGCTGCGTTCACAGTTTCCCAAAAGGGTTGAGAGTCTTTCCCCTTTAAAATTGTTAGCATTGTTTATGCATCTTTCTGTATTAGGTTTGCTTTAATCTGCTTGCAGAGGTTTCTATATGTCTGCTTTATAATTCTTATCTTGCAATTCTTGGGAAATTGTTTGCTCTGAGAGTTCTTAACTGACCTGATCGCTCTTCTAAATTCTCGTTTTTTTGTGGCAAGATGTTCATTTTACTGATGTAAATGGTCACCTGGGTTAATATTAACCTTTCTGGTCCTGTCGGAAAATCGCAGTATGGTCTTTGCATAATTCTCAACTCTGAAGCAGATAAGTTTTGTTTCGTATGAGGTTTTTACTACAAGACAGTAAGTTCTTTGTTTAGTCTATTTGAGGTCTTATGAGTCCAATGCACCGTGTTGCCTCTGTTATTAACACTGAGATTGGTGGGACCTTGTGTGTCAATCGTGGTATATATCACATCAATACTATTCTTTATCATGTTATGGTCACTCCATTTATTTTCAAAAACCATGAAGTCAGAGCAAGCATTCAATAGAAGGCGATCAATACATATGTAATCGAGAGTTGAATAGCTGGTCCCTCTCTGCAATGTGGGTGCTCTTAAACTAGTCTGTGGATCGACCCCATTGACCATGAACAGATCTAAGCTGCGCATGGTAAGTGCCCAGTGTAGAGCTGACAAAGCCTTTGTACCTTTTGGGAGCAGGCCTGCAGACACTCTGTTAAGATCGTCATCAGGTAAGGTACAAGGGCAGTCTGCATTTAAGTCTCCGGCAACCAAAATTGAGCCACCTTTGCTTAACGTCATCGATCGGGTAATGCAGGTGTGCAAACACTCTAAGAAGTCGTCTAATTCAGCTATCCCTTTGTGCCAATATATATTCACAAGAAGTAGGGGGGCACACAGTTTGCCAGAATGCATCTCAACAGCCAGAATACCAAACAGGGTTTTTGCAATCTTCGTGACTGTCAGGGCGGGCCCAGTTCGAATTGCTATAATTAGCCCACCAGAAGGTTTTCCTGTTTGCCCTGAGATAGCTGCTTGATTGAAGAAGTTGTAGCTGTCCTGGCAGGGGCATTTAGTTAACCAAGTTTCCTGAAAGAACATAATGGTGTTAACCTTCATGTGGGACCAACCCTCGGCATTGTCATTCAGATGTGCAAATCCAATCCACGGGTGTTCCAACTGACGAGTTGAAGGAAAAGGTTGATGATATTGACTACTTTGGGCCTTGCGTCAACTACAATTTCTGTCCCAATGAGCTGTGGTCAAGTCAAAATTAACATAATTTTGGGCTTTTGGACACAATTTACCTCATTGCTCAGTGATTTGCCACCCTCGAACAGAGATTCTGAGTTGCCTGAATTTGATTGCAACACAGTGTGGCGAGCTTCGTTAGGAAGCAATTTTGGCTTGTAACATCTTTCTATGTTTAAGCCTAAGCCCTCAAGGACTAGGCTCGACACTAGTCATGATGCAAAGTGAATTATACACTTGTTTGCTTGCATGCGATTGGGAAAGTGGATTCTTTCGATGTCGAAGGAGGAAATTGATTGTAGTGTAGGGATTTCAGCAAATATTGTTGGAACATTTGATCTGTTCAAGCAGACTTCCATCGCACCGGGAAGCCGGCAAGTCATTAATAACTTTTTGGAGTCCTTTTTATCTTGTTGGGATGAAGACTGAATGGGTCACAGGAACAGGAGCTTGCTGCTGTTTGGTGCCCACAGGTCATTGTGTTGTTATGAAGACAGAACAGGGCATAAGCAAAGGTCCTTTTCAGAGGTTAGTTCATCAGTGTGGTTATTGCCCTATGAATGGAATCCTTTGGTGCCACGGAGAACACATCTGAACAGAGATACACACCTGTGGGGCTCGTTTGGATCATAATTTGCCCAATGCTGAGAATTTGCCACCCGTATCATTAGACCAGCTGGGTTTCTAGTGTCAGGACCAGGTTTCTGATGAGATTCCTCCTTCGTCTGTGGTGGTGAATACCGAGGAAGGTCTGAGCAAGGCCAATAAAGTTTACCTAAGAGAGACCGCATGTTTACATTGGAATTAGTAGAAGGGAGATGGGTCTCTCGTGGTTGACCTGTGTGGAGGGTTCACAGGAATCAGAGTTGTGCTCTCCATCAGCATTAGTGGAGTGGAGAGCCCTGTTCACAGAGGTTGGAGAGACGGTCCTCACAGGTGCGGAGGATAAGAGACTGGGCCTCATTATGTGTTTGCCGGTCCGGTAACAATGGTGCTGGTTAGCTACCTGCACTGTTGTTACCGGACCGGCATACTAGGAGGTCTGCATGCGGGTCTCTTTCCACCCGCCAGGTCTGACCTGGCTGGCAGAAAGGCATCTGTCCACAGACTTTGACGGATGCACCAGCACTGTTGTACATAGTGCCGGTGCATCCGTCCTCCCCATTCCCACTGAGTCCTATGGGACTCAAATAAGAATGGGGAGTAATTTTTTCTGGTGCCTTGCTATGGGGAAATACCACAAGAACACCAGGGCTGTAATGCCCCAGTAATTCCCCATTGCCAGCTGCCGGGAAAAAAACGACTCAGGCGTCAGTCGTGCAGTTTTTACCGGCACCACTACCACCAGGGTCATAAGGAGGCCCATTGCCTTTTTTACAAGATGGCAAGTAAGGCAGTAATTTCTCTTCTGTATTTCGAACTTCTTTTCCTGATTGCAGACAGGGTTGGTTGGAGGCTGGCCTGAGGCTCTGTTCGGAAAGAAGATCTGACTAAACGCCAACTGAGACAGCAGTAGCCGCAACACAATTGTCTGTTACTTTGGCATTGATTATTTGTGAGGCGACCATCTGTGGGTGGTCAGTTATTGGTGGCTTTCGCTGGGGTTCTTGCATGGCGGAACAGTCACAAAAGAAGTATCTTCAGACACAATTGGTGTGTTTTCAGCGATAGCTTCTTGTTCAGGTTGATGATCTTTTACATTCTATTTCCCAAAGAAAGCCTTGACTGTTAATAGAAATTTTGTAGACTTGCTGAAAAGTATTCTTTCCTCAGTGGCAATTTCATAGGCTTTACAGTCTTTTTCAATAGGCGTAGTCAAGGTCCCTTCGATGGTGGTTTCCGATTTGTAGTTAGATGATTATCAGATTCTGTGCAAAGGCCTTTTTTAACAAAGCTTTGCAGCATTGTGGAGGCGCTTAGGAGCTGTACATTGTGGTTCGTTGATTCAACCAAGGCAACTGAGTCATCAAGAATTGTTAGATCAGGGCCCTCCTCCTGTTTTTCTATTAATCGAACAGGCGAGAGCGGCGGGAGGGGACATCACATCTCTCATGAGATCTAACTTCTGTCCAATCGCATTAAGGTAGTTTGTGTGATCTTTTACTTCGTCATGGATGTTGTCATAAAGCGCAACAAAGGAGCTAAGCACCATGTTCGGCACTGAAGTCGTTGGTGAGGTCAGGTCGAATCCTGTCATCAAGTTCCAGTAGCGTATGGTGTAAGCCAGCTCTGTCTGTATGTGAACAGACTCAATCAGCCTCCACTGCGGCCTGGATATGTCCTTTCTCCTCAAGTAAGTTGGCAAGCGTGGTTGGAGAGTCAGGGGAGGAGACATCCGATGACTGTTGCATTGAAAGGCTCACCATTGGTGGAAACAGAGCCAAAGTCAGAGGAGCGCCAGGTAATTCAAAAGCCATTGATTCAGCGAGGTTTATCATGCTGAGGTCATTCACATGGGAGTGATCAGTGGCCTCAGCAATCACTTGTCTTTCAAAGGATTTCATTACAGTGCTTGACAGCGAATTTTTAAGTGAGTGATTGGATTCTGTGCCAAGGGAGAACATTTTGAGTCTTTTGTGGAATGGACCATGGGCGCCAAAAGACTGAAAGGTTTTCTTTGGGAGATGTTTTGCGAGAGTGATGGCACAACTTGATGCCCTAAATTGGTTAGGAGTTCTGCAACAATCACATCTTTTTGAAAAGAAACGCAGTGTGAATCTACTTTAGGATAGACTTTGAGAGTAGTCTGACCTCTACCTGTGTGAGCATGTTTGTTCAGTAGTGCTAGTTTAGACTTTATCCTGGTATTCTTGATTCCCCCTTGGCTTCTTATCCCATTCCAACCCATTGCAGCAAATCAAAGAAATGCAAAAAGATCTTTACCTGCAAGCACGATCCTTAAAGTTAGCTTTACACACGGCCCTCAGACCTCCGATCCACAGACCGCAGACGGCTACATTTGATGGTCACTTCGCGGCCACTTTGAGGAGTCCTGCGAGACTTAAGCAAATGTTCAGGAAGCAGGAGGCAGAGTTGAGTGGAGCCAAGTAAAAGAACGCCAACAGGAGCAACAGAGTAGCACAACCACTCTGACCGCACACTGCTACACTTTACGGTAACTTGCGGCTGCTTCGCAGAGTGTCGCGAGATTTAGGCCAAAGTTTGGGAAGCATGAGGCAGACTCGGGTGGACCCAAGTAAAAGAACACCAACAGGAGCAACAGAGTAGCACAACCACTCTGACCACACACTGCTACACTTTACGGTAACTTGCGGCTGCTTCGCGGAGTGTCGCGAGATTTAGGCCAAAGTTTGGGAAGCATGAGGCAGACTCGGGTGGACCCAAGTAAAAGAACACCAACAGGAGCAACAGAGTAGCACAACCACTCTGACCACACACTGCTACACTTTACGGTAACTTGCGGCTGCTTCGCGGAGTGTCGCGAGATTTAGGCCAAAGTTTGGGAAGCATGAGGCAGACTCGGGTGGACCCAAGTAAAAGAACACCAACAGGAGCACAGTAGCACAACCACTCTGACCGCACACTGCTACACTTTACGGTAACTTGCGGCTGCTTCGCGGAGTGTCGCGAGATTTAGGCCAAAGTTTGGGAAGCATGAGGCAGACTCGGGTGGACCCAAGTAAAAGAACACCAACAGGAGCACAGTAGCACAACCACTCTGACCGCACACTGCTACACTTTACGGTAACTTGCGGCTGCTTCGCGGAGTGTCGCGAGATTTAGGCCAAAGTTTGGGAAGCATGAGGCAGACTCGGGTGGACCCAACTAAAAGAACGCCAACAGGAGCAACAGAGTAGCACAACCACTCTGACCGCTGCACTTTACAGTCACTTTGCGGACACATCATATTCCTCACATGTGATCATGTTACTAATCGATTAATCTGATTGTTATGCTACTCTGATCTCGGCATAAGGGGCAATGTATGTGTTAATAATGATGATATTTTGCTGCCTGATACTTTTAAACGCAAATTGTATTCTCAGATCAGAATAACAGGCTCACTGGCACGGATGGTAGGAAATGTGAATCAGTGACGTGTAATGTGTTTGCACGAAAATATCCACATTCACCTAACTTACATAATGAAATAAACATCAAAAAGATATAATTTTACATCCAGCTGATAGAGCTTGTCAGCCTGAACCTTTAAACAAAATTAAGTCTATAGGACTTTCCCTTCCAAATGTACAAGCGAAAATATGATTCCATATATACATTTCATTGTTTCTTCTTATAATAATGGGATAAATAACTATCTCAAATGGCATGCCAGCCCCTGCTTGAAAACAGAACATCTGTTGTCAGATAAGGTTAGTTGATTTGCAACTGGGATCTGGGCCTTTCATGACTGCTGAGAATGCTGGTTGGCATGGTCCAATGTCATTTGAAGTACAGAGCTGGCAGGGACATGTGTGACACATTCTCACCCTCTTGAGTAATTACAGCCACTTTCTATCATTCAGTCAGAATCCCATTCTTTGATGGTGCAACCTTTTACCTTCTAAGCCCAAAGCTGCTGTTTGATTCAGAAATACAGTTTTCCTTTCTCCATTGAAATTGACACCTTAAATAGAACAATATTTATAATGAAATTCCTATCAGAATGTATACCTTTAATATTTCTGTATGTTTCTTTATATAAAACTGAGCTGTCCTGTAATGCAAAATATACACAATGCCAGTCCCAATTTGTTTTTTCCTCGCCTATCAAATGCTGTACTTTTCCTCTCAGATTGTACAGTTCTCCAGTTAACAAATGATTGCTGAATTCTTCCATGTGATGGAAAATAAATCTTTTTTGTGCTTTCTCATATAATGTTGAACCTATACTCTTGATGTAGATGGGCGGCTAACATCGCACATTTCCCAGCACATGTCATTTTTCAGATGCTGTGTGCAAGCTGAAGCTCACATGTTTGTTTTTAAATGTAAATGTTTGCTTTGCATCCTTTTCTTTCTCAGAGATTTCCCTACAGGCCAAACGAGTCAACTGGTAGCTACATATCTCTCACTGACAAAGAAGAAGGGTGTCGCTCTCTGAGGATTTTAGTGCACCAGTAAGAAATATAATTGTGCATGCAGTGCATTGGATATGCATCATCTGCCAGAGGATGGTGTTCAGGACGAGGAGGAAAAAGTTCAGCCGCTACCAACCGAGGTGCAAGTGGGAAAAGGTATGTCAGCAGCTCAACAACAAAAAGCATTTTACAGATGAGGAAGAAGAGGTGACTCCATGTAATTGTCCACCTCCAATATCCTTGGGAAGAGATGAGAATGAAGACAATGACAAAGATTATTCTCAATCCCCAGATTTCGGATCAAGATTCAGACACCCTAACTTTGACAATAACACAGATAGGGAGACCAAGAGGAAGAGAAAGAGGGTGCAGACATTGAAGAACCTATGCAATTGTCAAGTGGAAGTAATGTACATGGGAAGCAATCTTAAGACACTCTGCATGAAGCAGTGCAGTCTTTTCCTAAAATGGCCTGAAATAAACATGCACTGCTGGTACTACAAGTTTGCTGTCAGTCAAATCAACATAACCAGCTCCTCAGTCAACTGCATACACATAGCATCCACTGCAAAGTACATTGAACAGATCCCAGGAAGGAGTAGAGTTAAGGGCTCATCTCAGCCTTCCCAAAAAAACGAACTGTGGTGTTATTTTACTTCAGAAAAACAACAAACACAATTTGTCACCTGGTAACATACAAGGATAATATCTTGAAAGGGAAGCCAGGTACCCATTTAAGTACCTATTCACTGTGTGCTCACACGAGCTGCTTGCTTGCTTGGCAAAAGGATATGGTGACAGAGCAGCTTCCTGCCACCCCTCAAATTATAGGAAAATTGCACATTTGCACCACCCTCCCACCTTACTACACCAGAGAATCTTCCTGATTCACAGATGTTTACAACCTTGTCAAAACACTATCATTGCCTGCGGACCTCACAGCATGCAGACAACTTATTAACCCCTGAGCCCACCATTGCTGAAGCTTTTGTGTATTTCACAAAAAAATCAGAGAGAAGGCAAATTGCGCTGTCTTTTCAAAACCAACGTTGGGTAAATTTGGTAATTGACTTACTGCTCTATTCCTTTGTGGAGAACCATGGTATCAGCTAACACCTTGACCTCATTGATCACTACCAGAAAATCCAGCACCGGCACTACCTCACCCAAACATAAGTACCACTCCTCTAAAACCACAAAGTGGAAACAGGTGGAATGGCAACAGACCACTCTGTGAGCAGGAAAGTCCACCTAACAATGGCCAAGCACAGATTTCATTGCCATAATTGGTCTTTCGGCCACATTCTGCCATACCTCTCATCAGCAAAGTCCTAGAGAGCAGCTAGCGGATGTAATTTCATTGCAGGCCAGCTTGTGTATTTTAGAGTTTGACAGAAAGTCCCACAGAAAAGTTGAACTCTGGGGGAAAGTAAAGGAGGTTATTTGACATTGGCTCACTCCTTATGGTTTAAAAATGGTCTTTGTGAGAGCTCACAACAGATCTAATGTTGTAACTGTCCTAAACAATAGGTGGTGGCCTACCCTTGTGGTGACCCGCTTCATAAGCTAACACCCGCTACTAGATGAAATGATATGAATAGTGTAGACGATTTGCATCCACTTGGAATATGTTAGGAAAGCTGCAGTCAAGCCACCATTTATCTGCGTTACAACCAGATGAAAACTGCAATGCCCCTCCATATACAGGACTCATTGCAAGAAAAGCGCAATGCAGAGACGACCAACTAATGGCATAGCCAAAGTTGCAACTGGACGTTGCCAACCTAACACCATCACAGTTACAAATGTAGAACAGAATGTGTTTTTTTCTGATGCTATTTGAAGAGGCCAAATCAGTCGGTTAACCTATACACTACATCTCTCAGTGAAGTGCTGCCACTGGTGTATCCGTTGGAATTGGAACTATTCAACTTTATACAAGAACATGAACTGTGTGGTGCTGCAGAAGCAGGGCAACTGGCTAAGAATCTTCCCGCAACCATCTAGTAGGATCCACACATTTTTAGGATGAAGAGGAAGCAGGAGTATCTCCTATCATAGTATTTCTGACCCCCAATTTAAAGTCAAGGTGGCACCTTTTAAACATCATCTGCATACGAATAAGGCAAACATAGGGTGTTTACATTAATATGAAAACATGCAAGTCATGCTTAAGGATGTGATAAAGAGACATTAAAAGTCTGGATGGAACAAGCATAGAGAGCCAACGGTTAGAAAACAACAACCCATTGTGGGACTCCACCACTGCATTGTACAATGCACACTCATTTTCCACAAATCCTGGCACTGGTTCAGTCAGGACCAAGGCTAGCTTTGGTACAGACTTCTTTCTCAGTACGGATTGCAATATCCATTGGGATCCCAGCAAGAGCTCAGTGGACCCACTGCATACTAGATGGTTCGTGCCTAACACATACCAACATGGTTGTGATGACAATCAATTGTAATTCTGGCTTTGAAAGTGGTCAGTGTGACTATCTATTCTTGTCCAATTAGCTATGGAAAGACTGAGCTTTACCCTTGATTGTGTACAGTGTGAATGGGTTTTAGTGCTACTGGGGCTATTGTCTGATACCACAGGAGACACCCCAATGACACACATGTGAGAGATCTTCCTCTTACACAAAATGAACGAGCATCTTATTGGTGAAGGCCATGGTGGGAGGGAACACCAGCACTAACGCCTGAAAGACCAACCAGCAGATTCCTCAGATGATGAAGATTTGTGTGTGAGCCATCTATAATCATGCAGATGGAGTGGCATGAGGAAGTAGTAAAGACTTTGAATCTGACCGTAGTGGAAGAGTGCTTTACAAAAGTAAATGCTAATAGTGGAGCCACTCTCCGAGACCTATGTGGACTGTCCTCGCAAACTGGGGTCTGCCTCAATTTCTTTGGCTCTACCAAGGAGCAGAGACACACAAAATCCTCTACATAGTGCCATATTCTTTACTTCTTCAGTCTAATTAACATCAACATTGGATTCAGTCTTTGTTCTACCTTATTTTATTTGGCTGTGCCAACTAGCAGAGACACTAATGCCTTTTGTCTGCACTCATCCTATGTACCATATCACCCCTTTTGCTACCCTCTTGCCCAGTCATCTAGAAGAGGGTTGGATGGTGCAGGAACATATGCTTCTCCATGGCATCTACCACTAGCTCATCATCCAGGTCACACTGACTGAATGAGGTCAAGCAATGTATGAACTTTGTGCTTGCGTTGCTCATCACTCTATCTCACCTGTTATGCCAAAATGGCACCACACCCTGAATTTGGCCACTAGCAAAGGGAGGCTGTATTGCTGGTATTGGTAGTGGACAATGGTGCCACTGTGTTAGGCTATGCTGGCCAGTCTCCTTTAAGAGCTTTTGCTGGCTTATCACAGACACACCCCGACAAATATGTGTACTAAACATTCTTAACAGGGATAAAATCTCAGTCAAATCTACAGTCAGTTTCTTTTATCAATAGGTTGGCTTCTGGATTTACAAATTGACACTTCTATCCCTTGTGCCATAGTCAAAAGTTATTTAAGTTTTTAGGTTTTTATTAATATATTTAATAGCCAAATAGGCTTTTTATATACAACATTTAAAAACATGCATAGACAACATTGATCCAAATTACATTACAATACCTTGGTAAACTAAAACCATATTGCATAGTGTGGTGTGGATTCTGCCATATCATTCATGATTTTCTGCCATGTTCCTTTCTGTTATTAAATAATACACAATGTAGTCGCTCATAACATAATGCTAGGATACAATTATGGCAGGCAATCAAAAGGAATCAGAAAAACTGTCAAAACCATACTAGCAACTACATTTCTAATAGTAGACCATTTTTAAAATCTGGACTATATGCAGATAAATTCGTACCATGAAGAACATTGCATTGCCATTCATAAAGAGTTGCCATATTCTGGAACTTTCAATAGGTATTTGCAAAGCCGTGTTTGTAAAAAATGCACTTATCAATAAAGACATCCAAAAGTCTTTAATAATGAATCTTTAATGAAAACCGAAAACGGTAATAATAGCAATCTCTTTTGGGAAATTGCATAAATAAGTGTATTTCTATGTCTGTATGGTTGGCCAACACGGGTTTCACTCTGTCTAGCGCTTCTTCAGGGAAGCTCTAGACAGTATTCATACAGGATGAATATTTAATACATATCCGAGGGCACCCAATTAGTCAGCTCATAATTAAGCAACGTGTTTGAAATATTAGTAGCTTTCTTAGTAGAATAAGGATTAAACCTTGGTAATAATGCTCATATAGATGCCCTCACTTATAGATTATCGACTGGTTTTCAAAATGTCCATATGACTTCATGTATGTTGAGCTTGCGCCACTGCATATGCTATGTTTGATTCTAAATGGTGGCGCCGTAAGCCATTCCTAGTTATTCTTTGAATAGATCTTATTGTAGCAGGGCATTGTCTTGTATGCTGTGCTAATGTTAATCTCTCTGCTTTTCACCTCCTCAGGTGTGTTTGTATAACCTGTCGGTGTAATATTGAGGTATTCATTATTCCAAAGTGTCATCTATTCATGTTAATGGGTTACGAGATGCTTGTAAATAGTGTTCGTGAATTGGGGATAAGGAAGGTAGCTCTGACAATGTATGGCTTTTATCGGACGGATGAGACACCCTGTTTGTTTACTTGCCTAGGCATGGATTCAGGAGGATATTGGATTATCTAGCTTTATATCCGCTGCCGTTTCCACCAGGGTGGTCAGTTGAAATTGCACATCTTGAGCTGTTTTCTGAATGTCAGGCGGTTCACTTCCGGACAAAGGTGCATAGGGAGGGTGTTCCAGAGTTTCATGGGAAGTTTGTAAAATGAGGAGCCTCCTTATGATTTTTTATAGAAAATAGGAACTAATACGAGTGCAGTGGTGCTGTACCTAACTATTCTGGAGGGTGGTCTGGTGTTGCAATTTCCTTTGTAGGATAGTGAGCCCCTCGTGGTAGGAGCAACGAGTGATGCACCACAGCGTTTTGAAATTAATACTTTAGTTGATGGGCAGCCAATGGATAGCATGTAATGCTGGTATGGGATTTTAAAATCTATTTATCTCGAAGAGGAGCCTAGCTTTAGCCTGGCTGCCTCATTTTGGACTCTGTATTTTTCTCATCGGGTAGTCAGGGAGTCTAAGATAGAGGCTGTTAGCAAAGTCTAGTCTAGGCAGAAATAGTGCTAACAGAGCAATGGTTCTGTGTGTAAAGTGTGAGGTGTGATCAGGCTTTCACCTGTGGTATGGGTGTGAGGGTACTGTCCATTGTGTTTCCCTGATTCCTTACCTTAGAAGGCCGTATTGGGCATGGGCCACTCTCATCAGGCGAAGGGATTGCGGAGATAATATATTTTGCTGGATTGCAGATCATCCGTTATGCTTTTGTGGGGTTGAGTTTTAGTCTGCTGTCAACCATGTGTTAATGCGTACAAGGCATATTTTCCTAACTAGAGCATTTGTTGACTGAGTGTTCTCGAGAGTTTAGATTATTTGTACGACATCCCCATTGTGTATCAGGTGATGCCCAATCTGCTGATGAGGTCCACAAGAGGTGTCATGTGAATGTTGAATAGAAGAGGTGACAGTGTGAATCTTTGGGGTATTCTGCAGGTCAGTGGGCAAAACTGCAATTTTGAAGGGGCCATGATAGTGGCTTTGTTTCTGCCCCTGGGGAAGGATATGGTGCAGTGAAGTGAAGTGCTGTATCTTTAATACCAATATCTTCCAGTCGTTTCAGAAGGATCTCGTAGCTTATGGTGTAAAAAGAAGCTGAGATGTCCAGCAGGATGTGCGCCTTCTCCGTTTTCATGCACGTCGGTTTTGAGTGTGTCGCGATCGAGCATAAAGCTGATCATGTATCACTGGAAGGTCTAACACCAGGCTGTGTCTCATCCAGGAGGTTATTTGTTTCCATTAAGTCCTGAAGCTGGACATACATTCATTTTTTGTGTAACTTTCTAGTGAAAGGTGTGTTTGAGATTGAGCTTGAGTGATACTTGTCTGAGTCTATTGGATCAGCTATGGGCTTTGTAAGCAGAAGTTCGATATATGCAGATTTCAATGGAGCTGGGATACTTCAGGTGGTGTTGCAGTCATTGAGGAATGAAAGGGAAATAGGTGTTAGTTCTGGATGTTACAGGATTGATCCATATACATGGGTGGCGCATATCCTACAGAGATACATTTGGCCTGCAGGAGTTGATGGGAGGGAGTAGGTTCTCTGTAGATAAAAAAAAGGAGGTGGCATCAGCGAAGTGTTGTTAGCGTTGTATGAGTGTGACTGACCCTTACTGTCCAGGTGTTCTTCACTATAAAGGATATTTTTGTTGAAGTGTATAGCTACCTGATTTCACAGTTTGTGCAATGAAGCTGCAGTTGTTTTGCAGGCTGTCAGGTCTTTGAATTCTTGGATGATCTTAAACATGTTTAAGTGGTTGTAGACCCTCCTAAGTAGAAGACATTCCATAGAGCAGGGTATTTGACCCATGTTAGTTCTCAGTGGAGGGGCCCCCACACTCTTGTTTAATTTGTAAAACATGGGAGTTCACCCTAAGTAACCCAGGGAAATCTAGACGTGGGCCCCTTGTGCCTTAGAGGGGCTCAGCTTCACCTCACTGAGCAGGCCCAACAAGGATGAAACACGTGTCTGGGGGTGCTAATGGTACTCTTGTTCAGAGGAGCATTGCCCAGTACGTCAGTGTTGGACTGCCCTTGTGGGTGGGACACAAACCGATCTGAAAATGGATACTTCTCCTCTGTGAGGGGTGCAGTGAGCTAAAATGTGGTTGTAGACCTTCCCGAGTGGAAGAAACTCCATAGAACAGGGTATTTACCCATGTTCGTTCTCAGTAGAGGGGCTCCCACACTCCTGTTTAATATATAAAATACAATAGCAATAAAGGGTAAACTATCACTATTTAGATACAGATATACAAATTCAAACAAGTTAATTAAAAATGTCAATTAAAACAATAAATGTGACACACCCAAGAAATAATTAATTAGTTGATTAAATGGAAGACAGATTTACAAGGCTACAATGAAGACACCATGCACCATTAAAAATATTGGCCGAACTGAAGATTAAATCACAGGTGTTTGCAGTATTCAGGTAATTGACACTGAGGTTTGTCCGATAGGTTCCCGTTTGATATAAGGTGTTAGCTATTTTATTCCGAGTTGCCTATATAAGGGGCATAGTAATAAAACATGTACTAAAATACCACAAAGATTTAAGCAGTGAGGGCAAGTCGCTGAATCATTGCTAAGTCAACATGTAGAAACTGAGGCCAGGGAAAAAATGTTCAAGTGAATTTCAGAAATAGGAGTCTTTTTGTGGGGAATCATAATTCTAAGACAAGACAGAGGCGAGCATTATGCTTAACTCTTTAATTTGCCACCAACACAGCAATTCAACATTTTTAATAAACTTTTTCAAAACAAATGTTTCTTTCTGCTTTCAGTAAAAGAAATCTTTAGTTTAAAAGTTTGTTTCTCTTTCCAGAGGCTCTATATTGATCTCCTACAAATCCCAAGAGCCTCCTTGTAAACAGTAGTCCTTCCTCCACCAACCCAGTGCCTGTCTCCCCTATGAAGACTCTCCGTACAAGGTTCCTTCCTCTTTCTTTTTGCAGCCAACATACGAGATAAGTGCTTATTTTCTCTATTAAATGTGACGGTAAAGTTAATTTTGTTTCTGAATTCGATTAAACGACTATATTGAACGTTAGTGCGCAGCACATATATATATAAAAAATAAAAATCTAGTTTTGAATATTATTATTTATATTATATTTCTTCCGTGATTAGTGCTCTTGCGAGTGTATCTATAGAGCGACGCCATTGCGCTCGCTCCAAATCATATTAAAGCGGCTCGGAAGAGCTGCGCTACGAATAGAATTACCCGAACTTCGAGAGACTGTGGAGGCGGAGCCGGAGCCGCGGGCACTCTCGCCTGTGAGAGGCATCCGGCCCACTCCACAGCGCGTCGTACGGCAGGCGTGTGCTAGGACCCTGGGGAAGCGGGAGGTCTCGAACCTTCCTGTCTTCCCCAGAGCCCCTCCGGCATTCGTATTACGATCGCGAGCGAGGAAAAGCTGCGTGGAGTGGCCTCTGACTGAAAAAAAAGAAATAAATAAATTACTTTCTGTCACGGAGCACGTGCGATTACAGAAACTCTTGCGTGACTCCAGAAGGCCTGCAGTCTTACAGCTGCCTCATTTTATGAGCCTGATCTTCTCAGTCGACAAAAGAACGCTAGCTCTGCTAACGAAAGGACATTATGGCTCATTATGAAGGGGAACATTCTACAACTCCTGAGTATACCGTGGAAGAGTGGGAGGAGGAACCTTCTCTTCAAGAAACTGACCTGTCTCTCAGTTTTAAAAAAGTATTGGGTGACTCCCTTTCACTAGCAGTTTCGGAAGGAGTGCAACCTATTGCTCAGAGACTTGACATGCATGAAGCATGGATATTACAAAAAGAGCAGGAATCCCCTAGGAAAAAGAGGGCGCTTAGCCCAGGCGAAGGCCCGTCAACTGGACACCCTCATAGTGGGGTTGAGCAGGGGTGTAAGGCTCGGAAGAGCAAAGTCTCTTTGACCCCCCCCCGAGCAAAGAAAGGAGGGTTGACCAAGACCCCCACAAGATAGATGACCCCGTCGCAAGATTGAAAAAGGCCTTCCTAGAAAAGTCAGCAGAATGTCTGCCCAGACCCCCCGCCCCAGGGGTGAATAATTTAGGGGAGATGGACGAGGGCTACTCGCCCGACGATGAAGGAGGGGAAGAGGATGACCTTCCAAGGCACCCCGCAGCAGGAGAGGAGACTCTAGATCAAGAGGAGGACACGAACAATATGTTTGATCCGGAGGCCATTAGGCATCCAAAATCATCTGAGTGGACACCCTCCCCGAAAGTGGCGCTCTACATGGCGCACCATATACGCAAACCACTTGAGAGAGAAGTAAGATCTTGCATGAGAGCAGAATGTCCCCGTCCAGACCTCCCTGACAAGTTATCGGAGACCCCCGATCTAGACCCGAAGATGGTCACATTCGTAACAAAGGTTTCTAAAGACATTAAAAAGGGCGTAGATAGAGTGTGGAGAGGGTGCCAAGACAAGGTGCTGGATTTATCTGGCCCACTGGCGAAAATTATGGATCTGGCTGAGAAAGCCAAGGACACTGGGACCCCCATAGATCCTCTGGTACTAGCTAACTGGGCGCAGAGAGCCATGTGCTTCTTGGGGAATGCCAACTGCGCCCTCTCTTCTGAGAGGAGAAGAGGAGTGCTCCTAATAATTGACTCAAAACTAAGCGACTTAGCGTCGTATGAAGCAGGGCAAGGAGCAAAAGGTCTGCTTTTCGGTGAAGCATTTGTGAAGGAGATGTCGCAATTCGTAGGAACCTATTCAGCCCTCGAAAAAGCGCAGAGCTCAATTAAAAAAATCTTTCCCGGGAGATATTCCTATCATTGCAGGCCCCAAGCCCACAGAGCACAATATTGAGAGGGAAGACAACAAGATGCCTTCCTCCCCTCCAGGACGAGGTTTCCGAGGGGTCGCAGGCAAAGAGGATCCTACAGACATGCAGGCGCCACTGGTGGTGAGTACCTCGAGTGTGCAAGTGGGGGGCAGGACCCTACAATTTCTGGACGCTTGGCGCGCATTATCCAGCAAAGCTTGGGTTTTAAACGCCGTTGCAGGCTTGCGCATAGACTTTTTAGGCGACCCCTTTCAATGCCAAGAGCCGCAAGCGATACACCTATCAGGACAGGAAGCAACGCTTCTTCAGAGCGAGCTAGTGAAGCTTCTCCAGAAAGGTGCGATAGAACACGAGACGCAGTCTTCCCCTGGGTTTATAAGCAATATGTTCCTCGTCCACAGAAAAGAAAAAGTCCATCCAGTTATCAATCTCAAAAACCTAAACGAATGGCTGAAGTACAATCACTTCAAGATGGAGGGAATCCATCTTCTCAGAGATTTGTTGCGCGAAAGGGATTGGCTAGCACGTCTAGACCTGAAAGACGCGTATCTTACAGTGCTCATAGCAGAAGTCCATTGTAGGTACCTACGCTTCCGCTGGAACAGGGAAGTGTGGCATTTCAAATGCCTTCCTTTCGGTCTACCTCAGCCCCATGGGCCTTCACCAAACTGATGAGGCCAGTTGCCGCGGCCATAAGAGAAAGAGGTATTCGGATCATAATTCTGATCCTAAACCAAAACAGATGCTCCCTAGTCAACGATGTGAGTTGGGTTTTCACCTTACTATCTTCGCTGGGATTCCTGGTGAACCTCGACAAGTCTCAATTACAGCCAGTTCAAAGGATAGAATTCCTGATGTTTATCATAGACACAGTGAAAGCAGCACCGGAACTCCCGAACCAGAAAGTGAGAGCGATAAAGAAGGAGATCAAGACAGTCCTAATGAAGAAGACCATCTCACTGTGATACATAGCCAGAATAGGAGGGCTTCTGGCAGCTTCCATTCAGGCCATCTTCCCGGGCCCCGAACATTACAGAGCCCTTCAGAGACTCAAGACCAGTCACTTGCAAGGAGGTCTGGGCTACCATCAATTAATAACCTTAAACAGCAAAGCGATCTCAGAGCTTCACTGATGGCTGCAAAATATGGAAGCCTGGAACGGTCGCGCCATCTTTGGCGATGGGCCAGAGCTCATAATAGAATCCGACGCCAGCAGAGCAGGGTGGGGAGCAAGATGTGGTCAGTTAGAGACCGGAGGAAAATGGTCAGAGGACGAATTACATCTGCACATAAACTGCCTCGAGCTATTAGCAGGCTTGTTCGCGGTTCAGTCTTTCACCAAGGACAGAGTCAAGTGCTCCGTACTGTTGAAGATGGACAACGTCTCTGCAGTACGATACATAAACAAACTGGGGGGTACCAGATCGAGAATGCTTACAGAACTAGCGAAAGACTTCTGGCACTATTGCCTTCAGCATCAGATAACAGTAGCGGCAGAATATCTTCTGGGAGTTCAGAACGACGTAGCAGACTGGAACTTCCGATACCTGACAGATTCCAGCGACTGGAAACTGCTTCCCCAAGTCTTCCCGAATTAAACCAAGTGTGGGGTCCCCTACACACAGATCTGTTTGCATCCAGACTGAATGCGCAGACAACCAATTACTTCAGTTGGAGGATGGACCCGGGTGCAGCGGGAACAGATGCGTTTCTACAGTCGTGGACAGGAGCAGTTCATTACGCGTTCCCGCCTTTCATAATGATCACGAGACTTCTAGCGAAAGTTCGCTGAGACCTAGCAGAGTTGGTACTAGTGGTCCCCCTTTGGAAATCTCAGCCCTGGTTTCCAGTAGTGATGGAACTTTCCACGGATTTTCCGAGGAAGATTCTGCATCGCCCAGACCTCCTCCTCAGCCCATCCGGCCAGTATCACCCTCTAGTGTAGGCGGGCTCCCTGCATCTCATGGCATGCAGAATTTCAGGAAGAGATGGGAACTGCCAGGAATTTCACAGATCGCTGCAGATTGTATCAGAGATTCCTGGGCGCCTTCCACCTTTAGGAGCTATAGTTCGGCATGGGATGCCTGGGCGCGATGGTGCACAAACCTGCAGTTGGATCACGTTTCTGCACCTCTAGTACAGGTCCTTAACTTCCTAGCGAACAAATTTCTCGAAGGCTGTGCTTACAGGACGCTGGGAGTGTATAGATCCGCCCTATCCGCAGGGCACGACAGGGTGGAAGGAGCTCCAGTAGGAGAACACCCAGCAGTCCACAGGTTACTGAGAGGGATTAGATTAAAGAGGCCTCCGGAGCCCAAATATTCTACCTTATGGGACGTCCGTGATGTCCTACAGTTGTTTATGAGATGGCCAGAAAATAGTCAGCTATCCAGATCTCAGCTTTCAGGAAACTGGCGATGTTACTCTGCCTGACAGCATGTCAGAGAGTTTCAGACGTAAAAGCATTAGAGATAGACAGAAAGATCTTTTATCCGGAAGGGATTGTGTTTACTATTGTGCAGAGAACGAAATCCAATTCCAGAGTGATTTCCTATGCCTATTTTCCTGATAACAAAAAGCTAAGCGTAGCGCAGTGCATTAAAGACTTCGAGGCTGCTACAGCGCTGGTTAGGCCGCAAGGCGTCACTCAATTGCTAATCGCGCGTAGGAAGCCCCATCATGCCATAGCTACAGCGACAATCGCTAGATGGGTGAAAGAAGTGATGCAGTGGGCAGGCATTGATTTAACCCTTTTGGGTGCACATTCGGTTATAGGCGCAATGGCTTAAAGAGCTTTTCGGTAGGAGTGTCTTTACAAGACATCATGAAATCAGCTGATTGGTCCTCAGAATCTACTTTTAAAACTTTCTATTTTAAGCCAGTGTCGGAAATGGCTAGTAGGGTGGTACAGAGCTTTGAACAAGCATAATGCTCGCCTCCATCTTGTCATAAAATGAAGATTTCCCTAGCTGCACGGGTCAGTCTTGATTGTATTAAAGACAAGGAGGCGAGCATTATATCCCACCCAAATGAATGCAAAGATGATGAGTTAAGATTGACTTTGTAATGTACATGAAACTGTTCAGATTGAGTCAGAACATCGCATTCCCTCCCTTACATTATTTTGTGTCTCTCGTAGGAGAAGAACAGAAACCAGCATTAAAGCATCGCTAGCTAAGGCAAAAGTGATCCCAGTTGTCCCGTTGGACCTTATGGATAGCAAGCCAAGACTGCAACAGCCTCGAGGAGGAATTTCAAGTTGGAAGGTTATTCAGACTTGAGATTTTCTGCAGGCAAAGAAAGAGGAAGGAACCTTGTACGGAGAGTCCTTATAGGGGAGACAGGCACCGGATTGGTGGAGGAAGGACTACTGTTTACAAGAAGGCTCTTGGGATTTGTAGGAGATCGATATAGAGCCTCTGGAAAGAGAAACAAACTTTTAAACTAAAGATTTCTTTTGCTGAAAGCAGAAAGAAACATTTGTTTTGAAAAAGTTTATTAAAAATGTTGAATTGCTGTGTTGGTGGCAAATTAAAGAGTTAAGCATAATGCTCGCCTCCTTGTCTTTAATAGAATCAAGACTGACCAGTGCAGTTAGCATGGGCAATCTTCATTACATTGCGATAAGGGTTTGGCTACAAAAATAAAGTATACCACAAATAGTCGCTGGACGGTGTAATTAATACATAGAGACAATGCCAATTTGCATAGTTTTGCCTGTTGTCACAACTAGTGGGAGCTATAGGCTTCAGATATGTAGTGGTCCTACTGTGTCAACGAAAACCTGCCCTTTGGCCCTTGTACACAGGTCTGTACACCAGTATTTAGATATTGTGTTGTGTATGTTACTTAATTTGTATTTGTATTTATGAGTGAGATATTGTTAACCTTTAAGGTGTTGATGAAATCTGATTAGTGCTCTTGTGTGCAAACTATAAACATGGCTTGACTATACGGTTATTGAAATTATATGGTAGCTTTTTTGAAGCTGGAAAGGGCTCATACTGGGGTTAGTAGGCTCCAGTAAAGCAGATAGCTTCTTGGAGGCTAAGTGTTGGCCGAGTACCAAATGAATAATACTAATTATAAATATAATATTGTTTTTATGTATCACTTAATTCCAGAATATGCCCCCTTCTAAGTGCTTTAATCATAGCTGTCATTATTAACCCGATTTGTTGCTCTTTTTGATCTTTTAGACAGTATTGGTGTAAGTTATACCAATTACGCAGATGATAATCAGGTGTTTTTTTAATTGACTGGTGATTATGACAAGGACCAACAAACTATCACTTATACGAATGATCTGATAGAAAGATGGACCAATGCTAATTCCTTGGACCTTAACGGGAGCAAGACTGAAGTCATGCTTATAGGATCCAGTCAACATCTTGCCAAACTTGACCAGAGATATTCTCAATTTAAAATTGCTGAATGTCTTATTAAAGTCAGTCTTTGGGTTAAAATCCTGGGTGTCTGCTTGGACACTTATCTCAGTATGAAGAAACATGTGGTCAAGGTCAAGGCTTCTTGCGCCTATACCACTAGGCTTATTAGACAAATAAAGCCGTATTTGTCCGAACCTAACACTGGTTCTCTTGCCACTGCCCTGGTGAATTCTAGATTAGACCACTGCAATCGCCTCCTAGCTAATACTTCTAAATCTAACCTTGTAGTTCTGCAAGTAGCTCAAAATAATGAAGTGTGAGCAGTTTGTGCCCTTACTAGAAGAGACCATGTTACCAATGCTCGTATATCTTTACATTGGCTACCCGTTTAACAACGCATAATGTACAAGTTGTTAACTTTTCCGTATTAATGTCTGGCAACTAAAGCTCCTGGTTATTTGATCAAAAGGATTCAGCAGACTCTATCCAGTCGCTGCCTTCGTTCCAACTGCTCCAGTAAACTGTCTCAACCTCTCTATAAGCTAGAAGGTTTTGGCGGTACAAGCTTTGGTGATGTTGCCCTAAGGCTGTAGAATGCTATTTCTAGTGAACCTCGAAATTGTCCAGACATCAACCATTTTAAGAAATTACTGAAGACTTTTTTGTTTAATTCCAGCGATTAGTCTGGGTCCTGTCTGTTCTGGCCTGCCCCTTCTTGGTACTGATCTTGCATATGTTGTTGGGACCTCTTTTTGGCTTCTTTAAGAGGCTCGCCTCTTGATGATCTATGTCATGTCAGTGTTCCCCTGGCTTAACTTGTTTGTTTCCTTCCTCCCTTTCCCTCCATGCACACTGAGGCCCGCGGGCGTGTTGCGCTTTATAAAACTTAAGTGATAATAATAATAATAATATATCTACCTCAGAAGAATTAGGGGGTGAGTAATTCCAGCTGAGATTCAAAGGCACGAACCGCAAACCTGCACCATGTCCAAGGAGAGCACCTTGCCCATGAGCTACCCAATATGAACTGTGAGGCTCACTTGGATAATGAGAGGATTTACTGGGAAGAGGCACCTCACTTGACTCTATTAACACTAATATGCGGAAGGTTGGTTTTTGGAGGCCAAAGTGGAGTCCCTGATGGGTCAGGTGGAGGTGGAGGCTGATCCAAATGTGAAGATGTGGAGTTTGGGAAAATGGGCCTTAAGATAGTGGATATAATCCTTATCAGTGGATACGGAGAGGTGGATATAGGGGACGCTGAGTATAAAAAGGTGGTGTTGATGCACGTGGATGGATGTTGGGGTATTCACCATTGGCCTGGTTGAACTAGGTCGGTGTTGTGCTGAACAAGCTGGAGCAGCTATCTGTTGATGGACTAAGGTAGACGCAGCTAGTCTAACGTTCCAATGGAAGTGCAGTGGTCAGCTCTTCGCAGGTTGTTGCTCAGTTCTGGTGGATCAGACCATTTCCTCGTTACTTTTAATCCTGGTATAATGTGGACACCACCTGCTCGAATTGCATCCTTTCATTCCTTCTGTGCACGCCCCAGCTTCTCTCAGTCCTCCTGCTGCTCTTCTCCAGACAGAAAAAAATAGATCAAAAAGAACCTGCACATGGTAGAGAGCTGGTGCCTTTGAGTTGTTTAAAAAAGAATATATAATATTGTCATTCCTGGCTGATCCTCTGATGAGTGCAGGGAGAAGGTGCTGCCAAACTGCGTCACACGAAGGCCCTCTCACGGCAGACGTCGCGGGACAAAGCACGCTACCTGTCCCACACATGCCTGCGCCCATCTGGTAAGTGAAGGGGGGGTGCTCTTGTGTAAACAGTGGCAGTGATAGATAGGCAAAGGACAGGAGACACAGTGGCGTGGACACTTCTAGGACACCGAAACCCTATCGTTTCTGCATGTACTCCGCCTGCTGCGCGCATGATGCACAGCCTGAATCCCACTGCCAGATGTGGGCCAGATGTGGGCAGGTTATCAGGCCCCGCTCCAACATGTACATTTTACTCTCAGTGTATTTAATGGGGGAATGGAGAAGATTGAGGTAACAAGGTAATAATTATGTTTACCTCAAACACGTCCCTTTCCAGTCTCTGCGCGCCCCTAAAGACATATTCGACTACCGAGTGATTCCTTACTAAAAAATGTTATCGCCCCAAAAATCTGCCTCTACAAAGGAGACCGCGTTTTTGTATGAATGCATCTATGGGTGAGTGGAATAAGCTGCCATTGACACCGACTACGGCCTTGTTGTAAAGAGGTCCCAAATTATCCGTTTTCTGACTGAAAACACTCTTTGATGTTTTTACGCCTACTTGATAGTGAGTTCCATATGCAAGTCCCCTGTGTAGTTAATCACGGCCTCTATCTAAACAGACCATCAAATCGTTTTATAAATGTTTGTGTCCACCATGGTAGCAAGAAATATGCAGGATCAGTGTTCTGGGAGCAGGAGAGCCTTGTTCAATTTTCCAGAAGTGCTTTCCCAAACGACCCTTGCGTTCTAGAGAAGGAGCAGTGCTTAAGGAGCGCCCCCATTTGTTATCACAACTGCAAGTGTTAAGTAAAACCTGGGCTGTTTGTGAGAATTCATGAGGCCTTTGCCCAAAAGGGGCCCTAGGAGCTGGAAGACCAAGTTGGGAACTAACACCATCTACTCCTCTCGTGTTTGCTTCTCAGTGCCTACAACACATTTTTACACAAAGCGAAACCGAGGGCAACAAGTTGAGGAAGGCCACCAGCCCAAGGGTTATTTATCCCTCCTCGACTCTGCAGGGCTATCGTAGCGTGTGGTAAATAAAAAGAACAGTGTATGTAATGTTAGCCAATAGGCTGCGGAAGTTTGAATATTTGGTTGTGAGGTCAATAACAAATTATTGACTTCATTCCAGGCATTCTGGTTGATATTATAGGGTGTCAAAAATGACGTCCATGTGTGAACTGCGGTTTATAAAGTAAACTTCAATGAAAAATGAAATAGCCACGGACATAAATTAGCATGATCTGCAGCTACAATGTCAATTTCATATTGACTAACCTATTAAAAGAAAGCGCCCCGCTCTCCTTCCAAGGATTCTCTCTCTTCCTCTGTGTATAAAAGAGAAAGTGAGATGCATGGAATTTCCCTAGGAGGCTGCTGAGGACGGGCACTGATTTGGACAGTATACAGTGTCATGGGGCTCCCGAAGGAAAAACGCCTACAAAATCACACTCACACTTTCCATTTTAGTATGCACTTTCTTTTTAGTTTTGGTTACTGAATGGCTCTAAAGTGCCACCTATAAGCCAAAACAATTGCACTGCAATACATCTAGGAGAGAGATGGGATATGAGAAGGGGCACAGAGTTAGTAGATGTTGTTTGGTTATTTATCCACCCATTGACTGCCCATGGCCATGCCAATTGCGATAGCTAGTCCCACCCACTTAATCTTGCCGCTCAAAACACAACCTTCTGGGATTTCTTTCAGCTAGCTTCATCAAGCAGTACCATCAAATGTTGTGCTAGCTGTGCCTCTCAGTGTTATTTTGAAGCCGTCTTTTGGAAGTCCGTGGTTTAATTGGGAATGTACATGCACTACTGGTTTAATACAAATGTTTTAACCAGGTGTGCCTCCAACCGCTTGATTTATAAGCAGTATTTGTGTCAAATGTCTCTCCCATGCCTACACAAAAGCCAAAACTGTTGACATTGCCAATGCTTGTTTACAGCATGAAATAGAGGTGGATGGAGTTTGGTCTTGTTGTTGAGGACGTCGGAAGGGGATGCAAGTGCGAGACACTGTGTTTGAATGCAGTCTTGTTTGGTTGCTACTAAATCACTAAAAAGGTGAATATTATTTTGAAACGTCACAATGAGCCCGGTTCACTTTGATTACTCATGGTTCTGAAGTTTTCCAGGGCTGCCCAGTCCAGGATGGTCGGAGGAAGCAGGGATACAGCATAATCAGTAAGATTGATGACGAATAGAGGTGAGGGCTGGTTTGAAGTGATCCTTTTACTGGACTGGGGAGGGATAACACCCGCCCAATCTCATAATAAATAGCCTTACACTTCACTCTTGAAATGCTTCCATTCTTTAATGGTTTTGCGAACTGGGGGAGCATGTAGTGGCACTGGGGGGTCGAGTCCAAGCAGCACATGAGTACCAGACACTGTGTTTGATTGAGGCTAATGTGTTGAGGTGTTTATTTATTCGCCATTAGTCTTTAGGTGGAGGGAAGGAAGCAAACTGAACTGTATAACGGTGAAGGTTCCTTTTGACTTGACCTAAGGAAGAAGAACCATAAGAACCTCAACACAACAAGCACAACAATTACCTGCCACAATTTTCCTCCACCGTGTGCAATGTTCCCCTACGCAGTTTTGCAAAATATCACAAATATTCAATCAGCCATAACAATCGTAATTTGAATTACCGGGCACTTTTTACAAGATGGGGCCCTTAATGTCAGTTTCCTTTCAGTTTTATTTCCTTAAATAATGCAGATTTGTGTACAAAAAGCTGTGCAATTTAAAAACCTTGCATGGAAATACCTTATTTGCGTGTGATATTACAGATATTATTGATGTCACCTACTGTAAGGGCATATCTGACTTTGCCTCAGAGCCCCAGAGACTATATTTCTGAAGACTGTTTGGAGAGAATTACTGATGTGGAAGGATACATGGCAAACAGGGGGTATGATTTAGAGGCTATACTTTAATTGGAAAGCCCCCAGGACACGGCGTGATCCCCGTAGGCTTCACCTTCATCAGTGACTCCGGCGTCGTTCTCGAACCCTTCAGAGATTTGAGAACAGCGCCGGAGCTTATACCACAACATCTCCTCTCCATGCGGTAAACAAGGAAAGGGAGGAAATTGGGAAAGGGTATGGAGGAAAGACAGCAGCAAAAGAGGAACAGTTGTGAAAGAATATGAGCAATAATACACATAGTCACGCTTAAAATTCAGAGCAAATCTTCTGCTCCTTGAAGGCATCACTCTGACCGAGTTGTCATTGCCCATGGATGAGAACTTGTAACTTCTGTCGATAGTCTTCGTCCAGGAGTTGAACTCACCCTTCTCAAGGTACATGCCACATCAGTTGGTCTTCCATTCATGAAGGATTGCACAACGTCAACACACGACCATGACATCTTTTCCCATCATCCAAAATCACAGATTTCCTTTTCGCCTTCTCCACCATCTGTGCATTCCTGAATTTGGACAAAACCTCCAGGACTTTCCTGGGCTCTTTCACGCACCCCCAATCCCATTCCTTAAACTTGGCTTGACTAGCCTGCATGGTGCAATCATAATACTCCTTGTATTTTCTTTGTTTTTCTTTTACTCTCCTTACAATATCCTCAATGTCAATTCTTTTGTTGTTTCGAAAGGATAACCATAGTGGCCTTAATCTGTTACATGCTTTTCTTCCTCTCATCATGACAAACGGTTCCTCCTCCATAGTGGAAGGAGGAGTCATTCTATAAGGATTGAGTGCTTCTTTGAGGCTGTCCTTCCAAGGCAGTGAATTGGCCACGGCTAGCTGTATTTTGTTTATTACCAATCCATTAATGTGTTCCACTAGCCCATTGGCCATCAGATGAAATAATAAAGTAAGTTTGTGCTCTATTGCTCAGTCTTTTAGGAATGCCTGCATTTCTTCCGACACAAACTGTACTCCATTGTTAGATACTATCTCTTGTGAATCACCTTGATCTCTTGAGCACATCCTCCAGGAATCTAACCATCTTCCATGTCGTTATCATGTTTTCCATTATTTCCCATTCGACCCACTTCGATGTATAGACTATTAGCACCACCACAAATATCTTGTGTGCCTGCAACGTTTCAAAAGGTCCCATGATATCTATAGCTAGTTTTTTCCAAACCATGGTTGGAATTTTCACTCGTTGCAGTGGCGTAACTTGTTCTTTCTTGCTCTTGTCATTCAGGGCACATGCTGGAAAGTTTGTTTACTAAATCTTCAAACTCATTGCACAACCCCGTCCACCAGTAGCTCTCCTCCTTAAACTAGCTGGTGGAATAATGCAGTCTCCTCTAAATACGCACACTGGGTCTTCTGCGATTTCTTTCGAATTTACAAGTATTCTTTGAGAGTACAACCTACTTTTTCCCATCTTTCCTGTACAGCTTGCTGCAAATGTTTTTGTTCAGTATCGTCAGCTGATTCTTTGGCACACTCCTCCTTTGAGATTACCGGCTCAGTGTGTGTAATGATGCATTGCACAACTTTAATTGCAGAGCCCCCAGGACACAGTGTAATCCGTGTTGGCTTCTCCTTCATCACTGACTCCGGTGTCATTCTCGAACGCTTCAGAGATTCGAGAACAGCACTGTAGTTTATACCACAACAATTACCTTGGGAACTTCTTACATTCCCGCACTCCCTCTTCATCTCTGTCCTTTTCAATTGTTGTACTCCCAACCTCAGCAGCTTCCTGTGATTTACTGCATTTCCACCCACCTTCTCTTCCTCGCTGTCCGTTCTTGAACTGGTTCCTCCTCATCCTCCCTTTCACGCCTTGTGTTCTGTGATTCTCTGCCCTCTCTCATGGGCACCCTTTTCTTGTTTTATCCTGTGAGGTCTTTGTTCCCTCAGCATTCAGCAAACCTTTCTTCCCCAGTCTATTTCTGTAGGGTTCACAAGCAAGTATACCTTTGCACAAACACATTGGACACTGGAACACCAAATATGGATGTTAATGGCCGCATTTATGTAACATTTTATTACCATCCAGCAGTTTGGTAAGATTCCCAGGGTCCCCTTCATGCCAATGAAGAACAGTATCCATGAGCCAAAAGCACTTGCCAGGCACCAGAAAACCTGTATGCGATCCAGCAAAGTAAAGAATATATTGCGTTGGTTCCCGGAGCCCAGAACCTGCTCCTCCCCATTCCCTGTGGGCAGACCGAGGTACAAGTAGATTGTCCTAGCCTGTTGACCTGCAGATCATAAGTCCACACCCTCACCCACAACCAGAGAAAACACATTACAAATCAGCATTATCAAAAGCATAATCAAAACGTTCTGGGTCCCCGTCAATACCGCTACAGGGTGAGGGGCCTGCTGGCTACTCTCACTGCCCCAGCAGTCCTCAACTACTGGTATCAAGTTAATGCATATTAATCCCATTGTTTACCAATGGACAGGCAGCATAACCGCCTGTGTAGTGGACTCCTGCCACCCAGTGAACTACCTACCAGTTCCCCAAAAACTGCCATGCACCGCAACTCATGCTGACCACTTACTGGCCAAAGCCTAGTAAGACAATTAACTCGGATGATCATAAGCTCGACACAATAGCCAATTAGTCACCTGGATGGTCGGCTGATGCTTCATATCAAAAATAGTTCTTTCCCCAATCACAGACCAGCAGCCGCTCCAACTCCCGATGGTGGTTGTTTCATCGCAGCCAAAACCAAAAGAGACTTTACACATAGGCATCCTTAGCAGGGGAAAACCTATGCCCACACCTATAACCTTTGAGCAGCGAAAGGAAAGCCGACAACGAATTTGCCCCAAGTTGTCAAACTCATTCTTTGTCTGGCCCTTAACTGTTTGGAATAAAGCTTGTCAGATGAAGTTAAAACCAGAGTTAGGCAAAATGAATGGTTTTAAATCCCAAACCATAGTGGTTTGGGATTTACCAAACCCAGCCATTAGAAAGTCATAATGTGCAGTTACGAGCTGCATCCTATGACCTTGTCATGATAGACAACAATAAGATAGAAACAAAAATGCCAACAAATTGAATAAAACGGGGCCAGCAAACTGTAACAAAGGTGGAGCTGTAACAAGCAAAACGTAGAGAAATTCCCCTTTTGGCTGATGACAGTATTAATTTGTCATGCCACACACTCCCATTGCAGCAGCCAGCGGAACCACACTAATTTGCATCAGAACTTAGAGAAATTAAATCGCGCCCTCATATTCCAGCATCCTCAGACAAAACAAAATTAGAACATACAACTGACAAAGAAACGCTTACACTCGGTTTGCTACATTGTTACACTAACAAGCCGGGAGACTGAAGCTCCGCCTAGGGGCAATCCCCCTTATTAAGATCCTCTTGCCAATCCCCTCCACTGACGAAAGGTAATGGCACACTGAATGCCATAGCATAAGACTGCCTCCATATGATGATACAAACAGCAAATGAGTCAAAGTTATCAGCCCAATGAGATGACCATATTATGCATATCGCCTTCTAACAACTGAGTTGAGGCTTCCCTTAAATATAGGCCATTCCAATAGCTGCTAAACCGAACAGGATACTAGAGGTACCAGGGTTCGAAACATGTTGCAAGCTATTTAGCCCCTGTTTCTAGCCTAGAAGAGCCTGACTAGCTTAAAACCAAGAGCTACAAGGGACAACTTTCGCATCTGCAGGACAACTTGTGCACTACAGAAGTGTGCATGAGAAATTAGCTTTCAGTAATTAAGACTGTTGATAGAGTGGAATTATGCTGCATTTAGTAAACATTTACACGTAATGGACCAGACCCAGTGGTCACAAAGTTAGCTGTCGTCTCATGTGGAGGTTTGCCTGCTGGGTCCTGCCTGACACACAGGAGCTGGTTTTTGCTCCTGCTCATCGAATCCTAACGTCGAACCCCTTACTGAATGCCATAATATAGGAGCGCCACAACTTGGTTAAAGTTGCTCACTGGGTTAGAAGCTACCAACCCTATTACTCGTTGGAATCCTATGCTCATATTAGATCGCCCCTCGTCCTCTGCCCCTTGTCCGGAGGTGCGCGGAAGAACGCTTAAGCATAAATCATATGGCCAGTTCAAAGTTAAGAAACTGCGAGATTGCGATAAAGAAGGCTAGACCCCACTGATGATGAGATGCGTTGAGCAGAGGAACACATCTTGTCCATTTTTGGATACCCATAGAGATTACCGAATTGGATTCCAGAGCAAAAAATCAGTCAATATAAGACATTTCCTGGCACGAACATTTCAATGACATAAACGCTTCAGACCCAAAGTTCCACCTGCCCCCAAACACCCCCTCCCCCACTCGTTCTGCGTGTTCTAAATTGCCAAGGTTGGCAAAATATGGCCCTGCAAGGCCCATGACCCAAATCTAGTCACGGTTCTGCCAACAGACCATATCCTTTGTGCCTGCAACGCACAACCGATTCACCATCACCAGAGGACGACATGTATTTATAAATGGGCAACACCCAAAGTCGCCAACAAGGGACTACCCAACCACTGCGAAGGAAACAACTGGAAATGTATGACCTTACACACTGGGTATCTCCGCACCGGGTAACTTAACCAAGACCGCACTCCAGCCCAAAGCAGCTGTAAAACGGGACCTATTTATTATCTGCACCTTCGTTCCATTGCCCCACCCAGTAAAGCAAAAACGCATGTGCCGCGATCTGCTAGACATTGATCAGGCTACCGCCCGCACAAATACATGTTATGCGTCAACTTCCGTTTTCTAATTCCATTCATATATAGATAATGACCGACTGCTTCATCCAGAAGCACTATCAAAGGAGGTGGAAGGGCACACTGGCGGAGAAGCCTTACTCCATGCTGCTCTCAGGCTGTGTTCCTCCACTGGGCATGGTAGTACACCCTCCCCCCACTGCTACAGGGTTCGAAATTGCTGGGAGCTATTTAGCACCTGCATCTACCTTAGGAGAGCCTGGTTAGCTTAAAAACAGCCGTTACCGGGAACTACTTTTCAGGGGAAACAAGGCTGCCTGTGCTAAATGAAGTTGCAATATTGTGAGCTGTTCACGGAAACATATGACATTATGTTAAATATGTATGCAATAAATGTTGTGTAATTTTTTTTTTTTGGGCAACTTTTTCAAAAATATTATTTTGGGTAGACAACCTGTGCAGCCACACACTAGCTCCTCTGGTGGCACTTGCTCACTGCACTACAGAGCTGGTGTTAAAAGAATGTGACACGGCCAATTGCAGGTCTCTGTCTAGCCCAGAAAGGAAGGCCTATTATTTCAGGTTTGCCTGGCCAGATAGGGCCTTGGCAGCAGAGCAGGCATTATTGGTAAATCAGAGCCCTGTCAACAGGGACTGGAGTTCAGCACGATGGGGACAAATCCTGCAGGGAATAAGCACTCCTGCAACCCAAACCAGAATTTAAGGGCAATGCTTTTAAAGGCTTGTGGATATCTGCTTGTCCGGTTTGGGAGGCTCTCCGGGATGGCAGTGCTTCACAAACTCATCCTGACATTATATCGGTGGGGGGCAGGAGGAATGCTTGCACTCGTGACCTTGACTTTAAACGCGACATATTGGGGAGCTGGTTTGTGTAAATGCAGATCGTATAGAAGTTCACATCAATAGGATGGCTTGTCAGCTACCGCCATCTCTTCACCTCCTGTCTGACTGCGCGCCTCCACAATGCACTTAAGATCCTGAGCTGAACTCTGTCCAGAAACTAAAACATAGGATGAGACACAAAAATGCTGGTTTCAATTAGGAGTGGTTGAGGTCGTAATCCTGTAAAAAAAATTTTTTAAAAAAAGCATTCAGCGCCCATTTAAGAAAATAAGAGTGCGGAAGAGCTGCCGCTGCCAGTGAAAACGCAAGGAGGCTACAGAAGAAACCGCCTGGCGTCGCTCTAGGCCAGTGTTCCCCGCCTATCCAGGTCTTTCCTCCATTGGCTTGCCATCCGGAATGGGAGCTTGAGATGTTGTGAAGTGTTGAGCACAGAGGAAGCTGCTTTCTTAGTTCGGAACATGAGGGGGCGTCGCCACTGCTAGCACATGTACACCAGAATAAGGGTGGCTCGTCCATAATGGGAGAGGAGGCACCGACCTGCCAGTACTCTCGCCCATTATCGAAGAGCCACGGCTTAAACAACATTGTTCCACTTTGACAGTTTCTGTTCCCCAGCACACATGTCCAATGGGCCATGCAAGGCTGGGGGCGTTTTTGTCTCCCAAGCCTTGCATGGCCCATTGGTGACGAAGACTGAGGAGCAGCACTTTTGAATATCCATAGGGGGTATTCCTGCGCCTCTATGCAGATTTTGACGCCCTGGGGTGATGTGTTAGGAGCACTCCAGAGTGCAGGAACCAGGATGCAGTATTTGCTTCTTGGTTCCTGTTTGTACTAGCTAGAGGGCCTTCAGGGAGGCGCCCTGTTCAGGATCCAGAACTGGGCAGACGGTAAGATTAATTTTAACATTTTTGCATGTGTAATTAGTGAGTATATGATGGTGGGTGTTGCGTGAATGAATGAGTGCATGTGTATGGGTGCAGTGTGAAGGAGCGAGTGCATGTGTGTGTGAATGAATGTTTACACGCTTGTGTTTCCTGGACAGGGCACTGATTTTGTCAGGGTGACGGAAAAGAGAAGGGGGAGGGAGTGTGAGGCCTTTTACACTTGGCATCTATGCTAAAGCTATCATGATAAGTGTTAATGCAGGGCTAGACAAGCATTTTGGTGCAGCCAGTCTAGCCATTTGTTATCCAATCGAAAATTAACGAGCCGCCACTGCCCCAAAAACCTGTATACAAAGTTAGGCTCAGAACACAAAGTTTTCTCAGAGTAGTCACTGGTGTTGTGTGTGACTAAGCAGTCCTTTGACTAGCAGGGAGCATGTGGGTTTTGTACTGCTTCACAGTATGCAGAAATCCACCAACATTTCCATTCAAGAGGTACGATTTGGTTGCTTACAAAGTAACATATTTTTTGAAACCTGCAATTGTTTTTATTTTTATGGGTTGGATGCGTGCCACTCGCAACGTTTTTGGGCTTCAGGGTTCTTACAGAGTGATGATCAGGTACAGAAGTGTTAAATATACAATAGGCTCACATAGAATCCTTAAGGAGTAAAAAAAAATAGGACATATATGCAATCCATGGGGAACCTCAAAGGTACTTTCCTCATTGATATAGGTACTAAAAATATTATCTTTGATTACAGTATATTTCAGGTAAATAGACATTAAATTACAGTAGGACTACAGATAATCGTTAAGGAATGCCAACCCGTGTAAAAGTAATCCATTGGGACCTGGGAGGCGATTTCTTAGGGTATCCAGACATTACCCCTCCTGGAAAGAACATTGTTGGGGAAATGTTGTTTTTCAAGGACTGGGGCTTGTTTAAATAATTAAACTAGAATATGTTGAGATTGCTGATAAGTATCAGAAAATAAATATCGCTGCTCCCAACGATGTTTTTTCAAACAATCTCCTGCTTACATGAAGAGCAGCGCATGACATTTGTGCTGTTTTTATTTCTGAGAGTTGAGCCGTTCGTTGAGCAGTTTCTTTATAGGGATTCTGTGAATCGTTTGTGATTTTGTTTCTGTCACAGTAAAATCCCTGTTAATTAAGAGATCAACTTTGAGCTTTTTTTTTTAATTTTGGTGACCGTAGTGAGCTTCGAGGAAGGTGAGGATCTTGGGGTTCTAGTTGGGATGTAGTCTTTGGGATGTGTGGGGCAATATTGGGGACTTTTCTCCAGGCATTTCTGTGGGTAGCGCATAAGGCTCTGAGAGTAATTCACTTTGCAATCAATAGCCAATTCAAGCATGATAGGGCTGGTGAGTTCTTGTCTAATGTATTGAGACCATAGATTATTCTCGAAGCTCTGTTTTCTGCCAATGGTATTTGTTTCAGTAGTTGGCCATGTAGGCCAAGGCGTTGCAGTAGTTCAGCTTGCACAGGACATAGGAGTGCACTAGTTCTTGTTTTTGGGCAATGGTTAATAGGACAAGGATTTGGTGGTGGTATGGAGCTGAAGATGGGTGTTACTTAGGTTGTGTTTACTTGTTTAAAGGTGAGTTTTGAGCACAAAATGATCCCCTGGTGTCGCCGCAATGCAAAATGACTGCCTAGATGGAGCAATTCGGGTCAGTCGATAATATGTCCTTGGCTATCCTGCAGAAATGCAGCCATTCACTAGAAGTTGAAGGTGAGCAGCAAATCAGTGGTACCTTTTGAGCCACAGTAAATCCGGCTTGGAGGGAAAACAGCTGCTGAGATCAGATCCTTGGCTAACTGAAAAGAGGGTTAGCAGTGGCTAACATTTCCTAGGGGACCAGAAAACAGAGCAGGGTGCGACAATACCAGACCTCTGGAAAGGTGGAGGCATTTGGAAGCTACACCGGCCCCCACTGATGCAGAGGCAAATCTGAGAGGTGTGATAGTGGAGTTGATGAGCCCAAGACCTTGCCCCCGATACTGGGAGCTGAACACAAACAACAGTGAGGAGGGACGGGTGCCTCTGCTCCTGCAGGGCGACTGTAGTAGATAAAGAAGGCCTCTGCTAGCCATGGGAGCATAGTAACCACAAGAGAAGCGTGTGTGATGTCCAAACAGAGATGACAGAATTTCTGTCTAACCTGCTCGGGGATGCCCCTGACCAATTATCGAGGCACTGCTCTTGTGCTGGGATCTCGGTGCATGCAACAGATAGCATATTCCAGTTCTGAGGGTTTAGATCAGCGAACCAGTGGCACAGGGATGCTCCGATGAGAACACCAGAAGTGACCCCACTGCACAATTTATCATTGGCTATAGCCCAACGTGAATGAACGCATGCTGTTAAAAGTTATGCCTCAGCATCCTTCAGATCCACAGAACACTCAAATGTTCCATCAATAGCTCCCGCACATCTGCCAACAGTCCTGCGCTATTTTCCAAAAACGCTACGCCCAACACTGTCTCCCACACATTGTAAAGTGCTCGGCTGTTCTCGAGCTAGGAGTGTGCTATAGACAAAAAAATTAAAATAAAATAAACCATCTCCAGCAGTGCAAATAATAAATGTAGAAGGCCACCAGGTAGGGCCCAGGGCGGTGACAGTGAGGCACCCCTCCCCACTCAGCCACCACACACTGGCCAACAGATGACGGAGTACTCTGAACAACCGCTCACAAATAAACCATTGAAAGGTCAACTCCCCAATCAAGAAATCCAGCAAATGGCAAGGGAGGTGGGATGTATTCTCTGGTGGCTGAAGAGCTTCCTTATATCAGACGGAGGCTAACTTATCCATTCTCCTCTTTGTGTTACTCCCACAAACAATAACCTCAATGGCTCGGATATTTCCCTACATCCAAGATGGACAGGCTGGGATTAGATTCCCAGGAGATCAAAACTTGCGCACATATACCACCACCTGCAATAGCTGCATGAAGGTACAACATAGTGGGCTATCACTCCTGACTTGGAGCAACTCTGAAAGATCTAACTTTGTGGCCTCATGGGAAATCCCCTCGAGAGGTGGACTTGCAGGAGAATAGTTCCACAGAAGTTCTAGAAACCCAATGGATCCTCCTGGAGTGCAATATACCCCTCCCCCCGCTATGGGTAAAGCAAAGAGATGGCAGGAGAAGCAAAGAAAGGCATACAATAAAATAGGGTGACTCCACCCTATTAGTCCTGGCACTCTCAGTTGGCCCCAAATGGAGCTTAAGAAGTTCAAACATTCATTATTTTAACTGCCTCCGGTAGTTATAAGTTCATTTGTTTATTATCTTGACCAATATAATTCATTTTTTTGTTGAAAACATATATATGAACAAAAATGCCGACACTATTGCTTATAAATCAGGAACTGTTTAATGCACATTCCCGTGTGAGCCTTTTATCTTTAGGCGAGTAGTGAGGCAGAATAATAGTAACAAAAGACAATTAGGTGTACTTATGCCAATGCATTTCGGTAAAAACCCTCTTCAGGGCTGTACACTTCCGTTTTTTATATTTTACTGTAATTTTAAACCTTTTGGATTCAACAGACCACATTCACGGTAAATTCAAATAAAATGCGCAATAACCATGACATTTGAGTAATGTGAAATATAAAATACAAAAACGTGTGCCAATTGTGTTTTCATTGATGTCATCACAAATCACAAGATAGAAAAAATAAGAGAAAATACGTGTCATATGTTGAATTTATGCTATTAGCCTCGTAATGCTATCCAAAGTAGATATAAATCCTACCTCTTTCTACTCTGGTGTAAATAGCCTTTAGCGTGATCAGTGTATACACTGAAAATGGAACAGCATCTACTCGAAAATATGCAGTCTGTTAGTTTATAAATCATCTGTGTGTCTCTTGCGTGAACTTTAGCTTAATCAGCACTCACCTCTCAGTAATCATTCTCAAAGACTGAAGCCGAGCGAAGACGCGATGCCACGGGTGCGCGCGTCCTCATAATCTATTTAAGCATCGTCATGGCAAAGGGGTGAGGCGTCGTGCTCCCGCGAAATCTCCAGAGCACGTACGCCTCGCGCCCCACCCCCGTGGTGTCACGGAGGGCCGGGGGTGACGCCATGGTAACTTGTCCAGCTTCAGCCATTAATGAGGGCGTGTCAAACCCCATGTAGCCAGGTAGATCAGCGCATGAACAGTAGAGCCAACCCCCTAACCACAACCGCTACTGCTGACCCCACAGAAGTGGTTCTCCAGTCTTTGGACAGAGATGGCCACTCACCTCTTTGGTAGTGTGATGTCATAAGTCTTTTAGAACCTTGCTGATAATGTTGAATGTTACATGCGCTATTGCCCCAATATCCCCTTGCATTCAAGCCCCTTCTGGTGAGGGAAAAGCAGAGATTGTTTGAGGTCTGAACATTTTCCATGAGGGTGCTAATTCCAAAAACCCACAGACCTCTTCATAAATGTACTACATTCTGTTCCTTTATATCTGTTGCATCACAAGATGACCCCTTGACATTTTGGAATCTCGAAGCCCCCGTTCGGGCTCCCCAGAGGTGGAGCTGCCTTGCGCATTCCTGCAGAGTAGGAGTTGCGATCATGTATTCTTTGTTTAAAGGGAAAAAATACCAGGAATACAACCCCGGAAAAAAACCTTATCAATTTTAATTTTAGTGTTCAAATCAGAAAGGTTCAACTGCTACAAATGTGCTGTAACTGTGAAAGGTGGAACATGATGGATGAGGCCCTAAATCCCTGCCTTGATTTTTGGCTCTATTGGAAATAAAAGTGTACCTTATGAACAGGATTAGGGTGATCATGCTTAATGTTAATGGATTAAGCAATACAGTCAAAGCTTGCAAAATTCTTAATGAACTCACAATTAAAAAGAAGTTCTCACCAAGTGTCCTACGATGGCCTCTGACCACCAGTGTTTATCAAAACTCTTGGTGTATTCCTGCTCAGTGCTGAAGTGGGCAGATCTATCATCAATGCTCATTCCCCTTAGGGATAGTCCCTGCGGAATGTGAGGAGACATCCTGCAAATCTTTACTAGCGAAAGCTGCCTTGCAACTGACTAATCCTGACATCTTCAGTGCTGTTTCCAAATGCAGATAATTCCTAGTGAAACTAGCAGACGAGGGTGCCTACCCTCAATTAAAGAAATTCAAGAAGGACAAGGTGCTTAGTCCAGGATCAAGCGGGTTTCAGACCTGGTCATATCACTGAATCAGGACTTGTAATGATTTGGGATGACCTTAAAACTATCAGGGGTCATGATCATGACAGTGCCCTGCCCTTGATCCTCACGGATCTCTCAGCAGCCTTTCACATAGCAGACCGCAGCATTCTAAAGAGTTGCTTATACACTCACTGCTTGGTAAATATGAGGCCTGAGTCAGTGAATAATAATGTAAACCTATTCACACTACACAAATGCTTGGCTAGCACCTCTCGCTTTAGAAGAATCTTTTCTTGCTTTACCCCAGATTTTTACAGCAATTATTCCCCAAATCATCTCTAGATTAGACTATGCAAATAATCTATATCTTTTTGCCTAATTACTAGATTCCAACAAGTCCAACAAGCAGCTGCCCAATTGCTGCTGCATTTAGGATACAACAAACTCATCTCAAAGGCCCTGATCTCACTACATTGTTTCCCTGTGGGTAGTAAAATAGCTTTTTAATTGATCTGTATTACATTTAAAGCAATATACAGAGCTGGAACCAAATTCTTACAAGAGGAATTAAAAAGACATACACTTTTTTGAAATATGAGATTTATTTATTTATTTTATTGCTTATAGCCCGAATCTAGGTCAAGAGCTGCGTACAGCTTTACAACGGGAGGGTTCCAGAATTGGACTTGGCATTTTATATAGTAGTGCAGTGCTGTTAGTGGAGCTAGAGAGGGATTTTTATTTATCCGGTAGGTATTGTTGAAAGAGCCACGTTTTTAGTGTTTTTTGCAGAACTGGAGTATGTTAGGGGAATTTCAAGCCTCTACCAGGATTGAGTTCCGGATGGTCGGGGCATGGCAGGAGGAGGACTGCTTCCTTGCTGACACTATTCCCCCCATTCTGAAAAGAAATTGGTAGATTCCTCTTTCTCCTTCTTATCCCCAGATCTGGAACACAGTCCCATATGATATCATGTGTGAGGGGGGATAGTTCAGGGGCAACGCATTTGTCTCTGAAAAAAACAATGCAGCACAACACAGGTTAGAATCCCGATCCCGCACTTAAATACCAACCTTTGGTATTAAGCGCGTTATAAAAGAACAATTTTATAATATATATCAGAGCATTCCGACCTACTCAGAATTTTAAAAAGCCATCCAAACATGGGTCTTCCACCAATGAGAAAGAGACAGATATATGTGATCCTCATAGCCATACCTCCCCCAGCTTATCAAATCATTCTGCAATTTTGAGCATACTTCTCCCTTGTTGCAGACTCAAATTACAAAACATCAAGTTGCCAGCAATTGGTTGCAAGGTAGACTTTTTCGCTAGATGTCCTTTAGAGGACTATTTGAATAATGTACCAGTGAACGTTGCTCTTCTTACTACTTAATTGCTATTTTAAAAATGCTTGTCTTCATTTAGAGTTGCATCAATAATGAACTCTTGTCTTGCACCTTGTAGTCTTAAATTTACCCTGTGCAGCTACTACTCGGTCAAACGCTAGCCTGGATATACTTTCGTAGCCAATAAATGTTTCCTATATGGCATCACAGTTTGGTTTTGAATTGACTCAGAATTCATTATTTTCCAAGTAATGTGATCTTTGGCTTTGAATCCAAAGGACATTTTACTTTTTTGTTAAGGGTTTATTTGACTTAGTTTGCCATTAAGGGGCCTCTAAATCTGACAGAAAGTAGCCCATACTTAGATCTTGGTTAATTGGAATATATTAATCAGAGGATGCTTATTAAAGTTAATATTACTCAGCATCTAAGGACGCATCTACGGACGCAGATTACCACCCCCTGCTGTTCATACAGTGCCCGTACCAGAACACTTTTATGGTGACCCGAATAGGTATAACCTCTACTAAACTCAGTGGGTTTCCTTCTCTTGCCTCCAGGCTCCTCCCGTTTCATATGCTACGCAGCCATGGGACTTCTCTAGCACAGCTTTGTATTCCTTTCTCTCTGACTCCCATGGCTTCTCTGTTCCTCCACAGGTCCTCCTCCTCATCTCAGTTAATGGGGTTTTCTTAGTTAAAGGAATGTTTACAGTTTACAGTTTACAATAGCACATACTGGTATTTTCTTCACAGAAATCTCTATAAGATATGTCTGAAGAGGAAACATTGGTATATTCTTTAGGGAGTTCCTCACATGAATGGGACTTGTCCCCAAATGGGGAGTCTCGACTGGTGAGATGCCACTTGCCTTGACCCCTAAGGAGGGTGTTGTGAAGCAGACTCACCTCCCTAACCTCACAGGTGGCGTCTCCCTTGGGGAGAAGGATCGATGGCCATCATGTAAACAAGAGAATGTGGATTAATTTGGTCAACAGAGCATTAAACGTATCAAAGTGGCAATGTCATTGTAAATCGCCAAATATTTTGATGACTATGTATTCTCTCTGTTTTTTTAATGTATGTGAATTTGAACCCAGCTAGCACTTGATTACCGGTTTACATTATCAATCTATCACAACCTGACCAGTTTTTAACACACCACTTTCGTACATAATAACCAGCTTAGAAAATACTGAGTTATCAAATTACATTATGACCACTTAGCAGATCATTAACAGTTTACATTATGCCCAATTGACGTAACATGCCAGTTTTCAATATACCGAGTTAGCATGTTGTCAATAGTTTTCACTATGTCCGCTTAGAGCATAATTTACTCTTTTCACTACGTCCCTTTAACACCTCAAAGTGATTTCTTATATGTTTAGTTAACCCATCGTTGCCCAGAGTTATTTGACCTCTCCCTTCGGATTTGACCTTATCTTGCCAGTTATGTTATGTTACTTGGCATTTATATAGCGCTCTATATATCATTAGTATGACCTCAAAGAGCTGGTAGGTTGAACGCCCTCGGGAACATAGTTCTGGTCAGTAGAGAGAGATAGCATTGTAGGGTGCGTGGGTGCACCAGATATGTGTGCAGCTGATGTAATTACCGGATGGTAGCTGCATCCCAGCGTTAGGTGTGGTGCTGTAGATATCAGTTAGATGTGTGCAGTCTGGATTGGTGGACCCCCAGACCGGGCACTGGCTGCGTTAGGCCTGAAGGACGCATATGTGAGCAATTATCCAGAATGTGCTCAGCTAGCTGTGTTTTATAGGGTGATGAGGTGTTCACGGGTTCGTGTTAGTATGTGGACAGCTAGGCCAAATTAGTCAGGGATATAGCGGTGTTCTAGTTGAGTGATGGAGCGTTTAGTGGAGAGTAAGCGTGGTGATGTGATATGATGGTTATAATGAAAGCGCCCGAGACCAGGCACGTGAAACAGGGTGGCATGGATCAGAGCGACACACGGGCACATGTAGACAGGGGGTAGGGTTTGCAGTGATAGGAGGGGGATACGGATATATAGCAACATCATGGGGAACAGGAAAGCAGGGTACACAATCTTACACATGTAGGGCAAGTTAACATTTACATTCGCATTTCATCCGCTCTAGCCATTCCATCCACTCTGTCCATTCTGTCCATTTCGTCTACTCTATCCATTCCATCCACTCTTACCATTTAATCCACTCTATTCATTTCATCCGTTCCATCCACTCTATTCATTTCATCCATTCCATCCACTCTATTCATTTCATCCATTCCGTCCACTCCATCCATTCCGTACACTCCATCATTTCGTCTACTCCATCCATTTCATCCACTCTATCCATTTGGTCCACTCTATCATGTTCATGCACTCTATCATTTTCGTCCACCTTATCCATTCCGTCTATTCCATCCACTCTATTCGTTTCATCTATTTCATCCCCTCCATCCGCTTCGTCCACTCCATCCGCTCATCTGCTCCATCTGCTCCATCCACTCCATCCACTCCATCCGCTCTATCCATTCCATCCGCTCTATCCATTCTTCACCCGCTCTATTAATTTCATCCATTCCATCAACTCTATCCATTCCATCCTTTCCGTCCACTCTATCCATTCCGTCTGCTCTATCCATTCCGTCCACTTTATCCGTTCCGTCCACACTATCCACTCTATCTATTCCGTCCAGTCAATCATTCTGTCTACTCTATCCACTCTATCCATTACGTCCACTCTGTCCATTACATCCACTCTATCCATTTCATCCACTCTGTCATTTTCATCCACTCTATCTATTCCATCCACTCTATTCATTTCATCCATTTCATTCATTTCATCCGCTCCATCCATTCCGTCCATTCCATCCGCTCTAACCATTCCTTCCGCTCTATCCATTACATCCGCTCTATTCATTTCATACACTCATTTGACTCCATCAATTCCCTCCACTCTATCCATTCATCAATTCTATCCACTCTATCCATTCCATCTATTTCATCCCCACTATCCATTCCATCCACAATATTCATTCCATCCACTTTATCCATTCCTCAGTTCCGTTCACTCTATCCATTCATCAATTCCACCTACTCTATCCATCCCATCTATTTCATCAACACTATCCATTCCATCTATTCCATCCACATATCCACACTATCCATTCCATCCATTCCCTCAATTCCGCCAATCTAAAAACGATTCTATCCACCCTATCCAATTCATCCATAAAATCGCTAAAACAAAGGAGGCCAATGCGCCCAACAGTGATGTAGGGATTTGACAGGCAGCACATACAGAGAGTGTAATGGAAATTGTGTGAACGCCCGCAGGCAGGATGTGCCATGCTCTTGGTTGCTGGCTGTTGTGGACTGTATTGAAGGCCCAGACAGCCTTGGCTGCGAGAATGTAAACAGGTTGGTGTGTTTGCCCTGACAGCACTTTTCTCTGGGAACTTCTTTATTGCATGCATACATTGCTTGTTGTAGCACTGGCAAATACTCGATTTGCAATCCTCTTAGTGTAGGAGCAGTGGCCAAGGATTTACAGAAGTCCAGAGCCAGTGAGGTGAGAACATTTGCCTGGGATATATATTAGCACAATGCTAGGATTTGCACAGGTGCAGATGCGTAGACAGGGTAGGGTCTGAGCGCCTAAGGCCCACGCAGAATCTGTAAATGCCCACTCTGCAGCGCTGTGTGGGCATTTACAGATCTCACTATGCCGGTTGAGCAGCAGGGGTCGCGCTCACTGGTTGGGGCACGGGAAGCTCTCACTGGTTGGGGCACGGGAGAGCAAGGTGACTACTGAGCAGTGAAAGAGGCAGAGTTGTGTCGAGTCTGGAGGGAAATAGAAGCATTTTTGTTTATGTGTATGGTGTGTCTGAGGATTGTATGACTGTATGTGTGCATGGATGTAATGGGGTGTGAATGGCAGAGAAGCTGTATGATTGTGTCACAGGTGTGTGATTGTGCATGTATGTGTGTGTGTCTGTGCGTTTCTGTGTATGCTGGGGTCCATGGGGGAGGTGGCATTGGAGCAGGACATTTTTTTGACAGGGACATGGCCTGTTTTACTGGTATTTTAGGGAAAAGTCAACTTGAGTATTATTACGTGCAGGAGGGGTTGGGCTAATAGGAGTGTTATACAATTGGGTTTCTCACGTACTAATGTTGCATGGAATTTTGTCTTCCAAATAAGGACATAAACGACATGATAAGTGTCCTTACATAGGAGAGGAGAGGGCATATTTCTTTGGCATTGGATATTTATTTTACCGGTGTCAAGGTCAAAGTCAACATGATAAGTGTTCTTACATGGGGAATTTGTGCAGCCCGCAAGGCACTGTTTTCCTGCTTTGGCATTCCTTTTTATTACTGACATTAAGGAGTATGTTCTAATGTGGGGATACTGGCATATATTGGCAGAGCCAGTGTGAACATGTCTTGTTATAGTATCATTACTTTCATTATCGGCAAAGCAAACATGATTATGTTCTAATGTGAGGAATACTTACACATATAGGTGCACCATCATGGACATGTATGTGCATGAACATGTTTTTCTACACTTACAGAGTACTGCATATAGCAGGCAAAGGCATTATGAAAATGCGTTGGCAAATGCTTTCTGTGCATTTTTGGTGACTTGGCATCTAATGGATTTTTATGTATGTCTTACCCTGCAAAAAAGGTGGTAAACTGTGTGGCGTTTTACCTTATTTGTCACAGAAAGTGTACTGTGTAATGAAATATTAGAACCCATTATTTTATAAATGTTCTCGGTGGGGATAACCCCCCCCGAAATCTGCTTCATTGATTCTGAGTCCCTCGCTACGCTCAATCGCTCCTGTGCATTCAGCTGGGGGCAGAGAACAGCCCCCTTCACTCTGCGGGCTCCCTTTGGGGTGAGACCTACTTCAAGCACCACTTGTTAGACAATCCTGGCTACACCTCTGCGGTGTGACGTTAATTCATCGGCCATTTTCTTTTCGTGCCACCTTTTTGGCGACATTATTTTGACGAAAAGAAACATCAAACACGTGTGGGGAAGCATAGGGAGTAAATAAAAGGGGAGCGGGTAGGACAGGACCGCCCAAATAAAAAAATTAAAATGTGCAGATTTTTTTCACGAATATCTTTGGCCAAAATGTGCAGAGACAAAAAAACGGGGCAAAGAATGAACATAGAACCGCCTCTGCATAGGTGGCAGAACCGGCGTGCTGTCCATGTATGCACTGATGATAGCACTACTGGTGAAAGTAGCATAAGACTTGTAACTAGGCCTGCCCTTCCACCCCAAACATTCCCATCTTTGTGCCAGTGCTGAGAAAGCACAGATTGGAACAGTGAACCTACATCCCAAGGAGTAGCAACAGCACGATTATCAGTTATAACATGTGTTTTCCCTGGTGCAATGACAACATGTGCACCAGTGCTAGCAATGCAACACCAGGGCACTGATTGTGCAAGCCCTAACAGAAGTTCAATTCCATTCATCGCACCATTAATCAGGCTAGGGTAAATCTGGCCATTGTGCAGGCATTTCAACCAGCAATGTATGCATGACATACATGCAGTCCCAGGTGCAGGACCATTCATACCTCCCTTATATGAAAAACATGTAAGTGGCTGAGGCTAAAACTGGACACATCTGCACATAGTCCTTTGCATAAGTACAATTTGGGCAAGATTTATGCCCAGAAGACTTGCACTTTGTGGCAGATATCCAGAAGTAAAGTAACCCAACTCAGCAAAGTCGCACATGCTACAGTCCCACCCAATAGTGATTTCTGGAAGTTCAACTCCAGTTCAGTTCCACAGGAGCAACGCACTGTAGGTATGCAAATTAGCTCAAATGAAAGCTATACTTTTTTTGTCTTATAGGTCAGAGCATTTTTATACATATCATTTTCAACCCAAGGCAGACAGCTCTCAATGGCACCAGTGTAGAGGAGGAGCCAAGTACCTCTCCCGAAGTCCCGCCCCCATTCTGCCTCGGAAATTTGCGCCATGCGCAAAGCCAATAATTGTACCTATACCACGAAGAGTCCTTGAAACAAGGTATCCATTGAGAAAACCCTATATGTATCAGTGGAGAAATTACGGTCTTCTGAAGGAAGTTCCGGAAGAAATGTGAATATGAGTAAAAGAGAAGACTTGTGACGTCACATGAATGCTGTATTCACGTACGGCTAACGCTTTACACTGCGCCATTGAAATACACAAGGTGTTTCTCCTTCAAGATGGCCGCCCGTTTTTCTGCCCTGATGTGCCCATTCTCACAACACAGCAGAGAATAGCCTTGTGCTGATTGGCCCGTGCCGTGACAACTAGAGTCTATTGGAAGCCGGCAGGCATAAGCCGGCCCTTCCTGGAAAGGCCCTGAGGCTAAGGCCAACAACTGTCCAGAGACTGTCCCGAGCTGACCAGAGCCCAGGGCCATACTCCCTGGTTGTGATTCCTGAGACTGTAGGTAACGTATGTCTGCCTAAACTGACTGCCTCTGCACCCTCATTATACCTAGTTGCCTGGAACCTATAGCTCCTTTCTTTACTCCATCTGCACTAGCCGTGCACACTAATTACTGTGACCGCTTTGAATACCATATGGTGTATGCATCTCATAGCCCGACTCCAGATATACCTTGACTGTGCACTTTGCACTTGCTGAACACTCACACCCTGCTCCTTCCCCTTGGCTAATTCGAATCTAGGTGACCACTTGTTATGCATTTTGTACTAGTGCCTCTCTGGCTCCCATTGCAAGATTCAAATCTAGGTGACCACTTGTTATGAATTTTGTACTAGTGCCTCTCTGGCTCCCATTGCAAAATTCGAATATAGGTGACCATTTGTTTTGCATTTTGTACTAGTGCCTCTCTGACTCCCACTGCTAATTAGTACCCTACCACGTGTGGTAACTGCTTAGCCCCTATGGTATAACACCTGGTCTTTATGCATCCTACTAGAACTGCCAAACCTATGCTGCCATTTACGCATACTAAGTCCCAGACCTATTTAGTTAAAGCTCAACTAGCCCACTGCTCACCTTTAATATGCCAGGCTGCCGCATCCTCCATATCCTTATGAGACCTATCACCCTTCAGCGGCTCATTAGCCTAGTAGCCTACACTAACGCCACCCTCCTAGCAGAGAAGAAATCATGCCCACATACCTTCACCAACATGGTACCCATGCAGAGTATCCCTGCCTTTCCCAACTGCCTGCCCATAGGAGAATATACTATGATCCCCTGTACTACGTATACCAGAAATCTTAAATTACGTAGTAGACTCCCTAAAATCTATGAGCCGCCACCCAGATCGCTACCACCTTCCAACAAGAAAACCAATTGTCACCTCACCATATCATCCACCAGCGCCAAATGACCCACTACTCTTCCGACCTGTAGCATCTCTGATATTCAGACTTCTATACTCACCTCCAAGGCATTAGCCCCTAATAGCCCTACTTTACACACAACCATAACTAAAGAAGATAACCTACCCTTAAAAGGAGCCCTCCTCAACGCTAGATCATTGGAGGGCCATGCTATCAACATAGCCGATCTAATTACAGAAGACAGCCTAGACTTCCTAGCGATAACCGAATCATGGTTACACAAAGCCGCTGGACAGGGTTGTAGGAGACACATAAAATCTGGGGGGGACAGGGGACACCTTGGGGCCCTTGGTTTTTTATTTATGTATTGTGTTTTAATCAAAGAACTCGACTTTTCACAAAATTAAAATAGCAATATGTATTAAATTACATATATAATCCCTGTATAAAACAAGAGAAAAGAAGAAAAGAAAACAAGAAAATTAAGAAAAAGAAAATCAGTTCAGAGTATAAAATCCTTTAATTTGGCGTCTCACTTCAGAAGCCTCAGTTCACGTAAAAATGTTACCACTTCCCAGGTTAAAAGGCCTTCATGGCCTGAGCATAGCTGGTCCCAAAAAGATTGAGTGTCCACCCACCATTCCTTGTCCACAAATCTCACAAACTTTACAACCGTCTTAACAGGGACTTTGCTGCAGACACAAACCACATGCATGTTTTGGTCAGCTTTTCTCCCTCCCACCCCCCTAATAAAATAACCTTATGTAACAAGCTGCATTTTAAGGGTAAGGGCAAATATGCAACACAAATATCATTTAATGCTCGCCAGGTGATCATGAAAGGTAATATTCCAAGCATCAACAACAACCCCAGCTCCCAGAAGCAATGAACAGGGCACCCTTCACCGGCTCGTTTTTTTTTTAACGTTATTTTTTTTAACGTTATAGCAGGGCGTGCCATAGGGAAAGATTAGTCGACAATCCAGCCATACAGAAACTTTATGGGATAATAGATTATGATTTATTTGACCAGGAGCAAGAGATACAGGCTCCGAAATGCAGGGTAATGCAAATTGAAATGAGTTTAACCTTGAACATTGAATGCCAACATTGAAAACCCCCTAGCAAAGGAGGATTGAGGGGCATGATCTGCATGTTGTGGCGGTCACATAAATCAACTTTTTACATGTGAAGGCAATGGAGTTGTGTTTTTATCACTTTTCCCTTGGTAACTAGTATGGCCAACCATCCAGAATTTTGCATGACTGCCCCGATTTAATATGTTGTGTCCGACATCCCACAAATGTCCCGGGTTGCGCCATCAGGATCAAAGCCTTCCCGCTCACTCACACTTTCTTGTGACATTTGAAGTCCAGGGCAGCAGAGCGGCTCAACAATATGTGAAACATCTCTTCTTTGCGCAATTGGAGGCTAACTGAAGCTGACAAAGCAGTGAAGAGGCTATTGGTAAGGACTCTCGTCCCTTTGGAGGTGCGAATGGCGGGTGATAAGAAATGGGAGGGGTGCATAATCCTGAATGCTGTGTGAAATAATCACAACAATTGTAAAACCAAAGGGAGATTTATTTAGGCAGATCCACTGTGACTATCTATTGGGATGGGGAAAATAAAGCTAAAACCATACTGTTTACAGCTTTGAAAATGTTAAGGGCCAATAGCTTAAAGCACCAACAAATCATTTTCACCACTTAACCAACGTATGTGATCTTGGGCAAGGTTTCACTACTTAACCAAAGTGTGTGATCTTGGGCAAATTACCTAATCTTTGCCTTTTCTACAGTCCCTGTAATGGATTCAGTTCACAATTTATGCTATTGTTTATCTTGTCATAAAGCCCCACTCATGGTTTTCTTAACCATGAAGTTGCACCACATGTAATAATAGTGACCATTCTTATATCTCACTCCACAAACGTTGCTTCTTTGATTCCTCATGGCACCTACTTGTTATGTCACTTCCCGTGGTACTCCTAGGTACGAAAGACTGGAGCCACTCCTTGAAGTAGCCTTTTCTGTGATGTCAATATCTAAATTAGGAGGTCTGTGTTTACTTTGCCGTACAAGCCTTGAAGATCCCCGGATAGGAATGTAACTGGTCTGTGCCCTGTATGCACATTTAGTGCAGTGTGTGTGTTAACATGACATTTACCACAAATGTTTTAACAAAACATTCGATGAGGACGGTAGATGGGCATGAATGGAAAAATTCCCTCTGGCAGCTCCTGGAGCGAGCACCTGCCACATTGCACCCTGGCAGCAACAGCAGTCAGCACCTGACAGATTAACCCTAGCAGCTCCAGCAGCCAAGGCCTGCGACAGTGCCCCAGATAGCTCCAGCAGCCAAGACCTGCCACAGTGGCCCCAGCAGCTTCAGCTGCCAAGACCTACCACAGTGCCCCGTGGCAGCAACAACAGCCATCATCTGCCTCAGTACCCCGTAGCAGCAAGGGAATCCAGCACCTGCCACAGTGCCCCTGTCAGCTAAGCAGCCAAGACCTACCACAGTGCCCTGTGGCAGCAACAGTAGCCAGCACCTGCCACAGTGCTCTCTGACAGCTCCAGCAGCCAAGACCTGACACAGTGCCCCCGGCAGCTCCAGTAGCCAGCATCTGCCACAGTGCTCTCTGGCAGCTCCAGCAACCAAGACCTGCCACAAGTGAAGGGCTGCTTACTTTCATCGGACATTCTCTTTGAAGATGCAGAGGAGCTAGCGAGTGATGAAACAAGCTTTAGCAAAGCCAGCTAGTCTGACTTTCTGAATGTGTATGTACGGGATTCACAGTGATATAAAGGCATGGAAGGGGCACGGGGGTTACGGGTGCTGAATACTTCCCGACAGAAGAAACAGTGGGAGTGAGCTAAAGGAGCACTGTGAGATGGAAGGAGTCCTTCGTTGGGAGCAAGAAGCACTGGGGAGAATACAGACCACTTGGGAACCAAAGAGCGTGGAAGGAGCACTGGGGGAACAAGGAACACTGGGGATCATGGGCAATGGGAGGGCTGCCTAGAGCACTGGCAAAGCTGATGGGGCACTGGAGGGCACATGGCGTTCCCATAACAATGCAACAGGTACTTGAGGTGCAAACGATACTGGGGTACAAGGGCAATGGGTACAAAAGAAACACTGGGAAGCAAGGAGCACAGGGGTGGAATAGGAGAAGCAAGGGTACTTGAGGGCACAAGGGGCACTAGGGGAGCAATGGGCAAAGGGGGATCTTGACTTACCTTAGGTAGCTCATAGCTGTTGAGTAGAGTCTCTGTCTCTCTCCCTCAGTCAGCACGACGGGAGCATGCATTGCTGCCTGGCTCAGGCTGCTCCCTGAAAAAAAATGCAGGCTGAGGCTGCGCAGCGGTGCACTGCACAGGGGCACGTGCAGTTTGTTCCCCCGCGGCCCAAGCACGTTCCAAATGCGCAGGCGCACGGCACGTATGAGTGAGCTGCGAGCAATTAAATGTACATTTAGCCTGCAGTCTGCAGAAGAGCTTTTACTTTTGCACGCACGCAGTGACGGCTGCAGCAGCCTGCAGACTTTTGCAACTGCAGACAGTGCAGTGCAGTGCACTGTGTTTGTGCATGACCCGACCCAACAAACACTTTTATTCTGGGGGGATAAATACCATTCTACCTCCCCCACATGAAATTATGGGGGAGATTTGGCCCCCCTGTCCCACCATGTCCTACGCCCATGACCGGGAAACTGCCGCCCAGTGGAGCGTCCACGTGCGCGGGTGCACAGGGCCATGGCCGCGCACCTCCACAAGACCCTACTCATTGGAATAGCGAGTGTTTCACCCCCTGGAATATGGCCCTGAGAGGAGAAGGTTGTGTCACTCGTGCTGCTCTGGAGGGGTTTGGAAGTTGGGACTCTCCACGTCAGCAGACGAGTATACTTAAATATATGGATACAGAAGAGTGTGGTTTGAAGGCCTGGTAGTGCGCCACTGGTTCTAGATCGCAGGGGAGTATTTATCAAGCATGGGTGAAGACCCTTGGATGTGTCATACAAATCCAGCTGACAACCTATGACTAACAAGAAAGCTAGGAGTAGAACACGAGTCTTGGAACTTTTTCTTGTTACCTAAATATATGTAGATAGACACAGCATAATCAAAACAGGCCCATTCTGCTTCTGTAATGTAACTACGTGCTGATACCCGGTTTGGAAGGTTGGGAGAAGAATGCCACTGGTTATGATTTACGCAAAACCGGTCCCATCCAACTGATAACATGTAGAATGCAACCGTGCAAAATGTGACTTGGGGTATTTTGTGTAGGTGTTCATTTAGAAATAAAATGAAAAACCATGGGATGTTTCAGTTTCTTCTCGCAAAACCAAAATGATAGGCGAAAAATTGTCATTTGTCATTTTGCCCGTCTTTAGGCACATTGGTAGGGAATTGATTGCATCATTGCTTTCCACCCTTTTTTTCCTGTGCGCAAGCTTTTCCACTTCTGCTTACAGTGAACACCTTAGGTGGGGGAGGTAGATGCTGGCCAGAATGACTGAATGGAAGAGGCAACTGTGCGTGGTGGGGGGACAGGGGGGTAGTGGGCCAAATTGAGCAATATATGTCACATACTGACTGCTGGGTGTCAGTACCATGATCAGGGACGGTGTCAGGGCCTTTCATCTTTTTCAAATGAAAGGGGCTTCTAGCTTGAGCCTTCCCCACCCCCCCCCCCCCCGCCACCCAGCAACTTCCCCCATCTTGCCAATGAACACAGCAAAATAATATTTTATATAGGATGGCTACCATTCCTGGTATTCTGTATGGAATGGAGGCATACTCAGATCATGAGCTGGCCTGGTTAACGATTTTAGAGGGAAAGGTCTGGGGACACGCCTTGAGCTTGCCTTAAGCTTTATCCATTGAGGCAGACCGTATGTAGTTAGGCCTTGTTTCTCTATCTACTCTTATTAAAATTACGACAAGCATGTTATTATTCAAGATATTAGTTGATAAGGGGGAATCTTTGTATATTTGGTTTAGGAATGAGGTGTCGAGTGCCCTTGTCACTAATCTCGTAATTAATGAGTTGCTTTATTCTTGTAAGAAGTTTCATAAAACTATTGGGTGGGAACAGTTTCCAGTTGTAGACGTGACCATTGCAAGGTAAACTCTAGTTAGCAAAGCTTATGCTTGGGACCGAAGTTGCAGCACTGAATACTTATCGGCCAAAAAACAATGCATCTGTATGCCAATCAATGTTCCCTGTACCCGCTGCCTTTTAATTAGAGTGTAATTAGTGAAGAGTATTTGAGATGTTTTATAATGAAATTGAGATTCCATGTACTTCCTACTCTTATGGTGGTGGGGGCTAGAATGCACATCGCCGTGGAAGATCGGAGATGTAGATTTTGCAGGAAGGAGCCACTGGAACTATACGACACCTGCTTTCGCAGTGTGTTGAATTAAGAGAGATTTATAGGAGTTATGGGCGCTTTGCGCACAAAGGAGATGGCCTCTCTGAAAATCAAATCTGCTCCAATGTAGTGCCACTTCGAGGGTACTGATAAATGCAGGGTATGATAATGATATAGTATGTTTGACAAAATTGATAAATGATTTATCATTGTAGCTACTGACAATTTGATCGATCGTTGGGACTAATGGCCCTTTCAAGTAGATTATGTAAAATTGTGTATCTTTTTGTGATGAAGAGTATGTATTATGACCCTTTTCAAGTTGTGTTAAAGGTTTGTTTAAACCAAATACACTTATACTTTTTTTAAAAAATAATGAATTTCTCTGTTTTCATTCTGGGGCTTAAATTGTGCGCTTTGCTGCGCTCGCATTACAAGATGTGTTTTCTCTTCCCACAGGATATACAGTTCCCTTCCCACAGGATATACAGAAGTGTTATCACCTCATTGCCTTCTAACACATCAGCCACTTGCTGACAAAGAAGGGCTTAGAGCTCTTCAGTGGGTATTTAGTGTTTAAGCTCCCTGCTAGCTGGCCGTCTCATGATAATCGGCGGCTAATAACCTTATCTTTGTCACCATTGTAATGTATGCACGCCACGGGTGCCCCAGACTGTTTCCGCTCTAAGCAGGATGCCCCCAACCATCATATTGAAATGGGCTCCCACACATCTTCAGCCGGGCCTGACCATGATGACAAAGTTATCATCATGTACCTGGGCAGGCAGGATTCCTCAGGATCATGGAGTCATGGGTAGATCCTTGGAACGGGGTGCAGCAATGGAGAATGCCAATGCTTACCTCAAAAGTCACCCACATGTTCATTACATGTGCTGCTGCTTGTAGATGGTCTCCTGACTTGCTCTTGATTAGGCATTATATCGGCCAACATAGTTGGGTACAATCCGAGGCAACCAGAACATTGGAGAAGCCAGTTTTGCTTTGGTGTTAAGATCAGCCTGGATGGTGGGTTGGTGATGAGCATGGCACGAAAGGGCATCCGACATCTGACTCAGAAGGTGGGCAGGCACGTGCCAGGCATTTCCACTATTTGTTAGAAGTTGTTTTCCATAAAAATGCAGTAGATCATTGGGGGTATGGCATTACGGATGTTTATATAGCCTTCAATCGTGCCCTCTAGCAACAGGAGGATAGCTATGAATGTGCATTTGTATCTACAATGACCTTCAGCACAATGGGCCTCCACCTCCTGTGCCACCTACGACCATCCTCCTGTAACTGCACCTGCCACAGCCAGTGATGTCACCAACTTGTCTGTATTGCACTCACCGATTCCAGCATGATGTTCCATGGAGTGATTCAACTCATAGTGGCCCTTTTATACACTTCCTGCAGATGATGGGCGGCACCTGCAACTGAAACATCATATCTTTCCCGGCAGTACCTCTACCTGTTGGGGAGTGGTACATTTTAAAGGTGTTTTGTAGGATATTCAGCTGTTGTTCCTACTCATAATATTGCAGTATGTTCTGCATATGGTGTTTCGGTAGTAATCTATGAGATAAACATTTTGCGTGCTACCTAATAGGGCTGGCCACGGCCGGCCGGGTGACCGCCCGGGGTGACATTTGCTCCCCACCATGCCAGCTTTGGGCACTCTTAAATGGTCTCCCCCGAGCTGGTGTGGTGGGAGAAGACGCGGCAGGTGCCCATTTGAAATCCAATGCGCCCACTCTCTGGGGCAGGGTGCATTTAATAACAACAGGGCACTGATGCTTTTGCATCAGCACATAATGAAACATTTTTGTTTTGCTGGCCAGGGTACTGCAACTGCTAAGGCTGGCACTGTACGTAATCATATAGTATGGTAAAAAATAGTGTCAGTCCCAATGTCACCTGTTTTACCGTTATTGCGTGACTCTCACACATGTATGGCCCCTGGGTGGCATAGTCGTAAGGCTTTACCAAGGAGCGGGACTCATAAACCCTGCAAGCAGTGGCACAACGGTCAATTGAACAGACCATGCTTTAACCCCCAAACACGAAATGTTGGGTTATGTTGAATTGACCCTGCTGATCTACTATAGAGAAAATAGTAGGACAGGATAGGGACAATACATGGTGGCTGCGGCTGCACAGTTGTCAAAGACACAGTAATTACGCATGTACAAATGTCATTGTTAGCACCTGCATTCGTAGGCATACATGTTTAGGCAATTGAAATTGTGATGGGGTGTTAGTACTTGCATTTTAGGGGAGTGATTAGAAGGATATGGGGGTAGGAGACAACTGCTTCTAATAGCAGTTCTTAGGGGTGCGGTTTCAGACATGGAAAGAGTTAACAGCTTGTAACATTGAAGCTGCACTAGAATAGTCTCATTAGAATGTGTAAATAAGTTAGATGTAGCCACACATGTACGAACTCCCCCCACCGCAGTCTTTTAGCCCCTCTCCCAACATTTGAAGGGTTAGCCCCCCAAAACATATTTTGCCTAGTTAAGCGCCTTACAACTGAACAATAAATAGTTGCATGCCTGCCTGCAAGCACCAAACAAATTGAATCCACAGCACAGATAAGCAAGAAAATATACTTGAGTTACTACACAGGGACAGATACTGTCTAAGTAGCTATCTTTTTCTACTCTGAAAAGTATGTATGAATGGTTCAATAATTTGCCACTTCCCGGAACCTCAAAACGAAAAAAGTTAGAAAAATCATTCAATATACAGTAGGCTCTAGAAGTTTCTCGGGGATTAAAATGTAGCGGGTTCATGTCTTCTTGGATAAAAAAAAAACGTTGTGCATATTCAAATGTCTGTTTGTGAGTTACATGTGACGGGACTTACGTGTTTGCAAATTTATGTTCATTTTGAGGTGATGTGTGCGCGGGTTTAGATTTAGAATAACATCACTCAAGACTTCTTATTTTTCCACCCTAATATATTCCAGATGTTGCATTCTTTCGCAACCATTTTCATGCCTATGAAGGGGTTATTCTGGTGGGGATAAATGCCATTCTATCCTCCCACTTAAAATTGTGGGGGGATTTGTCCCCCCTGTGACCCCTCCATGTCCTATGCCCATGACTTACGCTAGCCATCCCAGAAGGATACACGATTCTCAGACAAGACAGAGATGCCTCCCGAGGTGGTGGAATAGCTATCATATCCAGAGAGAGCTTATCACTGAGACTAGTAGCTCCACACGACCTGCAATCGTGCGAATCCCTCTCTATGAAGTTACCACTAAAGAACTCCCAACCCCTCACCATGCATATAGTGTACAGGCCATCGGGTCCCATTGGCACCTTTGAAGAGGATCTGCATAATCTAATTGATTGTAATCTCAAACCTACTTCCCAAGTACTGCTGCTTGGAGACCTTAATCTAGGCTTGAATTATCCTTCTGATATTCATGCTGTGCAAATAGCCAATGCCCTAAATGCATTAGGATTAACCCAAAAGGTGAACGCTCCCACCCACATTAAGGGTAGAACCCTGGACTGGGTTGCTGACTACAATTGCACGGCTACCATTACCTCTATCTCTCCCTTATCTTGGACAGACTATTTCCTCGTGTCCATGACACTCTCCACCACCAGACAAAAACTCATGGCTCCCCAAGAAGCGCCACCTTGCCTAACTAGACTAAAAAAGAATATAACAGTGGACAGAGTGATCCCTAATATTCTACCCACCCTAAATTCTCTGGCAGACAACCTGGACCCAAGTACGTTGGTACATGAATACAACAAGATCATGCTATCTACCTTGGACAAAGTCGCCCCTCTCAAACTGAGAGCTAGTAAACCTAAATTACATCTCAACAAGTGGTTCACTCTCCAGTTAAAAGACCTGCGACTATTAAAAAGAAAATACGAAACTGATTGGCGTCTTTGCCCTTCCCACGAAAACAAAAAGAAGCTAGCGTCCACTGCATCACATTACAAAAAAGAAATTTGCCAGGCTAAAAGAAACTCATACAATGAACGGATAGCTAAGTCCAACTCCAGTATGAAATAATTATTTTCAATCCTAAGAGAGCTTGAGTCCCCTATCTCGCCCCCTGATATCTGCCTTAAAGACAAGAATTGGTGCTCAGAGATACAACTAGCACTAACCAACAAAATCAACACCCTCCAAACCAAAATAAAAAACATAAAAGACTCTCTGGACTTATCTCTATCAACCAACCACCATTCCCCACCTAACACAAATATCTCCGATCCAAATACCACATTCCGTTTCACTAAAACTACTATCCTCGAGGTGGAAAAAACTATCCTCTCTCTCAAAACTTCTAACTGTAAAGGCGATATCTGCCCAGCGTATATCATAAAAGAGGCCGCGAGAGACCTCTCCCCTTTCATTTCCAAACTGATCAATGCCTCCTTTGCTTCCAGCACCATCCCAGCCAATCTGAAACAATCTTGGGTGCTTCCGCTTCTCAAGAAGCAAACCTTAGACCCACTTATCGCTACCAACTCGCCGCCCTATCAGAACAGTACCATTTCTTCTTAACATCTTGGATAAAATTGCTTACTTGCAGATCCAAAAACATCTCGAACAGCACAAACTCCTAGGGGTCCGTCAATCAGATTTCCGACCGCTACACGGGACGGAGACTGCACTGATAGACCTAAAGACACAAGTCGATGAGCTGAGAGACCAAGGTAAAACAGCATTACTAGTGTTACTTGATCTCTCAGCTGCATTTGACTTGGTTGATCATAAGGTCCTATGTAGGCACCTTGATACATCAGCCCACTTTTCTAGAGGCGCTGTTAAATGGATAGAATCCTTCTTGAGCGACAGAACCAGTAGAGTATTCCCACCATCTGCAGCTGCGGACCCTGCCCCCATCCTGTGCGGAGTCCCTCAGGATTCTTGTGTGTCCCCCACTCTCTACAATATATTCACCAAGCCACTGTTCGACCTTCTGGGTGTCACCTATACTAACTATGCAGATGACACTCAGATTCTCCTCCCGCTTTCAGAGGATCATGGCAAGGACCTTGCGCTGGTGAACAGAATTTATCTCATCATTCAGGCATGGATGGCCATTCACGGCCTATGCCTGAATGATGACAAGACAGAGCTGATAATCCTAGGCTCCCCTTCTAACATCTCCAAACTAGGACACGAATATGCCTCGTTCATCATTGACGGCAATAATACCATTGTCTCCAAGGAGGTAAAAACTCTTGGCTTCTACCTGGATGCTACGATGTCCTTTACCAAACAACTAAATTCTCTGGCCTCTACCACAGCCTATACCTGTAAGCTGATCAGAGCAGGCAAGCCCTTCCTTTCCAACGACAGTTGCCTTATACTGGCCAGAGCATTAGTTCTATCAAGATTAGATTATTGCAACACCCTATACAGCAGTGCTAATAAAACCATTATCCAAAAACTCCAAATATTACAAAACAATGCCATTAGAGCTGCACTAGGCATCAACAAAAGAGTGCATATCTCTGCCACTAGATGTCATCACAACTGGTTATCGACCCATAATAAAATACAACTAAAAATCGCCTCTTTGACACACAAAGCGCTACATAACGTGGCACCGAGCTACCTCACTGACAGAATATCCAGAAGAACTTCTATTAGACCATTTAGAACCATTAACACCAACTGTCTGGTAGTACCCAGGTTCAAATTGTCCAAGATTGGCGGCGTTAGCTTCCCTGTGAAAGCCGCCAAACTGTGGAACTCCCTGTCACACCAGCTGAGAGCCGACCTCCCCTGTTCTTTCTTCAGAAAGAACCTCATTATACACCTCAACCTGACTGAGAATTAGCTCGTCTTGAAACCTGGTACGTCAGCTTGACCTACCGCTAGACTGTAAATTGTGTATAGTTCCAACTACCTTGCTGTAAATTACTTAGCCTCTCTGTGCAATTTAAGTTCTGTATATTGTATCATATTGTATTATTTCAGATGTAAAGTCGACATTTTGTATTTGCCTGTATTTTTGTAACATATGTAAGCTTTGCATATCCGTCTGCGCCCTGCTACTCCTGGGTCGGGTGCGCTTTATAAATGCAATAAACAAACAAACAAACAAACAAACATGAAGCAGAAATGACGCACCCAGAAGAGATGCCAATGAAGAAAGAATATAGACCTTATAGAATCTGATGACAAAGTAGCGAAGTAAGCAACATTTCGGGACCGAAATGAAGATTGCACATGCGGAGAAGCACTGAAGAATATACAAAACCAGTTCACAAATGTGCAGTAACACAAGTAGACAAAGTAATCATGAGGCTGGCTACGTAGTGAATAGATTGCAGGTGGTGCCGCCAATATATATTTAATTATTTAATTATGTATTTTAATTCTTGTACCGCGCCACATGCCCGTAGGTCTCAGGGCGCACAGAAAACAAGACAGGACATACAACAAATGCAGGAACCAGTAATACCAGGAACACAGCGGCGAAAAAAGATTGCAAATTATTCCGGGCTGGGATTAAAAAAATGTGTTTTGATGGCTTTTTTGAATGAAAAAAGGTTGTTGATAAGACGAATGGAGGCAGGAAGAGAATTCCAAAGAATGGGTTCCTGAGCATCAAAACTAGTGCCTCCAAAGTGCACCAGTTTAACTCTTGGTTGAATAAATAGGAATGTCTAGAATCTGGATGTTGCACAATGAATTTTAGCAAACTAGGATCCCGTGAATGAAAGGGTTGCAAGTGTGGCTTAGTTGAATAAAATAGCTGACGGCGAAGGAAGATTCGAAAAAGCTTGCCTGGCCCAATGTCAAAAGTCGGGGCTGCCGAGAGCCTGGTTATCTACTCGAGAAGATACAGTGAACGTGAGAAGCGAGCTGAGCTCCTGTTTGAGGTGTAACGGAAAAACACTTGAAGTGCCAAGGTTTCTTCATTTAATAGTATTAAATACAATGAAGGAGCTTCAAACATGGTCTCGAGTAACATGGTCAGATGAAAATAGACTTTGGGGCAAGCTACACTGAGACCAGAAGATAAGGCCATGCATTCACTCCCTTTTATTCTCAGGCACAGTGAGCCCTTGCAAGGCCGAGTTCAAACGCATTAATTGAATGGCAAACCGCAGGAGTGATGATGAATGTCGGGCTAGTTGTGTGGGGAGGCATGACCAAAGCCAACCCACATGCACCTGGTGTACCAGCTTGCGTGCTGCTGGCAAGCAGAATATTCCAGAGGGGTACAAGCATGCCAAACAATTGTAGAGGGCCACATAGCAAGGAGCCCTATAGTTTGAGAAGCCAATAGAAGATTATGTATTAGTCTGACACGGAAGATGACTTGCACTTGGGGTGGGCTTAGTTGTCCACTTGACCTTAGAGACCCAATCACGATCCTCGCCCCTACAGAAAGTATACTTAGATGTTTCCTTTAAGCCTATCACATCCCCTAGTAGGTTTTCTTATTTTGCCACGTATTACGACGTCACTTATGATGACTTTTTGGTACAAAGTTGTGCTTTTTCATGTAAATCATTGAGAGACTTGAGCGAACATCCATTGATGTCCGTTGTACTCCCTGTTTTAGATAATTCTTTATAAAACAGCTGTGATTTTCCAAACTTCCTGAGTTGGTCTGATTATTGATGTATGAGTCAGATCTGCATCCCCATCCATCTCAGATACTGTTACCTCGTCTTAAAGGACCCTAATGAGTTCACCAACATCTGCATTCAGTCATATCAATGCAGTATAGCCTGGCATCCATGCCGGGGCACTGGGGCATGTTTAGCAAACACCAGCAAAGTTCTGGTGGGTTTATAAAACCTTGAAAAGAGCCCTTCCATCTTAAATGTGAAAGATGAATAAGCCATTTCACCAATTCACACATGCCACAGTGCCACCCAGTTGCCATCACTGGAGTTTTACCTCCAGTTCAGAGCTACAGGCACAATGCATTGTGGGGGTGTAAATTAGCTTAGATGCAATCTTTTGGCTCTAGAAAATAGCCTTTGTCTATAGGGCAGAGATATTTCATACATAGTGTTGCCATTCCAACACAGACAGCTCTGAAGAATGAAGACAACTGTATATGCATTTCACCCTTATTAGGGATCATCAGCGCAGTATAGTGGGACATGGTGCCCAGTCATTAATTCAAAAACAAAAGGATCTAATGCAAAAGAGTCAAAAGGACCGAAAAGAAGAAGACCAAATGCCTTTTTTGTTAATGTATTTATTTTTTTTGGTTTTGGTATAGGTGAAAATAATGTTTTTTGGGCAAAAAACAGGGGTTTTGGGGGGAAAAAAGTGCATTCGATTTTTTTTTACTGTCCTTTTGTTTCGAGAGTATTGTTATTTGAACCTTTGTATTCGAATCTTTGACCCTAAACCATGGGACATACTTGTGGTTGGAGCATTGTGGCAGGTTTAGCAAAACGAGCAATGTTATGGTATGATTCTAAAATAATTTTTTTATTTAACATGGAATGTGAAAGTAAAATAATCAATTTCTGTTAAATAATACATGCCACCACCACCACCCAGTAGCCATTATTGGAATGTCACTTCAAGTCCAAAGCAACAACAAGAATGCACTTTGTAAATTGTATTTTTCTTATAGAGCAGTGCATTTTTATACACAGCGCTACTAGCCCAAACAATGAGTTTTCAAGGATTCTGAAAAAGGCATAGTACTCAAACCTTGCTAGGGATCATCAATGCAGTAAATAGAGAGATCCTTGGGTTTGGAGCATTGGGGCATGTTAATCAAACAACAGCAAATGTATGGGGTGTTATATAAACTTTCGACAAAACACTTCCACCGGAAATGTGTAACTCGAATAAGCTATTTCAGATAAGTCACACATGCTGCAGCACAAGCCAATACCCATCACTGGAAGTTCGTTCACCTCTAGGTCAGAGCCACAGGAGCAATACATTGCAGGTATGCAAATCATCTGAAATGCAAGCTTTTCCAGAAAATTCCAAAGATTTAAGTTGCCCAGTATGTGAAGCTGATAGTGAACATCCTTCACTGTAGAATGTATTTGGAACCAAACTTATGCTTTCTTGACTACGTGAGTGGCTGTGCCCATCCGGGGGGAGGGGCAATTAGAAGGCATGCTGATTGTGTTTGTGCGCTTGAACGAAGCCTTTCACTCCAAGGAAGATGTTAATGGTACCAACCATTCACAGGCGTGAACTCTGCTTCCCTATCCAGGATTCACACCCAAGACACTAATCGCCTAACCGTGCAGCACTCTTCTTTGCTGTGGGTTGAAATCAAAGACATTAATCACACCAACAGACAGCGGCCTTCCCTGCCAGAGATTGGCACCACAGACACAAGTCGCATTACCATGCACCACGCTTTCCTGGTGTGGATTGGTACCCAAGACACTATAATGACATGGCCATGCAGCGCCCTTGCTTGCTTTTATTTTCAGCTTGCCTCGTTTCTCTATTTACTTATGCGAGATAATTGAGAAGCTCATAGAAGTTTCTTTGTCTGATATCACTGAGTTTTTTTTTTTTGGGCAATACCCACTTCCCTGTAAATATAATTCTAGTATAACTTTACATTAATACTTATAGGCTTAACCAAGGGTGCCATGCAGGGACGCCATTTCACCAAAATGCCAGTGGTAGCGGAAGTGACATCACACGACCCTTGACCCCTGATGACATCACAGGAAGTGAGGTAATTTAACCCCACCCCAAAGTGATATCACGGGCAGCGATGGAACACAACCTTTCACCCGTTGACAAAACAGGAAGTGGCATCATATAGCATTGTACACTACGAAAAATATGGTTACGATATCACTATAATGTGATGTATATTTCATATAAGAATGGATCGCCGTATGTATCGTTAAGATCCCATATTACCAAATGACTGTGAATGCAAGCAGACGTCCATGACCAAATGATAATGATGTGTTATTATATAGCACTTACGCTTAAGCGCTTTATATAGAAAAAATATACACCCAATATCACCCAACCTGTGTTGGTACTCATTTATCGACCTCAGAAGGATGAAAGGCTGAGTTGAGGCGTTTAAGAACAGACTAAATCAGTGACTCATCCCCTGAAGTGTGCCTGAAATAAACCTTTAATGAGTCTATTAATTATTGTATAGAATTCCAGAAAGACACATTATTTGGTATCCCTATTCGTTCTTATTTAGGGTCAGTGCTGAAAGTGTTAGACTTGTGGCACTCCTGTTCTTATTTTTCTTCTTTTTTTTAAGGGGCCTGAACAAGAAAGCCAGCCACTCCAGAAGTAAAGAGCCACATGGTGACATGGTGCTGGCCACAGCCCAGGAGCTTGCATTACAAAAACAAAATGAAAAAAAAAGAGATTTTTTTTTTCTAATTTTTTTTTAGAGGTCGCAAGGAGATCACAGAGGTCACAAGGGAGACCTCAGAGGTTGCAGTTCTCTGGCGACCTCTGGTGACCCCTAAAGGACATCCCTGGTGCCATGTGTACTCAAGCACTTCGTGTGGACACCTATGTGCCACCAGCAATAACCAGACATACTCCTTCTATCCTTGCCCTGGTGTGATGTCCGCAATACTTACAATTCACAGCGGTGACATCATGCCCGTGAATTACGGCGTATGGCATTGCACCAGCTCACTATTGCAGCCAAACGTAAAATTGTGCACGTTCCTGCTTTGGGGAAAACGTCCAAGCTTTGGCTGAAGTGTTAGACAAACGACTGCAATTTTAAAACCAGATGTTCTTCAGCATCTTCTCGTGACAGATGCAAGTATTGTTCTGAATACAAGAAACCACAAAGGCCGTATTTCAACCCCATAGAGCAACTTTCATACATTTCATAAGTCTAATACGGTGGATCATTGCTTCGCCTATTTGAAATGCCTGTCCATTTTTGAAAACCCGCAGAAAATAGGGGACACCTGCTAAGAAGGTATGGGTGGTGACTTCCTTCACTAACATGTCTGCAAAGCGAGAGGGATTGGAGGAGTACTGGAAAATGCTAGAAAATAATGAAATGTGGTTCAAAATGCAGAAAGGTGTAGAAACGGCTAGAACTCTGGCACTTCTATCTATACCATTCACATGACTAAGTCCACGTTTCTCCGCCCTTCGCCAATGTTCAACGCTGGCTTCTACAACTTGGAAAGTGCTCAAGTGTTTTCGAGCTAGGTTCAAGCTGTAATAGAGTGGCAGGGATATTATCCGTCTCCCTGTTTACATGCAAGAGGAACTGGGCCCTGGAAATCACCTGCCACAAGAACAGAAGACCCAGCCATAGGACAAAGTTCACTGTCTTTATGAACAATTAAAATTACAGGGACCACAACATGAACAATGCTAAATTCTCTAGGTGCTCTCTCTCTCCAGGTGCCTGTCATTCCAATTTGTTAACCAGTGACATCACAAAAATTAAGTTGCATTCCAAATACCTAACAGGGGAAGGGATTGGTTAGTGAGGCGAACTATATATGCATTCCATAAGGAATTACTATGATCATTGGGTAAGCCATATCTGGTGCCTCCTCCTGACACCACCTCTATGTGTCACAAATACAAAGTTATAGTTTAGAATAAAGGTGATTGGACGCTGCAAAATAGTGTAAGGTTATCGTGGAAGGTGGTTAGGAATTGGACAGAAACGGTCTTCTCAGCCTTGGAGGGACAGTTACTAGGCCAAGTGGAACTATGCAAGGTAGTAGAAACGACTCTGAAGCTTCTGCATGTTCCCAATAAGTTACAACTCCGATCTCCTAGGCCCTGAGACAGAACATTCAGATTAGAACCTGTATTAGTTTTGTAGCTTCCTGACAGTGATTTGATGGGAAGAGCCACCTCAGTCTGGCTCGAATGAATAGGCTCTATCTCATGGATTCAGGTCACGTGTGTAGGGACCACGAAATGGAGCTCGCTTGCTTGTAATTAAGAGGAATGTTGACTGCGTCACTCGCAGGTGTCCTATCTCTCCTGCTAACTTGAAACTTTCTTCCCTACATGTCCTTGGTGAGGCTGAGCACCATGTCCGCACTGGAAGCCTTGTCTGCATGCTTCAGTAGGATCAGCCTGTCAACCTTTGCCTGTGTTCTGAAGTTCATCTTTCTTTTCCCATTCACTCCAATGTACCTATGGCTTCCATATTTATTAGCATGGCCGCCCATGTTAGTTGCAATTAAGTGTCAGCAAGTCGTTCATATGTATTCTTAAGTGTCTCATGGTTTTCGCATAGCAAAAGGTGTGTGTCAGTCCTCTAATGATGTGTGCCATAAACATTTGCTCTGTGTATATCAGCAATAAACTAAATGTTGGCATAACTTTGTGCAGGGATGTCTGTGTGCTTCATGTCTAATGTATCTATGTTGTGATGTCAGTTGTGATGTTATCAGCATTCTTTGAGGTTGCAGTCAGTTGACCTGTTTGATCGATGACAACTGTATCTCTTCATAACTATCATCTGGGTATGGTCTGAATGGTTGTCTGAGTGAGTAGCACTTCTCACACCTGTGATACATTAATGATCAGGAGGAAGGGCCCAAAAGAGATGTACACCTCTTGTTTCTATGTCACTGGGCAGAGAGTGGAATGAGTGTAATGAGGGTCATGTTTGGGTCTCCCTCTTCAATTCCCACTCTGGTCAACAAGTCGACCACACTCCCTTGACGACCCTCTCTATTTACGTACTGCCTTGGGATCCACACCTTTGCCACTCCTCCCAGATGTCCATAGTACTTCACGTGCTCATCTAAACTCCAGGTCATACAGCAGCAATCTCCATCGGGTTTGCAATGTACCCATTTTTCCCAATAGTTGCGTGGATCTGTGGGGAAACCAGAACGCAGTACCTGGCGGGAACAGAGGGCGCTGCATCAAATGTGATTTCAACACACCAAGAGTCTGTGTCTCTCCATCAGTTTTCATCTTCACGTCCAGTAATATTTTCATCCCTATCGTCTTTTCAGTAGTCTTCTTGCACGGCTCTATAGCTACCCTTTTAACGTAGAAGGCAAATAATACTAGCACTAAGGCTGCTATCAGCGCCTTCAGTCCACTAGCCATCCATGATGGTATCCAGGAAAAGATGTATGTTAGACAGTCTTCGTCTTCTCCTGTTTGGGTTTGTCACCGCCTCCATTCTAGCATGCAGGTCTGATAATTGCATAATTGCCTCTGTTTATGTTCCATTCTCTCCATCATGGGAAGGCAGGTACGTACAGAAAGAAGGCCCAATCTTGGTGCAAATGCCGCCTTCCACAGCTGTAAGAATATCCAGGATGTATAAGTTCTTGAAATCATCAATCTGACAGCTCTCAACTCTTCTTTGATGATGATAAACCCCTTGACGGTCGAGTTTATCATCTGCAACAGTTCCCATCTGTTTATCTGGAGCCACTTGGTGTTCACATTGGCCTGAACTGCTGGAACCACTGATGAAAATAACATATTTGTGCTGCTGAATAATCTGTGTTCTGGTGGTATCGTGTTTAGTGTGTCTTCCATCTTAGATGACGCGTAGTTTTCTCTCTTTACTCTTGTCAGCTCTACAGATCTCTTCTTCCTTTGGTGTGTGTCCATTTTGGGAATTCCATCTACTTGTGCGTCTTTTCAAGGCACTAATGATGCTGGTGTGTTCAGCTGTACTAGAGAGCATATCCCTCCCCAATTTGGCGTCAGTTGCATGTATGCCTTGGATCCGCAGGCCCAGTAGTGATCCAATAGCACTGAAGTACTGACCCTCATGCCTGGTATCTTCGATATTCATTTGCATCCTTTATTCTCTCCAACCTACACTGGACCATCATTCTGGAAGCAAATGGAAGCATTCTCGAGCGGTATGATTGGCATGGGACCTGCTTTGTGTTCCACCCAGGTGACCAGTTTTGCACTAGCTGTCCACCTTTTGAGGGAATCATCATTTCCTTCTGCACCACTTCTACTGGAACTGTCAGGAATGTGTGTGCTTTGCACCCTACAATCCCTTCCTTCCATCCTTGTCCTGTGAATATCTGTCCATATACTAGTAACTGGGGTATTTCCCAACATCCTGGCATTCCTCCTGTCTTTGGGCATTGCAACTCTTTTTGTGTCACTATTCTGGCTTCTCCCTTGTTTGGGCTGTCAGGAATGTTCTCTATTGTCTTGTCAGGGCTCCAATAGTCATCTATCATTTCTTGAGTCTTGATTTAGCTGTCTTCATACGGGAACATCTTCTGCTACATCCATCTTAGCGTAGCCCATCTGCCTTGGAATCGGACTTGTGTTGTGCAGAGCGACAGATGGATGAGGCATTGTGCTCTGGCTGTTGGGATTTCTGTTGCTATGAATGTTTTGGAAGTACACATGGCATAGGAGATAAGAGAGCACACATAGCAGCTCTCATTTGTTGTCTCTTTCCCCACCTTGGTCTTGGGCTGGTACCACATGTTGTTAGACACGTGGGCCGAACCAGCTAGGTATGAATTTATATGTTCAAAATCTATATCTGTGCTTCACCTGAGTCTTTTTACTTCTCAGGCAGCATTGGTTACCCGCCCAGAAATGGCTTCAGTAAGAGCAGGAATAGGGGTTGTGTTAACAGGTGCCAAAGCATGTGCATGAGACAATAGAACCCTTTGTAGTGCGAAGAAGGTAAAGAAGTAGAGTCAACAGAAGGCAAAACATATCAACACAGTAGATCTTGTCACAGCTTCCATTTTCTGTAGTGCCGGATGTCTTTTATATTGTTCATAGAATTCATGAGACCATTTGAAAAAGTCTTTAAAATGCATCATTACTGTTTTGTTGTGTTAGTCAAGCTCTCCTGTTGTGCTACTGAGCCACTGCAGCAAAAAACAATCACTCACAAACAAGTTGCACCTTGGCACTACTGAGCAATGTGATGATAGGTGGGTTGCCTCGAGTTAATATGGGCTAAGTGTGTGCCACATAAAGAAGAAAAGCATAAAATAACACTTTAGGACATAGGTGTTCAAACTATGGTGCGTGCCCCCTTGGGGGAAGATTTTCCCTTTTTTTTCTTTTTAGGGACAAAAGAAAAAGCAGGGTTGGGGAGCCCTGGACAGGTGCAGCTGATCCATAATGGGTGAGTAGGCATCGACCCAGTGGCCCCCTCAGCTATTATGGAGGAGCCGAGGATCCTGCCCAGTGAAACACTGAACACTCTCTCAGCTGTTTTTTCCAGGTGAGGGGGTGCTCTTGGGCTAGCTTAACTGTTGAAGGGAGTTCCCCAGTTGCACAGGCTCAATGTGCCATTCAAGACGTGGGGTGATTTGCTTTGCCAGCCTTGCATAGCTCATTGGAAATGCTGGCTGGGGAACAGCATATCTGTATGTGCGAGGGGGCGCTCCTGTGCTTCCTCGCACATACAGACAGGGCAGGCTGAAGCTGGGCATTTCAGCATCCATACTCTGGCTTTGCTTCCCAATTCCTTTTCATGATGCAGGAGCTGGAGTGCTGGGGAGGAAACTTCAGGACTGGGGCAGAAGGTAAGTCTATGTTCATTTATTTTTTATTTATTTATGTGTATGGATGTGTGTATGCTTGTGTTATGAGTGAGTGTATGAAAATGGGTGCTTGTGTGAATGATAGAGTGTAAGCTGCGTGAATGCTGTGCGAATGTGTGTGTGTGTGTGTGTGTGTTTGTGTTGGTCTGCAGAGCTAATTTTGGTGAGTGGGGGGTGGGAGAGAGTTGTACAACAAAGGCATTGGGCCTCATTATAAGTATGCCAGTCCGGTAACAATGATTTCTTGATTTCTGCTTGTGGTGCCTTCCCACCCGCCAGTTCTGACCTGGCGGGGCGTACCGACACCCACGAGCATCGCATGTTGGAGGCACCGGCACCATTCACGAATGGTGCCAGTGCATCCGACCTCCACATTCCCATTGAGCCCTACAAGGCTCGAATGGGAATGGGGGAGCATTTTTTTCCGGCACCCGCGAATGACAATTACCGGGTCCGGCAAGGCCGTAATGACCCGGTAATTGCCCATTCGCGGCCGCCAGAAAAAAAATGATACTGCCGGCAGCTGTGCCAGTTTTACCGGGACGGCTACCGCCAGTATCGTAATGAGGCCCATTTTAAAAATGCCTTTGTTGCACAATCCCCCTGCCCACCTGCGAAAATCTGTTCCCTTTATGATGCACTGTGGAGGCAAGGGAACAGGTATAGTATTTCTTCTATCATAGATGTCCAGTAAAAATTATCATGCTTTCCCCCTATGCCCCCAAGCGTCTTGCATACTCACATAATCACTTTGATTGTGTGCGTGTGTTAGGTTCTATGAGGCCCAGGGGACAAGGGATGATATCTTTTTATTGGACATCTATCATAAATGTCCAGTAAAACATACCATGCCTGCCCCTAGATCCCCCAGGACCAAGTGCAAACTGTTTGGCTTTTTACCCAATGTTTTTTAAAAGTATGCTCTAAAATGCAACAATTGAACCAATTTTTTTAAACAAAACTTTCGGGTGGAGAACCCCCTGAACCCCCTTGATTGGCTCTGGCTCCCTCACTACGCTCGGTTGCCGTGACATTTCTCGGAGAAATAATTATGCCCGCCACTGGACCTGGGACTGTGCTGGGAGATGGTGGGGCAAGCCCAGGGACAGTGGCAGGAGCACGATGGGGGAGCCATCGCATACTGGTGGGAGCGGGATGGGGAGAGCCCAGGTTCATTGGTGGCAGCAGGGTGGGGAGAGCCCAGGGACTGGGTTAGGAGAGGAATGAGGGTGCCCAGATACCGTGATGGGAACAGGTGCGGGAGCTCAAACACTTTACTGGGAGTAGGGTGCAGTGACGGCGGGCAATAGTTCATAGCCATTTGGACTTAATGTCCATTTGGCATTTGTAGGGGGGCATTGGCTGTCCATATTTTGCTCAGAGGGGCCCAGACCATTTGTCATTTGTCCAGATGTGACTGTAAGTTTGGAAAAAGTGCTTCTCAAAGTTTGTTCAGGTATAGAATCATTAACCAAAATCAGTCCACACTTTCACGATGATTACCTAGTATGAGGAAAAGATAGTGTGCCTAGTCTAGCTTTTTATTTTGTTCTTGTCCAGCTCTAGTTGTCGACTGTGTCTTCTTCTTCTTGCATCAAATCATCTACGTATTGGGCAGAGGAGGTCTCACCTCCGCAGGACTTGACATCTCCAAGGTAATTCCATGCCTTATTCCCCACGCGTTTCACTGCTCTCTCAGTGGCTTGATCTAAAGAATGCAGGCCCTCAAACCTGTGCTTGTACCAGGACCGAACAGAATTGTGTAGATAAACCTGGTCCCCTGGGTAAAGAGGTGGTTGCTTGAGCAGTTCGACCTCCTCTGCAGGGACTGGAGCTTTTGAGAGATAAAAGAAGCACTAGCCATCATTGAATCAATATATTTGCGCATTTCATCACCTAAGACAGTGGCTGTACTCTGGGCATCTGTCAACTCTCTAGTGGGAGGAGCAAGTGTGAGTTGCATGCATTATCCTGTCACCACCTCATGAGGAGTTAAATGGTAGACGGATCCAGGTTGATTGCGCAATGCGAACAAGTCTAGGGGTAGGCAATGTAGCCATTCCTCCTTCAATGTTGCTTTTGTTTTGGTTATTTTTTTCCTTCAGCAAGCCATTGCAGCATTCATACATCTCATTTGCTTGTGGTTGATAAGCGCAGAAGAACTTATGCTTAATTACCAACAGGGCTGTGATGTGCTTGAAGGTTTCATTTACAAAATGGGGGCCATTGTCTGAACACAGGACCTCGCACACCCCCCTCATCGTGGGGTCACCTATCTGATGAAGAATTTTGCCACACTGCAGGCCTCGCGGGCGAGCATGAACCAACTTGGATCCAGCGAGAAAAAGGGCATACCACTACGATCATCTAGCAGTACCGTTGGCAAACTTGGATCATATACACATAATCTACATGGAGAGGTTAAAAGGGTCTAATTTGTGGTGTTGCTCCTCGCACTACGTGCCTTGTGTGACCTGCATTGTATTGTTTACATACTATGCAATTATCCATAAATGTGGTTATATATTCTGTCAGATTGGGACACAACATGTCGCCACATGCCCTCTTTACCCATAACTCCTTTTCTTCTAGTGGTGCTCTCCCCTGAAACTCTACTATTTGGGTAACGGGCAATGAACTATGCCCTTCTCTCAGTATCATGTTATTCATGCATATGCAAGTGTTAGATGGGGTATCAAACTCATTTATTTCTGTAAAGTATGCTGCTCATTTTGCCTCTGTGTCTGTGGCTTCGTTGCCACAGGAGATCAATTCCTCCCCCCTCGTGTGTGCTATTGCTGATGGGAGTTGCAGCGCATCTATGAGTCTGGCCAATAGGGGTGTATGCTGTACTGGTGTGCCGTCAGCATGTCAAAAGCCCCTCCTCCTCCACTGCGACAGTCCGGCATGTACTGTGGACATCACGTTGGCAGAATCGGAATATACAGTGCTCCTTGCTCATGCACTTCTAAAGCCATTATAAGAGCTACTAATTCTACCACGTGCACTGATGTGAAGGCAATCTCATGCTTGCTACTACTTTAACTGTCCCGCTTGGCTTTATTTTCACTACTGCCATCCCAGTATGCCTCTCTCCTGCCGTCTGATCTATAATTGAAGACCCGTCAATAAAGAGTACTACCCCTCCTTCGAGAGCATTCTCTCCTGCTCTGGGAATGTCATCATAATGTTCTGTATACGTAGTACAGTCGTGACAATAGTCTGCCTCCTCTACTGTTCAGCTATGAACGTCGCTGGGTTTACAATTCTGCACCTCACTATTTTTATCACCGAATTCAAGATGATCACCTCATATCCGGATGCACTCTGTGCTCTTGGGCTTTTCAAGCGTAGCGAAAAGGGCATGCTCCACGTAAAGCATGGTACTACTCCCCATTGTGTTATTCATAAACTTCTCCACTGAAAATGGGTCCAATCACCGGGTCCAAATGCCCACTAAAATAGGCCATTAGTTTGTACCTTAAGGGCGTCTTCTGGGTGAGCAACGCTTTCATCCCCATTCCATTGGAGTGTGAAAACAAATAGAATTCCTCACTGTAATTGTCAATCCCTAACACTGAGACTGTGCATATCGCCCTTTTCAATTCCATGAATGTTTTAGTCAACTCTTATGTCCATGTCAGGTTACTGTCCCCTCTCTGGGCATCCCATAGCCCACTTAAATGGGGTCTCGTGTATGTGCGATAGTAGAACACCCAGGTCCTGCAATAATTACAGAGACCTATGAATTTTTGCATCTCTCTTACCGTGTGTGGCAGCAGCGTTCTAAGGATCGCCTCTACTTTTTCTGGGGTTACCTTCCTACCTTCCTGTGATATTAACTGTCCAATTTACAACACCTCACTTTGGCAATACTGTAACTTCGTTTTGTCCATATTGTAACCCTTTTCTGCTAACACTGTCTGCAACTGCTCTGAGTTTTGTTGACACTGTTTTTCTGATTTGCTGCAAACCAAGATATCGTCTACATCCTGAATAACTGTGCTTTCCAAATGAATGTTCCCTAAATCCATCTGGATGACCCTATTGGATATAGAGGATGATTGAGAGTAACCCCGAGGTAACCTTGTGTGTTTCCACTTGTTTTATTTCTATATACAAAGGATGTCAGGTCCTGTGACTCCTTGTGAAGTGGTATAGAGAGGAAAGTGTTCTTCAAATCTATTACTGTGAAATGTGTAGCTTCTGGCGGAATGCTGCATAGTATTATCACTGGATTGGGAACTAACAGGAAACTGCTTCAACAATGTGGTTCAGAGGACACAGGTCCTGAATAAAATGCCATGATCCCCTTGTCGCCTTCTTCACCAGGTACACAGCCGTGTTACACTGCGATTCCGAAGGTAGCAGAATCCCTTGCTGCACTAACGTGGAAATTGTCTCACAAATGCCTTTGTCTGCCTACCTGGACAAAGGATATTGTTTTGCCCTAGGTAAGATAGCCCCTAGTCTGAGCTTTATTTTAACAGCTCCTACTCCCTTTAGCAGGCCAACATCATATGGGCTGTTGGTCCATAAAACACTCGGTACCCGCGCTATGTCCTCTTCGAGAAATGGCGGTGCTGCCTTTTTCAGTAAAGCCATTCTCTGTGGTACTTCCCTATAATGAATCTTCACCCAATAGGTAATGCTCCTAAAAAGCACTGCCTTAAGGTCCAAATAGTTGTCTTGGAACAGTTCTTCGTCTGTCAAGTCAGTAAGTCTATGCTCTTCTCCTACCACGATTAATGTTCACGATGCCCATCCTGTGTCATCAGTCCCATGCAGTACTACCCTCTCGTCCCTCACTATAGCCTTCTCGAGTTCTACTTGTCCTTCCCTCTTGTCTAAGGGGGCCACTGTTCTGAACAAAAATACATTGATTATACAAAGCAGTTTACCCTGTATCCCTGAAAATCATGCTAACAGTATTTCCAAGCCATATTTGAGCAACTCAGGGTTCACTGGCACCCCCCTCTATACAGTCTTCCCACAATATGCCTGGATGAGTTCTTGCACGTTCATGTAGTGAATTCCTTGAGTCGAGCATACTGCCCCCTGATCGGTGAATGAAATGGTCATGTTAAGTCACTTCATAATTTCCCTACCCATGTTGTTAACTGGAGTCTGTCTGGAATATAACAATGGTATGATCAGGTCATGTTCCCCTATGGAAATCGGATGCTCGTCAGTGAAAAGAACCAAGTCTGTAGTCCCAGAGAATCCATGCACATTCCTGGTAATGCCTGACATTGGCTGTCTCCCTTCCCTAATACAAGATCTGGTCGCCCCCGCATCTACAAGAAAAGAGAATGTTGTGTCACCTATGGTAACACCTCCACATGGTTCCTCATTAGGGTTGGTTGTAACGGATAAGATTGAACACATCAGGTCTGTCTGTGGGCTGTCCTATTGTGGGTATAGGGTGATCCCTGTCCCTGTAAAGGGGTTACCTCCCACCACGGTCGCTCCCCCTAGTTTTCATATGGGATTCTGCATCATAGAGTCTGTGGGCCTTATTATGAGTCAGGCGTTAAGGGGTTAACGGCGCCGTAAACGGCGCCAACTCTTAACGCCTCATTACAAGGTCCCTTAGCGCCATGGTGATTTTAACGCCTGCTTTTTGCAGGTGTTAAAATCCATGGCGCTAAGGGACCATGGTGCTAATTACGCCACCGTAATTTACGGTGGCGTAATTAGTGCCTTCCCCACTCCCATTATGCCCTATGGGGCAAAAATGGGAATGGGGAAGGGTAAAATGGGAAATGGGGATTTACCGCCTCACTCACCTTGGAATGGGGCGGTAAATCCGCCATCCACCATGGTGTAAACATAGTTTACACCATGGTGGTAAGGGTACGACCCAGGCGGTAACTTACCGCCTGGGTCGTAATGAGGCCCTGTGTGTCTCGTGGCTACAAAATTCTGCTGTGCTAGTGCTTGCTGTGCTGGTTGAAGTGACTTTGTGTACTCCTGTATCTGCAGTGTGTATATCATGGGTGGGTGTGACTGTACTGGCGTACCATGTTTTGGCGCCAGTTTCAGCGCATATGTCTAGATCTGTGTGTGATCAAGGGCACAATAGTCTAGTTGCTCCACCTGATACACTGGCCAGTATGTCATCCCCCCATTTTGCTGTATTCCACCCCTGCTTCTGAACAACAGTGATATGTGAGCTATTCTACTGCATGTTCAGCATTGTGGTGGACCCCCCATTAATCTCTGTTGTCCTGCGTTAAACCTGTCTCCACCCTGCTGCATTGGGTGTCCAAATCCTCTTCCGTGGGGCATTCCTCCCCTTCCTCGTGGCCAGTAATTGGCATCTCCTCTTCCAGCAAAACCTCCCCCTGCCACCTGGTATCGATTTTGCACATTCTGAGAAACTACTCCCTCTCCGCTCATCAACATCACCCCTTCCATTGTTTACTTTGATAGCTTCTTCTGCACTCATTTTGTTTCCTCCTGCTTCCTCTCCTCACATTTCTTTCTCGCGTTCTCCGGCATTAGTCTGTAATAATGTACTATAGTCAGCTGAATTTCTGACCATGGCTTCGCTTCCATCCCCTCTAATTTCTTCAGTTGCTTCTGTACCTGATCTGGTAACCCTTGGATTAATATGCAGTAAAATATCTCACTGTTTTATGACATGGCTCTCTCGGCTCAATAACTCCAGTGTTTGTGTAGCTCCTGAATATATTGAATAGGGTCTTCATCTTCACGCATTTTGCTTGCCTTAATCGCGCTTATGTCAGATGTTTCTGGGTACTGTACTCTCAGAGCTTCCCATACGGCTGCTCTGCAGTTACTGAACGGTGCGCCATCATGCACTGTCTTCTGTGCTGCCACTTTGTGATACCATGCCCATTTCCAAATGTTGTCCGCTATAAATAGCTCAGAGCAAGCTCTCTATGTCATCCACTGCCGGGTTTCGTCCCTGCTGTCAACCTCTCTAGCTCATATATCCATTACCCCACTCCTGCAGTCACTGGGGGCAACTTGCACCTCAAATGTTCCTTGTCCATCTGTTGCCATGCTATACATTGTGGCCGCCTGCCACCCTTCTCTAGCAACTGAAACAGTGTCAATTGCACTCCTCTGTCAAGTCTTTGGTAGCTGTGAATGCTCTCACCATGCTCGCTCTTTTCCTTCCTGGTAAGGCTCTGAGCCTCTGTGCATATGGAGTAAATTTGTCTGCACTATGCGATCTATATTTGCGACGCTCATGGCGTCATTCGGTTTGTCCATTATTTTTTCTCAGTGTCTTCCTCTCCTCCCCCCAGTGTGTCTCTTTCAGGTCTTATTTCACTCGAGGGGTGGCAAGGTCTCCTCCCTTCATCATCACTTTCCCCTAGGTCTTCATCTCGCCCCATAGTCCTAATACTGTCATTGCTGTCCTCTCCTCCCTCGTCTTCAAAATTGAGTCTCCTTAACATGCGTTTACCCTGTCGTTTCCCGGTCAACTTGTCCAATGAATTGCTTTCTCCCCTCAATGGAGACACTGCAATACTCCTGCTTGTCCTCGTGGCTGAGGAGCTATCCCTCCTGCTCCTATACAGTATTCCCACTCTACTTCACATCCCCTCTTCCTCATCATCATTTAGACCTCTCTGTCCCGTAATAATATCTGCTACCTCCCTGTGGCGTCTCTCTAGACTTCTGTCTCTTTCCCGTGCATGTCTCCTATCCCTATTTTCTTCCTCTCTGCATCAACGCTCTTTAACAAGTCTTTAAATTTCCAACTTCCTTTCCTCGCTCTTCACTTGCAATTGCTTCTATTTTTCTTCCTCCGCTGTCCTCGTCGCCTTTTCCTCTATCTTCTTCTGCCTTTTCCTTTCGCTGTCCTCCCTTTCCTTTTTTTATGCCTTTTTCCTTTTCTCTTTTCAGCCACTCTTGTTCCTCTTTCTCTGCCACTCATTTTCCTCTTTCTCTTCCCTTTACTTCCTCCATTATTTCTGCCCATCCTCTGTCCTTTTCTTCCATCGCCTTATGTTTCGGAGCTCCCGCTCCTATATCTTTATGCTTGTCTTCAGCCCTTCGATCCAGTTGGAGCAATATTTGTCCCTCTACCCACTCGTTTGTCGGGACTGTCACTTCATTATCCTCACTACGTCCGCTATCCCATTGTCATTTCCCCTCAGTTACGCTTGCAGGTCACTGCGCTCCTTGAATTAATCATTACTAGCCTCTATTCCCCTCTGTGCCTGCTTCGCACCACTAAGTGTGTCCCTGCCGCTTTACGCAGGTGGTGCATCGCATTGTCTCGGGAGGATAGCTCAGGGGCAACGCGCTCACCTTGGAAGCAAGACGACGCAGAGCAACACAGGTTTGATCGCCGGGTCTGCACTTGGAAACCTCTAGGTATTAAGCACATTATAAATAACCAATTATGATCATAATTGCACACCCATCACCCGGCATGCATAAAAAGGGTTGGTATATCCCGCTGCTGCTTTTAATTCCTTGAAGGAGTAAAATTCCTATGTTTCTCTTGTGGGATCTGCGGTTCCCTTTCGCTTTGACAATAGTACCCAGTCAAAATGAATAGTATATAATACTGTTAATCATCTGTGATGTCATAAAACAGAAAACCAAATAAGACGGCAAGCTGCCCCCTCACCCAGGATATTGTGCCATGGAATGTAAAATTCTGCAGCACAAAAATAAAATGTTGTGGCTCACATTTGTATTTTTTAGCATTTTCATCACTTTTTATCACTGAAAAGCAATCAGCAGTGATCCCCGTAATGATAAAGGTGTTGATGGGGGCAGTAGTGCCCCTCTAGGTTTCTGTTCTTTCTGGGATAAAACGGTGCTCTCTGTTGCGTCTGGAGAATGCCTGGGCCTTCCTTTCCAATATTTTCGGAATGATGATGTTTTTTGGAATCTTGATACGGACAGAGAAAATGTCAATGTCCATGGGGATGCACCCGATTAGGCCTGCCAATAACTCATTAACTCCCATTTGATTGGTGCGGTCTACCACAAATGCTGAGTCCCTGAAAATATTACACGCTCAGGGTGTGAGAAGGTGAATACTGGCACAGTGTAAAAAGGGTGCAATTTAGTGCATAGAATCCTGTGTTTGCCGGGACACACTTGTTCAGTTCAGGTACCTTTCTTGGCTATATAGGTTGCCAGAAACCAGTTTGACCATTCCTCACCATTGATCTCACAATAACCGGAAGCTGCCACCACTTCCACAAGGAGTGGATACAAGAGGTGGGATGCTCAGGGAAAGGTAACATCACTAGCTATGCCATACACCTTTGTGTCTGTTTTATCATTGGTGTGCCATTGGATCAATCCTTCACATTTTCCTTCAATCAAAAAACAAATGTGTAGCACAATACAGTGTTAGATGGCTTACCTGGTTGGGCTTGGACCACTGCATGTCTTTCATGAGAAGGCCATGCCATGTGCAGTGCAGTGGTGGTGTGTTGCATCGTAGAAGAAGCAGATTTATGCACATCAGTTGTAGTTGCAGATAGCATTTTCTGGTATGTTTCATCGATACCCAATTAAGAAGTGCGTAACAACCTGTGGGATCTTGTGCCTCTGTGTACTTGTCCCCAGTAGTAATAGATCCTAAGACAAACCATACCCCACAAAACCAGGTTCCACCATCTTCACAGTTCCCACCCTGCCAGGCTGCAACTCAGCACTTCTTCCCCCAAGGCCCACTGTCCTGTACGGCCGACATTATTATATTGTTCATATCCCAAGTGTGTCTTGTAAAGATTGGTCTTGAGTTTGGGGTTATATAGCTAGTTAAATGTAAGTATATATAGTTATATAGTTAAATGTAAGAGCCAGTCAAAAGTATACAAGGAGGGTGCTAGCCATTTGCACAGGATGGACCTTCTTCTCGAGCTGCTGTTTTCTTGTAATACTCACATGAATCCGTGTGGACAATCTTTGGCATTTCACTGCTGTGTTTACTGATTAAAGGTCCCTGATGGGGTCCCTTTCTCCTCATTGCTAATGCAGTCTTTTGCTGGTGAACTGTGACCAAGGTCTAGCCCCCCATGGCACACCTGATCCAGCTTTTTTGGAAGTGCTTCCTTCCCCTGTGAATTGATTGACCTGACACACTTGATCAGAGCTTTGCAGCAATTAAGCAGTACATCATCATTTAAGTGCCCATTTGTGTCGGTTACAGCTTGTGCTGTAGATGGAAGGTGTATCGGTGCCTCCATAGGGATCCCATGTAGTCTCAGTTCTGTTTTTCTATTCCACTGGCCTTGCAAATTGATTAAAGCTAGAGGCAATGCAGCTGGATATTTCGCATTCATTTCAATTCAAAGCTTTGCTAGTCAATTTTTCAATGCACTGTTCTGGTGTTCTTTGATCCATGCGGACTGGCAGTGCTGTAGACAGGGGTTTCTCTGTATTATTATTTTTTAATTATATATTGTCAGGGCCAGGGACATGGCCCAGGTCAGAAAGTGGGGCAACACATAAAACCACTATGTGTGCCTCGAATGCTATTCATGCTACCACCTGTGTTAACCGATGCCTTTCAGTGCTGTTTTTGTCCAGTGTTCTTTGTCTTCTCTACAGGACTACAGATCCCAGAATATACCTGGGTGCCACCAAGAAAACCCTGACCAAACCCTGGGGCACAGAATCAAGAACAGCCAGGGAATGGATTTAAATTCCTCTTGTCAAACAGATGAGACACCAAACACCCGACCTACCAGCCCCAAGATGCGAATGGTGGAGAAGCAGAAAAGGAACAGGGATTGCAAAGAGACTGCAGAGTTACAGCAGAGGTGTTGAAATCCTCCCAAAACCGAATGTGAAACCAAACTCACCAGCACAGGAGTAAAATCACAAGAAAAACTAAATTCAAGATACCATAGCAAGCAGAGTGACCATTAGTGGCTGTGAACAAAACCATGCTGGAAAATGCGGGACTCTGAGGGTTTTTTAAAGCTTTTCAGCACTGTGGCCCAACTTCTGTGGAAAAATCTGCAACAAATTGGCCATTACAATCAGGTGAGTGCTGGAGCCAATGGAGGGGGATACAGGCAGAGGCACATAAATGTAACATAATCGAATAATGTAAAGCAGAAACATTGAGGGGGTAATTCATAGAATCCAGCGCACAAGTGGCTCACGCGGCTGGCGCACAGTGTGCGCGTGCGAATCCCTGCGCCAGCCGCGTGCGCTAAAATCCAATTCCGCGCACAGCGTATTCATGGATTCCAGCCACCAAAACCAGCCGTGGCGCACAGTGGCGCAGCGACCCTGCAGCAGCGCCAGTTACGCCCCCAAGAACGCCTCTCGCGCAGGGAAAACCCATCAATATACCCAATCCAGCGCAAAGGACTGCGCTAACCCTGTACCAGCACAGCAAGCGGGCTACGTGTATCACTGGGGTGCGCGGGATGTACCTCACGCGATTCCATCAGGGTACGTGTATTTCGGGGTGCGCGTGAAGTTCCACACGCGATATCAGCAGGGTACGTGTATTTCAGGGTGCATGGGAAGTTACACACGCGATTTCCGCAGGGTACGTGTATTTCAGGGGTGCGCGTGAAGTTCCACACGCGATATCAGCAGGGTACGTGTATTTCAGGGTGCAGGGGAAGTTCCACACGCGATTCCATCAGGGTATGTGTACTTCAGGGGTGCACGGGAATTTCCACACGCGATTGGGCCCGTGCGAGCAGGGTACGCGTATCTCAGGGGTGCGCGGGAAGATCCGCACGCGATTCCATCAGGGTACGTGTATTTCAGGGTGCGGGGGAAGTCTCACACGTGAAATCAGCAGGGTACGTGTATTCCAGGGGTGCGCGGGAAGTTCCACACGCGATTCCATCAGGGTACGTGTATTTCGGGGTGCGCGTGAAGTTCCACACGCGATATCAGCAGGGTACGTGTATTTCAGGGTGCAGGGGAAGTTACACACGCGATTACAGCAGGGTATGTGTATTCCAGGGGTGCGCGTGAAGTTCCACACGCGATTTCAGCAGGGTACGTGTATTTCAGGGGTGCGCGGGGAGCACCACACGTGAATTGCACGTGTGGGTCCTCCCAGGTGTTCCCTCTACACCCTCCACGGCCCCTGCAGGTGGCTCACACCACAGAGGCCTAACCTGCACATGTCCTGCAGGCACCCCATCCACCATGGCCATGCCCCCCAGCCAAACCACATGTCAACTTGCACTACTGCCCACCAACGCATGTCCCCCTGCACCCCCAGCCACCAGGGGCACCCTCCACAGGCCCCCACCCATGTCTCCCAGCACCCCCACCCCCCAGCAGTGCAGGGGCACCCACCACCAGGCCCCCACCCATGTCTCCCACCAACCCCACCCCCAGCCACCAGGGGCAGCCTCCACCAGGCCCCCACCCATGTCTCCCAGCACCCCCACCCCCCAGCCACCAGGGGCAGCCTCCACCAGGCCCCCACCCATGTCTCCCAGCACCCCCACCCCCCAGCACTGTGGGGCACCTGCCAGCAGGCCCCCACCCATGTCCAACTCATGTTCCACACCCCCCCCACCCCCCAGCACTGTGGGGCACCTGCCAGCAGGCCCCCACCCATGTCTCCCAGCACCCCCACCCCCCAGCACTGTGGGGCACCTGCCAGCAGGCCCCCACCCATGTCTCCCAGCACCCCCACCCCCCAGCACTGTGGGGCACCTGCCAGCAGGCCCCCACCCATGTCCAACTCATGTTCCCCACCCCCCACCCCCCAGCACTGTGGGGCACCTGCCAGCAGGCCCCCACCCATGTCCAACTCATGTTCCCCACCGCCCCCACCCCCCAGCACTGTGGGGCACCTGCCAGCAGGCCCCCACCTATGTCCAACTCATGTTCCCCACCACCCCCACCCCCCAGCACTGTGGGACACCTGCCACCAGGCCCCCACCCATGTCCAACTCATGTTCCCCACCACCCCCACCCCCCAGCACTGTGGGGCACCTGCCACCAGGCCCCCACCCATGTCTCCCACCACCCCCACCCCCCAGTCACCAGGGGCAGCCTCCACCAGGCCCCCACTCATGTCCCCCTGCACCCCCACCCCCTAGCATCCAGGGGCAGCCTCCACCAGGCCCCCACTCATGTCTCCCACCACCCCCACCCCCCAGCAGTGCAGGGGCAGCCTCCACCAGGCCCCCACTCATGTCCCCCTGCACCCAGGTCCTCACAATCCCCAATCATGTGCTTTATGGTCAGCCTCCACAACCAAAAGGCCCTCCCAAGTAACCCATTCACCCACATGGAAATGGAAATTACATGTTACACCCCCAATGTTCATAAAGCAAATTAACCCATGTCCGTCACACACAATGGTTGCAAATGAATGGGAAAACACCCAACATGACATGCATGAAACCAATGAGATGATACCACACAGTGAAGTATGAAAACAAAATTGTATTAAAAAAAATTGAATGCAAATGAAATGAAACAAACTACAATGGCAATGAAAAAAAGATAAGCTGCATGTCCGTCCAAAAAAATCAAAACTACAAATCCAAATCCAAAAAAATGTTGTTCAAAGTCACATTAAAAATGAAATCAATCCGAGAGATAAAAATAAATGCAAAGACCATTGCTCCATGGAGAATAAATCAAAAATAAAAAAATAAAACAATCCAATGAAGAACTATGTACAAAACATCCTAGGGTCCATGAGCCCAACTGAACAAAGGAAACCTACAAAAAACCCTAACTAAAATGCAACTATATACAAAAAGTGGAGCAGTGTCCGTCGACTCCAAATCATAATAATAAAGAAAGGAAACCTAAAACTAAAGAACTATATACAAAGGCGGCGGGCTAGTCCAGCGGCTCACTCCGTGGTGTTACGGGCCAGGGCATCATCAAACTCCTTGTCTATGTCCCGGAGGCGGTCCTGTTCCATGGCCCCGAGGGTTCGCAGGGACGACGCCATCTGCTCCTCCAACCCCCTGCGGATTGCCTCGAGGCACTCAGCCCGCCTCAGGGCCCTCCGCATGGAGTTCTCCGCCCTGACCATCGTGAGCCGCGCCTCTTCCGCCCGCCGCCGCTCCGCACCTATCTGCTGGCCCAACCGCAGCCTCACGGAATACACTTCCTGTCCTGGGTCCTCCTGCCCTCCGCCCGATGCCTGCCCCTCCGATGTTGATGGCCCCGAGCCATGGTGCCTCCCACGTTGACTCTGCTGCTGCCTCCGACGCAACTGCCTCTGCCAGCACGACGGCATCCAGGCTGATGGAATCCACCGACGCCGTCGTGCACGTGCCCTGCCTGATGATGCCGGCACATCCTCCATCTGCTGGGGTACAGTTGCTGTGGTGTCCACCCCTGCTGGACCTCCGACTCCCGACTGTGGCAGGGATGGGATCCCCACCGAGCTGGCTGCATTGTTCAGGGCAGGTCCACAGGGGGCCCTGGTGGCATCTGGGCCAGAAGACGGCAAGGAGAACGACTGGCGTATAGTCTCCACAGAGGAGGAGAGGGCCGCCAGATTGGCCGACACATGCAGGAAACCCCCGAACATAGACGATCCCAATTGGGCCACATCGGCACAGTGCTCTTCGTGATGACGTGCGTGCTCCTCCTGGGAAGCACGCACGGCATCACGAATCACAGCCGTGCGCATCGCGACCCCAATCAGGACCTTCTTCTTACGGCCAGGGGTCCCCTCGTCCGCAGGTGGAGGGGAGTCAGATGACATGGACATCCCCTCTACCAGCGGACGGGCCTGGGACGGGGCATCCCTGCTGGTGCATGGTGGTGCACCCACAGGGTCAGGGACAGCGACATGCACAGGCCCCTCCACGGTGACCTGTGCTGCCTCCTGCCCCTGCCCCTGGACTGCACCACTTGCACCAGCAGGGATGCCCCCACCAGGCCCCATGTGCGCCTCAGTGGCGGCCTCCTCCTCCTCTGTGGAAACCACCAACCTGGATGGCTCCTCACCGTCTTCCGCCGTAGCAGGCCCCTGTGGGGGCATCCCCGCCGCCTTGCTCCACAGTGCCGTCTCCGCCCTCATCTTCACTAGCCGCTGCGTAGAGGGAGACATAGAACACAAGCATCAGGGTACTGTACAATGGTACCCTAGACAGGAAGCAATAGCAGATGATTGCCACTGTCAAAGTACACTTCCATCATGTCCCTCCACAACACATGTGTCAGTCCAGGCAAAACACACACAGTGACAGTCATGGTGCATGCCATGGACATTTCCATACAACATACAATGTAATGGAACTCACATGCATCATGGGTCATGCCTATCACATGCACACACTTCACCTCAGTCACATCCATCTGGCCCCGTACACCCCAATCACAGTGGATACAAGGATGACTAGGCTGCATCAGTAAATCTGTACATTGTCACAGACATGTGTCATGCATCCATGGCATTCACAAGTCACAGACACGCAGGTCAGGCACACAGATATGCATACCATATATGTACCTGGCATCAGCACCCATCCCTCACCCCCACCCATGTCCAGGAACAGAGACTGCCATGCTCTCATGTGTACAATCTGCATAGGGCTCCCCATGTCGCATTTAACACATGCAACAACCGTGCGGTTCACACATTACTGGTCGCACATGCATTACCATGATGTCCCTGCACACATACATGCGTACATGGCCTATGTCACACATACAGGCAAGTATCAGACAACCAGCACACTGCAACATGCCCTGTCTCACACAGCAATGCTTGGCCACTTACCGCTCAACTCCAGACGGGTCTCCCTCTCAAGGACCTGGGCGTGGAGCGCTGGGTGTACGCGTTCCAGGACCCTCATCTGGATGGAACTCATACGGCCTCGGCCCCCCTCCACGAGGCGCCGGGTCTTTATGAGGGTCCTGGACCTCAAGTCCTCCCAGCGCTTCTTGACCTTCTGGATGGTGCGGGTTGCCACCCCCTCCGCGTTGATGGCAACCACACAGTCGGCCCAGATCCTCTCCCGTCCTTCCTTGTTGGCGCGGGACGATCCGAAGAGGGCATCATACTGCCCCAGGACTTGCTCCACCAGGACACCAACTTCGGTGGCAGTGAAGCTGGTGCCCCTCTGCCCCTCTGGCCGGGGGTTGCCACTGGTGCCAGATGTTGATGTGCCCGACATGGCAACCCCAGGGGCAGGAGTGGGTGGGCAACTGGGTCCTGGGGCTGGGCTGTGGAGCGATGTTATCCGAGTCGGGAGTCTTCTGTTCCAGCAGGGGTGGACACAGCAACTGGACCCCTGCAGATGGCTGATGTGCAGGCACCAAATGGCAGGGCACGGTGGCAGCAGGCAGGCAGGCAGGCAGGCAGGCAGCAGCAGATGGCACCTGGGAGGCTGCTCGGGGCACTGGGGGGCAGTAATTCGGCCTTCTGGGCAGGAGTGTGGTCTTCGGTGTGTTTTCGCGTGGCCAGCTTGATACGGAGTGATTTGGCACGTGAAAATCCTGCACGTTAGCGTGATATTCGAGTAATGGCCCTTAGCGTCTGTGACGTCTCGCGCATGGGCGTTGCCCTGGCAGGGCTTGCAGATCCTGCGTGCCTTTGAACTGCTCTGTGCGTGCTTTTCGTGCGGTGCGTGTGTTTTCCATCCGTTGGGGTTCACACGCTATTACTTCACAGAGGGTGTTGGCTATGCGTTCTTCTACACGCAAGGCAGACGGTGAGTGGTACCCCGCTCCCCCCCAGGCCCGATCGTGTGAGAAACTTCACGCGAACCCCTGAAATACACGTAGCCCGCTCCCCCAGGCCCGATCGTGTGAGAAACTTCACGCGAACCCCTGAAATACACGTAGCCCGCTCCCCCAGGCCCGATCGCGTGAGAAACTTCACGCGAACCCCTGATATACACGTAGCCCGCTCCCACAGGCCCGATCGCGTGAAAAACTTCACGCGAACCCCTGAAATACACGTAGCCTGCTCCCCCAGGCCCGATCGCGTGAAAAACTGCACGCGAACCCCTGAAATACACGTAGCCCGCTCCCCCAGGCCCGATCGCGTGAGAAACTTCACGCGAACCCCTGATATACACGTAGCCCGCTCCCCCAGGCCCGATCGCGTGAGAAACTTCACGCGAACCCCTGATAGACACGTAGCCCGCTCCCCCAGGCCCGATCGCGTGAAAAACTTCACGCGAACCACTGAAACACACGTAGCCCGCTCGCACAGGCCCAATTGCTGTATGTTGCCACTTTTGTAATGCGCAGGGACGCTACCGCCTGCCTTCATGTGGCGGACGTGTTTCGGATTGTGTGTGTCTTTGGCTGTGCGTGGCTTTGCCCTATTCGATTCCATGAATACATGTGGTTCGAGTGCGTGTGGGCGTTCCGTCTGCTTCCCTGCAGTACATCCCCAGTTACGCCCTTATTTTCGCGCGTTGTTCCCCATTCCGCGCGTTACGCCCCGTGTCCCGCCCACTTTCTGGTGTATGCGCCGAGGTTGTGCGCTGTCACTGTGCGCGTCGCGCACGCCTTTCGGGATGTTGCAGTGACTTGTGCGCCATGCACGGGTTTGGCGCACATCCCGGGGTGTACACGCGCAGGGACTTCCATGAATCGCACCTGCTTGCGCCTGCTTGCGCGAAGATTTTCGGCGCACGTTTGTTCCATGAATCGGTCCCTTAATGTTTTTCCCACTGGATATCTTGCTGAGGTCAAGAATGCCCTCTCTTTCCAGAGCTGTGTATAATCATGGCCTATCCCAAAGGCATAGTGAGAATCAGTGTAAGCAGTGACAGATTTACCCTTTGCTAGTATACATGTCCATGTGTGGGCCATGAGTTTAGCTACTTGTGAAGAGAAAACATTTGATAGTGATGCTCTTTATATTATATTTTGAGTGACACAGACAGAATAACCACCAGCCAGTTTTCTTTGAATCATGCTGGAATGAACCATTAGCAAAATAAAGGAAAACAGGGTTTTTCAAAAATACATCATGGAGATCATTTATATGACAAGTGACAGAAATGCAATCATGCAGTTGTCTATCTGTTGGACCAGGATACAAGGGGGCTGGGTTGAAGACAGGGCAGTGAGTCTTTGTAATGTGTATTGAATCCAGCAATATCATCTTGACTTTTGAAAGAAGAGTAGTGGAACTTTGCTGCATTTTTGTATTGAGAGACAAGGCATTTAAATCATGTGGTAGCACTTGAGTTGCTAGAGAACGTGAAATCACATATTCTGGTTACTGTACTGCTAGAGTGGCAGCAATGGGATTCAGCACAGGGATATAATATGATATAATAGGATAATGATCCCCATGCATTTGTGTGAGTACAGCTAACGAAAAACTATCTAGTTCATGGCAAAAGAAAGTAAATGGCTTTTTGTAGTCAGACAGACCTAATGCTGGCATGCTAGAGAGGCAATGTTTAACAGTGGTAAAACATTTGCTTCTGCAGACTAAACCAACATGTACGCAAGTACGATCCAATAGCAGCATAACCTAACATTCTCATTGTTAACAATACCCAGCTCTTCCTAGGAAAAAACTGCATTTCAGTGTTAGTGGTGGGCTTGGGCATTTTCATGATTGCAGCAATTCGTGTATCTGTTAAATGATGTGTCTCAGCAGAAATGTCACAGCCCAAACAGTGTTCTCCTGCTACATATAGTTGCAGTTTCTCTTTAGATGCTTTGCAACTTTCCACTACTAAAGCTGTTCAAAGCACTAAAGTGTTTTGTTTGCAGGCATCATATGAAAGTGAGACTAGCAACGGTTTGTCCACTTTTTATACCAATGCACATTTTCCAGAGAAGACAATGGGCGTCATTACAAGTTTGGTGGTATTTTGGCAGTAACTCTGTTGAACAAAACAGATTTACGGTTACCGGCACTTGATCTGGCAGAATTACCGTTAAATTACAAGTCGTGGTAGGTGGTGTTAGTCCCCATTTATCGGACTGCGCGTGTTGGTACTTCTGCCGATTGTGCGGATTTACAAGGTAAGGTGGCAAATTCACTTCCAGCTTTTTGCTGGAGGTGAATCCTCCACCTCACTGCTAAACTCAAAGTATGGTGGTGCAGGAATGCAGCGGTAATGGTATTATTGCCATGTTACGACTGATTTTTCCCGCACCACCATACTAGTAATGAGGTTTAATGTCATGTAAGTCCTTCTTAAGTATTTTGGTAAATTGAGTGGGAGACTCAGTTGAACCCTGTGGTAGCCTTGTCTAGGTGTACTGAAGGCTGATTATAAGAATTAATGGCAGAATTCAAAACACAGAGACTGCACAAAGTGATACTTTTTTGCCAGGGTTCTTCACAGGGAGAATGGGAACGTTACAAGGGCTGGTAGTCAGGACTATATTTCCATGTTGCAATACGGACTGGAGGACAGTAGCTACACCTTATTCTGCTTCAGGGAGTAATGTATGCTGATGGACTTTTTTTTAAAAAAAAAGTTGTAAGGTATCAACTTGAATCATGCATGGTTTTACGCTGTATATGCAATTTACTAAATTGGCATGTTGAGACCAGAAACAAAAAGGGACTTTAGTCAATATCTCAACCAGGTCCTTGCTAAATGTAACAACTATAAGAGAAAATGGCCGTTTGGGTAAAGTGGAAACCACAATTTCACCATTTTCACATGGGACATGAAAAATACTCCATCAAGTGTGCAAACACTAGTACAATTCAATTTAAATAAAATATCTCATCTCAGCAGGTGAAGCAGTTCTCAATAAGAATTAATGTTTTTCCTCTACTGCACCCACAGGAAATGATTAAGGGTATATAACAGGCATTGGACAGATTGGTTAGAAATGCCAACATCATTAAGAGAGAAAGAAATAGGAGGACATTCCCAAAATCGTTCAATCAGTGAGTGGACCTGATCCCTCTGGTTTTCTCAAGGAAAGCTACATTTGTCCCCTCAGTAACACACTGAAAAAGTCCATCTTGCTTGATAAGTATTAAAGGATGGATTCATGATGAAGTTGCATCCTGATACTGGCTCTCAGTTAGTGCTGGCGCTGCCATGTTCATTGGGGGGAAGGTGGGAGGCATCAGGTTTGGGAATAGGCTGCCAGTGGAAAGGGACTATTAGGACACTAATTCTTCCAAAGGCCTTCCGGGTTACAATATTGACGAGCTCTACCACTGCTCTGAGCTGTTCTCTGAAGGGTATTCCCTATAGCTGTCACCGACCCCTTCCACGGCCTCGACTGCCTCTCCAAGACATTCCTCCTGCACCCCTGCTTCATCTGCTTTTCTTGGACAAACCTCAGGAACTGCTGCTATCAATCCGCCTCTTTCTTGGGTTGAGGGTGCACCCATTTCATTGTGTGTTTCTGGCCAGTTACTGTGTTTAGTTAGGCATTGCTGGACTCCGGTGGTAAACCTATCCTCATGGATTCATTCATATCAACGCTAGGCTGCAATATAGGGCCACTGTTGCAGTTTCTCTACAAATGTTTACAGCTCTTCTTTTATATTTAGAAACTCTTTTGCTAAATGTTGAAGACCCCGTGGAGTCCACATGCTATCCACAGCTGCTACATTGTATATGTCATTATTTGTCCCTGCTCTCATTTCAAGGGAGTAAGAATTGTACTGGACCATATTGTTTCCTATTCCTTCTGATCAAGAGACCAAAGGGGCAGACCCGGAAGCAGCAGAGCCCCTATTTCCAATGTCAGGAAAGTACGCTGGGCGTAGCAGCAGTGCAGGTAACTGAGGTGAGGCAGGAAGTTGAAGCCTTGGCTGCGTCAATGAGTTGTTTTGGAGCAAATTGTTGTGGTGGTTGAGGCACCTATTGCAGAGTTATTTTCTGTAGCTGTAGATTAGGTGGCAAAGGGGCTGCCAGAGCCCTGCAAAATAAATAAATCTTATCTTCCTTGCTCTTATTGCTTTCTTTCTTTTCCTTCATCAATTGAGGGAAAATCAGGGCTACTGTCTATCAGCTATGGGTGCTAATGAAGAGTGTACACTGGAGGGCTGAATGTCCATGCTGTTCATTAGTTCCTTTATGGGCGAACAACGGTGCATTTCTTCACAGCAGTAACATATTCTGAACCCTTTATGACATCATCCAAAATGGCATAAACCATGAGAAATTAGGAATGCGTTGCCCTGTCCTCATGTTATTTCAAACAAAGAAGCACTGGTTGCTCATATCTATGGTCTCCTCAACTGCAATCATGGTGGGCATCTGCATCATTTCTGCAAATGATGTTGCCAGAGCTGCAACAAGGCATTCTTGCACATTTTCACAGGATCTCCTCCTAGTGGTGCGTGCTCCTCAACTGAAGCATGCACATGAAAAGCCACGACTTTTACTTTGAAACCTGGGTCCATTAAGAAAGGCAGCAGGTGCTAAATATTACCTTTAAATAACCATGCGAGGTAGAAAGCAGACGCTTACCAACCTGCCAAGACTGGGCACCGCCCATGTTGGTCACGTTGGGCTTAAGCAGGTACACCAGAGGGGGACCCTCACCCAGGGGTGACGCAGACATTAGACAGCAGCTGCCACTGGCACAGTGTTAACAAGCATTTGCAATGTCAATAGTTTTGCCATTTGTGGTTGTTTATTGCATTTACATTTAAAGGTAAGAATGCAGTACATACTGGTGCTCTACTTAGCAAGAATGTCCAAGCATATCTGCCAAATGTTCTTTTCTATAAATGTAACATTGGTAGTAGAAATAATAGAAAGGTTTCTCTTCACTGCTGTGTACCAGCGTCTTTTTTCCTGTGCGTATTACTATTGCTGCACATCAACAAACACTACGTTTGAACATGTTACGTAAGGAGGGTGATTTTAATAATACGCTAGGTTGGCAGGGTTAGGCATGACTGAAGGTCGAAGGGAGAAGGGGCGAACTAAGCTGAGAGGTAGTAGGCAGAGGTGATCATAGGAGGGATGGATGAGCTAGGATTAGTGGGGGTAAGCAGGGTTGATCTGTGGAGGGTGAATATAGCAGGGGTAATGTAGGATGGGTGGGTGTAGGGTGGGTATGGAAACATAGGTGAGCAGTGTGAGGTAGGGAAGGTGGGTTAGCATGGGGTAGTTTGAAGATGAGTTAGGATGAGTGAGGGTAGGCACAGGTGAGCTAAGGTGGATGTGTTCTTAGGGGTAGACAGGGGTGATTTAGGGTGGGTATGGTAGGGTTGGTGGGCACGGTGAGGCAGGGAAGGCGTGGGTAGAGTGCGGTGAGTGTCGTGAGGTGGGTAGAATGGGGTGAGGTGCGGCTGGGTGGAGTGAGAGTTTGTGAGGAGATGGTGCATGGGGTTACAGGAGGTATGGTATAGGGAAGGGAGTTAGGGGGTAATAGAGAGGGATGATCAAGGGTGGATGAGACTAGGGAGGGGTGAGGAAGGCTGGGAAAAGGTAGTGAGTTGAGGGGAAGGTGTGGACTGGGGTAGGAGTAGGGGTAGATTGGGCTTTGGGTAGAGTGAAGGAAGGCGGTGGAGTGGGGCAGAGGGCAGAGTGGGGGCATGGTGTTATAGTGGTTGGATTTTGTCTAGTGATTATGAGGTGGGGAGTTGTGGTATTGGGTGGTGGTGTGGTAGTGCAAAGGTGTGGTGATGTGCGTGTGTTGCATGGTGGTGATGAGATGTTGAGTGGATCTGTGGAGTGTGGCTGGTGGTTTGGTGTGGAGGTGTGGTGTGGAGTGGGGGTGTGGCATGGTGGCTTTGAGGTGTGAATTGGTGGTGTAAAGTGGAGTGGTGGTGTGGAATGATGGCCTAGTGTGTGAGGTGGTGATGTGGAGTGCTGTGGTGGGGGTGTTGGTGTGGAGTAGTGTGTTGGCATGGAGTGGTGGGGTTGGGTGGAGTCATAGTGGTTTCAAGTAGTGCTGGTGTGGAGTCGGGGTATGGTCATTTAGAGTCTGTAGTGAAGTACCAGAGTGGTGTAGTGTGGCATTTTGTGGTGGAGGGGTGTGATGCTGTGGGGGTGAAGAGTGCTGTAGAGTGGGGGTGCAGAATGTTGTGGTGGTGTGGGATGTGGAGTTTTGGTCTGGGCTGGAGTAGTGATGTGGAAAGCTGTTGAGGTTGTGTGGAGTGCTGGTGTGGGGTTGAGTGATGGCATAGAAGGGTGATGAGGACTGCTGGTGTGGAGATGCAGTGTGGCCGTGTTGAATAGTGGGTGGTGTAGCGTGGTGGCATGGTGATGGGCTGTGGTGTCGTAGGGGTGCAACATTGGTGGTGTTGGATTGTAAGAGTGTGGAGTAGTATGTGGAAAGGTGTGGTGGTATGGGGTGTGATGGTGTGTTTGTTTAGAGTGCACAGGTGTGGGTGTTGTGGTGTGTAGTGATGGTGTGCAGAGGAGTGGTGGATTGTGGGTGTGGGGTGGTGAGGTGAAATGGGGTATAGTGAGGAGAGATAGCTGACAAGCAGACAACCAGAAAAAAAAGCAGATTGGGCGATGTACCCCTCCCTACACCACACCGTGTTGCTGCATGTCTAGAGCGAGAGGAGCAGGGCTTGGGGTTTAGTCGAGACTCAGGGGCAGGGCAGGGGTTGTGAGAGTAAAAAACAAGCACTTCTCCATTCTTCCCACTGTACACTAGGAACTAGTACGCTTATATGCCACTCTTTGAAGTTGAATGGCAATGAGGTGCAGGCCTGTTGGGCAGTGATATGATATATGATATGGCATTTATAACGTGCCTGTACAAAAGTGTTTCTAGGCGTGATAAATAGGATGCACAATCGAGGGGGGCTTCAACCAGGGGCATGGCCTGATTGTTGGCCCTAAATAGAAATAGGCGTGGCCCAAAGAGGACAACACCTGACCCAAACAATGCACCATTAAACCCTGCAAACATGTATTTTGGGTCACTCAGCATAATCTCAAATGGTATTATTTGAATCCAGTTTGCATTTTGTAAATTCATTTTCTTGAGGTTTGTAAAGAAATCCCTCTCTCTCTCAGTATGTAAACAATTCAGTCAGTGAACAAATAAATCTCCCTACTTCTGCAAAAAAAGCACATATGGCAAGCGGATGGGAATAAACAGCATCAATATGGCTTGGAAGTGATTTTAATAAAATCCGAGCATTTTGATTTTGGGAACATAGGAACGACCACAACATTTGATATCTGTAGGATTCAAGCATGAGACCCTTCTGTGCATGTAATACACACTGGGCTCTCTGCTCATTTAATTTTTCATAAAACTAACAATAACAGTAAAATGTCTGAAAATCACATGCCAAATGTACTTCTTTTGCCAGCACAAGTTGTTGCTTATACATCAAGCATTCACTCTCCTGGTAAGCTTGGTTACTGGAGAAATAACAAGGGTTGCAACTGCAGGGTAGAGGGAGCTTGGCACGGAATGGCCCAGCTACAGGGGAACGCATGTGTGCTGTTTCTGAGTGACAGAGGGAGCCCTGCACAGTCCGGCAGATGTGATTGATTGGGGAAGTTGTGTGCATTTTCAGTAGCAGCAATACAGGGACAGCATGAGCATGGTCCGTGGGTGTGTTATCATCAGAGTAAGCAGCGGCCAGGCTGCCAGGTACACCGTGCATCAGTTGGTAACCTGCTCTTGCTGGAAAGTTGCTATGAGAAAAGTTGAAAGAGGGAGCCCTCTGAGCGTGACGCCAGCTGCAGGCAATAAATCAATACAGCACTGCTACTTTGGCTCACAATGTTTGCCAGTTCCTATGCCAACCAGAGAGTGTGCTTCCTAACACCCTTTTCTCTCTTGTTTTCTCTTTTACTGCTAGCACTGTTTTGGAGTATAGGTGGCAATAGTGGCACCAAATGCACCTAAAATGCCCCATCTAAAGCTCATAAGCGAAGGTTGCAGTGATCTGATAGCAAGCACTGCTCAGGTAGCCTGTCCAACCTGTGCTAAGTGCAGTTCTAAAGGGTGGTTTCTGAAGTCTTCCGGTTGTGCAGTGGCAAAGTGTGCCACACCTGCGGCTGGCGGAGTGCATTTTTGGGATGCTAAGCCTGGTTGAAATGTGAGATGGCCTTCTGGACAACAATAGCCATTTCTTTCACAGGTTCACAATTGCTGATAATGTGTGTGACCATGAGGTAGAGGACCTGCGCAAAGCATAGCAACTGCAATGTCCTGCCAATTCGGAGTCAGCAAGGAATTCTTATACACTGTCTGCTGCAACAAACCCAAATCCAAACTATGAGACATTTATTTTATTTTATTTTACTGGATATTTGTAAGGGGCCTATACAACAAATGGTGCTTCAAGGTGCTGCAAGACAAGAAAGGGGGGTGAACAAGGGAGAAAGATAAGACCAATGGTCCTACTAGGCCTTGTGACATTTGGATCGTGCAAGCGCAGTAACAAGAAGTGCGAGGGAGATGGGGTGTGAAATGCCAGTAAGTGCAATATGCAAAGTGGTAGGGTGGAAGGGAAGTGCGGAGTAAGAGCGGATAGTGCAAGTGAACGTGGGGTGTTGGAGGAGTGGTGGGAAAGAGGGACATAGGGGCTAGGCGAGTGCTAAGGGGAGGACAGGAGGGCAAGTGCCAGGGATTGCATGGGGTGAGGAGGTTGAGAAACACATGCTAAGAGCGAGAAGGTGGGTGGACTGGGAGGGGGCCTGGTGTCCTGGAGAACTCTCAGGGGACCTGCAGTCACTGTGGCAAATGGGGGTGTTCGCAGGGGAGGGGGCAAGGGAAGGAACAAGAGAAAAAGAGGATCTTGAGGAGCTTCTGGAACTTAAGGAGATCCAGCTCAAGCCTGAGAGGGGCAGTGAGACCATTCCAGAGGGAGGCTCCTGCAGAGGAAAGAGATTTACCCACCACTCTCTGCTAAGCAAAGTGTGTTCTGCAGAGGGTTGGAGCTAGAACACCAAATGGCTCTAGCGGGGTCCCAGGCCCCAGAAAGCCTTGTGGGTGATACAGTGGGTCTTGAACTTGATCCTAGCATCAACCGGGAGCCATTGGAGAGATTTTGGGGCTGGAGAGATGCGGTCCATGGGCTTGAGGCCAAGGATAAGTCTCACAGTCCTATTCTGGATTAGTTGAAGGGGGCAAAGGGAGAATAAAGGAAGATTGAGGAAGAGGCTGTTGCAGTAATCTATCCAAGGTCCACGATGTGAGGAGAGAAGGAAAGAGAGTAGTCAAAGATGACACCAAGATGGGTGAGCGGAGCGGACCCAGAGAGGGCGGCCAGAGGGTAGGAAGGAGCTTGGGTCCCAATGAGAAAGATCTCTGTCTTACTGGCATTAGGAGAGAGATCATTGGCAGCTCCCCATGCCTAAATGACAGTCAAGCAGTCAGGGAAGAGAGAGGAGGAAGAGGAGGAAGTAGAGGGTATCTTGAAGGAGAGCTGCATTTTGTCTTCATAACAATGGAAGTGAGAAGATCTGTGGATCAGAGGGGAAAGGTAGATGTTGAAGAGCCACAGCAAGAGGATAGAGCCTTGCGGGGCACTGCAGGTGGAGAGTGTGATAGAGGAGAGAAAAGGACCTAAATTGGTCAGAGAGGAATAAGGTCAACCAGTTAAGTGCCAAGACCTTGTGACTGTCTTTTATTAATTTAATGGTTTTGTAGCTTGTCACAGAGCTGATTTGTCAGGGTTGTCACAGAGCCGATTTGTCAGGGTTGCACGATTGTGTCGAAGGTTCAGAACACGGGGGTGGACCAGTGAGAAGGGATGACACGGATTGTTCAAAAAATATTACACATTTTAATCAATCAACATATAATACATCATTGTATGTATTGTTTTTAAAATCATGAATTCAATTCATCACTATATATTTCATACATTCAGCTTCCATGCTCAATCCCATACTCACTCACTCATACATTCAATTATTTTTAAAAACCAATTTGACAGTTTGTACAAAATGTATTGATCTACTAATAAAAATGTTTCCAAATAATGATTATCACACATGTTTATGACCCAGTCCTCGTTTTCAGGTGTCGTGTTTTATCTGATTTTCCAAGACCTTCTTCAGGACGTAGGGCAAGAACTAATGGATCTGCCCTTATATTTGGAATGGTATATGCCAATTTCAGATCTAAAAAACATTCATACGTCCTGAAGAAGGTCTTGGAAAATCAAAGACAGGCAGTTCTGTTATATGTGGACCAAAACACGTGTCGGCGATTATGTGAACATTCTGGTGAATTAACAAATCAGATAAAACACGACACCTGAAAACGAGGACTGGGTCATAAACATTTGTAATAATCATTATTTGGAAACATTTGTATTAGTAGATCAATACATTGTGTACAAACGGTCAAATTGTTTTTTTTTAAAAGTTGACTGTATGAGTGAGTGAGTATGGGGTTGAGTATGGAAGCTGAACATATGAAATATATGGTGATGAATTGAATTTATGATTTTAAAAACAATACATACAATGATGTATTATATGTTGATTGATTAAAATGTGTAATATTTTTTTAACAACCCGTGTCATCCCTTTCCACTGGTCCACCCCCCTGTTCTGAACCTTATATCTTACATGAAGGACCAGGGATTTAGTGCAGGTACACCGCTTTATTTTGAATCATAATTGTGTCGAAGGCAGAAGTAAGATCCAGAAAGATAAGAACGGGTGGAGAGTTGGAATTGAGATTTGAGAGCAAGTCTTCACAGGTGTGCAGTAGAGCAGTTTCTGTGCCTCTGGCTGCTCTGAAGCCAGACTAATGGTCGTGGAGACAACCAACAGATTCAGTGTGTTGGATCAATTGGGCGATGACCAGCTTCTCCAGAGGTTTGCCCGGGAAGGGGGTAATGGAGATAAGGTGGTGGGTAGCCAGGCAGGAGGGGTCAGCATAGGGCTTTTCGAGAAGAGGATGCACAATAGAGTGCTTGAGGGGTAGTGGGAAGGAGCCAGTGGCAAAGGAGTAATTACACAAATCGGCCAAGTCTGGTGCTTGGGAGGCAATGTGTTCCTTGATAGTTCTGGAGGAGCAGGGGACAAACCTGTTTGGAGGAGACTTTCATAGAGAGCCGAGACGTTTTTATGGGAGGGCAACAGGGGCACTTGCCCAGGGTCCCCACCTTGGAGGGGGCCCCACAAGGCTGCCTGATCTAAAGAAGTAAGATTCCTTTGTTCACCAGACTTAAATAGCACACTTCAGAATAGTGTATTGCATGGTGCTGAGGCTCCAAACCTATTGCCTGTCTGTTTTGGCAAGTACATTCTGCCTCAATCAATTCATCATGTAATGCTTTCTGTGTTCACAGTGGTATATTTAGTGTATGTGTTCCTTGCGGCACAACTCCTGTAGCATTCGTTCCTTCCTCTGGGAATTATGTTGCTCATGTGCAATAGCCAGATTTGAAATGCATATTGGTAAATTGAGTGCCACAATGGTTCAGATGTTAGCTCAGTGTGTTAAGCACTCATTGCAGTGATATGTGTTCCTTTGCAAGATTAGAATAGTACATTCCTGTAAGGCTGGCTGAGCCTTTCCTATGTCTGAAGTTTATAAACCTGCCTACATATGTACTTTGTCTTGCAGCACAACAGGTGCTATTATGGTCTCGAAATTGGTTTGCTCCGATGAGGTGTTGTAAAACCTGAGCAAATACCTCCAATGATGAGCATAAACTGTTAGTCCAAGCGATGAATAAGTATCAGAATTTGGAACAAAAGCATTCATGCTTGTATCCTGGCTTTGCCAGCAGACAATACAGTGATCCTGATCAATCATCTAATATCTTGCACATTACTGTACTGTCTTATGTGAAGTTTGCCTCCCTGCATGCTGGTGGCATCGTTTAGCCCATTACTTGATCTTTCTTCTTATGTAGGCCATTTGAGTGGAGGGTGTGGTAGACAAAAGGTAGCGGACCAGATGTGCAGGACTCGGGCAAGCATATGTTAAAGTCTGCTCGGTTTGAAACGCTTTGCATTTTTGTAAAAGTCAAAGTTTTTTCTGCACATTTATAAATGACAAGCCAGTGTTTTGGAAGTATGCAAAGCTTTAAAATACAAAATACCAATACAGATTAAATCTGTTAAATCAAATTGATTGGTATTCTGGAACTTATATACGTCTCTTGATGATGGAGAGAATGAAGCTAGAATCATTGGGCCTCATTACACGGATGGCGGTAGGGATTTACCGGTACCGGTAAAATACCGGTACCAGTAAATCCTTACCGCCTTACTACGAGGTCCCTTTGCGGGTTGGGGGATTTAACGCCTGCTTTTTGCAGGCGTTAAAATCCAACCCGCTAAGGGACCTCGGAGCTAATTACGGCACCGCAAAATTGCGGTGCCGTAATTAGCGCCTTCCCCATTCCCATAGAGCCCTATGGGACAGAAATGGGAATGGGGAAGGGCAATGGCGGAAGGGGGATTTACTGCCCCTCCAACCTTGGAATGGGGCGGCAAATCCCCTTTCTGCCAAGGCGGTGCCGGTATTTTACCGGCATGAGCCATGGCGCTAATAGCGCCATGGCTCACCGCCTACCGTGTAATGAGGCCCATTCTGTGTTACACCCTTCTATTGTCATGTTTGGTAATGTGCTGTGTGTACTTTCCAAGTCAGTTTTATAAAATGAGAGTATTTGAGTTCATGGTAAGAACTGGTAATGAAAGTGTTCAAATGCAGCAATTGCAGAGTTGGCACAAATCGCAGATTCACCCCTTAACCAGTTTGTGTAATGCTGGGCATCTAATTTAATCTTGTATTGCCTGGCCTCTTGAAATTGCCAGTCCCTAAACCTTTCGAAATTGTCAGCCCTTCAGAGAGATTTCCTTCTCATGGTATGATCTTCAAAACAGCCACAGTCATGGTTTCACTGGCTATAGTGTTGCTTCCACTATAATAGTGAGCATTGATATATCGCACACCACAGGCACTTTGTTCCTTTGATCTCTGATGACAACACTATTTGAAAACCATGTCCCACTTATAATCGCAGTCTGTATGCATACTGACATCTTCCTGGTAGCTTCTGATCTGCATCCACCATCCATGCTATGGTTTGTGTAGCTTTCTCCTTCCTACCAATTGGTCTGCTGGGTCCATGCTTGAGCACCTTTGAGTTCTGTGAGGCAGCAAATATGAGTTCTCTGTCTATTCTGGGTTACATGTACCTTTTACATACAGTCCTGCATTTATACTACAGGCTGCATACCTTCCTGGATTCTATTGATAAAAAGTCTCCTGTATCTATGTTAGAACAGAAGTAACCCCTTCGTAGATTGATAATGTTGGCCTTCAAATGGCACTTGTTTATCAGTCTGATTAGAGCAAGAATGAAGATGATAAGGGGACTTAAGGGAGTAAACATCCTTATTTTTAATGCTGTGAGGCAGCATATCAACCTATAGGTTGTGATTGCAGTGGGGTGGGAGGAGCAGATATTCTTGATCATTTAATTCCTCTGGTTTGGTGGAGGGGGCCCCCAAAGATGTCCGTGCCCAGGGCCCCAAAAGTGCTTGAGATGCCCCTGATAGAGAGGACTTGTCTAGATACCTCATCCAGTGCGATGGACGAGAAAGAGGAGATTAGGAGGGAAGGTGAGAGGTGGGCCAAGGGAGTGCTGTGGAGGGAGGAGGGACGGGGGGAGAAAAGGAGAGTGGAGACAGGATCTCCTGCAGTGGGAGGCCAGTGAAGTACATAGGGTCAGGAATGGCAGGAGAGAAATGGAGACTGCGTAGGATTGGATAGTTCCTTGCAGATTTTAGACAGTTCGCCCATGCATGAGCCACTGTTTCTCCCCTCTCTTACACCTCTTGGATGCCAACCCCCCTGTGGCTTCTGCCTTGAAACCCCTGAATGTACAATGTTGTGTGATGCCCTTCTGAATGGCTCTGGGGCCTGTCTTGTCTTTTAGAGGAAGGAAGGCCATCCAGTTGGCTGTGACAGCCATGTAGTCAATGCTCCTGCCACTAGTGCACATGTCCTTGGTGAAGTGGACCTTTTTATCCCAAAGACTGCTGTAGTATCCGCCCACAGTAGCCATATCCTCATTGTACAATTCCAGCACTATTTTGCAAGAAAATAAAACATTGGCTGGGGATGATTGGTTTTACCTATAAACCGCCAGAATCCAAGGGTTTTTCATAAAAGAGTAGTCCAATGGATCCATTGTCAACATTATAGCCAGGTTAGCACTGATAAGGCATTGCATGTCAATGCGTTCATAACACTGCCCTGACATAATGGGGGATTAGTATTATGAACTGCTGGAATACAGGCAGTAGAGCTTAGTGTCCCATCCCAAGCACGAACATAGCTGCAATATTCTCAGGGTTAATTGTGTGGACTGAGGGAGGGATTGCTGCTCTTCTGATAGTATGGAAGGGATGCTCCTCAAATCCTCGTGTCTGTGCATGTTATTGAAGCATAACACTGCTGTGCAGTAAAGTGTACATTTGGCCAGATTCAGTTACTGCTTATTCTGTGTAAAGTGCTGCCACATTTTAATTTTGGGGGGTAGTAACAACACACAATCTGGGCTCATATAGGTGTGACGGTGCTGGAAGTGGTGGTGTTCTCGAAGTCACGGAATTATGTCATGTGCTTTCTGATCGACATGAGGAAGGCTGTTTCTCAAAGAGGCTGCACAGAGTTTAGGAGAGCGTTTTTATTAATATTACAGCCTCTGCATCTATGGGGTCATTATCGTACTCCTCCTGACTATCACTGCTTTCCAGCAGCAATGCTGACTTCTATCTGGACTCTGATGGATCCATTGTGTCTTGATCATCAGCCATATCATCATTATTACTGTCTGGCTTATCAGTGGATGGGAAGGCGGAAATAGATTTCTAGGACTTTTAATGTCCTCCCTTGATCTCCTCCCACAGTCCAACTGCACCATGTCTTGTTCATCCCTGGTTCTTCAGTAGATAAATGCTGGGGGCAATATGTGTGTCCGGGAAGCAAAACAACACAGAGCAAAACAGGTTTGAATCCCGGTCCCACACTTAGAGACTGGTCTCTGATGTTAAGCGTGTTATAAAAGATTGATTCATTAATGAATATGCTGTGCACACCACCGTCTTTTGCCCCTGAGATAGAGGCTGGAACTGAGAGTGCAACCTCCTCCGTCGGTCTTAGTGGAGGTTCATCATCTTGGTACAAAACCAACGCACTTACCCATACATGGGGTGGGTGTGGAATATTAATGGACTAATACCTTCAACTGAACAAACAGAATTCTGACAAACCCACTGTGCATAGCAAGTGCTTCTGTGGAAGTGAAAAGTCCCTGGGCGGCGCAGCACCCTGCATCTGTCTCATTTAAGTGCTAACACTTTGATCCAAATGTGTTCCTCACTCACTCGCTGATATGTTACCCACCACCCTGAATCTCTGATCCTTACTCCCACAAAAACCAGTTGAGTGTAGTTCTCCCACGTACTGCCCCAAGGATTCCAAGGTCCTCCAGCTCCTCCGACCAGGTGTCCTCACTGACATGTGTCTCATCCACACACTTCAAGAGACAGACACAGACTGTAGGATCGCTCACCTCCCTGGATCTCTTGTACTTCCAGCCACCAAAATAACACAAGTGTGTGTCTCGCCCACAAACTTCCATCAGGGATCCCGGCTCCTCCTATTCCTCCTCCTCCCTCCTCCTCACGCAATGAAAAATCTCTCTCATCCACTTTGAACAGGAGACTGGTTTCTCACTCACCTTCCCAAATCTCTGGTGCTCCCTCCCACCAAAATCAGACGAAAACGTTTCTCCCACAAGCTGTTCTCATATAGTTCTGGCTACCTCAGCTCCTCTTGCCAGGTTTCATCGAGTAACTTCATGCCAGGAGTCTGTCAGGAGAGAACCAGGCAATAGATCATATGTCACAGGTAGCATTGTAGGCTAAAGTGGATTCAGGCGGTAGCCCGTAGCATAACGCAGGTTGAGGGTACATACAAGAAGGATCTATAAAGAGACAGGTGATAACGGGAACTGCAGGAGCTACCAGTAAGCAAAAAACACTGAGAGAAAGAGAAAGCAATAATAAATACTAGGTGTTAAAGATTGATTAGAATAAACAGTATATTGGAATATGATATGGGATCTTCTGAGAGATGAGGGAACGCCCTTTGAATCATTACCAGAAGATTACCCTTAACAACTGTAATGCAGCAGGGTCGTGGCTTGGACGTGCTACTGTACTCAGTAAAGGGAAAAGCTGCAGATTAAATACTGAGACAGGTCTGATGCTGACAGACTAGGCAGAAGCAAAAGAAGCCTTTCCCTTATCTGATCGAAATGGAGACTAACTGGGGGTCACACCTCATATGGAAATGGAGCTGAAGCACAACAGTGGGCTTATCTGTCATGAAGGCAGTAAAACAGAGGAGAGTCAAATAACCAGGTAAAGGATAAGCAGTGAAAAGAAACAAAATGCAAATCTGTATTGTAGGCAAAGGCTGCAGACAGGAGCTATACAAGCACAAAGCAAAAAGAAACACATCAAAGCCCGCAGAGCAAAACACCAGGGAAATACATTAGTAGAGATATCAGAGACTAGCAGGGAGGCAGGTATTGGAATTCAGAATCCAAGCGTGCTATGATTATTATTATGCTCGCTCAGGTCACCATGCACAGGTAAGACCGTAGATCACGGCCAATTCAGTGTATATACATGGAATTATGAGAAGTCTCAGTGCTCTGAAGAGGAGGCCCAGCAACCTAAGGCCTGAGGTATTAGAGTAAAGCGAGAAAGAGACAAATAGGGAAGCTTAATACACAAGGTTGCTGCTAACTCCGCAAATATGTGGAATTTGGGAAAAGGAGAAAAAGACAATACACCAAGAAACTTTGAATGCAAGGGAAAAAGAGGAAACACTTGCAGAAAAAAAAGAGACTGTTGGGGAGAAAAGCACATAGAAAACATGGTGTTTATAAAAAAAAAACAGAAAGGTGGCATGAATACTGACATAGGCTGTCACAGAGACAGGAATAGATGCCCAAAGCGTAGCAAAAGCAGGACCTCAAGAAAATGTTCAGGAACGGATAGGCTGTAACATCCAGCAGGGCAGGAGGCTGCACAAAGCAGCTGCAGCAGGCAAGATTCAATAGCAAAAGTAAGATATCACGCAAAGGTTAAAGAAAACGCCAGCCGCACGAGCACAAAGCAGAAACCTCCAGTGAAGGCATGTGAAAGGATAACTGCTACTAGGGAAAGCAAGTGCATGTGAGCCATTTCAGCTAACATCCTCACAGGGCAAGCTGCTACGAGAGGCAGCTGAGGGCAATCACGTGTACTTCTCTATCCCTCTGCGGCATGCTGAAACTGACTTTAATCAAGGTCTCTCTAGCTCTAGGCTGTCAGAGTCAAGTGAAAGTAATCAAGGACCCTCCTCCAGCTCTTTGCATCTTGGAAAGTATGTCTCTACCAGAATGCACCTGCTGGATTAAACCAAAGTCCAAAAAGGAACATGGAATGGTTTTGGCCCAACATTGTAGATTGAAAGCAGACAACTTAATTCTGAGGCAATTTGTAGAACAGTAGTAATGCTGCAAACAGGGAGTCTTAATGTCAACATGCAGCAGTGCTGGATGGCAGCAGGTACAATCCTGACACTTCAAGAGACGGGCACTGACTGGTGTAATGGCCACTTCCTGAAATTGCTACTGCTTCCTGCCACCAAAATTACACAATCGTGACTCCCCCACAGGCTGCCCTAAGGGATTCTTATCTCCTCCTGCACCTTTTCCCGGGTATCATTTGACACCACACCTCTCTCATGTACTCATTTCAAGAGACAGATACTGACTAGTATGCCACATGCCTTCCCAAAACTCTGAGGTTCCCTCCCACCAAAATCAGGTGAGCATGACTCTCCCTCCAGCTTACCTCATGGAAATCAAGAGGCATATGCCAGTGTGTCTCATGGTCAGTCAAAGGGTTCTCCCTGTCAGGAATTCCTTCTCTATATGGCACTTTTGCTGTTAGCCTGCATCAAAGGACTAACTAATGTGCCACAAAGAGCAGCACAAGCAAAACCAACACTTAACAGAACCTAGAAACCATTTTGAAAGGACCTATCCAGATTGGAGTAAACGTGGAGGGGATCCAGTGCTGAGAAGCAGTGCCAGAGTACCCAACATTGAATTTGGTTCCAGGGAAGGACCGATTGCCCTGATGATGCTCCAGTCATTGAGAAGAAAGTTGCCTAAGAGAGTTAGCCAGATTGACCAGTCTGCTTAGAGCTCTGCTGTGAAGTGTTCACAAAAGAAGTTCACAAATAAGTTAACTGAGGTCCGTAAATATTATATAAGTGTTATAGTCCGACACATAATATAGGGCATTGTGTATCCACCTCTGATAGTTACATACTAATCAATCACCTTCCCTGGTGATTGCAGTGGCAAGAACCTGCCTGGATCAGCGACTCCTGTAAACTTTTGGAAATGCAGGTTTACAGTTGAATTATATGATCTGCTGCACCCTAAAAGCCTGGGTCAAATAAAAGCCATCAGCAATAATATTTTGAATACTCCACATAAGATCTGAAAAGGGGAGGGTGATAGAGGGAATACGATCCATAGATATTTGCGTGTGGCTTAGATTGGCCCTTGATTTACCCCAGAGAAAAAAGTATCATTTTAAAACAACTACGCTTTTCAACTTCATTTAAAGTTAAAGCAACGCAGAAATTAAAGAGTTTACCATTAGTTAACAGCTCGGTCAAAGAGTGATGTTTCTTTAACCGTTTTGATTGTGCCATAATCTTATCAATTTATGCATTCGAGCATTAATATGATATATTCTCTGCCAATATTTTGAATGTCCAAACCGATTTAAAGGCTAGTATGATTAATACTTCAGCAGTTAAATTGAGTGAATATGAAAAGTAATTTATGAGTCTGACAAAAAATATTCATGTATTGATTTAAAGATGAGTGTTTTTTAACAAGTGATGGCATTTTAAACCTGCAATGTTTATTCCAATTGGTTAGAAACATAAAGCTAGGAAAACCATATGATTTTGTTTCTCAAAGGTGCCAGACCACTCTGTCAAAGGTATTGTATTTTGATTTCAAAGTTCATCACTCATCTGAAGTTCAACTTTACCCATGTTGGTATCACACACGTTTCATACAATGTTCATTCCAGCGCTTGCCATACAATGTTGCCTCTAGCAACCTTGGCTTCAACATAGACCGGTCTTGTATCGGTCTCCCCAACTCACCGGCTGTGTTGATTTCACTGACACTGCTTTTTTGTTGGAGCCAAGGACATTACCACGGCAGCTGGTAATTCGCCCCGCCTTGTTTATCGACGTGGAGGGCACCGAGTACCTCTGACACACAATGCACGATTGCTAAGCCTGGTTTTCTGGTCTTACACTTTCTATTCTCGAGGCTTCGTGAAAGTAACGGTTCCTGGTCGAAAAGGTCAAGGGAACTTCCATCCTTGCAACCCCCTTCTGTTTCGCCATCTTTCTCCTTTTGTTAAACTGCCATGTTAGAACTACTGTTTCCTCGTGTGCTCTGCCTCACTCAAAGTGTGCTCTCGTGCTCTGTCTTTTATCCGTGTGGGGAAGTCCAATGGAAGTAATGGTCAGTAACTGTCTGACCTTGTCTGACCATTCTATTGGGACACATCAGGTATATGGCTCGGGTGTTAGGCCGTTTTCTCTCATAGAGGGCTGTCTGTGAGAAAGTGTGTTGTAAAAATGGGGAATATCCTACCTGGTAGGATGGGGTAAAGGTGTCACAGGGAAGGAGGTACCACGTCTCACCATCCGGTGTCCCACTCCCACTCCCCGAAGACCCCTCACCCAGTTGATCCTCCCGAAATGGTCCACCCTCAGGAACTGGATCCAAAAGCAATGGCCGTGTCCTGGCCGCCTGGCTGATAGATCCCCAGGGACTAGTGGGTGAGACACCTTCTGGTTTCTCACAGCATACACAAGCAAACACACATGCACCCAAGCAAACACATGTGTACGCAAACATACACATATGCACTAACGTTTACACAACACTCACACAAAGACAGTTTTTTAACTTACGTCAAGTTAAAGGCCCTGCCGCTGTTCCCTCGGCTCCACTCAAATTCTTGGGCCCCTACTGTAACAGGAAGCAGGAAGGAAACTTAACTGACACTTCCCTCACTAATACACATTTACACGTCGGGTAAAACAAAGACATGAGCAGAGCATTCAAGCAGATGCTATCGTGGCTTTTTATGGGCAATGCTTCCTTGCTTCATCTAAGGGCTGCAGACACAAAGGTCTTGCAGGTTCCCCTGTAGGACAGTACCACAAAAGAGGGCATGGGGGTCTCTGTCCGTGCAGCCAGTATCCAGTGAATCTGTGATTCACAGTGCTTCTGAAATGGAGGACTCTGGATGACAGAATGAGTAACAGCCTCTGCATAATGGGAGGGGCTGTGGCTCAATGCCTATTATTCCCAAGTCGCCAATGCACGTACATATATGAATGAATTAAGACATGTGTTAGCAGGGGTAGACTGAGAACTAAAATAGTCCCTAGAGATCATTTTCAAAGTGGCCCCATAATACACATTTTGAGAATTCCAACCCCTTTCCCATAAGATCATTTGGAAATAAAATAGTTAATAACACAAAATAGGCCATTGGTGCAGAATCCCACTAGGGAATCTCCAGATTTCCCAGTAAGCCAGTCCACCCCTGCTTATGAGGTATACAATGGCCAATCCACACATTTTTAGGTGCTGAACATTTGCACCTTCGAAAAGGAAAGCATGCAAAGAGTGTAAGTAAACATGAACACAAACAAGTTCAGGTCTGTTGTCCAAGCATTGGTCTTCTCCTACCTGGATGTTAACAATGTCCTTCTGGACTTCCCATAACCACACTGGCACTCCGTAGATGTGTCCTACATGCTGCAGCATGACTCATCAAATGAATGCGGAAATTCGTCTGCATCACCCCGAACTTCATTGAACTGCACTGGATCCTGCTGTAAGCACGTATCACATTCAAATTCTGCTGCATCATCTACAAGGCTGTGTCCGTCAAGCCCCCAAGCTGCCTCGCTATGAGGAATTCGACCATCCGCACGTTGGGTGTGCGCTCGCCTGGGCTTTTTTGAAGTGTTTAATTAAATGGAATGATGGTAGACCAACTTCCGGAAAATGTGTGGGGATAATCCACACCCATTTCCCCACACTCACACCATGACAAACGCATAAACCTGTGTACTCTCGGTGGACACAGCCTACAGGCGCAGTTTGCCCTGTCATATTTAGTTGAGAAATGGCAGACTGGAGTACAAAGTGCATTTCCAGCAAGAGGAGGACTAAATCTCCCTGCCATGGCTAGGCTCATTAAATAACAAAGGCTCCATGGATCCACCCTGCTCTTTTGTTGGGCCCTGCAGCTGGTGGTAGCGATTATCCTATAAATAGGGTGTACTTCAAACAGACCCACATGGGGCATGGCTGCAGAGGCTAACAAAGGTGACAGGAAACTCCAACAACGTTTCAGATGTAACTGTGTCAACCTGAAGCCAGGTCCCACCCACAGTAACAATTGACAGTGAGCTGTCATGTCTGCGACTGTGTGTTTACAGCAGTCCACCTCGCAGGGGGACCCCATTAGTAAGGTACAAGAATGTGGCTTGCAGGAGCCACATAGTCTAGTCTCGCCACCGTTTCAACTCAGAATTGCTGCTTGAATCGGGAACCACAAAGAGATACATCAACCAGAGAGACTCTTTGATTAACAACAGACAGGAATATGGGTGGTACTTAGTAACATATGTTTTCACCCCCTGACCTTTCCTGTTGCAAAGCACTCTGGTTATAACCTCACGCATACAGGAGATTGTTGGTGGGTACCCCAGGATTGGTTCAATAAGGTAGGCTTAGCCTACACCAATCACTGTGCGCCATTTGCTTTTAAAAGAGGGCTGAGCCCCTCTTTTGGCAGATCATCTGAAGACTTCACTTGAAGTAACAAAGAAGAACTCAACTTTGGACCCTGGCTGAAGGTACAGTCTGCCTCACAACTTCCACCAGTAAAGGAAGGCCAGGACCTCCAAAGAGGGCAGCAAGATCCCTTCCCTAAACATCTCCCAGGGAACAGAGAGAGATACCGAATCCAGAGGACCCTCTCGCCGCTCCAGAACCATTACCCAACCAGCACACAGCATGCCCTGCTAGGCTTTGCATCAGGCCTACTAGGTAGGAAGTGGCAGATGGTCTCTGAACCTGAAACCAAGGACAAGGCAGCTGCCTCCAATTCATTCTCAGCTTTAGGCCATCTGCCTTAAAGGACGTCATGAGCCCAGTGAAGAAGCTGGGAGAAGTGCCTCGATGAGCATCTACTGACATCCACATTAAAAGACATTTTAAAGCCTGACAAGTTCCTTGAGCTGCAAATGTCTGCACTGCTGACTGTTGTTATGGTGCAGTCGCTTAAATATATCTGAGACGTCTCAACCAGTGCTTCAGAACTGCAGACGAGCACTGAGGCAATGATTTCTGACCTTGAGCCGCCGTGTAGGCCAGCCTGCAGCCATTCGTGCAGCTTCAATCGCCGAACTGTCTTGATGCCTGATACCAGCAGATGACTCCTGTTTTGAACTCTGTCACAGAAGCCTGCAAGAAGTACAATTAAGCTGATTCGACCCTGTCGAGCACCAAGAACACCTACAGCACAAGGTACATTGTGGCTCTGTACCCCTGGTCCTTCTTCGAAAGCCCCTAGAGACATTTTAAGACCCATTGCTCCCTTTGAGCTGAAGCCAAGTAACCTTGAACTGTTGCAATTATTTACCATACTGACTATCCTCCCGTCAGCATCCAGAGTGCATCCCTTTTCCTTCTTTGAAACTGTGTGTCCTCTGCATTCCTTTACAGGGTTAGTTGTATTTTGTAGTGTTGCTAGAACTGTCTGTTGTTGTGATAATAATAAAGTAGATATGCATATTCACCTTGACTGGACAGTCCCTTTTATCATTTGGTAATCATTGCATTTTTGCTGTGGTGCAACGAACAATCGATCCATGACCTTTCAGAGATAAGCCTTCCGTTCCTTCCACATTACCAAAATTGGACAAGGCGGTTTATAATTTGCTTGTTATTGCAATCTGTTCGGATTGCTTCTGGTGTACTAGCGGTGTGGGGCTGATTGATGGTTTAGAAACCGATATTTACCCCTGGACCACTGGTTCCCTGGAAGTGGATTTGTCACATGGGTGAGAAGCTTTGCATCTTCAGGGGCTACGATTCACCAGAAGCAAGGACATATGCAGACTTAGAACTCACTGGTGCGGGAAGGAAAGAACCAGAAGACAGCCTTCTCTGTCTACGAACCTCCTCAGACCCGCCCACTTATGTCTACATTTCAGGAAGGACTTAAAGACCCTCCTATCTGAGACTGGGCAATCTGTCCCACCCTGTTTCCTCCCCTGGTTGGTTGTTGCTGCCAAATTTCTAGCCCTCCACTTCCATGTTGCTGACTCCAAGCTCCTTTGAATGGATCCCTTGCGATCTATGTACTTTCCCCTATGAATTGTAACACGCTCTATTGGTTCCCAAAGCTAGGTCCGCCCTCAATGAATACCATAACAATAAAAAAAAAGGAGAAGAATAGCAATCTATTAGTTCACCCCCTGTGCGAGAAGATATTGGAGGACATGTATTTTCTTGACTTGACTCTCCTGCAGCTGGCACTTGAAATGCCACACTTGAAACAACTGGACATGCAGAAAGCAGTCAAGAAAGGCAAGAGAAGGTAAAGGCACGGAAAGGCCAGAGTAGGACAGGGATTTAACATGCAAGGAGAGAAGATCTCCCAACTTATGAAAGAGCAAGGGAAAGGCATGCATTTAAAAAAAAAGAGGAAATTAGAGAATGAGAACTTGTTGGGTGGAGGAGAGCAGTGGTGGGCAGAAAAAAAGGAGAACAAAAGGGTTGACAGAAAGAAACACCAGGGAAAGGGGGAAGAGGGTGGAGAACCTCAAAGAGGTGTTCCATAAAAGCAGGACACACAAGTAAACAAACAGTCTTCCAAACAAAAAGAATTGCACGCATTGGCAAAGGAAGGGTTACTACATTCTCTGGGCAGGCATGTTATCTCTTTTCAGATAGGTGTAACATTACAATTTCTTTATATAAATGTTTCTATCAATTACTCCAATAAGATGAATAACATTCTTTTCTTTTTTTAAAAACTCTATAATAACGTGCTATTACTACTAGCCTAAATATTATGTAGAAAAGGAAAACAAATACGCAAAGTACGTTCATTCATGGCTGTGATGTGGGATGCTGTATTGTTTAGAACACACGTGTCAAAATGTACACTTGGTTAAGAATCTTTGTTGCATCGGAACCTGCTTGATAGCTGCAATTTAGTCATTTCCTTTTAGAAAGATGCTTTCTGAGGCAGAAATGGCCCTTTTAAATCACTTAAATGTGACGAAAATATAGGTAAGCTGGAGTGATTCCAAACTGTCCTGTGTGTTGTCCCTAGAAATTTGTTTTTTTGTGTATAATGTGTCAGGGTCAGTTGTCTGACCCTGTTAAGAAAGGATGGGACCAATCTCAGACTGTGCTGGGAGACCTACCATGGAGGAAACCAGAGCCATTCCAGTGCCTACGCCTTCCTTGTGTGCCTGTTTAATTGAAAGTAGTACCACACTGATCACCCCATACCTCTGTCATCAAATGTTCGCCATAATGTTCGCCAGTTTTTCTCTGTTAATTTTCGCCAGTTTTTCTCTGTTTTCTCCAGAGAACTAAAAGAACCAGCGGCCTCAGCGATCAACCAGAGAAAGAGTATTCCAACAGTGACCCTCCTCTGACTACCAATGTCACCTCAACCAACCGTGGGATCCAAAGATCAGCTGTGCGTCATAAAAGCAGAGCATTGCCATCTGCTCCCCACAGCAGCGTGCCTAGCATGCAAAACAGATTGTACACAGTAAGAACTCCTCATCATAACAGGTCCACGCATGGGAAATGTCCAATTATTTCTTTGAACACTATTACGAACTGAAACTATGATAACAGCGGGCCACCATTTCTGATCTGCATGAGAAAAAGGGGTGGGGCTTAGATCCCCTTGTATGTACTTTACGGCTTGTAACGCCTCCTGGGTGGTGGAGGCGGGGCAAGATTTTTCCCAGGGAACAATAAGGGGGAGGATATAAGAAACAATAGGAAACAGGAAGGTGTGGCTTGTTCGGGTGACCTTCGGGGAAGTGGTAGACCAAGAGACCTGAATGAGCAAGGATGGTGTGGACATATGTCAGGATGATTTCTAAAAAAGGCGAGGTATTGGCTGCTGAGAGAAAGTGATACTGTGTTGTGAATGTGTGTGCAAGTGGTGTGAGTGAGAGTGGTAGTGCAGGCATATAGAGCAGTTGTCTTCAAACTTTTTCATGCCAAGCCACCCTTGGAAATAAAGTTTTGAAGTCAAAGACCACCCACCCCTGGTCATTGAGGTCGCGGGAAAGGCCCTAGTTTGTGTGGAGGGATGAAGTCCGCCAAAGACATCATAGAGATAGCTGAGAGCAGGGAGTTTACCAAGAGATCAACAATTCACAGTCTCCCAAGAGAGTAAATCATATATATATTTAAAAGAAATATATATATATAAATATATATTCTTTTTTAAGTTTCCCTTCCTGAGTTAATATGTGTCATGTGGTTCTTTGGTAGATAAAAATGTGTCAAAGAAGAGAAGCACTTTCCAAATTACGATCAGTGAAAGGGTTGCTTATGTGGTAGTAGCGTTGGGTCACAGGCTGTGCCAGCAATCTCATGTCCCAGGTAGTTTCATTATGGAACTATGGACTTGGGGTTTGCATAGGTCAGTACAAACCAGAGAGCCCTAAGAAACGAGTTACTAAGGATGTGATTTACAGTGCAGTGTGGACACCGTCACGCCATGATCGTGTTTTTTTTTCATTTATTGTCACTGACTCCTTGTTCCTTACTTCCCTTTGCCTCTCCCTCCTTCCTTCTCCAGTCCTTCTCCCGCTGTGCCCCGCTTTCATGCACTTTTACCTGTGCTGCCTCCCTCCTTCTCTCTTTTTGTTGTTTCCTCACCATCCCTCTTACACTCCCGCCTTTCTCATTGCCTGAAATGTTGCCTTTTTGTTCTCCTTGTTACACGTGTGTGTGTGTGTGTCTCTCCTTTTCCACCCTTTCTGTGTCCCTCCTCTTTCTTCTTTTCGTTACTTGGCCTCTTGTTGTTTCTCCTGTCGCTCCCTCTTATTCTGTCTCTTGCCTCACCCCATTCCGTCCACTTTTTAATGTGCCCCCTCTCTTGAATTCTGTCTTTCGTCTCTCCTCAACTTCGGTTCTATCACTTTGCTGTCTATCACTCTTGATCTGTGTCTTCTCCTCTTTTCCTTCGTGTTGTCTTGGTTCTCCCTCCCCTTCTGTCTCTTTTCCCCTTCCATCATGTGCTTTATTTCAGTTTCTCACATTCTATATCTTCTCTTCCTCTCTCACTTTCCCCCGCCTCTGTCCTTTTCACTCCAGTTCTCTACCTGTCATGTGTGGATTTGTATCTCCTTCTCATTTTGTTTGCCCCACTTGCCTGTCCATGGGGTCACCTTCCTTGACTCGTGTGCCAGTTCTACCTCTTCCTAACTCGTTCCATCTCTTTTTCATTCTGTCTTGTCTAACCGTCCTGTCTGTCTCGCCCTTTCCCCCATCTTTCCTTGAAATTGCCCTCTTTTCGGCCTCCTTTCCCCTCACACCTCCTCCCCGGTCAATTCTGTGAATCTCCTCCCTCCCGTTCCCTGTCACCCACCTTTTTTTCTCTCCTTACCTTGAGCACAATTCCTGTGAAAACGGCAGATGCGAATATTCCTTGCATAGGGAGCAGGTAGAGGCCCCAGCGCCTATCTACTTGTGGGACTCGCGCCCCCTCCAGACATGACCCTGAGCCCCACAGATTGGAGAACAATGATATAGAGTGACTGAAAGAGTGAAAGAAGGGTGCCTGAGTAGTAGTGTGGAGGGAGGAATAGCAGTGGTGTGTAAGGAGTAGGAGTAATAGTGCATAGGTGGGAGTAGTAGCGTAGAGGAGGTCAGAGTAGTCATGGAGAGCAGGTGGGAGTGGTAGAGGGGTGGAGGTAGTAATAGATGTCGTTTGGAGAGGGGAGAGTAATACTGGGAGAGCAGCAGGAAGAAAGATCGAACGGTGGAGGTAGACCATAGATAAAGGGACATCCGAGTGACAGAAGAGGAAGCACCAGGGAGAGAGAGGAGGGCGGTGGGCAGACTAGGTGGGGGGAGAGAGGGTGAAGGGAGAGTGATAGATAAAGGAAGGGGAACAACAGAGCACAGAAGAACCGGAGAGGGTGAAGACGTGTGTTTGGAAAGCACAACACTTAAAACCATACCTTGGGGAACGTTGCTGGATAGGAACCCTACATTGTTCCCTGAGGGAGACTAGATAGATAAGGCATTTGCCTTTAGGCCATCACCAAAAGCTAGGTAGCTTTTAGATAATAGGGGTTACTAATCACTAGCCCCAATCAGGGATCAAGAGAAGTCTGGGTTAGGGTGGGATTGCCCATCCCAGAGTTAGAGAGAGATGGAATCTAGAACCTCATTTGGCGGTTGGTGTGTTCTTGAGGTCATCTGTGACAGTAGTTTCTATAGACTGTTTTGACCTAGCGACTGATGGCCTCAGCTCCTAGTGTTTCTGCAGACAGGTCAACCCCTACCTCAGGCCCATTGCACCATCACTGTGTAAGCGAACTCCAGACCAAACGAGATAAAGCATACCTGTGGCAGTGGGTAATATTAAGGTTCACATGTGAGGTTGCCGCATTCGCCACGCCTAACTTGGAACCATGTATAACATACATGTTTATTACATGGACAGGAAAGAAGATTGTGTGCGCTCTCCTGACTTGCATATTTTACAGTCCTGTGCTGTGGACAGCACTGGGATGGCCCTTTGAACCCAAACGTAATCAAATAGAGAATAATTTAAAATGATGTCCTAGTTGTTACGACCAATGGGCATCTTTTTTTGGAAGGTTTAAGTAATTCATGATAAAAATACATAATCTGGAATCTGAATCTAACATGCAGTTTTCCTCAAATTGTACACTTAACCAGCCTATATTTTTACATGTGATAAATAAATCAAGATGGCTGTGTACAGGGAGACTCAAACACCTTTTGATGGGCCTGGCCTGACGCAAATTATTCCTAGGAACATCTCTGGTGGGGGAATGGAATGGGCTATAAACAGTTATGGCAGGGAACTGCGTGAACTTTGCCATCAGGGGGGCCTATACCAAGCCCAGTGGCAAACTGCCTGGAAGACGCAGGGCTGATGACCCTTTGTTAGCTGCAGCTTGCAGATGTCAACTGCTGAAGGAAGGTGTGAATTATTTCTCACATGTAGATCATTTCTCACACATAGGAATCTTGCCAGCCCTACTAGACTGAAACCATAGTGGATTCGAGGTGGTACAATAACTATTGCCTGCAAGCACGGGATATGAAGCCACAGTGTGAGAACAAGCCGGTGGAAAATGGACATTGTTCAGGGCCCGGTTAGGATTGGTTCTGTTCTTACCCCTAACGTTAGCCTGGGTGACTTTAATAAGGCAAGACTGTGAATCACTGATCTGTAATCTTCTCTGAGGAAACCTTGCCCCGACACCAGGCCCTGAAGAACTGCTTGCCTGCACATGGGTAGGATGTTTGCGTGTGAGTGGGAGATTCTAAAATCTTCGCTAGTGGGCTGATTACCAGGGTTGGACTGACAACACCAAATGTATATCTGGGAACACTGGGATGGAAATTGACTGAAGACCTGCCAGCCTTGCTGGTGACACTTTGCCAAAAACCCTCAGTTTGCTGTTCCATGAGCCAGAGGCCCGAAGGACAGTCAGCAGTGTCCAGAAATATCAGGACCATTACTAATAGAGTTTCTGGCACAGTGGGCAGATCCTGGGGGTGGGTGTTTCTCCCCCACACTGGCAGGAGCCCAAGCACCTGCCTGTCCTGGCTTCTTCATTTATCATTTTACATATATTGAATTGTGTTTGCGCTAGGAAAATGTTGATTCAAAATCTGTATGTGTTTACTCTTGCCTCTGGCAAATGAAGACACGTGACTTTAGGCATGGGAAGGGCACCCTGACAAGAATAAAACATTGAAAGATGATGGCTGGAACAGTCTGATGGGTGATGAACACCCCACGAGTCAGAAAATACTGGTGTGTAGCATTTATTTGAATTCATACTTTAGTTCGTTTTCTATGCTATCAGGATTTAATCTCTGGTTGTCAGGCTTCCAGGTGGAGATCTTTCGCACTAGACTACATGAACCATTCATACGTGAATGTCTCATATTGGGGTGTTCAATATAAATTGTTTTATATAAAAGGTGTGCACCTTTTATGCTTGCCTGCAACACCATGCCAAAATCTACTCTCTTGGTTTATTTTTTAGATGGTGACAAATTTTCTGGAAGTCCTTACTTTTGGAGAAGAGAAGATGTGAAACAACCTGGAGACTAGTCCTGTCTCTGGAAAATAAAACTAATCTCAACAACATAGCAACTCTCTACAAAAAGAATCTTTCTGGCGAAATGTCAATCATATAATAACCGAATTTCACAAGCCAAATCCAGCATGAAAGAATTATTCGTAATTCTCAAAGAATTAGAAACTCCTATCCCAGTACAAGACTCCTGCATTAAAGACAAAATATGGTGCGCTAATATTCAGTCTGCTCTAGCTAATAAAGTTACCACCCTCCAAGACAAAATTGCAACAACAAAAAAAGCCTCTCTCCCCACTGTGCCTCAGCCTAAACTCTCTCCTACTTCCCTCCACAACCCTGTAACTCGCTTCAGCTTCTCTAAAGTCTCTATTCTAGAAACTGAAAAAGTATTATTGTCACTAAAACCCTCGAACTGTCGGGGTGACCAATGCCCTGCTCAACTTATCAAGGATGCTGACAGGGAGTTGGCACCCTTCATATCTAAGCTCATCAACGCCTCCTTCACACCCGGCTCTATTCCTGGCAACCTCAAAGAGTCTTGAGTACTCCCTCTCTTGAAAAAACAGACTCTAGATCCTTCCATCCCAACCAATTACCGACCTATCACCACAGTGCCTTTTATCCTTACGATTATAGATAAGGTAGCATACATACAAATCCAGAAATTCCTGGAACATAACCAACCTCCTAGGAGTGCTTCAATCAGGCTTCCGGCCACAACACAGAACTGAACCTGCCCTAATTGACCTCAAGGTGCAGATAGATGAACTCAGGGATAAAGGGAAACTAGCCCTACTAGTCCTCTTAGATCTCTCAGCTGCATTTGACCCTGTTATGTAGCCACCTAAATTCAGCTGCGCATTTCTCCAAGGAAGCCTTTACTTGGATTGAATCATTTCAACGCAATAGAACCATGAGAGTCTTCTCACCTTCAGCAGTCGCAGACTCTACCCCATCACATGTGGAGTACCCCAGGGATATTGTGTTTCTCCTACCTTGTACAATATTTTCACCAAGCCCCTTTTCGACGATCTGGACCATCTTGGCATCACCTACACTAACTATACAGATGATACTCAGATTCTCCTACCACTTTCCGGTGATTACGGGAAGGATTTGGCCTTAATGAACAGGGTGTACCTCATCATCCAGGCATGCATGGCAGTCCATGGTCTATGCCTGAATGATGACAAAACTGAACTCATCATTCTGGGCACTACTCCCAACCTTAAAAAACGAAGCCTGGACTACACCTCCTTTATGGTTGACTGTAACTCTATCAAAGTTGCTACAGAGGTAAAAGCCTTAGGTTTTTAACTTGACTCTACCCTCTCTTTCGCCAAACAAGTTAACTCCATGGCATCCACTACTGCATACACATGCAAACTTATTAGAGCGGGGAAAGCATTCCTATCCAACGACAGTTGTATCACCCTCGCCAGAGCTCTCATCCTTTCAAAACTGGACTACTGTAACTCTCTTTACATCGGCTCCAATAAGTACATTACGAAGAGAATCCAAATTCTGCAGAATAATGCCCTTAAAGCCGCCCTGGACATCACAAGAAGAGAGCAAATTTCCAAGATCAGAAGACAAAACAACTGGCTCTCCACAAGCGACAAAATCCTTTTTAAAACTGCCTCACTCACCCATAAATGTCTGAACAACGCTGCCCCTCTCCACCTCAGTAAAAGATTTTGCAGAAAACACCTTCAACTAGGCCCAAAAGATCAGCTAACTCCAACTGCCTCACTGTCCCTAGAACTAAATTATCCAAAGTGGGGGGCTGCAGTTTTCCCGTAAAAAGCTGCTCAGTTGTAGAATTTTCTGCCACCACTGGTACGAGCAGACCAAACGTATACGCACTTCAGACAGAAATTCATCAACTGGCTCAAAGCCCACGACCAGTAATCTCTGCCACCTGTTTTGTAACATGGTAAGACGGCCGACTGCTTGTCTTTTGTGTGACTATGTAACTGCATTCCTCTATGTCATGATATCACTATACAACTGCATTTCCTTGTATATTTTCCTGTATGTATCCCTGTAACTAAGCTTCAAATCCTCTTGTAACCTCTGCGCCCTGATTGCCTCGGGTCCGGCGCGCTATACAAATTAATTAACAAACAAACAAACAAAAAAACAAATGCTCATAGGTCCTGTTTGTTTTTTTCAATTAGGAAAAGTAAATTTAATGACTTTTACCTTTGCATGATATCCAACTTTAAATGTGTATGTTCCCTTCTGTTACACTTCCCACTGCTCCAGTGGAGTCCCTCCACTGTTTTTAGGACATTTTCTCTGACTGTGTAAGTGGCCCTGGGTGAGTGTGGCTCCACACACAACTCCTTGTCACAGCAGCGCAGCAGCACCAAAAAATAAATTTTACCCATCCATGACCTGACCAAGCACCACCCTCATTGGGCTTCAGTCAAGATGAGTCGTAGGACCAAATCTGTGTTACAGGAGGAAGGATGTCTCATCTGTCTTCACTCCAAAAACATCCCAGTCTGGATACCTTCTCCCTCTCATCATATCAAAAGATTTGACAATTTCGAGGACACAGCATAGCCCCCAGGAATCCTCTAATTTAGCTCATGGTATTATTCACTGACTACACAATATCAAGAACGTCAGTCTACTCAGTATGTATAGGTCGGCAGCTGCACAGCAGGTATCTGATTATCGATCATGCAAACTTGCAGAACTGGGGCGAGAGCAGGGCAAGAATCAGGGGATGCAGAAGCCCAGCTGGACAGCAGGAGCAGCGTGATGGACATTGAGTAGTTGAGCATCGTGGTTGGCTAGCAGGATTAGGTACACAGTGCAACACTGGGCAGGTGTAGGCAGTAGAGATAACATGTGATGTTGCAGGTCAGCAAGACTAATATTTAAAGCACAGTGGGACTGCATTCAGGGGATGCAGCAGTAGGGTCTTTCAAACGTGGTTTAGTGTAGGGTGAGTCTGAAAGATGTGCAGCTTGCTAATGGCATTGGCATGGTTTGTGGAAGGCAAGCATTAGTTTGTCAGATAACATGCATATACAAGGTGGGTGGCTAAGGGCAACTAGTGAAGGTCTGCAGCCCAGAAGTGCAAGCGCTTTGCAGAGTTTACAGTCCTTTTTTTTAAAGTCATCAGTCAGTGGGGCAGTCACTTTACAAGTGTGTGTGTCTGTGTGCCTGCACGCCGTTATCAAATGGTTCCAGGAGAGCAGCAGATAAGAGTGTGTAATAGTAGATTGCTTTGGCTTTTGGTTGCCTCATTTTTCTTTTCTTAGGAAACACTATTTGCTGCCCTGAGCTGTTAAACATGTTGCAAAAATAATGACTAGTTATCAGATTAGGGCACCTCAATGATTGTGAATGGATGCATACATACATACATGTGTATGTCTGCTGGAGAAGTGTGTTTTGCTGTGTGTGTTACAGTAGGACTTCAAACAGAGGCAGGGGTGGAGTAGGGTCTTTCACACAGGCTGCATCTCATTGCCAGAGCATTACTTCCCATGGGTGGCAATTTGCTATGCTTATTCTTGAAAGATATTTGCGAGTGTGAGTAGACAAGATGCTGATTTGCTATGCATGATTTTGCACTGCCTGCAGTTGTGGCAGTACACCTCGCCCTAATCTGTCTGTTCAGAGTTATAAAACGGAGAGCAAAAGAGAGCTTTGGTTACCTTACCCCTCACTTTCCTGGAGGCAATTAAGTTTGTAGTGTGTGGTGTGCAGCACAAGAATGGGTAAACAATATAACACCATGATCCCTCCTTCCCTCTAGCTTGTTCCCTGTCATGCCCCTTTCTTCCCTTACCTCTCTTCTGTTACACTTGAAGCCGTCCCTAGGATGGCATGTTTATTTTACAACTGAAACATCATGACAAGGAGAGTCTCAAAATAGGTCACAACCTAAAAACGGGCTGCAAGTGGTCTCCAAAATATATTATTAATAAGGAACAGATGTTTCAACAAGATGGGGAAACTTTCTTGGCAGCCACACGGAACAAGAACTCTGCTCAAATCTGGCATTTACTTAATTTGACATCAAATCTAACCAACCAAATAACTCAATTAAATGGTGTTTCTGAGAACCAATGGATATTGCATTTTTCGAAATTATATATGGATAGATCCTTCCAAACATATGAATATAAACGTCAGGGTCTATCAACCTGAAGCCTAGAATGTTCAGAAGAAATCATTGAGGCACTTATCATCAAATCCTCATCATCTAGAGCAGCAGGCCCTGACGGCATTAGCAATTTTATGCTAAAGCAATTTCCACGGTTCTGGGCAAAAATTTTGAATACCATCATTAGTCAGGTTTTGCACACCCAGAAAATACCAAACTCATGGCGCACCTCCATTATAGTTCCAATATTCAAAAAAGGAGACCGAAGTATACCATCAAACTATCGTCCGATAGCGTTATTAGATGCACCAGGAAAAATCTTCACTCGATTAGTTCTATCAGCATTTAATAATTGGACACAAGAAAACAAACGACGAGATCCACATCAAACTGGTTTTGTTCGTGGGTTAGGGACATCAATCAATCTTATGACTCTTAACTCACTAAAAATGCAAGCACGCTATACCAAAACCCCTCTATTCTTCGCCTTCGTCGATTTAAATGCAGCATTTGACTCTGTCTCCCGTATAAAACTATTTCAAAAACTAAGTAGAGATAATTGTCCACAAGACATAGTAGACATAATATATGCCTTACATTCTAACACGTCTATTTGAGTTCGATTATCTACCATCGGCTTGCTATCGAAAATAATAGAAACATCTAGAGGATTGAAACAAGGATGTATTTTGGCCTCTGCGCTCTTCAATTTTTTCATTTATGATGTCCGTCAAGTATTTTCCTCAATCTCAACAGATTCACCAAAAATGAATGGCACAGTGATACAAGCACTGTGGTATGCCGACGATTTAGTTTTAATATCTAAAACACCTACAGGTCTCCAGAATTTGATATCTGCGCTTTCAATCTATTTTGAAGAAAATGAGCTCTCTATGAATATCAAAAAATCCCAGATACTAGTGGATATACCAAGACGCTCACCAAGTTTTAAGTTTGTATGGATGGTCAAATATACTATTCTAGATATTGTACCCAATTATAAATATCTGGGAACACAGTTTGAATCAAATTTAACAACTACTGAACACCAACTGTCTCAGCAAAATAAATTGACGGTTGCTACCTCGCAAGCAAAAATAATTCTTCACAAATATGGCAAATTTTCCATCATGCCTGTTCTATGCTATTGGATACAAAAAGTGACACCTACACTGCTTTATGGTTTGGAAACACGAGATATCATTGATGTCAAAAATTTTGATAGATTGGAAGCTAAATATTGGAGATGCCTACTACATTTGCCTCAATCAACCCCAGTCTCATGTATTAGATACGAATTGGGCCTTACGTCTCTCCGCGCCAAATACCCTTGGCAACTTTGTGCACTATTCAGAAAATGCTTAGTAAACATAACTGCGGATACTGTTATAGCTACTCTGTCCAACTACTTATTCTCATCTAATCATAACTTTGTTATAAGATGGACTAACTATGTGTATCAAATTTTGGCTGCAGCGGATATAGACGTTGAGACCTTAGTTCAAAATCCTGAACGAGCGAAGAAAAACATTTTTCTAAAAGATTGGCTGACTAACCGAGAGATCTGTTTAGGTTACAAAAATTTTAACATCCTCATCTTCCCTGACAAAAAACTGGGAACTATGGCAAACTATTTGATTAAATCGCCCTCACCACATGTTCGTATGGCGATTATGAAATTGCGTTTCAACTTGTGGCCTACACGAGACATCTTGGCACAGCGTAGGCAACTAGCCGAATCAGATAATGGTTGTAGATTTTGTAACAATCTGCTTCAAAAGGAAACTTTAGAGCACTTAATTGTTGAGTGCCCTGCATTATGTTCAATACGAAACAACATGTTTAAAAGACATTTATCCACTGTTGCTAATATCCAACCTAACCTGAGATGGTCTTGTCTACTAAACTCACCTAACATGAGTATACTTATTGCCTCTGTCAATTTCATGAATAACCTTTGTTTGCCTATGACAATAGATGATTAATTTTTTTTAAAGTTAAATACTATATGATTCAAATAATATGAATGGAAACTTGATGAATTTTAATTTCATGAAAAATTGTATAGATTTTGAATTATTGTATAAAATCATTTTTGTATGACAATCTTGTAAAAAATCATAAATGATTAAATACAAGTAAATAAAAAAAAATAAAAAAATAAGATATTTATATCTAATCTTCCCCTAATAATTCCTTGTTTAAGTTTTAGAACTACACTAGGCAAGCAGATACTAAGTGGCAGAAAGTGGAGGGCAATCTATGGAGGCAGGTTTTAAATCTCTCCAGAGTAAGCTTTAGAAAATGTGCCCTTTTGTTTGAGAAAATCTCCAAATAGATGGTGGAGAATTAACTTTTAAAGATTCAGATTGAGCATTCACCCCACTTACGAAATCCTCAAATTGCAAGACTTTGCAGATTTTGTGGTGACAATTTTAAGATTGAAAGCTTGGAAAAGAATTTAATTAACTGTCCCTCTATTCAATCTAAACAAATAACATATTTTTCTAGATTTCTTGAGTTGTTTAAAAACATGTTGCTAGATTGTATTTGATATAATATCATGAGTGGGAATTCAATGTCTTCAAGCATTGCAGTGAGGAACTTTGCATCTGATATTTTAGTACTGAAATAAGTTAAACTATAGAGATCCATTGTTTTTCTTTAACTTCTTTGTAATCTAATGTGTACATTTCTCTTCTCTCTTAACTTTGAGCCATTTCATTGTTGTTGTATTTATATCGTAAATCGTGAAAGATTTAAATTAAACCATAAAACAAATTTTAAAAAAATATAATGAATATAATAATTTAGTGATTAATATAGTGCTTCCTGCAGACTGACTACTTCTTAGTGCTTTCATAATCTGTGTTGCAACCCATTTGTTGGACCTGATTTATCGATTTAAGAACAATGAAGGGGTGAAGCATTAAGGGTTCTACTTTTGTGAGATTCGATGCATGTTTTTTAATATTCCATATACAATAATGTTAATAGTGACTGTGCATTTTCATATCACAGAGTTATGTATCACGTGGCTTACTCGAGCAAATTATTTAAATGTAACTGTGATGAATCAACTTCCGGGGGAACCAGTGGTCCAGGGATGAATATCAGTTTCTACACCATCAATCAACCCCAAACCTCTTGTACACCGGAAGGGATCCGAACAAATCGGAAACACAAGCGAATTACAAACCTCCTTGTCCAATGTTGGTAACATGGACAGAATTGCAGGCTTATCGCTGAAAGTTGTTGGTTAGTTGCAACACAGTGGAAATACAATTACCCAATTATAAAAGGGACTGTCCAGACAAGGTTGTTTAAAGATATCTAATTTATTATTACAACAAACAGTTCTATCACACTATAAAATACAACCCACTCTGTAAAGGAATGCAGAGGACAGACAGTTTCAAAGAAGGAAAAGGAAAAGGGATGCACTCTGCATACTAACAGGAGGGTAGTCGGTATTGTAAATAATCGCAATGGTTCAAGGATACTTGGATTCAACACAACGGGAGCAATGGGTCTTAAAAGGTCACTAAGGACCTTGTGCTGTAGGAGTAATTTGTGCTCGACGCTATTGAGTCAGTTTCAGGGCACTTTGCAGCTTCTGCAACAGAGTTCAAGATGGGAGACAGCTATAAGTATCAGGCGGCAGGCAGTTCAGCGAGCAATGCTGGAAAAACGACTGCAGGCTGGTCTGCATGGCGGCACGGGGTCAGGAATCGTTGTCTCAGTGTTGGTTGATGGTTCAGAAGCACTGGTAGATTCATCTCGGACAGCTTTAGTGGCTGGCTCCATCAATCCACATACTCTTACCTTCTGAATGGGGTCTCCCTGCGGTGTTGACTACTATAAACACGCAGTCCCAGACATGACATTTCAGTAGTGTCCTCAGTGACTACTGCCCCACTCCCATGGGTGTAGGTGGCTCAGCAGTCTGTGGAACTGTACTAGGGTCTATCGCCATGCCGGTCCCTCCAACAAGCCCTCTAGAAGCACTCCATGCCCTAAGGCTTTGAGAGTGTTCAATCTGGTGATTTCTTTGGCCATTGATCGGGTAGCCACTACGACTATCTTGGGGTCAGGAAGATCATTACCTAACAGACATGGGGCAGGGATGGTGTCTTTCACTGCTACACGGCGCTGGGTCATTTCACCTCGCCAGCTGTACTCTACTAGTGCCAAGGGGCACTTATCTTTCCATCAAACCCACTGATGCTACAATCAAGCCCATCAATATACTGGCGCGGCTGTATGCACCCACTGCCGGGTGACAGCAGTGAGGCTAGCCGCAGTGACTTGCACCACTGTATTTTTGTGTCCATTTATATACACATGTTCTAAATAGAGTTGAGTATTATTGGGAACTGGGATCTCATTTGGAGACATGGTACCGTTCCCACTCAGTGTAACCAATCCACATTATGCCACTCCTTGGGCCAGTGGAAAGTCCTCCTCTAGGAGGCCCACACTAATGATGGCCTCCTCCACGAGTCCAACATTCACTATGGCTTCCTTGGGTAAGCCCTTGAAAGCAGGATCCCCTTTTCTATGGTCCAGCTCCTTAAACACGAAACAACCTTTGGGTGGTGAGAACGCAGGTGTCCCAGTGTTAGGGGTGCCTGCAATCTTCTTTTTGTTGTGTGTGGCTGAACTTAAGCTTTGGGATTTCCCTTAATTCTTTTAGGGACCTGACTTCGAAGAGGGTTGAGTTGGATCTCTGTCCTTCCCATCCTTGTTAACTTTTTGGTCCAAAGATTTCTCTTCCGGTTTGGGTATGCTCGCCTGAGCCTTTTTCTGGACTTGAGCACTCACAAACCTGTTGGCAGTCTTTTCAAGCTCCTTAGGATACGTGATTGTCTTGTCAACAATATGCTGGTGTAGGTCATCCTCACAATTCTTCAATACATGCTCACACGCAATCAAAATTGTATATCCCTTTAAATGTATCAACTTTGTTACCAGCCACCCACCGGTTAAGATATTTCAACAAGTGTTTTCACTTCAAATGTTTGCCCACTTTTCTTTCTGAGCTCTCTGAAGTTCTTGAGATACTGTTCAGGGGTTTTGCAGAACTTCCTGAGGAGGGCTGCCTTCATGCACACATAAACAGGCCTTTCCTCAGGAGTAAACTGGAGAATTTCATCAGTCCCTGTTGTTGGTAAATGACTCATCAGGGCTGCACCCCACAGTACCTCGTCCACCTCCTGTAGCTGAAAAGCAAGCTTGAGCACTTCAAACCAGTCAAAAATATCCTTCCCCACCGCGTAGGCATACATTAAATCTTTTAGGTTATGGCACAGGGTTTATCCCAGGCGCCCTGGTTTGAGCCACTACCACTTATTTTGCTAGAGATGGAACTCTAGGCCTCCTTCTTATCATTGAGTGCTAGTCTGTGCAGCTTTATGGTGGCCCTGTCCTGCTCCACTGCGACCTTGTCCCGCTCCATTGAAACCTTGTCGCACTGTTTTTGTTCCTCCAGCACTAGTCTCCTCTCCTCCAACTGGAGCTTTCTAGCCACTGTATCGCCAGGACAATTACTGGGCCACTTAGAGACTGTGCCTAGGTCTGAGACCTGCAGGACATTGCAGTAGCCCCTGGCCTCCGTAACACTCTAGAGTGTTGAGAAATCATGCTTGCCCCGGGCAGAATGGTTGGCAATAAACTCTGCTCATGCTGTCTTCCTCATCATCTTGCGCTACCCCTCACGGTAGGTCTTCTCCATTCGGATACACAGGGTCTAACCCGTCCCTGGGGTCTTCTCCCCAACCACCCTTGCTTCTACCCAAGCTTCGAGGCTGGTCAGCAACTCAGATTTATTAACCACAGTGCTGTGGGTAAGTCCCCTTTCTTGACATACAACGCGCAGCACATCCTTGCTCATGCCTTTCACATTCCCTATGTCAAGATCCATGATTATTTAACAATACCTAGCAGTGTCGAAACATTGCCTGCAACAGTACTTTTATCGTTGGGTGACTAAGCTGTGTGCAAGGCTCCTACTCGATCCAACCGCCTGCCACCAATGTCACAAATCAACTTCCGGGACACCAGTGGTCCAGGGATGAATATCGGTTTCTAAACCATCTATCAGCCCCACACCTCTAGTACAACAGAAGGGATCTGACCAGATTGGAAACAGAAACAAATTACAAATCTCCTTGTCCAATTTTGGTAACGTGGACGGAACAGCAGGCTTATCTCCAAAAGGTTGTGAATTGTTTGTTAGTTGCAACACAGTGGAAATACAATTACCCAATGATAAAAGGGACTGTCCAGTCAAGGTTGTTTAAGGATACCTAATTTATCATTATCACAACAGACAGTACTATCATGCTACAAAATACAACTTACCCTGCTATAGAATGCAGAGGACAGACAATTTCAAAGAAGGAAAAGGGATGCACACTGATTACTGACCGAAGGGTAGTTGGTATAGGTAAATAATCACAATAGTTCAAGGATACTTGGTTTCAACACAAAGGGAGTGATGGGTCGTAGAATGTCACTAGGGGGTGGCAGAGAAGGACTAGGGAGACAGAACCACGATGTACCTTGTGCTGTAGGAGTTCCTCAAGCTCGACAGGGTCGAGTCAGTTTCAGGGAGCTTTACAGCTCCTGTGACAGAGTTCAAGATGGGACACAGCTGCGGGTATCAGGTGCAGCCAGTTCGGCGAATGAAGCTGGTCAGATGGCTGCAGGCTGGCCTACACAGCGACTCAGGGTCAGGAATCATTGTCTCAGTTCTGGTCGAGGCATCTCGGATGACTTTAGCGACTGCGACCTAACAACAGTCAGTGCAGTCGGTTGCAGCTCGAGGGACTCGACTTGCTCGAAAATGTCCTTTAAGGTGGACGTTGGTAGATGCTTGTTGATGCACTCCTTCTTGCGTCTTCACTGGGCTCGTGTCGTCCTTTAAGGCGGACGGCCCAAAGCTGAGGAGAGTGTTGCAGGCAGCTGCCTTGTCCTTGGTTTGGTTTAGACACTATCCGGCACTTCCCACCTAAGAAGCTTGCTTCAGAGCCTAGAAGGGCATGCTGTGTGCTGGCTGGGTACCAGTTCTGGAGCTGCTGGAGGGTCCTCTGGATTCGATATCTCCCTCTGCTTCCCTCTTGGAGGTTCTGGCCTTTCTTCACTGGCAGAAGATGTAAGGCAAACTGTTGTTCATCCAGTGTCCAATGATGAGTTCTTCCTTCTGCTTCTGGTGAAGCCTTCAGATGATCTGCCAAAAGAGGGGCTCAGCCCTCTTTTAAAGCCAAATGAACCACAAAGATTGGTGTAAGCTAAGCCTACCTTAATGAACCAATCCTGGGTCCCCACCAACAATCTCCTGTAGCCGTGAGGTCATACGCAGAGTGCTTTGCAACAGAAAAGGTAAAGGGATGAAAACCTGTACTACTAAGTCTGACACATCTTCCTGTCTGTTGTGGATCAAAGGGTCTCTCTGGTCAATGTAGCTCTATGTGGTTTCTGACTAAAGCGGCAGGTTTGCCTTGAAGCTGTGGCGAGACCAGACTTTCTGGCTCTGTCAATCCACATACTCGTACCTTCTGAATGGCATCCGTCTGTGGGGTTGACTACTGTAAACGCACAGTCCCAGACATGACATTTTACTGTCAATCGATACTGATGGTGGGAGCTGGCATCAGGTTGACACAGTACATATGAAAGGGTGTTGGGGTTTCCTGTCTCCTTTGTTAGGGTCTGCAGCCAGACCCCATGTGGGCCTGTTTGAATTAAACTCTTATTAGTATGTAAATGCTTCTAGCAACTACAGGGCTCAACAAAAGGACAGGGCGAATCCATGTAGCCTTTTTTGTTAATTAGGCTGGCCATGGCAGGGGGAATGTTTGGCCCTCCCCCTTCTGAGATGACATGGTGTACTCCTGGCTGTCATATCTCAACTTAATATGACAGGGGGGACTGCGCCTGTAGGCTTTGCCCACCCAGAGTACACAGGTATATGCGTATGTCGTGCAGTGAGCCTAGGAAAATGTGTGCGGATTAGACCCACATTTTTTCCAGAGGTTGATCTACCATGGTTCAATTTCATTTAAAAATTTTAAAAAGTCCAGGAGAGCACACACCCGCTGTGCGGATGATCGAATTCCTCATAGTAACTTCCCATGATGCATGCACTAGAGTATCAAATACTTATTTCTCTCCTTGTAACGTCATTGTTTGTATTGCCACTAAATGTGATGTCAATGCATACATAGAATTGCAAATTAACAGGTCCTGCACACATTTTGACACAAAGGGCCTTGTGAAATCTATAACTGTAATACATGTATCATTTCTGGAGGCATAATAGATGTATATGTTGTTACTTAATGCAAGGGCTGATTGTGTTGGATTTGCCAAGGCCTGTGTAGCAAAAGCCATGCAAACCCCCACCTAATTTGCATATATATTGACAACCTCACAACTTTATTTTCCCCATTGCGATTGAAGTCTAGACATACCAGAATGCAAAGTAATGTGAGCCTGGAGGATGTGTTTCTGGGTTTCAAAGACATAAAACAAAATGGTTCACAATGTCAGTAGCTTCAAGTAATTGTTGGGGAAACAGGTCATAGTTATATGCAATATGTATTTTTTATGAAAGACTAGACAATTAATATAAAGCCTAGAGGAATTGCTTTTGAATTTGACTCAATGTGTGCAATCCATTAATTTAATTGGTGTAGTCGGTTTCGGCAAGGTTTGGGGGGTTTGGCAGGGTTTTGGGGTGTTCAGCTAGGTTCTGTGGAATGCCCAAGGTTATCCTTTCCCCAGGCTCCATAAAACATTAAGATGGCCCTGGAGAGAAGGTTTTCCCAGTATTATGCTTATAGATAATGGTGGGCAATTCAAGTCAAGTGAAATTAGGTGGCATCTGGCCAGACTCAGCAAGTAGAAGGGTCACTGAAGGAGCTGGGAACCTTTACTGGGACCTTTGCTCGTTTACAAGCTGACATAAACCAGTAGAGGACTGTCCCAAGTCCCTCAGCCTGCCCATTGAAGTTGAGACCTCACCAGGCACAGAAACAGATATGTGCTGATGTGAGCCTTTTTATTGTGGGTGTAAGTCCTGACCCGGACGCAACTGCACACCTGCTCGACATAGTAGAGTCCTCGATGGCCGCAATCTGGGAATTTACCATGTCATCAAGAGTTCTGTTTCATAAAAAGACTATGCCAGAAGTTGACCTGCTCCTTGAATTGGACTGGATGGGCTTGTAGGTCAGATACACAATTGCCTAGGACACAGTCTGGGGAACAAACCCAACACATGATTTGTCGTGATTTTACATTTTGCTTTGTTTAACAATGCTTCCGATAAGAAACCATGGTTATTCAGATCCAACTGACTCCATTAGAACAATTAAGCTTATTTATAGGGCCCTTTTATTTCTTATTTTAAAATTTGTTTATGGTACTTAGATAAAAAATAAAATAACATTCTAATTAACTTGGTTTGCATATTATTGTTTATTGCTAATAAGGGCTTCATCACGAGTTTATTTGCAATAGTGCCCACCCGTCTGGCGTAATTACCGCTGGATCATGGGTTGGACGCTAAACATTATTTCCCAATCCCCATTGGGAATTTTCGGTGCAATTACAGCGCGGTAATACCACTGGTGGTAATTGTGCCAAAAATTGACATTTTCCCAGCGTGTTTACCCCTAGCTCTGAGCTGGGGGTAAACACATCAGAGATTGGGCGAACTGGATTTCCGCTGCATTTAAGAGCTACCGCCCAACTCGTGGTGAAGCCCTAATTCTCCTAACTGTTTAGCATGTTGAGCTTTTGAAGGTATTGCACCGGTTCTATGTTCATTCAATGACAGTGGTTTTTTTAATGGTTTTTTGACCAAAATAATTCTTGAAAAAGCTCATCGAAACATTCCATTTTTATTTTTGGGGGATTGTTCACAAACCCCCCTACCCTATTAACTGTATGCTATTACAGAACCCCCACCACTTATAAACCCTTATCCACAACACCCTTTATTTTTTTCGATGAGTATTTTCAAGAAACAATTCGGCAAAAAACCCCATCCCAAAAAAATACTCTTGATCAATGAACGTTGGACCATTGCTCCTCTTGCACTTTTTAAGAGTGAGCTTGAATCTTTGCCCATCTCTCCAAAGAGAAAAACATGGGTAACTGTTCGTGTCTGTTGGTTAAACCCATAAAGGACCATAAAAAGGGGTGATTCCTTGCAATAAAGATCAGCTGCAATAACCCATTTATTTTCAGACAACTGTTTTTGCACGCAGAAATGACTGTTTTAAATCACATAAAGGTGGTACGATGATACAGAGAATGTGCTACTGATCATAGCACTGGCATATATGTAACCGTTCAAAAATTGAAGAAAAAATTCCAGGCACTCATATACTTTCTATACCAATCGTTTTTTTTTTTTCTCATGCAGCCACTTCTCTGATCTTAAAGCAGAAAAAGCAAGAATGTGTGGAAATTCGCCAGCGAAAACATGCCATTTTATGTCAGTAGTCAGGTTTTGGGAGGTGTGTCTTCTTGGTTTGAAAAAAAACACTGACAGATTCAAGATCATTGAACACTAAAATTAATTGGGGCATGGAGCAACATTCTATTAATGTGGGTCTTGTACCCCGTCCCCATGGTTTCCATTTTGTGGAACCAATCTAATTGTGATCTTCTGACGTAAGATTTCTTGGGTTCACAGTCGCGTCGACCATTGCTCAAACACTTAAAAAGACACTGGAATAGAAAATATGGATGAAACTGGCCGCATTTAATCAACATTTTCATCCATCCAGCAATTCTGTGTGATTGACGGGGACCCCTTCATGCCATTGAAGAATAGTGTCCATGACTCAGAAGGACTTCCAATGACCCGGAAGCACTTCAGAGGTCCTTGAAAAATTGTAGGTCTTACTGGGACAGGTATTGCTCAGGCATGAGATCCAGCAAAATACAAAACATATAGGTCGTTTCCCAGAGCCCCTGGACCTGCTCCTCCCCCTCTTCCTGTGGGCAGTCCGAGGTGCCACCAGACTGTCAAAGCCTGTTGGCCTGCAGGATATAAGTCCCCACCCACAACCAGGGAAAAAACAGCAGGATTACAAATCATCAACATTATGGCACTATGTTGTAATCAAAACAATCTGGGTCCCCGTAAATACCACCTGATAGCAAAGGATAATTGTGACAAAGATACCATATCAATTGACATAGCAGACTGACAAACGATTACTGAGTAATACGATTTCCAAATTGTACGTGGATGAACCATTGCAACGCGAGGTAACAACTCGTAAAACACACTGTAAACACATTTCTTGCATGGAAGCATTTGAATGAAAATACTCCTCGCAGTATTATTACACTATGGCCTGGCGGCAGGGAAAACATCTCTTGCAGGGCATGGTGAGGGAGGTGAAAGAGGGTGATGCCGGGCCCTCAACCGCTTATATTAGGGCGTCTCAAATGACGTCATTTCCGGGCCAACTACCCGGAAAAGCCGCCACCTTCTATGTGTGGTGTCTACTCCAATAGCTTTCAAATTAAGAAAAAACACACCTCTTTTGGAACGCATCTGGTTTGATTTTTGAAAATTGGAGGATTAAATCTATATGTTTTATATCTTTATTTCTGTTTATAACTGTTAAGTGGATAATTCCTGTTACAGCATAAAAGTTAATATGACAGTAAATATAACAAGCAATGATGTTTGGTGGGAAGATTTCCTCGAAAACGATTAAAATCTGCTCGTTTTTGCGGTGATTTGGGAACCTGTTCAGCAACCACTTTATAAATGGAATTACGCCGAGACACATTTTTGGAGCAGCACACAATAATGATGTGGTCACACACATGCCCAGATTTTAACTAATTTTAAACAGCTGTTGCCCTGGATGTCCCTATATACGGGCAGCACTCACAAAGCTGTGGCCTAATGGAGCCAGGAAAAAATCTTAGCACTTCATGAAGCCGCCAGTGCGTGAAGGCCTGGGGCGTTCGTCCCCAGGGCAGGCCACAGAGCGCTTCTGTGGGTTACCAGTATTTTGCAGGCTTCAGACTTATGTGACGACTGGTTTCATTCAGAGTGAAAGGGCCAGCTGTACAGCTGGCATCTGCCATCTGCCCACAGCCCGGCATTAAAAGTGCCGAGCTAGGTTGGTAAACAGAGCCGACCCAAGGTCCGCTCAGGGGGTACGGCCGCACAAGACTCACCCACGGGGCAGCAAATAAGGGCGCTATGCCTCCAGCTCAGTGCCATGTAAACGGCGCCTATCAAACAATCACATAGGCGCTTTTTACATGACACTGAATTAGAGGCAAAGCACCCTTAAACACACTTTACAAGAACAGCAGGGTGCTTTGTTCGAACAGAACTGAGCCCCATGCTGTTCTGCATTTGTGGCGGGCAGCGCGGACGGTGGGGGGGGGAGGGAGATGGGGCCAGCACAGATCTCACACAGGGTGCTGGGAGACCTGGGGCCCGCACTGGTTGGTAGAGACGTCAGGATCCACGGAGCAGAAACCAAAGGATTGGTGCACTGTAAGACAAATCAGGTTACTCCTGGAACAGTGGGGAGTAAGTAAGAACATTGGATGGAACAAAGGGGTAGGAAAGAAAGTGGCATCAAAAGCCAATGTGTCCCCCAGAGATAAACAGCCTCCCCAATATTAGTCCTGTTTCCCTTTTCTAAAGACACTGCCCTGCTTGTTCAATCTGGGAGCCCCCAGCAAGCCCACGTGACGCAGCAATGGCCAGCATAGGCCTTAGAAATAAGCAACTGAAATGATGAGACTGCTGCATGCAGGTTCGATTAAGATATACATATTTAAGATGAGGTTGAGTTGTATCTCTTTGGGTATCTCTTCTTCGCTCTCCCTCTGATGAAACCTCCATGGGGTACATTAGAAATGTGTGACAATAGATACCACACGCACCTTCTCCAGTGACATTTCTTCTACGGGTCATTTCACATATTCTTTGAGCTATGGAGGTTCGTGTGTTGATGCCTCTAGTGGCATGTTTCAAAACAGGATCTCATTTTTGGGGATCCCGAACCAACACCTGATCCTCCTTGCAGAGCCTACAGACTCCCAACCACCCCTCAACTTTCCATCACCCTTTGCATGTTCCACACCGTTCCCTGGCAGGCATGGACCAAATTATAAAGTACTTCTGGAAACTTGATAGGTTCAGACCACATGAAAGAATCTAAGCATAGCAACATTGGGAGTTTGGTCCCATCACAATCCCCTACCTTGGGAAGTCTGGTGGAGTGGGGGTCACCGCGCTTCTATCATATGTGATTTTATTCGTGGCTTTTTTTGGTGCTGATCCTGTTTCATACTATCACCTAAACTTTCTTTTAAACCAGTGGCCTTTTCAGCAATAATGGGCACAGTTTTGTGTTGGTCGTTCTGCCCCAAATTAATTAAAACTGAGCTATGCCCATGGCGGTGTTTGGTGTAAACCTGTGAGATACCATCACATCGATACTGCTCTCGTTCAGTCCCAATGGGCTGAATATCCCCCTCGGATGATGTCCTTAATGACTTTGTTGAATCTTTCCAGTGCCCTGTAGGTTTCCAGGTGGTATAATTTGGGTGTGGGAGTTCGACACAGTTCTCACCCTTGACTTGAATCGCACACCATTATCTTTAAACAGAATATTGGGAAAGCCCTCCCTCTTTAATATTTGACTTTTTTGTCTAGAAATTCTATCACCCATTTTGAATCAATGTCTGTGGTAATGCTAACTTCTACCAACAGTGTCTGCCAATCCGTTAATACAATCGGTGGTGCCCACCCCTCCTATACACAGGCCTCAGCAGATCCATGCCAACTGTTTCCCATGGTAACATGGGGACTATAGGTTGTGTCATGTGACAGCTGTGGCTTCCACATATCGTGTTATGTTATGTTATTGTGATTTATAACGTGTAATGCTGCCATTTTCGTGGTCCAAGCGATATGTCAGATCGGAAAAGGATGGTGGCGGCGAGGGGTTAGTTAGTGGGATTGAGAGGGAAAAGCGGAAGAGAGCTTTGATGTGCTGTTGGTAGCTTCAGTTCGGAAAAAACTGTCAATGTGTACTGGTTTGTTTTTAGTTGGTCATCTTTGTGTGGTGTTTGGTGAAAGGTTGTATATGGGTGCTTTTGTGCGTTTGGTTTAGTGTCCATTGGTTGTTGTGCAATGTCATTACAGTGGGCCTCATTCCAAGTCGGGTGGTGCAGAAATAAGGGTGCCGGTAGCAATGTACCAGCACCCTTTCTGGACCGCCAGACTACAGGATTGCCTGCAGGGGCCAGATCTCCTGCCAGGTGTAACCATACGGGAGTTCCGACTCATGCAGGCATGGTTTTTCCGCAAGTGGGGACTTACACTTTCCATCACCTGACATCCTGGGCCACCACGACTTGTAATGTCCCGGTGGCACTGGAATGCCAGGCGGGGCAACAGTGTTACAAGGTCAGCGGCTACCGGCCGGTAGCACCGGGGGGTTACCGCTGACCTCGTAATGAGGACCAGTGACTGTGGTTCCTGGTGGTTTTGTTTTTTACGGCGAAGGTTTGTGTTTGGTTGGTTCAGTGTTCGAGGGTGGGTGTGCAGAGTATTAGAGAGTATTTAGCAGAGTCAGTTAACGGTCATCTGAGTCTTTTCCTGCCGGTTGGGTTGATCTGTTGGGTTAATATTATTCTCTTGTGTTTTGTGTCGGATGCTTTATTTCTTTGTGTGGCCCTGTTTCGGGTTTCTATTGTATTGCATTGGCTGTTTTCCTTTACTGGTGTTTCCTCTTTAGCCTGGTGAGCTAAATAACCATGTTTTTAATGTTCTTCTCACTTTCTTCACAAAGGATACATTCCTAATAGTTCTCTCTATCTGGGCATCAGAGTTCCAGCCGCCAGTCATCGATACAGATGCATTGTTTCATTTTTATTACCCCTTGTTGACCTTCATGGCCAAACTCATAATGCGGCTTTGCATGCCCCTGGGCAGAATAAGTCTCTCACTTCTATTCCGTAGTCCACATTCTAAATAAAGCTCATCCCTACTAGGGCATAACACTTCTGCACCAGTTCTTTCAATGCCACCTTGTTTATGGAACTTTCTTCTATTTTTCTATTGCCTCGCACAGTGTCAGATACCAGATCAAAAATCTGAGCTCTCTTCCCTCTGTGCCACCCCCCTAATTTTGATTCCTGGCGACCCCACAGTTTGGGATTATCCATCTGTCAATTCAGGCAGCTTTTTGTATTTTTCTTTCCGAGGGGTGCCTACATAGTGCATGAGGAGGACATTTTTCCTTTACACTCCACAGCTTGCGCCACACACAGCACAGGCACAGTACACCAAGGCTTTCTTCCACCTCTTACATTGTACCTCAGGCTAGACTGAGGTATGCTGAAACACAATTGTGGGTGGGACACTTGGCCCTCCCTCTGTATTTGTGGCGCTGTTGCCCCCAGCATCGGTCGTTTGCTCGCATTTGGTGGTGGAGGAATCACTACACATAAGGCCTCATTATGACTTCGGGGGTAGCCATGCTGCCGAAATCGGGTCCGGGTTCCCAGAATGGGGAATTACCGGGCCATTCCGAGTTTGGAGGGCCAGGTAATTCCTCCCTCCAGGAACCCGGGCCAGGACCTTCCCCATTACCATATGAGCCCCCATAGGGCTCAATGGGAATGGGAGAGGGTGCAAACAATGGGTCGATTACGAGCGGCCCGTTGTTTGCTCCCTCTTCCCCTCGCGGGACCCGGAAAGGACACCTGGTTTGACCAGGCGTAACTTACCGGGTCCCGCGAGGGGAGCTTGTAATGAGGCAGAACGGGTTTCACGGGTCCGCCTCCTTTAGCGGAGCCCGTTATCCCGTTCCGCCTCACTCGTAATGAGGCCCATACTGTTGTACAACATCAGTCTTCCCTGATTACTGCTCATCTCTTTTCCTTTTTTTGGACACAGTTGCTTGTTGCGTGATTTCTTTTTACCCGTGTTTATTGTGTCAATTATTTGTATTTTGCATGTGCGTGCCCAACAGCGATGTGGAGTTTCCTTGCCTGAGTGCCTGTCAGCTGTTTGCTTGAAGTGCTCGGTGCTGTGTTGCAAGGCAAAGGCACCCTCCACGAGCCTGTGGCGCCTGAGCTTTGCATCGCCTGCGGGGTCGGCGTTTCGGGCCCTGAGCGCTTGCTCTTTTGCTAAATGTCTCCTTTCGGTGAGCCTTTCGCTTCCTCACCTATTATGCGGGCAGTATGCTTCTCCACTGAGAGCGGGCGCTTCTACTCACCTCTTGTCAAGCCAGCCCAGCTACAGCGACGGCTCATCGGTCGTCAGGCTTCCGACTGATTGGACCTTAGTTGCCGCTCAGCTCCTGCTGGAGTTGTAAGACTAGTACAGGCAGGCATAGCTAAAGCATATTTATTTAGGAATTAGGAACCGGCTCTATCTCTCACTCTCTCTTTCTTTCTCTCTCTTTCTTTCTCTCTCTCTCTCTCTCTCTCTATCTCACTCTCTCTCTTTCTCACTCTCTTTCTGATGGAACATCTATGGAGCATTCTGTAATTTATAACATCAGGTACCACAGCAACCCATCCAGCCCTAACATATGCGCCCTGCAGAACCATAGTGCATTATAAAAAGGTGCTCATATTATGGAATCCAATCCCCAATGTAAAGTCTCCATCTGTCCCAGCCCCTCAAGGAATGATGAAGCTGGCGCATTAGGACTGGGCCCACATGGCCCAATCTTCTGGATCTCCAGGCCTGTTGGGCTAATGATCAAAGCTACACAGCTTTAAGCGTATAATGCTGACTGATTAAAACATCTGTGCGAAAGCCGTCAAAAGGACCCAGGCCAGCTGTACTTCAGAGCCATTCCATATGTGTAACTCAAGAACAATCTCTGTAGATAAACGGCTTCATTCTTTTGTTAATTTAGCACTTCATCACTTTTTATTAAAGGTGAAAGCATACTCTATTTGAACAAGTCACATTTTCAAATAATCATTATGGGTATATTAATGGAGCTCAGCAGAGCTCACTGCTTTTAACATCAAGATAGTGTTTGCCCATCCTTGCACTCGATGTCACAGCGTCAGGGACGGGGAGAGGAAGCAAAATAGTCTCCTTACTACATACGTTTATTTTTTCTAGCTCCCATGACTTATCTTTGCATCCCAGCAGCCAATGAGCGGCAGCTGAGGAGGTGGGGGAGGGACAAGAGGTGTGGTCTTCCATTCCCAGGACCCAGCAACTGGTAAATCATTTACTGGCAGGGAACGCGACGTGTTGGGGGGTGGAAAATGGATGAAAGCTGGGGAAACGTCCCGGAAAGTCCTTGCTAACACTTTGACAACAATGTGGGTAAGCATATTTTCAACATGAGAAACCAGGACAACATAGAAGAAGGACTACCCACTCAGCCACCTGGCAGCTGCCTACCCCACTCCCTTCTCCCCCTTAATCCCCAACCCTATCCCGCAGTTTTTTCTGCATTTTGACTGTGGGTGTAAGCATCTTACTAACCAAGGAGCTATTGCTATCATTCAAATTAAATGCCTTGCTCTTACTCGTTTCCCTCCCCAAAAGGTTGGCCTGAAAAGTAAACATCTGTGAACATGACAGTGTTTATTTAGTTTGTTCTGGTGGAGAGGAAATCACTGAAGGGCCCATAGGTCAGCGCTCACCCTCTAGAACTTGTAAGACAGGATAGCTGCACCATGTGAGCAAGGGGGTGCAGGATTCACTTACTCCAACATGACTCAATAATGAGGACTCAATAAGTTGGCAAAGGGAAGTCCGTTTAATGACAAGTACATCAAACAGAGAAACAAATGGAAATCAGCAGCGTTGCGATCACCTGTCTCCCTCCGACTTCCTCGAACTTCAGTCGAACAGCAATTCTTATAGGCAAAAATCGTCATCACTGACGTCTAATTCTATAAAAAATCATCATGCAATATAATTGGTTAGGAAAGGTAACTTAAGTATAGGTGTTATATCTGTATGTGATAATAGGGCATGCGGATTGGATAACTCTTATCGGGTGGGCGTCTACACCCATCTCTCTACATCTCACGTGATAGATGTCACTACATCTACGACGTCCTATTGGTTACTGTATCTATAGGACTCCAGATAACTTGGTCCATTGTGATTGGGCAGGTTACACCCCTAGTCATAAATTTCCACTTTTAATTAGCAGCATGCAGAATGGACACCCCTGTGCCGGGTCTCCCAAGTTTCACCCTGCCTCCCTTCCATCAATCAGTGTTTTAGGGCGATGTGTGAATTAGTTGGCTAAGGATGGCCTGGAAACTGTAGTCTCTTATCGGGAAAAGTTATGGCATCCTCGGGTCTTGGATGACATCAGGCGATGGTACTTCTTCGCGCATGGCTGGTCACGTGTTAGTTCACCATGAATCTGCTTCAGTTTCCAGCTTTTAGTGCATTTAATTCTGTTGGTTGCTGGTATGCTCTGAAGTTGGAGTCTTGTGAGCTGACGCTCTCCTCCCCTTCTCTGGTTGACCTCGATTTCCTAGGCATGAGCCGCTCTTTGCTGAGTTTCGATTCCGCTCCTTCACTTGCCTTTAGCTGGTTTACAAAACTTGGCCTGTCAGGCCTCTGGCCGCCTGGGTACATTTCTGCTTTTACAAAATGGAGTTGCACTTATATAATGTGCCTTATTGAGGTAGATATATGGTTGGCGCTTGCCGCTCTATCTTCTACTAAGCATTGCAAACAGTATCGATTTCTTAGCATCTTGCGTTTCAAGCCTATTTACACACGTTTAACAGGTTGGTTGCTTCCATCTTGTCACGTAGCACCGTTTCCTCACGTTTTAACATTGTCTCCTCTTTGTGTCCATTCCATTAATTTTCGTAGTTACTCGCATGCTGCTTTTGTTCATTCACAAGTCTGTTCAGGCCCTTGTGTCATTTCCACTGGCCTTCCATTAAGGCTTTTGGGGTCTCTTCGTGGACCGTGTGTAGGTACTCCTCATTTCGTATCAGCAGCTGGTATGGCTGTCTGATAGGGTACCGTGCTGCCCAGGGTTGTCTGGCTATGGGTGCTTCAACCGGTATGGATCTTCTGTTGTATACTGGGCAGAGTCCCAGTGCAGCTTTTTGTAGGTTCATTTGCTCTTCATACGTCACATACCTTGGCGAGTACGCTCCTGGCACCTCGAAATGAGGGGACGGGGTGCAGGCCATGTCTGGGACCTCCTCTACACTCCCCCCTCTGGTCGGTCCATCGACCACTTCTGCACCCTCCTTTGCATTCATTTCTTTTGATTCTTCTGTGTCATGATAATTGTCTTCAGCGTTGATACATGATGGTGTGAATGTGTGAGCCTTTGGAGTCCATATTTTTATCACTCCCTTCAAACTCCCTGCTGTTTTCACATGTTCGTCTTTGTTCCATGTCATTAGCTGACATTCCCCATTAGGGCTGCAGTAGATCCATTTTCCTTCATACCTTCTTCATTTCTTAGGGTATGTGAACTTTGTTCCCTCTGGCGCACATTTTCTGGCTTTCACAAAGTCTCTTATTTCTTCATCAGTCAGGTCTCTGGGCTTCCACCCTGGCTCGACATCAACCATTATTTTCATCCCTATGGCTTTTTTCGCAGTTTTCTGGCACTGTGTAATGATTATCTTGATAACACAGAATCCTAGCAATATCATTTCTAGTAGAGCTCCCAGAAACTTGAATATATCCACAAAAATAGGTCTCCAAACCAGCTGTCATCGTCCACATCATCACTTTCATCGATCATCTGGTTTTTCAGGCTTGTCAACATGCTTATGGCCTCTGTTAGGGTTCTGTTTTCTTCATTGTGTGATGGCACGAATGTGCAACATGATTCTCCGATTTTTGCACAAACACCTCCATCCATTGCAGTGATCATGTCAAGCACATATCTGTTTTGGAGGGTCATCAGTCTAATTGCTCTCAGCTCTTCTTTGATCGCGTTGAATCCTTTTATAGTGGTATTGATGGTCTGCAATAACTCCCATCTGGTTATCTATAACCATTTAGCATTCACTCCAACTTGGATGTGGGGCAAGAGTAGTGTTGTGAATACTGTTGAGGTGAGGCTGAACAGCCTGTGTTCGTACAGGATTGCATGGAATGCCTCTTCTGATTTGGGAGAAAAGTAATTTTCCCTCTTCATCCTGGATACCAGTTCCACAGATCTCCTTCTTCTTAGATGAGCATCTGCTTTCGGGAAACTGTCCAACTTCAGGTCATTCTTAGGGATCACTAGCGCGGGAACGTGGACGTTCACTAGTGTGCATATGCCTCCCCAGCCTTTTGTATGCCTTGGATCCACACGCCCAGTAATGGTCTATGATAACTGCAGTACCTTGTGTCATTCCTGGAGCTTCAAAGATTCTTCCGCAGTTTTGATTCTCTCCTATCTTCCTTGTGCCATTGTTTCTGAAGCATAGTTTGGGACTCTCCAATGGCACTATCTGCAGGGGTCCCCGTCTATCTTCGACCCATGTTAGTAACTTTACTAGCTTTGGCCACAGAGGTTTGCATAACCTCTGCAAATTCTCTATTGCTTCCTTGCAGGCTCCAAGGACCATCCACGCTCGGCAAATTACTACTCCGTCCTCCCATCCATCTGGGGAGACCACTGACCCCCACATCTGCATTTGGCCTCTGTTCTTCCAGATTTGAGCCTCTTCTGCCGTCTTCCCTCGAAGGTTCAGTCTCGGGTTAACTTCCCATCTTATCCCTGATCCTTTGATTACAGGGTTCTCGTACCTGATCACATGATTTCTGGTGTGCGCTCGGTTTATTGTTTTAATGTCCTGGACATAGCCATCTTTATCCGGGTAATCCTTTTCGTTGGCCCATATCAATGAGGTGTCTCTTCCCATAAATTGTCCTCTGGTGTTACACATTGCTACATGTGACATACAGTGTGCTGTAGGGACATCAATTTCTACGGCCACAAAGATCTTGAATTTTCCCATGCTGTATGGTAGGAGAGCACAGACGGAGCATTCTCCTCCCGACTCACTTCGTCCTACTTTCTTCATGTGCTGGTACCATATGTTGTTTCCGAGATGGGCTGTGCTGGCCAGGTAATCATTAAGTTCATTGTTATCTTCGTGTGGCCTTCTCTTGATTCTCAGCATTCTTCTGTAGTTGGCTATGACTATGTCTAAATGCATCTGTGCTGCTTTTCCTCTCTGAGCGGCTCCGTGGAGCAGGCTGCCTCGACTGCATCGCTGTGATAGGAGGAGGTTTTGTGTTTCTCTTCCTCTCCTCTTGTTGTTTTTCATTGTGGTTCTCTGGCCGCCATTTGCTTACCATCTCCTCAACGTGAGGCTGAGTCATAGATCTGGTGCTTGTTTGCAGTGCTCGAGCTGGCGTGTTTGTCGTTATTGTCTCTGCAGTTCTATGTTCCAGCTCCTCGTGAAGTTTCTTTGCTCTGACTATGAATGGGAACAAATAGTCTATTAGCATTTGCGTTTTCTCTGTGAATTCCTTTGTGGCTACTTCTGTTCTTTTGAGGGATTTTGCTGTGCCCTCTCTCTCTAGTGGTTCACTTGGCTCCTCTTGAGTACTTCCACTGTTTTCTGGAACAGATCATTCGGTAGGCAGTCTCCCCTTCTGTGCTGCCTTCGTTGGGGGCCCTGTAGCCATTGACACTTGCCCTTGTTTGTGTGCATCCTGTGTGTGGGTGCGTGCAATGGTCAGTGCAGCGTTTTCATTCCTTCCGTGCTGACCCTGTCTCCAGCTTTTCTCTTCATTTGTTACCTCAAATGTGTCTAAATCATTGCTTATTATATTTAAATTTAGTTCGCTACTTTTATCATCAGGTTTTCTTGGGACTGGAATGACTATATAGGGTCTGGGTGCTTTCGTAGGCCCCAGATGTTCATTATCTGGTGGGAACACTGAGATCGGGACACTTTGTGCACCAATAAAGAAAGCAGTTCTGATTGTTAACGACAGAAAAACAATAATAATAACTATACATATACACATAATCATTTGGAACGACAATTTGCAGCATTTTCTTCCAGGGAAGTGGGGGCGTCCTTCTGTTAGGGGTAAAACCAAGTTACTGTTCTGGGCCCCAATTTCAAATGAGTTCATAGTCAGTTATTTATTCCTTCTCTTGCTCTGGTCTCGTAGTTCGAGAGTTCTTTACTATTAAAGTGATGAGAACTTCTCCAAATGTCCCCCCTCATGTGAGTGATGACGGTAGTCTCTGGGTACTCAGTATAGTTTCTGTGCTAGACCATGGAAAAGGGTTAGGCTAGCAACTTTGGTACATCACATTCATTATGTATATCGATAATAGGTGAGGTCCCAATGCACGCCTCGAATTTGCCTTGGTCCTGAGGACATGCTGGAACTTGCTCAATGTGAACGAATGAAAAGATGGAACTGCTAAAAATCACACAAAAATAAAATGTTGTAAAAATAAAAACAAAATAAAAATAAAAGTGAACATATGAAAAAATGAGAAAAATGCAGAAAAATTAAAATAAGATGGTGAAGTTCTTGTGTCCGCTCCTTTCACTCGGTCTCTCAGCGACAAGTTGAAGAACAGTGTCTCTCTCCTTGATCTGCTCCACGGCGGAAGGATGACGAAAAGGATAATAGGAAAAATAGAAGAAAAATAAAAATAACTAGGATCAATGATGTTGTAATCCTCGTTTCTGCTCTTCTCGATCTGTCCTTGGCGGAAAATGTATTGGGATCTCTACTTCACAAGGCTCTCCTCAGCAGTTGATGAACATAATTACTTCTCAGTTGTGCTATGATAGCTCTCAGGAGCTTGTTTAATTGTGCGTTCTTTACTGGGTCTCTGAGGAATGCGGGTACGTCAACATTGTTTGGTCTACCCACTAGTTCTGGAAAGTTCTCAATGAGGTGAAAGAAGACATGGTATGCATATCTGCTGTCTTCTGGTGTCAACAACATCGTTCTGATTTTATAGTCTCTAGATCATAGGCCTTTTTTGTGACGTGAACAGTTTTTACACTTTCCTGCTGCGTGGATTGCGACCACATAATTCAGTTTGTACCACACTCGGTTTAGGAATTCGTCGTTTCTTGGATCTCTGATAAAGGATAAGGTATCTGTGGATCTCCCAACGAGTCCTGGGCATTCCTCTATGATGTGAAAGAAAAGCGTGTATGTCAGCTCATCAATGATCATTTGTGATGGAAGCATCTGTACCCTTATCACCATACTCGGGCAGTACAATGAAGGCTTCCGTGATGACAGTCAGTAGTTGCCAGATTATTTTCTTGTTGACCGGATCTTGTATAAAGTCTCTGACACTGGCCCCTCTCCCTATGAGTGATGGGTATGATAGAACCACGAGTTGGAAGTAGGTTAGCACATCCCACTTGAGATTTTTGCTGGAATGTACCATAAGTTCTGAGAACAGAGTCTCAATACTGATTGCTTCAGGATACTGTGTTACACTCTCAGGCAATGTCTTATTTGCAGTCTATCAGAGTCTTTGTTCTTTGTTTCACTTGGGCATGTCGTGCTTTCAAAAGTTCATTTTATCAATGTTGTTGTGGATTTGGATGTGCTTCCCTTTACCCTGCAACTGAGATGTACAGAGTGTTCCTTATGTCCTTATTTGCCCTTTGCTTGGGGAACCTGTCCAGTTTTATGCCACGACTTGCATCCAGGTTCTTTGTCTTGGTTTTCTGCTCATGCGTCCTTCTTCCTTGCCATGGATCTTGTCTGCACGTGCTGAGGTTCTTCCCTGTTGTCTGTGGTTTCTTTGCAGTTGGATACAGCAGGAGGGCTCACTCCTATATAAGGTTTAATGTCATTTAGGAAGATCCATGCCCTTCTGCCCTGGAGCTTGACGGCTGAGGGGGTGCAGTCCTCTACAATCAAAGGGCCATTAAATCTTGGCTCGTCCCATCTTTTCCTGGTAAAGTTCTTCACAAGCACGCTGTCAACAGGGAAGACGAGGGGTGCATGTACACCTTGCTCAGTGTCTGCTTCAGCACTTCCTGCTGTGTTTTGTGCTGCGCCGTCCCCTTTTCGCTGTCGCTGCAGCTGGCCTGTAATGACAGAGGCGCTGGATGTCATACAGTTAAGGTACTTTTGCAACTCTGTTCCCAGAACCTCTCTAGTCGGCTGGGCATCACAAGTAGCTCTATCTCGGGGGGTCAGAGGGGTCCTCATCCTTCTGCCTGTAACTATCTTGTGCGGCGTGAGATGATGGTCGGAGCCGGGTTGGTTCTGAAGTGCATAAAATGCCAATGGTAGACAGTGTAGCTATCCCTTCTTTAATGTGAGCTTCAACTTGGCTATCCTCTCCTGAAGCAAGCCGTTGATCCGTTCACATAGCCCATTCACCTCAGGATGATATACCGACGAAAATTTGTGCTTTATACCAAGCAACAAGCTAATCTGTTCGAAAACTGAATTTACAAAGTGAGCCCCGTTATCTGATCTCATTACTTCGCACACCCCCCATCTAGGGAATACCTCCCTCACTAGGAACTTGGCAGCACAGGTAATGTCGGGGTGTGTACAGGGACCTGCTTCTATCCATCTAGAGAATGGACAAACCACCACAGTTAAATACCTGTATCCGTTGCACACTTGAATCATGACGACATAGCCGATATGCAAGTGCTGGAATGGGCCATTTGGTCAGGAGATGATCCCTCCCTCTACTTTTAATGTTTGCCCAGCGGTGAATTGCTGGCAGATTATGCAGTACAACATGAAAAATGCAACATGCTCTGCTAAATTCGGTGTGAACCAGTCTTTTGCAAGCGTTGCAGCAAGATTTTCTTTTGTCAAATGGATGGGGTAGTGCAGTTGCTCTAATGCTACCTTTAGAAGGGCGACAAACATTACTGGTTTACCAGTGCTGTCTTGCCTCCACAACCCGTCAGAGAGGTTTAAAGAACACCCTCAACGCTTCCACACATTTTTCTCCTCCTGAGGTGCCCCTCCCTGGAGCTCCATTAGCTGAGTCTGCCACATATTGCTATAGGCTTCTGGTGTGGCTCGCGCTACCATCATCCGCTCATGGGTATGTACCACCTCCACGTCCATGATTGTTTCATTCTTGGATGCCATGCACTTGGCTTCCGTGTCTGCTTCATGATTTGCACGTGACACGAAATCCGTCCCCTTGGTATGAACAGCAAATTTCATGACCGCTATGCCCACTGGGAGCTGTAGTGCTTTTATCAGCCTGTCCAATAAGGCTGAATGTTGCACTGGTGTGCCGTCTGCTTGGAGGTAGCCCCTCCTTTTCCAGCGCGCTAGACCTGCATGTACTGTGGACGTCACATAGGCTGAGACACTATACACAGTTACTTCTTGGTCTGCATGATTCTCAATGGCGAGTATCAGTGCCAGCAGTTCTGCAGCTTGCGCAGAATGGTGAGAGGGTATTCGCACACTGATGAGTACTCGAAACCCTCCATTCACTAGGTGTTTTACCACGGCCATGCCTGTATACCTTTGTCCGTCTTCTTGGTCGATTCTTGAAGAACCGTCAATAAAGACGATCTCTCCACTTGTCAGGGAGTTTTCCTTTACCCTGGGGATCTCATCATAGAATTCCTCATAATTCGCACAGTCATGTATAGGTTCTCCTTCTGTGACTGGCTCAGCTATGAACGTAGCAGGGTTCACAGTTTTACAGCGCACTATTTTAATCGATGGGGTAGAGATAATCACCTCATAGGCGGATGCTCTTTGAGATGTCAGTGTGCCCTTTGGTTTCTCTAGTATTGGGAACAGCGAATGTTCAACATACAATGTCATGGAGCACCCCATCACAATGGATGACGCCATTTTGATAGCGAATGCAGCAGCAGCTAGATTTTGTTCGCACGGGAAGTGGCCCTTCATAACCGGGTCCAGTCTCCCGCTGTAATATGCTAGGGGCTTGTACCCCAGCAAGGTTCGCTGCGCGTGCCCTGCCTTCATAAAATTACCATCAGAATGTGAGAACTGGTGCCTTACAAATTGCCCCCTTGAGTTCAGAAAACCCTTTCTCCATTGCCTCAGTCCATTCAATTTCTCCTTTTGTCGCCTGGGCTTTCTTTAAAGCCTGAAGTAAGGGCTTGGTATACGAGCTGAGTCAAAGACCCATGCTCTGACATAATTGCACAGGCCTAAGAAGCTCTGCATTTGTTTTATCGTGAGCGGCTTGGCCGTGTTCATGATGGCTTCAGCCCTTTCTGGGGTTACCTTTATCCCCTCATGAGAGATCAGTTGCCCTATGTGCAACACCTCCTGTTGACAGTACTGCAACTTTTCCTTATCAACTTTGTATCCCTTTTCAGCCAATACAGTCAATAGCTGGACAGAGTCGCGCCTGCATTGCTCTTCAGTGGTGCTGCAGATCAGAATGTCATCTACGTACTGCAAAACAACACTGTCCACCACAATATTGCCTAGGTCCATTTGCAGGACTCTGTTGAAAATAGACGGGGACTCGCAATACCCCTGTGCCAACCTCGTACTTTTCAGACGCATCTGTTTGAAAGTGAATGACGTCAGGTCCTGAGAGTCACGGTGCAGTGGAATTGAGAAAAATGTTTTGCCTCGGTGAGTATGTTACACAGTATTGTGGATGGATTGGGGACTAGAGGGAACTCGGCTTCAATTATATCGTTTAATGCTTGTAAATCTTGGATTAAACGCTAGGACCTTCCCTTTGATTTTTTGACAGGGTAAATCACTGTATTGCAAGGTGATTCTGACGTCACTAGGATGCCCTGCTCCATCATGGCGGAAATTATCTTAGCAATCCCTTCATCTGCCTCTCTAGACACAGGATATTGTCGCTCTTGTGGTAAAATTGCTCCTGGTTTCAGTTTAATTTTCACTTCACTTGCCCCCTTCAGAAGTCCTAAGTCATAGGGCCCTGCAGTCCATACTGCGGCAGGCACTTGGGCCATGTCGTCATCAAAGTATTCTGGACGTACCAGCGCCAACATCATTCTCTGTGGCACCTCACGTCTGATCATTTTGACCCAAAATGTGAGACTTACTTCCACTCTCGTCTCCTCTAGGTCAGGGTGCTCTTCGAACAGATCGTCATCGGTGACGTCAGTCACTCGATACCCTTCCTCGATGGTGATAATCGCACACCATTAACTGCCTTCATCATCATGTCCTTCGACCAATACCACTTTCCCTCATACTGCGGCATATTGTATCATTAAGGGAAATACTTGTCCCTCCTCTTCGTGCATGGGTATTCCTGGCCTAAATAGAAACTCATCAGGTGTCCTCATAGTTCTCTCCGCGAGGCCTGGCAGTCCCGCCATAAGCAAAGACTTCTGGCTCTAACGGTACAGCTCTCATGGCTATACATCCTGAGTATGCTCTGATCATTTCACACACGGTTGAATAATACATACCTGGAGTGGAGCACACAATACCATTCCCAGTAAACGAGATGGTCATGTTTAATTTAGTCATCCGGTCTCGGCCCAGATTATTTACTGGGGTCTGACGTGAATATAATAGGGGTACATTCATTTTGCGTTCTCCCACTGAGACTGGGAGTGCGTCTGTAAAGGGAACTCTATTATGGGCTCCAGTGAAACTCTGAGTATTTATAGCCTCGCCGGACAAGGAAAATTTGCCCTCTCGTATGCACGAGCGCTTTGCACCCATGTCAACTAAGAAGGAATATTCTTTCCCTCCTATAGTGACATTTATCCTTGGTTCCCTGTTAGGGTCTGGTGTCACTGATGGGATAGAGCACACCAGAGTCCCCCGTGAGCTGTCCTATTTCATATATAAGTTCGGCCCACTGTATACTTGTTGATCTCCCCCAGCCCCAGGGTTAACCCCCCCTCCGGAGCTAGTGCCCTGTGACATTTGCGGTGGTGCCTGCTGGGATTGTCCCTGCAGTAAGTTCCCCATGTTCGGTGGTTGAACCCCTTGCTGTGCACCTTGCTGCACGCCTGACGCCTGCGGCTGCACTGTGTAATTTTGTGCACCACCCTGTTGCGGGATGGCAGGCTGATTCACCATGCCTGTCCCCATCCCTTGGCTGTTTTGCCACATGCCTTGGCTTTTGCACATACGCGCCACATGTCCTGACATTCCACACAGCCAACACACTGGCGGTGGTCGGGCCATATGTCCATCTGGCATAGCTGGACTGCCCATCTGCGCATTCTGAAATCCATTTTGATTATTCTGAAATCCTCCCTGGTTACCTCGAAACCCTCCTTGATTACTCTGCCATCCTCTCCCTCCAAAACCCCTTCCTCTCGGGTAAAATGCAGCATTACCCTAATTATTCTGCGATGGGTTGGTCGCTTGTTGTGCGCTTCGTTCGGCTGGGCTAGTGAGCATGGCTCCCTCGAGAGCATACTTCGAGAGCTTCTTTTGCACCAGCTTTGCCTCCTCGCCCTTACGAGTTGCCTCCTTTTTCCGATTCTTTTCTTGCAACTATCTACAGTAATGTGCAATTGTCAACTGTATTTCAGCCCACGGTTTAGCTTCTATTCCTACCAATTTCTTGAGCTGCTTCTGCACCGGTTTGGCAACCCCTGGCATAATATGTGGTAGAATACAGGGATAGATTTCGTCCAAGACTCATGCGTTTCGAGCACCCACGCGTCTTGAAAATTCTGGATATAAATCAACGGATCCTCTGACTCTTTCATTTGCCGAGTCATTATAGCCCCCATATCAGAAGTGTCTGGATATAGCGTTTGCAGCGCTTTCCACACTGCTGCCCTACAATTATTAAATGGCGCTTCATCATGGGAGGTGTTAGTTAGGGTTACCCTAGGATAGCCTGCCCGTTTCCATACATCATCTGCTCTTTCACCAAATATGGCAATTAGGAGGCCCTTAATGTCCCCTAAAGCTAAGGTGATACCCCCCATCATTTTCTGTAACTCGTGTATCCACTTTCCGGCTCCCGATGTCAGCATTGGAAACTTATTTTTAAGGTTCTTTCGGTCCATGTGTGGCCATGGAATATATTGTGGTCTTGCTCCCCCCTTTTCTAGCAACGGGAATTGGAATACACAGTCCTCCTTCTCATTCCCCATAGTTCTCCGGTCTATCGCCGGGGTGGCATTCCCGCCTTGCCGTCTCCCTGGCAATGCCTTTAGTCTGTCTGTATAGGCTGGTGATGACGCCCCCTCTGACCGTGGGGTATTCCTTCATGTCGGCCGGACTGCGCGGCAGACTTCGGTGTCCTACTTATGGACTCACTAGCGTCTGACCATCTTACCCCTTCAGTCCCCTGGGAGCCATTTTTCGCACCGTCTCCCTTCTTCATGCACCACATCCTCTGTTTCCCCACCAGAGTCAGATTCTGAATACTCCCAGTTTACAAAACTTCTTGCATCTTCTTCGTTCTCCCCAATCTCCAACCTGTCAAGGGACAGTCCCCTTCTCCCACTACTTCGGGTGACATCCTCAGTGTCATATAGCTTAGCGCTCATCTTCCCTTCCCCCATCGATATCTGCTCTAGCCCCATCTTGTCGTATATTTTATCGATCGTTTCCCCGATGCTCTTGGTGTCGAAGTCATCTTCAATATTTGTCCCACTTGTACCTGGTACCTCATCGCTTGCAGGAAATAACTCTTCTATGTCTTCCCATTCTACTGCAGGATTGGTCCCGTGCCCTCTGTCTGCGCTTACGTTCTAATTCCTCATCTATTTCCTTTCGCTTCTTTGCTTCTTCTCTAGCCTTATCTACTTCCCTCATCCGTTCATTTCTACATTCCTTTGCAGTTCTATTTTCCTCAACTTCCGGCTTTTTTACTTTCCTTTCGTGCACTCTCCTTTCTTCCTCTAACCTTAACATGTTCTGCCTGTACTTTTTATAGGCTGCGTATTGTGTGCGACTGAGCGGTATTCCTTACTTTTCGCGATATAGTTGTTCTCGCCTTAGCCTATCTTTTTTTCTTGTCCTTTCATCCCTTTCTTCCATCCCTTTCTCTCTCGCTCTCCTTTGCGTCTCATCATACTTCTCCCTTGGCCTCAAATCATCACTTCCTGGACTTCAAGAAGGCCGCCGAGGAGGGAGGACGTGTTTGAGCTGCGCTCCGTCTCCCCTGCCGTGCAACAGCAGCTGCAAATTAAACGGACTTCTCACTTCGACTACACCGGGAGTCGAGCCCTTGCATCTGCCCTTCCATGCTCCGGACAATCGGCATCCTGTGAAGGAGGCGGACTCAGCGCAGCTGAGTCCTGGGGACAGTGAAGCTCCACGCATCAGAGAAACCTCTCGAGCGCCCCCGCGGCGCGAAGGCTACGAGCTCTGCGATCAAACATTCTCGCACACGGCAGACGCGGACAGGCCCGGATCTGAAGGTGAGCCCCACCAAGTGCTGAAAAGGGAGTGCCGAGAAGCGTGAGGGCCCCCCTGGAACAAGGAGCGGATGCAGGCCTTCTGGAGCATTCACAGACCGGCCCGTTGGCGAGGCCCATAGGCATTGTAGTACTCACCGGAAAACAGACCAGAGACCTCGAGAGAAGCTGGGCCCATGTCGGACCCGGACCGAATCGGCCCTGCCCTGATCTCTACCCCCAACCGAAGTAAGACTCGGGCAGTACAATCGCCCGGTACGAGCGCAGGCAGGGGATACCGCCGGCATACAGAGAAGGGGCGAGAGACAGCACTGGTAGACACGGCCACTAGTAGAAGGGCCCCATCCGGAGGGGAGACAAGGGGAGACAAGGACATGTGAGGGCCCGACACAGCCCGGGGACACGGAGAAAGAGGCAAACCTCGCATCTAGGACAGGAAGACCTCGGAAATAACCCAGAGAGGCCCAAGAAGACGAAACTCATAACAGCAATCTTAAACCAGATGTCAAGGTCCAGAAGGAAGCAAAGTCAGACTAACCCCCCAGCCCAACCTCAGAAGCAAGATCAGAGTCTGGTTCACCTCTGGGGTGGAGATAAAGGGACCCCAGACAAATCAAAACCGTATAAAGATCAAAAAGGAGGTACCGAAAAAGGCACACTCCACGGAGAGATGGCCACGAAGGAAGACCTAAAAACATGGTTCGGTGAGTTTCAGACGCAATTCGTGGACTCAATGAACTCGCATCTGGATGCCATGAGGAAGGAATTTAAATCGGCACTGCAGGAACTGAGAACTGAGGTGATTGGAATAGGAGAAAGGACAGATACCTTGGAGAAAATCGTACAGAACATGGAGGAGTAGACACAACAGGTTTCTGAAACACAAGAACATCTGGCCCGCCTAACGCACAACTTGGAGATTCAGTGCGAAGATTTATAAAATAGATCCCAGAGGTCGAATATCAGGATTAAAAACATGCCGGAGACGGTGGAGGACAAGGACCTCAAATTGGCAGTGCAACAAGTATTCAAAGATATCCTCGACCGGGGGGGGCAGAAGAAGAGGTGCCGATTGATCGCATACACAGGGTGGGCCCGAGGAGACCGGTGGCCCAGGGAGACCACCCGAGAGACGTGTTGGTGGCCCTCACGAGAAACACGCAAAAGGAACAAATGCTAAGAAAGGCGAGAGTTATGGACCATATCCGGATGAATGGGAAGGATGTTCAATTGTATCAGGATATAGCATTAACGACGCTTCAGAAAAGAAGAGATATGGCCCAAATCACAAAAGAACCTGCCTCGCGCCAAATGAGATACAAGTGGACATTTCCATTTGGCCTACTATTCACTTGGGAGGGCTCGCAAAAAAGAATAACCACCAGAGAAGAAGGTCTGACACTGCTAAATCTACAGGAGCAGGATGAAGACCCCCCGCAAACTAGCAGCACAGCCTCCATCGAGAGACAGAGCAAGGGAGTTTGGAAAACGGTAAATAAGAGGGGGAGGCACCCTAACAAAGAGAGATGAGATTGCGGCCCGCCGAGAATGTAAGAATTTGCAAAAGAAGCAGTGCACAAGGAGGCTTGACAGTGCCACCAGAAACTCAAGAGTCCGATTAACAGGTGCCGGGAGTGGGGGGGAAGTCCCAGCGGTCTCTGAAGTCATGTGGAAGGGTTTAGGAGCCCCTTCAAAGTTACCCCTGAGAGTCTTGGAGGACGTGAAGCACAAGGCGGCACGCCTGAGCGATACTAGAGTATCACGTCACCCTCAGGGCAGTTGGGGGGGGGAGGGATATGCGCCAGTTGGGGTTCGCGTGAACTTTGGGAAGGGGAGGGAGGGTTGGGATGGGGGATCGACCGGGCACAAATCTGAAACCACTAAAAGGAGGAAAGAACCTAAGAGAAGCCATTTCATTTATAAGAATTGATGGGGATAAAGATCCTGACACAAAATGTTAGGGGCTTAAACTACCCTGTCAAGCGTAAAAAAGTAGAACACTCCGTCAGGCAGGGGGCATTTGATGTTGTAATGTTCCAAGAGACACATATTAGAGATAAAGACAAGCAGAAGCTGCGCTTCAGAGGGTTCAACCAAATCATTCAGGCGAATGCACTAGACAAAAAAGCAGGAGTGCTAATTGCGGTTAAAGACTCTTTACATGCGCGGATAGAATCTACCTGGAGGGACTAACAAGGGAGATCCCTAATTGTGACACTAACTATAGAGGGTAGACCCTTAACACTGGCCACAGTATACGCTCCCAATTCAGGGCAGGATGGCTTTCTGAGAGACTTCCTGGACAAACTAGAACGGCTAGCCACTGGGGATATTATACTAGGGGGGGTCTTTGACTTAGCGTGGGATCCAACTCTGGATAGATATGGACCTAGACAACAAGACCAAGGAGTCCCGTCCAAACACCTAAGGCAAAAATGTACACAATTAGGGCTAGCAGATGCGTGGCGCAATGGTAACCCTCAACAGAAAAGATACACATACTACTCGCACGTACATAATACGGCCTCGAGAATAGATTACATATGGGTCTCAGTGGGGCTCCTGGGAAACATAAAACAGATAGAGATCGAACCGATCACTCTCTCTCGTACCATGCCCCCCTCTGGGCAGACTTAAATGGACAAACCACCACCACAGGTTATGGAGCTGGCTCATACCGGAGGACATCATAAGGGACCCGGTAATGAACCAGACGCTAAGAGAACATATCTTGGAATTCATAGCTCACAATGATCTCCCAGGCACTAATAGGGACACCTTATGGGATGCCCTAAAGGGGGTTATGAGAGGACATATGATAGCTCTCAAAGTACAGAAAGAGAAAACGCACCGCCAATGGGAAAAGGAACTAGAGGGGAAAATAGGAGAGTTTCAAGCAGAACTGATTCAAACACCCACTAGAAAACTAATGCAAACCTTAAGACATGTCCAGGGGCAGTTGGAAATTCTCAGAACGAAAAAAGCAGAAAAGGCATTACTATACACAAAACATTGGTATTTTGTCAAAGGCGAACAAAGCCAACAAACTTCTGGCGAGACAACTAAGAGGCAGACAGCAGATACAGACAATAAAAGCCCTCAAAGATGTATCAGGCCATCTTAAAACCCAGACCGCAGAGATGGGGCAGATAATGGGAAGATTCTACCAAAAACTGTACTCCACAGATCACCCGAAAACAGAACTACAAGAAGCCTTTTTGGCCGGGGTCCAACTCCCAACACTGACAGAACAAGAAATGCAAGCCTTAGACATGGACATTGCTGTAGGGGAAGTATATGCAGCAATTCAGTCCCTCCCGAAAAATAAAGCCCCGGGTCCGGACGGATATACCGCCATATTCTATAAAACATACAAAGACATCCTCGCCCCGATTCTTACATCCCTGTATAACACTTTTAGGGAAAAGGGAACTGTAACCCAAACAATGAACGAGGCCAAAGTCCTAGTGTTTCACAAGAAAGGGAAAGATGAACAACTCCCCACCGCGAATCGCCCAATAGCCTTAATTAATTTAGACTCAAAATTGTACGCTAAACTTTTAGCAACAAGACTGGCCCCAATTCTTCCTAGGTTAATACATCAAGATCAATCAGGTTTTATTCCAAATCGCCAGACTCACGATAAGATTAGAAGGGTAATCCACATGGTCGAAAAGATAGGCATTAAACAAACCCCAGCTACATTAGTAGCCCTGGACGCAGAGAAAGCGTTTGATAGAGTGGAATGGTCGTACCTATTCCATGTTCTGAAGAAAATGGGAATGGGACAAGGCTATATAGAAATTGTCAGGGCCAACTACAACTCTCCGTCCATAAGGATATCGGCAAATGGGGGGCTGTCGGATAAGGTTTACCTAGAAAGAGGGACGAAGCAAGGGTGCCCGCTTTCCCCCCTCCTATATGCTATATATTCGGAACCGCTATTGGCTAAAATCAGGGAACACACAGAGATTAAAGGCAGAGAAATGGTGGGGCAGGAACACAAAGCGGTGGCATATGCTGATGACATGCTAGTGGCCTTAGGAGAACCGGAGAAATCCCTCCCACATCTGATGGACATCATAGAAAGATTTGGAGAGATATCAGGGTTGAAAATAAATAGGCAGAAGTCGGAGGTGCTGGTCCTCGCAGGGAATAGAGAAGAAATCAGAGTGAAGGCCGCTGAACACCAATTGAAAATAGCGACCACAGGCATTAGATATTTGGGAATAATGCTAACTGCGCAAATAAAGGAACTGTACGTCCATAACTACCCCCAAATCCTATAGAAGGTCAAACGCGATTTGCTAAAATGGAACCCGCAAGCAATCTCTTGGTGGGGTAGAATCACTGCAGTGAAAATGACAATACTCCCCAAACTAATGTACCTGTTCCAGGCCCTCCCGATAAGTCCCCCTCGGGCCTTCTTCAAGGCTCTCAGGAAGGCGGTCTCAAAATATGTCTGGCAGGACAAAACCCCAAGAATTTCGAATGCGTTCTTGACAGCACACAGAAGGGAAGGGGGGTGTGCTATGCCACACTTCAGGAAATACTTTGAAGCGGTCCAGCTCTGGGTTCTGAGGGAATGGATCACCGAACAGGGGGAGAAAATTTGGGGGAAACAGGATAGGTCCGTGGCAACTACCCCTACCAGACACCTGCTATGGATTAACAAACGGTTCCGACATGAAAATACACAAATTAGTGAAATACTGAAGACAATATTGGGGGTGTGGGATTCCGCTATGAAAAATGAAACCCTGACTAAGGACCCCGCACCGTTCATGCCCTTATTCGATAACCCAGAATTCCCCCCGGGAACGGAAAAAGGAACCTTCTGCAAATGGAAAGAAGCGTGATGCAGGATGGTGGGAGATATGCTACACGATCAACAGATAAGGTCTTTCGAGAACTGTAAAGCTCTATTGAACTTATCTGTAACAGACCGATATAATTACGAGCAGTTACACCACTGGATGAACACCCCACACATGAAAGAAGCCTTGCTAGGGAGCTGACCCCCTTTGAGAACTATATAATGACTCACACAGGTACCCGCAAGTTTGTCTCTAACACATACAAGTTTCTAAAGGCACAGAAGGTACCAACTACATGGCATTACATGAAGAAATGGGAGAAAACTCTAGGCCATATACTCCCCAGGGAACGACGGGAATACACATGGAGCCTGATCCCAAAATTAACAAGAGCCATTCAGACAAGAGAAATGTGGGTGAAGATAATGCTGCAATGGCCTTATACCCTGGAGAGATTGAACTCAATGTATGCAAACTCCCCAGGTGAGTGCTGGAGGGAATGTGGAGGAATGGGGGATTGGCGACACATTTGGTGGGAATGCCCAAAGATACGCCCATACTGGGTAGAGTTCAAAAGTCAAATGCACTGTATGTTCCTGGGGACAGAACTTTTGGGAGAAGAAATATGGCTAGGGGGCTTTTGGGATCCCGGGAACAAATCACTATGCAACACACAGAAGAGAAACTTTATGGGTCTTTTGATAGGCGCATGGGTGGAAATTGCTCGCAACTGGAAACAGAAATCCCCTCCACAGGTGATGGATTGGACGCGAAGGGTCTGGACACATTTGACTATGGAACTATTAACATACAACATGCAAGGGGCTCATGGGAAATTTAGAAATGATTGGGGAGTAATATCTGCAAACATACTATAAAGAACAATGGTGCCCACATACAATAAGGATACTGGACTTATTTACGTGAAAGTGAACAGACCTCCTAGAGAAGACTGGTATGGATAGAGACCTGCTCGGTCAGGGGGGGAAAGAGGGAGGAGTTAATAATGTTCTAATTGTGTTTTTTTATATTACATGTCATAATTTTGCACTAAAACTTAATAAAAATATGTTTAAAAAAAATAAAAAAATAATCATCACTTCCTTTTCCATCCAACTTCAGTAATATTTGACCTCCCATCCATTTGTCTTTCGCGAATGCTATCTCATCACCTCTACCTTAATTTCCTTTATGATTATTTCCCTCTTTCTCCTTATCTGGAGGTGCACAACTCTGTGCCCAATCTTTCCCTTCATCTTCACCTCTCTCTTTGTCCCTTGAGACCGTGGAGGCGATATTATTTTCCTGTCCTTTTCCCTTATTATTGTCACTACTGTTTGTAGGCGACTCATATGCGGGGTTGCTATACCCCGTGGCTGCCTTAAGTTCTCTTAGTGGGTAAAGGCCCTCTGACTTGCTTCCTTCAATGACTGGCTCAAGTGGGGCTGGTGGCGCAGTAGGCGTCTCACCACCCTCCGTACATACATTTAGTATCCAGTCTGTGGGTGGTTCTTCCACCTTCGTTTCTTCAAACAACTTCCACAATTCTAGAACAGCAAGACGTTTCTCTAACTTCTTGCCCGAATATGTGGCGTGTAGGAAGGTAGTCATGGGCTGTAAAACAGCCTTAGAGAGTGACCCGTTCTGGGGCCACGGCATAAACATCTTATTGGCGGTACCCTTAACCCACTCTGTGCTGTATTTCTTTAGTTTTGGTGCATGCTTGGGCAGTTGCATGCACAGATGCACAAGCGGGGTAACTTCCTCCATTTTTATTTTCGTCACTAACGGTATTTACACAGTTCTTTAACCCTCCAATGGTATGAGCGAGCACCACATACGCATGCTCCAATCCAATCTTTTCCCGTCAAAATTTATACCAACAATTTACTCAAAACCCATCAATTCAATGGCGATTCCCTCTTAGTTACAGAATCGCGTAAAGCCAAAATGCATTTCAACCAATCATTAATACAATTATTTTACATTTGACATACAACAAGACACATATGACAGACACTCGACAGACTAGACGAACACCAGCTGGACACATGTATACCCGCCTTCTAATCAATATCCCGTCAGGGGGTGTAAACAAACCACTTTGATGCTGTCTTTAATAGTCACCGTAGCCTAAATTGTCCCCCCACTGTGGGCTATGAGTTCACGTTTCTTCTGACCACTCTTTAAAGCACAGGAATAAGGCAAATCCTTACGTTTTTATCTCAGGTGCCCCCCTGATAATCCTTACGTTTTATCTCAGGTGCCCCGCTGGTGATCCTTACATTTTATCTCAGGTACCCCCCTGGTAATCCTTACATTTTATCTCTGGTGTCCCCCCGGTATCCACTCTTTCTTTCTTATGCTCGAGTCATTAACCCCCTATATATATATACAGTCTTCTCTATTTCCAACTACTTTATTTTTTCTCCGCCGCCCTCTGTTACCTTTTCCCTACTTGCTTTAATGCCTACAAGACATTTGCCAAAGTAACGAGTTTATTGTTTCACTCATCGATCGCATCTTTTCCTCTCTGGAACTTCGAGATCACTGCCCATTCCTCTTCCCGCCTTTAAGGTTTTCGTCTAATTGGCTGCCCCTTGGAATGAGAAGGGTTATGTTTGGAAAGGCGGGTTCCTTCAGACCCACTGCAGATTTTTGAAATTTTACTCTATCATTGTCCACGGGGAGCTTCTCAGTCTACTCAGCCGGAATGGCGAAAGGACTCATGATCTTGCCGAAGGCATGGGGTTACTTCGTGCCATCGGTCTAAGGTGTCTTTTTATTATATAATCAATACTAAATGGCCGAAACCGTCCTCACGCTACCAAGTGTTCTGGAGGAGAGGAAATCACTGACGGGCCCATAGGTCAGTGCTCACCCTCTAGAACTTGATAGCAGCACCATGTGAGCAAGGGGGTGCAGGATTCACTTACTCCAACATGACTCAATAATAAGTAAGTTGGCAAAGGGAAGTCTGTTTAATGACAAGTACATCAAACAGAGAAACAAATGGAATTCAGCAGCATTGCGATCACCTGTCTCGCTCCGACTTCCTCGAACTTCAGTCGAACAGCAATTCTTATAGGCAAAAATCGTCATCACTGACATCTAATTCTATAAAAAATCATCATGCAATATAATTAGTTAGGAAAGGTAACTTAAGTATAGGTGTTATATCTGTATGTGATAATAGGGCATGCGGATTGGATAACTCTTATCGGGTGGGCGTCTACACCCATCTCTCTACATCACACGTGATAGACGTCACTACATCTACGACGTCCTATTGGTTACAGTATCTATAGGACTCCAGATAACTTGGTCCATTGTGATTGGGCAGGTTACACCCCTAGTCATAAATTTCCACTTTTAATTAGCAGCATGCAGAATGGACACCCCTGTGCCTGGTCTCCCAAGTTTCACCCTGCCTCCCTTCCATCAATCAGTGTTTTAGGGTGATGTGTGAATTAGTTGGCTAATGATGGCCTGGAAACTGTAGTCTCTTATCGAGAAAAGTTATGGCATCCTCGGGTCCTGGATGACATCAGGCGATGGTACTTCTTCACGCCTGGCTGGTCACGTGTTAGTTCACCATGAATCTGCTTCAGTTTCCAGCTTTTAGTGCATTTAATTCTGTTGGTTGCTGGTATGCTCTGAAGTTGGAGTCTTGTGAGCTGACGCTCTCCTCCCCTTCTCTGGTTGACCTCGATTTCCTAGGCATGAGCCGCTCTTTGTTGAGTTTCGATTCCGCTCCTTCACTTGCCTTTAGCTGGTTTACAAAACTTGGCCTGTCAGGCCTCTGGCCGCCTGGGTACATTTCTGCTTTTACAAAATGGAGTCGCACTTATATAATGTGCCTTATTGAGGTAGATATATGGTTGGCGCTTGCCGCTCTATCTTCTACTAAGCATTGCAAGCAGTATCGATTTCTTAGCACCTTGCGTTTCAAGGCTATTTACACACGTTTAACAGGTCGGTTGCTTCCATCCTGTCACGTAGCACCGTTTCCTCATGTTTTAACATTGTCTCCTCTTTGTGTCCATTCCATTCATTTTCGTAGTTACTCGCACTGGCGTGTTATCTTTGATAGCTGCTTTTGTTCATTCACGAGTCTGTTCAGGCCCTTGTGTCATTTCCACTGGCCTTCCATTAAGGTTTTTGGGGTCTCTTCGTGGACCGTGTGTAGGTACTCCTCATTTCGTATCAGCGGCTGGTATGGCTGTCTGATAGGGTACCGTGCTGGCCACGGTTGTCTGGCTATGGGTGCTTCAACCGGTATGGATCTTCTGATGTATACTGGGCAGAGTCCCAGTGCAGCTCTTTTTAGGTTCATTTGCTCTTCATACGTCACATACCTTGGCGAGTACGCTCCTGGCACCTCGAAATGAGGGGAAGGGGTGCAGGCCATGTCTGGGACCTCCTCTACAAGTTTATAATTGTTAATGAGCAAGGTGTCACCCTCCCTTCCTCCAAAAAACAGTACTGTCACCCCCCTTTCTTGAAAACCGGGACAGGATTTTTAAAGTAAAAAAACTCTCAGGACAGGGGGCAGGGGGGCAATTTCTGTGACAGTCCCACTAAAACCAGGACATCTGGTTGCCCTAACAACAATGCATGGCATGTTGGCTTCCCATTATGCCCTTTCATCTCCTCCTACAAGTACATCCTAGCCCTAGTACAAGTACAAGAACAAGTACAACAACTCCAGGAATCCCAGGTTCCTCCCGCCACTGAACAGGAGGCGGTGTAGTAGGGAGATGCTGCGAAGGAGGAGCAACACTGCTCAGCTCACCAATGACAAGCACCACGCATGCCCATGGAGGCGCTGTCTTCTGGTTGCCCAACCTTTACAGGAAGGGCAGAGAAATCTAATGACGAGGGAGGAACAGATGTCAGCAGGAACTGCAAAAGGTAAAATAGGTGTTTAAAGGGGTAATTGAGTCTGCACTTGACATAATTGGGCAACACCAGGACATGTGAGGATGTACCTTACATAAAGGCACTATATCAGGCATAGAAGGGATTTACAAGCATAAGAAAATAGTATGGGGAAATGTAAGTCTACACTTGACCTTGGTATGAATTTATTTCAGGAATGTGTTCTTGGTTTCTTATTGGCTTAGCTGTATTGCGGAAGTCCATCAACCTCCCACCCCCTCAAACTCAACTCAACACCCCTTCTTTTGCACTTACCTATATATATTGGTGACTGTCTACTTTCAAAACTGGGTAAATTCCTCTGAATTCCAAAGATCATTTCAAATCCCCCTAAAGCCTCCAGACTTACTCAAAAACCATTCTGTTCCTGGCCAGAACTGTTTCTAAATTCTGTTTTGATCTATTTTATGATTTTTAATTAAATAATAAAGTCTGGTTATACCTAGGTTCTTTGTTTCACTTTCTTCTTTTTAGGAAAGGTTATTTTTACATTTTATTTTCAGGCTTCCCCATTTTTCAGAGGTATTTCTACTGTCTAACATACATATGATAATAATAATAATAATAGCATATGAACCATTTATTACAGAAAGAGAGCAGTTTGATGACAACTGATACATTTTTTGACACACTGTGTCAATTTCCGTACGTGTGAGTGTGTACTCCTCTGGAAAACTGAAAAAACATGTAACCAAAAAGGTAGACTTTCAACACTTTAATCCCTGTCCGGGTCATACCAATGTGGACTAGGGTTTAGATTCCCTTGCCCCAGAAGCTCACTGTCTCTCGAGCCCTGGTTCTCGCTAGGTTGGATTACTGCAACAGCCTCCTTTTAATCTTCCTGCTTCTACTCTCCGCCCTTTGCAACTCATCCAGAACAAGATTGCGAGACTTGTCCTTGCCCTCAAGCCCTGGGATCATATCTCTCCAACCCTGAAATCTCTTCATTGGCTCCCAGTCGCTGCAAGGATTAAATTCAAGACCCTTTGCATTGTCCACAAGGCCTTCTGGGACCTGGGACCTTCCTCTTTGCTTCAGCCTTCGCTTCTCTTCTCCCCTGTTGATCTGTTCTGCTTCAACATCATGCAACTGGTTACTCTCTGATTTTGTGCCCAGGTACTTGCTCACCCTGCCACAGACCCGCACTGCCTCCTGGCAACCCTGCACTTGAGTATGTATCTGTAACCCCACAGTCCCCCCTTTTTTCTGCACTTATCAGACACCCTCTGTCTGCACCTTAACCCTAGCACTTGCCACTTGCTGGCTGCACTGCCACTTTGTTGTTATTACATTCCCTTGCTTACCACTGTCACTTTTCCCCCTCCCTCGTGCACTTTCCCCTTCCCTCTCCCCAGCACATGCACGTTCTCAATGTCACTGGGCATGGTAAGATCATTGTTTTTGTTCTCCCCTGTTCCCTCCACTGCCTCGGCGCGCTCTGAAACACCTGTGTATGAGCGCAATACAAATAAAATATCAATATAAATTGCTACTACTAAAAATGGTGTTTCTGTTTGGGAATAGTCCGAGCAAAATGCAGGGTTCTATAGGCCCATCAGGCTTTCGACCTCAGGCTGAATTAAAGTCCATCTAAATTGGTTTGGGCTGGTCTTATAGATCTATGTACGGGCTGATATTTCTACCTGGCTTGGAACCATGTTTTATATAATTAATTAATGGCACGATCTCTAAGTGCGGGAGTGGGATTTGAAACTTTGTTGGTCTGTGCAGTCTTGCTTCCCCGACAGATGCATTGCACATGAGCTATCCTCCCAGCCCTGGAAACATACATTTTGTAAATAATTATATATATATATATATATATATATATAACCAGGGGCTGTGTGTGTTTAAACTTCAGTTCTTTGCCTGTTTGCTTCAGCTAAGCCTGTGTCGTGCACACCTTGCTACTTTTAACAAGAGAGCGTGAGCACATTGACGGCACCAGGGAAATATTATAGTGGCGGAAATTCTTGTCTGCACAGTGAGCGTCCTCTGCTACTGACCCTGAGACTCCTGTACAATGTTGTGCCACTGCCCATGGCTGCCAGGTGCCAATTCAGAAAAAATTAAGTAAGGCTCTTAAGCTCTCATAAATCTATATATGGTCTGATATTTCTATCTGGCTCTAAACCATGTTTTATATAATTAATTAATGGTGCAATCTCTAAGCACGAGAACAGGATTCAAAACTGTGTTGGAAACGTACATTTTGTGTATATACAAGCAGTTGGATTACTGCGAAATGCGTTGTACCGTGTTTTTTTTTTATCTCTGTTCTCACGGAGTAAACTTAATTTTGGACATCTTTGCAGCAGACGCGTGTTTCTCTGCAGACTTGGTATTTCTCCGTGTGCTGTTGCTCTAGGGAGTGCAATCCCATTTGTGCCAAGGCACGTTTTCTCACAATATATATATATATATATATATTTTTTTTTTTTTATTTACTTGTATTTAATCATTAAAAGATTTTTACAAGAGCGCTTTCTGGAGTGGATGCAAACCTTTCTAATGTTGCCTGGTGGATGGTTCGAGCCTTACGTTTTAATTCCTTATCAGTGCATCTAGAACCTAGTTTCCAGAGTAAGCTTTATTCTTTCCAGGGCCAGGTTTAAGAGTTTAGCAGTAGCCGTGTGCCATCGAGTCTTTTCGCCTGTGATTAGGCGATTCCACCAAATATCTTCATTCCCTACAAATGATGTAGCCGTCAGGGGGGTGAAGTAGGTGCACCTGGCCTGGTGAAGAGCTGGACATCTCATCAATAGATGTTTTATAGATTCAAAGTCATCTGGATCTGCACATAGTCTGCAGGGTGGTTTCTCCAAACCCGCTCTTATCGCTAAGATTTCTCCGGTCGGTAAGGCATTTAGACGGGCTCTTAAAAGGATTCTCATCAGTCGCTTGTCGGGGTATTTTTTACAGTACGCCATCGGTTCTTTTAGTTTGTTGGAATTCAAGGGAAGGTGAACTAGGAGTTTGCACGCTGAAACTAAATCAGTCGTATTGATCCAGTCCCAACATTCAAGTTTTTTTTTAATCCTCGTTGGATTTTCTTTGAGTTCTGCTTCAGTACATGCTATTTGCCGTAGTTTTTGTTTTTGATCCGCGGCCCATTGATTCATAGACTGATTTGAGCCTTTCTCCAGTTCTGCTGCCATTATTTGGTAGATTTTGAGACTCTCAGGGTGAATGATTTTCCTATATAATTGCAAAGAACTATGATCCACTACGGCCTTCAGAGAGAGTAGACCCAGCTCCCGCCTGATTGGAGCAATCGGCGTTGAGTTTGGAAGACCCAAGACGGCTCTCCATATATGGCCTTCCAATTTTTGCCATGTTGAAGGCGGAAAGGAGGGTATGGCATCCATGCCGTAAGTCAGAGATGGAACAATCTTAGCTTTATAATAGATTATAGCCGGTTGAAGTGAAAACTTTCCATATTGCCGATCGACCATTCTTAACTGTGCTGTGAGATTTTTAGTTTTCGCCCATAAGCTGGCTTGCATAGTTCCCGATTTCTTCGAGGTATCTAGATGGACACCCAGATATTTAAATGAGTCTACCACTTCAATTTGTGTTCCCTTGAGATGCCAGTGAAACCTCTCCTTTTTTTTTGGTGGCAGTTTTTTGTAGAATCAAAATCTTAGTTTTTGCTTTATTGATCTCCAGATTATTTTCTTGAATGTATGTTGACAGATTATCCAGTTGGCGCTGGAGACCCACCTGGGTATGATCAAGTAGAATTAGGTCATCAGCGTACAGCAATCTTGGGATCGATGTCACACCTAGCTTAGGCGGAAATATTCTGATGTTACTTTGACTGTCCTTAAAGTCTCCCAAGAATGTTATAAATAACGCCGGGGCCAAAGGGCAGCCTTGCTTAACTCCACGACATGTTGGGATGGATTTAGATAGGAGGCCTGCGTTGTTTAGGCGAACTCTTATACATGTGTCGGTATGGAGGCTAACAATGGGTTCCAAGATTTCGTTTGGACAGTCCCAGGACTTCAATTTTGCCCAGAGTTTCTGCCTATCCACTCGATCAAAGGCCTGAGATAGGTCGACAAAGGCAAGAAAAATTCAGGGACCACCAGTCAAAACTTTTTCTTTGAGTACCGTCAAACACATAATGTTTGCACTGGTGCTTGCATTCTTCTGGAAACCAGTCTGTAAAGGGTCAAAACAAGTCGCTGAGAGCGCCCATTTCCGAAAGTGAGACAAAAGCATGGAGGCGAAGATCTTTCCAATGACGTCCAAGAGAGCTATTGGCCTGTAGTTCGCAGGGTCCGCTCGTGATCCTTTTTTGAAAATAGGAACGATCAAAGCTTTAGACCATGAATCCGGCACTGTTCTTTTTTCTCTGCATAGATTGAAGATTGGGCTGATGAGGTTAGACCACTCATCTGGATGTTCCTTTAAGTTGCAATTTGCTAGGCCATCCGGTCCCGCAGCTCTTGATGAATTTAATTTCATTATCGTGAGTTTGATGTCACTCGCGTCAGATAAATCCACCCATGGTGAGTCCACCATTCTAATAAACTCATCCTTGTTTTCTTCCGGTTTTCGGAACAGCATCGAGAAGTATATATATATTTACAAAACTAATGTGTAAAAGGGGGCAGGGAAAGAATTAAAGTAATGTGTAAAAGATGGGCTTGCCAGGTGCCGTTCTTAAACACTAGCTTTGAGACTGGCTACAAAGGGCTGTTCTATTTGCCATAACACATACATATATGTGCCACCGCCCTTGGCCCCTTCTAAAACCAAACCACAGACGCTCTTTGCTATCACTTGGGTTCATTTTTCTCTGGTCCACTGTGTGAGATGGTAAGATTTCCCATGCTTTTCTCTGCACTTTGTCATGTGACACACGGTGGGCCTCATTACACGGTAGGCGGTAAACCATGGTGCTGTTAGCACCATGGTTGCCACCAGTACCATACCGGTACCACCATGGAGCAAAGGGGAATTACCACCCCATTCCAAGGTTGGCGGGGCGGTAATTCCCCCTTTCTCCATGGCCCCTCCCCATTCCCATTTTTGCCCCATAGGGCATAATGGGGAAGGAGCTAAGTACGGTACCGCAAATTGTACCGTAATTAGCACCAAGGTCCCTTTGCGGGTCCCAACTTAAACAGCTGGTCAACACCAGCCGTTAAGGTCGGGTCCCGCAAACGGACCTCGTAGTAAGGCGGTAAGGGTTAACGGTCACCCGTACCCTTACCGGTGACCGTTAACCCTTACCGCCTTCCTTGCTACTTTTAACAATAACGATGGAACGTTCAGATGCCCAAAACCTTTGGACTTGGAGAGCGTGAGCACTGACTATGCGCACAATGATGCTGGTTAATCAGCGTGGCACCAGGGGAACCTATAAAGTGGCAGGAAGTCTTGTCCACACAGTGAGCGTCCTCCGCTCCTGACTCTGGGACTCCTGTGCAATGTTGTGCCGCTGCCATAGCTGCAAGGTGCCTCATCAGAAACAAATAAGGCTTTTAATTGCACTTCTGCAAAGGTTATGTTCCTCAGGCTTCCGGTCATGCCTCCTCATGGGAGCAGTAGGGAAGCGGGGTGAGGGGTAGGGAATGTGACCTGGTACCTGTAGCTTGAGCAAATCCTTCATGCTTTCGATCTCCCTCCCATGGGGCGGGTGCTGTGTACAGGAAGGAACTAGTTAATATTAACGTGCAGTGCTGCTAGCACAGACCTATAACCCGTGCAGCCGTCCATTTTGGACCCATTACATAGCAATAACACATTCCTCATTTACCCCCCAAGAAGTGTGTAGAATGAGTCTTGCTTTGTTTTTTGGCATAAAAGGCCGCAGATTTATTTTCCACAATAACATAAAACCCCACTGTACACATTAGTGGCAATAACTCAGAAGATGCGGCGACCGCTCCGTGTCCAATAACCTGCTTCCCCCTTTCTTTCCCAAAGTCCATTATAGGCCCAACTCTCCCAACCCTTTGGGCCTGAGCTTCGCCTGCCCCTGCAGGTGTTCCTGGGCGGGGAGAGTGCCGTTTCCTTGGGGGGAAGCTGAGCCCTTGTTGTTCCCCCCAGACGCCCCTGCCGTTCAGGCTCCCAAGGGGCGCTGGTCTGAGAAGGGCGAAGACCCTTCCAGCTTTCTCCTGGCTCGTCCGGAGTCTGTCTCTTGTGTTTGGTTGCCCAAACACCGCCACACCGCCTGCCGTCCTGCGACAACGACGATCAGGCCTCATTGCTTGTCCTGTTTGTAGGGTGGGTGGGTGGGAAAATGAAGTCCTCTGCTGGTTTGTGGGCGTCCCACTGCTAAGGCTCGATCCTGCCTGCAGTGGGAAGCCCGTTTGTTATAAAGGGGGGGTAGCCCCTCCCCTCTCCCTTGTTGCCCTTCGCGGGCTTTTCTCCGATTTGCCGCGCGGTTTCCTTTCGCTGCCTTTCCCTTTGTCTTGCCGCGCTTCCTGCGGGCACCTCCCCCTCATCCTGGGGAGGGGGAGGATAGGAGGAGGACACCGCCCGGGTTATCGAGGTGCCTCCTCCATTTTGGGATTTTGTCGTCGACACTGTCATAACCCGTGCAGCCGTCCATTTTGGACCCATTACATAGCAATAACACATTCCTCATTTACCCCCCAAGAAGTGTGTAGAATGAGTCTTGCTTTGTTTTTTGGCATAAAAGGCCGCAGATTTATTTTCCACAATAACATAAAACCACACTGTACACATTAGTGGCAATAACTCAGAAGATGCGGCGACCTCTCCGTGTCCAATAACCTGCTTCCCCCTTTCTTTCCCAAAGTCCATTATAGGCCCAACTCTCCCAACCCTTTGGGCCTGAGCTTCGCCTGCCCCTGCAGGTGTTCCTGGGCGGGGAGAGTGCCGTTTCCTTGGGGGAAGCTGAGCCCTTGTTGTTCCCCCCAGACGCCCCTGCCGTTCAGGCTCCCAAGGGGCGCTGGTCTGAGAAGGGCGAAGACCCTTCCAGCTTTCTCCTGGCTCGTCCGGAGTCTGTCTCTTGTGTTTGGTTGCCCAAACACCGCCACGCCACAGATGGGTTTCCGCCCACTGTGGCTCCCCCTTGCTCCCTTCCTCACTTTTTTAGGGTTTTTGCGCAAAGGATCCAGTAGACTAGCTCCTCGCTACTTTCCAACTCTGATTCCATTCCTAGTTCTCCTATTGCTGGACTTGCTTACTTAACGAGAGCTTGTCTGGTTTTTCAGTAAACGTGTGGTTCACATGAATGCTTTGGAAGAATGAAACGAGCGCAGTGTCCAATTTCTGTGCTTGGAAAAGATTCCATCATTGAACCTGACGGTTTTTAGCACGTTTCAGGAGAAACACATCGATTGCAATATTATTGTGGAGACCTGGACAGCCAGGTTAATGTGGGCGGGTAAATCTAGGGCGGATTACTTGGGAAAGGGAAGTGAGAGGCAATGTATTGTGCTAAATGGAGCAGCACAGTTTGCCTGTTGGGTTGCCTAAGCGTGCTGAGCAGGGCATTTCAAGCACACTCCTTTGAGCAGCGCTTGCATCATCAGAACAGGAAGAGCTCACCGTGAGCTTGTTACTGGATACACAGACTGTAGAGTACTGCAAAAGCAAAATCCTGCATCTATAGGAATTCATTTTGGCGCACCATTGAGTGACATTATTGCATAGTGCTACATGTAGTTTTCTTGCGCTTCTATGCGCTGAATTGAGGAAAGACATTTATGAATATTACAGTACTTTCGACACAATCCTTGCTCTCGGGATGCGTCGATTTAGGCAGCAATGTACAAGTACACATACGCATTTTATTTCATTGGCCCTCATTACGACCCTGGCGGAAAGGGGAAAACGATGGCGGAAATGCAATACCGCCATCGAAAAGCGCTCGGTGCGACTATGACCCGTCACCGCAAAGTACGAAGCCATTAGCGACACCGTAGTGAACGCCAACGCTAACTGCACCAAGCACGCGCGCGCGCACCATGCCAAACCGCAAACACCACCATGGTGCAACGGTACGCCAATTCCGACCCTAGCGGACATGTACCTAACGCCATCAGGCATGGCGGAATGGACCATTCCGCCATGGCGAGAAATACGGCATCGTGAACCAACCGTAAATGGCCCACTGAGTGCCTGTACTCCACTCCCTGGCCACATTGCACAACTCCTGGCAGGCGCAATGTACTCACACCATGCAACCAGTGAAATCTACAATTCACCCATGCATGCCAACGTAGAAATGCATGCAGGTGTTCGAAGCGCCCCGTGAGTGGGCATCCATGTACGGCATTTCACCATAGCCGTACTGATGCAGCACAGGCATGTGAAGGTACAAGACATCAAAATGGAAATCAAGAACACATGACACAAAACAACAGTAGTCCCCCATCGCTTGCCACCAGCGCAAGGCAACATCCAAAACAGCATCCTGAGGGGGATTGCACCAGACCTGTACTCTTGCCAGTAAACAAACCAACCATCAGCAGAAGCATGTACCACACAAGTTGGCAGAGTGACTGAGCAGCCAGGCACATCCCAAGAGGGGCCGATGGGAGCTGCAGGGCACAGATGGCATGAATACAGAAGCTATTCCAATGGACATGACCCCAGTCCCCCTCCAACAAACGCACGCAAACACAGGCACCTGTGACCAGCCACATTCTGAACATCCCATCATACCATCAATCGACCTGGCTGACAGGCACCAGTCGGCCAAAAGCCAATCCCCCGCCCCTGAACAGCACATCATGTAAACAGTCACAATGGCAGCCCCTATCCGTGACCACACTGTGCTACGTAGGCAAAAGCGGCCAGTACTGTACCACACAACTCAACTCAGAAGGCGGAACACAATGCAGATCATCTCGCAATACATACCGCCACAAATCGAAAATCGCCACATCACCTGCAAAGAATAACGCAACACGCCAAATATCGGAATACAATTTAAATGCACATCCAAATGACAAAGGCCTCACAGCAATTTGTAAAATAACACCAAAACATCCATCATCACCGAGGGCTGCATCTGCAATAATTGACCAGCTTCCACTTGTGTGACGCCCTGTACCATCATGGCACACAGGGCCAACATCAACGTTCCAAAAGGCAACATGGAAGCGGCAAGAACCGCAGGTCCGTCCCATGAGGCAGGCACTAGTCCAGCTGAAAGGCCGAAATGTTGCACCTAGCCACCAGAACAGCGTAAGGGCATGTGGCCCATTGGCGATCGTCCCATAAGATCGTAATGCTGCTCCACTGATTCACCCGAAGCTGCAGGTGTCGAGAGTAAAAACCATCTGGAGGAGTGGCGTACAGATGGCATCTGCAATAGGGCAGGAGATACCTGTCACCAAAATGAAACACAAATTAACCGATTGCACTACATGACACATGATGCATCACTATCTTCATTCAACACACCAAATCCACACCCATATGCATGCTAGCCCACTCCAAAGGAATATACACACCCCTAAATCAGTATCGATACATAACGAAACCAATCGAGGTTAATACACCATTGGCAACGTCGGTTACTGTGCATGCGTCCGTCAAGATAGAACCCATGACATGGGATTAGTAACGTGCCTAGACACAAGTGTATGAAGGCGCGTCGAGACAGGGAGGATCCGACAAGGGCAGATAGACGTAAGTCCCACTATGGCAGCCTTGCATCACATAGCGCAGGGGAAGGGGATTGAATCAAAAAACACATGTACATGGCAGACCCTAAATGGAATCATCTGTCCATGCATCCATTCATCATTCCCTCATCCCGCAATGAAAACGCATGAACATTCACTCACATAATATGTGAAACTTCCATCGCGTCTGTGCGTAATGCAGTCTGCAAAAACCACTGTGCTCCTGGCCGGATCTGTAGTGTCGTGAAGCTAGATGGACTTGGGAACGTCCTGCCTTATCGTCCACTACGCTATTGCGCATCCCATTCAATTCATGTCATTCATTGCTTGCTCGTTATGGGCCCTGTCCCAAGGACATTCAACAATAGAACGTTACATTTCCAGGCAGACCTGTGGGCGTCTCCTCACCGCTACTTCGCAACCAAAAATCCTGGCCTTCGAATTCCTCACTTGCAACATTACGTCGAAAAGGCTTCTGTGAACGCTTGCATTCACAATTACATCAATGTAGTGCGGCTGTGTGTCATAATGCTAACTGGCTGCAATCACAAATGGGACGCCACGCCCGTCGGTGAAGTACGATACTGTGCTGCATGAGGGTCGGCCATCGATCGAGCCCTACATACCACTGACTCTTCACAGGTATGTAAGCGGCTGCAATCATAGCATGTGTAACAATGGGAGCATAGCATGAAAATCAGTCAAAGTACATCACACTGCCATCGGGATTTGATACATGATTCCAATCCCAAGATGCCATGCGGCCAAATGCAGCCTTACGTGCGGGACGTGCTCGGCCAGAAGGGATTGCATCTGCCACAGATTCATTCAATCAGCACAGGTGGAGGCCATACAGGCCGACAGCACATATATAGCAGACCCAAACCCCTCCCACAACCACTCCCACTCCAAAATGCTACCGGCAGGACTAGCGATGTTGGGCCTGGGGCACCAGATAGCACTGCAAGTGCTACAACTACAAGAAGACGACGAACAACAACAGGTACAACAACCGGGCGCACAGGGGAGACGGAGGAGAAGGAGGAGGAGGAGGGCAAGGCAGGGTCAGCAAGGCCCACAAGCACTGCCACTACCACCACGCAGGCGGCCCGCAATCCCACGCCTCCGAGCTGATCCGTTCAACCTCACTGCTGAGCAGATCCACACCCTCTACCGTTTGGACCGGGACACCATAATCGCCATTGTGGACATGACACATGCTGACCTCGTGAGCATGATAGATAGCCCAACCGCCATCCCACCCCTACTGAAGGTGGTGTCTGTACTCCACTTCCTGGCCACAGGCACCTACCAGCACACAGTGGGACAGTTGCATGGCATTTCACAGCCACTGTTCTCACGGACACTCTCCCAAGTGCACGATGCCCTCCTGAAGCACGCCGACGACCACATCACACTACCACGCACGTACCAGGAGATTACCAACGCAAAGGTGGGATTCCATGCACTTGGCGGCATCCCGGGTTGCATTGGTGCCATCGACTGCACCCATGTTGAATTGGTTGTCCCACATGCCATGGAGGTCCAGTACCGCAACCGGAAACAATTTCATTCAATCAATGTGCAAATGGTGTGTGACTCCAACAAGATCTTTACGCATTGTTGTGCCAGATTTCCAGGATCTACCCATGATTCTATGGTCCTGAGGAACACAAGAATACCACGCTACATGGAGCGACACGCAGGGCACAGATCCTGGCTACTCGGTGAGTCTCATTCCATGCATGACATCGTGGCCCATTTGATGCGTCAATGACCTTGCAGGAGGGGGGGGGGGCTACTTAGCACTATCATTCCACTGACACCCTTTATTCGTCCCATACAGGTGATGCCGGGTATCCACTGAAGAGATGGCTCCTTACACCAATCCGGAACCCACAGAACCAGCATGAGGAGGACTACAACCATGCCCACTCACGTAGCCGTGTGGTCATTGAACAGGCATTCGGCCTACTGAAGGCTCGTTTCCGCAGCCTCAGCAGGTCTGGCGGGGCACTCATGTACAGCCATGAGAGGGTTTCTAAGATGGTCATGGCATGTGTCATGCTGCACAACATGTGCATACGTAGGAATGTGCCCATGCCCCCTGACGCTGTACTGCATGCACCTGAAGATGATGATGATGAGGGTGGGGATGTGGAGGCACCCCAGGGAGTCCATGAGGCACAGGATGCACGTGCAATCCGACAGAGCATCATAGATGCATGCTTCTAGCAACCACGCATGGTGCCTATTACACGGAAAGGGGACCTGTGGCACTGTGTGTGTGTAGTACAGGCACATAGTGGACTGTACGCCTATGAAGGCCTCGTACGCAAATATCAATGTCCACACATGTCATTGGATGATAATGAAGTGCTGTATTGTTAATGTGATTTGATTCATACACCCTATGGACCCGCCACCCAGTGAAGCCCAACACACCCCCTCCACCCTACTTCCTCCCCCCCCAACACCAGTGTCCAGATATGCATGCTGCCCGTGGGTAGACGCTATTGCAAGCCCCCTCTACGGGTATCAGGGGCACCCCTGCCCGTGGAGCGCAGGTTCCTGCCAGATCTGCGTTGGGGGCTGCCCTGGACGGAACTTGCCACGGATGACGTCTCTGCCTGCTCGCGTCCATGCATGTCTCTGAGGGTTTGTGAGAGCTCCGAGAGCACACGGCGCACAGCAGCAAGTTCAGCACAAACGTCTTTGGACGTCGCATGCAGTTCCCCCCTCAGGCTCTCGGTGCTTTTCTCCATTTGTGCTCTCAGGCTCTCGGTGCTTCTCTCCATTTGTGCTCTCAGGCTCTCGGTGCTTCTCTCCATTTCTCCCCTGAGGCTCTCACTACTTTTCTCTATTTGTGCCCTGAGTGTCTCGGTGGATGTTTCCATGGCTGCCCTGGAACCCCCGCATTCATTTGCATGGTCCTTGAGTAGCGTGGACGCTTCCTGCTGTTGCTCGATCAGCAGGTCGAGGGACTGTTGCCTCTGCTGGGCCATGGACATTTGCGGTGGTGTGACAGGGGGGCTGCTCAACACATGTTGCCTTGGCACAGGACTTGTGGGGGTTGGCCAGTCGTCGTCTTCAGGGTGCCCCTGCGTGGTTTCGTCATGGTGTAGGGGATGGAACATGCAGGGGGATTGGGAAAGGTCATGGATGGTACCTACGTCGCCAGCACTGTTTTCCGTGTCGGAGCATGCTGGCATGACAGCTGTGTCACCTATGGTGCTGCTACCACCAGAGGCAGTGCCATCAGATACGTTCTTTGGGGGGACCTGTGGTGCTGGGGTTGTGGACTTGCTGGCTGCTGGGGTGCCTGTTGCAGTCCCCTCCAGTGTGCTGGCACTTGATTCCTGCTGCTGCCGTGTCTTGATCCTTGCACCTGAGGTGGAGGCTCTTGGGACGTTGGTCCTGGCCCTCTTTGCAGGCGTGCTGGTAGGGGTGTCCTGCAGCTCGTCGTTGGTATCGGACCCTGTGGTGGAGTAAAGAGGGGCGAGCGTTAGTTATGGGTCTGTCGGATTTGGAATGGCAACGTATCAAATGCATTGGGGTGGTACATGAGGCTGATATGGGACTGGGCCTTGGAGGTGGTCTCATTTTCGTGTGGATTGAGGATGCATTCATTTGGCTGCCTGCAGTTAGGGGGTGCATGCTGCACATGTAGGGGTTGTTTATGGCATCTTGATTAATTTGTTTATTCATTCTGACTTTTAGAGGGCGCTGTCAGGGCAAAGTATGTATTGCACTATGGGGTCACATGGTACTGCACATGTTCGTGGTTTGTGGATTTCGCATTGTTTCTCTTGGCAAACCTACCTGATTCTCCGGATGTCGGCACTCCTTTCTCCATCCCTCCGACTCCCTCTATGCTCTCCATTCCTATGGTGGAGGCGCAGATCTCCTCCCAGGGGGTCAACTTGATGGGCGACTCTGATCCCCCCCCGGTAGCTGTGGCGATGTTCCTGTTCGCAGAAAGTATGCTGCGTACGCGGATCCGCAGGTCGTCCCACCGCTTGCGACATTGCTGTGGCGTGCGGGGTGTTGTCCCCACCGCACTTACGCGCTGTGCCACAAGGGCCCATATGGCCTTCTTGTTGGCAAGGGCCGTCCTGGTCATTTGACTGGAGAAGACGACGGCGGCATTTTCCTGCAGGGTCTCGGTCAGCACGGTCAGTTCCTCTCGGGAGAAGTGGACCTGCCGCTTGCGATCACACGCTTTCTTGGCTACCTTTCCCATATTTATTTTTTTAACTGGGGTTGCTAACGGGTTGGGATGTGTGTCAGGGTCGGATTTTTAATGGTTGTGTTGGGATTCGGATTTTATAGTTGTGCGGCGTGCTGTTTCCCGTTCCGGCCACATGCTTTTACTTCCGTTTCCGTATATTTACGGTGCCCGTAATTTGCGGTGCCCGCTCATTACGGTGCCCGCTCATTACGGTGACCGCTAAGATGGGTGGCGGTATTGCACCTGGTGCAGCGTACGGCGGCGGTAAGGGCCGTTTTGGGGTCATTTCCGCCATCGCAGCCTTTCGGATTCCGCCATGGCGTAATGCTCGTGCCCGATGGGTCGTAATTAGCCGCACTTTGCTCCTTCGTGCAATGGCGGAAACGCTATTTACGCTGTTGCGGTCCGGTCAGTCAATTTCCGCAAGGGTCGTAATGAGGGCCATTGTCTGGGGCCAAGAGCAACACGCCCTACCTTTGTGCTTTTGCAATGTTGCGTCCGGTCCTGGGGGAAGAGGGATGGCGGTGGATAGCTATATGTGTGGACAAATTCATCGTGATGTTGTTGGTCCCTCCTCCATTTCGTGGTAAATGGGGTATTGGGCGCACAATTGGAAGATGGAGTCTAAGGGGGAGGTTTGCTGCTCCCACCACTTTCGGCTTACTCGAAATAAGATATGGCTCAGTAGGTTTGGCGCTTGTTGTAGGGTTCAATAGGTTATACCAATTTAAGCAGGCGGCTTAACGGCACGCTGTTGGTTTTCAAGCGTGTTCTGTGGCTTTAGCTGTAATCCTAACACCGGCAGGTGCCTGCATCTTTCGGGCATTCAAAAAAGCTGTGTTTTCAAAGCATGCGTTCCTGTCTGATTTCTTAAAAGGGAACAGAGAAAAACTTACCACATTTCAAACGTTCCGATTAATAGCCATTAAAAAGAACATTTTGCCAACACAATTTAGCAGGATTGAAGAATACAATCCTTTGTGTCCTTTTTATTAAAACCTATATTTTATTGGAATAAGTAGGAGGCCACATGCCGGTTGATTGAAAATGGTGGTGCTGCTCGTACGGAAAACTCACACTTCCCTTGGAGCAGCATAAAACAACTTTTGAGATAACATAACTTCATATTTCTTTATGGCACAGCGGCCGAACAGCAGAGAACGCGAGATGATCAGAGAACCTCGTTCCACCGCAGGCTCGTTTCAGGATTAGACTGAGAGCATCTGGGAATAAGCTTGGGTTTGAGCCCCAGGGGGAGGGTCCATGGCCTGTGGCATTTGTGGAGGATATCTATGTTAGTTAAAGCATCACAATTGTGGAAGTGAGTTTTGGCAGAAACAGTTAAACAACTTTGCTCTGGTCTCAATTCTGTTGTAAAATATCTGCATAACATACACTTCTGGCAATTTTTCAACAAGGAAACATATGATATTGCTTCTGATGAATCAGGATTAAGGTCCGCCTCAGACTTCACATCTGCCCCCACACATTGCCATAGTGCTGAGGCGGTGCTATTTGAAGAAAGAGTCCTAGCAGACTTGGTAAAATGTTTTTAAAAAACAATAAAACACTGACCAATAATGAAAACATCATTAAACATAGAGCAGACAAGGGTGGAGGCATAGATCTGCTACACAGGGAAGACTACATCAATAAATGCATGAGACAACTGTATGATGAAGACCTGCTACCTTAAATTGGACCTGGATCCCACAAGCAGACTCCACGGCTTAATCAAGACTAAAGTGGAAAAAGTCTTGAACAGTGGATGGATATGCAGTCAAGAGGCGATGTTCCTAATCAATGAGACACCGTGGGTAACACAGTTTTATATTCTCCCCAAGATACATAAGTGTCTAGAAAAACTGCCAGGGAGGCCCGTCGTCTCTGGGATAAACGCAGTCCACGAACCACTCTCTAAATTTGCTGATGTGAACTTAAGGCCCCTTGTTACGCAAATTAAATCCTATGTTCAAGACACAACAGCTGTGATTCAGCTGATGGAAGGGTTGGAATTTTATACGACTCAAGATCTACTTGTGAGTTTTGACCTTGTGTCATTATATATGATGACCCCTCAGCCAAACTCCTTAGAGATGATGGAGGAATTGTTACATCTTGAACGCACCCCAATGGTACACCTAATTTTTACTGAGAACTATTTTATGTTCCTGGACACATTTTACCAACAAATTCACAGCACCGCAATGGGAGCATAGCTAACCTGTATGTGGAAATGTTAGAAGAAACTAAGATCTAGTCCAACGAGAATTCCTATAATAGCAAAATAAAAGTGTAGCAAAGATATATCAACAATGTTTTATGAATATGGGACGGGAGCAACGAGGCCGAGATTAATGACTTTGTTGGATGGTTAAACAACCAAGACAGATTCATACAATTCACAATGACATGCAACAAATCTCAGATACATTTCCTTGACATAACTATATTTGCAGAAGTAGAGAACAAGATACTGGCAGTGAAACCATATTACACAAAAACTGATAAAAACTCCCTTCTCCAATTCAACAGCTTTCACCTAAGGCACAATATGGATAATTTCCCTTTTGGACAATTTCTCCACTTGAGATGTAATAGTTCTGTGAAATCAGACTATGAATCAGAAGCAAAGGTCCTAAAGAAAAAACTAATGATGAGGGTGTACCCTAAACCACTAGTAAAGACATTCTGCAAAAGGACCAAGAATAAAAATAGAGCAGCGATTCTTGAATATAGTGGTAACAAAGACAAGAATACAGACAACATAGTTTTGATCAGTCAAATGAGATGTCCAAATCCATCATGAGAAACTGGAAAATCTTACAAGAAGGCAAGTCGCCTATAGGACGCCCAATGATGTCTTTTAAAAGAAGAAGACATCTAATGGGCCAGGTGATGAAAACTGACATACGCCCAAAACCACAGAAGCAATAAAATCTACCAGCAATGTGGGTGATGGACCTCACAAGAGGACATGCTCCATGTGGGAAGTGTAAATGCTGCGCCGCTACACAAAGGTCAAAGGAGGTAGACATAGGTTTGAAGACCAAATGGCAGCAGGTGGTTTGTACTAATTGCAACACAGAGATGACCGCATATGCGATGTGGTGTCCCTGCCCTCTCCTATATACCGGCAAAACCATAAGGAAAGTTAAAACACGCATCAGTGAATATAAAAGCTGCATTTGCAGTAGGGTAAATGAAGCACCCAGGGTTGAACCATTTTTAGCGAAAGAACCTGAATGTGAAGACCTAAAATGGACAGTTCTATACAAACTTTGTAGTAGCAAAGATAGTGTTGCGGACAAAGACAGGCTTTTTAGGAAAGAACAAGAGCTAATCTTCCTTACTAAGTGCGACCAAAGAGGCCTTTTAGGTGCTGATTTATGGAATTATTTGCACCGAAAAATGGGGATTTGTGCTCCATTCTTCCCACAAATCCCTGTTTAACAAATGGGGATTTGCGGGCAGAATGGCGCACAAATCCCAGTTTTCCGGCACAAATAATTCCATGAATTAGCCCCTAAATGGCACAGGGTAAGAAGTTTAATGGGGTCAAGGTAACTGTGTGCTTGGTACCTATGCATTGAGTAGAGATTTTAAGAAAGCACAACAACAATGTTTTGCAATGCAACTCGATGAAGGGGGGGCGTTCTATTGTAAATGCATGTCTGAATTCATAGACTGGGTTCTGAAAACACCTAATTATATGTATTGTGTACATCATGCAACCCAGTTGCCACTGAAAACCAGGTTAAACAAAACGCAGTCGTTGTGCAGAAGTGAATGCTCACTACAGAAGACACTGCATTCTTCCAGTTAGAGGGCAGAGAGAGCGATGAACAGGCACCCTGACAGCCAAGAATGACAGTAAGTGTGTATGTAATGAGCAGTGGATTAGACAGATACACGCATACACATATAGTTGTTAACGAGTCTAACGGGGGAGGGGGGGGACGATATATCTGTTACAAGTTGCTGTGGGCAAGTTACAATGGCGGAATAAACACTCGGAATTAACTAAAGGCACACCATATCGCCAAAGGCACGTTAGCGTAAGGAAGGGCATCCATAATTTAAGTGATGATGTATGGCAAAACAGACTTGTTTGATAATAAAAGCAGTATTTTCTAAGACAGCCAGAAGTAGCACGTGAGAGCATAGAATGAGTAAGCATATAATGGCATCTTTATCTATGTCTGTTGCAGCTCTGAGGGGTCAGAAATGTGAGGTTGACAACTTTGAGAAGGTTTTCAACAAATGCCATTTGGTTAAATAAAAAGGTTGGATAAACGCCACACTATCCCTACCCTGATGAGAATTTCCCTGCCTAAAATAAACTAAAGGAAACACTCTAAAAAAGGATATAGGTCCCTCACATTCATACATACAATAAATCAATAAAGGAATATATGGCAGTTCAAAAGGTAACAAGAAGATATAGATATCACAGTTGAATTTGTAATAAATCAATAGTCTTGACTTATAATCTGGGTGAATCCCCCTTCCCCAGATTCAAGTAGGTTTCTGCTCCACAGTTCCAAAACAAATTGAAGAAATCCTGGTTTACAACAAAGTTCCAATATAGTTTTTGGAATTGTACGATCAGACCGAAAAAAAAGGTCAGACCGTGCAAAAAGTCCGAAAAATGCTACCACCAAAGGTTCGAACACCAAAAGTTCGAACCTTTGGTGGTAGTATTGTAGGTAAGTATATATAAAGAAAAGGCTGCGGGGGTGTCCCCCGCAACACCCCGCTCACTATACTATTTGGTATAGTGAGCAGGGGTTGCGGGGGAAACCCCTGCAGCTCCAGAAATAAAAAAAAGAAAAGGACCCTGCGGCGCCGGTTCCCGGTCACAGAAGTGAAAGCGAACAGGCGTTGCAGGGACACAGTCTGCAGAAAAGGTAAGTAGGGTTTGTTTATGTTGAGGTTGTGGGTGGGGGGTGTGTTGAGGGTGTGGATGGGGGTGTCGTGGGTGTGTTGTGGGTGGGGGTGTGGGTATGTAGGGGTTTTCAACATGTTTTCGCCTGGGAAATGTACAAACCTTTTGTGGTTGGTACATTTCACATGCAAACTTTTCGCCCGTGGGAAAATCAGCCGCAGTCGGATCACATAGATCCATATTTTTTGACAACAGAAATTTCCAGCACTCAAAAGACTCTTTCTCTTTCTTGAGCAAGAACAAACTTCAGAATGATCTTCTTCACATGCAGGCTAATTTTGTGGTTAATCAAAAGCCACAACAGTTGTCCTTGTCAGGATGTTTTGCCACAACAAGCTGCTTGGAATACAATTTTTCTACAATGGTTTATGCAGTTCTTTCTTCAGCACCACAAACAACATACATTGTCTTGGTCAGGACCACTTTACAGCACTTCAACAACTTCCATCTGGCCTACTTCCATGCCGGGGCATAATACCTCAATCACACCTGGTTTACACCCATGCCAGAGCTACTACTTGAAGCGTTTGCCATCTGGTTATACTCCCTTGCCGAACAGATTTTTACAAATAGTAAACGCTTCTATGGTAAAGAGAAACTTAGAATAGCTCTGCTACAGCTTCACAATGTTCAGTATTTTGCAGCATTAAACTTTTAGCAACTCTTTTAACATCTCGGGAGGATAGCTCAAGGGAAAGCACTTGCCTTGGAAGCAAGACAACACGGAGCAACACAGGTTTGATCCTGGGTTCTGCACTTAGAAACCTCTGGGTATTAAGCATGTTATAAATGGCCAATTACAACTCTTCAAGGAAAACAACATTCACATTGGTGTTCTTCAATACTCCTCAGTAAATTATGCTCCCGCCTTCTGAATAACCTTTTCCAGAAGGTCAGCCTCTTTGCCACTCTCGTTTCCCCGCTGCACAGTAACCAAATACTGACAAGCATAGGGTCTTATTCTTTTTCTCCATTGACTTTGGCAATGTGTGTTTATACCAACAGTGATTACATGTTTCTCTAAATGTGCGTAACAAGCTGCACAACCTTTGGGCCTTTCATTAGTCCCCCTTTGCCATTAACAATGTCTGCTAGATTAGAATTGCCTTATTTTGGGATTCTCGTGGCTTGGGCAATGGTTGTCTGTATTAGCTTTTAACAATAGTGTCCCATTGGGCTGGTGGGTTTTCCATAAACTCACACGCTTAATGTCACAGTCATTTGGCTTTAACAAATGCGACTTTAGCTGCTTTCTGATAGTTTGAGATTCAAAATGACTTCTAATACACTCATACATGCTTCTTAGTAGTGAAACGCCTGCCTTGAACATGGGAGAAGTCTCGTAGCGCTCCGGGGTCACAGTAAGCTGGTGAACTCACCGGGTAAGGTGTGTGCATCCGATCCGCTCGCTGCTTGCAGGTGTTCTGCTTCTGTGGCCCCTCGCAACCTGGCAAACAGATACCCCATGTCCCACGCCCCCCGCATCACTCAAAAATTGAGCTTCATTCGCTCCTGAGGCTTCCTGGTGCTCGCCAGCCACTGGTCACAGCCTCCTGGATAGGAAGGCTTCCCTCACTTTCACTTTCCGCTGTGCAGCCTCTGCACTCTGGACTTCTGGAGACACAGACCCTCTCAGGACCCGCACCTCTCCTCTACTTAACAGCTTCTATATTGGCTGCATGCACTGCTCTGCCTGCTCCTTTTGCTCGACCTGCTCTTCTTTTAGCCTGCACCCGAGGAGACCATTTAAGCCTCCCAGTCTCCCTCAGGTGTGGGTCAATTACATTAATAATCTGACCACTCCTGCAACATTGTTCCTCTTCAGTCCTCTTCTTTGGCCCAGTACTTGGGGAATTATGGGATTTGAAGTCCCAAATGACAAAGTTTGTTTTTCTGGTTGGATGTTCCTTCTTAAACTTATTACTGTTGCCTGTAATTCCCTTTAAGGAAATATCATAAGGATTAGTCACCGGATTTGATTGAAAAGAGAAATAAAGTTCTTTAGGGTTTAAACCATTTTAGTCACTGGATTTGATTGAAACGAGGAATACAGTTCTTTAGGGTTTAAACCGTTATTATTCATAGACCTCCATATACTGCACCTTTGGGAGTTAGTGGCGCTTCTAGCTTAATGAGTCTCGCAGATGGGTTTTTATTTCTCTCAATGCAAAAGGGCTTCTGGGGATTTTTACCTACAGTAAAATGTTCAGCTTGTGGGATTGGCAGCTTATTATGACAACAAGCCGTTACATATTTTGGAATTAAGGAAATGTCCTCCCTGGAGGAGGATAATGCCATGCGGCGTCTGTGGAAATGCTGGCAGTGTTGGAAGCTTCATTAACGTGCCATCACGTAATTCCCTTCAGCTGCAGTTAGAGGTCTAGTCTCCACCTAAATTGGCCGCCGCTGTTATTTCCACATGCGGGATCAGAGGATCAGTGCGTTGTATCCCGTCTAATGGGTGAGACGCTGCTGTTCGTCCTCTAGTGTTTTCCAGAGCCGTCAGCACCCTTGTGCCCATCTGTGTCTCCTTGCCACCCTGTTTTCCGCAGGGTCTCTCTCTCTATCTCCCCCCTTGTTCATTCGCCCGGCGCTTGCTGGTCGTCTCTTGTTCCCGTTTTTACCCAGTTCCCTGCTGGAGTTTCTTTCTCTTTCCTTCACTGCCCGGTCTTCCGCTGGGTGCTCTCGCTTCCCGGTTTCTCCCCGCATTCTCGCTGGGCTTTCTCTTTCCATTCGGTATCGTCCGCTCTCTCGATAGGTGTTCTCGCGTACTTATTTTTTTCCTTGCTCTCTCGCAGGGTTTCGCTCTCTCCTGTCGGGTTCAACTGCTCTCTTGCTGGGCATCTCCGTTCACGTGTTTTCAACCTGCCTTCTCGATGGGTTTCACTCTTTCCTATTCACGTCGCTCACTCTCTTGCTGGGCATTCTCGCTTACTTGTTTTTCACCCCACTTACTCGCTGGGCTATAATCTCTCTCCACAGTCTTTGCCCGTGTTTCACGGGTGGCCCATTCCTTATTTCTCCACCTGGGTTCCGGTTTCTCTCTTCCCTGGCACATTATCTGTCCGCTACATAATCTGTCTGGCAGGCCCTCAGGAACCCCTTTGACTGTTCCCTCCAACGACACCCACTCTGTAACCCTGATTCAGAGAGCCCAGTGACTCTGGACATTGACTGTTCCTTCCAACGATGCCCATTCTGTAACCCTGATTCAGAGAGCCCAGTGACGCTGGACATATACAGACCATCATCCAAGCACCCCAGTCATATCCAAGTTGGTGCCGGAACATTCCCAGACTCGAATTCTGCCTGATACTCTGCCAGCTTGTAGTCCTCAAGATCTGCTTAAATCTTCACTTTGGAGGGATCTTCTACAGAAGAACGGACAGAATTCCTGGAACACCTTTTCATCGTGAGATCCACTGCTAAACTTCACACAGGGTTTTTTGTGCAGGCTTGTTCCCTGTTTTTGGTGGCTTGTTCCTCGGGGTTCATCTTGGCTTGGGTATCTCATCAGGCCAAGGTGGCCTCCGGGGAGCTCGCCCCTACCTCCATGAGAAGAAGAAGGAATGGAAGGTAAAGGATCTTAAGAGGTCTCGACGCAAGAAGAAGTCAGAACCCCACGACAGCTCCACAGAAGATCCAGGTGAGGAGGAAGTATAGGAGGGATCACCAGTACGTCAGAGATAAGTACTATGGGCCTCATTAAACGGTAGGCGGAGAACCATGGTGCAATTAGCGCCATGGTTCATGCCGGTAAAATACCGGCACCGCCTTGGTGGAAAGGGGAATTACCGCCCCATTCCAAGGTTGGCAGGGCGGTAATTCCCCCTTCCACCATTGCCCTTCCCCATTCCCATTTTTGCCCCATAGGGCATAATGGGAAAGGGGAAGGTGCTAATTACGGCACCGCAAATTGCACCGCAAAAAGCAGGCGTTAAATTCCCCAACCTGCAAAGGGACCTCGTAGTAAGGCGGTAAGGATTTACTGGTAATGGTAAAATACCGGTACCGGTAAACCCTTACCGCCTACTGTGTAATGAGGCCCTATGTCTCATCCCATGTAATCCTCTTATTCACCTGGGCCCTTTCTCGTCCCAGGTGATCCTGGGACGTTTGGCCACATTTGGATCACCTAAATAGAGACTGATGAGCTTGGGTTTGCTAGAAGAACTTAAACCCCTGATGAAGTTCCACAGATACATTCTGAATTCGAGGAACGAAACATATTCGGCATATGAAGTAGAGTTAGGGCTCTGTGAGACCAATTGTATGGTTGCATCATTTGCACATTGAGAATGGTGGTTTTTGAAGGTAGAGGTTTACAGAGCACAGCAACACTTGGGGCCTCATTACGAGGTGGGCGCAAAGGGGTACTGGGCACCGTTAAGGACATTGGTGCCGGTAATCCCTTTGCGTCCTATTCCGAGGTCACTTAGCGGGTCCCGTCCTTAACGCCTGGTTTTTGCAATCTCTAGAGCCTCTGAGTTGATGCTGTTTCACCGCTGTTTCATTTTCCCCAGATGTTGCAGCTCTGCAATGCCCTGATGCTTCAAAAGCCTCAGCAGCCATTAATGTTTTGGGTTGTGTTTGGCGAAAGTCTTGCCTTTCCCGCACCACTCTGCTTCAGCAGAACATTGCCCAGGGCGGTCCTCTGGAATTCATCAACTGTAGTCGAGACGGGTTCCCTTACCCTCCTGGCACCTGCAAAAAGATAAAAAAACAGAAGAAAAAAGCAGGGGGTCAGTCACAGAGATGTTCCCCGTCCAATAAAAGGACACAGAGACCCACACACTGGGCTAATAAGTAAACGCGGATGGAGGGAAGCAGTAATCACAGAATGCAGAACTGCTAAATGGTTACTTGTGAACAACAGTGACCTCCATTCCTGCAGTGAGCTATTCCCTTGTGTCTCCTCCTCTCTGGGTGAATGTTTGCGCAGATCCCACCTGCCTCATGGGACCCATGACTGTCTCTGCATTCAGCATCTCTCCTTTTCTTCACTCAGATTACAGGTTTCACTGCTGCTCTGGGTGAAGGTTCACAGGGATCCCTCATGATAACCCGTACCCCACAGAATAGCCCTGCACGTGGCCTATCTCTCTGTCTATCTATCTTTCTCTCACGCTCTCTCTCACTCTCTCTTTGTTGGTCTCTCCTTAGCACTACAGGGAAATGGGAGTCTGCAGTTTTCTACCAGGTAGTGCCTTTTTTTTCTCTCTCTCTCTATCTCTCTCTCTCTCTCTCGAAGCTGCATCTGCAGAGGTCCTACTGACCACAATGACTACACAGAGAAAGGTTCCCAGGTTATGGACTCTGCATCTGTCCTGAGCTTGCTTCTCTGCTTGCTAACTGAAGGGAGGTCAGTGGCACCGGCACATCCTTCCTTTGACATCTCATAACCTTGCATATGTTGGGCGTTCACTACATGTAAGGAAATAATTGCCATAAGATGCAGTAACTGGGAATATGAGACTGTACTGACATATGAAGGTGGTTCTCTTCAGATGAGGAGGAATCTGGAGCCAGGATTCCAGGTAAATCCATTTTAGGTGGGTACAGCATAAGCCTAAGAGCAACTACGTACAAGGGTACATCAGTGCTCTGCCCCTAACCTACACACAAAGAACATTCTACTTACACACACTTACACACATGGCATCACTCACCATGACCTCAAACCCTTCAGGCACGCATGCACTCATATAGGGACAGAAGGATGAGCCAGATAGCACAGATCTCCCCTCCTTCCCCAGCAAACACAACAGACCAACATCCCCCAAACAGGACCACACAACTTGCACTGGTTACGCCTAGAAAGAGAAACATCAACCCGGCTTAGTACTGTTCTACTGAGGATCACTCAGTAATTAATAAGAACAAGCCCCACCTGACTTGCTACAGGGCAAACAATACCAAACCATGTATCGTCTTCCTTTCACACATATTAAACACCTGGACATGTGTGCAGCACAGCAAAGAGTTGTATGATATACAACACCCTCAGAGAACAAAGATCCTTAAAATGCTACCCACAAACAGGGATCTTTAGTGCTTCCTATCCACACCAACACATACACACAGCAGGCACAGACCTCTGAGAGGTCTACATACCTGGCCTACTCTCCTAGGAATTATACTACTAGCTAAATCTGTGCTACAACCACCCGGGAATTCCTAGCATTAGCAACCTCGCCTGCCTTGCCATGAAAGAAGGCACCTGAAACGGATGCTCTGTCAGGGTCAGCGGTTCCACTCACACGTAACATGTTCATGCTGACATGGCAAGCAGCATGCTGAGGGAGGCAGCAAGATAGCAACAGAGGAGCCAACTCAAAACCCAAGGTTGACACGAGTGGCCGGTGCAGCACCAGTAGACCCATATGCTCCATCATCCATCTAAGACGGTGCAGCTACCCTGAAATCTGGAGCACCCTTCAATTCAATTCACCAACAAGCTAATCTTTTTTTTTTTTGTTTAACTTCTTTTTATTGGTTTTGTACAAACAAGCATACAGCATGGCATTTCATAGCAAGATCATTATTCCAAGCTTGGTTGTTTGGTAACAGAGGGGTCAAATACCAAAAACAGTTAACCTTTGTAATCTTAATGAGGACGGAGAGGGGGGGGAGCGGGGCCATCGGGAGGGGAACAGCAGAATGTGAATGGCGATTTCAGGCTTAGGGGGGAGATGCGTCTTTGCAGTTGTAGTCCTTCAATCGCCTGTATTGGCTCTTTCAGGGGGAGGGGGGAGCGGCCAATTGTCTGGAGCCTTCTTCATGTACCGTTTGCGTAGGGGTTGACTGACTCGAGCTTGTGCCCTGCCCCACCGGCGTCGTCTCTAGTCTTGCGTCTCCGATCCAGGCTCAACAAGCTAATCTAATGAAATAATGAAACACTGGGCCTCATTACGACCCTGGCGGAGTGGGTCTACGCCAGCGGTATTCGCGGCGGACCCTTCCGCCCTACTACGAGTTCCCGTAGCGCCATGGAGCGGTTTCCGCCTGGTTTTTCCGGGCGGAGAAATCCATGGCGCTACAGGACCTTGTTGTTAATTACGCCACCGTATTTTACGGTGGCGTAATTAACGCCTTCCCCACTCCCATTATACCCTATGGGGCAAAAATGGGAATGGGGAAGAGTAAAATGGGGAATGGGGATTTACCGCCCCGCCAAGGTCGGAATGGGGCGGTAAATCCGCCAACCCCCATGGCGGTATCGGCAGCTTTCCGCCGTGCTCCATGGTGCATATTGCACCACGATCTCCGCCAGGGTCGTAATGAGGGCCACTGAAAGGAACTGCCTAGGAAGCACACACCAGCAGCTCCACACAGGACACCTTAGGAACCCGCAGGCACTGTCTGGGTGTCTATTCGGATAGCTAATTGCATGCTACATCCATTGAAATGCCCTTGCACCTAGCAACAGGTAGCACCATACAACAGACCATCAAGGCCACCAAATGAACCCCTTCTACCATTCCATCCTACAGAATGGCACTTCCCACGCTTGCATAGCATGGCACACACACACTTACTACACACCCATGTGTAGAACAGCTTTTCCACAATGCTGCTGTGGATAAAAAGCATGTGTGCACACCCCATGCTATATGATGAAAAAATGAGTAGCCACAAGTCTGCCTGTAGAAGGAAACACCACATTGGAAGAAATAAGCCCCCTTTTAAAACCGATGCACCTTCCAGTTCATCAGTGGCGTGGAGAAACGTTGCTGGGAAAACTAATATAATCCCCTTTAAACGCATTACTAGGCTGTAAATGTGCTCTGCTTAGCAATGTTAAGACGCACTTCACTTATCACATTCATACAGGCCTCGTATCAGCTAACTCTATGTTAATCTGCAGGGCCGTATAACCAAATCCTTAGCAGGGGTCAGAACTGCATAGAACGCCAAACCCGAAGTGACTATGGCCCTCATCACGGGTATGCCACCTGCGGGTTGCCGGCAGACATGCCTTACTGTTTCTGCCGCCCAATATGCCGGTGTTACCGGGGTGTTACGGGCGGTGGAAGAATGTTAAGTTCACATTTCCGTGGAGTCCCACAGGCACACTGAAGCACCAGCACCGCTACGAATGGTACTGGTGCTTCAGTGAAAAATGTGCTGGTAGGGGGCCAGAACTACCGGCAGGTCTGGCCTGCCAGTAGTTCACAGCCCCTACCAACAGACTTGTAGTTTGCCAGTCCGGAAAAGCTGCCGGTAACTGTTGTTACCAGCACTTTTTTCCGGACCAGCAAACTTGTAATGAGGGCCTATGTTTCAGTTCTATTAACCACTTCTGATGCATGCGGCCACCACATTAACCTTCTATTTGGCCAAGTTTCAGTTCCAGGATCAGAAATAAAAGAGCAGGATCGAACTCCTGAATGCAAGTCTTGAGTGAACAACAGCCTTGCCTCAATGTTTCCCTACAGAACCCTCATCTCCCAAGCAGGCTGCTGACTCTTCGCCTTCGTCCTTTGTAAGTACAACTTGATCACGACAATGGCCAGTTTACCTCTATCACGACCATCCAACAGATAACAATAGGCACACTCGATATTCAACCTCTCCACTACCCAGCTATCCTGATCCTCTTCCCACAGGCCACGCTTGGCTCTGCAGGACAATTTCCCACCCTGGCATAGAGGCATGTTGTCATGAGCCAGACAGGCAGCACTCAATATTAAGCCCAACATATTTATGAAATCGGAGGACACACTGTTAGTTCCACTTGCAGAACCTTCGAACAGATGTTTCCCTTTATAGCAGGGAACCCAGCCTGAGCTGCACACACCTCAGACCTTTCAACATTCACCGAAGGAATGCAAGCGACACTCTATAAACCCATGCCTGGTGTTCTAGTCTTGCACGAGCACACAAGGTTACCCGTGGGAGAGTCGAACCCGGAAGGGCGCGCATAGCACGGAGCGCGGGCCTTGCAAGGAGAGACACAGATGCAATCATAGGTATGCTCCTCAGCACTTCCACTGATGCCTCCAAGTGCAAAGGTGCATGAGATGGCTGCTGTTACTTATGCCTGTTATGCTGAATAAATAAGCTTTATGCTTCGCCGTTCCAAGAGCTTTCATTCGCGTGCCCCGAAACACCACAACTGTCAGCAAGAGACGGGATTACATCGTGCAAGATGCAATGCCCCGCCTACATGTCTACCATTAAGAGGGACATCATCTATCCTGGGCATGCAGCGGACACTGCGATTCCATTTCGCACCTTGAAACACTTGTGTATAGGCGCGTTATAAATGCCATATCATATCATACCTGGAAGACCTAGGAGGCACAGCCTAGGCAGCCTCAAGAAAGACGGCCTGTCTATTGAGGTCAAAGGCCAAAGAATATGTGCAGGCATGAGACCCTCTCCTCCCACAGGTGAGCTTGACAATGATAATGCATATGCAGCAGCTTGTAGATTGACAGCCACATTTGAGAACGATGAGAGAACCTTGTGCTGCACCGCATTCATTTTTACACCAGAGCTCAAGGTGAACCAGCTATAGTCTACATAGTAAAACTTTGGGACCTAGCAGCCCTAGCAAACTCTGGGGAGCGGACAGAAGAACCTGATCAGGGCATGCCTGTCCACATCCACAGCAAACAGGCACAAGACAGGAAGTCAGAGTGGGTTAAGCAATGCAGACAGCTAGAGCGGCTCAGGCAACCCCACACAGGAGAAAGGCTCAATCATGCATGCAATCCAGCACGGAAATCAGCTCTGTGCAGCTCAGGGGCAAGCAGGAAAAACACTAAAAGAGCATAAAATAAGAAAGAGAAGTGGGAGTAGCATAATCATGCAGCAATAATCTGGCATGTCCGGCAAGGAATAAATCATAGACTCAATGCAACACATTGGGAAACTTTGCAGAAGTCTTCAGGCAAAGAACTAGAAGAATCACAAACACAGACCTTCCACAATTCGAAATAGAAACCACCCACTCCGAAGACAAGGGGGGGTCGTTACGAGGGTTGGAGGTCATGGAAAACGATGCTGGTAAGGGATTACCGGCACCGCATACCGCTCCGGCCTATTACGAGTTAGCAACCCGGTATCAGCGCCACGGCTGATACCTTGCACCCCCGTACCGGCATGCAAATGGGCGTGCGGCCCTTCGGCCTGGCAATACTGGGATGGCGCAAATAGGAGGAGATCACAAGTCATGCGGACATACAGAAACCGGCTTCATGAAGGCGGTAAAAAGGGATACCGGATGCCGGCATTACCGGCATTGCGAACCACCCGCAAACATCAATGTTCAGTGTACCCAAATGCCACAGGTGCACACAATCAGCAGAGGTGGAGGCAATGGAGTCTGGCCCAGCACAAAAGGTGCACACCCACACACCACACCCCATTCCACATCAAAATGATTCCACTTGCAGTAGCAATATTGGGGCTTGAGGACATACTTGCATTGCTACAGCAGCAACAACAACAACAACAACAGGCACCAGAGAGGAGACGCAGGAGGAGAAGGAGGGTGAAACAGGCCCAGAAAGCCCCACCAGTGCAGCCAGTGGTAGCACGCAGGCAGCCCCCAATCCCTCGCATCAGAGCCAGTCCATTCAACCTAACCCCTGAGCAGATCCTCCACACCCTGTACCGTCTGGACCGGGACACCATCACCACCATTGTGGACATGATACACAATGACATTGTCAGCCTGATTGAAATACGCACCGCCATCGCACCTCTACTGAAGGTAGTGTCTGTGCTCCACTTCCTAGCCACAGGCACCTACGAGCACACAGTGGGGCACATGCAGGGCATATCACAACACTTATTTTCTCGCATGCTGAACCAAATGCTGGATGCCCTCCTGAAGCACTCAAGGAACTACATATCCCTATCACGGACTGCCCAGAAGATCTTTGACACGAAAGTTGGCTTCCATGCACTGGCAGGCATGCCAAATTGTATTGGTGCACTTGACTGCACCCATGTGAAATTGGTGGTCCCGCATGCAACGGAGGTGGTGTAGCACAATTGTAAGCTATATCACTCCATCAGTGTACAGATGGAATGTGCCTCCACCAAGATCATCACACATTGTTGTGCCCGATTTCCCGGAGCAACTCATGACTCAATGATCCTGCGCAATTCCACGCTACATGGAGCGACATGCAGGTCGACGTGCCTGGCTGCTTGGCAAGTTGCATGACAGGCACATGGCAGTGTAATGGGGGCAGAGATGCACACTGTAAAGATACCAGTGGGGGGTGTCTGTACTTCCGCTCTCTAAATGGTAGAGGAGAGGCACAGCGGACCCCAGCCAAGATTCTCTGTAAGGTAGCAATGGACGAGCAATCAAGGCCTAGCTTCTCAGGAGGTGATGCAGGCTGGTTCTTAAGTACAGTGTAGTCCCCAAACCCCCACAAAGGAATGTCCACACACTGTATTACTGAAAACACAGTCTTTATATAATTAATATTCAAAGGTATGTACACGATCACAATAACGCGCTTTGTACTGGAAAATCAACAATGATAAATATATACAATCCTAAAGTGGTACCACCAATGTTATCAAATCTCATTAAAGTGCATCAACTGTACGGTTAAAATGTCACACAGACCAATAACAAGGAAACCAGCAATAGAGATAGGAAGGAAGGCAAGATGGTTGAAACAATAGGCAGAATACTGGCCCCTACCGATAGAGACAGTTCTGCGTGGAGATCCCCCCACCTGGGCATCCTGTAAAATAAAGATATATAGCACGAGCCCAGTCCATATATTGTTCACTAGTCTTATTTCCTCCTATAAGGTTTTACCCCCCCAATGTACCTGGTGCAGTAGAGTTCTTCGAAGACGCGTCGAAGGATCCTTCTTGAGTGACTCCCTTTAAAGCAGGAGCCACGGATCGTTGAGAGGCGTCGAAGATGGTGAACTTGGCGTCGACGGCGTCGAGGAGAAGTTCAAGGGTGCCGAGACCACGGCGTCGATCCAGACGGTGCTCGTCAGCGACATCCTGCGAGGATGAGGTGTGCGGGGCACCTCGGCGATGGATTGTTCAGGACCGCAAAGAGTTTCAGAAGAACTGTGGCCCAGCAAGGGCATCGAGTCGTCGAAGTCTTTGTGGCCTTCAGGTGGCGGGAAACCCACCAGTGGATTCTCTTCGGCCCGCTGGTCATCCTTGACTTTCTCCGGCGGGACAAAGCGGTCGACGTTGTGGACAAGGGAGTCCTTGGATTCAAAGGTTCTTAGGCAAAGCAGCGGGCGTCTCCGGTTGTCGGCAGCACGGCATCAAGTGGTCCCCACGGCTGGGCAACACAACTTCGACAGGCCTCCAGCGATTACACAAACCTGCAAACCCTGGTCGACGGCAATAGACTTCGACAGCGGCGGGGTCCGGGTGCTTTGCTTCATTCTCCTCGGCAGTCCCGTCTCCGGTCGGCAGCCTTTCAAGGGTCTGACTTCCGGGGAGCTTCGGCGAAGGTTAGTGGTGCTCGATGGTCCCTCGGAGCATGGGAAGAGGGCGCCTTACCAGGTCCTCTCTCTGATCAGTCTTCAACGAATTCGGCAGCTTTCAGATCAGGTCGAAGCAAATGCAACAGCAAGTCTTCTTCTTCCAGCTGGGCATCGAGGATCAGCAGTTGTAGTTACTCTTCAAGTGTAGACACAGCTTCTGAACAATTTCCAGTAGTGAGAGGTACTATCCTGTCTCTCATCCACACTGCTGGGTCACACGCAGCAGCCAATCATACAGAAGGGCATTAATGCAGTCAGTCAGCCAATCAGGCACACAGTGCATTCAGGCCATCCTCCGCCCTCTCAGACACTCACAACAAGGAATGTGGATTGGGACAAGTACCCAGCCATTCAACACTACACACTGCATTCAGGCAAGTTTCGGCCAGGGCTGTCTCAGTCTTTGTCTCTCATACCAGAAACCAGACAGCCACAACAAGAAGTGCATATTGGTCACACACTCCATTCACCCAGGTCCCACCCACAGGGCGTACCCACAACATACAGTCACTGGGAAGGCTCCAGCCAGTCTGGACTGGACTTCACAACAACACCATATATGGAACTTCCACCCAACAGCCAGTCAGGGGGAAGGGACAGAGTCAGGGCTTCCCAGGACTTTGGGAAAACAAGGTAACAGGCAATAGAAAGCAAGAGGCCACAGGGGCCATCTTGTTTTCCATCAGAAAGCAACTGATTCCAATGTACAGGGCCTGGGTATCCCAAAATGGAGGATACTCAGAGCACCTGTCAAATTCAGCATGGAGCTGCCACCAGCCCATACCCTGCTCTGCGGGCCACCCACAGGTGCCCAAAAACATACACTAGGGGCATGGGTTGTACCCTCCACCCATGGGTGCCGTAAGGGTATCCCATGGGTCGGTTCACCAAACCAAAAGAGAGAGAGCTGTACTGCCAGGAGTCCCACATGAGCTCCTGCGCGGAAAACATGACATAACACACGATAAAAAGGCAGTAAAGGACAACGATACAGAGGCCCTGTCCCTCCGATGCATTTCCAGCATCACAGTCGCCCCCCAGACTGAGGTGGAGGGTGCCTAATCTCATACGGGATAGACACCCTCATCCAGATGGTCAACATACCTTCTGGGAAGGCCATCTGCATTATCGTGACTCCTCCCTGGTCTGTGCTCTATGGTGAAGTCTAGCCCTTGCAGGCTAATGGACCACCTGAGCAGTTTCGGGTTCTCTCCCTTCATCTGCATAAGCCACTTCAGGGGCTTATGATCTGTTTGGACCTTGAAGGTAGACCCCGTAAGGTAGGGCCTAAAATGCCTAAGGCTCCAAACTATACTAAAACATTCCTTTTCAACAGTAGCCCACCTAAGTTCTCTACCCTTGAGTTGTCTACTGATGAAGATGATAGGATGCTCCCTCCCTTTGTCATCTAAATGGGACAAGACAGCTCCAATTCCGGTGTCGCAGGCATCCGTCTGGACGATAAAGGCTCGGCTGTAGTCAGGCGCACACAACACAGGTGCCCTACACAGACTTTCGTTCAAGCCATCAAAGACCCTCTGACAGTCTTCAGTCCAATTAACCTTCCTAGGTTGTTTGGGTGAAGTCAGAGCTGTCAGTGGGGCAGCTATGGTTCCATAGTCCGCCATGAAATTGCGATAATACCCAGTGAGGCCCAAAAAGGCTCTCACCTGGGTTTGAGTAGTGGGAGTCTCCCAGTCCTGTACATCCTGTACCTTATTGGGGAGAGGTTGGATTTGACCCCCTCCTACCTCATGACCTAGATAGGTGACTTTGCCCTGAGCTATCTGGCACTTGGTGGCCTTGATAGTGAGGTTAGCCCTTTTCAAGGCCTTCAACACCTTACCCAGATGTGTCAAATGCTCTTCCCAAGTGGAACTGTGGACGGCGATTTCGTCTAAGTAAGCCACACAAAAGGCTTCCAGCCCACTGAGCGCATGGTTGACCAATCTCTGGAAGGTGGCAGGGGCATTCGTCAGCACAAAAGGCATGACCCTAAACTAGTAGAGTCCCTCTGGTGTTGAGAACGCCGTCTTTTCCTTGGCATGGTCCGTCAGAGCTATTTGCCATTGGCCTGAGGTAAGGTCAAAGGTGCTCACAAATTTGGCAGCACCTATGGTGTCCACGAGCTCATCAGCCCGGGGTAATGGGTGCGCGTCAGTTTTGGTGATGGCATTCACTCCTCGGTAGTCCACACAGAACCTCCAATCCTTGGTACCTGCCTGGGAACTTGCCTTGGGGACAAGGACCACGGGACTGGACCAGGGACTGGTTGAGGGTTCAATAACACCCAGATCCAACATTTTGGCGACCTCAGCCTGGATGTGGTTCTTAACAGTATCTGACATACAGTATCTCCTGCTTTTGACAGGCACACTGTCACCAGTGTCAATCTCGTGCTTACACCACGGTGTAAGGCCTGGTGTCAGTGAAAACAGAGAGGCATACTGCTGAAGCAAAGCCCTGCAGGCCCTCTGCTGCTCTGTTGTCAAATCTGGAGAGAGATGCACTCCCTCCACTGAGCCATCCTGAAGGTTGCTATATAGCAAATCAGGAAGGGGCTCACTCTCATCCTCTTCTTGCTCTGAGGCTAGCAAGAGACATGAGACTTCTGCTCGCCTGTGGAAAGGCTTGAGCCTATTAACATGGAATACCTGAGGGGCTACCCCTGGGGCTCCCATGTCAACCAGATAATTGACCTCGCCCATCTTGGAGATTATCCTGAAGGGTCCAGTCGATTTATCTGCCAATGCCCGAGGCTTGGTGGGCTCCATCACGAGGACCTCCTGTCCCGGAGTCCAATCCACTTGCGACGCTTTAAGGTCATGCCAGTACTTGTTCAATTCCTGGCTGGCCTTGAGATTGGCTGTTGCCTGACCCATCATCTGTGTCATCCTCCGTCTGAGGCCTAAAACATAGTCCCCCACTTGCTTGGCGGGACCGGGAGGGGTGGCTTCCAAACCTTCTTGGATCAAGGCAAGGGGCCCCCTCACGGGATGTCCAAAGAGTAACTTAAAGGGGCTGAAACCAACACCCTCTTGAGGTACCTCTCTGTAGGCAAACAGCAGGTATGGCAGGAGGAGATCCCATTTCCTCCTTAGGGGCTCTTCCAAAGCACATATCATTCCCTTTAGAGTTTTATTAAATCTCTCAACCAGACCATTGGTCTGGTGATGGTAAGAGGTGGAGAACTTGTAGGTTATTCCGCACTCTTTCCACATGGTCTTCATGTAACTAGACATGAAGTTGGATCCTCTGTCATAGACAACCTCCTTAGGGAATCCAACACGGGTGAAAATGCCCAGGAGAGCCCTGGCAACCACCTTGGAAGTTACAGTCCGAAGGGGTATAGCTTCAGGGTCCATGGTGGCATGATCTACCAACACCAGATTAAAATGTTGTCCACCTGAAATGAGAGGGTCTAGGGGACCGACAATGTCGATGCCCACCCTCTCAAATGGTGTGCCAACCACTGGCAATGGCTGCAGTGGAGCAATGACACTGCCTCCAGTCTTGCCAGACAACTGACAAGTTGGGCAGGTCCTGCATTGGGACTCCACTTCTACTCCCATCCGAAGCCAGTAGAAATGGGCAGAGAGCCTCTGCTTAGTCTTCTTGGTACCAAGATGACCAGCTAAGGGCACCCCATGCGCCAACTGCAGTAGGAAGGGCCTGTAAACCTGGGGTACCACCAACCTCTTGAGGGCACCAGGTTTAGGCTTAGTGGGCTCACTAACAAGGAGCTCACCCTCCCAATATATCCAGAAGGTCCTAGGCACTTCTCCTTGTGCCTGGGACAGGGCCTGTTTCCTCAGACCCTCGAGAGAGTGGCACTCTCTCTGTCCCTTACAGAAGTCTGCCCGGGAGGGTCCCCCGTCAGCTAACAAGCATTAAAGATCAGGATGATCCTCCGGGTTGAGAACCTCTCCCACAGGAGAGTCTTCTGGCTCTTCTCCCACAGGAGTTGAGACAGGGTTTACCACTGGACCCAGCCCATCCGGAGCATGGATCCCAATGGGTGCTGTAGGAACAGCAGGAAGAAAAGGAGCTCCCTCCACAGAGGTGGCCTTCTTGTTCTTCCTTCGTCTTGCCTTAGGCCTTGCCTTTGGCTCGGGTACCTGACTCACAACCAGACCCTGTGTCACCTTTGACCTAGTGACCGCAGTAGCAGCCATGGGAAGACCATCCGAGATCAACCCCAACTCTACTAGATCATTACCTAACAGAATGTTAGCAGGGACATTGTCCTGAACCAGGACAGGAAGCTTTGCTGTCTTGTCTCCAATTATGAGTGTGACTAAGGCTAGAGGCGGTAATTTGGGAGGCCCACCAGCTAACCTGGTGGTTCTCAGAGCAGCACCTACATAGTCCTCTGGCTTGAGCAGGGTCCTGTCCACCACTGTCATGCTTGCCCCAGTGTCTCTCAAACCAGTAGAAGGCTGGCCATTCAGGAGGACACTTCTAAAAAATCTAAGGGTGTTCTGTGGGATAGTCGCCAGTACTTCCGCGTACTGGTCCCAGGCCCCAAGGGACACTAAGGAAATCTCTACAGGAGCACCAAATGTGATCCCTGTAGAGGAGGGGAGGACAGTGGCCTCCACCTCAGACATAGGGAAAGGGTAGGTCAGGCTGACAGCCTGTACTCCAAGTGCCTTACCTTTACACTTGGAGTCGCCCTTCTTGTGATCCAGAGCCCCACAATCCCAACAAGTGCCGGGAGTGCGGGGTACGGTACTGGAACCACTGGGAGCCTGCTTTGCAGCAGGTGGACCACTACTCTTATTCCCACCCACAGATGACTTATCCCCACTATATTTTTGGGTCTTAGGAGAGGAGGGTTTAGGTTTACCCGACTGTGACTGCTTTTAGGACTCCTCAGCTTTCTGAGAGGCCCCCTTTTCTTTGTCCTTGTCCTTCCCACTGGAGGCCTTAGGGGACACCCGGTGGGAGACCCACTTGTCAGTCAGCCTAGCCAGATTAAAGGGATCCAAAATGTTCTGGTCAGCAACATACTGAAGCAGCTCTGGTGAACAGGCTTCAGAAAAATGCTCAAAAAACAACAGGTGGGACCTTGTAACCATCAATCCACCCCATCATGTTCATGTGCTCAGCACTCACCCAGTCATCCCAAGACACATTCTCTCTTTTCTTAAAATCCCTGAACCTTTTAAGGTATTGGGTAGGTATCTTGCCAAACTTGGCAATTAAAGCAGACTTCATACACTCATACTGACCCCTGTCTTCCACACTCAGCTTCAGAATACAGTCATACCCAGTTTGAGGCACTCTGCTTAACAAACACTTAGCCAATCTCTTTTGTCAACATCATGAATTGCACAAGCCATTTCAAACGCTTCAATCCATTGGAGGATATCAGAACCCTCCACAAACACATCAACCAAATCTTTCATAAATTTAGTTGCTGGGGACCTGACACTCTCACTGGGTTTCGCTCAAGTCTCCACTCTAGCTTTCTCTAGCTGGATTCTCTGACATTCAGTGTCCTGGTTCTTGAGTTCAAGGTCCTTATTTTTGAGTTCAAGATCCCTTTCTTGAGCTCCACTTGTTGAGCCAACTCCTCCTTCTTAAGCTCAGCATCTATTTCCAACTTGTGATATTCAAAGGCCAATTTCATCCTTAATAACTCAAGCTCCAAGGAATAGCTGGGGTTCGGAACAGAGGCAGCAGGAATGGTGGTATTCCCAGAAACAGATTCAGTAGAACCCCCAGGGGCAGAGTCCTCATGGGTTGCATTCCCCCCCTCGTCAAGAGTTTCACCATCAGTCTGGTAGTCCACCAGGGCAGCTATCAGCTCAGTCCTAGACTTATCCACAAAGTCTAACTCCCTGGCTTAACAAGCACTCTGGAGAGCCTCTAAGCTCATCCTGGTCAATTTACCATTTGTAATAGACTCCATTGCTTGTAATGCAGTTATTTGGTACACAACTAAATCTTAATTTAATAAATTGCAGATATTTAGTAAGTGGCACGGTTATACACTGATTCTTAAAACCATAAGCACCCCACCGCTGCCACCAGTGTAAAGATACCGGTGGGGGGTGTCTGTACGTCTGCTCTCTATATGGTAGAGGAGAGGCAAGCGGACCCCAGCCAAGATTCTCTATAAGGTAGCAATGGACGAGCAATCAAGGCCTAGCTTCTCAGGAGGTGATACAGGCTGGTTCTTAAGTACAGTGTAGTCCCCGAACACCCACAAAGGAATGTCCACACACTGTATTACTGAAAACACAGTCTTTATAAAATTAATATTCAAAGGTATGTACACAATCACAATAACACACTTTGTACTCGGAAATCAACAATGATAAATATATACAATCCTAAAGTGGTACCACCAATGTTATCAAATCTCATTAAAGTGCATCAAATGTACGGTTAAAATGTCTCACAGACCAATAACAAGGAAACCAGCAATAGAGATAGGAAGGAACGCAAGATGGTTGAAACAATAGGCAGAATACTGGCCCCTACCGATAGACACAGTTCTGTGTGGAGATCCCCCCACCTGGACAACCTGTAAAATAAAGATATATAGCACAAGCCCAGTCCATATATTGTTCACTAGTCTTATTTCCTCCTATAAGGTTTTACCCCCCCAATGTACCTGGTGGAGTAGAGTTCTTGGAAGACGCGTCAAAGGATCCTTCTTGTCTGACTCCCTTTAAAGCAGGAGCCACGGATCGTCGAGAGGCGTCGAAGATGGGGAACTTGGCGTCGATGGCATCGAGGAGAAGTTCTAGGGTGCCGAGACCACGCCGTTGATCCAAGCGGTGCTCGTCAGCGACATCCTGCCAGGATGAGGTATGCGGGGCACCTCGGTGATGGATTGTTCAGGACCGCAAAGAGTTTCAGAAGAACTGTGGCCCAGCAAGGGCGTTGAGTCGTCGAAGTCTTTGTGGCCTTCAGGTGGCGGGAAACCCACCGGTGGATTCTCCTCGGCGTATTGGTCGTCCTCGACTTTCTCCGGTGGGACTAAGCGGTCGACGTTGCAAACAGGGAGTCCTTCGATTCAATGGTTATGAGGCAAAGGAGCTGGTGGCTCCGGTCGTCGGCAGCACGGCGTCAAGTGGTCCCCACGGCTAGGCAACACAACATTGACGGGCTTCCAGAGATTACACAAACCTGCAAAACCCTGGTCGATGGCCATAGACTTCGACAGCGGCAAAGTCTGGGTGCTTTGCTTCGTTCTCCTCGACAGTCCCGTCTCTGGTCGGCAGCCTTTCGAGGGTCTGGCTTCCAGGGAGCATCAGCGAAGGTTAGCGGTGCTCGATGGTCCCTCGGAGCACGGGAAGAGGGCGCATTACCAGGTCCTCTCTCGGATCAGTATTCGACAAATTCGGCAGCTTTCAGATCAGGTCGAAGCAAATGCAACAGCAAGTCTTCTTCTTCCAGCTGGGTGTCGAGGATCAGCAGTTCCAGTTACTCTTCAAGTGTAGATACAGCTTCTGAACAATTTCCAGTGGTGAGAGGTCCCCAGATATACTGTCCTGTCTCTCATCCACACTGCTGGATCACACGCAGCAGCCAATCATACAGAAGGGCATTCATGCAGTCAGTCAGCCAATCAGGCACACAGTGCATTCAGGCCATCCTCCTCCCTCTCAGACACTCACAACAAGGAATGCGGATCGGGACAAGCACCCAGCCATTCAACACTACACACTGCATTCAGGCCAGTTTCGGGCAGGGCTGTCTCAGTCTTTGTCTCTCATACCAGAAACCAGACAGCCACAACAAGAAGTGAATATTGGTCACACACTCCATTCACCCAGGTCCCACCCACAGGGCCTACCCACAACATACAGTCACTGGGAAGGCTCCAGCTAGTCTGGACTGGACTTCACAACAACACCATATATGAACTTCCACCCAACAGACAGTCAGGGGGAAGGGACAGAGTCGGGGCTTCCCAGGACTTTGGGAAAACAAGATAACAGGCAATAGAAAGCAGGAGTCCACAGGGGCCATCTTGTTTTTCATCAGGAATCAACTGATTCAATGGCGGGCCTGGGTATCCCAAAATGGAGGATACTCAGAGCACCTGTCAAATTCAGCATGGAGCTGCCACCAGCCCATACCCTGCTCTGCGGGCCACCCACAGGTGCCCAAAAACATACACTAGGGGCACAGGGTTGTACCCCCCACCCATGGGTGCCGTAAGGGTATCCCATGGTCGTTTCACCAAACCAAAAGAGAGAGAGCTGCACCACCAGGAGTCCCACATGAACTCCTGCGTGGAAAACACGACAGAACACACAATAAAAAGGCAGTAAAGGATAAGGATACAGAGGCCCTGTCCCTCCGATGCATTTCCAGCATCACACACACACCACCATGGCGTCATTGTTGTGGTGACAGCACAATGTCCACATCCCAAAACACTGTGCCCCAAAGCATCCCAAAATGAACATGACAACCAATCCCCATAGCAATGATGGAAGCTGCACACCAATCACAACATGCCAAACTTTCAACCACCACACATTCCAAAACACGTCCATCACCCATCATCAGCCCTCACCCTCCATAACACAATCCAGCAACATGCTGTGAGTATGCACAATGTAAATGTCTACAGCAATTCACTACACAGGACAGGCATCCATGAGAGTGCAAAAATCAAAACCACCAACGGAATCCACTGCTTCTCACAGAGCCACCACAACAGTAGCGCAGCATGTCACCATGGGAATAATAGGCGCTGAATGATAAATAATGCAGAGACTACTGCCAACGCTGCCAGTAAGAAAATCATACTGATCACTACACATCACATATTTAAAACAAACACAGCGGTATGCGTCCACAGTGCATGAGCAACATCAAGGCAGTGTACACCGTGTATCATCTTGAAGACGCAATCCACACCATAAGACTATGGCACATCACACATGGTGGCAAGGTAAAACGTGGGCATACAACCAGGAATGTGTGCATATGAACCACAAATATCCGCAGGCATGCATGATAAGTACATGTGTCCATCATGAATTGACTAACACATACCTTATTTTGCACCCATGCATGTGATAGTGGCTATCCCTTTAAGACGTGGCTCCTCACCCCTGTCTGGAACCCGCAGAACAGACACGAAGAGGGCTACAACGTTCCCATACCTGTACCCGTGTGGTCATTGAGCAGACCTTTGGCCTGTTGAAGGCACGTTTTTGCTGTCTTAGCCGGTCAGGTGGGGCACTCCTCTACAGGCATGAGAAGGTGGCCAAGATCATCATGGCATGTGTCATGCTGCACAACATGTGCATCCGACGTAACGTGCCCCTGTCCCCTGACATTGAACAGCAACCACCAGGTGATGATGAAGAAGATGTAGAAGATGTGGGCGCACATCATCGCGGTGGCGGTGCACAGGAGGGACGTGCTGTGCGCCAGTCTGTGATTGGCCAATATTTCTAAGACACATGGGTGCAGAGGGTGCCATGAATGTGGGACTGAGGGCACTGGGTGTGGGAGTACATGGACACTATGCACTGTAATCCAATAAATTACACATACACAATAAAGAATGTCCAGTCAAGTATTTTTTCTGGTACACAACGGGTGTATTAAACAGTAAAAAGTAAAAAGTGCTCATACCTTCCACCTCAAACACACCCCCTCTCCCCTTCCCCTCCCCCCACCACTCCCCCACACACCCCCTCCCCCCACCACTCCCCCACACACCCTGTCCCCCCTCCACCACCCCCCCACAACTCCCCCACACACCCTCTCCTCCTCCTCCTCCCCCCACAACTCCTCCACACATGCTGTGCAATCGAATGCTGCAGGTTTCTGCATCAATTGCCATATTCAGGCGGCCCCTGCTACTTTTTCCCACTTCCCGCCTCTGGTGGCGGCATGTCTGAGCGCCGCAAGGTGTGTGCAGACCTGCGCAGGGGGCTGGTCTGTGTGGAGCTCAAAGAGAAGGCCATGCCTGCTTGCTCCAGTCTCGGGGCAGGACGCTGTGCCTCCAAGGCATCCGCAATTCAGCAAAGGACCTGCCTCACTGCAGACAACTCCTCGCAGATGCAAGTTTTTCTCGCCTCAATGGCCACTTTCAAGGACGCTGTGTTGTCCCAGCTCTCCTGCCTTGCCTGGGCACCATCAGATACAAACTGTCTGACTAGCCCTGTCAGCTCCTCCTGGCGCTGCTCCGTCAGTGCCATTTGCTGCTCCCCATCCCAGACACCAGTGGAGGTGGATGCTGCATGTGGCAAGGGTCCCAAATCATGTGGATCCTCTGTGGGGCTCCAGCTCCCTTGCCCTGGCTGCCCCCAGACTGCTCCTGTGTGCTGTCATTGGTGGTGCTGAATGAGGCGATCTGGGATGATGGCGGGGGGCTGGATGTGCCAGGTAGGTCTGATGACACATCCTCCACAGGGACACAAACCTGGCCTTGGCTCTGTACCTCGTCGTCACTCTGGGGTGCCGTGGCTGCCGCCTCCCCGACAGAGCTGTTGGCAGCAGAAAGGGCCCCATCGGCCACTGGCTCCTGTGCAGTGGATACAGCTGTTGTGGACACTGTTGCTGTGGCAGTGGCCCTTAGCCGCCCCAGTGACTTAGCATCCTGTGGTGCCTTTGCCTTCTGTGGCAGTTGTGACTTGCCTGTGCCTTTTGATGTAGAAGGCCTGTTGCCTTCTTCCCTGCCCATGCCTTCTTTCTGGGAGTCGTTGCCTGCGCCGCAGAGTCCCAGGCCTCGCTGTCAGGATCTGCCTGTGGGGGACCGAGAGAGGTCGGCATCAGTGATGGTTCTACATGCATCATGCATACATTGGTATTGTTGCTGTTCTACACATTTGAGGGGATTCGGTATTAGAGTTTTTACATTCAGGTTGTTTGCTATATGGGGGGATCATGCAGGCATACATCAGGTTCACACATGTTTGAGGTGGTGTATGCTGTGTGACATGCCTTTCTGTTGTGGACCGCGTGCAGTGTGACACATGCCGTGTCCATGTTTGTGGGGTGTGTCTCAGGTATGTCATTGGCATGCTGCATGCATGTGGATGTGTCAGTGCTGAGGACGGCATCTAGGCAGGGATGTGTGCATGTGTGTGTAATGGGCCATGCATTGCCTCATGGCACGGTCACATTGGTGGACTATCATCATACTTTGAATTACAGTGTTTTCTTAGGACAATCCCCTCCATCTGTCGATGACGTGGCTCCATGTTCCATCTCGCCCACACCTTCGATCGACTCAATGCTGATTGTGCTCGTTGCAGGTTTCCTCCCAGTGTCTGAGTTTTATTGGAGAGCAAGAGCCACAGCCAGTAGCCAGGCCCCGGCTCCGGTTGGCCGACAAGATGTTGCGCACTCTGATGCGCAGGTCGTCCCAGCGTTTACGGACATCCTTCACTGTTCGGGGGGGTGTTCCCAACCGCACTCACTTTATGGGCTACTAGCTCCCAAATCATCTCTTTTTTTCTTTAGCTGGGCTGCTCTTTTGAGGTCATTTGCAAAGACCACCTCAGCTTTTTCAGCCAGAGTGTCTGCAATCATTGTCAGTTCATCCTCCAAGAACCGCTCCCTCCGCTGCCGGGATGTCCCTTTCTTAACTGCCTTTGGCATGATGCTGGTGGAGTAGAAGATTTCCTTGTGTCGGATTGAGGCTCCAGGTCCTGTGTAGTGAGGATGGCAATGGATTGGGTTTTTCAAGTTGGCCGCTGTGCCGTTTCCCGTTCCGGTGCGATGACGTTACTTCCGGTTCTGCTAATGCCATATCCATTGATGCCGGGCCCGTTATTCAGAGGTGGACGGCAGCGGAAGTGCTGTCTGTACTTCCCATGATGCCGCTAAGGGGGCTTTTTGGGACTTTTGCGGCAAGCCGGTACTGCCGATACCGGCATGCTGCTACGTGCGTGCACGCATACTCGTAATCAGCCGCTGTTAGCGGTGTCTTTGCTACACGGACACAGTATTTTCTCCATGCCGGTTAAAAACACTTTTTACTGCAAATCTCGTAATGACCCCCAAGGACTTCACAGTGCTCATGGTACAGTGCACCAGCGCAAGGCCCCCCATAACCCACTGCTATTTCAGGGTAGATGGCGTGGCACTGAATCTGATGGCAAAGTCAGGATCACATTTCACCCTCATACCAATAGACACAGATTGATGTTGAAAGAAGACACAGTGGGCCTCATCAGGAGTGTGGCGGCCACGGAATGAACAGTGCTGCTAATGGACCGGCACCGTTCATTCCGGGCTGCCACATTACGAGGTCTGCAGTGGGTCCCGCTCTGGACACCTGGCCAGACCAGACGTGCAGAGCGGGATCCGATAGCAGTCCAGGATGCTAACAACAGGCCCATCATTAACGGGCCCGTTGTTAGTGTTAGGAAAGATTTCGTAATTGTAGGGAATTTTCCTTCCATGTGGCAACCCCTAAACTTTTTGCTATTGTTTTTAACCTTGTTGTTGACTTTGCCAGAGAAGTACAGCCTTCTGCCGCACTTCTCTGGGCTTTCGCTCCTTTCTGACGGGGAAACTGACATGCCCTTAAGACAGTCAGTACCGGGGAACGTGGTTTCCCGTAGTTTCTTTTATCGTGTCGCAGCTTTAGTGCAACACGACACAAGAGGGCACTGTAAGCTAAGTTACAGCTCTCTTGGGTCTCTAGCCATCTACAGGCCCTAGATACTCTTTTAGGATGGTATTTGATCGGTGCAAGTCATTCAGGGACTCGAATGGTGGCAGCGATCGTTTTGTTTATTTTGAGCTCCTTTTGGCGTTCTGAGCACGTTTTTCGCACTGAACCCAAAATGGTGGCCTGGCTCCCAAAATGGCCAGACCACGAGGCTCCTTTGTCTTGTCCACTGACCGTCTTGCTCCCTTCACCTTCCCCAGGTCGGGCGACCCGGGGCCTTCCTTATTTGGGCATGTACTTTCCCGCGAAACGTGGTTGCTTTCGCGGGCTTCTACATGTCGTTTGTGTGCCTCCAGGGTGTGGGCTGGGATGTCTGGTCCCAATACACATCCTGGGTGCCAGAGAGTCTGGGGTGGTGTGAATGCCTGGGACCACCGTGGTCCGTGATTGGTCCACGTATGGTATGTGTGTTGATGAGCGGATCTCCCATTGGCTCCCCTCCGTTTTGGCGCGAAGGGAACCGTGGATAAGAGGGAGCTGGAAACACCACTGCCATGTCGATCTCCTGAGTTCTCACGAACGAAGGAATACAGGAGCCAAGTATCCTGCAACCCAGAGGCTGGACCGAGGAATCGCTGGTGACCCGCTGAAGGAATCCTCCTTTGCACTGCTGTCGTCCTGTGAAACCCTTTCCTCCTTGGATCGAACCAGAAGGCCTGTACTGGTGCTCCGACCTTTGGAATAGCAGGAACAGCTATTCTCGGCGACTTCATCATCTCCTGCCAAGTAAGCCTTCGGAAGTGTCTCTGGGCCATCCAGTTGACTGACCAGCTTACCAGGGAGTCCTGCTCTGTAACTGCCGCCAGGTTGTGTTGTATTTCGAGTCCTTGTCACTCTCCCACGCTTCGTACACTTGGCGTTCCCAAGTCTGAAGGGAGGAGTGTACATTTGGCTTGAATACACACGGCCGCTCCGTTGTCCTGCTGCGGCAACAAAACTGTGCTGGTATCGTCGATTGGGACGTCTTTTTGCTCTACACGACTACAAGGCGTTCCCTGCTCTTCTGAACCTGCCAGCTGCTGAAACAAACGTGGAGAAGCCTGGGTCTGCTTGCTTCGGGGACCGGTGAGTAGTTTAGCTAGGATGTGGTCGCCCTCCTGCAGTATCCCATTGCTTTTCCCTGCTGCGTAAAAACAGCACCCTTTTGGCCGTACTCGCGCTCTGCTTCTGCCTGCTGTGGAGGCTGCGCTTGAGTTGCGGAACCTGTTCTCCTTCTGCTGTGCACTAACCCGAACTGCCTGACTTCCTCCGAAGAGCTTCCCCTTTTGCCCGTTGGCACCGGCGTGGCAGGTACTTTGAGCACAAGGCTCCACTCTTCGCAGGGCTCGGACTTCCATCTAGTTAGGTGCCTCTAAAGGCGAACTGAGTCAAAAGCGTTATCGCACTGCCTGTTTTCCTTTCCTTTCAGGTGGACTACATATTTCGTGCTTTAAACGCTTGCGACTGTGTATTTGTATATATATTGTGTTGATTTGGTATGTGTTGGCTTAATACTGTGTTATTGTGATTTTCTCGCTACGGTCATTGTTTTAAAGGCCTTAAAATAAATGTGTATCTATTTTTGATATAACAACTGTTTGGAGTAGTTTGTAAGCGCTCTTGCTTTGTGTGCTCATTGCGGGCTTTCAGTCACCCTCACCCCTCTTGAGACCTAGTCTTGACCGCCGCGATCGCTACCTTGATTGGTCTGGCTTGTCCAGAGGTTACCCTGTTCCAAGTAATTAGGTTGGCCTTCTGAACTTCTGCGCCACCAGGACAGAGTTCAGAAATCCGTCTTAACAAATTGGTGTACAGCGGTGGGATACGACTGAAGGTATCCAGTGTTGCGCTCGAACTAAGGCATTTCAGGTTATTCCAAACAGTACACGTAGTGAATTGTTGTAATATAACTTTAAAAAGGCCATAGTCCTATCAAACAGTATGGAAGCAAATACCTTGTTAACTTTAAATGCTTCCAAATCAGAAACGCTGAAAAAGATGTGTGCGGAGAGAGGTGTTTCCTCTCAAGGCACAAAATTGGAAATGATCCAGAGAATCGTGGCGTGGCAAGAAGCGCAGCTTGACGCTATAACTTCCGAGGACAGTGCAGAAGGTGGTGGGGCTGCTCTCACTGGCAGAACCGACGGTTCTGCCGCTGCACTGATCCATCGCGACCACGAGGACAGGGAGGATGTAATGTCTAATGTTTCCTCTGCCAGTGTTGATGGGGAGGCTATGCTTGAATTCAAGAAGCAAGAGCTGCGGTTTAGGCAGCAGGAGCTTGAATTCAGCATAGCCAAACTAAAAATCGAACAGGCAGAAAAACAGAAAGACAGGGATCACCAGTTGGAACTGGCCAAGCTTCAGGTTGCAAATGGATCCAAGGGTCCTGGACATGGTTCTGGGGCTTCCTCTCATCCACGGTTTCCAAAAGATCTGCTCAGTGTGTATGAAGAGAGGAATGACATTATGGACTGGCTGAATGCGTTTGAGTATGCATGCGAGGTCCAGGAAGTTGACAATGCTGATAAGATTGCGTGGTTGCTCAGTAGACTGCCCCATTCTGGCTGTAGTGCCATTATGGAAATGTCGAAGGCTGAGCGGGCTGATTTCGCAATGTTAAAGCAGACTCTCATTTTAAAGTTTGGGAAGACTCCGGCCCAATATTTAAAGCGTTTTCGAGAGTATAAGAAAAAGGAAGGTGGTACTTGGGTATCTTATGTCGCTGAATCTTTGAAAAACTTAACTGGCTGGGTTGAAGGTTATAAGGTTTCTATCTTCGAAGGCCTGATCAATCTGGTCATGCTGGAACACATTTTTGCTTCTTCTTCCCCGGAGCTTAAGCAGCATTTGGCCGATTCGAAGGAGATAGATCCTAAGAAGCTGGCCATTGCAGCAGACTTATGGGTGTCACATCGAGTGTCCCATAAGGACAAAACTCATCCTGGTAAGCAGGAGGAAGGGAAAAAGTCCAAAGATATGGAGGGTGGGGAATCTGCTAAATCTTCTTCCCATAAGGGCCACAAAAAGAAAAACAAGGGTAAGACACAAGAGAACTCACAGGGTAGTGGAGGTCAGCCTCCGAAACAGAACTCTGGTTACAATAAGCCTCCCTACGTAAACAGACCCACTGGGGCTTGTTTTTCTTGTGGAGCAACTGACCATGTGAAGGGGGATCCCCGGTGTAAGGTTAGACCTTTGGGGGTCCACTCCGCTAATCTGGCCTTCTCCTCCTACGAGGAAGAAGAGATTACAGGAGCATCCTTCTCCTCAGACTCATTTCCCAGCGGAATAGAGGCTGAGGTAGTTTTAGTGTCCCTGGGTTCCTGGGAGCCTAAAGTCGCAGAGGCTTATGCTAGGATTCCAGATAATACCAAGCACTACTTTAAAGACAGTGTGCTGATCAATGGAGTGGATACTCCAGCTCTTAGGGATAGTGGGTGCAGTCGAACTGTAGTGGATTCTACCTTGGTAGACTCAGAGGAAGTTGCCAGAGCTACTCTGATGCCCACTAAGTTGGCTGACGGCCCCCTCCGTATGTTTCCCGTGATCCCTGTAAATCTTACTTTAAATGGTACAGCAGTCAGGATTCCAGTGAGCATTCAGAGAGACGTCCCGGGAAAGGTCTTGTTGGGTAATGATCTCAGAGCTTTAGGGCTCGTAGGAGACACTGCCGAAAGACCCTACACACGGTCTCAAGCACGGGCAGCATTGGCCAAGTCCAATACGCCGCCCCAGCCAAAGGGGAAACCCAAGGCGAAAGGAGTCTACAAGTCAAGACGAGGGAAAGAGAATATTCCCCCGAGCTCGCCTACCACTGCGGTGGAGGAAGTTGGTCAATCGCCCGGGCCTGACGAGGAGGTGGCGATGCCTGAAGTATTCGACCCCAACGATCATCCTGAACTAAAAGACTTGTTAGTTGAAGGAGGTCCTGATAGGGACGAATTCAGTAAAGGCCAACGTGAGTGCCCATCTCTGGAAGGCCTAAGGAGACAGGCCTGCTCCCAGCTTGAGGGTGAACCTCCTGGGAAGCATAGGATTTATTGGGAAGGTGGACTCCTGTATAGTGAGCCCACAGAGTCTACAGAAGGAGACCATAGGAGGTTGGTGGTTCCCCTTGCTGTTAGACCCTTCCTCCTGCAGTTGGCGCATGAAGTTCCCCTTGCTGGTCACCTTGGTATGAAGAGGACCAAGCAAAGGTTATCCATGCACTTCTACTGGCCCAAGATGGGGGTGCAAGTAGAAAGTCACTGCAGGAGTTGCGCCTCCTGCCAGTTGTCTGGTAAGGTTGGCGCGACAATCCAAGCTCCGTTGGTACCGCTCCCAGTTGTGGGGGTACCATTTGAAAGGGTAGGGATCGACATCGTTGGTCCCCTTGACCCGCAAACATCCTCGGGCAATAGGTTTATCCTGGTGCTGGTCGACCATGCAACCAGGTATCCTGAGGCCATCCCATTGAAAACTGTAACTGCCAAGTCAGTTGCAAAAGCTTTACTCGGCATATTTACTAGGGTTGGCTTCCCTAAAGAAGTTGTGTCAGATCGTGGCAGCAACTTCATGTCGAAGTATATGCAGGCTATGTGGAAAGAATGTGGGGTCACCTACAAGTTCTCTTCTGCATATCACCCCCAGACCAATGGTCTGGTGGAACGTTTCAACAGAACGTTAAAGAGCATGATTGGGGCTCTGGAGGAGCCCCAGAGAAGAAAATGGGATCTTCTTTTACCATGCCTACTGTTTGCCTACCGAGAGGTACCACAGGAGGGTGTTGGCTTCAGCCCCTTCGAACTTCTGTTCGGTCATCCCGTACGGGGACCCTTAGCCATTGTCAAGGAGGGATGGGAGATGCCCACTCCCCCTGTTACTACCAATGTAGTTGATTATGTGCTAGGGCTCAGAAAACGGATGGTACTTCTGATGGGCTTGGCTAGTGATAAATTGAAGGCAGGGCAAGCGCTGGTGAAACATTGGTACGACCAGAAAGCTTCCCTCATCAACTTTACACCTGGTCAGCAAGTCCTGATCATGAATCCAATAAGGCCTCGAGCTTTACAGGACAAATGGTCAGGCCCTTACACAGTGGTGGAGCCCCTGGGTGAGGTGAACTATTTAGTGGACCTTGGAAGGCCTGGACAGGCTCCAAAAGTGTTCCACGTGAATAGGCTGAAGGCTTTCGTCCCAAGAGTCGAAATCGCAGCACTGCTACTGGCTTCAGACGTTGAGGAAGAGGAGTCTGAACCTCTTCCCGACCTGTTCCAAAGCGGTCCTTCAGATAGCTCCGTTGAGGGTGTCCGAGTGGCCCCTCACCTGACTTCTGATCAGCAGGCTGAGGTGAAAAGTTTGCTTAGGCAGTTTTCCCCCCTGTTTTCACAGTCCCCTGGTTTGACACCTTGGTGCAAACATAACATTGACACAGGAGACAGTGTACCTACCAAAAGTAGGGGATACAGGATGTCAGATAAAGTACGGTCTTATATTAAGACCGAGGTCAACAAGATGTTAGACCTTGGGGTGATTGAACCCTCTAGTAGTCCTTGGTCCAGTCCTGTGGTTTTGGTTCCAAAAGCAGGCACTTCTGAATTGAGGTTCTGCGTGGATTACAGGGCTCTGAATGCTGTCACCAAGACAGATGCACACCCCTTGCCTCGAACAGATGAGCTGGTGGATACTTTGGGTGCCTCCAAGTACCTCAGCACGTTTGACCTCACTGCTGGCTATTGGCAAATAGCTTTAGCAGAACATGCCAAGGAGAAGACAGCATTTTCTACTCCAGACGGCCTTTACCAATTCCGGGTAATGCCGTTCGGGTTGAAGAATGCACCTGCCACTTTCCAGAGGCTTGTGAATCATGTGTTGAATGGGTTGGACGAATTCTGTCTTGCATATCTGGACGATATAGCAGTTTTCAGTGCCACCTGGGAAGACCATGTGAAACACCTCAGGATTGTGCTCCAGGCTCTTCAGAAAGCCCACTTGACCATAAAGGCTAGTAAATGCCAGATTGGACAAGGCTCAGTGGTTTACCTTGGACATGAAGTAGGTGGAGGGAGGATACAGCCTCTACCCAGTAAAGTACAAGCAGTACAAGACTGGCCTACCCCCACTACGCAAACCCAAGTGAGAGCCTTCTTAGGACTCACGGGTTATTACCGCAATTTTGTGGCAGAGTATGGCACCATAGCTGCTCCTCTGACTGCCCTCACAACTCCGAAGAAACCTAAGAAGGTAACTTGGACCGACGAGTGTGAGAAGGCCTTCAATGGCTTAAAAGACTCCTTGTGCCAGGCCCCTGTGCTCAGGGCCCCTGATTATCAAAGACCTTTTATCGTGCAGACGGATGCCTCTGACACTGGGATAGGAGCTGTACTATCACAAGTAGATGAGAAGGGTAAGGAACACCCCATCGGTTTTATTAGTCGCCAGCTTAAGGACAGAGAGCTCAGATGGTCCACGGTAGAGAAAGAATGTTTCTCTGTTGTGTGGGCCCTAAGGAAGCTGAGGCCCTACCTCTATGGGACCCACTTCACTGTGCAGACTGACCATAAGCCGTTAAAGTGGCTAATGAACATGAAGGGGGAGAATCCAAAGTTGCTTAGGTGGTCCATAAGTCTTCAAGGCTTCGACTTCACTATTGAGCATAGACCAGGTGTCCAACATAGCAATGCTGATGGGTTGTCCAGAATGTTTAACCGACCTGAACAAGAGACTCATCCAGGGGTGGATTAGTTCCCCCTGTCCATAGTCTGGGAGGGGCGAGTGTTAGGAAAGATTTCGTAATTGTAGGGAATTTTCCTTCCATGTGGCAACCCCTAAACTTTTTGCTATTGTTTTTAACCTTGTTGTTGACTTTGCCAGAGAAGTACAGCCTTCTGCCGCACTTCTCTGGGCTTTCGCTCCTTTCTTACGGGGAAACTGACATGCCCTTAAGACAGTCAGTACCGGGGAACGTGGTTTCCCGTAGTTTCTTTTATCGTGTCGCAGCTTTAGTGCAACACGACACAAGAGGGCACTGTAAGCTAAGTTACAGCTCTCTTGGGTCTCTAGCCTTCTACAGGCCCTAGATACTCTTTTAGGATGGTATTTGATCGGTGCAAGTCATTCAGGGACTCGAATGGTGGCAGCGATCGTTTTGTTTATTTTGAGCTCCTTTTGGCGTTCTGAGCACGTTTTTCGCACTGAACCCAAAATGGTGGCCTGGCTCCCAAAATGGCCAGACCATGAGGCTCCTTTGTCTTGTCCACTGACCGTCTTGCTCCCTTCACCTTCCCCAGGTCGGGCGACCCGGGGCCTTCCTTATTTGGGCATGTACTTTCCCGCGAAACGTGGTTGCTTTCGCGGGCTTCTACATGTCGTTTGTGTGCCTCCAGGGTGTGGGCTGGGATGTCTGGTCCCAATACACATCCTGGGTGCCAGAGAGTCTTGGGTGGTGTGAATGCCTGGGACCACCGTGGTCCGTGATTGGTCCACGTATGGTATGTGTGTTGATGAGCGGATCTCCCATTGGCTCCCCTCCGTTTTGGCGCGAAGGGAACCGTGGATAAGAGGGAGCTGGAAACACCACTGCCATGTCGATCTCCTGAGTTCTCACGAACGAAGGAATACAGGAGCCAAGTATCCTGCAACCCAGAGGCTGGACCGAGGAATCGCTGGTGACCCGCTGAAGGAATCCTCCTTTGCACTGCTGTCGTCCTGTGAAACCCTTTCCTCCTTGGATCGAACCAGAAGGCCTGTACTGGTGCTTCGACCTTTGGAATAGCAGGAACAGCTATTCTCGGCGACTTCATCATCTCCTGCCAAGTAAGCCTTCGGAAGTGTCTCTGGGCCATCCAGTTGACTGACCAGCTTACCAGGGAGTCCTGCTCTGTAACTGCCGCCAGGTTGTGTTGTATTTCGAGTCCTTGTCACTCTCCCACGCTTCGTACACTTGGCGTTCCCAAGTCTGAAGGGAGGAGTGTACATTTGGCTTGAATACACACGGCCGCTCCGTTGTCCTGCTGCGGCAACAAAACTGTGCTGGTTTCGTCGATTGGGACGTCTTTTTGCTCTACACGACTACAAGGCGTTCCCTGCTCTTCTGAACCTGCCAGCTGCTGAAACAAACGTGGAGAAGCCTGGGTCTGCTTGCTTCGGGGACCGGTGAGTAGTTTAGCTAGGATCTGGTCGCCCTCCTGCAGTATCCCATTGCTTTTCCCTGCTGCGTAAAAACAGCACCCTTTTGGCCGTACTCGCGCTCTGCTTCTGCCTGCTGTGGAGGCTGCGCTTGAGTTGCGGAACCTGTTCTCCTTCTGCTGTGCACTAACCCGAACTGCCTGACTTCCTCCGAAGAGCTTCCCCTTTTGCCCGTTGGCACCGGCGTGGCAGGTACTTTGAGCACAAGGCTCCACTCTTCGCAGGGCTCGGACTTCCATCTAGTTAGGTGCCTCTAAAGGCGAACTGAGTCAAAAGCGTTATCGCACTGCCTGTTTTCCTTTCCTTTCAGGTGGACTACATATTTCGTGCTTTAAACGCTTGCGACTGTGTATTTGTATATATATTGTGTTGATTTGGTATGTGTTGGCTTAATACTGTGTTATTGTGATTTTCTCGCTACGGTCATTGTTTTAAAGGCCTTAAAATAAATGTGTATCTATTTTTGATATAACAACTGTTTGGAGTAGTTTGTAAGCGCTCTTGCTTTGTGTGCTCATTGCGGGCTTTCAGTCACCCTCACCCCTCTTGAGACCTAGTCTTGACCGCCGCGATCGCTACCTTGATTGGTCTGGCTTGTCCAGAGGTTACCCTGTTCCAAGTAATTAGGTTGGCCTTCTGAACTTCTGCGCCACCAGGACAGAGTTCAGAAATCCGTCTTAACAGTTAGCATCCTCCCCATTCCCATTGAGCCCTATAGGGGCTCAAATGAGAATGGGGATGTACCGGGTCCGGGTCTCGCGAAAGGGAATTACCGGGCCCTCCAAGGTCAGAATGGCCCGGTAAGTCCCCTTTTGCGGGACCCGGTCCCGGACCCGAGTTTGGAGGTAGCCATGCCGCTATAAATGGCATGGCTACCTCCAAACTCGTAATGAGGCCCAGTATGTGTACACAGAAACCTAGAGAAGCCAACAACCTATTGAGGCATCCGCATAGAACGTCGAGGATGCCAATTAGAATAAAAGAAAAGAAGTGGCGAAATAAAAGGATATTTGACTACACAGTTACCTGCAGTCTTTGGATGGGATAATCAAACAAAGCTAGAAATTAATTTCCATCCAATTGAACAAATAAAAGTCCTGGCAATGCAAGGTGCTCCTCCTTTGTGAGAAACAAAACATTACCAGTATACAACCCTTTTGCTCCCTGAGTAGGATGTAAACTAGGATATGAACATCACATCAAAATGAAGCAATACCAATTAAACACATTAAACACAAGGGGGGTCATTACGAGGCGGGGTGTATTCCGGCAGCATATCTGCTGGAATACCGTCCAATGGAATTTCCATTACTGCCATTTGGTCTGGTGGTATTAACGCCAAATTACAAGTGGCGGTGGCGGTATAAATCCCCACTTCGTTTGAGTCCACAGGACTCAATGGGGCATTTTCAGCAGAATGTCATAAGGAGCCCGGGGTTCTGCTGGTCACTTTAGCAGATGTGGAGGACAGGCCCCTTCAGAGGAATATGTTTCACGGCACACTGTGTCTCACCCAACATGGCCACTGGGAGTTGCCCTGCTGATGTGGTGTCTCCGGCCGCACTAGGCATTCAAGGAACGTCTCCCTGACGAACGCCATGGCACAGCACTCTGCGTTGCGTTTCCTTAAAGCAAGCTGTCGGGAGAGGTTGGCACATCTCAGCACTTAGGTAACCTTGGTTCCTTTGCTCAGCACTGTTCTTCTTTTCCCCTGCTCCATGTTTCCTTGTGACTTCTCCCTTCGCCTATGTTTTCCCTGTTGCTGTTCCTCCTACTTCAGTCTCTGCCGGAACACAAGCTCTCTCTCTCTGTCCTTGGATGACCACCCCCTCTCTTTCTGGACTCAATTGCCCCCCTCCATTTGGATTACCTTGAGTTCTGCTACATTGGATTCCTACCAAGGACTTAACAGAATATCAAAGGGTTTTTCTCTTTTTTTCCTTTGGGTTCGCTTTGGGGGTCACACCGGCTGTAACAGCCACTGCTGGGCGACGTTGCGACTGAAGAGGATCGCCCATACCTGCGGCAATCACGTCTGTGGGACAAGTTGAAAGCAGAACCTTGTCTACATCAGCTCACAAGTCTCAGGTAAGCCCTAAGCCTGACACAGAAGTATCATGGTGGGGATTCTGCAGCAGTAATTCCACTAAAGATGAATGGAGGTGAATCCTCCAACTTTCCACCAAACTCATAGTCGGGTGTTGTGGTAATACAGCGGTATATGGTAATACTGCCACATTTAATCCGCACCGGCCAACTTGTAATGACCCTCCAAATGTACGTCCCGTACCGGCAAATGTAAGGCAAACACTGCACAAACACATTCAAAACGTGCAGAGTGAAGGAGTCTTTGAGCCTATTGAAGCCTCGGAATGGCTTAGCCGAGATTTACTGATCAAAAAGTCAGGAAGCAATGTCCTGACATTGTGCATTGCTCTACACAGTCTCAATTAGAGAATAATAACGGTAGCTACCCTCTTCGCAGCATCCTGGAGCTCTTTCTCACACTGCAGGATACAAGTGTGTTCTCAAAACTTGACATGTGCAATGCATAGCATCAAATAAGGTAACACAAGTGACACAGGCACCTCACTGCATTTATCATGTTGTACGGCACGTTCCAGTATACCCGCAAGCCATTTAGATTGTCTTCTGGGGCTTCTGTGTTGCAGAAGCTCATAGACCAACCATCAGGAGGTACGTAGCATGTCTTGCATTTCTAAGGTGCTATTCTCATCCTTTGTAGGATCAGAGAAGAAAACGAAGTGGCGAAACATGAAGTCCTCTCCAAGTTACAATAAACTGGGGCAAGTCTAAAGAAAGGAAAATGCAATCTTGGACTACTGTAGAGTACTTACGGTGTCCCATCACCGGCAAAGGCATATATCAAAGACAGACCTACTACTAGCAATCAATGAAGCCCCAAAGCGGTCGAGCAAGGAAGAACCCAGGTCTTTCTTAGGACTGGCAAAGTACTGTGCCAAATTAGTTCCATCATTTTGAGAGCACAAACAAGAAAATGTTATATTTACTTATGAAGAAAAGTGTGCCTCATTATAAGTTTGCCGGTCCAGTAGTAACAGTGCCAGTAAGCTACCAGCGCCATTACTACCGGACCGGCAAACTACAAGTTCAGCTCGTGGGTGCCTTTTCGCCTGCCATGTTTTACCTGGCAGACAGGCACCCGCGAGCAGAGCATATCGGATGCCCTGGCACCACTCATGGATGGTGCCGGTGCATCTGGCTTCCCCATTCCCATTGAGCTCGATAAGAATATTTTCCGGTGCCCGCGAACGGGCAATTACCGGATCCGGCAAGGCCGTTATAACCCGGTAATTGGCTTCCAAGTGATAATTCCGCCGCAAAAATATTGCGATACAAACATATTGCCATATTTTTGCAGCGAAATTCACAATTGACCGTGCGGGGGACACCCCTGCAACCCCCGCATCATTTTTTTATGTGCAGGGGACCCCCCTGCAAACTCTGCTCCCACATAATATCCCCAATAAAAATATCGCCTAAGGCGAACCAAACGGCCATATTTACGGCGATATTTTTGATGGGGATATTAATACCTGATACCGGTAATTGCCCATTCACGGGCACCGGAAAAAAAATGATACCAGCGACAGGCGTGCCAGTTTTACCAGCACGGCTACCACTAGTATCATAATGAGGCCCAGTGTCTTCATCCGGACTGAAAGCAAGACAAATGGCCTCATTACGACCCTGGCGGTAAGGGGTTAGCGCCATCGTTAGCTGCGCCGACCCCTTACCGCCAATCACGAGTTCCCTTTCCGCCATGGCGGTTTTTACACCTGCTTTTAGCGGGTGTAAAAAACCATGGCGGTAAGGGAACTTGGTGTTAATTACGCCACCGTAATTTACGGTGGCGTAATTAACGCCTTCCCCACTCCCATTATGCCCTATGGGGCAAAAATGGGAATGGGGAAGGGTAAATGGGGATTGGGGATTTACCGCCCCGCCAAGGTCGGAATGGGGCGGTAAATCCCCTTACCGCCATGGCGTTAACGTAGTTAGCACCATGGCGGTAAAGTCACGGCCCTGGCGGTAACTTTCCGCCAGGGTCGTAATGAGGCCCAAAGAGTCTCAATAGGGGTAAGCTGGTCTGGAATGAATGTGCCGGTAATTCCGTTGAACAGCACGTTTTCAGACCGGCATACTCCAAGTTTGCCGGGGGGGGGGTTGATTGGCCTCCAGCCAAGAACTGGAGGTAACTCAGGCATCCCAACAGCAAAAAACAGCTGGTATTGCCGGCAATTCCCTCATGGAATCCTATGGACTCCATGGAATGGGGATTTACCTACCATTGCAGCACCTGTAATATGCCAGTAATTCCGGTATATCAGGCACCCGTAACAGGTCTGTTTGCCAGAATCCCTCCATAATACAGGCAAACATATAATGAGGCCCAAAGAGTTCAAAGACAAGAATGTATTCATTTATTTTTTTCTAACCCGCCTAATACCGTACCTGAGTTTGGTTTCTAAGCGCAGATCTGGGATTCGGGCCTATGTTGCTCTGCGTAGTCTTGTTTCCAAGACCAGCGTGTGGCCCCTGTGTTATCCTCCGTTCACAATGATTGTGTCATCAATGCACCATGCCTAAGATCGATTGGCCCCACTGGGAATGTGTACAGCATAATGGATGTAAGTGCGTATGGATTGGGTGCCAATCTTAGACAAAAGAAAGGAAGCGGGGTAGAATAGTTCCTTTTGCCTCAATAACTCTGTCTCCACCGGAACGGGAAACAGTGAAGGGAGTGGAGGGGCGTAAAAAGTGTGTAACAAATAAAGGACACATTGATAAAAACATGCATATACAATAGAAACGGGAAATGGTTGTGAAGGTGTAGGTGCATTATGTTCCAATAAGCCTGGAAAGTGAAAGCATTGTTCAGAAATGCCAGAGTACGTTAAAGACGACTGTAGGTATGGGCGACATTTCGAAAGAGCAGGTTTAATATATCATATTACAAATTGGAATGCATGGCTGTGTGGTGGATTTGAGATCTGCTTTAACAACACCCTTGAAGCATCCTGACTTTGATTGTCAGGAAGTGTGTTTAATTTCTCCCACATAGCAAACTCCAGAATAATAAATCTTGGAAGAGCAAGCCTATTAGCCAAGAGTTGCAAGTCAAGAGCAGACTGTGTATAAGACAAATGTGTATGGTGACATACAGGGAAGGTAGGGACAGATGGGTCACATGTGTGACTTTCTGCATGCAGTGACAGTTTGGCAGCGATGTGTGTGAAATGTTCAGAGTGTTACTGTGATACTGTGTATGTGGCATGTCGAAACCATGAACAAACAGGCACACAGAGCCCTTCTATTTACTTCCATACGCCACAAATAGTCTTGTTTTATAGACAGGAAAGTGGAGAGGTACTAGGAGCACTTTTAAATGAGGGTTGGTTCTCAACTGTGGCTCCTCTGGGAGATGATCCCTGGACGTGGCTTCCTGGAAGATTTGTAGGCCTGCTAAACACATTACGGGGATGGTTGTGGTGCATGAGGCAAGACTCAAGTCGGGCTGAGGTTGGGCTCTTCTGGGAGTTAATCCACATACGTCAGTCTTGTCTATCCTCCTCAACTTGGGGTGCAGTTACTTTGTCTTGTTAAAAGGTGGCAGAATGGAAAGAATAGTTCCAACGGGAGTCTGCTTACCCGCTTAAATTGGAGGTCTGCTTGGGACTTATGGCTCTTTTCATAAGCTGTGTGCCACTCACAAATATTTATTTATTTATGGATTTATTTATTTGGGAAGTTTTTGGAGTGCCAACTGTCACCTTTTGGCTTCTTCAAAGTGCTTAATGGACCTGTACAGGGCAGCATGACATGTATGTGAAACATGACCGATATGACATAATATTACAAGACATAACACGCCATAACCAGCTTGTGTAAGAAAAACTGGCATCATGCCCCTAAAAAAGAAAATGAAAGAGGGAGGTTATATAAATAGATACACAAATAAAAGCCAAAAAACGCGAAACTCCCGTAAAACCAAACACGCTATTTGGTTACAAGCTTGCAATTGGGAAGGATGGTAAGTTGAATGAATCCCCATATTATCATGCGAGCAGGGCGAGCTTCTTGGCACTGAGTTGGACTGGCTCCTACCGGATGCACTTCCTAGCGGGTGGAATCCGTGGGGAACTGTAAGCTCGCCACCCCCAACAAGGCACTGTAGTGCTCCAGCAAGGGCATTTGAGGCATTCAGAACCCTGCCCTCAAGGTGGTTTAAAATCTCCAAACACCGTTATAGAGAACCAGGAAAATCCCAGTCTCACAAGACTCTAAAAACAAACCTCAGAAACGAGGGGATTTGAAATCATGCGTCCAGTCAGGAAACATCAAACATACATGTCTGGTATTTGAGGCAGGAGAATTGAGTGATCGCAACATAGAATTTTCAGTAGCAGAAAGCCTCAGATCATTCTGAAACAATCCCAGAACACCACCTGCTGGTGATGAGGCCCAGAAGAAGTTCCAAGATGGTGGCAGCATGTACCGCATATGAAGCCATGTATCAGGCATGTGAAAGCAACCTAGCAATTAACAACCTTGGAGAGGATCAATTAAAGGCATTTGAAAATCAATTAGAAGACACACAATCCAAAGTTTGTCCCTACCAATTATTAGGATGGATTCACAGGAAGCAAACTAATTATCCCTTTAAAAGGGAGCTAGAAATGTCGACTTAGTGTGAGAACGCATCCAGAGTAGAGTCCAAAGTAAAGAGGAGAAAGGAGGATGTGTTCCTGGTTTCTTCCTCCAAGAGCAGGGAGAACTCCCGTTGAAGGAAGTTGGTGGCTTTGCTGGAGGAAGTGTTGTCTACTCGAGCACTGACACAAAGCTTCACCCCAATTCCAAGAGAAGACCTGGCCAAGTGACTTCTGAAACCCCAGCTCCTGTTGAGGCCTGTTCAAGTGAATACAGAACCCCAGGTTGTAGTTTGACCTGGGTCAAGCGAATGCTGAAACCCAGGACGTAATGAGGCCTAGTCAAGTGAATGCTGACCCCCAGTTTATGGTGGGAACTGATCAATTGAATACAGAAACCCCCTGTTGCGGTGACACCTAAGCAAATGAATGCTAATAATCAAGATCATGGAACAATCTGGATCAGAAAACCCTGATGTTTGAGAGCAAGACCTACGTTGCTTGCAACTGCCCGAAGAAGCCATTCTAGTGGCATGCCAGAGGTTGGCGATACATCTAACGAGTCAGTGGGGGTGGCTGAGAGTCCAAAGTTGAAGATAAGGAGGTGAAGGCAGAGACTGACAGAAGCCTGAGAAGCAAGGATCCTGTAAGTGGTCTGAAAGATTAGAGTGAAAGCAGGAAAACAACACAGGGTCCAAACTGTGAGTAACACCTATAGGCGCCTTCCCATGAGAAGTGCCTTTCTTTTGTGCTTGCGACTGAAGCTGAACTTTGCAGAATATGAACATGAACTCAAGTTGGAAAAGACTTAGAACTTTGCATTTTTATTTTAGATTATAGCCGGGAGCCTGTGTACTGGTCAAGTATAGGTTTGGAACGTTGTGTTGGCCACATTCTATGGACTTTCTGTTTTATATTATGGAGTCCTAGGAAAAAGAAAGACTAATACGTTTTGTTATGTTTTGCCTCTGGACGTGATGGGCAGTGGAAGAATGCCTCATTTTATGTTATTATGTTATTATTACATAGTTTAGACTTGGATGTCCCCATTTCAGTTGTAGACACGCTCCAAGTTCCTTTAGGTTCTTGTTTCAACCATACCTTGAAAACCATACATATAAACATTTTCATTTGAAACACAGCTGCTATTGTCATGTTGGCATTGCTCCCTACAGTAAGGGAGAATTAAGAAAGGAAAACAAAGGCGTTGAGCATGATTTGGTATAAATTAGCGAGGGAGCAGGTACAAGTCCAAAGTTGGGTCTCGGAAGCTAGGTGCAAAAGGAAGGTGTATATGAAAAGCAGAATTTCAAGTTGATATTTCTGGAAAATATGCATTTGATAAGAAAGTACATAGATCCTAGCAGAACCAACTTTGCACAGCAACTGAAACATGACATGGCTTAGGATCACATAACAGAGCGCCCCAGAGCAACCATAATCAGCACCGACTCCCAGACCAGCCATAATCAGCACCGACTCCCAGACCAGCCATAATCAGCACCGACTCCCAGACCAACCATAATCAGCACCGACTCCCAGACCAGGCGTAATAGCACCGACTCCCAGACCAGGCACGTTTCCCGCAGCAAGGGGAGATGCATTTTAAATCATTCATTCAAAATATTTCACAATACCATTCTCCTGTAAGTGGTTTTCAGGTGAAAAAACCAGGGGAAGTAACATTTCTTCTGTGTATTTGGTGGAGAGAGAAAGCAGGCATGGGTTTAAATACCCTCCCTCTCTCTCTCTACAACTCCTACCACACACATACACCCAAACCCCAAATTAAAAATATGCCTCTAACTGGGCAGCAGAGGCTTTGTTTTTCATTTCAAGGAGCTATGTCCTGTCGTTAAGGAGAACAATTGAGAAATGAATTTGCACTGCTATGGTGATGATGTCTGACTATTACCCTAATGCTCGCCAGTTCAACACGAGGAGGCAAGGGGAGATGCAGCATTCAAAGAAACATGGATTTGAGAGGTCTACTCGTATTCTGAGTATTTTGCATGGTAATCATTTCCTTTTTGATACATAAAAATCAATCACACGATGACAATGTTTATGGCGGTTTGTACATGTCGCCCATTGTGTGTAATAAACCAGCTGTTGCATAAATAACGAACAGCGTTGTCTATTACCTTAATGATACTCATAAGCACGTGGTGCAAGGGTGGCTCTTGATTGGGTTTTCACTTAGACTGTAGTTCTGTAGCACTAGGCTTGGGTATTGTGAGCGTGCTGTAGGGACACTGAGGGTCTGATTTTGATTTCAATATTAAATCAGATTATTTGTTTTGGGCGCCACAACAACCATTTCGTATATTTTACCTCATTCTGATCATGGCCGAAAAGGAAAGTCAATATGAATTCTTGCTATTTGTATACATATGTAAGAAACACACACACATTTCATTGTACGGCTTGGAAATGTGTTGTGACTGCATAATGGATCAACAAAGGACTCGGGAGGCCATTTCTTTAATTTTTTTTAATATGGTTATTGTGCGGAAAACGGGAGTAAAATGTTATATAGCAGGTGGAAACCATCTCCTTAGAGCGAGGTGACTGACAGGTAAACAGAATAAGTGCAAGGAGTGTTCTTCGGCTTGTCACTAGTCTCTGGCAAGGTGGTCTTCCTGTTGTAAGAACGGAGGATGGCTTTGGTTGAGCCCCAATCACAGACACTCAATGTTCCTTAGGGTTCACTGCTCCTGATGATTCGTCGCCACATTGTGATGGTTTTCTCAATTACAGGTGACCATTGGTTTCTTCTCGATTTGGCCCAGGTATATTTTAAGGCCATCTTCATTATAGCCCTGCTTCCCCCCCAAGGACAATGTGTCACCAGAACTTCTCCTTTTCTCCTTTGGGTTGGCAAGCGTTTGTTGTTATTTTCACCACATTTCACTAGATCTGGAATATGGCCTCCCGGGCTAGCATATCTCTTGTCTTGTTTATTCTCTTTCACAACGATACTGGGACCTGCCAGTTTCCACCCCCAAACCAACAGGCTTTTAACTGTCTCAGCGATAGAATCTATGTCCCTCTCCGTCTTAGCCCTTACTGGCTTCAACTTCTCATTTTCGGTTCCCTACTTAGCTGTTGGCCCCTCTGGCTGGGCTAATGCTGGGTTCTTATCATCTACCACCTCCTTCCACCCTCCTCACCGCTGATGGTTCACTCTTTTCAATCTCCAACTCCTCTCCTCATGCCTGTTTTCCTCTGCCCTTCCTCTTTCCTTCTGACCTTTCCCTTCTAGTAGGCCTTCCTATCCCTGCTCTCTCCGCCTTTCTCCAAGCTCCTGCTCACTTCACTGACTTTCACACTCTCTGATTGTCTCCAAACTTCCACACCTCCTCCAAAAGCGACCACTTTTTATCCTCTGGGCAGCGGACTAATGGGGTGAAATTGGATGAAACGGGTACCTGCGTGGCCTTATTAAGTTAGCTGGAGGATTGGGCCCTAGTGCCTAGCCTCAGACCTGCCCCCATTGTAAATAATGGATGCCTAAGCAGCAACAATCTGTGTCTATGTCTCCAGTGACCAAGAGTGCACACAAGGCGCTTGTCTTATTGATTGTTTCGATCTTACGGACCATGAAACACTTATGACACCTAGAAAACAGACGCGTTATAAATGACTTATCATATCATATCATGATCAAGATTTTGGTTAACACACGCCCTGAGTCCTTTGGGGGTGGGTTGGCAGCTCCAACAAAGAATATGGGAATGGGGGACAGTTCCTGGGGGATCCATTGTCTCCTCTGTGCCCAGAGTCCCTCTCTCCCCATATCCCAAACTCAAACCTGTGACTTTGTCAGAGTGCTTAGCAACTGACACATCCGGAATGTACATGTTCAGGCACTGTTCTCATCCCATGACTCCTCATTTACTGACCCATGCAAATGTACAGAATGAGGCCAGTGGCAGTGATTTCAAGAATGGTTGCAACATGTTGGGACCACATCTCTTCTGTGGTTACGTGCAACAGAAGCACCGTCAAGAACGGAGGATATAGCACAGGGGCCACGTGCTGGTCTTGGAAGCAAGACCATGCAGAGCAACACAGCTTCGAATCCTGGATCCGCACTTCAAAACCAAACTCCAGTATTAAGCATGTTATAAAAGAACAATTGAAATAAATAAATTGCCCTGACAGACCAGCAAAACATACAGCAGCTATTATTTCAGCAACAGTTCCTTAATTAATGTAGAAAATAGTGCCAGTGATCGTGTATGCACACAGATGGCGTTAGGAAAGGTTTTAGGGCATTTGCGCCACGACATCTTGGAATAACATCCATGCCACCATGCAAATCTTGGTGCTATACACAGGCGTCACAAACTGGTACAATTCGCGAGTGGAGTAACTTTGCTGAAAATGTTGGTGGGGACATGACATCTAAATGAAAGGGGCCCCTGCCAAATGAGTGGGGCAAAATGGTGTACCACGAAAGATGGAGGGGGGGACAAACATCCTTGTCCCCACCTAAAATTATGCCCATGCAACTTTCCCTGCACATTGATAACTGCAATGGCCAGCCCTGCACCAAAGTCGGACTCGGACCCTAATTGTGAAGCATTGTGGGCTGTGTTGTGAGAGCACTGACTGTGGACAATTTTGGGACTGGTAAAAAAGTCTGAAATGTTGGATTTAGTGCTGAAAACAGGGATGGGATTAATGTATATGTGTGGTATCTGTAGTAGATGGCATAGATGGGCTGTCTATAGAGTGTGGTGGAAGTGCTCCTGGCATGACGAATTGCGAAAGTTGCAAAGTGGATGGGTTTCAGGGAGCAGCAGATGTGGAGGGTGTGGGTAAGTGGAAGATGGTGCATGAGGGTTGGGGTAAGTGGAAGATGGTGTATGATCGCAGAACAAGTAGCAGCTGCAGAAAGTTCCAGAGTGCGGTCTGTGGCGAGGTTTCAGAAGAGGGTCTAAAAGTGCAGGCCATGCAAGAGCTGCTGTAAATGCTGTAAGAGCTTTGTTTGTGAGGGAGTTGTATGTATTCCACGACAAAACGGTGCAGTCTTTGATGAATTTTTGAAGATGTTGTAAGATCACAGTCTGTGATAGAGCTTTAGAAATGGACAGACCTAGTCCTCCTCATGGGTGAGCTATCACCCCCTGAGAGGTAGGCGGAGGCATCGATGAGTGCCGCGAGGAGACAAGACTCTACTGTGCACACACAGAATGCATTCCAGTTGGTCAGCATGATAGGATCTGCATGCCATCATCGCAACTACACACCAGCCAGGATTCAATTGATACGTATCGCACTCCATCGCAATGGAAGATATTATAATGTATTTATAGCACGTCTATACACAAGTGGCACCCGGGGCATGGCACCCACCCGCATACATCTGCAATTGTCCACTACTCGAACTCATAACGCACATAACCTCTGCTACTAGAATGCAGCTGAGTCCCACGAAAGAAAAGTGGTCTAGCTGGGCACATAAACAGTCTCCTTGACTCGCATACTCTCCCGACAGCGCATCAGAGCACCCATTCACTAGCCAGATCTCCATGGGTCGCTAGCAGGGACTTAGCTGACCCTACGGTTGTACTGGCTAAAATGCACACACGAATTCTGAAATCCTATCAGTTCTCATACCTCGGACTTCGGTCCTACAAGGCTGTTCACCTGCAGCACTTGTAGGTCATACCAGTGGCATTAGGCGCTATACAAATGCCATATAACATAACGTAGGAGCTTAGTCTGTGAAGAAGATTCAGAAGATGTTATAAGAGCAAAGTCTGCCAACGTTGTGTACTAACAACATGCAAGAGGTTGGCTGGCGTGGGACTCGCAGAAGGTTATGCTGCTTGTGGAGGAGTTTTCAGAGGAGAAGATGCGTAAGAGGAAAGTTCTGAAGAATTCTAGAGTAAGATTTGTCATGAGGCGCAAGAGCATGGGCTGAAAAGGAGCTGCAGATGGGGTGCAAGAGCTCAGCCTGTTGGGGTTCTTGCAGGGAACAGAACACGCATGTCGGCAGCGACCGCTTGAAAAAGGCGCCTTCAGCCACCTTTTAATCAAAGAGAAGAGTGCAAAAGGGCATAGAAAATTGTCAATTTAATAAAACAAAAATACAGTTCTTGCCAGCTGCGATTCATCAGCCGCAAAGCCCTTTCGAGTCCAATAATAAGCAAAAGGCAGTGCTGACTAAATAAGGGCCTTTTGTTGGAACTGCGCATAGGTATAGTGCTCAGGAAGGCTGCTCTGGTAACTCGAGCTGCCCAGGCCTGTGCTGGGCGCTGCCGCAGCAACAAAGGCCGCGATTCACGAGCCTCCACACCAGGAGCGGGCCGCTGCTGGAAGGGCACTTCACACTGCTGCTCTGCTGCCAAGAGAACACTCGGTGGCCCGGAGGCCCGCACGAAGACTACTCACGGGGGCGGGGGGAAGGGTGCACGTGTGCTGCACGCTACCTCCGCCCACAGGGGCCTTTCTTGGAGTAGTGACGCATTTGCCAGAATGCTGTCCTAATTCTCAGTGAATGTAAGCATCCCCAACCCCGGCTTGGACTGGCCTATAGGGCAATGGGGCAGTGCCCGAACCCAAAACGCAAAATGCTAGTGTAGGCTTGTTTTTTGTGTCAAAGTGGGCCACTTTTTTTGGCTAATGTGGGCCATTGTAATGAGAGTTACTTCACCATGGACTAGTAGTATTGAACAGTGTAACTGAATAAATATTCTTCAAAATGCACAATTTGCATCACATTTAATCAAAAAACACCCCCTTGGCTACTAATTAAACGGTCTGTCACAAAAGGAATGAATTGCCATTTGCAACAGTGGGCCACTTTTTCATTGGTGCCCGAGACAGTTTTATGCCCCAGTCCAAACCTGCCCCAACCTCCTAATAAATTGGACCTAGGCAGTGGCGCAACACCATTGGGCAGAGTGTGCCTTAGCCCCTCCTGCCCCTCCAAAAATGTTGAGTTATGTTGACTTGACCTGGCTGATCTGCAGAGCCATGACAGGACAGGGCATAGAAAATATACAGCGCCTGGCCACCTGCAGTTAAAGGCCCGGCAATTACTAATGTAAAGCTTTCGCTGTTAGCACACGCATTCATATGCACACATTTTTAGGCAATTGAAATTGTGGTGTGGGGTTAGTACTTGCATGTCAGGGGAGTGATTGGAAGGGCGGCAGTAGGAGACAGCTAATTTTCCCAGCAGTCCGTGTGTGGTTACAGTCGTGAACAAAAGAGTTAAATGCTTGTAATATTGAAGATGCACCTGAATAGTCTCATTAGAATGTTTAAAGAAGTTACATGCTACCATAAGTAAGCCTGCCCCTCCCCCGCCGTCTCTAAAGTTAGCCCGTCTCCCAAAATTTGAAGGGAATTTAGTCTAGTTGCACCCCTGGGCCGACGGGTTTGTGGGTTGAGCAATAACGAAAGGACCCAAACTCAATCTGGTGAAGTGAGTGGGACCCCTAAACAGAATTAGAGTAGACAGCTGTTTTTGTTCTGTAGTATAGAAATGAACTTTCTGGTTAGTAACCCCTGATGCCAAACTCGAGGTATGCCTTGCCACCTTGACCACATTTTGTGACCCTCAGCAAATCCATAGCAAGCCCTAGGCCTGGCTGGGGGTCTGGCAGGGTTCACGGGGGCCCATTTCAACATGATGGTTGGGGGCCCTCCTTGCTTAGAGCAGAAAATGGTCTGAGGCACCCTTGGGGTGCATAAATTATAATGGAGACAAAGAAATACAGCTTGGGGACAATAACCAGCAATTATCACGAGATGGTCAGCAGGAGCTGAAACACTAAGAGCCTCATCACGAGTTGGGCGGTGCAGTAAAAATGTGCCAGCAATATCATTACCGCCACATTACCACACCACCCAACTATGAGTTGGGGCGGAAAGTTAGAGGATTCACCTCCAGCTCTGAGCTGGAGGTAATCTGCCCTTTCTCTGCCCATTTTTGGCATAATTACTGCTGCAGTAATTGCGCAGAAAATGCCCCATTGAGTCCAATGGACTCCAAAAAAATGGGGACCAAGTGGCGGTAACAGTAATAGCATTGCGCTGTATTCTAGCAGACTTACTGCCGGGATACGGATCAACTCGTGAGGAGGCCCTAAATGTCCATTTGAAAGCTATAAATCCCTCTTTGCCAGCAAGTGGCTGATATTGAGGAAGCAATGTTAAAAGGCAGTGAGGTGATGATACTTCTGTATAGCCTGAGGGAAGTGACAGCCGGAAGGACTCTAGGAAGCGCAGCTTGTAAAGCGAGTGCTGCGAAAACACACATTCAAAGACCCAGAACTAAAGTAAAATATTAAGGAATATATTGCTGTGTTATAAGACTGCTGACTGGCAATATGGGGGCAGTTACTGGGGCCCCCTGCGGCTCAAGGCCCCTTTCAACTGAAAACATTGTAAGGCCCTGACACAGTCCCTGGCAACTCCATGTGGGATGGTTATTTTCACTCCCACTAACCCTCCCTCACCCCCCCCACTGCCAAGCCTGTCAGGGAGCTCGGGCCCCCCACGGTAGCCTAAGAACTATCAGGCAGAGAGCTGCCAGACCCCAGATTGACCTTAACACTGGAATGACAAGTACATTTTTTGCTAAATCTATCTAGTCAATTTCTTCAATGTTTCAATATATTTATTGTGGGTCTGAAAATTGTATTCACATCATGCATGATGCATGTTGGTATCAAATAATGATTCTGGGCAAGTGACTTTACCACAAGGGTACATGCAAGACACGGATTTATGGAGATCTCATATTGTCCCCTATAAGGAGGAAAATGCTCAGCCAGTCCCTATTCTAAAGCTCCCATGCCTTTGGTTTCCGATGCAATGTTGGCATAAAAATTAAATACGCAAGCATACAGTACGAAATGTAATAAAAAAGCCAAAATTACCAGAGTATTCAAACACTTTAGAGAATAACATGGAAGCCTCTTTTTTTCTGCCGTGGCTTAATGGCACAAATTAATCTCACAAAACTGGAACAGAATTTGAATGCTTTTTAAAAAAAAATGTCAACAATCTTTCTTTCAGTAGTTGTCGTAATTGAACATGAATGAACAGTGTTTCTGATCTCAAAGTCGTTCTCATCAGATCAGCCAATCTGTAGTAACTATTCATTCACATGTGCCTCAATTGTTTCCTTAATCCCAGAAGTCGCCCTGCCTGCATTCCTCTGGCCTTTCGACCAGCTGGGTTATTTCACATCCTAGCGGCATCTGACTGGTGTCTGCCTTATCCCAGAGTTCCCAGCAGAGAGGCTCGTGCTCTTCTTCCCTCTTAACACTCTAGTCTTACAGAATAGATTGCACTTTAGGAATCTCGCCATTCGGGGCAGTGCTTGGTTTGGATTCCTTAGGTTTTGTGGGATATCCCAAACTGGCACGGATTTTAAGAAAATGACTGAAATCCCGAACATAGATTTTGGTCTTTCTGATCTTCCATATAAAGCTTTGAGGTGCAAAATAGAAATCTTGGGTTCGTACTTGGTCCGGTTCTCTTTTTTCCACACTTTGGACACTTTTGAAATTCTTACTACAGTTTGCAGACTGCAACGTTGTCACTTTTGGTTCATTTCTCTTTCCATAATTTGAGAGCTTTGGGAATTCTCACTGCAGTTCCCAGAAGGCCGTGTTTTCGCGCTTAGTTCGATTCTCTTTTTCACAATTGTGACACGTTAGGTTTATTACTACAGTTCCCAGGATGCAACTTTTTCCACAGTTGGGTCAGTCCTCTTTTCCACAGTTGTGATGCTTTCGGATTCTTACTACAGTTCTCAGAAGCAAACGTGTCTTTTTATCACCCATTTAGGGGTCACCCTTTTTGCTGCTTTGGGTTCCCATTCACTTTGCAGACTGCCCATCTCCCAGTTCTGGAAATGGCCCCCTACGCTCTCCTTAGTCAGAGTCTCAGGCTTTATGAGTCGCATTTTGACATGTCGGTGGTTCTCGCCTTCTCTCCCTCAGACTCCTAGAGCCACATCAGTGGACCCGGCAAGTGTCCCTCACAGCACTCTGCCTGGCATTCCGAAGCTGTGCTAATCGCACCCCACTCCCCAGATGTCCTCAGAGCACGCTCTGGTGGCACTTTTGAAACTCTCCTGTGAACTGCGGCCATCTTGTCTACAGTTCACATCCCGCAGCCTATGCTCTGGCAGTGCTTTACAAAGTGTTATTTGCCATGTCAGCTCCACATCCCACAGCATACTGGCAGTGTCTCGGAATTCTGGGTTGGCCTGTGTCATCTGCACCTCTCACCATCTCCTGGCACTGCACCGATCTGGCAACTTTGTGTGCCTGCCAATCACATCAGCAGCAGCGTTCCCTGATCCTCTGCTTCACCGGGATTGGCATTGCTTCTTCATTTTCTTTTTTATTTATTTATTTATTTACAGAATATTTACAAGTTAAACAAAACATCACACAAACTCATAACAGCGTATATACAAGTTCACTCAAAAGAAATGGCATTGGTTCTTCTTACGGTACTCTTTCCTACCTTCACAGTTATCACTGCTCTCACCGCTCTCGCGCCTGTTCCAATGACTGGTCCAACAGTTGTACCACCAACTGTTCCACCAACTGATGCATTGACTGTTCAGCACCACTGTCAAATACGTTCGTTAATTAGTCTTCTTCCACGTCAATATTTCATAGACATAGAAAGATTCGTTAATTAGGTTTCTTCCAGGTCAATATTTCATAGACATAGAAAGGTGACACAGTCTGTCTTCTACACTTGGTAGCTTGTTTTGATGGTTTGTAGATGGTGACTCGTTACAATGCGTAGCTGTCAAAAAAGAGCATAAACGGGAAGAACTTTCAGTGGAGTAGTCCTTAATTCTTTCTCCCCCAGGATTCGGGATGCTTAAGACTGACACATAAAATGAACAGACAATATTTCTATCCAGAAAAGTATCCTTTGAAGCCCAGGCACACATCCTCCGTCCCAGCCCCCTCTGCACCCTGACCTGACCTTGTTGGGGTAGGAAGTCCCTTTCCTTTATCATCACTTCCTAAAACATCACTGAAGCCTTCTGACTAGGATCCCCCTGCAGCAATTAAACCCACTTGCCAGTAGGTGACCCAAATGCACTCCTGTGGAGAAAACCTCTCCTGATGAACTTGGTTTGGTAATAGATTCACACATATGTATTGAAGTGCAAAAATTATAAACAAACTCTATAAACTCTTCAAATGACAAACTCGAAATCCTTAATAAAACGAAACGGTATTTAAAGTCCTAAGTATTTCATACACGTGTTACCTCTTACTGAGGTATAATTGATACAGTTTTACAAAATAACTTTTTACAAAAGACAAAAGCATTTTCGTTTCTTAAACTCAATTTCTTCAAGTGTTAACCAATCACACTAGATTCTCTTCCATCACAAAGTCAACAAACACTGAACATTTGCCTTGTCAACTCATGTCAGTCTGGAGATGTTCATTCAGACACATCGACAAGTATTACCAACGCGTTTCAGATTAAAGGAATGGTTCGCCCAAAAAAATTTATTGGCCAAAAAGATGGGCAATAATAAAAAAAATATAGTGCCACTTTTTTTTTAAAGTTCCTATGTAAAATTTTGAGCAATTGAAGCGCAAAATTTACAAAAGCAAGCACATGGGGGCATCCATTTTGTGAAATGGATGCCCGCCTGTGCCCGCTTTTGCTTTTGCGGCACTAATGAAGGAAAAGCCAGCCAGCTGTAGTAAACAAAAGGTACCACTGGGTGGCTTTTCCTTCACTGGTTTTTCTTTCTAAGTTGCTCAGGCTCCTCTGAGCCGGAGGAGCCTGAGAAACTTAGAAAGATTTCTGCCTGCAGCTGCTTTCCCATTTGGGGCTCTCGGGCTCCCCACGGGAGACACATAAAGCCATCATAAGTCACTCCACATATAGGGTGCCTCAAACATTCATTTTGTCCCACCTACAAACACTCCCCTTCACTCCTCTACTTACAATTACAGAATGTCATCTGCACTCGAACAGGAACTCTGCATGGACCCAGCCCCATGGATATTTCCCTTAGTTCCTTAACATTCTATGCAACCATCAATTCTGTTTACTAAATGTACTATAATCTATGTATGATTGCTTATGTATTCAATGAAACTACCACTCCAATGTTTTCAATGCAATCAATGTCAGCCACCTATGCAAACAATGTCGGGAAACAATGTTCTTACTTTAATTAATGTTCTCCACCTATGCAAGCAATGTCTGGAAACAATATTAAGATAAGTATTACTGTAACCAACCTTTTTAAACTGGAAGCGCCTAGATGCCTACGAGCTTGGTGTGCTATACAAATGTCAAAATAAATAAATAAATTCCTTGACATCGGACAGTCGTGTGATCTGATGTGATTAGTCCCGGTAAGCCGTAAAGACGGCGGCCATCTTGTAAGTACTGGATTTCAATGTAAATGATTAGAAACTTTCCTTTTATGAAGAAGCTTCCTATACGGTACTCATCGTTCTGATTAGCCTCATAGGTGTAATATCAAAGACAATTAATGGCATTGGGCATGAAAAAAAATACATTATTTTCCACCAGGACAATTACATTTCCCAAATGTTAACCTCTGGTAAAGATACAGACTTTGACAACCGGTAACAGGGTAAAAACTTAAAATGGCTGGGTAACATATCTCAACCACAACTTCTGCCATCACTCGACCCAGCCAGATGGGAAGGTCCATGTTGCTGGAGATCGGAAACCCAGAGTTGCTGCGGTTCAGCCCCTGCTCCATCCAATTGGCTACAAAAGACAACTGCTGGTAGCCAATCGGGTGGAGGCATGAGTGGGCCTTAAAGAAAAAACGCCACATCACATAAAATAATCCAGCCAACCAAGACACTTGTGTGACTGGTATGGTAGTTTGTTGGCCCTGTCGCTCTCACAGAATAGTCCCCAATCTGTCACCACTGCTCTGTAATCTGCGAGGGAAATTAAAGGCCAAGGAGAGCTAATACTACCATGTACACTCTATCTGTAAAAGCATCAAAAAGACATACCCCCAGAACAAACTGCACTGATAATGAAATAACAAACACCAAAGTCGAACAGGTATATACTTCTCAACTAAAGGCTATTGGAAACTCACATCCTTTTTAAAAAAAGAATTGGACGGGATAATAATAATAATAATAATAATAATAATTAGGCTTTTATATAGCGCTACAAACCCTCAGGTATCTGAGCGCTGCTTATTATTACCCACGGTGTGTGGTGCTCATTTATCGACCTCGGAAGGATGAAAGGCTGAGTTTGGCCCCGCCGGGATTCGAACCTGCGTTAACAGGCTCTGCACGGGTGTCAAAGCGGGCGCTCTACTCGCTGTGCCACCAGCCAAAAGGGAGCGGGCGTCAGTTACATCATTCCCAAGGTTTCTAGTCTACAAATGCAACTTCCCTGGAGAGAAAGTCTCTAATAGCACAGAAGGTAAAAATACAATGACAAACGTATGGCGATTGCCAAGTGAACATGTTCAGTGGCCGCTGAAAAACATCTTTATAATTTATGTGTGCTCAGTGGGAAAGCAAAAGTCAGCCCGTACCCCCCCCCCACCCCGTGAAGCATGCTGAGGGCTCCTCTGACCTCACAGAATGTGACTTTAGAGGGAAAGTATGTGTGAAGCGTGTCAATGTTTTAAGTGCTACAGTGGCAGCTGGAATTCTTCTCTGTGCTGGCTCAAGTAGCAGGTATTGTGACATCACACCGGAATCATCACTAGTGGTTAGAGGGCAGTTGTGATGTCATTTTCTTATTACAGGTCAGTAGTGATGTCACAACTAGCCTGTAATAAGAACATTATTGACAGGTTTTCAAACTGGTATTACAGGCTGCCATGTATTACATAAGGGGTAAAGTATTCCCTACAGTTTGTTATAAGGAGATTGCAAGTCACTGAGGAGTCCCGAAGGCTCTGTTTCTTCATAAGGTCACAGGACTCCAAGGCGACTTGCAGCAGGGGCGTTGCTAGGGGGGGGCTAAGGGGGCTATAGCCCCTGATCTTTTGGTTGTAGCCCCGGATAGAATCTCAGGAGCTACAGCCAAAATACTAGCTAGCCCCCAGTCCCAACAGTTCCGACATCAGCTTAGCCCCGGGTCCTTTCCAGACCTAGCAACTCCCCTGACTTGCAGTATCTTCTTTACATATTGTGGGGGGTCTTTAATTCATTAGATTGCAATGCCACACACCATCATCCGCATTTAATATCTGGCCTAAATGTGTCCAAAAACATGTTCCTATAGTGATTTAAATTTCAGCCGCAAAAATAAACATTCTTTCATAAACATTTCCTTTTCAAATAATGGAATGTCACAGAAAACAATTTTACACGCAAGGAATTTGCAAAACGCGTCACTCTTTTAGTAAGTTCTGCAGTGACAGCTGGAATTCTGCTCTCTGCTGTCTCAATCAGCGGACATTGTGACATCACAACTAAAGCATAATAAATGATTACAGAGCGGTTGTGGTGTTACTAACTTATCGCAGGTCAGTTGTAATGTCACAACTAGCCTATAACAAGGCAATTATTCTACACTGATATTGCAGGTCGCTATGTATTACAAATGTTTTACATTTTGAATGAACTACTGTGCAAACACCAACCAAACAAACAAATTCAAGGATTAGCTTTTCGCAGTATCAATGAATGAATAAATACCCAAGTACGTAACATATTTGGTGTTATATTAAACGAGCACAATAGCTAGATAGCCGCTGAGACAGTTATTAAAGGCTGTCATGGAAGATAGCTCAGGGGCAACATCTGCGTCTTGAACACGACAACGCTGAGCCACTCAGCTTCAATACGCTGTCGCGCTTTTAAAGGCTGGAGTGCGGCCTAAAGTGTGGTACCAAAAATCAACATTTTTTAGCCAATAAAGAACCCCATCTCATATTTACTCAACCAATCAATAGCCAACAGTCACAGTTTCTTCTGGACTTCTCTTGCTTAATGCCAGGGGCGGACTGGCCTGTGGGGAACTCTGGAGATTTCCCAGTAGGCCTCTGCACCCTGGGCCTCTTGTGTGTGGTATTTCCAAATGTTCCCATAGAAAAAGGGTTGGGCTTGCTGAAAATGTGTAATATGGGGCTGCTTTGAACATTAGTTCCAGGGCCTGTTTTGGTTCCCAGTCCACCTCTCGCTTAATTCCGAGCATCTCAGAATACAGGTATACAGGAACACCCGAGCTTAAAAAATGAAAACAAACTGCGGTTTACTAATGCAATGGACAGTTGCCTGGGTGAAAAGTGCTATCTCCCCGTAAATGCAAAGAATGCACGCAGATTCTAACACAAAATCCTATGACACGGTGTTTCCACTAAAAATATACTTTTAAATGTGACCAATTTGTTCGGAGCACCGTGGGCATCTTCGCAACGTAAATGATTGTTGGTGTTTCAGCAAGTGCAGATTTGAGGGCATTTGTGAAAATAGGTTTCCCTTTTCAACAAAGTCTCAGATAGTGGTCATTTTTAAGCTAGAGTGCAGATCGGTAAGTCTGTGTAACTCTTTCTTCCACCTTACAAAGCATACTTACTGGGCCCATAGCTAGTGGATGTCAGAGGGACACATGAAGTTATCTCCTTAAACTGTCTGCAGCAAATATGCCTTAATGAGCAAAATAATTGAAGCTATTAAGAGTGCCAATATGTATTGGACTTTGGACTTCAGTGTATGGGAGAAATACCTCTTTCTTCAAGGGATCGCCGGTGGGCAGCCTTATTCACCAGGCCCCTCCCCACCCCCCAGTCTTTGGCTGTTAGCCTTCATTGCCCCCCATGCTGTGATCGCTGGGCTCAGCCCAATCAGTTCTCATCGGTTTAGAAAGATAGATTTTCTCAAAAACAGTGAACGTCTCTGGAGATGGCTGTTGCAGAGCCTGATTGGAACATTATCGATTTGAGTCTCTTGCTACACGTCCATGAGAATCTCTGAACATCTCAACATATTGTCTCGTGTGAACAGGCAGTGATTTTGAACGTTTGCTTCAGTGGAGATAATTGCACGTCTCTGTGTTGTAAAATTCAACTTTTAAAATGAATTCCTGCACTCTTCGCTCAAGTAAAATTTCTGCTAGGGTTCTCCACTTCTAAATATGCCAAGGATCACACGGTTTCAAGTGCGGTAGGAATTTGCGGGACTCCATGTTATGTTTTGAGGTAGAGCTCAAACCATACGTACGCAGACCAGCTCTGGAGCCAAGTAGTTTAGTCCAGGAAGCTTTATTATATATATTTACACTATGTATAGTATCCAGTTACTTGCAGTATGTACAATACCAGTGTCCATTACAGGTACATACCCACCGACCATACTTTCACTCCCAGCTCAGGCCCCCAACTGACATCCATAGAACACTCACACACAGATTCACTCAACAGTCCCCTGAGATCTCGATCACTCCATTCTTTCCGCATGCAAGAGTTATGAAGTCTTGCAAGAAAACTGCACCCGAAAGTCAGACCTTTGTCACTCCCATAAGGAGAGTGATTTACGATCTGACCCTTCACATCTTTGCATTTGGAGAATTCTTTCCACAGTGCGTTAATATAGCCTTGTAACCCACAGTGGCAGACTATATCAGATGTCAAAGACCAGTGGTAAGGCAGTTTTTGGTTATAGGGAGTGTGAGGGATCCTGATTAGGTACCACCAATGAAAACATTTAAAGTCAGTGGAGTCTGGTGCTTTTTTCATTTGAGATGCGTTACTTTTTCCCTCAAATTAGTACAAATATGTTCCCCAAATTAGTGCAAGGCACTGAGTATAGCAAGTGAGTATAGCAAGGTAGTCCAAACCAAACCTGCTGTTTGGTGGTCGGGGGAGGGTTTCGCCAAGAATTATTTTAAAATAATGGATTGAAATGGTGCACTTTAGAACACAATATTTGATAAAAAAATTAATAAAAAGCCATAAGATTTACAAATGGCTCTGTAGGGTAACACTATAAAACATTAACGAATAGAAGGATGCCAGGTAACAAACAGCGCACAGGAGTAGTATACAACATGTTCAAGATGCCTGTCCACACAGTATATGCCGACAACTTTAAAACACTTTCAAGTGGGTGCCCATAATATATGCCATCACTGCCACTGTAAAGCACATGTTAACGATGCCTGTTTCCACAATATATACCAGCATGGCACTGTAAATCTGTAAAACACTGCTTCCTGTGCCCAAAATATGTGACTATTGCCTTTGCAAAAAAACGGTCTTGATGGTGCTAGCAGTATATGCAAACATGGCCACTGTAAAGAGCTTGTTCATTATAACTGTATCCCCAACATATGCAAGAATGGCCCTGTAAAACACTTTTTTCATTCTGGCTGTGCCCAAATATATGCCGTTATTGCAAATGTGAAGCACATTAATCGCTTGCTGCTGTAGCCTACCCTGGCATCCAAGATACATTTATTTGCATGTCTCACATTCTTGCACACAAATGTACATTTATTCACCCTCACACAAACACATGCACTCCATATCATGCACATGTGTGCATTCATTCAAACTCTCTAGTTGAGCGGGGAGTAGAGCCGAGACCTGGAACCCACCTACAGATTGTGCACAATCTATGTGAATCTTGTAGTCGACCATGTCAAAGGCTACCAAGAGGTCCAAGGGGATTCAAGCACTGATACAATCAGCATTGAATGCTATTCGTAGGTTGTCTAACAAGGAACAGAGAACACAACTACATGTGGTTCTATGACAGACATCCATCTGGTAATGATCAAGGATGGAAGGATGGAATTTTTCTCAATGTTATGCTGGAAGTATTCAAAGGAAGCACAATCAAGGAATTTAGCAAGGAACAGAAGGCTAAATACGGGAGCCTCGTTGGGAAGCTCAGAATGGCTTCCACTGTATTTCTTTCAGAGGAGGAAAAATAATAGTTTCTTTCAAGGGTAAGGGAAAATACTGAACGTGAAGGGATGGTTTACAAAGTTCAGGGGTGATGGGAGATTGTTTGACAGAGGGATTTGATGATTCTCACTGGATAGGGGACAGATGGAAATCCCGATTTCTCCCATTTGTCAAAAAGAGTTTGAAATTGGTGGATAGGGATGGGAGAGATACAAAGGAATGGGGGTGATTTTCAGAATGGGAGGAGTTCACTCGGGGTTGGAGTACATTGGTAGAACAGAGGAAGTGTAGGAATGTAAGACTGTTTTTTTTAGATCTTGGTCAGGTAAAAAGTGATCAAATTATTGCAAAGATTTTGAGTGGGAATGTGGGCGGTGCTTAGATCTGGCGACTTTGAAAGTTCAGCAAGGACCCCGAAGAGCTCTGGCTGTGAGGCACTGCCTCTCCCATCGGGAGAAAGAGGTATATTGCTGTGAACATTTGTCATCACGGTCACCTGCTGCTTCAGGCATCGCGGTGCCGATAGCATATTTGTTTGGCATTTTTGTGGTTACACATTGTGCAGTTCTGCGGTCAGGAGAAGCTGTCATGCACGACGGCGGCAGCAATCGAGCACCTGACATTACAGGGGAGTGCTTCATATGCTGTTCCTTTGGTTGTTGTAAAGTGGTCGGGAAGCTTCCCAATCCATCTTAATTTAGGAGCACTGAGCACCTATCATGTGTCTACTGGGCTGTATTCAAGAGGTCCGGTGAGGAGGAAAGTCATGTTGGAAGTCTCCCTCTTACATCGCCTCCATTGTCCTGTACTTCGTCTTGATACTGGGACTCAGCTGTTAGACTGTTAACATAGGCTAAAGCAATTCATCGGGTTGGGTGTTTTTTCTCAAAGGTGCTTGTTCTCCGGGTAAGGATATGACCCTGGTGCCTACTTGCATGTCCGTTCCAAATCTGGCATAGTTGCCTGGCAAAGGATCTCCCATTCCCATGTACCAAGAGGGTTTGCTGGCAAATCTATCAAAGCAAAAATGAGTGCATTCCCTCATAAAAATGAATGTATGTTTATAGCTGCATGAAAATGATTCTACTTCCAGGGTGTTACATTTCATGTAGAATGCACATATACCGAAACATTTGTAACGAAAATCATAACAAATTTTTTTTTTGTGGCATCAGTCCCCCCAAACTGCGTTTCCCACCCCTAAAAACCCACCCCAACCGTTTCCCCATTATATTGTACCCTTTACCCCACCCCCAGATACATTTTCGTTATAAAAGTTTTGTTATATGTGAATGTCTACATAATATTTTCGGTATAAAGACTGTTTACCCTTCCGGGGCTTCCTCAGCGGCCGGTAGCTTGGTTTTGGGGGATGATGTTGTAGTGGGAAGGAGCTGTTTTCTAACTAGCCCTCAACAGAGACAATACATCACAACTAAGCATCACGTCCAATCAGTCAGATGATCAAGAAGAAGCATTCTTATTTTTTGGGACGAGAACACGTCCAGCCGATAGTTTTGAGAAAATGATTAATAACACACACATGTTTTCTGACATTCGTCGAGTGAATAATTGCACATTTAAAGATTTTCAAAGGTAAGAATGTTTTAAACTGCTCTTAAATTAAACTGTTTAATTAAACATATATCCCTCAGAAGATACAGCAAGATACTTAACAATGTACAGAGAAATGTTGTAAGCTGCCATGCCAATCCCAGGAGAGTTGCAGAGAGTGACATTGCATATTTCGCCCAAGGGGCTCTGACGTCAGTATGGCGCTCTCGGTGTGGCGCTTCTCAACATGTTGTCTGGAGGGATCCTGATGAGCATGGTGGTGCAGGGCAGGAGTTGATCCCATGGAAGCTGAGTAATTTACTGTTGATTGGTGTAGGCCTGTGTTAAATTGGATATTAACACCTGGCAGGGGGTTCACAGGGTCTCACGGCCAAACAGGAGGCATGGAAGGTGGGCTATACCTCATGGTATTGCCAGCATACATTCTCAGCCTCCTCAGAAGGGGGAGGCCACCATTTTCCCTGCAAGGCAGATAAGCCCAAAGTGCCCACACTCCTTTCCCCCGCAGTGTCCCTGTTAGCACCTCCCCTACCCACACCAAGCCCAGCCCCACTTAACTGAGGCTGGCTTGTCCCTCGCCAGTCCTGGAACGCTCGCTGTTCTGGGCCGTCCTCTTCACATTAATGGACGCCATAGAAAGGGAGTAGAGATCAGATGTAGTTCCCTTCTCCCTAGGTCCATGGCGGTTATTTTGGTTTGTAGTTTATCTTAAATTGAGAAACGGCAACCGCGCTGTTTCTCAGCTTCTGGGGGTGCTGATGGCTGTAACCCCCTCCTTGGGGGAGAGGGGATTACTGGTTAGCTAATATCACCAGGGCCCACATTAAGGCCCTTGCTATCGTTGAGCCGGTCCCTTGGGCCCTGGGCCATTACCTGACCAGTAATGCTCCTTACTCCACACCTCACAATTTATTGCTTAAATAGGCTAGCATAATCCTTAGAGAATCACTCCACTTCCAGATGGCCATTAATAACTATCAGGATGAATGAGGATTATGCAAGTCAATTTGAAGCAGCAGATCATGACCTGATTTTGACTTGCATAAAGCGAGAAATCAGATCATTGAGCAAGAGAGAATGTTCAACTACAAAAAGTATCCTGGCTTTGGCTAGGGACAAAATGCCTGTTGGGTTTCAAGGGTATGCAGTCTTTTGCCCGCAATCTATTTATCACAGGCAAAAAGACTCCAGGGGAATGGGGACACAGAAGAACTGGCACTATTGCTAACGGTTTCTGTGACTACGCCACCTCCTGTGGCCATAGCGCCCGGCAGGTCAGACCTACGGAAGGCAGAGTTGGAGTGTGGCGGCCTGGAAAGGATGCTGGTACGGTGCGACCCGCACCCTTATTTCCAGACCACCACACATGGAATGAGGCCCATTGTGTCTAAAAAGCCAGCTTCAGGGGAGAGAGTGTTTCTTCTTCACTTCCAAGTGGAATACTCAAAGTTGGCAAGCCCCCTTTCCTTTAACAGTTCTTTGTGGAGTAAGCCAGGGCACACGCAGGACTCAAGAACTAACCAAGGTCCACATATAGAAAGGCAGAGAATTCAGGTCAGGCCATGAAGTCCGTTGGGATAGGAGTCCTGCAGATCCTTCCATGGTCAGAGCCAGATTTCCCTGAACGAACACACGGCCAGTTCAAAGAATTCACACCATTCTTCAACCAATGGTTCATAAAGGGGTCTCATGGAACTGAAGTTCTTCTGGGCTGTCTCCAGATTAAACTGCTTCTTTCTTTGAAAAGAAAGATTGCTGTTCACTTTTCCTTTGATTTAACGGAAGGCAACTGATCCGTCATTACGAGCAAGTTTAATAACTCTGTTAGTTGTGGCATTTCCAATTGTCACTGTCTTCACAAAGGAGAAGCTTATGGATCCGTCAGTTACCCTCTACTCTTGATGTCTCAAAGGACTTCAAAAGAATCATTGGGCCTCATTACAAGTATGGCGGTACGGTAACAACGGTGGCTATAGCGCTACCGGCACCGTTGCTACCGTACCGCCATACTACGAGCTGTTCTCGTGGGTGCCTGTCAGCACGCCAGGCCTGACCTGGACGGCAGAGCCATACCTGCGAGCACAGCAAGTCGGATGCACCAGCAGCATTGTAAACGGTGCCGGTGCATCCGACTTCCTCCTTCCCATTGAGCCCTATGGGGTTCGAATGGGGATGTACCGTTCCGGCACTCGCGACAAACGGCAATTACCGGGTGCGGAGGGGCTGGAATACCCCAGTAATTGCCCATTCGCGGGTGCCGGACCCAGTTGCGAGTTTGGAGGTAGCCTTGCCGGTTTTACCGGCAAGACTACCTTCAACCTCGTAATGAGGCCCACTGTGTTCCATTCAACGGGTCCTTTAAATGAGCAGTATCACAAATCAATTCCCGACCTACACAATGAAGTGATCATAAGTGGCACATTAGAGAATTGCAATGGACATATGTAAAGATGCAAACTACCCCCAAAACGAGCCATGAAAAAAGTTCTGCTACTTTTCCCCACAAATATAGTGCGCGCAATTCCATAGGGTCTCATTCGCTCCCTTAAACTGCCCACCCCTGCCCCAATCTACTTTTTTGGTAACATTAGTGGCAGATGGCATTTTAACACATACTAAAAAAAAAAAAATGCAGACACATTACAGATGCAGAAAACACATTTATTATAGCTCTGTCCAGTTGCTGTGGGGCAAAATACATGCAAATATACTTCACAGAAAAGGACATTGCAAGGAGCATCATCAGTCTTTGATACTTGGAGTCACCATGGATGTGACTTTAGAATAGGTTTCCATAAGTAAGCCAAGTGACAAATAACTGTGGTGCAAAATACCTAAATGGCATTAATATTATATATGGAGCAACTCTATAGTCATTAGGCTGTTTTTAAAATAACAGCATGATATATTAACATAAGCTATGAAGTGAATCACTTACAGAGCTACAGTTTAGACACAGCGCAATTAAATGATTTGTCCAGGAACACACACACTTGGGTTAAATGGTGAAACCGGGATGTGGAAAATGTAAGCAACTGAGCACATCTTCCCAGGTTTAGTTGGTATAAATATATTTAAGGTTTTGCTCTGCATTTTCATATGCTTAAATAATACTTTGTTTATACCAAAGCCTTGGAAGCAAACCGCATTACATAATTAACTAGCCTTTCATAGTAAACTAACTATACACTATATACATTGTCATAGAAATATGTTGAGCAATACGAGTATGGCTTTAGTTGTATTCTCCCCATCCTGCATGCAAAGACACAATAGCATCATACAGATGAATGTGAGCCCAACCAATCCCCCTTGGGTTTTAAAGCCATAGTCATTACTTCATAAAGCATGGAGCATTATGCACAATTCTCACTTCTGATCGCTTCCTCCCATTCCCATTTATAGAGGGACAAAGGTCCCTGCTAACAGGCGGCCCCCTCCATGAGCGACTAATTGCTCACAATGAAATGCTCTGTTGACACAGAGCACCCCTTTGCTGCCCAGAGCTCTGCGGGACATTGTCCTGGAAGCGGGACACCTCTCCTGGAAAGGTGAGGTGTCCTGCTGCCAGGAAAACGAGCGTGCTGAACAGGAAGGGTTTCCCCTTAGGCACCCTCATTGCACCCTGCCCCAGCCCACCTCGCTCGGTACACCACTGGTGCAGACTCATAAAGGAATTACTGATTTGGTCAAATGCTAGCAGGATCGATAGAGAAAGAGGAATGAGAATCCAGGAGGGAGCGCAGGGTAGGTGCAGACACTGAAGTGGGAGGCTTGGCAAAGGTGACCAAGAGAGTGAGGGAAGGTTATTGTCATGCGCCGGTCCTGGAGGCGGTAGGTGCAGACACTGAAGTGGGAGGCTTGGCAAAGGTGACCAAGAGAGTGAGGGAAGGTTATTGTCATGCGCCGGTCCTGGAGGCTGTGGCAACGATGGAAATAGCTGTAATAGTACAGCAGGTCCTTAATGCTCCTTAACGGTCTAGCCTTCCACCAAGATGGCTGCCCGGTTATATAGGGGGCGGGGACATCTATTCCCTGTGTTGTATCTGTCTTTTGGGGATTTGCCAGCTTGTCCTCTGTTATGGAGTTCCAGCCTTCCTGTTGCTGTATCTACCCTCCGTAGTGCTAGCCTCTTCTACCCGACTTCATTGGTCTGCCTTCTCTTTGTTTTCACCCGCTTTGTTTCTGTTCGTCTGTCGCCCGCTCTGGGGCTCTTTTCGCTACCTTGCGGTTTCCTTTCTTCCTGTCACTCTTTTGCCTTTGGGCGTTCTATTTCTCTACTCTGCTTGCTTCCTTACTTGGCTTACCTTTATTGTTTACGCGCACTGCATACTACTTACTCTTTCTTTGGTGCGGTAGATGGTTCTCCCCTGTCTCCGTACCTTCCGTGCTGCACTTTGTGCGGTGTCCCCTCTTCCTTTTGGGTGAGTTCGCACTGCTCGCATTCTTACATTCGTGCACCTCGCGCATTCCTACTACTACCCTTTCCTTCTGGTTAATTCTGAACTGTTTCCAGTCTGGCAGTCGCGCACCTCACGCATACTTATTTTTCACCCTTTCTTTTCTGTTTGTACAGAACTACTAGTTGAATCTAGACTTAGCGCTACTCGCGCACTCCTACCTTTATCTCATCTCCACTAGGGGGTTGTTTAGGTACCTTATTTCCCAGGGGGTTCTTCAAGGTATCTGGTTCTGTCTTGCTTGTGCCAGGACTCTATTCATATCACTTCATTCAGTAGTGCTTTTTGGGATCAGGAGTTTTTCATCTCATCCAGAGACTACCACATACGTTACTCACATCTGATGAATTGTTCTTCTGGGTTAAGGACTGCAGTACCACTGCCATCCTTCTATTTTCGGAGACCAGCACCCTTGGATTCCCCCAGAGATCTTTACCTCCAGAAAGAACAAGACAATTCACCATGCAGGCTTTTTTGTGCCTTCTAGTCTTTTTCTCTGCATTGGGGGTTTGCTCCCCGGGGATCCCCTGGCCCAGAATTGCTCCTCTGGTCACAGTGGCCTCTGAGGGAGCTCGCCCTTACTTTCACCAAAAGAAGGAAAAGAGATCTAAAGAACCTCGCAAAAAGAAGGAGTCGGAAGTCAGGGACTGCTCCTTCGAAGAAACAGATGAGGAGGAAATCCGGGAGGGATCCCCGGGGCTTGACAGTTATAAACAATGTTCTTTCCTGTTACTTATTTGCATACAGGAGTTGTAATTCTATTAAGAAAATGGAGGTGGTGGTTACAATTCACTACCTTTACTATTTTTTCATCAGCAAGGAAGACATTAAGAACAAAAACTTAATTTCCCGGAAAACTAATTCTGAACGCTCCTATTGATGAATTTTTGCCAGAATAATGGTGATTGAATGAAGACCATTATAAAAACTTCTGAGATCGTTGAGCCTCACAAAATTCTATTTTGCCAATATTAAATGAGCTAATTATTAGGTTAAACTTTTTGATAAAAAGGGATCTCTTTTTGATTCATACACCCAGGGTCCTGGTTAAGTTATTTTGACTTGTCCTGAAGAACTAAGACGCGCCGAAACGTCATTAGAAAGACCCCTTGTTCTGTTTCACGTTTAAGCATGATTTAGTCTGTATCCTGGATTAGCTAATACTAGTTAGTTTGAGCTTTACTCCTTGCAGTCTTTGTATATTGTGCATGTATAGAGTTCTCGTGAACATGGGCCTATGTGTGTTTTTATATTTTTTTTTCAAAAAGTTGTTTAATTTTTAAAAATTAGATTTGTGTCATTCAATGTAAATTGATGTTTTTAATATGACAATCAATTTCATTTTGTATATGGTGAAAATCTATGATTTTGGACTAAGAATACATTATTAACAAAGAAAATTGTGATATGAAAAGATCCAAGTAAAATGTTTAATGAGTAAAATATTTGTGATCATATTTTATTGCCATTGAGCAACACGTGTTATTTACATATATATATATATATATATATATATATATATATATATATATATATATATATATATATTAGTAAATTATATGTATGATATTGACGAAATGAACAATTTTTGTATGTATCCAGGGCCCTTTATGACAGGTCATTAATTTTTGCTGAAGGCTTGGTAAGTTCTGACAATTTATTCTGGCATGCACACAACGATCAATAATTGGCTTTTATGGGTTTTTATGGCTTTTTGACAGAAAAATTATGATACAAGTATTTTAATCCAGGGTTAGAGCTGCTATGTCATCCAAGGAAGGTTTGCGACATTCAGTTAGAAGCCTGGTAATAACCTCATTGTCAATCTCCTTTTGCTGACGAGTCAAATGTATAGAGGGAGCCATGTGGGTGGAGGGAATCAGTCTGTAGAAATGGAGTGGTAAATCCCTGAAGGTCAAACATCACCAGTGGTAGATCACCCGGCGGCATCGAGGACCTCACACTTTCTTGCATTTATGATCCTGTCAGACCCGCTCCGAAGCCTCCCCATCTTCATTCTTGTCCAAAGCCAACTCATCATTGGGCGGCTCGAGAGGCTTCTCTTGCAATGTGAGTATCGCACCCGCATTCATTTCCTACGGGGTTGAGGGTCTGAAACCAAGCTCCATCCCCCTCAGAATGAAGGCAGCATTCAATCTTTCCAAGGGTGAGGGATGTGAATTGCCCCAGGTGGTAGAAGAGGCAGGTATCCTCGGGTATGTTGGTTTGCGCCCTTAATGAGCACTTGAAGGGCTACTCTAACTTGAATTTATGTTAGTCAAGATATGCATAGAGGAGGTCCTTCTCTACTCCAAGGGCTGGGGGATCCTATGTGACAAGAAGCTTCCAGGTGTGAACCCTCTGATGAATTCGCCATAAACTGCATGTTGCACTCTAAGAACCCCAGAGTTGACAAGAATTCTTTTAAAACGAACCTCCATTGCCTCATAGGGGTAGTATTGGGCTTGTTTGTTGTAGCATCCACACTGCAGGTGGCAATTATCCTGAACCTCCTCACAGTTGAGGTCCTCCTCCCCAGCTCACCCTCCACTTAATTCTACATCCAGTTGGTAGAGTCCGACATGCTATAAGCCAGTGGAGCAGGTGCCGATCGTCCTTCATGCAGGCATAGTGGGAACCTTGGGTTTGAGCGGCATAGTAAATCGAGTTGGGGTAAATAATGGCTAAACACATGCAAATCAGCACCTGCTGTGCTGATGCCACCTCAATCAAGGCACGCAAAGCATTACCCTGAATCTGCAATGACCTCTAATTCTGAGACAATCCCTGTTCTGAGATGCAGAGTTCCTTGCGGAGAACGGGCCTTACAGACAGTGCGCAGCCCGGCAAGGGACAGAAGGGCAGTGCTGCGAACCAGGTAATGAGTGTTGGTGCACGTAAGGAAGCAGGTATCCTTGTGGTCCTTGGATCAAAGCAGACGGGCACGTGGTGCATGCATGCTTGCACACCACAACACACCGGCCCTTCGCTCTAAGGGTCGGTGAAAAGAGGGAGTCATGGGGGAAATTCTGGTGCGGCGCCCTGCCACTATGCGAAATGATGTAGCATGCATTATGAAACTTGCCACCGGGGCCAAAGAGCATGCATCAAATTCTGCATCCCTGGCCAACAGCCCTTAAACCAGTACACCGGCATAGCCTAACAGTGAAAATCCTGCTCGCCAGCAAAGGTCACAAATGTGGAAAAACTACTGAGGTGAGAATAACAAAAACGGGACCAACGCCATGAATTCCCCCTGCAGTCAAAGAAAACACAAAGTACAATAAAGCCCGACACCTCTATAAACTGTACAGAATCATGTAAACCAGCAGAGAAAACAAGCCCTACTTAGCTGCGGAAAAGCAGCAGAGAGGGAGCGGTCCGGACAGGAAGTGATGATGTCACAGGTCTTGAGAGACTGGACTGGGTTAAAGGCAGGCTGATGCCACCTCCATCAAGGCAGGCAAAGAATGACCCGATATATGCAATGGCCTCTAATTCTAAGAACATGCTTGTGCTAAAATGTACAGTTCCTTGGTGAAGACAGGCTTTACAGACAGTGCGCTACCAGGACCAAGCAGCCCGGCAAGGGAACGTGCGTGAAAGAGGGGCAGGGCTGCAAGCCGGGTGATGTCCACACAAGCGCGTGAGTGACAATGCATCCCCGTAGCGCTCGTGTCCTCAGATGCAAGCAGAGGGTGAAGAGGTGCACATCACTCGCAAACGGCAATTCACAAAGACAAAAACTGCACCAAAACGATCACCCCCTACAGTCAAACACAATTCAAAGCTTTAAAAAAACGACAGCTCTTTGAATTGTGTACAGTCATGTAAACGGGCGGAGTAAAAGAACACTTTGGACAAACTGCAGGGAGGACTTAGGTTTTTGAGTACATTTGTTGTTTGTTGTCAATGTGTTCCTGAAAGAAAAGTAAAAGACGTGAAGCATAATACTCACCTCCATGCTCCTGAATTAGAAATATGAGCTGACAGAGCAGAGAATGAGGCTTGCGACTAAGGAATCGGCAGAGGAAGAGATGGACAAAGCCTGTGAGGGGCCTGGCACCAATAGCCTCAGTGGTGCCTGTCCAGAGACATTAAGCAGGTTCTTTCTGTTCCTCTGCTGGTATGTTCCAGTGCTTGTTTTTCAGCTGTCTGGGTGCCGCCCTCTTTCCCATGCTGAGCAGTGTGAGAAATCACAGGGTTTCGTCACTTCTCCCCATGGGGAGCCTTTGAGGAACTCCCTAAATTACTCACCCACAACCCACCACCAGCAACTTCTATCCAAAGACGACATGACCTTTACTGTGGTTTAAAAACCTTCAATCAACATGTGAAAGAATATGAATGCAATACTGAGAAAAAGAAGATTGTCAATAGTAATGTAGTGTTTTCAGTCAACAGAGAAAAGGGACTTTGACGATCCACCGGGGAAGACCCAGCAACGCGTCATAAATGGAGGAGGAGGAGGAATCTTGTCAAGGAGAGAAGCCCGGGAGTTTCAAATCAGCTGTGGGAGGAGAGCTCAGCCAGACTGAGATGCGCATTTTCCAAGTGTAATATGATATAAGATTTGTCATTTATAACGCCGCTGTACAGTGTTTCTAAGTACGAGAGGGAGACAGCTGGTGAGTAAAGGCGACATTTGAGAAGCCTGGAGTGGGAAGAGCTGAGGGAAGGAAGCCTCAGACAAGTTACTGAGTCCTAGGTGGTGGTGTGGCTGAGATATGGTGGACTGTTGAGTCCAACAACCATGCCGAGACCACAGACCCGTTCACAGCATGGAGCGGGCATAGAGGAAGAGAGAGAGAAGCCTGGGGGATTCGAATCTGCTGCAAGGACTTAGCTGAATGAGACGACACCCAGCTTCAGATAGGAAGAGGCGGATGGCATGTGAGACCAGAAAAATAAACCTTGTGAATACGAGAAAGAGGGAAAGTTGAGCGTTTCACAGAAGGGCCACAGAGCAGGCCGCGAGAGAAAGGTGGTGCCTTGACCGAAGACCTGTAGACTTGGGAGGACATTAACAATGGCGAGACCACTTACCTGGAAGACCCATGTAGCGGGCAGAGTGAAGACGAGACAAAAAGCAAGCGAGAGAAAGGTGGTGGCGTGACCGAAGACCGGTGCACTAGGGAGTCCATTAACAACGCTGAGACACTTACCTGGGAGCTCCAAGGAGCGGGCAGTGAAGACTAGATGAAAAGCAAAGAAGCCAACCTGACGAACTGAAGAAAGTATTGCATCCTGATCGCAGGCTCAGTGACGCTAACCACAAGAGAAAGAGGTAACAGGGAAGGCGAGAGACCTGGGGTGGATACCGAATATAATGAGCATAAGAATCATACTCATCCCAGTAATAGTCAGGTAATGAAGATGAGTGGTCGTCATTACTGGAACACTCATACTCGTCCCAGTAATAGTCAGGTATTGAAGAAGGGTGATTCATATTGCTGGAACATTCATACTCGTCTCAGTAAATACAAAATAATGGAGATCACTAAGAGTTATTATTTGAATCCTGATGCTTGTACTAATAAGAAGAGAGCAATAAAGAACCAAGAGAATCATTACTGGTACCGTCCTAGTCGTTCCAGTAAAAACAAAGAGGTGGAGAGAAGTGAGAATAATACGTGTACCGTCATACTCGTCCCAGTGAATCCAAAGAGGTGGAGAAAAGTGAGAATCATTACTGGAACATTCATAGTCATCCCTGTATCAGTCAAGTGAAAGTGGAAAGGGAGAATTATTTTGAAAGGCTTCCTAGCTGGCCCAGCCAGGGAGAAGTGTGGACACTGTGTAGACAAAATGTATTCATTGTGATAAACAAAGAGAGAGAGAGAAGAATAACCACAGAAGGGGAACACAAGGTGCCAAGGACACAATGAGAAACAAAATGGCCCTATTTCTGAACTGTATGAACTGGTCAAAGTAGTGGCCAAGAACTACATATGAATATGTTACTAAAGTGACTGTGCTGAAAAGTAAACCACAGGAGAAGGGAGTCAATCTCCTTTGCCTTAGTTATTTTGATAGTTGTAGGGACAGAATAGATTAGCTTTGGACAGAGGACAGATGTTCCTTTTGGACTCAACCGACGACTACCCAAGTTAATTTGTCTTAGGTAGGGAAAACCCATAGTTTAGGAATAGTTTGTTTACCTCATTTGATTTTGTTCAATAAAAGTCCTTTAATCTCTCTGTCCATATACTGTCCCACTGCAGCAGGCAGCAGGCACAGGAAACTTTCTCAACACTGACTTGACCCAGTGAAGTGCACCCCCTCTGCTACCTGACCGCCGGCTCACACCGATGGACACTCCCAAGTTGCCATATCGCAAGCGTCAACTCAACCCAACATAAGCATCGTCCCAACGAGACTGAAAGGCTAACTCGACCCACTGGAACCCATCGACTCATGGTCTTGAATGCTGACTCTACCCAATAAACACATTGTTTCCACCCGATTCGACCACTGACTCAAACTATTGAGATTCAGTGACTCAAACAGTCGTGAGCACCAACTCGTTCCACAGACAGCCCTGTCTCGAAGCGGACTCATTGTTGACTCACCACTGGATCAGCAAGACTTGTCCATCTCAACACCAACTTGACAACAGGAAAGCACCCAGAAGCTTGGCTTGACACCCTTGAGTCACCAAGACAAATAACTAAAGGTGCTTGAAGAGGCCCTGCCCTTCTTTAGTCCACCGTCCACCTCAGGTGGACCATAGTGAATTTAAACCCCACTTCTTTGCCATTTAAAGACATATCTTGAATACTGACAATGCTGCTGAAATATTTTGCCTGAGCACCCCTGCCTAACTAGCCAGAGTGCTTTTCATTCTCAAACTCTGCCTTCTATGTGTTTCCCTTACCGGGGTGGGTCTCTTTTTTTTAGTTGCAGGAATTGTTATTTTCTATTCCGCCCAAACCTTGCTTGGACATTCTTTTATTGTTGTACCATTGTGCACTTGGTGTTTGTGTTGCAACGGTATCAGCTAACACCCATCCGGAAAATATAGCCTTCCCTTGGTCTGCGCTACCAAAAGAAGCAAAAAAGTCATACCTATTTGGCTGTGCCTGTTTCATCTATGTTATTGGGATCACTGTTAGGTTTAGTAGTAGTGTGGGGCTAAATAGGATCTTTGGCCACCACTCATCCCTGTACTCCTGCAGATCAGTAGCCATTTCGTCACAGGACGTTCATGGGTATTGACAGGTGGAATCATTTATGCACTGCCCTCTTATAATTCACCCTAAGACAGGGAAGAGGTCAGAGGGGGAAGAGGTCAAAGGGGAAAAATGTCTTTCTTTTATGTGTTAGCAGCTGGGTGCCTATATCTGAGGACTGATCACCTCAAATGAGTAAGGACTGAAACGAGGAAGCAAAGGACTCAGAGGAATAGGATGACCACTAAGTGATGGAGGCATTTCCTCAGAGCCACTGAAAGGAATACTATTCGTAGCTTTGCAGTTCCAGTTCTATGTCTATAGGCTGCACACAAAAGGTTGCACTCGCGATTGCAGCACAAAGGGTTGCAATCCAGCGGAGGTGACCTCTTGTACGTGACCTTCTTCCCTTCCTAGTCGGGGGTGCCCCCCTAACCCTCTTGAACAGCACCCTCCATCCCCTTACCCCCGCCCCCTCCCTCACTTACCTCCTTGGAGCTCACGGTAGTGTGTCCAGACTCTTTTGACTGGGGTGGACCAAGTGGGGCAATGACTTATGCAGGGGTCTTACATTCCTGTGTTTAAAGATTAATGCTCATAGTTTAGGATAATGGAGTGGCCAATCAGATTCCAGAGGTAGCACGTGTCACCACGGGCCACTCCTTGGAGACGCCACTGAGCGCGCTGGACTCCAGCTGCCGAGATCCCTGTTCCTGCCGTGCTTTTGTGCGCAACCTTTTGTGACCCAGGCTTCCGGGTACGTGCTCTGTAAAGTGCGAGAGGCAGTTCCTGCACTCACAGTAAGAAACATAAGCACACACGTGGAGCTGGGCAGTATTTCAAGCAAAACCCCACCAGGGATTTTTATTTTGCTAATGCAAAAAACGCCTTTTTCACGACTATTGTTCTTTTTCAACTCTACTAGTTCTTTGCTCCGCTTTGCGTAACCCCTCATTGCCACAGCAAAGAAAACGTGAGATGATGTTCATAAAGTCAAAAATGTAAAAAAAAAAAAAAATGGTCTTGTGATATTGAAGCCAAACCGGCGGCTCTAGGAAGGTTGACAACAACATTAATAATTTCTCCTGTGTAATCCACTGGAGGATGAGCTGTTGTTTTGTGGCGTTAGTGCGGAGTTTGGCGCCCTCTGTTGGGTAGTTGTGCAATGCCAGTCCTAAAACAACCCCCCGTAGATCGTTTTCTTGGCTCAAACGGTTCGAGGAAGTGACTGGGAATGTTTGTGTAATTACTGCACATATTTCGGCTGCTGGCATCACCACAGGAAATGGGTTCATAAAGCCAAGGCGAACTCTGCAATAAACACAGGGGGTTAGGACAGAAAATAAAGGCTCAGGAATCTGTCTATGACCAGCTTCTCTTGACTGGCCCATGGGGAGGGGGCAGGGTGCTGACACTGGACCTTCTAGCACTCTTCTTGTAACTCACGGACGACTCCCGACATGTCATCTCTCTAGAGTCTAATGTCCAAAGTCTCTGGAATGCATTTCAGAAGAAGAGGTGATTTTGTTCTGAATAATTTGGTTTGAAGTTGATCTTATCTACAGCCCCTTGTTCTGAGTGACTCTCTGTGTGATCTTGTGCAGGCTCCTTAATCTTTATATGTCCCTATAAAACCCTACTAAATCAGATAAGTATCATAATTAGCACTCAGGGCGGGTCTTGAAGGAGGGGTGCTGTGGTGGGCGTCATGTGGCCTCCCAGCCAATCAGGGAGCCCAGAATACAGGATTTATCTCAGGATATCGCCCACGTTCCAAGCCTCCTGAGAAGCGGGAGGCAGCCATCTTCCCATACACGGTGAGAGCCCTTGCTCACTCCACGCCCCGTCCCACTCACCACTTTCAACTCCCCCACCAACTCCATGCACCATCCCAAACCAGACCCTACTTACCCGTGGCATCGCCGGCTCCCGAAACTCCCACTGCCCCACTCCTTTTCCCCTCCATGGCAATGGCCACCATGGCAAGGGTGAAGTTTTCTTCTACCTTTGGCGTTTTTTTCAAAGTTGAGAAATGTAACAGCATTTTTCAATTAAAAAAAAGCCATTGGCACCCAGGAAAGCTTGCCAGGGTGCTAATAGCTATAACCGCGTTGGTAGGCAAATGGTAATGGCGCCATGGCCCACTTTAAGGCCCCACTTTAAGGCACCCTCTTCACTCAGGCTGGTAAAGTGGGCCCTAGGCCATTACCTGACCGGTAATGCCTGCCCACCTCAGGGCTTATTGCTTAACTAATGGGAAAAATAAATATGCAAGTACCGGTCAGAGCTAAACAGCTAGGACTCTCTGAGCCTCTCACACTTGGCACTGGCCCACTTCTGATCTCTGCTTTAAGGTTACACCTTTTGTTAATTTCTTCATGAGCTGCCCTGCACAATTCAAGGTTCAGTTCCATTTAGGACACCTTGGTTCTCGATCAAACTTCACTATTTGTTTTGTTAAAACTGATTTGTGATTTGAGCTTCACTCTACAAAACTCAAGTCTACCTCTCTGTTTCTTAAAAATATGTCAAAGGGCAACACCTATGTGTCTTATTTTTTAAAATGTACATGGAGTTTTGTTTTTCCCCTAATAAATGACACACTGGGCCTCATTACGAATGCTGCGGTAAGGCAACAACGGCGCCGGTAGTGCTACCAGCGCCGTTGTTGCCATGCCGCAACATTCCGAGTTTGCTTGCGGGGGCCGCTCTGCACGCCTGCTCAGACCAGGCGTTCAGAGCGGCACCCACGAGCAGACCAGGATGGTAGCAGCGGTACCTTTATAAAACAGTACCGCTGCTACCATCCCCCCCATTCCCATTGAGCCCTATATAGGCTCAATGGGATTGGGACGTACCGGGTCTGGGTCCCTCAAAAGGGAATTACCAGGCCCTCCAAGGTCGGAATGGCCTGGTAAGTCCCCTTTTGCAGGACCCGGATCCGTGGGTGTAGAAGGGCATGGCTACCTCCAAACCCGTAATGAGGCCCACTGTGTAAAAAGATGGCAAAGAAAAGAACAGGACTGGAGATACTCTGGCCTGACAGCCTGTCATCTGTGTGAATGACAGATTGATGCAATCAATCACGGCACACTCGTGATTGCATAGCAAGGACACACTTTCTGACTTCGTTTAATACAGCTTGCATCCTCATAAAGAGCCATCCAGCATATGCCAGGGGAAAGACTCATATTAACGCCCTATCCCTCTTCCTCGTCACAGTCCTTACAAAGGAGATACGCTTTCCAGCTAGTTTCAATACCAAAAATGCATTGCTCGGGGGTTCAGAAGTGGAGGTGAACTTCCAGGGATGGCTACTGGTTGCATTGACATCTGTATGTGTTAACGGAAGCGGCCTGTTCCACTGTCTAAGTTCGGGTATACAGGTTTTTTTTCATACAAGTACACGGATGTCAGGCTGTAACACACATGGATGATCCTCAACGGGCGTGTGTCTCCTTGAGAGCTGTTGGACGCGAGTTGCTAAAGCTATGTATAAAATAGTGCTGCTCTATAAGGCAAATGTTGTTCTCATATTGAGCAAAGAAGCATCCTTCCCAGATACTGACATTGCATTTCTTAGGAGTTCTGAAATGGTGGTGAGCTTCTAGTGGTGGCCACTGGGTGGTGAGGTGACACAGATGAAATGGCCGACTCTACTCTCACGTTTCAGATGTTTTTTAAACCCGCCGCCTAATTCAAGGTGTTAGTTCTTACAAAGTGAGGTGGATTCCGCCTGCGAGTCGGGAACTGCGTTGTCTCAAATATGTGTCATCTCTTTTCAGGGCCACCCCCGTCCACTGCGTCAGGTGTGACTCAACATGAACCCTGTGGTTTGCTTCCTGTCTATTGCTAGACACTGTTTCTTCCGGTGCTTTTTGGGACGGAGCCCCTGCTGGGCTTGAGTTTCCTAGCAGCCTGGAAGATGTCTCCATGGCCTCCTGCTGGGGTTCGGAAGAGGTTGAGTGCAAGCATCCATTGGAAGTGATTGGGGCGGGTTTCTCTTCAAATGTAGGACGTCTAGAGACCAACCAAAGATGCATATCAAGGAAAGCAATGGACATTCAGGTCGGATGGACAGTTTTTTGGTATGATCATTTATTTCATGGTTCAGAATGTGGAAATGTCAGCATGCAGACTTACTGACAGCATCCGTGAGATGGCGGGCAAGTCTAAATTGTTACAAATGGCTGCTTTATAACCTTGATTTTTTTATTTTCCAAACTACTCCATTCCTTCGTTTGTTTCATCTGCACGAGATGTTGGCACGCACACTGGGCTTTCAACTGTCACTGTTCATTAACCCTGCAGATGCCGCCCACCGTCACAGGGAGGTTGGGACTCCAGGCTATGCTATGAGTGTCCAGGGCTTTCACGTAAGAGGCCAGCTGCAGTTTACTTTTTGGGGGATCACCTACAAGTCAGTTCTGCTGTGACTGAGGGTCTTCCTACGCAGGTGTACAATCGAGGTTCTCTGGCCCTTCCTTTGACTCTGGCAGCCTAATCTCCCCTTTGGTTCCCTGCCAGTGGACGGGAAACGCGCCTCTTGAGTACAGGCCTCAATGTTACCATTCTATCAAGCCACATGCAGGGTGCAAATTTATGATTTGATGAGCCAGAGCTGAAACCAGCGCCTACATGTTGGGCATCTCCCAGTAGGCAGAAACTACCTCTGGGTGACCAGGAGCGGGCAGATAGCATGCCACACAATGTAACTGGCACACAAGATTCGAACGTTAACCTTTTTGGCCATTATGCATGATCCGTTATGCTTTAAATGTCTTCTGGGTGTGTTCTAATGCTTCTTCGTACACATTACCAAACACACAAAGTTAATGTCACATACGTTTGCTTGCATGGCATCCTTTGGCCTGTGGAGCCAAAAGTAGCTCCTGGTAGCTGTTGGTGAAAGCTAACCAGGATCTCCTGGGCTAGAAGCAGGAGCTAAATAGCTCCCAGTGACTTGGAACCCTGCATCTGAGGATGTCACAGAGTTGCAGTGCAAGGTCCTATTAATGGCTGCTCTGTCTAGACATCTGGCAACTTGCACTCTTTCAGATCAGGGGAGCAGCAGTAGAGGGTCTTCACATCCAGGTTCCTCCAGCTGCGGGGACCATGGGACTTCAACATCAGTATCTCCTTAACACTGACACATCAATTCTGCAATCTGCTCTGCAGCTCTGTGTGAGCTTAAGGGGTGCGCACCTGTTAGTGTTGGTGGATATTCTGGAGCGTTTGAAGTCTCCACCCTCGACCTGAAAGTAGTTGCTATTAAAGCACTCAAGAAGCCTTGCTGCAGTTTGGCAGCTTAAGGTGGTATAGCTCAGTGGCAACGCGCTCGTCTTCGAAGCAAAAGGACGCAGGTTTAAGTCCCGGGTCTGTGCTTAGAAACCTCTTTGGTACTAAGTGTGTTATAAATAATAATTATAACAACAGATGCCTTCCGGGATTCCTATTTACTATGCTTCTCTTAGGTGTCTTATTTCGTTTAGGAATGGGTATTTAGGGCCTCATTAGGACCCAGGCGGTAAGGGGTTTACGGCGGCGTAAACAGCGACGACCCTTACCGCCTGATTCCGAGGTCCCTTAGCGCCATGGAGGTTTTAACACCTGCAGGTGTTAAAATCCATGGCGCTAAGGGACCTTGTTGTTAATTACGCCACCGTAATTTACGGTGGCGTAATTAACGCCTTCCCCACTCCCATTATGCCCTATGGGGCAAAAATGGGAATGGGGAAGGGTAAATGGGTTAATGGGGACTTACCGCCCCACTCACCTCGGAATGGGGCGGTAAGTCCGCCAACCACCATGGCGTAAACGTAGTTTACGTCATGGTGGTAAAGGTACGACCCAGGCGGTAACTTACCGCCTGGGTCGTAATGAGGCCCTTAGAGTTCTGTTCCTTGCACTCTCCACCTTTGGGTTTTTGGAGCAAGTAAATTTCACTCTGAAATTTTAAGGTACAATTTCTAATAAAGATTGTCACCTGAAAGGTCGACCAGACCCAATTGCATGGCCTGAAATGTGGGTATTAACTGGCGGTATTGGCCTGGTACAGAGTCCTCCATACAGCTCTTGCTCACCCCTCCCTTGGCTCCATGCCCTTTACTTCACTTCCCACGGAGCATCTGGCCCCAACTGTGCAGGCTCCACAATCTTTATATGTCCCTATAAAACCCTACTAAATCAAATAAGTATCATTATTAGCACTGGGGGGCAAAAGGGGTGGTCATCTGGACTCAGCCAATCAGGGAGCTCAGAATACAGGCTTTACCTCATGGTATTGCCCACGTTCCAAGCCTCTTGGGAAGCGGGATCACAGGATGAGAGCCCTTGCTCACTCCACTCCCCTTCCCCCTCACCACTTTGAACTCCCCAACCAACTCCCTGCACCATCCCAACCCAGGACCCACTTACCCATGGCATTGCCGGCTTTCGAAACTCCCACTGGCCCACCCCGTCTCCCCTCCGTGGCAATGGCCACCATGGAAAGGGTGAAGTTCCCTTCTCACTACATCTTTCCACTTCCTTGCCGGTGGAGGCTAAACTGGCATGTTGAAGGTGCACAGCCCTTTTGAATGATGACCAGTAAATAATGCCGGTGTGGGCCCCAAGGTTTTATTCCTTCCAAGTAAAGCAGGAAGAATGTGACGCTTCAAGGACGTCTTTCGTTCCATCTTAGTACTACATGATGGTGCATTTGCTTGTCGTCAGGAGACCTGCTCTCTATTAGATCAAATGGTTCCTTGGGAATTCAGAAAGTTGGTGCACTGGGGTGGACAAGGTCACTGACCTTTGGCTGCTGATTGTTCAGAGTGAGAGTGATTCGGTCAATCATACCTCATGCATGACCTTGAGCATGGGGATAGCTCTTCAGCACCGCAGCCTGGGTTCCTCTTGGGCTCAAGGTGTTCCTCTCGTTTGCATTTGCTGAGCAGCTTCCGTTTCCTGTTCTATGGCCATGGGCACATTATGGATGCTGCTAGTGATGCGTTTCAGACTGGACTCCTTCAGGCGGTTGATAGCTATGCTTTGCTTATAAACAGTAATAAACTCGCCGGTTATAGCAGATACATTTTCCAGCGTATTTATTCCAGACACCGTTCTGCTCTGGTATTTCTCATCTAGTAAGGACTGTGAAGAGGAAGATGGTGTGAGGTTAATGCTTAGGCCACATACCAGTAATCATTACTACTCATAGCCCTACTCTTCTTCGTTACAGTCACTAAATCCCCATCCACCCCCCCTAAGGGTCTGCAGTTTTGTCCCTGGATGGTCAGGCTTTTCTAATACTCAGGAGGTTTCTTGGGTAATCCAGAAACCTTACACTACAATAGGGGGCATGGGAGAGGACAGCAGGCAAGGCCAGCAATAGCTTGGAAGCGGTGCCTAGATCAGTACGTGGAGCTCTAAACAGGAGCTTTTGATTCTGGTGCTGGGAAAGACTGTGGCTGAGTCTGAGGCCAGCATACTTCTGTCAATGCTGGCTGCTGCCTTCTGCCTGTGAGGTCCTTACCAAGGTTTACAAAGACCTAAACCTGGCCCCAACTGCCCAAGTGCTGATGACGTTGACAACGACAGTGGTGAAAGTGATTTACCATCCCAGAGAAGATGACATCCTGAAAAGTGGAATGACATACATTCTCACGACTGTGAAATATGATCAGATAAGTGGGATTATAGAGCTTGACCAAGGGAGGGTCAGTCCACACTGCCATATACAGTAAACATGGCCCATTGGCTGTGGTCTCCCATAGTTACCTTTGGTTCCCTGACCAGGAAATGGTGATAGGGAAGGTAGTGGGGAACTCTTTCAGACATCCTTTAGACATGCAGGCTTGTTTATGTGCTCCTTGTATGGGGATAGGGGAGCCTCAGTTTCAGGTAACATTGCTGACAAAACCACAGCCAGTCCCAGGCCTCAGACTGTTCCTCAGACTTCAGAGATCAGCCAATAGGAAGAAGAGGAATCAATAGGCCCGACTCATCTTCACTGGCCTGCTTGGCATTTACTGTAGATTAAGGTCATCCAACCATCTACTACAAGTGAGAAGAGCTTCCACCACCCAACCATGGCTAATTCCCCAAGGTTAAATGCAGAATATGAAGCTATAGAAAGGTTTGAAGCAATGGAGCCCAGGGCAATACCACAAGCTACAAAAGGTGAGGAAGCAGCCAAGCTAGAGTTCACAGAGATGAACTCCAGGAATTAGATTTAAAGGTCCTACAGAAGGGCCCCGGCAACAACCACAGCGGCAGCTCCCTCCAGCAGTAACAGCAGAGCCAAGACCGGGCGAAAGAGTGACAATGGAGTCAACCGGGATGTCTCTTGAACAAATCCTGAGAGAGTTCATTTCAGGCCAGCTCATAGTGTTTAAAGAACTGCAAGATGTAGTAGCCCAATCCGCTGAGCACCCCATTCACCTCCAGTGGTGCTGCACAGTAGGCCCCAAAGTTATATCTATGAACTTTGAGAGGATCGGCGAAAGAGCAGCACCACTGTTCATGGGAGAACTTCAAGCGTCATGCCAGGTGTTCAATGCCGGTGGGCAAACCCACATTTTATTGAGTGAATAATTCTGGAGGGTTATTGTAATAGCTAATTTTTAACGCACTTAATACACAGAGGTTTCTAAGAGTGGACCCAGAGATCAAACCTGTGTTGCTCTGCATCGTCTTGCTTCCAAGGCGAGCATGTTGCCCCTGAGCTATCCTCTGGGCTTGTTAGAGACTGGTTCACAAATATCACAGACGACACTTTGATTCCTTTGTTTACAACTGACTGAATCTTCGAGACTGCTAGCATATTGACAGCACTGGTCATGGGCCGGCTCTCACCGGCTCCGAGATCTGGCACGAGATGTGTAGCCAGATCTCGGGATTCGGCCAGAGTCAGCTGCCCCAAACCCTGCTCTGCAGAGAAGAAGAAAAAAAAGCTCCTGCGAGCAAATTGTAACTTCCTCTGGTGACCCCATGCAAGAGGTCACAAGAGGAAGTTACAATCCTCAGCCGCGACCCGGTTTATTTATTTATGCAATGTTTGTCGCATACTTGATCCCGATTATTTATTTATTTATGCAATGTTTGTTGGATACGCGTATCCGACAAACATTGCATAAATAAATCAATATACAGGTATTCAACAAACATTACATTCATAAATACCCCTATTAACATCACACACGATGCAGCCACCCAACTGCTTTCAAAGGGCAGCTGCAAGAGCGGCTCAAGTAAAGGAAACTGTTGCTTATGGGCTGGTGAACAGAAATCACTGTGTTTGAACAGTACCCAAGGGGAAGATTTGTTTTAATAAAATGGAATGCAAATTAAAAGAATATTTATTCAGCAACACTGGTCAAAACTATTATCCGCATAGTGAAGTAACTCATCACCAGTGCCATGGAAGTGGTTTAAAGTGTAATTGATATATAGTTTGGAAAAGAAGCAGCATGAAATAAATAATGCCATTTGAAACTATTATTTTGGACATTTCCTTTCATCGGAGGTCAACTGCCAGATCCGCCCCCCTTGACCCCGCCTCCTCGGGCACCGCCCCCCAAACTCCACCCCCACCCCAGCCATTGTGGGACCCCCACCAATTCTTTTCCATTTCCACCACTGCATATTGATACAGAAGACATCAGAGAAGTGGTTAAGAGGCCTGCATCTGGCGATCTATTGGCCCTAAAATATTCTTGCAACTCCCTACCACCTTCCCTCCAGTGACCGGCCCATCAGCTCCCCCAGCCAACATTGGAGCTGGCGATACAGACAATAAAAGGCTATAACTGAACCTATCAGGCCGGACCAACACTGTCCAAACCCTCTTTAAGGAAAAACAACACTGCTCCTCAAATGAAGGACATGGTTCTAATGCCTCTGTCAGTGTCCGAAGCAGCAGTCATGTTAGGGCTTCCGGAGGAAATTATGTTTGGAACAGATATTTTCTATTCCCAGATTTCCCAGGTGGATGGACAAGACCTGTCAGAGAAACACCAACATTGGACAGCACAGCTCCAAAGTAAAACCCAGAATCTGGCCTGTTTTTCTATTGGAAAGAGAGCTCGGCATCTTGGAATGGTCCTCCAACGTCATGGAAGAGACCTCAAAAAAGTTGTCATTCATGATTCCCCAACCAAAGGGAGACTTAAAGGAAATGGATTGTATGTGATGGAAGTCCTATGATGGGGGCTGGATGATATGACTGAGGGGGGCCATGGGGCCAAGAAGAGCCACACAGGATGCCCAGTCCATTTTGTGTGTGAATTTATACAAACAGCAGTACCTGGAATGTCTCAAGCGCATCAACTGAATGATGGGTAATAAGGGTTGTATTTTATTTCATCGGTCCGAAATCAGGTCCCCTCTAAATATTTTTCTAAACATATTGATATCAAAATGTAGCTCTTGATTCCTTGCAAATAAATAACGTCCATCAAATATTGTCCTGCACTGCCATCTAGTGGTGTTAGGTAGATTTGCATGACAGTAAACTGGACATTTCAAGCAATTTTAATGTCTTTTTTTCTGTTATAATGCTCTATTATTTAAATCTAGTGAAATCGGAGACCACCCTCAACCCGAATACCATTATCCCCCCATCATCGCCTCACCTTCCCCCAATTATCAACTCATTGTTAACGGTGCAGTTCAATAATGCACCTAAAATGCTAAGATTAGTATTTTTCTCTTGTCATGCTTTATTAAATTGGGATGGGGCTCACCCCGACCTCTTGTCCCCCCGATCCTGCACTCAGCCACCCCGTATTAACTGCTCCTTAGCACACTTTAATCATCTACTCCTCAACACCCTTTATTTTCAGATAGATTGCTAATATGATGTTATTTGCTGCCAATATAAAATGCAAGAAATATTTATTTATTTAACATTTGTAGTGCGCTCTGAACCCATAGGCATCTGGGTGCTGGTTACATAGTAGACAGGACGATGAACACCACAGTAATGTAGGTAGCCCTATGGTCGGATTGCTGGTTACATAGGTGCAGGACCCCGACCGTGAGTGCAATCATTTATAAACAGAGGAAGCTGATTTGCATGCATGGCCGAGCAGAGTGAGGCCTGTATGTCAATGGTCTTGCGTCAATAGCCATGTTTTAAGTCTCCTGCGGAAGGACCAGAGGGAAGGGTCAGATCTTAAGTGGAGCGGGAGTGCTTTCCGTTGTTTGGCTGCTACCACCGGGAAGCTGTGGCCCCCTACCTTTTTTTGCTTGAATCTAGGGACAGAGTGGAGGGGTAAGTAGGCGGCTTGTGTAGGTCTGGTAGATTGTGACTTGGTGAATTTGCTCAAAAGGTAAGGAGGGGCCGGTGTTAGCCTGGCATTTATGCGTTAGTGAGAGAGTTTTGAACATGATGAGCTCGCAAACTGGCAGCCAGTGGGCACTTCTTCTAGCAGCCGATATGTGCTCTTTTTTCAGAATGTTTAAAGCTGCTCTTAAGGCATTGTTTTGGATTGAGCCTGCAAAGAGGGCATTACAGTAGTCTATCCTGGGAAGGATCAGTGCTCTGGCTATCGTGATGCAGCTCTTAGTGGCGAGGAATGGTCTGCAGGTGTTAATGAGCTTGGTTGTGAATGCTGCCACAGAGGCGATTGCATTCACTTGTCTTGTTAGAGAGAGCAAGAAGTCTAGGTAGACCCCAATTGTCTTTACTTCTTTGGCGACTAAGATGGTGTTCCTGTCTATGACAAAGGATTTGTAACTATCTTTTAGCTTAAACAAAGAAAAGAGTTGGGTCCTGGATGTCAGCACTCTGCCCTGTTAGGTATCAGAGCAACCTGTTGTGAAAATCCATTCAATATGAATTAACATCCAAGTAAATGTAACTATCAGCAAATTATGAGATTTCAATAGTGTTTTAATTGTCCCATTGGCAAAGTTGCACAGCCGACACGTGTTTCGACCACCTCTTGGTCATCCTCAAGGCTGTTATTATACATACCTTTTAACAAGAAACATGCAAAACCATATGGTACATAGTAATATGTTGCCCACATAAAAAAACAAAATGAGCAATGTATTACAAATTCACACGAAATTATATAGTGAAAAAGATGATACATAAAGAAACAAAAATCATTCACATTTCATACCCATTGGCAATTGTCAGAAGAAAGGTATTGCAGAAGTGGGCACAGGACAAGACAAGAACAATGGTATTGTTATTAAACGTTCTGCTATGCATTTCAAAGAAAAATCATTGAATCTCCCAAAGTAAAAGAAATTGAGCTTGGTGTGTTGTAAAGCAAGGCAGCATATAGATGAAATAAGGGGTGGTGAGGGACATGCACCCTCTATGCCAAGCACAACCGACAGACCCCATAAATGATTGTTTAAAGGTGAGTACAATTTCTAGTACCATATGTTGGCTAATTGAATATCGATAGAATAGGATAACGAAAAGAAGACTTGAGAAACCAAATGCCGGCACCCTGAAATGGTGTATGGGGAGAGTCAATTCATTCGATAAACGTAAGTATGCTCACCAATTCAATCTGTATTCCAAAGCCTATGGGCAAATGTGTAAAGAGCAATCAATATATGTCTGAATATATTAATTCAATTGGTACAGCCAATAAATACTGGAAAACATACCCTGTTCAAAATCCTCAAGGAGACTAATAATTAGAAGGTATTATCTGCTCCTTTACAATTTAACCAAGTTAAATGTCCGAGGATGAATCCAATCTGAATCTATATGAGAGAACAGCTAAAGGGTGTATACAGTTAACACATCCCGTCTCCAAAAGAGAGAGGCCACTGCCTAAGTGTAATCAAAAGCGGCCTAAAACACTACGAAAGTTTGATTGATGTAGGTAAAGATCAAATCCTTAGCTACATCAACAACACTAGTTGAAGAAAAGGTACACATGGCAGGGTAAGAGAATTATGGTGCATGTATTCAAACTTGCATAGATACACTGAGATACAATGGGATGGATACATGTGGCATCACTGGAAGTGGGTACGGTTGGCTCTAAGATACATGTGGCATCATTGTGAATGGGTACAGTTGGCTCTGAAATACATGTGGCATCACTGGAAATGGGAATAGCTGGCTCTGCAATACCTGTGGCATCCCTGGAAAAGGGTACAGTGTAAGCGACTTCAATTCAACACTACAGCTAAGTCAATGCCTTGTCTGGGATGCTGATGGAAGCCCTTATTGATGTATTTTTATGTCCAGTTTGTTTACTCTGGATGACAACCCTTATATAACACCCCTCTCTTAGAATCCCCCTGACCCCACTGAGCCAAGAAGTAGGTTTGTTTTGCAAATTAAAAGGTTTATTTGAAAATTAAACAATATATATATATCACACTTTTATAATAACTTAATATTTGATAGCACAATTGTGAAGATGATAGTGATCAACAATGGATAATGTTACAGTGGTACACTCTTTTTGATGGCTTAGAAGTGATATAGAGAGGATAAAGTAGCTGAGAATGCTTTTATGGCTTCAAGGACAATGCAATGATGAATGAAAATGCAGTACAGAAAATAAACTTGATATGACTTCAACAAAAGACAATGTAATCACTTTTCTTTGACAATTCACCCCCCCCCTTTATGCAAGGTAAAGAGATGGGAGGAAAGCACGCAGTTCTCAGGAATGCAATCAAATATAAATCAGTTCCCCCCTAGCAAGCTTAGAGGAAAACAGGTAGGAGTCTTAAACACAGGCAATATACTTTGATGTGGTTGCAATTAAGTGAAAAATATGCTAAAAATGCTTTTAATACCCTATAGGAGGTTCAGGGTAGGTGATAGCTACTTTGTATTAGTTCAGGATCACTTTAGCAATGCTCTATGAATGATTGTCAGGTTGCAAACGAATTTCAGCAAAGGAAAGCAAGGACAAATATTTTTACACGTGGCTGAAATTAAGCAAAATGTCAAATCGCGGCAAATTTAGTTGCGTGCGTCGAGCGCAATTACGGAGGGAGTATGAGGAGTAGCAAGTCGGTTTAGAGCTTGTTGGAAAGCTTAGAATCTCAGCTTCAAATTAAAAGTTAAAAATTAAATCTCGCTTCTATCACAAACGGTTCCGGAGATACGGCCGATTTAGTAAAGGTAGTTTTTCGGATTTGAAATTTCAAAGCTCAGAATGACAGATGACAGTTTTCAGGTTTAAAGATGACAGAATGACACGATTCTAGGAGGCAGTTCTAAATAGGTTAAAATAGTTTGTATTAGATTATTTTAAACTAAGATATTGGGTTTTGCACAGTTCTGGCGGTACTCACACTATATTTTGGACAGGAATGCGACTTCGCCACGGATCGGGTCAGGATTGGACTGCGGTTCCCTCGCCACGGACGGTCTCGGCCTGGTTCTGCTCACTGGATAATTCTACCTTCTGAGTCAGCTCTGCTAGTGGCACTGCACAGCGGTCTGGATCTATGGTTCTGACAAAAGTTCTCGGCACTGCACGGCAGTCTGGTCTCTGGTTCTGACAAAAGTTCTTGGCAAAAATTCAAACAGCTCGCCCGGCTTTTGAATAGTTTGCAAATGATTTGGAGGCCTGCTGAAAAAGGATTCAGCTTGTGGATTCAGGCCTCTCTGCTACAAATTCTGGAGTTAATTTCTGGTCTCTGGAGATTGATGGATTTGAAGTCTGGCTCTCTGGTTGTGAAGTCTGAAGTCAAAATGCTCCGCAGAAAGTGAAAAAGAAAGTCCTATCTGGCTTCCAGTGGCTCTTTTTATGTGTTTAGAAAGTGGGTGGGTCGGCTAATTCTGCATGCCCAACCCACTAAGGGTTCTGATAGGTTGAGGAGTTTTCTGTGCTCTCACTGGAGAACAGAGTTGTGTGTCAGAGTGAGTCATGAGGTGTCATCTTTATGGCATACAGAAAGAACACTCCCCTTTGCTCTTACCTTAGAAAATCATTTTCATAACTAAACACCTTTCCCAGATACACAAGTGGTTGACATTACATACACACATCATATATCACATAAGGTAGTCTCTGTTCCAACTCTGATGTTTCTAAGAGCTTGGATTAAGAAATGGCAACTTATTTTCGTTTTTAGTGGGTTTTGCAACATTGGTTTTTCATCAAAAATTACACAAATGTACACCCCCCTTCTACACATATTCCAGTACTTTACTAGGTCTCTAGCATAAACCCAGTGTCTGTAATATCAATAAATAACGGGGTTTGGTCCTAGAACATGGTACAGAGTTGAATCAAGTCTTGAATTGTGGGTACATTTCTTAGATTAAGGTTCTCCAAATTGAACATTTTTGTGAGCTTAATACAATATTTTAGAAGCATTTAACTTAAACATATATTTGCTGCAATATGATTCCACAAAAGTGTCTGAGTCCACCCCCAGAAACTTGGGAGTACCACATGTCTCTCCTCTCCCAGGCAGGGCTCTGTTTACAGTCCACACTGAAAATCAACATACCCCATTCAATTGCAAGAGTCTATTGTGTCGGCTGAGGTCAGCAGGCCAGGGGGCCACTCTGCATTTGGTTAGCATGAACCTGTGATTTCCTGGGCTGTTGTGTGGGTCTCTGAGGTGAGAAGGCTTCCCAGCCTCTTGGCCTCTTAATGCAATCAGATTGTCTCTGGGAGCAGCAGGTGGTTAAGAGTTTTAATTAACCAGCGGGCCTTTAAAGTCTCCAGCTGTCTCAGGAGGCTGATTAGCTTCTGAAGTAGCAGTTCTCCTGTCAGAGTTTAGACCACTAGCGCCGGTTTGTGGACAAAGCTGGTACTGCACCCATTTTTGGGATCTGTCTTGAATTAATGCATTTCAATAGAGTGGTCTTTTGCTTGATAGTATAGGATCCTTGCTTAACATTGTTTTGATGGCATCCTTACAGTAGAGTGGTGATGTGGAACCCCCACAAGAAGGTTGCATCTTTAGAGTGGTCTTGTGCCCATGATTTAGCAACTTTTTGACATAAAAAAAAACTGATTTTGAACAGAACCATCTTTCTTTGCACTGGTGGGTGGCAGATTAGGTGACCATTTTGGTGTGCGCAAACTGCGCGGTTCTCCTGGATTCTGGCGTGAATGTGGGCGGCGATAGCTCATCCCCACATCCACCCAGTCTATTGATTTAGTTTGTTCTGGGATAGAATAATGGGCGGCGACAGCTCATCCCCACATCTACCCAGTCTATTGATTCAACATGGGTCAAAGCCCTTGACAACAGTTGGCACTAAGATACATGTGGCATAAATGGGAATGGGTACACTTGGCTCTAAGGTACATGTGGCATAACTGAAAATGGGTACAGTTGTCTCTAAGATACATGTGGCATTAGTGGAGGTGGGTACATTAGGCTCTAGAATGCATATGTCACCACTGGAAATGGGTACATTTAGCTCTGCAATACACGTGTCATCTCTGGAGGTGGGTACATTTAGCTCGGCAATACATGTGGCATCACTGGAGGTGGGTATATTTGGCTCTAGAATACATATGGCATCATTCATGGATAGTTCACCGGCGATGGGTGCAACATTTAAGGGGGGGTGCAATCGGTTCAGAGAAACAAGTGACAGCTGTGGTTGATGTGCCAGCAGCCTTAGCAATGCTTGTGGGCCTTGTCTGGGTGTTAACTGTCAAAGTACTTGGGGCCAGATTAAAATCGAGTGTGTTAGGCTCCAATGTGCATGTTGTTTTAGAGTTTGTATTGACGATGGGTTTCGTGGCGCGTAGGGAATCAGGGTTGCTAGTGCCCCCAGGGCTTGTAGTGAATAGTGATTCAGGGACAGCCTTGGTTGTAATGTTATTTAAGTTCCTTAGGGCTTTGATACTTGTGTGGGTGGAAGAGTTAGGGGGGCAGTGAATATGCTTGGAGGGATTGGGGTCTGGTTACGCCGGTTTGCGTGTGCGATAGAGGAAGCCCACTTTGTGCAAAGTGTACACCTCTGCAAACATATATTGTTGGCTTTGTTCTACCCAACTATGTTTTTGCACCAAAAGGGTGACTGGTCACCATCCCTAACATCCTTCTTCCAGATTTCAAAGGGAGGGTATATTTTGCTCAATTCAGACCGCACTAGCCCACTCACACCTCCCCACCTCCTGCCCCGATACACACTCATCACAGTAAGTCGGCCCAAGCTAACTAAAGCCCAAGATTCATGCTCTTCAAGTGTGCTGCATGCCATCATGAGTACCAGTGACAGAATCAACCTCACGAGACATCCATCCTTGTTATCCAATATTCAATGCATCCCCGACTCATCCCTTTAGAAATATTTTGGGGCTGTACAACTCATGATTCCTCTGATGTCACTAACAATATTTGTGTATTGAATTTAAGTTTTCCTTATGTTGACTAGGTGGTTGCATTTGCCACTACCAAGATGGCCGCCATTGTACTCAAGCGTGCCAGTGTACTAACTTCACACGGGAACTCCAACACTTCTGGATGCATGTTGCTTTGCTGCACGTGGCATGCATGAAATGCAAGATAATAATGCGGAGAAGGGAGCCGTGCGGCAAAAAAAGAGATACATGTGCATTACCCCCACACCCCCCTTCCTGCCCCAGTACTTGTGAGGTGATCCACCTCCCCTTGTACCACCCCTCCCCCCCCTTAGATTATAACCTCCCTATGGCCCGGCAGAACCCCAGTCCAAAAATGTTCCTGCCTCCGGAAGAGACGTACCTTCCGGTCCTCTTCTCCCTCTCCTTGAACGGCGTTGTGCACCTTGTAGCAGCGGTGTCTCCGGAGAAAGCTTGTGGATGCCTCCCTGGGCCTGATGTTCGCAGGACCCATCCTCGTGAGGCGATCCTGGTTGAGGGGATCTAAGGTTACAAGCTACGGGCCCAGCCACATGGTGTAATCTTGTCGGGGGACAGCATCCAAGCACAGCTTCGGGCGCACTCCCCACTTCGAGAGGCCCCGCACATCCCAGCAGCCTAACCTGTGAGGATTAGACCAAGACTTGGTTCGGGTAATGGCATGGAGTTGGGAGGAAGTTCGTTTGTCACAAAAAAGGAAAAAAAGAAAAAGAGTGTGGCAAAGCGTGTGACGTGACGCGTGTTACCTTGATAATGAGAGCCCTTTTAACAATTCTGAAGGGGTGCTTCCAGATATTTCAGTGTCCTCTAAACTGGTAGCTGGACTTAGACTGTATCGTCATAGGGTCATTTCCATGGTCCAAGGGGGGGATTTCCTAGCATCCTTGGACTTTAATAAACATAATCCATAATAAAATAATTCCATACCTCATAAATCAACATATTCAAGAAAAATTAATTTTAACAATAAAAAGAAACAAGGCAACACATTCCCAACGTAAAAGGAAATGTGCAAAATAAGTCCTAGCAATAATGGATGCGGGCAAGCAGGTAACCCAGGAGCAGAGGCGTTGCTGGGGCGGGGCCAAGGTGGCTAAAGCCCCTGGTCTTTTGGTTGTAGCCCTGGATAGAATCTCAGGAGCTACAACCAAAAGACTAGCTAGGCCCCAGTCCCAACAGTTCCAACATTAGCGTAGCCCCGGGGCTTTTCCAGACCTAGCAAAAGCCCTGCCCAGGAGCAAGCTCATTGTTCAGACAGTTGACCTGCGCTCATGTTTATCACCATACACCATACCATACCATACTACATTTGTAGTGTAGATAACTGCTCCCAATAACCTTCTTTGGTCATTAAGCGTTAAGGGAAAGGGTCGCTGCTGCTTTGAGGCTGGAACAATCACCATCTACCACTAGTGGAAGTAGCAGGAGTTCTCTTCTCGTCTCCACCATCCCTCGTCCACCAGGACCAAGGACATATCACCGATCTGTGACTGGGGTGGCCAACTTTTGATATTATAAAAAAATCGAAGCCGATCAAAATGCTGCTTTGTGATTGCCAGCCTATGCAACCTGCTCGGGATGAGCTCTAAATAGTTTGCCATTCCTTCATGCTCTCTGATTGGGGAATAACAGAGAACTTCCCATTTAAGGAAAGAAACTCCTCAAATGCCATTATGTTTATCAGTGGCAGCTGTGCTTTGAGATATTGTTTAATGTAGCCCCTAGGTTTTCTGGCCCTAGCCTGGGCACGGATGCACATTCCGTTTCCTAGGCCAGGGAGGGACCACACTGGAACTACCCCGCCCTCCCAGCATAACCACGCAGGAAGAGGTGCTGAGCACACACCTGCAACACAAAAGATATTAGCACTGGAGATGGACCACAAACCTGAGTTCCAGATGACAAATAAGGCACAGTACACCGGGAGAGGGAGTTTAACCCTTGCAAGGACTTGTATTAGAAAAACACAACAGGATTCTTCATAGTGCAGCCCGCCTCCTTCATTTCCCCCACTCAGCATGTGTCCTGCTATTAATGAGGATACATGATACCCATCGCAAACCAAACCCAATGAACCTTGGCCGGGTTCCTAATCACCTCTTCCCCTGGGTTCCCCTTCTTCCAAATCACCCCTTCCCCTGGGATCCCCTTCTTCCTAATCACCCTTTCCCCTGGGACCCCCTTCTTCCTAATCACACTTTCCCCTGGGATCCCCTTCTTCCTAATCACCCCTTCCCCTGGGATCCCCTTCTTCCTAATCACACTTTCCCCTGGGATCCCCTTCTTCCTATTCACCCTTTCCCCTGGGATCCCCTTCTTCCTAATCACCCTTTCCCCTGGGACCCCCTTCTTCCTAATCACCCCTTCCCCTGGGATCCCCTTCTTCCTAATCACCCTTTCCCCTGGGATCCCCTTCTTCCTAATCACACTTTCCCCTGGGATCCCCTTCTTCCTAATCACCCCTTCCCCTGGGATCCCCTTCCTCCTAATCACACTTTCCCCTGGGATCCCCTTCTTCCTATTCACCCCTTCCCCTGGGATCCCCTTCCTCCTAATCACACTTTCCCCTGGGACCCCCTTCTTCCTAATCACCCCTTCCCCTGGGATCCCCTTCTTCCTAATCACCCTTTCCCCTGGGACCCCCTTCTTCCTAATCACACTTTCCCCTGGGATCCCCTTCTTCCTAATCACCCTTTCCCCTGGGATCCCCTTCTTCCTAATCACCCCTTCCCCTGGGATCCCCTTCTTCCTAATCACCCTTTCCCCTGGGATCCCCTTCTTCCTAATCACACTTTCCCCTGGGATCCCCTTCTTCCTAATCACCCTTTCCCCTGGGATTCCCTTCTTCCTAATCACCCTTTCCCCTGGGATCCCCTTCTTCCTAATCACACTTTCCCCTGGGATCCCCTTCTTCCTAATCACCCCTTTCCCTGGGATCCCCTTCTTTCTAATCACACTTTCCCCTGGGATCCCCTTCTTCCTAATCACCCCTTCCCCTGTGATCCCCTTCTTCCTTTCACCCTTTCCCCTGGGATCCCCTTCTTCCTAATCACCCCTTCCCCTGGGATCCCCTTCTTCCTTTCACCCTTTCCCCTGGGATCCCCTTCTTCCTTTCACCCTTTCCCCTTTTCTCCCACAACACATTCCTTTTCAAATAACAGTGGCGGCTGCAGTCTGCCCTAAGAGTTATCTTAAGTCTTCACGAGTCAGCCCTGGTCTATTTACAACTGTTCCTAGTACAGTGCCAGCTAGGGGGGACCCTCACATGCTACTTAAAATGCCCTTCAGGGCAGGGCATGGCTCATACTGGCAGCCCATTTTCCTCCATGGTGCTGCTTGATTTATATTTAAGGCCACCACAGACAAGATGTCTTCTCTGGTGGTGCTTTAACTGCTTGAACTGTTGCTATGGGTTACGCCATGCCAGCGTTCCTCTGTCGCAGTCCTGTCCAGGTAGGGTGGTGGTGGCCACAGGTCTGCCCCCCATGGGCTTGCTCTGGCAGATGAGTCCTCAGCTCGCCTCCGCCCAGAGTGCAGACCTGAGTTTACGCTACTGTGAGCATCCACACTCCTTTGCTAAACCCTAGCTGGGTAGGACGCAGTGGCCAGGACTCCAAGTTAGTCTCTTCGCTGCCCTCCCCATTTGGCCCTAAGGAGGGAGGAGACCTCATAGGCCCCTTGTTGGTGTGGGTGGCCCCCACACATGCTGCCTAGCCCTCCAGGGAGTGATTCTTCACTACCCGCATCGTCTGGCCCTGGGGCGGGCGGACTTACCGTCCAGGCCATGGCATCTTCAGCTGGGCTGTCAAATGCACGCGGTCCACGACTTTCATTTGCTCCAATCTGCCTGATCTGGCACCCAAGAGGACTGTATGGCTCCCAAGCCCTGCTGCTCACCTGGGGGTCACCTGATCACGTGGCCCGTGCTGCCCAGCAGCCCCCAGAAGAAACGCCCTTTTACCCGGGCCACATGTGGCCTGGGTCTTTGATCTTGTTTGGCCAATCCCGTTCTGGCCCCGGGCAACCCATATGGGACTCAGGCCATGTGCCCAGGTCTGGGAACACCTTGCACACCCGGCCCCAGATCAGGGCATATATTACACCAAGGCCACTGTGCGCACGTGACCTGCAACTTGTCCTCACCTGTTGAGCCTGTCCTGACTGGCCCCTATGGGAGCTGACAGCACCGCAGGACATGCTAGAGCCCGGCCCGCTCCTGCCATTACAGTAGCATTTTGGAGTACACTCTCAGGATGTAAGAAGCAGACCCCATGGTTCAAAGAACCATGAGAAAACCATTCATGGCATTAATCCAACCAATTTAGCAGGCCTTGGCATGACTAAAAAGCTCTACCATCATCAGGTCTTTACACATTGATGCTTCACTACAGTGCCATGCCTCACCCCAGTACATTGCTGCTTTTAGCAATAAAAGATTGTGTAGCCATTTGACCCCACATTTCCAATGGTAATGACCCCCAAAGTTGTGTTCCTCACTCTAGCAACTGCTTCAGAAATGTGGTTTCAAAACAATTAAATCTCTGCCAAGAGTGAATCCACCAACGTTCGTCCCGGGAGGATAGCTCAGTGGCAACGTGCTCGCCTTGGAAACAAGACAACACCAAGCAACGCAGGTTCGATCCCAGGTCCGTGCTTAGAAACCTCTGGGTATGTAAATACGCAACTACGACAAAATAAAACAGTTATGCAACTAAACTAAAAAACAAACAATTCCTGTAACAGCGTCTCGATGCGTGAGCGCTTAAAACATAAAAAAAAATAATAATAACGTTTCAAGACGGCCTGCGGAACTGCCATTAGCTGACTTTCATAGCTGGCACCACTGAATGGTCACACACATTCCAATGGAATGATGCCATAATGTTCCCAATTGCCTGTTTAATGCAGGGCTGTGATCGATTGATATGGTTAGGCCACTGCGAGTTAGTAGTAAAATGATAACCTAAATGATCATAAGCAGATACCAATTCCAATGGCTTATCCTGCGTCATAAACTTTAGTCGTGCGGCCTCTTCTCTCCGATCGTCATCATCACCATCACCTTGATTTCTCTGTTTTGACCATTGAACTGGGCTCTTAGTTATCTGCCTTTCTAGTGATCTTATTCTCTCCTATTACTGTTTCCCTTTAATGCACTGCATTATATTGTTTCCTTGCATAGAAACTGTTGTTGGATACAGAGAATCTGTTGAATGATCTTAAGGGGCTTTCAACTGAGCTGTAGAAACATTTGTGATTGAAATCAGCAGCTGAAACGTGGATGCAAGAGTAAAAAGTACAAGTCTCTCATATCTCTATGAGAACGTTCAGTAAGTGAACTTTCACCATATGTGTAGTCATTGTTGGTTTTGGCATATGTGGTGGAACATTGGCACCACTCTGTGGCCAAAACAATGCTACAGAGGGATGGGAAGGGGTGTTGAGAAGCAGAATATTTAATTGGCATGAAAACTGGCAATACTTGTGGCATGTATTGGCCGGTGTAACTGTTGTTATTTTTTGTATGTCCTACCATATCAACCAATGAGGGGATGTTTTATAAAACTATTCAATACATACCTATCAAAATTGGAATGTAGAAGGCTGTGTGCATGGCTCAGGCTCCAGTGAAGCAGAGCCAGCTCGTAAAAGATGACTGCTGTAAGTCCCTCCCTGATGGCTCACATTGGGGTTGGTTGCTAAGCTTCTGCCTGTCGGGTCCCACAGAGGGTAATTGCCGAGAGGCTCCCTATTGGCCCAAACAAGGGATGACTGCTGATTGCCATCCTCCTTGTCGGTTTCCAACAGCAATGGCTGCAGAAAGACCCCACCAGCATCTGCTTAATGCAGTACTAATGTACCCAAAGTGATGAGCTTTGTTGGCAAGCGGCCTAGACGGATCACATACCTCTCCACATTCCGTCCACCGGTTGGATATGATATTGGCATGTCAGTGATGAATGTCAGGGGGGGCACACCCTCACAGTGGCAGCGCTTGTGCATAGTTCTACTGCCAGGTTAAAACAAAACAAGGCCTGGATGAGCGCACCCTCACACACAAGCGCACATTGGATAAGCTGATTTTGGACTGTCTTTCTCTGTGTTGTTCTCAGGAACTATTCTGACCACGCCATACCACTAAAGCAAATGTAAATGTTTTAACCCAGAAGCCTGTTGGCGCCATATCAGCAACGTGAAAAGTGCTTTAAAGCCGGCCCATTAGTTGTGAATGGGTTCTCAGCTCCTTGTTATGGGTATTTTCTTACTTTTAGCATGCTAAAAGTGGTGGTACACAAATAATCAGTAAATTAATAAAACACAGAACTGGATGAGACATGAGTCAATGCAGGAGGCTGCAAATACATTAAATAAATGTAAGCACTGAGTGGGCTCTGTGGCCACAGGTAGTGATGGTGCTTCTCAATGTAATCGAAAGAATGGTCAGCTCGCAGGACCTCTTCAAGCCTGTGTTGACAGCAATACACTGCTTAGCTGTTAATACATGTCGGTAAACTGTCGGAAAAGAAGACTCCTAATTGTAACTTAACTCGTTTTAACTCTCTGGGCACCCGTTCGGTTCAGTGACACCATAGTTCAATGTTGGTGGATTATAAACCAAAATGAATATTCTGCCTTACCAAATTCCCAAACGTCCTTCAACGTTTTGGCTATTAGGGGGTGCTGTAAGTTTCTGCCTATAAGACAAAATGTATGGCATGGGAAATTAGTGGGATTTGCGGAGGGACACACATTTGGGTGTTGGGCTTTTTATCCACCCATTGACGGCCATGGCCATTCTATTCCCTATGGCCGCTCCCATCCACTGCTTGCCCCTCACCACACAACATGATATGATGTCATATGATATTTTATTGATATCACTCTCATACACAGGTGTTTCAGAGCGCGACCAGGCAAGAGGTGGGGAACAGGGGAGAAAAACAAAAACAACAATCTTACTAGGCCCAGTGACATTGAGAACGCGCAAGTGGAAGGGGAAAGAAAGGGGGAAAGTGCATGGAAGGGGGGTGAAATTGGAAAGTGCAGAGCATAGGGGAGAACAATATAAATAATTAATAAATAAATAAGGTGATAAAAAAAAACATGCACACACCCATGCCAGCAGGATCTATTTGAGGTAACTCTGTGCTTTTAAGGGATAGCAGTCTAATTTATAAGCAGTCTGCTGAATGGGAATGGCTTAGTTGCAGTTGTAAACCAGATCCTGGTGTAATATACATGTCTTAGACAATTGGGCCTTCTGCCACTTGGTCTTTAAGCAATGTATGTGTCATTGCATCTGACCCTTACACCGAAATCCTGCTAAAATGAAACATTGAAAAGCCAACAACTGTGGCATTGGATGGCACTGTCGACCATAACCTTCCTTTTGGTTTGCCTTTCAGAAAGGGCGGCCACAGCATCACATGTGAACAAAAAGCCTTCAATTTGATCGGTTTTGTTTGTAAGTTCCCCAATCGCTGCCCTCATAATTCCGTTCTCATAATGAGAGCGCTCATGGCCCTTGTCTAGCAGGTCCAGAATTCTTGCCACAACAGGGAAATCAGGACTTAATATTGGAACATCAAGAGTAATGCTCTCCGAGCGTGCCTCATTGCTAGAAGCTTCTTATCTCTGTCATTCAGGCTAGACTGAAACTCTTGGATGTCTATAATCATTTTATCATTAAGTGCAGTTTGAGCGCTTTTTACATTTGGAGAGCTCACCATAGGTTTGCTAAGGGAATCATTAGTATCAAGGTCAGTTTCCCATACCAGTTTTGACTTTTCACCGCCTATGACACCAAAGTTAGATTTTGAGGCTTTGTTTATCTTTTTTAGTGTATGATTACTCATCATGAATACATCTTCTCGCCCCACCATTCTCTGATTTACTGCCGTTTATGGGCCAAGAGAGAGACGAACACGCTTACCCAATTCAGCTTCAATTGTGGATCCCATCATTGAGCAATCGATGGTGTCATCTTTATATGATAAGTTAGTAATACTATACATGCCATTATCATTAGGGTGCAATGAATCTATTTGCTGGGTACCAGTTAAATTGCTATTATACAAGTCTTTCAGCTTGAATTTCGTGGTTGATGTAGCTGCATCAATATCACTCTTATCACAATGAATCATAGCAGTCACATTATATTTAGAAGTAATACCCATTTCTTCTAAGATCCTTGGTTTCATATCCAATGGTGGGCTTGTTGCAGTTCTACCCATTACCTCACCTACGTCTGTTAGCATAGCAACTGGTAGCATAGGTAGAACCTCACTAGGTGGTGGTAAATCCTCACCATCAGGATTAGGATAAATTGTGGTTAGTGGATCAATAAGTTTCCTTCCACTACATAAGCCGTTAACCATTGTGATGCGAACTTAGGTGTAGTAACGCGTTGCTCGCTCCAAAAGTTAATGGGAAACTGGGCACAAAATGATCACAAATCACAGCCTAACACAATTCACTTTGAACGACTAATGCAAATAGCATAATCGGCCCAAAATAACAGAATTCCAACTCCAAACATATTAATAGTCATTGGCCCCACATTGCTGTGACATAGCAGCGATATTACACATCAAGCTAAGGTTAAGGGCCCCTTGCACCCGCCGCACCGCTGAACAGCCCAACAGCAGACACTTTCAGACACTTCCGGTGCGCGCGCGGTGCGCATACCCGGGTCAGGTATAGTGTCTAGTGTCCAATCACGGCAGGGGCGGGCGGGGCAATCAGGCCAAGAGGATTTGGTTGAAAAAAAGAAGCAACGCTTCACTATAGTGCCGGTAAGATTAGCTGCGTTACAAGGCTTTACAAGGCGTAGCGTAGCCTCAGACATTAAACATAAATGATAGCCAGTAAAATGGCAAAGAGGCAGCAGTAGGAATTTACTTGTGGAAGTCCACCCAACAGGGTATAGAGGTGCGGTTCGCGCGCAACCTCCACTTCTCCTTGCTGACGGCGTCTTGTCCAAAGCAGCAACACAGCAGCGCAATAGATGCAGCCGAACAGCAGACACTTTCAGACACTTCCGGAGCACGCGCGGTGCGCATACCCGGGTCAGGTATAGTGTCTAGTGTCCAGTCACAGCAGGGGCGGGCGGGGCAATCAGACCAAGAGGATTATGGCTGTGGAAGTCCACCCAACAGGGTATAGAGGCACGGTTCGCCGCAACCTCCACTTCTCGTTGCCGACGGCGTTTTGTCCAAAGCAGCAACACAGCAGCGCAATAGATGCAGCCCAACAGCAGACACTTTCAGACACTTCCGAATTTTTCCATATTTTTAATAAAAAATGGGGGTTGAAAAATCCTCCACACGTCCCTCTGCCAACTACCACCCCTCCCCACCCACATTTTCTTTTTGGCTCCGTTGCTTCGAGAAGGTAAGAAGAAATCCATTAGGCCCTTAATTCTATAAGTGTAATCAGCCTTTATTTATTAAGAATTGTGTAGCCCCTCTGCGTGCATGTAATCTCACTTTCCTTGCCTTCCCCAAACCCGGCCCGGTCCCTCCCACCTCCAGCCCCCTCCCTTGATTGGTTCACCTACACCTCTTAACACGGCCTCCCAGGGCAGCCCCTGCCTTTGCAGCCCCGGCGGCAAAGGGCGGCTCCTGAAGCAGTTGCCCCAGACAGTGTCTGCAGGTGTCGACATGGGCCAGCCACTAACATACACCAAACCCCAACCTCTACTTCCCCTCCTCCTGTGGCACTCCACCAATTAATAAGCGCACCCTTCAACCTAGCTAGCCCCACACCTAAGTCCAAGAGTAACCTACAGAGCCCACAACTACAGCCAACTAGCAGTGGCTGCAAAGTCACCAGACCAGCAGTTGCAACAGGCCACAGCACCCTGACATATCTCACGACGAATAGGCTGCCGTCAACAAGCATCAACGGATAACGTAGGAACAATGTTCTATCTACAACATATACAGACACCGTCAAACGAAACCGCCTGTATCAAAGTGCATTGTGAAGCTTAGGCCTCTCTCCCACTATACAGGACTCACAATCTCAGTGTGTTCTCCTGTACCAAACTGCATTGTGAAGCTCAGGCCTCTCTCCCACTATACAGGACCCTTCTAGGTGTGCTCCCCTGTATTTGAAACTGCATTTGAAACAAACTGCACTGAAAACTGCATTGTGAAGCTTAGGCCTCTCTCCCACTATACAGAACACGTCTAGGTGTGCTCCCCTGTATTTGAAACTGCATTCAAACTGCATTGAAACTGCATTCTGAAACGTAGGTCTATCTCCCACTATACAGGACTCACAATCTCAGTGTGTTCTCCTGTACCAAACTGCATTGTGAAGCTTAAGCCTCTCTCCCGCTGTGCAGGAACCTTCTAGGTGTACTCCCCTGTATCTGAAACGGCATTTCGAAACTACATCTGAAACTCTGGCCTCACTCCCAATGTACAGGACCCCATTCTAGGTGTATTCCCCGTACCAAATTGCACGGTAAAGCTCAGGACTCTATCCCACTGTACAGGTCTCTCAGGTCTCAGTGTGTTCTCCTGTACCAAACTACATAGCCAAACTTGGGGACCCTCCACCTCAATACAGAACTCCCGTCTCTGGTGTCCCGTCCCGTCCCAAGCTGCATTGTGGAGCGTAGGCCTTCCCACTGCGTATAACTCACATCAGGGGTGCTCACCTGTGCCTGAGCTGCATTTTGGAACCTGAGGCTCTCCGTCTCTGTACACGAGAGCCAACTCTATGTGTTCCCACCTCTAGCTTGTAGTGTCAAACCTGCTATACTTTGAGGTCGAAGCCTCTCCCGCTGTTTGGGTGTTCCAGCCTAGGTGCACAATTGCTGTCTAGGTGTCCCAGTATAGGCGCTCAATTGTTGCATGACACTATGCGATTGGTTGCTACCTGACAGCCTCTCCCGCTGTCCAGGTGTTCCAGTCTAGGTGTACAATTGCTATCTAGGTGTACAATTGCTGTCTAGGTGTCCCAGTCTAGGTGTTCAATTGCTGCCTGACACGCTGAGAGGCCTGGACCTTCCTCCCGATATCTAGGCGTCTTAAAGTTGGGCATTCATTACCACCTACCTCTCCCAAACTAAACCTCCCCTGTCACCTAGGGGTCCCTAACATGATACTTGATCACTGCCTGCCTTCTGCAAAACCTAAAACCTCTACCGATAGCCAGGTGTCCCAGTCTTCTTCACTGCCTGCCTTTGCAGAACCTGCACCCACCCGCTCCTGTCCAAAGATCAGGAATCAAGCTGTTCAATCATCGCTTGGCTCCCGCTGAAACCTACATTCCTTTGGACATCTGATATCCTACTTCCAAGAGTACAACTCATGGTAAACCACCCGCAAAACCTAGGCTCTCCACCTCTTACTTCCCACCCGTCTGCATGTACAATACTCCCCAGGACAGCCCTCCCGTTGTAAGAGGAACACCCCTACCCAACCGATTGAACAAAGACACACCCTCGAAAAACTTCCAGATTCAACAACCTAAGGATTAAAATCAACACCAGCTTGGCACAAGGAACAACCGTTGGACAACTGCCCCTTTATACCCAAACCCCAGACCAACTCCCCCCTCCACGGACCCAAAATGCCTCGACGCAGAATTGGATGCCGACAAAGAGAAAAAGAACACAATACAAATAATAAGGATGCACAAGCTCCCCAGCAGAAGACGCCTTCAGTACAGAACACACCCCACCAAACAATACTATCGAAAGAACAAACATCGTAAGAGACAAATCCTTATACCTTACACTGTACCTCGCATCAACCAAAGAACCTAGATACTTCAATGACACCGACATTTCCAGACGGATAACCCCCCCCCAAACAACGGAACAAAAGAAGAGTGGACCCAAGAAGAGAATGGGATGACCCCAACCCCTACATCACAAGAACAGAAGGGCGCAATCGATACCCACAACAAATGACAAGAGATGACGAAGCAATAGAAGTCAGCATCCCAATTATCAATCTCAAAGACCGATTCAAGGACAAGGCCGCCTTCACAGAACTTCAACCAATTGGAGTCAACATAAAAGCACCCCAACTGAACACCCACAAATCAAAACCGGAAACAACAAATAAACAAAATCTCACAAAATGATCCACTGCAATCTAATTAACGCAAGATCAATTTCAAAACATGCCACTGAAATCTATGACCTCCTAAGTGACGGAGGCATTGACATCCTTTTCGTAACCAAAACATGGCTAGATGAAAATTACAAGATCACCCTCAATATCTGCCTGCCTGATACCTTCAAGTACATCCAAGCAAACAGGAAAACCAAAACAGGTGGTGGACTGGCAATCATCCACATGGAACACTTGGAAATTAAAGCGGAAGACCCATTAAACATCAATAAATGCGAATCCCTAATCATACATCTATCAACAAATCCCAGAACAAACCTGAAATTCATACTGGTATACAGACCACAAACGTATGATGCACCCTTCGTAAACACCTTCATAGAAGCAATCACCGACCTAGCTATCAAGCATAACCACCTGATTATCCTCTGAGACTTCAACATTTGGTTCGATGAAGAAACCACAACCTCACAAAAATCCCTTACCAGCCAACTAACAACAATGAAACTACATCAGCTGGTTAAAGGAGCAACCCACACGCAGAACATATACTGAACGCAATCTTTGCCAACAGAAAACGAATTACCACGGCGCCACCAATTCAGATCCTCTGGAGCGACCATCTCATCATCCCCTTTGTAATCACACTGCCCTCCCCAATAACCAAGAAAAGCTACTGATCATCATGAAAAGAAACTCGAGAACTATAAAAGAAAACAACATAATGGAACTACTGGAGATCACCAAACCACAAGCAACAACTATGGATGAAGCTGACCTAGACACTAAAATAGATATACGTCACAACTGGATCCGCACAACAATTGACGAGATCGCCAAAGAAAACCTTTCAATCCATCCTGCAAAAGAGCAACAGCAAAATGGTTCACACCACTTCTAGGCGCCATGAAAAGGAAAAAACAAAAACTAGAACCCGAATGGAGGATCAATAAAGACTGCAGAAAAAAATTCTAACTTCAACAACATACCCGGTCATACAACAAGGAAATACAAAAAGCAAAAATGAAATGTTACCACAACAGAATCCTCAAAGCACCAAACACCCAAAAAGAACTATTTAAAATCATAAACAAAATGAAAAACCCACCGGCTGCATCAACACTCCAATACCATCGAAGAAACTTTCAAAAATAAAATCATGACCATCCAACAGACCATACAAACCAGACCATGCAACGCTGATGCAAGGAACACCAGAAAAAACTGAAACTTCCTGCACATATCAGTGCAGACTTTCATCAAACTGGTAAATCAAAGCAACAAATCTGGCTCCCCGACGGATCCCTGCCCCCCTGACATCTACAAATCAATCCTCTGACAAGGAACACCAATGGAATACTCCACAAACGCCCTCAACCAATCAATCACAACAGGAAGAGTGCCACAATCCTTCAAATCAGCATACATCAAACCACTCCTCAAGGATACAGCAGGAAACGTAGAGGACCTCTCCAATTACAGACCCATCTCCAACATCCCCTACTCAGCTAAACTCCTGGAAACACACATATATAGAACAACCCAAGAATTTATAGATAAAAGAACACTGCATATTAAACCAGACACAAGTAGGCTTCAGACCAATGAGAGGAACAGAAACAGCATTTGTCTCAATCTGGGATGATCTAAAGGCGAACGCAGACTCAAACAACAGCACTGCACTGATACTTTTAGACCTCTCCGCAACATTTGACACAGTTAACCACGACATCCTCATCATGAGACTGGAAGAATTCGGAATCACTGACAACGTCTTACTGTGGATCAGATCCTTCTTAACAAATAGAACCAAAACAATATGGATGAAACCTTTCAAATCAAGCCCAAGAGAATCGTCATGCGCAGTCCCACAAGGATCATCATTCTCGCCACTACTATTCAACATCTACCTGTCTCAACTAATTAAAATCATCGAAAGACATGGCCTCGCCTGTTACAACTACGCTGACAACACACAGTTTATAAAATACAAGACTCACAAGAAGAGAACTCAACACTCAACGTGCATAACGCACAGAGCAACCCACGACCAAGGTGCAGAGTTCCTCAGAAGAGAAATATACCTACATCACACTACAAGACCACTCAGATCCAGTATCAACATCCGTTTGGAACCCAAATCATCCAGCAAAAGAAAACTCGAAGGATCCTCCTTCTCTCACCTCGCACCAAAAACCTGGAACGAACTACCAAAAAACATACGGAACCCAAGAGATCACCTAAAATTCAGGAAACTCCTTAAGTCCTGGCTCTTCACCCCATAACTAGAAAGAATGCCCATAGGGACATACACAGCAGAACTAGGCTGGGAGAGGAACCTATCCCTTATTACCTAAGCCTTCGACCATTAATAGAAGTAAGGATATACGGATTTACAACATATCCGCTTATCAATTGAAAGATAGAGCACCTACAATCATACCAAATAGCATCCACAGACCAATCAGGAAGGAAGGCAAGGTATGTTCACAGCAAGAACACATTGGCCCACACTGTAATCACAGACAGCAATGGACCACTGACCGTAAATAGATAGGAAGGAGCAGAGAATGATAATAGAACACCACTACCTAGGTAGGGATAATGCTCGCCCACCGGGTGTACTAAACTCAATAACGTAGCTGGGGACCAGCCTCTCCAGTGCCCCAGTAACTAGACAGTCAGGAAAGAAAGAGAAAGAATATACCTACCCAGTATGACAACTGGATACATAAAACAAAACTACAAGGATTATGAGACATATAACCCACTAACCAAAACCTCAAATCTCTGCATACTTAACTCACACAAAATCCCACACAACCACTTCTCTCGCAGCAAACCGCACGAACTTCACCACAACGCAACAACAAACAATCAACACATAGACCTCAACAACAGCACACAAGGACTTGCTTCAATCCTATATTCACACCCAAGCTCATTGCACGATGAAAACCGAACTGTAGCTGCCAACAGGACACCACTACCTTCTCACCCCTCCTATGCCCTCTTCACCCACTACCCCAACCCCACCTCTTTGTTTACAGATCCGCCTGAGTGCCAGGAAACCAGCTCTGTTGGTGACGGTGCACTATATAAATACCTTTAACATTAACATTCCCCCACTGAATGTAAAGCAGCCGTCATTGCGTTCACGCGAGCCTGCGTCCCCCCAATGTATTTAAAATGAACACTGCTGCCCTGCCTCGGGCATTGAACTCGTCATCAGCACTGCAGGCACCGAACATGCCACTGCGCCACTGTAGCTCTGCTCGCCTTACAAGCCTGCACTGCAGTCTGTTACCGTTCTGCTCCACCACTGACAATAACCAAAATAAAAAAGGCACTGTGTGCCTCTGCATCCGTGGGCGCCCTAACCTACCCAAACTGCGGAGCAGTGCCGTTGTGGAAATGGACAGATGCAATCATCCATGCGGTCCACTGCCGGTGTAATGCCATTTAGCACAACACCCTGACTAAACACACTGAACTAGCATAGAGCACATGCATATCTTTTGTTCAGTCTAAGGGTTTATGTCTTTAAAAGCAAGAAAGACTAGATCCACACTGTCAGTAAGCAGGCATAGGATTTTCCGACAACAAACTAATGCAAGAGGTGTACATCATGTTTCCCATGTAAACAAATAATTCGGGAAATCTTGGTCATAATCTACACCCTTGCATGCAAAACGTTCATTATAACATGAAAAGAATGAAAATAACACACAAATATCAATGGTCTAGCCCCACCCCCATCACTCAAGCGTGGAGCTGTCCAACTACAAACGTGAACTTTAACTAAATGAAAATATAACATGGGCTGCTTCCATTTTTGAACAAAAAAGAAACTGTTCCCTACCCACGTCGCAAGCTAAAACAACCCTCTCCCCCACACAAAAAAGGCATCCGTTGAGCTAATTTAAATGTGTGACAGCCAATCAAATGAAGTTTCGTTTTAAAGACACATGGAACCCTTTCACCTTATTTACTCCCTGAGGCACTATTATGAAAAATAAGTGGGCATTTTGTTCCTGCCTTTATTCATCCATTCTGCTGCTGTTTCAAACCATGCCCATTGACTTCACTATGCGAAAGCGCCAGCCGTCCCAAAATGCATTTTACCCTGTTATACACAACCCAAAGCTAGCAAAAGGCCCCACCACCCATGTACACTAGCCAATCTACAAGTCCCAGTATGCAAATAGTTGGTGACACGAGTTCCCTTTCATACACAAAACCAGATGAAATAACATTTCTCACCTGAGCTCGAGACCAGGAAGCAGCAACCTCTGCAATCCCCTGGAAATCCTTTGCTCGCCTTCTGCTGTACTTGACTTTTTATATTTTTCTCCCACATTTGTTACGGAAAGGAAACATTTTGAATCTCAAACTACTAACTAAACGTATTTATTTGAAGAGTGTTTGCATCTTTAAGAAGTTCCAGACAGAATTCCTTCTTCTGTATAGTTTACAATTAAATTATATAGTTTGGATGGATACATATAAAAAGAAATATATTAAGTCCAAACATTATTCGTACACATTTCTTTAGACACATGTATGATAAAGTCAAAAGCCCTGATTATCTATGTGATATAATATTACCTCCATTTCCCTCCTTCTCGTCCCAGTACTTACTTTTGCGGCCCGCCTTCAGTGACAGGAACCTTTATCCAATTACAGTATTCGGCACCTCCCTCCTACAGGCGGTATAATTCCTGCCTTGTGACTACATTCCCAAATAGAGAAATTGGAGTAATGAGGCCCATCCTCAGTATCTAACATCCCCCAAAAAACTGTCAGAAAGATAAAGTTCTCTCGTAGTCGCCACCAGGTGACAATTTTCTGTCCTCCAGAAAGGGACAGCAGCACTGCCTGACTTTGAGGGGATAACACTGGTGGCAGTGTGTATACGCTCCCCTGCACGTGAGCGCCGGGAACCGAAAACATTGTGCCTGAGTCTTACCAGGCTCCCTGCTAGTCAAAGGGACTCGATTACTACGGGATTGCTCTGTGCAGCCTCTCTGTCATTGTTGCCATTGAAGGGGTTGTCTTTGTTGACATCGAAGGAAAGGAAATCTCCCTTGCTTCTGGACACTGGTAAGGATGGCCTAGCTGGCTTCATGACTCACCACAGTTACCTTCAGTGATGCTAACAGAACAAGTGGGTGGCGGCTTTGCTGTTACTTGGAGCCGCACACTGTGCAGCTTTTCTCTGAAAACATGCCAACATTCTGTGACCAAAGATCTGTAGGAATCTTCAAGTTTCAAAAATAGTAAAAACCATAATGATGACATCACAGGAAATGTCACATCAATTTTACCCAATGAAATGGCAAAGAAATACATCTGATAGTTAATGCCCTACGATTATCACCAGCTGCCCTGGCAGAGGGAGCTGAAACACGAAATTGCCACTGAAAATCTATAAATCCTTTCATGTCAGCAAGTGCCTGTTGTGGAGGAATGGGTGTGAAAAGGCAACACAGTGATAACACTTCTCTATACTCCAAGGGAAGTGATGGCCGCAATGTCTACCGCAAATGCAGCTTGTAAGGCGTGCGTGCAAAGTGCACATTTAAAGCCCCAGAACTATAAAGAGAAATATAGTGCTGTGTTATTGCTGAGTGGCAACATGGGGCAGTTTTCTTGCCCCCCCTGAGGCTAATGCATGGCAGCTTTCAATTGTAAAGGTGGAAAGGCCCTGATGCCGTCCATTGTGCCCATGGGCCAGAGAAGTACCGTACCCGGGTCCATTCCCACACTCATCGTGGTGCCTGCATGAGCCAGTGAGACATAAGCCACCCTGTACCCTCACCATCCCCATTTCAGTGAAAGGGAACTCTGTCATGCCAGCATTATTCGTCCCAGATACTAGAAAGAGTCTGCCTTCGAGTTCCACTCCCTGTAGGTGGGGCGCGAGAGAGATGTTCAAAATTGTGCAAAAATGTTATTGAACTCTTGTGCTCCAGTGCCTGACGGCAATTGTTCACCCGTTGGTGAACATTTATGGCCTTAGATGTAAGCTGCTAGGACTGTGCAAAGTTTTGTTGTGGGACTTCTTTACACACTTGACTTGTGAAGTGTACTGACATGACCTGCCCATATCATGTATTGTTGTCATTAAACAAACTTAAGTAATTTACCATGCCTGCAGAGATCTTTGAAGACCAGTGCCAGATTAAACCCTATGGAGGCCCCTAGGCAGTCCAAATTCCCCCCCCCTCGCAAAAATAATTTAGAAACTTATTTCATGCAGATCTGTTGTTGATGTCACATATTTAATTCCTGTGTTGTGTGCATGCAAAATTCTTCTTTTCTGATAAACTCTGCCTTCATATTGGATGCAGAGCGGAGTCTGTGAGATAGCTGGGTTTGAATTTGCCTGGCTTGCTCAGCGGATCACGTCTAGGAATTGACAGGAGCCCGGGCCGCCGGACAGTGGGGCACCACTTTAGTAATTCATGAGGAAGAAGAAGGGCTTTGGCGGAGCGGGCCGAGTGGGTCCACTGTGGGGAGGGAGAGAGATGCGGTGCAGGGGGGGTTGGGGAGTTGGGGGGAGAGAGATTGGGTCAGGACCCAGGAGCCCTGGGGTGAGCGGCAAGCAACGGGCTGAGGGGTAGAGGCAGTGCCTCTCCGATTCTGCCCTTCACTTTGATGTTTTGTATCTTTGTCTTCTGTCTCTCTTTCATCTTCACTTCTTCCTGCTCACATGTTCTTGCGTTCTTACTTCTCACAGTTCCTCTTTATCACGCCCAACCTGTTCCCTCCACTCATTCCATTCTCTTAGCCTCTCCTCTTAGCATGCTGCGTTGTCTCCTCTGTAGCCTTTTCACCCAGTCGATTCTCCCTTTCTCACCTCACTTTTGCTCATCCTCTGATGACGATTTACTATTAGTCCCCCTGCTGGTGGCGGTACTCCTGGGCCTGCCTGCCTGCCCTCGCGCTCCAGCCAGGTTGTGTCTTAAACTCACAGGGTCTACGCTTGGGCCCTGGCTGGCACACACAGGCATGAAAGTAGAAACTGAAAACTATTGAAAATGCTGCAAGTCAGAGTCGGCAGGGAGGGGTCCACACGCAGACACAGGGAGACAGAGGCCAATGAAAATGCTAACACGGTGCAGGTGGTGCAAATTAAATACAAAATCCAATAGGCACAGGCCCCTAAAAGGAGTGGGGCCGATAGGCCGGTGGCTACTTGGCCTAATGGGTAATCCGGCACTGTTGGAGACAACGGTTTCCAGCAAGCAACTCTATGCATTTACAGCAGAGCTGAGCACACAGTGATAGACCATATTCAGAAGAATTTTGTGAGACACAGACCACTGGCTCTGAGCTCACTGTCCAATGAGGCTGCCAGCACAGAGAGCGGCACGGGATGGTAGGCGTCACGCTGATGCTCTGACACTGCCTGGACTTCAGGGTGTGCAGGGCAGAGTTGAGTGTCTGCTTCACGCGGCCAGGCATCATTCAAAACAATGGGCCATTAATACGCCCACCATCAGGACGCTGCTCTGGGCCTCAGGCAGTCAGGCTTACTGGAGCTATGATAAATGAGAAATCGGTAGGTTTTTACAGGAATATCGGTAGGCAGTAGGACTACATAAAAAATAGTAGCCTACCTGCTGAATCAGTAGGGTTGGCAAGAATGAAGCTGCATGGTGCCGGTTGATTAATGTTTGGCGCAGGATGGTGGCCACCCCTTCCCCGGGTGCAGGTAAGCAGCATTCTGCACTACTCCAATGGGGCAGCCGTCTGGAAATGGGCTCGCCTGATTTTCCTCACACTGCACTACAGGGTACTGGGCTGGAGGTTGACTTACACTGTACCCCAGTTCTCCTGCAGGATATACTTTCCATCTCATCTGATCTGCAATCGAAGAGGCCATTATGTCAAAAAAAAATAAGAAGAGTCACTTTAATAACACTGCTACAGAACAATGGGCCTCATTACAACTCAGGCGGTAAGGGGTTTACGGCAGCGTAAACAGCGCCGATCCTTACCGCCTGAGTACGAGGTCCCTTAGCGCCATGGAGGTTTTAACACCTGCTTTTAGCAGGTGTTAAAATCCATGGCGCTAAGGGACCATGGAGTTAATTACGCCACCGTAATTTACGGTGGCGTAATTAACGCCTTCCCCACTCCCATCATGCCCTATGGGGCAAAAATGGGAATGGGGAAGGGTAAATGGGGATTGGGGACTTACCGCCCCGCCGACCTCGGAATGGGGCGGTAAGTCCGCCTACCACCATGGCGTAAACATAGTTTACGCCATGGTGGTAAAGTCACGGCCCAGGCGGTAACTTACCGCCTGGGTCGTAATGAGGCCCAATGTCCAAAAATCTTTCCACCTATCTGTAAAATTGAAATCTATAAAACTGGGTCTAATACATTGAAGCCAATACAGTATGCATCACATCAATGAAACTCATTTCATTGTTTCATTCACCTAGCACTGGCAGCTTTAATTCTTCTTATTGGTTCAAACACAAGGGTCTCTCTGAGGTACATAATGTCCCATTGGCGACATCTTCCCCCATTCAAGTGTCTGTTGAAAAACACTCTGCTGTGACAAGAATACATACTGATTTTGGGTTTAATTGCTTCCTCCTTATTACAATATCCTGTTACATACAAATCCAAATCATGCCAAATACACAAAACAGTGGTCCAATTAACACTGCTCAGACCTCCACTCCATACCCTAATCTGAATCAAACAGGACTAGGGAAGTTAATGCTACAGCCCAAAAACTCACAGGTTTTATCTTCACAATGAGGAGAGACCTAGCTATGGCCATCACTGTCTTTGGAGTGAGAACAGAACATATTGAGAACCAGAGCTACACCATGAAACCTTCACCAAAGACATGTTCTACTAGAATGGAGTTCTACACAAAGAAAACCAGGAGCTGATATCATCCTCTCCCCCTGGCTCTTTAATATCTACCTTGCTCAGCTGGCACTCCTCATCGCCTCCTTCTACTCCAACATCCAGTGTTATGAAAATGACACTCAACTCTTTTTCAGATTTCCTGCTGACTCACTTGTACCTTTCTTCATCCCCGACTGCCTATCTGGCATCCAGGCATGGTGCACTTCCAACAATCTCTGTCTCAATGCCAGCAAAACTGAAATCCTTCCGATTGGGACCCCTGCTCCCTCATTCTTCCCTTTTCTCTGGCCTCCCACCTTGGGCTCTCCCCTTGCTCCTTCTTCTGAAGCCAGAAACCTTGGAGACATCTTTGACTCCTCTCTCTGCTTCCTCCCTCACACTAAAGGACATTGCTAAGAACTCTCACTTTCAACTGTTTGTTCTCAAAGGAATTCTCCCTTTTCTCACTTTCCCCCAGAAGCTCAATGTATCCTGAGCCCTGGTTCTTTCTAGGCTTGACTATTGTGACAGCCTCGTCCTCAATCTACCTTCTTCCACTCTGCGACCCTTTCAGCTAACCCAGAAAAGATCAGCAAGACTTATCCTTGGACTTAAGCCCAGGGTCTGCATCACTCCTGCCCTAGAAAGTCTCCACTGGCTCCCGGTTGCTGCACGGATCAAATTCAAATCCCTCTGCATCATCCACAAGGTTGTCTGGGGCTGGGGACCAAACCATCTGCAACTCTCTCTTACATAATACTTTCTTGTAGACCTCCACGTTCCTCTGGCACCAACTCCCTGTGTGTAAAGCGTTTAGCTAAACAGAGAGCAGGAGGTTGTTCGCTTTCCTCAGCTGGATCCCTCCTTTGGAACAGCATCCCCCTCCCTCTGCGTCTTGAGCAGGACCTTCTTAATTTCTCAAAGCACCTCAAGACTTTCCTCTTTTCCTCCTCCTTCCCATCTTCCCTCCTCTGCTAATCCCACAGTTGCTGTGATTGGTATCTTGGACCTTTATGCATCCTTGGGGCCCCTGACCACTCACACACAATCTCCCCAGCATCTGCCTACCTTCAGCACTTGCCTCAGCACACCCTCTGCACTGGAGACTAGCACTTTTCCACCCAACACAGATCCTGGCTACATAGTTTAGTTTAGTTTATTTATTTGTAGAGCGCTCCAAGCCCTGAGGCATCTGGGCACTTAGCTTACAAGTTGCATAATTACATTTTACAAAGTTACATATATACATTTGAGTTTTATAGGATATTGGGAAGTTGCATGTATACAGTAAAATTTCGCAAATACACAATAGTTAGTTAGAGAGCAAGTTAATACATATAATAGTTACAATATCGACTAATACTGGCTTGTGTCTGCTTTTCAGGTGCATACTAGAGACTGGCTTTCCGGTATTGAGAAAGCCTAGTGGTCCGGCACATTTTGTTGCACAAACATGCCAGTGACGAGGATGAAGGCAGTGTCTGGTATCAATAAGGGTACCGACCTGACTATCGCCACGTCTAGGGAGGAATCCCTTATACCTCCATCTTCACTGACACCTCTTAGGAACAACAATCGTTTATCAGAGGTCCTGGCGCATAGTGCCAAACGTAGACTAACGCCACAGCAAAAACAGCTTGCTTGTTCTAATCTCCTGCTCATTAGTAAGGAGTTTCAGAATAATCTCCAGAACGATCCTCTTGGCAAGGAAAATGTGGTTGACCCCCGGACACCATCTGTTCTACCCCCGCAGATAACACCAGCCATCCCAAGCTAACAAAGGAGGGTTAAGTGGGGTGGAGGACAAGAATAAAGAAGTGGATCAACCTGAGGGATACACATTGATGGGAGCCCTTCCCGGGCTAGATCAGCCAAAGACAAAGGTGGACCTGCCAGGACATAGCATAGTGGCTAACATGGACAAGAGGTTGGTGGAGTCCAAGACCGCAGAGCCCTGGCGACTTCTCCAAGAGACGTTTTTGCGGGAAGTTGCAGCCTGTTTGAACATTAGGGCTTTTCAGAGATGGGCGGCTTCCTTTGGTTCCAACACGCTCAATACACCCCTTCACACTGCGAAGAGTCTGAATATTCTCAAAGCTGAGAGTTCGGATAACTTTTCACAAACTTCCCCTCTTAAGAATGGTAATCTTGGTGAATTTCAATCAGCTTGCATAGGGTCTTGTGCTACTGGGGTACCCACTCTAGGGAAGCGTGTCATTCCAGCTCCAGGGTCGGGAGGGCCAACGTTTGTCGAGAAGTCATCACGCCACCCTTCAAGTCACTTTTTTCCTCTAGCTCGCCACCTAGTAGTGACATCTGACAAAGAAAATACAAAATGGAGAAAATTGTGGACCCTAGTCTCAGAAACTTTGCCCTAGATCCCAGTAATTTTATAATCACCAATGTTGCCAGGCCAGGCCAATTTGAATCTAGGGAATCCCTGAGAAATAAGCTATTGGCTTGGATTAACTCTATTTTAGGCCCTAATTGTGTAATTCAGATTGATAAGTGGTGTTCTATTGCCAATACCGATTGTATTGTCGTGGGTTGTGGGTCCAGCAGCTTACCCATGTACTTAAACAGATATCTAATTTCACAACACATATGTGTCTCTACTAACCTCAGAATTGTACTGAATTAATTAGCGAATGGTAGTAGTTTCTGATTACAGCTGTGCTCTTACCCTAGCTCTGTTATATACATGTTTTGTTCTGTAGCACCCGGTCAGAGCTAACCCTCTCAACGCTTGTTGTTACGATATTTGTTTTTGTATTGTGCTTAGTTTCTTGTATTGTGCTTGTCGATTGATGTGTTATCTGTATGATTTATGTCAAGTGCCCTGATGCCTGTGGGCTTCGGCGCTCTATAAGCATACAAATAAATAAAAATAAATATCAAAGGAAAACTGTACAGGGTAGACAGTGTTATGGGTATTAGCTGCGTTCTTGCTCATGTAGCCAAAGCTTGATATATCTTCTGAATATGTGGTATGACGGTTCTGATCTTAGTGTTATGGGGAGCGTGTTCCAACTTTTCGCTGCTAGGACAGGGAACCTAATCCCTCCTGCTCTTTGTAAGTTGAACCAGGGGATCTTAATGCAGTGAGACTGACCAGTTCTGGTCGGACAGGTTGGTAAATTACGATTGAAGCTGTTGGACAAGTAATGAGGTGCCAAGTTGGCGAGACACTGGTGAGTAAGAGACAAGGTTTTGAGTGCGATTCTTTCATTGATGGCAAGCCAGTTCAGGTTACCCCTGCTTTCAGAGATATGTTGTGATCTCGGAATATTCAGAGCTGACCGGATGGCGTTATTTTGTATGACTTGCATCTTATTTAGGTTCCGTTGAGTAGTTCCTAGATAGAGTGTATTACAATAGTCAAGTTTTGATAGGACTAAGGCTCTAGCTATAGTGATGCAGTTTGCCGGCGTTATGAATGGTCTGCAGGCAGTGATACGTTTGCAGGCATAGTCAGAAGAGGATGCAATGGCATAGATTTGTCTTGTTATTGAGAGAGCAGAATCTATGTAGATGCCTAAGGTTTTAACTTCTTTGGAAATTTTGACTATGTTACCATCAATGTTGAAAGAGGTGAATTGATCATCTAATTTGTTCAGTTTAGCAGGTGACCCAAGAAGGAGCAGCTCTGTCTTATCGTCATTAAGACAGTGGCTAAAGTAGATAGGTACATAATTGTAAGGCAGATGATGATGAAGGCCGTAGCATGCAATAGCATACAAATGGCTAAGCACTACATGTAATATGGTAGGGTCAATAGTGAGAGGAGGCTGCTATAGGTAACGACTTGCTAGGGTATTGTCAGCATGATGACTAGAAGAGTATGGTCAAACTTTAGAATCTAGACACTTTAGAGTGGCATAGACTGACGAGCACTAGGTTGGGGAGCAGTACTAGGATAATTCCAATTATTAGTGGCAGAGGAGCAGATCATGCAGTACAATTATGAAAAGCAGAATCCAAGTGCCAAAATATAACAGGCATGAATGTCATGAAATAAATCAGAATGCAATTGGCAAAAACTTTGCAAGAAAAATGTTGTGGCGTTGCAGTACAAGAGAGGGGACCGGTCACTCAATACGTTTGAAAAACAAAATGTGAATAGCAGATTGTTACATGTATACGAGTAAAAGAGCGAATCACTCAGTCCAATCATGACCCATGAGGTATAACTTGGCAATGGAATGGTCATTGCGGCTGCTAAATACTAGGGAACAATACTAGCAATGCTAACATACAAACATGTATGGCAGAGTACCGGTCACGTCGTATCAAGCGTAAATAACAAAATTAATGATTACGAAAGGCGTAAGGTACACATCATAGACGTATTAGCAGACTACAAGGATGTAGGCAAATACACTTAAATGGCAAATGATTAAACACTCTGGGAGCACGAGTAAGCAAGCAGCAGTATGATACAGGGCGTGTAAGAACGTGGTCGTCACAGGCAAAGAGTCAATTGACAAAGGAGCAATGCCCAGGGTGGTGTGGGCTAGCACTAGGTCGTGCGCAGATAGAATTTGAAAAGAGTGCTTTTGCTTACCCTTCAGTAGGATATTGGAGCAGAGTTCAGATGTTGCATGCAGCGGGGGTGGCCCCTCGGACCCGTTTCGGCCCGGACAGGAACAGACAGGTATCTGACCTTTTAGTGGGGCCTTCTGGTGTGGGCCGGCTTCCGCCTGCACCTGATTGGAGTGTAAAAAGGACGGTGAAGCCAATCAGAGCCTGTTGGGATGATGTTTACACGTTGCTTAGGAACAGGATGAACGTGTGGCGGTGGCCATTGTGGAATGGTCAGATCGTGCTATTACAAAGCACCAGCAACGTAAATACTGCTTCTGGAGTAGAGAGAAGGCAGATTTCAGGCACATGCACCATCTAGTGTAGAGGTGGTGTGCAAATGGATACTTTGGCAGCAATTTAGATGTTTTTCTGCTTATCACGGCAGAATGCTGCTGAAGCGGATGCGGTCTCTGTCTCCAGGAGTGGATGTTGCGGTGATGAGGGATGGGTTCCTGCTCTCCCTGGTCGGCGGATCCTGAAGATAGGACTTAGCATACCTTGCACTTCATCTGTGGCTCACCCTCGAGCAAGGAGACCCCAGCATCTACTCCACTGCCCTCTTCCTTGTTGCACTTGCACGTTCTGAATACTCAAAAGGCATAGTAGGTTCGTGCGTCGCTTCCCCCACTATATTCTTCTGCATATTTTAATTGTACTGCAATCCCATGTTCCCTTCCTGTTCCCTGTGGGCGCTTTGAAACAGAATGTATTTGCTGTAAAAGCGCCTAATAAGCAAACAATAAACTAAACAAAACGCGAAAGAAATGTATTGAGACCTTAAACGTTGTGCCCACTTGGGTAATATTAACAACACCCCCTCAGCCCTACAGAGGGATCAATTCTTACGAACAGGAGCAATAAGACTGTTGCTGTCTGTAGCTGGCTGCCATTTCTGAAATGCAGAGGACCCGAGCCAAAGAACGGGGTGTGGCTAAAGCCACTATATTTGCCTTTATTCACTTTTGACAAATCCCGGGAGAAAGGAAGCCAGCATTTTGCACGGAGAACCAGGTGATGGAGGTAGCCAATGGACAGAGAAGGGGAGGATATAAGAAGGAACAGGAAGCAGGAAGGTGTGGGTTGCTAAGGTGAGGTTGCGGAAGGAGAAGGAGGCAGACTAAAAGAATAGGCAGAGGAAGGATGGTGGAGAAAGGTGTGAAGTATCCAAGGGGTGTGCAAGGTAAGGGTTAAGATGGATTTCTGAACTCTGTCCTGGAGGGGCTAGAGGTTCAGAAGGCCAGCCCAGTTTCTTGGAACAGGGTAACCTCTGGACAAGCCAGACCAATCAGGGTAGCGATCGCGGCGGTCAAGACTAGATCTCAAGAGGGGTGAGAGTGACTGAAAGCCCGCAATGAGCACACAAAGCACGGACACTTACAAATTACTCCAAGCAGGTGTTATATTAAAAATATAGACACATTTATTACAAGGCCTTTGTAACATTGACCGTAGCGAGAAATCCCAATAAAACTCAAGTAAACCAACACATACAAATCTAATACAATATATATACAAATACAAACGAGTCTAACGAGTTAGACGCACGAAATGTGTAGACCACCTAGATGGGGAGGAAAACAGGCAGTGCGAATAATAATTAGACCCAGTCCGCCTTCAGAGGCACCTAATTAAAAGGAAGTCCAAGCCCTAAGAAGAGTGGAGCCTTGTGCTCAAAAGTACCTGCACACGCTGGTGCCAACGGGAAAAAGGGGAGTCTCTTCAAGGGAATCAGGCAGTTTAGTTTGATGAACAAATGAAGATGAACAGAGCTCCATGACTCAAGCGCAGCCTCCACTGGGGGCAGAAGCAGAGGGGGAGTACGGAAAGGCGTGCTGTTAGACACAGCAGGGAAAAGCTGTGGGCTACTGCAGGAGGGCGACCAGTTCCTAGCGATGCTACTCACCGGTCCCCGATGCAGGCAGACCCAGGCTTCCCCGCGTCAGTTTTGGTGCTGGCAGGTTCAGATACGAGCAGGGGACGTCTCGGCGTCGTGTAGATTCCGCAGCAGCAGAAGTTGAGTTGAGGATGTCCCAAACGCAGTGAACCCGCACAGTTTGTTACCAGAGCAGGGCAACGGAGCGGCCGTGTGTATTTCAGCCCAATGTACACTACTCACTTCAGACCTGGGAATGACAAGTGTATGAATCGTGTGAGAGTGACAAGGACTTGTAATACAACACAACCTGACGGCGGTTACAGAGCAAGACTCCTGGGTAGGCTGGTCAGTCTGCTGGATGGCCCAGAGACACTTCCGAAGGCTTACGTGCAGGAGATGGTGAAGATGCCGAGAATAGTTGTTCCCACTATTCCAAGGGGTCGAAGTACCAGTACAGGCCTTCTCGTTCGATCAGAGGTAGAAAGGGTTTCACAAAGTGACAGCAGTGCAGAGGAGCAGTTCTTAAGCGGGTCACCAGCGATTCCTCGGTTCAGCCTCGTAGTTGCAGGATACTTGGCTCCTGTATTCCTTTGTTCGTGAGAACTCAGGAGATCGACATGGTAGTGGTGTTTCCAGCCCCCTCTTATCCACGGTTCCCTTCGCGCCATAACGGAGGGGACCCAATGGGAGATCTGCCCATAAAACACTCACACCATACGTGGACCTATCACGGACAACGGAGGTCCTAGGCATTTACGACACCCTAGACTCTCTTGCACCCAGGATGTGTATTGGGAGCAGACATCCCAGCCCACATCCTGGAGCACACACAAGACCTGTAGAAGCCAGCGAAAGCATCTGTGTTTCGCGGGAAAGTACATGCCCAAATAAGGAAGGCCCGGGTCGGCTCGACCTGTGGGAAGGTGAAGGGGGCAAGACGGTCAGTGGACAGGACAAAGAGCCTCGTGGTCTGGCCATTTTGGGAGCCAGGCCACCATTTTGGGCTAAGAGCGAGAAACACGCTTAAACGCCAAAAGGAGCTCAAAAACACAAAGAAACGATCGCTGCCACCAGTCCCGTCCGTGATTCACTTGCACCGTTCATTAACAATCCAAAGAGAGTATCTAGGGCCTGTAAAAGACTAGAGACCCAAGAGAGCAGTAACTTAGCTTACAGTGCCCTCTTGTGTCATGTTGCGCGAAAGCTGCAACATGATAAAGAAACTACGAAAAACAACGTTTCCCGGTACTGACTGTCTTAAGGGCATGTCAGTTTCCCCGTAAGAATGGAGCGAAAGCCCAGAGGAGTGCGGCAGAAGGCTGCACTTCTCTGGCAAAGTCTAGATCCTGGTGAAAACAACAGCAAAAAGTTTAGGGGTTGCCACATGGAAGGAAAATTACCCACAATTAAGAAATCTTTCCCAACAGTAAGGTATTGGATAGTGACAGAGCATGGTACTGGGTTGTGATTTTGCATGGAAGGTGTGAGGGTGAGACTTATAGACAAAAGAGTGCATGCTAAGGTGAGTCGAGGGGTGAAAGTCTGGGAATGAAGGTGTGAGCGGAGTAGTAGTTTGGAGAGAGGGCTATTAGTAGAGTGGAGATGGTGTCGTAGTAGAGTGGAGAGAGGGGTAGTAGTAGAGTGAAAGAGAAGGAGTAAGAGAGAGACGGATCAGGGGGTCGAGGTAGGTAGTTGATAATGGAGAGGGGAATATCTGAGGGAGAGAGGAGAAAGGTATTCCGAGAGAGAGGGAGAGATGGTGGGAGGAGGAGGGATGAGGACGGAGCAGAATAGGGAGAGAAACAGATAGTCACAGCGAGAGGAGAAAGAGGGCACAGATGTTAGAGACCAAGTGGGACCTGAGCATCTGGGGATTCTAGGTTAGGGGCTATGTACATTGGTCCCAGAGGAAGTTAGTGATATAAAGTGTTTACCTTTAGGCCATCACTGTTAGTCAGATAGCTTAAGGTAGTGGAGGATACCAATCTCTAGTGGCAAGCCTGGGGTTGAAGGATACCTGGGCAAGGGAGGGAATTGCCCATAATGATCTCAGGTAGAAAGGTATGGCCCTTCAAGAGCCCCTTAAATAAAGATAAAATAAAACCCTTTACCTATTTTTGAGAGTTGGTGTGTTCTTGAGGCCAAGTGGTGTCATTGTGGGATCATAAGGACCCTGATACAGCATTCACCCACAGCCAAGGTGGATGTTGAGTACAGTGAGGCTAACCATAATAGCACTTAGTCCCTCCAGAGCAATGTCAATGGCAGCTGGATGTGATCTTCATGCTGTCTAAAAAGTAATAATTGCACCCCGGAGCAAAGTCCTAGTCAAGACCGTCTTAAAGGTATCTTATGGCGGTGGCGTACCACAGACCTGATTTCGCCTAACGGCTAGGGAGGTGGGAGGATTGTCAGTGTTGGGCTCCGGCTTAGCCTCAGGAGTGTGTCTCCGTTTCACCTCCGTCGGGTGTCCTTAGTCGAGTTTCTCCATCCATCGCAAGGTTGGGGGCTGTCTTGCCACTCCCGGGTATTGCTGCGTGTAGTCTAGGAATGGGGCCCAGGTTTGGTGGAATTTGCTTCTGTTGTTGAAGCGCACGGGCGTGATTTTTTCTGCTGCAACTATCTCCCAGCATTTGGCCCGCCACATTGGGATTGATGGGCCATCGGGGTGTTTCCATAGCCTGGCGATTGATATTTTTGCTGCCGTTAGGAGGTGCGAACAGAGATCCGCTAGGCGACCGGTTAGCGAGAATCGTCCTTCGCCTGTCACCCCCAGCAGGACTACTCCAGGGTCCCACGGGATTGTGAGGCCTGTGATTAGTTTGATTTGGTCGAGGACATTCCTCCAGAATTGGGCCGCTTTAGGACAGGCCCACAGTAGATGGTATAGTGTGCCTTTGTCTGAGCATCCTCTCCAGCAATGTGACGGGATGGTGGGGTTGCATTTGTCGAGAATTTCTGGGGTTCGATACCATCTGTAACACACCTTGAAGGCTCCTTCCTTGTTGGTTATACATTAGGAGCTTTTGTGTACACGGGACCAGATATGGTTCCATTCCGCTGGGTCGATCTCTCTGCCTATGTCCTTTTCCCATTTTATCATGTAGGGCTCCTTTTTGTTAGGGTCCATTTGATCTAGTAGTCTGTACAGGGTGGCCCCTTCCCTTTAGGGGGGGTGGTAGTGAGAGTTCTCTCTAAGGCTGATAGTTCTCTGCTTCCGCCTTGCTTGACTCCTTTGCTTGATAGCCAATGCCTAAGATGTGCGTATCTGAACCTTTCCATTTTCGGGACCTTGCTGGCTTCAAAGTTCAGCGGATCGCCGTTTTCGAAGAAGTCTGCAATGACGCGCAGTCCTCCCATTTTCCACTTGTCAAAGCTGTTCGGGGTGATGCCTGGGGAGAAGTCTGGGTTATCCCAGATGGGGGTGAGAGGGCCTATCGTAGTTCTGCGGTTGCATTGGCGGGCTGCTTTCTTCCAGCTTGTCACCGTATTTCTTGTCGCCGTCAGTGGCTCCTCGTTGGTGGGGTGGTTGGGGCTTCTCATGTGTGGTAGGCATTCTATCGGTGACTGGCACCAATTGTCCTCCAGTGTTAGCGAACAGGGTCGAGGGTCCTGTAGTTTCCATGGAAAGCGTGGGAGAGCTGGGCCGCGAGGCAGTATCTGTCAACGTCTGGGACCCCTAGGCCGCCCATCGCGGTACTTCGGAGCATGATGCGTCTTGGTATTCGTGGCTTCTTTCCTTCCCAGATGTATTTTAGGAGGTCTGCCTGTAGCTTTTGGATGGCTTTCTTTTGGGCCGTTACTGGGAGGGCCAGGCAGTGATATAGTAGTCTTGGGATTAAGTTCATTTTTACGGCAGTGATCCTTCCGAACCAGAGATTTCCTGCTTTTGCCATCTGGCTAGGTCCTTTCGGAGTTCTGCGAATAGTGAGTGGAAATTTGTTTTGTAGATTCTTTCTGTTTTATTTGGCATTTGGACTCCCAGATAGGTGAGGTGTTGCTTTGCCCATGGGATCGGGTATTTGGCCTCCAGGTAGGCCCTGCGTTTCTTCTGCATGTTGATACTCATTACTGCTGATTTCGTGAAGTTTACCTGAAATCCTGCTGCTTCTTTGAACTTTTCTAATTCCTGCCAGATTGCTTGCATGGATTCCTCTCGTTGAGAGGCTGTCAAGCGTACGTCATCTGCATAGAGGGCTACTTTGTAGGACTCTCCGCCAATCGAGAGGCCGTGGATCGCCGGGTTCGCTCGTATTCTGTCTGCGAAGGGCTCCATAGAGAGCACGAATATGAGGGGGGATAAGGGGCAGCCATGCCTACTGCCTCTTGTGATGGTGAGTCTCTCTGGCTTGCTCCCATTCACTCTGAGGTGTGTGGAGGGGTGTTGGTAGTTAGATAGGATCCATTTGGTGAAGTTTGGGCCGAATTTGTAATTTGTTTGTTTGTTTGTTTGTTTATTTATATGTATGGCGCACCTTACCCAGGGGCAACAGGGCGCAGGCAAAAGATAATTCGAAGCTTACAATGTTGCAGAAATATACACTTTGAAGTAGTAATAAAAATAATCAGAATTACAGGAATAAGAAATATACAAATCTTCATGCATACAAAGTCAATATCTATGCAGGGGTAAATATACAGGTATGTACAGGGCTGTTAGAGACGGGTAATCCTGAAAAAATATTCAGGATAACAGGAATAAGAGGTATACAAATCTTCAAACATAAAAAGTCAATATCTATACAGGAGGTAAGTGTACAGATGTGTGCAGGGCTGTTAGAGGCGAGGGCAGAATCACGAACAAAAGTATCACTATCTATACATGGGTGTAGAAAGTGCAGCTAAATACAAGGGTTATTGGAGTTAAGGTGACTGATGAGGTGTCTTCTAAAGTGCAAATATGGTTGGTCAGCTCTTAGGTTGTGTGGCAGAGAATTCCAGAGCGTGGCAGCTTTCACCGGGAAACTGTTCCCACCAATGGTGGAGAGTTTGAATCTGGGAATTATCAGACGGTTGGAATTGGTAGTTCTTGTTTGTCGGATGGAGGACTTTCTCTTTACCTTGTCCATCAGATAACTGGGGGCGGCATTGTTGAGGGCTTTATGGGTTAGGGAGGCCAACTTTAGTTTAATTTTGTTGTCTGTGGAGAGCCATTTCTGTTGGCGTCTGGTGGTTGAGATATGATCTCTCTTATTAATGCCGAGGGCAGCTCTCAAGGCATTGTTTTGTAAGATTTGTAGCCTGTGGATAATGGCTTTGTTAGCACCGCTATAGAGGGCATTACAATAATCAAGCCTAGATAGTATGAGTGCTCTTGCCAGGATCAGGCAGCTGTCATTTGATAGGAATGGTCTGCCTGCTCTTATTAATTTGCACGTGTACGCAGTGGTAGATGCTAGTGGGTTGACCTGTTTAGTGAATGACATAGTGGCATCCAGATAAAAGCCAAGGGTTTTTACTTCCCTGGATACTCTGATGAGATTGCCATCTATGTTGAATTCGGCATATTCAAGGCCTACTTTCTTGATATTAGCAGGGGTACCTAAGATGATGAGCTCTGTCTTGTCATCATTCAGGCATAGACCATGAGATGCCATCCATGCCTGAATGATGAGATATACCCTATTCACCAACTCTCTGTCCTTACTGTGATCCCCTGAAAGTGGGAGGAGAATCTGAGTGTCATCAGCATAGTTAGTGTAGGTGACATCCAGATGGTCCAGATCGTCGAACAGGGGTTTGGTGAAGATGTTATATAGTGTGGGGGAGACGCATGAGCCCTGCGGGACTCCGCAAGTGATAGGAGAGGGGTCTGCTGCTGCTGAAGGGGAGAAGACTCTCATAGTTCTCTCACTCAGAAAGGATTCAATCCATTTGATAGCTTCTGGGGAGAAATGAGCAGCTGAGTCAAGGTGTCTGCAGAGGACCTTGTGGTCGACGAGGTCGAAAGCCGCGGAGAGGTCGAGTAAGAGGAGGAGTGCTGTCTTGCCCTTGTCCCTCAGATCATCAATTTGGGTTTTCAGATCGATGAGGGCTGTTTCCGTGCCGTGTAATGGGCGGAAACCTGATTGTCTAGCGCCTAGTAGCTTGTGTAGTTGTAGGTATTTTTTAATCTGGACATAGGCAACTTTGTCCAAGATTTTCAGTAGGAAGGGTACCGTGGTGATGGGTCGGTAGTTGGTGGGGATGAGGGGATCAAGCGTCTGTTTTTTGAGGAGGGGGAGCATCCAAGATTGTTTTAGGTTGGAGGGGATACTGCCTGAGGAGAAAGAAGCATTTATAAGTTTAGAGACAAAGGGCGACAGGTCTCTGGCTGCGTCCTTTATTATGTGTGCAGGGCAGATATCGCCTTTACAGTTTGATGGTTTAAGAGAGAGGATGATTTTCTCGACCTCAAGGGTGGTGGTTTTAGAGAAGGTGAATGAGTTAGTGTGTGTACTTGGTGAGGCTTTGGGCGGAGATGTGGGAGGGTTAGTGAGGTTTAGGGAGTCTTTTTTTAGTTGAATTTTATTTTGTAGGGTGTTTATTTTATTTGCTAGTGCTTGTTGGATGTCTGTGCACCAGGTCTGGTTCTTAGTGCAGGTGTCGGGTGTGGCAAAGGGTGACTCAAGTTCCTTCAGTATGGAAAAGAGCTCCTTCATACTTGAGTTGGAGTTGGCAATGCGGGTGTTATAGGAATTCCGTTTAGCTAAGCAGATTTCAGCTTAGTAATGACGAGAAATCGTGTCAAGGATGGCTTTCTTTTCACTGGAGGGGCATAATTTCCAATCAGCTTCACATTTTCGCTTTTTTAGGCGGAGGGCTTTGAGTTCGGATGTGTACCATTTGTTTAAATGGGTTTTTGGCTTGCTGGTGCGAAGTTTGAGTGGGGCAATTTTGTCCAAGGTAGTTAACATGATTTTATTATATTAGTGAACTAGTGTGTTGGGATCTAGATTGTCTGGCAATGCGTTTAGGGTTGGAAGGATAGCTGGGATGATTTTTTCTATTGAGATATTTTTCTTGTTTCTTGTGAGGCAGGGTGGTGCCAGTGACACGGTTGTGGTAGGTGATCTAGAGGTCAGTAGGTTAAATGAGACCAGCGAATGGTCGGTCCAGGGTAGTGGTGTGGTGGCAGAGATGACCGCTGAGCAATTAGCATCAGCAACCCAGTCTAGGGTTCTACCCTTCAGGTGGGTGGGTAGGTTGACTTTTTGTGAGAGTCCGAGTGATGAGATCGTATTGGCTATGGTGGAGGCATGTATGTCTGCTGGGTCGTTGAACCCTAAATTAAGGTCCCCTAGTAGCAGTAGTTGTGAAGTGGTTTTCGCATTGTTAGAAATTAGGTTGTGTAGATCTTCCTCGAAGGTTCCGAGTGGACCTGGTGGTCTGTAGATCAGGTGCATAGTGAGGGATTGGGTATTATTTATGGGGAGTTTGGCAGTGAGGGATTCACACGATTGCAGAGTTTGACTTAGTGTTTCCTTGGTGTAGCCCCAGTCCAGCATATCGAAGGCTTTATGTGCATCGAGTGACATGATTACCAGTTCCGACCCCATTCTATTAGCCGACTCGATTGTATTGATTGTTCACCTGATGTTGTTGTGTGCGCTGCGGCCCGGGATTAAACCAGTTTGGTCCGGGTGAATTAAGCTTGGGAGGGTCGGTGCTAGTCTGTTCACCAGGATCTTTGCAAACAGCTTGGCATCGTTGTTTAGCAGGGTGATAGGTCTGTATGAGGTGCATTGGGTCCGGTCTTTCTCTGGCTTTGGAATGAGGACCGTCACTGATTCTTCCATTGACAGGGTTGTGGAGCCCGTTTCGAGGAAAGAGTTAAATAGAGTTGCTAGCTGAGGGGACAAGATGTTGGTGTATTTCTTGTAAAACTGGGCAGTGAAGCCGTCCGGACCCAGAGCCCTGTTTTTCAGGGTGCAGATCGTATCACCTACTTCCTCCGCTGTGATTGGGCGTTCCAGTGTTTCTAGTTGGAGATGTGGCGGTGCTCCTTGGGTGGGTGCCAGGAAGCTCAGCTGCGCCAGTTTGGATGTTGGGGGTCCAGACATGGTTTCTCTGTGATGTTGTGCCATGAGTTCGAGGATTTCTGACTTTGTATAGCGTAGGTTGCCGTTCGGATCTGCCAGGCATTGAATGTTATTCCGTGAGTGTACTTTTTTCAGCTTGTGCACCAGGAGGCGCTTCGCTTTGTTGCTGTTTAGGTAATAGAATTGTTTTGTGTAGAACAGGGCCTTGGCTGAGCGGTCCGCCAGGTGCATTTCTAATTCAGATTTCGCTCTCTTGAGTTCCCGGCTGGTAGCTTTAGCCTGGTGCTTTTTGAAGGTATCCTTCAGTTCCTTGACCCTTTTCTCCAGATTGTCTTGCTGTAGTTGGTTGAGTGTCTTGAGTCACGATATGCAGTTGATCGCTACCCCGCGGATCACTGGTTTCATGGCGTCCCAGATGATTGCCTTTGAGGTGTCATCGGTCGAGTTCTCAGAAAAGTAGTTTGTAAGTGCCTCGGCTATTTCCGTTCTACAAGCGACGTCTGCCAGGGTTTGGTCTTGTAGCTTCCAGGTCCATCTCGGCGCTTCTGGCATTCCCAGAGTCCGCAGGCGCATAAGGATTGGAGCATGATCTGAGATGGCTCTCAGGCCAATCTGGATGTCTTCTATGCAGGGGAAGAGCTCGCTGGAGGTCAGTAGTAGGTCAATTCGTGAGTGGACTCTGTGGACATGCGTGAAGAATGAGTAGTCCCTTTCCTTCTTGTTGAACAGTCTCCAGGCATCTACGGTTCCGGTTTCCCGCAAGAACTCCGCCATGGCCAGTGCTTTGGTGTAGTCCTCCCTAGTTGGAGATAGGGTTTTGTCCAGATCAGGGTCTGGTGTTAGATTAAAGTCCCCGCCGATTACAAGTTGACCCTTGGAGAATGCCGCCACCACTGGAAGCAGGCTGCGGAGAAAGCGGTCTTGGCTTTTCGGACAGTAAAGCACCGCGAGGGTGATGGGGAGGTCGATGAGGAAGCCTTTCAGTAGTAGGTAACGGCCTTCTGGATCCCTTTTGATTGTGATCTGAGTCAATGGCAGGTCGCTGCTGAGGAGAATGGCCACCCCTCTCTTTTTTTGGCCGGAGGAGGCGAAGTAGCATTTTGGGTAGCGGAGGAAGGATATCCGATTTTCATCGGCAGCTAGTAGGTGTGTTTCCTGTAGGCAGACGATGTCGGCTGATGATTGGGAGAGTTTTCATTCCACCGATTTCCTCTTGCCCGGGGCGTTTAGGCCTTGCACGTTCCAGGTCAACATGGTGATTTCCCTACCTGGCGTAGCCATCTGAGTCAAGTACAGTTGCTAATAGGGGCAGCCCCCCTGTTGATGTTTGTGTCTCGTAGCTTAGTTTAGGTTTCTGGGGTTCCCGATCCCTTCGAAGAAGTCTCCCATCTCCATGACTTCATTCTCCCACTTTGAACAAAAACTTGGTCTTACGGTCCAGCCTTCGACCAACGGGGCCTCTGGCCGGGCCAACGCGACCAACTAGGTAGGAGGCGATCACGCCTCTTGCGTTTCCAGTGTAGCAAGAGGTTTGCCCCATAGTGTAGGGTTTGAGTTCCATTGGGTTAGAGTTCCTGTTTCTGTAGTTCTCCGGGGTTGTTCTTGTGGGGTCCTAGAGTTGTCCGGTGGCTCATCTTTACCGATTGTTTGTCTTCTTGTTCCTGGGGGCAGGCCCGCATACTCTACAGCGGCTCTCGACTCGGGACCATGAGTTCAGGGGTTCCCGCCTGGCGTCTCCGGGGTCGGGCGCTGCTCTGCCAGATTCCTCGACCCCGGCCTCGGGGTTCATGAAGTTTTCTGCTTCTCTAGGGGAGGAGATCAGCTGTGGTCTACCCTCCCAGGTGAAGGCCAGGGCCGTGGGGAAGCTCCACCGGTATGTTATTTTCTTCTCGCGGAGCCATTCTGCCATTAGCTTAAGGGCTTTCCGTTTTGCAAAAGTTGTTGTCGCCAGATCCTGGTACAGAGATATTGCAGCGTCTCTGAAGTGTATTCGGGCTGAGCTTCTGGCCTCCCGCATAATCTTCTCTTTGACTTGGAAGAAGTGCACTCGGGCCAGGACGTCTGGGGGAGAGGAGGAATTTTGTCTCGCCCGGGTTCTATGCACCCTGTCGAGCTCCAAGGGGGCCTCGTGTGGCAAGGTTATGATGAAGCGGAACAGGTCTTTTACATATTGGTTCAGATCGCCGTCGGAGACCGAGGTAGGGATCCCCCTCAGGCGAATGTTGTTGTGTCTCGATCTATTTTCTGCATCCTCCTGTTTGGCTTTGAGGGCATCACATCTGGCCTCCAGAGCTGTGATCCTGTCCGTGCCTGCCCCAATTTCAAAGTTTTGCTCGTAGATAGTGGTTTCTATCTCTTCAGTTCTAGCCTCCATTTCCCCCACTCTCTTGTCCAGGGATGTGATTTTGCTTTTCACTTCGTCCGTCCCCCTTTGGTATTCCTTGGTGGTTGCTGTGAGGAGGTCTTGCAGGTCAGCTTTAGTAACTGCGCCATCGGTTCCGGGCCCGCTTCTGGGAGGGAGCCTACTGATGCGGCTTCGTTGGGCTCCCCTTTTTTGGATTTCTCTGCCATTGGCGTAGTTAGCAAGGCTGCAATGTCTGTTTGCTTTGTTGGGTTGGGTTCCTAGACATAATGACACACGGCGGCGGCCCTGGTTCAGTGGAGCCCCCAGTGGGCCCGCGTTTGCATTTCAGGCTATTCTGGACCACTTTATGAGCTGACGGCTGTAGGGTGGATTGGCAGGTGGCCACACGAGGGCAGGGCGAGCTCCCAAGGGGTTCTTGTTTACTGGCGTGCTTTTGGGCCACTGGCTTCCCGGTCTCACCTCTAGAGGTGGGTTGGTGCGGTTACCGGGGGATATTGCCTCTTAATGTTCTGGTCAAGCCACCTCACATGTGGCAGGGGCACTTTGCTTGGGAGCCTCGCCTGGCCCGCTCCCAGTCCTGTTGTGTTCTCTACTTTCCTGAGGTTGGTGTGAGATCCCACAGTTAAGACAGGCAGTACCGATTGTTCTTGCTAGGGCCACCCCCAAGTCTATATAGCTGGCAATTGATCCCCTGTTCGGGTAGCATTCCGAAAGTTTGGTTGGTTTTCTCTCCCCAGCGTGGCAGGTGCCGCCTTACCTTCTGCCCAAGTGCAGGCTGGGTCGTTGCGGGAGTTTATGCGGGGTGAGTTGCTGCCCGAGACGCAGCATCCGCAGCCCACGACCTGATCCGGGTGCATAGGGTGAAGGGGATGCCCGCTTACACAGGGGTAGAGGGTTTTTTGCTCCAGCTGGCTCAGGGGGCCGAGGGGTGGGGAAGGAGGGCTCTGGGCCTGTCGGGCAGATCTAAGCAGCCGGATCAGCCACTGCAGCCCCGCTGCTCCTGGGTCCCTGCAGGGCTCCGGCAAGTGTTCTCAGCCTCGGGTTCAGGGAAGACTGCTCCTGGTGCAGCGGGGCCTCCTGCTGGATTTTGTGCTGTGGGGGTGGGAGAGAGGCACCCGATTCGGTGCTCCCCAGCGGCTCTGCGGCAGCAAGGTTGGTCCCCCCAGGTAGGAGCAGATGAATGGGGGAGAGCGGGCTGTCCTGGATCACACCCCTTCGCCTCCAGGTGGTGGGGAGAGGAGGCTCCGCTCGATGGGAGGGCAGCGCTAGGGATGGAAGGCGTCGAGCCCCTCCGCAGAGCGCCGTGACAGAGACCGGCCCGCTCCGCTTGGTGGTTGGGCGGGCACTCAAAGCCTCAGCGGGATGGAAGTCTGCGTGGGAGGGTGCCGGGTCCAGTTGCTGCAGCCGGCCCGCTGCGTTGAGCCTCGGGTTGCAGGTCAGGTCTCGGGTTACAGGGGGCAGCCCCTGGGGCCTTGCAGGTCTTCTGAGACAGAGGGAGCTAGTCCTCGTTGGCCCGGGGGGACAGGGCTTGCGATTATACGGCCACCATTTTGTGGACGCGGCCCGGCAACTGCTTCCCGCTTCTCCGCGGGCTCCTTCGAACTTCGGGATCCCCTCGGATCTAGAGCTCAAGACTCTGTCATTTTGCTCCTCAGCACCTCCGCATTCGAGTGCGCTGTCCCCCTACTAGTGGAACACGCTATCACTGGGGCATTCTTGCTGGATGCGTGGCCATGGCCGGGAGCTCTCACAGAGCCAGTTCGTCCGCCATGGCTCCAAGCCACGCCCCCCATGAATGGGTGTTTTATGGTGTGGGCGAGTTGGGGTGAAGTGCCGCTACCTCCGTATGTTACGTTTGTGCATATTGTTAGCTGCCCACATGGGCGTTTTGTTAATGGTTGCAATTTGTTGCTGCATAGCTCCATGGCGGTGCACAGGTTAGGTAGGAGTGCTGGTGGCAGTGCTGTGTATGTGGATTGTCGTAGTTGCTGACATGGTGACATGTATGGTGGCATTAAGTTGCTGTTATGTTATGTTAATTTGCATTTATATAGTGCCTTATGTACCATTGGTATGGTCTCAAGGCGCTGGTAGGTTGAACGCCCTCGGCAACCGAAGTTCAAGTCAGTAGAGAGAATAGAGAGAGTCAAAGGTGCGTGTGAGCACCGGATATGTGTGCAGCTGGTGTGGCATTCGTGTGATAGCTGCTTCTTAGCGGTAGGTGTGGTGGTTGAGAGATCAAGAGTATGTGTTCGCTCTGGCAGGTTTTATCCCGACCGATTCTGGCTGCGTTTGGCCTGAGGAGAACGCCTAGGCTGGAGGGTGTGTAACCAGCAGTGTTTAGTTAGAGTGATGGGGAGTATGAGGCAGATGATGGTATGAGAACAGCTATACCGAATGGTGTCATAGTATCGCTGTGTTCTAGTTGAGTGGTGGTGTAAGAAGAGAATAAGCGTGGAGATGTGATATGGTGGTTTACCTTAAGTGTTTGAGATCGGGCCCACTCCAATAGTTCCATGTACTCATCCGTTCCATGTACTCCGACTGTTCCATGCATTGTGACCGTTTCAAGTTCTCAGAACCATTCTTTTCCATACTCTTTCAAACGTACCATGCACTCAGACCGTTCCATGTAAGTCGTGCATTTCTATGCACTCAAGTCCATTCCATGCACTCCAATCCGTTCCATTCATTCCAGTCCATTCCATGCACTCCAATCGGTTCCATTCACTCCAATTGGTTCCATGCACACCAATCCGTTTCATGCACACCAATCCGTTTCATGCACTCCAGTCCGTTCCAAGCACACCAATCCGTTCCATGCACACTAATCCGTTCCAAGCACCCTACATCAGCTCCACTCTATTATCCACTCACACAACCTACATCTGCACCACAACCTACATCCGCACCACGCTCTAAACTGTTTCATGCTCTCATCCGCTCCATGCCCTTATTAATTTTGCGCTCTCATCGCTCTACGCACTCATCCTTTCTACGCACTCATCCTTTCTGCGCACTCATCCGCTCTACACACTCATTCGCTCCATGCATTCATCCACTCCACGCATTCATCCGCTCCACGCATTCATCAGCTCCACGCACTCATCCGCTCCACGCACTCATCCGCTCCACGCACTCGCCTCTTCTCCGCACTCACCCGCTCTATGCACTCGCCCGCTCTACGCACTCGCTCGCTCTATGCATTCCTCCGCTCTACGCACTCATCCGCTCTACGCACTCATCCGCTTTACGCACCCATCTGCTCTGTGCATTCATCTAATTTGTCCGCTCTACGCACTCATCCGCTCTACGCACTCATCCGCTCTATGAATTCATCTGCTCTACGCACTCATCTGCTCTGCGCACTCATCCGCTCAATGCACTCATCCGCTCTACGCGCTTCATCCACTCCACCGACTTCGTCCACTCCACTCCTTCGTTCATTCATCTTGCATTATCGGTTCAGCCCATGTCACTTGTCGTACGCACTCGATACTTTCCTTGCTCTCCATCAGTCCCATGCACTATACCCGTCTTATGTAGTCAAATTGTCTATTCTGTACTTTCCATTTATACCATGCACTTAAACATTCCATGCCATCTGTCTGTGTACTCATCAGTCTCGTACATTAATCTTTCCATCCTCTTCACTTTATTCATTTGATCCATTTTATTCCTTTTCGTCCATTGCAATCATTACATCCATTTCATTCATTTCAAGCGCATTACTGTATTCACACAATTTATTCTTTTTTCCACTTCACTGCTTTGATCTAGTTTACTCATTTTATTCTGTTTGTCTTTTAGTTTACATTGGAGGTTAGTTGTCGATTTCTCGCTTGGATATTGATGTTGTATTGTTATTTGTCTTATTGTTATTTAAGATCTAGTAGTTTGGGTTAGTTGAATTGTTGTTATCCACTTTATTCCCCAAAGACCCCCAGGCTACCCTCATTAACAATACTCTGCTAGAATTAGGCTTCACCCAAAGTGATCCAAAGTGATCCACCCCTACCCACAACAAAGGGAGAACCCTGGATTGGGTAGCTGACCATAACTGCGTGGCCACCATCTCTGCCAACACCCTCCAAGCATGGTCCGACCACCATCTACTCACCTTCAACCTGGAAGCCGCTATCCCCATTACTAACAACCCTATAGCTACAGCTATCCCCACGAGAAGCAAGAAAAATATCACAGCTGAAAAACTCATTCCCCTTATCCTCCCAACTTTGAACCAACTCACAGCCTCCTCCAACCCCCATTACCTCGTAGAAAGCTACAATAATAGTATGCGCTCAGCCCTAGACTCCATTGCACCCCTAAAACTGAGAAAATGTAAGCCGAAAAAACATTTGAACACATGGTTCTCTCCCTACCTAAAAGCCCTCAGACTAGAGAAGCGCATAAAGGAACAAATCTGGAGACAATCTCCCACAGACTTCAACAAGCAGACTCTCAATAAAATAGTCTCTACCTACAAAAAGAAAATCATCACTGCCAAACAGGAATCATACAACCAAAGAATAGCACAAGCCAAATCCAGTAGTAAGGAACTATTTACCATCATCAAAGAGCTGGAAACACCTGTCCTAGTCCCAGATACATATGTGAAAGATAAACAATGGTGCACCAGTGTCCGAAATGCCCTATCCAATAAAGTAGCAGGCCTTCAAATCAAAATCTCCAACAAGAAAGAATCCCTAACTAACGCTATCAACTGCACCAACACTCCCACACGCCCCATACCGATACCTAACCCACTCTCCCGTTTCACACGTTAGAAGTGGAAAAAATCATCCTGAGCCTTAAACCATCCAATTTCCAGGGCGACCCTTGCCTCGTGCAAATCATCAAAGATGCAGCAAGAGATCTCTCCCCATTCATCAACCAATGCCTCCTTTTCATCAGGTACCATTCCCAACAACCTTAAAGAATCCTGGGTCCTCCCTCTACTGAAAAATCCTACCCTTGACCCACCTATACCCACTAACTACAGGCCTATTATCACCGTCCCCTTCCTGCTCAAAATATTAGATAAGACAGCCTACCAACAAATACAAAAATACCTTGAGCAAACCACCTCCTGGGAATCAGGCAATCAAGCTTCAGACCGCAACATGGGACAGAGACAGCTCTCATTGACCTTAAGGCCCAAATCGACACTTTGAGAGACAATGGGAAAGCGGCTTTGCTGCTCCTTCTAGACCTCTGCACAGCATTCGATCTGGTTGATCACAAAATTCTTTGTGATCACCTAGATTCAGCGGCCCACTTCTCCCAAGAAGCTATCGGCTGGATTGAGTCATTCTTGAGCAACAGATCTATGCGCGTCTTCTCCACCTCAGCTTCCGCCGACCCCATCCCTATCACATGTGGGGTCCCTCAGGGTTCATGCGTCTCCCCTACACTGTACAACATGTTCCCAAAGCCTCTGTTTGATGATCTTGACGGTCTGGGTATCACCTACACTAATTACGCTGATGATACCCAGATCCTCAACCCGTTGATGTGGGATTACAACAAGGATTTGGCCTTGGTGAATAGGGTGTACCTCATCATCCAGGCATGGATGGCCACCCATAGTCTATGCCTCAATGATGACAAGACTGAACTCATCATCCTCGGTTCCAGCCCCACACTAAACAAACTGGACAGCAACTACTCGAGCTTCATCATCGACGGCAACCCCATCAAGGTAGCGAAGGTAGTGACAACATTAGGAATCTACCTAGACTTGCCCTTTCCTTCCATAAACAGATTAGCTCCATGGCCTCTTCCACAGCCTACACATGCAAGCTTATAAGAGCAGCCAAACCTTTCATATCTACCCAGAACTGCATTACTCTAGCCAGAGCTCTTGTTTTATCAAAGCTTGACTACTGTAACGCCCTGTATGTTGGTGCCAACAAACAGATTACTAATAAAATTCAGACGCTACAAAATAATGCTCTCAGAGCAGCGCTTAGCATTCCCAAGAAAGCACACATCTCCAACATCAGGAGATCCCATAACTGGCTCACCACTACTGACAAAATCTGGCTCAAAGTAGCTTCCTTAACACATAAATGCCTCAACAATGCTGCCTCCCACTACTTAGTCGACAGAATAAAAATATACTCCCCCAACAGGCCCACCAGAACCTCCAATGCCAACCTGCTTAGAGTTCCCAGGTTCAATCGATCTAAAATGGGCGGTAACAGCTTCCAGGTGAAAGCAGCCCAACAATGGAACTCCCTACCTCTCACTCTAAGGACACCCCAAACCTACCCCCTCTTTAGACGTAACTACATTCAGTGGTTAAAGAACAACGACCAATAACTGACTTGCCTTGGCATGTTATGCTTCTATGTAAATATGTATATTTTTAAGCTGTATATCACTGTTTCCATCGCAACTGTATCAACCCATGCATTCACTGTAAATCACTGTACAGCACTGTAACCAAGTTGAGAATAACCTTTCTGCTCCTGCGCCCTCATACCCTCGGGTCTGGCGTGCAATATAAATAAATAAACTAAACTAAACTAAACGTCCACATTGTTCCTCTTATCCATTACATTTATTAGTCCATTTCCATAATTTCATCCACTTTACTGCTCTCGTACAACGCATTCTTTTTTTTTTCTACTTCGCTGGTTTGATCCTTTTTACTCGTTCTATTTTGTTTGTCCTTTTTAGCTAACCAATAGAGGTTAATTGGTTTTTGATTTGTCGCTTGGATCATGATGCTGCATTGCTATTTATGATCTAGTATTTGGTAAAGTCATTTAGATGCTGTTATCCAGTTTGTGTTAGTTTGAGTTTGTGTTCAGTTTAGGGGAAGAGCCAAGTTTTCAGTAATTTGCGGAAAGACATGAGGTCTTCAGTGAGTCGGATGTGGGGTGGGAGTGCGTTCCACAGCGTGGGGGCCAAGGCTGAGAATGATGATCCGCCTAACCTGACTGAGTTTGTTTTAGGTATGACTAGGAGGCCGGCTGAGCTTGATGTTAGAGTACGTGGACGGTGATAGGGTTTTAGTTTGTCTTGCAGATATTGAGGTGTGGTTTTATGCAGTGCTCGGTGAGAAATGCATAAGGTTTTGAGGGTCACCCTTCAGGCAACCGGAAGCCAGTGCAGAGTTTTGAGGGCTGGGGAGATGTGGTCTCTCGGACCGAGCGCTAGTAGCAATTTGGCTGCGACTTTTTGGGCTCTTTGTAGTTTAGTCAGTTGGTATGTGTGGACTCCGAGGTAGAGGGGGTTAGCATAGTCTAGTCTTGATATAACAATTGATTGGACTGCGGAGAGTCTGTTGGGAAAGGAGAGGTATAGAAAGATGCGCCTAAGAGTTTTAAGGTGGTAGTGGCAGGACTTTGAGACGTTGTTGACTTGGCACGAGAGTGTTAGGTCAGAGTCTAGGGTGCATCCAAGGTTTTTTACTGAATTAGAGGGAGTCGGTGAGTTGCCCATGGCAGATGGCCAGGGTAGTGGGTGTGGAAGAAGTTACGAGTTGCCACATACCATGATTTCGGTTTTGGAGGGGTTTAGCAAGAGGTGGTTTGTGGTCATCCAGAGCTCTATGTCGAGGAGGCAGGAAGCGAGGTCAGGTTGGCAGTTGGGTTTTGAGTTCAGGAGTTTTAGAATTAGTTGAGTGTCATTAGCGTAGTTGTAACACAGGATGTTGTGTGAACAAATTATTCGTGGGAGGGTGGCCATGTAGAGATTGAACATGAGGACTGATAATCAAGCTCCTTGTGGAACTCCTGTGTTGACTGGTCGGGCTTGGGAGGAATAGTTGGAGAGTAGGCTTATTTGGTTCCTATCTTTGAGGAACAATGCTATCCATTTGAGAGCGGTTCCACGAATTCCTAGGGATTGCAGGCGGTCAAGGAGGATTGAGTGATTGATTGTGTCGAAGGCGGCGGATAGGTCAAGAAGGATTAAAGCTGCGCAACACGCTGAGTCTGCCGTGTTTTTAAGGTCATCCAGATTGAGGTTAGGGTGGTTTCAGTTCTGTGATCGGCTCTGAAACCTGATTGTACGGGGTCTAGGAGATTGTTGGCTTCGACAAAGGCATTTAGTTGGGAGTAAGCGGTTCGGTCGATGGGTTTAGCAAGGAACCTGGTGTTTGAGATGGGGCGGTAGTTTTTGGGCTCGAGAGGGTCGAGGGAGGTTTTTTTATTAGAGGTTTGACATGAACCGTTTTGAATGCATAGGGAGTGTGCATAATGTTAGGTGCCCACATGGTCGCTTGCTTGGATGTATAGTGTTGTGGTGGGTGTGGAAAGGGCTGCACTGTTGTGTGTATGGCTAAAGGTCTGCTGCGTGTGTCTTAGGATCTTTGTGAATGTTGCAATAGTGGGGTTTTTAGCAGAGGTTTCTGGTGGAGGGGCTTTGCAATCAAACGGAATGTGTATTGAGAGTGTTTAACTGTAAATATGGAGTGGTGTATAGAAATGACAGTGTGCAATGCAGAGGTTTTGTATGTGATTGTTGTATGCGTGTTTGAATATTTCACAGCATCCGAGTGCTGCAAAATGTGACTGTGCAAAGGGAAGAAGTATAGTGTGAGCTTTACTGGGCCGTGGCCCTCACTGTAGATGGGAAAGCGCATGTGCACGTCCTGTGATTATAAGCAAGGTGGAAAGGGAAATGGAATTGTGGGAAATAGGCAATTAGGAGTTTAGGGCGTGGTTCACAGGAAGGGGCAGTACCATTTCGTACCAATACTGTGTCGTGAGGATGGTCGAGATGGAGAGACGCACAGTGCTTATCGTCGGTGATACCTTTGTGCACCATCTGCACAGGTGTTGTGTGCAAATAGGCGTTGCTGGCAATTTCAGGTTGGAAGGAGTGGCCTGTCAGGGTGACTGCAGTTTCGGCAGGATGGTTCGCCAGATATGTGGCGTCCGTCATGAACGTTGTCGTGGTGCACTATGGAAGTCTACATTTGGGTTACTCGTCATGTGGACGATTAATCAGTCATCTGAAGAGGTTGCTGACCTCAGTGATGCATATTTTTCCTACTGCCAAGATTGGTTTCTCATACATAACACCAAGAGGAGTATGGGTCCATGGCGGTGTAATTTGTCCCCAGCCAGAGGTCGGAAGGTGTTCTATAAACAGAATTATGCGTGACTTTATGCAGACTGCTGGCATGTTCTCCACTCACTATGCGATCATGAGGTTGCAAAATATGCAGTGGTTCCGCAGAAATTGCATTTATTTGAGCGCCATTGGCAATGCCGTTTTCGTTTACACTGTACAAGAAGCATTGACCAGAATGTGGTAAAAATGTGCGTAGAGGCAAACAGAAATGTATACAAAGAGAAAATACAAAAAAAGTTGCATGCACGCACTTCAAAACAAAAAAAAATAAAAAACCTTCATACATCTACGATGGAAGACCGAATTCCCTACCCAGTTTGATATTGTTTATCCCGCAACCACCCCCCACCTCACTATCACGAAAAGGTAGTGGATTACACTGTACATTCAGGATTACACTTGCCACACCCTGGGTGGCTATGTGGATGTGTGCAGATGGAGAAATCGTGCATACTTGAATTGAACTTTGTAGTGGACGTGCTTTGGTGTGGCACGACATTTGTACTGTGAATGTGTAACGGTACGTTTAAAGTGTTGTACAGGGGTGACAGTGTTGGATAATGGTGGCTTTGATGCGATTGGTGGATGTGTGTGTACCTATGTACGCATAACCCAATAAAGTAGAGCTGCAGAGAAGGGAAGAAGGACTCCTCCAGCATTACAGGGGTGCGGCCTGGGCACTACTTTGGGAGGTGCACATGCAAAATCTGCCCTTTACACCACCTTGCCCAATTGACATGGCAGTGTGGGGTTTAGCCAATCAGAAAGTGTGGGTGTGGTTAACAGGAAGGCGAGGTGAAACTGTTGTACATTATACTCTGCGTACTGAGGGTGGCTGACATGGCAAAATGCATTGTGTTGACTGTAGGTGATCCCTTTGTCATAGATCTGCACAACTATGTCCTGCAAAGACACTTTGACAGCAATTTTGGTTTGGAAGGAGTGGAAGCATTGTGGAACGCTGTGTATGAGTGCAGTTTTGCCGATATGCATGCACTTTGCAAAGATCTTGCCAGTTTTCCAGCAGTAGATGTGATCGTCATCCACTACAGCGGCATACATATGGGTTTCCTACCTTGCTTAGATTTTTTCCGTAGACTGAGGAGATTGCTGAATGTCGTGAGGATGCTTTTTCCCATCGCCAAGGTGCTTTTCTCATCTGTAATACCATGAAGAGTATAGCCCACTGTTCATGTATGTTGTTCCGAGCCAGGCGTAGGAAGGTGTCTCATCAACAGAAGCATGTATACTTTTTTGTCCGCTCGTGGAATGTTCTTCTGCAACAATGGCCTCATTAGTGTGGAAATGCAGAGTTTTTCCAAGAAAATAGCATTTTCTTGTCACCCATTGGCAATGCAGTTTTGTTTGTTTGTCTACAGGATGCGGTGAAGAGTTTACTGTACTAATGTGAGCACAAGAAAACACAAAAGCTAATAAAAATCGAAAAAAGGTGCTTCTGGGGCAGCATTAAAAAAAACATGCTCTTTTAAGAGTCGCTCCTTAACACAAACTCCTCCTATCCTGGTTGCAAGTCATACCCCCACACCCGCACGCAGCACGAAAGCCACATCCGGGAATTTTGCGGGTGGCGGCCACGGAAATGGAACTGTGGGGTTTGTCCAATCAGATGCTTAGGGTGTGCAGCAATAGGAAGAGGGACTCCTGCTTCACTCGGGCCCGGCCCTCAACGTACTTCGGGACCTGCACGTGCCACATTCGCTGCTTCTCACCATGCTGGCCTATGGAAATGGGACTGTAGCGATTGTCCTATCAGGTGGTGTTCGGGGTGCGTGTCACAGGACAGTGCGCCAATAGGAAGAAGGACTCCTCCTGCTTTATTGGGGTGCGGTCTTTGCAGTACTTGGAGAAAGGCACGTGCCACATTGTGCCCTTCACAGCATGCTGACCAATGGAAATGGGACTATGGCCTTTGGCCAATCAGGTGCTCTGGGTGTATGTCACAGGAAAGAGCATCAATAGGGAGAAGGAGTCCTCCTGCTTCACCAGGGTGCGGCCCTCGCAGTCATTGGGGAAAGGCACGTGGCACATTTTGCGCTTCTCACCATTGGTGCCAATGGGAATGGGACTATGGCTTTTGGCCAATCAGGTGCCCTCGGTGTGCATCACAGGAAAGGGCGGCATTCACTTTCCCCATTATTTTGTGTACTGCGGCTGGCAAACATGGCAAGACGCACAATTCTGTGCGTGTATGCCCTCCAAGAAGACATTACTTTTTGGTAGATATGTTTAACGGTGAGGAAGTTGCAAGGCATGGGAATGGTCGAGAGTGCATCCACCAATATTTTGTTAATGGGGGATCGGTCTCAAGTGTGGAAAATGTGAAACACCTATCTTTCAATAGGAGACTGGTTACCCCTCCCTTACTCTTCAGGCACAACAATGGGCCCACACCATTTTCCTTTTAACACTGCTTATCACTTTTTGTGCAAACAGCTAGAGAGCATTATCTTAAATTAGTGTTTTGTTTCATTTTCAGAAATGTTTACAACATACAAAATTATAAAACCGCTACAGTCAGCCAAACAACAAACTCATTCAAAGAGTTTTGAAAAAAAGGATTGCTTCATCAACAAATAGAATGTGACTGTGGATTAGTATACAGTGATTACACACAATTCTAGTAAGCACACATTAATACAATGACTAATTAATTGGCAATCTCTGCTGCAGTCTTAATCTACAGACGGTTTTTCAACTCTGAAACAGTTTTTAGTTTTGCGAGTCAAGACTGATTTGCTACTTCGCTTCAGACGGGGATCGATCAGAGTCTCTCAAGTTGGCACCCGCGTGGTGCCAGTGCCCTCTGCAGCTGGTCTCCCCTACTCGAGCTGGGGGTAGATCTCTGTCTTTGGCTGGAGCCACCCTCTGCAACAGCCTCCCTGACACTATGAAACTTGAGGAGAACCAGCTCCAGTTCCAGAAGCACCTCAAGACCATTCCTCTTTGCTTCTGCCTTCACCCCCCTCTCCCCTGCTGATCTGTTCTCTCTCGGCACAGTGCACCTTGCCACCCTCTGTCTTCCGGGCCCAGGTACCTGCTCACCCTGCCACCCTCCCTCAATGCCTCCGGGACAACCCCTTGCACTGGGGTCTGTATCTGTACTCATACAGTCCCCCCCGTTTTCTTCCTGCACTTATCAGACCTACCCTGTCTACTGCCTTAAACCCAACACTTGCTGGCTGCACTACCACAGTTTGTTGCCTTTATTATTTATTTATTCATTATTATTTATCTGTCTCTCCTTTGCTCCAAACTTTCCACTTCTCCTCCCTTCCATGCACTTTTCCCTTCTCCCTCTCCCATGCACTTGCGCGTTCTCAATGTCACTGGTCCTGGTAAGATTGTTGTTTTGTTCTCCCGTTTCCCCTCCCTTGCCTTGTCACACTCAGAAACACTTGTGTACGAGCGAGATAGAAATAAAATATCAATATCAATATCTCAAAACCTTCCATATTTGTGCTCGGCAGTTATTAAGCAGAGCGCCATCGTGGGCAGTGCTGCATGACGTCACTCCCCCATACCCTACCCATTTCCATATTTTGATAGCCTGCTCTAACAATAGGGAAACAAACAACCTTTTTATTTCCCCTACTGCTAAAGTGATTCCTGCTATATGCTTTCCAAGGGCATAAATCCATTGGCCAGCTCCCGCAGTGGAGGAGGACAAGGTATGCATTAAGTTGTCCTGATCCAGGTGGGGCCAGGGTGCATAATGAGATCTTCCCAGACTCTTCTGCAGCAACAGGAACAATGTTCCTCACTGTTTATACTGCCGTCCTTTCCCTCACCTCTTGCTTTTTGCTATGGCCATTTGACCAAGCCACGGTCTAAGCCTGCAGCCCCAGCATATTACTTCTTCTGGGTCCTCTGTCTCTCACCCATTGTCATCGTCCTCTACTTCTCAATCGGTATATACTGAGTCATGGGGCCTCATTATAACTATGCTGGTCCTGAAACACTGGTGCCGGTAAGCCTACCCGCACTGGTGATTCTGGACCGGCATAGTACGACTCTGCGGGCGGGTGCTGGCCCACCCGCCAGGGTCAGATCTGGCGGGCAGAACGGCACCCGCCCGCAAAGTTTCACGGAAGTATCGGCACTGTTATTAACAGTGCTGGTGCTCCCGTGGTCCCCATTCCCATTTGAGTCCTATAGGACTCAAATGGGAATGGGGATTAACAATTCCCGGCGCCTGACTTCCCGGAACGCCAGAGCTGTAATGCCCCGGTGTTTCCAGGTGCCGGAAATATTCGGAAGTCCGGCGGCAACCTGTTGGTTTTACCGGCACGGTTTCTGACGGACTAGTAATGAGGCCCAATAGTCTATACTGTTCGCATTCTTGTTTGCAGTGGGTTATGTGCATTTTATTTGCATGATTTAAGTGTCAGCTGACACATATTTTGACCTTTCAGGGTCTTTATCAAGGCTGAATTAGTACCAGGACAACAGGCCAGGTAAGTTAAACAGCAGAGGGTGTATAGAAGCTCCACTCCTTGATGGAATGATGTTTAACTACTAATGTCCACGACAACCAGTGATTTAGTGTAATCCTCCTTCATGGATCAACTACAACTATAGCCATCCATGCTTATTTGCAATCAAATAACGGTGCTCACGTAACCAATTGAACTACTACTGTAGCCATCCATGCTCTGGTAAAACATTGTGCACACAGTATCCACCTTGAATGCCAACAGGCCCTTCAAACCCCACCCGCCCCAACCTGGGCTGGCAGCAACTGCCTTACTGTGTTAATTGACACAGGGGAGGCTGATCTCAAGCCCCCCACACCTGAGATTGAGTGACAAATATGCACGCCCCATAGCCTTACACAGGTAGGACCACTATGGACTTTCCTGACGCATGATTAGAATAACCCACCAGCTGCCTGCATAACACTGCACTAATGCCAGATAGCCCTGCACCAACCACACCATGGGTCTGCCCCTTTACACCGGTTGACCCCCATCCACTTTCTTATTCTAGATCCATTTCCCAACCGGGCTGTCATCCAAGCTACCTAACAGGACAAGCAGTGTAAGCACCCGTTAATGAAAGCTGACTACCAACACAGACCCGCTAATTGGCGATTAAGAACCTACGTACTAGGCAAGGCCTTCGGTGTCAGGCCAAGCGACTCGCCAGCCTCTATTTTAGACTTCACAAGTCTGAAAACACTGGACCAACACAATATATTAACTAAATAATGTTGCCTTCTTTCCTCCGTCTCTTCTCTCCTCCTCCACTGTTTGCAAATAATGTCTTAATCACTATGCACTTGTAAATATTTGAAAATGTGATGATCATGTTTTTAACCATGTTTTAAACTATGCATAATACCGGATGTACTAATAACCACTGACGCAATGAATCACAACATGTTGCACAAATTGTTCAAAATGCACTAATTCAGCCTTGATAAAGTCCCTGAGAGGTCAAAACACATGTCAGCTAACCACCTAAATCAGGTAAATAAAATGCACATAATCCACTGCCAAACAAGAATATGAAGAATACATTTTTAAGCGCAAGGTATCTGGGCCCATCTACGTTCAAATCCAAGCATGAGGTGTGGACTACACCTCCCCTTCCATTGACCTTGCTGCAACAAAAAAAAAGAAAAAACCATAAGAACACACTAGAAATATCCCAGTGCTGCGCAAAGGTGTGTCAAAGCCTAGTGCCCAAGCGTCTCTACTTACATAGTCTATACTGTGGTTGCACCCGTCCATATCTTGTGGGGCCCCTGTAGCTTCCCCTAAATTGGGTGTTTCCTCTATTGCTGCTATCTGAGGATCTTGATCTTTGATAACTTTAGTATCAATCTTAAAAAGTATCTGTCCTACCCACCATTGGTCTGTTCGTAGCGACGCACACTGCCATTCCACTTGCCCCTGTGCTGCTTTTGCCAGCTCCTCCTCCGCCTTGGAGGAATATCCATAACAGGAGTTTCCAACCATAATTAAAATGAACAAAATTCACAAACACCAGACCAGCTGTGTTTTATTTCCAAAGCTCAGAGCACACCAATAAACCACACCACCAAAACATAGAACACCTTCAGCTGTGCAATCCCTGTCCACAAACACCTCTATGTGCACAATGTGCTAACAATACCTTACAGCGAATACCTCTATTTATACAACTACTAAAAATGCCGGCAATAAAAGTAAATTTCCTTACACAATACTGTATATCTTTCCTCTGCCTACTTACCTCAAGGTGAGGGTACTCAACCCTCCTCAAGTTTTCTTCACTTTAAGAACTGATGGATAACCTGTACTTTGTAATTTTAATTGGTTATTTATATTTTGCGTAATACCCAGAGGTTTCTAAGCGCAGACCTGTGGATTGAACCTATGTTGCTCCGAGTCGTCCTGCTTCCAAGGCGAGCGCATTGCCCCTGAGCTATCCTCCTGGTCCTCGTAGGACCGTCACTGTATATACAGCGCTGTCTTACCTCTTTGTAAGAGGAGCTTCCCTACATTAATTAATCACTTTTAACACATAATGATGTCATCTAATTGACTGCCCAGACCTGGCGCAGCACCCTCAATCCAGAGATAAGACAGACTTTTAGAGAACACAGCATCTGCTCACCTACTCTGTGTGTGTACACATGAACTGCTCTCACTTGAGGGCAGGCACCATGGCCCAGGACAGGCGGCAGGTAGCCTCTGGCCTCTTTCGAGGGGCACTGGTGATCACGTTGGCAGGCCACCAGCTGTTTGACTCCAAATAAATCCAGAAAACCATAATGAGGTGCACAAATTGCAGAAAGACAGCACTTTAATACATGCGATTATCGATCGGGAGACAGTCAGTCTCATGTGACACAAGTGACTCCGACCTGGTCTCTCTGAAACACAAGTGCAGAGCTGCCGAGTGGAAGTGGCCAGCTTCGAGCACATCCTCTGACAAAATGGCCGGCTGCCTTCTCCAAGGGCAATACAGACTTTCTATCAGCACAAAGAAGAGGGCCCATATCGAAGCCTGCATCTCCGGTGCCATCAAAAACACAGCTGAACTTTTTAAAATATGCAAGGTACTAACCAATCCTACTGCAGTCTCCATTTCTCCTCTGCCTTGCCTGGCCCTCTGCACTGCACTGGTTTCTCACTTCATAACTAAAACTCAGGACATCCTGTCCTCACTCTCCTTTACACCACTCCCTTCTCCCACACCCGTTCTCAGGCCTCCCTTGCCCCTCTCCCCTTCCTTCTACTCTCCTCTTTCTCTCCCATATCACCTGATGAGGTCTCTAGACAAGTCTGATCTATGTGAGAAACCAGAAGGTGTCTCGCTGGCTAGTCCCCAGGGATTTGTCATCCAGGTGCCCAGGACACGGCCATCGCTATTGGATCCAGTTCCTGGGGTGGACCAGTGAGGGAGGATCACCTGGATGGGGTGGGGGGGTCTTCAGGGAGTGGCACACCCACAGGTGAGACATGGTATCCCCCTTCTTTTAACACCATTTCCCCATCCTACCACATAGGACATTGAAAACCACTGCCCCCACCCCCTTTTCCGACATGAACTCTTTTGTACGACACACCAGAGAACGAACTAACACCAGAGCCCTTTACCTGAAATGTCCCAATACAAGGCTCAGGCAAAGTCAGGCCATTGATCAGAAGCACACACACCTGAGGGCCCTTTCCCTTCCCCACAGGGATAAAAGGTGGAGGAAGAGAGCACAGTACGAGCAAGGCAGAACGCACAATGAGACAGCTAACCAGGCCCGGCAGTTCAAAAGGAGGAGAAAGGCAGCAAATATCGGGAGGCTGAGAACGAGAGACAAGACCTTGCCCTTTCAGACGCAGACCTGCGAAACCTCCGCAGAGCGAATAGTAAGACCGAGGACAATAGCCCAAGTGTGCAGCAACAGATGTCAACGGTACACGGAGCGCGTCGACGCTGATAAGCGGGAACGAGGGAGACTCATGCTTCTGTGGTACCGACCTTGACTCCAGTTACGAGGAAAGCCCAGCGGTTCATCACAGCCAGTGAATCGAGGGGAGAGCTAATAAGAGCTGCGCTCTGGTGAGTGAAAGACGCAAAGTGGCAAGTTGAACTATTTTCAAAGAACTGTAAAAGTGTTGAGGGGAGACCAGCTGCAGAGGGAACCGGCACCATGCGGGTGCCAACTTGAGAGACTCTGATCGATCCCTGTCTGAAGCGAAGTAGCAAATCAGTCTTGACTCGGAAAACTAAAAACTGTTTCAGAGTTGAAAAACCGTCTGTAGATTAAGACTGCAGCACAGATTGCCAATTAATTAATCATTGTATTTTTTGCTATATTGTGTGCTTACTAGAATTGTGTGTAATCACTGTATACTAATCTCCAGTCACATTCTATTTGTTGATGAAGCAATCCTTTTTTCAAACCTCTTTGAATGTGTTTGTTGTTTGGCTGACTGTAGCGGTTTTATAATTTTGTATGTTGTAAACCTTTCTCAAAATGAAACAAAACACTAATTTAAGATAATACTCTCTAGCTGTTTGCACAAAAAGTGATAAGCAGCGTTAAAAGGAAAATGGTGTGGGCCCATTGTTGTGCCTGAAGACTAAGGGAGGGATAACCAGTCTCCTATAGAAAGATAAGTGTTTTGCATTTTCCACACTTGAGACCCGATTCCCCATTAACAAAATATTGGTGGATGCACTCTCGACCATTCCCAGACCTTGCAACTTCCTCACCGTTAAACATATCTACCAAATAGATACATGTTGCTGTCCCCATTACTCGGGAGGGAGGGAGAGAGGGAGAGAGGTAGAGAGGGAGAGAGGGAGAGAGGGACAGAGGGACAGAGGGAGAGAGGGAGAGAGGGAGAGGGAGAGGGGGAGGGAGAAGGAGAGGGAGAGGGAGAGGGAGAGAGAGAGAGAGAGAAGTATTTGTTGTATTACTGTGCTACCAGACAACACTGTCACAAACTCGACAGTCCAAAGACTTCACTAGAAGACAGTAGATTCAAAGCCTGATTCAATATTTTGGCAGTGACTTAACTCGAAGCATAATTCACATCAGGCCATGTCTTTTGCCACTATTGTATTTCCGTACGTCAGCACTGGGACAAGGAAGAGGGACGCTGATGTAATTCTGGGCCCATGTGCTGATTTTGGGGGTTGGGGCAGGGGGTTGTGTGGGATATTTTGACCCACTCAGATGTGCCTTGCTACATCACTTTACGGCATTGGTGCAAAGAACAGCACCAAATGGCCGCGTTGACTCCTGTGCGTGCCAAGATCTGGAAATTGCGTGTTCGCAACAACCAGAAAATGAATGCACCAACCTGCCAAACACATTTCAGGTGGGGTGAAACAGAGTACTCACTGCAGGAATTTGCCAGTGTGCTCTGCGACATGTAACATGGAGTGAAAGGCAAGAGCAGCATCATGTTGCTGAAAACCCAAAATGCCTCTTTAAAATGTCACTTTTTTAACCTTCAAAGTGCTGTTTGGCGCTAACTTCATCAAATTGCTCATGAACCACTATGATTAAAGGGCCCTGCACTGCCCAGGATCATCCTTGTGTCTCAGAGGAACTGGGCCTCATTTGAATGACAGCTCCTGTCAAAAGTATCTTTGGAAAAGCAACCAGGGACTGTGTTTTCATTTTACACGGGGAAACGCGGCTAAAACTTTGCAAGTGTATCTAAAGAATCAGCTGTAAGAGAATGACTCTAAACAGATGCCTGATACATGTATCCATGCTGCAAACAACTCCAGCACTCAAGGAAGGAAGTAGAGCTGTACAAAGTGTATATTTGCTGCAGATGAAAACCGAATTTAAAGACATAATTTAAATGTGCTTTTTCCTGAATGAAGAGCAAAATCGCCTATTTAAAAGTACATTGTTGTGTAAAGGCATGCTCATTTAGAAATGTTAAAATATTTCTTGCTGGTAAAAGTACTCCTATAAACTGTTTTGATTCCTAGGTTTCAGGCAAGATTTAAAATGAGAAAATAATAGCTAAACCCAGGATAAGTTGGTAAACTATATATAAGAAAAAATCCTGCTCTGCCAGTGCTAGCCCTGAGAAAGGGTGACACCTCATAAACTGCTCGCACAGGAAAGGCTAATTGATAGCTTCGAGGCTTTGAATACCCAGGACAATGGGACTTCCCAAGTCGTCGTCAGACATTTGTCTTTGCTTCAGGCTGAGACAATAGCAGGCTAAGGCTCTAACCTTTCAAGTGGGAGGGGCAGGAAACTTCAGTCAAGAGAGAGTTCCCTCATCCTGCTTCAAAGGAATTGACATTTGCTTACAGTAGGGGAAAAGAAAAAAAAACCTTTTGGTTTTAAAAAGCCTATTTTGTAACTGAACTTTCAAGACATTTAACTTTGCAGCAAGAATGAGGAAAAATATGAAAGTTGGTAGTTTTAAATCTAATTTTATGCTTTTTCTGTGAAGACCTGGTAGAACTCACTACTGCATAAGGAACAGAAGTTGTAAAGAATGACAGATTGTGGGGAAAGTATTGATGTTGCAAACTTAACATTTTGTACACACATCCCAGGGGTAAATGCACATCTATGTACAAAATTGGGAAATTTTAGGTAAAATCTTTCATGGTTAAAATTTGCAAAATGTAGCACAAAGGCAAAACCAGGTCCCACAGACTTGGGGGTTTAGATTGAAATATGGCCCACAAAATATGTAACCTGTGTATCTGATTTTCTCAGAGGTTATCACTGTATAAATATGTATTTGTGGTAAACTTGGATTTTGGTTCTAGGAGCTGGTCAAATTGGATTTTGGTTCTAGGAGCTAGGGGAGGTTTCTAGACATTGTAAAAGTAACACCATAGACATGACATCCTTTTCTGTGATCCAATCAGCGAAGAGCAAGGCGGAAACTATGCTCTTGCCCAATCCTAGCATTATGGGTGTGGGCAGTAAGACAGTAAGCCTGCCCCTGCCATATACTTTAGTGATGTCATTTGGCATGATAAATAAGGGAACCTCACAACACACAGAGACTGATTCCTGACTTTCTTCTGGATTTTCTGTGTGGCCACCTGTTCCTGATTTCTTCATCCTGCTTGATCCTGATTCCAGATTTCATTGCAAAGCCAAAGCCTATGGATTGCTGAACCCATTTTCAGCTAGGCCTCAAATCCTAAAAATCCCAAAAACCCAAGGGAAGCACTCTGATCCAGCTGGCTTGCTGCTACTAAATGCATGCCTGCCGAAGAAAACTCACCATCCCACTGATCTCCAGTCTCCAGTAACCAGAAGGGCCAGTCCAGTGACCAGAACAGTCCAGATGATCCTGTCCCGCCCGAGATGCCCAGCTGTCCTTGGTTAGACCCGATCCGTGTGATGACCAGAACCCTTGACGGTCCAAAATCCTAAATTAAAATGGACTGTAAGTATTAATAGGAAGCATAGAAAACTATAGCATACATTGCATTGTCTTGTCTCATCCCAATCTCTAAACCATTCTATCCTTACCTTAATAACTTGTAACGTTGTCAGAATCCTTATTGCAATCCTGTTCTTGATTTATCTTGCTAAGCGCCATTTCTTTAGTCATTTATATCTTGTGTAAATCTTAAACTACCCATCCTACTTCGAGTGATCCGACTGGTTCTGCCGGGGCGAGCACTGGGGATTTGGTGTTGAAGTCACGAATCAACTCCAGAGCTTACTTTGTCCCTCCTTGGTATTCTAGCCGGAATGCTCTAATCATTGAGTAAAACTGTAATAAAAATTTTCTTCTCCAAACTGATTTTCTTTTCTGTTTTCAAGACCCGATTTCTCTAAAAACACCTCTCATTCAACATTGCATATCTTCCTCAGTTTAATAGCTAGAGACTTCATTTCAACTCTGTTGTATACCTAAGACATATAGCTACATCCCAACACAATAACCACACTCCAAATCATTGTATTTCACCCCTTTTCCTTAAAAACTGTTTGGTTAATTTTAGGCGGAAATCTGCATTATTTGCAAAGTTTTACACGTGTGATTTTTGTTCTGAACTATTTTCAACCTTTAATTTTTCCAGATTTAAAGTGTTTACTTTTGTTCATACTATAGCTCATGATTGTTAGTATCGTTCCCATGTTGCTCCCATAGAGATTTGTACTGATTTAAGGATTTTTGCACACATTCATTGTTTTACACAGCCATTTCTGAAATGTCATTTTAAAAGTGTAAGATTTCAAATCTATTTTTCTCTCTTGTTTGAGGAGGGAAGGTTGTATTCAAATTCTGTTTGCCATTCCTTATTCCTGATTACCGGCTGGCTCCTTATATCTATTTAGAATTGTTTATTTGTTGGTTGAGGAATATTGCAGGGGGATATCTTAACCTAAATGCTATCTTTCCGAACAAGCCAAAAGTGTTCTTTTCTCTGGTGTTTTATATTTTGTGTTGCTGCAGAGTGCATGTAAGTGCATTACATACCTTTTGATCTGTGATTGTCACCACATTGGTGATTGCTGCACCCTATTAAAAAAAAGTATATGTTTGATTTGAATTTTAAATAAATAAATAAATATTACCTTTACCAATCAGCCTGATTCCTGGTACATTGTGACCTAGGGTATTTGAGAAGGGGTGTGATATGAGTGGTATATCACTCAAAATATTAAACCTATAGACATAATAAAATAAGCATTTCAGCTGTGCGCTGCATATTAGGCTGAGACCAGGGTGTATCGTCTGATTGAAATACTTAACAGTTGGAAGGAGAGGTCATGTGTGGCAGGGCGGGGATTGTGCAATACATCGTAATGGTAATCCAGCTCCAGGGAATGCAGGCATGATATCTGGTATTAGTGGCTAGAGAGGCATTTTGGCGCAGCCAGTCTAATCATTTCTTAGTTTGGCTTGACTTTTTTTAACTGGGAATCTCTGATAAAGCAGTCCTGCTAAGTGTAATTACCTGGCTAGAATGGTATTTGGGTGCTGCCAGTCTAGCCGTTTCTTACTGTGGCATTGTATATTTTTCTGGGAATCTGTGATAAAACAACCATGATAAAGGTTATTGGTTTGCCTGGCATTTTGGTGGTGCAACCAGTCTAGGTATGTTTAATGTGCCCTGGCATGCTTTACTGTAATATGTTATTATGTGTCTAGGCTAGATCTAATGTGCACACAGTTGGACATGTTTTCATTGTGGCATGGCATTTTTAATAGCAAAGCATTACATTAATAAAAGCAAAAGCATTATTGTTCCTGTGAACTGCTGGTGACTTGCATGTATTGGATTTTTGGACTGGTGTTACCCTACAAAACAATTGCAAACGCTCTCGCTTTTTAGACGATTTTTCTCAGAAAGTATGCTGTATAATGCATTAAAACATATATATATATATGTTTCTCCTATTAAAGTGTGCAACTTACCCCTGAAGCAGCACATTCACGCGTATCGTGCAAGCGGGTTAATCTAGGCCGGCCCAGAGTGTGGGGCATACTGTCAGAGTTCACGTATGCTTGAAAATGGAGCGAGTTGACTCGTTGTGTAGGAGACAAAGTCTTCCAACTAATGTACCTGTCTGATTGTTAAGAAACTACAACCAGAATGGTCTATTAATGAAAAGACAGGACACCGGTGACACAGGCGCTGCAGGTTTTGGACACAGGTAGGCAGAAGGAGACATCAACTGAAAACAAAGCACATTATCAGTAACCAAATAGACAGGCAAACTTCAATATACCATCAGAACTTTGCACTCACTAACCTGCTATTCATACGATATGGCAGTATCAAGGTAAAGAGAGTTAGGGGAAGCAGGCACCGGATCTTCTCTGTGAAGAGAAAACTAGAATGAGTAACTGAGTTTGGCTAAATAGGAGTCAACTGATACGAGGTTAAATGTCTTACCATAAAGGACTCCTGTCCAACGGTAATGAAGAGTTCAAAGGGCAGCAGTAGCACGAGGCACGAAGAATTCCAAGTCTGTATCCAGAGGAAAGCTGGAATGAACAAAATCATCTAGTAGACCCAGAAGTCTCTAGTTCGTGTACTCTTGAGTACCAAAAACAAAAAAAACAAAGTTCAAAATTCCCAAATCCATGTGTGTAGTTCAGTATTGTAGAACAAAAGGTCTGTGCTGCTTGTTACGAACGGCGAGATGAAAAGCCGGCACAAAAGGCTATCCAGGAGCGGTCCGTAGTCAGGCAGGGTCCAGGCAGCGAAGTACAAACATAATCCAAGGCAAGTTCAGGAGCGGTCCGTAGTCAGGCAGGGTGCAGGCGGCAAAGTACAAACGTAATCCAAGGCAAGTTCAGGAGCGATCCCTGGTCATAACAGCTAGAACAGTAAGAGGGGCAAGGAAAGGTCCTGGTAACTAGGAAGCGTGGTTTCCAAGAAACAGAATCGCAATATTCTTAAAACACCACCAAAGCTTATTCAGAAGCGTCAAAGGAGTCAATGGGAGGAGCTTATGAGGAACAGATCATGTGACTGGATTGCGTGTTGCTTTCAGCGCAGGGCGGAACATCCTACGGTCCATAGGACGCCAGCATTGCCAGGCCAACTTCCAAGCACCTGGCTGCATCCTCAGTAACCAATCACTGTTGCTCCTTCGATTCAGATTGTGATTGCCATTAAACGTATGTTTATTACGGGCAGACTTAAACTTGGTTTTTATAGGTGTATGCACTCTCCCTAATGCCGTTGTGAGACGGTAATGAAATCTGACACATACATGCCAAAATTCCGACACGCCTGGGAGATTTTGTCTGAAAAATTGGAAGACAAAAATGTTGCCATAGGAATGCATTGGGCAAAGACTTATTTTAGGCGTGCGTACGTGAAAAATTGCAATATTTTTCACGGAACAATCGTGATTCTCCCCTCTAAATCGGGAGGGTTGGCATGCATACATGTCAACCCTCCCGATTTAGACGGGAGACTCCCGATTTTTAGGTGAAAAATATAGCTATTTTTCACTGTCTCCCACCTAAAATAACTGTAGCCCCAATGCATTCCTATGGGGAAATATGCGTCTCCCGATTTCCCTGTGGAAATCTCCCTCCCAGGTGCATCTGAACGTTGGCATGTATGGTGGTGTGATTTGCTGCCAAACTTGGGGTTGGGGGCTCAGCATGGCTCGCAGGGGGACCCTGGTTCTGTTGTGTTGGTCATTTATACCCACCTGTTCTGGCCCTGTGTGAAATGGCTGTTAACATAATTTGTTTATGAGAAAGTAGGAATGTAGTGTGTGCCCCTTTAAGCTACCATGATGCAGGAGGTCAAGGGCCTAAAGGAAATAAAAGGAGGATCCCCTGTTACGTAGTCAGTCAGCACGGGGAACAGTGTTGCCAGGTCCGCGTATTATAAGCGACTTTGGGCTTCTTTTTGCTGGTCGCTTGTTGCGGTTTTTGTCCGCTTATTACCCCTATTAACCGCTTATTATTGTGCTTGTTCAGTTCACTGATTAAGCGCTTAATAGGGGTAATGAGCGGGCAAAAACCGCAAGAAGCAGAATCACTTCAGCGCCTCGGCCCTGCTTCATTAACATGAATGCACTTCCCAGGCCATCAGCCTTCTTCAGTCCAATCCCCTCTGCGGCGCAGCAACCCCTGCTGCTAAGTTCCATTAGCAGCAGGGGTCACTGTCAGTGCCACAGCAGTGAGGTGAAGAAGCACTAGAATAAGCCACGGGGAAGTTAACTCTTATTTAAATCATGTTCTAGGAGTGAACATCCCCGTGGTTTACTGTGGCGTCTTCACTTTTCCACATAGTTTCTATTGCTCAAAGCTTTTATTCTCACCTGACAAATAAGAATTGTGCCACACACTTCCTTTGTAGAGCCAAATGAGCATTCGTGCATATGCGTGGGCAATCTTGGTTCTATGCTACTAGCGTTTGATTTTTTAGAAGTATACACATTAGGAGTGGACCTGCATTTTTTGTATTCAATATCTGTATTGATTATTTTAAATGGCTACAAATATACATTTAGCAAAAAGAAGGATGAACCAAATTAGCATTTTGGCGTTGGAGAAAAAGCTGGGTTGATGATGTATTGTTCAAGTTTTTCAACTAAAAAAAATACTACCTCTAGAAATGTTTGCTTGCTCATGTTATATAGGTTCACATTTTAGTTTGTGAACATATACCGTTGTCTTATTGAAATAAACTCCCTGAAACTTGATACAGAATCAGGAATTTGTCTTGGAGTGCCAACATGTCCCATTTCATTCAGGAATTAGCTGTTTCTCAAAAATTAATAAAATATATTTGAATACAAATAAAATAAATACAGGATGGATGGGTCATGTTGACATGCTTGTGGCGCTGCCCGATGACGGGCACGCACGCGGCGGCGTGACATTGCACATCGCCGCGTGCAACATAAATAAACGGGGCGTTTCCTGGCCGCGCAGAGCGACCGGGCAGCCCGAACAGTAAGGATGCATGTGGAAATGTCGTCCTTGCTGGGTGGGGGCTACGGGACCGCATGGGTGCATGGAGGAACCCTCAACAGTGGCGACGAGTGGGGGAAACGATGCCCGGACCCGGCGGTGACTATTAATCATAATTTTTCACCGAAACGAGGTGGATGCAACACTTTGTTTCTTTGCCGCGGGTAGTGCGTTACCCACGCGGCTGGCGGCCATTTTGGCAAACAAGCTGTGGGACTTCACGAGGCTCCGGTTTCGGCTCGGAAGCGGCCCCAAGCTTAATTTTTGGAACTCCTGACAGCAGGAAGGCATACCTGCAAGAATATATGCCTAATTTCAATTTTGGCTTTTCCTTGGGTTTCCTACGTCGAGTGAAAGCAAGGAAGAAGGTTTTGGGCCTAGTATCTACATGACCCACGAAATTTTTTTCTTCTAATTTTTGGAACATTTGAAGGCTGAACGGTTCATCCTCATCTCTTTCATCATCGGGCTGGTGGATACACTCTGTTTCATCCTCTTCATCATCAAGGTGGTGCATCTTCATCAAAAAGGTTGGTGGCCACGCTGATTTTCACCCTCTTCATCATCACAAGGTGTTGCAGTGACTGTGGAGTTTGAGTTGCGGCCCCGGTGTTCCATGCTGGGGTGCCTGTGCGCTCAGACTCATGAGTGACACTGAGGACCAAGGTGGTGCAGCGGCAATTCAGCGGCCTCCTCCACCCCCGCCACGTGCGCAACCGCAAGGGCAGCCTGTGCAGCAACCTCCACTTGTTCAGGCGGCTCCTCAAGGTCTTCCACCTCTTGTACAGCCAGCGGCAAGGCCCGTTGCTTCACAGATCCTTCCGGTCATGGCCCAGGTGCATACCCAGGCAGCTCTGCAGCCCATCCCCGAGTTTGATGTGTCGGGCCCACCATCTAGCCTAGGGCCCAGATGGAGAAGGTGGTTGGACCGTCTGGACATGTACTTTCGAGCGGCCCAGGTGGTGGATGATGACACCAGGCTGGCAACCATGCTGTATTCGGCGGGACCGTCCGTGCAAGAGATTTTTTAATCACTGCCGCCTGGGGATGGATCATATGGTCAGGCGAAGGCCGCCGTGCAGGCTTACTTTTTGCCTCTTGCCAACGCGGAATATGAGCGTTTTGTGATGCTATCGGCCAAGCAGAAGGACGATGAAACTCTGGACTCCTTCTATGGACGCCTGAGGCGTCTCTCCTTAGCCTGCGCCTGGGGAGATGCAGAGGACATGATTAGGACGATGCTCATCCAGGTGTGCTCATCGGGCAAGCTCAGGCGCCAGGTGCTACGAGAACCAGGCATCACGCTTCAGCGCATCCTTGAATTGGGGAGATGCCATGAGGTGTCAGAGGCCAGAGCAACCAAGATGGAGGCAGGGTCGCGCTCCATCAAGACTGAGGAGGTATGTGCGATGTGGCGCGGCGGCAGGGGTGTCAGAAGGCCTGGAGGTGCTCCCCGAGAGAGAGCCGGAAGGGCAGGGGAAATTTGCATAAAGTGTGGATACGACCTGCCCCACCCAGCAGAGTGCCCGGCGGCCGGAAAGACGTGTGGACGGTGTGGGTTGCCCGACCACTTCTCAAGGGTATGCAAGGCGGCCATGCCTGTGCTGGTACCGAGAGGCCCAGGGCGAGCAAGCTTCGTCCGCCAGGGTCGGCCGCCCAATGTTGCTCAGGTGGATCAGAGCGAGGAGGATGCCCAGGTGGAGGAAGTGGAGGAGGACGAGGAAGAAAATGTGTTCTTTGTCTCGAGTGTGGGGGTCCTGAAGAGTAAGAACAGGAGGCAGCCCAGGTGTGTGATCGAGGTGAATCAGTCTCCCGTTCCGGTCCTCGTGGACACTGGGGCATCCGTCAATGTAATGGCACGGGGACATTATGAGGTTATGGACCAACCCCCCAAGTTGGCTGCGCCAAGGGCCCGCATCTTTGCTTTTGGTGGTTGTGACCCTATCCCCCTGGATGGTGCGTTTGTGACCAAGGTGGAGCATGATGGCTCTCAAATCAAAGCACGGTTCTATGTGACACCTGTAAGCACTAACACGTTGCTGAGCTGTGCTGCAGCGGAGGCCCTTGGCATTGTCACCTTCGCATATTCTGTCTACTTGGAGGACATAAATGACTTGTTGGAGAAATATGCAGCACTGTTTAAGGGGATTGGACAGATGGTTGGAGAACCTGTGAGACTACACATTGATGATTCGGTGCAGCCCATTGCCCTGAAGCATCGGAGGGTGCCGTTTCACCTTCGAGAACAGGTCGATAAAGTGCTGGATAGCCTGGTGGATCTGGACATAATAGAGAAGGTGGAGGGCCCCGCCCCCTGGGTGTCCCCCATAGTAGTGGCACGAAAACCCAAGCAGCCCGACGCTGTGGATCTGCGTTGACTTGAGGCTCCCAAACAAGGCCATCAGGAGAGAAAGGCACCTCACTCCGACGATAGATGACATCATTGCAGAGGTACAAGGTGCTCGCTTCTTTTCGAAACTGGACCTCAGGGCGGGGTATCACCAGGTTGTCCTCCACCCTGAGTCGAGATATATCACCACATTCACCACACATCGGGGGCTCTACCGTTACAAGCGGCTTAGTTTTGGTGTCTCCTCGGCGGCGGAGGTATTCCAGAATATTATCCGGGGTGCCCTAGCGGACTTGGAGGGAGTTCTGAATATAAGCGACGACATTCTGGTGTTCGCGAGAACGGAGGTCGATCATCTGCGGCGTCTGGCAAAGACATTTGAGAGACTGCAGTCCTTGGGCCTCACCCTGCACAAAGAGAAGTGTGAATTCCTGCGACCATCCATAGAATTCTTTGGTTTTGTGTTCAAGGAGGGGGAGTGTCTCCTGATCCCAAGAAGGTGCAGGACATAAAGAAGGCGCAGCCTCCGGAGTCTGTGTCTGAGGTACGGAGCTTCCTGGGCATGGTTACGTACTGTGGACGGTTTATCAAAAATCTTGCCTCCAGGTCCAAACCACTCACGGCACTATCGAGAAAGGACACGATCTGGAACTGGGGCCCACTGGAGCAGGCTGCGTTTGACGACATTAAAGGCGCCCTGGCAGCTGAGGACACCATGTCTTTCTTTGATCCCATGTTACCATCGGAGATTATTGTTGACGCCAGCCCGTTCGGACTGGGTGCCGTCCTGACCCAGGTAGACCCTGATGGGGGCATCCGCCCGGTGGCATACGCCAGTAAGGCCCTGTCGGAGGCGGAACAACGATACTCGCAAATTGAGCGGGAGGCACTGGCGGTGCTCTGGGGATGCCGGCACCTCCGACTCTATGTCCTTGGACGCCCGGTGACGGTCGTGACGGACCACAAACCGTTGCTGCCTATCCTGGCGGGGTCATCATCCAAGCCACACGCACGGATTGAAAGATGGATGCTCGCCCTGCTGGAGTATGGGGTCACTCTGGTCTATCGGCCTGGGGCGAATAACACGGCCGACTACCTCTCCAGACACCCGGGGGCACCCGGTGGAGGAGACCCGGACACGTGCGCAGAGGAAACCGAAGAACATGTCCGGGTGGTAGTGAAGGCGGCGACACCGAACGCCATGCCTCTTCAGGAGCTTGAGGCGGCGGCAGCTGAGGATGAGTGCTTTAACATTCTGAAGCAGTCCGTGCAGCAGGGCTCTTGGAAGTCGGTGCTGGAGGCCCTGGCAAGGCGCACTCAGGAGGCCGGGACTGTGCTGGAGCAGCTATGGAAAGTCCGGGAAGAACTATCATTTTCAACGTCCAGGCTCCTGCTCAGGGGAGATCGGATTGTGGTGCCCCAGTCGAAGGTGGGCGACGTGATTGCGCTGGCATGTCGTGGTCACCAGGGTGCCGCCAAGACCAAGGCCCGCCTAAGGCTGAAGGTGTGGTTTCCGGAACTCGAGCGCAAGGTGGATGACTTTGTGGCGGCTTGTGTGTGGTGTCAGGCGGCTTCTCCACTACAGCGGGAGCCGGAGATAGAGGCGATGCCTCGCGGGACGCGACCATGGGAGGTCGTCCATGCGGACTTCGGCTCCACCACGATGGGCACCCACTTCTTGGTAATAGTTGACGAGTATTCAAGATATCCAGAGGTGGAATTTGTGGATTCAGTAGCCTTCGAGCACGTTGTGGTCGCCGTGGAGAAAATATTTGCGCCCCATGGATTCCCTCAGACGTTGTGCTCGGACAATGGGGCACCATTCCAGAGCGAACGCTTTTCGGAGCTGTTGGTGAGCTATGGGGTGGTGCACAGGAAGATCACTCCCCTGTGGCCAACGCCCAATGGTGAAGCTGAATGGCTCATGAGGACTCTAAATAAGACCTTTAGAATTGCCCAGGGGCAGGGACAGCCGTTGCAGAGAGCGTTGTACCAATTTCTGAGGGTCTATCGCACCACGCCCCACGCATCCACTGGAGTGGCCCCGGCGGAGGCACTGTTTAGGCGTTGCCCGCGTGGGTTGCTACCCGAAGTGGGGGAGAAGGAACCGGGCGTGGTCGATGATCAGCAGGTCGAGGCCGACCGAAGAACACGGATCGAGCAGGAGAATGTTCGGAGAGGGCTTCGCCCACAACGACTGGAACCAGGGGGCGAGGTCCTCATTCCCAACAGACATCCACATGGAAAGCTCTCTCTGCCCTATGAGCCAGAACCGTTCGACGTTGTCGTGGTAAAAGGATCCATGATAACTGCATCGGACGGCCGGTCTGCGGTCACGCGCAATGTCAGCTTTTTCAAGAAGCTACGGGATCCAAGAACCGACCCGCCTCCTGAGCCCGACCCCGGGGAGCTCCCGGAGGACACTGATGAAACACCGGGCCTGCCTGAGTCTCCGGCCAGACCAACACCTGTGGACAGATCACCCGTGCCGGAGGTGAGCAGGAGGTACCCCCAGAGGGCTGGGCGAGGGAAACCTGCTCGCCTCACCGATTACGTACTTGGACATTTGGCTGACTACTGTAGTGGTAATCACTGTTGAAGTAAGGGGACCCGGGTGGCTGGTAATAAAGGGGTGTTTCTGACAACGGGGAATGTTAAAGTGTTATTGTTATGATGTGTCGTGTGCAGTGCATAGTTGTAGCGAGTGTTGTTTGTTCTCCTGGAAAAAGGAGCAGTGTGGCGTTGCCCGATGACGGGCACGCACGCGGCAGAGTGACGTTGCACGTCGCCGCGTGCAACATAAATAAACAGGGCGTTTCCCGGCCGCGCAGAGCGACCGGGAAGCCCGAACAGTAAGGACGCGTGTGGAAGTGTCGTCCTTGCTGGGTGGGGGCTACGGGACCGCATGGGGGCATGGAGGAACCCTCAACAATGCTTGTGTTTGACAAAGTGCTAGCCAGCCTTCTTTCACATTCAATGGAGGAGGTTGATGTTGAGAGGTGTTTTTAGGCAAAGGCTGGGCACAACACGAGTTGAAGATCGTTGTGTGGCAAGCACACATAATAAAGACTTCTAAGTCACAGCCACACACATACAAGAAATGAAAATGGACACTAAATGTTAGAAAAATTAAATGCAATTTTGTAATAGCTTTTTGTTCTAACAGGTTATGTTTGTGTTCTCACTATGTATATTTACCTTATTGTTATCTATCTTACTTTTCAGACCTAAGCACAGTGTTTTAGGGTTGTGCTTGTTTTTTCAGCTTGTTTGGTTGGGAGTTGTCAGCTTGTTTTAAAGGGGCATTCAGCTTATTTTTTCCTTCTGACCTGGCATCACTGATGGGACCTTGTTATAGAGCAGTACTGTCTCCGTGTATTATTTCAATCGGTGGTGAAGACCCAATCTGGACGGGCGTCCCCCACTACAATATGCACCTGGGATCCCTTGGAGAATGTACCTTTCTGCTTTTCTCAAGCAAATCGTTAATACCTCTTTGCAACTGCAAGCAGAGTTCAATAAAGAAGTCAAATGGGCATGGAGAATAGCTCAGGGGCAATGCATTTGTCTTGGAAGCAAGACAAAGCCCAGTGAATTCCGATCCCGTGCTTAGAGACTGGTCTCTGGTGTTAAGCGCATAATAAAAGATGAATTAAATGAAAAATCTAAGCATCCATTCTCTCTATTAAAATCATAGCTCTCAACTCACACGCTTTTGGCGGGTGTCACCCGCCTTGTAAAGGGCTGACTCACCCGCCAAGCCTCCTGCACGCCCATACATTACAATGGGTGTCTCACCCGCCAAAAACAAAATCGGGTGATTTCACCCGCCTTTGCAGGTTGAGAGCTATGTTAAAATACAGTATAAACAGAGTTGTGCAATGCCAAATTCTTACTGTTCAGTTGTGCAATGTCCTGGTGCCCTAGATGTGTGTATGTATTCAAATACAGTAATGATTTCAGTTGTCCGTGTACTTTTTCTACAGCAGCGAATGCTCCGTTACTTGATAAAATAACCACGAAGACAGTTATTTTAATTAACTGACCGACATTGAAGCGGACCAATCAGTAAAGGCCACATAACTTCCGAGCCGCGCAACTTTGTAATTTCTACAACTGTATCCATGATCCCCTCCCACCAGACACGTAACTATAAACCCCATTACTGAAAGTCAACGGGTCGTTACATTAAACATAATTATAATATTCTCTGTTCGCGTCGTAGCTGTACACTTACATGCCGTACTAAATTAAGGTAATGATATTGGGCAAACTATTCTTATACACACACATTAAAAACATGCCTAATTTTCGAAGTATTAATTATCGTTTGATTCGTTTTGAAAATGACTCTTTGTAGTTGTAACTGTGATTCGTTGAAAATGCATATTCAAACATGGCCGCCATACTCTCAGGTGGCTCGGGACTGTTTCCTTAAGCAGCCATGTAAACGTTTACGTCAACTAAGGAACAGTCGTGAATTCCCCTAAATGGGCGCTACCATATTTTAATGATATCGATGCATATCACTTGTTCTTCGCCGACCCAACAGCACAAGCAAGCACGCATATTCGTTTTGCCTTTATTACCAGACCCTAAATGCGCATTTGTGCTCCAACCATGGTAAATGAAAATATGAACCCTTTGTGCCTCCTCCCTCCGCAGAGCGCGAATGGTAGGTTCTGATTAGGTGTCCGCCCCTTCTGTGCTCCGGAAGCGTTTGGCAGTTCTTTTGGTGACGCTGTCTTGTGTCCAAGTGAAGGATTGAAGGAATCATGGGGGCTAGAACAGGTAAATGCATTGTTTTTTCGTATAACATTTAAATGCGCTCAATTAGCATGACAACCACCACTATGTAACTAAGAGTTAATATCCTGATGTGTTCTACCGAGTGGGTTATACAAGCGGCTTTCCTGGCTGTAAACAGTATGAGCAATGAATGGGAAAGAAGTTATATAGCAAAGACATGGTGTAAGGTTGGGTGCAAATATATGAGGCAATCAGTATGTTGCAGTGGTGTCTTACGGGAATGCTGCTGGTCAAGATTAAAGTTGGACAGTAAGGCGGCGAATGATACTTTTACAGAGCAAATGTGTGTGGCTGCACGGTTGCCAACACTTAAATGCATATGTGCAGACGAAGCAGAAGGGGCGATAAGCTCAGGTCACACACCAAAAGGGTGGAAATATATCTGAGCACTCCCAATGAAGCCACAAACCCAGTAAGGTAAGTGCCACCCATACAAACGTGCGTTTATAAGATTCTTATAAGTAGCTCACTAGAACTTGTGAAAAATAGTGCAATTTTGGGAACAATAATAACTTTATAAGAAGTTACATGACCACAAAATGATTCTTATAACTTTGAAGTATGATTTATGTAAGATCTTATATAAGAATTTGATAAGAACTTTTAAAAAAAGGATTCTATGGGAAGGTATCTTTTAATCTTACAGGCACATGGGATGGATTATGAAAGTATATCTAACGCGTGCACAGCAGGAAAACGGAGGAGATGCCTCTGTTGTCTTATCGCGTCTAGTTTTTGCACACTTTACTCAAACGTACGTGCTTACCAGTGCGCTACTGCACGTCATTGCTGTCATCACGCGGAGGGATTTTTATTTTCACCACATAATCACATACCTCTCATTTCGAAATTAAGTGCCACTTTTTATGATGCAATTCGTGTCAGTGTTGTTACTTGGCTGGCATTCGTCTCTTTCAATTTCTCATCATGCATGTCCTGGTTGCACCAATCTTGCTCCCACTACCCACGAGTGTTCTTCACCCTATTTCCCTCTTCTGCTGTTTCTGTGGTGAAGCTGTTCCTTCAAATCCATGAGCCTGGCCAAGATGTTGTAGCTGTCCGTCAGATTAATTTGTGAAGTTTTACTTCTTCTTATGTAAGAAGATTGAGTAGTTGCTTTAGAGTACAGGGCGACTCTTCCCTTCTTGCGTAACGTGGTTGCCACCCACTTGCAGCGCCTGTTTTCTTTTTCCTTCTGATATTTACCCAATCTCCAGACATTTGACAGATTTCTTCGGATCTTTTCCTGTTTTTGCTTTGCTCTCCACAAAGTCTTCTACAGATATGGGCTTGTCCGTTCGTATGTCTGGAAGCCAAGGCGTGTCCGACAGCGACTAGGCTGTGTGTCGTTTTATAACTGAAATGGTGAGACTTCTGTGATGGTGCTGGATGTCAGGCGATGTACCACAGTGGCTTCTATGGCTGTTCTGTAGGAGTTTTCTATTGGACGCTGCAGCTAATTGAAGGCCCCCTTTCAATCTATTCACCCTCTCAACTTGCTGTTTGCTTCTGGGTGCTATAAGGCTGCTTTAAGTTGAGGTATGAAATTGGTGGTCAAGTATTCTTGAATCCTGCCTGATAGTGTGTGCCCCGTTGTCGTTGCTAATTTCTTTTGGAACCTCCACTATCTGCACTAGTAGCTCTTTTAGCACCAGTGTATCAGTGGAGGTGAAAATATGCTTGGAACAACCTCTTAGTTCAGTCCACTTGCAGAAGTAATCCACTAGAACGATTCAACATCGGTGTTCTTGTTCCATGGTCTTGTGAGGGGGGTTGTGTGTAAAATCAAGCGCTACCTTCTCCAGGGTGCTGGGGGCATCCTGATGTTTTGAAGGGCCGCCTGCCTAGTGTGCAATCTAATATCACTGTTAAGATACTTTGCTTGTGACAATGTTCTGTAGAGTTCCTGGACCATTTGTGGCCACTAGTAAACAACTCGCCCCACCTTCTTTTTACTTTTTAAAATGTTTTTATTTTATAAAAGGGTGCCTGTGACCAATCCACTTCCAGGGCACTAGTGGTCCAGGCATGAATATTGGTTTCTAAACCATCAATCAACCCCACACCTCTAGTACACCAGAAGGGATCCGAACATATTGGAATACAAGTAAATTAGAAGTCCCCCTTGTCCAATTTTGGTAACGTGGACGGAACAGCAGGCTTATCTCCGCAAGGTCGTGGATCTTTGGTTATTTGCAACACAGCGAAAATATAATTATTACCCAGTGATAAAAGGGACTGTACGATCAAGGTTGTATAAAAATATCGACTTTATTATTATTACAACAGACAGTTCTAGCACACTACAATTACAACTCACCGTGTAAAGGAACACAGAGGACAGACAGTTTCACAAAGCAAAGGGATGCACTCTGGATACTGACAGGAGGGTAGTTGGTATCAGTTTTACAGTTCAAGTTTATTTGGTTTCAATCTCCAAAGGGGCAAAAGGTCGTAACTGTCTCGATGGCCTTTGGAGAAGGACCAGGGGGGCAGAACCACAATGTACCTGGTGCTGAAGTAGTTCTTGGTGCTCAACAGCGTTGAGGCAGTTACAGGGCACTTCGTAGCCGGTGAGACAAGTTAGTGGCGGGAGACGGCTGCGGGTACCAGGCGGCAGGCACTCCGTCAAGCGAGGCAGGATGGACGTCTGCAGGCTGTCCGGCGTGGCGACTCAGGGCCCAGAATCGTTCTCTCTGTGCTGGTTGGCGGATCTGGAATGCTGGTCGAGGTGTCTCGTACGGCTGTGGTTACTGCGGCGTGACAACAGTCAGCTCTGCAGCCGGATGCGGTTCGAGGACTAGACTGTCTCGAATTGTCCTTTTAAAAGATGGACGCTGGATGATGCTTGAGTGGCACGCCTCTTAGCTTCTTCGCAGGGCTCGTGTCCTTTCAAGGTGGACGGCCCAAAGCTCAGGAGGGTGTTAGCAGGCAACAGCCTTGTCCTTTGTCCAGACACTCTCTGGCACTTCCCACCTAGGAAGCTTGCTGTCAGAACCTAGAAGGGCACGCTGTGTGCTGGCTGAGTACCGGTTCTGGAGCTGCTTGATGGGTCCTCTGAGTTTGGTATCTCCCTCTGTTCCCTGGGAGCTGTTTGGGGGATGGATCTTGCCTCCCTCTTGGAACTCCTGGCCTTCCTTCACTGGCAAGGATGTAATGTAGACTAGAAATGAGTCCTTCTTACTCCTTGCAAAGTCTTCAGATGATCTGATCAGTGAGGGGCTCAGCCCTCTTTTCAAGCCAAACGGGCCCCATTGATTGGTGCAGGCTAAGCCCACCTTAATGAGCCAATCCTGGGTCCCCACCGACAATCTCCAGTGATGCTTCAGGTCAGAATCGGAGCTCTTGGCAACAGACAGGGGAAGGATGACAACATATACTTCGAAGTTGCCTGTTTTGCTTGATTCTTCTACCCTGCTTCCCCCTATCCCCCAAGCCTACTTCTGCAGGAGTTTGTCTTGATACATTCTGGTTTTACCATCACCGTCTTGTGGCCAATGCTGGATTTGACTTTTATGGACTAAATTGATTCACTGTGAATCAGCCTTTCTCATGGTGGCCCTGAATCATGCTGTTCCCATCTTCATCTTGTATCAGGCTTGTAAACATTGTGTTACTACTGACTTCTGCAATTGTATTCACTCTCCCCTCTTGCTTCTCTACTCTTTTTGGCTGCTTACTCTGTTCTCTCGTCTTCTCCCTTTTCCTATCTCCTCCCCTTACTTTCTTCTATGCACTTACTCTTTCAGAATTGTCCCTGGACCTAGCAACCTCGTCCCTTCCCACCACCACCACCACTTAATTGTTCCCCCCCCGACCCCTGCAGCACTATCTGAAATGTTGTTGGGCCTAGTTCACTAGCCGCTTGTGGTGTTCCTCCCCTCTTTCACCCCTCTCCCTCACCTTTGTTTTCTCCGGCTCTACCAGAAATGTTGTCAGGCCTACTACGGTAGTCGCCTGTCTGTTTCCATGTTCTTCCCAGTCCCCCCCCCCTCTTCCTTATCTATGTCTTGGCTCTTGCACTATCTGAAATGTCATCAGGCCGAGTACGCTAGTTAATTTCACATCCTTACTGTACATGGCGAGTAAGAATGTAATTGTATTTTCCCTTGTTCCCTCCCTTGCCTTGAAGCGCTTTGAAACAAGTCCCACCCATCTTCCTGTCTTCTGTCCATCAAAGTGTCTCCCTAATTAACCAAGCCCTATGCAGCGCTTGGTCACAACATGGGCCTCCTTTGAAGTGGGGGTTGCAGGCAGACTTTCGTCTCCTACAATTCACATACTTCCCTACTCTGAAAGGAGTGGTTCCAGACAGGACATTCACTGCCCTTTCATACCAACGAGGGTTGTTAGTATCAAGTTAACACATTGCATTAGAAAGAGGTGTCGTTCTCCATTGTTACTTCCTGCACCCAGGCCTTCCCTGAGGCCTGCTAATTAACATTCTTCAGTATTCGCCGCCACCAGCAAGGTGTAACAGTGGAGACGCTAATCCATGGGGCCTTGAAATGCTAATGAGGCTGCCCACGGCCAGAGGTTTTTGATGTACCCACAGCTGTCAGGTGTCAGCTACACATGACTGGAGGGCGGTGCTGGTAAACTGTGTCCCCACAGAGTACATGAATATTTTTCGGCTGTGTGGTGAGCGTGGAAAATGTGCAGGAATGGTCCCACATATTTTCTAGGGGTTGATCTCCCTTTTCATTCTTTTAAATAAATTTAAAAAAAACAGGCGAGCGCACTCCCGCATTGCAGATAGTAGAATTCCTCACAGTGCCACACATGCCCTTTATGTCCTTGATCAATTGCGATACCGCTCATGCATGTCTATGGTAACACTTTATCAGGAAGCAAAATATCATTGATAACGGGTGACTCCTACAACCACTTGACGATATAAGCTTGCGGTGCAGGTGAAATGTTGCATTCACAATGTCGTCCGTTAATTTTCCATTCCAATTTCAAATAATTTTGCATACTCCTTTCTCCACTCTTGTTCGCGCAAAGCTTTGGGGGACTAGTTTCATACATGTCAGTCGAGGTAACAACAATGCATTCATCCTTGGCGAATTTATGCAGGATTTGGAAACCTCGAAATGAAGTCTGCTTAACAGTTGTGCCAGCCAGGTACATACTGACCCTCAAAACTGTACTCCTGCAATTTCGCAGCTACTCTTGCTAGTTGGTAGTGAACGTTTTGGTGCTACTATAGCTCAGGAGAAGGACAAGTGGTTTGGGATAAATAACTGAAATGTGTTTCCCCCCACATCTAGGTGCAAAAATATTCTTCCACCCATGTGCTTGCAAACTGTGACGGATTGCCGTTTGACCAGGGTATAGAAGCCCTGGCTTGTTTTGATTTGTATCAATTTAATACAGTTATGTGAGTAATTCCATCCCTGAAAGGGTAATCTGCTGATCGGATTCCCCTTTCATAAACTCCATGCCAAAACATAGTGTACACCTGTGTACTGCTGCATCAGTAGCCTGATTGCAGCGTCTGCCCTACAGTGGCACAGAGCAGGGTCTGGTTACAGGTGCCCTCGTGACAGCTGAGGTAACAGCCAGAGTCACTGCAGCACAGGGGTGGCATTCAGGGGTGGCATTCAATGTCACAAAAAATGTTTGAGTGGCCATGCTGTATCATGGTAAACTCTAAATATGTCATGCTTGAGATAGGGCATGGTGTATGACACTGCACATAATTATTGCTGCCACATTAAAATTGATATCACATATGGGTTGGCCCTTGCAGGCCCAGTTCAGCTGTGGAAGCGCTATATGTATCCCCCCATCGCCCAGACAGGCAGGACCTTGCCTTACTGGAAGGAATGTGGCCTTGCCGGGATTGCCTCTTTGTTCATTTGTAAGGGCAGACAGTACTCCATAAAAGATTTTGAGGTAGGAGTATTTTACTCCCTATTTTTTATCATTGGAGAGTAAATGCAATTTTATCAGAGTAAACATTATGTTTCTCTTTCATAAGAGTACAAATAATGGAACATCCATCTAATGTGTTAATTATTTTAAACCTGTATAGAAAACATTTGAAACAGTACAAGACTGGATATCCGTTATATGGCTTGGAACATTGTATAGCACTGGTTCTCCAATACAATAAATAGTAGCTACACCCAACATCTGCTCATGATAAATTGCAAAACCGATGCTAATATTATCCATTTTACACACGTTATCAACCCCCCATAAAAATAAAAAAATGTGATTGGGCATGGGACTACTTGTAAATAACAATCCCATAACTATCTGACCTGTAGCTGGACATAACATTTTTTTAAATATGGTTTGAAAGTGATTAATTACATTGATAAGGAGGAGATGCTGCAGAATTGTAACATCGGAGTACTTTAGCTATGCTAAACTTTTATGGTGTGCTTCTCTTTTGAGAAGGGTAGTTGTTTCATGCCTTGTGGGCACCTTAAACCAGCAGGCCGCCATCACTTGAGGCTTTAATGCTGCAGGGCAGGTGGGTGAAAGCCTGCTCTGATTAATGGCCAATTTGCCCCTTTCTGAATCGCTCTCCTAGACCTTTTCATAAAGGAATAACCTCTTCAGCAGGTGTGGGGGCTGGGTACTTAGATTTCTGTGTTGATGTTTTTGTTGTGTTTTTTTTTTTTTTTTTTTTTAGACCATGCACGACTCTTGGGTTGGACTACTTCACAAGTGTTTTTCACAATCAAAAAACACTAATTCTGTAATTCTGTTAGAAGGGGCAATACTCCTTCCAAAGTAAAGTCTCTACAGCAGCCCGTAGAATACATGCTCACCCAGTCACTATAGTGCAGTCTGCAAAGGAGATGCTTGCCAGGAAACTTGGAACTGTAGTACAACATGCAGGTGAGAATAGATGTGATCCTGAAACAATTGTTCCTGCAATCTGCAGGGTGTAGATGCTCACGAGTTACTATACAAGAGATTAAAAGACCATCGACTTTATTGCTGTTTGTTGGTGAAATTCTTAACAGCATCCCCCTAGTAAGAGCCACCATTTGGGAACAGTTTATTGAGCTAAGGATTCACTTGGATCAGGATGCATTGGGACAATAAAGCATTAATTACAATCGCTACCTCCACGTCCACTCTTCCTCGTCCCAGTACTTACCTCATGAGGCACCCGCCTCCGACACAGGACCTTCTTTTATTTCTTCTTATTTCTATAACTCCTCCCCAACACCCACGTCACTTAGTTTAATTTTTCCTGCCTCTAGCAGGTTGGGCTTGTTTTTTCTTCCCGGCGCGGGGCGCTGGGGAGCTCCAAATGCTGGCCCCCTGGTGGGACTGTGTGGCGGGGCCTTCGGCTCCTTCAGGTGTGGCAAGACTCCTGGGTTCCCTGCGGGGCTTGGGACCCGGTTGAGTCGGGCTGCCATGCCTGGTTTCTGCTGGGCTTTGGCCAGCGCAGGGCATCGTGGCCCGGGTTCTGGGAGAACGGACCCGGGTTAAGGTAAGGAGAAGGGGGGCATGTTTTTCCTGTTGCATGGGCGGCTGCGCACGGATTGGCGGCTCCTTTTTCTTGTTTGAGCCACGTGCTCCGGAGGAGGGTGGGCTCCTCCTCTGGTGCTGCAGGCATGTTGCCATGGGAATTAATTGATGTTGTTCCTATTGGTTGTTGTTCTCTCTGGCCTCTATTTGAATGTGGGAGAGGCACGGAAGCAATTGTTTGTATGTGGAGCCTTGATTCGCTGTACAGGGGTATTTGGTGAAGCAGGCTTTCTTGGTCACTGTTTTTGAGCTTACTCAACATGGGAAAACATTCTGCAAAGAGCAGCCATCTGGTCCTGTCTTCTTCTTCTTCGTCTTCCTCTTCTCCTGATTTACACAGAAAGAGAAAGAAGAAGGCTAAGCTTTTTTCCCTGACCAGAAAGGAGTTGAAGAAGCTGCTTAAGCATCGTAGAGGGAGTCGCACACGTGCTCATGGACACAAGCGCAGGCGTCTGTCTTCCTCATCCTCTTCTTCTGGCGCTGAGTCATCGGCCTCTTCTTGTTCCTCTTTGGCTGATGCTGAAGGGAAGTATCTGGACTGGGAGGGAGTGGAGGAGGTGCTGGCTCAAGTTGGGGATTGCATGGGATTTTCAGAGCCCCTGGTGCCGGTGGAGGGGGCCGACCCTTCTATTCGCCAGTATAGGCATACACCTAGGAAGGGGTTGCCATTGATATCCGGGAAAAAATCCTCCGTGAATGGCATGACCCAGAGAAGATTGCAATGCCCCGCTTCATGTCCAAACTTTATCCTTTGAAGGGCGAGACTTTGCTGTCTGATCCAGTTGAGGTCGACGATATCCTCGCCAGCCTGGTGGGTCGCTCCTCTGTCGGCCGAGGAGGCGGCCGTCCGGGATCCAGTGGACCGCCGAGTTAATTCCGGCCTTAAGAAGGTTCATGCAGGGGCGCATCTGCCTGTCATGATGCCTACCTCTAAGGAGCCAGGCCGGGCCCAGCAACCCCAGAGGCAGACATCATTTTCCCCAGGGAAGTCTCAGCGGGCCCAAGTCGGGGCCCTTTGGACTCAGTCCTGGCGCCTTAGGCGCCAGGCTCATAGCGGACCCCAGTCCTGGCGCCTTAGGCGCCAGGCTCATAGAAGAGGATATGTGTTTAAGTGCTTGGGTGCACACTTACCTGATGCAGACCTTGCTGCTTCATCCAGGCCCTCTTGAGGCCTGAATGGGACTACTTAACCTGTAGGACTACTTCACCACCCGGGTGTGGTCGGGGAAGGATACATACCTGATTGGTGGAAGGATACATACCAGGAACTTCTTCCAAGGCTTTTTAAACCCCACCCGAACAGCCACACATGCTTCGCGTCGTTCTGCACCTAGCAGCTGGATGCTCACCGTGTCAGCTCCTGCATCCTGACTTCAGCCACGCCTGCCAGCACCCTGGAACACCTGCAAGGGGAGAAAGGAAGAGAATAGGAGAAGAAAAGCCCTTACCTGCTAAATCTGCATCCCGGAGTCATTTCTCCAACGGCCCTGAAAAGGAAGACATCATTTTAAAGGCATTTCGTTTCGATCGCTGCAGCGCTGCATTTTACTCACCTTTGCAAGGCGCTTCCATCTTCAGCAGCGATCTTCCGGATTCAGCTACGCCCCGGCGCCTAGAGGAAAAAAGACCAGAACAAAGGTGAGAGGGAGAAAAGGAATAAGGAAAGCTCAGTTTCCTTTTAAGTCTTACCTGTTGGATTATTCCCACTGCATTTCGGGTCCTGCCGCTTCCTGGCATCTCTGGACCCCGGCCCCTATGGGGAAAAAAGACAGACATTGAATGAGCAAATGCAAAGACATTACCTGAGCGCTCATCCAGAACTGTTTCACTTCGGGTCGGCGCCATATCTCCGGCACTCCGAACCCCGGCCCCTAAGGGGAAAAAGACATAAGCATTAGCGCTTGCTGCAATTAGACAACAAACATTATTATTAAGCTTGAACTTTTGAACAGAACTTTTACAGCGCCTTACCTGAACAGTCAAGCTTACCTGAACTCCCATCAATCCTCAATCCAGTGAAGTAACTGGGTTTCAACGCGCCCCTGCATCAGAAGCAGGATGGAGAGCTCATCCTTCCAAACCCTAAGGTGAGGCTTCACGGGGAATCGTGGAGGAGGTATCGTGGAGGGTTGGAAGGAAGTGGGAGGCTTGAGCATTGTTCCACAGTTGGTAATACTCCCTTTTCACGCACAGGAGGGTATCCAACGAGCCAGGGAAGCCAGAATAGAGGGGCCCTTCCTGTCCATCTTCAGAGTTCTGCGCCTTCGACGCTGCGCCTCCGTGGGAACCAGGTGAGCGTTACACTGGCCCTTCGAGCAAATGTCTATGGTTCCTACACGGCTGAAACAGTGTTGAATGGTTTCAGGGAGTTGAAAAAGGCTGTCAATGAAGGCTCTGATTGTGCCCCTTTGCTTACAGACATGCAGAGACAGGTTGAGTTTTTGGCCGATCTGGCTTTTGATGGGGTGCGTGGTTCAGCCATGACCATGGGGGCTGGTATATCTGCCCGGAGGCATTTGCACCTAAGGGACTGGAAGACTGATGGGTCTCAGAAGGCAGCTGCCCTGAAACTTCCTTTCACTGGGTCCAGGCTTTTTGGTGATTGCCTTGAGGTTAAGGTGCACAAAGTTTTTAGGGCGGACAAACATGCTGACAAACTTCGACGCAAGCCTCCTTCAACGGCCAAGAAATCTTCCTCTGGGGCTGGTCCGGTGACCAGCAGGTCTTTTCCTGGCTCCTCATCACATTCTTTTCGGAGAGCTAGGGGGGGGTCGGGGTCCTCCACGCTCTTCACGTCCTGGGCCGGCACCTAAGTCCTGACGGTTTGGAATTGCCGGTGGGCGGGCGGCTCCGGCAGTTTTTTCCAGTATGGAAAAGGTGGTGTTCCGACTCATGGTTCTGGACACAGTACAATGGGGGTATCGAGTGCATTTCCTGTCTCCTCCTATCCAGCATTGCATGGTTCCCAGGTCTCGGCTCAAGAGGTTGGCCATGGACGCCGCGCTCTCCGAATTAGTGTTGAAGGCGGCCATCATGCCCGTTCCTCTCCCTGTGCAGGGTCAGGGGTTCTACTCACGGGTGTTCCTGGTCCCCAAACCTTCGGGGAAGTACCGTCTAATTCTGGACCTCAAAGCCCTGAACTGCTTCGTCCAAAAGGAACACTTCAAGATGGAGACTTTACAGAACATTCTTCCGATGTTATTAAAGGGGGATTGGATGACATCTCTGGATCTCCAGGACGCTTATTACCATGTGGCTCTCCGTCCCTGGCACATGCAGTTCTTCCGCTTTGCAGTGGGATCCCGACATTTTCAGTTCAGGGTGCTCCCATTCGGACTGCGATCTGCCCCCAGAGTTTTCACCAAGCTGGTGGCTCCCCTGGTGGCGCACTTACATCTGCGGGGCATTCAGATATTTCCCTACCTGGACGATTGGTTGATCAAAGCGTCCTGCCGGCAGACTCATTTCTCATCTCCGATTGGTCTGCCAGGCATTGCAGGACTGGGGTTTCCTGGTGAACTGGCAGAAGTCCCAACTGGAGGCTTCTCAGGATCTAGTTTTCATTGGTGCACAGGTATGCACCAGGATGGGGAAGGTGTTCCTGTCCCTGGAGAGGGTCCGTCGCTTGCTGACTGTTCTGGGCAGGGTTCTCGGGAGGCAGTATGTCCCGGCCCGCCTATTGCTGAAATTGCAGGCGCACATGGCTTCTTGCGTGTTTCTAGTTCCCTGGGCCCGTCTTCATCTACGCCCCCTGGTGTCCTACCTTCTCTCCCACTGGCTCCCTTCATCTCAAGCTTTCGAGGCTTTGATTCCGGTGTCTCTGGCGCTGCGGGTCTCCCTGCAGTGGTGGTTGAGGGTTCCGAAACTACGGGCTGGGGTGTCCCTGATTATTCCTCCTGTGACCACACTTACTACTGACGCCAGTGGAAGGGGCTGGGGAGCTACGTTGGGAGTCCTCTCTGCTCGGGGGTTGTGGGATCCGGAAGAGAGCCATCGGACATCCAATTGGCGAGAGTTGTGTGCCATTCTCCGGGCTCTGGTGTACTTCAGGAGGTTGCTGATGGGCCGGGCAGTTTTGGTCCGGACGGACAATACGACATCTTTGGCTCACGTCAACCGCCAAGGGGGTTCCGGCCGCTCCTTGAATGCCCTGGCAGCTCAGATAGGTGCTTGGGGGGAATCACATCTGGTGTCCCTGGTGGCTTCACATATCAGGGGGGTGGACAATGTTCGGGCGGATCTACTCAGCCGCCGGTTTCCCTCCTCGGTGGAACTGGTCCTCTCGACCCAGGTTTTTGCAGAGATCTGTGTCAGGTTCGGGACCCCTATTCTGGACCTGTTTGGGTCTCCAGCCTCAGCAAAAGTTCCCCTCTTCTGCTCTCGTTTTCAGACAGCGGGTGCGTGGGGGGTGGACGCCCTCTCTGTGCAGTGGCCTCAGGGTCTCCTTTATGCTTTTCCACCTATTCCTCTTCTGCCTCGGGTGGTTCAGCGCATCAGAATATCCAGGGTGACTGTATTGTTGTTCGCTCCGTACTGGCCCCGGCGAAGTTGGTTCCCCGCTCTGTTGGAGCTTCGGTGCCACGAGCCTTGGCTGGTTCCGAAGTGGCCTTGTCCCCTTCTGAGGGAGCTACGGTTGGGGGTCCGCCAGATACAATGGGCAGTGTGGATATTGCATGGGCTAGGCTGAAATCTCAGGGGTTTTCTGGTCCTGTGGTGGATTCCATAATGAATGCTCTTAGACCCTCCACTCTGAAGGCTTACGGCAGACATTGGAGCCATTTCCGGGACTGGTGTGGGCGGTCTGGGATTCCCCCCCTGCGTTCTGGCCTCCCCGCTATCCTTCAATTCCTCCTGGATGGGTTTGACAAGGGCCTGGCGGTTTCCACGCTTCGCTCTCAGTGGGCCTCCATAAAATTCCTTTTGGGGGACTCTGATGGGCACTTGGATGGGGAGGTGTTGGTGGGGAAGTTGCTCAGGGGTTTTTCTTCTTCCCGTCCTTGTACTTATAAGGGGCTTCCTCCTTGGAATCTCCCTCTTGTCTTAAAGTTTCTTCAAGGGCCTCCCTTTGAGCCCATTTCCGAAATTGATATGAAACATCTGACACTGAAGACTGCTTTTCTGATTGCCATAACTTCTGCCCGTAGGCTTGGGCAGATTGGGGCTCTGTTATGTCACCCCCCTTTCCTGAGGGTTCTGCCGGACTCGGTGGTGCTGAGGTGTGATCCGAAGTTTCTCCCTAAAGTTGTTTCTCGTTTTCACACCTCTCAGGATCTGGTTCTCCCTGCCTTTTTTTCAAAATCCGCAAACGCCAGAGGAAGTGGCTTGGCATAACATTGATGTGCGGCGGGCGGTGTTGGAGTACTTGGCTAGAACTGCCCCTTTCCGCCGCTCTGACAGTCTTCTGATTACTTTTGGCCCGGCTGGGGCGGGGCGTAAGGCATCTGTAGTGTCCATTAGCCGATGGATCCGTCTTGTGGTCTCCATGGCCTATGTGGCTTCGGGCCTGCCTGTGCCTGCGCACGTTCAGGGGCGGTCCACCAGAGGTTTGGCGGCCTCCTGGGCCGATGCTAGGGGGGTTTCTCTACAGGAAATATGTAGAGCTGCCACTTGGGCTGATCAGAGCACCTTCATCAACCACTATAGGTTGAATGTCTCCCACTCGGGGGTTGGTTCCTTCAGGGTTGGAGTTTTGTCTGTGCGGATGTAAAATTGGAGTTATTAAAGGTGTGTGTTTCTGCACTGTTTTGACTCTGTGTATCATTGGGACCTTTTTCCCCCCTTTGTTGCTTTGGTATACCTCATGAGGTAAGTACTGGGACGAGGAAGAGTGGACGTGGAGGTAATGTTCCGATTACTTACCGGTAATCTTCATTACTCCTAGTCCTACTCTTCCTCGTCACAGTACTGACGACCCTCCTCACCCTCCCTGCGGGGAAGGTCCCATGCTACGGCTTGGTAATATGAAACTAAGTGACGTGGGTGTGGGGGAGGAGTTATAGAAATAAGAAATAGAAGGAGGTCCTGTGTCGGAGGCGGGTGCCTCATGAGGTAAGTACTGTGACGAGGAAGAGTAGGACTAGGAGTAATGAAGATTACCTGTAAGTAATCAGAACATTAATTACAATCGCTCTTTCTCACGCACGCTTTTGCGCAGATATGTGCTCTTTTCACAGACCTGGGTCAGGATGGTTTTATAAAAGAAAGTATGAATACTATTGGTTGGTTTAGCATTTAGGATAGTTTTTTCTGTTTAAATATTTTCTAGCTCACATTAAAAGTGGGGCCCATTTATGGAAACCGTGGTCACTGCACCACTGTGGACTTTTCACACACCAATTGTTCAGTTGGCCAAATCAGGAAAACCTTTAACCCCACCCACCTCCTACTTACCCTTTTAACGTCAGCTTTTCTTCTGTCCCTGCAGCGTCAGTTCCGTCCCTCCTATGCAGGTCAGATCGGACGCTGCAGCATCTGCTTTTCTTCTTTTCTCCCCCCGCCTCCAAACCTCCGGAAGCGGGGGACACCCCTGCTACCCCTAAAGGCCATCACTACCAAACATGGGGAGCAAGGTGAAGAAACTACTGCTACGATGGGCCAAGTTGCTACAGTATTAGCCAATTTGATTGTTTCTAATCGATCGAATGGTACTGTCCGAATTCGGACAGATGTACCATACGATCAATTTGAAACAATCAAATTGGGTAATACCGTAGCATCTTCGCCCATCGGAGGAGTAGCTTCTTCACCTCCTCTTCCGAGGGCTTGTAGGAACACGCCACTGTCCTGCAATAGGAGAAACTTTAAAGAGGAAGTCCAAGTCTTCTCATATTGAATGACAGGCCCCGGGGCTCACCTGGGAACATTAGAACGGGCTTCATGGCCTCTGGCACCTGCAAGAAATTCACAGGTTTTCTCTGCTTTTTCTAATGGTCACTGCAGCACGAAGGGGACTTTTGCAGGAAAGCCCTGGTGATTTGTTCTGCGGCTGAACTGGAAAATGTGTGTATTCTCTGCCCAGCCCTGGATACCGCAATGCCTGCTGTGAAACATTGTGCAGAGCTTCTTCTGCTAACTGGCGCTCCATGAAGTTTTACTTTCCTTCGGCCATTCCATTCTGTCTACAACCGAGGGACAGAACCCCAAGGGCCAATAGTTAAGTGAATAATGGTGCTCACTTGCCGCTGTCATTAGCACTCCATGTAAAGCTAGCTGCACCTGGGGGGGTTGACAGAGTAATACTTGCTACAGTTTCCTACCCTTTTGAAGGCCGTCTTGTGACCTATACCAATGCTGTAGTGCACATTATGCCGCCTTCTCTGCAGTCTTGACTCTCTCAGATCAGTCCGTTTGGCTGGGGTGTGTCCGCGTCTGCACACAGGATTCTGTTTCTTGTTACGGTGCAGTAGCACAGTGCCACCTATTGGACGAAAGGGGGAACTTAACAAGCAACATTTTTGTGCATTTGCGTAAATGATAAGCTTGAAAAAATGAAATGTGGCATATGCAATTGCTTAGAATAGCTCAGCACGCAGTGTATCTTGAGGGCTGAAGGCAGGTAACGCCCTTTCCAAAGGACAGCCACTCCACAGGAAGCTGGGCTGGGAAGCAAAAGGCACACCTATTCACAAAAGGCTTTGCCTCCCATCAGGCTGCTGCATGTTTAAAGGCATTGATCCTAAGTGGAAGGGATGGGGTGGGATTAGTGTAGACACATAAGGGAGGGCTCTGTAGGACTGAGTGAGGTTTCCACCATCTTGTTTCTCTTTGCCTCCTTCCTGTCCCCTCCACTTCCACTAGCCCAAAGCACTTTGTGTGAGATGTCCGAAGGGCAAAGTTCACTTCTTTCAAGAAGAGGGATTGGACCTATAAAGCTGGCTACCTGTAGTCCTTTGGGAGAATTGATCTCTCCAGTGAGGTCAAACGACTGCCACTAGAGGGCCAAGTTGGTCAGGAACCCCCCCTCTCTCTTACTGCTGAACCAGTTCGAGCCATAATTTGAGCCAGTGGAGTGTCTTCAAACCAACAAGGCCCTCCATAGCTGCAGTTTGAACTCTACCTCCTCGTACCACTGTCCTGCATGTTTGAACCGGTTCGCTGTTGCACCATGCTAGCTGAGAACGTGGTTGCCTCGGCTCGAACTACACGCTCATCATTGCATCTGCGGCATTCGAAGCTGATGGTCCGCCGAGCCCCAATCATCGAACGCTGCATCAACGCACTCAAACTGAACTGTGTATCCAGCATCTATGCTGTTGAACTGACTCTGGTGGCCCTTATGATCAACAGCTCCTCAAGCACTCGATCGAACCGATCCAGTGCAACCATGCATCCAGTCACCAGCATCTTTGCAGTGAAACAAACTGTTGTACTGACTATGGGTGGCCCTTACGATTCGCCACTTCTCAAACATTGTGTTCGAAATGCAGGGAGCCCCTGTTCGAACCAAACTCGACCTTGCTTCCTAGTGTTCCAGATAAGATTTTGAAGTGGCAGTGTTTTACTCCCTATTTTTTAAATGTTGGGAGTAAAAGGATTTTTTAGGGAGTAAAAAAAAGTAAGTCCCGTTCTCAATGGTAGTATTTTAGAAGATTGAAAACGAATGTTAATTGTGAAACAAATGTTTTCGTAATAAATACTTCTTTGCACCTAGTTATTCATTCACATTAAAAGATACATGTTCATCTCTTCAGATCATACAGTAATAAGTTTCTTCCTGTGTCACTATGTGTATTACTTGTCCAGACATATTCATGGAGGTGTGTGTCTGAAAGCAAAGGGTCAGGCACCTTATGTGTCTTGTTTCCTATTTATTTGTTGAGAATACTTTTACTCCCTATTTTTATTCATTTTTGGTAGTACTGATCTACCCCTCATCTGTATGGCTGCCGCTCCTGGTCTAGAACGTCGTGGCGTTGCTCCCGAACCGCTGAACTGCACCTTCAAAGCCGTTTGCTAGCTGAAATCATGGGGTTTGAAGAGTAATTATGATGAGGTGGTGCAGAGGGAAGTGGGATTTTGGTGAAGGTGTAGATTGTGTTGACATTTCTCTACCTGTTTGCAAATGTAGACTATATCATGCTAAGTAGATTTCTTCACATGCTGCAGGGCACCTATAGTCTGGTTTGGACAGGAAAAGGGCCTCGGGTGGCAGGTGGTACTTGTCACAATATTTGGCAGGTATGAGCCTGGAGCTATGCAGGTGCCAGATCAGTACAAATGTTTTAGCTGCCTAAGGGGGAAAGAGAGGATGAGGACACTGTATATCTAGATGGAAAGACGGAATAAACATAGGCAGAATGTTATGAGAGGGAAGTGGTATGAGGGATTTCAGTGCTGGGCAGTCGGATTTTGGCAGGTATGGGAACGGACTCTGTTAGAAACAAATTGGTTTAGTAACAGTGTGTGAGACTACACAACACTTATCTGCTTGGTTATAAGGTAACCCACCTTTTGGTATAGGTCTGTACTACACAAGGTGGTATTGTGACTGAGCAGCCAGGCCTATATCAAGAGGGGTACATGTGAGCGTAGAGCTGTAGCAATGACATTTGCAAATACAAGTAACCAAGTAACGCACTCAAGGATTCAGTTATTAATATTTATTTAACATCAATTTGTAAACGAATCATCCGAGACTGTATGGCACATTTGCCCGAATTTTGGCTATACGAAAAGCTCGTATAGCGTAAAAATTCAAACAAGTATGCCATACTAAACATTACAGTGAAAAGGGGCTGCAGGGGTGACACCCGCACCCTTCTTCACTGTAATGAGAGCAGGGGTTTTCCCAGCAACCGTAAAGTATTAAAAAAAAAAAACACAAAATAAAAGCAGACCCTGCATGCAATAGAAGGGACCCGGCGTTGGAGAGGGATTTTGGGGTTGGCAGCACACAAGGAGTTGTGCTGTCCACAGGTAAGTAGGGGGTGGGGGTAAGGGCAAAGTCTGACATGTTCAGGGGAGAGAAGTTATTTTATCGGAAAAATTACTTTCTTTTTTCCCTCGAACATTTCAGCCATGGGCTTTCAACCCAAATCCTTTTTAAATAAACGTTCTTTTAAAAAGGGCAAGATATGTAACCATCAAATAGAAAAGTATAAGTTAGTAGACATTCTTTAGAGATGCTTCATACACAATTCCTACACCCTGGGGTGACCTCATTCACAAGGGCTTTAATGTCATTTATGTTACTAGTTATGCTTTGCAGATTCTGAGGTTTGTAGAAAGGAAAGGTTAAAGGAAAGAAAAAGGTTAAACAGGTTCTCGGTACATGTGAGTATACTAAAATCTTCCAATGAAGTCTAGACATGCCTTTCCCAGCAGTAACGGTCTAAAGCAAGTTACCACCTAATGATGGACAGAAATATCAAAGTCCATGGACTAGAAGAGTCTGCAGGGAGCCAGGACAGCAGGTCAATTGGAGCACAGTCTATGGAGCTGAGGCACTTCTTAGAAAAGTCATGCACAAAGTTTAGAGCGTTCGTAAGAATCACTTGTAGGGTCACAAGCTGTTAAGCCTGTGAAAAGCAGAGTTAGAATCAACTCTAAGGGTAAGCCACTGCAAGTCTCAACTGAGAAAAGCAAAGCTCAAGACCAGGAGGTAAGTACCCCAAGTCTAAACAGTACCTCTGGTTTGAAGAACAGTGGTCCAGCTGGATTCTGTCCTGATGCAGCGATGCAGATCCTGGGTTCCTGAGCCTCAGTCGTGGGGACAAGGAGGACGACATCTGGAGGACTCCTGCGGCAGCAATTTGGAGGTCGTCTGCAGCTACAGGCTCTTTTCGGATCAGCAGCACTTTGCGGTTTCAGCGTGCAGTAAATAGTACCACCGCGGATCTCTGATACAGGGTTCTACACTCTGGTGAGGGGGCTCGAGCTCTGGTCGTCCTACTTCAGCAGGGTCTTAGGAGACTCGTGGAGCTTCTGGACGAATTGCAGATGTTGCACTCGATTTTGGATTTCTCGACCCCTGGCACTCGGTCCTTGCCGCAGTGAAGAAGTACATCCAATCAGGGAAGATGGTCCAGTGGAGTTGCGTTTCGGGGTAAGTTTGTCCCACTAACCCAAGGGAAGAAGTCGTCCCTTCCGGAGCTTCTCTTGTCGATCAGAAAAAGGAGTTTCAGCACAGCAGCAGGGCTTCGCCGGGCAATTCAAAGGTGCAGGAGGATGCAGCCAGCTTCGTTTGCGGTTTCTTCGTCCGGTGTTTCTCCCAGTGGTCGACTCTGCCTCTAGTCCCAAAACCCTTGCCTTTTAAGCAGGTTTCTCCCATTCATGCACAGCCTAGGCTGTCAATCACACAGCAGGGTGACTGTCCTGAAAGGCCAGCCAGCCAATCAGGACCGGTTGCATTCATGCACTCCTAGAGACAAAGGACAGGGTAGTTCGCAAACCTCCCTCACATCCTACCTTTCCAGACACACTGGAGCCACAGGCGGGTTTCAAGACTGAAGTCTGCCAAAGGCAAAACGAACAAAGGGCTCAAACCTGGCTTGGTGCGCAGAGTAAAACCCAAGAAAGACCTTACAAACGGAAAATGGTGAAAAAAGACCAGGCCATTTTGACAAAATGGTCTCCCATGGGTGCTATACTGCAGCTGAATATTCAGCCTGCGGTAGAAAAGCACAATGGTAGGAAAATTTAAACCACTGCCACCAGCCATTTAAAGTAGTGAGGGTAACAAAACCAATGTTACATGAGAATGTAGGATAAGGGGCTACTAGGTAACCCCCCAGCACTCCATAGAAAATGGTGTGTGCTGGACATACAAAGAGAAAAGGTAAGTCAAGTTAATTTCACTTTACTATTCTTGGGAACGGTAGTTCGCTCAAGAAAAGCTATTTAAACCTTAGGAGAAATCTAAAGGATTTCTCAGTGACCATGCTTTGAAGGTGCTGTGTGTCACCATACAAAAAGTAGATGCCTATGGAGTTTGTCAGACTCCAAAAACAGAGGAAACCGATAATCCAAATCATATCAGAACAAATGAGCGAGTGAGAAAAAGGTCTCTCACCCCAGGGTTAAAATTAAAGTCCTAAAGTCCAGAAAAAGAGCTGGGGGAGGTTGAAGGGGAATTAGCCCACAAATGAGAATTCTCCCTAACAGGTTCTAACGGTGGTCAAGCGGGACAATCCATGCTGTTAACTGCTTTTGCTATGGAGGTGGATTTAAATGAGCTAAATTTCTTGATGTTATAGAGAAGCGTTAACGACAGTGGGGTATTATATCAAGATGGTAAATCTAAGACACTTATTGAGATGATAGTTGGGCAGCTAAGGTCGCTGGTATGTGGACTTCAGTATATGCGAATGAGTGCAAGGCATAAAACAAGCAGTGTCTGCAATTTTGTGCGTTTGCTAAATAAATTGGCACTTGTGTAGCAAAGCTAGCTATTTAAGTTGCCCTGTTCAAAGAACGCACAGGTGGCCCTGCATTCCATTCTTGCCTTCAGGGCTCTCCGCTCTTTTCTCTGTAAGTTCAAGGGAGAGGGGAGGGAAAGACTCCCTGCCCCCACCTCTCGAAATCCAAAGGCCTGTTTGGGAGTGCTAGGGAAGAATGGGATGATGCTCATTTTGTTGGGCAAGATGCTTCATATTGACAAGTGAACAATTTTGTAAATGTACGCTATCACACAGCCTCATGTGTTTGATAGCAAACCTAATTCTGTGATCTGCTGGTTTCATACATCGTGCAACTGGTTCCCATGAGCTGATCCCATACTCCTTGAAATTCTAGCTTATCACCCTGTTGCTTTATACCAGCTTCCCTGAAAGTGAGATGGCCGCAAACTAAAATATTCCACCTTGTTTGCCCAGTTCTCTGCCTGCTATGCTGTCCAGTCTGCTTAGTCTCTTACTTTCCTTCCTCTTACATAATGAATAGATAAGCTTACTAGATGTTTAAGCAAAGTACTGATCAATAGTTCCATCCAGTCTGTACATCTACATATCTACTGCACTAGCATACAATGTAGTTGGCCTACATTGCTTGCTTTTATTAGAATTGCATTATATATTAGCACCCGTTTTCAGAGCCTTTTTTAATCATATCTCTGTCCTTTCTTGCAGCTAACCTTTTACATTTTATAGGCACTCTTCCAGTGCTCGCAAAGTGTCTTTGCCCACTTGAATAGTGATTATGAAGGGCAAGTACCATTTGCAGTGGATGTTTAAAACTTCTTTTTAACATGTACTTTGTAGTAAATGTCAAATAAGTTTCACTGTGCATGGCTTTCCTCTCGGTGGCGGCAGTGTGCCAAACAAAGTGGGTTTGTGGTGACATGTACCATTTTACATAAAGCACATTTAACTTAGTTGCCCTGGGCTGAGTGCCTTTCTTTTAGGTCGGGTAGGTAAACTAAGTTACTCGGACTGCAGGGTTAGTGGAATTTGAAAGTATTTTCAGGGCCCGACTCATCTCACTTATGTCTTCAACTGTAGACAAAACCGCTGTATTGTTGCTCACATTGTCCTGTGTACAAAATATATTCTCGCGACTTTAAAAATATTAGTACAACATTGCTAATCAAGTGGGTTTGTTTGTTAGTTAATCAGGAACATTTTAATGAGCAAACTCTAACCAAGTTTTGAAATCCTAATTTATGCCTTGGTGTTCTCACGGGGTTCCTAGGTGTTGTGAATTGTGGTGGGTAGTCTTTGTGTTTCTTGTATCCAGGCATGTTGGGGTATGTGTTTGTTTGTGATGTAGGTTTCCCAGTGGCGGGTGTCCTCTTGGTTCGGCAGCTTCCTGGTCCCTAGTTGTATTACCTCGCTTTCACTGGGTCCTAAGTTTGTGATGTAAGTTTGTTGTTTTCCAGGGTCGTGTGCCCTCTAGGATAGGTTATTTCCTGGTCTCCAGTTATGCTTCCGTGCTTTCCCAGTTTGTTGGTGTGGTCGGAGTGTACAGTGCTGTGTCAAACTCCACTTCGCCCCGCTGTAGGCTTCTATTTGTTTTGTGCTCTAGTCTGGTTCACAGTGGTGTCTCAGTATTGCTTTACAGTGGCAAAAGCCTCTGTGGTAGTTGGTTTATATGCTGGTGTCAGGTTCAAAGATGCAGAGGTTCCTTTTGATTGCCCCGCGCTGACTCGCAGTGGCAAAGGTCTACTTGAGGTAGTAGGGTTTTGTGCTAGAGTTTGATTCCCCGAGTTGAGGACCGCTCAATGGTGATCCAATGCTAGGTTGTGGGTTGTAGGCAGGCGTCTGTCCGTTCTGTGCTATGGGGAGTAGAACACTGCAATGTAATTGTCCATAGTCCAGGCATAAAATGAGCAGTGTTGCATAGCAATTTGCTATGCATTTCTGTAGGTTTGCTAATCAAATGGACACTTGTGTAGCAAAGCTAGATATTAAGTTTCCCTCTTCAATGAAAGCACAACTCGCTCTGTATTCCTCTTTTGCCCTCTGTGCTCTCTTCGCCCTCTTTTCACTTCAAGTGCTAATGGAGAGAAAGTGCAGCATTAATGATCTCCTCCACTCTTAAGTGCCAAAGGCTTGTATGGGAGTGCTAAGCAAGAATTTCTTTTTCAAATAATTGCAAACCAGCAGTAATCGGGATGATACTTTTATTAAGCTTTCTATACCCTATAAGACCAATATGTTAATGTTATAGGATATTTGTACCGTGCACGATCACAACCGGAGTGGTCCCCTGGCGGCTCTGAAAAAAGGAAGGGGGTGCGGGTGTGTTTTTAATAGGAATAAGCTGGAAAAAGTGCAAGAGAACAGTGATGTGCTGGCAGCCTCAACCCGGTAACTCTGTTGGCTGGGCTTGGGGTGTTTTGCGGTCGGTAGTCGTTGTGTGCTGTTGTGCGAGTCTGTGTGGCTTGTTTTGTTGTTGCAGTGTTGTGAAGTTTGTGCGGATTGTTGTATTAAAGGTCTGTGGTTGTGTTTGGTTAGAGTGTGAGAGGTGTATGCAGAGGTGTGAAATTGTTAGTGGGTTGGTTAATTGGGCAAAAGCTAACAATCACAATTCTATCCAAGTGTGGCCTATGCCAACAATCAGAGTTATATCTAAGTGTGGCACATGCTGACATTCACGATCCTATCCAGATGCGTCACTGGCTAGTTTACGATTACGCCTAGGTGCGGCACATGCTGACATCCACAATTCCATCTAAGTGTGGCATGTGTTAACTATGTGTTAACGTTCTATTTTTTAAAAGACCGTCTTGCAATTCCATTTCTAACTTGTTACACAATGCATCATTACAGTATAGATACTGTAAAACACTGCATCATCTCCTTACAGTAAAGTTTAGGCTAGTGTATCTACATTCTTAGTGTCAAGTATATTTAATTTTGTTGGGTATGATGCATCATACTGACGAGTGAACACTTTTGAAAATGTTCATGATCACATGATTGTTAGGGAGAATTCTCATAAATGTGCTAATTCCCTTGACACTAGAGACCCACAGCAACTTTGCTGGATTTTGAGGACTTGATTTTTTTTTTACCTGGAAAGAGCGTGAGCCTTTTTTCCCACTCTCATGTATTTTGATGTGTGTTTTACTCTTGTGTTCTTTGATTATGGAGTTTTAAGACCACTCCATAGGCATCATCTTTTCATGTGTGTTACACAGCACCTTCAGTGCAGTGACACAGGGATGTCTTTAGACTTCCCAAAGGCTTAAATACCTTCTCTGGGATAAACTACTCTTTCCAAATTCCTAGATCCAGCACACACCATCGTACAATGGAGTGCTGGTCGGGTTACATAGTATCCCCTGTGTCTAAATACTCATGTAGCAGTCAAATGCTACCCATTCCTATTGAAAAGGCTTTTGGCAGTGGTTTTACAACGAACTACCATGAATTTTCCCAACCGCGAACACCACTAGCTAAAAATCACGGGAGCCATGTTTTTCAAGATGGCGCATTAAGCCCCTTTGTTTAAACGGGTCCTGGTCTTCTTTTTTCGCCGTTTCTTTTTGGAAAGGTCCTTCTAGTGTTTGTCTCTGCGCGCCAAACCAGGTTTGGTCCCTTTGTTCGTGTGCCTTTGGCGGGCTTCAGGAGTGAAGACCACCTCTGGCGCCTGAGTGTCTGGGGTGGGCAGGAAGTGAGGGAGGTGCCCGAAACTCCCTGTACTTAGTCTCCTAGGAGAGCCAAATGCACTCTGGCGTGATTGGCTGGCTGACTGTCCTGCAAGGACAGCTACCCTGCTGGGTGAGTGACAGCTAGGCTGGAATGAAAGGGAGATAACTGTTTAAAAGGCAAGTCTCTTGGACTGGAAAGCAGAGTCGACCAGTGGAACGAAAGAACCGAAGAAGAGCTGGAAGAGGACTGCTGCTGCAACTCCTGGACCGTTGGTTTGCCCGGTGAAGCCCTGCTGAAGGTCCGAATTGCCAAGTTCATCTCGACAGAGCAGCCCCCTTCCAGGACGACTACTTGCTTTGAGTTGGTGGGACCAATCAACTCATAAGCCACCTGGATAGCATTCTCAAGGCTGGTAAGGATTAACCAGGGAGAGGGACACAAGCTTGTATGCTTGAATCTACAGCTACTGGAACTGAAGTGACTCATCTTGTTTGCTTTTTCCGACGATCCCGTGCAGTGCAGGAGTCCCCCGACGTCCTCCCTCTTGTCCCCACGACTGAGGCTCAGGGACAGTGAGATCTGCAGGAACTGCCAGGAACCAGCGACTTCAGTTGCATTAGTTTTTTCATAATAAGGTACTCTGCCAACCCGATTGAGAGGACGCCACTGTCGCGGGAAACAGCCTATTCAGCTTGCGACCCAACATATGATTCTTTTTTGCCTAAACTACTTCTAAGAACTTTTGCAAAGACTTTACTGTTTGATACCAGAACTGCTCTTTCCTATCCAGAACACTAGCCCATTGACTTTGGCCTAGGCCTATTGACTTGAATTGAACTCTTCTGGTGAACTGAATTGAACTCTTCTGGTGAACTGAAACTATTTGCACTGTCTAATAATTGTGATCTATTCTTCTTACCTTGTCCTTTTTGCTCACTTCTAAGTAACTGAACTGCCATTTTGCTCCTACTTCAGGGGAGCTGAAACTATCTCAAATTCTTTAGTTTTGTATTGAAGTGTATTGGTATATAATATTAAGTTGCCTTCTTCTAGTGAAATCTTTTCTAAATTATTGTGTAATAAATTAATAAGTGTTTTACCAAGAAACCTTGAGTATAAGTGTCTACTTGAACCACTGTGATTGAAAGACCTCTGTGTAACCTCTTGTGCTGCTCACGTTCACTCTTGAGATAAGCCTGGCTGCTCCGCTCGCTACCAAAAACTGTGTGGTACAGACCTATACCAAAGGTTGGTTTGACTTGCACCTGTAGTCCTAATTGTATGTGGTGGTCCCAGAGGGTACTGCATGCAATTCTGCCTAACAATGATCAAATGCTTTTGATGGCAAACCTAGTTCTGTAACCTGCAGGTTGCATACATCTTGCAACTGGTGCTCAACCCATGACTGATCCCATCCTCTTGGACATTCTGTATTATCACCCTGTTGCTTTATACCAGGTACCCTGAAAGTGGGATGACCACAAACTACAATATTCCACCTGGGTTGCCCAGTTATCTGCCTGCTACGCCATCCACTCTGCTTAGTCTTTCTTTCCTCTTAAATAATGAATTCATAAAGCTAACTAGATGCTTACACAAAGTAGTGATCACTAGTTCCATCCAGTCTGTAAATATACAGATCTACTGCAATAACAAACACTGTAGTTCATCATCCAGAGCTCGCTTTGCTTTATGATTATGAAGGGGCGCTAAATGGCAGAGACTCCACATGACCCGTCCCCCAGCAGCCACACAGAGGAGAGGGCAGGAGCCCCTCCTCACCAACGACGCTCGCCCACACGTGGCCCTGCCTGCCCCTCGTGCAGCGACAAAGAATCCTCGCGGCCCAACAGTGCTGAGAAGAGCACTGCATTAGAAAAGGCTGCACCATACTGGATGGACTGCAGCTACCCCGAATCTGCATATTTCCATTGGAATCAAGTGCGGAAAGCCGTGCCTGACCTGCCCTGCCTGACCCCTTGATGCCGGGCGCAGCGCGGCACCAAAGCGAGGCTGCTGCCTCGTTGCTAGGTAACTAGCACTATTTGAAGCAGTAAACTTCCGCCGGCAGCCCAGCTAAGGCCCTCATAAGGCCCCTGTTTGCACCGATTGTGCCGGTGCCATCCTTCTCTACCTCCTCCTATCATCCAAACAGGCCTACTATGACTGCTGTGCGCTATGGGAGCCCTTTCAATCTGTGAAATCGTATTTCGACAGTCTCTGGCTCACATACCATCCTGCCTGCTTACACCTACTCACCACATGTCCTGTTGTATTGAGGTGGTCAGACCATTCTAAGATGGCCGACCTCTAGAGTTCGCTGCTCCCCAAGCTCTTGCCTGATTGGCTGCACCACAGCTTATCTCCTACCCTGATTCACCGGCAGGCGCAAGCCGGCCGCTGCACTAAGTCGGAAAACGAAGGCTCCTGTCCTGAGCCTGTTGTGAGCTGACGGGACTCGGGCTACGACCGCTGCTCTACCATCTTAAGACTACCTGCAGAGCGCTCACATGGGTAAGTGTTAGCCTGGCTCCCTATTGTACCAAGGTCTAACCCCCACCCATGCTCGCACCAATACCGGAACCCCGGTGTCGTGCTCATCATGTGCCTGCACTGCATTGACTTTTACCCTCTTGCAACCTGCACGCAATTTATGACTCTGCCCTATATGCGCATTAAGCATTGTTTCTATCTACTGCCTGCTCAGCTTATTGCGCAACATCTCTGTATCCCAACGAAATTGCTTAATGTCATGGTGCATCCTTCTTGTGCACCGGCTTTGTCTATCCTTTGCACAGCCATTCTAGGCCTGTTGCTCACGGCCACTGCCAGTCATTCGTAAAACTCCTGCTTTTTACCACCTCCCTGAAAACTAACTGTGGCTAGTTACAGCACCTCTGTACCTTTCTGTAAATGACCACCTAGGACTACCACTCCGGCTCCACCTGTTTTATGTTCCTTACTGTGAACTTGATACTTTATTACTACTAGCTGTCCTATTGATATTCCAACCCAGGTGAATCCCCTATTGCTCCATTGCGTTTACCTGCACACGCCATCTTGATTCTACTGTGATTTTGATGCCTTTTGATTTTAAAGCTAAAAGCTTTTTAGCCTCTACGGCGAACTTTGAATCTAGGTGAACCCCATTTTGCATTTGTAACTACTCCCTGCACACTGCATTTTTAGTCCTTATTGTAAATCTGGAACTTAGGTGAACCCCCTATTGCTCAACTGCATCTGTCTGCACTTGCCATTTTTTAGCCTTGCATCTAGGTGAACCCCTTTGCTGCATTTGCACCCATTGTTTGCACACTGCAATCTTAGCCTTACTGTGAATTGACACTATAGGTGAACCCCCCCCTATTGCTCAACTATCTGTTGCACAAGCCTTCTTCAGCCTCCACGATGTATCTTGAATCTAGGTGAACCCTTCTCCTGCTTTGCACCTACCCACCTGCACATTGCATTCTAGTATCACTGTGAACATTGAATGTAGCTACCCTTTAATCATAGCTTGGGCTGCTCTTCCAACTAGCACTACTACTCCAGCCTCCAGCATTACGCACCTTTATTGCCAGACCATGATCTCCTGGCTCGCCCCTATCGTGTTTCCCTTCTGCATCACGTTGGACAACATACTCTGCAGCTGCAACAGTTGCATAGCCTACCAGGACGGCCTAGCCAAACTTGGATGCCCAAAACACCACCCCATCCCCTGCCCCACAACCTTCCTACCATCCGTGTCCCCCTTCCAATCCACTCACCACCAGCCTAATACTCCACCCCCCCCCATTAACCTCCCAGCCAACACAACACACCGCCACCCTAGACCGAACACTAAGCCACACCAAACTGAACACCAACACCCTGCCCCATCTGTTAAGATGGATTTCTGAACTCTGTCCTGGAGGGGCAGAGGTTCAGAAGGCCAGCCTAGTTTCTTGGAGCAGGGTAACCTCTGGACAAGCCAGACCAATCAGGGTAGTGATGGCGGCGGTCAAGACTGTCTCGAGAGGGGTGAGGGTGACTGAAAGCCCGCAATGAGCACACAAAGCAAGGACGCTTACAAATTACTCCAAGCAGGTGTTATATTAAAAATATAGACACATTTATTACAAGGCCTCTGTAACATTGACCATAGTAAAGAATCACGGTAAAACTCGAGTAAACCAACACATCACAATCAAATACAATATATATACAATTACCGCAGGGTCTAAAGAGTTCGAAGCACGAAATATGCAGACCACCTAGATGGGGAGGAAAACGGGCAGTGCAAGCAATCGTTAAACCCAGTTCGCCTTCAGAGGCCACCTAACTAGAACGAAGTCCGAGCCCTACGAAGAGTGGAGCCTTGTGCTCAAAAGTACCTGCACCCGCTGGTGCCAACGGGCCAACGGGAGTCTTTTCAAGGAAGTCAGGCAGTTCAGCGCGGTGAACAAATGAGGACGAACAGATCTCCGCTACTCAAGCGTGGCCTCCACTTGCGGGCAGAGCGTGAGTGCGAAAAAGGCATGCTGCTTAACACAGCGAGGGAAAAGCTACAGGCTACTGCAGGAGGGCGACCGGTTCCTAGCGTTACTACTCACCGGTCCCCGATGCAGGCAGACCCAGGCTTCTCTGCATCAGTTTCAGTGCTGGCAGGTTCAGATACGAGCAGGGGACGTCTCGGCGCCGTGTAGATTCCGCGGCAGCAGAAGTTAGAGTTGAGGATGTCCCAAACGCAGTGAACCCGCACAGATTGTTACCTCAGCAGGGCAACGAAGCGGCTGTGTATTTCAGCCCAATGTACAATTCTCACTTCAGACCTGGGAATGCCAAGTGTACGAATCGTGTGAGAGTGTCAAGGACTCTCAACAGCAGCAAGCAACCTGACGGCGGTGACAGAGCAAGACTCCTGGGTAAGATGGTCAGTCCACTGGATGGCCCAGAGACGCTTCCGAAGGCTTACGTGCAGAAGATGATGAAGATTCCGAGAATAGTTGTTCCCACTATTCCAAAGGGTTGAAGTACCAGTACAGGCCTTCTCGTTCGATCAGAGGCAGAATGGTTTCACAGGGTGACAGCAGTGCAGAGGAGCAGTCCTTCAGCGGGTCACCAGCGGTTCCACGGTTCAGCCTCTTAGTTGCAGGATACTTGGCTCCTGTATCCTTTGTTCGTGAGAACTCGGGGGGGGGGGGGGGGGGGGGGGGAAATCAACATGGTAGTGGTGTTTCCAGCCTCCTCTTATCCAGAGTTCCCTTCGCGCCAAAACGGAGAGGACCCAATGGGAGATCTGCTCACAAAACACTCACACCATACGTGGACCTATCGCGGACCACGGTGGTCCCAGGCATTCAAGACACACTAGACTCTCTGGCACCCAGGATGTGTATTGGGACCAGACATCCCAGCCCACATCCTGGAGGCACACACAAGGCATGCAGAAGCCCTCGAAAGCATCTGTTTCTCGCGGGAAAGTACATGCCCAAATAAGGATGGCCCCGGGTCGGCTTGACCTGGGGAAGGTGAAGGGGCAGGACGGTCAACGGACAGGACAAAGAACCTCGTGGCATGGCCATTTTGGAAGCCAGGCCACCCATTTTGGCCAAACGCGAGAAGCGTGGTTAACGGGGCAAAAGGGAGTTCAAAACACAAAGAAACGATTGCTGCCACCAGTCCCGTCCGTGACATACTTGCACAGTCCATTATAAATCCATCGAGAGTTACTAGGGCCTGTAGAATGACTAGAGACCCAAGAGCGCGGTAATGTAAGTTACGGTGCACTCTTGTGCCATGTTGGGCAAAAGCTGCAACATGAGAAAAGAACTACGGAAAACGTGTCCCGGTACTGACCGTCTTAATGGTATGTCACTTTCCCTGTAAGAATGGAGCGAAAGCCCAGAGGAGTGCGGCGGAAGGCTGCGCTTCTCTGGCAAAGTCTAGATCAGGGTGTAAAACCACAACAAAAAGTTTAGGGGTTGCCACATGGAAGGAAAATTACCTACAATTAAGAAATCTTTCCTAACACCATCCAAGCCTCCTGGCCTAACCCGCTCCTCCTTCACTCCTAACTTCACACCCCGCAACGACAGACTAGGCACTAGGCTCCCCACCACAACCACTAGGCCCAACGCCAAACCTAATACCAAAACCAATACGAAGCACAATGCGCCCAATAAGCCCATACCACCCCCACTAAAAGGAGCCCTACTCAATGTCCGATCCTTGGCTGCCCACCCCACAGAAACTGCGGACATCATTCTCACCAAAGGTCTCCATTTCCTAGCCCTAACAGAAACGTGGCTTCATGAGGCGTCCGGACCACACTTATCGCTAGCCATCCCGGACAAATACTCCATCCTCAGACCTGATGGACCTAACACTAGAGGAGGAGGCGTAGCGATCATCTACAAATCCTCCTTAGACTTCAGATCAGCTTCCTCAGTGTCACTCGCATCCTGTGAGATACTCACTGCCAAATTGCAAACCTCCCCCACACGCACGATCACCCTCCACCTCATATACAGACCCCCAGGTCCCCCTGGGGTCTTTGAAGAAGACCTCACATCTCTCATTGCTGAAAACATCAAACCCACAGCACAAATTATGATCCTCGGGGACTTCAACCTTGGTTACCAGGACCTGAACGATGCACACACTGGATCCCTAGCCAATGTTCTAACAGAACATGACTTCTCACAACTCAATGTACTCCCCACCCACCAAAAGGGCAGAATCCTTGACTGGGTAGTAACCTACAACTGCAACACTACTTGCAAGGACCCCCAACCTCTGGCATGGACAGATCATCACCTGATCCCCCTTGAGGTCAACATTAATCATGTACTTCCCAATAAATACCCCCTGGCACCAGCCTGTCCCACCTAGAACAAACGCAACATCAATGCCGAAGCCTTACTACCTCTGGTCCTACCCACCCTCGACACTCTCCCAGCCAACGCTGACTTAAACCTATTGATTGACACCTTCAATTACTCCATGGCTAAGGCGATGGACACCATTGCCCCCCCCTGAAACTACGCAAAGACAAGCCAAAAGCTCATCTGAACTCGTGGTTCACCCCTGAACTCAAATTACTCAGAAAAAAGAAAGCTAAGGCACAACTCACATGGAAGACCAACCCCTCCGTGGAAAACGAATCCAACCTCACGAAAATCTCCTCTCTATACAAAAGCGAGATCATTTGCACCAAAAAAGATGTATACAACACCAGGATTGCTCAGGCAGGGTCCTCCACTAAAGAATTATTCAAAATTCTGAAAGAACTAGAAAACCCTATTTCACCCGAAGACACCTGTTTGAAAGACAAGTCCTGGTGCACCAGCATCCAAAATGCCCTCAACAAAATTACAGGACTCCAAACCAAAATAGAGGACAAACGCCAACAACTCTCCAATAACAAGGTCACCAACCCTAGCCTACGCCCAACAATATCAGTTCGAGCTTCACTTTTAAGAAAGTTACCATGGCTGAAGTCCAAAAAATGATCACCTCCTTAAAACCATCAAACTGCAAAGGGGACAGCTGTCCCGCCCAGATCATAAAAGACGCAGCTAGAGAGCTTTCCCCCTTCATCACCAAACTTATTAACCTATCCTTCATCAATAAGTCAGTCCCCAGCAACCTAAAACAATCATGGGTTCTCCCAAACAATCCCTAGACCCAACCATACCCACCAACTATAGGCCTATCACCACAGTCCCATTCTTACTAAAAATCCTGGACAGAGTTGCCTACATCCAAATTCCGGATTACCTGGAATCCAACCAACTGCTAAGAATACGTCAATCTGGCTTCAGACCTCAACACGGAACAGAAACTGCCCTTGTTGATCTCAAAAGCCATATTGATGAAATTAAAGACAAAGGCAATGCCGGAATTCTACTCCTCCTAGACCTCTCAGCGGCCTTTGATTTGGTCAGCCACGAAATCCTCTGCAATCACCTAGCCACCGCAGCTCACTTCTCTTCTGCAATCACCTGGATGCAATCTTTCCTGGCAAATAGAACCATGCGGGTCTTCTCAACAACAGCTGCAGAAGACCCCATCCCCATCTCATGCGGGGTCCCACAGGGCTCCTGTGTATCCCCCACTTTGTATAACATATTTACAAAGCCTCTATTTGACCAACTGGACCGTCTGGGTGTCACCTACACGAATTACGCAGATGACACCCAGATACTCCTCACCATCACAGGTAATTACCAAGTAGACGTCACCCGGATCAACGAAATATTCTCCATCATTCAGGCATGGATGGCTTCTCATGGCCTCTGCCTGAATAATGAGAAGACTGAGCTCCTCATCGTCGGCTCCCCCAACAACCTAACTAAACTTAGCCCCAGCTACAATAACATCATGATCGATGGTCACACCATCCCTATTGCCAAAAGCGGGAAAACCCTCGGCTTCTACCTGGATGCCAACACTAACCTCTCCAAACAAACCAATATGATCGCCTCAGCCTCTGCCTATATCGGCAAGCTCATCAGGGCCAGCAGACCTTTATCATCCAATAGCTGCCTCATACAATCCAAGCTGGACTACTGCAACAGCCTGTACCTAGGTGCTAATCAATCTATAATTAACAAACTAGAGGTACTACAAAATAACGCTCTGCGCGCAGCCCTAAACATTCCCAGGCGAGAGCATATCTCTACTGCCAGGAAAGCCTGCAAATGGCTCTCCATACGCCAGAAAATTGACTTGAAAACCATCTGCCTCACGTACAAGTCCCTTGATCACCTAGCACCACTATATCTAGCTAACAAATTCACCATGAAACCTGCCACCAGATCCTCCAACACGCTATGCTTGACAGTGCCCAGATTCCACTTAAAAAGAGCCGGAGGAGCCAGCTTCACAGTACTTGCCTCCCAACTCTGGAACACCCTACCCCTCAACATCAAAACCATCAAGTCGTTCCAGATCTTCAGGAAGCAGGTTATAATCTGGCTCCTGACCAAAGAGTAGTACTACTGACTCCTGACCTCACATCGCCCGCTCGGTAAACTGCTGCATGTATTGTAAATGACTGCATATTGAAATTGTACTTTATATGTATATTGTGTATGTATTATGTAATACAGATATTTATCTATTATGTAACCGTCTTCTTAAAGCGCCCTTCTACCTCTGGTTTTGGAGCGCTATACAAATAAATAAAACAAACAAACATTGTATTTATTACCACCTGCAGGAGACAGCTGGCCAAATTGTTTTCAGAGCCTTTTTAACACTATTTGTGTCCATTCATGCAGCGAATCTTTTACTTTTTACAGACACTCATCAAGAGCTCAAGTCTTTTCGCCCAGTCGGGTAGATTTTATGAAGAGCAAGAAGCGTTAGCAAGAGATGTTTGAAACATTTATCTATTTACTTTGTTTGCAGTAAATACAAGTTTCACTGTGCATGGCTGGCCTCTTGGTGGAAGCAGTGTGCCAAACATAAAGCGGGATTGTACTGTAGTGACATGCACCATTTTACAGAAATCTCATTTTAAATGTGTTGTCCTCCGTTGCTATGGGTCGAGTGCATTTCTTTTAGGTTGAATAGGTAAACTAAGTTATCCAACCTGCAGGTCTAGCTGAATTTTAAAGTATTTGCATGGCCTGATTCAGCTCACTGTCTTATTTCAGTGGTTTGCCAAACTGCTGCATTTTTGCTCCTTTCATGTCTTATATACAAATAACTTGGTAACATAAACAATATTAGTAAAAAATTGCTAATGAAATGGGTCTGTTTGCTAATCAAAATTTCTTTAACACTCTCTGCTAATCCATTTTTGAAAAGTAATTTATGCCTTGATAGTATATACCTGTAAGGTTTGTGTCTGAAATTGTGGTGGGAGCTGAGCTGTGGAGGAATACAGAATTCTCAAGATTCTGAAAGTCTCGTTTTCTAGGCTCTTGGTCCTCTCTGGATGATCCTTGACCAAATCCCAGCAGCTGACAAAGTTCTTGGTGCAGGGTGTCTGCTTTTATGCTAAACCACCGTAAGCACAAATCATACATACATGCACAACTGAAACATTTTGCAGCCAGCCTGTCGGTGCTGGCCTCCGCACCCATAATTGTGAGGGCAAATACATGGGATGTGTATTCCAGAGGAATCCAGACAGCCATCTCCTTCAGGCACTCAAATGTATGCCCACATGTTACTTGGTGATCTCCTGGCTGGAGCTTGCGTTGAGTCGTTCTGGTAGCCACATAATCGCACTCCAATGCAAACAGTACAGCAACCTGTCTACTGGATTTTTACAACAGTGGGGTCTCCATTTCTTGCAGCTTTCTCGAAGAAAAGGGTTAATGAGGATCAAACTGCCAACTAATTCTCTGCCCCCCTACCTCTGGGTGCCCCCACTCTCCACTTCTGCTCCTCCACGTGGGACTTTTAGGATGTTTTCTATTGCTGTCAGAGTGACATTCATTATGGAAGCAGAAAGTGAACACTTGGAGCCTACCATTTTATGGAAGGCTCCTGCTGTTTTTTCGCTCCTGCTTTCCTACCTGTTTCTGTTTGTTTCTTTACTCCTTGCCTTGATTGCCATTTTACTAATATAATTCTTGATCAAAACCTTTTAGGCTACAATAAACTCTGTACAAAATACACACTGCGTCTCTCCCCCATTGCTGTTAATTCTGATCCGACTTATACTTCATCTAGGCTTTAGAATTGTCATCATCCACTTGCCATTAGCGAATAAAGTGCTGTGTGCATGAGAACTGGAATTCATGACCATGTCACAACTTTGTATTCCTGATTAGTTGCTTAAACCTAAAATCTTCATCCCGGTTAGCTGTTCATTTTGTCGAAAATACAGTGACCGGTCTTCTCTTACCCTCTGGGGCTTTAAATCCTTCGACTCCAGATTCTTATTCATGCTTTTGTCCTTCCAGTTGGGGTTTTCCATTTCCTCATGCTTGTCAATTCTGAGTCCTTGGAATCTTCCCAATTCCATCTCTTCCTTCCTTCACTCTTGAAATCTCCCTCCACCCCCGATTGTTTTTTAGACCTACTTTGAAACTTTTTTCCTTTCTCAAAACTGTCGATCTTATGCACCCCCCCTACTCTATCTCTCTTCTGTCTATTTCCACAATGTTTTTTGGATAAACACGTGCATTAATAACAATTCTATTTTACTTTGAAAGTGCTTTATATAACCCAAATAATTAATGTAAGTTTTGCGTTCAAATGATACATGTTCAACCTCCATCATCCCAACATTTGTGTTTGCTGTTTAACTAGTGTGTTTTTTAGATGTAATGTGTGCAGCTGTCCAGAAATCAAAGTACTGCTGACTGTGCCCTAGCAGGGAATGAAACTGCCTAAATTGGACATGCGACCCATTCTGTAGTAGTTAAATAGCTCATTTATCCCTCCATATAAAGACGTTTGCCTTTTTGAGGTACTTACCTCCCCAAGCTACTAGCGAGGCATAGTCCCTTGTCCCCTATTTTTCCATATACACACAGCACACCATTTCTTACACACCAGGAGTTAGTTATCTGTAGCCACTTGCTAGAGACAAGAGCAGATTTGGAGGTTTCAGCTCCAGCTGATCTACCCTGCCTCAACGACAAATGTATCTCTATCTCCCAATGTACTAGAGCAATGACATTGCATAAAATGAATACTATGAAGCCATCCTGGGCAAACTCCTGGAAAACCTGGCCACCTCGCAGCTTAACCTTCACTCTGATCCTGTTGGTTGTCTCCACGTCCATCAGTGTGGCTTTAGAGCGTCCCGAAGCACGGAAACTGTTCTCCTGAACACCCGTGAAGATCTGCTCTCCAACCTTGACTGTAACATCCCCTCTGTCCTCATCCTACTTGATCTCTCTTCTACACAGTCAACCATACCATCCTGCTCAACAGTCTCCATGACAACCTGGGGATCACTGATCAGGCTCTGGCCTGGCTAACCTCTTTCCTCTATGATCGACCCTCCCAGGTCCAACTTGGGTCCTTCCTTTCCTCTATCTCCTTCTCTACCTGTGGTGTTCCCCAGGGGTCTAACCTCTCACCCTGGCTTTAAAACCAATACCTGGCAACTCCCTCGCATCGCCATTTTCTGCTCCAACTTTCAGTGCTATGCTGATGACACTCCACTCACTTTCAGACTTCCCTTGGCCACCTCTTCTCCTTCTCTCATCTCTGATTGCCTGTCTGCTATTCAGGATTGGTGTGCCACCAAGGATCTCTACCTGAATGCCAGCAAAACGGAGATCCTCCTCATAGGCACACCTTCACCCTCCTTTCCTATCACTCTCTGGCTGTCCTCCCTTGGCTCTCCGCCTAACCCCACCTGCGAGACTAAGAACTTCTGGGTCATCTTCGATGTCTCAAAGTCAAACTTCCTACTGCACCTCCTCAGAGGTATTCTGCCTTTCCTCGGTTTCCCCCTATAAACTCACTGTCTCTCGAGCCCTGGTTCTCGCTAGGTTGAATTATTGCAACAGCCTCTTTCTAAATCTACCTGCTTCTACTCTCTGCCCTTTGCAACTCATCCAGAACAGGGCTGCGAGACTGATTCTTGGCCTTAAGCCATGGGATTGTATCTCTCCAGCCCTGAAATCTATTCACTGGCTCCCAGTGGCTGCAAGGATTAAATTCAAGACCCTTTGCATTGTCCACAAGGCTTTCTGGGGCCTGGATCCAAAATACCTTCAACTGTCCCTACCTTTCCTCACGAGCTCTTCGCTCCTCCAACTCCCTCAGGGTCAGTTGTTTCTCAAAGAAACAAGATGGGGGGTAGATCTGTCTTCGGCTGGGGCCTCCCTCTGGAACAGCCTCCCTACCTCTCAGAAACTTGAGGAGAACCATCTCCTGTTCCGGAAGCACCTCAAGACCTTCTCTCTGCTTCTGCCTTCGCTCCTCCTCTCCCCTGCTGATCTGTTCTGCTGTGGCATTGTGCACATGGTTACTCTCTGATTTAGGGCCCAGGTACTTGTTTCACCCTGGCACTAACCTGCACGGCCTCCTGGCAACCCTTGCACTTGGGTCTGTATCTGTAACCCACCTGTCCCCTTTTCTGACATCTCCTGTCTGCGCCTTAAACCCAGCACTTGCCACTTGCTGGCTGCTTTTTTTTTTTTATTCCTTTGCTCAGCACTTTCCACTTCTTACCCCCCCCCCCACCGCACTTTCCCCTTCCCTCTCCCCTGCACTTGCGGGTTCTTGATGTCACTGGACCTAGTAAGATCGTTGTTTTGTTCTTCCTTGTTCCCCCTCTCTTGCATCGTCATGCTCTGAAACACATGTGTATGAGCGCAATACAAATAAAATATCAATCCATCAAACCCGCCTGCCTCAAACCCTTACAATTCTTGGGACCACAGATGATCATTGCCCAAAACGTGTTTTTTTTTTTTGTTTTTTTGTTGTTGTGTGGTCAGTGGAACTTGGCGAGCACACAGGTCACTGGCAAAACCCACAATTTGGTAGTTCCAAGTGCAAAATCTCGCCAGATTTTGCGAACGCATATGCAAGTCAAAGGGGTAATACTTCGCCAAGATGTATGTTAATTATGTGCACATAGTATATGTGGGTATGGATATTTGCTCATCTTAAGTATTTCTTTTATAGGTGTGCACATCACTTTCATCTTTGCTCTGTTGCTGGTTGTGAACACCAGAGCCCTGACACCAAGCCACTATCTTACCAGGAATGATGTGGGCAGGTTAAAGGCATCGCTGGAACAACCAGTCTCTGATCTGAAAACTGCCTACTACCACATTGTTGGATTCAGCCATTTAGGCGCTAAACTGCTTGATGAAAAGGTAGGAACATAAACTTTATACCTATTGTAAAGTCTTCTGTTGTATAAGCGTTAATACAATACCAAATGTTCTATTTATTGAATGTGTTCTTGTCATAACACTTCTGACCCGGACCATCCCCGTAATTAGCATGTGGACCTTCATTACGTGCACTCTCTGCATTCCCCTGGCACTTGTCTGTCCACATGGCCTCTCGTTAGCACTCGCCGAGCCCAGGCAAACCCCCCTCATCCCCTCTCAACTCTACCAGCACTTGCACGCGCACCACTCCAACCTGCACTTCCCTTCCCACCTTAGCATTATCGCATGCGCTCTGATCTGCACCCCCCTGCACTTCTTGTTACTGCACTTGCATGATCCCAATGACACGAGGCCTAGTAGGACTGTTTTTGTTATGCTTCATCCCTGTTCTCTCCCTCCCTTGTCTTGCAGCGCCTTGAACCATTTGCTGTGTAGGCGCATTATAAATACCCAATAAATATTGTGTTTGTCCCTGTATTAAGTATTCAAGACATTTGGTAAGTCAGATCCGTGAGATGGGTGAAGACAAACATGGGATTGTTGGTGAAACCAGGCTCGCATATTAGTTTTGGGTGATGACATTGCATCATCTTTATTAATTGTCTTGAAAGCCAAGAAAAAAAGCATCCGATGCGTTAACCGACTTCTCCAACCCTCCCCTCTCTTCCCTTCTGCTGCCTAACCTTTTCAGGACCTTAATCAGCTGACAGAACCGAAACCTAAAAACATTCTAGAGCCATCTATAGGGCTTAGAGCACGCCTATCCTGCTAAATGTAATATACTCTTATAACCTCATAGTCCCTCTATAGTATTTTCCTGGCTATCATGTCTTTTGACAACTTCCGGTCTTCTGAGGGGCTTTGGACATCCACCAACAGGGCGAATTTCTGCGTACTTATGTGTAGGCCCATTTTCTATTCTAGTTCACTGGTTTGGGCAATCAATCGAGTGCCATTTACCTTGGCACCAGCTCTTGTTGAACAGCACTTATCAGTTAATTACACGGTGCATGCTCAGTTAGGGTTATGCGAAACAAGTAGTGTCAAAGTAAATGGTAACTGGCATCTCCTACATGAATGTGGCTTAAAAGGAAAGCTAAGGGACTTGGCGAAGCAATATTGTGGGGGCATAACAATTGTATTTCGTTCGTGAATATCGTCCATCTGTAATTCATTTAGCTTACTTATTTTCTGCAGTTTCTCACACATTATATACTCTACCTTTTAATCACATGAGGGGAGAGAGATCTTTTTTTAAATTTTTTTCAAAAGCAGTCTAGATCCACTAATGAATACTGGCACTAGACCATGCATTGTCAATTACATGCTAGCCTTTTTATATTTAGTAATGGAGCTAATGTAATGTTATCTCAGAAAGACACATCTGTGAATCCTTAATTAGGACTAAGAGTTGCAGCACTGCAGAAAAAACGCAATTTGCGGTTTTGGCTGTTAAAACTGCTACTCCTAGAGTTCTAATTTAGAATGGGTCGAATGAGTAATTATAAAACACTAGGGTGAATTTGGAAAAAATATCGGAAAATGAAGGGGGTTGAGGGGAGGTGCAGAACATTTTTTTTTCAAATGTTAAAACAATCACCTAGAACCATTTGTATGCTTCTTCATTCACCACCCAAGCCTCTCGAGGTATACTGGTTCAAAGCACCTTCAGACATGCTATATCGGGGTGTGAAATTGCTGTCAAATACTAGCTATTTAGCTCCTGCTTGTAGCCTAGTGGATTCTGGTTTGCTTCACAGCAGCAGCTAGCACAAGCTACCGAGGCCAACTGGTTCATACAAACCTACTCGTGCCATATTAACTCTGAATGCATACCAAGGAGAGAAGAGGACACAACTAGATGACCTTTATAGCATAATTAATTATATAATGGACACAAAGTTAGATTGTACCTCTTCGAGAAGTTGGATGTGTAGCATGGTTTTACTAGCTCCTTTTATCCTTGGGATATCTTTCCTGTAGCCTGGAGCTGCTTTTAGCTCTCAATAAAATCTAAATGTTGAGTCCTGTTTATCTTGAGTGGGCACTACCAGAGGCTTGGCATCTGCCATGACTTTCTACTTCTAGTGCGGCTATGCTCAAATGATGATTTTCCCCTGTTATCTAATATGATGTGTTAGGAAAGGAGCATTTGCTTTCTGTAAAGAGGAACGTTCTTGCACACGTTTTGAGATGCTTCTCCACTTTTTACTTGTCTTAAATAATATCCTGACTCTTTCTCCCTAGTGTCCAGGTCTCACAACTATATGCAGGTATGGTATTTCCAAAGTGCAAACCTAGCTGGGAAGCTTCAGTGCTATGAAAGAAGAACAAGGGGCTACCTCCTGAAGTGTAGGTTTGAAGGGGCCAGTCTTATCTCCTTTGATAACTTGTTACAGTGATTCTGGAGATTGAGTTTCTTGGCCAGTTAGTGGTGTTATGGTTTGGACTGCTTTATAGGTGAGGCACATGGTCTTAAACGTGATGCACCTTGAGGGTGTGGGTGATATTGGCGAATTTGCTTAGCCCAGTGGTGCAGCGTGCTGGACAGATTTTGGAGGGGCTAAGGTGACAGCTGGGACTCCTGTGAGGGGTGCTTTGCCACCATCCAGGTGTGAGATTACTAGGGCCTTTATAATCGTTCTGAAACCCGGATTAAAAAACTTGACTTTTCAGAGGAGCCCAAGCTCGTACAGTGCTGCTTGGATTGTCTTGGCAATGTGTATTTTAAATGAGAGGCCAGTTAATGGTAAAGCTGCGAGAGTTGAGGTGTGATTGTTTCTCTTCGTGTGAGTCAGCAAATTCTGAACTTGGGCGCAGGGCTCCAGATAAAATGTTGAGGTTGGAATATTTTACTCACTATTTTTAAACTTTGAGAGTAAATCTGATTTTAAGAGGGTAAAAACGACTTTTCTCCTTTGCAAGAGTAACATGTATGTGACATTCAGCAGACATGCGCAAAGACCTGTATAGAAATCATTACTATGTGGCAGCTTTCTGCGTTGTCACAGAGTACACCTTTCATTATTTCTTTAAGGTCTAGCCATTTGATCTCTCCTGTATATATTAAATGTTGAAATCACAAAAACCTAGCCAATTACATAGTAAAGCAAACATTAATTGTATTGTGTGTTTTGAGGTTCTAGAGCAGAATTGTCTTTTGAGGTTTAATGAAAGTCCTCATTTTCTGGAGCTATTACTGCCTAATGGTATGCCAATGTTGTGATACAACAGTGCAGAGAGGCAAGGACTCCATGCAAAATTCTATATCTAATCTAATGGTCAAATGGTTATTTATATAGCACTTTTGGCAAAGCACTGTACATAACATATTTATCACAATTATCACCAAACCAAAGTTGGTACTCCTTTATCGACTTTGAAAGGATGAAAGGCTACGTTGGCCTTGCCGGGATTCGAACCTGCAACCTACAGATTGCAGCAATGAGTGCTCAACTGGCTGAGCTATCTTATTGTCTAACATCCTTCAGAGGTCGGTTAACTGAGTATCGACTGAGGTATAATAATCATAGTACCTAGATGTTGGATGAACCATTCATGAAGCGCTACATAAAGTTAAATACCTATCTGGATTATCACCGGGACATGTTTTGCTGAGTTTCAATTACCAATGTAACTTTCATTCGTTTATTTTTTAACAGCGCTTGCACTTCCTGGAGAGTCCGTTTTGGATGTTTTAATTGTAGTCTTGAAGATTTGAGAGGCTAGAGCATCTGTAATTGGTGTAATGACAATCACTCGCCCTTGAGCAAAAACACGGCTGCCACTGACCATTTATAGTAATGTACCCCATTGACTGCAAGGTTGAGTGGATGTAAACTAGACTGTGCATAGTCATCATTTTACACACTCTTTTTATAATTGGAGTGTACATTAAATTCCAAGTGTAAAAATTACGTGCCCCTGCATGATTATACACAGAGCACCGGAACTCTGAAAAATACAATTGTGCCAAACTGGTTTGCTTTTACTGGGGAAAAAAAAGCCTAATTTGTTACAGAATATTAATTCTCAATTGCAACTGAGGTTTCCATCTTATTAATTATACAATTCTAGGAAAATAAATATGCACAGTGCTTCTTTCTGCTCCACGAGCATCAACCCAGAAGCTGGATGGAAAGAAACCATTCATTTCATCAGTGTGCCGTTTCTTTTTTTGAAAGGCTTCAAAGAAATGCATTCTGTTTCAGAGGTGGCTTGCAATTACATCCATGTAATCAAAAGAAGCCTTCTGGTTTCTGTCAAGTAACCTGACTTTTGCACTGCCCTCTGCTCTAAACCTGTGTGTAAATGTACACAGGAAAATAATAAAGCTGTTGTATTTACAATATTTTCATGAGTAAAAAGGCCAGGTACGCACCTTATCTGGAGGCCTGCTTGGGTGTGCTTGGTGAGATTTCCAAGGAGAATAAATGTGGTTTTTGTTGTGTTGATCTTCATCTAAACGCTTGACATCCAGGCTTGGATGAGTGACAGACAAGTCGATGGATGTACACGCTGCAATTGATTTTTAGGTAAAACTGTGTGCCATTTGCATATTGGTGTATCATTTTTTCTGTGTTGGCAAGGACTTCCTTGGAGGTACCATGTATAGCTTTAAGATGAGGACAAGATTGGGTTTTGTGGAACTCTGCAGGTTACTCAGTGGTGCTGGGGGATAGGTTTGGGCCCATCCGGATGAGTTGGCCTCTGTTGGCGAGGTATGAGATGGGACCACTGGTGCAGCAGGCAAACATTTGAATTCCAAGATACTAGTCAACAATAAAGTCACTTACCACTTCAATTCTATACATACATACAGCACATCATTTCATACTTGCCAAGAGTCAAATATCACTTGCCAAAGGTTAGGGGTGAATTCAAATTTCGCACCCTGACTGCAGGACTGTTTCGTCGAAGCCATGCCTGTGGCAACGATATTGAAGAGGGTTACATGATATGACATTTCTAACGTGTCTGTACACAAGTGTTTAGGCGCCACAAGACAAGGGAGGGAAGACCTAGGAAAGACAAGACAAACTATCATACTAGTTCTTGTCATTCAGCTCATGCAAGTGCAAGGGGAAGGAGAGGTGGGAGAGCAAGGGAGAGTGCGAACAGGGCAGCATGGCTATGAGTATGTGCAGCCAGGGCAGCACGACTCTGGGTAAGTGCAGGAGGAAGGGGGGGGGACTGTATGGGTTACAGTTACAGCCCTTAAGTGCACGGAAGGCAAGGAGGCAGTGCAAAGGAATATTGGTCGTGGAGGAGCCTGGTACCCAGTGAGGCTATGAGCGGACCAAGCAACCAGTCGGTGCAGCTGATGGTAAGTTAGCAAGGGAGTGCGAGACAGAAGGCAGAGGAGAAAAGCAGCCTCTTGAGCTGCTTCCGGAACTTAATGTGGTCCGGCTCAAGTTTGAGAGGGAGGCACCTGCAGAGGAGAGATATCTATGCCCCACTCTCTGCCTGGAGAAGCGTGTGACGCTCAGAGTTTGAGGTAGCTTTGCGAGGGGCTCTGGCAGGAAGGTATTTTGGAAGAAAACCAAGTAGGTTCCTAATAGAGGAACTCCCGTCCCCTGCACACTTTCACTAGCTCAAATAGAGCCCAATTATTAATATGACTTAGATACACCAAATATGTGTGTACATACTTTGCAATACTTATTTAGTTGAAAGCACAAAAAAACATTTTAGTATTCAATGAAGAACCTCCACACATAAATTGTAGGTATTTCCAGTTTCTTTAATTTTCAATAATTCATAGTTGGCCCAACGCGTTTCGAGAAGTTAATCTCTTGTTCAGGGGCATATTGAACAAAATTGATCACATCTAAAGGGAAATTTCAACAAAACATGTAATTATCTATATGATAATATATATTCAAAGTCAATCATAATTCAATATATTGTATTCACATGCATTCTCATCAGGAAAGAACCCAATGTACTGCTGGCTTAGGTAAATATCATTAAAGTAAACATATTCACACAGTTATTCAACTATAAAGTTGTTCGGTCTATTCTATCCTAGACGATCAGGTGTGTCCAACAATCAATATACCAAATGCAAAGTTTCAAGTAGTAGATATTCTATATATTTTTTTTTAAAAAGGCATTCAAGGGTCTGACCGCCAAATGGCAGTGTAATAGAGGCATTCAAGTGGGAGATATCATTGTCATTGTCGGTAGTTGACGAAAGAGTGGTTCATTCATAAATGGAGGGCTATTAATCAATGATTATTCATGTTGAGAGATATGATGCGGGCTGTATCTTTACAAAAGAATATTAGTCTCAAAAGGTTTTTGTGCTTACCCTTATGGTAAGGAAAGTAGTCACCGTGAAGGTAGAATGGCAACAATCTCAACCCGGAGGATCCGGCAGAACATGAGATGCTGTGACTTCTCAGTCGTCTGGGTCGTACTCTAATGTTTAGAATGTGTAGAAAAAGGCATTAGAGCCCGATCGTGTAGTTTAAGGAAGCAAGGTAGTACAGAGGAGGATCTGCTTACCTTCTCAGTCTGGCAAGAAAGGAGAAATGGCGTGTCCGTTCCCGTGCTCGTAGTAAGAGTACCGGGCGGCACACTGAAGTAATGGCGCTTGACTATGACGTCACCGCGCAGTGGCATCAGGTGACGTCACTATTGTAAACAAAAAATCGGGAAGAGTAGTGTACGTTAGTGGCGAGTGCAACAAAACATACAAAGGTAGAAAATGTAATAAGAATGTATGGAAGTGATCAAGTTCTGAAAGGTATGTAAGACGTCAGAGCGGACGGATCTCTTGGGATAGAAAGATCCCTTAGAAACATAAGAGCAGAGTTGGAATAGTTCTCGAGTGGTAATAGTGTTCATGGGTGTTCCTTAGAGTAGGTCTCAAATGGCATTACAGTAAGGTAGATGTCAAACAGTAAAAAAACATACTAGTGGTTCTGGGAAATGTGGTTGTGTAGGTACAAATGTTTCACCTGTACAAAAGTTTCGAAAAAACATACTTGTAGTCCTTTGCAACGGTACTGCTTAAAGCAGGTGTATTCCTTTAAAAGTCCATTCGGGCTCACACTTTCTGATTCAACTCGCCTGTTGATTTGAGGCTTACAGTCTACATCACCCTGATATTTCATGGAAACCTTTGTATATATGTACAATATGCATGGGTACATATATCATTACATACAATGTTCTACATTGAACGTCTGTCTCAATGATGGGAGACTTACTCTAATGAAACTTTGTATCATTCGGTTTTTTTGAAGTAACTTACATAAGTGTATATTGGACTAAATTTGGTTAGTACATTGGGTATTTCACAAGAACGGACCGAAGTAAAGGTCTTCGTTTAAGCCTAATGGAGTCATGGCATCCAATTTATGGATCCAGAATAATTCTCTTTGTGCCAATCGTTTGGCTAAGTCTCCCCCTCTTGGGGCTGTTCGAAGCACCTCTAGTACAACCAGTTTCAATTGAGATATATTATGTCCATTTTCCTTGAAGTGTCTGGCAACTGGGGATTTAATGTTGCCTGTTCGTATATTAGATTTATGTTCCGTCCATCTCCCACGTGCTTTGCGGGTGGTCTTGCCCACATAATATTTTCCACATGGGCACTTTAATCCGTAGATCACATTTTTACTTTCACAAGTGGCAAAGTCCTTTAGCATTATTTTTTTACCGCTACTAGGGTGTCTTATGTGGTCCCCCTTGATGAGGTTGGAGCAGTGTTGGCAGTTGAGGCAGGCATGTGTTCCCATCTTCTGTTTTCTGAATGTGGTTTGGGTTGGTTTCTTCATTCTTCCTGCCCTAATTAGACTATCTTTAAAGTTATTGCCCCTCTTATAGGCTAACATGGGCGGGTCGGGGAATAATCTGTTCAGATTTGGATCTGATTTTATCAGATCCCAGTTTTTGTTGATTATTCTCTTGATTTGGAAACTTTGGCTGGAGTATTTTAAGGTGTGAATGAGTCTCGTTGTGTTTTTCTTGGGTTTATCCTGAAGTAAATCTTCTCTGGTTATAGCGTTAGTTCGTACTAATGCTTTGTCAATTATTTCCGTTGGAAATCCTCTTTTCTTGAATCTGTCTTTCATGATTTCTTGTTCTGTTAGTAATTCTGTAGGATCTGATGTGATTTTTTTCAACCAAAGAAATTGAGAAAAGGGTAGATTGTCTGTCTTTCAGATGGAGTGGGTGAAAGCTACCAAAGTGTAGGATACTATTGACGTCTGTTGGTTTTCTGTAAATTCTCGTGTAAAATTCTGTCTCTTCTTTCAACTTGTACGTCTAGAAAATGTACTCCAAGTGTTCCAATTTCTAATGTAAAGGTGATGTTCTCATGGCAGTTGTTTATGTAAGAGAGGAACTCTTTTAATTCATCGGCGGTCCCTTGCCAGATGCCGAAGATGTCGTCTATGACATGTTTCAAGAATTTGATTTTGCTTTTCCAAGGTTCTTTGTTCAAAATGTGATGGTGTTCAAAATGAAACATGAAGATATTTGCATAGGATGGAGCTACCGAAGAACCCATTGATGTACCGGATATTTGAAGATATTTGCTGTCAAATCTGAAGTAATTGTTATACAGGATGATCCTAATCAGTTCTATTGCAAAGACCTTGTTGATGAGTGTAGTATTATGCCTGAGGAGAAACCATTCCAGGGCCTCTATTCCTGCTTGGTGGGGTATTGATGTATATAAGCTATTCACATCCAGTGTGAATAGTATTGGATCCGTTTCATCAGTTCTTATTTCCCTTAGTAACCGTAAGAAATGTGCAGTATCTTTTGTAGGTAGTGGTGTTTTTTGTACCAATGGTTGAAGAGCCTTATTTAAATAGATGGCAAGTGGATGAAAAATACTTTCGGTACCAGCTACTATTGGTCGAAAGGGCGGCTGTCTGAGATTTTTATGCACCTTAGGAAGTGCGTAGAAAACCGGCATAATAGGAAATCTTTTAATGAGAACATCTCTTGTGGACTCAGTAATCCAATCTTCGTCGTGAGCTTTGTCTATTGTTTCTTTAATCATGGTGCTGATAGACATGATGGGGTCATTATCCAGGACGATGTAGGTATGTTGATCTTGTAGAAGTCTGAGGCAGCCATCTTTGTAAAAGTTTGTGTCCATCAGGGCTAAAGCTCCACCTTTGTCCGCTGGTTTAAGTGAGACCGTGATATCCTCTGATAATTCCTTAATGAGTTTTAATTGATCACGGTCACACTTAAACCAGCGGACAAATGTGTAGCTTTAGTCCTGATGGACACAAACCTTTACAACGATGGCTGCCTCAGACTTCTAAAAGATCAACATACCACATCGTCCTGGATAATGACCCCATCATGTCTATCGGCACCATGATTAAAGAAACAATAGACAAAGCTCACGACGAAGATTGGATTACTGAGTCCACAAGAGATTTTCGCATTAAAAGATTTCCTATTACGCTGGTTTTCTACGCACTTCCTAAGGTGCATAAAAATCTCAGACAGCCGCCCTTTCGACCAACAGTAGCTGATACCAAAAGTATTTTTCATCCACTTGCCATCTATTTAGATAAGGCTCTTCAACCATTGGTACAAAAAACCACTACCTACTTAAAAGATACTGCACATTTCTTACGGTTATTAAGGGAAATAAGAACTGATGAAACGGATCTAATACTATTCACACTGGATGTGAATAGCTTATATACATCAATACCCCACCAAGCAGGAATAGAGGCCCTGGAATGGTTTCTCCTCGGGCATAATACTACACTCATCAACAAGGTCTTTGCAATAGAACTGATTAGGATCATCCTGTATAACAATTACTTCAGATTTGACAGCAAATATTATCTTCAAATATCCGGTACATCAATGGGTTCTTCGGTAGCCCCATCCTTTGCAAATATCTTCCCGTTTCATTTTGAACACTATCACATTTTGAACAAAGAATCTTGGAAAAGCAAAATCAAATTCTGGAAACGTTTCATAGACGACATCTTTGGCATCTGGCAAGGGACCGCCGAGTTCCTCTCTTACATAAACTGCCATGAGAACATCACCTTTACATTAGAAATTGGAACACCTGGAGTACATTTTCTAGACGTACAAGTTGAAAGAAGAGACACAGAATTTTACACGAGAATTTACAGAAAACCAACAGACGTCAATAGTGTCCTACACTTTGTCTTTCAGATGGAGTGGGTGAAAGCTACCAATCTACCCTTTTCTCAATTTCTTCGGTTGAAAAAAATCACATCAGATCCTACAGAATTACTAACAGAACAAGAAATCATGAAAGACAGATTCAAGAAAAGAGGATTTCCAACGGAAATAATTGACAAAGCATTAGTACGAACTAACGCTATAACCAGAGAAGATTTACTTCAGGATAAACCCAAGAAAAACACGAGACTCATTCACACCTTAAAATACTCCAGCCAAAGTTTCCAAATCAAGAGAATAATCAACAAAAACTGGGATCTGATAAAATCAGATGCAAATCTGAACAGATTATTCCCCGACCGCCCATGTTAGCCTATAAGAGGGGCAAACACTTTAAGATAGTCTAATTAGGGCAGAAAGAATGAAGAAACAAACCCAAACCACATTCAGAAAACAGAAGATGGGAACACATGCCTGCCTCAACTGGCAATGCCAACACTGCTCCAACCTCATCAAGGGGGACCACATAAGACAACCTAATAGCGGTAAAAAAATAATGCTAAAAGGACTTTGCCACTTGTGAAAGTAAAAATGTGATCTACGGATTAGTGTCCATGTGGAAAATATTATGTGGGCAAGACCACCCGCAAAGCACGTGAGAGATGGACGGAACATAAATCCAATATACGAACGGGCAACATTAAATCCCCAGTTGCCAGACACTTCAAAGAAAATGGACATAATATATTTTAATTGAGACTGGTTGTACTAGAGGTGCTTCGAAACAGCCCCAAGAGGGGGAGACTTAGCCAAACGATTGGCACAAAGAGAATTATTCTGGATCCATAAATTGGATGCCATGACTCCATTAGGCTTAAACGAAGACTTTTACTTGGGTCCATCCTTGTGAAATACCCAATGTACTAACCAAATTTAGTCCAATATACACTTATGTAAGTTATTTTAAAAAAAACGAATGATACAAAGTTTCCAATGTAACAAAGGTGAACTGGTTACTCATTAGAGTGTAAGTCTCCCATCATTGAGACAGACGTTCAATGTAGAACATTGTATGTAATGATATATGTACCCATGCATATTGTACATATATACAAAGGTTTCCGAGAAATATCAGGGTGATGTAGACTGTAAGCCTCAAAACAGGCGAGTTGAATCAGAGTGTGAGCCCGAATGGACTTTTAAAGGAATACACCTGCTTTAAGCAGTACCGTTGCAAAGGACTACAAGTATGTTTTTTCTAAACTTTTGTACAGGTGAAACATTTGTACCTACACAACCACATTTCTCAGAACCACTAGTATGTTTTTTTACTGTTGTTTGACATCTACCTTACTGTAATGCCATTTGAGACGTACTCTTAAGAACACCCATGAACACTATTACCACTCGAACTATTCCAACTCTGCTCTTATGTTTCTAAGGGATCTTTCTATCCCAAGACGTCCGTCCGCTCTGACGTCTTACCTACCTTTCAGGAATTGATTACTTCCATACATTCTTAAACATTTTCTACCTCCGTATGTTTTGTTGCACTCGCCACTAACGTACACTACTCTTCCCGATTTTTTTGTTTACAATAGTGACGTCACCTGACGCCACTGCGCGGTGACGTCATAGTCAAGCGCCATTACTTCAGTGTGCCGCCCGGTACTCTTACTACGAGCACAGGAAGGGACACGCCATTTCTCCTTTCTTGCCGGACTGAGAAGGTAAGCAGATCCTCCTCTGCACTACCTTGCTTCCTTAAACTACACGATCAGGCTCTAATGCCTTTTTCTACACATTTTAAACATTAGAGTACGACCCAGACGACTGAGAAGTCACAGCATCTCATGTTCTGCCGGATCCTCCGGGTTGAGATTGTTGCCATTCTACCTTCACGGTGACTACTTTCCTTAGCATAAGGGTAAGCACAAAAACCTTTTGAGACTAATATTCTTTTTTAAAGATACAGCCCGCCTCATATCTCTCAACATGAATAATCATTGATTAATAGCCCTCCATTTATGAATGAACCACTCTCTCGTCAACTACCGACAATGAGAATATCATCTCCCACTTGAATGCCTCTATTACACCGCCATTTGGCGGTCAGACCCTTGAATGCCTTTTTAAAAAAAAATATCTACTAGTTGAAACTTTGCATTTGGTATATTGATTGTTGGACACACCTGATTGTCTAGGATAGAATAGACCGAACAACTTTATAGTTGAATAACTGAGTGAATATGTTTACTTTAATGATATTTACCTAAGCCAGCAGTACATTGGGTTCTTTCCTGATGAGTATGCAGGTGAATACAATATATTGAATTATGATTCACTTTGAATATATATTATCATATAGATAATTACATGTTTTGTTGAAATTTCCCTTTAGATATGATGCATTTTGTTCAATATGCCCCTGAAGAAGAGATGAACTTCTCGAAACGCGTTGGGCCAACTATGAATTATTGAAAATTAAAGAAACTGGAAATACCTACAATTTATGTGTGGAGGTTCTTCATTGAATACTAAAATGTTTTTTGTGCTTTAAACTAAATAATAAGTATTGCAAAGTATGTGTACACATATTTGGTGTATCTAAGTCATATTAATAATTGGGCTCTATTTGAGCTAGTGAAAGTGTGCAGGGGACGGGAGTTCCTCTATTAGGAACTTACTTTGTTTTTGTATATTTTAAAACCCATATGCCAGGGTTGACTGTCATCTCCCCTGCACCCTAAATTGTCCTAAAAGCACTATTGTGCTATTTAACATTTATCCAAATACACAAACAACATCAATAGGAGTGCATGGTGAACACAATTGAGGTATTTTGGAAGAGACAGTTGGCTGTGGTGTAGGCCCTGCCCTCTGCAAGCCTTGTGGACGATGCAGAGGGTCTTGAATCCTTGCAGCCACCGGGAGCCAGTGGAGAGGTTTCGGGCTGGAGAGATGGGAGCCCTGGGCTTGAGGCCACGGATATATTTTGCAGTCCTGTTCTGCATTAGTTGCAGGGGGTGAAGAGTAGAGGTAGGCAGGTTGAGAAAGAGGCTGTTGCAGTAGTCCAGCCTGGAGAGAACCAGGACTCTGGAGATAGTGCCCTTCTGGGGGAAAGTGAGAATAGGTAGAATACCTCTGAGGAGGTTCAGCTGGAAGTGGGCCTTTTGGCTAGTACGAGATGTGAGGCGAGAACGAGAGAGTGGCGTCAAAGATGATGCCAAGGTTTTTTGCCTCACAGGAAGGTGAGGGTAACGGTGCCCGAGGAGGGAGGGGGCGATAGGAGGGGGAGTTGGAGAGAGGGGACTCCCCCCGATACCCCCCAACCCAATGAGAAGGATCTCAGACTTACTGGCATTAAGGCAAAGATCGGCGGAGGCGCACCAATCCTGAAAACAAAGTTAGAAGAGGGTGAAGATCAGGTGCATCAGAGGGGCCAGATAGACATTGAAGAGCAGGGTGAGAGGATAGAGCCCTGGGGGACACCACATGTGGAGAGAGGTGGTCGCCAGAAAGGACCCAATTTAGGCCTGGGAGAGATGGTCCAAGAGGAAGGAAGCCCATGACGCTAGGGCCTGATCCGTGATGTCCAGGTTTGCACGGAGTTGGTTGATCGGGGTGGCGTGATTGACTGTGTCGAAGGCAGAGGAAAGGGCAATGAGGATGAGGACCGAAGGAGAGCTGGAATGCCGTTTCAGTGCCTCTGGCTGCTCTGAAGCCAGACTGATTATCATGGAGGCAGCCAACAGATTCAGTGTGAAGGGTCAACTGGGAGATGGTCAGCTTTTCCAGGAGTTTGTCCAGGAAAGCAGTGTTGGAAATTGGGTGATAGTTTGCCGGACATGTAGGATTGGCAGACAGCTTTTTTAGGATGGGGTGCACAAGGGAGGGCTTGAGGAGAGGGGGGGAAAGCTCCCGTGGTGAAAGCGTGAAATCCGCCAAGGCTAGAGCGGTAATGTGGTCTTTGATGGTTCTGGTGGAACAGGGGAGAACCTGCTTGGACGACACTTTCATAGATCAGACTTGTACAGAAATCGTCAGTGTTGTCAGAGTGAAGGAGAAAAAAGGAAGACGAGAGGGAGAGGTGGCCAAAGTGGGCCTGAGAGAGGTAGAGGAAAGCGAGGACAGGATTTCCTGAGTTTGTGGTGAAATGAGGTCCTGGCCGTACAGAGGGCCTGGGAGGGAACGGGAGAGGTGGAGACTGCAGTAGGATTGACCAGCTCCTTGCAGAAAGAGTTCAGCCATGTTGTTGGAGGCCGCAGTGATGCAGGCTTGGATGTGGACCCTCTTCTTGGAGAGGACAGAATCTGTATTGCCTTTGGAACAAACGGCAGACCACTTTGTCAGAGGATATGCCTGAAGCCCTCCACTTCCTCTCAGCCATCCTACACTTGCGTTTCAGCGTGGCGAGGTCAGCATCGTACCTACAGTTGAAATTGGAGATCGGCTTCAGGTGGATTCTCATGACCGGGACAAAGATGTCCAGAGTGTTGGAGATAGAACGATGCAGGTTAGAGAGAGCGGTGCCGGGTGTGAGTCAGCCGCAGGAGCAGGAGGAGCAGAGAAAGTATAGAGGCAAAGGCATTTACTGACACTCGTTTAATGGGCCGAAGGACCTGGTAGTGCTGGGGTTGCCTTTGCTTGAGGGGAAGGTGGTCAGACCAAGAGAGAGGAGTGGTGAGGGGGGGAGGGGTTAGAGAGGGGGATGTCTGAGGAGATGAGAACATCCAAGTTGTAAAGTTGTGTCCAGCGGAGTGTTAGGCCAGAGGGAAGGAAGAATGGAAAGGGAGAGAGAGTCCCATAGGTTGCGGAAAAGCCCAGAAGAGGGATTGGAAGCATCCAGGTTGATAAAGTCTCCAAGGACAAGTTGAGAGTTCGAGGCAAGGAGAGAAGAAGAGGTCACCCCATTCAGAGAGGAAGAGGGTGACCTGGCCAGGTGGCCACAGTCAGAGAGAGGCCAGGAGAGATGGGAGAGTATGCAAACTGGGCATTCAAAGGAGGAGTAGGCCTGCGTTGGAATGATAGAAGCAGGGACTCTCTCCGGAAAGATCGAGGCCACTCCACCTCTGGGCCGGTTGGTTCTGGGCTCAGAGAAGTTCTTGTAGCCCTCAAGGAGGAGCTTGTCCGAACTTGTGACAGAGCTGGCCGTGAACAATGTCTCTGTGAGAGCGAGGACGTCCAGGTCCAGGTCTTCGAGGAATTGCCAAATGTCAGAGTAATGTTTGACAGCAGAGCGAGAGTTAAGAGTGGTGACGTGGAGCAGGTTGCCACATTTGAAAAACATCCGGGGTGGGGTACAGGAGTGAGGTACACCCATTAACAACTGTATTGGAGGAAGCAGGACGGTCAAGGACAATGAGTAAGCAGGGAGTCCATTTTTATCCAGAATGTGTAGAGCGTCATCTGTGAGACCGGGTGCCATCCTGTGGGAGCGGAATGACCTGAACTGTTTTGATTTTTATTTATAAAATAATGCTGGCAATGACGTTTCTGAAAAGGTCTGCTAATGAGACCACCTTTCTTTTCACAATGCTCCAAGCCAAAATAGTCTACTCCTCTAGCTGCAATAGCAGCAAGATGGGCTCAAAAATGTCACGTGCATTCCTGACATCTGCTGGAACACAATTATGCAGAGGGTGCTTTTTAATCTTAAGCATCTCTGATGCAAAATATAATTGACAGCCTACTGGAACGTTAAGTTGTAAATAAAAGCAATGCCTGGTTGTGCCATGGTGGCCTTTCAGGTTTCGCAGAATTATGCATGGCAGTGTTTGGGTACCATATTGTTAGCTTTGAGCAGTGCTTCAGCCATGGCAGGGCTGATGTGTATCGGCTGCCTGGGCTTATCTCTGCAAAAGCTATGTGGGACAATGGCTAGAAAGCTGTTTATGTGATTTTATTTTTTTTCTTCCCCCCTGAGGAAGCTGAAAACCTTCCTCCTGAGGCACTGGATCACTCCTCGGGAGGTCACCCAGGAAACCGGTGCTTCAGTGGTAGCCCTGACCTAACCAAACACATTTCACACAAGGGTGCTGATCAGAGTCCCTTTGAAGTCAGACATGCCAAGGGGGTGATGGTAGAGTAGAGGAGAGGGGCTCCACAATTGTGGTTTCTGCTTGGCCTTTATAAAACATCCTGCCCACTCTACTTCCTGCAGACAAAGCACTCTGGGTATAATTTCAGAAGGTAAAGGGCACTTGTTACAGCATCCTGGATTTGACCCCTGTTAACAGGCTTTCTCTGGACCAATAAATATGCTGTAGCAGTTTACCTTTGAAAGTGCAGGAAATCCATTGGGCGATTCTGTTCAGGGTTCAGTCTTTCTGTTCAGGGTGCAGTCTATTTCCAAAGTCCTCTGCCCACGAGGTGAAGATGCTAAGGTCACAAAGCAGCAGATAGCTCTGCTCCCTAACTAACTATCCTCATGGGAACCGTGGAGGTGGCATGGCTGTAGACCAAGGAATCTCTGCTACCTGTGCACTGAAACCAGGATCCTGCGAGCAGGGTTTGAAATTGCCATGAGCTGGGAGCTATTTAGCTCCTGGTTATACCCAGGGGGAGCCTGGTTAGCTTGAAAAAACCAAGAGCTACTTTTGACTCCTGTTCAAGTGGTGCCATGCAACCCTAGCTAGGTGATATTAACTGTGTATGTTTGGGAATGTATATCGAGAAGCGTAAAAGCACTCGCCTAAGGAACATTTAGAGCATATTGGATAACATGAAATGGACAAAATGGTTAGCGTTGGCATCTTGTGGAAAGTTGGATTTGCAGTGCGCCACGTTCTAGCTCCTGGTTCCCCCAAAGGTAGCTCCTGCCGAACTGATTCTGCCCGATAGCCAGGAGCTGCTTTTTGCTCCTGGTGAACAAATCCCAATTTCAACCCCTTAGTTGCCAATCAATCTTCCCGGAGTGGAAGTGAGGATCTAAGGACTCTCCTTGTCAATGGACCCTCTGGATTGGCTCTCCCAGCAACCCAGAAGTTAAAAGCTGCCTGGAATCCTGTTTATCGCGCCAAGACGACTTCTCTGATTCAGCTTGACTGCACTCTATTGACTGTGAGCTGCTACAGGATCATTCGAGGCTGCTTTCGGCACTCTTAGAACTTCAGACTGCTTTCTAAACACTGACTCGACCGAGTGAAGCGTATCATAGGGATTTCACTGTATTGATTTATTGATGGTATGATAATCTTCACGTGAAATTACGGTGTACCGTGGTATAGCATGCATGTGTTTAACCATTGTCTTAATATTTTGCCAGGAAAAGTCACATATTTTCACCAAGACACAACGCAAACAAGAAGCCGCCTTAGTTCTTAGATATGTTTATTTTAGTTATCTCGGCAGAGCAGGAGCTGGTGGTCCATTTTAACTTTGTAGAAAAGGCAACCTTTCTGGAGGCTTAACTTGGAGGTAGGAGGTCAAGAAATGTGTGTTTAAGCTGGATTTCTCAAATCAGCCCCGGTGGACTGATGTCAGAAGGCCACCCTTGTTGTAGTGAGCAGGGAAACTCTGGGAGTTTTGTTAGGGGGAATTTTCATTTCTGTGCCAATTCCCTTCAACCTTGGAGACCCCCAGCTGTTTTGCTGGACATAGGACTTTTTACATTTAACCCTGGAGTGAGTGAGACATTTTTCTCACTCATGTGTTTTTATCTGATTTGGATTTTCACTGTTTATGGAGTCTGACAAACTCCATAGGCATCTGCTTTTTGTATGGTGACGCTGTAAGGTAGAATCCTATGCAGTTCCCTTAGGGAGCACTACAGAAGATTAAGACTACAGGTATGAGCAAGAAAAATCCCCTTTGGTATCAGTCTGTACCACAAAGATTTAGTTGGTAGCTGTGGCTAAGCAGTCAGACTTATCTCAAGAGGGAGATGAGCAGTATTCAGGGTTTACATAATAGGTATCACAGTACTATGTCACAAGGAAACACTGGCCAAAGCTTTGTATTAAAAAGAGAATATATAGATTTATTTTATACACATCTAGTTCAACACATACATCACAGTTGATAAAGCAAGTTAAGTTTAGTCAAGGAAAGTATATACAACTCCCTAGTCAATTGTAGACAAGTTTGCGGTAGAGTGAAAACTGAGCAAAACGGCACAGTGAAAACCAACTACAAATGGCACTCTAGCAGTTTAGCGAAAGGGAGGGAAAACACAAGTTAAACCGAAATATCTTCAGACACCTCCTAGCAACACTTCCCTGATGTTTTGTGAACAAGTAATGCACAGTAATACTATAGCAGAAAGATCAGTAATTGAAAACTGAGCAAAATGGCGGTTGTTCCTGGCAGTTCCTGCAGTTCGGGGGAATCCAGCAGAGGAAGAGAGGCTCTTGTCGTGGAGGAAGGTTCGAGTTACTGCACTACCCAGGGATGAAACCAGCCGCGGTGCTGCCCAACGAAAAAAAGGTACGCTCCTTTAAATCGTGGTCCGGGTGGATGGCTTTCTGGCTATCCGGCCTCCAAGTGCTGGGCACTGGCGATTCGACCAAGGCAGGTCCGAGGAAGCGATTGGTGAACTGGTTGGTCCCGCCAGCTCAAGGGAAGAAGGCTCTTTCGAAGAAGATCTCCTCTCACCGTGTGGAAGAAAAGTGGTGAGACGCTGCCTCAGGGCTTCACCGGTGGTGCAGGTGCTGAAGATGTCCGTGGCTTCTCTCCCCTTCGGTTCCGTAGTTCCAGTGGCGACGTCTTGCTCTTCCAGTCCTCAGGACCCTGCTTTTATGCAAAAAGAACCCCATTCATACAGCCTAGCTGTCACTCACACAGTGGAGTGGTCATCTTGGTGGGAGACCCTCCAGCCTATCAGAATTGAGTGCAACATGGGTTGCGGAGGCAACCCTGTCGAGGGGGCCTACTCCCCTCCCACACAATGGACCCACCCTGGACTCAGTGGTGCCAAAAGGAGGGCTTCTTGGCAGAAGCCCGCCAAAAGGACGAACAAAGGATCCCCGACCTGGGTTAGGAGTTTAGAGTAAGACACGAGAAAAAATTTATATTAAAGTTCTGGCAAATAAAACCTACCGGAGTAAAGTTAATAATAAAATAAACCGGCGGTATGTTAGAGGCTGTCGGAAAAAGTGGTAGCCTCGAACAACGGGAAAATCCCATAAGAAAATATTCACGGTCGAATATTTATGGTAGTAACCACTGCCACCACCCAGAAACTTTAGAGAGAGGGACTTTACGGTACCCCTCGAAAATGAACCTAAGGGAACAACTATTAACCCTTTCCAGTACCTCCATAGTAAGATGGTTGTACTGGTTAAGCTCATAAGAATTGACTAGTAAAGTCATGGGGAGTTTACATGCCCTTGGAGACAGTAGTCGGTCCCAGGGAATGGAGTCTGTTTGGGGGTCGCTACGACACCCCTGTGTCACTGCACTGAGGGTGCTGTGTAACACATGTGGATAAAGATGGTTCCTATGGGGGAGAGAAAATCCCATAGGCATTAAACACAAAAATAGTCTAGAACACACATAGCAAAAATGCCTAAGAGTGGGAAAAAGAGTCTCACTCTTAGCAGGTAAAAAGAAACAAACCCTTCAAATCCAGCAAAGCTGCTGGGGGACTCTATAGGTAAGGGAAATTAGCCATAGAATGAGAATTTCAGACGCACAGCACCTTCAGTGCAGTGTCACAGAGAAATCCTTCAGATTTCTCTTAAGGTTTAAATACCTTTCCTTGGGTGAACTACAGTTCCCAAGAACAGTAAAGTGAAATTGGCTTTTACTTTTTCTCTTTGTGGGTCCAGCACACACTATTTTATGTGGAGCTGTAGGGGGTTACTGGGTAGCCCCTAATCCTACATTCTCGTGGAACATTTTACCCTCACTACTTTAAATGGCTGGTGGCAGTGGTTTACCTTTTCCTAACGTGCTTTTCTACAGCTGGCCGAACCCTCCGCACCGGTACAGCACCCATGGGTGACAATTTAGTCAAAATGGCCCGCTCTCGCCATTTTCTGTGTGTGAGGTTTTTCTTGGGTTTTACCCTGTGCGTTGAGACAGGTTTGAGCCCTTTGTTTGTCTTGCCTTTGGCGGACGTCAGTCCTGATGCCCGCCCCTGGCTCCAGTGTGTCTGGAAGGACGAGATATGAGGGAGTGTCCCAAAACTCCCCTGTCTTTGTTCTCTAGGAATGCCTGAATGCAACTAGTCCTGTTTGGTTGGCTGTCCTCTCAGGACAGCCGCCCTGCTATGTGACAGCCTAGGCTCTGCATGAATGGGAGAGACCTGCTTAAAAGGAGAGGGTTTTGGGACTGCAGGCAGAGTGGACCACTGGGAGAAACACCTGACGAAGAAACCGTGAACGAAGCTTGCTGCAACCTCCTGGACCTTTAAATTGCTCTGTGAAGCCCTGCTGCTGTGCTAACCTGTTTTTTTCACCTCGAGGGAGAAGCTCTAGACAGAACGACTTCTTGCATTGGGTTAGTGGGACCAACTAACCCCGAGACGAAATCCACTGGACCACCATCCTGACTTACTGTGCCTCTCCGTTGCTGCGGGAGCCCGATGCCAGGGGTCGAGTCTTTAGTAGAGTGAAACATCTGCAGGGGAATGAATCCGGCTAGAAGCTCCAGGAGCCTCCCAAGGACAGGACTGCAAGATCCAGATTCCCCTCACCAGAGTGCAGGACTGAGGGAGTGAAGGACGTTAACCGGTGTCCGAGATCCGCATCTGTGCTGTTTGTTAAGCGGTGAAACTGCAAAGTGCTGATGAACCGAAAAGAGGCCGTAGCTGCTGATGACTTTCCCCGAGTACTGCCGCAGGAGCCCTACAGACGTCCTCCCTCTTGGCCCCACGACTGAGGCTTAGGAACCAGGGTCTGCACCGCTGTAGCAAGACGGAAACCAGCTGGACCACTCTTCTTCTAACCAGAGGTACTGTTTAGGCTTGGGGTAAGTACCTTATTGCCTTTAGCCATACTCTTCTCACTGGGGAATTGCGTTGGCTATCTCTTTCGAGTTGATTTCAACTCTTTTCACAGGCTTAACCGCTTGTGACCCTACAAGTGATTTTTCGGAACTCTCTAACTTTGTGCAAGATTTATCCAAGAAGGGCATCAGATCCATAGACTGGTTTCCAGTGACTTTGACTGTCCTGGCTCCCAAAAGGCACTCTTCTTAATCCATGACTTTGATACCGTTTGTCCCTCATAGGTATACCGGTACTGCTGGGAAAGGCTCATCTAGACTTCATTGGAGGATTTAGCTGTCCCTACGATTGCTGAAAAATTGTTCTAACCTTTTTACTTCCCTTAACCTTTCCTTTCAGCAACTCTGAATCTGCAAAGTATGCTAGTGTAATATATAAATGTGCATACTATCCTTGTGATTGAAGTCACCTCTGGGTGTAGGAGAAGTGTATGAGGCATATCCAAAGATTAATTACTGGCTTGTTTGATTCTGAAAAGTAATTTCAAAGTTTATTTGTATTGTTAGAATCTCTTGCCTTTTTAAAGTATGCTTATTTAAAAAAGCATAAATTAGTCATGGGCGCTCCTGTATGAGCACGAACACTGTAAAAATGGCCTGTTCTTTGGGAAGGTACCCACTCTAGAGACTGCAGCCACACTTTAGCTCACTGTACCTTTCACCGATGGGAAATATCCATTTGCATATCGGTCTTTGTCCTGCCCACATGGGCAGTCCAGCACCGAAATGCTAAAGCAGTTCACGTCTGGACAAGAGTACCAACAGCAACCCCATACATGGGTTTCAGCCTTGTTGGGCATCAGTGAGGTGGAGCGGGGGAGAGAGTGGTCTTGACGTCGCAAGCTACATCAGCACGGGGGAGTGGTCTGATATACCCCTCAGGAGAAGCTTTGCCATAACTGCCTTGTGTATGACAGTTGCTAGAAGAAAAAAGTAGTCCAGCCTTGACAATGAGGCGTGGACCCCAGAATGGTATGAGTATTCCCTTATGTCAGGATTTAGGTCTCGCCACACATCCCTCAGTCCCATTGCGTCGGTGAAGGTGGCGAGTTTGGTATGAATTCTTGGGTTTCTCCCTCGTAAAAGTGTGCGTTCGAACTCCACGTTCACAACCTCATTGAAGTCTCCGCCTAGGATTAGCGTATCTGACATGTCTTTGGCAATTACGAGTGTGATGTCATTTACCAACGCAGTCATCAATGCGGGAGTTGAGTAGACCACTAACCAGGCAATGGTTTGGTCTAGAACGTTCCCTTAGCATATGTAAATCTACCCCAGGTGTCCTGTGTCACATTAGAGAGGGCAAATGGAAGCCTTTTATGCATTATTATGAGTATTCCCCGTGAGCCCATGGTGTATCGCAGTGCGGTAGTTGGTGCGTTTGAATAAATTACAGGTTGTGCCCACTAGGTGGGTTTCAGTAAGGAATACTATATTCGGTGCGTGTTTGTTCACGAACTGTATGACTAATCTTCTCTTAAGACTACTACCTAACCCGTTGACATTCCAAGTCAGAAACTTTAGGGTTCGGACATAGTTTTTAGGTGTAGTCATTCCATGGGGGAAGGGGGAGGGTGCATGCTGCGTCATGTTTCATGGGTGAGTAGTATCTTGGCAGTACTCTGTTGTGTTGCAATGTTAGAAAGATACCTGTGAAGCGGTCCCTGGATCCATGCCTGGCTAAACAAATCCCACTCTCCATTCCAACCTTCGTGTAACACTTCTAAACAATAACCAAAACAAACATTCCACTTCCCCTCTACCCCCGCCCTATACTCCTCCCCAACTCGAAGTAGCTGTCGCCCACAACTAGAACCTGCTCCTGACCTTAACCGAAACACTTACAACACCTACTAGGGGTCGTGGTGGGGCTAGTGGCCGCCGCCGCTGTGATAACCTTTCAGTGGGGAAAGCATACAGGTGAGTCCAATTAGCACCCATGTGGATGCGTACTTTCTTGGTCGGCCCTGCATTTTCTTTCCTCCTTTTCGTCACCCACAGGATGCCGTTCTCAAGAACCTGCTCCATGTTTCGGGTCATTCTGCTCCAATTGCGGGGGCCGCCGTACAGGGCGCTCCCAATGCAGACGGGCATGGGGTCTACCCTCGGGATCCTGGCCCTTCCATTCCCAGTTCCCTTCAATGTGAGTCTCCGCCCACGTCCAGGTTTCTCGTGGGTCCGTGAAGTGCACTGTGGTGCTGTTATGTTGAATCTTGAGCGAGGCCGGGAAAAGCAGTCCATATTTTATGTTCATGAAGTGGAGTTTCCTTTTCAGGTGTTCGAAGGATTGCCTAACCTTTTGCACCTTTTGGGTATAGTCCGGAAAGAAAGCAATTCTGGAGCCATTATGAGTGATCGTCCCTTTTGTGCGGGCCATTTGTAGAGTGGCGTCCCTATCTCGATAATACAAAATTTTAGCAATAACTGTTCTTGGAGGGGCGCCTGGAATCGGTCTTCCGGTCGCCATCCGATGGGCCCTCGCTATTCAAAAGAAACTGGAGAAGGATTTTGGAGCACAAAGGTCCATCAGCCACTGTTCCAAAAAGATCTCCATACTAGGCCCCTCTGTATTCTCCGGAAGACCCAGGGTACGGATGTTATTGCGGCGCAATCTGCCTTCTCATTCCTCCACTTGCGCCTCGAGGATTTTCCGACATGGCATTGTTTGTGAGGGTTGTTGGTGTATTCCTCCAAGGTCATCTTGCACTCCAGAGACTCGTTGTTCCACCTCTCCAGTGCGTGAGGTTAATTTTTAGAGGTCATGTCGGAGGAACAATACCTCAGCGAGATGCCGCCATTTTATTCTCCATGGAGGAGCGAGAGTTGGCAATGGCGGCCATCACGTCTTTTAGCATTAAGGTTTCAGCTGCCGGAAGTGAGGCCATCTGCGGTTCAGCGTTCGCCGTGGGAGTGGAGGCGGTAGTTGCGTACTGATCCATGGTGCTCTGTTTGGCGGCTTTCTTGGTTTTATCTTTACCCATTTCCAAGGCCAGCGCTTCTAGCGAGCAAGGGTTCTGCAATGTCAGTGGGTTCAGTGCACGGAGTCCGGTTATCCGTAGCAGTTTCCACGCGTAGGAGCCAGATGTGTCAGGGCACCAGGGGGGTGCCTCTCCTTTCTGTGAATCGGCACTGCGGGCCTATTACCGACTCAGCAGAGTGGTGGTATTTTTCCCTTTTTTGTAGGGGGGCATTGCATATCTCGGCCAGGAATGTCAACCGTGGCTCTTGAGGTGCGGTACGGTGTAGGTCCCAGGCGGTATGTGTAGCTGGCCACTGCAACTCTGGTTACCTGCACTGCCTTTGATAGTTGCCACACAGCAGGTGCCTTCACTCCACCACGTTCAGTAGTGTCCCTCTGGGCAAAACACGCCCCTCTTCAAAAGTTGAAAACCCTTTGCTTCGTTGGAGTCTAAAGTGTAATCAATTGTGGTTACTTGCCTGGCTCTCGCGTAGCCCTAACGTCCACTGGATGGATAGGTCTACATTCATCGGCCCGGAGTTAGGGTAAGTGGGCCTGCGTGCCTCCTGTGCGTGGTCGTTGGTGTAACGGACATTCATCCGGGTCCCCGTTGCACTGAAACGGGCCTGGTCTTGTGTTTCAGCTCCCCCGTTAAGTTCTGCCAGTATACCTCCACCACACGAGTCTTAGTAGGGAGGGATACGGGTCTGGTTCCGCCACAGCTGCCTCGGTCACTGCGAGTATGGTGGGGGAGGATCAGGTACCTCTGCGGTGTGCCAGCTGTATCACGGCCCTCAATCCCAGGGCCTCCTCTCCACCCGGCCCACAGCCACCTTTGCGTTACAGATCTCTCCCTGGGCGGAGGGGGGGTGACCGCTGAGTGTTGCTGGTCCAGAGGGGGGGCCGCGCAGGCAGATAGGTCAGCGCCGTCTCTCCACGTAACGCCGGGAGCTGGTCTATCTCATCTGGGCACATCCGTCTTTACACAGGGGGTTCTTTCCATGTGTCTTCCCCCGGCATCCTATTGCCTGTATCAGCCCCTTCAATCACGTACCCTCGCCCGCTCTTCTGTCACAGTGGGCTCCGGTTTTATTTGCGGGTGGCGGCCCGGCACAGCAGTATCCTCTCTCCTGTAAGTGGTGCCTCGGGGGGAGTCCGGGGCTGGGGGGAGGAGGGGAACCAGGAGACTGTACACCCCTCCAATTGCACTCACTGGCGGGTGTCGGTCACTGTTTCTCCACCAGTCCTGTGGTCTCCCGTGCGCCCCCCCCCCGCCTCCGGACGCATCCACCCATCACAGTAGTGCTGTCAGTGGCGCTTGTGGGGCCCCTCCGTCACACACCGCAGTCTCGCCACAACCAGCAGTGTCCACCCAGTTTCACCCATCCGCTGCGGCGACTCCATCCAACCGCTCGTCTGTATGCACACCGTTCTTGCTCCCCCCGCTTCAGTCGTCCGATGCAGGTTATAGCAGCAGCTCCAGCCGGTATTTCAGCGTAGCAGCCCTTCACCCCAGCTTGGGTGGGCTGCGACGGCCATTTTGGTGGCGCACTTCTCGCGTCTGGCAAACACTGTAAAACATCTCTGACAGGATGTTGATTCCGCAGATCACACCACAAACGATTGTGCAGCATATATTCACCCCTCTGTGGGTGCGTTTCCTACAGTTTGCGCCCCACCGAACAGGATAGTTTTACAGGATTGTCGGCGGCCGCAGGATTTCCAAGAACTCACTTCCTTGCCGCTTGCATGCTGGCCATGTCCCCCCCAGTTCACTTCTTTTTGAATGGTTGCCTTGATTTCTCATGATGTACAGCAAGTGCGTTTGTATCGCCACTACGAATTGTGGCGAACTATCAATGTAGTTTTGTTGGAGCTGGTCTTAGAACAATCCCGAAAGCATCCTTGCACCTTAGAGATCCCTAACTAGCAAAGAGCTGTTGCTTGTTGGGCACTAATGTTCTCATTCCTGCCGCATTCTTTCCCATCTGAACCTCTGGAGTACACCCTTGCAGCTCCATAGCAATTGTATCTAAGGTCACACTGTGGACGACCAGAAAGAGCTTTTTGGGAAGTTGCAGAGCTGTAAGCCTCTAGCCATTCCTGGAACCCTTATGCATCTCACCCTTTGCCCCAAGGCATCCTGCAATTGTTTGAAAACAGGTGCTTAGATGGAGAAATGTAGTAATCCTGTGAATCTGTAAAAACTCGATTTGTAGTGGTTCAGCATATGCATGCAAAGAAACACACAAATGATGCACAGTTGTGACCACACACACTTAAATTGAAATCTTGTATTCTGATAGACCTACCCCATTGGAAGCTGTTGAACAATTTGCACGTCCATTGCACGAGGCGAAACATGATCACTATCCATTTTCCATTGATCTAACCGCTAAGGAGGCCACGAGCAATGGAGAATCTCCTTGCAGTGGCCATAAATCAACTATGAACAACAGAAGGTTGATGTGGGAAAAGATGGAGCTAAACTTTACTATTCCAGATTATCTCAGAAAAATTCTTCCACTCCTCGAAGTAGTCTTTTCACAATACAGAGTACATGACCAGGTCCCATAGATCATTAACTTGTCTCTAACAGAGATTTTACAAAATCATTTGACTCAACCTTGTAAAACTATAGCAGCTAGAGGGGCTAAGGAAAGAAATAATGGATGGTTTGATTGGGAGTGCAGCATTAAATAAAAAAGGTAACTATCAGCAGCGTTAAAAGCATACACATACTATAGACAGACCATTCCAATAATGCTATGCAAGTACAAAGAAATGATCAAATGGGACAAAAGGACTCTCCCTCGATAGATGGGTGAGGCTGAACGAGGCAATTGGATAGAGGGATTAGAAATCCTTCTGGCTCAAATCTCCATTCCAACCTTCGTGTAATATAATATATAGTTTGGACCAAGTAACCACAAACATATCGTTACTGATAGAGATGGGAAAGGTTGACATTGAATTTATGGGCGAGAATTAATGCGATTTAAAATGGTTCTCTTACCTAAGATCTTGTATTTTATTGAATCCATCCCTCTGTTGATATATAAAAAAAAAATTGATAAAAATTGATAAACTCTTTCAATCCTTTTTTATGGGGTCCTGGGAAAAAGCCTCATGTTCCAAAGTACATACTGATGCAAAATGTTGAAGGGGGATTTGGATATCCAGATTTAATGAAATATTAGAGCATTTTTACAAAGAGAGTTCATATTACTTTAGAGAAAAAAACGCAAAGGAACCGATTTGGTTGTGCTTGGAAAGGGATATGTGTGCACCATATGATCTAGGGAATATTTATGGTATGGGTAAATTACCAAGTAAACGATTAAAACTAATCCCATTGGTGGCAACTAGACAGGCGATAGTCGTGATTTAGAGAAAATGGACAGGGCTATGGCTTCAGTCCAGATGCAGCTTTATGGTATAATGAAGCTTTGCAAGTTAATAATAAATGTCTGAGTTGGATTAGTTGGATAAAAAAGGGAATTCTGAGGGTAGAGGATATGATGGATGGAGACCGATTGTTGTGTGTTGAGGAATTAGTGTAGATATGGTTTAAGACATAGAGAAATGAATAGATACTTGGCTTTAGCTTCCATGATTAATCTGAGGATGGATATGGCTGGTGGTTCTGTTAGGAAGAAACCAGAGATTAGCAAATTATTAGGTCAAGAATACAGTGTGCGAACTTGTCCACAATTTATGCCTTTTAATGATAAACTTCCATTAGCATGGACTGGATTGAAGGAAAATTGGTCGTATGATGTTAATAGGGTCATTTCTGATGTGGATTGGAGAGATATTCTGAAGGTGAATTTGAATTTAGGAGCAGACATGGGTTTGCACTTGATTCGACAAAGTTATTGGACACCAGTTAAGATGTTTAAATTAGGGCTCCAATCAAATGATTTATGCTGGTGTTGCGATATTGGTAGAGGCACTCTTTTACATTTGCTATGGGAATGCCCGGGAGTACAATTTTTTTGGAAGGATGTCATTGATAGGATTGATTTGATTTTTGGAATATACTTGCAAAGATCCGCAGCAAACATAATTTTACTATCGCATAAAGAAAGGTGTGTGCATGCTAGAAAACATACTTGCTGGATAGACAGGGCCATGATGGTAGCAATTAAGCTAATTCTCAGGATTTGGAAAAAGAGGAAAACGCCTAATGTTGAAGAGTGGTTAACGGAGTTGCAAGTTTTATCACAATATGATAAGGTTTCATTGAAAAATAAAGATAAAGAAGAGGACTACATGAAGTTATGGGGACCGTTTGTGGCTCTTTATGATTGATATGGCGGTAGGGCTGTAATAGATGTGGCATCTATGGGAGAAGGTGGGGTGAGATGGAGGTGGGTGTTTTTTTTTTCTTTTTTTTTCTTTATTTATTTTTTTTTTCTTTCCACTTGGGTTGTCTTTTGTGTTTTTGTGTATACCTGTCAGTTTGTCTATTATGTTTCACAGGATATGGGTATTTTGTTGGAATGAACGATGTATGATGCTTAAGACGTTCTGCAAATTTGGTTGTGACAGATTAATGTGAGACATTGTTTACTTTATATGTATTTATTACTGTTGCAAACTTAATAAAGTTTTAAAAAAAAGAAATCTTTCTGGCTGATTGCTTATGTGGGGGATAGGGAGGAGGGTAACCCCTTTGAAGTGTCAATCGCGAGGATTTATGGTTTGCACTCTTCTCTGACCTATATAAAGAGAATCGAGAGGAATTTGGAAGAACACCACCAGATACCCCCGTCTAGATGGAGTGTGCCTGTCTGGAATTCACCTTCAAGGCGGTGTAAGGTGCTGTTGGATCATAACGTGCAGGCGAAACCCCTGGCCCGAACATGCCAGTCGATGTGTAGAAACTAGAACCTAAAGTATGGATTGTATACCTTCAATCCATAATCTTATTTGCAAGATGGGTAAAGTACCGATACCTAGTCGCAACCAGATTGTGCCATTATGCAAGAAGTGGATGCGTAACTACCGCCCCATTTCCCTGCTAGACGCCTCCAGGAAAAGTTTGGCCAACTGATTGTGAAGAGGCTAGAGGAATGATTCATTGGGACGAAATGTATTGGTGACCTCCAAGTAGCTTTTAAAAGGGGCCTGCACACAATAGACCAGCCCTTTAGTTTAGGTGCACTGATCGACAAATGTGTTTATCTGGCCTTTGGTGTATGCTATTCTACTTAATTGTCGACCTCAAAACAGCCTTTGATGGAATCCCACCTTCCGAGTTGTGGAAAACCCTAATGAGTAAGAACATTGCCAAATCCCTCTTGAGGGCTGTTCTCTTATACTTTTCACAAACAATGCAGCTGTTGTGAGGTGTGAGCTAGGAGGTGAAACTTCTAAACAGTTCCTTGTCGAAAAAAGGGTCAGACAGGGATGCGTTCTCACCCCAACACTCTATTTTAACGATGTGGTGAGCAGCCAATCTGGTTTATACAGAGTCTCTTAAATTGGTTGAGCAGAAAATTAATGTTTTTATGTGCAAATGATGCAGTTCTCATCTCTTGCACACCTAGTGGTGTTGCAACAATTTAGTGAATTCTGCGGTAAGAAAGGTCCGACCATTAACCCAGCTACGTCAAAGTACATGAGATGTTGGAAGAAAATGAAAAAGTACACTAACCTATTAATTAAGGTTAGAAATTCCCTGATTGTTGATGTTGTTGTTTATCTGGTTTTTATGTTTATTAGCAATGGAAAGTAGTCTATACAAATTTAGAAAGCTAATGTCACACTCTCCAAATGAAGTATGGCTGTTAACTTTGCAAATAAATTTGTGAACAATGTGGCTGTACCTGCACTGGAGGTGTATAGATCCCAAGTAGTCAGTGCAGCGATTTATGGGGCCGAATTATGGGGCCATAGAAGCCTTGTAAGCGTAACCAACTCTACAAATACTTTTCTTTAAAAAAAAAAGTACTCTTGCTGCCAAAAAGCACCCCAAACAAGCGTATTTCGAGCTATGCCGCGCATGGATAAGTGACAACATAGCGATAAGTCGCTGCTGTATTGGGCAAAACTATGGTCCAGTAGCTAGTTGGTCAGTTAGGTGGCGTTACAGGACTTGATGGTCCTTGAGGGGGCACTTAAGCTCCATTGGTTTGTTCACATAGTCACTGTTCAATCAGCTACAATTATACCAACATTGGGAGAAACCAATGCAACCCAACAGCAACGCAATTATGAAGGATGTGTATACGGACTGGGCACGAGCTAGAAGAGTGGCGAGCTGTTTGGCACTGGCCATAGGTAGGAATTATCGAAGTCTACTTATGAACGCGAGAGTTATTTAATGAAAATTAAGTTGCCGTTTGCACGTTCAGATGGAGATGAGACTGAACATTCTCCCATTGGCACCTCGAACAACTTGTGGTTTTAAACAGGGACATATTGTTGCCCTTTTTGTGAAGGCATGTTTACGAATTCCTCCCTCATTTCCTGTTTGTTAGTCCTGGCTATCACAAGATTCTCCAGCACAATTTCATCATGAACCATGTAGTAAGTCTGTTAGCTGATGCAGTAGCACTGCAAACAATTTAGCTAGAGCCTTGAGAAGGAAGAATTCATCTTGTCTCAGACTGATGGTTTTAGAGGGTTTATAGAACTCTAGGCATTTGTGGCATTTTATTAGTGCTTTTCAATGTCCAATATTGAACCATGAATTGTATAACCTATATACGTCCTTTACTGATTTTTAAGTTTGATTTTATAGCCTAGGCTCTGAATTGCTTTGATTGAAATTGAAATCTATATACTATTTGGATTGACTAACAGACTTTGACTCTGTATCTGATGCTTTGTCCCATATCTGGTAGCACTCTGATGAATTGTGAGTATTTGAAACCTGTCAAGATATAGCAGGATTATTTGTGCAGTGTTTATGACCTTATTATAATTTGTAGTCTTTTTGTTTGTCTTTCCACATAGGCTGCCTGTGAATTTATAAAAGCAAATGTCAATCCAAACTGCGTGGACTCACTATTCTATGCTGCCCAATCCATCCAGACCCTGTCTGACTGTGAGGTACGTATACAATTTGGTGGTATGTTTGTAATCAAATGTTTCTGCTCTAGAAAAAGCGTGATGGATACAATAATTAGTGCAAAGTATTCAACGTCTTATTTTGACTGTAAAAATGCAACTAGCTCCATGGCTAAGTATTTAACATGTGTGAATAATACCACCACTTTTTTTTTTTTTTTTTACCCCTTCCCATTTCACAACCTGCTTGTTGTCTTTGTTTCCCTAAAAGTCGTTTGAGGGCACATGACAGTCCCTTTTCCCTGTGTGAGTAAGAGGGAGTAGCTTGCCATCTTTGGCTACTGGATGCCTTTATTTGCCCCCCCTTCCACCTGACGATCAGACGTTTAAACTTTCTTTTATATAGAGTATGACAAAACTAGTGTTTGGGGTGTGGGGGGTTGAGGGGCGGTGGGGTTGCAGGGCAGAGGGGAGTGGCCTAGGCTTTGTGTGCTTTCTAATAAAGGAACATTTCACAAAAATACCACCCAGTCAGTCTCCTTGTTCTGATTGGCCACAAGGACCAACGCAGCTTCCCACAATTGCCAATATTCACCATCCTTGAAGCCCCTCTTAGAAGGCATCTGCAGGGAGTCTTGAGTGGCACATTTGTTTAAATTAAAAACTGCAGGTCCTGCTTGTTAATCACACTTCTGAAAACAGCAAAAGGTTTGTGGCTTTGTATTGGGGTGCTGACTTCTCTGATTTCATTCCATAACTTCTTGGCAATGCCTTTTGGAATCTAGCACTATATTTTGCAGAAACACTACTGGTTCTGGGAAGACCACATTATTGCACCTACAAAGGTTAAACAGAAAAGTCTAAGCACGCCCTCACTTGCTAACATGACTGAGTAGAAGAGCTTTGACTAGAGAATGAGGAGCTTTGTGTAAAGAACGTTTAAACAACACAAGTGTTTTCCAAGCAATAGAAATAATTAGAGTACATAAATACTTAATTTAACATGAAGATGGTATACTAGAAGTTAAGTTAAAAACGTATACACTTACGTTTAGAGTTGGGTGTCCGATTGAGGCACTCCTCACCCATGAGAATTAATGCAGTAATAAGCAGTTGGATACCTATGGGTTTGTAGCACCTCACCGCATTTATTGCTTTTGAAATGTTTCATAAGCAATACTTATAATAGCTTAGTGTTGGGAGGCAAAGTTGAAAAGGTATTACAGGCTTATAAAATAAGGCTACTCTAGTTCATAGTAACTAAACTTAATTAGTCCATGCCTAACATGTTTAATGATGTTTAATTAACCCTGGGCCATCAGTCATTCATGTTTAAAACATCCTATGCCGTGTCCCTAGCTCTAAAAGGCAGGCCGGCATAGTCTCTGGTTTTATGAACATAATCAAACATACCTTGTCAGGGAAATGAAAGTTCTTGCAATTAAATTTACACTTGACAAGAGTTATCATTTTAATGCATTTTAATAAGATCCTATTATCTTCTGAGGGTTCTCAACCTCATTAAACAAGTTAGAGCGAAAACAGATGTAATATAGCATCAAACCTATGAACGTGATTGTCTTGTAAGCAAGGAGCATGTTTATATTCAAATGATGAAACAATGTTCAGTTTAAAAACAAGGGAACCACATCCTTCTAAGCGATGCTTCATGCCTCACATTATGCTTTATGGCAGCGGGACAATCCACTTGGTACTCACTTTTTGGAATGGAACTATAATCATATGGCATCTGCTGCGCTGGACCTGGCGGTGGGTGTCTCTCCTCTCCCCACCCTCTCCCGGCTTCAAAGCAAAGGCAAATCTGCTGGCCTCTACTCGGTCTTTTCTATGTGTCATGCTGGGCCATATATTTATTGACAACCTGACTGCCCTGTATGTTTGGATTATATACTCCTTTTTCAGGCAGTCGTGCCTTTTTTTTCATCGGGGGGGAGATCTGTACCCTTGCCGAATCCTCCCCTGCAAGCTATGTTGGAAGGCTTTCTGTTATCTACTTTTCAACTTTTACTCGGTGCTTGCCATTGTAACCTATGGGACTGAGTCTGCAAATGTGAGAAATGCTCACTTTTTAAACTTATTTGCATCAACTGGCAACTTCCGGTTCTTGAGTCTTTATCAGATGGCAACTAACGGGTACTCCCCTGCTCCTCCAAAAATGTCGAGGACAACATTGGCTCCCTTGTTCCAGCCTTGGCTAATTTCTGCATTTACTCCTTTGCCACTGGTTCCTTCCCGCTACGCCTCAAGCATTCCCTTGTGCACCCTCTCCTCAAAAGCCTACCACCCCATCTCCATCACCCCCTTCCTGTGCAAATTCTTGAGAAGCTAGTCATTTCCCAGCTGATCCACCACACTGAATCTGTTGGTTGTCTCCAGGACCACCAGTCTGGCTTCAGAGCAGAAACTGCACTCCTGAACACCCTTGAAGACTTGCTCTCAAATCTCGATTCCAACTCGCCTTTGTTAGGGAGAATTCTAATTTCTGTGCTTATTCTCTTCAACCTTAGAGACCCCCAGCTCTTTTGCCGGACGACCTCGTCCTACTTCGGGAGGGTCGTTAGACTCCTGGAGCTTCTGGATTGCAGACGTTTCACTTGACTACGGATTTCTCGACCCCAGGCACTCGGTTCTTGCAGCAGTGAAGAAGTACAGCCAATCGTGGAAGATGGTCCAGTGGAGTTCGTCTCAGGGTTGATTGGTCTCACTAACCCAAGGGAAGAAGTCTGCCCTTCCGGAGCTTCTCTTGTCGGTCAAGGAGTTTCAGCAAAACAGCAGGGCTTCACAGGGCAATTCAAAGGTCCAGGAGGATGCAGCAAGCTTTGTTCACGGTTTCTTGAAGTGTTCCTCCCAGTGGTCAACTCTGACTCTAGTCCCAAAACCCTCGCCTTTTAAGCAGATTTCTCCCATTCATGCACAGCCAAGGCTGTCAATCACACAGCAGGGTGACTGTCCTGAAAGGACAGCCATCCAATCAGGACTGGTTGCATTCAGACATTCCTAGAGACAAAGGACTGGGGAGTTTGGGAACCTCCCTCACAGCCTGCCTTTCCAGACACACTGGAGCCAGTGGTGGGGTTCAGGGATGAACAAAGGGCTCAAACCTGGTTTGGCGCACAGTATAGAACCCAAGAAAGACCTCACAAACAGAAAATGGGGGGGGGGGACAGACGACCAGGGCCATATTTTGCAAAATGGTCACCCATGGGTCCTATACTGCAGCTGAGGATTCAGCCTGTGGTAGAAAAGCACAATGGTATGAAAATTAAACCACTGCCACCAGCCATTTAAAGTAGTGAAGGTAAAATAATAAATTTTACATGAGAATGTAGGATAAGGGACTACTAAGTAATCCCCCAGCACTCCACATAAAATGGGGCGTACTGGACCTACAAAGAGAAAAGGTAAGTAAAGTCAATTTCACTTTACTATTCTTGGGAACAGTAGTTCCCACAAGAAATGGTATTATGAGAAATCTAAAGGATTTCTCTGTGACACTGCGCTGAAGTAGATGCCTATGGAGTTTGCCAGACTCCAAAAACGAAGGAAACGCATAATCCAAATCGGGTCAAAACACATGAGGGAGTGAAAGGTCTCCCTCACTCCAGGGTTAAAATTAAAAAGTCCTAAAGTCCAGCAAAAGAGCTGGGGGTCTCTAAGGTTGAAGGGAATTAGCACAGAAATTAGAATTCTCCCTAACAAGACTTCATTGGAAGATTCAGGTATACTCGCATGCCCTGAGAACCTGTTTAACCTTTTTCCTTCCTTTTTAACCTTTCCTTTCTGCAACCTCAGAATCTTCAAAGTACAACTAGTGATATACAAATGCCATTACTGTCCTTGTGAATGAAGTCACCTCCGGGTGTAGGAAGTGTGTAATAAGCATATCCAAAGAGTATCCACTAGCATGTGCTGATTCTGGAAAAAGTATTTTAAAGTAGATATGATTGTTACATATATCGTCCTTTTTAAAGAACGCATATTTAAAAATTGATGTTAAAATATTTATATCTGAAACCTTGAGTGTAAGTTTTACTTGTATTTGCGAATTTCATTCCTACAGGCGCTACAGCTCCCATTTACCCCTCTTGAAATAGGACTTGCTGCTCAGTCACACTACCAACTTGTGTATTACAGACCTATACCAAAAGGTGGGTTACCTAATGTTAGGCGGAAACCTGTGCAGTTCCCTCTGGGACCACTGCAAAAGATTTAGGACTACAGGTGTTTGGCAGTAAACCCACTTGGTAGCAGTCTGTACCACACAGATTCACTTGGTAGCTGTGGCTGAGCAGTCAGACTTCCCTCAAGAAGAGTTAGGCAGTATGTGGAGTATACAAAATAGGGCAATTTACACAGTCGAACAAGCAAACACGGAACAAGGCTTCGGTGTAAAGATATATAGTGTTTTATTTATAAAAACACATCTATGAAAACACACTAGCACTAATACGGTAAACACTTCAAGCACAATTACTATACAGAAAATCAATCCCCCTAACAATAGTTCGACAAGTCTAGGTTCAACGGCACCACTTATTTGCAGACAGAGGTGAATGCTTTAACCTAGATGGCACTTTAGTATTCGTTAGGGAGAGAAAAGGCAGGGTATGAAATCAACTCGGTACCAACACTTTTACAAACAAATGCAAGGCAAGTAAGGCAGGGTCTACTGTAGATCGCAAAGTCAGAGGCCAGGCCCACTCGGAGAGAGGCAAGACCATATGTCCCAAAAAGTGGAAATGCACTTCGAGTCTTTGTCGCAAATTGTTATGGAAAGATTGGACCAGTTCAGAACAGAAAGTTAAGAAAGCTTGGAGGCGACCCAATGGAGAGGCGAGGATGAAGACACCTCACGCTACCCGTCACGAGGGAAGCCTGGCGGACACGGTACCTTGTTTGTGGAGAGACAGCTCCGGCGGGGGCAGTTGTTCCTGGTGGTGGATGCACGTCGGGTCTTTGCCAAGAGAAGAGATGATCTCGTCGTCGAAGGAAAGTTGAAGATAGTTGCACCACCAGGCAAGAGACCAGCCGCGGAGTACTCCGTCACAAGGCACCACCTTTTGGTCGCGGTACAGGGGTAGTGGCTATCCGGTTGCCGGGGTGCTCTGCACGGGCAATTCGACCACTACGTCCTGGAACGAAGAAAAAGCAAAGGAGGCTGGTTGTTCCCACCAGTCAGGGGAAGAGACTCTCCGGCGGGGAGATCTCCTCTGTCGTCGGGAAGATCTCCTCTGTCGTCGGGAAGTGGTGAGTCGGTTCAGCAGGGCTCCACCGGAGGTGTCGTCGTTGCAGGTAGGCTCAGCTTTACCCTTGTCGGATTCTTAGGTCCTGTGGCGACTTCTGAAGATCCAGTCCCTAAGCCCTGTTTTTATGCAGAAAACCCCCATTCATTCAGCCTAGCTGTCAATCAAAACATGCTAAGTGGTGAGCGGGGTGGCTCACCACTTGGGCCAATCACACCAGAGTGCGACTTGAGTTGGCAAGGCAGCTCAGTCCAGGGTGCCTAAACCCCCTCCCACACCCCCTGTGGTACCCAGACAGAATGGCACCACTTTGGAGGGCCTCTGTGCAGAAGCCCGCCAAAAGTGGAACAAAGGGCTCAACCTTTGGTTTAGGAGACAGAGACGAACACAGACGCCATTTTAAAAACCGAGTTCTGGCAGAAAATACCAACCGATAGATTTGTTTAAGACTAATAAACCGGTGGTATGTTAGAGATTAACGAGAAAAAGTATCAACCTCCAACAATGGGAAGAATCCCATAGGGTTATATTCGGGGTCGAATATAACAATTAGTTTCCACTACCACCAGCCAAAACTCGACGAGGGGGGAAGGGACAGTGCCCCCTCGAATAACAGACCCAGGAGTAATCGAATTACCCCTACCAGTACGTCCACAATAGGATGGTTTGTACGAGTTCTGTTAGTAAATTTAGGTCTAGTAAAGCCAATGGTGACTTTACATGCCCGGGGAGACAGTAGTCAGTCCCCGGGTATGGCGTCTATGATGGTCCGCTAGGACGCCCCAGTGCTACGGCACGGAGGGTGCGGAGTAACACACATAGAAAAACATATGAGACCCTATGGAGTAAAAGACCCCATAGCCCATAGAACACATTGATATTCAAAGAAATTAACCACATACATGTCCAAGAGTGGGAAAAAGAGTCTCACTCTTGGCAGGATGGAAAAAAACAAACTCCTGAAATCCAGCAAAGCTGCTGGGGGACTCACTAGGTTAGGAAATTCAGCCTAAACAGAGAATTCTCCCTAACACTCGCCCCCCCCCAGACTAAGGGACAGGAGGATTTAATCCACTCCTGGATGAATCTCATACCTCTAGTCGATGACATACATCCTAGAGAGACCATCAGCATTTTGGTGGTGACACCGTGACCTGTGCTCAATGGTAAAATCAAACCCTTGCAGGCAGATCGACCATCTCAGTAGTTTTGGGTTTTCCCCTTTCATTTGCATTAACCATCTCAAGGGTTGGTGGTCCGTCTGACAAAAGTAGAACCATACAAGTATGGCCTAAACTTCTTCAGAGCCCACACGATAGCAAAGCACTCTTTCGATAGTTGCCCACCTTGTTTCAGGATCCTTCAGCTTGCGGCTGATGAAGCAAACGGGGTGCTCCCTACCTTTCCCATCCAGTTGACTGAGTACGGCACCTATTCCTACATTTGAAGCATCTGTCTGCACAATGAAAGTTTGGCGGTAATCAGGAGCTCTGAGTACTGGGGCTTGGCAAAGAGCCTTTTTCAGGGTTTCAAAAGCCTGATTGCACTCCTCGTTCCATCTAACCTTTTTAGGAAATTTGGGCGAGGAGATGACATTCAGTGGAGAAGCTATGGTCCCATAGTTCTCGATGAAATTCCTGTAATACCCAGTGAGGCCTAGGAAGGCTCTCACTTGGGTCTGAGTAGTAGGTGTTGTCCAATTTTGCACAGCTTCAATCTTACTGAGCAAAGGCCTTATTTCTCCACCTCCTACCTCATGTCCAAGATAGACTACCTTACTCTGTCCAATTTGGCATTTACTCGCCTTTTTGGTCAGATTGGCTCGTCCAAGAGCCTGCAAAACATCTCTTAGGTGGGTTACATGTTCTTCCCAGGAATTGCTGAACACTGCGATGTCATCCAAGTATGCCATGCAGAAGTCCTCCATCCCATTCAGAACCTGGTTTACCATCCGTTGAAATGTAGCAGGTGCATTCTTCAATCCGAAAGGCATCACCTTAAACTGGTATAAGCCAACGGGGGTAGAAAATGCAGTTTTCTCCTTGGCATGGTCTTTCAGGGCTATTTGCCAATAGCCTGACGTCAAGTCAAATGTGCTGAGGAACTTGGGGCGCCAAGTTTATCCACCAACTCATCTGTTCTTGGCAAAGGGTGGGCATCAGTCGTGGTGACTGCATTAAGAGCTCTATAATCCACGCAGATACTAAGTTCTTTAGATCCGGCCTTTGGTACTAACACAACTGGGCTAGACCATGGACTAGTAGAGGGCTCTATTACCCCGAGATCAAAAATCTTGCTGACCTCACCTTTGATGTGGGTTTGTACGTTTTCTGACATTCGGTATCCTCTGCTTTTGACTGGCAGATAGTCACCAGTGAGTATTTCATGCTGGCCCCAAGGGGTCAAGCCTGGTGAAAGTGAGAACAGAGAGGCAAACTGATTCAACATAGATTTGCACTCTTCGTGTTGCTCAGGTGTCGGATTTGAAGAGAGATTTACTCCTTCAATTTTTTCGTCTAAAGGTAAGCCTCTGAGGAGATCCGGAAGAGTTTCACTCTCTTCTTCTTCCTCTGATGATGCTAGAAGCAACGCCCCTACATCAGGTCTCGAGACATACGCTTTGAGTCGGTTGGTGTGGAAGACTGTCGGAGCCTCCTTGGGATTGCCCAAGTCCACCAGATAGTTGACCTCTCCGAGTTTACCCACAACTCTGAAGGTTCCCATCCATTTGTCTTGCAAGGCCCTCTGCCTTGTTGGGATCATAACGAGAACTAGCTGGTCTTGAGTGAACTCAACCATGTTAGCCTTTTGATCATGCCAGTGCTTGACCAATGCTTGTCCAGCTTTCAAGTTATCGCTTGCTTCTGCCATCATGTGCGACATGCTCCTCCGGAGACCTATCACGTAGTCAGTCACTCTGACTGGCTTGGGGGAAGGAGCACTCTCCAACCCCTCCTTAATCAGGGCCAATGGACCTCTGACGGGATGACCATAGAAAAGTTCAAAGGGAGAATAACCTACTCCCTCCTGAGGGACTTCTCTATAAGCAAATAGAAGGCATGGCAGTAGAAGGTCCCACTTTCGTTTAAGGGGTTCTTCTAAAGCACCTATCATGCTCTTCATGGTTCGGTTGAACCGTTCTACCAACCCATTGGTTTGTGGGTGGTAAGCTGTTGAGAACTTGTAAGTAACTCCACAGGTTTTCCACATGGCCTTCATGTAGTGGGACATAAAGTTTGACCCCCTGTCAGAGATTACTTCCTTAGGAAACCCGACCCTGGTAAAAATACCAAGGAGGGCCACAGCCAGAGCTGTAACAGTCCTCATAGGAATTGCCTCAGGATACCTAGTAGCATGGTCTACTACAACAAGTATAAACCTGTTGCCTGAGGAAGTTGTAGGGTCAAGGGGACCAACAATGTCAATCCCTACTCTCTCAAATGGGACTCCCACAACGGGGAGAGGCACTAACGGTGCCACATTCTTGGCGCCAACCTTACCAGAGGTCTGGCAGGTGTGGCAACTCCTGCAGTGTTTTTCTACTTCGGCCCCCATCTTTGGCCAATAAAAGTAGAGAGATAGCCTTTCCTTAGTCTTCATGAAACTCAAGTGACCAGCCAAAGGAATCTCGTGGGCTAACTGCAGGAACTGGGGTCTGTTCTCTTGGGGTACTACAAGTCGTTTGTAGTCTCCAGGTGCAGACTCGGTCGGTTCACTGTAGAAGAGGCCATCTTCCCAGTGCAACCTGTATTTCCCAGGCTCTTGCACTTCATCCTGAGCTTCTGCCTGATGGCGAAGACCTTCCAGAGTTGGACATTCCCTCTGTCCCTTACTGAAGTCTGCCCTGCTGGGTCCACCTTCTGCCAGTAAAGACTGCAGCTCAGGATGGTCAACAGGATCCAGTTCTCCAATGAGTTCCTGGCCTTCCATTAGCTCTTCCTCGGAGTCTAATTCTACCACACAGGGTTGTACCTCCCTTTCAGCCTCAGCTGGAGGTGGAGTTACGGGTGTAACTTTGGACAACCACGGGGAAGTCCTTGTTGGCTGCACTGAAATGCTGGCGGCTGGTTTCGGGGTAGAAGTCTTAGGTTTCCCTTTCGCTTCTGATTTCTTCGAGACAGCGGCCGACAATTCCAGTGGAGCAGGAGTGATTTATTTCTTCATCTCCTGGAGAGTACCGCGCATGGTCCTCTCTCTTGCAGGTCTGGTTAGCTCCTGTAACCGTTTACTAGGAGGTCTGGGGGTATGCGACACAACTCCGAGAGTTTTCAAATCGTTACCCAACAGAACGCGTCCTGGTACCTCACTCTGTATGCTGACCGGTATCTTCACAGTCATGTCGTTACACTGGATGAGAACTGGTAATTGGGGAAGCATCTGCACAGGCCCTCCAGCTAACTTGGTGAGGCGTTTGGGTGCCTTAGCAACATCCTCAGCCTGAAAAAACGATTTATCCACCACCGTTATGCTGGCCCCAGTGTCCCTAATGGCAGGAGTCTCCGGACCATTCACCTGGACACTGTCCTTTATAATACTCTTTAGTATTATCGGGGATAGAATTATAGACGTCTAAATTCTGTTGTTCCCACAGCCCCAGAGACACTAAAACGCTGGCTGAGACTCCAATGGGTTCATCAGCTAGCAGTAGAAAGTTTCCACTTGCCATTTGGACTTCCTCCTCTGGAGTGAAGGCTAAGGAGACAAGCTGGACCCCTGAAGGTTTACCCTTACATCTGGGATCTCCTTTCACGTGGTCAGTCGAGCCACAAACAAAGCATTTACCAAATGCTTTCTGGAATGGTGGCTTGTTCTGGCCTCCTTCCGGTTTGGCACCAGAAGGCACACTATTCTGCTGCGGTTTTCCTTGTGGCTTACCCTTCTGGTTTTGTTTGGGGCCCTCTTTGGAATATGAGTTATTCGAATTCTCTTTTGAGTCTTTCTTAGGCTGTTTTCCCTCATCCTTTTTCTGAGTTGCCCCAGAAAAGTTGCCCTGTTGGCAACCCACAAGTCGGCAGCCTTGGTTAGCTTCCTGGAATCCAATTCCTTCGAATCAGCCAAGTGCTGTCTGAGCTCAGGAGAACAGGCATCATAAATAGACTCCAACATAAAAAGATTCTTCATACCCTCATAAGTGTTCACTTTGTAACCCTTAATCCATCCCTCTAAGTTTTTCAACCCTTCACTCACCCAGGTAGCCCAAGGGGTACTATCATGCTTTTTGAGGGTTCTAAACCTCTTAAGATACTGGGAAGGGGTCTTCCCAAATCTAGCTATCAAAGCTAGTTTCACACTTTCGTACTCTTTCCTATCCTCCTCCCCAACTCCATAACCACATCAGTTGCAACAGGGGGGAGCCTAGAGAACAACCAGGTAAGCAGCTTGTTACCCGTGATGTTCTGGAGCCCATGATTGTACTTAAACAAACTCAGCCAATCCAACACATCAAACTTCGGTTCATACATACCAATTAATTCCTTCGGCATCCGGGGTCTTTTGGGACTGGAGCTTCTAGAAGAGCCAGAGACAGAAGCAGTTTCGACAGACAACTTTTTCATTTCTAACTCGTGCTTGAGCTCCATTTCTCGGAGCCTAAGAATTTGTTGCATTTCTTGGTGTTTCTGTTCAGTTTGAGCAGTAATCCTTCTGAATTCCAAGTCTAGTTTCATTTTTTCTAGTTCAAGGACTTGAGGACTTAGTGTGGGACCCGTTATAGGCCCGGTAGGTACAGCTGCTAAGGCAGACAGAGGAGCAGGGGAGACAGTTTCGTTAGCCTCTCCTTCCTCTTCAGCCTCTTCATCACTATCATCAGAAACTCGATTTAGATCAACACCATTACTGTTATCTACATTTGCTGGGGAAGTCGGTTCCTCTGAACCAGTACCCAGACTTTGGTTTTCCAGCAATCTCGCAATCAATTCTCTTGTCTAGAGAGCTCTCAAACTCAGTATTTTCACCTGACAAGGACTCTTGACTGTAAACTTCCATAGTAGACATGTTTTTGAAAGTTGCTTTTTAGTGCTAAGCTTTGTGTTTAGTTATCCTAAAGTGTTGAAAAGCACTCTAAACTGTATACTCGATACAAATCCCACCGCTGTACACCAGTGTTAGGCGGAAACCTGTGCAGTTCCCTCTGGGACCACTGCAAAAGATTTAGGACTACAGGTGTTTGGAAGTAAACCCACTTGGTAGCAGTCTGTACCACACAGATTCACTTGGTAGCTGTGGCTGAGCAGTCAGACTTCCCTCAAGAAGAGTTAGGCAGTATGTAGAGTATACAAATTAGGGCAATTTACAGTCGAACAAGCAAACACGGAACAAGGCTTCGGTGTAAAGATATATAAACACATCTATGAAAACACACTAGCACTAATACGGTAAACACTTCAAGCACAATTACTATACGGAAAATCAATCCCCCTAACAATAGTTCGACAAGCACCACTTATTTGCAGACAGAGGTGAATGCTTTAACCTAGATGGCACTCTAGTATTCATTAGGAAGGGAGAGAAAAGGCAGGGTATGAACTCGACTCGGTACCAACACTTTTACAAACAAATGCAAGGCAAGTAAGGCAGGGTCTACTGTAGATCGCAGTTTGTGGAGAGACAGCTCCGGCGGGGGCAGTTGTTCCTGGTGGTGGATGCACGTCGGGTCTTTGCCAAGAGAAGAGATGATCTCGTCGTCGAAGGAAAGTTGAAGATCGTTGCACCACCAGGGAAGAGGCCAGCCGCGGAGTGCTCTGTCACAAGGCACCACCTTTTGGTCGCGGAACAAGGGTAGTGGCTATCCGGTTGCCGGGGTGCTCTGCACGGGAATTCGACCACTACGTCCTGGAACGAAGAAAAAGCAAAGGAGACTGGTTGTTCCCACCAGTCAGGGGAAGAGACTCTCCGGCGGGGAGATCTCCTCTGTCGTCGGGATGTGGTGAGTCGGTTCAGCAGGGCTTCACTGAAGGTGTCGTCGTTGCAGGTCGGCTCAGCTTTACCCTTGTCGGATTCTTAGGTCCTGTGGCGACTTCTGAAGATCCAGTCCCAAAAGCCCTGCTTTTATGCAGAAAACCCCCATTCATTCAGCCTAGCTGTCAATCAAAACATGCTAAGTGGTGAGCGGGGTGGCTCACCACTTGGGCCAATCACACCAGAGTGCGACTTGAGTTGGCAAGGCAACTCAGTCCAGGGTGCCTAAACCCCCTCCCACACCCCCTGTGGTACCCAGACAGAATGGCACCACTTTGGAGGGCCTCTGTGCAGAAGCCTGCCAAAAGTGGAACAAAGGGCTCAACCTTTGGTTTAGGAGTCACAGAGACGAACACAGATGCCACTTTAAAAACAGAGTTCTGGCAGAAAATACCAACCGATAGATTTGTTTAAGACAAATAAACCGGTGGTATGTTAGAGATTAACGAGAAAAAGTATCAACCTCCAACAATGGGAAGAATCCTATAGGGTTATATTCGGGGTCGAATATAACAAGTAGTTTCCACTGCCACCCGCTAAAGCTCGACGAGGGGGGACGGGACAGTGCCCCCTCGAATAACAGACCCTGGGGTAATCGAATTACCCCTACCAGTACGTCCACAATAGGATGGTTTGTACTAGTTCTGTTAGTAAATTTAGGTCTAGTAAAGCCAATGATGACTTTACATGCCCGGGGAGACAGTAGTCAGTCCCCAGGTATGGAGTCTGATGGAGGTCCGCTAGGACGCCCCAGTGCTACGGCACGGAGGGTGCGGTGTAACACACATAGAAAAACATATGAGACCCTATGGAGTAAAAGACCCCATAGCCCATAGGACACATTGATATTCAAAGGAATTAACCACATACATGTCCAAGAGTGGGAAAAAGAGTCTCACTCTTGGCAGGATGGAAAAAAACAAACTCCAGAAATCCAGCAAAGGTGCTGGGAGACTCACTAGGTTAGGAAATTCAGCCTAAACAGAGAATTCTCCCTGACACCTAATACCAAGCAGATAGTGTTGTGCAGTCTGTTGTCATCGTTCTTGACATTTCCTTTGCCTTTGATATGGTCAATCATGCCACCCTTATATATCGGCCCTGTGATACCCCTGGCATCACAGAACTGGCACTGAACTGGTTGACCACCTTCCGCAGACCGACCACCCCAGGTTCAACTGGGCCCTTTTCTCTTTACCATTACACTCTCCACCTGCAGCGACCCTCTGGGCTCTATCCACTCGCCGTGGATCTTCAACATCTACCTTACCCCTCTTGCCCATTTGATCTCCTCCTTCTCTCCTCACTTCCAGTGTTATGCGGACGATACGCAGCTCTCCTTAACTTTATTAGATTTGTATAGCGCAGGCCATGGACCCGAAGGCTTAAGGCCACTTAACAAGACATAACAAACAAAAAAACATGAACGGGTGAGACTATTAGGCAAGAGTGGGACCAGGCAACTAGCATACGCCCTAAGCAAACAGAACAGTTTTCAATTTCTTTTTGAAAACCTCTATAGCATCAATGCCGCTTAGCTCTATTGGTAAATCGTTCCAGGCCCTTGGCGCAATAGCATAGAAGGCTCCATCAGAGGCTTTCTCAGTTCTACATTTGGGGATCATCGACTGATCCCGATTGCTCGACCTTTATGTTCTACCGTAGGTTTTGTTCACAAGCAGGGCTTGGAGATAGCCAGGCATCTTCCTCTGTCTAAACTTAAACAAATTCTCAATTCAATCTGGAGCCAATAAGCTTCTCTCCACTGCCCCCTCGTCTTCCTCTTTCATTCCAGACTGACTGCTATTTAGGTATGGTGCACGCTGCTAACCTTCTCTGGCTTAATGCCAGTAAGACATCTTTCGCATTTTGCCTGGTTCCCTCTGATCTGATTCATACAGGGCACCAGACCCCCAATCGCTCTCCCCCAACCTGCACTTGCCCTACCAGGCACCCTCCCCCTGTACTAGCCAGGCAGGGCCTGCACCCCTATTGAGCCCATCCAGCCCGCCCTCACACTTGGCATGTTGTCCTTCATTCCTTCACTCTCTGCATTCCCCTGGCACTTGTCCACCTGGCCTTCCCTTAGCTCTTGCCTAGCCCAATGGCCCTCTTCCCTCGCCCACCCCCCCACGCTCTCCAGCACTTGCCCGCTCTCCATTCCGACCTCCTTTCCCTCCTTCGCATTAGCGCATTCCACTCTGACCGACACTTTTCCGCCAACTCCCCTGCACTTCTTGTTACTGCACTTACACGATCTGAATGACACAAGGCCTAGTAGGACTGTTTTTATTATTATTCATCCCTGACCCCTGCAACCCCTCCGCCCCCTTTGTCTTGTTGCACCTTGAAACACCTCTGTATAGGTGCATTATAAAAACCCAATAAATAAAGAAATGATGCTAAAGGCTGCCAACTGCTCTTGTGTGTTAGCTGGCAGGAAGCGTACATTTCCTTGCCTGTCGCCCCGTGTTTCGGCATAGCACTGAGAATAAATAGCACACTTACGTTATTGGGCATTTGAATAGGGCCTTTTCGATCATTGGTATGATCTAAAAGCGCTGTGGGTTGAATGCAGGTGTATATATAGGTATGTGCAGCTAGGCCGAGGGGGGTATAGCTGCATTCTATTTGTTGGTGTGAAGGAAAGAATGAGCATATTGGTATGGGTCAGTGTCTGTGCGGAATGGAGGGGAGACCCTGTTCCTAATTATTTTTCAGTGCCTACATCAGTGACCATATCTATTTTAGAGGTTTGGGGCTTAGGGTAAGCATTCCTTGATCAGAGACCACATTGCATACCTGGAGGCTGGCAAGATCGGGCACAGTCGTATTGTTAAAACATAAGTGCTACTAGGCTCAGGTTTTGTAGTTCTGCGTGTTAATTCCAAGATAAGCAGAGATGTACTTCTCCTGGATTGATAACGTAGTTCATACCTGGATGAAGATGTCAAAAGCTCAGTCGTGGCGTGAAAATATAAGGGCTACTAGGACTTGGCTAAGGAGTCTAGGTTGGTTGATTTCAGGAAGATGGTGAGTAGATATCCCTGACCTGAGAACGTAGTGCATGCCTGGGGTAGGACAGTGAGCATGCCTAGTCATAGCGTACAAGCATAAGTGCTACTATGTCTCGGGTTTGCAGATAGACGTCTCCTGGACTGATAACGACCTGGATGAAGATAATGATAAACGCTCAGTCAAGGTGTACGAACACAAGTGCTACTAGGACTCTGCTATGTAGCCTAGGGTATTAGATTCCAGGTAGATGGAGAGTAGACATATCCTGGTCTGTGAACGTAGTGCATGCCTGTTGGAGGACAATGGGCACGTCAGTCATCGCGCACAGGCAGAAGTGCTACCATGTCTCTGGGTAGGAGTCTTGGCATTCGAAACTAGACTGTTTTAGGGTGGCACATTGGCATGCGGGTGCATGGGAGCATCACAGCGTTTATTTTTGTGCTATTGTGGTCCAGCTGGTTCCTAGCATTGAAATTAATTGATCAGTTAAGGCGGCTTCCGTGTCCCGGTTGTTCTTACCTCCCATATTGATGGGGTCCCCAGCCATTTTTGGCTGTTGGTGGCTGTTCGAGTGGCCAACACGGTTCCTTACATGATTCTATGGAAAGAGCCAGGTTTTTAGTGCTTTCCGGAAGGCCATGTGTCGCATGTGAGGAGGCACTGAGCTCCACGGAGCGCTTTAAAAGATTGTATGGACTATGAAGGCTGTCTTAAATTGTTATAAGTTCCTGGCGCATGCCAGTCTTCCCGTGAAAGAATCTTGCTGAAATCTCGGTGGCTGGTTTTTGGACCCCAGAAGCAATATTCCACTCGAAGTGGCTTCACCAGAGAGCTGGACCGAGCAAGCAACGCAAATCCGTTCTGCGATGACTGTTTGTTTTCATCTGGTACCTTGAAAAGGGTGCCAAATCTCCAGAGTTGCGACAAGCCTTTTCTGTCGAGTGCAGCTGTAAGTGCCCATCCAGGGTCCTTTCTTTTGTCACCACAACCATAAATCCAAAGACTTGTTCCTGTGCTGCTGCATAGTGAACATGTCCGTCTGCAAGCCCTTCACTGCTGAGGTCTGTGTGACTGAGGGTAATGCTTACCTAAGTTCGTGTGTCGCTCCTCTGTGGCCAAGGTGGTGATTCGTGTATTTGGGTGTTCGCCCAGGCGTAGCCCTGGAATGCACCTATGGGAGCCGTCTTCAAAGTCACTGAATACTTTCTACTAACGTCTGTACTTGCTGGACGAGGAACCCTTTGGTACTCCTTTCCAGCAGCATCTGTGCCTTATCCTGACCTGCTAACTGTTGTCCACTGGACCACCAGTGAACCCCCCTCCCTTCTGCCTCTGTTGAGAACACTCGTGGCCTAGAATAGGGATGGACTTCTGAAGTAAATGGATTCTGTCTAGAAAATAGAAGTGTTGCAAAGTACTTACTTGCTATGTGTTAGTGTTGTAACTGATCATCTCTGAAATGGAATGAGTTACACGTGTTACAAAGTTCTTAATTACCTGTGAATTGTGTTCTGGCATTCTGAAAAGTATACAAAGTTATCTACTTACCTTTGATATCTACTTACCTTTGAATTGTGTTCCACTATTCTAGAAAGTATAACATAGTTGGTAACACTATATTATTCCTGAAACGGAGTAAGTGTAACAGTGTACTACCAATGGGTTTCACTCCACTTGAATAGCATACTGTCATTCTCAATGTGTAATACTGAGTTTGTACTTCTCCAGCATGGGGTGTGGCATGGATTCACATGCTCATGAATATTCCCCGTCGTCAGGCTGGGAATCCTCGTTAAAGAAAAAATCAGTTTGTTTAGTTTCTGACCTGTCTTTCTACTAATAACCAATCACTGGTCTCTCGGTCATACTGCCCCCAGCCAATGACTGCCCTCTACCTAAGCCCCTCCTCTGGCAGCCATCTTCAGATTTTTACAGCACGTTCAAGTGTTGGGAGTCCTCGTGCTATAGCTCTCGAGCTTTTACTGCGTTTTGCTTTTTTTCTTGGAGTTTACTCCTTATTTTTCGGTCAATTCGAGCCTCCAGCTCCACCGATTCTTCTTCCAATTAACTGGGACCCGTTTTGGAATTTTTCTACGCCCCCGAAGGGTGAATTCTCGTAGAGTTTTCACTTCTTGGAGGATTCCGGAAGATCTTTGAGGCCTACCCCGCGTGGATATGGCCCAGGACAATGGAGACGCCGTTGGATCCAAGCTGTTTAGGATCTGCCCAAGATGTGGATTACAGAATATCTTCAAGGAGGATGAGCACTCCCAGTGCCTCTACTGCCTTCACGATGACAAATCACAGGTGGAGGAGCACTGTGTGCTCTGTAAGAGAATGTCCGTCCGGACATTAAAGGACTGTCATACTCGACTCAGTAACTGGCTTTTGGGGAAGAGGCCAGCAGCAGGTGAGAAGAAGTCGTCTGAGCGGTCTTCTAAGACCTTTGAGGTCGCTCGGCCGATGGGGGCCCAACAAAAGGCTAAGCGCCGCGGGCACCGGGAGCACCGATGGTTCGGGCTCCTCGGCTGTCAGGCAGGGCGCAATGTCACAAAAGCCATCATCCACAAGCCAATGCTCTGGCTCGGTGAAGAGGAAGTCTGAGAACCCGGGTAAGCTTCGGGAGAAGCCCCAGTCAATCCCGATAGACATCCAAGGGGGCGCGAGTCAGCAACCCTCCCCCTAAGGTGAAGGCCTCGGGCGCGCCCAAGGTCGTGAAGGCCCTGATTCACCCGGCGAAGGCCTCGATTGAAGGAGTTGTGGCGGCCCTGGCGAAGCCGATGGAGGCTACCCCAGTGGAGATGACTTCCGGGCCTAGAGTTTCCCTGCCACCCCGGAGTGAATAATCTTTTCAGTCTATCGAGAAGACCCCTGTGAAACCCGGGGAAGAGAAAGAGGGGGGGCACAGTAGCCATAACGGACAGATACCACCTCCGAGGATGAGCTGGCTAGCGTCCAAAAGATCCTGGACAAGAGATTCGAGGAAGTCTGGTCCTACGGGAGGGATTCCGGCGAGGCTGTCAGAGAGCAACAGTAGTGCCGACAAGGAGCAGTGGGCCGCGGAGGAAACTAGGACCCCGCGCCCCAGCCGTTACTCCCATTGCAACCGATGCCTGTGCCACAGGACAATTCAGGAGCAATCTTGATGGCTATACAGACCCTGTGTACGGAGATAAGGACAAGGTTGCCCTTACCCCCAGTGGACGATCCAGCGGCGCCTGGGCCGTCGGGGATCCCACCGAACAAGCAATGCGAATCCATCCCCCCTCCTTTCCAGCCTTCACCTCCATTCCCTCCACCGAGGGATGAGACTGGAACGGAGACGACTGGGACGGACGACGACGACGGTGGTGACGACGGGACAGATCACCCATCACCACCTGCCCGGGCCTCCCCCAGCACCCCCCCCTACCCCCCCCAACCAACCACCCACCCCCCACCCTGACGGAATTGGCACCTTTCAAGCCATGATCGCCATGGAATCGGAGCTTTTCCAGCTCTGCCTCGAAGAGCAGAAGGAGGGTTTCCTCTACCAACGATGGGAGGCCAAGAGGAAGACAGTCCTCTCAGTCCTGTTACTGGACGACGTCTGGGCCGAAGGACTGTCACTGCTGAAGAACTCGTCCACGGCTCCTGCGAAGAGAGACCGGTATGGGAAGTAGTACTGGGTCCCGAACTCCGCCCCTATGTGCCTCAGAGCACAGCCGTGCCCGGATTCAGTTATCTCAGCGGCGGCCAAGAAGAAATTGGCGGGGGCGACGGCATTAACTTCCACTTCCCCACCGGACGGCGAGGGGAAGAAGCTGGACGCCATGGGACGACGGGGCATCTCGGCGGCGCCGACGACCATAAAAGCGACCAACGCCCTCGCGATCGTGGCATGCCATGACAGGGAGCTGTGGTTTAAGATTGCTCCCCTCCTGGACAACAAGAGGTGTTAGCCCTTGAAATCCTACAGGAAGGTGAGGTGGCTTCGAACCACGCCATCACGGTGGCCACGGACATCGCTGGCTTTCGCCAGATGGGCAACAGGGTTTGCCGGCACGGTTGGCTCAAGGCCACCGACTTTCGTCAGGACGAGCAGACCAGGGTACTGGACATGCCCTTCGACGGGAACAACCTGTTCGGCAAGGCAGTGGACGAGTCACTGCAGGCCATCAAGGCGGACACCGAGACAGCCCGGGCCTTGGGTTCTCTCCAACGACGGCCGTCCTTTCGGACCTCCTGAGGCAAGTCACAAGGTGCCTCCAAAGGATTCGGCTGCATTTACGCGTCATACCGCCAGGCGGCCTGCTCCTCGTTGCAAGAAGCCTACAGAGGCCGCAGCAAGGCTGGAGGATACCGTCGTTGACGAGGAGGCCAAGGTGGCAAGGCCTCGGTGAAGCAAGACTGAACCGGCTGTGATGTCGGGCCCTCACCCGAGCACCCCTGTGGGAGGCCGGCTGGCGAATTTCATCAGCGTGTGGGAGTCCCATCTCCACTGACCGTTGGGTGCTAGATGCCCTGGCCCATGGACACACTCTGGAATTCCAAAGAAAGTTTCCCTGTCTACCACCCGTGGCCAGGAAGGAAAACCATGTGCCACATCTGCTTCCGGAGGTATGGTAAAAAAGGGTGCAATAGAACTTGTCCCGAAGAGGCTCCGGGGCGCCAGAGTATACTCGCTGTACTTCCTCGTCCGAAAGAAGACTGGCGGCTGGCAGCCCATCCTAGACCGTCACCGCCTCAACAAATTCATCAAGTCCCAGAAGTTCCAGATGGTCACCCTTCAGCACTTGCTGGGACAGCTGGAGGAGGACGACTTCCTGTCGTTGCTGGACTTGAGGATGCCTACTTTCACATCCCCCCATACACAAAGGACATCAAAGTTCCTACGATTCGTGGTCACAAGGGCGACACTACCAGTTCAAGGCCCTGCCCTTCGGGTTGAAGTCGGCGCCAAGGGTCTTTCCCAAGTGCCTGACACTGGTGGCGGCTGCGCCTGCAGGGGATCCACGTATACCCCTACCTGGACGATAGGCTCATCCGAGCAAAGTCAAGAGAACTCGCAGAAGATAACACAGCGAAGACCGTCCGCCTGCTCACGGATCTGGGATTCTCGATCAACTTGGCAAAATCCCACTTGGTACCGTCGCAAGACACCCTGCTCCTGGGAGCAAGACTCTACACAGTGGCGCGGTTGGCCTTCACCGTTGGAGGAGTGGACGAAGGCCATCCTGGGCAAGGTACAACGACTGTTGACCATGTAAGTGGCCAGGGTGAGGTCCATCGAGTCCCTGCTCGGCATCGTGCATCTACCTCATGCGTCTATGCTGGTTGCGGATGCGGCCACTGCAGGAGTTCCTAGACACCTGTTGGATGCAAGCGCCGTGCAGCTTCGAAAACAATCTCCCTCAAAGAGACGTTCTGGCAAGCGATCCGGTGGTGGGGCGCCCGTGTGCACTTCGCGGCGGGCATGGATTTCCAGACCCCAGTGCATCTGGAGACTGTGACGACGGACGCCTCCCTGGACGGATGAGGAGCGCACACCGGAAATCTCCACGCAAGAGGCCTTTGGCACCCGGAGGAGAGGTCCCTGCACATCAACGTCCTGGAGTTCTGGCCCGTGTTCTGGGCCCTCAGGTCTTTCCTTCCGTACCACCTTGCCCTTGAGGGACGGATCTTCACTGACAACACCACCACGATGTTCTACATCTGGAAGCAGGGGGGGGCACCAGATCCCCAGCCCTATCCAAGGAAGTGCAGGATCTGTGGCACTAGGCCGTCGCCCAGGGGATGTTCCTGGTACCTTTCCATCTGGCAGGAGTGAAAAACACTGTCGCTGACTCACTCAGCCGGAAGCTGCGCTCTTGCCACGAGTGGGAGCTTCGGCAGGATCAAGTGGATCTCCTTTTCCGACGGTGGGGGCAATCCCCAGATCGATCTATTCACGACGACGAACACCAAGTGCCGGAGGTTCGCCAGCAGGTTTCCCCAGCAGGGGAGCATGGCCGATGCATTCTCATTCCCCTGGGACGGCCTGTTCCTGTATGCGTTGCCGTTGCTGCTGCGACTCATCAGTCAACTCAGACGGTCCCGGTGCAGTATGATCCTCGTCTCACCGGCGTGACCGAGGCATATCTGGTTCCTGGACCTTCTGGACATGTCAGTGTCCCCCCTCCCCCCCCAGTCAAACTGCAGAGGGACGTGGATCTTCTCGTCCGGGAAGGAGGCTCCATCCTACATCACGATCCGGGATCGCTGAACCTGCAGGCCTGGCTCCTGCGGCACTAGAGTTCGGCGGTTACGATATCCCGGCGGACTGCAAGGAGGTGCTTGCAAAGGCCAGGGCGTCCTTGACTCTTAAGTGGTATGGACACAAATGGAAGAGGTTCTGTCTGGTGCCGTGCACAGATTAACCCTCGGCGGATTACGGCCCCTCAAGTGCTGCTATACTTGCTGTCGCTGGCCAAGGCAGAGTTGGGGCACGCCTCCATTAAAAATCCATCTAGGCGGCGATCCCCCTCTACACCAGAACTCCAGGCCGGTCGTCGCTATGGTCTCATCGCCTGGTGAAGGAGTTCATGAAAGGACTGTTCCGCTTGTTCCCACCGGTGAAGGCTCCGGCCCCGGCGTGGGAGCTCAACGTGGTACTGACCAGGCTCATGGGTCCGCCATTGGAGCCTCTGCATTCGGCACTGTTGAAGTTCCTATCGTGGAAGACAGCGTTTCTTGTGGCCATCACCTCCGCACGACGAGTGGGCGAGATCAGGCTCTCTCCTGTAAACCTCCGTACCTGACATTCCACGAGACGACGCATCCCTCCTTCATGCCCAAGGTGCCGTCGGTCTTTAATCTCAACGAGCCCTTGGTGTTACCTGTTTTCTTCCCGTCGCCTTGGTCGTGGACTGAGAGGACTTTGCACTCGCTGGATGTGGCTAGAGTGCTGAAGTTCTACCTAGACCGCACAAAGAGTTTTTGGAAGACATCACAGCTGTTTGTGAACTTTGGCCCTGTGAACCAAGGGAACGCCCTCTCGAAGGCTTCCATTTCCAGATGGCTCTCCGGCTGCATCATGCATGGTCACCGGTTGGCAAACCGACCGTTGCCTGGCAGTCTGAGAGCCCATTTAACCAGAGCGATCACTGCTTCTACGGCGTTCCTGTCTGGTGTGCCCCTGCTGGACATCTGCACGGCTGCGACGTGGAGGTCGACGCACACCTTCACGAGATTCTACTGCGTCGACCGGGATTCCAGGGAGGAGTCCAGAGTCGACCAGGCAGTGCTGCGCAACCTGTTCACTTGAAGGTGAGCCTGGTGAGGAGGTAAGAGATGCTTAATGTTGAGTTGTTGAAATGCTTAATGTTGCTCCTTGCCACCTGCCGTGGTTGTGCATGTGTGTACTGCTATGTATTCATGAGCATGTGAATCCATGCCAGACCCCATGCTGGAGAAGGAACAAGTTACTTACCTGGAACTGTTGTTCTCCAGCATGGGTCTGGCATGGATTCACATGCAAACCCTCCCTCCAAACCCAGTGCGGCTCTTCTCTTGGTCCTACTGCCACTTTACGTGCTACCAAATCTGAAGATGGATGCCAGAGGAGGGGCTTGGGTAGAGGGCAGTCATTGGCTGGGGGCACTATGACCCAGAGACTAGTGATTGGTTATTAGTAGAAAGACAGTTCAGAAACGAAACTGATTTTTTTCTTTACCAAGGATTCCCAGCCTGATGAAGGGGAATATTCATGAGCAGGTGAATCCATGCCAGACCCATGCTGGAGAACAACAGGTAAGTAACTTGTTCCTTAACTTTGAAGTGCATACTGCAATTCTGACAATTAGTGAGTTATTGCTTACCTTTTGAATTGTGTTCCACTATTCTGCAAATTAATATGGGTGTAACTGTCATTACTGAAAGAAGAATAAGTTGCAGATGTTTTAAATTACCAACCTAACAGGTATGCACTTTATTTGTATTATTCCTGAAATAGAATAACAATTTGTCAACCTTCTACACTACAAATTGTTCATGATGCAAAACACATTAAACCAATGTTCTTCCATATGCACTAAACAAAAAATAAATGGAAAAAAACGTGCACACAAGGCCAGGTACTTACTTGCAACATTGATGGTATAACTATATTATTTCTGAAACAGAATAAGTAACATAGTTTCTGAGGCTTGTGGAATCTGCTTCGATCACATGCTGTGCATAGGCCGACATCTAGTGGAAGCAGCGGAGTATTAGTTTGTTTTTTGAAACTCGGAAAAAGGGGCGTCGATCTAGGGCGTGCCATTAATACTATACATAGTGTGACGTCCCCTGTACCCATGATCCCTCACACGTGTAGGACCCTCAGATTGTTTTTTTCCGCCATACTAGTCAGACACATGTTGCAGAGTTCCCTTAGCATTAGCCAATTATACTAAAATGATTGTTAAACTTCCCCATTCTCTTCCACCCTACGCCAAAGATCGACGTCGGTGAAGATCGAGGAACCAGCCATCGAGAACTCCACGACGGACTTTGGGCCTTGGAAGGCCTCTGCCCGGGCCTTGGAAGGCCTCTGCCCTGTAAAAGTAGGGAGAGTGGGGTGTGGTCATACAGGCTTTCCCACATTTATTTCTTACATATACCCACCCGCTGCCAATTTGAGACATATGGAGAGTACTCCTTTCAAATTCTGCCCTAAGTGTAACAGGAAGTTTCCCTGGGTAGATGAGCACAATCCGTGCAATCTGTGTCTCCCACAAGACCATCCCGAGGCTACCTGTCGAGCTCGCAAGCTCTTCAAGCCGAAAACACTTAACGACCGCTCCACTAAATGCTGGGCCCAGTACGCCAGGCAACTAGAGGCCATGGACGCCGAAGGGTCATTTAGCGATGGCAGCAACGCCGCCGTATCAGACGGCAAGGGCGAAGCGGTGACTTCGGACACCCACTCGCAAGCCCCTGACCTCGAAGGACTGGCCGGTGGCCACGTTGTGGGGGGCAACACCCAGTGGCAAAAGCACGACACATACTACACACATACTAAATACATCAGCCCCGGCCGTGACTCGACACGGAAGTGTCGAGCGATCGCTAATGGAAGATACCAAGAGAGCGGCCAACTAATCTGGCCTCTGGGCGCTCCCGTTCGCGAACGCCTCATGACAAAGACCAACATCCGCGGTTGATAAGGGTGTCACACTACCAATAGTCCTAGAGGACCAATCGTCAGAAGACTATTCCGCCCTCTTTCCTCCCCAGTCAAAGTGCGTAGTGTCTATACCCAAAATTCGGCGTCCTCCCTCTAATACCACCTCCGAAACACCATGGTCATAAAGATAAACAAAAGGCCCCTAAATCAATGGGGAAGTCCAAGGTCCCTGACCCTACCTTTAAAAGTAAAGTCGTCCCTCCCACTGCTCGCAATATGGGCATGGATGAGGAACCAGAACATGTTTTTATTCCTAGCTCCAGACTCAGCTGATATTGAGAGGGTCATGAGAAGGATGTCATTTATGGAAGACTTCTATGAAAAGGACCCTCATTATTTTCATAGTTATGCCAACACCCTGGCTACCTCTGCCCCTTCGGGGTCCAAGTCCTCTCAGCCCCCTGCTAAAAAACCCTGTTCTGATGCCCTGACACAGGGATTGGTCACAGTAGTTAAATCTTGCCCCCCTGAGTCATTTTGTGATGCGACAGAACCACAAATGCTCAAAGACCAGGCAGTGGTCTCTTATTATGGGGCTGACTAGGACCAGGAGGAGGATGAGGCTGCAGCCTACAATCTTGACTCCCTGATTCCTAAAGATCCCCGGTGCATGACTCACCGGTAGATAATCAGCCACTCCTCAATGCGGTACTGGCTAAGGCAGCAGCCATTTTCTTATTGACACACAAGGTATCCAAAAAGACAGGGATTTCACAGAAGAGATCCTAGGAGACAGAAGAGCCATTACTCCGGCTATCCCTATATAAAAATCTATCCAACGTAGAATTGACCCCTCGCTGGTAACCCCCAAATCTTACTCGTGAAGTTAATCTACGAGTTGAAAAATTATTCCGATCCCCTGTACATTAGGGGTCAATTAAAACCGGACTTCCTGGTCGTAACAACCACCTGAAAGAGGGCACACCACTTGCTTCTTCTGAAGCACCTCCCGATAAAGAGAGCAAAAAACTATACGCTCTGGGCCGGAAAGTTGCCTCCACTTCCGCCTATCGGGCACGTATTGCCAACAGTGCCACTCTCTTGGCAAGCTACAATTGCCACCAGTGGGAAGAAGTAGCTGCTTTAGTATCCTCCGCACCTGAACCCATAAAGAGTCAGTTGGCTCAATTGGCAGCAGATGGAAGGTCTGTATCAGGATGCACACTAAAAACAAACTTTGATGCAGCAGATAATGCAGGAAGATTAATTGCCAAAGGCATAGTTATAAAGCGTCACGCTTGGCTAAGGCAGTCAGGGTTCAAACCTGAGACCCAAGACACTCTCACAGATATGCCGGTAGAGCTGAACGTACTATTCGGCAAGGCGGAGGAGGAAGCTTTAAAGACAGCTAAAGACGAATGAGCCCCTAAAATCTCTTGGTCAGCTCACCAATAAACCCTCGGGACAGAAGGGAAATAACAATTTTTCGCCGCTTTCGGGGCCAAAGTTCCCAAAGGGGTTCTAACTACTACCAAAATCAAGGAACCTCATGGGGCAACAATCAGTTCCAGTCATCACAGGGCTTCCCCAAAGGGCAGCGCAGGTGCCGCATTAGGGGTAGAGGCAGCCCCGCCAGAGGTAGTAGCCACCCAGTAGACAGTGACGTTCCGCTTCGGGTCCCCTCCCATGCATCCCAAGTAAGGGGTGCATTTCCACCTTCACTCGCGCATCGGAGGGGATCACTCCAGACAGATGGGTGCTCTCCGCAGGATACTGTATAGAGCTACTAGGACGCCCCCACGACCATCCTCCGAGACAGAAGGTACACTCGTTGGAACACCAGAAAATCTTCCTCGAGGAGATCGCCATTCTGCTTGCAAAGGACGCTATAGAACTCGTCCCGGGCAGCCAGGTAAACTGGTATTTATTCAACCTACTTCCTTGTGCCAAAAAAAGATCTAACAATGTGCCCAGTATTAGGTTTGCGCCCTGCAAACAAGTATGTCAAGCCACAAAAATTCTGTATGACTACACTACAAGAGGTAATCCCCTACTAAAAAAAAGGGGATTACATGGCAACATTACATATGAAAGATGCCTATTTTCATATTGCAATGTTCCCAGCGCATAGAAGATTCTTGCGTTTCAAAATAGCCAACCAGTGACTTCAAGATGGTGTCTGGTGTGGGAGGACGTGCTTGAGCTCTCTCCCCGCCGGGCCAGTAGCAAAGCAAACCAGCGAGCAATCCGGGGTGCCACAAGCAATGGTAGCGGTACTCCTGCACCTCCGTTGGAGGAAGCAACAACCAGCGGCTGCCTGCTGACGTCACCACCTCGGGAAGTTGACTAGTTGTGGCGGGGCGAAGATAGGAGCTCCGCAGGCCGTGCATCCAGGGGCCTGTGCTGGCAGCAGCCCAGGGCGGAGTCGGCGGGAGGCGGCGGCAGCGCAGACAGAGGCGGCGAGGGTGGCCGCAGGGAGGAGGGTTGCCCCTGCGGCTTGATACAGTGGGTCCTGCTGGGGGTTGTGGGGCCCACCCCCCCCCCAAAAAGAGGGTCTGGAAGACCCATCCCTGGCACAGAGAGGTGCGCGCCCACAGAGCGGCGCATCACCGGTGGCGGCGCACAGGGACGGGGAGTGGCCATATTAGCAGAGGCAGTCTCACTGCGCCAGGCCGGCGTGGAGAGCGGTGCCGGAGAAAGTCGCATAACAGACTAATATCGCGGCTTGGTACAGTGGGTCCTGCTGGGGGTTGTGGGGCCCACCCCCCCCCAAAAGAGGGTCTGGAAGACCCATCCCTGGCACAGAGAGGTGCGCGCCCACAGAGCGGCGCATCACCGGTGGCGGCGCACAGGGATGGGGAGTGGCCATATTAGCAGAGGCAGTCTCACTGCGCCAGGCCGGCGTGGAGAGCGGTGCCGGAGAAAGTCGCATAGCAGACTAATATCGACTCCCAAAACCCCCCCCCCCCCCCCACCCCCCCCCCCGGGTCACAGTGCAACGGCAGCAAGCAGTCAGTCCCACTAACTTTATACCGCCCAACTCGGCTCTCATACGGATCTCCAGGCCCCCCAAGGGAAGACTGAGCACAGACAATCCAGCGGCCATACACTGAAGCCGGGGCTTGGGTGAGACTCCCGGGACTCCCTTGGGGAGTCGTGTGGTTTCGGGAGCAGATCCCCCCCCCCCCCCAACCCCCCATTTTGGCGCACCAGTGGCGGTTTCATCTCCAGGACCAGAGGGACATAGAGGGTGGCAACCCCCTCTCCCCACTCATTGGGCTGATATTTGATCATCTACAGGAGGAAGGTCGGAGCCGCGAGAGGGGGCGAGCAAGGGACTAAATCAAGACCACTATAATGTTCCCAGTATTGGAGGGACCCAACTGGAACAGCGGGCTGTGGGTACCCAGAAAGACCCACACACGGTCCCGGGGGGACGGATACGGTGGAGGTGGCTACATCTAAAGCAAACGGGATAGGGAGCTTCAACAGGGCTTCAATGTCCAAAACAAGAATGAAGCCACTACATCTGACCCAACAACCCCCCCCCCCCCCACAACAGAGACAGCACAAAAGCCTAAAGCAGCTTTGGGGCTCAGGGAACACGAATTCACCAAGCGGAGAAGAGGAGGGTCCATTCGGCCAAAAAAGGCAAGAAACTGGGGACGACGCATTGACCACGAAGAACATGCAATCCTGCTTCAAAGAACTGCAGAATCAATTTTTAGTGTTTATACAAGAACAGTTCCACCAGTTCCACACCCTGAGAGAGGATATGAGACAGTCTTTGCAAGAGGTGAGAGTAGATCTCGCGAAGGTCGAGGAGAGAACCGATACGCTGGAAAGGACGGTCCAGCGATTGGAAGAGGAAACCATGAAGTCGGATGAGACTGTAGAACAGCCGGCGAGAGCGGCGCATAGCCCCGAGCTCCAGTGTGAAGATCTGGAGAATAGGTATCGGCGCTCGAATATACAGGTTCAAAACCTGCCATAATCTATCGAAGATGGGGACCTCCGGGCGACTATCTCAACACTTCGCGGATGTATTAGGCGAAGACTCTGAATCCCAGACAGGAATTGATAGAATCCAGGGGGTGGGGGTCCCAGACGCTTACCAGAATCAGGGGCGAGACCCAGAGACGTCTTGGTAGCTCTGTCAAACTATATCCAAAAGGAGCAAATACTGAGAAGAGCAAGACGCTCCGCTCGAGTCAGTCAACGGTCATGAGGTCCAACTCTATCAAGACCTGGCACAAATGACTCTCCTGAAGAGGAGACAAATGGGTCTGGTAGTCGAGCATCTCATTGCCAAACACATTAAATACAAATCGACCTTCCCATTTGGTCTGCTTTTTACATGGGAGGGGATCCAGCGAAGAATTGACGTGTGACGTGGGGGAAAAGTTGCTGGGCATCGCTGGAATGAGGGGAGGACCCACAGCGAACGAAGGAGAGTCTATTGGGCCCAAAAGGGCAGAATAGCTGGAGGACAGTCCAGAAGAAAAATGGCGGAAGGAAGAGTCAATAAGCATGGCTCGCTCACCGCATCTTAAGACTGCACCAAAGACCCCGTATAACGAGAAGAAGTGAGGTACCGCAAGAGAGGAGGTAGAGAGAGAAAATGGATGGCAACCGGATCACAGCCACGCAGACTAGGCCCGGACAGGGCAGAAATGGATCCATGGAGAGGTCAAAAGTGGGGTTTAGGAATCCCCGCACAATGTACCTGAGAGGTGACGGGGGCATGGAGCGAGGAGCACTATGCTCCGACGCTACTAGTAACGAGGCCCCCACTCAGGCAGAAAGGGTGGGAGGGGGACGATGAAAGGGGGAAAGAATATAAGGGTGGCTTGTTATTGAAATGGCAGTTCAAGTTCCACAGGACACTAACCAAAATAAAGGACTCTACATGGACAGAACTAATGCAAGAGAGATCAAGATCCTGACACATAATGTGAGGGGGATGAATACACCAATCAAGCGGAAGAAACTTGAGAGACAAGCTTGGAAAGAGGATGCAAAGATTCTAATGTATCAAACCCATGTAAGGAAAAAAGATGAAGCCAAAATTAGAATTAGAGGCGCTTCACAAGTGTACCAGGCGAATGCAGAAGAGAAAAGAGCCGGGGACCCTCATAGCCATCCAGGACCGTCTTGGGGCAAAAGTTCAGAACAGCCTGGCTGATAAAGAAGGGAGGCTTCTCTTCCTGAATGTGCAAATAGAAGGAACAAGACTCACCCTAGCGTCAGTTTATGCACCAAATTCAGGCCAAGACCGTTTCTTAAGGGAAACCCTTGTAACACTGGAAAATTTTGCACCAGGTGAGATTATAATGGGAGGGGACCTAAACTTGGCTTGGACCCTGGCGAAGGATAGGCGTTAAGGGGCGAGACTATACACATACTCCCCATCCAAAGCCCTGAAGACCATGGTGGACACATTGGCATTGCACGATGTTTGGCGCTGTAAGAAGGGGGATGCCCAAGGATTTAATAATTTCTCCCATGTCCACAATTCGCAATCAAGGATAGACTATGTCTGGGCCTCCCCAGATCTGTTAGGGAAAATAGAAGACCTCAATGTGGGTCCAATTACGCCGCCTGATCACGCCCCGCTGGTTATATCGCTGAAAATGAGCAACAAGGGAAAAATGTGGGGGTGGAAATTCCTGAGTGACATTCTACAAGATCACACATTAGTAGAAACAATCAGAAAAATGGCTCTGTATTTCGTGGAGAATGACACAGGCGAGACTACCAAAGCCATGGTATGGGACGCTTTCAAGGCAGTATTAAGGGGGGAGCTGACAGCGCTGAAATCATTTAAGGACAAGCAGCGAATGAAATGTGAAGAGGACATAGAAACGAAAATCGGAGACGCTCAAAAAGAGTTAACGATCCACCCAACTAGGAAGCTAAAGACGTCCCTGAAACTTTTACAAAAGCAGCATGCACTGATACAAAATAGGAAAGCCGAACGCTTTCTGAAAGTGAAGCAGAAATACTAGTGCCAATATCGCGGACACATGTCTATCCACACAGCTCAAGGACAAAACTCGCAGGATGACAATTGCACAATTTGTTTGTTTGTTTTATTTATTCATATAGCGCTCCAGACCCGGAGGTAGAAGGGCGCTTAAGGAAATGGTTACATAGAGTGATATAGACATTTTAATTACACAACAATTTACACAATATACAGGCCTAGTTAAGCAATCGGCAAAGTTCTCAAGCATTTGAGAGGTGCTAAATGCTACTTTGTGTTCAGTAGCCATCCAATGACATGTTTCCTAAAAATCTGGAAGGACTCAATAGTTTTAATATTGAGTGGTAAGGTGTTCCAGAGTTGGGAGGCAAGCACTGTGAAGCTAGCGCCTCCTGCTCTTTTTAAGGTAAATTTGGGTACTGTCAGGCATAAGGTGTTGGATGTTCTGGTGGCGGGTTTCATGGTGAATTTATTAGTGAGATACGGTGGGGCTCGGTGGTTTAAAGCCTTGTATGTGAGGCAGTTGGTTTTCAGGTCAATTCTTTGTTGTATGGAGAGCCATTTGCACGCTTTCCTGGTTGTGGAAATGTGCTCTCGCCTTGGAATGTTAAGTGCTGCACCTAGTGCATTATTTTGGAGTACCTGGAGTTTAATTATGGATTGGTTGGCGCCTAGCTACAAGCTGTTACAATAGTCCAGTTTGGACTGTATAAGGGCCCTGGCGTTTGTGAGACAAGTATTAGAGAATAGGAATGGTCTGGTATCCCTAATCAGCTTGCCAGTGTAGGCAGTGGCTGAGCCGGTCATGTTGATTTGTTTGGAGAGGTTGGTGTTGGCATCAAGGTAGAAACCTAGGGTTTTCACACTTTTAACAATGGGGATGGTATTGCCATCAATGATAATGTTATTGTAGTTAGGGCTAAGTTTTGACAATTTGCTAGGAGAGCCGACGAGTAAGAGCTCCGTCTTCTCATCATTCAGGCTAAGGCCGTGAGTGGCCATCCATGCCTGAATGATGGAGAAGATTTCATTGATCCGGTTGACATCTGTGTTGTAGTTGCCCGAGATGGTGAGGAGTATCTGGGTGTTGTCTGCATAGTTGGTGCAGGTGACCCCCAGACGGTCCAGTTTGTCGAATAGCAGCTTTGTAAATATGTTATACAAAGTAGGGGAGACACAGGAGCTTTGTGGGACTCCGCATGTGATGGGGATAGGGTCTGCTGCTGCTGCTGATGTAGAGAAATCTCTCATAGTTCTATTTGCCAGAAAGGATTGTATCCATGAGGTGGCGAAAGAAGAGAAGTGAGCTGCGGTAGATAGGTGGCTGCAGAGGATTCCGTGATCCACTAAATCGAAGGCCGCTGAGAGGAGTAGGATGGCGGCATTGCCTTTGCCTTTGTCTTTGATTTCATCAATCTGACTTTTGAGGTCAACAAGGGAGGTTTCTGTTCCATGTTGAGGTTTAAAGCCAGATTGACATATACCTAGCAGTTGGTTGAATTCCAGAGACTCTGTCCAAGATTTTTAACAGGAATGGAACTGTGATGATGGGTCGATGGGTGAACAGGCGAAAAGGGGCAAACTCTTTCAACCAATGAAAAAATGGGAGATATAATGGCAAGATACTATCAAGCCTTATACAAATCCGAAAGACCACAAACGCCAACGCAGGAGCGGTTCCTGGACGGGATCGCCCTACCTCAAATTTTGGAGGCAGACCGAGACGACCTGGACAGAGAAATTCAATAGGAAGAGGTCGTCCAAGCGATAAGAAAACTGCCAAAAGGGAAAACACCGGGCCCAGACGGCTACACAGACTCCTTTTTATAAGAAGTTTCAGGATCTCTTGGCCCCCAAATTAACGGAACTCTTCAATAGCTTCAGAGAAACAGGAGTGACAACCAAGTAATGAACGAAGCAAAAATAGTGGTATTTCCAAAAGCAGGGAAGGATCCGGCTCAGCCAGGCTCCTATCGACCTATTGCTTTAATGAACCTTGATGCTAAGCTGTACACCAAAATCTTGACGGATAGGCTATCTGGACTACTACCATTCCTGCTGGACACGGACCAGTCAGGTTTTGTCCCCGGGAGACAGACGGCTGACAACACCCGTAGGGTGTGCCATATCATAGAAAGTCAAGCATGCTGGGTTTCCGACGATCCTGGTCTCAATCGATGCCGAAAAGGCGTTCAACAGGGTCGAATGGTCGCAGCTTTTCTCCACAATGCAATAAATGGGATTTGGGCACCAATATCTGAACATGATAAAAGCCAATGGTAAAAGCCAATTATAAATGCCCCTCGATAAGAGTAGCATTGAATGGCGTACTGTCATCACAGATCCCCTTGTCCAGAGGGACAAAGCAGGGGTGCCCTCTGTCCCCGCTCTTGTACGCCTTGTTCTTAGAACCCTTTCTAATCAAAATAAGGGAATCCTAGTGAGTAAGAGGAGTGATGATGGGAGGAGTGGAACACAAGGTCATGGCTTTTGCCGACAACATGCTTTTGGCCCTGACAACGCTGGGAATGTCCCTCCCAGCCCTCCTCCAAGAACTGGACGAGTTTGGAGCGGCCAGGGGCCTAAAAATCAACAGGAACAAATCGGAGATATTGAATTTAACGGCTGACTCGACGATAGTGAACAATTTGGCACAAACCACTCGTCTGAAGATAGCTCACCAAGACATCACCTACCTGGGGGGTTAAACTGACATCAATCAAGCAGATTTATGTGCCTAACTACCCTCCATTACTCTGCCGCATAAAACAAGATCTGGCTAAATGGAACCCACTTAACATCTCATGGTGGGGTAGACAAACGGTGGTGAAGATGGCAGTCCTTCCAAAACTGCTTTACTACTTTCTGACACTCCCAATATGAATCCCAAAAGCCTTCTTTGAAATGCTGAACAAGATGATAACGGCGTATGTCTGGCAAGGCAAGAAACCTCGAGTGGCAATGGAGAACATGGCGGCCCGCAGAGAAGACAGAGGATTGGCGTTCCCACATTTCAAAAGGTATTATGAGGCTCTGCAATTAAGGGTCATCAGGCAGTGGGTAGATCGGTCCCCCCAAAATCCTTTGGTATGCCAGGACAATGCAGGGGCGGGAGGTCCCTTGTCTAACTTGTTGTGGATTCATTGGAAATACAGACACCTGAACACGACCATTAGTGAAGTAATGGCAGCAGGTCTGGAGGCCTGGGATGGGGCACTAAAAAGGGGGATTCTAACCACAATACCGTCTCCATTCACACCTATGTTTGACAACCCAGAGTTTCCCCCCAGTATACAAAGGCAGGCTTTCACAAGCTGGACAGAAGCAGGATGCATCATAATTATATGTATATGTATATGTATATGTATATGTATATGTATATGTATATGTATATGTATATGTATATGTATATGTATATGTATATGTATATGTATATGTATATGTATATGTATATGTATATGTATATGTATATGTATATGTATATGTATATGTATATGTATATGTATATGTATATGTATATGTATATGTATATGTATATGTATATGTATATGTATATGTATATGTATATGTATATGTATATGTATATGTATATGTATATGTATATGTATATGTATATGTATATGTATATGTATATGTATATGTATATGTATATGTATATGTATATGTATATGTATATGTATATGTATATGTATATGTATATGTATATGGGCCAGAAAGTGAGGATGTTCGAAGAAAGTAAGCAGGACCGGGGGTGCAAGCCTAAGGACTACTACCATTATACGCAGCTCCTACACTGGCTCCAACTCTCCGACATCAGGGAGGCGGCTACCAGACAACTCACAAGCTTTGAAAAATGTATGACAACCGATCCAGGAACACAGAAACTGATCACAAATCTCTATGCCCATCTGAGCTCACAGGGGGAGGAAGTGATATGGCATTACATGAAGAAATGGGAAGGGACACTTGGGGAAACAATATCCAGACCCCAATGGCGAGACTTGTGGAACAAGCTCCCTAAACTTAATCCGCTCCATCCAACTAAGGGAAATGTGGCAGAAAGTAATATTTCAATGGCACTACATACCAACGAAACTTCATACCATGTTTCCCGCCGTCGGTTCGTGTTGGCGAGGATGCCCTGCAGCTGCTGACTGGCTCCATATGTGGTGGAGCTGCCCGAAGATCACACCATTCTGGCAAGACATAATAGAACAAGTCAATGCAATGGTTCCAGGCTCGGACAACCTAAACCCAAGGACATGGCTCCTGGGCATGTGGGATCTAAAACAAAGATTTTTAAAAAAAACAGCAGAGGGGAGTCATGACATTGGTCACAGCAGCTTGGTTGACAATAGCCCAGCATTGGAAGAAACCTCAGCCACCGACCATATATGACTGGCTCATGAAAGTCTGGAGATTTGTAGCGGTGGAATGGGTGACTTATAAATTACAAGGCAACCACGAGGCTTTCCGAACGGACTGGGGCAGGGTTCTCGCTTACCTGCAGAGCGACTTTATGATTCAATGGTGCCCTCACAACATTAGGATTCTAGACATGTTATAAGGGAGATGGAGGGATGGAACCCCCAAATGTAAATAGTTGAAAGAAAGAGAATAACTGAAAGTGAACTGCCATGGGTCACCTGAAGGGTCTTGGGAGGGGGGGAGGAAGGGCAGGGAGGGTTGAGGAAGGGCGGGGAGGGTTGAGGGTGGAAGGTTCTTTGGGGGAGTTAATGTATGCTATTGAAAAATCAATAAATATGGTTAAAAAAAATAAAATAGACGCACTACCAGTTCAAGGTGCTGCCCTTCGGAATAGCTTCGGCTCCAAGGGTATTCACCAAGGTACTGGCGGTGGTGGCGGCGCACCTACGCAGGGAGGCAATCCCAGTGGACCCTTATCTGGACGACTGGCTCATTTCAGGGGAATTCCCCTTAATTTGCAGAATAAACATCCAAAGAACAATCAACCTCCTCTTCCAATTGGGCTGCTCAATCAATGAGAAAAAATCAAACCTGGTGCCTGTCCTAAACACCCAAGAGGGTTGGCCTTTCCATCAGAGGAAAGAATTCGAAATCTGTTGCTGCAAATTCCTCTAGCAGGCCGGTCGCCAAATAAGGGTGCGCAAAGCGATGCGTTTGCTAGGCATGATGGCATCTTGCATTTACCTGGTTCCCCACGCGTGCCTGCGCATGCGACCCATGCAGGAATGGTTGGCAAAACAGTGGTCTCAAGCAAGTGGTCAGTGGGACGATCTAGTGGTCGTTTCGCACTAGTACAGAGTCTTCGTTAGTGGACAAGGGAGAATCCTACGAAGGGGAAACCCTTCGATGATCCAGAGATACAGGCCGTTGTCACAACAGACGCCTCCCTAGCAGAGTGGGGAGCCCACTACCTTCACCATACAGCTCAGGGTCTCTGGTCTCACACAGTGGCTCAGAACCACATTAATCTGCTAGAACCTCTGGCAGTCTTCAGAGCGCTTCGGGCATTCGAACCCCTCCTGTCCAACAAGTCAGTGCAGATCCTAACAGACGGCACGACTGCAATGTTTTACCTAAACAAACAAGGGGGCACTTGTTCGCCAAATCTGTCCAAGCTTGCCCAGAAAATTTGGAAATGGGCACTCAAACGGAAGATTTACCTGTCATCCCAACATGTTCCAGGGGATCGCAACTCGCTAGCAGATGCTCTGTGCAGGGATCCCCTCCCTGAAGAGCACGAGTGGAGACTACACAAAGAAGTCGTAGGAGACCTCTTCTCTCAGTGGGGTTTCCCCACTATAGACCTATTCGCCACAAGCGAAAACAGGCAATGCCCAGACTTCGCATCCAGGTTCCCCCAGCCAGGCTCCCAGGGGAACGCCCTATGGATGAATTGGTCAGGGAGGTTTGCCTACGCTTTTCCACCAACCCCTCTGATGTGGAAGGTGGCGAACAAGATCCACAGGGAACCGATGACACTCATCCTGGTTGCTCCTATGTGGGCAAGGCAACCATGGTATCCACACCTATGCAAACTGGCGGTGTGCGACCCCATCAAACTCCCGTGCCGGTACAACCTACTCTCCCCTTCTAGCACGAGGGGCTAACCGTGCATCCTCAGCCCAACTCAATGAACTTGGCTGCATGGCTGAAGTCAGAGTTCGGACATCTCAATTTACCCAAGAGATGTATGGATATCTTGAAAGAGTCAAGAAAACCCAACACAAGGCACTGTTACTATGACAAATGGAAACGATTCGTTATTTGGTGCCAGAATAAGCAAATCAACCCAGTTGATTGTACTCCTTCTAATGTTGTCACCTATATGCTCCACCTATTGGATGCAGGGTTAGTGTTTAACTCACTTAACGTGCACCTGGCATCTTTATCAGCCTACACCACTTCCCATAACAAGGTGTCATGGTGGAAAGTGCCAGTTGTCAAAGCATTTATGGAAGGGGTAAAGAGACTCCACCCTCCAATTTCTAACCCACCACCAGGGTGGGACGTTAATGTGGTACTTGCTAAGCTCATGGGACCTCCCTTTGAGCCCATGCACAAATCTAGTCTCAAACACCTGACCAATATAACTGCCTTCTTAGTAGCCATCACCTCCATAAGAAGGGTCAGTGAAATTCAAGCTCTGTCAGTGCAGGATCCTTTCTTTACTATTCATAAGGATAAACTGGTTTTACGCACTCACCTTAGGTTCTCACCTAAGTTAATTTCCAAATTCCATGTTAACCAGTCTATTGGGCTACCGACCTTCTTCCAAGAACCCAAGAGCTCTGCTGAGGTAAACTCCACACACTGGATGTGAGGAGGGCGGTCCTCTACTATGTGGACAAGACCAGACCGCTAAGTAAAACAGATCAGCTGTTCGTCTCCATAGCTCCAGGCAGAGAGGGAGATCGCGTCTCTAATAATGCCATCTCTAAGTGGATAGTCAGATGTATCCAACTGTTATTCCCTTTCAAATAAAACACTGCATTTTACGCCAAGGGCCCACTCTACAAGAGTTACTGGAGCCACTCTGGCTTTCATTGCAAAGGTACCCCTTGACAGCATTTGCAAAGCAGCTACATGGAGCTCTATTCGCACCTTTACTCGGCACTACTGCATTGACACTCATTCCAAGACAGATACTCAAGTGGGACAGGTGGTTCTAAGACACTTGTTCGCTCATGAACCTTCTCGCATCCCACCTCCTTCTAACACTGCTCGCTAATCTATGCACAGCATGTGATCTAAGCAGATTCCACAAGCCTCTGAAGGGATACATACTCACCGTAATCGTATTTCTGATGCTTTTATCTGCTTAGATATCTTATCTGCTTGGATACTCTGTACTCATGCTGCCTCATGTCAGAAAAAATACGATCCGAGGGTCCTTAACGCGTGAGGGATCATGGGTACAGGGGACGTCACACTAGGGATAGTATTACTGGCACGCCCTAGTTTGACGCCCCTTTTCGAGTTTCGAAAAACAAACTATAATACTCTGCAGCTTCCACTAGATGTCGGCCTATGCACAGCATGTGAATCTAAGCAGATACAAGCATCAGAAATATGATTACGGTGAGTAATGTATCCCTTGCAACCTAAAGGGTCTGCTTACCTTGAATTCCATTCTATCCTTTTTTAAGTCTACTAATGGGGTTTTACTCCCCTTGATTAGCATACTGCCATTCTAAATGTGGTTTTATGCTTTGGTTTACTCACCATAGGAATTGCATTGGTTTTTATAATGGGTTTATGACTTCTAATAGTACTTGCCTTTCTATAAGAATTGTCTTTGACTGTCTATATATAATTAATCCTTTATTTTTACAATCGGTGTTATGGAGAATTCTCATTTCTGTGCTAATTCCCTTCAACCGAGACCCCAAGCTCTTTTGCTAGACTTTAGGAATTTTTATCCTTGAGTGGGTGAGACCTTTTTCTCACGCTTGCATGTATTTTTGATCTGATTTGGACTCCGTTTCTTTTGGTTTTGGAGACTGATCTACTGTTTGTATTGTGACACAAAGCACCTAGCAGTGCAGTGTCACAGAGAAGTCATTTGGATTTCTATTACGGTTTGAATACCTTCACTTGGGCAAACTACTGTTCCCAAGAGTAGTAAAGTGAAATTGACTTTACTTACCTGTTTTTCCTATGTAGGACGAGTACCCCCCATTTTATGTGGAAGTACTGGAAGGTTAGTTAGTAGCCCCTTTTCCTACTTGCGTAACATTTTTTGTGTTACCCTCACTATATTTAATGGTTGGTGGCAGTGGTTTAATTTTCCTCCCATTGTGCGTTTTTACCGCAGGTTGAATGCTCAGCTGCAGTATTGCACCCATGGGTGCCCATTTTGTCAAAATGGCCCCAGTCTTCTTTTTTCGCCATTTCTTGCTTGTGAGGTCTTTCTTAAACAGGTTTAACCCTTTTGTTCGTTTTGCCTTTGGGCTTCAGTACTGAAACCCGCCTTTGGCTCCAATGTGTCTGGCAGGGCAGGAAGAGAGGGAGGTGCCCGAAACTGGTTACCTAAATGCACCCAGTCGTGATTGGCTGGCTATCCTTGCAGGACATCCACCCTGCTGTGTGAGTGACCGCTAGGCTGTGCATGAATGGGAGAAACCTGCACAAAGGGCGAGGTCTCTTGAACAGAAGGCAGTCGACCACTGGAAGTAACTTCCAACGAAAAACTGGAAGCGAAGCTTGCTGTACCCTCCTGGACCATTGAACTGCTCTGTGAAGCCCTGCTGCAGTGCTGACGCTCCAATTACGCATCGACTAGAGAAGCCCGGAACGGACAGCTTCTTCCCTTGGGTTGGTGGTACCAACTGACCCCAAGACAAACTTTGCTGGAACCCCTCTCCCTGCTGGCTGTACTTCCTTGCTGCTGCTGGAACCGACCTTGCTGCTGCTGGAACAGAGTGCCAGGGGCCAGGAACACCTGAAACTGGTGCATCGTCCTTAAGCCAGACCCGAGCTCCAGGAAGATCTTGAAGACCGTCCCGAAGCAGGACGACAAAAGCCTGAGCCACCTCAACAGAGTGCTGAACCCCAGAAGCAAGGAAGCCCGCAAGATGTCCAAGAAACGCAGTGTTGCTATTTGCCCGTAGCTGAAACCGTGAAGTGCTGCTGATTTGCAAAGTGCCCGTAGCCGCCGACTACCTTCGAACTGCAGTGCAGGAGTCCTCCAGACGTCCTCCCTCTTGTCCCCACGACTGAGGCCCAGGACCTGGAGGACTGCAACCTGAACGGAAGCCAGCTTGATCCTCTTCTTTCAACCTAAGGTACTGTCTTGACTAAGGGGTACTTATTTGGTCTGTAGCTTTCTTGTTCTCACTGGAGACTTGCAGTAGCTGCTTTCTTGCTTCACAAGCCTGAACAGTTTGTGGCCTAACAGTGATTATTTTTCTACAAACTCTCTTTAAAACATTGCAAGACTTTTGTGCTATCTGAAGAAGTGTCTCAGCTACCTAGACCTTGTGCAAAGTGACTTTCTGTCCTGGCTCCCTGCAGACTCTTCTCATCCATTAACGTAGGTTTTAACTGTCCCTCATAGGTGGTACATAAGTTTAACTTGTATTGCTGGGAAAGGTTTAACCTAGACGTCATTGGGAGAGTGTAAAATATTCACATGCTCTGAGAACCTGTTACTTTTTTCCTTCCCTAACCTTTTCCTTTTCCACAACCTCCAGTATTGCATTGTGTAAAAAGTGGTAAATCAATGTCCACAGTGTCCTAGTAATTGAAGTCCCCTCAGGGTGTAAGAAGTGTGTGTGTGACACATCCCAAAAGGATATCAACTTGCTTAACTGACATCTGAGGAAGCGTTATCAAGTGTATTTTTGTTGTTGCATGTGGCCCTTTCTAAAGAAGGCTTATTTAAAACTGACGTTTAAATAAATATTTTACTAGAGAACCTTGAGTGTGTTATTTAAATACTTGTAATTGTGAATCTCATTGTTGCATCTCTACAGCTCACATTTACCCCTCTTGAGATAAGTCTGGCTGCTCAGTCACTCTGCCAACTTGTGTAGTACAGACCTATACCAATAGGTGGGTTACCTGTTACCAAGAGGACAAGGCTGTGTAGTCTCCCACAGGGTTACTACATACAGTCTTGCCTAACAATCGGCGCATGCGTTTCTTTGGACCATATGTATGCTACAATTTCTTTGAACCTCTCCACAGCCCTCTCTCTCCCTCATAAGATGAGCTTGACTGCTGTCATTGCTACCATAATATCAGGTGGTACAGCCTTATACTAAGAGTTGGAGTTTCTGTATTGCCTAAGGTATAGTTTTATACGAACGGGGGGGCACAGAGACCAGACCGGGAGAAGGAACAAAGAGTCTAGGTCCTTACGTTTTGCTACCAGGTCCAGCGAGGGAGACTGACCAGAATAATAAGAGTGGTTACACGAGTCCTAAAACCCTGAGCCTTGCAATCGCCTAAATGGCTCACAGCCATACCCAAAAACCAAGAGAAAGATGTACTAGGAGGGGATACACACATCCCTACGTATCAAGCGAGAAACTGGAAACGTGAGATCCAAGTAAACCAGAATGGCCTTATAAAGCAAGTAAGGAATCCTGTCAAGCGGCAACAAGAATCGAGCAAGACTGGAATCTTGTTGGTATAGACACACATAGTTTATGGAGGAGGGTTAAGAAAATATTCCTGCATCTACCATCACTGAGAGTCATTTTCTTTTGTATTTGTGCGGAATTTTGGAGTTTATGCTATATACCTGAGGAATACCTTTTCTTTATTTGGAACTCTGATAAAAATGGACACAAACTGATTGCCAGGAGACCTGTCTCCTATTAAATAATTTTAGGAACAGAAACTGATTCCTGGAACTACTGAGAGACGGCAGAGTAAACCATACTCTGGGCAGCTAAGTGGTAAGACCAGTTTAGAAATTCGGATTTGGACACAGGACAAGAATTATATTTTGATGAGCACACTTAGTTTAGTTTTTTAGATGGGGAGCTTCCGTATTAGTAACAGGGTTAGTAAGGTGTTTATTTTAAATAAAACTCTTGTATTAAAATATGTTTTCTGGTCTGAGTCTTTCTTCTGGTATGCCACACCATCTATTGTGGGTTATATGTGATATTACTGAAGCAAATTTCCGAGTGGTACATTTCACCGCAACCAAAATACAGAAAAAAAATAATTTATTTTTATTTTGCTGGGCTCCCCCAAGAACCCTGTTTTTTCTATCATTGTGACCCCACCCCGACCCATTTTAACCCCTTACCCTGCTACCCTGTATATATTTATTTAATATTTTCGGTATTATGGTTGCAGTGAAATGTACCACTCAGAAATTTTCTCCGGTAAATTGACTGGGTACCCTACTGTGTTTCTTCAGGCAATATGTTATGCATGTTTTATTAATTATTTTGATAATTGTATTTTTTAAGAAGGTGGTAGGTATGTGGCATTCTTTATACCGTGTGGGCCATATCTATTTATTTATATTTATATAGCGCGCAAGCAGCCCAGGGGCATTGAGGCAGTGTTACTTGCAATAACTTAGTTACATGGTACAGACATGATGGCGATTGTTGAGACATTATGAATACTACAAGACATCATACTGTTACAAATATTGCATTTGGTCGTATATTACAACATATATGATAAGTATTCGTGCTGATGTGTCGGGCCTTAGGTGAAGAGGGTAATTTTCATAGTTTTGCGGAAGGTGGTGAGGGAGTCCTCACCACGGATAGTGGGAGGTAGGGCGTTCCAGTGAGTGGGCGCGAGATAGGGGAAGCTGTATCCGCCCACATTTACTCTTTTTACTAGTGCACAGAGAGCATGTTGGTGTATGGTGATCTTGTTGGCCTGGTATTGGAGACAGGGTGGATCCTTTGAGAGAGGTATGCTGGAGCAGTGAAGTGAATGCACTTGTGGGTCAGTTTTAGGGCTTTGAATACGATCCTTTCCTTTATTGGGAGCCAGTGGGCTAGTTTTCTGCCTTGGGCTGCCCGGAGAGCATTGCTCTGTATTACGTGTAGTCTCTCTAAGTTTTTGTTGGAGGTTCCTAGAAAGAGTATGTTGCAGTAGTCTAGCCTAGAGCCAGTGATGGCTCTGGCTATGTTGGTGCAGTTCTCTTTGGAGAGAAAGGGTCTGATTGTGTTGATAAGTTTGGCATGATATGCAGCTGCGGATGCTATTGCGTTGACTTGTCTATCCATGGATAGGCTGGAGTCCAGGTAGACTCGCAGAGTTTTGACAGAATCGGAGACCGGGATTTTAATGGAGTCAATGGTGAAGTGGCTGAATTGGGCATCTAGATTTTTTAGCGTGTCGGGGGAACCTACCAGGAGGAGTTCCGTCTTGTCAGAGTTGAGGCATAGTCCGTTGTCTGCCATCCAGGCTTGGATGGTGTTGTAGAGGTTGTTGAGGGTCAGGGAGTCTGTGTCAGTTACCTGTGAGAGTGAGGAGGATCTGAGTGTCGTCGGCGTAGTTGGTGTATGAGATGCCCATAGCGTCGAGGATGAGGAAGAGGGGTCGTGTGAAGATGTTGTATAGGGTGGGGGAGAGACGGGAACCTTGGGGTACACCATAAATTATAATAGTTGGTGATGCGGCGGCTAGGTCAGAGAATACTTGCATGGTTCCTTCTTGGAAGAAGGTGGTGATCCATGCTGTGGCCTCTGGGGAGAATTTGGCAGTGGAGGAAAGGTGGTGGCATAGAACGCCATGATCCACGAGGTCGAAAGCCGCGGATAGGTCAAGGAGTAGAAGTGCTGGTTTACCCATGTCTCTAGCATCGTTCATCTGGTTTTTCAGGTCAAGTAGGGCGGTTTCGGTCCCGTGTCTGGGGCGTAAGCCAGATTGGCGAAGTCCAAGGAGTTTGTTCTCTTCAATGAAGTGCTGGACCTGCAGGTAGGCTGCTTTGTCCAATATTTTGAGGACGAATGGGACAGTGGTGATGGGTCTGTAGTTGTTAGGGGAGGTGGGATCGAGAGTTGGCTTTTTCAAAAGAGGGCGGACCCAAGCTTCCTTGAGGGAGGCGGGGACTTTCCCTGTGGTAAAGGAGGCATTCACAAAGGCTGTTGGCGCTTCCGTGCAGTCTTTGATAATGGAGGCTGGGCATGCATCACCTTTGCAGTTAGAGGGCTTGATGTTCCTCATAATGTTGATGTCTTTTTCTTGAATGGGTTTGAAGGAGAAGGGTAGGGGGGATCTGGGGCAGGTGGTGGGATAGGGATATGCATACTGGGTAGGGCTTGTTTAGTGGCTAGTATTTTGCTTTTGAGGAGGCTTAATTTGGTTTGCATGGCCGTTTGTATTTCGTCACACCAGTCTTTGTCTTTGGTGAAATTCTGGGGGGTGGGAGTGGGTGTCTCGAACTCTCTCAAAATGGCAAAGATTTCTTTTGTGCTAGATTGGGCTTCTGAGATTCTGGATTCAAAGGATTTGGCCTTTGCTTGGGTGGACAGAGCTTTAAAGATCATCTTGTCTTTTTCAGAGTGGGACGTTTGCCACTGTGTGAGTGCGGCTTTTTTCTCGTTGCGGAGTGTGAGGAGTTCAGGGGTGAACCAAGAGTTGGAATGGGTAGTGGGTTTGGATTTGCGAGGTTTGAGAGGGGCAGTGGAGTTAATAGCTGCTTTGATGGCAGTATCATAGGTTGTTGCGAGTGTTTCTGGGTCTGATGAAAAAGGTGGTCTGAAGGCTGGGCCTTGGAGGAAGGGCAGTAGCCTTTCCTTAGTGAGCTGGCGGGAGCTTCTGGAGAGGCAGGGCGGGAGCGGTTGAGGTAAGGGGGTAGCAGGGGAGCTAGTGGTGAGGATAATAAAGGTGATGATGTGGTGGTCAGACCACGGGGTGGGATTGTTACCTGTGATGATGAGTGGGCAGTTGTGCTGTGCTATCCAGTCGAGCGTTCTGCCCTGAGTGGGAGTTGGGCTAAGGATGGTGTTCTTGTAGCCTAGAGCATTGAGGGCAGAGTCGAGGGATTTGGCTGCTACGTCCTTACTATCCCGGAGCCCTAGGTTGACATCCCCGAGGAGAATGGCTTTAGACTGTATTTTGAGGTTGTCAGAGAGGAGGTGAATGAGAGAGGCTTGGAAGTCTCCTGTTGGGCCTGGAGGGCGGTAGACCGTGTGCACAATAATGGTGCAGTGGGGAGAGAGGGTTATTTTGACTTGGAGGTGGTCGCTGTTATTGTTGGCCAGGGGTTTCTCTACCGTTCTGATAGAGCGGGAGTCTCTGGCAATAATTGCTACACCTCCACCTTTGGAGAGGCGATCTTGTCTAGTTATGGAATAGCCAGGGGGTAGGGCAAGGCAGAGCGCCGGGCCAGAGGCCTCATGTAGCCATGTTTCTGAGATCATGAGTAGATCTAGGTCGTGGGAGGTTAGGAGGTCGTGGATGTCTAGGGCGTGGGCATTGATGGACCTAGTGTTAATCATGGCGCATTTCAGGTGGGGTTCAGTAGTGGCTGGGGGGGTGGGGTTCATGATGAGAGAGGGTTTGGTGGAGGGGGGTTGAGCTATGGGTGTTAGGGGAGATGCACAACCCAGATTTTACACTGGGGGGCTCATTTTCAGAGGTGGTAGACACAGGTGGCATAGCATTTGGCACACTAGCATTCAAAATGGTGGTAGAAGAATTGCACATCACAGATTTTACACTGGGGGGGGCTCATTTTCAGTGGTGGAGGACACATTTGTAATCACATTGGTTATGGAGTCGGTATAATTGTACGAAAAGTTAAGTACTTTATTGGTGGCTGTGTTGGTAGTACTTGAAGTGGATGCAGGCTTTGAGGTTTTGCGGGGGTGCCTGGCCTTATCAGCGAGTAGAGGGTTGTACAGTACGCAAGCATAGCCGTGTATTACGGGTGCTCGTGGGAATGGGCTGTGAGCTGATGGCGGCTTACAAAGTACGGGTGCGCAACCTGAAATGCCTTGAGGTGGTGCATGGGTTAGAGAGAAGCTTGCAAGGGTGGTGCTTCTTACCTTCTGGGTGCGGCATAGGTTTTGGGCAAACGGCAGACGAGCAGCGAAGAGCACAGGAGGCCTTTTCTCCTGGCCTTCTCTCGTCGGCCCTCTCCCCCTCCATTTAAAGCAGGAGGGGAGGAACGGGCAGGCGGACACAGCGAATGGGAACCTGGGCCTGCGGCGGTGAACTGCGCGGCAGCAGTGGTTGATGTGGATGCCTCCATGGCACCGGCATCCATTTTGGGGCCTCTCCACGCGGCAGGGATTTCCTTGGAACACACGGTTGTTCCGAATAAAAGGAAAACAGCTGATGCAGCATCCAGCTGGCGTGTGGGGAAACGTGCTTGCAGCAGAGCTGCAAAGAGCACAAGAGGCCTTTTCTCCTGGCCTTCTCTCGTATGGCCTAGAATGTTGTGGTGCATTGGACGAGAGCATTTGAAGAGCAGTTTGTGGTACACGCATCTTGAACAAGATCAGTTGATTCAATTTAGTGTCGCTGAGCGGCTAATGTTATGCTGTGCTTCCATAGGTTGGATGGAAATTAAGCAGCAAAGAGCTCAGACAGCAGTTCTCCGTTAGTACTCAATTCTTATCCTGTGTAGTGAATGCAGACCCTATATGCACAGGCAATAATACAGAATGTTGGCAACATGCTCACTTGCGTTCCCAAGAATATGAGGAAAGGGATATGTGGGTTCAAGCAAAGATGTGCCAACGCGTGTACAGGTGCATTTTCCACAGTTTCTGCATTATTATGTGAAGTGTAATGATGCAGTTAACTATAACTTGTACCTCTTATAGCTAAAAGCTAACATTTGCACCTTTTGACATGCACTAAAGGGGGGGGAAGTATGTTCTGATAGCTCCTGCACCTTATTAATGGTAATGCATAAAAGTTGGAGCGATTGGGTTTAGTAGAATGTTGTAGTTGTTTACTAATTATTTTGTTTTTGCTCCACAGATTGACATTACCAATGAGACCAGGGACTTTCTTCTTGCTGCTGTGAGTGAGGATTCCTCAGTTGCACAGATCTACCATGCTGTGGGTGCCCTTAGTGGCTTTAAGCTTCCGCTTGCCTCACAGGAAGTAGTCGGTGCACTTACTGCTCGTCTTAGCAAGGAAGAGAATGTCTTGGCGTAAGTTTGAACCTCTTGTGAGACTACAAAACCAAAGTCATCTGTGATCTTGTACACATGATAAAATGTTTTGGATATTTGAATTTTCATCTCGGGCTCCCATCTTAAAGGAGTGGTAGCATGCATATGTTTTCTTTTTAAAGCATTTAGCAATTGCGCTATGGTGAATGTTAATAGTATGAATTACAATGTTCCAAGAATAGATTGATCATTAGAACCACGACATGAGAGTAAACACATGGAGTAAACATTGAATTCACTACACCATAGAAAATATAACTAAAATTAATATCTATCTCGGTCTACTATATCTGTGTTCAACCTCCTTAATGGATGCGTGTGCACACACAAGCAGATTTGTATCCATATGGAGGGGGATGTTTGTGTCTGCATGCAGGTTTGTGCATGTTTCTAGATGCCACAATGCATGTGTGCCCGTGCCTGAAGATGTGTGCATGTAGAGAAGTAGTAGCACATGCATTTGTGAGCGCATGCGCTGAGGTGAATTGCATGGGTGTCTGAGTGCTTGCACAAGCGTGTGCAAGGGTGTGTATGTGCATTCATGCATGTGTATGAGCTTTTGCATAGATGTGTGGACACATTTGTGAATTGACAGATCTAGGAGCACTCTTTTGTATGCACACATCACCCCGCACCTGCATATACATGGGTATAATGTTTCGTCGTTACCTGCTTACCATGAGCATGTCTTTTTCTGTTCTTCACACCAATTTAGTTTGAGTCTAGCATTTCATTAGAATAGCCTGAAGAACACAAAATGAAAGACCACGCATGAATACTAAAACTGTTTACTGTACCACCATGACCCCTTTGCTTGTTATGCAATTTCGGAAGAAAGGGTATAAGTCTGTCTGAAACCTGGGTTGTCCTCCTCTTTGTGAAAACTATCTTGGATACTGAAATACTAGGGCTTATTGCTCAACTTCAAGACATTTCTTCAGCTGTAAAGCAAGTGATTGTAATACCACTTGGATGAGCACCAGCATTTACCTTCTGCACAGTAAGATGTTTGCCCCCCCCCCGCCCGCTCAACTGGGGCTATTCGAATGTATACCAATGATGCCTGCATCATTTCTTTGCTGGAGCTACTTCTCTGCAATTTCAGTTTACGGGACCATCCTATTTCCCGGAATGCTTCCAGTTGGCCACACAGATATTTAATAGAATCTTTGAGATAGACTGGTAATTCTTGACATGATGCTTCCGTTATTTCGTGTTCAGCAGTTACTCTACTGAGCAAACCACGTTGTTCCCTCCCGTATTTTATATCTAGTGAGTCTAGTAAGTGATACAAATCGAGATACGTTCAGAGCGACACAACAGGAAGGGACCCTATTACTACCTGATCTGAAGAAGAAATTGGAAGTAAAATGTATATTTTTATTTGCGTGAATTTTAAGTGATCACTTTTTTTATTTATTATTTTTTTTTTTTTGGGTGCCTAAAAACCTCATTGGGAATATTAATCTTTAAATGAGATATACTCTCGCCCTCAAAACATAGTAAAATGTTCAAAATCTTACCTGCAGCGCTGCCACAAGTATATCACAATAGACTACAACATTGAATCATCTCCCACCTTTTGGTATAGGACTGTACTACACAATTTGGTAGTGTGACTGAGCAGCCAGGCTTATCTCAAGAGGGGTAAATGTGAGCTATAGAGCTGTAACAATGAAATGCGCAAATACAATTGACCAAGTAACACTTTAAGTTTTTAGTTATAATTATTTAACATCAGTTTTTAAATAAGCATTCTTTAAAAAGGGCAATATAGGTGACAATCAAATATACTTCAACATACTTTTCCAGAATCAACACAAAGCTAGTAGATACTCTTTAGAGATACTTTTTTACACACTTCCTACACCTTGAGGTGACTTCACTAACTAGGACAGTAATGACATTTATATATCACTAGTACACTGTGTAGATTCTGAGGTTTGTAGAAAGGAAAAGGGTTAAACAGGTTCTCGGAGCATGTAAGCACTTAAATCTTCCAATGACGTCTAGACAAAACCTTTCCCAGCAATAATAGTTTAAAACCAAGTTATCACCTTTGAGGGGCAGTAAATATCAAAGTCAAGCGGACTAGAAGAGTCTGCATGGAGCCAGGACCGCCAACTGGAGCTCAGTCTATGGAGCTGTGGCACTTCCTAGATAACAAAGTCTTGCACAAAGTAGAGTTTGTATAAGAAAAATCACTGTATGGTCACAAGCTGCAACACGCTATCCAGTTAAAGTTCCTAAACACAAAAATGTTGAATGCAAAGGTTCGAAAAAAAAATCGAATGCATTTTTTTTTTAATGTTAAAGGGTTGAGTTTAGTTTCGTATAGTAAATTTTTGTAAAAACAAAACTGGGATTTGGGGGACCCCCCATTTAAAAAAAAAAAAAAAAAAAAATGCATTTGAGCCTTTTTTTTTTCGATGCTTTGCCGAAACTTTTGTATTTTGAAACTTTGACTGTCGAAACAGTGACTATAAACCCGGCAACACGTGTGAAGCGTAGAGCTGAAATCAACTGTAGCAAATTAGCTACTGCATGTCTCAACTGAGAAGAGCGAAGCTAAAGATACTGAGGTAAGTACCCAAGTCTGAACAGTACCTTTGGTTAGAAGAAGTGGTCCAGCTGGCTTCTGTCTGGTTGCAGCGATGCAGATCCTGGGCCTCGGTAGTAGGGACAATAGGGAGGACGTTTGGAGGACTCCTGCGGCTGCTATTCGGATGTTGGCGGCAGCTACAGGTTCTTTTCAGATCAGCTGCACTTTGCGGTTTCAGCACTCGGTAAACAGCAACACCTCAGCTCTTGGACACCAGTTGGGCTTCCTTCACTCCTCGAGTCTTGCACTCTGGTGAGGGGACTCGAGCTCTGGTTGTCCTGCTTCTGGAAGGTCCTTAGGAGACTCCTGGTGTTTCTGGCTTGATTGCAGACGTTGCACTCGACTACAGATTTCTCGACCCCTGGCACTCAGTTCCTGCAGCAGCAAAGAAGTACAGCCAGTCAGGGAAGATGGTCCAGTGGCGTTCATCTCGGGGTTAGTTGGTCCCACTAACCCAAGGGAAGAAGTCATCCCTCCCGGAAGATCATCTTCTCTTGTCGATCAGAAAAAGGAGTTTCAGCACAGCAGGGCTTCACCGGGCAATTCAAAGGTCCAGGAGGATGCAGCAAGCTTTGTTCACGGTTTCTTCGTCTGGTGTTCTTCCCAGTGGTCGACTCTGCCTCTAGTCCCAAAACCCTTGCCTTTTAAGCAAGTTTCTCCCATTCATGCGCAGCCTAGGCTGTCAATCTCCCAGCAGGGTGGTTGTCCCGAAAGGACAAGTAGCCAGCCAGCCAATCGGGACTGGGTGCATTCAGGCATTCCTGAAGACAAAGGACAGGAGAGTTTCGGGAACCTCCTTCACTTCCTGCCCTTCCAGACACACTGGAGGCATAGGCGGGTTTCAGTACTGAAGCCCGCCAAAGAAAAACTAAAAAAGGGCTCAAACCTGGCTTGGCGCACAGAGTAAAACCCACGAAAGACCTCACAAACAAACGATGGCGAAAAACGACTGGGGCCATTTTGTCAGAATGGTCACCCATGGCTGCTATACTGCAGCTGAGGATTCAGCCTGCGGTAGGAAAATTAAACCACTGCCACCAGCCTTTTAAAGTAGTGAGGGTAACATACAAAATGTTACATGAGTAGGTAGGATAAGGGGCTACTAAGTAAGGGGTAAGTAAAATCAATTTGACTTTACTATTCTTGGGAAAAGTAGTACACACAAGAAAAGGTATTTAAACTGTATGAGAATTCTAAAGGATTTCTCTGTGACACTGCACTGCTATGTGTCAGCATACAAAAATTAGATGCCTATAGAGTTTAGCCAATCTTTAAAAGTCCAACCCTAGGTGACTCTCGGAGTGACCCCTGTGTCCCCTAACACAGCTGCGAAGACGGCCTGCAGTGGAAGTCCACACAAAGTTGTGCAAAAAGGTACTGCCATCAGCCTGTCGGATGAACTTGTAACAGCTACTGCAACAGTCAGAAATGGGAGGCCCTGTTTCCCCTCAGCACTCCACAAGGTAGGGTGTGCTGATCTCACAAAATAAAATACAGAAGGGACAAAAGTGTCTCCCATACCCTGGTAACAGGAGTTAACCCAGGTAAAATGAAAAGGAAGGCTCAAAGAGCTTCCAGCAACACTGCACAGAAAGTGCTGTGTACTGCAATAGTAAAATGTAGATGTCAGAAAACATGGAGGAAAGCATAACTCTATGAAAAAGTATCAAAGAGATTAAAAGGTTTCCAAGTACTGGGGAAACAGAATGTGTGTGTGGAAACGGGTTCCCACTCACTCAGGAAACAGATAAAAACCAAGAGTCCAGGGTGACTCACAGGTGGAGAGAATTTCACTCAAAAAAGGAAATCTACTCCAACACTGGGCCATAGCAGTTTTTCTTAGTTATTTATCTGTTTAGTTATTTGATCATGGGCAGGGATTGTTAAATTCACAACACTTGAATAAGCTGGAGAATAATTATTTATTTAGGTAATTTACAGGGCATTTATTGCAGAATGTTAAGATGGATTTCTAGAATCACAACACTCAAAAACATTTCTGAGGCGTGTGGATCTGCTTAGAATCGCATGCGGCGCATAGGCCAACATCTATATCAGTATTGCTTTCCATGTTTTCTAAATTCAAAAAGGGACGTTGACTGGGCGTGTTTGTAATACTATTAAGTTTAGTGGCACTTTCTATATTGTTCCAGGCTTAATGCACGCAAAGCTGTGTGGTGCAATCCTCTGACAAGTTAGGATACAGCTTTTTGAAAGTTTTAGCTAGCGTTTTACAGTTGTCCTGTTTATTTTATTTATAGCGCTCCCATACACAAGTGTTTCAAAGCGCGATGAGGCGGGGGGCAGTCCAGGGGGTTAAGACAACGATCTTACTAGGCCCAGTGACATTGAGATCGCGCAGGTGCAGGGGAGAGGAAGGGGGCAAAGTGCCTAGGTAAAGTGGGGGTTTGGGGGAGATTGCCAAGTGAACAGGGAGGAGGAAAAGTGCAGAACATAGGACATACATATGAAACAAGAAGTGCAGCAACTGGTGGCAGCACAAGTTAAGTGCAGTACGAGTGATGGATAGTGCGGGTAGGGGGGGGCAGTAGGGCTACAGATACAGCCCCAAGTGCAGGGATGCCGGGAGGCAGTACAGGTGTACAGCTGGGAGGACAGGGACCTGGGCCTGTGTTTCAAAGGGTGGCCAGGTAAACCAGTGCAGAGACAGGCGATCAGCAGGGAAGAGGAAGAGAGCAGGCGGAATCAAAGAGGAAAGTCTTGAGCTGCTTCTGGAACCGGAGGTGGTTCTGCTCATGTTTCAGATGCTGGGAGGTTGTTCCAGAGGGAGCTGCCTGCAGAGGAGAGATCTGCGTCCAGCTCGCTTCTTGGAAAAACACCTGACCCTAAAGCAGTTGGAGGTGAAGGAGCAAATGGCTCGAGTAGGAAGATACTTTGGAAGAGAAAGCTGGAGATATTTTGGTCCCAGGCCCCAGAAGTCCTTGTGAATAATGCAGAGGGTCCTGAATTTGATCCTTGCAGCCACTTGGAGCCAATGGAGAGATTTCAGTGCTGGAGAGATGATCCCTGGGCTTGAGGCCAAGGACCAGTCTCACAGTCCTGTTCTGGATGTGTTGCAGAGGGTGGAGAGTAGAGGGAGGCAAATTTAAAAATAGGCTATTACAATAGTCAAACCTAGAGAGTACCACGGCTCTGGAGACAGTGAGCGTCTGGGGCAAGGAGAGGTAGAATACTCTTCAGGAGGTGCAGTTGGTAGTTTGATTTCTTAGAGACATCAGAGAGGTGAGGGAGGAAGGAGGGCGTGGAGTTGAAGATAACTCCGAGGTTCTTAGCCTCGCAGGTGGGAGCAGGGAGAGGGCCAAGGGAGGCCGGCAAGAGAGTGAGTGGAAAACAGGGTGTTGTGTGCCAATGAGGAGGATCTCCGTCTTGCTGGCATTCAGGCAGAGGTCATTGGCGGCACTCCACTCTTGGATTGCAGGGAGACAATCCACGATGAGAGAAGGAGAATATGCGGTAGTGGGGAGCCTGCAAGCGAGCTCGGTGTCATCCGCATAGCGTTGGAAGTTGGGACAGAAAGCAAGAATGCAGTGGGCGACAGGTGATAGGTATTGGTTGAATATCCACGGAGAGGTTAGACCCCCGGGGAACACCACAGGTAGAGCGAAAGATGGAGCAGAGGAAGGACCCAAGTTGGACCTCGGAGGGTCGATCCAACAGGAAAGAGGTTAACCATGCCAGAGCCTGATCAGTGATACCGAGATTATCACGGAGTTGGTTGAGCAGGATGGTATGGTTAACGGTATCAAAGGCAGAGGAGAGATCGAGTAGGATGAAGACAGAGGGGCGAGTCAAGGTTGGAGAGCAAGTCTTCATGGATCTTCAGGAGAGCAGTTTCCGTGCTTCTGACTGCTCTGAAACCAGATTGATGGTCATGGAGACAGCCAACAGATTCGTTGTGGTGATTAAGCTAGGAGATGGCCAGTTTTTCCAGGAGCTTGTCCAGGAAAGGAGCGATGGAGATTGGCCGATAATTAGCCTGAAAGGAGGGGTCACCTGGGGGCTTTTTGAGAAGTGTGCACAAGGGAGTGCTTCAGAGGGGAAGGGAAGCAATGGTTACAGAAGTCAGCCAGAGTAGGGGCAAGGGTGTCTGTGGTCCTTGATGTTTTGGAAGAACAGGGAAGAACTTGTTTAGATGTTTTTTTCATAGATCGGACTTGTCTAGATACCTCATCAGGAGAGAAGAGCGGAACGGCAGAGAAGGGAGCCGGGTGGCAGGAGGGAGATGAGCAGGAGGTGTAGCAAGGGTGGACATGATGCCCTGAGTTTTATGGGTGAAGTCAGAAGCCAGGGCCGTGCAGAGAGCCTGGGAGGGGACAGGAGAGGTAGAGACTGCTGCAGGATTGTCCAGCTCCTCGCAGATTTTAAAGAGTTTGGCTGAGTTGTTAGATGCAGCAGAAACGCAGGCCTGGATGTGAGATCTCTTCTTGGTGAGGAGAGAGAGTCGGAATTGCCTTTGGAGCAGGCGGCAGCCCAGTTTGTCAGAGGGTGTACAAGAAGCCAACCATTTTCTCAGCCACCCTGCATTTGCATTTAAGGATGACGAGGTCAGAGTCTTACCAGAAGTTGCACTTGATTTTTGGCTTCATGCGGATCCTCGTAACTGGGACAAGTAAAACGAGAGTGTTCGAGATAGCAGAGTGGCGCATGGAAAGGGCTGTGTCAGGCTGTATGTCAGACAGCAGGGGGAGAAAGGATGCGGCCAACGCCTCAGCTGACGCACACGCTTCATGGGTCGAATGACTGAGAAGGTGGTTGACAGTATGGGGGTAGGCTTGGCCTGAGTGGTAGGGAGAGCGAGGAGATGAGAAAGTGGTCACTCCAGGAGAGAAGAGTGGTGAGAGAGTTGGGGAGGTCTGAGGAGATCATAGCATCAAGAGTGTGCCCTGCAGAGTGAGTCGGGCCAGAGGGACGAATAGAGGGAGGGAATCGCAGAGGTCATGGAAGAGTCCAGTGGCAGGACATGAAGTATCCAGGTGGATGTTGAAGTCTCCAAGGAGAGGGAGTTCAGTGGTTGAGGCCAGGAGGGAGGAAGAGAGGTCAGCTCACTCGGAGAGGAAGGAGGTGATCGGACCAGGTGGCTGGTAGGTAGTAGCCACTGTGAAAGAGTGGCCAGGAGAGAGAGACTACAGACCAAGCATTCAAAGGAGGAGTAAGCCTGCGCAGGAATGATAGAGGCAGGAATCCACTCCAGGAAGATCAAGGCTACACCCCTGCCAGAACGGTTGGATCTGGGCGTGGAGAGTATCTTATAGCCATCAGTGAGGAGAGTGTCAAAGCTTCTGACAGAGCTGGTCATGAACCATATTTCGGTGAGATCAAGGTCTAGTTCTTCGAAGAGATTGCTGCAGCAGCCCCTCAAAATGTCAGTGCTTGTAACTCATTGGATGACTAGTTCCTCATTTGAAAAGTTATTTTGCCAGAAATGAAAGGCCTCATTAAAACAAGGGGTCATATCGCCCCAATACCTTTTTCTTCATGCAGAATCAGGAAAACAGTTTCCCTATGTTTGATGGCTGATCTCTGGTTAAACTGCAAACACTACTAGGGATGGGAGCTTAACTACCATGCCAACTAGAGGTTACTGCGGTGATACTAGATTCACCTGTCTATTTAGTTTTTGGACTGAGAAAAAAGGGTTTGAAATTTGAGTCTCAGTGGGATAGCTCGGGGGCCACGCGCTCGCCTTGGAAGCAAGGCGATGAGGAGCAACAGGTTCCATCCCCGGGTACTCTTTTTAGAAACCTGGGTATTAAGCACGTTATAAATCAAGTAGTCTGCAGCTCAGGGCTCATTTTAGAGGGTTGACACCCTGCTGCGTCTCTTCTGGTAATCAGACTTGTCCGTTTGATTTGAGCCATTGAGTTTGTCCATGCAGCATCTTAAAGTCACTTGATCTGTTACTAAACTATCTATACATTGATCACTAGAGATTGTGTTTTCAACTGTGTTATAGGGTTTGGAGAAATGTACAGAGTATTAGGCACATTGTAACTTCTACGCAGAACTGACGGAAATTACCTTTTCAACTAGTGTCCTGCTTGCAGTGCACTTCACAATCCCTTTGCAGGTTTCTTCTCCTGCCAAATGTACCCATTCATGCTGTATGCACTGCGCTCTCTGCTACCGCCTAAACCAGCTCACAGCGTTTCTTCACTCAGCTCGAGCATGCCTGGGGATATTCTTCAACACTTGCAAGTCTACATATGAGTGGAGGTGTTTAATGGTCTGAAAAATATGTATTTGGGTTTGATTCATGGAAATTTGGCCACCGGGAGGCTTGCTGGAGAGCAGTACACTCCTTGAGCTCCTGGTTCTATCCACTCACTTGTTTGAAGGCTTTTAGTTATACCTGCTGTGGCAAGGCAGCCCTTAGAGGGTGGATGCCTGTCACATTAGGCCCTCCGAGACGCCCTTTTCAGGGAACCAAAGCCCCATGTGCCAGGCAAGATGAGATGTAAGCAGCTCATTGTGCTTTAGAGCTAGAAAACTCCACTAGTCAGACCCAATTTCCAGCTGGAATAGTTAAACCGGTTTGCTTTAAGCAAAAAGAGGAAACCTTGTAACAACCCAAACCGTGGGTGTTACTTCGTTACCTCCAGGAATGCTGCCGAGGGGAACCCCCCCCCCTCCCATGTATCCATCAATGGAAAAGATGCATTGTATTTGACGAGTACAAGAAAGAAAACAAACGGTGCGTCTCTTGTGCAAGAGGAAAATTTATGCAGGTAGGCGTAATATAGGTTTCTGTGCAGTAAAGACAAGCAGCCCACATACATGTTAGGTGTAAAAGCATAGGTTTGGCTCACAGAGACAAACCTAGAAGAGCTAACCATGTTGGCAGGGATGGGGGAGGTCGGGAGGGATGAGTGAGGTCGAGGGTGGGGGGTGGGGGAGGGGACAGTCAGGAGGGGTGATGAGAAACCACATGTAGTCCATGCCAGTATAAATTGCAAAATATTGGATTGACCTATCACTGAGATGCTTCGTTCGTATTTTACTTATTCTCTCAAAAATTCAACCTGACATCAGTGGGTCTTTATGTAGCTTCACCTGCAGTGTTCGAGTATCCAGAGCTGGAGTTGGAATAATGATTTCTACCATCCCCCCCAAGAACATTTAGCAGAAAAGGAATAACCAATTATGTCTAGTTTTTAGTTTACTCATCTGGTTTATTTTTATTATTTTAAAATTAAATTTGGCTGTGGTATGCCCGCAGGATAAGTATTCCAATGGGGGTACTAGTGCGGGAACACTTAAATCTCTGTGGCTGCCCTCTGGGGGATCATCCAACCCCAATCGCATGACTGTTAACATGGATTTCTAGAATCTGGCCTGGTGGACAGATTTTAGGCCACCCTAGTTATAGTGAACTGGGAACTAAGAGGTTTGCCAACCCTTAATCAATGTACATAGATGATCAGTCAAGGATTATTGTCAGGTGAGTGTCAGTGGGGCCCAATAAATCCACACATTATGGTGAAATATTGTGAGAAGAGTGATATGCAGGAGAGGAGATGGCCCTTCCCTTCTCACCATTTGTGGAACACTATTGACCTTCATCCAGAGGTGCTGGATAAAATACTGAATAAACAAAGGAACCATAATGGAATGGTGGAGCCCTTCGTTTGGCATAAGTTTTATGTCTTTCTGTTCTGCACCTTCAACTTGAACTTTTTTTTTGGTTTGAACTGTTTTTACCAGTTGGCACAGTACCATAAGTTATGCAGCGACATACCACAACCCAATTGGTGGATAGTACGAACCATAATACAAACTACAACCCGCCCCCGTATACGCTCTCCGCAATCTTCTTACTACTAATTATAATAGACATTAAATGCAATGTTCAATGTTCCGCTGGAACGTGGGAGGTCCATCTGTCCATGTTATCACTTTTTTAAATTTATTATTTTTTTTAATGTGGCAATAAGGAGAAGTCTTGTTATCACTGCGTTGCACATGAGGTGTTTGGGTAATACCCCGGGTTCCGCACCCTCAGCAATGAGCGGGTTATACTACAGCTCTCGCCTGTCTCCCCGCCAACCGACAGTTATCGTCCCATGCAAACACTGGATTATATGATCCATTTCCCTCACTTAGAGCAGTATCTTCGTACTTGCACATCCTTGATAGGCGAGGCACAGTCCAGATTCCGATGCCTCCGCCTCCCTGTAGCTTCTGCGTGGGCCGGACCCTGATCCACATCTACTTCACATACCTTGGCCTTATTAGATATAGGGATTCATCAATTCCCAGAAGAGATCTGCCTGGGTGGAGCTAGATTGGCGTTTGTATTCACTGCATTCCAATGCACAAACTTTAGCAAGTTGGGTTGACCATAGTGTTTTAGTGGGTGGGGACAGATTTCAAGTGAAGTATTATGAGCGTGCATGCAGTGAAAATCATTATCTGCTTAAGCCTTCATTTAAGTGTGTCGTTGTGCCAGTCATCGCTACCTGCACCAAATGGCATGGGGCCCGGGTCCAACGTGAGCCTAGTGTCGCCTATGTGTGAGATTTATCGATGCACCATGTGCCAATATGAGGTTATTTGGGTACAAGACCAAAGAATGTGGCCCATGGAGCCCAAGCCCCCACAGCGACGCCAGCATGTTGGTGAGTAAATCAATCCCATCTTATGCATCATTGCCGGGGTGTCATTCATTCTTTGGATAATTTTAAACTAGATCTCCCTGTTATTAATGTTGAGGAAGACCCCTGGGATTCCTGCAAAGTATAAGTACAGGAATCTGCTCTTTATCCCCTTCTCTTCAATATTTATATTTTGCCTTTAATCTCGTTGATGGGCAGGTTTGGGTTTCAGTGTTATTCCTATGCCGACACCCAGATTCTGATGCACCTTGATTTGGTGCAGCCATAGACAGTGGAGCACTGGCACACTGCCTTTTGGTAATCTTGGTCTGATTGGGCTCCGGCTCGATGGCGACAAGACCAAGGTCTTGGTCGTCGGGGTCCCACCTGAGACTTCTCTCAAGTCGGCTGATTTTTGGCTGCCCGAGCTGGTCCCTGTGCCACAGCTGGTTGCTGTAGTCCAACATCTTGGGTTTAAGTTCTCTGCTTCCTTTTTCCCTGCTCCCTCAGATAAGCTCAGTTTGTCAAGGGGTCTACTTTAAGCTCCACACTCTTCCCTTTCTTCCCGTGGGACTTCGCCCACTGGGGGTTTCGTCTCTGGTTGCTGGTTCACTGGACTATAGTAATCCTTTGTACTTGGGCCAGCCGCCTTATCTGTTGCAGCGCCTGCAGATACCACAGGTAAATGAGGGTATTTATTCAGTGTACTTCCTTGTACCCAAAAAGGATCTCACCATGCGCCCTGTACTAGATCTGCGCCCAGCGAACAAATTTGTGAAGCCCCAAAAGTTTCATATGGTCACTCTGCAATGAGTAATTCCCCTGCTCACACAGGGGGATTACATGTCAACATTGGACATGAAAGATGCATACTTTCATATTTCATGTTACTGGTGCACAGAAGATACCTCAGATTCAAGACAAGCACTATCAGTTCAAAGTACTTCTCTTAGGCATAGCTTCTGCACCAAGGGTATTTACAAAGGTACTGGCAGTGGCAGCAGCAGCAGCAGCACACCTGCACAGGCAATCATCCCAGTTTATCCTTCCCTCGATGACTCTGCTCATAACAGGGTATTCCTAAAAAAACCTGCCTGTCAAATATCCAAAAGACTAGAGATCTGTTATTCAGTCTAGGATTCTCGATCAACGAAAAGAAATCCAGCCTAGACCCCAGCCAGGTCAAACAGTTCCTAGGGGCTCTAATTCGAACAAAGGACAACCTCCTCTTCCCCTCCAATAAGAGGGTCCAAAACATGCTGTTTCAAATCCCTCAATATGTAGCCAGTTGAGAGGTGACAGAACGCAAAGCTATGAGACTGTTGGGAACGATGGCGTCATGCATTGATTTGGTTCCTCGCTTGCGTCCAAAGCAGGAGTGGCTCATCAGCCAGTGGTGTCAGGCCAGCGGACAATGGGACGATCTAGTGGTTGTCTCGCCAGCCCTCGTTCTCTTGCTACGGTGGTGGTCGAGGGAGAACCTCTTGAAGGGGAAATCCTTCACCACCCCCGCAGTGGAGGCCACTCGAACTACAGACGCACCTCTCACAGGGTGGGGAGCTCACCTGCTTCAACAAACAGCGCAGAGTTTGGTCGTCGGACATAGCATCCAACCACATAAACCTGTTGGACTTATTGGCAATATTCAAAGCACTTAAAGCTTTCCAGACACTACTGCAGGGAAAGACGGTCCTGATCCTCACAGACAGCACCACGGCCATGTACTATCTGAACTAACAAAGGGGCACTCGCTCTCCAGAGCTGTCCAAACTGTCCCAGAACATTTGGAAGTGGGCTCTCAAACACATGTTCCTGTTGTCACAACATGATCCAGGGGTGGCAGACATAGTCAGCAGAGATTTCCCATTACCCATGGAGTATGAATGGCGATTACACAGACACCGTCTCCAACGTTTTCGCAGAATGGGGCTTCCCAGAGATCGACTTGTTTGCAACTCTGGAGAACACTCAATGCCAAGATTACGCCTCCAGGTACCCCCAGAAACGTTCCAAGGGGAACGGACTCTGGATAACATGGTCAGGGAAATGTGTTTAAGCTTCCTCCTCTCCCCTCCACCCCCTCGAATCCCCTACTCAACAAGATAGTGCACCAGATGCACCAGGAACCAGTCACAATAATATTGGTGCCTTCCATGTGGGCCTGCCAACCCTGGTTCGCTCATCTGATGGTGATGTCCCCATCTCTTCCGATGAAACTGCTCTGCCCATACAACATGTTGTCGCAAGACAAGGGGGAGACACTTCACCCATGCCCGCAAACATTGAACTTAACGGCCTGGCTCCTGAGGTCATAGAGTTCGGGCACCTGCAACTCCCTCAGAGATGTATGGACATACTCTGGGAGGCAAGAAAACCTAACGCACGATATTGCTATTCCAATAAGTGGAAAATGTTTGTTATCTGGTGCAACTCTGAGCATCAACCCCATTGACTGCTCTCCTACACATCGTTTTGTACCCGACTCATTTACTTGACTCAGGCCTAGTCTTTAATTCGCTAAAAGTTCACTGAGCTGCTCTTTCAGCCTACACCACATCACAACAGGGTTGTGGTGGAAGATACCAGTTATTAAGGCTTTCATGGAGGGAGTAAAAATAATTCACCCTCCCATTTCTAATCCAGCTCCCGGATTGGACATAAACGTGGTGTTGACTAGACTTATGGGGTCTCCTTTCGAGCCCATGCATAAATCAAGTCTCAAAGATCTCGCCTACAAAACTGCATTTCTAATAGCCATTACTTCCATTAGGAGAGTCAGTGAACTACAAGCGCTCTCAGTCCTAGACCCCTTTGTAACAGTTGACCAAGATAAGGTGGTTCTGCGCACTCGCCCTAGGTTTGCGCCGAAATTCATTTAAAAGTTCCATGTGAACCAATCCATAGAACTGTTAGGCAAGGTTTGACTGTTAGGCAAGGTTTGAATGGAGTACCCTCTGGGAACACTACAAGCAACTATGACTACAGGTATAGGAAACCCAATCTATGGTATAAGGTTGTACTACACAGTTTTGGTTGCGTGTTGAGCAGCCAGGCTTATCTCAAGAGGGGAAATGTGAGCAGTAGTGGAGTTACACAAAGATTCACAGTTACAGGTATTCAAATAAACTCTTACACTCCAGGTTTCTTGCATAAACAATTTATCAGTCAGTTATAAAGCCTTCTTCAGAAGGGAGCAATATACTAGGAACACACAGATGCACTACACTACTATATACTCTGAGTTTCTGAATCAGACAAGGCCCTTTTGGGATGGCCCACAGACACAACCTGCACCCACAGGTGACTTCAATGACAAGGGTGCTGGGGACATTAATACCTTACTGTTGGCATACAGAATACTCTTTAAAGGTAAGTAAAAGGCAAAGGTTATTAGAACACAAGAATGTACAAATATACATAAGCAGGGCAAATACTTTCAGATAGCAAGAGAAGAGTCATTCAATTCAGTAGACTAAGCCAAAGTCAGTAGGCCAAAGTCTTTGTATAGGATGCAACACTTCAGTCTTGGATAGGATAAAGCACTTCTGGTAAGTAATGGAAAAGTCTTTGCACAAGTTCTTAGGAGTCTGAAGAAATATAGATTCAAATGTAGGGCCACAAGCTAATTAGACTTGTGAGTTGCAAAAGTTACAAGCACTTCCACGGTAAGAGGTAAGTTATCTTAGGCTAGTTTACAGTAGCTTAGTAAAGAAGAAAAAGATGCAGCTGAAGACTTCTGTTCCTTTGCAGCTCTGCAGATCTCACTGTTCCTGGGTCTCTGTCGTGGGGACAAGAGGGAGGTCGTCGGAGGGGTGGGGGGGGGACTCCTGCACTGGCACTGTCAAAGCTGGCAACCGGCAAACTTTAATTTCAGTGACTGTTTCGTGTTTCAGCTCCTTGTGGTACAGCAAATGGCAATAAGCGCGGTTGCTGGCTGTCAAGGTGGACTTTCCTCACATCTGAGGTCCCGCACTCAACTGAGGGGGGGGGGGGGGGTCAGGCTTGGTCAGTCCTGCTTCAGAGGATCTTCCAAAAGCTTTAGGCCAGTTTACAAGCAAGGCACACAATCTGGTGTCCCTCTTCCTGGCTCTACGGTTTCCTGCAGCAACTGTGAGGAAATTCAACCAGCTGAGATGGGTGTCCAGGTGGCTTACTTGGGAGTTGATTGGTCCTACCAACTCAAAGGGAGAAGTCGTCCTTTGCAGGGCTTCTCTGTCGATGCAAACTTGGCGATTTGGACATGCAGCAAGGCTTCACCAGGAAAACCAACAGTCCAGGAGTTGCATCAGCCGTCCTATTCAAGCTCTTCTTCAGTTCCTTCGTCTAGTGGTCAACTCTGCTTTCCAAGCCTAAGGACTTGCCTTTTATTCAGTTCTCTCCCACTAGCTGTCACTCACCCAGCAGTGTGGCTGTCCTTGCCGGACAGTCAGCCAGCCAATCACCAGAGAGTGCATTTGGGTCTCCTAGGAGACTAAGCACAGGGAGTTTCGGGCACCTCCCTCAATTCCTGCCCACCCCAGACACTCAGGCGCCAGAGACGGGTTTCACTCCTGAAGCCCGCCAAAGGCGAATGAACAAAGAGACCAAACCTGGTTTGGCGCGCAGAGAGACTCGAAGGACCTTGCCACAAAGAAATGGTGAAATAAGACCGGGCACCGTTTTAACAACTGAGGCTCAGGCACCATCTTGAAAAACATGGCTCCTGCGATTTAACGTTACCGGAGTTGCGAACAGTTTGCGGTCTGGGTAAATCATGGTAGTTCATTGTAAAACCACTGCCACTAGCCATTCCTTTGGGGGGGGGGGGGGAGTAACATTTGACTGTTACATGAGTAACTAGACATAGGGGATCCTAAGTAACCCCTCCAGCACTCTATTGTAAAATTAGTGTGCTGGGACTAGAATTTTACAGGGCTAAGGGAGGTCAATGTCACTCCACTGCTCTGGCAAACAGGAGTTGATCCAGAGAAGGTATTTAAACCTTGGGAAGTCTGGAAGACTTCCCTGTGCCGCTGCACTGAAGGTGCTGTGACAAGATGCCTATGGAGTTGGTTAGACTCACAACCAAAAGAAAAACAGAGATAAAAACACACATCAAAATACATGAGAGTGTGGAGAAAAAAGGGCCTCACTCTCTCCAGGATAAAAAAATCAAGTCCTCAAAATACAGCAAAGTTGCTGGGTGGTCTCCAAGGTGGAGGGAATTGGCACAATTTTGAGAATTCTCCCTAATAAGAACTACCAACGTTCTTTCAGAACCACTCAAACATGGGAGAAAGAAGCCTGCACACACTGGATGTACGCAGAGCAGTCATGTTTTACATGAATATAACTCGACCACTAAGAAAAACAAATCAGTTTTTCATTTTAGTGGCAGCAGGTAGAGAGTGAGACCCTGTCTCCAAATCTACTATCTCTAAATGGATTGTCAAATGCATCACACTCCGTTATACTCTTGCTAAGAGAGAACTGCCCTTCAAGCTTAGAGCACATTCTACTCGAGGCACTTGGGCTTCCATAGCATTCATTGCAAATGTTCCCCTAGAGTCCATTTGCAAGCGGTAACCTGGAGTTCTGAACACACCTTTACAAAACACTATTGCCTAGAGACTCATTCTAGGTCTGATTCTCAGGTGGGACAAGCAGTACTAGGACTTCTTTTTTCTGTTTCTTATCTAATCCCAGCTCCGGGTACTGCTCGCGTGTGATTCTATAAACAAGCATCTGAAGCCATGCATTACTTAACGTAAAAGCGTTTCTGGTGATTGTATCTGCTTAGATTCACATGCGCCCACCGTTCCTCCCCGCTCGGATGGAAGGAACATGGACGTCTTACTACTTTCTCTTTTCTGAACTCACTCACGGTAGTCATAGGCTCCCTCACGGCAGAAAAAAATACAATCAGAGGGACCTCGACGCGTGAGGGATTTTGGGTACACTACACGTCACGTCAGGGTTAGTGTCACAGACACGCCCATTTCAACGCCCCCTTTCGATTCTCGAAAGACAAGATGGAATACTCCGCGGTGACCACTGGATGTCGGACTATATGCACAGCATGTGAATCTAAGCAGTTCCAATAATCAGAAATGCTTTTATGGTAAGTAATGCATGTCATGTGTTTGCAGAGTAAATGTACTACCGTATAAACTGTTAGTAACCGCAGGTGTGCGTAATAACCGATAATATGATAACCTTGTCTTTGCCCTATCTAATGTTGCTACAAATGTAACCGCGAAAACACACACACACACACACACACACCTTTTGAAGTGCAAGTGTTTCTGGTGTGTGTGTGTGTGTGTGTGTGTATATATATATATATATATATATATCATTTTATATAAATTATATGTGTAAGAGTTTCTTTGGTGTGCATGTCTAAGGTTCAGTGTACTTGCCTACAGCGCACATCTTCCTCTTAAAATGAGCCCGACTGCTCTGCCACTCTACCAAGGTCCTGAGCTAGTACAGACTGACTTTAAGAGTTGGATATCTACAAATCACTGGACTAGCTTACTAAAGTCTTACTACCAGTAGGACTTTAGGAAAACTCCCCTAACAAGGACCCAGAGGGTCCCCAGCAACCCTGCCCAAAAGGAGCTGTGTGCTGCAATAGAAAAATACATATGCCTTAAAAAGAGATAGAGAAAGTAGACTCCATAGGACAGTAAAACGCAAAGAACAGCGTTACAAATTACAGATCCCTTAAGAATGAATGAGTGGAAAACTGCTCCACTCATTCAGGAACAGTCCAGAAATCCAGCAAAAGTGCTGGGGGTCTCACTAGAAGAAGGAATGAAGCATAAAAATGAAAATCTCCCAAACACCGATCAAAGACTGGGGTCTTCACTGGGCCTCAGCCCATTATTCAAGAGAGCAGGGGGAGGTTCTTTCACGTCTTTACTGCTAGAGAATGCATCTTGTGACCCCTTAGCTTCCTTTTAATCGCTGCGCTGCCTTTTTCGCTTTCTATGGAGAACACACCATTTAAGTTCTGCCCTTCCTGGAAAGACGCGCACAAAATGTGCAATCATTCTCTGCCAAGGGATTACCCTGAAAAGACTTGCAAGTCCTGCAAACTATTCAGCCCTAAAACTATCAAGGACCGTTGAATTGAGTGCTGGGAAGCTTCCATAGACGTGGCGGGCGAATCCAGCATCGACGTCCTAAGTGAGGCCAAAGACGATTGTGTTCAGAAGGAATCCCATGTAGCAAGCAGGCCAGCGGTCCTGTGATGGAAAAATTGCCCAGCTGCAAAGGCACTCCCACCACACTAAACACACACCCCACGGCCAAACGTCAATGACATTGTCGGCCCTTCATAGCCGCTCAGTGTCTAAGGAGAGATCCTCCAAGTCGCCCCTGTCCTCTCGACCATCGCGCTTGCATTCGCCGCACAACAGGTCTCCAACAACTGCCGACCAGGTCCTTTTCAGACCCTGCGCCTAAAAAGATGCTCCTTTCCCGTGCCGAATGGCATCGACACATGCCTTTCTAACACGTCCAAAATGAGGTAACTCATTAAAAAGCATGTCCCGGTCACACTTTTGTGGTCCAAGATGTCAGACGCCAAAATATTCTTCACCCCTACCCTCCCAGCCCTCTACCACCCAAAATAGCAGCTATGTTCCCTCCAAAGACACCCTTTTAGGGGCCATACATCACAAGGAACTTACACCCTTGCAGGACACTCCTAACTAGCCTCTCCAAAGTCAACTGAGTGGACACCAGAGAGTGTTGATATGGTCATGAGGAGGATTACCTGTTTTGTGGACTTCCTGGACCGCCCCCCCTGAAGAATGTATAAGCCCCCAGGGCTTGTTACAGAAAGGAGGGGCAGCCAGTGATGAACCACCTGTAAGGTGCCCGTTTAGATACCTCTCAGTCCATCACCTCCAGCCAAACCTGTGCCATTTCACAGCCCTATTATCCCTATAACGATATCTACATTGTAGACCCCTCCGGTTCTCAAGATCCTAGCCCCAGGGAGACCCGTATCGTCGGGACTAGTGTTACGATGACGATATCTACCTCCTCCAGTCCACAGATAATCGAGATCAGCCGGTGGCTGATTCACTGATTGACAATCAGCTCCAGTATAATGAGATGCTCCTTAGGCACTGCCTAGCATTTTAAAATTGACACCCAGGAGGCACAACTTGACAAGGAGTTTATAGAGGACATTCTGGGAGGCAAGAAATCTGCTACAGTTTAAGCCCCTCCTGCAATCAGTCCAGACACACATGCAATCTTCCCTCCTTACACCAAATTGGCATCGCGAAGGTGTTCAGGCCGGCCCCTACCGACCCACTGTACATCAGGGTCAACTCAAACCTGACTCCTTGGTTGTCGCCACAACAAGGAAGAGAGCAGGCACGCCTCTGACCTCTGCAGAGGGCCCACCTGATAAAGGAAGCAAGAAGATGTATACCTTTGGCAGAAAGGTGGCATTCTCAGTTGAGGATGCCAAAGAGGAATATGAAGCCCTCAAATCTCTCGGACAACTTTCCAACAAACCTTTTGTCCAAAGGGGTGCCTTTAATACAAGGACATTCTTCCATGGGCAGGGCCCACAACGTTCCTCCAATTACGGGGGCAGTCATCATTCAGTTTTCAAATAGGCTACAAAAGGTCCAGGAGCAGAGGTAAAGCCTCCTCCAGATGCTCCGCCCCACCCAAGCAATGATTCCCAGCTCCAGGTCCCCTCCCATGCTACTCCAAAAGGAGGATGCAACTCCTAATTCACCCACGCATGGGAGTGGATCACTTTGGGTGTTAGCCACTTGGTGGTGGGATGTTGTATACATCTTCTACAGAAACCAGCCAACCCTCTGCCAAGAGACAGAACGATGACACGAGGGGAGAGCTTCATTCTACCGGAAAAGGTGAAAACCCTGCTGGAAAAGGACATCATAGAAATCATCCTGGCAAACCAGGTAAACAAATGTATCTATTAAATTTACTTCCTTGTGCCGTAGAAAGACTCCAATGTGGCCAGTACCAGACCAGCGAACACGTATGTCAAGCCACCGAAATTTTGCATGACATCGCTACAGGAGGTCATTTCTCTCTTAAAACAGCAGGATTACATGGCAACATTGGATATGAAAGATTGATACTTTCATATTTCAATGTTCCCGATGCACAGAAAATGTCTGCGCTTCCAAAAAGCGAAGGAACACTACCAGTTCAAAGTCTCATACTCGGTCAAATAAAACTATTCCTGGGAGCAATCATAAAAGCAAAAGCAGTTTGTCTTCCCCTCTCAAACAAGAGAGTACAAGACAGGCTGCTGGAAGTGCCTCACCATCTAGCAGGTCACCAGATAACCGTATGCAAGGCAATGTGCCTGCTTGGGATGATGGCCTCTTGCATTTACCTAGTTCCACAAGCGCAGATGCGCGTGCGCCCAATGCTAGAGTGATTAGCAAACCCAAGTTCTTGGGAAAGCGGTCAGTGTTACGATCTAGTGGTGTTCAGTAACCATAGTACAGGCTCTTCCCTGGTGGTCCAAAGACAATTTGCTAAAAGGAAAACCCTTTCCCAATCCACCAGTTCAAGAGATACTATAGATGCTTCTCTCCGGATGGGGAGCCCACTACCTTCACCTCACAGCCAGTGCGGACACACCACATCCCAGAACCACATAAACCTTCTAGAACTCCTGGCGGTTCTCAAAGCTCTGCAAGCTTTTTAGCAACATCTAGTAGGTCAAACAGTACAAGTCTGCACAGACCGCACCACTGCCACGTTCTACTTAAACAAGCAGGCAGGCACAAACTCTCCAAGTCTGCCCAGGCTATCACAAAAAATCTGAAAGTGGGCACTCAAGCAGAACATGTTCTGGTATCTAGCAGACAATCTTAGCAGAAATCCTCTTCCAGAGGGGCACGAATGGAAAATCACTAGAGATATTCTTGACAAAATCTTCTCTGTGGGGTTACCCGCCTGTAGACTTGTTTGCCAAAACGCACAATGTCTAGACTTCGCATCCAGGTTTCCCCAACCAAAATCCAAGGGGAACGCCCTGTGAATGAGCAGGTCAGGGAAGCGTGCTTACGCTTTTACACCGACACCACTCCTGAGCAGGATAGTGCACAAGATGCACCAGCAACAAGTCACTCTAATCCTCATTGCTCCAATGTGGGCAAGACAACCATGGTTTCCACACCTGCTCAAACTGGCGATGTGCAAATCAATCAAACTTCAGGGGAGGGGACGGACAACACTCCATCCACAACCTTAGTCTGAGAACTTGGCAGCCTGGCTCCTGAAGTCCTAGAGTTTGGGCACTTAAACCTTCTTCAAAGGTGTGTGGATATCCTCAAGGAGGCATGCAAACCCAACACCAGACACTATTACTTCAAAAATTGGAAAAGGTTTGTGGTATGTGCAGAGCACAAACCTTAAATCCAATTGAATGTTCACCATCCAACATTCTACACTACATGCTCCATCTACTAGACTCTGGCCTAGTATTGAACTCCATCATGGTACACCCAGCGGCCCTGTCCGCATACACCACTATACAAAATCAGGTGTCGATGGAAAGTTCCTGTTCTCCAGCATGGGGTCTGGCATGGATTCACATGCTCATGAATATTCCCCGTCGTCAGGCCGGGAAACATTGGTAAAAGAAAAAACGGTTTCACTTTCACTTATAAACTGTCTTTATCCCATCAACCATTCAGTGAGCTTGGGGGTCATTACTCCCTCCTCTTCCCACCCCCCTTACCCCCCCCCCCCCCCCCCCCCCAGTCAATGAATTCCCTCTCCCTAAGCCCCTCGTCTGACGGCCATCTTCAGATTTTTACTGCACGTCCAAGTGTTAGGAGTCCTTGTGATTGGCTCTTGGAGCTTTTCTGCGTTTTCATTCTTTTTTGCTAGGAAATTCCTATTTTTGTTCCATCAAGCCCGTGTGCTCCATCGTCTAACAGGGATTACTTTGTCAGCGTCTTTCATCGCCCCTCAAGGGCAGAATTGTTGAGTGTTTTTCCTATGAAGATTCCAGAAGGCCTCCGGGCCTACGCTGCACTCCGGACCATGTCGGAGGAGGACGACGGGGGTTCCCTCTTCAAACTCTGCACCAGCTGCGGTATGAGGAATGTGTTTGTGGAGGTCAAGCATTCCCAGTGCCTCTATTGTCTTCACCCGACACACAAGGAGGAGGATTGCGAGATCTGTTGTGGCTTTACGAAGTGCACCATTAGGGATCGGCACAGCAGATTGGCGGAATGGCTCAACGCCAAGGCCTCTACCCTGTGTGGTTCACAGGGGCATGCCTCACCCAGATCCAGCCAGTCAGAGTGGGCTTCTAAGTCCTTTGAGGGCGCTCCATCTGTGGGGGCCCAAGACCAGGCCAAGCACCGCAAGTCCCTTTCCATCGGGGTTGCCGCGCAAGCGGGACCTTCGAAGAGCAGGGTGTGCTCATCTTCTCCATCGGCCTCCGTCTCAAGCTATTGCTCCAGTTCTTCGTCGAAGAGGAAGTCCGCTACCCTGGGGAAGCTGCGGGAGAAACCGGTGAAGGCCAAGCCGCAGGGTAAGGTGTGCAACCTGCCCGTGAAGGCCGAGGTGATCCAGGCAAAATCATTCTCAACTATCGAGTTGGTGGCGGCCGCCCTTTCAAAGGTGAAAGGTGCTGACCCAGTACAGGGTGCCCCGATGGCAGCCAGAGAGGCTCTTCCTACCAGGTGGGAAGCTTCGGCCAAACCAGTGGAAAAGACCCTGGAAAAGAGGATGCCGTCCCAAAGCCCGAGACCAACCCCCTCGGGACAAAAAAAAGGGATGGGGGGCTTGTGGGAGTGCACCAGGGCACAGATATTTCTTCTTCCGATGAAGAGGACATGGTTTCCGTCTACACAGTCCCAGAGGACGTTTGGGACAATGGGAATGTCGAGGAGGAGGTAGTGTAGAAGTGGGCGACGACGCCGGCGTGGACGATGTAGGCGCAGAGATTTGTCACGGGACATTCTTTTGACTCGCCACACCCTTGCTTGGGGGGGGGGGGGTAGAGACAGACAAGGTTGCTATCATACTAGTTCCAGGGACAATTCTGATAGAGTAAGTGCATAGAAGAAAGTAAGGGGAGGAGTTAGGAAAAGGGAGAGGAGGAGAGAACAGAGTAACCATTCAAAGAGTGGAGAGCAAATATAATTGCAGAAGTCACTAATAACACCTAATGTTGCAGCCAGGATACAAGATGAAGATGGCAAAAGCGAACGGCATGATTCAGGGCCACCATGAGTACAAGAAGCAAAGGAAGTCAAGCATGAGAGCTGAGAAAGGGTGATGCACAGTGAATCAATGAAGTACATAAAAGTCAAATCCTGCATTGGCTACAAGACAGTGATGGTGAAACCAGAATGTATCAGGACAGACTCCTGCAGAAGTAGGCTGGGGAGGGGGTGGGGGGGAGGGGGAACAGGGTAGAAGAATCAAGCAAAACCGGCAACACCTGTGTGCGAGAAGGGTGGGGGCGGGGGCACAAGGGAACACCATGGGGGACCAGAGGGGGTGGGGATGGCCTGTGGGGACAGAGGGAATAAACGCATGTTGGTGCGTGCTTACCCGCTGTCTGAGCAGGGGGTTGGGCCCTGGGTCCTCCTGGTCCGAACAGGAATTGGCCTTTTTTTCATCTGCCCTTCGCAAGGAAGCTTACAGGGGTCGTGCCAAGGCCTTCGGAGGTGGTCGCCATCAAGGCTCCCAAGGCGGTGTGTCGGCCTTCAAGCAGGATTGAACCGTCCAAGACGTCTGGCCCCACCCCTGCAACCCGGTGGGAGGCTGTTGGGGAGAATTCTTATAAATGTGCTAATTCCCTTTACCTTAGAGACCCCCAGCAATGTTGCTGGTTTTTGAGGACTTGATTTTTTTACCTGGAGACAGTGTGAGCCTTTTTTCCCACTCTCTCATGTATTTTGATGTGAGTTTTACTCTCGTGTTCTTTGATTATTGAGTTTTAGACAACTCCATGGGCATAATCTTTTCATGTGTGTCACACAGCACCCTCTGTGCAGTGACACAGGGAAGCCTTTTAGTCTGTCCCAAGGTTTAAATTTTCTCTGGGATAAACTGTTTCCCAGAGAATGTAACGTCAGACTGACTAGTAAAGTCTTTTTAAATTCCTAGACCCAGCACACACTTTCTTACAATAGAGTGCTGGAGGGGTTCCCTAGTATCCTCTATGTCTAGCAACTCATGTAGCAGTCAAATGCTACCCTTTCCTATCAAAATGGCTGGTGGCAGTGGTCTTACAACAAACTACCATGATTTTTCCAGACTGCGAACACCGGTAGCTAAAAATCGCGGGAGCCATGTTTTTCAAGATGGCACCTAAGCCCCCTTTTTTCGCCATTTCTTTTTGGAAAGATCCTTCTAGAGTTTTTCTGAGCGCCAAACCTACCTGGTTTGGTTCCTTTGGTTCCATAGCTTTGGCGGGCTTCAGGACTGGGGTGGGCAGGAAGTGAAAGAGGTGCCCGAAACTCCCTGTGCTTAGTCTCCTAAGAGACCTAAATGCACTCTGGCTTGATTGGCTGGCTGACTGTCCGGCAAGGACAGCCACCCTGCTGGGTGAGTGACAGCTAGGCTGGAATGAAGGGGAGAAAACTGTTTAAAAGGCGAGTCTCTTGGCTTGGAAGGCAGAGTCGACCACTGGAACGAAAGAACCGAAGACAAGATGGAAGAGGACGGCTGCTGCAACTACTGGACCATTGGTTTGCCCGGTAGAGCCCTGCTACAGGTCCGAATCGCAAGTTCATCTCGACAAAAGCCTCTTCCAGGACAACTTCTTCCTCGAGTTGGTGGGACCATTCAACTCGTAAGCCACCTGGATACCATTCTCTGAGCTGGTTGGGATTAACCAGGGGGAAGGACACCAGCTTGTGTGCTTGAAGAACAGCAACCGGAATCGAAGATTTGCCCAATTTGCCAGCTTTGTGACCAGTCCCCATGCAGTGCAGGAGTCCCCAGACGTCCTCCCTCTTGTCCCCTCGACTGAGGCTCAGGAACAGCGAAATCTGCTGGAACTGCCAGAAACAGAAGTCTTCAGCTGCATCTTTTTCTTAAATATATGATGCTGTGAAAACCCAACCGAGAGAACTTGCCTCTCACTGCGAAAGTGCGTACAACTTTGGCAACTTGCAGGCCTAGTCAGCTTGTGACCAGACATATAAACCTTTCTTCCGTAAACTACTTCTAAGAACTGTGGCAGAACCGTTTTTACTTATACAAGACATGAGCCCATTGCCTTTGGTCTACCTATTGCATTGAATCAACTCCTCTGGTGAACTCAAAACTATTTGCACTGTTTTAGAGTAACTGTAATATTCGTTTTATTAACCTATGCCTTTTTGCTCCTACTTCAATGCTATTTTTCTCCTACTTCAAGGGAGCTCAATTGCTTAGTAATCAGTACTGTAGTATAATTTTTGTGCGATATTGGTTGCCTCATTTAATGAGTGCTTTATAAATGATTGTGTAAAAATTAATAAGTGTTTTTACCTAGAAATCTTGACTATAAGTGTCTATCTGAATACTTGAATCCACTGTCTGTTCACCTTGCACACTGTTATTTTAGTTGTTTCAAAATTTCAGAATGATTTATAGTAGCACCCTAGTGCTTTTGATAAATTCAAGGTGCAGGGGAGATGACAATCAATCCTGGCATCTGGATTGTGAAATATACGTGACAAGATAAGTTCCTGATGGAGGAACTCCCGTCCCCTGCACACTTTCACAAGCTCATAGATAAGCTAAACATTTAAGATGATTTTTAGGAGTAAATTTCAATTCATACATTCAAATGTGTTAACATGCAAGCATATTGTCGCTTCAAAGAATTAATCTCATAGATGAGGATATTTCTTCAGAAGATGTTTTTATTGTTCAAAAGTTCATAGGTGGCCCAACGCGTTCCGAGATAAATATCTCTTCCTCAGGGATATATTCAACATTGTGTAACACATCTACAGGAACATTTCAAAAAACATAATTATATTTATAGTAGAGTACTATTTGTATCTGTTTACATATATAATCATAACATTATTGTGTTCATAAGGAAAATAAGTAATTATAGCTTCATATTCAGTTGCTTTTTCATGCTAGAGGTGATAACTCATAAATACAACATTAACTTTGTTGATACATATTGGAATGTACAATGCATTTTTTCAAGTTCAACGCAGTCTACAGTAGACCCTTAGTCTAAAAACCATAAATAAAACAATAAACTCATGGCTGAGGGTGATCTGTTGGTGCTATTTTCAAAAAATAGATCTACGGAGTTTGTCCAGGGAGTATACACGTATATATTTATTGGGGCATGGTACTTTTAGTAAGTCATGAGGGCTTGCTGTTAGTTATAGAATATTCTTAAAGCTACAAGTTTCCCAGAAAGTAATTAAATGTTGCGTTTAGTTACCCTTGACTAAGTTAGGTCAGAGTGGGTGAATATGGATACAGGTATTTATGTTGTGACTTAATAGGAAAGGTCTTACCCCAAGTAATGTTCCAAAAGTCGCCAAAACGCACGATGTGAACGAAATGGGAACTAAGTCTTTTGGTCGAAATGTCGGGTGAGTCTATACGATCTTTGGCGTTCCGTTTACTAAAGAAAAAAAGATTCAAAAAGGCAAAGGTAAGTAAAAGAATAAGGATTAGAGATAGGGTGGTGTCTACAGAGGTGAAAAGAAGCTTACCTCAAGGATAAAATCCAGGATTGTGGAGGTTCTTCTCGCATTCGTTGCGTGATCCCAATGGGGATCAAAATGGCTGTTTATATTGCGGCGTTTAGTGGTGATGTCACTACGTCATGGCGTGTTGTCACCAATGTAAACAAAAAAATATATTAAGAAAATATAGAGAAAATATATTCCTTGCGGGATGTAGAGGAAGTTTAAAAGGATTAGGATTGATGTTGGCTGGGGCATAAAAGGCCCATAGTGTCCAAATTGTAAGCGTAGTCATTCAAATCGCGTGTTTAATTTCGGAATGCCTTTAGGGCGGCTAGCAAGGTAAAGATATCATGGCTAATAGGCCAAATGTAGCAAAAAGGTGATGGACAGATTGAGGCTGGTGTAAATGGACGCGACTAAATCAAGGGGAAGAAATATAGTGATCTAGTTATAACATGGTGTTAATGGTGTCCGATGGATTTCAAGTGAAACCTGTCGGAGACTTGCATTCTATATAATTTTTACAAGTATTGTATACAATCGAGTTGTCTTGGTTAATCCAGGTAAAAATAATGTTAGATCAAATCGAACTTTCAAACTGGTAATCTGTCGGAGACTTACAATCTGGGAAGTAATTCAAATGTTATACAAAATATGATATGTAGAACTTGGTCATTGTAGCTTTTATTCTATTAGGGATACCCACTTGGTTTTATAGTTACAAGATCTTCGACGGAAGGACGAGCGGAGGGGATCCTTCGGCGCTGCCGAACACGTGGCCTGGCCTGGCCGGCCATACACAGTAGGGAGAGTGGGGTTTTGTGGTCTTTCTTTCTTCTCTTTAAGAATGCCTTTCTCTTTCCCCTCCCTCTCTTTCGAGGTCGTAGTCACACTTATTACCCTCAGCTATGGAGAGGGTAAGTATACCTGGAAGGATAAGCACAAACAGTGCAACCGTTGCTTACCCCTCGATCACCAGGAGGACGGCTGTGCGGCCTGTAAATTACTAAAGCCCAAAACTCTAAAAGACCGCAGGGTCAAAAGGTGGACGGCCTATGCCATGTTTAGGCCTGACTCCTCGCCCGCTGCTGCCGCCGAGTGTGACGAGGACAGTGACTACACGGCCCCCGTAATGGAGGCTGTAGACCTCTCAAAGGAGCGTTCACGCTCCTCGTCGTCCGGCCCCAGCCCCGACAAGCCCGGCTCACGCCCAGTTTATGGGGATGTACACCCCGGCGAGAAGGACGCACACGGAAAAACACCAAAGCACATACCCCCGGCACGCATTCGTCGAAGACGAAGGCAGCCATAGCGCCAACGGGGACGCCGGGCCCACCGGCGTCTTCCGCCGACCGTAAGGGTCGTCAGCCCTCCCCGACACCGCTTCCGCGACAGGCGACTGGACATTCTAAAAATAAGGGCGCTAACACCAAAACCTCCGGCGACGCGCATCGTAAGAGCGCTCACGTTGCCACCAAGGACTCGACGAGCAAAGGCTCGACGTTACATAGCACGCCGGCGGCCGATCCCTCGGAAGAGAGAATGATTGCCGAAAGCCTTGTGCGCATAGCATCTAAGGACGGCCAGAGACGTACGGCGAGTGAAACGCTGAAAACCGCGCACAAGGCCAAAGATACGCCGAAAGCGCCGGAAAACAGATCAGGCCAGTTCCCGACAGAAGGCCTTAGCCAGCAAGAAGGCTACTCAGAAGGAGAAGGCTCACTTTCTTCGACGTTATGGGACAGAACCAGACAATTACAGGAGGAAGAAACTCCTTTTTCTTTCCCAGACCGTCCGGGCCGACCTCAGTGGACCTTTGAAAGATTCCAGACCTGTATGGACAAACTAGACAGGTTCATGTCCATCCCAGAAAACAGGGCGCCCAAGAGACCAAGGGAGGCACCCCTGGAGAGTCCAAGGGCTAAATACCAGAAGTTTTATAACCCCATACAGGAGGACATATACGCTTATAATCCCACTGAGGAAGACACCTTCCAGGAGGAAGATGAGCTCACCTATGTTGAGGACCAACAAGAAGAGGAAGGTTTTCACGAGGAAACTAACGTAGATGAGGAGGGATTCCAGAAAGACACAGGCGAGGGCGACCCAAATCCCTGGCAGTCACCGGCTAGGTCGACTGACACAGGCAGTAGCAGTATAGTCATCAGCTCTACTGAAACTACACCAGTCAGGAACCCTTCGCCTGTCGATCAACCCACCTTCAATGCACTGCTGAAGAAGGCAGCAGCACATTTCGAAATCGAAACTGGGGAGGTCACCCCAAACACCGATTTTTGTGGAAAGGATTATCAAAGAAAAACCCCCCACTAGCCAGGTTATACCCATCCTCGCCTCAGTTAAGAGACGCATTACACCTTCTCTTTCCACTCCTGCATTGGTGAGAGGGGTCAACCCGAGGATTGAGAAACTGTTCTCCCTCTCAGACCCTTTATATATTAAGGGTCACTCAATCCCGGACTCCCTGGTTGTGACCAACACCAGGAAAAGGGCAGGAGTCCCACTATCTACTAGCAAGGCACCCCCAGATAAAGAGGGGAAGAAGCTGTATGCCCTAGCCAAGAGAATCACCACCTCTGCAGCATTCTCTACCAGAATCGCCAATAATAATACCCTATTGGCAAGCTACGCCGATGCTCAATGGGCTAAGCTCAAACAGGACATCGAAGAAGTTCCCGAACCCCTAAGGACTCGTTTACTGGCTACAGTTAACGAGGGCTCTCTGGTCAATCAAAGCATCGTCAAGAATACCCTCGATGCAGCAGAGGCGGCTGGCCGCACTTTGGTACAAGGAATTTTACTGAAGCGTCACGTCTGGCTTTGCAATTCCGGTTTTAAGGCGAAACACAAGCATCCCTTATTAATTAACCCATAGAGGAGTCCAACCTCTTTGGGAGAGCAGTGGATGACGCGCTGGAGAACGCAAAGATAGAATTTGATACAATAAAGACCTTAGACCAAATTTCAAAACCCCCTAACAGGAGGGGATTTGGTAATGCGCTTTTTTCGTGGACAACGCCAGCAACAAAACCAACAACAGTATTCTGCCAGCAACTACCAGGGTAATAGCAGCCAGTACAATCAGAGGGGTCAACGCCGTGGCAAGGGAAGAGGCCGGGGTTCCACCCCCAGAGGCTCCCAAGCCAACAACACCACCAAGTGACGCGAAGATTCGCGTCCCCTCCCATGCAAAGCCGGTCGGGGGCCGGTTAACATCCTTTCTTCCAGCATGGGAGGGAATAACATCAGACCGCTGGGTACTTTCCACCGTAGCCCGCGGCTACTGTATAGAGTTCAACAGTTCCCCAACATACAGACCTCCAAGGGGACGCCGCATGACACCAAAACACCTCGCCATCCTTCTCCAAGAAGTGGACCAACTGCTGGAAAAAGGAGTCCTAGAGGTCGTGCCTCTATCTCCGGTAACGGAGGGTATTTATTCAGGGTACTTCCTTGTACCCAAAAAGGATCTAACCATGCGCCCTATATTAGATCTGCACCCAGCGAACAGGTTTGTCAAACCCCAAATGTTTCGTATGGTGACCTTACAGGAAGTGATCCCGCTGTTATCACAGGGAGATTACATGACAACACTGGACATGAAAGATGCATACTTTCATATTTTAATGTTGCCAGCGCACAGAAAATACCTCAGGTTCATGATAGAGGGCAAACACTACCAGTTCAAAGTGCTACCCTTCGGCATAGCATCTGCACCAAGGGTATTCACGAAAGTACTGGCACTAGTAGCGGCCCACCTGCGCAGGTTATCCATCCCAGTATACCCTTACCTCGACGACTGGCTCATAACAGGAGATTCTTACAAGACATGCTTCTCAAATACCCAAAAGACTATAGACCTTTTGTTCCAAATGGGCTTCTCCATCAACGAGAAGTCCAGCTTAGACCCCAGCCAAGTCAAACAATTCCTAGGGGCTCTAATTCGAACAAAGGACGGCCTCGTCTTCCCCTCCAACGAGACGGTCCAAAACATGCTGTTTCAGATCCCCCAATATGTGGCAGGTCGAGAGGTGACGGTGCGCAAAGCGATGCGATTGCTAGGAATGATGGCGTCGTGTATTTATTTGGTACCTCGCGCGCACCTGCGCATGCGCCCAATGCAAGAGTGGCTCAACAGCCAGTGGTGTCAGGCCAGCGGACAATGGGACGATCTAGTGGTGGTCTCGCAAGCCTTGGTTCTCTCGCTACGGTGGTGGACAAAGGAAAACCTGATGATACGGAAACCCTTTGCCACACCCGCGGTGGAGGCCACTCTAACCACGGACGCATCCCTCACAGGATGGGGGGCTCACCTATCCCATCAGACTGCTCACGGAGTGTGGACTCCGAACGTAGCATCCAAGCACATAAACCTACTGGAGCTACTGGCGGTGTTCAAAGCACTAAAAGCCTTCCAGGAACACCTACAAGGGAAGACAGTGATAATCCTTACAGACGGCACCACAGCCATGTACTACATCAACAAGCAGGGGGGCATCCACTCTCCAGGAATGTCCAAGCTGTCCCAGAATATATGGAAGTGGGCTCTCAAACACAACATGTTCCTACTGTCACAACACGTACCAGGGGAACTCAATCTGCTAGCAGACGAACTCAGCAGAGACTTCCCACTGCCCGAAGAGTACGAATGGCGATTGCACAAAGACATCGTCTTAGACGTCTTCACGCAATGGGGATTCCCGGAAATAGACCTGTTCGCAACCCTGGAGAACTCGCAATGCCAAAGTTACGCCTCCAGGTACCCCCAGAACCAGTCCGAGGGGAACGGTCTGTCAATTCAATGGTCAGGGAAATTTGTTTACACCTTTCCCCCCGACTCCCCTTCTCAACAAAGTGGTGCACAAGATGCACCAGGAGCAAGTTACCATGATACTAGTGGCCCCAATGTGGGCCCGGCAGCCATGGTTCGCACACTTGATGGAGATGTCCCTATCTCCCCCAGTGAAACTTCCCTGCCCGTACAACATGCTGTCACAGGACAGGGGCAGGACACTGCATCCATGCCCTCAGACCATGAACTTAGCAGCCTGGCTCCTGATATCATAGAATTTGGACATCTACATCTCCCGCAGAGATGTATGGACATCCTCAGGGAAGCCAGAAAACCTAATACTCGCCACTGCTATTCTAGCAAGTGGAGAAGATTTGTCATCTGGTGTAGAGGAAAGAGCATCAACCCAGTTGACTGCTCTCCCACACATATTGTTCTGTACTTGACCCATTTATTGGATTCAGGTCTAGTGTTCAATTCCATTAAAGTCCACCTGGCGGCACTTTCTGCATACACCACTTCCCAACTTAGTGTCGTGGTGGAAGATCCCAGTTATTAAGGCCTTCATGGAGGGGGTAAAGAGAATACACCCTCCGATAGCTAACCCAGCTCCCGGATGGGACTTAAATGTGGTACTTTCTAGACTCGTGGGCTCGCCTTTTGAACCCATGCACAAGGCAACTCTTAAAGACCTCACTCTTAAGACTGCTTTCCTAATAGCTATCACCTCCATTAGGAGAGTAAGTGAACTACAGGCTCTTTCTGTTCTAGACCCCTTCGTAACAGTTCACAAGGATAAGGTGGTTCTACGCACACACCCAAGGTTTGCACCAAAATTCATCTCGAAATTTCATGTAAGCCAGTCAATAGAACTACCAACGTTCTTTCAAAACCCTTCCAGCTTGGGAGAAAAAAGTCTGCATACACTAGATGTACGCAGAGCTGTCATGTTCTACATGGAAAGAACCAGGCCACTGAGAAAGACTAATCAGTTCTTTGTCTCGGTGGCAGCAGGAAGAGAAGGAGATGCAGTCTCAAAGTCCACTATATCTAGATGGATTGTTCAATGTTCTCTTGCTAAGAGAGAACTACCCTTCAAGCCAAGAGCACATTCTACTCGAGGCACTGGGGCTTCCATAGCGTTCATTGCAAATGTTCCCCTTGAGTCCATCTGCAAAGCGGCTACCTGGAGTTGTGTGCACACCTTTACAAAAAACTGTCTAGATGCACACTCTAGATCTGACTCCCAGGTGGGACAGGCAGTATTAAGACATCTTTTCTCTGTTCCTTCTCATAACCCACTGCCAACTCCGGGTACTGCTCGCTAGTCTATGCACAGCATGTGATTCTAAGCAGATTAACAAACATCAGAAGACAATGCATTACTTACCGTAAAAGCATTTCTGATGGTTGCATCTGCTTAGATTCACATGCGCCCACCCTTCCTCCCCGCTCGGATGGAAGGAACATAGACACCTTTCTACATCTCTCTCTCTTTTCTGTACTCACTCACGTATAGAAGGCTCCCTCAGGGCAGAAAAAATACAAACAGAGGGACCTCGAGGCGTGAGGGATTGTGGGTACAACGCACGTCACTATAGGGATAGTGTTACAGACACGCCTTGTCGACGTCCCCTTTTCGAATACGAAAAACAAAATGCAATACTCTGCAGTGACCACTGGATGTCAGACCTATGCACAGCATGTGAATCTAAGCAGATACAACCATCACAAATGCTTTTACGGTAAGTAATGCATTGTCATATTGGAGGAGTTCTCTCCATGTCTGACGTACTGGGTAGTGTCTATAGCCATGAGCATTCTGGACAATGGGCAGTCTCATTGTGGCTACTCCTAAGATGGTTGTAAGTAGGTTTGTTGATCTATAGGTATGCGCCCAAGTAGAAATCTTCATTGAGGCCTAATGGGGTCATTGCATCTAGCCTGTGGATCCAGTATAATTCTCTTTGTGCCAATCTTTTGGCCATGTCCCCTCCTCTGGGTGCTGGTCGGATTACTTCCAATACAACTACTCTGAGTTGAGAGATATTGTGTCCATTTTCTTTAAAATGTCTTGCCACTGGGGATTTCATATTCCCCGTTCGTATATTGGACTTATGGTCTGTCCATCTTTCTCATACCTTACGGATGGTCTTCCCCACATAATACTTGCCACAGGGGCATCGCCGTCCATAAATGACATTTTTGCTTTCACAGGTTGCAAAGTCTTTCAGCATAATCATCTTACCACTGTTGGGGTGTCGTATGTGGTCACCTTTGATTAGGTTAGAACAATGTTGGCAATTTAGGCAAGCATGGGTTCCTGTCCTTTGTTTGCTCAGTGTAGTTTGTGTAGTCTTTTTTGGTCTTTCTGCCCTAATCAAGCTGTTTAAATTCTTATCCCGTTTGTAGGTCAACATTGGCGGGCCAGGGAATAGTCTGTTCAAATTAGGGTCTGATTTTATTAAGTCCCAGTTCTTGTTGATTATTATTTTCACCTGGTAGCTTTGGCTAGAATATTTTAGAGTGTGAATTAATCTGTTTTCTTGTTTTTTCGGTTTTTCTTGTAGTAGATCTTCTCTTGTTGTGGTACTTGTTTGTGTCAATGCTTCATTGATTGTTTTTCTGGAAAACCTCTTTTTATGAATCTTTCATGGTTTTTTGTTCTGATTGTAGTGCCATGGGGTCAGATGTGATCTTTTTTAGGCAGAGAAATTGGTCACATGGAAGATAATTTTTTTAGATGAAGTGGATGGAAACTTCCAAAGTGTAGGACACTGTTCACATCTGTGGGTTTTCTATAGATGTTCGTACAGAATTCTGTATTTCTCATTTCAACTTGCACATCCAAAAAGTGGACACCTGGGTTTCCAATCTCAAGTGTGAAGGAAATGCCTTCCTGGCAGTTGTTAAGGTATATGAGGAATTCTTGAAGTTCTTGACTTGTTCCTTCCCAGATTCCAAAGATATCGTCAATGAGCTGCTTCCAGAATTTGATTTTGTTTTTCCAAGGTTCTTTATGTAGAATGTGGTGATGTTCAAAATGGAACATGAACATATTCGCATATGTTGGTGCTACAGATGAGCCCATAGATGTGCCTGATATTTGAAGATAATATTTACTGTTGAATCTGAAGTAATTATTGTATAGAATGATCCTTATCAGTTCAATGGCAAAGACTTTGTGTATAAGTGTTTCATTCTGTCTCAGTAGGAGCCATTCCAGAGCTTATATGCCCACTTGATGGGGTATTGATGTGTATAAACTGTTGACATCCAGTGTGAACAGTATCCAATTTGTTGTATCTGTCTGGATCTCCTTTAGTAATTGTAGAAAGTGTGCTGTATCTTTAAGGTAGGTGGAGGTTTTCTGTACAATTGGTTGAAGAGCCTTGTCAAAGTAGATGGCAAGTGGATGAAATATGCTTTCTGTGCCCGCTACTATCTGTCGAAAGGGTGGGTTCTTGAGATTTTATTTTTTTTAGCTACAATATGCTTGCATGTCAACAAACCTATTTGAATGTATGAATTGAAATTTACTCCTAAAAATCATCTTTAATGTTTAGCTTATCTATGAGTTTGTGAAAGTGTGCAGGGGACGGGAGTTCCTCTATCTGAATACTTGTCATTGTAGATCTTTATGTAACATCCTTACAAGCTCACATTCCCTCTTGAGATAAGCCTGGCTGATCAGCTCGCTACCAAAAAATGAGTAGTACAGACTTATACCAAAGGTTGGTTTTGCTTATACCTGTAGTCCTAGTTGTGTGTTGTGGTCCCAGAGGGTACTCCATGCAAACTTTGCCTAACAGAGGCCGGCTGGCGAACTTAGTCAGCGTGTGGGGAAACATCTCCACAGATCGATGGGTGCTGGACGCTCTCGCCCACAGAGACATTTTGGAGTTTCAGCAAAGTGTCTGAGGATACCACTGGTGTCTCGACAGGAACAACACATCCCTCAGCTGCAGCTGGAGGTTTGGGACATATTTTTTAAAAAAACGTGGTAGAGCTGGTTCCAAAGCGGCTCTGGGGCTTTGGAGTTTACTCCAGATACTTCTTAGTAACAAATACCGAGTGGCTGGATGCCCATTCTCGATCTACGGCCACTCAACAAGTACATAAAGTCCCAAAAATTCATGATGGTCACGTTGCAGCACGTGCTCGGCCAACTGGAGGAAGGAGACTTCCTGTCGTCGCTGGATCTAGTCGACGCGTACTTCCACGTCCCCATTGCTATTGATATTTTATTAGTATCGCTCTCATACACAAGTGTTTCACAGCGTGACGAGCCAAGGGAGGGGAACAAGGGCGAACAAAAACACCAATCTTACTAGGCCCAGTGACATTGAGAACGCGCAAGTGCAGGGGAGAGGGAAGGGGAAAGTGCAGGGGGGAGTGGAGAAATGGAAAGTGCTGAACAAATGAATAAAAACAAGTGGTAGTGCACCCACAAGTGCTAGGTTTAGTGTTCAGACATGGGGTGTCTGAAAAGTGCAGAGAAAGAGGGGGGACTGTAGGGTTACAGATGCAGACCCAAGTGCAAGGGTTGCCAGGAGGCAGTGCGGGTGCATGGCGGGATGGGGAAAGTACCTGGGCCCGAAATCAGAGGGTAACCAGGTGCAAGATGCCTAAGCGGAACAGATCAGCAAGGGAGAGGAGGAGAGAAGGCATAAGCAAAGAGGAATGTTTTGTATGGTTCTCAAGTTTCAGCGTGGCAGGGAAGTTGTTCCATAGGGAGGCCCCAGTCGTAGACTTAGATATACCCCCAGATTGTTTACCTTGATAACCGACTGACCCGGAGGGAGTTGGAGTTGCAAAGCTCGAGAAGTAAGTTATTTACGGAGGGAGAGTTGAAGGTATTTTGGACCCAGGCTCCAGAAAGCCTTGTGGATATTGCAAAGGGTCTTGAATTTAATCCTTGCAGCCACTGGGAGCCAATGACGAGATTTCAGGGCTGGGGAGATCATCCCAGGGATTGAGGCCAAGGACAAGTCTTGCAGTCCTGTTCTGGATGAGTTGCAAAGGGCGGTGTAACACTTACCTTGTCTTCACCGGAGCGTAATGATCCGAGGGCTCTGTTGATCTGCTAAAACTGGTTCTTTTACCTGTCATGAATGAGAGATAACGAGAAGGGAGGTACTGTAGTTAAAATGTATGGTAAATTCACTAGGACTCTCTCCTGCCTTCCAACCTAAAAAGCTCCCCCTTTATTTTCAAAGGCCCACACTCTCCTCACCTGTGTTTTGTGTTTCAGGAGCTCTCCATCCTGCAATCGCACAGGGGCGCGTAGGTGTTGAAGTTCAGAAGACTAGATACTGTTGAACTATGGTAAGCCTCTGAGGGTAAGTGTCTTTATATATGTCTCCTGTCAGAAACAAGGGCAAAGGCCAATGTCTCCGAGGAAAAAAACCTTCTAAAGTTGGAGATATCTCTTGCTGATTTAAATTTTTCTTTTTCTTTTGCAGGTTCCCTGAAGAAATATCTTTTAACTGAAGAAGTCGGCGTTATCAAGGAATAAACGTGGAAACCTATTTGTGAGGCAAGTTGGCGCGCTTGCTATAGTTGAAGCGCACAAGCGAGATGTCTTCGGTAGCCTGATAAGGTTTTTTCTATTGTGTTAAGTTGTCACTTGTATCGGGATAAGAGTGCTGCACATTGTAAATTTGTTTTAAAAAACTGCTGCCTTCTGTGAAGCGCGGCTTTCAACTGTGAGGATAAAAACTCATGGGAGCTTCAGGTACGTATGCGCGTAAGTATTCTTTTCATTTGCCGTTAATTCTGTAATGTTTGCTTTTTAACTTTGGTACCTTTTTGTATTGCAGGTCTTCGGAAGTCGGGGGGTGGGGGCAGAGGGGAACTCGGACTGTTGCTGCGAACAAAGACTGATGACCGAACTGGGAATTATGACGGAAGAAATCTTCTCTTGGAGGAATGCAGCGGCGGACACTTCAGTCAGGTAATACTAGTCTGTGGTCTGTAGATATTCTGTGAGCTTTTCAGATTAATAACATTACTTTTCTTTTATTCTGCAGGTTCTGTGAGCTGAGCGCCGGTAGCGTTACACCGCTGTCAGCGGACCTAACGCGAAGCGTGCGTTACTGCAGAGGCGGGTCTTGTATAGCCATCAATGCCCAATGTCTGGTTCTCTTATTATAACTTATCAGTGACCCACAGGATGGCCATTTTAGGGGTATTGGGATAATATTGAGTTTCTATTGAAGTCTATGGTTCACTTAATACTGTGGACTGTGAGAATGCCACGTTTGCCATGCTAAGACCCATCGGGCCTACAGATCTATGCAAATAATCCTGCCTGGCCTGAACTCCTGAATCTAAACCAGAAACCCTGGATGTGATCATGACAGGCGGAGAGTAGAAGCAGCTAGATTTCGAAAGAGGCTGTTCCAGTAGATGTGGGCAGAAAAGGAGAGCATGGAGTCGAAGATGACCCCGAGGTTCTTAGTCTCACCGGTGGGGGTAGGAGGAGGGCCAAGGGAAGCTGGCCAGAGTGTGACAGGAAAGTTGGGTGAAGGTGTGCCGATGAGGAAGATCTCGGTTTTACTGGCATTATGGCAGAGATAGTTGGCAGCACACCACTCCTGAATGGCAGACAGGCAGTCCGAGATGAGAGAAGAAGAGGTGGCTGAGGGAAGCCTGAAGATGAGTTGAGTGTCCTCTGCATAGCCGTCATGATGCCTACCCCCGGGCATCCGTATCAAGCCCATCAGCCCCGGGAGCAGGCATCCAGATATTTAATAAAACCTCAGCAGCCCCGGCTGGGGGCTGTCTGGGTTCAGTCCTGGCGCCTTAGGCGCCAGGCTCATAGTCTTTACTTACCTCATGCAGACCATGCTGCAAATGAATCCAAGCCAACGTGAGGCCTTGATGGGACTATTTTACTACAGGGACTATTTTTTACTCGGGTGTGTTTCTAGGGACTTCTTACCTGGAACTACTTTGGAGGCTATTTAAACCACGCCCGAACAGCAGCACATGCTTCGCGTTATAATGCATCCAGCAGCGTAACGCTCACCGTGCCTGCAGTCAGCATCCAGTCTTCAGCCACGCCCGTCTCGAATCCAGAGCTCCTAGCAATAGAAGAAAGAAGGAAAGGTTAGAAAACGGATATTATTTCAGTCCTTACCTGAATTCCGTATCCATCACGTCTTCGAACTTGAAAAGGACATTATTCTACACGCATCGCCAGCTTCAGCGCCGCGCCATACTCGGCAGTCCTCACAGCATTTTTCAATCTGGCGCAGCCTCCATCATTTTCTCTGCCAAATTCCATCATCTAGGGGACAAAAGAAACAGAAGGTGAGCCGAGAGAGCCAACAAATACAACCTCTCCACCATAGACTTACCTGATTAACAACCGGAGGCATTATTCTGTAACAAACTGCAACTTCTTACGCCGCACCTGTAAAGAAGAGAGAAACCAGCAATTTAAACACACGCATCTTTTGCCGGACCGTGTCGGGTAATACAGACTCTTACCTGAACACCATCAGCTGCCACAAGACAATCTTCCCTTGGACCCAGCCGCATCACAAGAAAGGAATGTACAAGAGTGAACATCGGACATATTGAACTCTTTGAACTTTATACTTACAGGTTCTCGCCTGGAACCTGGGAGTCAATATTCTTCCGGAACTCTTCCAACGCCTTCAAACCAGTGAAGTAACTGGTATCTACGCGCCCCTGCATTCCACGCAGGATGTAGAGCTCATCATTTACAAACATAAGGTGAGCTTACTGAAAGTGAATATCGGTGGTGATTAGTGGGGAGAACAGTGGGGTGCCATTACTAAAATCCAAGTGTTGCTAAATCCCTTTTTCCACTTGCAGGAGAATACTTCTACGGGTCAAGCAGACGAGATTAGGCGGTCCAGTCCAGTCTGTCATCTCTGCACTACGCTTCACGCTGGAGGAGGTCGCAGCTGTCCGGGCCCGATTGACGCCCCTGTGGGAGCCAGGTTAGCGTAACAATAGCACTGAAAGTTAAGCAGAGAGAGGCAATGCAAAGGGCAAGAGTTGCCAGGTATTGGTTGAAAAGCCAGGGTGAGAGGTTAGACCCCTGGGGAACACCACAGGTAGAGAAGGAGATAGAGGAAAGGAAGGACCCAAGTTGGACCTCAGAGGGTCGATCAGAGAGAAAAGAAGTCATGCAGGCCAGAGTTTTATCAGTGAAACCCAGGTTATCACGGAGACGGTTGAGCATTCACGAGAATTACTGCGCTTCATCGTACAGGTGAAGCACTACCAGTTCAAGGCCCTTCCGTTCGACTGAAGTCGGCACCTAGAGCATTTACGAAGTGCTTGGCACCAGTGGCGGCCATCTGCACCTACAAGGAATACATGTGTACCCATACCTTGATGACTGGCTCATCTGTGCCAAGTCAAGGCAGATCGCCATCGACCACACGGAGAGGACCGACCGTCCGGCTGCTGATAGATATGGGGTTCTCTACAAACTATTAGAAGTCCTGCTTGATTCCTTCGTAAGATGCTCTGTTCCTGGCGTCCAGGCTCAACAGTCTCCTGCCTGGCGTCTCCCTCTGAGGAGAGGATTGTGTGCATTCTGGGCACGGTGCGACAGTTGTTGGCACTGAAGATCGCCACGGTGAGGACCATCCAGTCGCTGCTCTGCTTGATGTCGTCGTGTATCTACCTGATCAGACTCTGCAGGTTGCGGATGGATCCAGTTGTCCGGAAGCTTTGCCGACAATATTGTCCTTGAGGAGTTCCATCGACCGATAAGGTGTTGGGGCGTGCGCTCCATCATCGCTGGGGGCACAGATTTCCAGAGCCCTCCTTACGAGAAGACGGTCACCACGGACGCTGGAGGGTTGGGGAGCTCACACCAGACGTCTCCACGCCAGAGGCCTGTGGCTACCGGAGGAGAGAAGCCTCCGCATCCATGTCCTGGAGCTGCGGGCAGTGTTGGGCCTTCAAGTCGTTCCTCCTGTCCCTCAAGGGCAAGGTAGTGCGGGTCTTCGGACGATACTACCACGATGTTCTACATCTGGAAGCGGGGGCACCAAGATCCCAGCGCTCTCCAGAGGCGCAGGATGTGTGGCACTGGGCCGTCGGCCCGGGGGTTGTTCCTCATTCCTTTTCATCTGGCGGGATTCAGGAACACCATCGCCTACTCCCTCAGCAGAGAACTATACTCTTGCCATGAGTTGGAGCTTCAGCAGGATCAAGTGGACAGTCTCTTCCTCAAGTGGGGCAGACCCTGATTCAACCTGTTTGCGACGGTGACAAACTCCAAATGCCAGAGATTTGCCAGCAGATTCCACCAGCCGAAGAGTATGGAGGACGTGTTCTCCTTCCCGTGGGAAGGCCTGTTCCTGTACGCATTCCCTCAGTTGCCCCTCCTGCTTTGAGTCATCATTCGACTTAAACGATGCCAGTGCAAGATGATCCTAGTCACCCTGGCTTGGCCGAGGCAGATTTGGTACCCGGACCTTCTCAGCCTGTCAACATCACCACCAGTCAAGCTCCCAGTGGTCACGGATCTGCTCACCAGAGAAGGAGGCGCAAATCTGCATCACGACACGGGGTCGCTGAACCTGGCAGCTTGGCTCCTGCAGCATTAGAGTTCGGTGGGTACGAGTTTCCGACGGACTACAGGGAGGTCTTTGCCAGGGCCAGATCGTCATCGACTCTTAAGTGCTACGGGCACAATTGGAAGTGCTTCGCGATGTGGTGCCGGACGCAGAAGAAAGTCCTTCCATATTTATTGTCCTTGGCCAGGGCGGGGCTGGCTCATGCCTCCATCGTGCACCTGGCGGTTATCTCCTGCTACACCAGGTCTCCGGGACGGTCTTCACTTTGGTCACACCGTCAGGTCAAGGAGTTCCTTAAAAGACTGTTCAGATCGCTCCCGCCGGTGAAGGCACCCGACCTGGCATGGGAACTCAGTGGTTTGGACGAGGCTCATGTGGGGAGGGGGGCCCTTCGAGCCTATGCATCAAGCCCCTCTCGTACCTTTCCTTTTGGTTATCAGCTCTGCTAGGAGAATAGGTGAGATCCAGGCCCTATCCTGCAAGCAGCCTTATCTGACTTTCCACGATCTGAGTGTGGTGCTGCGGACGCACCCCTCCTTCATGCCGAAGGTTCAGTTGGAATTACATCTCAACAAACCTTTGGTGTTAGCAGTGTTATTTCTGGCGCCTTCGTCGCCGGCTGGAAGGACTCTGCACTTTGGTCCTGTGAACTATGGGAAGGCCTTGTCCAAGGCTTCATCTCCAGGTCGCTCTCCAGGTGCATCTGTCATTGCCACCGGTTGGCAAACCAACTGCTGCCTGGCCGTCCGAGAGCCCATTCTACCAGAGTGATCGCTGCAACGACGGCGTTCCTGTCTGGTGTGCCTCTGCTGGACATCTGCAGGGCTGCTACGTGGAGGTCTACGCCCACCTTCACAAGATTCGACTTCGTCGACCGGGATTCCTGTTGAGCCTTGCCACCTCCCGTGGTTGTGTATGTACTGCTATGTATTCTTTATTCATGATCATGTGAATCCATGCCAGACCCCATGCTGGAGAAGGAACAAGTTACTTGCCTGTAACTGTTGTTTTCCAGCATGGGTCTGGCATGGATTCACATGCAAACCCTCCCTCCTGCCCCTCTGCAGCTCTTCTTGGTCATACTGCCCCTTTATGTGCTACCAAATCTGTAGATGGCTGCCAGATGAGGGTTTTAGGGAGAGGGCACTCAATGGCTGGGGGCAGTACGACCCAGAGCTCTGTGATTGGTTTATAGGAGAAATACCGTTTATAAACGAAAGTGAAACTGTTTTTCTTTTACTGAGGATAACCGGCCTGGCTGGGAACATTCATGAGCATGTGAATCCATGCCAGAGCCATGCTGGACAACAGTTACAGGTAAGTAACGTGTTCCTTATCAAAGCTTTCATTGAGGGAGTGAAGAGACTATACCCTCCCATTTCAAACCCTCCCAGGTTGGGATCTTAATGTTGTACTGTCGTATCTCATGGGTCCGCCATTTTAGCCTATGCACAATGCCAGCCTTAAACACTTGACCTACAAAACTGCCTTTCTAGTAGCCGTCACCTCGATGAGACGAGTCAGTGAGCTACATGCTTTATCTGTACAAGACACCTTCATTGTACTCCACAAGGACAAGGTGGTCCTTGGAACGCATCCTAGGTTCTCACCAAAATTCATATCCAAGTTCCATGTCGACCAGTCCATTAAACCACCTGCTTTTTTTTCAAACTACGCTGAGAGAAGCCTCCATACTATAGATGGCAGGAGGGTGGTCTTGTACTACATAAACACAACCTCTAAGAAAAAACAGGCAAGCTCTTTGTTTTCATAGCACCTGGTAGGGAAGGTGATCACATTTAAAAAAACGCCATCTCCAGATGGATGGTCCAAAGCAAGCAACTGTGCTATTCACTATCCAAAAAGACCATACCTTTCACACCAAGAGCTCATTCTAACAGAGGTACAGGAGCTACTTTAGCATTTATTGCAAATTCCCCTCTATACCCTATTTGCAAAGCAGCTACTTTGGAGTTCCATTCATACTTTTACGCAGCATTACTGCATTGACGCACATTCTACAGCAGATTCACAGGTGGGACAAGCAGTGCTAAAACATCTATTTGCCACCATACCGTCTCACAACTCACCTCCTTCTCTAGGTGCTGCTTGCTAATCTATGCATATCATGTGATCGAAGGAGATCCACAAGCCTTGGAAGGCATACATTACTCACCATAATCTTATTTCCGATGCTTTTGTCTGCTCAGATTCACATTTGCCCACCCTTCCTCCCTTCCTGGAGTCGATGGTGCATATATGTTTCTTGCTCTTTGTTTTCTGCTTTATTACATCTAAGCTCACGCTACACTTCATGCAACCTCATGTCAGAAACAAAACAATCGAAGGGACCTTGATGTGTAAAGAACCATGGGTATAGTAGATTTCACACCAGGGATAGCATTACTAACACGCCCAGTTGATGTCCCTTTTCGAGTTTCGAAAACAAATCATGTAATACTCTGCGACTACCACTAGATGTCGGCCTATGCATAGCATGTGAATCTAAGCAGATACAAGCATCAGAAATACGGTTACGGTGAGTAATGTATGATATATATATATATATATATATATATCTGAGGCTTGTGGAATCTTCTTAGATCACATGCTGTGCATAGCCCGCAATCTAGTGGAAGCTGCGGAGTATTACAGTTGTCGTTTTCAAAACTCGAAAAGGGACGTCGACAGGGCGTGCAAGTAATACTATTCCCTAGTGTGACGTCCACTGTACCCATGATCCCTCATGTGTCTGGGTCCCTCAGATTGTTTTTTTCCGCCATGCTAGATGGACGCGTATAGCAGAGTTCCTTTTCGGCAAATTAGCTGTTGACTTTGTTAATAAAGATAGTTTCCCTTTCTATCCTTACTTCGACTTTGTAATACCACGCTGAAGAATCAGAAAGAAGACTACCGTCGGAAATCATTGCGTCGGACCAAACGGCCTTGGAAGGCCGCCCCGGGCCTCGGTGCCCAGACAGTAGGGATAGAGGGGGAAGACATTGTTAGGAGGCCATTTGTAGAATGCATATTCTCCCCTTCCTACACTGTGTTCGCCCAGCTGCCATCACCTTTACCCAATATTATGGAGAACTCCCCATTTAAGTTTTGCCTTAGGGGCAAACGTAAATTCCCCTGGGTAGACAAACATCTTGTTTGCAACTTGTGTCTCCCGAGAGATCACGTCGAGACGTCTTGTCCAGCCTGTAGGCTCTTCAAGCCTAAGACGTTGAAAGACCTTTCCACTAAGCGCTGGGCCCACCACGCCAGGCAACTCGAGGCCTTGGAATTGGAGGGAGCCTTCAGCGATGGCAGTGACGCCGCACTTTCGGAAGGCGAGGACACCGGAGTAGCGGTCGCTACCCAAGCGCAAGCCCCCGACCTCGTAGGACAGGCCGGTGGCCATGTTGTGGGGACTACACCTGGCGGCGGTAGCGCTCAATCCACACACACCACAACCACCAGTCAACGCTCTACAGATTTATCGAGTACTCGACGACGCTCGGCACTCCGCGAACGGTCAACTGAATCCCTGTCCTCTGGGCAATCTCGATCCAGATCGCCGCATGTCAAGTCAAAGGCGTCAAAAGACGGTAAGACGTCGAAAGACGGTAAGGCATTGAAAGACTGCAAGGGTGCCTTGCGAAAAACGACATCCCAGGTTCATTCGTCCGCAGACGAAACCTCAGCCCCCACACACGAAATTCGACGTTCTTCAGCTAGTAAGACGTCGGGCCCCAAAAAGTCAGTTTCACTATCCTCTGGGACCCAGGGTAGGGACAAACGCCATAAGACACCTCCCATACAGAAGGCATATCCAAGGGGACACCTAAAGACCCTAGGCCTAAGCCTATCCCACCCACTAATGAATACATGGGCCTTCCCTACTCCGAGCCAGAAATTGTCTTTCCAAGCTCGAAAGATTGGTCCGCAGAGGACATCGACAGGGTTATGCATAGGATATCCTTCATTCGGAACTTCTTCGAAAAGCACCCTCAACAGCTTTTTAAGCCTTTAGACCACCCCACACACCTCAGCCCCTTCGAGCTCTTGACCACCTGTGTCTCAACCCCCTTCTAAGAGGGTTCGTACTGATGTCCCAACTCAGGGCAGAGTTTTAGATCTGTATGACCCTGAAGTCCATCCAGAAGAGGAACAGGAGGATGTTTTGTTTATTGATACATCTGATCCTCAACTTATGGATGACGTCTCATGAATTCTATGATGGGGACGATGAAGACCCAGACCAGGAGGCCAACATTTAATCCTTGGATTCACCCATTAATCAAGATCCTCCAGTAGTAAACTCCTCTATAGACCACCAACCCCTACTCAACGAAGTTCTAACTAAGACGGCAGAACACTTCCGCATAGATACCCAGGCGGTGGTAGAAGACAGAGACTTTGCTGAGCAATTGTTGGGAGATAAAAAAAAAGTAGGCCAATTCATTCCAATATTAAAGTCTGTACAACGCAGAATCCAACCTTCTTTGGAGGCACCCAACCTCACATGGGCCGTAAACCTGTGTGTTAAAAACATTTTCAAACCTGCACCTTCCAACCCTCTTTACATAAGAGGCCAGTTAAAACTTGTGGTTACCACCACACGGAAAAGAGCAGGCATTCCCCCCCTGCTTCCTCTGGACAAGGAGAGCAAAAAGATTTACGCAGTGGGCTCCTATTCGGCAGCCTACCAGACTCGCATTGCAAATAATGCTACACTTCTGGCAAGTTTCAACTGCCACAAGTGGGATGAAGTTTGAGCATTACTTTCTTCTGCACCGGAGCCGGACACGCATGGCTTTGCCAATCAGGCTTCAGGCCAGAAACACAGGCCACCTTAATCAATATGCGGGTGGAAAAACATGTGCTCTTTGGCATGGTGGTAGACGCACTAGAAACTGCTCAAGACTAATACGAAACCCTTAAGTCTTTAGGCCAGCTCACGAACAAACCCGCGGGACAGCAATTTTTGCCACTTTCGGGGGCAGAATTCCCAGAGGGGATCTGGATACAACCAGGGCCAGGGTTCCTATGGCACCAACCAAGGACAGTCCTTTCAGGGCTACCCACGAGGACAACAAAGCGGTCGTGGTACTTGGGGCAGAGGCGAAGCTCGAGGTGGCACGCCACCTCAGAGCAAGTGACATTCCGCTCAAAGTACCCTCCCATGCATCTTCAGTAGGAGGACGAATTTCCAACTTCACCCACGCATGGGAGGGTATTACCCCAGACAGATGGGTGCTGTCAACGGTAGCAGGGGGCTACTGTGTAGAACTTCTTCAAAAACCTTGCGATCTTCCCTTGAGACAAAATGAACACTCCGAAAAACATCAACGGATTCTTCTACAGGAAATTACAGAGCTTCTATTAAAGGACGCCATAGAAGTGGTCCCAGCCAACCAGGTAAACAAGGGTATATATTCAACTTACTTCCATGTTCCCTGGCCTGCAAACAAGTATGTCAAGCCACAAAAGTTCTGCATGACCACGCTACAAGAAGTAATCCTGCTTCTAAAAAAGGGTATTACATGGCAACACTGGATATGAAAGATGCCTATATTCATATCCCAATGTTTCCAGTGCACAGAAGGTTCTTGCGTTTCAAGATAGCGAACCAGCACTACCAATTCAAGGTGCTGCCCTTGGGAATAGCCTCGGCTCCAAGGGTATTCTCCAAGGTACTGGCGGTGGTGGCAGCGCACCTGCGCAGGGAGGCAATCCCAGTGTACCCTTACTTGGACGACTGGCTCATAACAGGGGAATCGCCTCTGATTTGCAGACGAAACATTCAGACAACAATCAACCTCCTCTTTCAATTGGGCTTCTCGATCAACGAGAAAAAAATCAAGACTGGTGCCCAGCACCTCCAAACAGTTCTTAGGAGCTATTCTAAACACAGAGGAAGGGTTAGTCTTTCCCTCAGAGGAGAGAGTAAAGAACTTGTTACTGCAAATATCAGGCCGGCCGCCAGATAAGGGTACGCAAAGCAATGCGTCTAATAGGAATGATGGCATCTTGCATTTACCTGGTTCCCCACGTGCGCCTGTGCATGCGTCCCATACAGGAGTGGTTGGGGAAACAATGGTCTCAGGCAAGTGGTCAGTAGGACGATCTAGTGGTCTTTTCGCCAACACTAGTACAAAATCTTTCGCTGGTGGACGAGAGAGAATCTGACCTAGGGGAAACCTTTCTACGATCCACAGATACAAGCAGTGGTTACAACAGATGCCTCACTAACTGCACCACACAGCTCAGGGACTGTGGTCTCACTCTACGGCTCAGAACCACATCAACGTTCTGGAACTTCTAGCAGTGTTCAAAGCCCTCCAAGAATTCAAATCCCATTTAACAAGTCTGTTGGTGCAGATCCTAACAGACAGCACCACAGCAATGTTTTATATCAACAAACGAGGGGGGACACATTCTCCAAATCTATCCAGACTTGCACAGAAAATCTGGAGATGGGCACTCAGATGGAAGATGTTCCCAGCATCTCAACATGTTCCAGGGGAACTCTATGCTCTAGCAGACTCATTGAGCAGAGACCCCCTGCCAGAAGAACACGAGTGGCGTCTACATGAAGAGGTCATAGAACACCTTTTCCCTGTGGGCTTTTCCAACTATAGACCTATTTGCCACAACCGAAAATCGTCAATCCCCAGACTTTGCGTCCGGGTTCCCCCAGCCAGGCTCCAAGGGGAAAGCCCCATGGATGAATTGGTCAGGGATGTTTGCCTAAGCTTTCCCACCAACGCCTCTGAGGAAGGTAGTGAACAAGATCCACAGGGAACCGATGACGCTCATCCTAGTTGCTCCTATGTGGGCGAGACAACCATGGTATCCACACCTACGCAAACTGGCGGTGTGCGACTTCATCAAACTCCCAGCATGAGGGGATAACCGTGCATCCTCAGCCCAACTCCGAGTTCGGACATCTCAATTTACCCCAGAAATGTATGGATATCTTGAAAGTCAAGAAAACCTAAAACAAGGCACTGTTACTATGACAAATGAAAAAAATGTGTTATTTGGTGCCAGAATAAGCAAATCAACCAAGTTGATTGTACTCCTTCTAATGTTGTCACGTATATGCTCCACCTATTGGATGCAGGGTTAGTGTTTAACTCACTTAAAGTGCCCCTGGCAGCTTTATCAGCCTACACAACTTCCCATAAGTGTCATGGTGGAAAGTGCCAGTTGTCAAGGTATTTATGGAAGGGGTAAAGAGACTCCCCCCTCCAATTTCTAACCCACCACCAGGTTGGGACCATAATATGGTACTTACTAAGCTCATGGGCCCCCCCTTTGATCCCATGCACAAATCTAGTCTCAAACATTTGACTTATAAATCTGCCTTCTTAGTAGCCATCACTTCCATAAGAAGGGTCAGTGAAATCCAAGCTCTGTCGGTGCAGGATCCTTTCTTTACTATTCATAAGAACAAACTGGTTTTACGAACTCACCCTAGGTTCTCACCTTTAATTTCAAAATGCCATGTTAACCAGTTTATTGAGCTACCAGCTTTCTTCCAAGAACCCAAAAGCTCCGCTGAGGTAAAACTCCACACACTAGATGTGAGGAGGGCGGTCCTCTACTACGTAGACAAAACCAGACCGCTAAGAAAAACAGATCAGCTGTTTGTCTCCATAGCGGCAGGCAGAGGAGATTGCGTCTCCGAAAACGCCATCTCAAGGTGGATAGTCTGATGTATCCAACTGTGCTATTCCCTTTCAAATAAGACGCTGCCTTTTACGCCCAGGGCCCACTCCACAAGAGGTACTGGAGCCACGCTGGCCTTCATTGCAAATGTTCCTTTAGACAGTATTTGCAAAGCAGCTACATGGAGCTCTATACATACTTTCACTCAGCACTGCTGCATTGACACCCATTCCAAGACCGATACACAAGTGGGACAAGCGGTTCTAAGACACTTATTCGCTCATGAACCTTCTCATATCCCACCGCCTTCTTCCACTGCTCGCTAATCTATGCACAGCATGTGATCTAAGCAGATTCCACAAGCCTCAGAAGGGATACATTACTCACCGTAATCGTATTTCTGATGCTTGTATCTGCTTAGATTCACATGCGACCCACCCTTCCTCCCCTCGGAGAGAAGGCGCATGGATGCTTATGAGCTTGTCTGATAAGTATCTGCTTGGATATAGCTGTATATCTAAGGGACCCCGACGCGTGAGGATCATGGGTACAGTGGACGTCGCACTAGGGATAGTATTACTGGCACGCCCTGTCGATGTCCCTTTTCGAGTTTTGAAAACAACTGTAATACTCTGCAGCTTCCACTAGATGGCGGGCTATGCACAGCATGTGAATCTAAGCAGATACAAGCATCAGAAATAAGATTACGGTCACCCCCCTTGCCCCCCTTCCTCGCACCTCCGTCTGTACGCATGCATGAACTAAATGTACTAGGATTAGTAAGTTTGTCTGTCCTGTTCCCCCCCACGCCCCCAACCTTTTTGTCCCCCCTTCCGAGCTTGATCGCAACTGTAACACTTCATGCACTTGCACTAGGAAAAATGCCATCAGGCCTAGTATGCTAGTTTTTATGTTGGATCATTCAGAAACCTCAAGGCCTAAGAATGATTACTGTATTCCCTTCCTGCCTTGAAGTGCTTTGAAGGACGCCACCTGTCCATAAGCGCTGTATAAATAAACAATTACAGCCTTGCCCTCAACCTTTTTTTGGCTACGTTTATGGTAAAATGTGAAAGCAGGTTTCACTCATTTTATCATTCGTTTTGTTCAGAAAGACTGGTCTAAAGTTTCATGGCTTTCAATCATAAACGTTTTTGACAGTCTAATGCACTTGCACTCTTGCCAATCCACCCCCTCCCCGAGTATACTGTTGCCATTGGTGCAACAAATGCTTTACAAGCGTCAGTTTTTTCTGGCAGTTATTGAGAGGCGTGAGTGCAAAGAAATTAGCATTAGGTCTAATAGACTGCACACAGTTAATAAACAAATGGGCGTGATTCAGCCATACCTTTTTATTCAGTCATAAAAAAATTGACTGATCGATGGATGATCACTCGTGCACGATTTATTTGTTTATTTTTGAGGAATTACACTGTTGGAAAGGTTTCCCTGATACATCTAGGTGTCCACTGTGTGGTGATGCTATGGAAGATTTTATGCACATCATTTATTTTTATTAAGCATATAAGGCTATTCGAGTGTCAACCATCTTGCCTGTGCTTATGAGTTTTAATTTTAGACAGTGTCACCGTGCCTTATTTTGTATCCTATTATAATATTCTCCTTATGTGGCTTGGGCTTTGCAGAGCCTTTCTGAAAAGATCAATGTATCTAGGAAAGGCAGCTTTGAAGGCTCTTTGATTTCATGTATTTGATATTAGTGTTTCTATAATTTTTAAACATCCACTGGGACTCATTTAATAAAAAAGAATGTAGTTTAATGTTGGCATTTTGCGATGTAATGTTTTTTCTGTGTGTATGTTTGTTTGTTGGATTTTCTTTATCCGAATAAACTTATTGACTGTCTGAAAAGTTGACTTTCGCCCCTTAAAGCTTTTAATATGGAAAGAACATTTTAAAACCAAAATCATCCCTTACCCAATTACCTGTTGTGGAAGGAGTCTGAAATTTAAAAACTGGGGTTCCTTCACTTATTGGAGGGGCATATAGGTTGGCTATGTAGGTGGTTGGTTTATTTTCCTGGAAAATATCTGATTGGTAATAGGCTGCCTTTAAAGAGGAAATCCACAGAATTGGGAGTTGCGGGGAAGGGTGTTCTCAGATGAGTGAAAACATTGCAGAAACACATTCACCAAACCAAGTGAAGGAGCTATGCCTCATTATGACAACTGAAATACTAGCATCTAGAACCTTTGGGCTAATGGAGCATAACCTTACTGTTCCACTTGGGCATACTGGATGTTGGCACCTCTATGGTAACTGCATAAATATGGCCTTGCCCTTCTGTCCTAAACGATGTTAGTGGAAGATGGGGACTGTGCTACTCTAGTTGGTATGAGTATCTGTGAATTGGGGTGCAAAGGTGTGAGAACCTGTTTGTTTTTGTTTTTTAATGACAAAACCTAATGGTACTTGACACTCCTGTTGATGACTGCCTTTGTCGAGAATTTGATTGCAGTACCTACTATAAGATGTGGTTACAATAGCCTATTGCAATTGCTTACCAGTGATGCTTTTTTCCCTTACTTAATAGATGGACAAAGTCTGTGGCTGCCTGGGGTTATATTGACAATGCCGAAGAAATGTCTATACAACACTGCCAAATACAAATCCGCCAAACTTATGATGGTCTTAATTATTTTTTTGTTGCTCCATACCACACTTCACCCTGTCCACTTTAAAACCGTGCTCTTCTTTGCTTCATTTTCAGAACTATTGAGGCTTTGCAGACGGCATCATACCTGTCTCAGCAGGCAGACTTGAGTGGTATTGTGGAAGAGATCGAGGTAAGAATCGCTGTCTATCTTTAATGTTACTTCTATATCTCATTGCAGAACCACACAGTTGCTAAAAAGTAACCTTTTTGATTTTAGTTCAAGGCTTGAGCACAGTGACTTTGAGTGAGACCTGTTCCATATGAAACTGTTGGTGTCCTTAATAGGGAACCGACAAGTAAAACACATAGCCCTTTGCACAGCACCCAACCTTCCTGTGACCTGATATCGAGTTCCCACGGAGGAAAAGAAAAACATCCAGTGGCTCTGTTCTTAGCGCAGATTCCCCATGTTTGGCATTGCTCCAGAGGCACACTGGATTTAGATATTTTTAGATATTTCTTTTGTATGCATGTAGATGATTCTCCAGGAAATTCTCCACTTAGTTTTGCAGAATCGACCCATCACCTGAAAATCCCCCCCCAAAACGTCATGGTTTATGCCTTTTCAAATAGTGCAAGTGTTGTTGTGGTGGAATTCATACTTGGCACTCACTTTTTGTCAATAATGACAGTGGTGCATGCTGTTCGGAGTTCTCCAATTCAAAGCCTTTTTATTGATGCAACTTTTCTTAATCTGGTGTGTGTGTGCGCATCCGTGAGATGGGACGATTCACCAATTGATCAATGCGAGCAGATTTCTTTGGACCAGTGGGTTCTGAAGATAGTTGTCTGGTACTGCATCCTTTTCTAGTAACGTCACCCTGCAAAGCTCCCCTCCCCCTTTTTTCTGGTCTATTACCCTCTTTTGGCCAAGATTTTGCTTAACATCGGCACATTGTTGGGAATGGGTTAATATTGGAGGCATTTCTTCATCCAGCAGGTTCTTTCGAAAGGAATACTTCAAGATGGTTCCAGTTCGGCAGGTTTTTCATAAACCTTTGGAGGTTTACAAGACCAATCTCTAGTGTTAGATAAGGGTGTCCAAGTTGGGCCAAACGCTCTCAATTATTTGAGAGAGAGTAGTCAAGATTCCCTTTTAGAAAGGGATAGGCTGGTATCCAAGTACAGTTAGGCCCATACACAATCTTAATACACATTTCTGATGCTTGTGAATCTGCTTAGAATCGCATGTTGTACATATAGTCTGACATCTAGTGGTAATCAGAGTATTGCATCTTTTTTTCGAAGAGGGACGTAGACTATGGGCTTCTTCGATGACTCCTCGCCGACGATTTGTCTGCTGAAAGTTCGATGACTGGTTTTCACGTGCCCTCGGCCCTCAGGCCTGCCTCACAGTAGGGAGAGTGGGGCCCTTTATTACTGACTTTATCTCAAGAATGCCTTTCATTGTCCCCTTCTCTTTTCTGTTCTCTGGTCTGGCTGAAATGGCAAATTTCCTTGGAAAGACACCCATCGTCAATGCAATCGGTATCTCCCTTGTGATCATAACGAGTGGCAGTGCAAGGCCTGCAAACTCTTTTGGCCCAATATCCTGAAAGATAGGCACACAAAGCGGTGGGAGGCCTATGCCATGCAGGCAGAGAGTCACTCCCCCACCGTTGCCTAAGACGAGGAATCTGTTGGCAGCCTTGGCTCCGATTCGGAGGCCGGTGACCTTGCAGTGAATCATCGTATTCCGACATGGTCATCCCCGGCCCCAACAAGCATGCCACCGGCGATGCGGAAGTCACATCCCGGTGACAAGGGCACACGTGCAACACCTTCCCATAAACACACAACCCATGCACTTTCCTTGTTGGATCTGCTGAGGAAGCCTTTGGCGCCCGCAAGCCTGTCGAAACCCTTGGTGGGGCCCTCTGAACCTCTGTTTGCCTTCTGTGCACCTGCCATTATGGCCCACGCATGGTGATGAGTCTTCTGTTTCAGCGGGTGCTCCTTCTAAAATCCCTGGCCACCGATGAGCTAGCGTCGAAAGACGTGCGAAAATGGGTCCATTCGTTAAACGCTACTGAAAGTTTGGGAGACGCTTACTAAAGCCCAGCCACCCATTTCAGACCCCAGGAAGGCCCCTCTGTGCCTGAGGGCTATTCTCTGGCCTCTAATCCACTTTCCAGGGCCCTCCAGCAGGACCCAGGTCCAACTGCCCAGTCTTCCGCCTGATTATTCAGGCTGCTCCATGTGGACCAGGGATACATTTGATGCCTGGAAGGACAAAATGGCTGCATTCATTAATTTCACAGGCCAGTTTGATGATCGCAAATGCCCCTGGTCTGATACCTGCCCTACCCCGTCCCTCAGAAGTCAGACTCCTTTCACCGGATGCACTGTTTGCTTCCCTGGATGTACACAATCCTCAGGATCCCCAGGCAGATGTTTCTGGATGACCCAGGTGACCCCGACCAGGACCTCTACTATGTCTCTGACCCTGTGCATGCTACTCGGGGAACCTGCCTCCCAGGATCCAGACTGGGACCCTACAGTTCATCAGGGCACATGGCACTCTACACTGCTTCACGACCCTGACACACTTCTCCAGTTGCTCAATCCAGGGATTCGTCGCCAATTGACGATCAGATGCTTTTTAACAACTTTCTCATTTTAAGATCACCACCCAAGAAGCCGCCCTGACTCAGACTTCGTGGAGAACATCCTTAAGGAGAAGGTCCCGTGTCAAGCTATCCCCATTTTAAATTCGGTGGCCCCCTCTTTAACACCCTTGCTTACTCGTGCAGTCAACCCTCGAGTAAAGATGAGATATATATATATATATATATATATATATATATTAGTCAAAAAATTATCAGTCTGTCCGACCATACCCTAACCAGCCATCAAGAAAAGGTTTTAAGTCTCGGTTTGAATTTTTGCCCAGCTGCATCCTTCAATTATGTTCAGACCTGCATTGACTTTGACCATTTTGTGCACAAACTACGTCTGAAAAAGTTCTTTGCAACAAACGAAAGCCCCACTAAAAATATAACTAAAGAAGGAGGAAAAACGGATCTATCCATCAATGATCTGGAAGCACTAACATACTTGGCTGCTCTAGAAAGAGAGATTGAGCCCGACAAAGAATATGAAGAAAATACGATAGACTTTGAGGATCTAGATATAAGGACAGATTGGACAACAAAAGAGTAAACTCAAATTAAAATCTAAATTCAATCCAATGGCTAATTTGGCCAACAACATCGAAGCATTCCAAACTCTTGTGATCAAGGATCTGAAACCGTATCGAAGGGTCAAGAAACCAAGATTCAAACACAATTTGTCAGCAAAAGACAGGATGGTCTTGAAATAACTACAAACCCTCACTAATTGTGTCATTAAGCCCTCTGATAAAGGACAAAATATAGTCCTCATGAATAAAGATGATTATATCAAGGGGCGTACAAACAGCTGAATGACAACAAATGTTGTGAAAGAATTGGAAGTAATCCAATCAAGAGTTGGAAGACGAGGTCAAGGACTTCCTTATGGAGTGGGAAAGTAAAGGCATCCTTACTGAAGACAATTGTAAGTTTCTTTTAACATCTAACTCAGTTATACCCACGATTTATTTTCTCCCCAAAGTGCATAAAGACATAAAGAAACCACCGCGGAGACCAATAGTTACATCAATGGGCTCGGTCTTAGAAAATATGTCTAAATATATAGACAAAGTGCTTTTTCCCCCTTTGTGTCCTCCCTTCCCTCGTACCTCAAAGACAATATGCCCTGGGAATCGGATTACATTATGGCAACAATGGACATGGTGTCATTGTACACATCCATTGTGCACGAATATGGCAAGAAGGCATGTGAGAGATTTTTGAATACGAGATCACTCAATTATTTGGAACATACACAGATCTTGGAAATGATTGATTTAATCGATTTATGTCTAAACAATAAGGTTTTCATTTTTTTTTTTAATTTAAATTTGATTTTTAAGCAACAGAACTGAACATATAGGTGGGTGCATGTTATACTCGCATGATTACACCAAGAAACAATTTTGTTCCACCTGTACAACATTTTAACATCAAATATTTGTCCCAACTTAATGGCAGGATGTTTTAAACCCTTACCCCTCTCCCTCCCACCCCTTAACGGAGTTCATAGATCCTCCTGTTCATTGGCGTTTGTCATGGCAATTTGTAGTAGGCAACGTGACGTTTATCCCTGATCGTCCTTTGAGTTGAGAATTGGTGACTAAATTTAAGTTTGTGACAGGCATGTTGAGCTGGCGTCATGTCATGTGATGCTCAGTTCGTGCTGGCACAGCGTGTTTTCTAACTTTGTTGTTGCGTCAGGTCGCTTTCCACTGACTTGCAATGTAGTGACTGGCAACCTGGCACCAGGCCTCCTCGTGTCGTGCAGCCTTATCGTGGAGGGCTGCTGTAATTTTTTCCATGTGTAGGTTTGTTGCGATCTGTATCCAGTCTTTTTTAATTGGAAGGGGTGGAGATTTCCATTTGATGACCAGGCCCGCTCTCGCAGCCAATAGCAGGGGGGATGCCAGGCCTTTAACTCTGATCAGTTCATCGTCCTCTTCTTCAAGACCAAAGAGAATCAGAAGGGGGGGGGGGGGGACGGTTCTCTTTCTATGCCATCTAACTGTTTGATCCATCCCAGGACTTGTTGCCAGTAGATGCGAACCTTGGGGCAGTCCCACCACATGTGCCAGTAATCTGCTTCTATGCCGCATTGTCGCCAGCATCTTGGGCTGGATGTCTGGAACATTTTGGAAAGCCTGCGTGGATCATACTGCCATCTGTGGAGTAGCTTTATTGCATGCAGCTTGTACTGGGCTGCGATTGATATTCTGGATGGTGTTTCACAGATTCTGTCCCAAGCCTGCTGGTCAAATTCTCTGCCAAAATCTTTTTCCCAGCTCTCTTTAAGGCAGGGACTTGAAGTTTGCTTCTTACAGATCAAAGCGCTGTACGTGCGCTGTACATGCGTGCTATCAGGCCTTTGTTTGTGTTGGTCGTGTCCAAAATTGTCTCGAAAGGCGTGTGCCCTCTTTGCGTTTTGGCCTTCCACTCCGTCTTGGTTAATACGCCTTTCAGTTGCAGGTACAAGAAAATCGGGATCGGGTGTAGTTGAAGAGCCTCTTCTAATTCTGTAACTGTTATGGATTTTCCGTTTCTCCAGAGCTGGCCGACTCTCAAGACCAGCATCGAACCAGGCTTGGTATCTGGCGTGTTCAGGGATTTCCTCTCTGATCCCGGGGGACCAGAGATGGCTCAGGGGAGAAGGCCATGTGGTAACACCAGACATTCCTTTCCCTTCCTTCCATATGTTCCACAATGTCCCCAGTATTGGGTGGTTGCGTAGTCTTCTTATAAGTTTTGTTCTGGGGACACATAACCACTCTGCGAGAGTTGCGGGGGTTAGATTATCATTGTCCAACTGAACCCATTGCAGGTCCCTTCTGTCACGCAGGTGTGGGATCAGGATTCCGAGTTGTCGCATGGTAATATCGCTCTATATCCGGAAGATCCACTCCTCCCTGTTCCTTCGGTAGTATCAGGGTTTCATAGGGTATCCTGGGTTTCTTTCCTTTCCACAGGAAGCCTGATATGACCTTAACTTGTTTGGAAAAATGGTCCGGGATTGTGATGGGCAGGACCTGGAAGGGGTATAGGAAGCGTGGGAGGCTCACCATCTTAATTGCATTTAGACGTCCCATCCAGGAGATTGTAAGTGATTCCCATTTCGTTAGATCCACTTTAAGGGTGTCGAGGAGTTGGGGAAAGTTTGCTTCGTACAGGTGGTCGAGGTCTCTTGTTAGATTGATCCCAAAGTATCTTAGTGTTGGGCCTCCGATGATCAGTCCTAGGCGCTAGAGGTCTATTTGCTGGTCTGGGGAAGGTTTGTGGAGCGGGAAGAGGATAGATTTGGTTTTGTTTATTTTAAAGCCTGAGAGTGCACCATATTTATCAGGTGGATCGCTCGGGGGATTGATGACATCGGATTTAGTACATGGAGCAGGATGTCGTCTGCGTACAAGGCCAGCTTATACTCTCTGCTGTTTACTCGCATCCCCTCTACGCCGGCTCGAAGCGTTTGGGCAAGCGGTTCCAGCGATAGTGTAAAGAGTATTGCAGAGAGGGGACAACCTTGTCTTGTTCCTCTACTGAGGGGGAACCAGCGGGAATACTGGGAGTTCACTACTATGGATGCGCGTGGAGCCGTGTAGATGGCTTTGATCCCTCGTCGGAGAGTGGAGCCCAGACCTATCTTCTTTAGTGTGGCCTCAAGGAAGTGCCATTAAACTCTGTCGAATGCCTTCTCCGCGTCGATCGAAAATAATGCGGGCGTGTTTGGCATCTTTTTGGCCTTGTGTATGAGCTGGAGGGTCTTCAGGGTAGACTCTGTGCCTTGCCTACCAAGGATGAAACCCACTTGGTCATTATGGATTATCGCCGGCATGTGCGACTCAAGATATATATCAATATCAATTTTGGTGAACGTAGCGTGCGGTGTGGAGTAGAAAGTGAAACCTGTTTGATTCGGGTTCATGTGTCTCCATGCGTCCTTGAGGTTGTAAGCGTCCATCATGTCCCTGACCTGTGGGCGTCCGGGCCAGATGGGGGTGGGGGGGTTGCAAGTGGGTTGCCTGCTTGTCTGTCCAGATCTGGATCCATCCACGAGTTAAGGTCGCCTCCCATGATCACTTCGCCTTCCTCTTCAGTCATGACTTTGGGGACTGTTTGTTGTAGGAACCTGGACTGCCCGGCGTTGGGTGCATATATGGATGCGAGTGTGATGATGGTGCCATGTATTTTGCCTACCAGTACAAGCGCTCTACCGCTTAAGTCAGCCCAGGTTTTTAGGAGTTCAAACCGGATCGCTCTGTTGGCTAAGATGCCGACTCCCGCTTTCTTGAGTGGGCCTGAGCCCCAATATTCGGAGCCTGCTTTGGTGTATAGGACTTTCCTTTCTTCTCCTTTGCTGTATCGGGTTTCTTGTAGAAAAAGTATGTCAAGATTCGCCCTCTTGAACTCTCTGGACACTAGTGACCTTTTGGTGGGAGAATTTAGCACCTTGACGTTCAATGTGCCAATTTTGTGCGTGCCATTCCTGTCACTTGCATTGTCATGTCCGTTGATCAGTGATGTGTCCTTTGGATTCGCTCATCACGTTGCGTCGCCCATTGCGGGAAGTCGCTGCAGTGGAGGTAACCTGGTAAATGCCTCCAACCAACTGAGGCTGTGAAATGTTTTGCCCCCCCTCCGAGGTATTAAACATAATACCCGTTGCCCTCTGTACTGTCTCTTCGCTCTTTCCACGAGGGTCTGCATCTTGGTTCGGTGGTGTCAGAGTTGGACTGAGAGTGTACAGCCGGTCCACTATCAGACCACCGGTGAGGGTCGTAACCGCACAACCGGGACTACAGCTATTATCGGTATAAGATTCTGATCCCCCCCCCCCTTTCTTTCGAACATTATAATAAACTTCATTATACTAAACAACAACAACTTTTACATTTAAATAGTATATGTAGTAATACATGCGGTTTCCAGATTCATCGACCACCGGCTGCTCGTCCTTGCGCTTCAGGCGGCAGGCCCGCTATAAAACAGGCCCAGCAGCAAGAATATGCCGGGTTCCGGAATGTTGGTAAGTCTTCATGTAGTAATTTCGAGGTGAACATCGCTAAAATACGGGACTTAAGCAAACAGTATCATTTGTTACCATCTTGCGTTTCGTTGGGTCCTCTATACTTTCTGGATCCCTTGACTCTTTTCCTTGTTGGACCCTGGAGCTCCCATCTCACTCTGTCCTGCATAGGGTCCTCTTGTGCTCCTCCTTTCGGGCCTGTCCCAAGGAGATCTGCGATGCACTCTCGAATTTCTTCCTTGGAGGGGAGCAGGATCTTTCTGCTTCTGTGTTCGAACGTAAGGGAGAAGGGATATCCCCACCTATATCTCGTGCCTTTGTCTTTAAGCCATTTTGTTAGGGGGCTACAAAGGCGTCGCAGGGGCTAGGTGAGCGAGGATAGATCCTGATAGATGGTGATTTGAGACCCACCCTCCACTCCCTGAGGGTGTGGGAGCCCCCAGTCCTGGCTTTCGCGAGTATCCTTGTCCTGTCCTGGTATCTGTGGAATCTTGCGAGGACTGACCTCGGGCCACCTAGTGGGCCGCCTGCTCTATGCATTCTTTCGTTTTTGAGTTCGTCAATGTTCTCATCTGCTGTTAGGATTTTAATGATATCATGGATTGTTTGTTTGAGGTCTTCTGTTTCCCCCTCATGCTGCGGAATCCCAAAGAACCGTAGGTTATTCCTTCTTTCTCTGTTTTCGAAGTCATCTATCTCAAGGCGGATTTCATCCTCCTTCTCTATATTGCGCCTCCTGAGGTCCAACTGGGCTTCCAGGGTATCTATCGATGCTTGATTGTTCTCGACGCCTTCGAGCCTCTCCTCGATGTTATCCACTCTGGGTCATCTGATCAATTTTGCCGCCGAGGTTGGCCCCCATGTTTTGGATTTCACTCAGGAGGGCAGCTATGTCCCCCTTGGTGGCTGCCGCTCCCGTCTCCGAGGCTTCCAGTGACATTGTGGGTCTTGGCTCTGGTTCCGGAGGTAGAGGGGTATATGCGTATCTGGCCAATTTGCTTTTAGTGTTCATATGGTACTTGTGTGCGAGGAGGCACACGCCCCAGGAGTGGGGGCCCTACCCTCTGCACTGTCACGTTGTAAGATTCCGGAAGTATGCTGTGGGACGTAGTGCAGGGCGTCCCGTGGATCGGGGGTTCGTGGGTGGGAGGAGGTACACGCCCTGAGTCCAGGGGCCCTACCCTCCGTTTGAGTTGGCTTCTGTCGGTGGGCCCAATGTGGTGTCAAGGGTGCTCCAGTGTTGGTGCGGGCCCGTGTGTAGGCACTGATGGGGTTGCGTGGGACGGGTCCCTTAGCAGGGGGCTTTGGCTCGAGTTAAAGTTCGGGTGGGGACACAGTTGGCTGTTCCGTTTCCCTTCGCTGCCGGCCCGCCAGTCCGGGTCTTGGCAGGACAAGGGACCGGCGGTTGCACAGAGGAGGGCACACGCCCCGAAGGTGGGGGCACAACCCTCTGGGCTGCCTTTGTTGCAGGCACGAGCTCCTTGCCTTGTGCGCTGTGGACTTGATGATGAATTCTGCAGAGATTGTAAAGGATTCTCTCAGGCGCTTGCAGTAGGCCCAGGACTGCCAGTTATGGTGCTGTGGTTGGGAGGACGGGGTCTGGACTTGGTGTGGGGCACTCCCATGGCAAAAAGCTGCAAATGGCAGGTGGGAAGAGTTTCTTGACTCTGAGCGTGTTGCTGCCGTCCGGGGGGAGTCGGGTGACTGCTGGTTCTCTTGCGACAGTGCCTGGGGGAAGATGTGCCTCTGCAGGGGGTGTCTAGCGAAGCAGCGTCACTGAGTGGGACACTGCACCCTTGTAGTTGAAAAGGGAGCGTGGCACAAGGCGTGCTGTAGGGCGCCTATGATTAGGGGCAGTTTGAAGGCACATGAAGCTTTGAGGTATTGATTGGGCCTGGATTGGCAATGTGCCAAGTACGGGGGCTGCAGCAGGGCCTACGGCCGTGTGTTGGGATCTCCTCCCCTATGCCCCCAGCACTGTATTCATTTGGGCCATCAGGGCCTTCTGGGGCAGGGGTCCGGGCAAGGTCTAGTCCGCGAGTACCCTTCCCCAGGGGCCTGTGTGTTCAGGCGCTTTTTGGCGGGTGGCACACTCAGCGACTGGCCTATGCAGGCTCACGCGTCGCCTGCTGCAGTGGCTCTGGTCTGGTCTTCTATTGGGGTGGGGGGCGAGGGGCGCCCCTCTCCCGCCACCAGCGCACCGCCACCCGACTCCAGATCCCGGGCGGGGAGCACCCCAGTGGGAGATGGGGCCTCGGGTTTTGCGAGGCACCTATGCGCGTCTCGAGGGGGAGGAGGGGCCACTTACCTGCTCCGCAGGTTGTCTCTGTGCGGCGGGGCACCTGAGGCCGGCTCTGCACAGGCGGCTGCGCCGGGAGTGTGCACACGACCTCCTGCGCCGGGTGTTCGCCTGTCCCACAGGGGTTGCGGGACAGGCAGTAAGGCGGCGACTGTTAGGGGGAGCCACAGTAAGGCCTGCGCTCTCTGCAAGGGGATGATGGAAGGAGCTGGGTGCCTCGGGTTTCAGACGGCCTCAACCCGCGCGTAGGATGCTGCGTATGTGGCTGGGAGGGGGAGGCGCGGGCCGACGGTCCTTTCTCCCTGTTGGCTTGGGCGGTTTTCTCCGGAACTTCAGTCAGTAGGTGGGGGGCCAGTTTGCACAGTCTGGGCAGCTGTTGTAGACCGTGGGGGGTCAAAAGTGGGGGCTCCGATCTTTTTTGGGGTCCATAGCTAACACGGAGGTGCTCCTCATCCGTGCACCCCCTGGTGGCCAACATAGGTTTTCATTTTTAATAATGAATTTTTCAGAAACTGCGATGGGCGCAACCTTCGCTCCAGTCTGTGAATCTCACAATGGGAGCATGGGAAGCTTCCGATGTTTGGTCTGATCAAAATCGCATGTTAACTGAGAACGTTGTACTTTGGCTAAGATATATTGATGATCTTTTTATAATTTGGAAGGGATCAGAGAAGGCTTGGGTCGAGTTTGTGAAACTTCTCAATGGCAATGAGCATAATCTTAAATTCACAGAAACAGTTATACTTCTTTTTAACCTTTTTGGATGTGAAAATTAGAATTGTGGATCAAACATTGACAACAGAATTTCACAGGAAACCAACTGGAACAAATACACCCTTGCATGCAACTAGCAGCCATTCAAAGACTTGGGGCATACCCTATGGAGAATTCGTAAGGATCAGACGGAATAGTTCCACTTTGAAGGCATATGATCTAGATAGCAAGACTGCAGCAAAGGGGTTTCTTAATGTTACCCGAAGAAAGTCATTGAGAAAGCTTACATTAAAGCTAGAAAACAGGAGCGATCCAGCCTCCTTACAGGATCCCACACAATAGCCAAATTACAAAAAGATACAAGATTGAATTTGATTTTTGAATTTGAGACATCCGAAATCAAACGCATACTTCGCAGGCATGGCAGATAAAGACCTTGCAAGAAATCTGAAATTGTATCTGGAAATAAGTCTTAGACGTAATTGTTCCCTGAAAGATACCTTGGTCCAAAGTTTTTTGAAGAATGATGAAACGCCAATAAAAGAAATGTGGCTTACAACACAGAGACCGGGTTTTCACAAATGCACAAGATGCAATATTTGCAGATATGCGAAAAACTGTGCAACCTATGAACACCCGATTTTGGGTAATACAATTAAGATCATGGATACAATCGCGTGTGAAACCGAATACGTAGTGCATGCATTGGGGTGCGCCTGCCAGAAGTGGTATATAGGCAGCACCAAATGTAAGCTGAAGATACGAATCCAGCAACACGCGAGGGCCATTCGACATCAAGACCCAAACTACCCAATGGCCAAGCATTTCAGTGATCATCATGAAAACTTGCAGAGTTTCTACTTCTCCAGCATGGGGTCTGGCATGGATTCACATGCTCATGAATATTCCCCGTCGTCAGGCTGGGAATCCTCGGTAAAGAAAAAACCAGTATCAGTTTCGTTTCTGATCTGTCTTTCGTAGTAATAACCAATCACTGGTCTCTGCGTCATACTGACCACAGCCAATGACTGCCCTCTACCTAAGCACCGCCTCTGGCAGCCATCTTCAGATTTTTACCGCAAGTTCATGTGTTGGGATCCTCGTGCTATTGCTCTCGAGCGTTAGTGCTATTTTTTCGCGCTTTTTACAAAAAACTTCGATTCTTTCGGTCAAAAGAGCCTCAAGCTCCACCGATTCTACATCCGATCAACGGGGACCCGTGTCGCATTCATCTGTGCCCCTCAAGGGTGAAGATTTCGTCGAGCTACACTTCGGAGGACTCCAAAAGCTTCTCAGGCCCGGTCTCGGAGATGGCCCAGGAGAAGGGAAGCTCGACGCCCGGAAAGCTGTTCAGGGTCTGCCCTGGATGCCAGCTGCAGAACGTCTTCAAGGAGGACGAACACTCTTTCTGCCTTTACTGCCTTCATGAGGACAAGACGCACGTGGAGAAGGACTGTGCGTTTTGCGGCAACATGTCGGAACGGACCATGAAGGACCGCCATCAACGTCTCGCCAACTGGCTGGAGGGTAAGAGCCCGTCTGGCGAGAAGAAGAAATCCGAGCGGTCTTCTAAGACCTTTGAGGGCGCCCCGGCGACGGGGGCCCAACATAAGGCCAAGCACCGCGAGTCCGCTGGCACCGGGAGCGCCGAACGGTCGGGCTCTACGGGCGCCAGGCAGGGCGCACCCTCCCCGGCACCATCAACCACGAGCCAACGCTCTGGGTCGGGTAAGAGGAAGGCCGAGCACCCGGCGAAGCTCCTGGAGAGGCCCCGGTCGAGCTCTAAGGCAGAGGAGGAGCGTGGCAGTGCCCCCTCCCTCAAGGATAAGGCGGTGAGCGCACCTAAGGTGGTGAAGGCCTTGATCCATCCGACCAAGCCCTCTATCGAAACGGTCGCGGCGGCCCTGGCTCAGCCTGTGGTGGCTGCACCAGTGGTGGCGACCTCAGGGCCCAGAATCTCCCTGCCTCCTCGGAGGGAGTCTTCCTTTGTGCCCATCGATAGGACCCCCGTGAAACCCCCCGTGGGGAAGAAGAAGGGGGGGCAGGGCGTCGTCGTAGAGTCGGCCTCAACCTCAGAAGAGGAGCTGATCGAGGTCTTAAGCCACGGCCTAGGCGTGGAAGAAGGCCAGCCCGTCGGAATGGACCCCGACGCAGGTGACGACGACGACATCGTCGAGGATACCGACGGGGCCCCTGCTCGCCCGTCGGATTCCCCTCTGCCAGCGCCGCAAGACAACTCGGCGGCCATTTTGTTGGCCATACAGTCCTTATGCTCCGAGATAAGGACGAGGCTACCGTTACCGACGGAGGAACCTCTCCCGTCGGGGGATCCAGAACCGGGACCTTCTGGTGTTCCCCCTACCAAGAAAAGAAGGATCCATCCACCACCTCCTTTTCAACCGTCGCGCCCCTTCCAGCCCTCCTCCCCGTCCACCCGAGGGGATGATACGGGGACTGACACGGCAGCGACGGGTACGGACGACGAGGCATACAACGAGGATTTTCCGTCGTCGCCTCCCACCAGGGCCTCTCCGCCCGACGAGTTCGGATCTTTCCACTCCATGATCTCCAGGGCTTCCGAGCTTTTCCAACTCTGCCCTGAGGAGAAGAAAAAGGAAGGCTTCCTTTATCAGCGGCGCGAGGCCAAGAGGAAGACGGTCCTCGCAGTGCCTCTGTTGGACGACATTTGGGATGAGGGCCTTTCCCTCCTCAAGAACCCTTCCACGACGCCAGCTAGAAGAGACCGGTACGAGAAAAAGTACCGGGTCCCGGACACGGCCCCCCTATGCCTCCGGGCGCAGCCTACCCCGGACTCCGTCGTCTCCGCGGCAGCCAGGAAGAAAGCGGGGGGGGGTGCGGCCTCCACATCGACTTCCCCGCCGGACGGCGAGGGAAAGAAATTGGATACTATGGGGCGTAGAGTCATCTCGTCGGCAGCGACGACGATTAAAGCGGCCAACGCCTTGGCTATCGTGGCCCGCTACGACAGGGAGCTCTGGTACAAGATGGCTCCCCTGCTGGATTTTCTGCCGGACGACAAGAGGGCGGAGGCCCTTGAGATCCTGCAGGAAGGTGAGGTGGCCTCGGACCACGCCATCACCGTGGCAACGGACATCGCCGACACTGGGTTCCGCCAGCTGGGCAACGGCGTTTGCCTTCGACGTCGTGGATGGCTCAAAGCTACGGACTTCCGGCAGGACGTCCAGACCAGAGTCCTGGACATGCCCTTCGACGGGAACAACCTGTTTGGGAAGACAGTGGACGATTCCCTTCAGGCCATCAAGGCGGATACGGAGACGGCCCGGGCCCTTGGAGTCCTGCAACGACGGACGCCCTTTCGGAGCGGCGGAGGCAAGGGCGCCTCCAAAGGTTCCGGCGGCGGTTTCGCTTCCTACCGTCAAGCGGCCCGCTCGTCGTCGCAAGAGGCCTACAGAGGACGAGGCAAGTCTAGCGGACCCCGCCGTCGTCGCCAAGGAGGTCATGGCGGCAAGGCCGCGTCCAAGCAGGATTGAACCGGCCGTGGGGTCGGGCCCCCACCGAAGCACCCCGGTGGGAGGCCGGCTGGCGGGCTTCGTCAGCGTGTGGGAGTCCATCTCCACCGACCGTTGGGTGCTGGACGCCCTGGCCCGGGGCCACGCGCTCGAGTTTCAAAGAAGGTGCCCGCGCGTCCCCCCCGTGGCCAGGAAAGAACTTCACGTCCCTCAACTTCTCCTGGAGGTAAAGGCGATGCTCAGAAAGGGCGCCATCGAACTCGTCCCAAAGAGGCTTCGGGCCTCCGGAGTCTACTCGAGATACTTCCTCGTGAAGAAGAAGACGGGAGGATGGCGCCCCATCCTAGACCTGCGACGTCTGAACAAGTTCATCAAGGCGCAGAAGTTCCGGATGGTCACCCTCCAGCACGTCCTGGGTCAGCTGGAGGAAGGAGACTTCCTATCGTCGTTGGATTTGGAGGATGCCTACTTCCACATTCCCATCCTAAAGGGGCACCGCAAATTCCTCAGATTCGTGGTCCAAGGGCGTCATTACCAGTTCAAAGCCCTTCCCTTCGGACTACGGTCGGCACCCAGGGTATTCACCAAGTGCCTTGCACCGGTGGCGGCGCAGCTGCGCCGCGAGGGGATTCACGTCTACCCCTACCTGGACGACTGGCTCATCCGCGCCAAGACGAGGGAGCTCGCCGTGGTCCACACGGCAAGGACCGTCCAACTCCTCACGGACCTGGGATTCTCCGTGAACTACGCCAAATCCCACCTGGTGCCCGCGCAAGTCGCACTGTTTCTGGGAGCGAGGCTCGACACAGTGTCCCTTCTGGCCTCCCCGTCGGAGGAGAGGACCAGGACCATCTTGGGCAAGGTGCAACGGATGTTGGTGGCCGACGCGGCCAAAGTGAGGTCCATCAAGTCCCTCCTCGGGATGATGTCTTCCTGCATCTACCTCATTCCATGTGCAGGCTCCGGATGCGCCCGTTGCAAGAATTCCTGGATGCGCGCTGGATCCAGACGACGGGCAGCTTCGAGGAAAGGATCAAGCTCGACGAGAGTTTCCGACGAGCGATACGGTGGTGGGGCACCCGCGCGCATCTGACGGCGGGCATGGACTTGCAGACCCCAGCCCACCAGGAGACTGTGACCACGGATGCCTCCCTGGAAGGGTGGGGAGCGCACACCGAAAATCTGCACGCAAGGGGACTCTGGCTCCCGACGGAGAAGTCCCTACATATCAACGTCCTGGAGCTCCGTGCAGTGTTTTGGGCCCTCAGGTCCTTCCTTCCGTCCCTCAAGGGCAAGGTGGTGAGGATCTTCACCGACAACACCACCACCATGTTTTACATCAGGAAACAGGGCGGAACCAGGTCCCCGGCGCTGTCCAAGGAGGCGCAGGACCTGTGGCATTGGGCCGTCGCCCAAGGGATTTTTCTGGTGCCGTTTCATCTGGCAGGGATAAAAAACACCATCGCCGACTCACTCAGCAGGGAGCTGCGCTCGTGCCACGAGTGGGAGCTACGGCAGGATCTGGTGGATCGCCTCTTCCGACGGTGGGGCACACCCCAGATCGACCTGTTCGCGACGGCGACGAACACCAAGTGCCGGAGGTTCGCCAGCAGGTTTCCCCAGACGAGGAGCATGGGCGATGCTTTCTCGTTCCCCTGGGAGGGCCTGTTCCTCTACGCGTTCCCTCCCTTGCCTCTGCTAATCCGGCTCATCAACCAGCTCAAGAGGTCACGGTGCAGGATGATCCTCATCGCACCTGCGTGGCCGAGGCAGATATGGTTCCCGGACCTTCTGGACTTGTCAGCGTCCCCGCCGATCAAGCTGCCGGCGGACGCGGACCTACTCTCCAGGGAAGGAGGCGCCATCCTCCACCACGACCCGAAGTCGCTGAACTTGCAGGCCTGGCTCCTGCAGCGCTAGAGTTTGGAGGATACGACATACCGGCCGATTGCAGAGAGGTTCTTGCAAAGGCCAGGGCGTCCTCGACTCTTAAATGCTACGGACACAAATGGAAGAGGTTCTCTGTCTGGTGCCACGCACAGAAGATTAACCCTCTACGGATTACGGCTCCCCAAGTACTGCCGTACCTGCTGACGCTGGCCAAAGCTGGTCTGGCACACGCGTCCATCAAGATTCATCTTGCTGCGATCTCCCGATACACCAGAACCACGGGCCGGACGTCCTTGTGGTCTCATCGTCTGGTGAAAGAGTTCATGAAGGGACTGTTCAGATCGTTCCCGCCGGTGAAGGCTCCGGCCCCGGCGTGGGAGCTCAACGTGGTGCTGACCAAGCTCATGGGACCTCCGTTCGAGCCTCTGCACTCGGCCCCGTTGAAGTTTCTATCGTGGAAAACAGCTTTTCTTGTGGCCATCACCTCCGCACGACGAGTGGGAGAGATCCAGGCCCTTTCCTGCAAGGCCCCGTACTTGACTTTCCACGACACGAGGGTAGTGCTCAGGACGCACCCCTCCTTCATGCCCAAGGTACCGTCGGACTTCCATCTCAACGAACCCTTGGTGTTACCTGTGTTTTTCCCGTCGCCTTCGTCGCCGGCTGAGAGGGCTTTGCACTCGCTGGATGTAGCTAGAGCGCTGAAGTTCTACGTGGACCGCACGAAGGGTTTTCGGAAGACGTCACAACTCTTTGTGAACTTTGGACCTGTCAATCAGGGGAAGGCTCTCTCGAAGGCTTCCATCTCCAGATGGCTCTCCGGCTGTATCATGTGCTGTCACCGGTTGGCAAACCGACCGCTGCCTGGCCGTCCGAGAGCCCATTCCACCAGAGCGATCGCAGCTACCACGGCGTTCCTATCTGGTGTGCCCCTGCTGGACATATGCAGGGCTGCTACGTGGAGGTCGACGCACACCTTCACGAAATTCTACTGCGTCGACCGGGATTCCAGGGAGGAGTCCAGGGTCGGCCAAGCAGTGCTGCGCAACCTGTTCGCCTGAGGTGAGCCTGGTGAGGAGGTAAGATGCTTAATGTTGAGTTTATGTGATGCTTAATGTTGAGCCTTTGCCACCTCCCGTGGTTGTGCATGTGTGTACTGCTATGTATTCTTTATTCATGAGCATGTGAATCCATGCCAGACCCCATGCTGGAGAAGGAACAAGTTACTTACCTGTAACTGTTGTTCTCCAGCATGGGTCTGGCATGGATTCACATGCGAACCCTCCCGCCTACCCCTCTGCGGCTCTTCACTTGGTCATACTGCCACTTCACGTGCTTCCAAATCTGAAGATGGCTGCCAGAGGCGGTGCTTAGGTAGAGGGCAGTCATTGGCTGTGGTCAGTATGACGCAGAGACCAGTGATTGGTTATTACTACGAAAGACAGATCAGAAACGAAACTGATACTGGTTTTTTCTTTACCGAGGATTCCCAGCCTGACGACGGGGAATATTCATGAGCATGTGAATCCATGCCAGACCCATGCTGGAGAACAACAGTTACAGGTAAGTAACTTGTTCCTTTTTTGGCATTCATAAATCGATGAGGAACCAAGAGGAGGTGATCGGGAAAAGGAACTGTCAGAAAGAGACATGTTGTATTTTGGACTTCGAAACAAAATAAACAATTGGTCACAATATGGACGAAGAAATGTACACATTCTTGGGACAGTAATTTTAAATAATGTTGTTCTTAATTTCCTTCTCAACTTGTATTCTCTTGGTCCTTTACCTTCTCATCATTTTTCTTACTGTGAGATTCTGTATTTCTTATCTCATCTTGATGAGAAATGTCTGTACTTTATGCCACCTGCCTCTCTCCTCCTCGCTCTTCGTTTCCTCTTCCTCTTTTTTTCCTTCTTTCTCTACCTCCTTTTTCATAATTTTGGTGGTATTTTCGTTATCCATATGGATAGAATTGAGAATGCTGCTGTTGCTTGAATCAATTTGAAGACACCCATCGGGGTCTCTTTTTTGATAAACACACTTAGGGTAATCTTTGTTCTTTTAATGGTGAGTCATGTGACAGGCTTTGGAGACAGGGTGGCTTTGGCAATGTACTTTTAGTAGTGGAGACTTTTATACTCCAACTCCTGAATTAGTATACAGTGATTTTATCTCCAAATCTATGTACGTTCATCAGGTACCAGTAATTTAAACATCAGAACCAACCTGTAGCCAAATATTAACATTTTCTAATAGTCAATTATAACTGATTCTCTTCCTGGACATTATATACTTAGCTCGGTCTATAACTTTGATTTTTAGGTTTGAGTCGGATGTATAAATTATCCATAACAGCAGGCCCGCCTGAATACGTTTTTAAGAATTTTAACAATCTAAGCACTATGCACTTTAAAATGGGGAGTATCCATATATAGGAATATAAAAATGCTCTACGCATTTTAACTCTGCTGTTATTATGCACCTGATGGTAGACTGAGTCAGGAATAATCATGAAATATGACCAGATGTACAACGGGGAATAATTGAGGAGTGCTACATGATGTTTATATTGAAATACATAAACTGTACGATATATGAAATTAGAATATGCAAATAGATTGGTATCGGCACACACTTGAAAGGGTTTTTTTAACTGGCTATTTGTTGTACATATATGGACTCTGATAGAACGATGTGTATCAGTATTAAGTACTACCCTCAACAAACTTGTAAAAATGATGCAATATAAATGTGACCAAGAAATCTCAATTGCACTAGGCACTTTAAGTGAACTGTTAGCACTATGCACTTTGATACTGGCATTACGCACTTTAAATATTGCAGGATTTTTCATACACGAAACGGGCCCAAACAATTACAATGGGACCCAAATAATCATTGTACAATGCGTGTATAGGATGACTATTGATATTTAAATCAAACTTCAATTTGTATCTCCAAAGTGAATTGACCCATTCCAAGATGGCTGATACAAAGCCAGCTAGCCACTCAGTCTCCTTTCTATGTTGTATATCCTGTCACATGGGGTATTTTAAATGTAATCAGTGTATGGATCACTTGTGATCAGGCGGTGAGGTAACTGCGAAACGCGTCGACTTTGGTCTGTACATTGTGGGAGCACCACGATGTGTGGATTTTATTAGCAGCCAGGTGTTGCGCATTGATTATTAAATAAAAAAACATTTCTACAAATTTGGTTTCCTGGAAAATTCGTCGAGAGCGGGGGAGTGGCTCTCATTTGACTGTAGGAACAACAGTCTAGAAATATATATATTGTGAAGAAGCGGACGGAAGCCCGCGAAACGCGTTAACCCCATCTAGGATGTGCCAGGCACTTTGGGAGAACCACTATGTGTGTGGGTTTTGACACTATTTTGCCATGAAAATGTGCAAAAAGGATATATATATATATACCTGCAGTTCCGTACTCGTTAGTTGTCAAAACATGGAAGATGGCAGGGGTGCCACTATCCTTGTCTGAATCCCCTTCGGACAAGGATGATTGTTAAAAGCTGTATGCTCTCGGTAAGCATGTCACCAGCTCTGCCACCTAATGTTCCCGGATTGCCAACAACACCACGTTATTAGCGAGCTACAGTGACGTTCAATATTGACTTGTAAAGCAAGGCCTCCAGAGTATCCCGGAACCCACCCGTACACAGCTCCCAGCTGTAGTTTTGGAAGGACGACAGGTCATGTTAATTATTAAAAACACTGCAGGACGCGTCCTCTCCTCGCACAAAGGACTTTCCTGAAACGCCATGACTGGCTGAAGAATTCGGGTTTTAAACCTGAAACGCAAGCCTCCCTCAACAAACCGTTGGATGAGGCGTTGGAAACCGCTAAGAAGGAGCATGAGAGCTTAAAATCACTGCATCAGATCTCGGCCAAACCCTTCGTCTAGTGATGAGTATTTAGTACACGCCAGCCTTTTCGCGGGTAGTCTTTCTCACGCTCCCCTTCGGGACATTACGGTCCAAGAGGAACCCGTTGGTCTTCTGGTCGGGTACATCCAGTTGTTTTCAGTCCCCACAACAGTGGGGATTTTAGCGGGGGAAGGGCAGAGGAAGGAAATCTGCTTCCAGAGGCTTCCCAGGATCCACTGCTAGGTGACTCAGAAGTTCCCTCCCATATTTCCCCGGTCGGGGGACACCTAACATCTTTTACCTACGCATGGGAGGGGGAATCACTTCAGATCAGTGGGTACTCAAGACAGTTGCCCATGGGTACTGCATCAAATTCCTCCAACCGACCTGCTACCATCCACCGAATAGAATAGGACTGTCAGCAGAGCATTTGTGAATCCTGTTTTAAGAGATCCAGGTCCTTCTAGAAAAAGGAGCCATCAAAGTCGTCCTGCTTCACCAGGTAAACATGGGTGTTTATTCAACATACTTCCTTGTACCCAAAAAAGGATCTAATCATGCACCCTGTTTTAGATCTGCGTCCTGCAAACAAGTATGTCAAACCTCAAAAGTTCAGGATCACAAATTTCAGGAAGTAATCTCACTGTTGCAGCTGGGGGATTACATGGTCACATTGGACATGAAAGATGCATACTTTAATATTTTGATGTTGCCAGCGCACAAAGTACCTCGGGTTCATGATGGAGGACACCCACTATCAGTTCAAGGTTCTCCCCTTTGGCATTGCCTCGGCCCAAGGCTATTTTCAAAGGTACTAGGCGTAGCAGCGGCTCACCTGTGCGGGCAGTCCATCTCCTTTTATCCTTAAATTTGACAACTAGCTCATAACCAGAGACTTGTACTGAATGTGTCTGTGGAACACCTAGAAGTCAGTAGATCTTTGCTTGATTCTTCTACCCTGCTCCCCTCCCACCTCCAGCCTACTTCTGCAGGAGTCTGTCCTGATACATTCGGTTTTCACATCACCGTATTGTGGCCAATGTCGGATTTGACTTTTATGGACTTAATTGATTCACGGTCCGTCACCCTTTCGAATGGATTATGTCCTCCCAGGTATATTTTTCATCTTTAGATATATCCTTACCTTCAGTTTTGCTGCTTCGGAAAAAATGTTCTCTCCACCTGAGGGTGCTCCACTCGAGGCTGCAGCGTCTGTCCCTCGGCGGCATCAGTCGAGCGCCGACGTCATCTGCTGTATAAATGCCTCGAGCGTGCCCGTTGGCCTCAGTTCCGTTTTCCGTTCGCTTCGGATCGATAAAACGATGTTCGTAGAAATGTCGTCCTCATCTAATCCTTCCATGCCGAAGACTGGATTAAAAAAATGCCAGAAATGTGGTAGAAAGATGTCGCTGACTGATCCCCCGCCCCATCGGAATTGCCTCTGGTGCCTCGGTTCCGTCAATCGATGACCCATAAGGCCTTAAAGGAACGGAGAGGTAAACTGGCAGTAGGGGAGGAATCCTCTAAGTTTTCTTCGAGGGGGAGAAAAGACTCGGCTGAGTCTTCATTAAAACGTCACAAAATATCTAGGTCGAGGAGTAAATCCAGGAAGTCCTCTTCTTCCTCAAAAAAGATGAAGAAAAGACGACGCCGGTCTCCCTCTTCGTCATCTGAGGAAGTTATTACATGTCCATCGAAACATCGATTCCCCAAAAAAGTGGGAAGCCTTCAGAGCATATATGCTAAAGATTTTTGAGAATGTGGCTCAGACCCCCTCAAAAAAGTCTAGCGAAGGCCATGCCCCTGCTCATACAAAAAGTGACAGGGGAAGATCCAAGACAAGTAAATCTGACAAAAAATCGTCAAGGGTGTCGTTCAGGGAAATCTTCCCCGACGCCTCATAAACGCCTACCGGTGCAAAAATCGGAGGTAGAACTCAAAGTGGCACCATTGTCTAAAACTTCCTCGAAGCCTCTATCGAAGGCGGTCCAGCACATGGTCTCGACAAACCATCCCAAAAAGGTTACGTCGATTGCACAGTCAACGGCGTCGAAGATTACCTCGACGATATCTAAGGTGATGACTAAATCAACGCCATCGACGCTTTTGTCGACGTCTTCGTTCATTCTGGTTACAAAATCGAAATCTGTGCCACCTTGGAAGGTATTTCATCCTGAAAGTAGACGGGATTTCTTTAGAACCATGTCCTCCATTTATGAGGGAGCTTCATCAGAAGATGTTTCACCTACTGGTGTGAAATTTGGTACAAAACAAGTCCCTGAGGAGTTGATTTGACACTCAATCTAAGATGGCAGACTTGTATGAATGCTTGCAGTCCGCAAGTGGTCTGGACACATCTCCAGAATATGAATTTGAAAAGCCTGACCCGGCTGAGCATGCCGATGCAGTATATAGAAAGTTGATTAGCAGGATAACTGATTTCATGGGGTAGAACAGAAATTCACCTGTTTATCAGGAGGATGATATGACTCCCATCCTTTCAGGGGGGGACCTCAGCAAAACCCCATACTTCATTTTCATGTAGCTCTACAAAGGAAGGTGAACACTGCGTGGGAAAACCCTGAATCTGTTCCGGCAGTAAATAAAAAATGTTTCAAAATATAGGCCCTGTTCTTCAGATCCTGAATATTTGAGTAAACCCCCATCACCTGAAAGTCTTGTAGTTCATGCAGCTACTTCTGCTAGAAATGCTGCATATCCTACAATTTTCCCAGATAGGGATGATAAGAAGATTGATACATAGTCCCGAAAGATTTTTAGGGCAGGGAGCATGGCTTTAAAATCTACAAATGTAACTTGCACCCTTGCAAGATTTACACGCACCTTATTGTAATTTATGACGGCAGCAGCTGAACACATCCCTGAAGGTGAGGAACGTGAAGTGTTCCTTTCCATAGTAAGGGATGGAAAGGAGGCTTCGGGGAAACGCCTTCAATCAGGTTTGGACACGGCTGACGGTATCGGTAGGTCCATGGCGTCTAGTACGGTACTATGCAGATTTGCGTGGCTGAGGAAGTCTGGTTTTACACCGGATCTGCAGTCAAGGCTTCTCAATATGCCATTTGACGGCTTGAGGTTGTTTGACAGCAAGGCGGATGAAAGTTTGGAGAAGCTGCAGACGTCCAAAGCGGCAGCAAAATCACTCAGTGCCGCTATACGACAACCTCAACAACGCCCCTACACAGGCTCATCTTCCTGGAGGGGTTGTCCCTTTTTGATTTTATTCCTCATTTGGAAAAGGAAGGGGATAGGCCAGTCAAAGAGGACAAAGGAAACTTCCTCGGGGTGAGGAAAAGGTACTAGATCTGCCCCAGCAACGGCAACTGTCCCTTCAGCCGCTGCTGCATCTGCCGCAAAGCCACTGAGGTTTTGACCCACAAGACCCTGGTGGGAGGCAGGCTCTCGCAGCATCTGGAATATTGGCGGGGCATTACTTCAGATGCTTGGGCACTGGAAACCGTATCCCAGGGTTACTGCCTTCCTTTTCAAAAGAAACCTCAATGACACACCAGGATACAACTCTACCAAACATCCAGACCCGCTCCTGTTGCAGGAAGGCTTAGCCCTGCTACAGAAAGGTGCAATAGAACATGTACCTGTAGCGTAGAGGAACACGGGTTGGTATTCCCCATATTTCCTCATACCAAAAAAGGACGGAGGATTGAGACCCATCTTGGACTTGAGAAACTTGAACAAGTTACTCAGGAAGGACAAGTTCAAGATGGTCACACTTTCTCAGATCCTTCAGGCTCTCCAACTCCCAAGACTGGTTGGTATCATTGGACCTTCAGGATGCTTACTTTCATGTGCCAATACATGTCGAACACAGGAAGTACCTGAGGTCCGCGATTGGCAATTCTCACTGTCAGTTTCGAGTTCTGCCTCGGGTTGACCTCAGCCCCGGGAGTTTTCAGCAAGTTGATGGCGGTGGTGGCAGCGAATCTCGGGAGAGGGGGGATTCACGTCTACCCTTACCTGGACGATTGGATGATCAGGGCACGTTCTCCCGAACAAGCCCAGGAACATCTATCCAAGACCTGCCTCTTCCTTCACAGACTAGGCTTTTCTCTGAACTTAAAGTCAAACATGATATCATCACAGAAACTCCAGTTTATCGGAGCAGTCCTGGATACTTGCTCGGGCAAAGCCTCGCCTCCCGAAGAGAGAGCTCACCACATTCTGCAGATGGTAACAAAATTCCAGAATGCCCAGCATCTACCGGCCTTCGATTTTTCTCAGGTTGCTCGGTCTTATGGCATCCTGTATCTTTCTGGTGCCAGAATGAGGATGAGATCCCTTCAATGGGCCCTCAGGACTCAATGGTCCCAATTTTCAGGGGAAATGTGAGATCTTTTGCAAGTTCCAACCAGAGTAGCACAGGATCTTTGATGGTGGGCCTGAAAGAACATATCCTCAGGGGAGAATATTTTTGGCAACCATGGCTGGAGATAACAGTAGTGACGGACTACTCACTCACAGGGTGGGGAGCTTGCACCAATGAGTTGACCATCAGCGGTCGTTGATCTCCATCGGAGTCCAAACTACACATCAACCTATTAGAGCTGAGGGCAGTCAGACTAGCTCTGAAGGCCTTTCTGCCCTCTGTACGGGGAAAGAATGTTCTGATAATTACGGACAACACAGTGGCCATGTACTACCTCAAAAAAAGAGTAGGGTCACAACAACTGTGCAGAGAAGCAATGCAGCTCTGGTTCTGGGCGATACAGGAAGGGATCTCTCTATCGGCAGTTCATCTAGCCGGAGAGCAAAACACAGTGGCGGACGCTCTGAGCAGGCAGAGCACAGTCTCCCACGAGTGGGAACTAGCTCAGGAAGTCCTTCAAGAGATCTTTGCCCTTTGGGGAACCCCTCAAGTGGATCTGTTTGTGACCAGTGTCAACAGGAAGTGCGAACTGTACTGCTTAAGGGAATTTCCTCTGAAAGGAGCTCTAGGAGATGCGTTCGTGGTGGACTGGGAATTTCCACTCCTGTACGCGTTTCCTCCAGTCCGTGATCCCTCAAGTAATCAGGAGGTTGAGAAAGTTCAGAAAAACCATGATCCTAATTGCCCTGGATTGGGCCAGGAGAACGTGGTACCCGGACCTTCTGGAAATGGTCATCTGCCCTCCAATACGTCTTCCACAAAGGGAGGATCTTCTCTCGCAAGAGGAAGGTCACATTCTCCATCTAGAGGTCAAGACACTCAACCTTCACGCATGGCTTCTGAGAGGCCGAGATACAAGGATTGGGACCTTCCGGATGACTTCATGGAGATTTTGCTTTCGGCCAGAAGGCCAGCAACTAAATCTCTGTACCGGTGTCGTTGGAACAAGTTCAGTAACTGGTGCAGAGGTAGGAATGTGGACCCTTTTCAGTGTAATATTCCCACAATATTGTCTTTTCTGTTATACTTGGCTAATCTAGGGCTCCAGGTTGGCATGATAAAGGGTTATTTAGCAGCGCTATCTATTTTTAAACGCTCCTCAGAGGAAGAATCTTACTTCAAAATACCTTTTTAAGAATTGTGTAATCAAATGTCTTAATGTGTTTCCTCCAATACCTTTTCAAGTACCTGTGTGGGACTTAAACTTAGTACTAAAGTTCCTCACATGCATCCCATTTGAGCCTTTACTTTCTTGTCCGTTAAGGCTCCTTACTTTAAAAACCATACTTCTAGTGGCAATTACATTAGCCCGCAGGGTAAGTGAGTTGCAGGCACTTTCTAGCGGGCCTCCTCACACCATCTTTTATAAAGATAAGGTTCTTGGGGTGAAACCCTCTTTTGCCAAAAATTCTCAGATTTTCACCTGTCACAGAAAATACCACTGCCTGCTTTTTACGCTCCCCCTCACGCAAGTAAGGAGGAGGAGGAAAGGCTACATAGATTAGACCCTAGGAGGGCTCTTAGTTTCTATATTTCAAGATTGTCAAGATTACGTCAGTGTGACCAACTCTTTGTGGGATACACTGGCCGTAAATTGGGGCTGGCAGTGACTAAGCAAACATTATCTAGATGGATAATTTTGGCTATAACTAAATGTTATACATTGGCTGGGAAAGATCCTCCACATGGGCTGAGAGCTCATTCAACCAGGGGCATGGTGACTTCAACAGCACTTCAAAGTGGTGTCCCAGTGCAAGATATTTGCGCAGCAGCCACCTGGTCATCCATGCACACATTTATAAAACACTATGCCCTAGATTAGACTTCTTCACAGGGAGGTCTCTTTGCCAAATCAGTACTTCATTCTATACATGACATCTCTGTACTCCCGCCTCCAATACAAAACTGCTTTGGGAGTCCTCATCTGAAAATGAGGAATACGTTGGAGGTCACAATCCCTCCCAGCCTACCCCACAGTACAGTTTACGTGGTTTACACTCGAAATTCCTTTAAAGGAATGGTTCGCCCAAACATTTTTATTGGCCAAAAAGATGGGCAATAATAAAAAAAATATTGGCTTTTTTTTTTTTTAAGTCCCCATGTAAAATTTTGAGAAAATGAAGCTCGAAGGGAAGCACATGGGGGCATCCATTTTGTGAAATGAATGCCCGCGTGTTCTTGCTTTTGCGGCACTAATGAAAAGCCAGCCAGCTGTAGTAAACAAAAGCTACCACTGGGTGGCTTTTCCTTCATTGGTGCCGGGACTCGCAGGACGGAGACCAGAGACTACAGGCAGAAAAGCTGCAGCTGCATCTCGGTAAGTGCTATTTTTTAAAATAAAAATAAACACCAGCTGCGTTTTTTTTTCTACGTTTTCCGGGCTGGAGGAGCCCGGAAAACTTAAAAATAAAACCGCAGCTTTAAAAACATTGTATTTATGTTTGCGGTAGCTTTTGAAGTTACCGCAAACATAAATACAACGTTATTGTGTTTGAAAACGCTGCGTTTTTTCTTTCTAAGTTTCTCAGGCTCCTCCGAGCCGGAGGAGCCTGAGAAACTTACAAAGAAAAAACGCAGCGTTTTCAAACACAATAACGTTGTATTTATCCCTGCCTTGGCTTTCCCATTTGGGGCTCGGGCTCCTCGGGAGCCCGAGCCCCAAATGGGAAAGCCAAGGCAGGCAGAAACACTGCAGCATTTCTGAACACAACCGCACTGTGTTTCTGCCTGCAGCTGCTTTCCCATTTGGGGCTCGGGCTCCCCACGGGGAAGCACCGAGCCCCAAATGGGAAAGCTGCTGTAGGCAGAAACAATGTGGCATGGAAACACAACCGCGTTGTGTTTCTGCCTGCCTTGGCTTTCACTTTGTGTCTCCGGTGCTTCCTTGGGGGGGCACCGGAGACCCATAGTGATAGCCACGGCAGGCAGAAACACAACGCGGTTGTGTTTCAAAAACTCTGCGGTTTTTCTTTCTAAGTTTCTCAGGCTCCTCCGGTTCGGAGGAGCCTGAGAAACTTAGAAAGAAAAACCGCAATGTTTTCAAACACAATAACGTTGTATCTGTTTGCGGTAGCTTCTAAAGCTACCGCAAACATAAATATGTTTTTAAAGCTGTGGTTTTATTTATAAGTTTTCCAGGCTCCTCCAGCCCGGAAAATCTAGAAAAAAAAAACGCAGCTAGTGCTTATTTTTTTTTTAAATAAATAGCACTTACCGAGATGCAGCTGCCTCTAGTCTCCGGTCTCTGTCCTCCGAGTCCTGGCACCAATGAAGGAAAAGCCACCCAGTGGTAGTTTTTGTTTACAACAGCTGGCTGGCTTTTCCTTCATTAGTGTCGCAAAAGCAAGTACAGGCGGGCATTCATTTCACAAAATTTTACATAGGGACTTAAAAAAAAAAAAATGTGCCAATATATTTTTTTTATTATTGCCCATCTAAAGAGGAATACGTCGGAGGAACATCCAATCGAAAGAACGTTAGTTGGTAAGTAACTTGTTCTTCTCAGCTCTCATGCTGAACTTCCTTTGCATCTTGTACTCATGGTGGCCCTGAATCATGCTGTTCTCATCTCCATTTTGTATCCTAAATTTCAAATTTGTGTTACTACTGACTTCTGCAATTGTATTCGCTCTCCCCTCTTGCTTCTCCACTCTTTTTGACTGCTTACTCTGTTCCCTCCTCCTCTCCCTTTCTTGCTTTTCCTATCCCCTCCCCTTACTTTCTTCTATGCACTTACTCTATCAGAATTGTCTCTGGACCTAGTATGATAGCAACCTTGTCTGTCTCCTCCCCCTCCCCGTACTTGTTTTTTTACACCCCTTTTTCCCCCCTGTCCAGCACTATCTGAAATGTTGTCCGGTCTAGTATGATGGTTGCTTGTTTTGTTCCTTCCTTTCTGCACCCCTTTCCCTCACCTTTTGTTTTTCTCCAGTTCTATCAGAAACGTCGTCGGGCCTAGTACGGTAGTCGCATGTCTGTTTCCATTTCCTTCCCACTCCCCCTCCCTTATCTATGTCTTAGCTCTTGCACTATCTGAAATGTCAGGCCGAGTAAGATTTCACATTCTTGTTGTTCATGGCCTGTAAGAATGTCACTGTATTTTCCCTTGCTTCTTCCCTTGCCTTGAAGCGCTTTGAAACACATTGTGTATAGGCGCTATATAAATGAACTATTATATCCTATCTGATTTTCAGTCTAGGGTTCTTCATCAATGAGAAGAAGTCAAGTTTGGTCCCCAGCCAGGTCAAAGTTTCTGGGGAGTCCTGATTCAGACAGAAGACGGGGGTATCTTCCCCTCCAACGAGAGGGTTCAAAATATGTTGTTCTAGATCCCTCATTATGTAGCCAGCTGCTGGGTAACCATACACAAAGCCATGCGACTTCTGGGAATGATGGTGTCCTGCATCTTCCCATTTCCACACTCCCGTCTTCGCATTCGCCCTGTGCAGGAGTGGCTCTCTAGCCAATGGTGCCAGGCCAGTGGTCAATGGGCCGATCCATCTCAAGAGCAGTTGTTCAGTCTCTGCAGTTGTATTAGGGGTCCACTACGGCTCGTAATGGATAAGTTACCAGTAGTAATCCAAAAAGGAGTGCGCACAAGGCAAGAAGTAATGCTGTTTATTACAGCTGGGCAAGCACAAATCAAACTGCAGAGTGGAACAGAACCGATTGATGAGAGCAGACAAACTGGCTCACAGCAGACAGTACTTTTATACTGCTAATACAATGTGTGTACGGTTAGAAACAGTTGGATTTCAAACTTCGTCTTCTCAGTTCTCATGCCCCTATAGCTAGAAATACGATAGACGTGATTTGACAGACCTGCCCTCTGCCGGCTCATCCCCTCCCATTGTGCTGCCGCATTGCTTCCCGCTCCACCCCGCAAACAGTTACATCATTTGTGCTGACCTCCGGCTCTTTATTCGTCTGTCAATGCCCAGTACCAGAAAGGAAGGCACTTGAGACACCCTGAACTTGTGGGAAAGGAGACATTGAGACAGCACCTGCCTGATGACCTTGGCAAACACTATTCCAGGGACACCAAAACCTACCTTCTGATTGGCTCTTCTTGGAGTGCCCCTCTGTTCCGTTTCCTTGTTCCCATACACGCTGGCCTTGAGGCGATTTGAAACCGCCTTGGTGCCTTGCAAGTGCATCTCTTGATTAGGTCGATTTCCCCAGCTCCCACGAATAGCTGTGGGACTGGCTCGCCGGCCTTGATTGCATCTCCTGGTGCTGTTCACAGCGACTGCGGTCTGCTGGAGACTAGCAGCCTGAATTCAGCTCCCCAACCCCCCACCCCCTCCGGCTGCGGTGCACAGACTGTGTGCTCGGAGCTGGCCTATGGCGCGAGGCCTACCTGTGGCGCCCCAGGGAGTGCGCTTTACCTACAGTTTCTCTTCCCTTGCATTTATGTGGCAGGTTCCCTTGTGTACATATTGTTATATACAGAGTGCCCCCCTGCACTCCTCCATGCTAGGTCCCTAGGGCTGGCTACAGCTTCTAGAGACCCCCTTGCTGCTCCTTTCCACCCCCCTTATTCCTGCAATTTGTAGGTGTCCCGCTGTCTGGTGCTGAATCAACACCTTCATTGCATTCCCTGCTTCGATCGATCAACACCTTTTTCCACATCATTTTCTTACTCTGTTCCCTGGGCATCGATAGCCATGTTACCCTGTCCATATCCACTCCTTCCTTGTATCCATCCAGTGTCCCCAATTATTAGACAATCCTGCCTACATGCTACCCAAAAAGCATCCTAGGATTCTACATTTGGTGGGGGAACTGCAAAAACCACATGCAAGTACTGGAAGGGCTCTTCTGGCAATGCTCCCCCAAAGTATGGCTAGACAGGAACTGCTGACATGCCCCACAATTCCCTGTAAACTCTGCCACTTGATAATGTACACTTGAAACATACCCTTCGCTAAGTTCTGCCACTGTTCTTTGTATACATGGGCAGCGAAGTGCTGCTGCTCTAGTGCCTCGCCGGTTTCCTTGTGCTGTTTTGCTGCCATATCAAATAGCAAGGGGAGAGGCAACAACTTCTTTGTAGCCACAAATCTATTATATCTACAATCGGTATTTTGTTAACCCCCTCGCCCCCCTTGCTCTTGACCCTTTCTCCTCTCTGCCACCTATATTTGCATTCTTTCTTTCGCATCTAGATATAGACTTGTGGTCCCTTCAGGTAAATGGGCAGCTTCTTTGGATGCTCTGTCTGCCATCTTGTTAACTAAAGATATCGGGTCCTGCTCATCTGTGTAGGTGGCACATTTTATTATGGCTACCTCCACTGGTAACTTCAAGGTTTAATCAGTCCCGCAAACAACTCGGCATGTTGTAGTGGGTATCTCGCTCCTAAACCCCCTTTTCCCATCACGCTAATCCTGAGTGTATTGTGGATGTCACGTAAACTGAATCTGAAAATGTTACCTGCATGCCCTTCCATTATGTTCAATGCACTGATCATGGCCAATAGCTCTGCTGCCTGTTCGGAATAATGCAATGGTAACCTCTGCTGTAATGCAATAATAAATTCCCTGTTATTGTAGCAGACTATCGCAGCCCCAGTATGTCTCCCTCAAGTATTGGGGTCTATACTTGAAGACCCATCTATGAAGACCATGTCTGCGCCTTCTGGGTTTTCTTCTGTGACCGGTATGTTCCCATATGTGCTGCACAGTAATATCCTTCCTCTGCAGGTTCTGCTATGAATGTTGCTGGGTTTACCACACAGCACCTCACTACCTCTATGGCTGGGTTTGCCAGTATTATTTCTTACCCTGCCACCCTCTGTGTTGGCGTACTCTTCTATTTTTCCAGAATCGCAAATAATGAATGCTCCACGTATAGTACTACTGGGCATTCCATGGTAATTGTTGCTGCCTTTTCTATTGCAAATGCTGCAGCCGCGAGCGCTTGTTTGCAGGGAAAAGGTACCTGCATAACTGGGTCTAGAACACCACTATAGTAACCCAATGGTTTTGCTCCTGTGGTTTCTTTTGCGTGCTGACCATCGTTCTCACAGCCATTTTAGCAGAAGAACAAGTAAAACCTATGACAGTAGTTGGGGGTCGCCAACACTGGCTTATAGGCCAATGCTTCTTTTAGCTCTGTAAAGTTCTCATTCATTTCTGCTGTCCACTTTATTTCCCTTTTCTCCTATTGTGCCTTTCTTAAGGGCCTGCATTAAGGGTTTTGTAAATGTAGAGTAATCGAAAACCCATGCCCTGCAGTAATGGCATAACCCCAGGACCTTCTGCATTTCCTTCACTGTGTGTGGACGTGCAGCCAGGTGAATTGCCTCTAACCTTTACTGTTTTATCTTGCGTCCTTCAATGGATATTATTTGCTCCAAATACACAAATGTAGATAGCGTTTGGTTTTCCAGCAAAATATCCAAAAACGAATCCTACTGGCCCCATACCTATGAGTCTGTAGTAATAATGTACTTGTAAAAACTGTAGTAAGTTTGCCCATTCCTGTTACCAGTGTAGATGCATTCTGTTCATCTTGTTCCTTCAATGTTACAAGTGTTTCCTATTTATTTAGGACCTGGTGGCTCGCCTGGATGATCTAGGAGGAGTTTATCTGCAGTTTGAGGAGGGGTTGGAAGCCACGGCTTTATTTGTAGCTGCGACCTACAGATTGTCGAACCACGTGGGTCTGGAACCGGCTCTAAAGGAGGTAAGACAGATTTTTTTTGTGTATGTGTGTGTGTATATATGTATGTGTATATTTATGATGTTTGTAAATCTGCTTAAAATCACATGCTGTGTATGTAGTCTGACATCTAGTGGTAATCGCAGATTTTTGCATCTTTCTTTCGAGGATCGAAAGGAGGACGTCCACATCGGCGTGACTAACACTATCCTTCACATGACGTGTAGTGTACCCAAAATCCCTCATGCGTCGAGGTCCCTCAGATTGTTTTTTCCCGCCCAACTAGTTGGTCACCTTATATGGGGCTCGTCAGAGTTGATATTGCAAAGTTATTATTCGTTGTCCCACGTCCGATGGTCGTTTAGTCATTGACTTCTCTTCAACTACTTAGTGGAGCCCTACGCCAAACTGATGTTTCGGCGACTGGTGCATCGATCGACGTCTGTTGATTGCAAGGTCTCGGCCCTCAGGCCAGACCCTTAAAGTAGGGAGAGTTGGGGCACTAGGTTGATTCTTTTTCTGAGAATGTGTTAGGAAAGATTTCGTAATTGTAGGTAATTTTCCTTCCATGTGGCAACCCCTAAACTTTTTGCTGTCGTTTTTCACCTTGTTCTTGACTTTGCCAGAGAAGTGCAGCCTTCTGCCGCACTCCTCTGGGCTTTCGCTCCTTTCTTACGGGGAAACTGACATGCCCTTAAAACAGTCAGTACCGGGGAACGCTGTTTCCCGTAGTTTCTTTTATCATGTTGCGGCTTTCGTGCAACATGACACAAGAGGGCACTGTAAGCTAAGTTACAGCTCTCTTGGGTCTCTAGCCTTCTACAGGCCCTAGATACTCGTTTAGGATTGTATCTGATCGGTGCAAGTGATTCAGGGACGGGAATGGTGGCAGCGATCGTTTCTTGTGTTTTGAGCTCCTTTTGGCGTTCTAAGCGCGTTTTCCGCGCTTAACCAAAATGGTGGCCTGGCTCCCAAAATGGCCAGACCACGAGGCTCCTTTGTCCTGTCCGCTGACCGTCTTGCTCCCTTCACCTTCCCCAGATCGAGCCGACCCGGGGCCTTCCTTATTTGGGCATGTACTTTCCCGCGAAACACGGATGCTTTCGCGGGCTTCTACATGTCTTGTGTGTGCCTCCAGGATGTGGGCTGGGATGTCTGGTCCCAATACACATCCTGGGTGCCAGAGAGTCTAGGGTGGTGTGAATGCCTGGGACCACCGTGGTCCGTGATTGGTCCACGAATGGTGTGAGTGTTGATGAGTGGATCTCCCATTGGGTCCCCTCCGTTTTGGCGCGAAGGGAACCGTGGATAAGAGGGGGCTGGAAACACCACTACCATGTCGATCTCCTGAGTTCTCACGAACGAAGGAATACAGGAGCCAAGTATCCTGCAACCACGAGGCTGAACCGAGGAATCGCTGGTGACCCGCTGAAGGACTTCTCCTCTGCACTGCTGTCGTCTTGTGAAACCCTTTTCACCTTTGATCGAACCAGAAGGCCTGTACTGGTACTTCGACCCTTGGAATAGCGGGAACAGCTATTCTCGGCATCTTCACCATCTCCTGCCAGTAAGCCTTTCGGAAGCGTCTCTGGGCCATCCAGCTGACTGACCAGTTTACACGGGAGTCTTGCTCTGTAACCGCCGCCAGGTTGTGTAGTATTTCGAGTCCTGGTCACTCTCACACGCTTCGTACACTTGGCGTTCCCAAGTCTGAAGTGAGTAGTGTACATTTGGCTCAGATACACACGGTCGCTCCGTTGCCCTGCTGTGGTAACAAACTGTGCGGGTTTCTTCGATTGGGATGTCTTTTTACTCAACACGACGACGAGGCGTTCCCTGCTCTTCTGAACCTGCCAGCTGCTGAAACTGACGCGGAGAAGCCTGGGTCTGCTTGCATCGGGGACTGGTGAGTAGCATAGCTAGGATCTGGTCGCCCTCCTGCAGGAGCCCATCGCTTTTCCCCGCTGTGTAAAACAGCACCCTTTTCCGTACTCGCGCTCTGCTTCTGCCCACTGTGGAGGCTGCGCTTGAGTCGCGGAACTTGTTCTTCTTTTGTGCTCTAAACTGAACTGCCCGATTTCCCTCGAAGAGCTTCTCCTTTTGCCCGTTGGCACCAGCGCGTGCAGGTACTTTTGAGCACAAGGCTCCACTCTTCGCAGGGCTCGGACTTCCATCTAGTTAGGTGCCTCTGAAGGTGAACTGGGTCTAAGCATTATTTCGCACTGCCTGTTTTCCCTCCCTTTTAGGTGGACTACACATTTCGTGCATATAACGCTTGCGACTGTCGTATTTGTATATATATTGTGTTGATATGGTATGTGTTGGTTTAATATTGTGATATTGTGATTTTCTCGCTACGGTCATTGTTTTAAAGGCCTTGAAATAAATGTGTATATATTTTTTTATATAACAACTGTTTGGAGTAGTTTGTAAGTGATCTTGCTTTGTGTGCTCATTGCGGGCTTTCAGTCACCCTCACCCCTCTTGAGACCTAGTCTTGACCGCCGCGATCGCTACCTTGATTGGTCTGGCTCGTCCAGAGGTTACCTTGTTCCAAGTAATTGGGTTGGCCTTCTGAACTTCTGCGCCACCAGGACAGAGTTCAGAAATCCGTCTTAACAGAATGCATTTCCTCTTCCCCTCTTTCCTTTTGTGGTCTGGCTGCCGCTTTTCGCCTCTGCTATGGAGAGGACTCCATTTAAGTTTTGTCCGTCTTGCAACGGAAAATACCCCTGGAAGGACACCCAACGCAAATTAGATGGGTGCTTAGCTCGTGACCATGACGAATGATCCTGTAAGTCCTGTGAACTCTTTCATCCAAAGACATTAAAAGATAGGTATACTAAGCGGTGGGTGGCCTACTCGATGCAGGCCGAAAGGGGTCCCCCCCTTTGGCGCCGTCGCCTTGGATGACGAGGACTCTAGCAGCAGCCATGGCTCTGACCTGGAGGCCATAGACCTTTCGGCGGAACCATCTGGTTCCCAGGTGCCCATCCCCGGCCCCGACAGGCAGACCACCGGTACTGCTGTGGGAGTTCACACCCCGGCAACAGGGGCACACCCGCACCACCCAAGGATAAGCATACAAACCCCCCCCTCATCCCTCCTGAGCTTTTTTGATGGATACATCGAAGAAGCACCAGACGTCAACAGGCCCGCCGAAGACTTCAACGGTGCCTGCCGCACCTCACGGTTCGGCGCCCTCGCTGCATTAGTCTCGGCATGCGTCCGGGCATTCCACTCATAAGGGCGTCTCATCTAAAAAGCACACGAGTGTAAACATGCCGTCTAAGATCGTGTCTGCTTCAAAGGTTTCGACAGAGCCGGTAACTCAGACGACGCCTACAGTCACATTGAAATTCCTTCTACAAACCCTGAAGATACGCGAGAGTCTCACGGCTATCGTTTCGGCAGCCGAACAACCTAAAAGCACTCCCTCTCATCGAGAGGAGTATTCCGAAAGCCCCCAGCCCCTCTCTAGGGCTTTATCTGATAAATCCCCTCCCTCTAAAGACCCTTTCCCTCCTCCAGAGATCTCTGCTTCATCCCTGTGGACCAGAGAAAGGTTTGAAAATTACATGGACAAAATGTCAGTTTATAGACTTCTCTTAAAGGTTCATTACTCCCAGGAGACCTAGGGAGGACTCTTTCTGCCCCATTTTACCAAAGCTGCAAAAGCTTTCAACCCAAACACAACAGGAAGAAGTATTTGAGTTTTCTGAGCAAGAGGAGACATACGAAGATCCCCATAGTCACGAGGACAATCCTTTTGGGCAGGACACAACTGACCAGTACCCAGATTGGGGACAGGATCAGCCAGCAGACGAAAGCACCTTGGCTCTCTCCAACTCCTCACCGAGACGTCATTTGTCTGGACCCACCCTCCTCGCCTCAACAGAGGCAGCCATCGCACGTTGGCGACCAAATGGTTTTCAGTACCATCCTGAAGAGGGCCGCAGACCACTTCCAAATCACTCAGGAAGCTGTTCAGGACTCTGATTTTGTTGAGGACATTCTAAAGGAAAAACATCCCACAAGCCAAGCTATTCCCCTGCTGAATTCCATTAAGAAGCGCCTTGCACCTTCCTTACTGTCCCCTTCCCTTACAAGGGTTGCCGCCCCTCGGGTTGAGAAACTGTTTCGCCCCTCTCCGTCTGACACTATGTACATTTGGGGGCATGCCACACCGGACTCCATGGTTGTTACAACCACCAGGAAGAGGGCTGGGGTGCCACTGTCTACTGCAGAGGCTCCCCCCGACAGACTGCAAGAAGCTATAAGCCCTTGGCAAGCGCATCACCACTTTCGGCACCGTATTCTACCAGAATTGCAAATAATACTACTCTTCTCGAGAGTTATAGCGATGTGCAGTAGAACCTGCTTCAAGAAGGCCTCGCAGAGGTCCCTGATCCCGCACGATCACGCCTGCTGGTGGTCGTCTTTGATGGAAGGCAGTTGACCTACAACATCCTTAAAAACATGCTAGACGCTGCTGAGATGGCGGAACACACTTTGGCACAGGGTACTCTTCTAAAGAGGCACGCCTGGCTAAAGAATTCAGGTTTTAAGCCAAAGACTCAGGCCTCCTTTATAAACAAGCCCGTCGAAGAGACAAACTTGTTCGGTAAGGCTGTGGATGACGCCTTGGAAACAGTCAAATAAAGAGCACGAGACGCTCAAATCACAGCCAAACCTTTTCAACAGCAGGTAGGTGCTAACTCACGCCATTTCTTTTGGCGTCAGGCCTTCTCCAGATCTCCACGGGCATATCGAACAGGAGTTACCCCATGGTCTTCCGGACAAGGTTCAGCTGGCAGCAGCCAATACCAGCAAATGGGGCAGCGCAGAGGCAAGGGTAGAGGCAGAAACTCCACCAGAAGAAGCTCCCCGGACTCTGCATCAAAATGACTCCCCAGTCTGGGTCCTCTTCCCATGCCTCCCCGCTCGGGGGACGTTCAACATCATTCATATTTAGTTCCACCGGCCACCTCGATACCATCCTCCAAAGAGCAGACACCGGTCACCAGCACACCTGCAAATCCTGCTGGAAGAGGTGCAGATCCTTCAGGAATAGGGCACCATAGAAGTCGTTATTAGGCAAAGTTTGTATGCAGTACCCTCTGGGAACACTACAAACAACTCTGACTACAGGCGTGTTGAGCAGCCAGTCTTATCTCAAGAGGGGTAAATGTAAGCTGTAGTAGAGTTATAGAGATTTGGAGTTAAAAGTATTCAAATAAACTCTCATACTCCAGGTTTCTTGAATAAACAATTGTTAATGTATTGATCAGTCAGTTAGAATAAGCCTTCTTCAGAAGGGAGCAATATAATAGTAATGCTCAAATGCACGTCATGAAATACACACTCTTAATATCTCTAAATCAGTAGATACCCTTTTGGGATGGCCCACAGACACTACCTACACCCTTGGGTGACTTCAATTGCTAGGGTGCTGGGGACATTAATATATCACTGTTGCATTTAGAATCGTAGAGAGAGGGCAAGGAAAGAACAGAGATACCCAGCGCTAACTAAAAATATAGTTAGTGTTTATAACTGTTTATAAGGCAGCGGGTGATTGGTAATGTGTGTATTGCCCTACACTCCACAGTTCAGGTCATACATTAATGAGATTAACCAATCACGCTGCGCCACACACTATGATTTGTAAGCCTGATTGGTTAATCTCATTAATGCAGAATCATACAGTAATAAGTCAAAGGAAAAGATTATCTAGGACATACAAGAGACCACAAATATTCTTAATCAGGCAAATACTTTTGGATCCCTCCAGAAAGAGTAATTCAGTACAATAGGCTAGGCCAAAGCCAATGGGCAAAAGTCTTATATAGGATGTGGAAAAGTCTTTGCACAATGTTTGAGAAGTCTTTGGAGAAAGGAAGAATCAAATATAGGGCCACAAGCTGATTACTTGGGTGCATCTTCTACTACTCACAACTCTACAGCAAGAGGTAAGTTCTCTCAGACATTGTACAGTACCTTTTGAAGATAAGATGCAGCAGATGACTCCTGTTCCTGTGCAGGTCTCGCTCTGCAAATCTCACTGTTCCTGGGCCTCAGTCGTGGGGACAAGAGGGAGGACGTTGGGGTACTCCTGCAATGCACTGGGACGGTCAAAACTCTCAACCGGCAAACTTCACTTTCAGTGGCTGTTGAGTGTTTCAGCTCCTCGCGTCTACCGCAAATGGCAACACCGCGGTTCCTGGCTGTCGAGATGGACTTTCCTTGCCTCTGCGGTCGCGCACTCTGTTGAGGGGGCTCGGTCAGTCCTGCTTCCTCGGAGTCCGGAGGATCTTCCTGGAGCTCTTGGCCAACTTAAAAGCAACACACACAAACTGGTGTTCCTCGCCCTAGCTCTATGATTTCCAGCAGCAACTCTGTGGAAATTCAACCAGCTCCGAGATGGATGTCCAGGTGGCTTACTTTGGAGTTGATTGGTCCCACCAACTCAAGGGGTAGAAGTCGTCTTTGCAGGGGCTTCTCTGTCGATGCGAACTTGGCGTTTCGGCACTGCAGCAGGGCTTCACCGGGCAAACCAACGGTCTAGGAGTTGCAGCAGGCGTCCTCTTCAAGTTCTTCGGTTCCTTCGTCCAGTGGTCGACTCTGCCTTCCAAGCCAAAAGCCCTGCCTTTATTCTGTTCTCTCCCATTCATTCCAGCCCAGCTGTCAGTCACCCAGCAGGGTGGCTGTCCTTGCCAGACAGTCAGCCGGCCAATCACTACAGAGTGCATTTGGGTCTCCTAGGAGACTAAGCACAGGCAGTTTCGGGCACCTCCCTCACTTCCTGCCCACCCCAGACACTCAAGCGCCAGAGGCGGTTTTCAGTCCTGAAGGCCGCCAAAGGCGTACGAACAAAGGGACCAAACCTAGTTTGGCACGCAGAGAAACTCCAGAAGGACCTTTCCAAAAAGAAGCGGCGAAAAAAGACCGTGACCAGTTTAAACAAAGGGGGCTTAAGGCACCAAAATCGCAGACCAACCAAGGAGACTGAAGAAATCCATGCCGTGGGTCCTCTCTCGAGACTGCTGCTGAGACATTCCATTCTCTGAGTCCTTCCTTTCGTCACCAGGCTGAGGATTCTGGAGACTGGGTCTGTCGCTGCAGCACAGAGGAGAATCCAGCTATGAGCAGGTCTTCTAACCAAAGGTACTGTGGGGTGAAACGTTTAACTTACCTTGAACCGCAAAGTCCCTCCAGAGTGACTGGAGTGCGTGAAGGTGTGTCCAGGGGATCCACTTTACCTCCGACACAAGCTGCCAGCTTGTGTCCCTTAGGGAGTAACGAATGCAGGGTCCCCCTCACTGTGTTGAATTGCCAAGTACATTTTCCTAGAGACTAAAAGTATCCTGAGAAACCTTTGCTGTTCTGCTTCTTAAGACTTCAAATCCACTCCTACACTGACTTTATCTTATAGTTGGGGATTACATTTTTAAATTGTTTGTCCGAAAACTGTCTCTGGAACTTTAAGCTCTGCTGCTGTGTGATTAAACAACTTTTTTTATTCCTCAAAGATTTTATCGTATGTGGTTTTACTAAATAAATACAATGACTGTATATCTTTGTCTCAACGAAAGTGCGTGGTAGTACCGATAATACGGTAGAACAGTAATTAGTGTCAAACTCTAACAATTGTAGTGAGCAACTACCATTGAAGCAATGGCCTTTGAAAAGTATTAAAAATTCCTATGTGTTGGTTAAGTGAACTAACTATTTATCTACCTTCCTTGTGTAAATCTAATATATGTATTTTTTAATATGACATTTTATGTGTTTCTTTAGACTATTGTATTTACTGGGTTCAGTGTACTTAGCTACTGCTCACATCTTCCTTCTATGATAAGCCTGACAATCTCTGCTACGCTACCAAGGTTCCTTGAGTAGTACAGACTTGAACTAAGAGTTGGGGACCTGTATGCCAAGGGATAGTTTTATGAATTCTTACCTCGAGTGGAGTTTAGAAAAACTGTTCCTCGCCCCACTGTGCCTGTTCACGCTTCCGCTCTTTCCAACCTTTCACTCTTAAGCTATGGAATTCTCCATCACTTGATATTTGTTTGTGTTCTTCTCTTGTTCAGTTAGTCTTCGAAGTCATTTACTACAGTCAGCCTTTCCAAACTGTCATTTGAACACACTGATCATGCAAACTTTTTTCTGTAATTTTCTTTATAGCTGTATCGTATTGTTCTGATTTGTAAAGCGCTAAATAAGCACAGCTAATAAATATCCCTCCCAAAAGTGAGGCCCGACTACTCCATTGCCTATTCAGTGTTTTGGTTTAGCCTGTTGCCTTGTTTCACTCGCCTAGGTCTCTTCACACCTCTCACCTGAGGGGCTTTGGATAAACTTTCCCAACAGTTGCAAACTTCCCTTGTAACCATTTGAGACCCTTAAATATACCACTCTGTGTGGGGGGCCAATGTGCTATGGCCCAAAAATAATTTTGATCATTATTCCCTGAGATGTAAAGCAGTATATTGCACTTCCCAACTGCTCTTCATTATGATTTTACCTAGGGCATACAAACGGTGCATTCATTGAATCTAGTCACAATGGTTCAGGGTGAAAGAAACCTAATTTCATGTAATTGTGCCTTCTTTTCATATCTTTGTTAGTACTACTCACACTTTTTGACCTTTTTCTTTCAGGATCAGATTGTCCAGCTGGTGAATGCAGTTTTCAGCAAGAAGAATTATGAGGTTTTGTCAGAGGCTTTTAGTGTTGCATGTGCTGCTGCTGCTCTTTCTCAAAACAACTATCACCTTCCCCTCATTGTGGTTGCAGATGGTCCGGCAGCTGTATCGCACAAGCATCCCGTTCTGCGGGTAAGATTAGAACTGCTTGTTTTGAGAAATTTTATGATTTGCCTTAATTTCAGTTCTGGAAGTGGCTTCTCCTCATTTGTGACTGACGATCTATGGTGCAGTTTGTGAGCATTGGTTAATTAGTACCCGGCGGGGTTCAATCAGAATGTAACAAACAATCTTATTGGATCCCGCCAGGGCTTTACCCGAAGCAGAATCCCTTCAATCTTGAATTTCTGTCATATCCCTGGCAAGGGGGGGGTGGATGTGGGGGGGTTGGGGGGATGGGCAACCCCTCAGCCAGTGAGGAGGGTTGGAACAGGGTAACCCCTGCTCCGAGCCACCACACGACTGGAGGGTGCCATCATCCCCCGTTGGGGATTCAGGTAAGTGTTTTCTCCCCCCTCCAAACAATCCCCTCCCAACCTCACTCGCCCCCTTTTTGGTTCTTTTTCAAGAGCGAACGCTCTGGGAACACTTCTGTTTCCAGAATGTCTGCTCCCGATGGCAGCCATGGAAAGGATAAACGGACTCGGTTTTCCCTTCCTGGCAGGCATTTATTTTATGTTCTGTTCCAAAACGCTGCAGCGTTCCCGGAACAGAAAAACAAAATTAGTACCACGGATCTTGCGGGCCCGTATACTTATAGCAATAAGCCCCTCTCCGCAGTGGCATTACCGAGTCAGGTAATGCCCCGGGGCCTTCGTTAAGGCCCTCGCTTCCCTCTTGCCTGTAACTGTGTGCCCCAGGGCATTATCTGACTCCGTATTGCCCTGCGGTTCTGGGGCTTATTGCGTAGTAATCTTAGAATTCAAATATGCGTACTTTCATTTTATTACATTTATATTTAACATTGATTTCTTGGATAGTGTCAACTCATTTCACAAAGAATCCATTCAAGAATTGGGTGACAGCCATTTGGGAGGTTTGTTATGGTAGAGAGGCCAAAAAGAGTTCAGTGGTTTTCTGGGTTTTGGTGTGTCCATTTGCTATAGATTTCTATGGAGTGCACACTGTTAGGCAATACTTCTATTTCTATAGTATGCTCCTCCAAACTGTTTATTTTAGTTTTGTTGACCTGTCCTGAATTTTTGCAGAGAAGTAAAGCCTTCAGCTTCGCTTCTCTGACCGTTTGCTCATTTTGTAATGGGAAAACTGACCAGTCGTTCAGACTATCAGTACTGAAAAACTGTTCCCCTTTTATTTGGACTTTTTACCTGTTTTGGTCACTTTTCTAACTCTGCACACCGCATCTTGCAGTTCATGGGGATCGATTCCCCTCTTGCTGTTCCTTGTCCTCCCTGTTCCGAGTCTGGAATGCCCTTTCTCTTCGTTCTCTCTGTTCTACTTTCCAGGTCTCTTTGAGATCATATCTTTCTTCTGGTTAACCAGGTTACAGTAAACACAGATTTCCTCTGATTGTAGAGTCCAACTGGTGTGGGACTTTACAAGACTTATCTCTTGGTATTAGGTAACCCACCTTGTAATATAGGCCTGCACTACACAGGTTGGTAGTGTGACTGAGCAGCCAGGCTTATTTACGAGGGGTAATGTGAGCTGTCAATGAAATCAGTAAATGGGTATCCAAGTAAACTCTTATACATTTATATATACATGTTTATTTATATAAACACAAGGTTAATTAGACAATCTTTAAAAAACAGCAACTACTAGTAACATTAATCCCAGTTAGGATTGAATTAAAAAAGAGCAATAAAGCAGGTGAGTAACTTCATGTTATACATATTCCAGCACATTGATTGACGTCCTATGAGGTCAGTAATAACAATTATTTGTGATCACCATTGCAATATTGAGTTACAAGGAGGGAAGTTCTAGTTCGATCAGAACATACTTTGAAGAAACAGTTTGCCTACATCTCTCTGGGAGAATCAGTCTTTTAATCCCAGCAATAATGGTGTTGAACAATTAAAACCTTTAAGGGAACAAGCACTGCCGAAGCCAATCGGTTCAGAAGGGGGGCTTTAGGGAGCCAGGACAGCCAAAGTCAATGGGCTAGTTCAAAGTTCTGATGCTCTCTTCTTAGAAAATGTTTTAGAAAAGTCAGTAGTTCAAATAGAAAATCACAGAAGCTCAAGAGGAGCCACATTGAAGCACAAGCTGGAAGGCCAGTGCAAGTGAGTTGAGGTCAACTCAAGAGGGTAAAATTGTACTCCCCAAGCTAGGAAGCACCACAATTGGCAAAAGGTAGATGTTCCCTCAAACCCCACAGTACCTGTGAAATGAAGAATTTGTTCCAGCTGAATGCCTTCCTGTTGCAGTGTGCCAGACCCTTGATCCTGGTCCTTGATTGTGGTGACGAAAGGGAGGATGTCAGGCAGGCTTCTGCAACAGCAATCGAAAGAGGGGCTCTGCAGCAATGGATTCTCCTTGCTTCAGCAGCCTTTTGTGGTTTTGGCTCCAAAGAACAAACAGCTACAGTTAGAAGTTACTTGATCCCTCTGTTCTGGACTCTGGTGCTGGGACTCTGAATGAAGATGTCCTGCTTCTTTAGGGTCCTCTCGATACCCACAAAAATTTGGCCGGATTTTCACTCCCGAAGATCATGCACTTGATGATGGACAGGGGTCCCCGGGCATTGGGATTTTGCAGCCTTGGAAAGTCGCAGCAAGTCTGGGGTTGTGCCAAAATGAAGCTTGTCTCAAAGCTAAGGGAGGAAGTCCTCCTTTACGGGGGTCTTTCCAGTCGAAACCAAAACTGGGTCAGCACAGATGCAGGGCGTCATCGAGGACTTCGCTTTCAAATAGGGTGCTACTGGCGTCCCTTCACCTTTTTAGTCGGATGTTGTCCAGTGGTCACCCCTCCTCTAAACCTCGCCTTTTAGGACAGGCAGCCGGCCAATCAAAACTGGTTCACTCGGGCACACTTAGAGACAAAGGACAGGGAAGTTTCAGGACCCTCCCTCACTTCCTGCCTTTCCAGACACACTTGTGCCTGGGCGGGCCTCAGGGCTGAAGCCCACCAAAGGCAAAATACACAAAGGACTCAAACCTGATTCAAACAGAGTAAAATCCCAGAAGGAACTAACTGACCTGAAATGCGGGGGTGGGGGGGGTCGACTGGGGCCATTTTGAGAAAACTCACCCTTGTGTGCTGTACTGCTGGTGAGGAATCAGCCTGCATATATCTGGCACATGTAGTAAAAAGGAAACCACTGCCACCAGCCATTCAAGTTGGCTAGTGTAACAGAATGTTACATGAGAAGTGGGATACAGGAGTCATTATGAAACCCCCGGCACTACACAAAGGGTGTTGTGTGCTGGACCCACAAAAGAAAAGGTAAGACGGGAGTCATCTTACTATTCTCCAGCATTGGGTCTGGCATGGATTCACATGCTCGTGAATATTGCCCGTCAGGCTGGGAATCCTCAGTAAAAGGAAAAAACAGTTTCACTTTTGCTTACAAACTGTATTTCGAAGGGATTGTGTCCTCCGACGTATTCCTCATCTTAGATATATATCCTTCCAGCTCTGCTGGCCTTGGAAAATTTTTTCCCAAGAGGGCGCTGCGCGTCGACGTCCCTCGAGTCGATGACCCTCGACAGCCGCCGTATCGACGCTCGACGTCATCCTGCCTATAAAGGCCGCGCGCAGCGTCCGTTGCTCAGTTCCGTTTTTCCGCGCTAACTTGGTGCCTCGGAATACCGTTGCTCAGTTCTTAGTACTATTTACTTCAAGTTATTCGAATCGTACTCGATGGCTTCCTCGGAACCGACAACCCCTCGATCTGGCTTCAAAAAATGTCGAGATTGTGGAAAAAAGATGTCGTTGACCGATCCTCACAGAAATTGTCTGTGGTGCTTGGGAGCCGAACACCATTGTTCGGAGTGCGAGGACTGTATGTCCATGACAGCTAAGGCCCTGAAGGAGCGTAGGGGGAAGCTGGAGAAAGGTAAGACTTTTAAAGCTTCTTCTTCTTCGACGAAGTCGAGACATTCGTCTCCTCGTCACCATTCACGCTCCAGATCTCGGAGTGGGTCTCATCACTCCTCGAGATCGAAACACTCGAAGAGGAAACGTCGAAGATCTCCTTCTCCGTCTTCCTCTTCCTCTGTTTCGCCAAAAAGAATCCCTTGCCCCACGAAACATAGTTCCCGGGCTGAATGGGAGGAATTCAGAAAAAACATGATGAGCGTCTTCGAGAAAGCGGCCTCGACCCCCTCGAAGACTGCCGAGAGCGATGCTCTGGTCGAAAGACCCAAAGGTCAAAAACGCCGCGAGTCGCAGTACCCGGCGAAAGAAACCTCTCGAGCGCGTCTCGAACCCTCGAGTAGGACTATGACCTCCAAACCTTCCTCGAAGGTTCCGTCGAGGTCTTCGACGCCGTTGTCGAAGGGACCTTCGACACACAGGTCTGTCGACTCGACGCCGAGAAAAGTCACGATGACCACACATCCAGCGACGATTACCAGGCCCTCGACGTCGATGGCGTCGATATTGTCGAGTAAAATTCCAATTCTGTCGAGGTCCTCGAGGCCTCCACCTCTGTTTTCGATGCCACGCTCAAAGCCTTCGGCGTCGACGACATCGACGCTTTCGAGGCCAATAATGACAAGTTCAGCACCCTCTGCCTTGGAAATGGGATTTACTCCCTTTATTAGTTCAGAACAATTGAGACTATATCCTCAATTTTAGAAGAGGGTGATTTGTCAGAACAAGATGAGTTACAGGGACCTGTAACCCCAGTTAGAGAAGAATTTTCCTCTGAAGAGCGCAGATTAAAGGATCTTCATGATTCTTTACATGAGGCAAGTGGTTTAGACCCTTCCCCTGAGGTGGATTTTGCTAAACCAGAACCGGGGGAGCATGCTGAAACCCCCTACAGAGCCTTAATGGCCAGAATTACAGAGTTCATGGGGTGGTCTACACCTTCACAATCTTTCCAGCAAGATGACCTCACAGATATTCTTGACAAAGGCCCACAAGAGGATCCAGTGGTGCCTTTTCATAAAGCTCTTCAGAGAAAGATCATGACAAACTGGGAAACCCCAGATGTAATACCAGCAGTAAATAAAAAACTGTCTGCAAAGTACAGGGTATCTTCCACAGACCCAGAGTTCTTATCCAAACATCCATCCCCAGAAAGTCTGGTGGTACAAGCAGCATCCTCTACCGACGTCAAGACGGCTTATCCTACTGTCCCACAGGACAGGGACGATAAAAAATATGATGCTATGGCTAAGAAAGTCTTTTCAGCATGTAGCATGGCGTTAAAGTCTGTGATGCTACTTGCACCCTTGCTAGGTTCAGCCATACACTTTGGGAGTGTGCTTCTACAGCGGCTGACTGCATCCCGGAGGGAGAAGAAAGGGATGCGTTCCTGCATATTATACAGGACGGTAAAGACGCTATGTGCGAATCCCTCCAGACGGGCATTGATTCGGCTGACAGTATCAGCAGAGCAATGGCGGCAAGTACATCAACCAGGCGGTTCGCTTGGTTGAGAAAGTCGGGTTTTGCCCCAGATGTGCAAGCCAGGCTCTTGAACATGCCATTTGATGGCTCTTCTTTGTTCGGGAAAAAGGCGGATGACAGTTTAGAGAAACTGCAAACTTCAAAAGCAGCAGCAAAATCCCTAGGAGCTGCAATCCGTCAGACTCCTTTTCGTCCCACAGGAACCTCTGCGAGGGGCAAGTCCTTTCGCTTCTACTCCTCATTCGGAAGAGGTAGAGGACGACCGGCTCAAAGGGGTCAAAGAAGAAATACCCGAGGTGGACGGGGTAGATATTCTAAAGCCGCAGCAACAGCAGGTGCCTCTTTACCATCGGCATCTACATCAGCCACCCCAAAACCACTCTGAGGACTTCCCTCACAGGACACCTGTAGGAGGCAGGTTGACTCAACATCTGACGGAATGGCAGGCTATCACGTCAGATGCTTGGGCATTGGAAACAGTTGCCCAAGGTTACTGCCTACCTTTCCTACGTATACCTCAGAGTCATCCACCGGGGATCAGCTCTCCGAAAGCTCCAGATCCGCTCCTCTTGCAGGAAATTATAGACCTGCTAGAGAAAGGTGCCATAGAACCGGTACCTGTAGCGGAGAGGAACAAGGGCTGGTACTCCCCTTACTTTCTCATTCCAAAGAAAGACGGAGGACTGAGATCCATCTTGGACTTGCGAGAATTGAACAAATTCCTCAGGAAAGACAAATTCAAGATGGTCACTCTTTCTCAGATCCTCCAGGCCCTTCAGTTTCAGGACTGGTTGGTATCTCTGGACCTTCAGGACGCTTATTTCCATGTGCCTATCCATCTCAAACACAGGAAATACCTGAGGTTCACAATTGGCAACTCTCACTATCAATTTCGAGTACTGCCTTTTGGGCTGACCTCCGCCCCGAGGGTCTTCACCAAGTTAATGTCGGTAGTGGCGGCAAGTCTAAGGAGGGAAGGGATTCACGTCTACCCCTACCTGGACGATTGGCTAATCAGGGCTGTCTCTCCGGAGCAAGCTCAGATCCAGCTAAATCACGTATGCTACTCCCTTCACAAACTGGGTTTCTCCCTCAATTTAAAGAAGTCTCAAATGATACCATCGCAGAGACTCCAGTTCATAGGAGCGATCCTGGATACTTCCCTGGGAAAAGCCTCGCCACCAGAGGTGAGGGCTCAAGATATTCTACAGATGGTTACCAAGTTCCAACTTGCCCAACGTCTCCCAGCTTTCGACTTTTTGAGGTTGCTAGGCCTCATGGCGTCCTGCATTTTCCTTGTGCCAGAGGCTCGTCTGAGAATGAGATCCCTCCAGTGGACACTGAGGACTCAGTGGTCTCAATTCTCAGGGAGAATGACAGATCTTCTTCAGGTTCCCGGCAGGGTGGCTCGAGACCTTCAGTGGTGGGCCTGTCAGGAGAACATTCTGAAAGGAGAACAGTTTTGGCAACCCTGGCCGGAGATAACAGTAGTCAAGGATGCCTCACTCACGGGGTGGGGAGCCCACGCCAACGACTTGACCATCAGCGGTCGTTGGTCTCCATCGGAATCCAGACTACACATCAACCTGTTAGAGCTGAGAGCCATCAAACTTGCGTTACAGGCTTTCCTGCCAGTTGTACAAGGGAAGAACGTCCTGATAATGACGGACAACACGGTGGCCATGCATTACCTCAACAAAAGAGGAGGCGTAGGATCACTACCCCTGTGCAGAGAGGCGATGCAGCTCTGGTTTTGGGCAATCCAAGAAGGAATCTCTCTATCGGCAGTTCACCTAGCCGGAGAGAAGAACTTGACAGCGGGCGCTCTGAGCAGGCAGAGCACAGTCTCCCACGAGTGGGAACTAGCTCAGGAAGTCCTTCACGAGATCTTCGCCCTTTGGGGAACCCCTCAGGTAGATCTGTTCGCCACCAGCCTAAACAGGAAATGCGACCTGTTCTGCTCAAGGGAATTTCCTCCGAGAGGAGCTCTGGGAGACGCGTTCATAGTGGACTGGGAGTTTCCGCTTCTGTACGCGTTCCCACCGGTCCCTGTCATTCCTCAAATGATCAGGAGGTTGAGAAGATTCCGACGAACCATGATCCTAATTGCCCCGGATTGGGCCAGGAGAACGTGGTACCCGGACCTTCTAGACTTGTCCATCTGCCCTCCATTTCGACTTCCTCTCAGAGAGAACCTACTCTCACAGAAGGGAGGTCAGGTTCTCCATCCAGACATCAAAACCCTCAACCTTCACGCTTGGCTTCTGAACGGATGAGGTACAAGGATTGGGACCTCCCTGATGATGTTATGGAGGTGTTGCTTTCGGCAAGGAGGCCAGCAACAAAGTCTTTATACCGCTGCCGTTGGAACAGATTTTGCAGCTGGTGTAGAGAACAGAATATCGACCCATTTTCATGTGGTACACCAATGGTTTTGTCCTTCCTACTATATTTGGCAAATTCAGGCCTTCAAGTTGGCACAATTAAGGGCTATCTCGCAGCGCTATCTATCTTTAAGCGTACTGCGGAGGAACCATCCTATTTCAAATTACCCTTGGTAATACAGTTTCTAAAGGGGTTAACCAATGTTTATCCCACAAGACCATTCCAAGTTCCCCTATGGGATTTAAACTTAGTATTAACTTTCCTGATGGGGACACCTTTCGAACCACTCCATTCTTGTTCGTTAAGATTTCTTACCCTTAAGACTGTTTTATTAATAGCACTTACATCTGCTAGAAGGGTGAGCGAATTACAAGCTCTTTCTTGTAAACCCCCCTCATACAATCTTTCACAAAGACAAAGTTGTCCTACAAGTGAAGCCTAATTTCCTCCCAAAAGTAGTCTCTGAATTCCATATCTCTCAGAAGATTATCCTACCATCTTTCTATCCTCCTCCTCACCCGGGGAAAGAGGAAGAGAGGTTACACAGACTAGACCCTAGGAGGGTTCTAAGTTTTTACATTAGTAGACTAGCCAGGATAAGACAGGCAGACCAGCTTTTTGTAGGCTACGCAGGTCACAAGCTGGGATTACCAATAACTAAGCAGACCATTTCCAGATGGATCATTCTAGCCATTCTGGAATGTTATAAACTGGCAGGGAAAGAGCCCCCTCAAAACCTTAGGGCTCATTCGACCAGAGGTATTGCAGCTTCATCGGCCCTCAAGAGGCGTGCCGATTAAAGACATATGTGCGGCCGCTACATGGTCGTCTGTCCATACCTTTACACGTTTTTACAATCTGGATTCCTCCTCTAGTCAAGAGACTAGGTTTGGAAGGGCTGTACTACATTCTATTCACCAATAGAAGACAGCGTGAAGTCAGTACTCCCTCCTCCGAATATAGAATACTGCTATGGGAGCCTATCTAAGATGAGGAATACGTCGGAGGACACAATCCCTTCGAAGAACAAGTTACTTCTTACCTTGTAACGTTCTTTCGACGGGATGTTCCTCCGACGTATTCCTCATCGACCCTCCCATCCATCCCCGCAGTTTTACTTCCCTTGTTGTTGCAGCTTACGCTCCTTCAGGGTGATTAGTCTAGTCCAAACAGTAATACTGTGGGCTACAAAACGGAACTGAGCAACGGACGCTGCGCGCGGCCTTTATAGGCAGGATGACGTCGAGCGTCGATACGGCGGCTGTCGAGGGTCATCGACTCGAGGGACGTCGACGCGCAGCGCCCTCTTGGGAAAAAATTTTCCGAGGCCAGCAGAGCTGGAAGGATATATATCTAAGATGAGGAATACGTCGGAGGAACATCCCGTCGAAAGAACGTTACAAGGTAAGAAGTAACTTGTTGTTCTCCTTTAAACCAATCACTATCCTCTGGGTCATACTGCCCCCATCCATTGACAGTTGTCTTCCTAAGCCCCTACTCTGGCAGCTATCTTCACATTTGTACAGCACTATTCAGTGTTGGGAGTCCTCGAGTTTGCTCTGCGACGTACATCTACGTTTTTTTTCTTGTTTTTGACAGTGGGATGTTCCATTTTTGTTCCAATACAGCCATTGTGCTCTTTTCTCCATTTGACAACAGCAGGGATCCGTGTCGGTGAATTTCAGTGCCCCTCAAGGGCAAGGATCGTCGAAGATTCCAGAAGGCCATCAGACTTATTCGTGCCCTCCGAATAGGTAGGTAGGATAGTTCACAATGTCACATTGCATACAATATCACATATTCTTGTACTTTTTAGACCCTCATTAGTACATTCCAAGTACTATGCTTCAAACATTACTGTGCGTTTTTCCAGGTTTGGTCCCTTTGTTCGTACGCCTTTGGCAGGCTTCAGGACTGAAGACCGCCTCTGGCGCCCGAGTGTCTGCGGTGGACAGGAAGTGAGGGAGGTGCCCGAAACTCCCTGTTCTTAGTCTCCTAGGAGACCCAAATGCACTCTGGCGTGATTGGCTGGCTGACTGTCCGGCAAGGACAGCCACCCTGCTGGGTGAGTGACAGCTAGGCTGGAATGAAAGGTAGAAAACTTTTTAAAAGGTGAGTCTCTTGGACTGGAAAGTAGAGTTGACCACTGGAACGAAAGAACTGAAGACAAGCTGGAAGAGGACGGCTGCTGCAACTCCTGGACCGTTCGTTTGCCCGGTGAAGTCCTGCTGCAGGTCCGAATTGCCAAGTTCATCTCAACAGAGAAGCCCTTCAAGGACGATTTCTTGCTTTGAGTTGGTGGCACCAATCAACTCGTAAGCCACCTGGATACCCTTCTCAAAGCTGGTTAGGATTAACCAGGGAGAGGGGCACCAGCTTGTATGCTTTAACTACAGCTACTGGAACTAAAGTGACTCAATTTTGTCAGCGTTTTCCGACAATCCCGTGCATTGCAGGAGTCCCCTGACGTCCTCCCTCTTGTCCCCGTGACTGAGGCTCAAGAACAGTGAGATCTGCAGGAACTGCCAGGAACCAACGTCTTCAGCTGAATCTTGTTGTTCATATCAAGGTACTGTGCCAACCCGATTGAGAGAACTTACCTCTCGCAGTGAAAGTTTGTGGAACTTCCCAACTTGCAGGCCTAATCGGCTTGTGACCCAACATGATTCTTTTTCGTACAAACTACTTCTGAGAACTTTGGCAAAGACTTTACCATTTACTACAAGAACTGCTCTTTCCTATCCAAGAAACTAGCCCATTGACTTTGGCCTATGTGTATTGAACTGAATCGAGTCCTTTAGTGAACTGAAACTATTTGCACTGCCGAAGAAAGTATTTGTGATCTATTCTATTTAACTTGTGCCTTTTGCTCCCATTGAAAGTAACTGAAATGCCATTTTGCTCCTATTTCATGGGAGCTTAATTTACTCAGACATATTGGTTTGGTATTGACGTGTGGGTTGTGTGTAATATTGTCTCCTTCTAGTGAATGGTTTCTAAATGATTGTGTAATAAATTAAAGTGTTTTACCAAGAAACCTTGAGTGTAAGTGTCTACTTGAACCACTGTCATTGTAAGACCTCTGTGTAACATCTTGTACTGCTCTCATTCCCTTTTAAGATGAGCCTGGCTGCTCAGCTCGCTACCCAAAACTGTGTAGTACAGACTTATACCAAAGGTTAGTTTTGCTTACACCTGTAGTCCTAATTGTATGTGGTGGTCCCAGAGGGTACTGCATGCAATTCTGCCTAACATGGTGGTGTGAGGCCAGTGGCCAGATTTTGTGGGGCATGGCTGCAGGCCATGGCCCCAACAATATGTGCACCGACACAACCACCACACAAGTAATGTGTATAGTAATTATAGGTAATGTAGTAGGAGTATGGCCAGAACTACTTCAGTAGCAATATGTGTATAGGAATTGTAGGTAATGTAGTGGGAGTACAAAGTGTTTGTAATATGGAGGAATGATGTAATTGAACTGTATATGGTACTTATGATTGTATTCGGGATAGTGCTTATAGAATATTTGATTATAATTGCTGTGGTTACTTAGTTTTGTAGCGTTATGAAGCTGCAATCTCTGGTTTATTTTCTGTGGAAAAAAAATAGTGTTGGGTAAGAATTGGTGCAGTCACACTGTGCGCGACTACACAAGACTTATCTGCTTGGTATTAGGTAACCCACCTTTTGGTATTAGACAAGTTGGTAGTGTGACTGAGCAGCCAGGCCTCAAGAGGGATAAATGTGAGCTGTACAATTTAAATCCTCAAATACAAGTAGTCAAGTAACACTTAAACTCAAGGTTTCAGTTATAAATATTTATTTACATCAGTTTTAAATGGGCATACTTGAAAAAGGTAAGATTGTAAGAACCAGCTGCCGATTCACCTTCCGCTGGGGCCAGCTCATCGTCTATCGCAGCAGGGAGGCAGGGTCATCTACCCCGCCCCGCAGAAGTTGTCCCTCGCAGCATGGTTCCTGAACAGATCACACTAAAACATCTGCGTCTTTCGCAGGCTAACCTAGACATCATACCGGGTGCTAGGAGCTCTGCTACTAGGAGCTAGTACAAGAGCAAATGGACTAGGTTTTGCCACTGGGCGGAATGAAAGACTGTTGATCCTCTTAATTGCACGTTGGACGACGTGCTATCCTTCTATGCACACCTCGCACACTCAGGGGTGCAGATAGACACATGCTGCACCTATCTGGCGGCCATCGGAGCCTACAGGAACTCGGAATAGGAAGTCTTCTCATCCTCCAACGCTGTGGTTGAGACATCTGGCAGGCCTCACCAGGCTCTACCCGCCTTTCAAGAAGCCACACCCAATGTGGGACCTCAACGTAGTGTTGGGCGTCTTGGCGCACAAACCTTTTGAGCCAATGGCATCCGCGGACATCAGGCTAGTCACCATTAAGACACCCCTTTTGGTGGGTCTTACATCTGCACGCAGGGTAGGTGAAATCCAAGCACTAGTGGCTTCAGAACCTTAAACTACCTTTCATAGAGACAAGGTGGTCCTTAGAACGCATCCCGCGTTCTTGCCTAAGGTAGTCTCCTCGTTTCACCTAAACGAGGAGATGGTGTTACCCACTTTCTTCGCTGACCCCAAGGATGATGCTCAGCAGGTCTTGCACTGTCTAGATGTCAGGCACGCGCTGAAATTCTATCTGGACGGGAGTAAGAGCTTCCGCAAATCTGAGGCTCTGTCACCTTAGGCGGGTCAAGGCCTCTAGACCAAGGTGGATGGTTTCGGCCATCAAGGTGGCTTATGAAGGGCAGCACAAACCGCTTCCGGCGAACTTGCATGCCCACGCTATTAGAGCCAAGGCAACACAGCCGCGTTCCAGAGGTACGTTCTTTGGCAGGTCATCTGCAGGGCGGCCACGTGGGCCACTTCAGCGGCCTTCTGCAAGCACTACTGTTTGGATTCTAGCTGCAGGTCAGACGTGGCGTTTGGGCAGGCAGTATTAAGGAACTTGTTTACTTAAGGTGAGGTCACCTCTCCACCCTGGGGCTACATTAAGTTGTAATCCCATACCGTATGGAGGAAAGAGGACGGGACGTAGGAGTAATTACAAGTTACTCACGGTAGTGACTAACATACTCTAGTCCATAGTCCCCTTTCCTCTATATGTCCCACCCCTCCACCCCCTAATAAAACTAGTGTCATTAGGCAATGGTAATATTGTCGACGCGTCAATGGGGACTGAGGAGTGGCGCCGGTGGGCGGAGTCAGGGAAGCACATGCTCCTAGGACCGCACCCCTGCGCGCCTTTAAATTTAAAGGGGAAGAAGACTTTTTCTGGTGAAAAAGGTTCCGTCTCACGTCCCTAGCGAGGGACGCCCATACAATATGGAGGAAAGGGGAGTATGGACTAGGAGCACGTTAGTCCTGACGGTGACTAACTTCTAATTCTCCCCTCACTACTCCCTGCACTTGCGCGATCCGAATGACACAAGGCCTAGTAAGATTGTTGTTTTGTCCTCCATTTGTTTCCCCCTCCTTGTCTTGTCGCGCCTAGAAACACTTGTGTACAGGCGCGTTATAAATGTCATTTAATATATCCTAACCCAGCCACACAAGTTCTTTAAAAAGTCAGTTACAAACGACACCCAAGTATTACTCTTTCTTCGTATATTCTCTAAATCACTTTATGCATTGGGCAGGAGTCTTCCTCAACTTCAAGAGAAGAGCATGCTTCAATATAGCCATAATGGCACTGCAGCCCGAATGGGGCTAGTCTGCTGAGCAACCTTAGCAATCTTTGTAGGCTCTCCTACGTCTTGCACTTCGCATGCATATTCAAAAGCATCAACCAATCATTGTTCTAATTTTTCTCATCATACATACTCAACAGATTCTTAGGAAATCTTGGATTAGACGAGGGCCTAGAGCTTCTCCCAGAAACTCTGGAGGAACAATGAGACCCTTGCAGTATGGCCAACTCCAGGTAATGGTCGCTGTAAATTCTAGCTTGGCATTGTTCAACTCCTTCTCTCTAAGCCTACGTTTTCCTTAAGCTCATTCAAGGATTCGGCTTCTGAAGTGGACATTGATCTACCACACACACCCGGCTACCTAATGGGTTTGGCGTGCAATACCAAATAAATAAACAGACAAACTTGACATTGAACGCTGTGGTTTCTTGTGGGAGGATTGTAACTTTTCCAAAACTCCCTTAAGGCATCCAAAACTTGATTACTTACCTGAAGCTTTGTTGAGCACTTATTTCTAGGTTGAGGTTGAACTTGATAGGTTTTGTGACTTTTCTTTGGTGTTAACAAATCCATTTTATAAAGCTTATGATAACTTTAACATCCTTTCCCCTAACGTGTCTTGGCACAGTATTACTTTGGACTGTATGCATTCGTGTGATAGCTGTCCTAACTCCATCTGAAATCCATTTGTATATTTGTGTACATGTTTTTAATTAATGATGCATCTGTGTTGTAAATAGGTATGTTTTTGTGTGTGGAAAATCTCTTGTATGCTGAACTCTACTTACAAACTGCTTTAAATCAATCTCCTGATCTCCTTAGTCTAGGCTCAGTCACACTATCAACTGAGTGTTTGGTTAGCAACCACTAAGGTTGGATTCCCAGAACACCCTACACCAGCACTGGTTCGGAAAAAATGTTCTAACATTGGTGCATACCATTTAGCAGAGAATTAAATAAAAAATACTCTGGCTGTGTTGGAGGCTACCGTTTTCCTCACATTGAATGGTTGGTTCTCATGCAATAAGCAGATTAATAGTAAACCCAAGCACATGAATCGTATTCTTTGGCCAATGTTTGTTTTTCTGATTCATCACGATTTTCTATCATAGTGCTTTTATCATTGCGCTTCCATCACAGCGGAAGAATGCTGTAGAAAACGGTGTTTGTTTGACCTGAACAGTTCATGTATTAAATCGAATTGGTCACGTATTCAGTAAATTTACACATACATTTCTTTTTTTTCAGCTGCGGGTTACTGATGTCCTATCCCAGCCGCTGACGCAGTCCCAAGTTAAACTGGAATATGCCAAGTCTGTAGCTTCCAAAGCTACAATCCTTCAGTCGACTATGCTCTCCCAATCTGGGTAAGGAAGCCGTTTCATGACTTAATGAAGAATTTTGTTTATTCATTTAATTAGTGATCCTAAAAGATGATCTTTCTCTCATGTTGGGAAGATGTAGGCAGCATTCCCTACATAAATATTAATAGTACCCAGCTGTTTGAATCTTTACTGACTTTTGAAGGTAAGTAAAGCCTTTTTGCTTCACTTACCTTGCTAAGCTCCTCTGTTTTGGGGCACTGATTAGTCCTGATGGCCATCAGTGCAAGAGAACTTTTCGATGTGGTTACATTATACTTTATTTTGGCAGCAATGTGCCATAAACGTCCCACATAATAAATACTTAATTTGACAAAAATGCACGATACCTGAGTGACATAGGTTAAAAGCGTAATTGGACCATTCCTGATATTCAAATTCATCCTAAATTGCTGCACAATACAAGACCTTGATTCACATTATATGCTATTATAAATAAAGTATGTTTGTGAACTGATTTAACATCTTAAAATCCACACACACTACAAAAATTACTCGTATTTTTGTTCCCTCCACCTGAAAACATATTGCAACAAGATAAAGCTTGCATGTGGTGAATGACTCGAAACTCATGACCTACTAAATCAAAATTTGTCATGCACAAAGTTCTCCCGGATGTAGCTCGCCTCCCATTTTAATTGAGCATGCACTTGATCATCCTCCTCCTCCATTCCCGAGGAGGTAATTCCCCATTGTATGGGTTGCTAGTGAGTTCTTGGCTGCACTGCAGAGCAGCATTGGCTCTATTGTAGATCTAACCGAACGAAGTCTGAATATTGGTAGTAAAATATCATTGTTTTTACCTGCACACATCACCTTTGGTGAAGTGTGGTAGACCCACTGTGTACCTACAACTTTGTTTCTGGTACCATTTGTAGTTATTTGCATGATGTGTCCAGGTGGCAGCAGATACCTTTTTACCATTTTTATTTTTCTTGTGTTATGCACTTTTTGCATTTTTCTGCATAATGCCATTGAGTACTACAAGATGGCTTTTCCATGTGATTTGTGCCTGTCCTTTGGCGCTTGTGTAGTTTGACCAGCTTTCTGTTATGTGAAAGATTTGTACCGCACACCGCTGCCATTTTCATGGTTTTCCGGCGGATCCGAAATGGGGAGGGTTAGTTAGTGGGACAGAGAGATATTGCTTTTGCTGTGCTGTTGGTAGATTCTGTTCAGGGAAAAAACAGTCGCTGTTTGTTTCTAAGTGACCATAGTTTTGGTGGTGTTTTGGTGTTGGAAATTGAGTTTTAGTAGGGTTCATGGTGAGGAAGGTATATATTCACTTTTTAGGCTTAATTGTTTTGTTTAAGGCTGAAATTGCTTTTACTGTTGGCGATATTGTTTGTTTTTTGTTTAGACTGACCAGCTTGGTTGAGTCAGTTATGGTTGTTGGGGACAATTGTCAGAAATGTGCCAATTCTCTCTGCCTTAGAGACCCCCGGCAACTTTTCTGGATTTTGAGGACTTGAGTTTTTTGACCTAGAGAGTGTAAGGCCCTTTTTCCCACTCCCTCATGTATTTTAATGTGATTTTTGTACACTGTTTCTTTTGCTTGTGGAGTCTGACAAACTCCATAGGCATCGTCTTTTACATTGTCACAGCACCTTTAGTGCAGTGACTCAGGGAAGTCTTAGATTTCCCAAGGTTGAAAGGCCTTCTCTGGTATAAACTACTGTTTCCCAGAGCAGTAAAGTGAATTTGACTTTATTTACATTTGTAATTATTCTAGACCTAGCACACACTATCTTACAATAGGGTGCTGGAGGGGTTACCTAGTATCCCCTTTGTCTAGCTTCTCAAGTAACATTTTTATGTTACCCTTTCCTCACTGAATGGCTGGTGGCAGTGGTTTTGTTTTTACTACTGTGGTGTTCATTTACCGCAGGCTGCGTTCGCAGCTGCAGTAAAGCACCGAAGGGTGCCATTTTTGTCACAATTGCCCCAGTCTTTTTTGCCATTTCTATGTGGAAAGGTCCTTCTTGAGATTTACTCTGCGCCAAACCAGGTTTGGTCCCTTTGTTCATTTTGCCTTTGGCTGCATTCACAAGTGGAGCCCGCCTTTGGCTCCAGGGTGTCTGGGGTAGGCAGGAAGTGAGGGAGGTGCCCAACCCTGTGCTTAGTCTCCTAGGAGACCCAAATGCACTCTGTGATTGGCTGGCTGTCTGGCAAGGACATCCACCCTGCTGGGTGAGTGACGGCTAGGCTGGAATGAAAGGGAGAGAACTGTATAAAAGGCGAGTCTTTTGGCTTAGAAGGCAGAGTCGACCACTGGACGAAAGAACCGAAGAAGAGCTTGAAGAGGACGGCTGCTGCAACTCCTGGACCGTTGGTTTGCCCGGTGAAGCCCTGCTGCAGTGCCGAAACGCCAAGTTCGCATCAACAGAGAAGCCCCTGCAAGGACGACTTCTCCCCTTGAGTTGGTGGGACCAATCAACTCCAAAGTAAGCCACCTGGACATCCATCTCAGAGCTGGGTCAATTTCCACAGTTGCTGCTGTAAACCGTAGAGCCAGGGTGAGGAACACCAGTTTGTGTGCATTGCTTTTAAGTTGGCCAAGAGCTCCAGGAAGATCCTCCGGACTCCCAGGAAGCAGCACTGACCGAGCCCCCTCAACAGAGTACGGGACCCCAGAAGCAAGGAAAGTCCATCTCGGCAGCCAGGAACCGCAGTGTTGCTATTTGCGGTAGACTCAAGGAGCTGAAACACGAACAGCCACTGAAAGTTTGCCGGTTGATTGTACAAAGTCTAAGAGAACTTACCTCTTTCTGTAGAGTTGCTTGCATCTTCTACTCTCAAGTCTAAACAGCTTGTGGCCCTACATTGATTTATCTTTTTCTTCAAAGACTTTTGAAACATTTTGCAAAGACTTTTTTACTTGCCTCCAAAGAAGTGCTTCAGCCTATCTAGACTCTTACCTATTGACTTTGACTTTGGCTTAGCCTGTTTTAACTGAATGACTCTTATTGGGGTACCTGAAAGTATCTGCCGGCTTAAGAAATATTTGTGGTGTCTTGTTTGCTCTAATAATCTTTTCCCTTTTTACAGGCTCTTACCTAATTCTGAATGCCAACAGTAATAAATCAATGTCAACAGCACCCTAGCAATTGAAGTCACCTGTTAGTGTAGGTCTCTGCTGTATGCCATCCAAACGGGTATTTACTGATTCTGAACTAAGATTGTGTGGTTTTGAAGTAGATTTGTGTGGTGTTTTACAGTGCTCCCTTCTGAAGAAGGCTCATCAACTGACCGGTAAATAAATCAACTATTTATCAAGAAACCCTCTGTGTGTGTTTGCTTGGATACATGTCACTGTGAACCCCTGTGTAACTCCCCTACAGCTCACATTGACCCCTCTTGAGATAAGCCTGGCAACTCGTCCACACTACCAACCTGTGTAGTACAGACTTATTCCAAAGGTTGCGTTTCTACTGCAAGGTCTATGTCTGTGCTTATAACGCGCCGAAAGCCCGCGGGCATCAGGGCGCGGTGAGCGCAGAGAGGTTCAAGTCACATTAGTACTCTCAGGGTGTATAGTGTCTCCTCAGCTCGAAGGATACACTAAAATACTTCAGGCTTATTGGAATAAGATTTTCAAAGCCTTCCTGAAACTGAGGTAGTTTCCTTCTTGTCTTGGGGTCACTGGTAATCCATTCCAATAGGTCAGGGTTGTTGTAGTGCACCCTATGGGTACTGCATACAGTCTTGCCTAACAATGGTTGTACCTTAATTTGTGGCATCTCTCCCTGTATCGAGAATGGGTATTTCTCTTAGTGCTACATTTATATTTGTTGAGCGCACTACAGCCCACAGGCATCGAGACGCTTTGCATGAAAATGTAAGGAAGCTTAATTGTTATTAGTGATACAGTCTTGGTTTCAGGCATGTTACAGAGAACACATTATCACAAGGAACAAAGGATTAACAATTCAGACAAATAGCCTAGATTTGATGGCTTTGCGGCATGCCAAATGGGAGTCCATCATCCTAAGGTGCGCAGGAAGGGCCTTCCAGAGTGAGGCGGCCATGGAGGGGAAGCTAGTGCCACCTGCCTGCACTTACCTATTTTTGGGAGTGGAGATCAGGTTGGTGTAGGTCACCCTAGTAGGCCTTAGAGAGGAGTTTCGGAATTCGGGTGGCCAGGTAGGGGGTGCTAGATCATGGAGGCATTTATGCGCGAGTAAGAGTTTTGAAGATGATCCTTTTTTTAACTGGCAGCCAGTGCACCTGCTTCCTTGGTGTGGAGATATGATCCTTCCTGGAAATCCCAGTAGCAGCCCCAAGGGCATTGTTCTGGACCACCTGTAGTTTGGCAATGTTTTTGCTGGAGGTCCCTACCAGGAGTGCATTGCAATAGTCCAGTCTTGATCCGATGATTGCCCTGGCAATGGTGAGGCAATTGGGCAAGGAGAGGCAGGGTCTCGCTGCATTAAGTAGCTTGGAGAAGTAGGCAGACGAGGAGACAATGGCGCTGATTTGTCTATCCATGGTCAGGTCCAAGTCGAGGTAGACGCTGAGTGTTTTGATCGTTTGGGAGACTGCGATGGGGATGTTATCAACAGTGAAGGAGCAATATTGATTGGGTCCCCCTCCATCCTCGGCAAACTGGACAATCAACAGTTCAGTTTTTTCACTGTTGAGGCATAACCAGTTTTGTGCCATACATGACTGGATCTTGGAGTAAAATGAGTTGAGGGTGATGCTGTCGGCCTGGTAATCACACGGGGGGTGGGGGGGAATACGTACCTGTGTCGTCTGCATAATTAGTATGAGATGCCCAGGGCATTCAGTAATATGAACAGGGGCCTGGTGAACAGGTTGTACAGTGTGGGTGCAATGCAGGACCCCTGTGGGACTCTGCATTTGATATGACTCGGGGTGGCACAGTCTGAGAAGACTTTAATGGCCCTATCTTGTAGGAACGATGTGATCCAGTCATACGCCTTAGGGGAGAAATTGTCAGTTTTGGCAAGGTGGTGACAGTGTGTTACGGACAACGAAGTCAAATGCTGCCAATGGATCAAGGAGAAGGAGCAGCGCTGGTTTGTCTGCGTCTCTAAGGTCATCCATTTGATTCTTCAAGTCAAGGAGAGCCGTTTAAGTGCTGTGGCGAGGACGGAATCCAGACCTTCGGAGGCCCAGGAGGCAGTTGTCCTCAAGGTATTTCTGATCTTGCAGGTAGGCTGCTTTGTCCAGAATTTACAGCAGGAAGGGACCGTGGTGATGGGCCTATAGTTCCCTGGAACCAGTGGGTCGAAGGATGGTTTAAGGAGCGGGCGGACCCAAGCTTCCTTAAGGCCAGTTGGGACAAAGCCGGACTGGAAAGAGGCATTAATGAATGCTGTGAGGAAAGGGACCAGGTTGGAGGCACAGTCTTTAATGAGCTGTGCTGGACACGCATCACCTTTGCCATTAGAGGGTTTAATGGCTTTGAGGAGGGCAGCGACTTCAGTTTCACTAATTTCCTTAAACTCAAAAGGGTTTGGTGACTTGGTTTGCGTGGTGTTGTGTGGGTTGCTATGAAGGTCAGAGAGAAGGTGAGTGAGGGCCTTTTGATGGGCTCGAATTTTGGATTGTAAGGTATTCAGTTTGCCGAGCATGGCCGATTGGATGTTGTTGCACCATTTTTCATGCTTCAAGAAAGTGGGAGATGGGCAGGACGGTTTTTCCAGCTCTCTAAAGATGGTGAAGATTTATTTCGTCCCTGATTTGGCGTTGGTTATCCTAGTATTGAAGGACGCTGCTTTGGCCTTGATGATCCTGGATTTGTATTCTCTAGATATGGCATTAAAAGCCCTTTTTGAGACCTCATTGGGGTTTGTTTTCCAAACTGAAAGCGCACATCTCTTCTTGGATCGTAGTTCTAGCAGCTCTTGAGAGAACCAGGTGTTGGAGTGTTTAGCTTTCCTCATAGTTAGAGGAGCAATGGTGTCTATGGCATGGGTAATTGTGATTTTAAATGCCGTGGAGAGGGTATCCGGGTCCTTGGGGAAAGGGGAGCTGCAGGGTGGGCACTTCAAGGAGGGGGAAGATCTTTTCTACAGTTAGTTGTTTAGGTTGATTAGTTAGAGACGGGTTTTAAGTGGTTTCCTGACTGTTAGGTGCTCTTCTGTTGTTCTGTGGGAAGTGGCTTCCAGAGCTTTGCTTGGATGCATGAGAAGGCCGATTCACCATATTTCAGTTTTGAATATTGCTTAGGTTCAAGGTGTATGTCATTGCTGGATCTGCGGATTCATTTCGGTCTGTATATTGAGATTGTTTTCTTGCATGAATTCTGGTCCTTGTCATGGATTGCTCTGTGGGTTATGCAAAGTGTTTTGAAGCCAATTCTTATTTTGACTGATAGCCAGACTAGCGTTCTCAGTGCTGGAATGATATGTCAGGGTTCCAAATTGAGAGCAGCTAGGAGCTATTTTGCTCCTGCTTCTAGCATAGCAGAGCCTGGTTAGCTTGACACCAAAAGCTACCAGGAGCTACCTTGGGCTCCTAGGGCTAACTGGTGCCTTCCAAACATGTAATCTAATATACATTTAAACATAACGGTTCATACAAAATAGAACAAAAAGTGAAAGGAGCATCTCTGGTAGCTCCCAGTTCTACTGCAGTAGCTCCTGCCTACTTGGTGATGCCTGACACCCACGACCTGGTTTTAGCTCCTGCTTATCGAATCTCAATTTCGAACCCTGTGTGTTCTTTCTTGGCGAGTCTGAAAAGTAGTCTTGTAGCTGCGGTCTGTTGCTGTTTTGTGGCGAGGTAGTCTGGCATTCCAAGATATTTGCTGTTGGGGTAGTCTATTTTTGATATGACCAAGAAGATGAGAGCATGTGTTCTGTGTGGGAAGTTGAGGAAGTTAGTATCTGTTTGTGTACTTAGATGGAAGAAGCATTTCTCTACTACTGCATTGACTTGTGACTCTAGTGTTGGTTTGTTGTCCATTAATATTCTTTGATATGTAACTATTTTGGAAGATCCCGGTCGATTTCCCATTTCTTTAGGCCGTGGAATGTGATGTTTAGATGGGTTGTTGGGCGTGACCATGATATTTGTGTTGACGGATTTTATTTATTTGCTTTTTTATGAAGTGCTCTTTAGCCTTTGGGCATCGTGGCGCTGTTACAGAATACTTTCATGCAGGTAATAATGACAACGCAAGTTCCTTGGTTACAGTATAACAGAATTAAAAAAGCATCTAATGTTCCTGTGGAGTATGAACATGTAATGGACACAGTTGTTCATATTTAGCTGAAGAGTTTAGTTTCCAGTGCTTTACGAAAAGCTGTGTAGGATGTTTCATTTCTGAGTGCTGTGGGCAGGGCGTTCCAGTTTTTGGGTGCTAGGTATTGGAAGCTGGATCCCCCTGCTTTGGTTCTTTTGAAAGATGGGACGTAGATCTGGTTGGAGAGGTGTGGTCTAATGGGTCTGGAGGATGTGATGGGGGTGATCTTTTCAGAAAGCTATGGGGGGGCCTGCGTGAAAGGCACTTGTGTGTGATGGTCAAGGTTTTAGACAGAATGCGCTCTTTCACTGGCAGCCAGTGCGCGTCTCTTCTTGCCTGAGATGTGTTCCCTTTTGGGGATGCTGAGTGCTGCCCTAAGGGCGTTGTTTTGTGACTTGCAGCTAGAGGTTTTTGGAGGAGGTGCCTAGGAAGAGGGCATTACAGTAGTCTAGTTTGGCGCCGACTGTAGCCCTGGCAATCGCAAGGCATTCTTTGTTGGATAGGGAAGAGTTTTTTTTTTGTGGCGAGTGCAGCTGAGGAGACAATAGCACTGACTTGTCTGGTCATAGACGAGGAAGAGTCGAGAAAAACCCCTAGAGTATTGACCGCAGGAAATAGTGATGGGTGTTATCAATGTTGAAGGTGCTTTACCGATGGGAGAGTTTATTGAGCGTCTCTTTGGTGCCTACCAAGAGGATCTCCTTTTTATCGCCATTGAGGCAAAGACCGTTGGCTGCCATCCATGTCTGGATAGCTGTGTAAATGTTAGTTAGGGCAGCTGAGTCTTGTTCATAAGAGCCGGTTAGGGGGAGTAAGACTTGCGTGTCGTCGGCATAGTTGGTGTAGGCTTTGCCGCGATCATACAGATCATTGAAGAGGGCTAAGGTGAAAATATTATATAATGTGGGTGCAGTGCATGAGCCCTGCGGGACTCCACAGTGTATAGTAGCGGGTGCTGCACAAGCAGTGTGAGAGAAGACCCTCATAAGTCTCCCTTTGAGGAAAGACTAGATCCAGGCTGTGGCTTTGGGGGAGAAGCCGGCAGCATTTTTGAGTTGCTTACATTATGTTGGTCTGTTGGTGCTCATCCATTAGTTTTTGTGTGAGATGATTGGTGTTTGTTCCGGTTCTCTGGTGGCATTGATTTTATATTTGATTTGTGCATCTGCACAGTTGTAGCAAGTGAGTCCATGAGTTTTGATGAGTGGGGTAATGTAGATGTTGAAGATTCGTGATGAGGGATATGTCTTTAAGGAGAAGTTTAATGTATGCCGCTTTGACACTTCGCGGTCAGGCTACTGTTGTCAGTGAATAGTCAATGAGGGTCTGAAGTATTTTGCAGACATTTCTTCGGTGAGGATGATTATGTAGATGTCTGGTGGGCATGGGACTACTGGTGATCCTCCTTAGTTGCTTTGATTCACTAGGTGGTTTTATTTTTGAAGTGGTTTGTGTTTAGATGGATTTCTAGACTCCAGCCTGGTGGACAGATTTTAAGAGGCCAGCCTAGTTATAGTGAACAGGGGAACTCTCGGAGGTTAGCCAAACCCAATCAAGGTAAGCGTGGAGAGGGGTCAAGGCTTGGTCTCAGGAGAAAGTGTGTGTGGTCAGGGGTCCACAATGAGTTGAGTCCACACGGTAAAGCACACGATAATTCAATTTAGACGGGTAAGTAAAAAAATACTCTTATAGTCCCAAAAACATGCACTAGAAAATGAAATGAGCAGGTAGTAACCTCACACAATACTCTGTTATCAAACATATATACAGTCGCTTTTGGTACTTAAACATGCATTCAGTAACTTAGACAGCAAAAGGAAGGTAAGAAGTGATGCAGTATAATGAAAACAGTTCACAAGAAGGATAACCTAACTTTAAAAGCCCAATCCCTATGATGTATGGGATCTTTTCAAGACTTGTGATACTTTTCAGAGGCCAAATGCTTTAGCTTTCCACCCCTGTGTAGGTATGAGTTCTTAAGTCAGATTGGAAGGAAAAGTAGGTAAGGCACAGCTGTAGAAAAGGCAAAGTTCCAGAGTATTCTTTAGTTAAAAGTAAGAAGCACAGTTTTGTTGGTAAAAAAAAAGGGTTCAGGGACTTCAGACAAGGCTCCCTGAATCCGCACAAGCGCTGGGTCTGGGCGAACGTGTATGGGTGAACACCCAAACACTCAAATCAGCACTTGAGCAACAGAATGACTCAGTTAAGTATTACCACGAGTGACTCAGTACCGGAGTCGTCGTTCTTCAGAAGTCGATGCACTGCAAGATGGTTGCAGGTCGTGGGGCATTTAACGGTTTGCAGCCCAGGAAGGTTGGTGGTCATCGTGGGATGGCTTAAATTGCAGGTCGTCTTAAAACTAATTATGCCCACCAGTCTAAGGGTGGTGGAGGGGGGGGGGGAGTAGTCCTCTTCGGAGCATCCCTGTCGATTTGAAAAACGGGTCAGGACAGCAGCGGTCACCTCCGCAGGCTTCTTGCATTGCTGGAAGGTGCTGCGTGCGTCTGGCCATAGCAATCTTCAGATCGTCGGTTCCAGTGGTCGACTCGGTCTGTGCACCGGGAACCCAGCCAATCAGCACTCATGCTACATTCAAAATTTCTGGGGTGGCTGTCATTTCAGGGCAGCCAGGCTCCCAGTTGGAACTGGTTGCAGGCAGGCATGCCAGAAGACAAAAACAAGCCGAGTTTCAGGATCCTCCCCTGCTTCCTGTCCTCAGACACTCTGGTGCCTTGGCAGGCTTCACAAAGAATTCCTGCCGAAGACAAAAGTCAAACCAGGACGTCCCACACCCAGCACGTTAGAAAGGACCAAGAAAGCACATGCAACCAAGAAATGGCAAAAGAAAATGGTCACCATTTTGGGTCAATGGTTACCCTTTTGTGAATGAACGCGGCTGCGAGTACAACCTGCAAGTAAATATTACACAGAAGTCAGTAGAACACGTCCACTGTCATCAGCCATTCTGGTATGCTTGCCAGTTTAACAGAAATGCTACAGGAGCACTGTTCCCAGGGCCGTAAAGTGAAATTGACTTTACTTACATTTATAACTTTCTAGACCCAGCACACACTATCTAACAATAGGGTGCTGGAGGGGCTACTTAGTATCCCCTTTGTCTAGCTTCTCATGTAACATTTTTATGTTACCCTTTCCTCACTGAATGACTGGTGGCAGTGGTTCACTTTTAACTTGCGTGGTGTGCATTTACTGCTTGCTCCGTTCGCAGCTGCATTAAAGCACCCAAGTGCGGCATTTTTGTCAAAATGGCCCCGGTCTTCTTTTTTCACCTTTTCTTTGTGGAAAGGTCAGACTTGAGATTTCATCTGCGCGCCAAACCAGGTTTGGTCCCTTTGTACGCTCTGCCTTTGGCGGGATTCATGAGTGAAGCCCGCCTCTGGCTCCAGGGCATATGCGGAGGACAGGGAGTGAGGGAGGTGCCCGAAACTCCCTGTGCTAAGTCTCCTAGGAAACCCAAATGCACTCTGTAGTGATTGGCCGGCTGACTGTACGGCAAGGACAGCCACCCTGCTGGGTGACTGACAGCTAGGCTAGGCTAGGCTGGAATGAATGGGGGCGAACTGAATAAAAGGTGAGGCTTTTGGCTTGGAAGGCAGTCAACCACGGGACGAAGGAACTGACAAAGAACTTTGCTTCTGGACCGTTAGTTTGCCTGGTGAAGCACTGCTGCTGTGCTGAAACTCCAAATTCATATCGACAGAGAAGCCCCTGCAAGGACGACTTCTCCCCTTGAGTTGGTGTGACCAATCAACTCCAAAGTAAGCCACCTGGACATCTTCTCAGAGCTGGTTGAATTTCCAGAGTGGATGCTGGAAACCAAATGGCCAGGGAGAGGAACACCAGATTGTGTGCATTGCTTTTAAGTTGACCAAGAGCTCCAGGAAGATCCTCCGGACTCCCTAGAAGCAGGACTGACCGAGCCTGAGCCCCTTCAACAGAGTGCGGGACCTCAGAAGCAAGGAAAGTCCATCTCGACAGCCAGGAACCGCGGTGTTGCTATTTGCGATAGGTGCAGGAGCTGAAACACCGAAGTGCCACTTGTTTGAAGTTTGCCGGTTGCGATCAGTGACCGTCCCATTGCAGTGCAGGAGTCCCCAGAGGTCCTCCCTCTTGTCCCCACGACTTGGGCCTAGGAACAGTGAGAACATACCTCTTATTATAGAGTTGCTTGCATCTTCTACTACTCACAAACCTAAACAGCTTGTGGCCCTAAATTGATTCTTTTATTCAAAGACTTCTAAAACATTGTTCAAAGACTTTTCTACTTAACTACCAGAAGTGCTTCAGCTCCTATAGACTTTTGCCCATTGACTTTGGCTTAACCTGTTGTTCTGAATGACTCTGCTTAGGGGATACAAAAGTATTTGCCTGTTAAGGATATTTGTGATCTTATAACCTTTTTCTTTGACCAATTCCTAAATGTTCTAAATGCTACAGTAAGATATTAATGTCCCCAGCACCCTAGCTATTGAAGTCACCGGAGGGTGTAGGTTGTGACTGTGGGTCCATGCCAAAAGTGTCTTTACTGATTTAGAAACTAAGTGTGTAGTTTTGGAGCGTATTTGTAAGTTGCTTTTATATTGCTCCCTTCTGAAGAAGGCTTATTCTAACTGACAAACAAATTAATAATTGTTTATTCAAGAAACCTTGTGTGTATACTTGTCACTGTGAATCTTTGTGTAACTCCCCTAAAGTTCACATTGATCCCTCTTGAGATAAGCATGGCTGCTCAACACGCTACCAACCTGTGTAGTACAGACTTATATCAAAGGTTGGGTTCCTATTTGTTAGGGAGAATTCTCATAAATGTGCTAATTCCCTTCACCTTGGAGACCCTCAGCAACTTTGCTGGATTTTGAGGACTGAGCCTTTTTTCCCACTCTCATGTATTTTGATGTGTGATTTACGCTTGTGTTCTTTGATTATGGAGTTTTAGACAACTCCATAGGCATCATCTTTTCATGTGTGTTGCACAACACCTTCAGTGCAGTGACACAGGGATATCTTTTAGACTTCCCAAAGGTTTAAATACCTTCTCTGGGATGAACTACTGTTTCCCAGAGAATGTAAAGTGAAATTGACTTTACTAGTATTTCCAAATTCTTAGACCCAGCACACAACATTTTCCAATGGAGTGCCCGAGGGGTTACCTAGTATCCCCTGTGTCTAAATACTCATGTACCAGTCAAATGCTACCCTTTCCTATTGAAAAGGCTGGTGGCAGTGGTTTTACAACGAACTACCATGATTTTTCCTGACCGCGAACACCAGTAGCTAAAAATCACGTGAGCCATGTTTTTCAAGATGGCGCCTTGAGCCCCTTTTCATTTAAACAGGTCCCGGTGTTCTTTTTCGCCGTTTGTTTTTGGAAAGGTCAGAGTTTGTCTCTGCGCGCCAAGCCAGGTTTGGTCCCTTTGTTCGTGTGCCTTTGGCGGGCTTCAGGACTGAAGACCGCCTCTGGCGCCTGAGTGTCTAGGGTGGGCAGGAAGTGAGGGAGGTGCCAGAAACTCCCTGTGCTTAGTCTCCTATGAGACCCAAATGCACTCTGCCGTGATTGGCTGGCTGACTGTACGGCAAGGACAGCCACCCTGCTGGGTGAGTGACAGCTAGGCTGGAATGAAAGGGAGAGAACTGTTTTAAAAGGTGAGTTTTTTGGACTGGAAAGCAGAGTCGACCACTGGAACGAAAGATCCGAAGAAGAGCTGGAAGAGGACGGCTGCTGCAACTCCTGGACCGTTGGTTTGCCAGGTGAAGCCCTGCTGCAGGTCCGAATTGCCAAGTTCATCTCGACAGAGAAGCCCCTTCAAGGATGACTTCTTCCTTTGAGTTGGTGGGACCCATCACCTGGTAAGCCACCTGGATACCATTCTCACGGCTGGTTAGGATTAACCAGGGAGAGGGACACAAGCTTGTGTGCTTAAATCTACAGCTACTGGAACTGAAGTGACGCCATTTTGTCAGCGTATTCCGACAATCCTGTGCAGTGCAGGAGTCCCCCGACGTCCTACTTCTTGTCCCCACGACTAAGGCTCCGGAACAGCGAGATCTGCAGGACCTGCCAGGAACCAACGTCTTCAGCTGCATCTTTTGCTTCATACTAAGGTACTGTGCCAACCCGATTGAGAGAACACCACTCTTGCGGTGAAAGTTTGTGTAACTTTCCCAACTTGCAGGCCTAATTAGCTTGTGACCCAACATATGATCCTTTTTTGCCGAAACTACTTCTGAGAACTTTTGCAAAGACTTTACCGTTTGCTACAAGAACTGCTTTCCTATCCTAGACACTAGTCCATTGACTTTGGCCGATGCCTATTGAACTGAATTGAGTCCTCTTGTAAACCGAAACTATTTGCACTGCCTAAGAAAGTTTTTGTGATCTATTCTATTTAACTTGTGCCTTTTACTACCATTGAAAGTAACTGAAGTGCCATTTTGCTCCTACTTTATGGGAGCCTAACTTGTTATTATTGGTTCAGTACTGAAGTGTGTTTGTGTATAAGTTGCCTCCTTGTAGTGAATGTTTTCTAAATGATTGTGTAATAAATTAATACGTTTTACCAAGAAACCTTGAGTACAAGTGTCTACTTGAACTACTGTAATTGAAAGACCTCTGTGTAACCTCTTTTACTGCTCAAATTCACTCTTGAGATGAGCCTGGCTGCTCGGCTTGCTACCAAAAACTGTAGTTCAGATTTTTTTTACCAAAGGTTGGGTTGGTTTACACCTGTAGTCCTTATTGTATGTGGTGGTCCCAGAGGGTCCTCCATGCAATTCTGTCTAACACTATTGCCATGAGGTCAGGGTTGTTGTAGTGCACCCAAAGGGCACTGCATACAATCGTGCATAACACTGGTGGCAGGTGGTGAGGATCTATTGTAGAGTTGTTATACTAAGAATTTACTTTGCTTTTGTTCAACTAAACACCTTCACAAGGCTAAGCTCACTAGAAAAGCAATTGTAACATGCCAGATATGGATAACTTCAGGCAGGAGCCCTGTTAAGCAACATTTGTATGCAGTACCCTTTGGGACCACTACACACAACTAGGACTACAGGTGTATGCAAAACCAACCTTTGGAATAAGTCTGTACCCCACAGTTTTTGGTAGTGAGCTGAGCAGCCAGGCTTATCTCGAATGAATGTGAGCAGTGCAAGAGGTTACACAGAGGTCTTTCAATCACAGTGGTTCAAGTAGACACTTATACTCAAGGTTTCTTGGTAAAACACTGTTGGGACAGTTTTTCTGAAGTCCAACTAAGGGCTTAGTAAAACCATTCAAATGAGGCAGTACAAGACCCCACTCTTAGTATAAGACTACCACCTGAGTATATGGTAGTGTAGACAGAGCAGCCAGGCTTATTTTAGGAGGGAGAGAAGGCTGCAGAATCGGTACAAGTCAAATTGTCATACAAATGATCTAAAGAAACACTGAAACACTATGTATTGTAAAATAAAGGATTTATTTAAATACAGGTAGGCCCAGATAAAACTAGGTGTAAGTACTAACACGTTATATTAAATCACAATATAAAAACACAACTCTATACTTGAAAGTTCACAGACCCAAGTATAGACCTTGAAGTACCTAATAGTACTTCTAGGGAAGTCAAAACCTTTTCATACACATTCAGTATACGTCAAGCCTATTCTTGGGGAGTAAAAACCAATGGTCACTTTTTACAATTTCATTCAGTAATGTAAGGGCAGTAGACCCTTCCAGTTGTTTGAGTCTCAGCACAGTCAACTGGACAATATACTTTTGATGACTAGTGAAACACCTATTCTAGGTGCAGTAAAAACCTATAACTACTTTTGTCATAACACACAGTTATACTAGGCATGCAAAACCTAAGGATGTAATATACAATTACAGATGCTTTTGAAATCCGGGAACCCCAGATTGAGGTAAGCAGTAACTCTTGTAACTTATTTTGGATGGCACACAGCTAACACAGGGTAAGTAAAACCCACTTATTTTGTTTAACCTCACATTGGAGGGGGAATGTAAAACCCAATGTTACACTTTACTTTATAGATAGGCAACAACCTAATGCAGACTTATTAAGGACAGGCTAGCAGCAAGTCAGGGTAAGCAAGATCCAGTTGGGGGACATTCCTACAATTATCCTCAAGGGACTAATCTGGTGAAACCAACACTTTACTTTTGGGAGAAAAAGATGTTAACCATACTTGGTGCATCACACATTCAAGATCAGTAAGAACTTTTGTAACTGTTCACTCTTAGAATTACAGTTACCAACCAACTCTTTACAAGTAACTTTTGAAACACTGATTTTCATTTTTAGACAGAAGTCCCAATCCCTTGACAGTCTTTACCTTATTCTTGGAGCATGAGTGTTCTCAGTGGCAGAAGGGGGTTCACTAGGGCTAGTGACCAACAGGCGGTGTCAGAATAAGTTCTTTAGTAGCAAAAGTCAGCGTTCCTTAGGAAAACTGGGCAAACAGGTAAGTATTTCATTTTAGAGTTAGAAGAGGGTCCAGGGGCTTCACAAGACACCCCAGCAGGATTCTAGCAGTGGGACTGGGTGTACCTGATGAGGGACCTCCCAATCACAGAAAACACCACATAGCTACGCAGAAATCCTAACGGGCTTAAGGTAAGTACATACCCAAGCCAAAACAGTACCTCAGCATTGAAGATTTTGCAGCAGGAGAACTTCAGGGTCTGCAGCCAAATACCTGGTCAGTGGATTCCTTGTCGTGGAGACTGAAAACAAGACCTCATAAGGGACTTTGCAGCAGGGATCGATGAAGGCTCTAGGCAAGGTTTTGCTCGCGGCTGAATGTGGTTCTGCGGATTTCGCACCTTTTCAAGGAGCACAGAAGAAGACAGAAAATCGCGGTTGAATTCCCGTCGTTTTAAAGGTCCAGCACTCTGGTGAGGGGAAGTTTTGGACTTGATTCGTGCCTCTGGAGATCCACCAGGATGCTCACGAAGTTTCAGCGAGATTCGCAATTCGGAAGACCGTGCACCACACGATGGCTTGAGGTCCCAGGGTATTGCAACACTAGGTTACAGCAACGCGTGGGATGGTTCAAAATATAGGTCTTTTTGAGTCTAAGTCTCATTAGGCTCTGGGCCGGGATCGTCGTTTTCGGAGTCCCCAGGTCGATTGGAAGGAAGGGCTAGAGCAGGCTCCGGTTACACAGCAGGCTCTCCGGTCGCTGGAAATTGTTTCTGCCGATTTCCCTTCGTCATCCTCTTTGGTTTAAGTTCCAGTGGTCGACATATCTTCAGCTTCCAGGTTCTCAGTATTTATCGGGAATTACAGCACAACCTCTGCATTCTCTCCCCGCATTTTAAAGAAGGGGCAGTCTGGTTGTCCAATCAGGACAGCCAGCCCACCACTAGGATTTGTTCCCATTCAAGCAAGGCATAAGACGAAGGGCTGGGGAGTTTTGGACTCCTCCCTCACTTCCTGCTCTCACAGACAGACTTGAGCCTGGGCGGGGAGTCCAGGGGCCTCCTACCGAAGACAAAAATCACACACAGGAATTTCCTGCCCTGGATATCAGGGGAAGGAACAAGAAACGACAAACACTAAAATGGCAAAAAAAAGAAGACGGGGGCGTTTTCGGAAAAAGACACCCTTAGGTCCCTTTACTGCAGCTGTGAACACAGCCTGCAGTAAAGGTGCACCAAATTACTACAAGGTATCACTGCCACCAGCCATTGAAGGTAAGCTAGTCACTGTACCAGAATTGCCATATTGAGCCGTGGGTGGGGCAGGTGCTCCCCCAACACTGCAGGAGCAGTGTCCCCCAGCACCAAGAGGATTCTTATGCAGCGCAAGGGAAGCCAATCGGGCTCCATGCACTTGTAGCATTTTACAGCTGTATTTACATCCAGCTGATGAGACGGACCGCGCCTACGCCATCCATCTCACATTACACTAAGGCAATCTGCCTTTTATCCATTGATCTCGCACAATGTCGTCTGTGCTGATTTAAACTTTTTATATACTCGTGCCCCCATTGACTGCCATGAGGGAGACTTCATGCAAGATGGCGTCTTGCATCTATGAAGCAGTGTCGTCAGAATAACTGCACCGGAGAAACCAGCGTTCATCCTGATTGGTTGACAAATACTACATTTCCTCCAATCAACCGGCAGGCGAAGCCGGCCCCACTCTAGCAAGGCCCACGATATCCAGGCTCGTTTCCTGTCCCGAGCCTGTCCAGAACTGCCAGACGCCAGACCCAGAAACTCTGATGCTACATACTCACGTACACGGCTACCAAAACCCAGCCGCTAATCTGGGTTACGGATATACCAATAACTGAACTCATCCGCCACGCCCTCTTGTGCTCTGTCCAACGAGGTAAGATTCAACAGCACGTTGCTGTCTCCATATCTACTCTTGATCAGAGGTTTACAGTTTGCCGCATTGTACTACATCTGTTTCCCCTACTTGTTTAATGTCAAGATCATCCTCTGCGTTCGGCCGAATCTGTCACGACCAGAGATTCTAAATATCCACCTCGCAACCAGCCTCCATTGCTTACCCACGCATCTTACTTGCGTGCCTTAGCCCCGTGCCATCTTCACTTATACTACTCAGTGTTGTGGCAGTGCTCTCCTTCCCGCCGTTTCATCATATTCTCCTACTAACTCTAATTATATTACTTGGTAGCTCTCACTGTGGAACTATTGACTATTAAGCTTACCTCGCTATGGAACTATTTAATAATGTTAGCATATTCACGTGGATAGCATCTGCTCAAACACGGTTCCACACCTTGATGCGTAATAGCGATGTATTCTACCTCGTTGTCTGCCTAATTGTTCTCTGTTGTAACAAAAACAACCATATCACCTTGTCACATCGTGGCTCGGTCCCTGCCAATTGTATGCCCTCCGCCAATGTTATTATCTGAATGTTACTAACTTTAATTGCTTGCACCATCCTCAGCACGCACTCTTTGTTCTTATTTGAATGCCACGTGACTTTTTTTGTAATTGAGTCAAAGTACTGCCGGTATTCTGAGCATTTTCCATTGCATTTTGCCTACTATAGATATCACTAAGAAAGAGTGTACTGCCATAACTCTTATTAACTGTGTACCCACTTGCACTTATTCATGCTCTTCCTTACCCTCTCTGATCTCGCCAATACCATTGGAAATATACAGACCCGCATTACTACTAACTCACTATGCTGATGTACATCTTAATTCATTGCATCCTTATCCTATTGGTTAAGTCACCTGCTTTGTGGTATTTACTTGCCTTGCCTACTGAGACCTCTAAGTCCATTACACTACCGCTCCCCTGCCACACTGCTCACAAAATGCACCTGTACCACAGTACACCCACTCTTGGGCTACCCTCACCTCACACCTCTAAACTCACGCCCAACACTCCTCTCATTTCGTCTGACCCAGTGTCTAATCCGTACTTTGACTCTCCATCCCTTTGGTTACAGCATTTTGCATCCAAACCCACATCTAACCAACATTCACACTACCTATTAGAAACTCTAGACTTGGGTCCAGATTTCAACATACACTTCCCCAAATGCGCAATTCACACCAAATACTGAAAGCTACCCTACCACTAGCTCCCACCTCACCACCGGACCAGAAAAATACCTTTAATGAAACTGATGCTCTCATCAATGCCGGGTCCCTCCCTGCTCATGCACTCTATATCGCTGATCTTATTACCACTCATGGCCTCGACTTAATCGCCGTCACTGAGACATGGCTTCATGCAGCGTCCAGCCCACTCCTCTCCCTCGCTATACCCAATGGTTATTCCATTATCCGATGTGACCATAACTCAGGCCAGGCTAAAGGCGTCGCCTTTATAAATAAAGACGGTGTCAACATTAGAATCACCTATAATGTACAAATCCCCTCTGCAGAGTTATTATCCGTTAAACTTGCCATTTCACCCAATAATTCCACAATCCTGTACCTAGTCTACAGGCCTCCAGGCCCTCTTACTACTTTCATTGAGGACCTTTCCTCCATTCTAGTGGAGAAAACTAAAATGAACTCCCAAATCATCTTACTAGGCGACCTTAACCTCAGACTTCTTGACTCCAATGACCACAATGCTCTGGAAACCGCCAGCACGCTCACTAACTTAGGCTTCACACATCGCGTATGTGAACTCACCCACGTCAAAGGGCAAACACTTGACTGGGTAGCCAACCTTAACTGTAACATTAATATGGAACTGAACACTCCATGTGCGTGGTCTGACCACCACATAATCACCTTTAACATTCCAGCCAATAACATGCAGAATAAACAGGACATCGCACCTGCCATATCTACAAGAAACAAAAAGGACATTACGCGTGATAAACTACTCCCTATCATTCTACCTACTCCAAAATTGCACGATCATGTACTGACCCCACCTCCCTTTTCGATGTTTACAACTGTACTATGCTCAAAGCCATTACCACTATAGCTCCATCTAAACTTAAGAAACCCAAACAACTTGTGGTTCTCCCCACAATTAAGAGCCCTACGCAAAGAGAAACGCACCGCCGAATCCCGCTGGAAAAGTCTCCCTTGCCTAGCCAACAAAGTCAGCCTCATCGTTGCGACCCTCAACTACAAGGAGGCTATTTTCCAAGCAAAAAAGGAGACCTACAACACACGCATAACACAAGATGAATCTTACACCAAGGAGCTTTTCAAAATCCTGAAGGAGTTGGAATCACCTTCTCCACTACCCCCAGACACCTGCAGTAAAGACAGCATTTGGTGTACCAATATCCAAAAAGCACTCTTTGACAAGATAGCTACTCTTCAATTGAAAATTAACAACAAAAAAACTGCCTTCAGAATGTTTCTCAACCCAATCCTGTAACCACTCCATTTGCTCACACTCATGCACCTTTAAACTTCCCACCACTTAGCATTTTAGAAGTCGAAAGAATTAGTAAACTTAACAGTCTAATTGTCAGGGTGATACCTGTCCTGCTCCTATTATCAAGGATGCTGCACATGAACTAGCTCCCTTCATCACAGCTCTTATTAACTCCTCTTTCAACTCTGGTACTGTCCCTGAGAACCTCGAGGACGCATGGGTCATTCCTCTCCTAAAGAAACCGACCTTGGACCCAAACATACCAACAAACTATAGGCCCATCACCACTGTCCCCTTTTTACTTAAAATCTTCGACTGTGCGGCCTATTTGCAGATACAGGACTACCTGGAATCCAACAATCTCCTTGGCCTTAGACAATCTGGCTTCCGCCCCAGGCACGGAACAGAGACTGCACTCGTCGACCTCAAGACACAAATTGAGGACCTCAAGGACCATGGTAAACTAGCCCTGTTACTTCTCCTTGATTTATCAGCGGCCTTTGGCTTGGTCAACCACCGTATCCTCTGCCAGCATCTTAAAACTACTGCTCACTGCTCAGACAAAGCTACCACCTGGATTAGATCGTTCTTGGACAACAGGTCCATGAGTTTTCTCCCCATCCGCCGCAGCCTAACCTTCACCTGTCCTTTGGTCCTTTGCGGGGTCCCCCAAGGATCCTGTGTTTCCACCACTCTATAATGTGTTCACCAAACCTCTTTTTGACATACTTGACTATCTGGGTGTCACATACACTATGCTGACGACACCCAGATACTCATTCCTATTACGGGTGACCACACTATAGACACTAAGGCTCTCAATGAGGTTTATCAAGTCATACAAGCATGGATGGCCCAACATGAGCTCTGTCTCAATGACGATAAGACTGAGCTCCTCATCCTTGGCTCCCAAAATAGGATTAACAGACTGGATCCGGCTTTCAAAGCTTTCAACATTGATGGCAATAGCATCCAGGTCTCTAATAATACCAAAACACTAGGAATCTACCTCGATTCCACACTCTCGCTCAACAGACAAACTAATGCTGTCACTGCAGCATCCGCATATACCTGCAAACTTATTTCAGCCTGCCGCACTTTCCTTACCACTCCTAATTGCACCATACTTGCCAGGACATTGGTTATGTCTAAGCTCGATTACTGCAATGCATTGTACCTAGGGACTAGTCAACGCAACTTAAACTTCAGGTTACTCAAAATAATGCCATTAGGGCTGCCCTTAATCTCCCGAGATCCTTGCACATTTCTGACACCAGGCCAAGCCTACACTGGTTATCAGTCACCCAAAGAATATCACTCAACGCTCGCCCTCACACACGTGTGAATAATCCGGCCCCCACTTATCTGGTAAACCGTTTCTCTCACCACTCCTCTACACGCCCACTGAGATCTGCCCAAGCACATAGTCTCAATGTATCCAGATACAAACTGCAGAAAGCTGGCGGGGTAAGCTTCCCAGTTCTCGCTGCTAAATTATGGAACTCCCTGCCCAACCTTATCAGGAATGAACAATCTTTCCAGTCATTCAAGCACAAAGCCAAGTTTTGGTTGGCGACCCAAGATGCCTAAATCTGGGCCACTGTACTGGAATTTCTTTGTATATATACTGCATCTTTTTTACCTATTGTCCTCTATTGTTTGTTCCAATCCAAATTGCACTATTTTATATGCTTTTATCTGCTTGCTATATGTATGATCTCTTACCCTTACCCTTACTGTATACATAGCTTGTTACTGTCCACTATTCTTTTGTAAATTTACCATGCTGTATTCTATGTAAATGTAACCTTAGATATGCACCCAGATGCCTTTTAGGCCAGGCACGCTCTACAAAAAAAACAAATTGTTAGTTTTAGTGTGAAAGGGGATACATCGTATCTCCCCAGCACTCCACATAAGGTGGGGTGTGTTGGTTTCACTAAATAAAATGTAAAAGGGATCCAAAGATCTTTTCTACCCTTGGGAACTGTAGTTCACTCAAGGTTAGCACAAGAAAGTTAAAAGGGGAGCCCCTAGGGAAACCCAGCAACAGGCACTTATTGTTGTTAAATATGATAACTTTAAAAAGACACTATGGAGAGCCTTAAAAATGACACCCATAAAAAGAGTTGAAGATTATGTGAGTGTGGAAAAAGGTTCCCACTCACTGAGGTATTAATGAAAAATATCCCACTAATAAATCAGAAAAGGTCTGGGGTTGAACCAGGAAAGGAAGATTTACTAGTTCTGTGCAAATCTTACCTAGCAAACACTTATTCATTTATTACACAATCATTTAGAAAACATTCACTAGAAGGAGGAAACAATATTATACACAAACACATTTCAATACCAAACCAATAAGTTTCTGAGTAAGTTAGGCTCCCCTGAAATAGGAGCAAAATGGCATTTCAGTTACTTTCAATGGGAGTAAAAGGCACAAGTTAAATAGAATAGATCACAAATACTTTCTTAGGCAGTGCAAATAGTTTCAGTTCACTAGGCCTAGGCCAAAGTCAATGGGCTAGTGTCTTGGATATTGAATAGCAGTTCTTGTAGTAAACGGTAAAGTGTTTGCCAAAGTTCTCAGAAGCAGGTTGTATGAAAAAGAATCATATGTTGGGTTACAAGCTGATTAGGCCTGCAAGTTGGAAAAGTTCCACATACTTTCACCACGAGAGGTAAGTTCTCTCAATGAGGTTGGCACAGTACCTTTAATATGAAGAAAATGCAGCTGAAGACGTTGGTTCCTGCAGATCTCACTGTTCCTAAGCCTCAGTCGTGGGGACAAGAGGGAGGACGTTGGGGGACTCCTGCACTGCACGGGATCGTCGGAAAACGCGGACAAAATGAAGTCACTTATTTCAGTAGCTGTAGTTCAAGCACACAAGCTGGTGTCCCCTCTCCCTGGTTAAGCCTAATCAGCCTTGAGAATGGTATCCAGGTGGCTTAGTGTCGAGTTGCAGTAGCCGTTCTCTTCCAGCTCGTCTTCGGTTCTTTCATTCCAGTGATCGACTCTGCCTTCCAAGCCAAGAGACTCGCCTTTTATTCAGTTCTGTCCCATTCTTTCCAGCCTAGCTGCCACTCACCCAGCAGGATGGCTGTCCTTGCCGGACAGTCAGTCAGCCAATCACGCCAAAGTGCATTTGGGTCTCCTAGGAGACTAAGCACAGGGAGTTTCGGGCACCTCCTTCACTTCCAGCCCATCCCAGACACTCGAGCGCCAGAGGCGGTCTTCAGTCCTGAAGCCCGCCAAAGGCGAAGGAACAAAGGGACCAAACCTGGTTTGGCGCGCAGAGACAACTCTAGAAGGACCTTTCCCAAAAAAAAAAAATGTGAAAAAAGACCAGGACCGTTTAAACAAAGGGGGGTCAGACGCCATCTTGCAAAAACAGGGCTCCCACAATTTAATGCTACCGGTGTTCGCGGTCTGGAAAAATCATGGTAATTCGTTGTAAAACCACTGCCACCAGCCATTCCGAGAGGAAAGGGTAGCACTTGACTACTAAATGAGTTTCTAGACACAGGGGATACTAAGTAACCCCTCCAGCACTCTATTGTAAGATAAAAGACTAGTAAAGTCAATTTCACTTTACTTTCTCTGGGAAACAATTTATCCCAGAGAAGGACCAAATGAAACACAAGAGTAAGACGCACAACAAAATCCATGAGAGTGGGGAAAAAGGCTCTCACTCTCTCCAGGTAAAAAAAATCAAGTCCTAAAAATCCAGCAAAGTTGCTGGGGGTCTCTAAGGTGACGGGAATTAGCACATTTATGAGAATTCTCCCTAATAAGCCCTGATCATTTTAACAGTAGAGCAACTGAAAGAAATGTGTAGTTGGGAATCTCCCTGGAAAGAAAAATGAACCGATTGATTATTCAACAATCCTGCAAAGTCTGGGTAGTAGGCCTGTCGCAACTACTAACCCAGCAAATGTGGAAAATGATATTGGGGATGATAATTCAGAGTATAACTCTAATGTTGTTGAAGAGTCAGAGGAGTCTCAGGAAGAGAGCCCCTCTTTACCTCAACAAGCCCTTTTGCCCCAACCTGTATCCACAGGGACTCCACAAGGTCAATCACTGAGTCCAGAATTTGTTTCTTTTGAGAAAATGAGACTTGGGTTAGAATTCAAAAGATTACAAATCCAAGCTGAAACCAAAGATCAAACCTCAAACTAAGGGAAATTGAAATGAAGAGAATTGGCTCTTGAAAATGTTTCTATCCCATAGTCTTCTAGGTCTTCCAGTCCAAAGAAGCAGTGAGTATGTATGATGTGAAACTTAATATTTTGGATTGGTTGGGTGCTTTTGAACTATGGGATTCGGGGTTTCACAGGGAATCTGTTGATTCCTTGTCTTTTGTCTAGCCTCCCCCAGGTTGCAACTGATGCTGTAATGGGGGTTGGGGAACTTGAAAGATTGGAGTATAAAAATGTGAAGCTAGCTTTGTTAGCTATATTTGGGAAAACTCCTTCCCAGTACCTTAAGAGGTTTTGTATCCTCAAAAAGACTGATGGTACCCCTTGGGCTAACTCGGTGTGTGAATGTTTGAAAAACTTAGATGGTTGGGTTAAGGGTTACAGAGTGAACTCCTTTGAAGGAATGGGAAATCTATTTTTGTTGGAGTCTATTTTTGATACCTGCTCTCCTGAGGTGAGACGGCGGTTGACTGACTCAAAAGAGATTGATCCCAAGAAGCTAGCAAAAGCTGCTGACTTGCAGGTTGCCAACAGGGCTTGGGGCCACTCCTAAAAAGGATGAGGGGGAAGCAACACAAGATGACAAAGAGAATTCTAAATCCTCCCACCCAAAAGAGGGCCACAAACCTAAGAAGGGGAAGCCATTTGGGAAACCAGGTCAGTCTAGTGAAACCTCTGGTGCCAGACCAGAGGAAGGTCGGCAGAAGCCCCCATTTTCAAAATATTTTGAAAATGTAATTTTAAAGGTATTTATATAGCGCACCATCACCAATGGAGTTGGTCTCCAGGCGGATCTGTAAACAAAAGGTGGATGGGGTGGGTTAGTGGGTGAAGAGGGCGTAGGAAAATTAAAGGTTTGTGTACTGCTGGCAGCTTCATTTCGGTTTTCACCGTGCGCTGAGCTTGGGTGTGCAAATAGGATCGAAGCGGGTCCTCGCGTGCTGTTGTGATCTGTGTTTGGTTGGTTGGTTGTTGTTACGGTGTGATGAAGTCTGTGCGGTTTGCTGTTAGAGGTGGTTGTGTGGGTTTTGTGTCAATTAAGTAAGCAGAAATTAGGTTTTGGTTAGTGGGTTGTATGTCTCATCCCTGTGGTTTAGTTTATTTGTCAGGTAGTCATAATGGGTTGGTATATCTCTCTCTAGGTTTACTGATTATCTAGTTTCTTTGGTGATACTGTGGCTGGTTCAGCAGATTAATTTGCATAGTACCCCAGGTTCGGTGAGCATTGTCTTTAGATCGATAGTGGTGTTTTATTATCATTACCCAGCTTCTTTCTATCTATTCACTGTTGGTAGTCTATTGGGTGGTATAAGCTTCTCTTCCCTTTCCTGACTGTCTAGTATCCGGTCCGGGCAATGAGGTTGGCCTCCAGCTAAGTTATTAAGCTTGGTACACCCAGGGTGCGGGCATAATCCTGCTTAGGTAGTGGAGTTATCCATTCTTGCCTATGTATTACTGTCTGTGGTCCATTGCTGCATGTTCCCTCGAGGGTTGCCAGGTGCCATTGCTGGGTAATGGCTTGATCTCCCTTCAGATTGATCTGTGGCTGTTCTTGTTATGATTGGTGAGGTTTGTTTTTAATTGATGGATATATTACATGTCTGTATATCCTAATTTAATAAGGGTTGATGATTTAGGGATTCAGGGTAGGCTCTTCTCTCTGCCTAGTTCCTCTGTGTATGTCCTTATGGGAATTATTTCCGGTTATGGGGTGAAGAGCCATGATTTGAGGAGTTTCCTGAATTGTAGGTAATCTCTTGTGTTCCGTATGTTTGGTAGTTCGTTCCAGGTTTTTGGGGTGAGGTGAGAAAGAGGATCCTCAGAGTTTTTTCTTGTATGATTTGGGTTCCAAACGGATGTCGCGAATGGATCCGAGTGGTCTTGCAGTGTGATTTACGTTTAGTTTTCTTCTGATGAACTCTGCACCTTGGTCGTGGATTGCTCTGTGGGTTATGCACATTGATTTGAACTTGATCCGCTGTTTGATGGGTAACCAGTGTAGCGTTTTCAGCGCTGGTGTGATCTGTTCTCTTCGAGGTAGTTTAAGGAGCAGTCTGGCCGCCGCATTCTGTATGCATTGGAGTTTATTTAGGAGTCGTTCAGGCAAGCCTAGATAGAGGCTTTTGGCGTAGGGCGATGACGGCGGTTGTTTTGTTGGTGAATGAGAGGAAGGATAGGATCCTTTTAACCAATCGCAGTGCTTGTGGGTCAACTGACCACGTGAAAGGGGATCCCAGATGTAAGGGTAAACCTTCAGGGGTCCACACTGCCTCCTTAGTCTTCATCCCTAAGGGAGAAGTACATATGGCAAGTGGAAACTTTCAACTATTGGCTGAAGACCCCATTGGAGTCTTCAGAAACACTTGTCTATGGGCGCGATATAAATAAAATATCAATTCAATGTATATGTGTGTAACTCTATACGAGATAACACAAAAAAGAATACTACAAGTACAGTGTACTTCTCCAGAATGGGGTCTGGCATGGATTCACATGCTCATGAATATTCCCCGTCAGGCTTGGAATCCTTGTTAAAGAAAAAATCGGTTTCACTTCTGAACTGTCTTTCTCGTAACAACCAATCACTGGTCTCTGGGTCATACTGCCCCCAGCCAATGACTGCCCTCTACCTAAGCCCCTCCTCTGGCAGCCATCTTCAGATTTCTACTGCACTTACAAGTGTTGGGAGTCCTTGTGATTAGCGCTCAGGCTTTTTATTGCGTTTTGCACTTTTTTTCCGGTGTTTTACTCTATTTTCCCGACAATCGAGCCTCAAGCTCAATCGACCCATCATCCGATTTAACGGGTACCCGTTTTCGGATTTTCCAGCGCCCTTCAAGGGCTGAATTTGGTTGAGTGACGATTACAGAAGTTTCTTCGAGGCCTAGCCCGCGTGGACATGGCAGAGGTGAAGGAAGACTGGACGCCTCTGTTCAGTATTTGCCCAGGATGTGGCCTAGGGAACATCTACCTGGACGATGGGCATTCCCTGTGCCTCTATTGCCTAAATAGGGACCAAACGCACGTGGAGGAAAACTGTGCGTTTTGCAAGGAGATGGTCCACCACACCGTGAAGGATCAGCGCAGGCGTTTCAACGAATGGCTCTGGGCCAAGGCCCTTGCTATGGATGAGTCGCGGCAGCATGCCTCCCCCAGCCACAAGAAGAAAACTGAGCGATCGTTCTAAGACCTTTGAGGGCGCTCCGGCGACGGGGCCCCAACATAAGACTAAGCACTGCAAGCCAACAGGCACCGGTAGCGCTGTTGCAGCGGGCTCCCCGGCAGCCAGGGCGAGCTCAGTGTCTCTGGCACCTTCAACCACGTGGCAACGCTCCGGTTCGGCGAAGAAGAGGAAGTTGGACCACCTGAGCATGCTTCTGGTGAAGCCCCGGAGGCAGAGAAGGCCAATGGGGTGGGGGGGGTGCGGGGCGCTGACCCTCCCCCCAAGGTGAAGGCCTCAAGCTAGACCAAGGTTGTACAGGCCCAGATTCACCCGCTGAAGCCTTCCATTGTAGGAGTTGTTGTGTCCCTAGCGAAGGCCGCGGACGCGGGTTTGCAGGGTGCGGCCCCCAGGTGAGTTTCCCTGCCCGCCAGGAGGGAATCATCGTTTCAGCCCATAGAGAAGACACCGGAGAAGGCGATGCCCATCTTTTCCCCGAAACCGTCTCCCTTGGTCGAAAAGAAGGGGGGGGCCATGGTAGTCCTGCAGGGCACGGACATCTCCTCTGAGGATGTGCTTTATTCTCTCCAGACCATTTTGGAAAAGAAATTTGTTGCGGCCAAGGCCTACGGGAAGGACCCCGACGAGGGAGACGTCGAGAGTGGTGACGAGACCGACGAGGAGGAGCAGGCAGTGGAGGAGTTGGAGAACCCTACACTGCTGCCTCCGTCGCTCCCACTTCTGCCACCTCAGCAACCGCTGCAACCCCCAGCTGACATTTCGGTGGACATTCTCCAGACACTCCACACCTTGTGTTTGAAGATTCGGACGAGGATGCCCCTTCCGCCGACGAAAGATCCCACCGGAAGATCCCGTGGCACTGGGGTCATCAGGTGCTCCCCCTACCAAGAAGAGGAGAGTTCACCCTCCACGGCCTTTTCACCCGTCATACCCCCCACCCCCCACCCCCCTCACCTCCACTGAGGGAGGATACGGTCCCGAACACAGATGACTGGAACAGGCACGGACAACAGCGTGTTAGGAGACCTGTCTCCGCCGCCCAGAGCCTCACCACCGACAAGATAGGCTTGTTCCATGCCATGATCTCTAGGGCCTCAGACCTATTTCAGCTGACCCCCGAGGAAAGAAAGAAGGGTTTCCTGTACCAATGCTGCGAGGCAAAGAGAACACTGTGCTGCGGATCCCTCTGTTGGACATTTGGGGCGAGGGGCTGTCCCTGATGAAGAACCCGTCCTCGGCCCTGGCGAAGAGGGACCGGTACGAAAAGAAGTACAGGGTGCCGGACACTGCACCCAAGTGTTTGAGGTCCCAGCCTTCCCCGGATACGGTTGTCTCGGCGGCGGCGAGGCAGAAATCGTCTGGCTGTGCTGCCTCAACGACCTCCTCCCTCTTGGACAGCGAAAGGAAGAAGTTGGATGCCATGGGGCGACGAGTCATTACATCGGCGGCGACAACCATCAAGGCGGCCAACGCCATCGTAGCCCGCTATGACAGGGAGCTCTGGTTTAAAATCGCGAACCTCCTGGACTTCCTTTGTGATGACAAGAGAGCGGAAGCGCTGGAGATCCTGCAGGAGGGCGAGGTGGAATCGGACCATGCCATTACAGTGGCCACGAACATTGCCGACATGGGATTCCGCCAGATGGGCAACAGCGTTTGCCTTTGCCAGCGAGGATGGTTGAAGGCCACCAACTTTCGCCAGGAGGTGCAGTCGAGGGTGTTGGACATGCCCTTCGGGGATAATTTGTTCAGAAAGACCGTGGACGAGTCCCTTCCGGCCATCAAGGCGGATACCGAGACGACGTGTGCCTTGGGCAACCTGCAACAGCGACGGCTGTCCTTTCGGACCTCCAGAGGAAAGTTCCATGGTTACTTCAAGGGCTTCGGCGGAATCTCATCGTCGTACCATCAACCGCCCCGCTTTTCGGTCCAGGAGGCCTGCAGCAAGTACAGAGGAGGTCGTCGTCCAGGTCCCCAAGGCGGTGCCTCCACGGCGAAGCAAAACTGAACCGGCTGTGACGTCGGGGCCATCACCCGCGCACCCCAGTGGGAGGCCGGTTGGTGAACTTTGTCGGCGTGTGGAAGTCCATCTCCACCGACCGCTGGGTGCTGGACGCTCTGGCCCACGGACACACTCTGGAATTCCAACAAAAGGGTCCTTGCATACCACCCGTGGCCAGACAGGAACATCATGTCCCCCAGCTTTTGCTGGAGGTGCAGGCCATGCTGAAGAAGGGCGCTATAGAGCTCGTCCCAAAGAGGCTCTGGGGCTCCGGAGTGTACTCTTGGTACTTCCTCGTCAAGAAGAAGACAGGCGGTTGGAGGCCCATCCTGGACCTCTGCCGTCTAAACAAGTGCATCAGATCCCAGAAGTTTCGGATGGTCACCCTTCAGCACGTGCTGGGACAGCTGGAAGATGGGGATTTCCCGTCATCGCTGGACTTGGAGGATGACTATTTTCACATTCCCATCCAAATGGGACACTGCAAGTTTCTGCGCTTCGTGGTTCGAGGGGAACACAATTAGTTCAAGGCCCTTTCCTTCGGATTGAAGTCGGCGCCAAGGGTTTTCACCAAGTGCCTGGAGCCAGTGGCGGCGCAGCTGCGTCTACAAGGGATTCCACGTTTACCCCTACCTGGACGACTGGCACATCCGAGCGAAATCGAGGGAGACCGCCGTTGCACACACGGCGAGACCGTCCAGCTACTGACGGAACTGGGGTGCTCAGTGAACTATGCAAAGTCTTGCTTGGTGCCATCGCATGACTCACAGTTTCTGGGGTCTCGACTCGACAGTGTCACGGAGGATAGCGGCCATCCTGGGCAAGGTACAACGGCTGTTGACCCTGAAGATCGCAAGGGTGAGGTCTATCAAGTCCCTTCTCGGCATGATATCGTCCTGCATCTACCTCATTCGGCTTTGCAGGCTGCGGATGCGACCACTTCAAGAGTTCCTTGACGCCCGTTGGAGCCAGGTATCGGGAAGCTTCGAGGACAAGATCTCTCTCAACAAAGATTTCTGTCGAGCGATACGGTGGTGGGGAGTCCGCTCACATCTGTCGGCATGCGCAGACTTCCAGAGCCCACCTCACCAGGAGACGGTCACGACGGATGCCTCCCTGGAATGATGGGGCGCGTACACCGGAAGTCTCCACGCAAGAGGCCTGTGGCTACCGGAGAAGTTGTTGCATATCAACGTACTGGAGCTACCGGCAGTGTTTTGGACCCTCCAGTCTTTCCTTCTGTCCCTCAAAGGGCAAGGTGATACGGGCCTTCACGGAAACACCACCACAATGTTCTCCATCTGGAAGCAGGGGGGCACCAGATCCCCGGCACTCTCCAGAGGCACAGGACCTATGGCACTGGGCCGTTGCCCAGGGGATGTTCCTTGTCCCGTTGAATCTGGTAGGAGTGAAGAACATCATCGCTGATTCCCTCAGCAGGGAGTTGGGCTCGTGCCACGAGTGGGAGCTTCGGCAGGACCAAGTGGATCTTCTGTTCCGACGATGGGGCAATCCTCACATCGATTTGTTTGCTACGGTGACGAACACCAAGTGCCAGTGGTTCGCCAGCAGGTTTCCCCAGCCAGGGAGCATGGGGGACGCTTTCTCATTCCATGGGACGGCCTGTTTCTCTATGCATTCCCTCCATTGCCGCTGCTTCTGCGACTAGTCAACTCAGACGGTCCCGGTACAGGATGATCCTCGTTGCACCGGCGTGGCTGAGACGTATATGGTACCCAGACCTTCTGGACTTGTCGGCATCTCCTCCAGTCAAGCTTCTGGCGGCTGCAGATCTTCTCGCCAGAGAAGGAGGCACGATCCTGCACCACAACCCAGGGTCGCTGAACTTGCAGGCCTGGCTCCTGCAGCGCTAGAGTTTGGAGGATACGAGATCCCGGCGGACTGCAAGGAGGTACTTGCCAAGGCCAGGGCTTCGTCTACACTGAAATGCTATGGACATAAGTGGAAGAGGTTAACCGACTGGTGCCGTGCACAGAAGATAGACCCTCTGCGGATTACGGCCCCTCAGGTACTGCCGTATTTGCTGTTGCTGGCCAAAGCAGGACTGGCGCATGCTTCCATCAAGATTCATCCAGCGGCCATCTCCCGCTACACCAGAACTCCGGGGCGGTTGTCGCTCTGGTCACACCGCCTGGTCAAGGAGTTCATCAAAGGACTTTTCCGTTTGTTCCCGCCAGTGAAGGCCCCAGCGTGGAGCTCAATGTGGTACTGACTAGGCTCATGGGTCCACCGTTCGAGCCTATGCATTCGGCGCCACTGAAATTCTTATCGTGGAAGACAGCGTTTCTTGTGGCAATCTCCACACGACGAGTGGGAGAGATTCAGGCCCTCTCTAGTAATCCTCTGTACTTTACATTTCACGAAACAAGGGGAGTCCTACGGACGCATCCCTCCTTCATGTCCAAGGTGCCGTCGGACTTCCATCTCAATGAGCCCTTGGTGTTGCCTGTTTTCTTCCCGTCGCCTTCGTCGCCGGCTGAGAGGACTTTGCAGTCGCGGGATGTGGCTAGAGTGCTGAAGTTCTACGTGGACCGCACTAAGTTTTAGGAAGACGTCACAGCTGTTTGTGAATTTTGGCCCTGTGAACCAAGGGAAGGCCCTCTCCAAGGCTTCCATTTCCAGTTAGCTCTCCGGTTGCATCACCCATTATCACCGGTTGGCAAACTGACCGTTGCCTGGCCGTCCGAGAGCTGCAACTACAGCGTTCCTGTCTGGTGTGCCCCTGCTGGACATCTGCAGGGCTGCTACGTGGAGGTCGACGCACACCTTCACGAGATTCTACTGCATCGACAGGGATTCCAGGGAGGAGCCCAGAGTTGGCCAAGCAGTGCTGCGGAACCTGTTCGCTTGAAGGTGAGTCTGGTGAGGAAGTAAGAGATGCTTAATGTTGAGCCTTGTCACCTCCCATTGTTGTGCATGTTTGTACTGCTATGTATTCTTTATTCATGAGCCGTGAATCTATGCCAGACCCCATGCAGGCGAAGGAACAAGTTACTTACCTGTAACTGTTGTTCTCCTGCATGGGTCTTTCATGGATTCACATGCAAACCCTCACGCCTACCCCTCTGCGGCTCTTTTCTTGGTCCTACTGCCACTTTACGTGCTACCAAATCTGAAGATGGCTGCCATAAAAGGGGCTTGGGTAGAGGGCAGTCATTGGCTGGGGGGCAGTATGACCCAGAGACAAGTGATTGGTTGTTAGGAGAAAGACAGTTAGAAGTGAAACTGAAACTGATTTTCTCTTTACTGAGGATTCCCAGCCTGACGGGGAATATTCATGAACATGTGAATCCATGCCAGACCCATGCTGGAGAACAACAGTTACACATAAGTAACTTGTTCCTTCCAGGCTATCTCAGTCCTGTATACATTCTAAAATAGTGTCCCTACCAAAGTAATCGTCCCAATATGTCCTTACTTTGGCCACTTCTCCAGGTCCATGCACCAGGCGTGTCCCCTCTAGCATGTCCATTTAGTTGAACGAGCTCCCATTCCTTTAGGGAATCGACCCATAGACAGCCATGTACATTCCCCCTCTGTTGTAATAACTTAGATTCAGGACAGATATTCTCATAAGAGTGGCAGAGTGCTTTATCCAACCAATGTGCATTAAGATAACCTCCTAGACGTATCTTGTGGTAATCGATACCTCAACTCCAATCTACACACACTTTGATACATGAGAGGATGTCATTAGTGGACCACTGAGGCGGGTCCTACACATTGCTCAACATATTATTACTGTCACCCTCACGATGCAACTTGATTTCAACAGCCATAACATTGTTAACATGGGCATTAGTGGGTAAAAGATCTGAACCAATAGATTGCCTAACCCCAATAATTAAACCACCATACGGCCTACCCAGAGTACCCTTTCTTGCCAGTGTCTGGTATGTTACAAAGCCTTTGACGTATACTTTATCCATTAGCCAAGTCTCCAGGCACATGAAAATGTTGTGCTCCAATAACTGAGGCAAGGATCCCTCTCTAGAAAACAGGTGGTACAACGCTGTTAATCAAATGTTTCATTTGTGAACTCTGCTCATCAATTTTTGAGACCTAATTTGTCTGGCATAGTTGTCTTGCACCAGGCTTAAAAGGGCTTGTTGTACTCTTATAAAACTTGAATCTCGTCCTTTCAATGTAACGTTCTGACCCTCTCTTAATTCATGGTAGCCTTGGCTGTGGTTGCCAGCTCCTTCCTGAGCTGTGCTCCGATCTATGTTTCTGATCTCAGGATTTTGAGTTCTTGTGAAGCCTTGAGGCCTTTACGTTAGTTGGAAGCATGTTGTGGCTTCCATATTAGAAAAGCTGGCTTGCCACTACTGTTGCGTTTCTATTTTAGTGAGCTATATCCGTGTCGTTTGTGTTGCATTCAGCTTATACATTGCTTTTGTTAGTATTCTTCATGTCTTATGGATGCCATGTTAATATTCTTCATGTATAAGTGCATATATTTCCTGGTCTCTGCGTGTTTCATGTTGAGTGCACATTTGCTTTGTGTCTAAATGCATGCACATAGATTGCCACAACTTTAGTTTGGCTACTCGTGCCATCTTCAACTTAGATCGTGTCTATCTCATGCTGGATCTGCCTGGAATAAGGGTGGTACGGTTGTTTTGATAAGTAACGTTTCTCACCTTTGCAGTATTGAGCTGGGGGAGTGGCAGAAGCTATCTATGACTTATTCATCTGCCGCTAAACAAGGGGTTAAACCTGTGCAAGGAAAAGGAGAAAGATAAGAAAAAGCACTGCAAGAGGTCCTGCTCAATGAGCAGATCTTCTTACTGGCATTCCTCTTCGTCTGAGAAAAATAGCCATTGTTCCAGGGAACGCTCAGCCCCAGAGAAGGCGGCTCACATACCGTGTCTGACCCAATCCTCCTCTCTAGAGGAATGGGTAAACCTTTGCTTAAAGATGCTAGACTTCTTTGCCAAGGCGCCGGCATACTTGGCAGCGACTGCTTCAGCCCCACCACCGACTGGTCCAATCGCATCTTCTGGGATTGGCTGGGGAGTCACAAACGCACACGTCTAAGGGCTCGGGGCCTTGTCCCATGTAGAGATGTAATTCCCCAGCAGACTTTGGTTCCGGGTTCTGAATTTGGATGATGAAGTCACAGCACTGGTTCCGACTTTGTCGGCGTCAATCTTTATTGGAAACAAGCAAAAAGGGACTCTTTTCTAACAGTGGTGAATCAGAGGTGTGGGGGGAGTTCAAAACACTGGGGGAGCTGCAGGTTGTAGACCCCTGGCTTAGAATGTTAAGGCTAAATAAATGGTATTTTATTTTATACTTACGAATTTGCTTTTTTTGTGTGCTCCGTTTTTCTAATGAATTCTCTTCTCCAACCAATTCCTCATTTTTGGTATCCATCTCCCATTGCAGCTGCTCTTCGGCTTCTTTTCTGCCTTTAAGGGACACAGTGCTGCTCCATGTCAGCACCGCTATTCGCCTCTACACGCAGTAACCCAGACATGACATTGGGCCTAGTATACATGGGGGTGCCTTAACCTTAGTTTGTTTTTTCCGCACGCTCTCCTCGCTTTAGGAACACTGCTTTTTTTTAAAGTTTTTTTGTTTCTTCGACATGCCGAATCCGACAAAGTCCTTGAGGTTCAAACCCTGCGTAGGCCAGTCTTGATGCATTTTTTTTCTGCCCTTCGTGGTTGCTTAAGACAAAATGCCAAACTTGTTTCTATGGTTTCTAGCAGAATGTATTGTATTCAAGCCTAACGTTAAATGTTGGTATCCAAGTTATCGCCTTAAATGCTGCAAGTCTGCACCCTTTTTCGCTTTATTCTCTTTTGAAGCCTAACATCTACTCTTCAACTAGGGATGTTTTTGAGCTGAACTTCATGGATGCCAAGCCAGTCAGCGGATACTATGACTTTTCTCTCCGCATAGAGGGAGATGACCGATACATCGCAAACCAAGTAGATGTGAGTATGATTTCCATTTAGAAAAGTTATTCTTTAAAAAGTAACCTTTTCTTGAAATCGAGGTTCAGATTTGATGTGGTGGTACTCATTCATAGTTAGTTGATTCTACAGATTGTAATTTTCTGACTGTTTGATTCCGGTTGCATATGCAACTTGTTTACTTTGTATATTAGGCTCTACCCGCTACTGTTGGAGACTAGTATTACATGTTGGGGAGCACCATCCCACCATTTCCATTGAGGTACGTTGGTTCAATTCCAGATCCTCATTCCACTATCAGGCAACCATGAGCAAGACTCACTGCTCATCAACAAAATCTACTCACTAATTCAAAACTGGATGGCCAATAATAGCTTATGCCTCAATGATGACAAAACAGAGCTACTTATACTAGGATCATCCTCTAAAATTGACACTCTACAGCTGTTTACACATCATTCATCATTGATGGCACCACGATCCCAGTGCTTAAACAAGTTAAAACACGTGGTGTCTACCTAGACACCACACTAACTATGTCTAAACAAGTCAACACCGTAGCCTAGTCCACCTCCTATACATCCAAACTCCTCTCCCTTAGTCGCAAATTCCTCACAGCTGACAACTGCGTTACATTAGCAAGAGTGCTTATACTATACAAGCTAGACTACTGTAATATCCTCTTCCTTGGCACGTCTAATACTAATATAGCCAAACGCCAACTTATGCAGAATAAAGCCCTCCGAGCTGCACTAGGCATAAAAAAGTCTGAACACATTTCCAACATCAGGAGAGACGACCACTGGCTCCCCATCAAAGCTAGGATATTATTCAAAACCCTAAGCATCACATACAAATGCGTCACCAATAAAGCTCCCAAATACCTCATTAATACAGTCATGAAGAAACATCACACCAGACTCCTCAGATCCAATAACAATGCACACCTTGAAATCTCACGATAAAAAAGAGAAAAAGCAGGGGGCAGCAGCTTTAAAGTTCTCGCTCCTAGACATTGGAATGCCCTACCTACTAACGTCAAGAACGAAACATCATACCCACAATTAAAAAAATCATTGAAAACTTGGTTATTCAACCAATACTAATGTGAATTAGACCCTTACCCACGATGACCAGACCCCGACCCATCACTTGTATATAAAATGTATGTTTTCTCCCTTTTTGTTTTACTGTGTTCATTTATAATATTAACATTGTATTTACCCATTGTCTGTAACTACACTGTGATAGCTCCGGGTCTGGGCGTATAACAAATGTAATAAATAAAAATAAATACACCTTTTCACCTGGAGCCTCTCTTGCCATCCAGGATTGTGATCACCTTTGAAAATCTCATTTGAAGTGGGTTGCCGCACCCTGGGCTATTCCATCTCCAAAGTTTCACTCAACTCATCGGAAACACATTAGCTCAGACCTCCAATAGTGTTCCTTTCTGTTACAAAGTCTACGGTAATCTGATTCATCACCTCCATTGCCTTAATGTCTCTTGCTGGGCTGTTTCTGGCACATGCACACCTTTTACAACACTTCAAGCATGGGAGAGATGGTCAAAACAGTGGGAATTGGTTCCATTTGTGGTATTTGATCCAAACTCTGTTCTTGTTCTGAACATCAACCATGATGTAAACCCATTTTACTTTCCAGTGCCGTGAGCCACCCCAATTCTGCCTCTTCCCCCTTATTCCAGACCATCTGTGTGCAAGTGCTTATACCTTTATGTTGTAACCAATTAATATTATCACAGGTTTTCTGTGCTTTGAACCAGTGTGTTAATGTATGTTATAGTGCTAAAGGCCATGTTTATGGTGGTGGTGAACTTCAGAAAGTAACATTACTCTAAAAGACCAGCCAATATTTAAATGCTATTGGGGTTGTATGATTGTTCAAGTGGCACAAAGCTAATATTGGGGTTGTAGATACTGTACTTGTTTTTTGGGTGTTTTATCTGTCGGGATAAATCAACAATAAACATTGGTTTCTGAATGTTTCAATGAATGAACAGAAACCGAGAATCACAACTATTCAACATCATGCATACAAAGGTGTGACTGTCGCGGCAATGCACTGAACATTATTGTTGAAAATCCACTTAAGAGCATATCATACTAAATCCATGCAAAGCAGAAGTTTTGCATTTGAAATAATGTACTTGAATTTTTAAAATAAATTGAGATATACAGCAGAACCAATATGGGTATCCCTCACCATGTGTCATACTGAAAACTGTTAATTTGAATGGATTGTGTCCTCCCCATGTATTTGTCATCTTGGATATCTTGTCGCCCAGCTCTGCTGCTTTGGAAATTTCTTTTCAACAGAGGGCGCTGTGTCAGAGGCCGCGCAGTCGTAGTCCCTCGAGGGCTGCCGTCGTGCATCAACGTCATCTGCAGTATAAAGGGCTCGAGCCGCGCCCATTACCTCATTTCCGTTTTTCCGAGCAACTGCTTCGTGTCACAGAACGGCGCATCAGGTTTTTCTCGACAATGTCCTAGTCCTCTACTCCGACCACACCCAAGACCGGTTTAGAAAAATGTCTGAAGTGTGGTAGGAAAATGTCAATTACCGACCCCCATCGGAATTGCATTTGGTGTCTCGGCCCTGACCATCGGGTTGACGAATGTGGTTCCTGTCAGGCCATGTCCAATAAGGCTCTTGGGGAATGGAAATGTAAGCTGGCGGTGGGGGAGGAAGCTTATAGGCCTTCGAAAAGACAAAAAGATTCAGGAGGGTTGAGTGGAAAATCTCGACATGGGTCGAGGAGTTCGACATCCAACAGTCGCTCGAGGAAATCCTTGTCTTCGTCCAAGAGGTCGAAGAAACGATTTCACAGATCATCTTCCTCCTCGGCTGAGAGAAGAGCGACTTATCCTTCAAAGCACAATTCCCCTGAAAAATGGGAGGCCTTTAGGGCTTCCATGCTTAAAATCTTTGAGAAAGCGGCCCAGACCCCCCTCGAAGAAGCCGCGTGAAGATCATGCCCCTGCCCACTCCAAAAGTGACAGAGGGAGATCAAAGACCAGGCACGCAAGAGCCGACAAAGAGTCTAGGGTGTCATCGGGGAAAAATTTCCCGACACTTCATGTAAAGGCAAAACCACTGGTGCATAAATCGGGGGTAGCGGAATCGACGTCAAAGTCGAAAATTGACTCGACACAGTCCACGACGATAGCGTCTAAGCCGCCACCGAAAATGGCGTAGACACCTTCGACAGTGTCGAAGCCCCCTTCAACAGCATCAAAGGCTCCTTCGAGAACGTCTGAGCCAGCGTCCATACCATCAAAGCCTTTATCGAGGCATTCTGTAATCCCAAGCCAAAGTCGACGCCATTGTCCAAGCCTAGGTCGATGCCACCCCCTTTACCAGAAAAGGTTTTCCATCCTCAACCCAGGCAGGAATTTTTCAGGTCTATGTCATCTATATTTGAAGAGCAATCCTCTGAAGAGGATGTTACTTCGGCTGGGGTTAGGTTTGGAGCCAGGGAGGTTCCTGAAGAGTTGGTAGACCCAAATACTAAGATGACAACTCTATATGATTGTCTTCAATATGCCAGTGGCCTAGACACTTCCCCTGAAGTGGAATGTGAGAGGCCAGACCCTGCAGATCATGCAAATCCTGGTTATAGGAACCTCATGGGAAGGGTCATTGATTTCATGGGTTGGAAAGCAGTTTCCCCACGTTTCGACCTGGATGATATGACTGACATCCTGAATGAGGGACCTCAAAAAGACACTGTCCTCCCTTTCCACAAGGTACTGCAAAAAGGGTATGGCAAATTGGAATACCCCTGATTCGGTTTCTGCAGTAAATAAAACATTTGTGGCAAAGTAGACCATCTTCATCAAATCCTGATTAACTTTCTAAACATCCCTCACCTGAAAGTTTAGTGGTACAAGCTGCAATCTCCACTAGGCAGTCAGCTTACCCTTCAATACCACCAGACAGGGATGATAAGAAAGTTGGGCCCGGAAGGTCTTTTCTTCGGGCAGCATGGCCCTTAAATCGACTAATGTAACTTGCACTTTGGCAAGATTTACATAAACCCTCTGGGACTGTCGATATCAGCGGCTGAACACATCCCAGAGGGTGAGGAACGGGATGGTTTCCTGGCGATAGTGAAAGATGGAAAAGAGGCTATGGAGGAATGCCTCCAGTCAGGATTGGACACTGCTGATAGTATAAGCAGGTCCATGGCATCTAGCACGGTCCTTCGCAGATTTGCATGGCTGAGGAAATCTGGCTTTGCACCTGATGTGCAGTCCAGATTACTCAATATGCCCTTTGACGGCTTGAGGCTGTTCGGCAGAAAGGTGGACGAGAGCTTGGAGAAGCTGCAGACCTCGAAAGCGGCAGCAAAATCACTCGGCGCCGCTATAAAACAGCCTCAACAACACTCCTACGCAGGGTCATCTTCCTGGAGGAGGAGTCCCTTTCGTTTCTACTCCTCTTTTGGAAGAGGAAGGGGACAGGCCAGTCAAAGAGGCCAACAGAGAAAACCTCTTTGTGGTGGAAAGGTGCTAGATCAGCCCCAGCAGCGGCTACTACCTCCTCAGCCACTGCTAAGCCACATTGAGGTCTTTACCCACAAGACCCCGGTGGGAGGCAGGATCACTTGGTATCTGAACGAATGACAGGGCATTACTTCAGATGCCTGGGCGCTAGAGATAGTGACCCATGGTTACTGTCTTCCTTTTCATCAAAGACCGCAATCATCCAACGGGAACCAACTGTCAAAATTCCAGACCCGCTCCTTGTGCAGGAGATTTCAACTCTGCTAGAGAAAGGTGCAATAGAACATGTACCTGTAGCGGAAATGAACAAGGGTTGGTAGTCCCCTTTTTTTCTCATCCCCAAGAAGGACGGAGGATTGAGATCCATCTTGGATTTAAGAAATTTGAACAAATTCCACAGGAAGGAGAAGTTCAAGATGTTGACACTTTCTCAGATCCTTCAGGCTCTTCGACTTCAGGACTAGCTGGTTCCATTGGACCTTCAGGATGCTTGCTTTCATGTGCCAATCCATCCCAAGCACAGAGTACCTGAGGTTCGCGGTTGGCGGTTCTCACTATCCGTTTCAGGTTCTGCCATTCAGGCTGTCCTCCGCCCGAGGGTTTTCACCAAGCTGATGGCTGTAGTGGTAGCGAGTCTCAGGAGATGGGAGGATTCAAGTCTACCCCTACCTGGACGATTGGCTAATAAGGGCAAGTTCACCTGGACAAGCCCAGGAACATCTGGCCAGGACCTGCCACTTCTTGCACAGACTGGGCTTCGAGGTGATTGTGTCCTCCGACGTATTCCACATCTATGACATATGCGGATTCCTCCTATCAGCGTCTCCCATGTCAAGGGTGTCAGAATACTTGGGGGGGGAGGGGAGGGGGGGGGGGGGTTGTCTGCTCCACCCGTTGAGTTTGCTCAGGATGATTTGACGGACATCCTGGCTCAAGGTCCGCCCACTGACCCGGTGTTGCCGTTTCGCATGGCTCTGAAAAGGAGGGTGGCGGCGGCTTGGACTGCTCCGGAGAGTCTACCGACCGTTAATAAGCTGCTTCCGAAGAAATACCGCCCATCCAGTAGTGACCCCTGCTACTTGTCGACACAACCTACTCCGGAGAGTTTGGTGGTGCAGGCAGTTATGGCCTCCTCGAAGCAGGCTGCGTACTCTACCATCCCTCCTGATCGGGACGATAAGCGCTTTGATGGTTGGGCGAAGAAGGTATTTTCGGCTGGGGGTATGGCATTGAAGTCGGCCAACTCCACTTGTGCCTTATCGAGATTTACACACTCTGTGTAACTGTGCGTCTTTGGCGGCTGAGCATATTCCCGAAGAGGAAGAAAGGGATGGTTTTCTAGCCCTCGTGCAAGACGGCAAGGGTGCCATGTGCGAATCCCTTCAGTCGGGTTTGGACACGGCAGACTGTCAGCCGATCCATGGCTGCGGGCACCATGATACGCAGGTTTGTGTGGTTGCAGAAGTCAGGGTTTGCTCCTGATGTGCAATCCCGGCTTCTGAACATGCCCTTTGATGGGTTCATCTGTTTGGCAGCAAGGCTGATGAGAGCCTTGAGAGGTTGCAGACCTCCAAAGCTGCAGCAAAGTCTTTGAGCGCTGCAGTACGTCAACCTGCGCCTTTTCGTCCTACGGGACAGCAATGGAGGGGAGGTTCCTTTTGGTACTACTCTTCGTTTGGTAGATCGAGAGGAGCTGCCAGTCAAAGGGGCCACCATAGGAGTACCTGGGGTGGAAAGCAAGGTACTCTGGGTACCAAAGCCGCTCGGACAGTTGCCTCTTTGCCCTCAGGCACTGCCGCAGCTGCTTATGCTCGGTCATGAGGCCATGTCCCATGGTTCGCCGTTTGGGGGCAGACTTGCGCAGCAGCTTGGAGATTGGCGGGCCATTACTTCAGATGTGTGGGTTCTGGAGATCATAGCCCACGGCTACTGTCTTCCCTTCCGGCAGAGGCCTCACGACAATCCACCGGGAAAGCTCTTTGAAGCGTCCGGATCTGCTCCTTCCACAGGAAATCCTATCTGGAGAAAGGCTCCATAGAACTGGTGCCTGTAGCGGAGAGGAACAAGGGATGGTATTCCCCTTATTTTTTGATCCCGAAAAAACATGGGGGATTGAGACCCATCATGGACTTGCGTTGGTTGAACAAGCTCCTCAGGAAAGACAAGTTCAAGATGGTAACGCTTTCTCAAGTCCTCCAGGCCCTTCAACTTCAGGATTGGTTGGTGTCTCTGGACCTCAAGGATGCTTACTTTCATGTGCCGATTCATCCCAAGCACAGGAAGTACCTGAGGTTCGCGGTTGGCTACTTCATTTTCAGTTTCGGGTCCTGCCGTTCAGATTGACCTCCGCCCGAGGGTCTTCACCAAGCTGATGGTGGTGGTGGCAGCGTATCTCAGGAAAGGGGGATTCACGTCTACCCCTACCTGGACGATTGGTTGATCAGGGGGAGCTCTCCCGAGCAAGCCCGTCACCTGCCACTCCCTTCACAAGCTGGGCTTCTCCCTCAATTTAAAGAAGTCACATTTGACACCTACCCAGCGGCTCCAATACATCGGAGCAGTGCTCGACACATCCCTGGGGCAGTGTTCGCCTCCCCAGGTGAGAGCTCATCGCATTCTGCAGATGGTGGACAAGTTTCAATGTGCCCAGAGTGTCCCGGCGTTCGTGTTCTTGAGGTTGCTCGGCCTCATGGCATCCTGCATTTTCCTGGTGCCAGAGGCCAGGCTGCGGATGAGATCTCTGCATTGGGCTCTCAAGATGCATTGGGCCCAGTTCTCCGGCAGGATGTCTGATCCTGTTCAGGTCCGACCTCGGTCGCCCAGGATCTTCTATGGTGGGCCGTCAAAGGCAATCTGATGAAGTGAGCACCATTTTGGCAACCATGGCCGGAGGTGACGATCGTGACGGACGCATCCTTCACAGGTTAGGGTGCTCATGCCAACGAGTTGACAGCCAGCAGACGTTGGTCTCCGTCGGAGTCCAGACTCCACATCAATCTGTTAGAGCTGAGGGCCGTCAGGCTAGTCCTGAAGGCTTTTCTGTGCGGGGGAAGAATGTCCTGATTATGACGGACAATACAGTGGCCATGCACTACCTCAACAAAAAAGGGGGGGCAGGGTCACTCCCGTTGTGCAGGCAGGCAATACAGCTCTGGTTCTGGGCCATCCAGCATGAAATTTCGATCTCGGCAGTTCATCTGGCCAGAGACGAAAATGTGGCAGCGGATGCTCTGAGCTGGCAGAAAAGGAAAAAGGAAGTTCTTTTGGAGATCTTCGCCTTTTGGGGAACTTTTGTTCACCACCAGTGTCAACCAGAAGTGCGAAAGGTTCTGCTTGCAGGAATGTCCCCCAAGAGGAGCCTTAGGGGACGCGTTCGTAGTGGAGTGGTCTTCCCACTGCTGTACGAGTTTCCTCCAGTCCCCGTCATTCCGCAAGTGTTGCGGAGGTTCGGTTCCCAAATGATCCTCATTGCTCTGGCATGGACCAGGAGAGCGTGGTACCCGGACCTTCTAGACATGTCAATCTGCCCTCCACGCCGTCTTCCCTACCGAGACGATCTGCTCTCACGGGAGGGGGGTTGGGTTCTCCATCCAGAGGTCAAATCTCTCAGCCAGTTACGCTCACCTGGACCCCACCGGGGTGTCGATGGGACCCGGTCAGCTGCGGTCTCCTTCAACGTGATGCGCAGTGCAGAGATGACTGTGGACTGGCCCGCCTAGTCTTGTCTGCTGGACCCGAAGAAGTATTTTCCTGCAAGTGGAGACAGGGATTTAACCACCTGTGGGTTTTAATGATGGCCTCCCAACTGTTCTCGCTCTCCCCCACTAATAACCTCCGATATCCCCTTAGTAACCTCACCTTATGTTCGTAAAAGATGAGCTCTCCATCCTGCGTGTCTTGCAGGGGCGCGTAGATACCAGTTACTTCACTGGTTTGAAGGCGTTGGGAGAGTTCCGGTAAGTATTGACTCTGAAGTCCCTGGCGGGATTGGTAAGTATTAAGTTCAAAGAGTTAATTGTGCCCGATGTTCACTCTTGTCCCCTTCCTTCCTTAAGTTGCAAGAGTTCGTGAGAAGGTCTCGTAGCTGCTGCTGGCGTTCAGGTAAGCGTCTGTGTTACCCAACGCTGTCTGGTAACTATTGCATGCGTTAACGTGTTGTTTTTCTCCCTCTTTACAGATGTGGCATATGAAAATGTGGAGAGTTATGGAATAATACCGCCGGTGGTAAATCAGGTCCGTCTATGGTGGTAAGAGGTTGTATTTGTTGATTCCCTTGGCTCACCTTGTTTTTTGTTTGTTCTTGTGTCCCCTAGGTGCCGGATTACGGCGAAGAAATGGAGATCATGCCGGATCAGATGCTGTGAGAACTGGTGAGTATGGCGCCGTGCTGGAGCTAGCGAAGTGATGCGTGCAGGACTGATGATCTTTCCAGGTCCGGAGATGAAATGGTTCTGGAATTAGGTGAGGAATTTGAAATAAGCTTGTTTTCTAACCTTGTCCTTTTCTTCTTCTTTATTCTAGGAGCTCCGGAATCGAGGCGGGCGTGGCAGAAGACTGGATGCTGGCTGCAGGGACGCGGGTGTGGCAGAAGACTGGATGTTGGCTGCAGGCACGGTGAGCGTCACGCTGCTGGATGCAGAATAACGCGAAGCATGTGCTGCTGTTCGGGTGTGGTTTAAATAGCCTCCAAAGTAGTTCCAGGTAAGAAGTTCTCTAGAGCCACGCCCAAGTAAAAAAATAGTCCCATCCAGGCCTTATGTAGGCTTGGACTCTTTTGCAGCATGGTCTGCATCAGGTAAGTAAAGTCTATGAGCCTGGCGCCTATGGCGCCAGGACTGATTTCTATGATGAGCCTGGCGCCTAAGGCGCCAGGACTGAACCCAGACAGCCCCTAGTCGGGGCTGCTGAGGTTTAAACAAATGTCTGGATGCCTGCTCCCGGAGCTGAGGGCCTTGGTCCTGATGCCCGGGGTAGGCATCATGACACAGCCTTCATGCTTGGTATCTGAAAGGTTGAGGTATAAGGATTGGGACCTCCACGAAGACGTGATGGAGGTGTTGCTTTTGGCCAGAAGGCCCGCAATGAAATGGCCTTTTCGAAAAGGCAGTCCTCTATTCAGCCATTTGACTGGGCATTGTGGTTGCCGTTGGAGAAAGTTCTGTGACTGGTGCAGGGTACAGAATGTGGATCCTTTCCAATGTTCCATTCCTTTGGTTTTGTCTTTTTTTCTTTCTTTAGCCCACAAGGGCCTGCAAGTGGGTACCATTAAGGGTTACCTGGCGGCGCTGTCCATATTTAAGCACTCGTCTGAGGAATGTTCTTATTTTAAGATTCCTTTGATTTCCCAGTTTCTAGAAGGGCCAATTTATGTGTTTCCACCGTCGCCTTTCCATGTGCCGGGATGGGATTTGAATTTGGTTTTAAAGTTCCTAATGGGAGCTCCTTTTGAGCCCTTACATTCTTTTCCGTTGCAACTGTTGTCCTTTAAAACTAGTTGCGGTTACTTCAGCACGCATAGTGAGTGAGTTGCAGGCTTTTTCCGCCAAGCCACCCTTTACTGTTTTCCATAAGGACAGAGTTGTCCCTGGGGTGCAGCCTTCTTTTCTTCCGAAGGTTGTGTTGGAATTCCATTTGAGACAGATGGTGATTCTTACGGCGTTTTATCCTCCTCCACATCCTGGTAAGGAAGAGGATAGGCTCCATAGGTTGGATCCTAGGAGAGCTTTGAGTTTCTATCTCTCACGGTTGTCCCGGGTCAGAGTGGACGATCAGCTATTTGTCCAGATGGATCATTTTGACTATCTGAGTGTTACCGTTTGGCGGGAAAGGACCCTCCAGTAGGCTTACGGGCTCACTCTACTAGGGGTGTGGCTGCCTCCACTGCTCTACAGAGGGGCGTTCCTATTCGCAATATTTTCTAAGCAGCCACATGGGCCTTTGTCCATACTTTTGTGTGAGACTATTCCTTGGACTCCATCCATGGGCAGGATTTGGCCTTTGGTACGGCAGTCCTCTATTCAGCCATTTGATTGGGCATTCTAAAATTCTAAAATTGTAAATTCTTTTCCCACCTCCATAAGTTGGTACTGCTTTGGGAGTCTGTCATAGATGTGGAATACGTCGGAGGACACAATCCCCTCAAAGAACGAGTTACTTACCATATCTGGTAACGTTCTTTCGATGGGATGTTCCTCTAACGTATTCCACATCGCCCTCCCAGCCTGCCCTACTACTGAATTTCCTATGCAATTGCAGCTTGCGTTTCCGCAAGGCTTTCTGCAGTCATACTGGCAGGAGATTGGTGCCACACATTCTGGAAAAAAACTATAACTGAGGCTATGGGCGCCGTGCGTCCTATATATAACATCAGTTGACGTCGACCCTCGACGGAGGCCCTCGAGAGACAACGGATCGACGCAGGACGCCCTCTGCTGAAAATGTTCCCAAGCAGCACAGCTATGGACATTACCTGTCATAGATGTGGAATACGTCGGAGGAACATCCCATCGAAAGAAAGTTACCAGATATGGTAAGTAACTCGTTCTTCTCCCTTAATTACAAGAAGTCACAAATGATTCCATGCCAAAGACTCCAATTCACCGGAGCAGTCCTGGATACTTCCTCAGGGAAAGCCTCACCTCCCGAGGAAAGAGCTCACCACCTTCTGCAGATGGTAACAAGTTTCAGAATGCCCAACATCTGCCGGCCTTCGATTTTGAGGTTTCGTGGCCTCATGGTGTCGGGGTAATTTCCCGGGGGTTGGCAGGGCTGTCCGCGGACCTCTGGGATTTGGAGAGGTCACAACTCCTCCCGCGTCCCCAAGGAGTACCAGACACACGCAAGAGCAAAGAGTTACTGCTTTTTATTGCACAAAACAGACGGGGACAGGTTCTCGAAGCAAAGGTACCCAGGAAACATCTCACTCGTGGTGGGCTCGCAGGCCCTTTTTGTAGCCGAATGACACCATTACATGCATCACCTGGGAAAGCTTGCCCCCAAACCTAACGTTACCTCGGGTTGGCTTCCCGAGTGCTAGGGTCAGTATAGACCCGTATAGAAGGAAATATTAGTGGTGGACAAGGGGTCAGGTTGTATGCTTGGGTCATCCCCAATTGTTGCTACATGAAAATTGTTACAGCAGGAAGGTTAGTGATTGGTTGACTATAGTGTCGTCAGTAGTTAGCCCCCTGTATTCTGATTGGTCCATATGCGAGCCCCCATCCCTGGGACCATCTTTGTTCCCAGCTCGCGATGTACTTGGTGCTGGATGACTATGTGTCAGTGGCGGACAATGGACAGGTCATACTGTTGGGTGTTCCCTTCCCACCGCTGCCGGTGTCCAACTTGTAACTTCATTGTTGCAGTCCGGGTCCCAGACGTGGGACCCCAGAGCCTCTCTTGCCTCTGGAACTTGGCATTGTGTCAGGTCGGCCTGGTCACGTTAGAGGTCCGTTACTGAGGCAGTATTACAGTGATTTGATTTGTATTTCTGCTCTGGAGTGTTCAGCAGTGGCCGGTGTAACCTTGGCGCAGAGAGCGCGGCGTGTAGATTGTAACTCCGTGGCCTTGACTGTGCGCCTCCCTCCAGGGCTTGTTCTGCATGATCAGCACCTTGCAGCTCTGTCTGAGCTGCTCCGGGCCTGGGTACTCTGGTTTGTGGCCTGCCTTGGCTTAGTCTGTAGGTGATGCATACAGTCCATAAACGGGTGTTGCAAGGCGCGACTTGGGTCCTTATACACAGCTACAGGGCGACATCCTTGGAGTTTTATTAGCAAAGCGTCTGCACGCATATACACAAGCTCTTCTGGCGTCTTGCGTTTCTGCGGTGCGGGAGTTGGCCTATGTGAAAAATAACAACGATGCCTGTCTGTGGGTGTGCGTGATCCTCTACGTCATAGCACTGAGTATGTTCTTCGTGTGAGTTGGTGTGTGTCTGATCCATGTGTATGGTGGTACGTGTGTTCTTGTCCTTTGTCTATGTCGTCATGGCATCTCTAGAGATGGTGATAGGAGTGGGTTGCCTCTAATCGAGTTGGTCCATATGGTCGATCTCGGTTCCACCTGAGGTCCCACTTCGTGCTTTGGATGGCGTGCAGCCGACCTGGGGGCCGTGGCCACGGTGAATCTTGACGTCTGGGGCACAAGTGAGCGCGTCAAACTCCTCCCGTGGTGGGTGTTTGGGTCGTGACGCCATAGGCCATGGTCTGGATGAGAATCGGGGGAAGGGATTGTTCCGTTTTACCTCTTCAATGGCATCCTGCATCTTTCTTCTGCCAGAGGCCAGATTGAGAATGAGATCTTTAATGGGCCCTCGGGACTCAATGGTCCCAGTGTTCGGGGGACATGTCAGATATTTTGCAAGTCCCGGCCAGAGTGTCTCAAGATCTTCTATGGTGGGCGTGCAAGGAAAATATCTTGAAGGGAGAATCTTTTTGTCAACCATGGCCGGAGATGACAGTAGTGACGGACGCCTGACTCAAGGGGTGGGGAGCCCACACCAATGATCTGGCAATCACCGGTCGTTGGTCTCCATCGGAGTCCAAACTACACATCAACCTTTTGAAGCTGAGAGCAATCAGACTAACACTGAAGGTTTTTCTGCCCTCTGTACGGGGAAAGAATGCCCTGATAATGACAGACAACACAGTGGCCATGTACTACCTCAACAAAAGAGGAGACGTAGGATCACTTCCACTGTGCAGAGAGGCAATGCAGCTCTGGTTCTGGGCAATGCAAAAAGAAATCTCTGTCGGCAATTCACTTAGCCAGAGAGCAGAAGATGGCGGCGGACGCTCTGAGCAGGCAGAGCACATTTTCTCACGAATGGGAACTAGCTCAGGAAGTCCTTCAAGAGATCTTCGCCCTTTGGTGAACCCCTCTAGTGGATCTGTTCGCGACCGGAGCCAACCGGAAGTGCGAACTGTACTGCTCAAGGGAATTTTCCCCCAAGTGGAGCTCTAGAGGATGCGTTCGTGGTGGACTGGGTATTTGAACTCCTATACGCGTTTCCTCCAGTCTGCGTGATTCCTCATGTAATCGGGAGGTTGAGAAATTTCAGGAAAACCATGATCCTAGTTGCCCCGGATTGGGTCAGGAGAACGTGGTACCCAGACCTTCTGGACATGTCCATCTGCCCTCCAATAAGTCTTCCAAAAAGGGAGGATCTTCTCTCGCAAGAGGAAGGTCGGGTTCTCCATCCAGAGGTCAAGACGCTCGCTCAGCCTTCAAGCATGGTTTCTGAGAGGCTGAGATATAAGGCTTGGGACCTCCCGGATGACGTAATGGAGATCTTGCTTTCGGCCAGGCGGCGTGCAACAAAATTCTTGTATCAGTGTTGTTGGAACAAGTTCAGTAACTGGTGCAGGAATAAGAATGTGGATCAATTTTTATGTAATACTCCTACAGTACTTTCTTTCCTCTTACACTTGCCCATTTTGGGGCTCCAAGTTGGCACTATAAAAGGATATTTGGCAGCGCTATCGATCTATAAGCGCTCCTCAGAATAGGTGTCCTATTTTAAAATGCCCTTAGTCATTCAATTCTTGAAAGGGCTGACAAATGTTTACCCTCCAACACCTTTTCAGGTTCCCATCTAGGATTTGAATTTAGTCTTAAAATTTCTCATGTGTGCCCCTTTCGAAGCTTTACATTCTTGCCCGTTAAGGCTTGTCACTCTAAAAACTATTTTGTTAGTGGCTATAACGTCAGCTCGCAGGGTGAGTGAGTTGCAAGCACTCTCTTGTAAGCCTCCTCACACCGTTTTCCATGGGGACAAGGTTATTCTAAAGGTAGAAACATCCTTCTTGCCTAAGATAGTCTCTGATTTCCATCTGTCACAGAAAATCTCATTACCTTCCTTTTACCCTCCTCCACACGCTAGTAAGGAAGAGGAGATTGCACAGACTGGGCCCAAAAAGGGCTCTCCGTTTCTATATTTCTAGACTGGCAAATTTCTGACAAAGTGACCAACTGATTGTTGGATATACTGGGCACAAATTGGGCCTTGCAGTGTCTAAGCAAACTCTATCCAGATGGATACTTCTGGCAATTTCGGAGTCCCACAAATTGGCTGGGAAAGAGCCTCCAGATGGGTTAAGGGCCCATTCAACCAGGGGCATGGGAACTTCCACGGCTCTTCAGAGGGGTGTCCCGGTAAAGGATATTTGTGCGGCGGCCACCTGGTCGTCGATGCATACTTTCATAAAACATTACTGCTTGGAATCTACATCTTATCAAGGAGGCCTTTTTTGCTAAAGCCGTCCTTCATTCAGTACATGTTTGAGATCTCTGGTACTCCCTCCTCCAAAATCTTTACTGCTTTGGGACCCTATGAGGAATACATGGGAGGACACAATCCATTCGAAGAACAAGTACTTACCAACTGCAACGTTCTTTCGACTGGATGTTCCTCCCACGTATTCCTCATCGACCTACCCCCTCTGTACAGTTTACGCCAGTTGCACTCAAACTTCCTTAAGAGCCTAAGGACTTTAAAGCCTGATTAACGGATGCGACCATGAACACCGTAAAAACAGAACTGAGTTAACGGGCGCGACTCGAGCCCTTTATACTGCGGATGACGTTGATGCTCTACGGCGGCCCTAGAGGGACTACGACTCTATGGCCTCGAACACAGTGCCCTCTGGTGAGAAACAAATTCCGAAGCAGCAGAGCTGGTAGACAAGATATCTAAGATGAGGAATACGTGGGAGGAAATCCAGTCGAAAGAACGTTACAGTTGGTAAATAACTTGTTCTTCTTCTGGCCTTAGTGGCAAAAACCAGAATGAAACTAATCCAGGACTGATTGTGGTAGGTGTGAGATTTTGAAACCATGATGAATACTTGGAGTATAATGTTCATGAAAGCAGGTTTATTTTAAGAACATGTCCTACTCCTGAACTGTAATTTGGAATTAATTTTGTCTTCAATGACAGATAAGTCTATGCATCATACAAGAATATGAACGTCTTAAGATGTATGTTTGTTGCAAAATTGAAATAAGGCTGAAGTCATTTTGCATATGGTTTTTGCTGCATGAGGTTTGTATGAAATCTCAATTGGGGTACTTTCCCAATGTTAAACAATATTTCTGTGGATTTATTTGAAGAAATTGCGGGACCGGGCTGATAAAATGCAACAAGCTTATATCCCAGATTAAATCGGGTGAGGGCAACTAACAAATTCTGTATAAAAGGACTCCTGCAGCCATTCCTCGGATCATAATTGGAGCCAAGATCCCTACAATGGAGAGCAGCCCCACTGCAGACAGCGAATTCCTTGTTTGACAATCGCCTGCAACCCTTTCTTCACTTTCTCTTCACAACCCCTGCCTCGCTGCACATCTCCTGAAGACCTTCATCAGTTCTTTGACCCCCGGTCTGGTTGGAACATACGTTCCTGGCCTCTGCTTCAATATCCAGCCTCTGGAAGCACTGTGAACAGTCCCAGAAACATCCTGTGGGCTAGCCAGATGTCGGCCTGGGCCACTTTACTGCAATGGTTGCCGTCCGAGTTGTCCCTTGGGACCCAGGATATCGAACAAGCTGCATTTCCATGAAGTTGCAGCTCTCCGCCATGAAGAGGGGCCTTGCAGGACCAGCTTTTGTTCCCGCTACGAGAGTCTACTGCCATTCCCATCAAGTGGCCATTGATGTTCATAGCCTGCATCGCGGCCTCAGGTCCTCTGAGATAGTCGATTGACTAGTGAACCTTAAGTTGGTGTGTCCTTTGTGTCCAGGATCCAGGACAGGTCCAGCGTACCCTGGAAATACCAACTAGCCAGACCCATAAACCCAATACCTAAAATGGCCTCTGCACTCAAGACCGTTGGGGGAATTTTCCTAAAGTCCTACTTGGAGGTAAGACTTTAGTAAGCTATCCCAGTGGTTTGTAGAATACCCAATTCTTAGCATCACTCTGTACTAGCTCAGGATCTTGGTAGAGTTGCAGGGTAGTCAGGCTTATTTTAAGAGGAAGATGTGAGCTGTAGGTAAGTACACTGAACCTAGCAAGTAAAGCACTTCAAAGAAACACTTACACAAGTATAATAAAATATATATTTATTATATATACACACACAAGAGTCACTGTTAAATACTTGGCACACTAAACAATCACACATAGATAACATTTTCAATACTTTCAAAGGGTCCCTTTTTATTTGGTAGTTGCAGAACGCATACAATTGTTTGAGGGGTTTGACTGTACTATCAGTAATACCGTGCACCCACAAAATAATATGGTAATTGTTTTTAGTCTGCATACACATACAAGATAGTGATTTTTGGGAAATAAGTTTTAGTGTTAGCCCAAGAGGGGATGCCCTGGGTGCCTCTACATTCACTGCAATGCTATGGAGCGACTATGTGGAATCGGGTAAGCAATAATCTTTTCCCCACAGTACCTTTTGGTTAGTAGAAAATATTTGGGCTGGATGCTCTGTGATGTTGCAGCTCTGGACCCAACCTCCAGATTCCTTGGTCTGATGACTGAAGGCAGGACAGTGTATGGGGTCTCTGAGCATCAGTCTCGAGGGAGGAACTGGGTTATGACTTTAAGCAACTTCTTGGTTCACTCTGCGGTTTTGGCGCTTTTTCTGCAGCACCAACAGAAGATGCAGATCACCCTGTCAATCTTCTTCATTTCCTGCAGTCCCGCACTCTGAGGGGCTCTGGGCGAGTTGGATCGGATCTCTGGAGTGTCCCTGAAGGCTAAGCAGAGATTTGGACGGATTCGGCCTTCCCACGACGATGCATTTGAAAGGGGCAGCAGGTCTCCTGCTATTGGGGTTCTGCAGCTCTGGAAACTCCTAGGACCTCGGGAGATGGCTCAATTCAAAGTTCGTCTTGGGACTGGTTGTACCCACGAGCCAAAGGGAAGGAGTCCTCTTTGGAGCTCCCCTATCAAACAGAAAACTGGGTCAGGACATCAGTGGTCACTTCACGTGTTGAGAATGGTCTGCAGCCATCTCTGGTGGTCTTCTTCGGTTACTTCAGCTTGCAGTGATTGACTTGTTTACGCTTCAGGAGCCTCACCTTTAATGCAGTTCCAGCACTCGCTCCTCTGCAATCTTCCTCAGCAATTTACAGAAAGGGGCGTTTGCTGTCCAATCAGGACAGCCAGACCCCCAGTGGGATCTGGTTCTGGTCATGCACTTTGGCAGACAAAGGACAGGGGTGTGGAAAACTCCTCCCCCACTTCCTGCCTGCCTTGACACTCTGCAGCCTAGGCGGGGACACCCAAGGTTTACCGCCAAAGGGAAAATAAAACACACACACCCCACCCCCCCGAATGGTAGAAGGGCTAACCAAGAACAACCACTCTAGTAACGGTGAAAAAAGAAGGGAGGCTCCAAGATGGTACTTGGGTGCCCCTATTCTCCAGCATGGGGTCTGGCATGGATTCACATACTCATGAATATTCCCCGTCAGGCTGGGAATCCTCGGTAAAGAAAAAATCAGTATCTGTTTCGTTTCTGATCTGTTTTTCTTAGTAGTAACCAATCGCTGGTCTCTGGGTCATACTGCCCCCAGCCAATGACTGACCTCTCCCTAAGCCCTGCCCCTGGCAGCCATCCTCAGATTATTACCGCACGTTCAAGTGTTGGGAATCCTCGTGCTATAGCTCTCGAGCTTTTACTGCGTTTTGCGCTTTTTCAGAGAGATTAATCTCATTTTTTGGTCAATCGAGCCTCGAGCTCCACCGTCTTCACTTCCGATCAATGGGGGACCCGTTTCAGATTTTTCTACGCCCCTCCAGGGTGAAGTTTTCGTCGAGTTACACTTCTTGGAGGATTCCAGAAGTTTCTGAGGCGTACCTCGTGGACATGTCCCAGGACAAGGGAAGCTCGACACCCGGATCCAAGCTGTTTAGGAACTGCCCTGGATGCGGATTACAGAATGTGTTCAAGGAGGACGAGCATTCGAGATGCCTCTACTGCCTTCACGAAAACGAGACGCACGTGGAGAAGGACTGTGTGTTTTGCATGAACATGTCGGATCGGACTATGTGGGATCGTCAGTCCTGCCTTGCCAGCCAACTGGCTGGAAGGAAGGAGCCCAGCAGGTGAGAAGTAGTCAGAGAGGTCTTCTAAATCTTGTGAGGGCGCTTCGGCGACGGGGGCCCAACAGAAGGCTACGCACCGCGAGTCTGCGGGCACCGGGAGCGCAGAACGGTCGGGCTCCTCGGATGTCAGGCAGGGCGCAATTTCACCGACTCCATCAACCACGAGCCAACACTGGCTCGGGGAAGAGGAAATCCGAGAACCCGGGTAAGCTTCTCGAGAGGCCCCGGTCGATCCCGAAGGAACCAGCCGAGGGGAAGCGAGGCGGTGGCCCCCCCCCTCCAAGGTGAAGGCCTCAAGCGCACCTAAGGTGGCGAAGGCCTTGATTCACCCAGCTAAGGCCTCGATCGAGGGAGTCGTGGCGGCCCTGGCGAAGCCTGTGGAGGCGACCTCGGGGCCCAGAGTTTCCCTGCCACCTTGGAGGGAATTCTCTTTTCATCCCATCGATAAGACCCCCGTGAAGATCCTGGTGGAAAAAGAGGGGGTGGAGGGGGCGGTGACCGTTACGGACACGGATACAGCCTCCGAAGAGGAGCTGGTTGAAGTCGTGAAGGGCCTCAACAAGAAGTTTGAGGAGGTCCGGTCCCACAGGAGGAATCCCGACGAAGAGGGTGACTGTGGCGCTGACGAGGTTCCCGTGGAGGAGGAGGAGCAACCGTCGCAGCCCGAGCCTCAGGACAACTCGGTGGCCATTTTGATGGCAATCCAAACCTTATGCACGGAAATAAGGACGAGATTGCCTCTACCCCCAACGGACGACCCAGCAGAACCGGGCCCATCAGGAAGCCCTCCACACAAGCGGAGGAGAGTTCATCCACCCCAGCCCTTGCAGCCCTCTCAGCCTTCATCTCCTTCCCCTGATCCTAGGGATGACACAGGAACAGATATGGCCACGACGGGGACGGATGACGACGGGATGGGTCTTCCATCACCACGCCCTCGGGCTTCCCCGCCCGATGAAATTGGCTCCTTCCACGCCATGATTACCAGGGCATCCGAGCTTTTCCAGCTCTGCCCCAAAGAACAGAAGAAGGAAGGCTTCCTCTACCAACGGCGCATGGCCAAGAGGAAGACGGTCCTTGCAGTGCCGTGTCTAGATGAGATCTGGGACGAGGGACTTGCTCTTCTGAAGAACCCGTCCACGACGCCCGCCAAGAGGGATCGGTACAAGAAGAAGTACCGGGTCCCCGATTCCGCACATTTGTGCCTTAGGGCACAGCCGACCCCAGATTCGGTCATCTCAGCGACAGCCAAGAAGAAAGCGGTGGGTACGTCGGCTTCAACTTCCCCACCGGACGGCGAGGGAAAAACTGGACGCCATGGGGCGACGAGTCATCTCGTCTGTGGCGACCACGATTAAGGCGGCCAACGCCCTAGCGATTGTGGCCCGCCACAACAGGGAGTTGTGGTACAAGATTGCTCCCCTGCTTGACTTTCTACTGGACGACAAAAGGGCAGAGGCCTTGGACATCCTGTAGAAAGGTGAGGTGGCGTCGGACCACACCATAACGGTGGCCACGGACATTGCCGACACTGGATTCCGCCAGTTGGGCAACGGTGTTTGCCTTCGACGGCAGGGGTGGCACAAGGCAACAGATTTCCGCCAGGACGTGCAAACCAGAGTTTTGGACATGCCCTTCGACGGGAACAACCTGTTTGGGAAAACATCAGGCCATCAAGACCAACACAGAGATGGCTCGGGCCTTAGGAGTTTGCAGCAACGACGGCCGCCCTTTCGGAACTCCGGAGGCAAGGAAGGTGCCTCTAAAGGATTCGGCAGTGGCTCCTCGACATACCGCCAGGCGGCCGTTCCTCGTCGCAAGAGGTCTACAGAGGATGCGGCAAGTCGGGAGGATCTCGCCGTCGTCGCCAAGGAGGCTAGGGGGGCAAGGCCCCCTCAAAGCAGGACTGAACCGGCCGTAGCGTCGGGCCCCCACCTGAGCACCCCGGTGGGAGGCCAGCTGACGAAGTTCATCAGCGTGTGGGAGTCCATCTCCACCGACCGTTGGGTGCTGGATGCCCTGGCCCACGGGCACACCCTCATATTTTTAAAGTGCCCCCGCATTCCTCCCGTGGCCAGGAAGGAAAATCACGTCCCTCAACTGCTGTTAGAAGTAAGGGTGATGCCCAAGAAAGGGGCCATCGAGCTCGTCCCAAGGAGGTTCCAGAGTATACTCCAGATACTTCATCGTCAGAAAGAAGACAGGCGGTTCGCGACCCATCCTGGACCTGCGTCGGTTAAACAAATACATCAAGGCCCAGAAACTCCGGATGGTCACCTTCCAGCACGTGCTGCGACATCTGGAGGAAGGCGACTTCCTATCGTCGCTGGACTTGGAGGATGCCTACTTCCACATCCCCATTCTAAAAGGACACTGAAAGTTCCTCAGATTCGTAGTCCAAGGACGGCACTACCAATTCAAGGCCTTGCCATTTTGGTTGAAGTCCGCGCACAGGGTTTTCACCAAGTGTCTAGCACCAGTGGCAACGCGCCTGCACCTGATCCACGTTTACCCCTACCTGAACGATTGGCTCATCCAAACAAGGACAAGGGAACTCGCCGTCGGAACACACAGCGAAGACCGTAAAACTGCTCATGGACCTGGGATTCTCCATCAACTTCCCCAAATCCCACCTGGTCCCGTCGCAGGTCGCACTGTTTCTGGGAGGCAAGCTCGATACAGTGGCGAAATTGGCCTCTCCGTCAGAGGAAAGGACGAAGGCCATCCTGGGCAAGGTGCAGCGCCTGCTGGCCACGGATGTGGCCAGGGTGAGGTCCATCAAGTCCCTTCTCGGCATGATGCCCTCTTGCATCTACCTGGTGCGCCTATGCAGGCTGCGGATGCGTCCTTTCGAGGAGTTCCTCGACGCCCATTGGATGCAAGAGGCGGACAGCTTTGAGGACAAGATCCCGCTCAACGAGGTCTTCCGCCAAGCAATTTGGTGGTGGGGCAACCGTGCGCATCTCACAGCGGGCACAGACTTTCAGACCCCAGCACACCAGGAGATGGTGACAACGGATGCCTCCCTGGAGGGATGGGGAGCACACACCAGATATCTTCACGCAAGAGGCCTTTGGCTCCCGGAGGAGAGGTCACTCCACATCAACATCCTGGAGCTCCGAGCAGTGTTCTGGGCCCTCAGGTCATTTCTCCCGTTCCTCAAGGGCAAGGTGGTGAGGATCTTCACCGACAACACCACCACAATGTTCTACATCCGGAAGCGGGGAGGAACCAGATCCCCAGCCCTATCCAAGGAAGCCCAGGATCTGTGGCATTGGGCCGTTGCCCATGGGATGTTTCTGGTGCCCTTTCATCTAGCAGGGATAAAGAACACCATCGCCGACTCACTCAGCATGCCACAAGTGCGAACTGCGTCAGGATCAAGTGGATCGACTCTTCCAATGTTGGGGCAAACCCCAGATCGATCTGTTCGCGACGGCAACGAACTCCAAGTGCCAGAGGTTCGCCAGCAGATTTCCCCAGCCGAGGAGCATGGGCGATGCTTTCCCGTTCCCCTGGGAAGGCCTGTTCCTTTATGCATTCCCTCCGTTGATGTTGCGATTGCGGCTCGTCAACCAACTCAAGAGGTCCAGGTGCAGGATGATTCTCGTCGCACCGGGGTGGCCGAGACAGATCTGGTTCTCGGACCTTTTGGACTTGTCAGTGTCCACTCCAGTCAAACTTACGACGGACGCAGACCCACCTCTCCAGCGAAGGAGGCGCCATCCTCCATCACGACCCGCAGTCGCTGAACTTGCAGGCCTGGCTCATGCAGCACTAGAGTTTGAAGGGTACAATATCCCGGCTGACTGCAAGGAGGTAATTGCAAAGGCCAGGGAGTCCTGACTCAAGTGCTACGGACACAAGTGGAAGGGGTTCTCTGTTTGGTGCTGTGCACAGAAGATTAACCCTCTGCGGATTACGGCCCCTCGAGTGTTACCGTACCTGTTGTCGCTGGCCAAGGCTGGACTAGCTCATGCTTCCATCAAGATGCATCTGGCAACGATTTCCCGATACACCAGAACTATGGGACGGTCATCCCTGTGGTCTCATCGCCTGGTGAAGGAATTTATGAAGGGACTGTTCCGATCGTTCCCGCCGGTGAAGGCTCCAGCCCCGGCGTGGCAGCTCAACGTGGTGCTGACCAGGCTCATGGGGCCTCCATTCGAGCCTCTGCATTCGGCACCGTTGAAGTTCCTGTCGTGGAAAACAGCATTCCTTGTGGCTATCACCTCCGCACGACGGGTGAGGGAGATCCAGGCCCTATCCTGCAAGTGTCCATACTTGACTTTCCACGAGACGAGGGTGGTGCTGAGGACGCACCCCTCCTTCATGCCCAAGGTGCCGTCAGACTTCCATCTCAACGAGCCCTTGGTGTTGCCAGTTTTCTTCCCGTCGCCTTCGTCGCTGGCCGAGAGGACTTTGCACTCGGTGGACGTAACTAGAGCGCTTAAGTTCTACGTGGACCGCACAAAGAGTTTTCGGAAGACATCACAGCTGTTTGTGAACTTTGGACCTGTGAACCAAGGGAAGGCCCTCTTGAAGGCTTCCATTTGCATATGGCTCTCCGGATGCATCATGCACTGTCAACGGTTGGCAAACCGACCGTTGCCCGGCTGTCCGAGAGCCCATTCGACCAGAGCGATTGCTGCTACTATGGCGTTCTTGTCCGGTGTGACCCTGCTGGACATCTGCAGGGCTGCTACGTGGAGGTCGACGCAGACCTTCACGAGATTCTACTGCGTCGACCGGGATTCCAGGGAGGAGTCCAGAGTCGGCCAAGCAGTGCTGCGCAACCTGTTCGCCTGAAGGTGGGCCTGGTGAGGAGGTAAGAGTTGCTTAACGTTGAGCCTTGCCACCTCCCGTGGTTGTGCATGTGTGTACTGCTATGTATTCTTATATTCATGAGCATGTGAATCCATGCCAGACCCCATGCTGGAGAAGGAAGAAGTTACTTACCTGTAACTGTTGTTCTCCAGCATGGGTCTGGCGTGGATTCACATGCGAACCCTCCCTCCTACCCCTCTGCGACTCTTCTTGGTCATACTGCCACTTTACGTGCTACCAAATCTGAGGATGGCTGCCAGGGGCGGGGCTTAGGGAGAGAGCAGTCATTGGCTGGGGGCAGTATGACCCAGAGACCAGTCATTGGTAAGACCGATCAGAAACAAAACTGATACTTATTTTTTCTTTACCGAGGATTCCCAAACTGACGACAGGGAATATTCATGAGCATGTGAATCCATGCCAGACCCATGCTGGAGAACAGTTACAGGTAAGTAACTTGTTTCTTGTGCACTACCGTGGCTATGGACGTAGCCTGCGGTAGAAAAATGACACAATAGTTGGTAGAACATGTCCACTGCCACTAGCCATAACTAGGAGATTGGCTATGTGACTAAAAAGTCACAGGAGCAGAGAGAAGGGGGATACTAGGTATCCCTCTGGCTCTCCACATAAGGTGGTGTGTGCCAATCTCTCAGACTATACGTTTTGTGAGAGCTACTAAGCATGTACTGTAGTTACTCTAGAATAAAGAAACAAATCTCATAGGAGGACCCTAAGGGTCCCCAGCAACACTGCCCATAAGGAGCTGTGTGCTGCAATAGTAAAATACAGATGCCTTTAAGAGCCATGCAGCAGACTTGACTCCATAGTACAGGTAGAATACAAAGAATAGGCAGAGCCCATAAGAATGAATGAGTGGAAAAAGGCTCCACTCAGTCAGGATTAAAGTAAAAGGTCAAAAAATCCAGCTAAAAGTGCTGTGGGGGTCTCACTAGGAGAGGGGATGAAGCATAAAATGATAAATCTCCCTATCAAAGACCCCTGGACTTAACGGAACCAGGGTACAAATACAGAAAATGCAACAATTTCAGACACTTCTACGGTGGTCGGAGTCAATCTGAGTACAGGCGCTGAGTAAACCTACATTTTGTTACCACGCTTCCCCTGTCTTCATATGAATTTATTGGCATCAAATCCTAGCCCTATGTCTTTGCTGTCTATGCTTGAATAGCGGGGTTCTGGCCGGGTATCCTCCCCTGCGTCTGGCCAAAGGTATTGGGAGAGCCTGTTAAAGACTTTCCTCTTAATTTCGTTACCTTTTGGAGCCACTTACTACTTGTTGGCTGAAGCCAAACATGTGCAACTTCCTAAAGAAAAACACTCCTAGCCTCCTGAATTACTTTTGAGGACTGTGACTCTAAGGGTGCCAGCCCAATGCTTTTAAAGCTAAGGAAGGACTTTTTAAGGTTTGTACCTTACCTAATAGGTTTTGTAAGGGGTTTTACTAACCTCTTTATTTTAAACCTAATAATTCTCAACATTTGGTTACTTATCTGATTAATTTATTTTGTTCACTTGTTTTACTACACTGAGTAGTTTGAAATGCATATATAACTGTAGACATGTAGAATCTTGCACCCCTGCTTTCACCTTCGCAGCTCCATGGCTGTTTGCACCAGTAGTGAACGTAGTACCACAGGAAGAAATTACTATTTTAACTGCTTGATTGAATGGAGTAAACCTGTATCTTTTAATGTGCATGAATAACTAGGTGCAAAGAAATAACTATTACAAAAACATTTCCGTTTTTCAGTTAAAACATGTTTTTACTTGCTTATAAAATGCTCTCATTGTACTCCTACTGCCATATCTTATTTGGAGCACTGAACATGCCATAGGGTGTTGGGCGCAGTTTGAATGCAGTACCCTCTGGGAACACTACAAACAAATATGACTACAGGTACAGGCAACCCAACCTTTGGTATAAGCTTGTACTAAAACCGTTTTGGTAGAGTGTTGAGCAGCCAGGCTTATCTTAAGAGGGGTAAATTGTGAGCAGTAGTGGAGTTACAGAGATCTACAGTTTCAGGTATTCAAATAAACTCTTACACTCAAGGTTTCTTGCATAAACAATTTATCAGTCCGTTATAAAGCCTTCTTTAGAAGGGAGCAATAGAATAGTAACACACAAATACACTTCAATACTGTACACCCTTAGTTTCTAAATCAGTAAAGACCCTTTTGGGATGGCCCACAGACACAACCTACACCCACTGGTGACTTCAGTAACAAGGGTGCTGGGGGACATTAATATCTTACTGTTGGCATTTAGAATACTTTGAGAAGGGGTAAAAGGCAAAGGTTATTAGAACACGAGACCACAAATCTTCATAAGCAGGACAAGTACTTTTAGATGCTCCTAGAAGAGTCATTCAATTCAATAGGCTAAGCCAAAATCAATGGGCAAAAGTCTTGTATAGGATGAAACACGTCTGGTAAGTAAATGGAAAAGTCTTTGCACAAGTTCTTAGGAGTCTTTGAGAAAAAGAAGAATCAAATGTAGGGCCACAAGCTGATTAGACTTGTGAGTTGTAGAAGTTTCAAAGCAACTCTACAGCAAGAGGTACGTTCTCTTAGGCTTATTTTACAGTACCTTAGCAATGAAGAAAAGATGCAGCGGATGACTTCTGTTCCTGTGCAGCTCTGCAGATCTCACTGTTCCTGGGCCTTAGTTGTGGGGACAAGAGGAGGACGTCGTGGGGACAAGAGGAGGACGTCGGGGGGGGGGGGGGGGACTCCTGCAAAGCACTGGGACAGTCAAAACTTGCAAACTCCGCTTTCAGTGGCTGTTCAGTGTTTCAGCTCCTCGCGTCTACCGCAAACAGCAACACTGCGGTTCCTGGGTGTTGAGGTGGACTTTATTTGCTTCTCGGGGTCCCGCACTCTGTTGAGGGGGCTCAGGCTTGGTCAGTCCTGCTTCTTGGGAGTCCGGAGGGTCTTCCAAAAGCTCTAGGCTAGCTTAAAAGCAACACACACAATCTGGTGTACTCTCCCTGGCTATATGGTTTCCAGCAGCACTCTGTGGAAATTCAACCAGCTCAGAGGCTTACTTTGGAGTTGATTGGTCCCACCAACTCAAAGACTCGTCTTTGTAGGGGCTTCTCTGTCGATGCGAACTTGGCGTTTCAGCACTGCAGCCAGGGCTTTACCGGCAAACCAACGGTCCTGGAGTTGCAGCAGGCGTCCTCTTCAAGCTCTTCTTCGGTTCCTTCGTCCAGTGGTCGACTTTGCCTTCCAAGCCTAAAGACTCACCTTTTATTCAGTTCTCTCCCATTCATTCCAGCCTAGCTGGCTGGCTCTCCTTGCCTGACAGCCAGCCAATCACCACAGAGTGCAGTTGGGTCACCTCAGACTAAGCACAGGGAGTTTTGGCACCTCCCTCACTTCTGGTCTACCCCAGACCCTTTGGCGCCAGAGGCGGGCTTCAATACCACCAAAGGCGGAATGAACAGAGACCTAACCTGGTTTGGCGCGCAGAAGAAATCTCTAGAAGGACCTTTCCACAAAGAACTGGCGAAAAAAGACCAGTGCTATTTTATCAAAGGTGGCTTTTTACCGGAGCCGTGAACGCAGCCTGCGGTAAAGACATACCATGGTAGTTGAAATGGGACCACTGCCACCAGCCATTCAGTGAGGAAAGGGTAACATAAAAATGTTACCTGAGAGGCTAGACAAAGGGGATACTAGGTAACCCCTCCAGCACTCTATTGGAAGATATGGTGTGCTCGGTCTCGAAAGTTACAAGGATAAGTAAAGTCAATTTCACTTTACTGCTCTGGGAAACAGTAGTTTATCCCAGAGAATGTGTTTAAACCTTTGGGAAATCTGCAAACCAGGTAGCAGGCGCCCCTCTCTCGAAAGAACAAGGCATGATAACCTGTTCAGTAGTTATTAGCCACATTGAGAGTTCGCAGCCATTGCTTTTTGCTCACTGTACCTTCACAGATGGGAAATATCCATTTGCATATCAGTCTTTGTCCAGCCCACACGGGCAGTCCAGCACCGAAATGCTATGGCAATTCCTCTCTGAACAAGAGTACCATCAGCAACCCCATACACGTGTTTCAGCCTTGTTGGGCATCATCAGTGAGGTGAAGCTGAGCCTCTCTAAGCACAGTGAGCAGGGAGTCCACGTCTGGTTGGGAAATCTGGAAGACTTCCCTGTGTCACTCCAGTGAAGGTGCTGGGTGACACAATGTAAAAGATGCCTATGGAGTTTGTCAGACCCCATAACCAAAAGAAACAGTGTAGAAAATCACATTAAAATACGTGAGAGAGTGGAAAAAAAGGGTCACGTTCTCTCCAGGTTAAAAAAAAGCCCTCAAATTCCAGCAAAGTTGCTGGGGGGGTCTCTAAGATGGAGGGAATTGGCACATTTCTGATGATTCTCCCCAACAGAGGGTTGTTTGAGGAGTTTAATAGTAGCATTTCATGTTTGGTCAGTTGTGACAGCGACATGGTTTCTTTTTCAATAGAGCTGTTCTAGAATGCAGCACAGCTACTTGTACTTATGATCCTAATTGTATACAATACGATTTCTTTAGTGACAGTATAATGTGATATTCTTTTTATAATTGGCAGCCGTAGAGCTGCCTTATTCAACATTACTTTTTTTATTGGTTCAAATGCTTTTAATGTCTCCTGTGCCCACTGGGAAGGTTCTGCAGGATTCCTTTTAGCCTGTTTCTGTAGCGGTATATATCTTTGAATAACCAAATACCCACTGTCTGCAAAAACCAGTCAGAAATGCCCTCTTCTGGATTATGGTCCAGGGTTGTATGCATCCCTGAATGTGTCCTAAAAATCCCTCAAAGGACTTTGAGCCCCTCTACCGAGAACGAACATGGCCAAATAACCTGTTCTATGGAAAGGTACCCACTCGGGAGGCTTTACAACCGCGTTTTAGCTCACTGTACTTTTCACTGAGTACAAATATCCACTTGCATATCATTCTGGTCCCACCCACTTGTGCAGGCCAGTACTGAAATGCTAGGCAATTCTACTCTGAACAAGAGTACCAACAGCCAGTCGGTGACTGATCCTAGTGGTCCTGAAAAGAATCAAATGACGCTCATACTTCACGCCTTATCTAATTTTAGTTTAGTTGACAACAATTCACCTGAGTGGGCATTCCATTTTACTAGACCCAGACAGAATAATTTTTAAATGATTAATCGGTCACTGTCCTTTTCAGATTACTCCAGTTTGCTAGGTATAAGTGTACTGCAAAACAATACCGTCTCTCTCATCTCTACTGTACTAACCATTGGTTCCATGTGCGGCTGTGAAGAATCACTATAATCCTCCTCGTCCAGAAAACATCCCACTGGAGTTTTTATTTAATAGCACTCCTTGCCACTCAGATGACGGTGAGGTTTGAGGAATGCGTTCCGCAAGATGGCTGTACTCTCTTGGGGGGGCGACAACTTTTAAGTTGCACCACCAAATTGTTAGAGAAACGGAGCTTAAGCAGTCATTCTCAGATAGCAGCAAAACCAGAGACTGCTTTGTGCTGCAAGACAACCAACAGAGCTACATGTTTTATCTACTGCAAAAATCCATCAATAATCTGACTTGGCCATTAAATCCTCTACCTTTTTATAGGTCATGGCCCATTGAGTGTAACCTAAACCTCTAAAGGAACGTTGGAGAATAGAAACCATCTTCCCACTCCCTAAAACCTGGCCTCCAACCCCCCCCCCACACACACACACACACCCCTCCCCCTCCCCATGCACTGTCAAGTTCATTCAGGAAGGTCCACAAGTCCATCATTGACAGATGTGTATTGCTCATTTATCTACTGGCATGGATCTTTCTAGAAATCTCCCACTGAATAGCAGCCAAGATTGCCATCTTCCTTATAACACATGCTTATAGCTTTCAGTTACTTCATGCCAATCTAAAGTCACGTGACCCCTGAATGGTCCCTTGCCCAAAGAGTTACCTAGCGGCTCTCCTGTTCTGATTTCGCAATATGAATATATTTGGAAAGAAAGTGAATGGTCATAGGTAAACGCAATAAATGCCAAATAGCATGATTTACAAGTTAGCAAAAATGGCACATGAACAACATGCTACACATACTTTATTAGTGAAAATAATCACTTGATACGGTTAGTGTAATTTAAACAGATCTACTCTCGCAAGACAAAGGACCCATAGGTCAGTCATTCAGGACAAACTTGGTTCTAGATATTCAGCATCCAATCTTTGTGGCAAATCCTTAAATTTGGGTAAGAATAAGCAGGCTTGTGCGAAGCACTGTCACGCCCCTAGATATATATATTTCTGAGGCTTCTGGAATCTGCTTAGATCACATGCTATGCATAGGCAAACATCTAGTGGAAGCTGCAGACTATTACAGTTGTTGTTTTCGAAACTCGATAAGAGACGTTGACAGGGCGTGCCAGTAATACTATACCTAGCGTGACGTCCACTGTACCCATGGGCCTTCACGCGTCGAGGTCCCTCAGATTGTTTTTTTCCGCCATTGTGAGCGGTCGCTTTTCGCGGAGTTCAATTTAGGCTGACTCCGTTTGTTTATGAAAAGTTTAAATATAGTAACTCTTTGTCCTTTTCCTTCCGACATCGTTCATCGACGAGGTGGACAAGACAAAAGACAAAACAACACTGTCGGCCAAGACAAAGCTGTCGGACAAAGTCAAGTTTCGACTGACCCTTTTGACCTTGTAAGGCCCACCGGGCCTAGGCCCATACACTAGGGCGAGTGGGGGGGCGGTCATTGTACAATGCATTTTCCCACCCTTTCCCTTATCACCCGGCTGCCTTTCCCAGACATGGACAGGACATCCTTTAAATTCTGTCCCATGTGTAATAAAAAATGTCTGTGGATCGACAAATGCAGTGTGTGCAACCTGTGTCTGAACCGCAACCACGACAAAGGGCACTGGCTAGCTTGCAAGCTCTTTTAAACCCAAGACCCTTAAAGATTGCAGAACCAAATGCTGGGCCCCTCACGCCATACAGGCTGAGGCTGCCATGGACGTGGAGGAAGCCTCCAGTGACGGCAGCGAAGCCGTCTTTTCAGACGGCGAGGGCGATGGGGAACATCCAAGTTCCCAAGTGCATGCCTCCGACCCTAGAAGACAGGCCGGCGGCTCTGTTGTGAGGACGACACCCGGCGGCAAGAGCACTGCCTCTTCCCACACTAAGCACACACCCGGTGGCGGTCGGCGTCTAGGGGGAGATCAGTATATTCCCTGTGCTCTGGGCACTCCGGTCGCCCCACGACAGGCCCTGTAAGACAAAGAACGCCGCCCATAAAAATCCTTCAACTGAACGCCGAAAGTCGACGGACGAGACGGAGGTCCTTCCCAATGCCGGAAGTCGACATTTTGTCAAAACCGACAGGGAAGTCCAAAAATACAGGGTTATCACACCTGGTTAAAAACTTGTCCCAGAAAGCCTATTAAAGGCTACTCATTCCAAGAAGTCAACCTCCAAGAGTTCTGATCATAGAGACAAGTCTAATAAAGACAAAGGCATGTCTCATAGGGATAAGTCTACCCCTTCTAAAGAAACTTTAACTGTCCCACAAGAAGAGAACGAGGGTCCCTTAAGTGAGGCATGTTAGGGTGAATTCTCAGAAATGTGCTAATTCCCTCCACCTTAGAGACCCCCATCAACTTTGCTGGATTTTGAGGACTTCGTTTTTTTTCCTTGGAGAGTGTGAGCCTTTTTCCCCTACTCTCTCATGTATTTTGATGTGCGTTTTACTCTTGTGTTCTTTGGTTATGGAGTTTTACATAACTCCATAGGCATCCTCTTTTTATTGTCGTCGCACAGTACCTTTAGTGCAGTGGCACAGGGGTGTCCTTTGGACTTCCCAAGGTTTAAATACCTTCTCTGGGACGAACTACTGTTCCCGAGAGAATGTAAAGTTAAATTGACTTTACTAGTCTTTTTAAATTCATGGACCCAGCACACACTATCTTCCTATAGAGTGCTGGAGGGGTTACTTAGTATCCCCTATGTCTAAACACTCTTGTAGCTGTCAACCGCTACCCTTTCGTATTGAAATGGATGGTGGCAGTGGTTCTAGAACAAACTACCATGATTTTTCCCTACCACGAACACCGATAGCTAAAAATCAGGGCTGCCATGTTTTTCAATATGGCGCCCAAGACCCCTCTGTAAAAACAGAGACTACAGTCATCTTTTTTCGCCGTTTCTTTGTGGAAAGGGTCTTCTGGTGTTTAACTTTGCGTGCCAAACCAGGTTTGGTCCCTTTGTTCGTGAGCCTTTGGCGGGCTTCAGGACTGAAGTCCGCCCATGGCGTCTGAGTGTCTGGGGTGGGCAGGAAGTGAGGGAGGTGCCCGAAACTCCCTGTGCTTGGTCCCCTAGGAGATCCAAATGCTCTCTGGCGTGATTGGCTGGCTAACTGTCCGGCAAGGACAGCCACCCACCCAGCTGGGTGAGTGACCGCTAGGCTGGAATGAATAGGAGAAAACTGTTTAAAAGACAAGTGTCCATGACTGGAAGGCAGTCGACCACTTGAACAAAAGAACCGAAGATGAGCTGGAAGAGGACGGCTGCTGCAACCACTGGACCGTTGGTTTTCCCGGTGAAGCCCTGCTGCACCTCCGAATCGCCAGATCTCCATTCGACTGAGAATCCAACTCGGCAAACACCCTGGATATAATTCTCGGAGCTGGTTAAGGTTAACCAGGGAGAAGGACACCAGTTTGTGTTTGGAAGCCACAGCTACTTGAGCTGAAGTGACGCCATTTTGTTTGCTCCGATGACGATCCCGTGCAGTGCAGGAGTCACCCGTCGTCCTCCCTCTAGGCACCACGACTGAGGCTCAGGAACAGAGAGATCTGCAAGTACTGGCAGGAACCAATGTCTTCAGCCACATCTTTTTGCTTCACTTTAAGGTACTGTGCCATCCGGTTGAGTGATCCTAACTCTTGCGATGAAAGTTGGTGGCACACGTTCTGGGAAAAAACTATAACTGAGGCTATGGGCGTCGTGCGTCCTACTTATCACACCGGGTGATGTCGGCCGTCGGAGGAGGTCCTCGGGGACGGCGCATCGACGCAGGACGCAGACGCCAAAGATTTTCCAAAGCAGCACAGCTGTGGACATTACCTGTCATAGAAATGGAATACGTCGTCGGACCATCCCATCGAAAGAACGTTACCAGGTAAGAAAGTAACTTGTTCATCTTTATCCTTACAAAGGCCACGCCCAAGGCGTACACCCAGTCGCATCAATGCTCTGACAAGGGGCGTGTGTTCGGCGGGCTCCGGGGCTTCAAGAACAGAGGTCTAGACAGCCTGATCAGTCTGAGTCAGCACAAACAACAAAAGGGAGAGCTAGGGCTTCTTTTCAGTCCCCCTCAACAGCCTCAGAGGGAAAGAAGGAATGACGCGCCCCTTCAAGTCCACGTGTCTCCAGTGGGGGGCAGGCTTGCCCTTCAGGCACAGTTTTGGCATCAGAAGCCACGGATCCCTGGATCCTTTCAGTGGTGTCCACAGGGTACTGTCTACCGATTCCTCCCTCCTCTCCTCTCCTCCCTCAGATTGGGACAGCAACTCTGTTGGTGGAAATTCAATTGCTCGTCGAGAGCCAGGCTGTGGAAGAAGTCACAACCTCCCAGAGAGGCTTGGGCTTCTACTCCAGGATTTTCGACTTTCAAAAGAAGAACCAGGCTGGCCTGAGAGTTGTGTTGGACCTCTCCATCCTCAACCTCTCCCTACCTCTTCAAAGATTCAAGATGGTTACGCCAGCACTCATAGCGGAGAAACTGCAGGGGAGACTGGGTGTTCTCCCTGGACCTGAAGGACGCTTCTCCAGCATGGGGTCTGGCATGGATTCACATGCTCATGAATATTCCCTGTCGCCAGGCTGGGAATCCTCGGTAAAGAAAAAATCAGTATCCGTTTCGTTTCTGATCTGTCTTTCTTAGTAACCAATCACTGATCTCTGGGTCATAGTGCCCCCAGCCAATGACTGCCCTCTCCCTAAGCCCCGCCTCTGGCAGCCATCCTCAGATTTTTACCGCACGCTCAAGTGTTGGGAGTCCTCGTGCTTTAGCTCTCGAGTTTTTTGCTGCGTTTTCACGCTTTTTCAGGAGATTTTATCATTTTTTCGGTTTAATTGAGCCTCAAGCTCCACCGTTTCTACTTCCGACAGCGGGGACCCGTTTCGGAATTCTTCTATGCCCCTCAAGGGTGAAGTTTTCGTCGAGTTTACACTTCTTGGAGGATTCTGGAAGATCTGCGGCCTACCTCAACGGACATGGCCCAGGACAAGGGAAGCTCGACGCCCAGATCCAAGCTGTTCAGGTGCTGCCCTGGATGCGGATTGCAAAACGTTTTCAAGGAGGACGAGCATTCGCAATGTCTCTACTGCCTTCATGAGGACAAGACGCATGTGGAGAAGGACTGTGCGTTCTGCAAGAACCTTTCGGAACGGACCAAACAAGATCGTCGTTCTCGCCTCGCCGCCTGGCTGGAGAAGGGCACAGCAGGCGAGAAGGCGAAGAAAAAGTCTGAGCCGGCTTCTAAGTCCTGTGAGGGCGCCCCGGCAACAGGGGCCCAACAGAAGGCCAAGCACCGCGAGTCCGCGGGCACCGGGAGCGCCGAAAGGTCGGGCTCTTCGGCTGCCAGGCAGGGCACTACTTCCCCGGCACGTTCGACCACAAGCCAGCGCTCTGGTTCGGGGAAGAGGAAGTCCGAGAACCCGGGTAAGCCGCTGGAGCGGACCCAGTCGATCTCGAAGGGGGAGTAAGGCACTGACCCTCTCCCCAAGGCGCGAAGGCCCAGGACGCACCTAAGGTGGTGAGGGCTTTGATCCAGCCGGCAAGGGCCTCTATCGAAGTGGTTGCTGCGACCCTGGCGAAGCCGGCTGAGACTACGCCAGTGGAAACTGCCTCCGGGCCCAGAGTATCCCTGACACCGCGGAAGGAATCCTCTTTCCAGCCCATCGTTAAGACCCCCGTGAAGTCCCCGGCGGAAAAAGAAAGGGGGAGGGGCGGTGGCCATTACAGTCTCGGATTCAGCCTCTGAGGAGGAGCTGGGCACCGATAAGGGCCTCCACGGTAGGTTCATAGGCCTCAACGAGAGGTTCGATCCCAGGGGGCGGTCCCTGCTGACATGATCGAAGAGGGCCCAGTGGAGCGGCCATCCCGTCCGTCTTATTTACCAAGATAAGGACGAGATTACCACGGACCCCAACGGAGGATCCAGACCAGGCCCGTCGGGAAGCCCTCCGAACAAACGGAGGAGAGTCCACCCCGCTCCGCCCCCTTCGTGTCTGCGAGACCTGTGGACCCCGCATCCCCCTAGCCGGACCCTAGAGAGGATACAGCGACGGATACAGCGACGAGGACGGACGATGATGGTGGCAATCACACAGCGGACATCCCGTCATCACCCCCACCCTGCCCCCTGCGGGCTTCTCCAGCCGACGAAATTGGCTCCTTCCATGCCATGATAACCAGGACATCCGAGCTCTTCCAGCGAGCTCTTCCAGCTCTCCCCGGAAGAACAAAAAAAGGAAGGGTTTCTGTACCAATGACGAGAGGCCAAGAGGAAGACTGTCCTCGCGGTGCCTTTGCTCGACATCTGGGACGAGGGGCTTACTGTCCTCAAGAACCCTTCCATGACACCCGCCAAAAGCGACGGGTACGAGAAGAAGTACCGAGTCCCCGATACCGCCCCTTTGTGCCTAAGGGCCCAGCCCACGCCGTACTCTGTCGTCTCGGCAGCGGCTAAGAAGAAGGCAGCGGGTGCGGCGGCTTCAACTTCCACTTCCCCGCCGGACAGCGAGGGCAAGAAGTTGGATTCCATCGGACGACGAGTCATCTCGTCGGTCGGCGACGACGATTAAGGCGGCCAATGCCTTAGCGATCGTGGCCCGCTACGACAGGGAGCTCTGGTTCAAGATAGCTCCCCTGCTAGACTTCCTACCTGACGACAAGAGGGCGGAGGCCCTAGAAATTCTGCAGGAAGGCGAGGTGGCATCAGATCACCCCATAACGGTGGCAACAGACATTGCCGATACCGGATTTCGCCAACTGGGCAACGGAGTTTGCCTCCGACGACGAGGATGGCTCAAGGCGACAGACTTTCGCCAGGACGTCCAGACCAGAGTGTTGGACATGCCGTTCGCCGACAACACCCTTTTTGGTAAGGCGGTGGATGAATCTCTACAGGCCAGCAAGACTGACTCGGAGATGGCCCGGGCCCTAGGGGTGCTTCAACAGTGACGGCCCTTTTGGAGCTCTGGAGGCAGACAGGGTGCCTCCAAAGGATCCAGCGGTGGCTCCTCCACTTACCGCCAGGCGGCCCGCTCCTCTTCCCAGGAGGCCTACAGAGGTTGCGGCAAGCAAGGGGGATCCCGCCGTCGTCGCCAGGGAGGCCAAGGCGGCATGGCCGCCTCCATGCAAGACTGACCCGGCCGTGTTGTCGGGCCCCCACCAAAGCACCCCGGTGGGAGGCCGGCTGACGAAGTTCGCCAGTGTGTGATAGTCCATCTCCACCGACCGTTGGGTGTTGGACACCCTGGCCAACGGGCACTCGCTGGAATTCCAAAAGTGCCCTCGCATTCCTCCCGTGGCCAGGAAGGAGAATCACGTCCCTCAACGGATGTTGGAGGTAAGGGCGATGCTCAAGAAAGGTGCCATTGAGCTCGTCCCCAGGAGGCTCCGGGGCTCCGGAGTGTACTCAAGGTACTTCCAAATACATCAAGGTGCAGAAATTCAGGATGGTCACTCTCCAGCACGTGCTGGGACAGCTGGAGGAAGGCGACTTCCTATCGTCGTTGGACCTGGAGGATGCTTACTTCTTCATCCCCATTCCTAAACGGCACAGGAAGTTCCTCAGGTTCGTGGTTCAGGGCGCCACTACCAATTCAGAGTCCTACCGTTCGGATTAAAGTCGGCACCCAGGGTTTTCACCAAGTGCCTCGCACCAGTGGCAGCGCGGCTGCGCCTGCAGGGGATCCACATCTACCCCTACCTGGACGACTGGCTAATCCAGGCAAGGAGAAGGGGACTCACCGTCGAACACATGGCGAGGACCGTCCGGTTGCTCACGGAGCTGAGTTCGCCATAAACTACCCCAAATCCCACCTGGTTCCATCGCAAGTAGCACTGTTTCTGGGAGCGAAGCTTGATACAGTGGGGCAATTGGCCTCCCCTTCAGAGGAGAGGACCAAGACCATCCTGGGCAAGGTGCGGCGCCTGTTAGCCACGGGCGTGGCCAGGGTGAGGTCCATCAAGTCCCTTCTCGGGATGATGTCCTCATGTATCTATCTTGTACCCCTTTGCAGACTTTGGATGCGTCCGCCACAGGAGTTCCTCGACGCCCGCTGGTTTCAGGCGACGGGCTGCTTCGAGGACAGGATCCCTCTCGACGAGGAGTTCTGTCGGGCGATCCTATGGTGGGGCACCCGTGCTCACCTCACTACAGGCACAGACTTTCAAACCCCGGCGTTTCAGGAGACGGTGACAACGGACGGCTCTCTGGAGGGTTGAGGGGGCCCACACCGGAGATCTCCACGCAAGAGGCCTTTGGCTCCCGGAGGAGAGGTCTCTTCACATCAACTTTCTGGAGCTCCTAGCAGTGCTCTGGGCCCTCAAGTCGTTCCTTCCGTCCCTCAAGGACAAGGTGGTGAGGATCTTAACCGACCATACCACCACGATGTTCTACATACGGAAGCAAGGGGGCACCAGATCCCCAGCCCTATCCAAGGAGGCCCAGGATCTGTGGCACTGGGCCGTCGCCCAGGGGATGTTTCTGGTTCCCTTCCACTTGGCAGGAATAAAAAAACCCATTGCCGACACTCAGCAGGGAGCTGCGCTTGTGCCACGAGTGGGAACTGCGCTAGGATCAAGTGGATCGCCTCTTCCAACGATGGGGCAAACCCCAGATTGACCTGTTCGCGACAGTGATGAGCTCCAAGTGCCAGAGGTTTGCCAGCAGGTTCCCACAGCTGAGGAGCATGGGCGATGCTTTCTCGTTCCCCTGAGACGGCCTGTTTCTATATGCGTTCCTGCCATTGCCGTTGCTGCTCCGCTGTAACGCTCATCTGGTTCCCACGGGGGCACTGGTCTAGTCTGGATTGCTGTGGCCTCTTCTAGCATGTTGTGCAGGACCCGGAACACCGATTGGACAGGACCTCCAAATGGTGCTTGCCTGGCCCGTAGGAATATCCTTCTGCAGATGAGAAAGGGGATTAACAGTCTGCAGAATAGTGTGCTAGCTCCCCCCTTTCCCCCTTCGTTCCTCTCTAACTTCCTCCAAACCCCGGTTTAAGCTCACCTTATGGTTTGGAAGGATGAACTCTCCATCCTGCTTCTGGTGCAGGGGCGCGCGTTCGTCCAGTTACTTCACTGGTTTTCAGAATGGCGCTGGCAAAATCCACTTGACTTTCCTGAGCGATGCGCCGTAAGTATGAAAGTTCAAAGTTCAAGTGAGGCGCCCGTTATGTTGTCTTTCTAACCTGTGATCTGTCCTTTATTTCAGGTGCAGAATGAAGGCGATGCGTCGAGGGGTTAAACTGCCGAGGTGAGTAGTGATGAGGGCGATCCCTCTAAATGTCCTTATCATTCCCCAGAAATGTCTCTTGTCCTTTCCCCATAGGGGCCGGGATACGGTACCTGCCAACGGGGCGGCGCCGACCCGAAATATGGAAGAAAAGCCGGTAAGTATTATGGCTGTTAATCAGGCTTTCCTTCTGCTCACCTTTTGTTTCTTCCTCTCTCCCCTAGGTGCAGAGATGTGGCGTCCGATGCTGACAGCCGCGATGGATCCGGGAGATGTCTCGAGGACAGGTGAGTGAAGCGTGGCACTGCAGCGAGCAACGCGATGCTTTTAAATGGAAGTCTTTCTTCAGGGATGCTGGCGAGAAGATTCCAGATGCAGGTAAGAAGTTTGAAATAGTCCTTGGTTTTCACCTTTCTCTTCGCTTCCTTCCTTGCAGGTCTTCCAGGTTCGAGGCGGGCGTGGCTGGAGTCCAGGAGCAGACACGGTGAGCGTTAAGCTGCAGGAAGCAGAACAACGCGAAGCATGAGCTGCTGTCTGGGCGTGGCTTAAATAGCCTCCAAGGAAGTCCCAGGTATGTATCCTTCCCCAACTAGGTACGTATCCTTCCCTGGCCACGCCAGAGTGAAAAAATAGTCCCTATGAAAAAATAGTCCCTTTCAGGTCTCAGGGGGAGGCCTGAAGCGTGCAGCATGGTCTGCATCAGGTAAGTGCACAAAACACCTCCCTTTATGAGCCTGGCGCTTATGGCGCCAGGACTGAATCCAAAGAGCCCCTATAAGGGGCCGTTGGGCTTTTACCCGAGGGCATGATGCCTGCTTCCGGGGGTGCTGGGCCTGGCCTGGTGCTCCGGGGGTAGGCATCATGACATCCGCCTCATCAACCAGTTCAAGAAGTCCAGGTGCAGGATGATCCTCGTCGCACCGGCGTGGCCGAGGCAGATCTGGTTCCCGGACCTTCTGGACTTGTCAACGTCCCCACCAGTCAAGCTGCCGGCGGACGCAGATCTTCTCTCCAGAGAAGGAGGCGCCATTCTCCATCACGACCCACAGTCGCTGAACTTGCAGGCCTGGCTCCTGCAGCACTAGTTTGGAGGGTACGATATACCGGCTGATTGCAGAGAGGTTCTTACAAAGGCCAGGGCGTCCTCAACTCTCAAGTGTTACGGTCATAAATCGAAGAGGTTCTCTGTCTGGTGCCGTATACAGAAGATTAACCCTCTGCGGATTACGGCCCCTCAAGTACTGCCGTACCTACTGTCGCTGGCCACAGCTGGACTGGTTCACGCCTCCATCAAAATACATCTGGCTGCCATCTCCCGATACACCAGGACTACGGGACGAGTGTCCTTGTGGTCTCATCGCCTGGTGAAGGAATTTATGAAGGGATTATTCCGATCATTCCTGCCGGTGAAGGCTCCTGCCCCGGCGTGGGAGCTTAATGTGGTGCTGACCAGGCTCATGGGGGCCCCATTCGAGCCTACGCATTCGGTGCCTTTGAAGTTCCTGTCATGAAGACAGCGTTCCTTGTGGCCATCACCTCCGCACGACGAGTGGGAGAGATTCAGGCCCTATCTTGCAAGCCTCCATACTTTACTTTTCATGACACAAGGGTGGTGCTGAGGATGCACCCCTCCTTCATGCCCAAGGTGCCGTTTGACTTCCACCTCAACGAGCCCTTGGTGTTACCAGTTTTCTTCCCGTCGCCTTCGACGCCGGCCGAGAGGACTTTGCACTCGCTGGATGTAGCTAGAGCGCTGAAGTTCTACGTGGATCGCACGAAGAGTTTTCGGAAGACGTCATAACTGTTTGTGAACTTTGGGTCTGTGAATCAAGGGAAGGCTCTCTCGAAGACTTCCATTTCCAGATGGCTCTCCGGCTGCATCATGCGCTGTCACCGGTTGGCAAACCGACCGCTGCCCAGCCGTCCGTGAGCCCATTCGACCAGAGCGATCGCTGCTACCACGGCTTTCCTGTCTGGTGTGCCCCTGCTGGACATCTGCATGGCTGCTACGTGGAGGTCGACGCACACCTTCACAAGATTCTACTGCGTCGATCGGGACTCCAGGGAGGAGTCCAGGGTCGGCCTAGCAGTACTGTGCAACCTGTTTGCCTAAGGTGAGCCTGGTGAAGAGGTAAGAATTGCTTAATGTTGAGTTGGTATGTAATGCTTAATGTTGAGCCTTTGCCACCTCCCCTGGTTGTGCATGTGTATACAGCTATGTATTCTTTTTTTCATGAGCATGTGAATCCATGCCAGACCCCATGCTGGAGAAGGAACAAGTTACTTACCTGTAACTGTTCTCCAGCATGGGTCTGGCATGGATTCACATGCGAACCCTCCCACCTACCCCTCTGCGGCTCTTCACTTGGTCATACTGCCACTTGGCATGCTACCAAATCTGAGGATGGCTGCCAGAGGCAGGGCTTAGGGAGAGGGCAGTCATTAGCTGGGGGCAGTATGACCCAGAGACCAGTGATTGGTTACTTCTGAGAAAGACCGATCAGAAACGAAACTGATACTGATTTTTTTCTTTACTGAGGATTCCCGGCCTGACGACGGGGAATATTCATGAGCATGTGAATCCATGCCAGACCCATGCTGGAGAACAACAGTTACAGGTAAGTAACTTGTTCCTTATCTACACGTCTCTATTTGGCAACCTCATCGCTCCTTTCTGCGGTTCAGGATCATGGGCTGCCATTTTCAATACATATACCCTGCTGCCTCAACTCGGGCCCCCAGGGTATTTACCAGACTGATGAATGCAGTGGCGGCCCTCACCATGTCTACCCATACCTCGATGACTAGCTCGTCAGGGCGACCTCTCCAGAGGCGCTGCATCACACCTCTTCCACGCTTATGTCCACTCTCCATGAGTTAGGATTTTCTATCAACCACAAGAAATCTCAGCTACAGCCTACGCAGAGCCTGACCTTCCTGGGCCTAATCTGGGACACTAGCTCCGAGAGAGTTTTCCCTTCGGAGGACAAGGTCAGGGCCATGAAGTTTGCGGCAAATCACTTCCTCTCCCGGGAGGTGACCTCGGCCTGCTGGTACCGGCATATCCTGGGCATCTAGGCGGCAGTTCTACTGGCCGTACCACACACGAGACTCGGGATGAGGAGATTGCAGCTGCACTTCGCAGCCTCATGGAATCCGGAGCGGGGCTCCTCCATATCTCCACCTGGACCTCAATTGGTGGTCCAGGGATTGCAACCTGAGGACGGGCAAGCCCTTTAGGCGGTCGACCCCCCTCAGATTACCATCACCACAGATTCCTCACTGGAAAGATGGAGGGGGGGGGGAGGCACCGTCGACAAACGGTGTCCATGGTGTCTGGTCCCTGCAGTAGCACAAGTCTCTTTTCAATTGGCTCGGGCTGAAGGCTATCTGGCTAGCTCTCAAAGCTTTTCGTACACTTATGTCGTTCTCATCCAGACAGACCACTATACCAGCATGTACTATGTCAACAATCAGGGTGGCAACAGGTACCTGCCAATGTGCAGCCTAGCTGTCCGCATGTGGGACTGGGCCCTGGAGAGCAACATGGAGAACATCTACCAGATTACCATCCACCTCCTGGCAGATTCCAACCTGGAAGCGGACAAGCTCAGCATACTGGGAGCGGACAATTACGAATGGCAATTGAACGATCAGGTACTGCTCGGTATCTTCAGCAGATGGGGGCATCCGCAGGTGGATCTCTTCGCCTCCTGGGCCAACAGGAAGTGCTCGCAGTTCGTGTCCTAAACCAATGGGGTCCATACTGCGAAGTGTACCAAAGAGATCACTAAACCAATGAATTTAGGCTAATACAAACTCAGAAAGCAATCGGGGTAGTCTCATAGTGAACATATTTATTTCACAATAAGACAAGCAAAAAAAATAAAAAATACATAGGTAACTAAAGAAAATTAATGTAGTGAACAAATAGATACATTTGTCTGTTGGACAGTTGATCATTGAAAACACAAACAGAAATAGTAGTCTTATTTCAAAAACACATGAATAGAAACAGTAATCTTATTTCAAAGATAAACAGAAACTGCCAATTCTGAGTGATGACCTAAACTGAGCCAACACTCTTGGATTTGGCTTGTATTAGGCCAATATACAAATTTATTACAGGATTGGCAAAGTTTTGTTGACGGGTCTGCCTGACCGGTCAAGCCAAATCCAAGAGTGTTGGCTCAGTTTAGGTCATCACTCAGAATTGGCAGTTTCTGTTTATCTTTGGCCCAGCTCCCCTGTTCTTGCAGCAGGGGGCAGGGTCATTCACCCCGCTCCACAGTAATTGGCGCTTGCAGCGTTGTACCTGAGCAGGTCGCACTGAAGCATCTGAACCTGTCCCTGGCTGACCTGGAAATTATCCATGACGGTAGAAGCAAGGCTACCAGGACCCAGTACAAGAGTAAATGGATGGTTCATTGGGCAGACTCTAGGGAGGTCGACCCCCTTCCTAGCACATTAGACGATGTGCTCTCCTTTTCTGCACACCTCACTCAGGGTTGTAGTTGGACACATGCTGCATCTATTTGGCAGCCATCTACCCGCCCTTCAAGAAGCCACACACGGTATGGAATCTCAATAATAGTGTTGGGCGCAATGGCGCACAAACCCTTCGAGCCAATGACGTTCGCGGATATCAGACTGATCACCATTAAAACCGCTCTTCTGGTTGGTCTCAACTCTGCTCGCAGAGTCAGCGAGATAAAGGCACTGGTGGCTTCAGTGCCCTACATAACCTTTCACGAGGATAAGGTGGTACTAAGAATGCAACCCGCGTTCCTACCCAACGTAATCTCTGCTTTCCATCCGAATGAAGAGATAGTTTTACCTACCTTTTTCGCTAATCCAAAGGACAATAGTCAGAGGGTCTTGCACTATCTGGATGTCAGACGTGCTCTGAAACTCTATATGGACAGGACTGAGGGCTTCTGCAAGTCTGATGCCCTGTTTGTCACCTTTGGGGGGGTTCAAGGCCCGGTCATCGGGCATCCAAGGCTTCTATAGCAAGGTGGATGGTTTCGGCCATCAATGAGGACACTGAAGGGCAGCACAAACCACTTCCAGTTAACATGCACGCCCACTCTGTCGGAGCCAAGGCCACGGCCGTCTCTGTCCAGCGACGGGTCCCGTGGCAGGTCATAAGCAGGGCAGCCATCTGGGCCACTCCTTCTGCTTTCTGTGTAAGCACTACTTTTTGGATGCTGGCTCTCAATCAGATGCAGCTTTCGGACATGCGGTTCTAAGGAACTTGTTTCCTTAAGGAGGGTCTCCGCTCCACCCTGGGGGTACGTTGTAATCACCCATGCACTATGGAGAAAAGGGGATGGGACGTAAGAGTAATGGTTACTCACTGTAGCGACCAACGTACTCTTAGTCCATAGTCCCCTTTCCTTCATGTGTCTCACCATCCTCCCCACCCCCCTAATAATTCTGGTGTCATTAGGCAATGTTAATATAGTCGACGCGTCAATGGGGACTTAGGAGTGGTGCCGGTGGGCGGAGTCAGGAGCGTGCATTCTCCCAGGGCCACGGGCCTCTAAATTTAAACAGGAAGGTGGTTTTTTTTCTGGTGAAAAAGGTTCTGTCTCCTGTCCTTAGCGAGAGACACCCATGCAGTATGGAGGAAAGGGGACGGAAAAAACAATCTGAGGGACCTCGACGCGTGAGGGATTGTGGGTACAACGCACGTCACTATAGGGATAGTGTTACAGACACGCCTTGTCGACGTCCCCTTTTCGACTACGAAAAACAAAATGCAATACTCCGCAGTGACCACTGGATGTCGGACCTATGCACAGCATGTGAATCTAAGCAGATACAACCATCAGAAATGCTTTTACGGTAAGTAATGCATTGTCATTCATCCCACCTGCACGTAAGCCCATTTCTAGCCGTAACGGGGAACAATTCTAGACAAACTTTGTGTGTGTACACACTTCCAAGTTTAGAGTTATGTCTGCCTTTTTAAATGATCTCCAATAGAGGGATCATATATAGACATCTTACCACAAAAAGGATTTAAATGAGACTAAACAAAAAAATAATCCATCCAGGAACACGTATTGCCCCTATGCCATGTAAAGGGACAGGGATGTACTGTGCACGGTGGCATCCAGTAATTGCAAATCCAAATTGGTCATCAAGGAATCCCATCCTAGGCCCCATAAAAGATTGTTCTGTGGATGACCTGGCATACTAGATACATTATTATACTTGTGGCCCTCTGCACAGTTAGCATTAAAATCTCCTCCCAACAGTTATTGCATGGTGATTGGTGACCCTCCAAAAGCTATTTTTCAAATAGTTTATTCAAAATAGTGTTAAACGACTTGATCGGGTCTAGCTGGATTCCAAAGATATTGATGGGCAACATTTCAAGCTTAGAATCAGGAAGGCTCATGCGCACTTCTAAAAACCCCTCAAACAAATCATAGTTCAGCATCCGTTTTTAGATTAGTATCAATAGCAATGGCCAGGACCCCACTCGGACGCCCCAGGCCTCCCCTAGCGGCTGGCAAAGTAAACGTCAAGTACCCACTCAGATCCAAGGAGGAGGTGGTCATGGTTTCCTGAAAAAACAAATTGTTGTAGTTAAGTAGCAGCCTAGACCCATTCCACATTCTACTGAGGTTCGTATAACCACACACGTTCCAGGAATAATACCATTATCAAATTCAGGTTGCGCTGGATCAGGCCGTGGGTAAGATTAGGAAAGGTTTTCAGTGCTGGTTCTAGCCTAGACCAGTCCTGAGTCTCTCTCAACAAGGACACAAATGGAACCTTTGATGGTACAGAAGGAAGTAGCCGTGACACAGAGGGCATAGCCACAGCAACATGATTAGGTTTAGATGAAGAATAGCAAAAAAAGGTTTAACCACCTCCAAGGCTCGGATTTCAAACAAGTCCTGGGCCAAGGAGTGCAAAATGGCTCTCTGACCCCAAACCAAACTAGCCACAATTTCAGAAAGAAAATAAGAAGCCATACGGTTATTATTCTTGAAAGGAAGAGAGATCAAATCAATATCTTCCGAATGGAGAGACCTTAGAGGAGGAATCAAATTGAACATTTCTAGAATCTTAGTTCTTATTCTCCCAGCCAATGATCTTTGAGGGATAGGGATCATTTAAATTGATTATCAATTTGGTATCCACCCCTGTCAGTGTTACAAGTCGAGAGACTGGTGCTGCGGATTCCCCACTGGTTATGGTGTTGGAAATACCAATAGGGCTGCTTTGCCCATCATCAATAGCAAGTGGAGTGCAATCTGACACTAAAGGTTGTCGGGGACCAATGGGATTCGGAACATAAGTGGTGGTTGACTGCCTAATAACCAGTAATGGAAAAGAAGTAATTCTAGACTGTTGACCCCTTAAGTCTGCAATAGGTTTGCAACACGGAGGTGGGTGGGGGCAGTAGAGGGTATAGAATGTATTGACCGGACCCCGGACCTGTGCCCAACGACTCAAACCCTACACTGTAAGTCGGCACCCATGGCCTTAGACCATGGGATCAGGCTGGTCAATTGATCGACTACAGTTGTTGTGCTGGCAACCAAAATACCCAACTTAATGTTCCTTTTCCCTGCCCTCAGACGGATGGAAGATGACTGGGATAGACTCCCTCAATTCCACTGGCTGAGGATTTAAATCAATAATGGCATCCACTGAGGACATTTGTTTTGTGCTTTGCGGATGAATTTCTGGACTTTTTGGATTTCTTGCTCTTGTTTTCTCCTTGGATTTCTTTTAGGGGATTGGATCCTGAGGGATGGCCGGGGGATCCTCAATTTTGCTGAGCTCCTATTTTTATTTTTTATTTTTATGGGTGCATGAGGCAGGGACATGCTTACAAGTCATACATGCCACCAGAGGTGTAGGCGTATTGGCAATATTAGAGCTGATGGTATTTTGAACCTTCCCCCAAAGTATCAACACCCTGCTCCTCACACGGATTCGCCCATTGTGCCACTCCGTTGGACTTCGTAATAGAGCCCGACTCAACATCCTGATTGAAAAAAACTGGTTGAGGAACAATCCCTATTTTGGCCCCACGAGTGAGACTCGGTAGAGTTGATTCTAAGAATGTAAGTATAAGTGCATTTGCTTTGACAATATCTTTAATATTATCATAAAGTCTAGACTTTAGAACCAAATGTAACGCCGAGATAGAAGCTGCCCCATGAAATACATAGAAGGGAATAATGCCATCTGATTTTTGAGGTCTGCTGTGCCCGTTTGATTATGACATGACCCAATCCATGGCAATGATTTAGGTGGCTGGGCATTCGGGCACTTGGTTAGAAGTTCTAGAAGCAATTGTAGGTGCTCCAGGAAAAGGCATGGAGGGAGCTGTCTTAGAGTATGAAAGTTGTATGTATTTACACAGCCCCAAAAAAGACTCATCCCAGATAATTGAGTCCTCTACCTTGGACCTTATGGATAGCTGTTTGCCCTAAGCATTAGTCGAGTCCAGTTATGTACATGTCAACGACCCCAAGTTGCTCAGTGCAGAAGCTACTGGATTGATAACTTGAGCATAAGTGATAATGGGTTGCCGATGGAACTGTAGCCAGACCCTGAGAACTGATAGGCACCTCAATGGAGGCATGAGCCCTCGCGGATGTATGGAGGGGGCACATGGAAGACGACGTTTCCCCTTGAGGCGAGCCGGGAGTAGATGGTCTAACCAACAAAGTAGATGGAACGTTGGCGGCTGTCGGGGAGCTAGGTAGAGCCAAGGAAGTGTCGGTATCAAAGCCGATTGAAAGGTCGACTACCCGTGATTTACTGCATAGAGCTGCTGCCATCAGAGAGTGTGGCTCGGCAGCTTGCAAACACAGGAGTCTGAAATACGAAGCACCACAGTACACACAAAGGACAATGGGAGTCAAAACAAGGGGCTAGATGCGACTCCCGAACTACCAGACTTGAGTATCTCTTCATAAAATCACTTCCCACAATTAACCTGCGTTGCATCTAGATAGGATTGATGGAAGGACAGCATGCCCGCGCCTGGATGAAACTTCAATGCTAGCAGGTGCCACACTTACAATTGTGAACACCAGCCTGAGTAGCACCCAGATTATGTTATGAATGTTAGCATGTCCACACCTAGACAGATTTCTAAACACTAGCCTGCGCCGCACCTAGAAAAGTCTGCGATTGTTGGCATTCCCACATGTGAAGGCAAACAAGTGCCACACTTGGACAAAACTGTGAATGTTAGCATGCTAACGGTCATGTAACCCACTAACCAATAGAAGCTCAAATTCTGCATAATTATCTCACTCAAAAAACTCACAACCATCTCTCGCACAACAAGCCGCACGCACTTCACAACACTGCAACAACACATAAGCCTGAGCAACAGCACACGCGGACTGACACCGATCCAACACCCGCACCAAAGCTCAGCACCCGGTGTACACCGAGTTGAAGCTGCCAACAGAACACCACTCCTCTCACTATCCTACTCCCTCTGCACCCTACTAACCAATCCCCCCCCCTTATCACTTACAGATCCGCCAGAGCGCACGGGGACCAATTCCGTTGGTGACGGTGAGCTGTACAAATACCTTTAACAATCGCGCGTGCTTTCGCGTTATGCCGGCTGTTATGCAGGCAATAGAGGTCTGTACCTGCCGAGCACCGAGCTCCCAAGTGGCTAAGTCGATTGTAGAGGAGATCAGAGTGCAATATTGAGCACACCGCGAAGCAGCGGATCCGCTCCCAAACTTTAGTATCACTTAATATCACTTGCCACAATCACGTCTAGGAATGTCTTCACTAGGAAAGACAGAAGTTTTGGGTTGTCTTTCTTGCAGCATTTTCTAGCTTTAGAATCACTACCTTGGAAACTCTTTGCGGACCATTTGTTGTGATAATGCTTCAGGAAAGTTTCTAAGGAGGAATCTTTGTTCGGAAAGTATCTGTTAGAAGATTACATTATTTTTCTGCAGTAATGTTCTTTCCGATCAAGTCTTCCTCTCACAGATTCCTCATTTGCTCTCCATCTTCCCCTGCCGAAGTTTGCTTACCTGCAACATTTTCATGAACCTGTGTGGCCGTTTTTTTTTTTTGTTTTTTTTTGTAGTGCCATCTGTGCGAAGCTTGGGAAATTGCATGTATCGAAGCCGCAGATCCCTGTGCATATCCGATGCATTTCATTTGGTGCCAGTGGTGCCTCCTGGCTTTCACAAAGCCAGCAGTGGAGCTGCACACAGTAGCACCTTTTGGCTTTTTGAAGATATTGCAGATTCCGTCTTCACCTGGAACTTTTCTAAGATTAGGAATCACTCTTAGTAGGAAGTTATCCATTAAAAATAATATTCCTCAAGATAATTAATTTGTTGTTTTTTGACGAATTCCGACTTGCAGTAGCACCCACCAATCCTGTAATGGTCTACCATAGAAGCAGTTCCACATTACAAGTTTGCACCTGTGTTCAAAGCAAAAGCATGAAGTGCAATGGTGCATTTTTTTGTAATGATTTCAATGCAATCGGTTGTTTACCTAACTGCCTTAGGTAAACTATCTTGGAATTTCTATGTTCCATGAGTTTTTTTTTTAATGATTGATTGCATCTTTTTGTTTGCTTGCCATGACATTAAAACTGTCGTTCATTTGATGAAATCCAGAACTTCTAAATATGCTACTGATGGCCAAAATTACATTGCGTGGTTTGAGGGGAAATAGGAATGGTGTCCTTAAGTGCTGGGGTGGGCGTCACCTAGAATGATTCCTAATGGGACTTCAGGATGCCCTTAGCACTCTAGTGCGAGCTAAGTGAGGATGGCACTGACTGTTGTTTCTCTCATCGCCTTTGATGTCACTTTCGTTTCTGGCTGCTTGTATGGTTAAAGTGGATTTGTTCAGTTGCTGAGGGCGAAAAGGACGCGTGTGGCAGTGGTTTGGCATGCTGACCTCAGTCTTTTAAAATTCTGCTGTATCCATAATTGCTGTAAGATTCACGTTTAGATAATCACGCGCGGATTGAAGAGGCTGCGCAAATCTCTATCAGCCTTTTGGGAACGTACCACAGATGGGGTTGCATGACTGGTTGTTTGTTGGGGGGAGAGGGGTGTGAAGGGCTGTCAAGGGAGCTGTAGATGGGAAACCATTACCATTAATTTACGTTAATGCACTTGGGTACTTGACAGTAATTTGTTTAACTTGTGCTGGATTGCTCATTGCCGCTAAAGACTTTTATTAGCTGGCAGTCAAGTGCCTCCCTAGAAACGTATAAAACGCTTCAAGTGGAAACTGTGTGCACAAAGGTCTCGCATAATTATCCCGTGAAAGCTTGCTCGGAGCATTGCTTTTCTCTGGCAGTACAGGATATGTTCAAGAATCGAGCTGTAAGAGAGTCTGTCAAAGAGTTAGTACGATTTTTTTGCAGTTCATATCTTGCTTGAATTGCGTACAACACAAAGGTTTTCTGAATATTCATGTGTATTTGCACTAGATACCATTGTTCATGGAGCTAGTCGGAATTGTGTTGAAATAAGTTTGCACTGGGTGTTTTTTCGATTGAAATAGTGCAACATAGATTGAGTGGAGCTTTTGAAATGCACCACCCAGGTGCTTCACTTGGGGTGATACTAAAGAACACAATTTGTATATGGCTATCTGTTTTGCTATTTTCTAAAATTGTAAGTAGGAGAAGTTGCGATCCTCAAACTTCAGGCTACTCCTTTCGAGCTCGGAAGGATGAAAGAATAATTGTTTTTAAAGTGGCCTGCAGGCTTCGGTGAATCCCACCTTTAGCACGCAATATATCAAATTGCTAAATTAAATTTGGACGCACTTATAGTAATTCATTATATTGGCTGCCAAAAAAAGACATTTTTGAATACTGCCTCCGTATTAAAAACCCTGAAAGGCAAAAAACAAAATGGTAACTTTTACTGTTTATTTCATTGACTTGTTCTATTCCACTATAGCATTGCAAATGCGCCGTCGTCTGTCAGACTGACTTAACATGAATTTGCTCAAAGTCAGATCTCCATCTCTGCAAGATACAGACTACAGTATCTTTCAGAGAGGATTATCATTTTATTAGGATCATTCCATATATGCCTGTTTGTGTGTTAAAGAGATGTATCCGTTTTGTGCTTAATTCCCTATCCCAGTTAGACCACCAGCACTTTTTGCTGGACTCTTCTCTCGTGAATGAGGGGAGCCTTTTTCCACTCCTTCATTCTTATTTGCTCTGACTTTTGGGAACTCTGTTCTTTTGTTTTACCTTATTCAATGGAGTGTGCTTTCCTCCATATCTCTTAAAGGCATTTGTAATACACTTTTGCAGGACACAGCATCCAGTGTGCAGTGTTGCTGCGGACCCTTTGGGTTCTCCTTTTTATATTCTTACATTTTCCCTAAGAACTACTGTTCTTAAGGAAAGAGGGATACTTTGTATTGTATCCTTCCTAAAACTTTTACTTATGAGAAATTAGCACACACCACCTTATGTGGATTACTAAGACGATACCAAGCATCTCCCTTTTCTCTGCTCCTGTGACTTTCTAGTCAGTGACAACCCTAAAATTATGGCTAGTGTGGCAGTGGACGTGCTCTACCAACTTTTGTGCTATTTTCTACTGCAGTCTGTATTCAGTCTCGGTTATGCACAAAAGGGGCACCTATGGTCTAACATGGTGGCTCCTTTCTTTTTTTCACCATTTCTTGTGTGCTTGTCCTTTGATAGACCTCCCCCTCCCGGAATGGTAGAAGGGCTATTTGTGAGTTTTGCCTTTGGCAGGAACCTTTTGGTGTCCGTGCCTAGGCTCCAGTGTGTCTGTGAAGGCAGGAAGCAGAGGAGGAGTTTAACACTACTCTGTCTGCTAGAGTACCGAATGGAACCAGTTTCCACTGGGGGGGCTGGCTGTCCTGATTGGACAGCAACCTACCCCTTTCTGTAAACTGCTGGGAGTGTTTGCAGATGCGTGAAAGGGAAATCCGAATAAAAGGTGATATTCCTCAGGCAGAAGGCATGTTAACCACTGGAACTGAAGATGAAAAGGCACCAAAACCGCAGACAGATGTGGCAGACCGAAGAAATCCTTGCTGAGCGTCCTTTCTTGCACCTGCATATTTGACCTCCCTTTCAGACTCCTCCCTTTCGTCAGTAGACCAAGGAATCTGGAGACCGGGTCTGTCGCTGCTGCATAGGAAAGAACCCAGCTGCATTTGCTTCTTCTAACCTAAGGTACTGTGGGGCTCAAGGTAGAACTTACCTCAAGCTGAATAATTGCTCCAGTGTGGCTGGAGTGTGTTGCAAGGTGTTTGGGTGTCCACCCATACCTCTTGCCCAGGCTTCCCAGCTTGTCCTACAAGGGTGTCCTTCGCAGGGTCCCTATACATTGTGTTCTCTTGCTAAAGTATATTATTTAACTAAGGTTTCTCCAGCATGGGGTCTGGCATGGATTCACATGCTCATGAATATTCCCTGTCAGGCTGGGAATCCTCTGTAAAATGAAAACAGTTTACTTGCACTTTAAAACTGTATTACTCATCTTAAACCAATCACTGTACTCTGGGTCATACTTCCCCCATTCAATGACAGTCCTCTCCCTAAGCTCCACCACGGCTGACCATCTTCAGATTTTTACCGCACGCTTCAGTGTTTGGAGTCCTCAAGTTGCTCTCAGAGCAAATTGTGTTTTTTTAGAATGTTTTCCAAAATAGTTCCACTACTGTCGGATCATCGAAGTTTCGGGAAGACCTGGCCTTGGGCCTACTGCACTCCTTTTTCAGCATGGCTGAAGAGAAGGAAGGTTGAAGCCTCTTCAAGCTCTGCATGAAGTGTGGTTTAAGAAACGTCTTTGTGGCGGATCGGCACCATAAATGCCTATACTGCCTGCATCCCGACCACGATGAGGAGGGATGCAAGGTATGCCGGTTTTGCTCGAAGAAAACCAAGAAGACTGATACAATAGACTGTCAGTGTGGCTCAAGTCGAGCAAGGCCACTGACGCCGCAGAGCAGGGTCAAGCCTCATCCAGGACTGGCTGGTCTGAAGAGCATTCTCCCTTCAAGAGGAAGTTGAGATCCTTTGAGAATGCCCTGCTTGGGGGTTTGGGGGGGGAGATCCAAGACCCATCCGTACAATTAGCCCACACATTTACCCATAGAAAATGCACCACACCAATATAGTAAAGAAATACAAATGTATTAAGTTTCATATATAGCTCTCCATCAGGCCACTTAAGGAGTTGATAACTGCCCTCACCCCAATACTTTTATGTTGGCCCTGTATCACAGATAGACACCCAACATGAAATGGCTGAAGAGGAGGTGAACAAAATGGGGCCAGACAGCCTAACGAAGCAGGTAAAACCCCCTAGGGCCTGAACACATTTATTCTGTGTCCCAGAGGCAACCCATCTTTGTTTTGCATAGATCCTAGATGAGATGATCCACACCTAACTCATTAGACGCAAGGGGTAGGAAGAAAGGAGTTTCTGATGCTTGTGAATCTGCTTAGAATCACATGCTGTGCATATAGTAAGGCATTTAGTGGTAATCGCAGAGTATTGCATCTTTCTTTCGAAGATCGAAAGGGGACGTCGAAATGGGTTGACTAACACTATCCGTGACGTGTAGTGTACCCAAAATCCCTCATGCGTCGAGGTCCCTCGGATTTCTTTTCCACCCAACTAGTTGGCCGCCTTATGCGGAGCTCGCAAGAGATAACATTACTCATTAATTACTTTTGTCCCACGACTGATGGGCGTCTAGTCGTCAATACTTCTCTTCGACTACTTAGTGGACTCCCGATGCCGAAGACATCCACTACTGCTCGGCGACTGGTGTATTGATCGACGTCAGTCTACTGCGTGGCCTTGGCCCTTACAGGTGGGGAGAGCGGGGCCCGTGGTTATTCTTTTTCAAGAATGCCTTTCCATTTCCCTTCTTGGTCTGGCTGCCGTCTCACTCTGCTATGGAGAGGACGCCCTTTAAATTTTGTCTGTCGTGCAGCGGCAAATTCCCGTGGAAGGATACCCATCGCCGTTGCAATAGGTGTCTTCCTCGCGACCACGACTATCGTTCTTGTAAGTCCTGCAAGCTCTTTTGTCCCAAGACGTTAAAGAACAGGCGGACAAAGCAGTGGGTGGCCTACGCGATGCAGGCTGAGAGTCATTCCCCCGTTGGTGCCGTAATTTCGGATGACGAGGATTCCAGCAGCAGTCATGGCTCCGACCTGGAAGCCATAGACCTTTTCGGCAGAACCCTGTTTCCCAGATGCCCGGCCCGTACAGACCACCAGTTCTGTTATGGGGAACACCCCAGGCAGATAAATAAATTACTCCCAAGAGACGAAGACTCCTGCCCCATTCCACCAAATTCATCAAGAGGAGCTCTTTGATTATTCAGAACAAGAAGAAACATACAAGGACAACCCTTTAAATCAGGACACAGCTGACCAGAACCCAGACTGGGATCAAGATCAACCAGCAGATCAGGGGCCTTGGCTCTCACTCACTCATGCCCCAGACATTATTTGTCTAGACCCGCCTTCTTCACCACACCAATGGCAGTCATCACCAATAGATGACCAAATGTTTAGTTTAGTTTCTTTATTTATACTGCGCGCCGAACCCTGGGGTAACTGGGCGCCCGAGACTTAGTGGAGGTTGCAGCATAGTATAGACAGTAAAAATAACAATAAGTGCGATTGACCGAGTTACATGATGGTCGACAGGAGACAAGTACATTTAAGAAGAAAGTCAGATGGAGGTGGAATTCTTGTTGGCGAGCCATGATTTTGTTTTGGCTCTAAAAGTCCAAAAGGAGGGTTCTGCTCCAAGGTTCAATGGTATGACATCTTTAATGCCATCCTAAAGAGAGCCACAGATCATTTTCGGATCGCTACACAGGACGCTGTCCAAGACTCTGACTTCGTTGAGGGCATTCTCAAAGAAAATCCTCCCACTAGTCGGGCTATTCCACTTCTTAACTCAATAAAGAAACGCCTACCTCCTTCTTTATTGTCTCCTTCCCTTACAAGGTCAGTCCACCCTCTGGTTGAGAAGTTCTTTTCGCCCCTCTCCATCTGACCCTATGTACATTCGAGGTTATGCCACAACGGACTCACTGGTTGTTACAACCACCAGAAAGAGGGCAGCGGTGCCACTATCCACAGCGGAGGCTCCCCCAGATAAGGATTGCAAAAAACTCTATGCCCTCAGGAAACTTATTATCACATCGGTGGCCTATTGAACCAGGATCGCAAATAACACGGCCCTTCTTGCTAGTTACAGTGGCGTACAATGGGGCCTGCTCCAAGAAGGCCTCCAAGATGTCCCTGAACTCCTCATGCCTGCTGACGATAGTCACTGAGGGCAAACAGGTGACCCATAATATATTAATGAACACTCTAGACGCTGCTTAAACTGAGGGATTCACTCTAGCACAAGGGACCCTACTCAAGAAACCTGCCTGGCTGAAAAACTCAGGCTTTAAACCAGAGTCTCTGGCTTCCCTGATAAATAAACCCATAGAGGAGTCCAACCTATTTGGTAAGGCATGCGATGACTCCTTGAAGACGGCTAAAAAAGAACATGAGATGCTGAAATCACTCAACCAGATTATGGCCAAGCCATTCAAACAGCGGGGAGGTTCAAACTCTCGTTCCTTTTGAGGTCTGTCCTCCTCCTGATCTCCCCATGGTCAATATGGCGTTGGAGGTACCCCATGGTCCTGCGGGCAATGCTCATCTGGCAACAGCTAGTATCAGCAGAGGGCAGCGCAGAGGCAAGGGTAGAGGCATGGACTCTACTCCAAGTGGCTCCCTGTCCTCCACATCCAATGGCTCCCCGTCCTCCACATCCAAGTGGCTCGCCAGTCCGGGTCCCCTCCCATGTCTCACCGGACGTGGGACGTTTGTCATCATTCATTCACGCATGGGACTGGATCACATCAGACCAGTGGGTGCTAAAGACCGTCGCCCACGGTTATTGCATCGAGTTCCACCGTCCACCTCGATACCACCCACCAAAGAGCAGGCACCTATCACCAGCACTCCTGCAAATCCTGCTGGAAGAGGTGCAGATCCTTCTGGAAAAGGGCACCGTAGAAGTCGTCCTCGTTCACAAGGTAAACAAGGGTATTTATTCAGTGTACTTCCTTGTACCCAAAAAGGATCTCACCCGGCGAACAAATGTCAAACTGCAAAAATTCCGAATGACAACATTGCAGGAGGTTATCCCACTGCTGGTGCGGGGGGGGGGGTTGCATGGCCATATTGGATATGAAAGATGCATACTTTCATATTTCAATGTTGCCAGCACACAAAGTACCTAAGGTTCATGATAGAGGACATCCACTATCGGTTCAAGGTTCTACCCTTCGGCATTGCCTCAGCTCCACGGGTGTTCATGAAGGTACTGGTGGTAGTAACTGCTCACCTGCACAGGCAGTCAATTCCAGTCCTATCCTTACCTCGACACCTGGCTCATAACAGGGGATTTGTACAGAACATGCCTAACAAATACCCAGAAGACTGTAGATCTCCTATTCAGCCTAGGCTTCTCGATCAACGAGAAAAAGACCAGTCTAGACTAGGGGTGTGCGGAACTTCGGCTTCAAGTAAGTATTCAGCCGAATTCCGGCTGAAAAAAAGCTATTCGGCTCCAGCCGAATAGTTTCTAGCTATTCGGCTCTTGCCGAATACTTTGACATTCTCATTTGAATACAATGCAACATGAACTCAGAAAGGCAAATATAGATTCAGCTTGCAAAACTGAATAGAATTGGACCAGACACAGATATTACACAGCTGAAAAATATCTTCTATTGTAATCTGCTCTTTAGCGCATGTTTTGTTACAGTTCCTTAGACAAAAAGGGTGCTCATCTTTTATGCTTAGCCTGCAACAACACAGGAACATCTTTTCTTTTGGCAAATGTTTATATGAAATATGCACTTTTTTCAGTTTGAAGAAACAAACTGAATAAAAAAATTTGCATAGATACTTTCAGTTCCTGTCATGTTACTTCCCATTGCGTACGTCATAATCCCCCTATTTCGTTTTTTAAGGACTGGAGTCATGAGTTTAACATTATCTGATATTTTATCCGGAAATTATAAATTGCATATGTTTGTGTATTGATGAGAAAGAGTGGCTAGGATAAGTGAAAAGTGAGCAGCATTTGTGTGGGTGGTGTGAATAGATGCGAGATGTAGTTCACACAATTCAGATTTCCTCTTGACTCTCCTGCATGAGCCGACATGAACCATTTTATACATTTCTATGTGATCGAAACTCAACCACATCAACTTTGCAACTGGATAGAGAATGCAATGCATCTGATTCGCAAAGGCAGTCATTTTGCATTTGTGAAGCCTCCTACTTTAATTGGCACTGAATATGCAACAATCTTCTGTACATTTGGTCCCTTCATTTTGGTTAAATCTACTTTATTTCTGGCTTTTATACTTTAAAGATGCTACATTAATTACAATGAAGAGAAATGAAAGTATAGAATGCATTTAAAATTGTGCTTAATTTGTTTTTTTAATAAGTGTTTTTTTAAAGTTTGGAACATGATTTATTAAATAAAGCAACTATTCGGCTTAATATTCGGCTTTGGCCGAATAGTTGACAAACTATTCGGCCGATTACTAAATATTCTATTCGGTACAGCCCTAGTCTAGACCCCAGCTTAGTAAGACAATTTTTGGGGGCTCTAATTCGGACCAAAGACTTCTCGTCTTTCCTTCCAACGATAGGGTTCAAAACATGCTGTTCCAGATCCCTCAATATGTATTCAGTCACGAGGTGACCGTACGCAAAGGAAAGATGGCCTCCTGGATTTACCTAGTTCTATATGCTCGCTTGTGCATGCGCCCCATGCAAGAGTGGCTCTCGAGCCATTGGTGTCAGGCCAGCGGACAGTGGGACAATCTAGTGGTTGTCTCAGCAGCCCTCGTTCATTCACTGCAGTGTTGGTCAAGGGAGAACCTTCTGCAGGGAAAAACCTTCACCACCCCTGCAGTAGAAGCCACTCTTACCACAGACTCATCTGACGGGGTGGGTGGCTTACCTCCTTTAAGAGACGGCGCACAACGGGTGGTCCCCAGCGATGGCATCCAATCACATAAACTTGTTGGAATTGCTAGCAGTGTTCAAGGCCCTGAAGGCATTTCAAACAAACCTCCAGAGGAGAACAGTTCTAGTCCTCACGGACAGTACTACGGCCATGTATCACCTGAACAAACAGGGGGCACTCGCCAAACTGTCACAGAACATATGGAAATGGGCTCTCAAACACAAGATGTTCCTCCTGTCACAACGCGTTCCAGGGGAACTCAATCTTCTGGCGGATGTACTCGGCAGAGATTTCCCCATTCCAGTAGCGTACGAGTGGCAACTACACAAGGACATTGTACTCCACGTCTTTGCAGACTGGGGCTTCCCAGAGATCGACTTATTCACAACTCTGGAGAACACACAATGCCCAGATTATGCATCCAGCTACCCTCACAACCGCTCCAAGGGGAACGGTCAAACATGGTCAGGGAAAGATGTCTATGCTTTTGCCCCTGATGCTCCCCTCTCCCCCCCAATTCCCCTGCTCAACCGACTAGTGCACAAGATGCACCAAGAGCCAGTCAGGATGATGCTGGTGTCCCCGATGTGGCCCCCCCAACCTTGGTTCTCCCATCTCATGACCATGTCAGTCTTCCCTCCCAGGAAGCTGCCATGCCCTCACAACATGCTATCTCAAGACAAGGGAGGGATGCTACATCCATGTCCTCTAACTCTGAACTTGGCAGCCTGGCTCCTGAGGTCATAGAGTTCGGGCACCTTCAACTCTCAAGGATATATGGACATACCGGGAAGCACGGACAATTAACACCAGACACTGCTACTGCAGCAATTGGAAACACTATCTGGTGTAATAACAAGGGCATCAATCCTGTTGATTACGCACCAAAGCATATTGTCCTGTACCTAACTTACGTGCTAGATTCGGGTCTGGTTTTCAATTCCCTAAAGGTCCACTTAGCTGCACTTTCAGCGTACACCACGTCCCAAAACAAGGTTTTGTGGTGGAAAATTCCAGTGATTAAAGCGTTAATGGAGGGGGTAAAGAGGATCCATCTCCCCATTTCAAACCTAGCTCCCGGGAGGGACCTGAACATTGTACTTACCAGATTAATGGGGCCTCCCTTTGAACCAATGCACAAGGCTAGCTTTAAAGCACTCGCCAACAAGACCGCCTTCCCTGTGGCGATCACTTTAATAAGGAGAGTTAATGAACTGCAGGCCCTTTCAGTTCAGGACCCTTTTGTCAAGATTCACAAAAATAAGGTGGTCCTGCGCACTCACCCAAGATCTGTGCCTAAATTTATATCAAAGTTCCATGTGAACCAGTCCATAGAACTACCCACCTTTTTCCAAAGCCCCACTAACGTGGCAGAAAGAAGCCTCCACACAATAGATATGAGGAGAGCAGTTATCTATTATCTGGAAAAGACAAAGCCACTTAGGAAAACAAACCAGTTCTTCGTTTCAGTGGCAGCTGATAGAGAAGGGGACCCTGTCTCTAAATCACCTATCTCAAAGTGGATTGTGAACTGCATCCATCCCTCCCTGAGTCTTTTTGAAAAATAATCCTCTTAGCAGTTAGTGGTCTTATATGCAGCTCTCAGAGAAGCTATAGCACCATCAATGCAAGTATGTTGACTTTTCCTCCGTTTATTGAACTAGTAAACATGAAGGATATGGCAATACATTATCTTTGAATGGCAGTATGGTCATTATGAACATAAATTAACCTTGAATATAAGCCCTTTAAGGGAATTTATCTGCAACAGCAGACATTTTCAGCAGCTCTACAGTTGATTTTTTTTTTTTTTTGGTTCATGCTGCAGATGAAAGTCAAGGTCTCGACAGAAGTTGCCATAAGTAATGTGGAGCTTTCCATAGTGGACAAGGATCAGAGCATTGCCCCAAAGATGGCCAGGTAAATTGTATTTGTGTTAGTGATTACTCTCATGCTCTCTCTCTGTGTATATATACATATGTAATCTCAGGGAACATTGTGTTTCAAATGCAGGCAGATGAATGACACCTTTCGTCTGTTACCATGTCTGTTTGCAGTTTTGTGTATATTTATAAAGAAGTGATGAATCAAACGTGTATCATAGTTTGCTCTAGTATAGCAGTTGTTGTCCAAGCAGAATAGCATGGACTCACAGGCTCATTGCACACCAAACAGGGATTTCTCTGATATGGCCAAATGTTAAACATGAACTGAAACATTTTCACCTCCAGTTGCTTCCTTTCCTATCTTGTCTTTTAGGGTGGCATACCCGTCTAAGGCCAAGGGATCTCTCACTGCAGACAGTCATCAGAACCTTGCTTTATCTTTCCAGTTGTCAGATGTGAACACAGGAGGTGAAGTCTCTCCTCACCAGGTAGGACAACTACATGTCATGCTGAGAACGAAGCACATGAGAAAATGCAAGGTTTTCCGAACTATGAAATACAATCATGCTTTGCATGTCTATGCTTGATCCAATGACGAGTCTTTACTGTGTGCCTTATAAGCGTGGCTCATTGCATCTGGTTGTTGGAGCAGAATTCAATTTTGAGAGTTTGGCGGTCAGAGGGATGTCTGCTGAGGTCCTCCTGTCTCTACATCCATTTTTACCTTACTTAGGGTATATGATTTTGGGTCACCATTCGGGAACCCTGTTTCTGCCCTACGGTGGTTTATCACCCTACATTGGTTTTAGGAGGTTCGCTAGTTAAATATTAAGTTTTGGCTTTGTCAGGGGTGCAAGCAGATTTGCTGCATTAGTAGCCCAATTTACCTTTATGGTAGCCATTGAGATATTGTTTTTTAGTCCTACTCTCAACCATTTTGTGCTAGTGGACTTTTGTTCAGCAAAACCATGAGGCAGGCCAAAAATGGTGGTTCTGCCCATGTCGGCTCTTTGTGAGCAAAACATGGCAGCCTCCATAGTGGTTTGAACCTGTTTAGACCATGTCCTAACCCTGAGCAGGCCACTGCACTTCCTGCCCAAGTGGGCCTGAAGGGTGGTTTTTGCAGCCACCCTGATATGCTGGCCACCAAAAACTTTGATTTTAAATGCCCCTTTGGGATTGGTGGGATGGCAGAAGCAGGTCCCTATGAATGATGGTACATATAGGGGAAATCATGTTGCTGAGCTCCGTGCTGCTGGATTATTTTTGATGGAGTGCAGGTTAGCTTACCCAGTAGAGAATTTCTTGCAGTTTTCTGCTACTGCTCCATTTTTAGGCCCTCTTCTGGCTATAACGGCTAGGTGCAGTGGTCTGGGTGTAGCTCCAGTTTTGGATTTGGTTTCTGGTTGTCCTTCCTGTGTCTTCCTTGTCCTGCTGCTGATCCTCCACATCTGCTGGACCTAGGCCTCGCATCCTAGCACTGTGTCTGTGTGGTTTTACTGCTGCTTTCCCCCATTTTACTGTCTGTGTCCACAGCCCCGATTTTAGAAGCTGCCACCGGCAGGAAATGGTAGTGGGACCACAACACCCAACCAAATCTGCTTGTCTCCACCGTATCTGGTGCCACCACCATTGTCCTTCTGCAAGGGCCGTTTTTGATCGTTTGCTGTCCACATTTGCCTGCTGAGCCTGTGTGCAGGTTTCTTCCTCCTGGAGCCGTCTGTTGCTGATTGCACTTCTGGGTGGTGCGGGGGGGGGGGGGTGGTGCCCACTCCTGTGAAGGACATTTATTATTATTCTATGCGGTCGGGGTCGTCGTTGGTTCAGGTCAATGGGTGCCCGTATCTTTCATTTTGACTGTTAAAAAGCAGCTTTTACTTTACTGGGTTGTGCTGCTTTCCTGGAACACTGTTTTCAGGAACCAACACTTTAAATACTTGACTGCGGCCTCGGTTGGTTTATTAAGATATACACACTGAGGGATCCGCATGGTCTTTGGTCAGGTCTTTATCAGAACGATTTTCCTGTTGGTTCACATTGGGAGACCAAGTCCTGCTCTACTTTACTTTCACTGCTCCTTTTTCTGGGTCTCGACTGGTAACCACTGGGAACAGCTGCTTTCTTCTGGGGAGGAACTTGGACTTACCTGGCTTTTTAGCGTACCCATAGGAAAGCCTAGACTGCCTTGATACCTTTCTCAAGTGATACTAGAAGGTTATTACCTAGACTGTGGATTTTGTTTATGATCTCCCTAGCGACTGGTAGCCAGCCTGAGGAATTCCATTTGCTAGCTCCCAGAGTTTTAGATCCTCCCCTAACTATTCACACAGCTGCTCCCCTTCCTCTCCATGTAAAGTAAATGGTTGCAGCTATTTGCACAGTAAAAGTGGCTTCAGAGTCTTGGATGCATTGTCCTTCACAGAGCCTTAAAAATCAGACAGGCTCTGATTTGCAAGCACTTCACATTTCCCAAGTCACAGCCACGGTGACCATAATTCTGCCCCAGCACCTTAATGACCTCCAAAACACAATGCATATATTATCGGGTGAGCCTTTCTCATGCATGTTAACACATTTCCAACTGAAAGTCCAGACACTGCACCATTAACCTAGCAAATCTGCGTCCACTTCAGAATCAGTTGGAGTAATAGAATGAAACCCTCTTCTAAAAATGTCTTTAGATCCAAGAGATCTACTAGTGTGACATGCAAAACACGGTTTGCTTTATCTCTGTAGTGTTCAGAAAGATTTCTCTTTAGGCACATTTCACTGCATCTTCTATGGACCCCCTCTTGGGTAAGATTTTCATAATTATGATAAATCTTCCTAACCTGAGTGAGCCCCAGAACTGTTTGCTTTGACTAGGTAACTATTTTACCTTGTCCCTACGTGAGTGGGAATCTTCCCCCCACCTAGTCTTCTACTCTTTTTATGGGTGACCTTTTGTCTCTCCATAGTGTATGAATGGAGTTAGTTTCCTATAACGTTGGACTGACTGTAAGGATCTTTGGCAGCACACAGCATTTTAAATGCAGTGGCTTTCTTTTTTAATTTTTATTTTTTCTTGGATGAACTACTGTTCCCAAGGAGTAAAGTGGGATTTCCATCCCCTTTACAGTTTATATAGTAAGCCAACACACCCCACCTTATGTGGAGTGCTGTGGGGATACAATATATCCCCTTTCTTACTTGCCTGGTAACATTTTTATTACAATTGCAAGTTTACTTTAATGGTTGGTGGCAGTGGTTTTACCTTTGAGTTTTAGTCTTTATTACCCGTAGGCTGTACAATCAGCCTCAGTACTGCACAGGAGGGCCACCATTCTGCTAGGATGGTGGGCTCCTTTTTTCGCCATTTACCATTTGCTTGTTGATTCCTAGGTCAGTGTTGGGTAAGATTTTAACCTTGGTGCAAAATCTACCTCACTTGTGAGAACCCAGAGCTTTTTGCTCTACTGCTGGATTATTTTTCCATATACCTCGGTGAGCCAGAACCCTTTTCCACACTCGCAGATCCTTTTACTCTTTATGGGTGACATTTTTAAGGCTCTCCATAGAGTCCTTTTCATTTTATTCCTTTTGACAGCTTTTGGTAGATAATTTTTTATTGTAACAGTTGCCCTTTGGGCTCCCCTTTTACTTTCTCTGGCTTACCTTATGAGAACTGCAGTTCCCAAGGATAGAAAGAATGTTTTATCCTCTCTAAACTCTATTCAGGTGAGACCAACGCACCCCACCGTATGTGGAGTGCTGGGGATACAATGTATCCCCTTTCGCATTCTAACTGTAACATTTCTGTTACACGGAAAAACCTACCTTAAACGGCTGGTGGCAGTGAACCTTGTAAATAATTAGCCCCTGTAACAGCACCTATGTGTGCCCATTTTACCAAAATGGCCCTAGTATTCTTTTTTCCATGTACATGCTTCTTGGTCTTTCCCCTGTCCTCCAGGACAGGACATTTGCGTGTGAAAATTCCTTTATTTTGAATATATATATATATATATCAGTGAAAAAACTTTGTTAAAGGGACGTTATGGTTCCAAGTAAAACTGAAAAACCCTTGAAATTCGCCAGTTATGGTAAGCTAAGCAACCATAACTCACGCCACCACCGTGCACTGCTAAGACTAACACCCAGGACATCAAAGATGACATCACAAATGTCATTGATGACATCACTGATGACATCACATGTGCATTTACTTTTCATGAAATGTCTGTACAAGGTATTCTTATAATGTTGAGAAATGTGTCAACGATCATTGGAATAAATATGAGCTACGTAGTGCATTAAACAATGCATTGATATAAATAGCATTCTATTATGAAGTTCTTTACAGTATAGTCTGCTCTCATGCAGAAACATAGGCATTGTGTGCAGCATACATGATGAAGGTATAATATTCATAATGTTGATATATTGAATAATGAATGAACTGTTTTCTTAGTTTTGTGCACTGTGAAATATGTAATAAGTAGCTAATAAAACCCATGTATTATATAATTGCATTATTACAGAAAACATAGACACAATAACACCTACAAATATGAGTGTATACAGGGAAAGTGAAGTAAGCAAAAAAGCAGAAGTAGTAGCAGAAACAATTCATAACTATAACTGATTAAGCTGCTATTTACCCTATGTATATGCATCACATGATGTGACTGGACCCTAAGGAAAGTAGTGTGAGTACAATGTATACAAATATGAGCATATACAGGGAAAGTATAGTAATACAAGAACAGAACTGTCAGAGTGCTGATAACTCTACTGATTATTTTAATGCACAGAAAGTATTGCTGTCTTTCAGGCTTGTCTTCCCCTATGTATATGTTTCATATGATATGTCTGGAACCCAAGGGAATTACTCTATGAACATACTTAAAGGATAAGTCTACAAATATAGTATGTTACAATTTTTAGTTCATGACTGTTACTGAAGAAAACCATGTGGCCTAGATATGTCGGTAGAGGAAAAAAGAGTGAGACAGACATGTGATGTCATCAGTGATGTCATCAATGACATTTGTGATGTCATCTTTGATGTCCTGGGTGTTGGTTTTAGCAGTGCGCGGTGGTGGCGCGAGTTATGGTTGCTTAGCTTACCGTAACTGGCGAATTTCAAGGGTTTTTCGGTTTTACTTGGTACCATAAGGTCCCTTTTTAACAGTTTTTTTTCACTGAATTTCATAGGTTTTTATTAGTGCAACGTAACCATAACGTCCTTTTCAATGGATGAAGACCACTAGCATCCTAGGTTCTCAAGGTGGGAACCCGGGGTGGAAAAAAAAGAATTTTCTTCCCAAACCGGTACGCCTGCGGCGTTCCGGTGTAGGAAGGAAAATCTTTTACTAAGATGGACACCATGGAAAGGGAAGGCGGGGTGTATAAAGAGAACACAACAGGGCATCGGTGGGGGGTGGGGAGAACCAGTAGAGAGACACGGGGCATGAGCGGGGGGTGGAGGGCAACAGGAGAGACACGGGGCATGAGCAGGGGCAACAGGAGAGGGACACAGGGCATGACCGGGGGTTGGGGTGAACAGGAGGGAGACACGGGGCATGAGCGGGGGATTGTCATGATGCCTAACCCCGGGCATCTGGATGAAGCCCATCAGCCCCGGGAGCAGGCATCCAGATATTTAATAAAACCCCAGCAACCCCTGCTGGGGGCTGTCTGGGTTCAGTCCTGGCACCTTAGGCGCCAGGTTTATAGACTTTACTTACCTCATGCAGACCATGCTGCAAATGAATCCAAGCCAACGTGAGGCCTGGATGGGACTATTTTACTACAGGGACTATTTTTTTACTCGGGTGTGGTTCTAGGGACTACTTACCTGGAACTACTTTGGAGGCTATTTAAATCACGCCCGAACAGCAGCACATGCTTCGCGTTATTCTGCATCCAGCAGCATAACGCTCACTGTGCCTGCCGTCAGCATCCAGTCTTTAGCCACGCCGTCTCGAATCCAGATAGAAGAAAGAAGGAGGAAAGGTTAGAACACAGATATTTCAATCCTTACCTAAATTCTGGATCCATCACATCTTCGAACTTGAAAAGGACATTATTCTGCATGTGTCGCATCGCCAGCTGCTGCGCCATACTCACCAGTCCTCACAGCATTTTTCGATCCGTCGCAGCCTCCATCATTTTTCTTCACCGAATTCCACCATCTAGGGGACAAAAGAAACATAAGGTGAGCCGAGAGAGCCAACAAATACAACCTCTCCACCATAGACTTACCTGATTAACAACCAGAGGCATTATTCTGTAACAAACCGCAACTTCTTACGCCGCACCTGTAAGGAGAGAGAAACCAGCAATTTAAATACACGCATCTTTTACCGGACAGTGTCGGGTAATACAGACTCTTACCTGAACACCATCAGCTGCCATAAGACAATCTTCCCTTGGATCCAGTTGCAACACAAGAAAAGAATGTACAAGAGTGAACATCGGACATATTGAACTCTTTGAACTTTATACTTGCGGGCTCTCGCCTGGAACCTCAGAGTCAATAATCATCCGGAACTCTTCCAACGCCTTCAGACCAGTGAAGTAACTGGTATCTACGCGCCCCTGCATTCCACACAGGATGGAGAGCTCATCATTTAAAAACATAAGGTGAGCTTACTGAAAGTGAATATCTGTGGTGATTAGTGGGGAGAACAGTGGGGAGCCATTACTAGAATCCACGGGTGGCTAAATCGCTCTCTCCACTTGCAGGAGAATACTTCTACGGGTCAAGCAGACGAGATTAGGCGGTCCAGTCCAGTCTGTCATCTCTGCACTACGTTTCACGTTGGAGGAGGTCGCAGCTGTCCGGGTCCGATCGACGCCCCTGTGGGAGCCAGGTGAGCGTAACAGGGATGGAGGGCAACAGGAGAGACACGGGGCATGAGCAGGGGGTGGGGGGAACAGAAGAGAGACACTTGCTGTGCAAGCGGCAGATCCCGCTCCTGTTGACAAAGCCTCTCCCTACCTGGTAAATCTGTCAGTGCAAATCCGGACGGACAGCACAACAGCCATGTTTCTACCTGAACAAGCAAGGAGGTACTCGGTCGCCAAATCTGTCCAAGCTTGCCCAGAAAATCTGGATATGGGCACTCAGACGGAACATCTTCCTGTCATCGCAACATGTTCCAGGGGATCTCAATTCCCTAGCGGATGCTCTGAGCAAAGACCCCCTCCCAGAGGAACACGAATGGTGTCTACACAGAGAAGTCGTAGAAGATATCTTCTCTGTGGGGTTTCCCCACTATAGACCGATTTGCCACAAGCGAAAACAGACAATGCCCAGGATTTGCATCCAGGTTCCCCCAACCAGACTCCCAGGGGAACGCCCTGTGGATGAACTGGTCAGGGATGTTTGCGTACACTTTTCCACCAACTCCTCTAATCAGGAAGGTGGTCAACAAGATGAGAATCGATGACGCTCGTCCTAGTTGCTCCCATGTGGGCAAGACAACCGTGGTTCCCACACTTGCGCAGATTGGCGGTGTGCGAACCCATCAAACATCCGGGCTGGTACAACCTACTGTCCCAGCACCAAGGTCAAACAGTGCATCCTCAACTCAACTCAATGAACCTGGCAGCATGGCTCCTGAGGTCATAGAGTTCGGACATATCAATTTACCACAGAGGTGTATGGACATCCTAAAGGAATCTAGGAAACCTAACACGAGGCACTGCTACTTTGACAAATGGAAGAGATTCGTTATCTGGTGCCAGAATAAACAAATCAACCCAGTTGATTGCACTCCTTCCACTATTGTTACATACATGCTCCACCTGCTGGACGCAGGACTGGTTTTTAACTCACTGAAGGTACACCTGGCAGCCCTGTCGGCATACACCACTTCCCATAACAAGGTGTCGTGGTGGAAAGTACCAGTAGTTAAAGCCTTCATGGAAGTAGTAAAGAGACTTCACCCTCCTATTTCAAACCCACCACCAGGATGGGACCTTAACGTGGTGCTATCTAAGCTCATGGGCCCCCCATTCGAGCCCATGCACAAAAGCAGTCTCAAACACCTGACTTACAAAACGGCCTTCTTAGTAGCAATTACATCTATAAGAAGAGTCAGTGAAATTCAGGCTCTTTCAGTGCAAGATCCCTTCTTTACTATCCATAAAGATAAACTGGTTTTACGCACACACCCTAGGTTCTCACCTAAGTTTATTTCAAAATTCCACGTGAACCAGTCCATCGATTTTCCGGCTTTCTTCCAAGACCCACAAAGCTTGGCTGAGGTGAAACTACACACACTAGATGTGCGTAGCGCGGTGCTCTACTATGTAAACAAGACCAGACCGCTAAGGAAAACAGATCAGCTGTTTGTCTCCGTAGCTACATGCAGAGAGGGGGATCGTGTCTCTAAAGGTGCCATCTCCAAGTGGATTAACTGTATCCAGCTGTGCTACTCACTTTCTGAAAAGACTCTGCCTTTCACGCCTAGGGCCCACTCTACAAGAGGCATTGGGGCCACTCTGGCTTTCATTGCAAATGTACCACTTGACACCATTTGCAAAGCAGCTACTTGGAGCTCTATTCACACTTTTACTCAGCACTACTGCATTGACACTCATTCGAAGACAGATACACAAGTGGGACAAGCGGTTCTAAGACACCTGTTTGCTCATAACCCTTCTCACATCCCACCTCCTTCAGGTACTGCTCGCTAATCTATGCACAGCATGTTATCCAAGCAGATTCCACAAGCCTCAGAAGGGATACATTACTCACCGTAATGGTATTTCTGATGCTAGTATCTGCTTAGATTCACATGCGACCCACCCTTCCTCTCCTCTGAGAGAAGGCGCATGGATGCTTGTAGTCTTACCTTTCTATCTGCTCGGATTATCTGTATTCGCGCTACTCCTCATGCTACCTCATGTCAGAAAAAATACAATCTGAGGGTCCTAGAGACGTGAGGGATCATGGGTACAGTGGACATCACACTAGGGATAGTATTACTGGCACGCCCTGCGTCGGTGCCCTTTTTCGAGTTTCGAAAAACAAACTGTAATACTCCGCAGCTTCCACTAGATGTCGGCCTACGCACAGCATGTGAATCTAAGCAGATACAAGCATGAGAAATACGATTACGGTGAGTAATGTATGATATATATATATATATATATATATATATTTCTGAGGCTTGTGGAATCTGCTTAGATCACATGCTGTGCATAGGCCGACATCTAGTGGAAGCTGCGGAGTATTAGTTTGTTTTTCGAAACTCAAATGGGCGTCGACACAGGCGTGCCAGTAATACTATCCCTAGTGTGACGTCCACTGTACCCAAGATCCCTCACGCGTCTAGGATCCTCAGATTGTTTTTTTCCGCCATACTGGTCGGAAGCATCTTGCGGAGTCCCCTGGCCGTAGCCATACTTTTGCTAATAATTGAAAATTATAATTCTTTATTGACATCCTTCCCCACCCCAACGTCGACTCTCGACGACGGCTGGAGAAGACATCGACCGTCGGCTGCTGCACGACGGATCTGGGCCTCGGAAGGCCGCTGGCCTCGGCCCGGGCCTGGTAGGCCGCTGGCCTCAGCCCTGCAAGTAGGGAGAGTGGGGGGTGGTACATACTCTTCACTCTTGGTATATAGGTACATTTATATATTTCCTACACTTACCAGCCCGCTGCCTCAAGGTGCGTATGGAGGGTACCCCTTTCCAATTCTGCCCCAAGTGCAACCGCAAATACCCTTGGGTCGACAGGCACGCCACGTGCAATCTCTGCTTGCCGAGGGACCACCCCGAAGCCAACTGCAGAGCGTGTAGTAGGTTTAAACCTAAGACACTTAAGGACCGTTCGACAAAGCGTTGGGCCCACCACGCCAGGCAGGCGGCCATGGCAGCGGAGGGCGCCTTCAGCGATGGCAGCGACGCCGTACTTTCGGACGGCGAGGGCATTACGGCATCGAAAGACAGCCGAGCGCAGGTCCCCGACCTCGGAAGGTCGTCCGGCAGGGCGGCTATGGGGAAGACCCCCGGCGACGCAAGCGCTACACACCCTACACACACTAAGCACACTAAGTCCAACCGAACCTCGACGACGTCGACTTCTCGGAAAGAGGCACAGATAGAACGGTCCGACTCGGTGTCCTCTGGGCGCTCTCGATCGAGATCGCCTCATGACGCAAGGCAATCATCCACTCTTGCCAAGAGTGCCTCGCTCCCTAGACTAACGGAAGTTGGATCGTCGGAGGACGAAGACGACTTCCACCCCCAGGCCGCGCTCCAAGAGACGGAGCCCGCAGTTAACACCAGCGAGGCCCCACGCTCGAAAAACACAGATACCTCTCCCGATCCTCGACGCCAGGCGTCGAAAGTCTCCGGGGCCTCCAAGGGACAGGGAAAACATTTTTCCACGCACGGGGAGGGGGGGAAACGGCGGAAAGCACATTCTTCCCCCCCTGTAAGGCCATCCTTCCCCCCTAAGCAGACAGACAAATACAAGTCTACTGAGAGATCAACATCCAGCAAGGGTACCCTTGATAAGTCCCCTAAATTGCTTACTAAAGTCATCCCCTGTTCCAAAGAATGGTCCAGTGAAGACATAGACAGGGTCATGTCAAGGATGTCTTCCTTGGCTGATTTTTACGACAAGAATCCAGAGCATTTCCTCTCGTATGACCCTCAGGGGGCCACACCCTCAGGTTCCACTGATCCTATCCCCCTAAGTAAAAAGGCCCGGTTCGAAAGACCTGAACCCTTCGAGGTGCAGCCTTACTCTACTCCACACCCCAGGTACCAAGGAGAGCCTTTCCCTGAGGGGGACCAGGAGTTTGAAATTATGAAGGAACAAACCGGGACGGAATACTATGCGGATGATGAGGACCAGGAGGAGGGAGAAGATGAGCAGGAAATATACAGAGTAGATTCCCCGGTAGAGAACGAAGCCCCAGCTACCGACTCGCCAGTCGATAACCAGCCCCTCCTTAATGAGGTTCTCGCTCGCGCGGCAGAGTTGGTGGGAGAGAGGAGGCCGGTCGCTCAGACCATCCCTATCCTTAAATCCATCCAACGAAGAATAGATCCGTCCCTGGTGAACCCAAACCTCACCAGAGCAGTCAACCCCAGGGTCGAAAAACTTTTCCGGGCAGCCCAGTCTGACCCTCTCTATATATAAGAGGACATCTTAAACCAGACTCCCTAGTTGTTACCAACACTCGGAAGAGGGCTGGAACACCCTTATCTTCGTCAGAAGCTCCTCCCGACAAGGACAGCAAGAAGCTTTACGGGTTTGGCAGGAAGGTAGCCTCAACGTCCGCCTACCAGGCAAGGATTGCTAACTCCACCACCCTGTTGGCCAGCTACAACTGCCATCAATGGGAAGAGGTCGCGGCACTCATAGCCTCTGCTCCTGAACCGTTAAAGGGCCAATTGGCTCGGATCTCGGCAGAAGGGAGAGCCGTGTCTGGTTGCATATTGAAAGCAACTTTCGACGCCACGGACAACGGAGGGAGATTGATAGCAGAAGGTACTGTTATCAAAAGACATGCGTGGTTACGGCAGTCGGGGTTCAAAACAGAAACTCAGGCTTCATTAATAGACAAGCCGGTGGAACCCGATCTATTGTTTGGGAAAGCGGTCAAAGACGCACTGAAAAACGCCAAGGACGAATAGGAAACACTGAAATCCCTTGGCCAACTAACCAACAAACCCCCTAATCAGAGGGGGAACAGTAATTTTCGTCGTCCACGCGGCCAAAATTCACAAACAGGCAACTATGCCCAGGGACAGGGTACACAGTGGAACAGCCAGCAGTCTACCCAAGGTTACGGCAGGGGTAACAAAAGAGGTTGTGGGAGGGGCAGAGGCAGCCCCAACAAGGGAGGTGGCACGCCTCCACCAAAGCAGTGACGCTCAGTTCAGGGTCCCTTCTCACGCAACCCCAGTAGGGGGACGCATTTCCAACTTCACCCAGGCTTGGGAAGGGATCACCTCAGACAGATGGGTGCTGTCAACAGTGTCCACAGGATATTGTATAGAATTACTGCAGCGTCCCCGGAACCATCCCCCACGACAAAAAGTACACTCCTTAGAACATCAGAAGATCCTTCTCGAGGAGATCGCCATTCTGCTAGAAAAGGACGCGATAGAACTCGTCCCAGGACACCAGGTAAACAAGGGTATCTATTCAACTTACTTCCTTGTGCCAAAGAAAGATTTGACAATGCGCCCAGTATTGGACTTACGGCCTGCCAACAGGTATGTCAAGCCCCAAAAATTCCGTATGACCACGCTACAAGAGGTAATCCCCCCTCCTAAAAAAGGGGGATTACATGGCAACCTTGGATATGAAAGATGCTTATTTTCATATTTCCAAGCTCCCGGCGCACAGAAAGTACTTGCGCTTCAAGGTGGACAGTCGCCACTACCAATTCAAGGTACTGCCCTTCGGGATAGCTTCAGCACCAAGGGTATTCACCAAGGTACTGGCGGTGGCAGCTGCACACCTACGCAGGGAGGCAATCCCAGTGTACCCTTATCTGGACGACTGGCTCATAACGGGGGAAACCCCAGGAATTTGCAGGACAAACATTCAAAGGACTATCGACCTCCTCCACGAATTAGGCTTCTCAATCAACGAGAAGAAGTCAAGCCTGGTGCCAAGCACCTCAAAACAGTTCCTAGGAGCAATTCTAGATACTCAGAAAGGGTTGACCTTCCCTTCGGAAGAGAGAATTCGGAATATACTACTGCAAATTCCACATTATCAGTCCGGTCAACAAATAACGGTACGCAAAGCAATGCGGTTACTGGGCATGATGGCGTCATGCATTTACCTGGTCCCTCACGCGCGACTGCGCATGCATCCCATGCAGGAATGGTTGGCGAAACAGTGGTCTCAGACAAGTGGTCAGTGGGACGATCTAGTGGTCATTTCGCCAACACTTGTACAGAGCCTACACTGGTGGACAAGAGAGAATCTCGCAAGGGGAAAACCCTTTTACGATCCAGAAGTACAGGCAGTGGTGACTACAGATGCATGCCTGACTGGATGGGGAGCTCACCATCTCCACCACACAGCTCAGGGTCTCTGGTCTCACTCAGTAGCCAAGAACCACATCAACCTGCTAGAGCTTCTGGCAGTATTCCGAGCGCTTCGGGCGTTCGAGCCCCATCTACTAAACTTGTCGGTGCAGATCCGGACGGACAGCACGACAGCCATGTTCTATCTGAACAAGCAAGGAGGGACTCGTTCGCAAAATCTGTCCAAGCTTGCCCAGAAAATCTGGATATGGGCACTCAGACGGAAGATCTTCCTGTCATCGCAACATGTTCCAGGGGAGCTCAATTCCCTAGCGGATGCTCTAAGCAGAGACTCCCTCCTAGAAGAACACGAATGGGTCCTTCACAGAGAGATCGTAGAAGATCTCTTCTCTCAGTGGGGTTTCCCCACTATAGACTTATTCGCCACAAGCGAAAACAAACAATGCCCAGGATTTGCATCCAGGTTCCCCCAGCCAGACTCCCAAGGGAACGCCCTGTGGATGAACTGGTCAGGGATGTTTGCGTACGCTTTTCCACCAACTCCTCATCAGGAAGGTGGTGTACAAGATGAACAAGGAATCGATGACGCTCATCCTAGTTGCTCCCATGTGGGCGAGACAACCATGGTTTCCACACCTACGCAGGATGGCGGTGTGCGAGCCCATCAAACTTCCAGCTTGGTACAACCTACTGTCCCAGCAACAAGGTCAAACAGTGCACCAGCAACCCAACTCAATGAACCTGGCAGCATGGCTCCTGAGGTCATAGAGTTTTGACATCTCAATTTACCACAGAGGTGTATGAACATCCTAAAAGAATCCAGGAAACCAAACACAAGGCACTGTTACTTTGACAAGTGGAAGAGATTCGTTATTTGGTGCCAGAATAAACAAATCAACCCTGTTGATTGCACTCCTTCCAACGTTGTGACATACATGCTCCACCTGCTGGATGCAGGATTGGTTTTTAACTCTCTGAAAGTACACCTGGCAGCCCTCTCGGCTTACACCACATCCCATAACAAGGTGTCGTGGTGGAAAGTACCAGTAGTTAAAGCCTTCATGGAAGGAGTAAAGAGACTTCACCCTCCTATTTCGAACCCACCGCCAGGATGGGACCTTAATGTGGTGCTAGCTAAGCTCATGGGCCCCCCTTTCGAACCCATGCATAAAAGTAGTCTCAAACACCTGACTTATAAAACGGCCTTCTTAGTAGCCATTACCTCTATAAGAAGGGTCAGTGAAATTCAGGCTCTGTCAGTGCAGGATCCTTTCTTTACTATCCACAAAGACAAACTGGTTTTACGCACACACCCTAGGTTCTCACCTAAATTTATATCAAAGTTCCATGTAAACCAGTCCATCGAGCTTCCGGCTTTCTTCCAGAACCCGCAAAGCTCGGCTGAGGTGAAACTACACACCCTAGATGTGCGTAGGGCGGTCCTCTACTATGTAAATAAAACCAGACCGCTAAGGAAAACAGCAACTGTTTGTCTCCGTAGCTACAGGCAGAGAGGGAGATCGCGTCTCTAAAGGCGCTATCTCGAAGTGGATTATCAACTGTATACAGCTGTGTTACTCTCTTTCTGAAAAGACTCTGCCTTTTACGCCAAGGGCCCACTCTACTAGAGGCATTGGGGCCACTCTGGCTTTCATTGCAAATGTTCCCCTCGACACCATTTGCAAAGCAGCTACTTGGAGCTCTATTCACACTTTTACTCAGCATTACTGCATTGACACTCATTCCAAGACAGATACACCAGTGGGACAAGCGGTTCTAAGACACCTGTTTGCTCATGACCCTTCTCACATCCCACCTCCTCCTTCTTCTGGTACTGCTCGCTAATCTATGCACAGCATGTGATCTAAGAAGATTCCACAAGCCTCAAAAGGGATACATTACTCACCGTAATCGTATTTCTGATGCTTGTATCTGCTTAGATTCACATGCGACCCACCCTTCCTCCCCTCCGAGAGAAGGCGCATGATTGCTTGTAGTCTTACCTTTCTGTCTATCTGCTTGGATTATCTGTACTCGCGCTACTCCTCATGCTTCCTCATGTCAGAAAAAATACAATCTGAGGATCCTAGACGCGTGAGGGATCTTGGGTACAGTGGACGTCACACTAGGGATAGTATTACTGGCACGCCTGTGTCGATGCCCATTTTCGAGTTTCGAAAAACAAACTGTAATACTCCGCAGCTTCCACTAGATGTCGGCCTATGCACAGCATGTGAATCTAAGCAGATACAAGCATCAGAAATACGATTACGGTGAGTAATGTATCATATATGTATATATATATATATTTTTTTTTTTTTGTTAAATCTACAGCGGGAGACCTCAGTCAAGCCCACCCAGGCTCCGAGTGTCTGTGAAGACAGGAAGCAAGGGAGGGCCAACAACTCTGCAGCCCTTTGTCTTCCAGCCTGCCTGTGAGAATCCAGTTCAAACTGGGAGGCTGGCTGTCCTGAAAGGACTGCCACCCCCCCCCCCCCCCAAGTTTGAGTGTTACATGTTTGTTTGATTAACTGGGTTCCTGCATAAAAGTCTGATCCTGGAAGCTGAAGAGGTAGTCGACCACACGACTTGAATCCGAAGAGGAAGATGGAGGAAACACGGATGAGACGATTTCCAGAGAGACTGCTGTTACCCTTCCTTCCAAGCGACCCGGGGAGTCTGCAAACGACGATGCTGATCCTGGTGAGTTCCACTAGATTCAAGAAGACCTGCATTTTGAGCCATCCCACGATGTGCTCCGACCTTGCGGAATTGCAATACCCTGGGACTTCGAGCCAGGGTTGGACTGGGACAAGAAATGGGCCCAGTCACCCAAAAAAAGTGGCCCACCCCTCGTGACCCTTGACCCTTGATTACATCACCGGAAGTGATGTCATTTGACTCCACACCAAAGGGATATCCCAGGAAGCGATGAAACACGACCTTTCACCCCTTGACAAAACCGGAAGTGGCATCAAATAACATTGTTCCTAAGTAGACTAAATTACTGTGAATACAAGCAGATGTCCAAGGCCAAATGTTAATGTATAGCACTTACACTTAAGCTCATTTTATAGAACAAATATGCATACAATATCACCCAACCTGTGTTGGTACTCATTTATCGACCTAAGAAGGATGAAGGGTTTTTTGAAGAAAGAAAATGTGAAAAAATAATTTAAAAAATCATTCTATTTAATTTTTCTTCCAAACCGGCCCCTGGTCCCCAGGGACGATTTTGGCCCAGCCACGGGCCGAAAGGCAGAGGGGCCACTCCGACCCTGCCTCGAGCCATTGCGCAGTGCATGGTCTTTGGAATGGAGCTGAAACTTTGGTGGCATCCTGCTGGACCTCCAGAGACGTGAATCAAATCCGAAAAGCCCCCTCACCAGAGTGCAGGACCTTGCAAGTGAAGAGAATCCGACCAGCGATATTCAGTCCTCTGGCTTCTTAAAGTGCCAAAACCAAAAAGCGGCATCCAGCCACGAAAAAACCCTTTCCTGGAGCCTTCCCCGTTGATCCCTGCTGCAGAAGACTTTCCAGTGCCCGGTCTTCAGTCTTCATGATAAAGGAATTCAACAACACTGTTTTTGGCTGCAGATCCTGAAGTCTTCTTGCTGCAACTCTTCTTCCGTGCTAAGGTACTGTGTTGGCTGGGGTATTTACTTACCTTAATGTTGTTCATGTGTAACTCTGGGGTGTTCTTGAGTCCTATCATCCAGTTCACCCTGGCCCACTGCTGGAATCCTCCTAGGGTGTCTTCTCTGAAGTGCCTGGGCTAGTTAAACCCTATTTTGTTTGTTTGATTAATGGGGATTCGTTTTCCAGCAAATTTCATCACCCCATCCGGCCTACACCTCTCCGGATCATGTCGGAGAATGACAGGGCTTCCCTCTTCAAGCTCTGCACCAGCTGCATTTTGCAGAATGTTTTCACGGACGACGAGCATTCCCAGTGCCTTTGTCTTCACCCGACGCACAAGGAGGAAGATTGCAAGATCTGCCGTGGCTTTTCCAAGCGCACAATGTAGGATTGGCACGTTCGACTGGTGGCGTGGCTCAAAGCCAGGGCCTCTACCCTGTGTGGTCCACAGGGGCCTGCCTCATCCGGATCCAGCCAGCCAGAGAAGGTTTCTAAGTCTTTTTGAGGGCACTCCATCCGTGGGAGCCCAATACCAGGCCAAGCACTGCAAGTCCATTTCCGTTGGGGGTCGTTGCGCAAGCGGGTCGAACTACGGTGTACCAGCTTCAGATTCCAGCCGCAGGAGTAGCACGAACCAACCACCCCCACTACGGTATCGGCAAGACTGAGCTTACGGAGGCCTCCGAGACCCCAGCAGGGAAAGAGGGTTAGGATCATGATGATTGGATGGGTATCGAGCAGAGGGTAACTGGAATGAGTGTTAGGACACACACACACGCACACGGTGAGTGCTGGCCTCCTGCCTGCGCACACTCTGGTCCGGTGCCAGGAGCAGTTCAAATGCTGCAAAGAGAGTTTGGCATTAATGATCTGTTTTGTTCACACATGGGAAGGTACACAGAAACTGGCATGCAGACTGGCGACACCCCACCCCAGGGGTTAATTAGTGTTAATCTGCTCATGCAGCCTGTTAAATGCCAAACATTAAAGGGGACGTGCAGCTAATGACAGCTTCACGTGGCTGAACACTACAAGTCAGAACGTGTGGCCCAAGTTCGCCGCACGTGGCTAACAAATGAGAAGTCCTAACGTGGTGCCAAAGTTTGCTGCACGTGGCTTATAACTAGAAAGCACAACATGCTGCCAAAGTTCGCTGCACGTGGCTGGAGTGATGGGTTTTAAAAAAGCTGCCCGCACTAGTTTACATGCAGCATGCGGGAGAATGTCGCTGTCCCAAAAAGCAGCTAACACTGTAAAAACACTTGGCTTTGCCACAAGCAGGGGACGTGATGTGGCTCGGCTGTGCCCCCCTGCGCGTGCCCCTCTGGGAATATGGTGCCCAAAAGTTCTGTGTTCCCCTCCTGTCTCTGCGCTGTCTCCCTGTTGCTGTGCGTTAGATTCATGGATTCTTCCCCAAAGCTCTTGCGGTACTTATCGGGCATGAGCAAGGGGCCGGAAAGCTTCTTCCTTGGGGAGTGGCCCCTCGCGTGAATCCCCTCATCAGGAGCTCCAGATGATGCGTCTGCTCTGGTCGGGTGCTTTATCACAAAGCCCTGTGCCTAAGCTCATGCGCCTGCCCCACCCGATGGAGTGGAAAAGTAGTTCCCGGCCCGGAGGCTGCTGGGGCGTGTAGTTTGCAGGTCCTTTTTCCTGCAAAAGGGGCAAAGAAGCCTTCGATAAGGCAGAAGTCTTCTACAGAGCCCTGATCTCCCCATGCAACACCCTGCACCCTGACAGACTCGTCAAAAAGGAAGTTGCTACCCTGGGAGAAGCTCAGAGAGAAGCCGGAGAAGGCCAAGCAGGAGAAGGTGTCCAGCCTGCCAGTCGTGGTCCTGTCCAAATTGTTCTCTTCCATCGAGATGGTTGCTGCCGCCCTATCGAAGGTGAAATGGGCCAACCTGGTCCAGGTTACCCCAGTGGCGGCCAGGGTGGCTCTTCCTCCCAGGTGTGAGGCTTCTGCCAAACCGGTGGAGAAGACTCCGGAGAAGAGGATGCCAGACCTTAGCTCAAATCCAAGTCCTCAGGAACCAAAGAAGAGGGGTGGGGGGCATGGAAGAGCTCGAGGGCACGGATATCTCTTCGTCCGACGAGGAGGACATGGCTTCCGTCCACACCATCCAGGAGGAGGCGATGACGATGAGTGTCGGAGATGCCTGCCAGAGGCGCAACTATGACGTTGGTGGGGACAAGGACCTAGGCGCTGGGCCCACTGACCCTGTTCCCCAGGCACCTCCCAGAGATCTGTTGCAGGATATTCTCTTAACCCTCCACACACTGGTGTCAGAGATTCAGAAGAGGATGCCGGCGACAACCCTGCTGACACCGAGGCCACCACTGTTGAAGATGAGCAGGAGACCCCCTACGCCTCCGCTCCAACCGTTGCTGCCTCCCCCCATTTCACCCCTCCCTAGGGAGACTGGGACGGACACAGTGACTACAACGAACACGACAACAGCAGAATCTCTCCACCACCAAGGGCTTCTCCAACAGGTAAAGTGGGTTCCTACCACTCCCTGATCGCCTGTGCGGCGGAACTCATCCACCTCACCCAGGAATGAATGTGGGTTTCCTGTATCAACGCTGGGAGGGGAAAAAGAAGACCATTCTGTCGGTGGAGCTCCTGGACGGTGTCTGGGATGAGGGGCTTGCGCTGTCGAAGAACCCTGTGTTAAGCAAAGTTTGTATGCAGTGCCCTTTGGGAACACTACAACAACTCTGACTACAGGTATAGGAAACCCAACCTTTGGTTTAAGCTTGCACTACAGTTTTAGTAGTGTGTTGAGCAGGCAGGGCCATCTCAAGAGTGGTCAATTTGAGCTGTAGGGGAGTTGCACAGAGATTCACAGTGACAAGTGTTCAAATAAACTCTTACACACAAGGTTTCTTGAATAAACAATTGTTAATTTATCGGTCAGAGTAAGCCTTCTTCAGAAGGGAGCAATATAAAAAGTAACACAAAAACACACTTCAATACTATTCACTCTTAGTTTCTAAATCAGTAAAGACCCTTTTGGGATGGCCCACAGACACAACCTACACCCTCGGGTGACTTCAATAGCTACCGTGCTGGGGACATTAATATCTTACTGTTTGCATTAGAATACTGTTAGAAGTTGACAAAAGGAAAAGATTATTAGAACAAACAAGAGACCACAAATATTCTTAAGCAGGCAAATGCTTTCGGATCCCCTAAGCATAGTCATTCAGTATAATAGGATAAGCCAAAGTCAATGGGCAAAAGTCTTATATAGGATGAAGCACTTCTGGTAGGTAAGTAGACAAGTCTTTGCACAATGTTTTATAAGTCTTTGAAGAAAAGAAGAATCAAATGTAGGGCCACCGGCTGTTAAACCTGTGAGTGGTAGAAGCTGCAAGTAACTCTACAGTAAGAGGTAAGTTCACTCAGACTTTTTACAGTACCATTGTATTGAAGAAAAAGTGCAGCAGGTGACTTCTGTTCCTGAGCAGCTCTGAAGATCTCACAGTTCCTGGGCCTCAGTCATGGGGACTGTTGGGGAGCATTCTCATAAATGTGCGAATTCCCTTCACCTTAGAGACCCCCAGCAACTTTGATGGATTTTGAGGACTTGAGTTTTTTGCCTGGAAAGAGTGTGAGCATTTGTTCCCACTCTCATGTATTTTGATGTGTTTTACTCTTGTGTTCTCTGATTATGGCGTTTTAGATAACTCCATAGGCATCATCTTTTCATGTGTGTTACACAGCACCTTTAATGCAGTGACACAGGGATGTCTTTTAGACTTCCAAAAGGTTTAAATACCTTCTCTGGGATATACTTCTGTTCCCCAGAGAATGTAAAGTGAAATTGACTTTAATAGTCTTTCCAAATTCCAAGACCCAGCACACGCTATCTTACAATAGAGTGCTGGAGGGGTTACATAGTATCCCCTGTGACTAAATAATCATGTAGCCGTCAAATGCTACCCTTTCCTATCAAAATGGCTGGTGGCAGTGGTTTTACAACAAACTACCATGATTTTTCCCGACCGCGAACACAGGTAGCTAAAAATCACGGGAGCCATGTTTTTCAAAATGCAACCTTAAGCCCCTTTGTTTAAACAGGTCCTGGTCTTCTATTTTTGCTGTTTTTGGAAAGGTCCGTCTGGAGTTTGTCTCTGCGCGCCAAACCAGGTTTGGTCCCTTTGTTCGTACGCGTTTGGCAGGCTTCAGGACTGAAGACCGCCTCTGCCGCCTGAGTGTCTGGGCCACCCCAGAGGGGTGAGGGAGGTGCCAAAACTCCCTGTGCTTAGTCTCCTCGGAGACCCAAATTCACTCTGGCGTGATTGGCTGGCTGACTGTCCAGCAAGGACAGCCAACCTGCTGGGTGAGTGACAGCTAGGCTGGAACGAAAGGGAGAAAACTGTTTAAAAGGTGAGTCTCTTGGACTGGAAAGCAGTCGACCACTGGAATGAAATAACAGACAAGCTGGAAGAGGACGGTTGCTGCAACTCCTGGACTGTTGGTTTGCCCGGTGAAGCCCTGCTGCAGGTCCGAATTGCCAAGTTCATCTCAACAGAGAAGCACAACAAGGACGACTTCTTCCTTTGAGTTGGTGGGACGAAGCAACTAGTAAGCCACCTGGATACCCTTCTCAAAGCTGGTTAGGATTAACCAGGGAGAGGGATAGCAGCTTGTGTGCTTGAACTACAGCTACTGGAACTGAAGTGACTCAATTTTGTCCGCGTTTTCTGACAATCCTGTGCATTACAGCAGTCCCCTGACGTCCTCCCTCTTGTCCCCACGACTGAGGCTCAAGAACAGTGAAATCTGCAGGAACTGCCAGGAACCAACATCTTCAGCTGAATCTTGTTCTTCATATTAAGGTACTGTGCCAACCCGATTGAGAGAACTTACCTCTCGCGGTGAAAGTTTGTGGAACTTTCCCAACTTGCAGGCCTAATCAGCTTGTGACCCAACATGATTCTTTTTCGTACAAATTACTTCTGAGAACTTTGGCAAAGACTTTACCGTTTACTACAAGAACTGCGCTTTCCTATCCAAGACACCAGCCCATTGACTTTGGCCTAAGTCTATAGAACTGAATCGAGTCTTCTAGTGAACTGAAACTATTTGCACTGCATAAGAAAGTATTTGATCTTTTTACTCCCATTCAAAGTAACAAATGCCATTTTGCTCCTATTTCAGGGGATCCTAATTTACTCAAACGTATTGGTTTGGTATTGAAGCGTGTTTGTGTATAATAAGTTGCCTTCTTCTAGTGAATGTTTTCTAAATGATTGTGTAATAAATTAATAAGTGTTTTACCCAGAAACCTTGAGTGTAAGTGTCTACTTGAACCACTGTGATTGTAAGACCTCTGTGTAACATCTTGTACTGATCACATTCCCTCTTGAGATGAGCCTGGCTGCTCAGCTCGCTACCAAAAACTGTGTAGTACAGACTTATACCAAAGGTTAGTTTTGCTTACACCTGTAGTCCTAATTGTATGTGCTGGTCCCAGAGGGTACTGCATGCAATTTTGCCTAACAGGGACAAGAGGGAGGACTTCTGGGAACTTGTGCACTGCAATGGAACTGTCACTGCTCGCAACTGGCAATCTTCAAATCAGTGGCTGTTAAGTGTTTCAGCTCCTGGCGTCTACCGCAAATAGCAACACTGTGGTTCCTAGCTGTCGAGATGGGCTTTCCTTGCCTCTGGGGTCCTGCACTCTGTTGGGGGGGCTCAGGCTCGGTCGGTCCTACTTCCTGGGAGTCGAGAGGATCTTCCTGGAGCTCTTGGCCAGCTTAAAAGCAACGCACACAATCTGGTGTTCCTCTCCCTGGCGTTTCGGTTTCCAGCAGCAACTCTGTGGAAAGTCAACCAGCTCCGAGAGAATGTCCAGGTGGCTTACTTTGGAGTTGATTGGACCCACCAACTCGAGGGGGAGAAGTAGTCATTGCAGGGGCTTCTCTGATGATACAAATTTGGAGTTACAGCACAGCAGCAGGGCTTCACCGGGCAAACCAACGGTCCAGGAGTTGCAGCAGGTGTCCTCTTCAAGTAGTTCTTCGTTTCCTTCGTCCAGTGGTTGACTCTGCCTTACAAGCCAAAAGCCTTGCCTTTAATCTGTTCTCTCCCATTCATTCCAGTCTAGCTGTCAGTCACCCAGCAGGGTGGCTGTCCTTGCTGGACAGTCAGCCGGCCAATCACTACTGAGTGCATTTGGGTCTCCTAGGAGACTAAGCACAGGGAGTTTCGGGCACCTCCCTCACTTCCTGCCTACCCCCAGACACCCTGGAGCCAGAGGCGGCCTTCACTCGTGAATCCCGCCAAAGGCAAAGCAGACAATGGGACCAAACCTGGTTTGGCACGCAGAGTAAATATCAAGAAGGACCTTTCCACAAAGAAATGGCGAAAAAAGACAACCAGGGCCATTTTGACAAAAATGGCACCCTTGGGTGCTTTACTGCAGCTGCGAAAGCAGCCCGTGGTAAATGCACACCACGATAGTTAAAACAAAACCACTGCCACCAGCCATTCAGTGAGAAAAGGGTAACATAAAAATGTTACATGAGAAGCTAGACCAAAAGGGGATACTAGGTAACCCCTCCAGCACCCTATTGTAAGATAGTGTGTGCTGGGTATAGAAAGTTATAAATGTAAGTAAAGTCAATTTAACTTTACTGCTCTGGGAAACAGTAGTTTATCCCAGAGAAGGTATTTAAACCTTTGGGAACTCTGAAAGATGATGCCTATTGAGTTTGTCAGGCTCCATAACCAAAAGAAACACAAAGCTCAGAAATCACATTAAAATACATGAGAGAGTGGGGAAAGGGTCTCGCTCTCTCCAGGTTAAAAACAATCAAGTCCTCTAAATCCAGCAAAGTTGCTGGGGGTCTCTAATGTAGAGGGAATTAACACATTTCTGAGAATTCTCCCTAACACCCCGCATCAGGCTCAGGCGAAGAGGGTCCAGCTAGAAAAGAAATACCGGAATCTGCACCCAACTGTCTGCGGTCACAACCATCGCCTGACTGTGGTCTCAGCTACGGCTAGGAAGAAGTAGTCCATCCCGTCGTCAGCCTCTGTCCCCCTGAACGGCGAGGGGAAGAAGTTGGATGCTGTTGGACGGAAGGTAATTTACCCTGCGGAGGCGACGTCAAGGCGGCCAACGCCTTAGCGATCCTAGCCAGGTACGACCGGGCTATGGTACAAGATGGCTCTGATCCTGGATTTCCTCCCCGAGGACAAGCGGTGATGAGGCAATGGAGATCCTTCAGGAAGCCGAGGTGGCGTCAGACCAAGCCATCATCGTGGCCCTGGACATTGCAGAAACAGGGTTCTGCCAGATGGGAAACAAGAGTTTGCCTCTGTTGTCGTGGCTGGCTGAAGGCCACCAACTTCAGACAAGAGGTCCAGACGAGGCTCCTGGACATGCTGTTTGACTGGGGACGATCTTTTCGGCAAGGCCGTCGATGAATCTCTTCCGGCCACGAAGACCGAGACAGACGGCCTGTGCCCTGGGCACTCTGCAACAACACCGTCCGAGGGAATTCCAGGAGGTCTTCAAAGAGTTTCTGCGGTGGATCGTCCTCTTAGCACCAACCCTCCCATTCCACGTCCCAGGAAGCTTACACCAACCCTCCCATTCCACGTCCCAGGAAGCTTACAGGGGTCGTTACAAAGCCTTCAGAGGTGGCGGCCGGCGTCGTGAAGGCCTTTAAGCAGGAGTGAACTGGCCGAGTGTAAAGACTGGGGGGGGGTGTCTGTACTGCTTCTCTCTATATGGCAGAGGAGAGGCACAGAGGACCCAGCCAAGATTCTCTATTGTTGGTAGCAATGGACGAGCAATCGGGGCCTAGCTTCTCAGGAGGTGATGCAGGCTGGTTCTTAAGTACAGTGTAATCCCCAAGCCCTCAGAGGATTGTCCACACACTATTAGTTAAAACAGTCTTTATATAATTAATATTCAAGGTTATGTACACTATCACAATAACTCACTTTGTGCTCAGAAAATCAACAATGGTAAATATATACAGTTCTAAGTGGTACCACAATTATTAGATTCCTTTAAAGTGCATCAACTGTACTCTGGTTAAATGTCACACAAATCAATTAATAGAGGTAACCAACAATAGACCTGGGAGGAAAGCAGTTGATTAAAACAATTGGCAGAATACTGGCCTCTACCGTTTAAACACAGTTCTGTGTGGAGACCCCCCCACCCCCAGCTGGGCAACCTGTAAAGCAAAGTTGTATCAGAAGCCCATTCCATATATTGTTCTATAAGTCTTATTTACTTCTACTATAGTTCTACAACCCTAATGTACCTGGAATGTAGCGTTCGTCGTTGGGGATTCGTCCGATGGAGAACAGGGTGAACTACGGCAGTGAAGTGGCAGCTTCTTTCCTAGCGGTGCTCGTCGACGACAGAACGTTGGCGTCCTGCAAGGAAGAGGCGTGCGGGGCACCTCGGTGACGATAGTTCTGGAACGCAAAGAGATGAAGTGTTGCACAGCAAGGGCGTCGAGTCGTCGGCGTCTCTGTGGTCTTTAGGTGGCGGGAAACCCACCGGCAGATGCTCCTCGTTGCGTCGGCGGCCTCGACTTTCTCCGGCGGGACAAAACGGTCAACGGTGCAGGCGAGAGCATCCTTGGATCGAATGTTACTTGGGCAAAGGAAGCATGGCGGGCTCCGGTCGGCGACGGTGATGGACATCAGTCCGGGCGCTTCTTTTTGGGATTCCGCTGCAGTCCCCGTTTCCGGTCGGCAGCCTGTCGTAGGTCTGTCTACCAGGGAGCTTTGGCAAAGATCAGCTGGTGCATGATGGTCCCTCGTAGCTCGGCAAGATGGCGCCTAACCAGGTCCTCTCTGGGTCAGTCCTTGGAGACACAGCAGCTTTCAGATCGATGAAGTAGAGCAGCAGCAAGACTTCTCTTCCAGCAGGGCTTCAAGGTTAAGCTTCAGTTTCAACTCCAATTTCTCTTCAGCTTCCGAACACGCATTCTAGCAGTGAGAGGCCCCCAGATATACTAGTTGCTCTCCCATTCATTCTGCTGGGTCACACTCAGGCAACCACACGGTCAGAAGGGCATTCAAGCAGGCAGCAGCAAATCAGGTGCATAGTGCATTCAGGCCATTCTCTTCTCTCCAGACACTCACAAGTTGTGTATTGGGACAAGTACCCAGCCATTCAACACTCCACACTGCATTCATACCAGTTTCGGGCAGGGCTGTCTCAGTCATTGTGTCAAACACCAGAAACTAGACATCCACAACAAGAAGTGAATATTGTTATATCGCTCCATTCACCCAGGTACCACCCACAGGGTGTACCCACAACATACAGCCACTGGGAAGGCTCCAGCCAGTCTGACCTGGACTTCACAACACCACCATATATGGAACTTCACCCAACAGCCGGTCAGGGGGAAGGGACAGAGTCAGGGCTTCCCAGGACTTCGGGAAAACGAGGTAACGGACAATAGAAAGCAAGAGGCCACAGGGACCATCTTGTTTCCCATCAGGAATCAACTGATTCCAATGGCAGGGTCTGGGTATCCCAAAATGTAGGATACTCCGAGCACCTGTCAAATTCAGCATGGAGCTGCCACCAGCCCATACCCTGCTCTGTGGGCCACACACAGGTGCCCAAAAACATACACTAGTGGCACAGGGTTGTACCCCCAACCCTGGGTGCCATAAGGGTATCCCATGGGTCTGTACACCAAACCAAAAGAGAGCTGCACCGCCAGGCGTCCCACATGAACTCCTGCGCTGAAAACACGACAGAATACATAATAAAAAGCAGTAAAGGACAAGGATAATGAGGCCCTGTCCCTCCGATGCATTTCCAGCATCACACCGAGACGTCGGTCCCCCACCCCTGCACCCTGGTGGGAGGCCGGCTGGTGGACTTCGTCAGCATGTGGGAAAATATCGGCACAGATCGATGGGTGCTGGATTCTCTCACTCACACACACCTTGGAGTTTCAACGAAAGTGTCCGCGAATACCACTGGTAGCACGCCAGGAACAACACATCCCTCAGCTGCGGCTGGAGGTTCGGGCCATGTTAAGACAAGGGGCGATGGAGCTGGTTCCAAAGCGACTCCAGGGTTTACTCAAGATACTTTCTGGTAAGAAAGACCGGGGGCTGGAGGCCCATTCTCAATCTACGAAGACTCAACAAGTACATCATGTCCTGGAAATTCAGGATGGTCATGTTGCAGCACGTGCTCGGGCCAACTGGAGGAGGGAGACTTTCTGTTGTAGTTGGATCTAGAGGATGCGTACTTCCACGTCCCCATTCATGAAAAGCATTGCAAGTTCCAGAGCTTCGTCTTACAAGGGAAACACTACACTAGCAGGTTAAGGCTCTCCCCTTCGGACTGAAGTCAGCAACCAGAGTCTTTACGAAGTGCCTGGCTCCGGTGGCGGCCCATCTGCAACTACAGGGAATTTATGTTGACCCGTACCTCGACGACTGGCTCATCCGAGCCAGTTCAAGGAACATCGCCGTAGATCACACAGAGAGGACCGTCTGGCTGCTGACGGATCTGGGGTTCTCGGTGAACTACGCAAAATCCTGCTTGACTCCATCGCAGAACACGCTGTTCCTAGGCTCCAGGCTCAACACGGTATCCTGCCTGGTGGCACCGTCTGACGAGAGGATAGTGGCCATTTTGGGCAAGGTGCAATGACTGTTAGCACTGAAGATCGCCACGGTGAGGACCCATCAAGTTGCTGCTCGGCATGTCGTCGTGTATCTACCTGATCCGGCTCTGAAGGTTGCGGATGTGACGACTCCACGAATTCCTGGACTGCCGTTGGATCCAGGTGTCCGGAAGCTTCAAGGACAGGATCGTGCTCGACGAGGAGTTCCCTCGAGCGATAAGGTGGGGGGGGGGGCATGCGCTCTGTCGCCTGGGGCACTGACTTGTAGAGCCCCCCCCATACCAGGAGACGGTCATGATGGATGTTTCCCTGGAGGGATGGGGAGCACACACCGGGTGCGTCCACGCCAAAGGAGTGTAGCTGCCGGAGGAGAAAGCGCTACACATCAACGTCCTGCTACTATGCGCTGTGTTTTGGGCCCTCAAGTCATTTCTCCTGTCCCTCAGTGTTGAGGGTCTTCACGGACAATACCACCAGAATGTTTTACATCCGGAAGCAGGGGGGGGGGGGACCAGTTCCCCAGCGCTCTCCAGAGAGGCGCAGGAGTTGTGGCACTGGGCCGTCGCCCAGGTGATGTTCCTCCATTCCTTCACCTGGTGGGAGTCAAGAACACTGTCGCCGATTCCCTCAGCAGGGAGCTGTGCTCTTGCCACGAGTGGGAACTTCGGCAGGATCAGGTGGACAACCTCTTCCTCAGGTGGGGCAGTCCCCAGATCGCTCTATTTGCGACGACGACTTAACACCAAGTGCTGGAGGTTTCCCCCAGCTGGGGAGTATGGGGGACGCATTTTCCTTCCCTAGGGAAGGCCTGTTCCTGTATGCGCTTTCTCCATTGCCGATGTTGCGAGTCATCGGTCAACTCAGATGGTTCCGGTGCAGGATGAGCCTAGTTGTGCCAGCATGGCAGAGGCAAATCTGGTACCCGGACCTTCTCAGCATGTCAGCGTCCCCTTCAGTCAAGCTGCCAGTGGTTGTGGATCTTCTCGCCAGGGAAGGAGCCGCAATCCTGCACCACAACCCAGTATCGCTGAACATGAAGGTCTGGCTCCTGCAGCATTAGAGTTCAGTGGGTACAAGTTGCCTGCGGACTGCATGGAGGTCCTCGTCAAGGCCCGGGCGATGACTCTGAAGTGTTACGGACACAAATGGAAGCGTTTCGCAACTTGGTGCCGGTCTCAGAAGATTAATCCTCTGAGAGTCACGGCCCCCCAAGGTCTTCTGTACTTGTCGTTGGCCAAGTCGGGGCTGGCGCACACCTCCATCAATGTGCATCTGCCAGCTATCTCCCACAACACCAGGTCTCCCTGACGGTCTTCTCTTTGGTCACACCGTCTAGTGAAGGAGTTAATCAAAGGATTTTTCTGCTCGTTCCCGCCAGTAAAGGCATGGGAATTCAATGTGGCACTGACTACGCTCATGGGGGCCACATTCGAGCCGATGCATTAAGCTTCGCTTAAGTTCCTGTCTTGGAAGACAGCTTTCCTCATTACCTCTGCCAGGAGAGCAGATGAGATCCAGGCCCTGTCCTGCAAGCGGCCTTACTTGGCTTTGCACGAGACTAGGGTGGTGCTGTGGACGCACCCTTACTTTATGCCCAAGTTTCCATCAGAATTTCATCTCCACAAGCCCTTGGTGTTAACTGTGTTTTTTCCGACGCCTTTGTTGCCGGCTGAAAGGACTTTGCACTCGCTGGATGTGGCTCGAGTGCTGAAGTTTTGTGGCCCACAGAAAGTTTCCGGAAGACTTCTCAGCTTTTTGTGAACTTTGGTCCTGTGAACCATGGGGAAGGCCTTATCCAAGGCTTCCATCTCCAGGTGGCTCTCCGGCTGCATCACTCATTGTCACCGGTTGGCAAACCAACCGCTACCTGGCCGCCCCAGAGCCCATTCGACCAGAGCGATCGCTCAGACAACAGCGTTCCTGTCTGGTGTGCCCATGCTAGACATCTGCTACGTGGAGGTCTACGCACACCTTCACAAAATTATACTAAGTTGACAGGGATTCCAGAGTCGGCCAAGCGGTGCTACGCAACCTTTTCGATTGAAGGTGAGTCTAGTGAGGAGGTAAGAGTAATTGCTTCTGTTGAGCCTTGCCTCCTCCCGTGGTTGTGAATGTATGTACTCTTACGTCCCGTCCCCTGTCCTCCATACTCCATGGGCGGCCCTTCCAAGGGACCGGAAGCAGGACCTCTTTCACCAGCATGTGCTGCCCTGACTTCGCCATCCGGTGCCACACCTCAGTCCCTTTTACCACGTCGACGTGAACGGGCCAAATTCACCAGCGCTCCTGGGTTTGGCTTCGGCCATGTAATTTCATGCGCGGATACTTCTCATGGTTTTTTTTTGTGTTTTTATCATTCAGGTACTCGGTCCTCAGGCGTCCCACTCCTCCCACGCATGTCGACTTGCACAGGGTTCAGCAGGTGTCCATCCTGCAACGGCTCTTCCCAACTTCAGACCCCCATGCCCTCTGTCTACGTTGCCTTGGCCCAGAACACGGTTGGCAAGCTTGTACAGTGTGACTCGCTGTCCTCGAAAGTGCTGAAGAACAGACTAGCCAGGTTGAGGGAGCTCTTCAGAAGTCTCCTCCGGGGGACCTGAAGAATTTTGTGAAACATCGAGCCAAGCCCAAGGTAGGGGCAATATTCTCCATCGCACCCCGCAAAAGAGACTCCTTCCCAGGGACTCTCTCGCGCTGGAGGGACCAGTCAGGTCCTTATACCAGCACGTGCACCGAGGCTGCTACAGCTACTGGCCGAGGGATCCTTAGATCCTCCCGGTGGTAGTGTTGGGGGACCGGAAGGTTCTTGTACCGGATTGACCTCCGAGGGGCTCCGCCCTTGTACCAGCAATATGGCTGAGGGGCTACGCCCTAGTACTGGCAATACGTCCGAGGGGGCGCCTAAACTCAGCTCTACCGTCCCCCGGGTTGAGGGTGTCCCACCTACCGGCCTAGGCCCGAGGAGCAGGGTAAGTCTCGTTATCCACACGCAAGAGTCTTGGAGGAGGCTGGGCCCAGCGGGCCAAGCAACACGTGGCAGGCAGCTCAACAAGATGGCCGCCACGCCAGAAAGAGGCACCCGTCCGGCGCCATTCCAGGAATTCAGCAAAGAACGAGTGTCAAGGTGGGACTGGCCTCAACCAGGTAGGTGGCCTACAGCCTATCCCTCTTTTGCGCAGGTCAGCTTCCCACTGCGTCCATATGGGCAGGGTATGCAGCGGCTCCAGCAGCTCTCAGCTACCCAGTCAGCACCCCCTGCCACCTCTTCGGCCAGTGAAGAAGGGTTCTTCGAGAGGTTCCTCGGCCTCATGAAGTCACCTCGGATGGGGGTTATCCTCAAAGATGCCATCAGGGAAGTCCTCCCCGCAATGCTAGCGGCACCCCAGACCCTGGTGCAGCCGCTGCCCCTGGTTCCCCAGCCGATGCCTCAGGCGGTTCCGTACCATCCTCCGCCGCCTCCTCAGCCGCCGGCTGCGGTCCCTGTACCACAGCCTCCGGCGCCAACTACTCCTCCACAGGATCCTCCTGATCCACAGGATACGGATGAGGAGGAGGATTCGGATATGCCATCCTCGGCCAGGGCCTTCCACGAACGTCTTGCAGGGCTGGCGGAGTATCTGGGCCTACCCCAGCCTGAGGTGGAGCAACCGGCAGAGGGGGTTCTGGCTGAAGTCCTCACGCGACGGCCCTCTGCCAAAACGGGGATTCCAGTGCAAACCAATGTAGTCTCCCTGGCCAAGAAGGGTTGGCTCAAGCCCCACTCGGCCCAGCCGGTTATTCGACGCCTGGACGCCAAGTACAGGTGGATGGCAGGGAATACACAACTTGCTCTCGTCCCATCTTCAGCCACACTCCTCAGTGACCTCTGCGGCATCACTATACTCCAAGCCTCAGACGTCCTCTGCCTCCTCCTCTGCTGCGCTGCAAGGCAAGGAGGAGAAGATCTTTGAGGCGTACTGGAAGAAGCTCTATTCCAACGCATCCTTGCATATTCTACAAGCCAACGCCGATGCCATGCTGGCTGCCGCCAACCAAAGGTTATGGCGGGAAATTGCGAACTTCCTCCCGGAACTCCATACTCGGAGCCAATCACGCTTTATGGCAGGACTGGCTGAGGCCAAGCTGGTGGCGCATGACCTCATGGAATCCACTGCGGCCTATATTGACACCTCTGGCCGTGCCATCTGTATCGCCACGGACTTGGGAAGGACAACCTGGCTCCGGGCAACAAAATTCAACCCGGACGTCCAGGAACGCATAATAGATCTACCGTTCGAGGGGGCGGGAGGGAGACCTCTTTCACTCCTCCACAGACGAAGAGCTGGACAAAAAGAAAATCAACTCACAAACGGCCAAGTCCTTATCCATCCTGACAAAGACCATGCCCAAATCGTACACCCAATCTTAGCAGCACTCCGACAGGGGTCGTACGTATGGAGGGTTCAACGGATTCCAGGAATGGAGATCCAGGCAGCCGGACAGCTCTCCGTCTCAGAACCGGCGCAAGCAACAAAAAGGGGAGGGGTTGGGGGAGTAAGGGCTTTTTCCAGTCCCCCTCCTCCGCGACTGCCTCTGAGGGAAAGAAGGCATGACACGCCCCTTCGGGTCCACGTGTCTCCAGTGGGGGGCAGGCTTGCTCTTCACACACATTTCTGGCGCCAGAATTTCGCAGGCCCATGGATCTTCTCCGTAGGACCCACAGGGTACTGCCTGCCTATCCCAGCCTCTCCTCCCTCCTGCCCTCCCACAGGTTGGGAAAGCAACTCTTTTTGCGGCGATCCGGTCGCTTGTAGAGAGCCAGGCAGTAGAGTAAGTTCCAGCCTCCCAGCGAGGCTTGGGCTTTGGCTCCAGGATTTTCACCATTCAGAAGAGCAAGGCGGGCCTGAGAGTTGTACTGGACCTTTTTACCCTCAACCTCTCCTTACACCTGCAAAAATTCAAGATGGTTACGCCAGCTTTTATAGCGGAGTGTTAGGAAGAATTCTCAAAAATGTGCCAATTCCTCCCACCTTAGAGCCCTCCAGCTCTTTTGCTAAACTTTGGGACTTTGAACTTTTCAAATCAATGTGTTTTCTGTGCGTTTCTTTTTGGTTATGGAGTCTAACCAGCTCCATAGGCATCATATTTTACAATTGTCACAAAGCACCTTCAGTGCAGTGCCTCTGAGAAGTCTTCCAGATTTCCCAAGGTTTTGATACCTTCTCTGGGATCAACTATTGTTATACAGAGCAGTGTAGTGAAATTGACTTCACTTAGTCCTGTAAAATTCTAGACCCAGCACACCCGATCTTACAATAGAGTGCTGGAGGGGTTACTTAGTATCCCCTGTGTCTAGTTACTCATGTAGCATTTGTTACCCTTTCCTCTCAGAATGGCTGGTGGCAGTGGTTTTGGATGAATTACCATGATTTACCCTGACCTCGAACTGTTCGCAGCTCCGGTAACGTTAAATCGCGGGAGCCATGTTTTTCAAAATGGTGCTGAGCCTCCTTTGTTAAAAGGGTCCCTGGTCTTCTTTTTTAGCCATTTCTTTGTGGAAAGGTCCTTCTCGAGTTTTTCTCTGCGCGCCAAACCATGTTTGGTCTTTGTTCATTCGCCTTTGGTGGGCTTCAGCAGTGAAACCCGCCTCCGGCTCCAGAGTGTCTGTGGTCGGCAGGAAGTGAAGGAGGTGCCCGAAACTCCCTTTGCTTAGTCTCCTAGGAGACCCAAATGCACTCTGTGGTGATTGGCTGGCTGACTGTCAGGCAAGGACAGCCACCCTGCTGGGTGAGTGGCAGCTAGGCTGGAATGAATGGAAGAGAACTGAATAAAAGGCGAGTCTTTTGGCTTGGAAGGCAGAGTCGACCACTGGACGAAGGAACCGAAGAAGAGCTTGAAGAGGACGCCTGCTGCAACTCCTGGACTGTTGGTTTGCCCAGTGAAGCCCTGCTGTAGTGACTACTTGCCAAGTTCGCATCGACAGAGAAGCCCTGCATGGCCGATTTTTCCCATTGAGATGGTAGGACCAATCAACTCCCAAGTAAGCCACCTGGATACCCGTCTCTAAGCTGGTTGAATTTCTTCAGAGTTGCTGCAGGAAACCGTAGAGCCAGGGAGAGGGACACCAGATTGTGTGCGTTGCTTGTAAGCTGGCCTAAAGCTTTTGGCAGATCCTCCGGACTCCAACAAAGCAGGACTGAAATCGCCCCCCCCCCCCCGACACCCCACCTCCCCCCACGCTTATTGCTATTTGCTGTACCGCAAGGAGCTGAGATGCGAAACAGCCACTGAAAGTAGTTTGCTGGTTGCCAGTTTGGACAGTGCCAGTGCCGTGCAGGAGTCCCCCCGACGTCCTCCCTCTTGTCCCCACGACTGAGGCCCAGGTACAGTGAAACCTGCAGAGCTGCACAGGAACAGAAGTCTTCAGCTGCATCTTTTTCTTCTTTACTAAGGTACAGTAAAAACTAGCCTAAGAGAACTTACCTCTTAATGTGGAAGTGCTTGCAACTTCCACAACTCGCAAGTCTAATCAGCTTGTGGCCCTACAATTGAATCTTCTTTTCTTAAGACTCCTAAGAACTTGTGCAAAGGCTTTTACATTACTTGCCAGAAATGCTTTATCCTATCCAAGACTTTTTTCCCATTGACTTTGGCTTAGCCTATTGAATTGAATGACTCTTCTAGTGAACTTTTAAAAGTATCTGCACTGCTTATGACTATTTGTAATTTCTTGTGTTCTAATAACCTTTGCCTTTTACCGACTTTCTTAATGCCAACAGTAAGATATTAATGTCTCCAGCACCCTTGTTACTGAAGTCGCCTGTGGGTGTAGGTTGTCTGTGGGCCATCCCAAAAGGGCCTTGTCTGATTCAGAAACTGAGTGTACAGTATTAAAGTATATTTGTGTGACTATTCTATTGCAACCCAAGTTTTGGTAGCGTGTTGAGCAGCCAGGCTTGTCTCAAGAGGGGTAAATGTGAGCTGTAGTGGAGATGCACAAAGATTCACAGTTACAGGTATTCCAATAAACTTACACTCAAGGTTTCTTGCATAAACAATTATTAATTTATCAGTCAGTTAGAAAGCCTTCTTTAGAAGGGAGCAATATAATAGTAAAACACAAATGCACTTCAATACTTGTTAGGGAGAATTCTCTGTTTATGCTGAATTTCCTAACCTAGTGAGTCCCCCAGCAGCTTTTCTGGATTTTTGGGGTTTATTTTTTTTCTCCTGCCAAGAGTGAGACTCTTTTACCCTCACTCTTGGGCATGATTTGAGTGTGTTTCTTTGAATCTAGATGTGTTTAATGGGCTATGGGGTCTTTTACTCCATAGGGCTTCATGTGTTTTTGTGATGTGTGTTACACAGCACCCTCAGTGCAGTGACACAGGGGTGTCATAGTGACCCCCCAGTATAGACTCCATACCCTGGGACTGACTACTGTCTCCCAGGGCATGTAAAGTCACCATTGACTTTACTAGTCTCAAATTCTGAAAAGAACCAGTACAAACCATCATATTGTGGACGTACTGGCTGGGGCAATTCAATTGCCCTGGGGTCTGTTAGTCGAGGGGGCACGTCTCTGTCCCCCCTGATCGAGTTTTGGCTGGTGGCAGTGGATACTACTTTTTATATTCAACCGCAAATATTTTCCTATGGGATTTCCCATTGTTTTAGGCTACTATCTTTATTTAATTATTAACGGTAGCCTCGAACATACCGCCGGTTTATTTAATTAATATTAATTCTCCGGTTTGTATTTTTTTGCCAAAACTTGATTCTAAAATGGCGTTTGTGTTCTCTTCTGTGACTCCAACCCAAGTCGAGCCCTTTGTTCCACTTTTTGGCGGGCTTCTCCACAGAAGCCCTCCAAAGTGGTGCCACTCTGTCTGGGGTACTTGGGAGGGGTGGAGGGAAATTTAGGCACCCTCGACTGAGTTGCCTAGGCAACTCAAGTCGCACTCCATCCTAATTGGCCCAAGTGGTGAGCCGGCCGGCTCACCACTTAGCATGTTTGAGTGACAGCTAGGCTGAGTGAATGGGGGTTTGCTGCATAAAAGCAGGGCTTTGGGGACTGGAACTTCAGAAGTCGCCACAGGACCTAAGAATCCGACGAGGGAGAAGCTTAGCCGACCTGCCACGACACCACCACCGGTGTAGCCCTGCTGTACTGCCTCACCACTTTTCCCAACGACAGAGGAGATCTCCTGCCGGAGAGTCTTCTTCCTTTGACTGGTGGGGATAACCAGTTTCACCGTCTTTTCGCCTTCCCGACGTTCCTCGTGGCTGCCTTGCCTGTGCCAAGTACCCCGGCCACCGGGATACCACGTTTTACCACGACCGTGAAACAAAGGTGCCACCTTTAACCGGAAGACTCCGCGGCTGGTTTCTTCCCTGGTAGTGCAACGACCTTCATCTTTTCTCCAAGTCGAGATCTTCTCTTCCCCTGGACGACGACACAACTTGCACCCACTACCAGGAACAACTGCCACCGCTGGAGGATCCTTCCCACTTAAGGTACCGTGTCCCGCCTGGCTTCCCTTGCTACCGACTATACGGGGTAGATTTAGCCCCCGGCTTTCGAACCTGAGTTAGTCTGGGACACCCTGGCTAAACTTTCTTAAAGCCTCTCTAAACCCTTTTTGAACCCTCTGCAAGACTTTCTAAGCAGTGTCACAAACCTCCCTTTCTCACAAACTTATCAGAGTGCAATCTAGTTAAGCGCTCACCTCTGTATGAAAATAAGTGGTGTCTTACTGTGATTTATCGGATAGGAAAAAAAGGGGTGTGTATATTACAATAGTAACTGTGTTTAGAATATTTTACAATAAGAGTGCTAGAGTGTTTCAAACTGTGTTTTTAAATAAATAATTATATACTTTGATACCAAAGCTCTGGTCAGTGTTTGCTTGTATTGTTGTATCCGAGTGCCTATTGTGTATACTTTGCATACTGCCTAACTCTTCTTGAGGGAAGTCTGACTGCTCAGCCACAGCTACCAGGTAAATCTGGGTGGTACAGACTACTACCAAGTGGGTTTACTGCCAACACCTGTAGTCTTAAATCTTTTGCAGTGGTCCCTAAGGGAACTGCACAGGTTTCTGCCTAACAATACTGTACACTTCTAAATCAGTAAAGACCCTTTTGGGATGGCCCACCGACACAACCTACACCCACAGGTGACTTCAATAACTAGGGTGCAGGGGACATTAATATCTTACTGTTGGCATTTAGAATACTTTTATAAATTGGTAAAAGGTAAAGGTTATTAGAACACAAGAGACCACAAATATTCTTAAGCATGCAAATATTTTTGGATCCTCCTAGAAGAGTCATACAATGCAATAGGCTAAGCCAAAGTAAATGTGCAAAAGACTTGTATAGGATGAAGCACGTCTGGTAAGTAAATGGAAAAGTCTTTGCACAAGTTCTTGGGAGTCTTTGATAAAAAAGAAGAATCAAATGTAGGGCAACAAGCTGATTAGACTTGTGAGTTGTAGAAGTTTCAAGCAATTCTACAGTAAGAGGTAAGTTCTTAGACTTGTTTTACAGTACCTTAGAAATGAAGAAAACATGCACCTGGTGACTTCTGTTTTTGTGCAGCTCTGCAAATCTCACTGTTCCTGGGCCTCAGTCGTGGGGACAAGAGGAGAGGAAGTCGGGGGACTCCTGCAATGCACTGGACGGTCAAAACTTGCAACCGGCAAACTTCACTTTCAGTGCCTGTTCAGTGTTTCAACTCCTCGCGTCTACCGCAAATAGTAACACCGCAGTTCCTAGCTGTTGAGATAGACTTTCCTTGCTTCTGGGGTCCCGCACTCTGTTGGGGCTCCGGCTTGGTCAGTCCTGCTGCTTGGGAGTCCGGAGGATCTTCAAAAAGCTCTAGGCCAGCTTAAAAGCAACACACACAATCTGGTGTTCCTCTCCCTGGCTAAACGGTTTCCAGCAGCAACTCTGTGGAAATTCAACCAGCTCCGAGATGGATGTCCAGGTGGCTTACTTTGGAGTTGATTGGTTGCAGGCGCTTCTGTCGATGCGAACTTGGCGTTTCGGTACTGCAGCAGGGCTTCACCGGGCAAACCAACGGTCCAGGAGTTGCAGCAGGCGTCCTCTTCAAGCTCTTCTTCCGTCCAGTGGTCGACGCTGCCTTCCAAGCCAAAGGACACTCCTTTTATTGGGTTCTCTACCATTAATTCCAGCCTAGCTGTCAGTCACCCAGCAGGGTGGCTGTCCTTATTGGACAGTCAGCCGGCCAATCACCACAGAGTGCATTTGGGTCTCCTAGGAGACTAAGCACAGGGAGTTTCGGACACCTCCCTCACTTCCTGCCTATCCCAGACACTCTGGAGCCAGAGGTGGGCTTCACTCCTGAATCCCGCCAAAGGCGAAATGAACAAAGAGACCAAACCTGGTTTGGCGAGCAGAGAAAATCTCGAAGTACCTTTCCACAAAGAAATGGCAAAAAAAGAAGACGGGCACCATTTTGACAAAGATTGCTCCCGCGGTTGCTTTACAGCAGCTGTGAATACAGCCCACGGTAAATGCAAAACATGGTAGTTTAAACGAAACCACTGCCACCAGCCATTCAATGAGAAAAGAGTAACATAAAAATGTTACACGAGAAGCTAGACAAAGGGGACACTAAGTAACCCCTCCAGCACTCTATTGTAAGATAGTGTGTGCTGGGTCTAGCAAGTTACAGTGGTAAGTAAAGTCAATTTCACTTTATTTCTCTGGGAAACAGTAGTTTATCCCAGAGAAGGTAGTTACACCTTTGGGAAGTCTGGAAGACTTCCCTGTGTCACTACACTGAAGGTGCTGTGAAACACAATGTAAACGATGATGCCTATGGAGTTTGTCAGACTCCACAACCAAAAGAGAAACAGAGGTAAAATTCACATTAAAATACATGAGCGAGTGGGGAAAAAAAGGGTCACACACTCCAAGTAAAAAATAAAGTCTTCAAAATTCAGCAAAGTTGCTGGGTGTCTTTAAGGTGGAGGGAATTAGCACATTTCTGAGAATTCTCCCTAACAGCGGAGATTCGGTCGCTCGTCGAGAGCCAGGCAGTAGTTCCATTCTCCCAGCGAGGCTTGGGCTTCTACTCCAGGATTTTCACCATACAGAAGAACCACCAGGCTGGCCTGAGTTGTTTTGGACCTTTCCACCCTCATGCTCCCCTTTCCTCTTAGAAAATTCAAGATGGTTACACCAGCACTCATAGCGGAGACTTTGTGCAGGGGAGACTGGATGTGCTCCCTGGATCTGAATGACGTGTATCCACATGTCCCGATTTGGCAGTCGCATCGTTCCGTCCTGCGGTTCAGGATCATGGGCTGCCATTTCCAATACAAGGTGCTACCCTTCGGCCTCAACACGGCTCCCAGGGTGTTTACCAGACTCATGAATGCAGTGGCAGCCCTCCTCAGGGCCACCATCTCTACCTGTACCTGGATGACTGGCTCGTTGGGGCGAAATCTCCGGAGGCGGTGCACCACACTTCCTCCGCCCTTATGAGCACACTCCACGACCTGGGATTTTCTCTCAACTTCAAGAAGTGTCAGCTGCAGGCTACGCAGGGACTGACTTTCCTGAGCCTCATGCGGGACACGAGCTCCGAAAGAGTTTCACCTTGGAGGACAAGATCACGGCCATCAAGAGGGCCACAATACACTTAACTCACCCGAGAAGTGACATCGGCCTGGTGGTACCAGCTCATGGCAGCAGTCCAACTGGCTGTACCCCCACACGAGACTTGAGATGAGGAGATTACAGCTGCACTTCACAGCATCTTGGAATCTGAAGCAGGGCTCCCAAGCGGAGCTGGTCAACATTCCTCCTCTCCACTGGGACCTTACATGTGGTCCAGGGACTGCAACCTGCAGGCGGGCAAGCCCTTCCGGTAGCCGGCTCCGCAGGTCACTATCATGACGGACTCCTCTCTCGAGGGCTGGGGGGGCCACTCTGGACAGCCAGTGTCCATGGAGTCTGGACCGGGCAGGAGCAGGAGTCCCATATCAACTGGCTGGAACGGAAGGCCATCGGGCAAGCGCACAGAGCTTTCTTCCCACTCATTGGGGGCAAGGTCGTCATCATCCAGACCGACAACTCCACCAGCATGTACTATGTCAACAAGCAGGGGGTTACCAGGTCCCCTCCACTGTGCAGCCTAGCTGTCAGCATGTGGGAATGGGCCTGGGTATCAAGCATCCAAGACCTCTATTGCATGATGGATGGTTTCGGCCATTAAGGGGGCCTACGAGGGGCACCACAAGCTGCTTCCCATGCGGTCATGGCCAAGGCCACAGCCATTGCATTCCAATGGCAGGACCCGTGGCAGGTTATCAGCAGGGCGGCCACCTGGGACACCCCTTCATCTTTTTGTAAGCACTGCTGTTTGGACGCCGGCTCGAAGTCAGACGCGGCTTTCGGACTGGCGGTTCTAAGGTATCTTTTCTTAAGGAGGGTCTCCTCTCCACCCTAGGGCTACATTCAGTTGTAATCGCCCATGCAGTATGGAGGAGAGGGGACTGGATATAATAGTAATTATAAGTTACTCACCGTTGTGACTAGTCCTTAATCCCCTTTCCTCCATACATCCCGCATCCTCCCCCCTAATAATACTGTTATCATTGGGCAATGTTAAATATTGTCGACGCGTCAATGGAGACTGAGGTGTGGCGCCGGGGGTGGGTGGGGGGTTCAGGGTAGCGCATGCTCCCAGGGCCGCACCCCTGCGCGCCTCTCAATTCAAAGGGGAAGGTTTTTTCTAGTGAAAAGGTTCCATCTCCTGTCCCTAGCGAGGGCCGTCTATGCAGTATGGAGGAACAGGAACTAAGAGTACATTAGTCACTACGGTGAGTAACATCATTTTTCCTTCCCAAAAATCAATTGTGTATGCTGACTAAATGCAAGTACCATATTATTTTGTGGGTGCACGTTATTACTGATAGTGCGGTAGACCTGTCAGACTCCTGTAACAATTGTACACGTTCAGCAACTACCAACTAAGAAGCAGCCTTTTGAAAGTATTGTAACGTATACCTTTGTGTATTGGTTTATTGTGCTTAGTATTTAACAGTGACTTGTGTAAATGTAATGCATCTATATTTTAATATGTTTGTAAGTGTCTTTGAGGTGCATTACTAACTAGGTTCAGTGTACTTAACTACAGCTCACATCTTCCTCCTATGATAAGCCTGGCTGCTCTGCCATTCTACCAAGTTCCTTTGGGTAGTACAGACGGGTACTAAGAGTTAGGGGCCTGTATGTCAAGGGATAGTTTTATTGAGTCTTATCTCAAGTGTACTTTAGGAAAACTCACCTAACACAATGCAATGTTAACTTTAGTTCTGTTTGTTTAAGCCCTCTGGATTTGAAAATGTCAGACATTGTCGACTTGGTTACAGTGCTTGTTAATCTGTGACTATTACAATTTGTACATGTTATTTCTTATAATTCTTCCTTACCATAGACCTTTGTCCGCCTTCACAACCATAAAACTGGACAAGAAGTGATATTTGTTGCTGAGCCGGATACCAAGAACGTATACAAATTTGAGCTGGATCCCACTGAAAGGAAGACCGAGTTTGATTCTGCATCTGGCACTTACACCATTTACTTGATCATTGGAGATGCCACTCTGGAAAATCCCATCCTTTGGAACATGGTATGTAATGCTGACATGCTTTGCATCCTTGCCATCTGATAAAATTAACTTTGCCTTGTGAAGGACGAGATTTTTTTTTTGAACATGTAACCAAGACCTGCATGCCTCAATTATTTCAGAACTCGTGCTCTGATCTCAGTTGCAGAGCTGTTTTTATTGTACCAGTGTGTAATTTAACAGGTGGTGATGTTTTGCCCGGTTCTAGTGTGCTAATTCTTGAACTGTGAAGGCGTCATTAGGGGTTTAGGGATGAAAGGATTTGATATTGGCAAACTAAAAGAGGTGATGGCTGGAAGGTTTCAAATTAATCTGAACCGCTGGCATTGCTCTGGACAACCCTCCAGACCATTGTTCTTCGCCTGCTAAGCCATTACAAAAGGGGAAGACCATATGCAAATTAGGCTTGGTCCCACCCCAAAAGGGGCAGGCCAGCCAGAACTGCTTAGTCACGTCCCTTCTGCACAAGACCACAAGCATCCCCAAACTTGATATTGAGTAAAAATTACCAAACCAAAGAATTAAATTAACCAAATCTAGCTGGTCTGGGTCCTTTTACTTATTTCGACAAACTGAAAGCCGGGGTGTGAATAAAACACACACCAATTGTACACTAATTTTTTTTCTTGCACATCAAAATGTTTACATTTTTTGCGGAGGTGGGGGGCGTTGCAGGGTTTTTTGTAGTCTTTAGACACATAATTGGTTCCATGTGTTAATATCCCCGCAAAAATATTGCGATACAAAAATATCGCCATATTTTTGTATCTATATTGACCCATGGACCCTGCGGGGACACCCCCGCAATCCCTGCATTATTGTAAAATGTGCGGCGGACACCCCAGCAACTCCTGCTCCCACAAATTATCCCCCAAAAATATCGCCTATGGCGAGACCGGCCATATGTACGGCGATATTTTTGATGGGGATATTTTGTAGGGATACCAAATAATCTTACACAGATTGAGGTGTGCAGTACAACATATTAAGTCTCATTAGAAAAAATACTTTAGGTTTGGAGTATGGAGCACAAATGTGAAGAGTACTAGGTTAGATGTTCACATTTATGTTCAATCTCCCTTCCCTGTGAGACCCCCAACCCCTTGTGCTGGACTTGTGCATTCTTTTTCTATGTTCCTGTGTTAGTGGGAACCTTTTCCCCCACTCAGCCTTTCTTTTACTCTTTCCATGGAACTCATTTTTGTGACTCTCCATACTTTATTTTGGGAAGCCTACTTAACTATAACTTTTCCGGCATCTATTTTATTACTGTTGCACACAGCACTTTCTGTGCAGTGCTGCTGGTGTTGGGTAAGATTTTCATATCCATAAGTCTTCCTGACCTGTGTCAACCCCAGAACGTTTTGCTTTGACTAGGTAACTATATTACCTTGTGCCTGGGTGAAGGGGAATCTTTTTTTCCCCTCTCACCTAGTCTTTTACTCTTTTTATGGATGACCTTTTGTACGTGGTTGAAGTTATAGTTTTCTATAACTTTTGGCCTTCAGTTGGGTTGCCCTACGAGTTCCCCTGTTAATTTCTCTTTCATGTACTTGGGTGAACTACAGTTCCCAAGTAGTAAAGAGGGATGTTCATCCCGCTTTACATTTCATATAGTGAACCAGCACACCCCACCTTATGTGGAGTGCTGGGGGGGATACAATGCATCCCCTTACTTGTACGTCCCGGCCCCTTTCCTCCATACTGCAAGGGCGACCCTTCCTAGGGATGGGGGAGACAACCTTTTTCACCAGAAAAAACCTTCTTCCCCTTTAATTTAGAGGCAGGTGGGGGTGTGGCCCTGGGAGCATACGCCCTCCAGTGCCACACCTCATTCCCCTTTTCCGCGTCAACGGGCCGAATTCACCAGCGCTCCTTGGTTTGGCTTCGGCCATGTAATTCCATGCGCTGATACTTCTCTTCTGTCTTTTTGTCTTTTTATCATTCAGGTACTCGGTCCTCGGGCGTCACGCTCCTCCCCGGCGCATGCTGACTTCTACAGGGTTTAGCTTGTGTCCATCCTGCGAGGGGCTCTTTCCAACTTCAACCCCCACACCCTCTACCTATGTTGCCTTGGTCCAGACCACGACTGGCAAGCCTGTACCGCATGCAACGCACTTTTCTCAAGGTCTCTGAAGAACAGACTAGCCAGGTGGACGGAGTTCTCCCAGAGGACCTAAAGGACTTCGTCATCATCGATCCGGGCCCAAGGTAGGGGCCACTCTTTTCCAGCGCACCACGCAAGGGAGACTCCTTCCAAGGACTCGCCCGCATGGGAGGAATCGTGCAGATTGTCATACTAGCACATGTACCAAGGCTAAGTCAGCTACCGACCGGCAGGCCGTGAGGGTCAGTGGATCTTCCCGGTGAAAGTGCTGTGGAACCGGAAAGTTCTTTTTACCGGGATTTCACCCGAGGGGCCATGCCCTAGTGCCAGCAACATAAGCCGAGGGTGCGCCTATACCCAGCACTACCAACGGCTCTCCCGAGGGCAATACGCCTTCCAGGTCATGGCCTGAGGTGCAGGATGGGCTTTGGTTCTAACAACAAGAGTCTTGCATAGGGATGGTTCCAGCGAGCCAGGCGCCACGACTTCGGTACGTGCCATGCAGCTCCACAAAATGGCCACCGCGCCAAATGGGATGGCTGCTCATCCGATAACCCCCGTTTGGGGAGCGGGTGGAGGAAGGAGTCACAAGGTGGGACTGGTGTCAACCAGGTGTGTGGCCTACAGTTTATCCATCAGCAGCGCAGGGCAGGTTTCCCCTTGCACCACGGCAGTGTGCCCTGGCCCCACGTGCCCTGGGCCACTCCGTCAATATCACCTGCCACCTGTACAGCCTCTGAAGACAAGGTTCTTCGTAAAGGTTATGAGGGCTGAGGTGAACTCCCCAGAGGGGGCACATCCTCTGGGAGGCCGTCGGGGACAGCTCCCACAGGTCGCCCCACTGGCCCCCATAGTCATTCCTCTAATGGCTCTGGTGCCACAGGCCCCAACGAAGACGCTGCTGCCCCAGCTGGCTCCTCCGGTTCTGCAGCAGCCACCGGCTCTGGTGTCCACTCCGCAGCCCACGGCGCCCAGCACTCCTCCACCATCTCCGGAACCCCCCAGCCTGGCAGACATGGATGAGGAGGATGACCCTGACCTGCCATCTTCCGCCAGGGCCTTCCACGAAAGCCTTGCAGGTTTGGCAGAGTAGTTGGGCCCTTCCTCAGCCCGAGGTAGGGCAGCCCGAGGAGGGGGTCTTAGCAGAGGTCCTCACCCTAAGGCCCGTTACCAAAATGGGGATCCCGATGCAGAAAGACGTAGTTGCCCTGGCCAATAAGGGGGGGTGGCGCAAGCCGCGCTCGGCCCGGCCTGTCAATCGGCGACTCCACGCCAGGTACAGGCGGATGGAGGGGAACACACTTTTGCTTTCTGCACGTCCTCAACCACACTCTTCGGTGATGGCTGCGACGTCACTCTATTCCAAGCCTCGGCCACCCCGTCCTCAACACTGCTAGGCAAGATCTTGGAGACGTACAGGAAGAGGCTGTACTCCTACGCCTCCTGGCACTTGCAGCAGGCCAACGCAGATGCCATGTTGGCAGCTGCTAACTAAGGACTCGGGCAGGAATTTGCGGACTTCCTCCCAGAACTTCTGGCACAGAGCCAAACCCGCTTCAAGGCAGGACTAGGAGAATTCAGGCTTGTAGCGCAGGGCTTTATGGAGCCCCCGTGGCCCACATCGATACCTCTGCCCGGGCCATCCGCATTGCCACAGACATGAGAAGGACGGCTTGGCTCCGGGCTACTAAGTTAATCCCGATGTCCAGGAAACGCATTTTGGACCTTCCCTTCGAGGGCAGTGACCTCTTCTCATCCACCAGGAATGAGGAATTGGACAAGAACAGCTTGCCATCTGCAAAGTCTTTATCTATTCTTACGAAGGCCACGCCCAAGGCCTACACTCAGTCGCTGCAATGCTCCGACAAGGGGCGGGTGTTTGGCATGTTCTGGAGCTTCCAAGAACGGAGACAACCTGACAGTTCTGAGTCAGCACCGGAGGAAACAACAAAAAAGGGTGGCGGACAAGGGGTTTTTCCAATCCCCCCTCCCCTGCAACAGCCTCAGAGGGAAAGGAGGCATGACACGCCCCTTGGGTCCACGTCTCTCCGTTGAGGGGCAGGCTGCCTGTCGCATTCAATTGTGGCAGCTCTGCTGGAGGAGATTCACTCGCTCGTCAGAGCCAAGCTGTGAAGAAGTCCCAACCTCCCTGCGAGGCTTGGGCTTTTATTCCGGGATTTTCGCCAAACAGAAGAACCAGGCTGGCCTGAGAGTTGTGTTGCATCTTTCCACCTCAACATCACCCTACCTCTACAAAAATTCAAGATGGTTATGCCAGCTTTAATAGCGGAGACATTGCGCAAGGGAGCCTGGATGTGCTCCCTGGATCCGAGGGACGCGTACTTGCACATCCCGGTTTGGCAGCCTCATCGTTTATTTCTACGATTCAGGATCATGGGCTGCCATTTCCAATGCAAGGTGCTTCCCTTCAGCCTCAACTCAGCCACCAGGGTCTTCACCATGCTGATGAATACAGGGGCGGCCCTCCTCGGGGCCACCACATATACCCGTACCTCGACGACTGACTCGTCAGGGCTTCATCTCCGATGGCGGTGCACCGCACTTCGAAAGCTCTTATGAACACACTGCACGATCTGAGCTTTTCGCTCAATCTCAAGTCTCAGCTGTAGCCCACGCAGAGTCTGACCTTCTTGGGGCTCATCTGGGACACGTGCTCCGAGAGAGTTTTTCCTTCGGAGGACAAGATCAGAGCCATCAAGAGGGCCACTGCGCACTTCCTCAGCAGACAAGTGAAATCGGCCTGGTGGTACCCACACCACTCAAAGCAGTGGTCCTACTCGACGTCCCCCACACGAGACTCGGGAGGAGGAGGATACAGCGGCACTTTGCAGCATCTTCAAACCAGGAGCGGGGCTCTCGGGCGGAGATGATCAACGTTCCTCCTTCTCTTCACCTGGACCTTACATGGTGGCCCAGGGACTACAACCTGCAGACGCGCAAACCTTTCCGGCAGCCTACCCCACAGGTCACCATCACTACAGACTCCGCTCTTGAGGGATGGGGGACCAACCTCGGCAGCCACTGCATCCATGGCACCTGGACCGAGCAGGAGTACCACATCAATTGGCTGAAGCTGAGGTCCATCTGGCTAGTTCTCTCAGCCTTCCTTCCGGTTATCACGGGCAAGGTCGTCCTCATTCAGACAGACGACTCAACCAGCATGTCTATGTCAACAAGCAGGGAGGTACCAGGTCCCCTCCACAGTGCAGGCTGGCGGTCAGCATGTGGGAATGGGCCCTGGAGAAACACATCTACCTCAGGGCCGTCCACCTTCTGGGGGAATCCAACCTGGAGGCGGACAGGCTCAGCAGACTGGGAGCAGACAATTACGAGTGGCAATTGAAAGGCCTTGCGCTCCCGGAGATCTTCAGCACACCCCCAGGTGGACCTCTTTGCCACTTGGGACAACAGGAAGTGCCCACATTTTTGCCTCCTTTCAGGGACGGACCCCAGCTACCTGGGCAATGCATTACAGGTTCAGTGGAACGGCATGACAGCATACGCCCTCCCACCCACATCGCTGATGCACAGGGTGACATGCAAGATCAAGGAGTCTCACCACCTCAGCGTCATTCTAATAGCTCCAGGGTGGCCAGCTAGCCAAGGTTCTCGGAGCTGCTCACCCTCTCGAAGAGACAACCCATTCACCTTTCGACAGGCCCAGCACATCTTCTGGTTGCAGCGGGGGGGGGGGGCAGGGTCATCCACCCCGCGCCAAAGAAACTAGCTCTCAGTGTGGTTCCTGCGCACATCATGCACCTCAGCCTTCCCAGGCTAATCTAGAAATCATACAGGGGGCTAGGAGCACAGCAACCAGAACCCAGTATAAGAGCAAATGGACCAGGTTCTGCCCTGGGCAGACTCTAGGGAGATCAACCCGCTTGCATGTGCATGGGATGACGTGCTCTCCTTCTCGGCACACCTCGCTCACTTGGGCTTGCAGGTAGACACTTGCTGCATGTACTTGGCAGCCATTGGGACCTACAGCTACTCAGAGGAAGAGGTGTTCTCTTCTAACCCGATTGTCAAGAAGCATGTGATGGGACTCGCCAGACTCTACCCGCCCATCAAGAGGCCACACCCTGTGTGGGACCTTAACATAGTTTTGGGGGCCCTGGCACACAAACCATTTGAGCCAATGGCGTCCGCGGACATCAGGCTGGTCACCGTCAAGTCAGTCTTGCTAGTCGGCCTTCCAGGCGCTGGTCGCCTCAGTGCCTATACTACGTTTCACATGGATAAGGTAGTCCTGCGGACACACCCAGCATTCCTACCCAAGGTGACTTCTGCATTCCATCTGAACGAGGAAATAGTGCTGCCTACCTTTTTTGCTGAGTTTAAGGATGAGGCACAGTTCTGCACTTCGTCGATGTCAGGCGTGCCCTGAAATTCTACCTGGATAGGACCAAGGGTTTTGGATGCACTGGCTGTCACCTTCGATGGATCAAGACCGGGGTATCGGGCCTCCAAGGCTTCCATAGCCTGCTGGATAGTCTCGGCCATCAAAGAAGTTTACGAGGGACAGCATAAGCCACTGCTGGTCAACCGGCACGCCCACGCGGTCAGAGTCAAGGCAACGGCCATCACATTCCAGCGGCATGTCCCCTGGCAAGTCATAAGCAGGGCGGCCACATGGGCCACCTCTTCGGCTTTCTGCAAGCACTACTGTTTGGATGCCGGCTCTAGAACAGACGCGGCTTTCGGACAGGCGGCTCTTAGAAACCGATTTGCTTTAGGAGGGTCTCCTCTCCACCCTGGGGCTACACTCCGTTGTAATCGCCCATGCATTATGGTGGAAAGGGGACGAGACGTGAAAGTAATTATAAGTTAATCACTGTAGTGACTAATGTACTCTTACTCACCTTTCCTCCATAAGCCCCACCATCCTCCCCCCCCCCTAATAAAACTAGTGTCATTAGGCAATGTTAATCTATTGTCGATGCATCTATTGGGACTGAGATGTGGTGCCGGAGGGCGGAGTCAGGGCAGCGCATGCTCCGTGGGCCGCACCCCTGCGCGCCTCTAAATTTTAAAGGGAAGGTTTTTTGTTTTTTGGTGAAAAGGGTTCAGTCTCCCGTTTCTAGGAAGGGACGCCCTTGCAGTATGGAGGAAAGGGGACTAGGACAAATAGTACGTTAGTCACTACGGTGAGTAACTTATAATTTCTTACTTACCCAGTAACATTGTGTCACAATTGCAAGTTTCCTTTAATGGCAGGGGGCAGTGTAACTACTTTTATGGCTTTTTAGTATTCATTACTCGCAGGCTGTTAATTCAGCCTTGGTAATGTACAGAAGGGCCACCATTTTTCTACAATGGTGGGCTCCTTCTTTTTTTCACCATTTCTTGTATGCTTGCGGTTTCTGGGGTCTTCCCATGCCATTCTAGGTGGGAACGACCGCAGTGGCTGTTTTGTCTTCAGCAGCAATCCTGTGGATTCCCCGCCCCGGCTCCAGAGTGTATGGAAAGGTAGGAAGCGAGGGTGGAGACCAAAACTCTGCAGCCCTTTGTCTTCCACCTTGCCTGAAAGGAAACCACTCCCAGTGGAGGGCTGGCTGTCCTGATTGAACAGCCAGACCAGACCGCCCCTTGCTGTAAAATGCGGGGAGAGAATACAGAGGTTGTGCTGTAGTTCCTGATAACTCTGAACCTGAAAGCTGCTGACAAGTTGGCCACTGGACCTAAAGATGAAGAAAAAGCGGCTGAGCCGATTTCCAGCGATCGGAGCGCCTGCTGTGTAACCAGAGCCTGCTGTTACCCTTACTTCCAAGTGACCTAGGGGCTCCAAAAACGACAAACCCGACCAGCCTGGTGAGATCCACTAGACTCAAGAAGAACTGCATTTTTTAGGCATCCCACATCATACTGCGACCTTGTCGGGCTGCTATACCCCAATACCCTGGGACCTAGAGCCATCTTGCAGTGTGCATGGTCTTACGAATTTCGAATCGTGCTGAAACTTTGGCACCCGAGACACGCAATTCCAGTCCTTGAAGTCCCCTCACCAGAGTGCTGGACCAGATTAGCAACGCAAATCTAATCCGTGATATTCAGTTGTCTTCTGGCTCCTGAAAAGGGATAAAGGAATTCAACAACCAGGCTTTTGGCTGCAGATCCTGAAGTTTTCTTGCTGCAACTCTTCTTTCGTGCTAAGGTACTGTGTTGGCTGGTGTATTTACTTACCTTAAGTCTTTGTGAATACTGTAAAGCTTTGGGGTGTTTCCTGTGATTGGAGTCCTCTCATCCAGTTCACCCAGGCCCACTGGACCCTAACTCTAAAGTGAACTACCTACTTGTTGAACAGTCTTCCACAGGAACTCTGACTTTTGCCTGCAACAGAACCCCATCTCACCCTGCCTACAGCTAGCACCTAGACAACTAGGGCGCCTCTTCTGCCTCTGGGAGAACTTGTGCAATAGACTAGGTAAGGACTGGATAGGTAAAGGATTCTGTCTTGAAAGGATAACAAGTGTTTGAAAAGTACCTCCCTGTGAAAGATTTTGTTGGTAACTGTAACTCTGAGTGAGCGGTTACAAAATTTCTTACTTCTCTTGAATGTGTGTTGTGCCATTCTGAAAAGTATATGCAAGGTTATTTACTCCTACGTCCTATCCCCTTTCCTCCATACTCTATGGGGCGTCCCTAGCTAGGGACGGGAAACAGAACTTTTTTCACGTGAAAACATTTTCTTCCCCTTTAAATTTAGATGCGCGGGTGCACGGCCCTGGGAGCATGCGCTCCCCTGACCACGCCCACTGGCGCCACTGCGCTCCTGGGTAAGGCCTTTGGCCATGAAATTTCATGCGCTCTTCCCCAGAAGAAGTTATTCTTTTTTTCTTTTTCTCGTCCAATTGTCAGGTATTCTCTGTATCTGGTGCCATGCTCCTTCCTGGCGCATGTAGACAGCAGCTTTCAGCAGGTGTCCAGCCTGTGAGGGTTCCTTCCCTACGTCTGACCCTCACGACTCTGCCTCCGGTGCCTTGGCGCAGACCACGGCTGGGACAGCTGACCCGTGTGCGACGCCTTGACCCTGTTCGGTTGGTCAGGTGGAGAGAGCTTTTCGAAAGATCACCTCCACAGAACATCAAATCATACGTTAGGAAGACCAGGCCCAAGGTAGGTGCTCTGTTCTCCTTTGCACCCCGTAAGAGCGACTCCTTCCTCGGGAAGCGCCCAAGCAGGAGGGACTTCCCAGCAAGGGGACAGAGGCCAGTCCAGCTACCGGCCTGTTAGGGAGAATTCTCATAAATGTGCTATTTCCCTTCACCTTAGAGACCCCCAGAAACTTTTCTGGATTTTGAGGAATTGATTTTTATTTTTTACCTGGAAAGAGCGTGAGCCTTTTTTTCCCACTCATTTATTTTGATGTGTGTTTTACACTTGTGTTCTTTGATCATGGAGTTTTAGCTAACTCCATAGGCATCATCTTCATGTGTTACACAGCACCTTCAGTGCAGTGACACAGGGAGGTCTTTTAGACTTCAAAAGGTTTAATACCTTCTCTGGGAGAAACTGGTTTCCCAGAGAATGTAAGGTTAAATTGACTTTACTAGTCTTTTTAAATTCCTAGGCCCAGCACACACTATTTTCCTGTAGAGTGCTGGAGGGTTTACCTAGTATCCCCTGTGTCTAGAAACTCATGTAGCAGTCAACTGCTACCCTTTCCTCTCGAAATGGCTGGTGGCAATGGTTTTACAACGAACTACCATGATTTTTCCCAACCGCTAACACCGGTAGCAAAAAATCGCGGGAGCCATGTTTTTCAAGATGGCGCCTTAAGCCCCCTTTGTTTAAACTGGCCACAGTCTTCTTTTTTCGCAGTTTCTTTTTGGAAAGGTCCTTCTGGAGTTTCTCTGCGCGCCAAACCAGGTTTGGTCCCTTTGTTCATACGCCTTTGGCGGGCTTCAGGACTGAAGACCGCCTCTGGCGCCTGGGTGTCTGGGGTGGGAAGGAAGTGAGGGAGGTGCCCGAAACTCCCTGTGCTTAGTCTTCTAGGAGACCCAAATGCACTCTGGCGTGATTGGCTGGCTGACTGTCCGGCAAGGACCGCCACCCTGTTGGGTGAGTGACAGCTAGGCTGGACTGAAAGGGAGAAAACGGTTTAAAAGGCGAGTCCCTTGGACGGGAAAGCAGTCGACCACTGGAACGAAAGAACCGAAGACGAGCTGGAAGAGGACGGCTGCTGCAATTCCTGGTGCAGCCCGGTGAAGCCCTGCTGCAGGTCCGAATTGCCACGTTCATCTCGACCGAGAAGCCCCTTCAAGGACAAATTCTTCCTTTTGAGTTGGTGGGACCAATCAACTCGTAAGCCACCTGGTTAGGTTTAACCAGGGGGAAGGACACCAGCTTGTGTGCTTGACTACAGCTACTCGAACCGAAGATCTTCCATTTGCCAGCTTGTTTGACCAGTCCCCGTGCAGTGCAGGAGCCCCCCCCCCCACCCCCCCCGGATGTCCTCCCTCTTGTCCCCACGACTGAGGCTCAGGAACAGTGAGATCTGCAGGAACTGCCAGGAACCAACGTCTACAGTTGCATCTTTTCTTCATACTAAGGTACTGTGCCAACCCGATTGAGAGAACTTACCTCTCACGGTGAAAGTTTGTGGAACTTTCCCAACTTGCATGCCTAATCAGCTTGTGACTCAACATATGATTCTTTTTCGTACAAACTACTTCTGAGAAAGAAGAAAGACCTTACCGTTGACTACAAGAACTGCTTTCCTATCCAAAACACTAGCCAATTGCCTTTGGCCTAGGCCTATTGAACTGAATTGCGTCCTCTAGTGAACCAAAACTATTTGCACTACCTAAGAAAGTATTTGTGATCTATTTTATTAACTTGTGCCTTTGTACTCCTATTTAAAGTGACTGAAATGCCATTTTGCTACTATTTCAGGGAAGCCAAATTTACTCCGAAACGTATTGGTTTGATACTGAAGTGTGTTTGTGTATAATAGTAAGATGCCTCCTTCTAGTGAAATGTTTTCTAAATGATTGTGTAATAAATTAATAAGTGTTTTACCAAGAAACCTTGAGTACAAGTGTCCACTTGAACCACTGTGATTGAAAGACCTCTTTGTAACATCCTTTACTGCTCACATTCCCTCTTGAGATGAGCCTGGCTGCTCCGCTCGCTACCAAAAACTATGTAGTACAGGTTGGTTTTGCTTACACCTGTAGCCTTATTGTATGTGGTGGTCCCAGAGGGTACTACATGCAATTTTGCCTAACACGGCCCACGGGCCGAGAGGTCGCGAGATCCTACCGCCCCACTGCTGAGCGGCTGCAAGGCCTTATTACCAGGCTCTGACCAGAGGGGCTTCGCCCTAGTACCGGGCCTATGTCTGAGGGGGCGCTGGTACGCAGCACTACCGCACCATGGCCGAGGGCACTCTGCCTCTCAGGTCTCGGCCTGAGGTGCAGGGAAGGTCCCAGCCTTTGCTATTCAGCATGCAGGTGGAGACTGGACCCAGCTCAGCAAGCACCATGCCTCAGGCACGTGGCGCAGAGCAGGACAAAATGGCCACTGGCCATACAAAGTGGCGGCTCTCCCGGCGCCTTATCCGCACGGCGATCACATCCAGATGGGATTGGGCAACGCCTGTTACCTGGTCCACGTCTTATCCCTCCACTTTGCAGAGGGAGGTATGCATCCCCCAGTCTGGCGAGACGGGGACTGCCCAGGACACCGCAGCCGCAGGGCCCAGCCCCTACGCCCCCGCCTGCTTGCGAGGATTGGTTCTTTGAGAAGTTCCTCACCCTCGTGAGATTGCCACAGATGGGTACCATCCTCTGGGATGTAAATGAGGGACATGCTGCCTCCGCTACTGCCTCAAGCTCCTACTGGTGCCCAGGCCCTGGGTTCAGCTCAGCCCCTGGCTCCCACGCCTGCTCCAATCACAGCGGGTCAGCCCCCCGCACTGCCAGTCAGCACGCCACAGCTGCCTGCACCCAGCACTCCTTCTGCACCCCCAGATCTGCAGGACCCAGCGGCGGACACGAATGAGGATGAAGATCCGGACACAGTCAGCTGAAGCATTCCATGAGAGGCTGGCGGGTCTGGCGTAATATCTAGGCATCCCTCAGCCGCAGGCGAGCAACCCGAGGCAGGGCGTCCTGGCCAAAGTGCTTACACTTCGTCCTCCCACGAGAACTGGCATGCCTCTTCAGAAGGATGTGGAATCCTTAGCCAAAAAGGGCTGGGTCAAGCCACACTACACCCAGCCTACCAACAAGCTCCTGGATGCCAAATACAGACAGACTGAGGGGGATTCCCTCTTATTGTCGGTGCACCGCAGTCACATTCCTGTTACAGCAGCGGCATCGTTCTATTCCAAAACAGTCTTCCTCAGCGGCATCCGCTTCTTCACTCCTGGGGAAGGTGGAAAAGCTGTTAGTCGTTTGCCAAAAAGGTCTACTCAAATGCCATGCTCCACCTGCGTCAGGCCAATGCTGATACCATGTTGGCTGCGGTTAATCAACAGTTGTGGCGGGAGAGTGCAGACTTCCTTCCAGAGCTTCCTACCCACGGCCAGGCTTGGTTCAAATCAGGTTTGGCGGAGGCGAATTTGTGGCCCAGGATATAATGGAGTCTACGGTGGCCCACATCGACACCTCGGGCAGAGCCATCTGTATCGCCACGTAAATGAGGACAGCTTGGCTCAGGGTGATGATTTCAACCCAGATGTGCAGGAACACATCCTCGACCTGCTGTTTGAGGGTGGGTGACCTGTTCCACTCGACAACAGATGAGGAACTAGTTAAGAAAAAGAATAGCTCCCAGACAGCTAAATCCTTGCCTATTTAATCAAATCCACACCGAAGACCCACAGCCATACTCGCCAGCGCTCGGACACGAGTTGGGCCTTTGGAGCCTTTAGGGGCTTCCAGGAGAGAGACGGCCGAGGCAACCTGACAAGTCTCTGAGGCAGCACAGAGGCAAGCGGCACAAAGCGGCTAACAAGGGGTTTTTACGGTCCCCCCTCTTCAGCACCAGCCTGAAGAGGGAAAGAAGGGTTGACCGGTCCCTCAGGATCCATGAGTCTCTGTGGGGTGGAGGGTGGGGGAGAGCAGGCTTGCCCTTAACGTACACTCCTGACGGATAAGGTTCGCTGACCCGTGGATCCTCTATGATGTCCACGGGCTTCTAGTTACCAATTCCTATGTACTCTTGCGTCCCGTCCCCTTTCCTCCATACTGCATGGCCGTCCCTAGTGACGGGGTGACGGAACCTTTTTCACCAGAAAAAAAACCTTCTTCCCCTTTAAATTTAGAGGCACGCAGGGGGGTGCGGCCCTGGGAGCATTTGCTACCTTGACTCCGCCCACCAGTACCACACATCAGTCCCCTTCTCCATGTCAACAGGAACGAGCCAATTTCACCAGCGCTCCTGGGTTTGGCTTTGGCCATGTAATTCCATGCGCTCTTCCCTGGATTCTTCTTTTTGTCTTCTTTTTATCATTCAGGTACTTGGTCCTCCGGCGTCACGCAACTCCCCGGCGCATGTGGACTTCAGTGGGCTTCAGCAGGTGTCCATCCTGCGAGGGGCTCTTCCCTACGTCCGACCCCCACCCTCTTTACCTCCGCTGCCTTGGCCCCGACCATGGCAGGCACGGTTGTACTACGTGCGATGCACTGACTCCATGCGCAGCAAAGAACAGGCTAGCTCGGTGGAGGGAGCTCTTCGAAAAGTCGCCTCCAGAGGACTTGAAGGAATTTGTCAAACCGAGATTGAGGCCCAAGGGAGGGCCGCTGTTTTCCATCGCACCCAGTAAGTGCGACTCCTTCCCGAGGAAACGCCCCAGCGGGAGGAACCTCTCAGGTTCTCGCACCGGCACATGTACCAAGACAGAAATACTCACTGTTAGGCAAGATTTGGTGCAGTACCCTTTAGGTGCACTACAACAACCTTGACCTCCTGGCAATAGGATCCCAACCTTTGGTATAAGTCTGTACTACACAGGTTGGTAGTTGGCTGAGCAGCCAGGCCTATCTCAAGAGGGGTCAATGTGAGCAGTAGGGGAGTTGCACAGAGATTCACAGTGACAAGTATCCAAATAAACACTTACACTCAAGGTTTCTTGATTAAACAATTATTAATTCATTTAACAGTCAGTTTGAATAAGCCTTCTTCGGAAGGGGCAATATAACAGTAACACACAAATGCACTCCAAAATACACTTAGTTTCTCTAAATCAGCAAGTGCCCATTTGGGATGGCACACAGACACTTCCTACACCCTCAGGTGACTTATATAGCTAGGACACTGTGGACATTAATGGATCACTGGTAAATTTAGAGCAATACTGAGATGAGCGTCGAAAGAAAAGGGATATTAGAATAAAACAGAGATCACACACATATTCTGAAGCAGGGAAGTACTTTGAACCCCCCCAGTGCAAAGTAAGTTAACCCTTTCCTGGAAGGAAGATTAACACACTGTCAGAGGGAAGAAGAGTCATTCAGGGAGCCAGGCCAGCCAATGTCAATTGGGCAAAAGTCTAGGTGAGCTGAAGCAGTTCTTGCAGGTAAGTAAAAGTCTTGCACAATGTTTTACAAGTCTTTGTAGAAAAAGAAGAATCATTGTAGGGCCACAAGCCGTTTAGGCTTGTGAGGTAAAGAAGCTGTTAGCAACCCTACAGAAGCAACCAAGACAAGTCTCAACTGAGAACAAGTAAGACTGCACACAAGAGGTAAGTTATTTTAGACTGTACAGTACCTTTTGTTTAGAAGAAATGGTTCCAGCTGGCTTCTGTTCCTGGGCAGCTCTGCAAATCCTGTTCCTGGCCCTCAGTCGTGGGGACAAAAGGGAGGACTTCTGGGGACTCCTGCACTGCAATGGGACGATCAGCAACAGCAAAGGGCAAACTTAAATTCAGTGGCACTTCGCTGTTTCAGCTCCTCGCGTCTATAGCAAATAGCACCACCGCAGTTCTCGGATACCACTCTGGACTTTCCTCGCTTCTGGAGTCAAGCTATCTGTTGAGGTGGCTCAGGCTTGGTCAATCCGGCTTCCTGGGAGTCCGGAGGATCTTCCAGCAGCTCAAGTCCGACTTAAAAGTGATGCACTCCAATCTGGTGTTCCTCTCCCTGGCACTTTGGTTCCTGCAGCAGCAAGGAAGTACAGCTAGCTCAGAGAGAATGTCCAGACAATTTCACTTTGGAGTAGAATGGTCCCACCAACTCAAGGGGAGAAGTCGTCCTTGCAGGGCTTCTCTAGTCGAGGCGAATTTCGGAGCTTCAGCACAGCAGCAAGGCTTCACTGGGCAAACAGTCCAGAGTAGCAGCAGGCCTCTCTTCTAAGTTCTTCTTCGAATTACTTCGTCAGTGGTCGACTCTACCTTCCAAGCCAAAAGCCTCTCCTTTTATGCAGGTTTGTCCCACTCATTCCAGCCTAGTTATCAATCACACAGAAGGGTGGCTGTCCTTGCCGGACAGCAAGCCGGCCATTCACATAGGGGTGCATTCCTGAAACCAAGGGGATTAAGCACGGAGATTCGGGCACCTCACTCACTTCCTGCCAGACACTCTGGAGCCAGAGGCGGGCTTCACTTGTGAATCCTGCCAAAGACCAAGTGAACAAAGGGACCAAACCTGGTTTGGCGTGCTGAGTAAATCTCAGGAAGGACCTTTCCACAAAGAAATGGCGAAAAAAGACAACCAGGGCCATTTTGAGAAAAATGGCACCCAAGGGTGCTTTACTGCAGCTGCGAACGCAGCCCGCGTTAAAAACACACCACAGTAGTTAAAAGTAAACCACTACCACCAGCCATTAATTGTAGAAAGGGTTAAATAAAAATGTTACATGAGAAAATAGACAAAGGGGGATACTAAGTAGCCTGTGAAGCATCCTATGGTAAGATATTGTGTGCTCGGTCTAAAAAGTTACACATGTAAGTAAAGTCAATTTTCACTTCACTGCTTTTGGAAACGGTAGTTTATCCAAGAGAAGGCATTTAAACCTTTGGGAAATCTAAAAGACTTCCCTGTGTCACTGCACTGAAGGTGTTGTGTGCCACAATGTAAAAAGAGATGCCTATGGAGTTTGTCAGACTCCACAACCAAAAGAAACAGATGTCAAATCATTGGAAAAATACATGAGAGAGTGGGAAAAAGGGTCTGTCTCTCCAGGTAAAAAATGAGTCCTCAAATCCAGCAAAGGTGCTGGGGGTCTCTAAGGTAGAGAGGAATTAGCACATTTCTGAGAATTTCCCCCTCACACTCTCCCTAAGACCCCCTTCCAAAACAGGGATCCCGATGCAGAAAGATGTTGTTGCCCTGGCCAAGAAGGGGTGGCTCAAGCCCCACTCGGCCCAACCTGTCAATCGGCACCTCGATGCCAAGTATATAGACAGAGGGAATGGGATCCACTCTTGCTGTCGGCGCACCCTTTTTAGGCAAAGCTTGAATGCAGTACCCTTTGGGAACAATAAAAACAACTGACTACAGGTATAGGAAACCCAACCTTTGGTATAAGCTTGTCCTACACAGTTTTGGTAGCGTGTTGAGCAGCCAGGCTTATCTCAAGAGGGGAATTGTGAGCTGTAGTGGGGTTACACAAAGATTCACAGTTACATGTATTCAGATTAACTCTTACACTCAAGGTTTCTTGCATAAACAATTATTTTTCAGTCAGTTATAAAGCCTTCTTTAGAAGGGAGCAATAGAATAGTAACTTACAAATATACTTCAATACTGTACACTGAGTTTCTGAATCAGACCAGGCCCTTTTGGGATGGACCACAGACGCAACCTACACCCACAGGTGACTTCAGTAACAAGGGTGCTGGGGACATTAATACCTTACTGTTGGCATACAGAATACTCTCAATAGTTTGTAAAAGGCAAAGGTTATTAGAACACAAGAAATTAGAAATATTCTTAAGCAGGGCAAATACTTTCAGATAACAAGAGAAGTTATTCAATTCGATAGGCTAAGCCAAAGTCAATGGGCAAAAGTCTTTGTATAGGATGCAGCACTTCAGGTAAGTAAATGGAAAAGTCTTTGCACGAGTTCTTAGGAGTCTTTGATAAAAAGAAGAACCAAATGTAGGGCCACAAGCTGATAAGACTTGTCAATTGCAGAAGTTACAAGCGCTTCCATAGTAAGAGGTAAGTTCTCTTAGGCTAGTTTTACAGTACTTTAGTAAAGAAGAAAAAGATGCAGCTGAAGACTTCTGTTCCTTTACAGCTCTGCAGATCTCACTGTTCCTGTGCCTCAGTCGTGGGGACAAGAGGGAGGACATCGGGGGACTCCTCCACTTTATTGGCACCGTCAAAGCTGACAACCGGCGGAAGGAGGCGCTGCAGCGCAACAAGATGGCCGTTTGAGTGAGGAGCTCCTCTCCGGCATGAATCCTGATTAAATTATCCCCTGTTTCCAGATTGCATCGAACCTCGTAAGCTACCCGCGCTGTTCCCGGAGAACATCCTGACCTTGCAGGCGAAATCCCGACTGAAATCGGACTTCCCAAGCCTGGGAACCGTGGTGGACCTTGAGGACACATGCCCGTGCCGCTTCGCAGCTCCACAAGAATCTACGAGGGAGCCGCGGCTCCCACTTACGCCGGGCCTCACAGTGGGTGGAGCGGGACCGGCAGACTGCGCCCACGATACTTCTCGCCTCACGTTCTCTGGGCATACTGCGCCCTGCCCAGCATAGGGCGCCCTGCAACGTCCCTCCCACGTTGGCAGGTGCTCAAGGCGGGACCTCCCGGACCCTCGTTACTAAGCCCTGTGCCGGGATCCGGGCCCTTCGGCAGATCTTCGCGGCACCCCCGGGGCCTGGATTGGACGGTCCCGACCCCGTTCCTTGTTCCCGAGGTGAGAGCTACGTGGGACTGGGCTGGCACGGCGGCTGGGCGCGGGGCACGTGTGGGGCTCTCTGACCCGAATCCAACATATCCTGTGCTCCCCTTCATCTGGCTCGGTGCTTCTACCATCAAATTACACTGTGAAAATTCACGCCTGTCAGCTCTTGCGGTCATTGCCCCGCTTACGCCACAGAACACGCCATCTTGGAACAATCGCCGTTTCGGGCGCACCGGGATCCCTGCGGGCATTGCGCCCTCCTCCACCACACTTTAACACGCGGCCCTCTCATCCACCAGGCCCAGGCCGTTTCTCCACCTCCACAATGCCTGGAAAAAACGCGGGTAAGTCCAGGAAGACGGGACCAATGGACTCCTTTACTAGCTCACAATCATCTTCTGAACGCCCGGACCCTCAATCTCCGGCCTCACCCCTAAATGTAGAAGATACGAAATTTGATCACCTGCTGACAACAGTTCAAAATGGATTCCTGGCCATTAATGTCAAACTTGACGACATTGTTTCCACGATAGGCTCCCTAAAAACTCGCCTAGACAAGGAAAGTGCCAGAATCACAGAGGCTGAAAACAGAATTGGCACGAATGAGGACTCTACTTGGCAAAACACCCAGGACATCGCACTCCTTAGAGGGGAAATGAATAAACTCTGCAATAAATGTGACGATTTGGAATCCCGATCCAGACGGAACAACATCTGCATAGTCGGCCTCGCAGAGACCTTCTGCAAAGGCCCAATGGAGTCCCGAATCGAAGACCTTTTGAAATCTCTCCTCGTAGAGGAGTCACTCACACCCCAGTTCCTCGTGGAGCGGGCACATCGAACCCTCGCTCCGCCACCCAGACTAGGGGCTCCTCCCCGCACAGTGATTGCCAAACTGTTGAACTACTGGGACGCCATCCTCAGACTGGCAAGAGAGAAAGGACCCCTTAGGTTTGGCAACGACAACATCCATGTATACCCGGACTTTTCTGCAGGGGTCCAAACTCAAAGACGATCCTACGAAACTGTCAAGCGCCAGCTATGTTTGAGACCGGTCCCCTACGCCCTTCTCTTTCCAGCGAAACTTCGTATACAACATGCTGGAAGAGCACACTTTTTCGAATCTCCTGCCACAGCTTTGGTCTACATGGAAGCCTCGATACCCCTCCTGCCCGGGAGACAGGAACTTGACCAGAACGACTTGCAACAACCTGTATAACCTGTTTTCCTACTCATGGATCCCAGCCGCAGTCAGGACTGGTCTATGCTGGCCACTGTGAATGTTGGAAACAGGATGCAGCAGGGAGAACTCCCCTGCCCTCCATCCTTTAACAATGCCGGATGAGATGCGCCCAACCTCGAAGCGGAGTTGCTGCACTCGTCCCCTTCTTTGGGAACATCCACAAGTTAGTTAAAAGGGTTCATCATCAAGTTGGGCACGATGGTGTGGGAGGGGGTGGGTACGGCAACAGGGGACTGTTTCACTGTTCGAACACTACGTTAATGCTGCAGGCAGCCCCTGTTGGACACCAGGCACAATGTTCGGTTGGCTTAACCATTGGTAAAATTGCACTCACGGTTTCACTTGTTGTCCTCCACTACGAGAAAATCCACTTCCCCACGCTCTTATGACACATGGAAATGGCGCAGAAAACTAATGCACTCGGGCGGGCTTAAACTAAAACTGCTCACCTGGAATATCCGGGGGTTAAACGGGGCAAAAGCCAGCAAAGTAGGCGCTTACGTTTAGACACCACCCACATATCGCTATGCTCCAAGAGACTCGTGCATTAAAATCCACCAACGAAAGTATCCTGCGACAGTGGGGAAAAAATAGGTATTACACGGAATACTCCTTCCCAAAACAGAGGCGTCATCACGCTAATACACCCCTCACTAGGGTTCTCCACCGAGAAAAGTAGAATTGATCCACAGGGCATATATGTTGTGGTCTGGGGCACCGTTGCTGGCAGAAAATTTATATTGGTCCAAACCTGGATGAGCCATGATTCTACACACACCTCCTTTCTAGTGATTGGCCCTACAACGGAAGCCTGGGTATTGTGGGGAGGAGACCGTAACACTATCCTCGACACTACGTTAGATAGGTCCTCAAATAAGCCTAGAGCCCTTACTAAAACAACCAACATTATACACCAAGCCCAGGAGGAACTAGCTTTGTCCAATGCGTGGAGAGGGACCCACCCCACACATAGAAAATACACCTTCTATTCCTCGGTCCATGATTCTGAATCCAGAATAGATTACTGGCTCATCTCCTCCCCCCTCATCAACTCCATCGAATGCTGTGATATTCTTCCGCGTACACTCTCGGACCATTCCCCCGTCATTCTAAATATACTGGTCCCTGACATCCGTCGCCCTGCACATCGATGGAGGATGCCCCCCAATATATTGAAGGACCCGAATGTGGAGGAGGCTCTATACACTGAGACGGAGGAGTTCTTCCAACTGAATAAGGGCTCTGTGGGCAGCTGGGCTTCCATCTGGGAAACATTTAAGGTGTGGGTACGAGGCAACCTTATGTCCAAGACGTCTGGTCTCCTCAGAACCGTTAGAACCAGCTTGGGCAACACAGAATCAATCCTGCAATCGCTCGAATCTGCCTATATTAGGACCCATGACAAACGTATTTTGGCGGACATTAGTCTACACCTCCAAACCTTTAACGAACTGGCTACCAAAGAACAAAACATGGCCATCCCGTCCAGGGCACGCAAATACAGGGAGGGCAACAGGGCGGGCCACCATCTGGCCCGTATACTTCGCAATGACCACACCCACACCCCTATTGCAAGTCTTCTAACAGATTGGGGGGGGTGGGGGCGGCTGTACATGGGGAGGATGAAATAAACTCTGAGTTCACGGACTATTACATTAATCTTCACGCCAACCACGATAGATCCACACGGGACGACGTGAAGTCGTACTTATTTCCCTCCCTAGCCTAACTTTAGAAGATACCTGGTCCCTTGAACAACCCATAACGGCCGAGGAAATGGCTGAAGCGATCAAAGCACTAGCAGCGGGTAAAACTCCAGGGCCGGACGGCCTAAACGCCGACCTGTATAAGGCATGCTCTCCGATAATCGCCCCAATATTGTCCTTTGTTTGGGAAGAGGCTATGAACGCTAGTTCACTCAGAGTGCATGTCGGACGCAGTCATTTCAGTGCTCTTGAAACCTAGACGCCCGGCATATGAACGCTCCTCCTACCGTCCCTTGTCCCTGATTAACACGGATGCCAAGATTTACGCAAAGGTGCTGGCCACTAGACTGCTCCCCAAAATGACCACCTTAATCCACTCCGACCAATGCGGATTTATCCCTACGAGATCCACGGCCCTGAACCTGCGCAGACTGTTCAGTGTTCTAGCACAGATCAAACCAGAGGCACAATTCGGTATCGTGGCTTTACATGTTTGAGGTTCTTTACAAATTCGGATTCGGCCCTTCCCTGATAGGTTGTGTCAAACTTCTCTACTCCTCTCCCAAGGCCAGAGTTCTAACCAACCGTACCCTATCCAATCAATTTACTCTATGCAGGGGAACGAGGCAGGGATGCCCTTCTCACCCATCCTTTTTGCCCTCACCATTGAACCAGTGGCGGCTGCAGTCAGAGCTGAACAAGACCTTAGGGGTATAAAAATGGCCGGGGTATACCAAGCCATCTCATTGTATGCAGACGATGCACTACTATATGTTCGGGAACCAGAAAATAACCTGTCCCCCATTTTAGCGGTGATCACCGATTTCACTACACACTCAGGCTACAAGATCCATGCATCCAAATCCGAGATCTTTCCGTTGACACGTGCCACTACTTGCCCCGCAAACACTCATGGCCTGTCATGGGCTCCCAATCACATTCGATACCTGGGAAATCCTGGTTTCTCACGACAAGAACTCTCTTTATATAGATAACTATGAATCCACGCTACAAACCATACACTCCAAGCTTCATATTTGGTCCAGACTCCCTATATCTCTTGCTGGCCGGATAGCGGTCCTCAAGATGACGGTACTCCCTAAGTTCCTATACATCTTCTGTAATGTACCTATATGGCCGGACAAACTTCGACAACCTGCGCTCCATGGCCACGTGGAACGGTGGCACGAATAGAATGAAATGGAACAAATTGGTCGAACCCTATGATATGGGAGGCTTTGCCGCCCCTGATTTTGAATTGTACTATGTGGCGCAGGCACACTATGCAAAGTTCTGGCAGGACTCCTCGGATAACACACCACATATACCCATCGAGCGTCATTCGGTCCGACCAACTGATTTGAGATCCATCATATTTACGAAGTCACATAAAGACGATTGCAAGTTTGACCCCGCCTCCTGCACAGTTGCGGCATGGGCTGCAATAAGCAAACCTCTGCACATAGACTGCCCTTATGATTCCCAAGCCCCGCTCGAACTTCCCGGGCATTAAGCCGACGTATGACATTGCCATCCAGAAAAACTGGCTACCCGAATATGAATTCACAATGAAAACCATGTTCCCTGATGGTAAATTTGTAACTCCTGAAGAGTTCGCAAACTCAGTGGGGAGCAGCCAACTAGCCACCCTACAGTTCCACCGTATGAAAGCCGCGTTCAAAGAAAGGTGGCCATCATCCCCAGACGAACAGCCCCCCCCCCCCCCCCGAGAATGTATGCTACCAGTCATTGTATTCTCAGGCAGGCACTGGGGTGTCCAAATTATACAATATTGTGCAGGCTCACACGAAATCATCAAACACCATCAAGGCATCGTGGGAAAAAGACATGGATATTATAATCGAGGGGGGGAAGTGGGCCAGATATTACCTCCTATCTAAGAAAATCTCACTTAAAGGCATGGTCTAGTAAAAATTTTTATTGTCCCAACGGGTCGGCCATGTTTTTTTAAGCCTAAGTGGCTCGATTTTAGAAAACTTTCCTATGGACCTTACCCGAGTTTTCGTCCATTAAAAGCACGCGAAAACAAGCACCAGGGAGCCGCCATTTTCTGATAATCCTATCTTTTCCCCGATCGCCCTGGCTGACCTGCTTTTGCGGCACTAAATCAATTCCCCCGCCCCTGAGCCTCACATTATCAAAACATTCATATTCCCCGCCTCTCCCCGTGACGTTACTGTGCTGCGTAGGCAAACGCGCCCAGTCTTCTGCGCGACTCCACAGAGAACCCGGAAACCAACACAGATCAACTCACAACACAGCGCACCACAATTCGGAATATGAAACTGTACTTTACAATGAAACAGCAACACGGTACATTTGGTAAAGTACATTTATTTGACATTAAATGTTTAGAGAATATTCAGCAATTGCCATATGATCTCCGGAAGCCATTTATTTTCTTTTATCTGTATCCGCAATAACTGTTCCGTTTCATCTTGAGTCATGCGGTGTTCCTTTATGGTACACAGGGTGTTCATTTTCGTAAAAAGAATCACTTTGGAAGCGCGGTGAACCGCAAGGCTGTTCCATCAAATAGGCACTAGTCCAGCCTAAAGGTTATGTTGCTTCTAGCCACTAGTACAGCGTAAGGGCATGTGGGCCCTTGGCGATCGTCCCATAATATGGTGATCGTGCTCCAGTTGTTGACACGAAGCTGCAGGTGTCTGCTGAAGAATCCATCCGCCGGTGTCTCAAACAGATGGCAGTGGCAGAAAGGGATCAAATACCTGTTATGAAAACAAAAAAATGATAATTAGTCTCGCTAGCCGAACTTCATTAATATTACTCATTTTATTTATTACGGCCGATCAGAAACTATTTGCTTGCAAGGGTAGTTCAATGGAGTATGTTCGTCTCTAAAATCAATGCGAAAAGTAACAAGATAAATCGAGGCCAACACACAATGATAAAGGACAGTCTACATGCGTGAGGAATGATATATGATATGGCATTTGTAACGCGCCTATACTCAAGTGTTACTAGGCGTGACGAGGCAGGTGGGGAACAAGGGCAGACAGACAACGATCCTACTAGGCCAGGTGTCTTTCTGATCGCGCATGGGGATGGGCTGTACAAGGTGAGTTGAATACAAATTAAATAATGGGGACAGCTGGTGGCAAGTGCAAGGTAAATGCCGGGAGAAGGGGCTGAAGGATACAGAGACAGTCCCGTAGTGCAGGGAAAAGTGGCTGGGCCTTGGAGCGAGATCATTGAGACCAGTGGACCTGCATGCCCATGTGCCCACTACGAACAGTTTTAATTGCTTTTCCTAGCTCTTCATTCATTCATTTTATTCATGCATCCATTCATTAAATCTTCATTCCGGTATAAAAGCGTGTAAAGATTTACTTACATTATATTTGAAATTTCCATTGTCTCTTCGTAATGCAGACTGTAAAACGGACCGTGCTCTTAACAATGATTTTTCGTATACTGACCTAAAACTGAAACTCGGTCTAGTTTCTGAATTTTCTGCCTTATCGTCTCTTACGTTATTGCCCACTCCCTTCAAATGTAGTTCTTTCGGCATGGTCCCTGTCTCAAGGTCAAAAAACAATAGACCCTTATACTTCCAGTGCGACTTGTGGGCCTCATCTGGGCGCTGTCCTTCGCATTCTTTATTGGCAACATCACGTAGTATAGGCATCTATGAGAACTCGAAGTTTAGAATCCGTCTATGTAGTGCGCCTCAATGTGCAAATGGGAACTGGCTTCTCTCCCAAATGCCACGGCCCGCTTGGCTGGCGCGTTCTAAGTGCCCCAATTTTGTCACCGTTGTCTGCGAGCTTTGCAGCCCAAATTGAGACATTTAATTATTGGCGGATGGTCAGGTAAAGTATAAAGTACCACAGGAGTTGAGTTAAAAGTGAGATTTATTGTTTGTTTGTTTTATTATTTGCAATACGCAAGCCTCCCCTCCGTTAACAGTGCGCAACATTTACATGAGATGAAACATGAGAAAAATATATACATACACATATGTGAGGTGAATAGAGAGAATTCAAAGATGACACCCAGCTTGTTCGCCACCCATGATGGTGAAGTTAGGGGTTAGGTTTACAGGTACACTGTACAATAACATTTATTTACAAAAAGACAATCGTATTGCAATTATTTAAACCGGGATTTGTACTTCACAATCAGATGTGCATCGGGTGGGCATGGCACAGTCGCAATGTTTGGTGGCAATGGATCACTGCTCTGTACAGAAACGTCCAAAATTCCATATCTGTGCTTCTCTAACACAGCAACAATAAGGCCTTTCACAAAGTCGAACTGCATTTCATCATAGACTGGTTTGATCACCCATTGCTTACTTCGTTTTGAAAACACCTTAGTGTAGCGAGGCATCCTTACTTTACCGTTAGTCCTAGATTGTTCACGTCCGACATTGCTGTTATGGGCCAAGACCGCTAGAGGAGTGCGATGTTTCATGCCCCGAAAGCTAAAATGCAAGCGCTTTGGCCTGTACTTTAGGCACATATTGTGGAACACCTCCAAATCTCCTGTGTGACAGAATTCTGTCAGTCCTCTCAAATCTCTTGATAGAGTTTTGTCGAAAACAATCTTGTCAATGGCTGTGTGTGTCGGTGAAGATGGAATCAACCACTTCTTCTTCCGTGCCTCCTCTGGGGACAAAGGGCCATGTTCACATTGGTGGAAATGTTCATTTGCTGTCCAGCGGTGAACTTTGGTACAGTGGTGCATCAGTGACCGCCATTTTTCAAGTAGTATTTCCACTGACCCCTCAAGTTTTTGAGCTCCACCAAAGATGGTTGGTGATAGAATGTGACCACTGCAAAATACTTTCAAAACCTTTTTTTTTTTCCTGCAGCCGAGATTTTCTTATTGATTGATTTAGCAAGATGCCATACGTCAAATTGATGTTTAATATGTGGGAACTGCTCTCTCATTGTCTTGGCAATTGAAACGTGTCTATCCGTGGCTATGAGGTCGATGTGCATCCCCCTCGATTGTAGATGTTCCACTGATTTTATAAATCCTAGTTTCTCCATGGCCACTGAGGATGTACATTGTGTTACCTGCACGACCTCCGAACTCACAATTTTCTTACTATCCATGTCCTGAAAGTGGTAGGTGCAGTACTTGGCAGAAAATCCAGGGCTATCGCACTGTCCATCGCCGGCTAGCCTGAATCGTTTGCCTTCGAATGTACTTGCTAGAGACAATTGTTCAATTTTCCAAGCATCACTAATGGCCGGAAACAGATAATCACGTTGGTATGTGTAGTACAGCGCTTTAGAAATGAAATGGAGTCCCACAAACTGAAAGAAAGCCTCTAACTTTCTAAAACTGGAGCCACTAAAAAGTGATGCAGCTGCACACAGTAGATTGCCTGCTGGCATTTTCCCCAGCATTGGTTGTGCAGACCATGAGAACCTATGATTTAATCTACAGGCGGCATTTATTTTGACGTTACTGCCTTTTATTTGACGAGTCACATTAATCAATGGCTTCCCACATACATTCCCTCTAATGGAACACACACATTTCAGCATACTTATAATTTCCATCAAACAACTGTCGAATACAATGTATTTGCTCTCTTTCATTAGACTGTCATCCTGCGTCAACGTTGTTTCGGCCTTTGACGTTGTGGAGATTTCAACACATTGGAAAGTAATATCGCTGCTATCAAGTTCTGATGCGTCTATGGATGCTGCGGCTGGTTCATTCTCTGTCATTTCGACATCTATTACTTCAACATTGATGGGAGAACACAACAATGTCGACAGGTTTTCTGGTGGCAAATTTTTGGCGGGTGTAGATTGTGTAAATTGATCTGCAACTACTTCAGAGCTATCTTCAATACATTCAATAACATCATCTTGTGGTGGTCCGGTCGCACTGTAGCTATGGTCCAATGCAACTTTGCTGTAGTCTCCAAACACAGTTAATTCATGTTCTGGCCATTGGACATGAACATCTCGAGCCTGAACACGCCTCGCCTCAATTAATAGTTCCTCCATAGTGTACACGGTCTGGCAAGCCACATCGCTCATTCGCTTCACTGTCTGTGTGTGTGTATAGTTCTGATGCCCACGGGTAACTGGAGGAGAGATTGGAAAAGGGATGTTCAGTTTAAACACAAGATGGAGTGTAGTAGAATTGACTGGAAAAAAACATAAAATAGTCCCCACCACAAAAAATTTTTTAAAGTTATTAACTGTTTGTAACTAACCTTTTTTTGTTTTTTTTTCTTTGCAACTTTTTTGACTCGACCTTCAACATCTGCACGCTGTAGCTCCGATTCGTTTCCGCATGTTCTCCCTTCCTCTTGCGCTGCAAGGACTATATTTTCTGTATCCGCATAGACAGCACGGAATGAGGCTCCATCGTCTCCCTGAAACATAGTACTTTCATTACTATGTATCAAAATATTGTTAGCATAAAAAACATGTGAGGACGAACACACAGGTACATCTCAATAGCCGAATAAGATTTAAACATTGTGTGCAACAATCAAAGGACAAGTATTCGACCAGTGATGATCTATTTCGATGGAACTGTCAGTATCCATACCTCTGGCTCTGCATGGACTGCCATGAATGGTTGTATTGGAGAGGAGGCATCCGCATCTCCCTGAAACACAGTACTTGCATTAGTATGCTTTTCAATATTGGAAACACAACACACACTTGGGGTCGACGGCACAGGTACATATAAAGAGATAACCGCAAATGATGCATTGTCCAAAAGAATGAAGGAAAATCCAAATATGATCACATTTCATCGACTTATTTCAACAATTCCTTTACATCTGCATCATCTAAATGAGATGTTGTGATTGTGGTGGAAGCTCCGTCCTCTCCCTGAAACACAGCACTTGGATTTGTATAGTTTTCAATATTGGAAACATAACACACACTTGTGGTCGAACGCACAGGTACATATAAGGAGATAACCGCGAAAGATGCATTGTCCAAAAGAATCAAGGAAAATCCAAATATGATCACATTTCATCGACTTATTTCAACGATTCCTTTACATCTGCATCATCTAAATGAGATGTTTTGATTGTGGTGGAAGCCCCGTCGTCTCCCTGAAACACAGCACTTGCGTTAATAGGGAAGAAAGTATAGCAAATGGAATCACGTTATACGATCACGCATGATGCAACTGTCATTATCCATACCTCGTGCTGCTGAAGAATATCTATGGATGTTGCAAATGTAGTGCGCACTTCCGAAAGCTGTTGCGCCGATTCGTATACTTGAATGTCAGGCTTTGCATCAAGTGCAGGGGTTGACGCTCCATCAACTGCCTGAAACATAGTACTTGCATTAGTGAGGATTACAATTGCGAAAACATAAAATACACCTGGGGTCGACCGCACAGGGACATATCAACGGCTAACCACGAATGAAACATTGTGTAGAACAATCGACAAGAATTCCAGCTCTGATGATGACGCTCGATGGAGCTGTCAGTATCCATACCTCCTGCTGGTGAGGAACATCTAGAAACGTTGTAGATGTGGCGGACGCTTCAGCATCTCCCTGAAAGACAGTACTTGCATTAGTATGGATAACACTAATTATAACTGAAAAGAAACACCAGTGGACGATAACTAAGGTGTATATTAATTGGAAAGCAGTAACCAAACAGTCTGTAAAATAATTACACGATAGAATAAAACTATTACTTGACATGCATAAAACAAGTCTGTAGCGGATTAGCCTAGTATGATTACCTGATACGGGCTAGAAGTGGTTGATAACTGCGACCACGTCAAGGATGTAGAATGTTCTTGCTTCAGATTCAAGGGATAGTCAAGAAGTTGTAAAGGTCAATTAATGATTGATAATGAAATGCCAATATTAAAACTAGCCATGTAAGCCGACAGAATACTTGAAAAATGCTCAATACAGCACAGTTCCCTCTCCCCATATATATATATATATACATTGCGTTTGTGGGTTATGAAATCGAAAAATAATATATTGATAAATGTCATTATTCAAAAAAGTATACTCATATCAATATCGAAATTATTACAAGGGATAGAACACCTACAATATCTATTAATCCATTCGGCTACTCACTACCGCAAGGCCTAAAGCTAAATACGGACACTTGACTCACCGGTGGCGGAATGTGGACCAATAGAGTGGGAATAGCGTTTTCGCGCAATTTCCGTGTCGTTCGCCGTTTATTCTTCTTTGTTACCCAAGAAGTTGTGTACATGTCCAAGGAAAAGTGCCGGCTGCAGATGCGGTATCGATCTCCCCTCTTGTCCTCTAAGACTTGTTGGACTCTACTCTACAGCTCATCCAGTGGATATCCGCAATGTCTGACCCATTCTCTTATTCGATCAACAGTTTTCGGGAATACATGCATTGTAGTTCCTTCAGATTTCGCATGGGTCTTCGAAGGGCAACCGCTAATCGAGCAGGCAGGCATTGTTGATGAATCTGAAAAGTAAATATCAACATTATACAATCTTCAAGAGTAAAGATTTGAAACAAAAGTAAATGAATCATACAATGATCAATGCAAGGTTTGTTTTGGTCGCAGGAACTATACCAGTTCATTATGTGCTGCTTAGTATTTGCATAAGTTGCAGAAATGTATAATTGATGTGACTGAAATCTGAACATGTGACTCGTCCCTTGGATGTTCTGTCTTGCACGAGAAGGAAACATGCTAACATTATTGACTGGACCCCCGAAGGATGCAATTCAATCACAATAGTCACAGATGAAAATAAATAGATCTATTGATAGCATAGCAATGGAAACTGAAGTCAATACCAATGAGACCAATGAACATAGCACTATTTTGTACTCTACTGGAAAATAGATAGAAATTTAAAAATCTGCGAAATATAACCAGGATACATGGCCTTACCTTGACCAACAAACAATTGGGTTCAGCAAGCAGAGCAGTATGTTGCGGGAGAATAGGTGGATGGCCACAGGTAGCGCACTGATGGGTACGCTCGAAGCGGTCGGACAGAGTTCACGGATAGCACGACGACAAGCAGATTAGCATAGATCTCAGTGGTTCCCAGGTAGCACGTTCAAGAGTTGACTTGCAAAGCACAAAGATGTTCTCATGAGACATAATCGAGTGGTTTTTAAAGTATTAGAAACTGGGGTGTGTTTGTGAATGAATGACGTATGTATGTCGTGGTATTAGGGGGGCGGCCTGCCTCAGGGGAGGCCTGCCTGGAGACGCGGGGTCTGAGGAGGCCATGTGACCGATGGCCCCTTGGCGTGGGACACCTTTAGAAGTGTACATGCAGTTTGGCACCTTGGCCTTTCGCGCCCCAGACAGCCCCCCATGCCAGCGCTCATCCCCGGGTGTGAACCGCCTTTGATAGAGGGGGGTGGGATGGATGGCCCTGGGGCGTGCAGATAAGGCACAGGAAGACTGCTGAATGGAGACACACTTATGTGGATTGCAGGGGGGCGGCCTGCCTCAGGGGAGGCCTGCCTGGAGACACGGGGTCTGAGGAGGCCATGTGACCGATGGCCCCTTGGCGTGGGACACCTTTTGAAGTGTACATGCAGTTTGGCACCTTGGCCTTTCGCGCCCGTCACAGCCCCCCATGCCAGCGCGCATCCACCGGCGCAAACCGCCTTTATATCAATATACAGTATATCGCCTTTATATCAATGATAGTATATCGTTGCTTATCAATAACAAATGCCACATACCGGAGATTCTTGTGAGCACAGACCCACACTTCAACCGTTGTATTATAGTGGCCAAGACCCTAGGGCCTGTATAATCCAATGGTAATTGTTAGTATAGATATATGTGTGACTTATATAGAGACATAACCTACTGAAAGACTTTGAACAAGTGTTATTTAGTGCATGCATTATCGAGAATATGTTATGTTAGCTTAGATAGGTAGTGACCACCCTGCACAGGTGTCTGACGTCCATCCTTGAATGGAGACGCACTTGATTCATTTAAAAAATTGAGCAAACGTTGTTAAAATATATGTGGTGTTTTATTTTGGATCTTATTTTCATGACACAAAAATACAGGACTTTAAAGATTATACAGGTCAGGTTGCAGCACAGCGAGAGAAAATCCCCTGTACTGACCGCTGTCACTCGGGAATGTTTCTCTAATGGCACGAACGGCACAGGCGGGTATCACTCTTCGAACGCGGTGTCCAAGCCTCCCGTGAAGCCACCATGTAAAGGAACGATAGGCCACCAGCCTGTACCACCTGTGAAAAGGAATGAAACAAACTATTTTTAAATGACCCAGATAACTTTAATAAACGTTTATTGTCAATGACAATTCTTGTAACTAATGGCATTTTACACGGACAAATGCTATCTAGAAAATGCACACTATTGAATGACTTGCATGCGTTACAATATGTAGATGTAATTTTGGATATAGTAGAAGAACATGAAATAGGAGTGGCATGACAAGAAGAGTATACTTACTCGTTACTCGGATTACGAGGACGAACAGTTGCTCGAAGTTCGTGCATAAGCACCATCATTATTCTCAACACGGCCCATGTGAGGCAGGCTGCCCTGAAGTCTGGCAGCTCGGTGATGCATTGCGGTCGTGGCTCGCCTTCCGAAATGTAGGCCAGGCATCCCGAGTTTTCTCGGCAGCAGCAGTTCTCGTCCTCAGTTGGCATTAGCTCGCACCGATTGCGTGTGCACCAGGTGGAGATGCCGTCCATTCGACTAGGCCCAGGCTCTTCATCTGTTGATTCGTCCTGCCAACTGCCGTCCGAATCCCCATCGTTTTCGCGTGCTTCCCTTTCCAGTAGTTCCTCCTCGGTATACTCGGGCTCGTACATGTAGGGCATTATTGTAGCCATTGTGTGTTAAACAAACTAAAATAATTTATAGCGGTGGTACTGATATCTGTTCACACGGGCTACAAGCGGCGAAGGTAGCTGACCAGAGCACTGAAACGAGTCACAGAATACTCAAAGTAACACAGAGAGAGGAATGGAATCGAAAATCGGCTGCTGTGTCTTGTGAAACGGTCTGTTTATACTTATTGAGGAGAGAGGCGTCCTGCCATTTCCATGGCGACACGTCATTAGCTGAAGCGCAGCGAATGTTGACACAAGACGTGCTTTGGCGTTGGGAAATGGGCGGTACGAGTCTGCTGATGACAGGCTCAGGGGCGGGGGAATTGATTTAGTGCCGCAAAAGCAGGTCCGCCAGGGCGATCGGGGAAAAGATAGGATTATCAGAAAATGGCGGCTCCCTGGTGCTTGTTTTCGCGTGCGTTTAATGGACGAAAACTCGGGTAAGGTCCATAGGAAAGTTTTCTAAAATCGAGCCACTTAGGCTTAAAAAAACATGGCCGACCCGTTGGGACAATAAAAATTTTTACTAGACCATGCCTTTAATGCAGGCCTTAGACTAATACAATTCAAGGTTCTGAACAAACTACATTACACGCCAGCCAAAATGGCAAAGTTCTGCAAGACCACTCCCGACAATTGCCCGAAATGCCACTCCCCTGGTGCGGATTCGTTTCATATGTACTGGGCCTGCCCCCGGATAGCAGGTTTCTGGCTCGCAGTGGCCAACATCCTTGAAGAAATAACACAAATCCCTGCACACCTCAATCCACCTAAATACCTGTTTGGAGACATTGGCAAGGCCCCGGAAAAAACAAGGAGACTATACAGCGTCGCCTGCGCAGTAGCGAAGAAATGCATCCTTCAGAAATGGAAGAGCGGCCAGGCTCCAACAACAGAACAGTTCCTTGCGACCCTCACTTACGTGAATGAATGTGAGGAAAACTATGTTAATATATCTGCTCCATGAAAACCAAAAGACATTTGGGCCCCGTTCAGGGCATACTTAGATGATACCTCCACAGAGACTGAAAACTTGGACAATGATAGCGTGGATGATGGGCCATGCCACACAGCGAGCAATATGTAACTTCTTTCTATGGGTATATACGTTGCAATGCACCTGATGTAAAAGTTTACAAGGGGAGTTGGTTTGTCAATTTTGTAATGCGAATCTGTATTATGTAGATGCGAGACAAGCAAAGTGTACTGTGACATGCAAACCAAAAGTAAAGTTCTTAAAAAAAAAAAAATTTAAAAAAAAAGCTGACAACCGGCAAACTTTACTTCTCCAGCATGGGGTCTGGAATGGATTCACATGCTCATGAATATTCCTCGTTGTCAGGCTTGAATCCTCGTTAAAGAAAAAATCAGTTTCACTTCTGAACTGTCTTTCTCCTAACAACCAAACACTGGTCTCTGGGTCATACTCCCCCCCAGCCAATGACTGTCCTCAACCTAAGACCCTCCTCTGGCAGCCATATTCAGATTTTGACCACACGTTCAAGTGTTGGGTGTCCTCGTGCTTAGCTCTCGAGCTTTTACTGCGTTTTGCGATTTTTCTAAGAGTTCTCCTCTATTTTTCCGGTCAATCGAGCCTCGAGCTCCATCGATCCACCTTCCGATTAACGGGGACCCGTTTTCCGATTCTTCAGCGCACCTCAAGGGCAATTCTTCGTCGAGTTTCTTCTTGGAGGATTCCAGAAGCTTCTTGAAGGCCTCCCCGTGTGGAGATGGCAGAAGAGAAGGAAGACTTGATGCCCCTGTTCAGGATTTGTCCAGGATGCGGCCTATGAAACATCTACTTGGACGATGGGCACTCTGTGTGCCTTCACTGCCTGCATTCAGACCAAACGCACATGGAGGATCACTGTGCGTTTTGCCAGCAGATTGTCCCCTGCACCATGAAGGACCGGCGCAGGCGCCTCACCAAGTGGCGCCAGGCCACAGCCCCTGCTACGGCTGAGTCCCGACTGTTATGCAAAATTGCATGCAGTACCCTCTGGGACCACCACATACAATTAGGACTACAGGTGTAAGCAAAACCAACCTTTGGTATAAGTCTGTACTACACTGTTTTTGGTAGCGAGCTGAGCAGCCAGGCTTAGCTCAAGAGGGAATGTGAGCAGTAAGATATTCTGATGCTTGTTAATCTGCTTAGAATCGCATGCTGTGCATATGGTCCGGCATCCAGTGGTAACCGCGGAGTATTGCATCTTGTCTTTCGGGGACCGAAAGGGGACGTCGGCATAGGCGTGTCTGTAACACTATCCCTATCGTGACGTGTAGTGTAACCAAAATCCCTCATGGGCCGAGGTCCCTCATTGTTTTTTTCCGCCCAGATAACTGGTCGCCCTATAGCGGAGCTCTTACATAAGAGACATTGTTTATCTTTAGACCGACTTTGTCGGTTTTTCCCCTTTTAAGTCACTTCAACGGCAAGTAAGAACTTCGACGAAGACTGCGGAGAGTTTCTACGGCGGTGGATTTCGGCACCTAAGATCCAGCGGCTAAGGCATCCACATGGCCGGGCCCTCTGGCCGGCCTACAAAGTAGGGAAAGTGGGGTCGGGGTGGCCATATCTTTCGTTATGTCTTTCCTGTTTGCCCTCTAGGTCTTGTCATCTTTTAGTCCTTTCGCTATGGAAAGGACTCCATTTACGTTCTGCCTTAAGTGTAGGGTCAGATACCCGTGGAAAGACGAGCACAGAACATGTAATTCTTGTCTCCCCTTAGATCACGACGAGAAGCGGTGTGTGGCTTGTAAGCTCCTTCGGCCTAAGACCCTTAAGGAGCGCTGTGTATGGTATGTCGCGGGCGGAACACTCTTGTATAGACCTTGAGGCGGACACTTCTAGGTCCGCCACGCCCATCCCCGACGCTTCAAGGCCTGACGCAAGTCTCGCTTCAGGGACAACACCCGGCGACAGGGGCGTACAAAGACCACATCACACTAAGCACACAGCCCCACCACCGATTTCAACGGGTACGTCGAAAAAGGTGAAAGCGCCAACAGGACCGTCGAAAAATTTCAGCAGATTCCTCTGATCGGGTCGATCAGCAGCCTTCCCCGCATCCGCAGCAGCGTCTTGCGACCGGGCACTCCAAAAACAAGGGCACTACTCCTAAATCGAGTTTACATGTGGAAGCGCGGGCATTCGACGGTCCCTAAAGGCCCGGTAGGCCCAAAACCTACTACTAGGCCTCCAGGCGAAAAATCTTCCGCTAGGCACTCTAACGCCGCGGTAGGCAGTAAATCTACTGATGGACCTTCGGATCCGTTAACTCGCTCCAATTCGGCGGAGATTAAAGACAGTATCGCGAGAATTACTTCGGCAGTTGGGCTGGTACCTACTCCGTCGAAATGCGAGGGGCAGGCCGTGGACAAGTCTAAAGATGCGCCATGGTGCCCTGATACTCGCAAGACCTACGAGGACAGTCGGGAGCCTCTTTCCAACACCCTTGGAGACAAATTTCAACGCCAAAGGGTGGAAGACGACATTTTTCCACCTATAGGCCCTTCTGGTTCCTCTAAGTGGACAAGGGAGAAATTTGAAGGGTGCATGGATCATCTGGAAAAAATTCTTTGCCTGAACATCCTTCCCCTAAGAGATCTCGTGGAGAACCTATTTTAAAAGCGGCTTCACGTGTCCAAGAAAATCTTGACTCTCAGCCCTCGTTCCCTGTCCATCATGAAGACTTGGTCCAGATGGACACTTATCAGGACATCTACAGCGAAGAAGACCCTTCCTTCCTGCAGTACTACACTGAGGACCATGCAGATGCCATGGACAACTGGAAGAAAACCCAGAAAGTGGAAACTGAGCCATGGACGCTCTCCAGGCAAGATCAGGACACTGATGTTCTGTGCCTGGATTCTCCTCCATCCACCCCAGCTCGCCAGGCCTCGTCTGTAGACAACCAAATGGCCTTCAATGCCATCTTAAGGAAGGCAGCAGATAACTTTCAGATCACTACTCAAGAGGTGGTACCCGAACAAGACTTTGTGGAGGACATTCTCAAGGGGAAAACCTCCTCAAGCCAAGCCATTCCCCTCCTTAATTCTGTTAAAAGAAGATTGGCCCCCTCCCTGGTGTCTCCAGCTCAGACCCGGGCAATGATAAACCCAAGAGTGGAAAAGCTATTTCGGCCTGCTCCTTCGGACTCTCAATACATTAAAGGCCACGCCACCCACGACTCCTTGGTAGTGACTACCACCCGGAAACTGGCAGGAGTACCCCTTACTATGGGGGAGGCGCCTCCGGATAAGGAATCCAAGAGGTTGTACACCCTAGGTAAGCGTGTTACCTCAGCAGCTGCATACACCACACGCTTAGCGAATAACACCACGCTGCTGGCGAGTTATGCAGACGCTCAATGGCACCTGGTACAGGAAGGTCTCCATGAAGTTCCTGAACCCGTTAGGTTCAGGCTTCTCACCATTGTGGCCGAAGGCAGGCAGGTAAACCAGAATATAATAAAGAACACTCTGGACACTGCTGAGATAGCAGGCAGGTGTCTGGCACAGGCACTTTACTCAAGCGGCATGCTTGGCTACGTAACTCGGGTTTCAAGCCTGAAACACAGGCCGCTCCGATCAACAAACCCATAGAAGAGACCAATGTCTTCGGGAAAGTGGTCGACTATGCCCTGGAAACGGCCAAGGGAGTGCATGAGACTCTAAAATCCTTGCAGCAGATAACTCAGAACCCCCCCCCCCCCCCACCCAAAGGGGGAGGTGGTTCTTGTCGGTCCTTTCGAGGGCAGTCCCATGCAAGTCGGAACAACTACAGCACTGGAAACTATAACTCTGGACAAACCTCAGGAAGCCCCGCCTACTATCCACCAAGGGGTCAGCGACATGGCAGAGGTAGAGAACCCAATCCCAGAGGAGCCACAGCCTCTGGTCAGAAATGACCATCAGATCCAAGTCCCCTCCCATGTCACCCCGGTCAGGGGGGCATTTAACATCTTTCCTCACAGCATGGGAGGGGGTAACTTCAGACCAATGGGTTATAAAGACGGTCGCCCATGGGTACTGCGTGGAATTCGCCCGGCCACCCCAGTTCAGACCGCCACGCTCACGGCGCCTCTCACCAGACCATCTGCAGATCCTGAATCAAGAGGTGGAAGCGCTGCTGGGAAAGGACACCATAGACGCTGTCACTATTCTTCAGGTAAAAAAGGGTATTTATTCAGTTTACTTCCTTGTACCCAAAAAGGACCTCACATGCGCCCTATTCTAGACCTGCGTCCAGCGAACAAATTTATAAAACCTCAAAAGTTTCGTATGATAACGCTACAGGGGGACCACATGGCAACATTGGACATGAAAGATGCATACTTACTTATTTCAATGTTGCCAGTGCACAGGAAATATCTAAGGTTCATGATGGCGGACAGCCATTACCAATTCAAAGTGCTCCCCTTCGGCATTGCCTCTGCGCCAAGGGTGTTTACAAAGGTCCTGGTAGTGGCAGCAGCGCACCTGCGCAGACTGTCCGTTCCGGTTTACCCTTACCTCGACGACTGGCTCATAACGGGGGACTCTTACGACACATGCTTTTTGAACACCCAGAAGATCGTAGACCTTCTGTTCAGTCTGGGATTCCCCATCAACGAGAAAAAATCCAGTCTAGTCCCCAGTCAAGTAAAACAATTTCTGGGGGCTTTAATCCGGATGAAGGACGGCCTTGTCTTCCCCTCCAACGAGAGGGTTCAGAACATGCTTTTTCAGATCCCTCAATGTAGTCAGTCGGGAGGTGACAGTACGCAAAGCCATGCGTTTGCTAGGGATGATGGCGTCATGCATATACTTGGTTCCCCACGCGCAGCTGCTCATGCATCCCATGCAGGAGTGGCTCAACAGCCAGTAGTGTCAGGCCAGCGGACAATGGGAAGATCTGGCAGTCGTCTCGCCAGCCCTCGTTCTCTCTGCAGTGGTGGTCGAGGGAAAACCTCTTGAACGGGAAAACCTTCACCATCCCTACAGTGGAAGCCACTTTCATGACTCATCTCTCATGGGGTGGGGGGCTCACCTGCTTCAGCAGACAGTGCATGGAGAGTGGTCCCCACAAGTAGCATCCGACCATATAAATCTACCAGAGCTATTAGCAGTGTTCAAGGCATTGAAAGCCTTTCAAACGCAACTGCAAGGGAAGACGGTGCTGGTTCTGACAGACAGCACCACAGCAATGTATTACCTGAACAAACAAGGGGGCACACACTCTCCAGGGCTATCCAAGCTGTCTCAAAACATTTGGATGTGGCCTCTCAAACACAAGATGACAAGATGTTTCTGTTGTCCCAGCACGTTCCGGGGGAACTCAATTTTCTGGCAGACGTGCTCAGCGGGGATTTCCCACTGCCCATAGAATACGAATGGCGTCTGCACAAAGACATTGTGTCCAATGTCTTCGCAGAATGGGGCTTCCCAGAGGTCGACTTGTTCGCAACTCAGGAGAACGCCCAATGCCAAGACTACACCTCCAGGTACCCTCAGAACCGCTCCAAGGGGAAGGCTCTCTGGATAACATGGTCAGGGAAATTTGTTTACGCTCCCACCCCCACCCTCCCGACTCCTTTACTCAAGAAAAGCCGGTCAAGTGGCACAGCGAGTAGAGCGCTTGCTTTGACATCCGTGCAGAGCCTGCTAACGCAGTTACGAATCCCGGCGGGGCCAAACTCAGCCTTTCACCCTTCCGAGGTCGATAAATGAGCACCACACACAGTGGGTAATAATAAGCAGCGCTCAGATACCTGAGGGTTCGTAGCGCTATATAAATGCCAAATTATTATTATTACTCAACAAGATAGTGCACAATATGCACCAGGAACCAGTCACCATGATATTGGTAGCCCCCATGTGGGCCTGCCAGCCCTGGTTCGCTCATCTAATGGAAATGTCCCTCTCCCCACTAGTAAAACTACCCTGCCCGTACAACATGTTGTCTCAGGACAGGGGGGAGACTGTACACCCATGCCCACAAACTGTGAATTTAGCAGCCTGGCTCCTGAGATCATAGTTTGGACACCTTCAGCTCCCTCAGAGATGCATGGACATTCTCATGGAAGCTAGGAAACCTAACACCTGCTATTGCTATTCCAGCAAATGGAAAAGGTTTACATTCTGGTGTAATACCACGGGGGTCATTCCCATTGATTGCTCACCCACACATATTGTGCTGTACCTAACTCATTTGTTAGACTCAGGACTGGTCTTCAATTCCCTAAAGGTTCATCTTGCTGCTTTCTCAGCCTACACCACGTCACAACAGAAAGTGTCATGGTGGAAAATACCAGTGATTAAAGCCTTAATGGAAGAGAATCCATCCCCCATTTCTCACCCAGCTGCTGGTTGGGATCTAAATGTGATTTTAACCAGATTCATGGGATCTCCCTTTGAGCCAATGCATAAAGCAAGTCTGAAAGACCTTACTTACAAGACGGCCTTCTTAGTGACTATCACTTCTATTAGAAGGGTTAGCGAACTACATACCCTTTCTGTTCGAGACCCTTTTGTTACAGTCCACAAGGATAAGGTAGTTCTGCGCACTCATCCCAGATTTGCGCCCAAATTCATCTCAAAGTTCCATGTGAACCAATCGATCGAACTACCCACTTTCTGCCAGAATCCCACTAGCATGGCCGAAAGAAGCCTACACACACTAGATGTGCGCAGGGCAGTCATGGTCTACCTGGAAAGAACTAAACCACTGAGGAAAACAAACCAATTTTTCGTTTCTGTGGCAGCTGGTAGAGAAGGGGATCCTGTCTCTAAATCAGCTATCTCAAGGTGGATTGTCAAATGCATCACACTATGTTTCTCTCTTGCTAAGAGAGAACTGTCCTTCAAGCCTAGAGCACACTCTACTCGGGGCACTGGGGCTTCCATAGCAATCATTGCAAAGTTTCCCCTAGAGTCCATTTGCAAAGCGGCAACCTGGAGTTCTGTACACACCTTTACAAAACACTATTGCCTAGACACTCATTCTAGATCTGACTCAGGTGGGACAAGCAGTATTAAGAGATCTTTTCTCTACTGTTCCTTCTCACAACCCACCTCCATCTCCGGGTACTGCTCGCTAGTCTATGCACAGCATGTGATTCTAAGCAGATTAACACGCATCAGAAGACATGCATTGCTCACCGTAATAGCATTTCTGATGATTGTATCTGCTTGGATTCACATGCGCCCTCCCTTCCTCCCCGCTCTGGGTGGAAGGAACATAGACGTCTTTTCTACTTTCTCTCTTCATGTACTCACTCAGAATGGCCTTGGGCTCCCTCATGGCAGAAAAAATACAATCGGAGGGACCTCGGCCCGTGAGGGATTTTGGGTACACTACATGTCATGATAGGGATAGTGTTATAGACACGCCTATGCCGACATCCCCTTTTGGTCCCCGAAAGACTAGATGCAATACTCTGCGGTCACCACTGGATGTCAGACCATATGCACAGCATGTGAATCTAAGCAGATACAATAATCAGAAATGCGATTACGGTGAGTAATGCATGTCTTATAACACATTACATGTAATCACAATTATAAAAACACAACTCTATACTTGAAAGTAAACAGACCCAAGTATAGACCTTGAAGTACCCAACAGTAGTTCTAGGGAAGTCAAACCCTTTTAATACACATTCAGTATAGGTCACACCTATTGTTGGGGAGTAAAAACCAATGGTTACTTTCACAATTACATTCAGTAATGCAAGGGCAGTAGACCCTACCAGTTGTACAGTGACTCTCAGTACAAACACTTGCTCAGTCAACTGGACAATATACTTTTTGTGAATAGTGGAACACTTATTCCAGGTACAGTAAAAACCTATAACTACTTTTGTGATAAGTTATACTAGGTTAGTAAAACCTAAGGATGTAATATTCAATTACAGGTGCTTTTGAGATCAGTGAAACACAGATTAAGATAAGCAGTAAATCTTGTAACTTTTTTGGATGGCACACAGCTAACTCAATGTAAGTAAAACCCATATACTTTTTTTAACCTCCCAATGAAATACAGGTTAGATCTTTCCCAGCGATAGAAGTACCTTATGTATGACTTATGAGGGACAGTTCGAACCAAAGAGACTCTGTGAGTTGGTCTACAAAAGCACAGGGAAAGCAAATCCTAACGTTACACTTTACTGAATGACTCAGTTATTCTAGGTAGGCAACAACCTAATATAGACTTATTCTGGACAGGCTAGCAGCAAGTCGGGAAAAACAAGACCCAGATGGCGGACACTCATACAATTTATCCTAATCTGACTAATCTGGTGGTACTAACAGTTGGAGGACTCTCATACGATTATCCTGCAGGAATAATCTGGTGAAACCAACACATTACTTTTGGGAAGAACAACCAAATCACAGGAGAGTAATATACCTTCACATCTAAAACATCTTGAATTGAGTAACTTTTTGGTGATATCAACTAGGTTACCTCCGCAACCACGTTCTGATTCTGTTTAGAATGAATGTCGCATAGGTCTAGAAAAAACAACGAAGACCTAGAGTTCCTCGACTTTGTTGGAAAAATTAGGATAGTAAAGTGTTTCCCCCACACCATCTACTGCGCCATGAAACATCCAATGACGTTCAAAATTACTGTATACATAAGTCAAGAAACTTGTTTAAGGTGATCCAAATGTTGGATTAATAATGGCCCTTAATGATAACACGGGTTTCGGCACTTAAACTGTGACCTTCTCAAATCAGGGCATATCTACTCGATATAAATGCAAGTGAAAATATTCCATGGTACCAATTTAAAAGTAAAATCAAAAATAAATGTCATACACTTTATAAACAATATAAGCAAAACAGACCAATTGCGCATTAACGAAAGATGTCCAAAAGAGTAGTAGAAAGAGAATACCGTAAGCGATGAAAACACAAAGAAAGTAAATCATATAGACCGAGATTCGGGATGGGGACAAGGGAGGTTAAGAAAGGGGGTTGGGAGAACAAATTAAAAGGAGAAAACAAAAAAGAAAGTAAAAAACATAAGTGAATTGTGCAAATTAGTAATTGGTTCCACACTAAATTATGTCCTTTCCCTTGTGTTAACCCATTAGGTATGTCCACCACTCTAGTCAAATTTATTGTGTGCAATCCTAAAAAAGTGTAATGCATTTATATACATGTTGTTGCCGCCTAATTCTTTACTAATCTGAAAAATGTAGCCCTGTACTTGCCCTTTTCCCACTGTGTGTGTGTGTTACTGCATACGTTTCAGAAGATGAGAAAAATAACTAGTGCAGCAGTTAAACATACTACGTCTGATTTGGGAAAACTCCATTCATGTTACTGTAAGATTATAGTATAAGATGGTCTTATCCCATGTTGCTCTCATATGTGGTCTCACTGCATAGTTATAAACAGAAATAGTAGTCATGGGTTACAATCCCACCTGTGATATAATCAATGCATAAGTAACCACATTGGTTTGATCATTTCCTCCTCATGTTGCATAAAATTCCAGTTATTACTGAAAACAGTGCCGTGATTTATTTGAAGATCATAATGACTCAATAAATACCGCGATGGTGTTACACTTCATCTCACGATTCGCGCTTAAAAACGGGGGATTCCAAAGGGTTGAATAACACTCTGCTCTCTAATATGTACCGATACATGGAAAAGTAACGGCACGTCCCACCGTGTGTTCGGCATAATAACGTTGTGCCCAAAACTGTACTTCTAATACTGACTGAAGTCCGCATACTGGCGATACCTCGCCGTGCTTGCCATTGCGCCTTATCCCCCATCCCGAATCTCGGTCTGATTTTTTTTTTCTTTGTGTTTGCATTGCTTACGGTATTCTCCTACTGTTTCTGCTAATCTTTTGGACATCTTTCGTTAATGCGCAATTGGTCTGTTTTTTTGCTTATATTGTTTATAATGTGTATGACTTGGATTTTACTTTCAAATTGGTACCATGGAATATTTTCACTTGCATTTATATTGATTGAGTAGATATGGCTTGATTTGAGAAAGGCACGGTTCTAGTGCCGGAACAGGTGTTATAAAGAGCCATTATTAAACCAAGTTTCTTGACTTAAGTATACAGTAGTTTTGAACGTCATTGGATGTTTCATAGCACAGTAATTTGTGTGGGGGGGGACACACTTTACTACCTTCACATATACTTTCTATTAGAATGGCAAAACGGTTTCTAAGAAAAGAAAGATGTTAATGTCAGGGTTCCATTGTATGCCCCGTCGGATAATCGGAGGAGGAGTTCACATAATAAACTGTCTAGTAAACCCAGGGGAACTAACATGTTAGGGTCCAAATTGAGAGGGTCTGCGGTAACTCAGAACCGTTCTCCTTTGCTTCCTGCACGTCATTTTGCAGAACGCTATGGGTTACCGTGGAAACGCTGGCTGCCATGGTATACGCGTAGATGCTCAGGTCTACGGCGCCGTCCCGTGCGCAAGGTCACGTGACCTGTATTTAAGCTGCGCCTCCGCGCACAGCGGTGCTTCTGAATTTGTCTAAATCCAAAGCTCCTTACCTCGTATCTTGCTTTCTTGGCTTCTTGTATCTCCGACCCTTCTTGTTACCTGTATTCCTCCCTCCTTGTTATTGCTACCAAGTCTTACCTGCTTATACTCGACCCGGAACGGCAACGGACTGCATTCGTCTAAATCCTCAAGTCTTACCTGCTCATACCGGACCGGCCACAGACTGCATTCGTCTAACAATCCAAGTCTTATCTGCCCTTACCAAAATCGGAACGTCCTCGGATTACAACCCCTTCATCTCACAAATCTTACCTGTGTCAAATCTTCTTTCTGGAACTGTCAAGACTTTTTGGACATTCAGGAGTACCGCGCATCGGCGCAAGGATCAAGGACATTGGCGCATCGGCGCAGGATTTCAAGAACAGCAGTGCAACAGCGCTAGGATCAATTAACTTTAGGCGTCCTCGTGCCGGCGGGTATAGGAAAACCAAAGGCATTGTTTTCCCGGACTGCCAACTCATTTTCCACATTTCTGCAGCGACTATCCAGGACACTCATTTGGTAAGCACAAGACTATTAGTTATTTCTTCCTTGTTATTCCTGCACTCTTGGTAATAGTTCCGTTTTGCTTTCAGGGTACTCATTGATCTAACTTGGAACATTCGGTCCCAGTCTGATTTTCTTGTTTGTGAGTATCAGTTCAGTATCTTGCTTTGGAGTTCCCATTGCATTTAGCCTCATGTTAATGCCTGATTAATTTTCTTGCCGCCAGCTGTTGGAGTACCAGGGTTACCTTATTTCGGGCAGTACTCTCCTCAAACTGTCCTTATGTACACTTGAGGGGTATATTGGTAGAAAGCCTAAATTGCGTCACGACGTGTCAAGCCACCACTACTTTTTGGCGTTCCTGGTTCCTGACAGTTAACCATACTTTTGAGAATAGTACATCACACATCCAAGATAAGACCTTTTCTAACTGTTCACTCTTAGAGTTAGTTTGCAACCAACTCTTTACAAGTAAGTAACTTTTAAACACTTATTTTCTTGGCAAAAGTCCCAATCCCTTAAGTCTTTCCCTTATTCTTGGACCATGAGTGTTCTCAGTGTCAGAAAGGGGACCACTAGGGACTAGCGACCAACGGACAGTATCAGAATAGGTTCTTAAGTAGCAAAGGTCAGAGTTCCTTAGGAAGATTGGGCAAATAGTTGAGTGCTTTACTTCTAGGGTTAGAAGAGGGACTCCCTAGCAGGATTCTAGCAGTGGGACTAAATGCACTGGACGAGAGACCTCCCAATAACAGAAAACACCCCACAGCTACACAGAAATCCTAAGAGACTTAAGGTAAGTATATACCCAAGCCAACACAGTAACTCAGCATTGAAGAAGATTTTGCAGCAGGAGTATTTCAGGATCTGCAGCCAAAAAACGGTCAGTGGATTCCTTGTCATGGTGACTGAAATCGGGACCTTGGAAGGGCTTTTGCAGCAGGGATCAATGAAGAAGGCTCTAGGCAAGGGTTTCCTCATGGCTGAATGCGGTTCTGTGGATTTGGTGCCTTTTCAAAGAGCACAGAAGACATAAAATTGCAGTTGAATTCTTGTCGTTACAAAGGTCCATCACTCTGTTGAGGGGACTTTTCAGACTCGATTCGTGTCTATGGAGATCCACCAGGATGCCCACGAAGTTTCAGCGAGATTCGGAATTCAGAATCATTGTGCACCGCACAATGGCTTGAGATCCCAGGTTTTTGGGGTATTGCAGCTCGCAAGGTTGCAGCAACATGTGGGATGACTCAAAATGCGGGTCTTCTTGAGTATAGTGGGTCTCACCAGGCTCTGGGTCAGGGTTGTCGTTTTTGGAGTACCCAGGTCGATTGGAAGGAAGGGCTACATCAGGCTCAGGTTACACAGCTGGCTGTCCGGTCGCTGGAAATAGTCTCCGCCGCTTTTCCTTAATCATCCTCTTTGGGTTTCAGTTCCAGTGGTCGACTTGACTTCAACTTCCAGGTTTGCAGTATTTAACAGGAACTACAGCACAACTTCTGCATTCTCTCCCTGCATTTTACAAGCGGCGATCTGGTTGTCCAATCAGGACAGCCAGCCCCCCACTGGGATTTGTCCCCATTCAGGCAAGGAGGAAGACCAGGGCTGTGGAGTTTTTGACTCCTTCCTCGCTTCCTGCCCTCACAGATAGACTGGAACCTGGGAGGGGAGTCCAGGGGACTCCCGTCGAAGATAAAATCACACAAAGGAATATCCCACCCTGGATGTCAGGGGAAGGAACAAGAAACGGCAAGAAACACTAAAATGGCGAAAAAAGAAGACAAGGGGCCATTTTGGTAAAATGAGCACCCTTAGGTGCCTTTACTGCAGCTGTGAACACAGTAGCCGTAAAGGTGCACCAAATTAATACAAGGTATCACTTCCACCAGCCATTGAAGGTAAGCTTGTCCCTGAACAGAATTGTTAGTTTTAATGTGAAAGGGGATACATTGTATCTCCACAGCACTCATCATAAACTATGGTGTGCCGGCTTCACAGAATAAAATGTAAAAGGGATTCAAATATCCTTTCTACCCTTGGAAACTGTAGTTCACTCAAGGTTAGAAAAAGAGAGTTAAAAGGGGAGCCCCTAGGCCAACCCAGCAACAACAGGCGCTTATTGCCAATAATGTTGTAATGTTGCAAGATGCGTAGTTTCAGAGGACCTATTGTTGATTTTATGTAATGCAAACCGCAACTAGAGACAAGACCGAGTGTTACCTTCTGTAGGGCTCCAACATTAAGAAACATTCTAGCACCAAGTATGGTAGTGACCAACAATGAATCGCAAAGTTGGCTCTCTGGGAACAATAGTAACATTGGTTTTAAAAAGTGTTGTAATTGTAAAATGTGTAACTTTGTCTCTAAAAAAACAGTTTACTAGTGCTGATGGGAAACAGTGGAAATACAAACACAGAATAACATGTGTCACCAAATTTGTGGTCTACGTAATCACCTGTAGATGAGGTTTGCATTACATAGGATCAACAATAGGTCCTCTGAAACGACGCATCTAGCAACATTACAGGGCCATAAAGAATGGAGTTCAAACATATCCACTAATGTTACTTTGCTGAAAAACATGGCAACAACGTAAAAGAGATGAGCTTCTTGGGATTGGCTCACACACCAGATACCCAAAAGGCTTGGCAACGGAGAGCTTAAATTACGCCAGCTGGAAACCTAGCTCATTTGCAAATGCGACACCCTGAAACCTAATGGTTTAAACATAGACTCAGAACTGTATGTTTTCTTACATGAATAAGAAATAGAACACTACTGAATGGTAGCCATTACTCTGGAATATCATGATCCACTGGTCTTTTCTTAATTTGACAACTGTTATAGAGAAGTGATTGTTGTTCTCCAGCAAGGGGTCTGGTATGGATTCACATGCTCATGAATATTCCCCGTCGTCAGGCTGGGAATCCTCGGTAAAGAAAAATCAGTATCAGTTTCGTTTTTGATCTGTCTTTCGTAGTAGTAACCAATCACTGATCTCTGCGTCATACTGACCACAGCCAATGACTGCCCTCTACCTAAGCCCCGCCTCTGGCAGCCATCTTCAGATTTTTACCGCACGTTCAAGTGTTGGGAGTCCTCGTGCTTAGCTCTCGAGCTTTTACTGCGTGTTTCGCGCTTTTTCAGGTGAATTTTCACATTTTGTTGGTTAATCGAGCCTCAAGCTCCACCGTTTCTACTCCCGTTAACGGCTACCCGTTACGGGATTTTCCTACGCCCCTCAAGGGTGAAGATTTCGTCGAATCAACTTCTTGGAGGATTCCAGAAGATTCGCGGCCTACTTCGAGATGGCCCAAGACGCGAGTTAGTCACCCGGACCCAAGCTGTTTCGCACCTGCCCTGGAATCAGGCTGCAGAATGTGTTTAAGGAAGACGAACATTCGCGATGCCTCTACTGTCTTCATGGGGACAAGACTCATGTAGAGAAGGACTGCCAGTTCTGCAAGAACTTGTCGAAGCGGACCATGAGGGACGTCGATCCCGTCTCGCCAGCTGGTTGGAGAAGGGCTCAACGGGTGAGAAGAAGAAGAAAGGGTCCGAGCGGGCTTCTAAATCCTGTGCGGGTGCCCTGGCGACGGGGGCCCAACACCAGGCCAAGCGCCGCGAGTCCGCTGGCTCCGGGAGCGCCGAAAGCTCGGGCTCTTCGGTCGCCAGGCAGGGCGCGCCTTCCCCGGCACCGTCAACCTTGAGCCAGCGCTCCGGTTCGGGGAAGAGGAAGTCCGAGACCCTGGGTAAGCTTCGGGAGAAGCCCTTTCCGATTTCGGAAGAGGGGGAGCGAGGCGTCGCCCCTCCCCCTAAGGAGAAGGCCCGGGACGCACCTTAGGTGATGAAGGCCCCTACCCAGCAGGCAAAGGCCTCTATCGAGGCGATTGCGGCGACTCTGGCCAAGCCGGCAGAAACCCCGCCAGCGGAGACTGCCTCCGGGACTAGAGTTTCCCTGCCGCCAAGGAGGAAATCCTCTTTTCAGCCCATCGTCATGGCCACCATGATGGAAGAAGCGAGGGGGGGCACGGTAGCCTCCTCGAGCTCGGAGTCAGCCTCGGAGGAGGAACTGACCGAGGCCGTGAGGAATCTCGAAGTCCAATTCGAGAAGGTTCGATCCCGTAAGGAAGATCCTCGGGAGATAACCGAGGAAGACGACTATGGCGAGGAAAAGCAGCCTTCCCTTCCGGCGCAGCCGGAACCTAGGCCTCAGGATAGCTCGGCGGCCATTTTGTCTGCGATCCAGTCCTTATTCTCTGAGATAAGGACGAGATTACCACGGCCCAGGCCGGAGGACCCGCAACCTGGCCCGTCGGGAAGTCCTCAGAACAAACGACAGAGGACCCAACCCTCTCCTCCACTCGCCCCCGTAAGGCCTACAGTTCCCTCCTCATCCTCCCACGAGTCGGGAGATGACGGTGTGATGGGCTCGACGACGGGTTCTGAGGGCGACGACGACGGAACGGGTCTCCGTCGCACGGGCCTAGCCGCCCGACGAGATTGGCTCATTCCACGCCATGATCGCCAGGGCTTCCGAATTGTTCCAGCTCTGCCCAGAGGAGCAGAAAAAAGGTTTCCTCTATCAGCACCGGGAGGCCAAGAGGAAGGCTGTCATTGCGGTGCCTCTAATCGATGACATCTGGGAGGAGGGCCTGTCGGTTCTCAAGAACCCCTCCACGGCACCAGCCAAACGGGACCGGTACGAGAAGAAATACCGGGTCCCCGAAACCGCTCCCTGTGCCTCAGGGCCCAGCCAACGCCAGACTCGGTCGTCTCGGCGGCGGCGAAGAAGAAAGCGGCGGGGTCAGGAGCCTCGATGTGGAATTCCCCGCCGGACGGCGAGGGAAAGAAGTTGGACGCCAAGGGGCGGCGGGTCATTTCGTCGACGACGACGATCAAAGCGGCCAACGCCCTGGCGATCGTGGCCCGTTATGACAGGGAGCTCTGGTTTAAACTGGCCCCCATATTGGACTTCCTACCGGACGACAAGAGGTCCGAGGCCCTGGAAATACTTCAGGAAGGCAAGGTGGCGTTGGACCATGCCATAACTGTGGCAACCGATATTGCCGATACCGGGTTCCGCCAGCTGGGCAACGGTGTTTGACTACGACGACGGGGTTGGCTCTGGGCAACCGACTTCCGTCAGGACGTCCAGACCAGGGTGTTGGACATGCCGTTCGACAGCAGCAACTTGTTCGGGAAGGCGGTGGACGAATCCCTCCAAGCCATAAAGACGGACACGGACACAGACGGCCCGCGCCCTAGGAGCCCTTCAGCAACGACTGCCCTTTCGGAGCTCCGGAGGCAGACTGGGTGCCTCCAAGGGATCCAGCGGTGACTCGTCCTACCGCCAGGCGGCACGCTCCTCGTCTCAGGAGGCCTACAGAGGTGGCAGCAAGCAGGGAGCTCCTCGCCGCCGTCGGCAAGGTGGCCAGGGCGGCAAGGCCACCACCTCCAAGCAGGACTGAACCGGCCGTGGTCTCGGGCCCCCACCGAAGCACCCCGGTGGGAGGCCGGCTGACGAAGTTCGTCGGCGTGTGGAAGTCCATCTCCACCGACCGTTGGGTGCTGGATACCCTGGCAAGAGGACACTCTATCGAATTCCTGAAGAATTCCCTCTTGTTCCACCTGTGGCCAGGAAGGAAAGTCACGTCCCGCAACTGCTGTTGGAAGTACGGGCGATGCTCAGGAAAGGCGCCATCGACCTTGTCCCGAAGAGGCTCCGGGGTGTACTCAAGGTACTTCCTCGTCAGGAAGAAGACGGGCGGCTGGCGCCCCATCCTGGACCTTCGTCGTTTGAACAAATGCATCAGGTCACAAAAGTTCAGGATGGTCACCCTCCAGCATGTACTGGGACAGCTGGAGGAAGGCGACTTTCTATCGTCGTTGGACCTGGAGGATGCTTACTTCCACGTTCCCATCCCCAAAAGTCACCGAAAGTTCCTCAGGTTCGTCGTCCAGGGACGCCACTACCAATTCAGAGCACTGCCGTTCGGATTGAAGTTGGCCCCCAGGGTATTTACCAAGTGCCTAGCACCTGTGGCGGCGCGGCTGCGCCTGCAGGGGATTCACGTCTACCCCTACCTGGACGACTGGCTCAACCGCTCCAGGACGAGGGAACTCGCCGTCAAACACACTGCGAGGACCGTCCAGCTACTCACAGACTTGGGATTCGCCATGAATTACCCAAAGTCCCACCTGGTGCCGTCGCAGGTGGCCCTGTTTCTGGGAGTGAAGCTCGATACAGTGAGGCGCCTGGCGGCACCGTCGGAAGAACGGACGAAGACCATTCTGGGCAAAGTGCAGCGCCTGCTAGCCACGGACGTGGCCAGGGTGAGGTCCATCAAGTCCCTCCTGGGGATGATGTCCTCTTGCATCTAGCTGGTGCGCCTCTGCAGACTACGGATGCGCCCTCTTCAAGAATTTCTCGACGCCCGTTGGATGCAGGCGACGGGCACCTTCGAAGACAGGGTCCCCCTCAACGAGGTTTTCCGGCGGGCGATTCAGTGGTGGGGCGTTCGAGCGCACCTCACGGCGGGCAAGGACTTTCAGACGCCGGCGTACCAGGAGACTGTGACGACGGACGCCTCCCTGGAAGGTTGGGGCGCCCACACCAGAGATCTCCACACAAGAGGCCTCTGGCTCCCGGAGGAGAGGCTCCTGCACATCAACGTCCTGTAACTCCAAGCCGTGTTCTGGGCTCTCAAATCGTTCCTCCCGTCGCTCAAGGGCAAGGTGGTGCGGATCTTCACGGACAACACCACGACAATGTTTTACATACGGAAGCAGGGAGGCACCAGATCCCCAGCCCTATCCAAGGAAGCACAGGATCTGTGGCACTGGACGGTCGCCCAGGGGATGTTCCTGGTTCCCTTCCACCTGGCAGGAGAAAGAAACACCATCGCCGACTCGCTCAGCAGGGAGCTGCGCGTGTGTCGCGAGTGGGAACTGCGCCAGGATCAGGTGGATCAACTCTTCTGACGATGGGGCAAACCCCAAATCGACCTGTTCGCAACAGCGACAAACTCTAAGTGCAAGAGGTTCGCCAGCAGGTTTCCCCAGCCGAGAAGCATGGCCGATGCGTTCTCGTTCCCCTGGGACGGCCTATACCTGTATGCGTTCCCTCCGTTGCCGTTGCTGCTTCGACTCATCAACCAGCTCAAGAGGTCCCGGTGCAGGATGATCCTCGTCGCACCGGCGTGGCCGAGGCAGATCTGGTTCCCGGACCTTCTGGACTTGTCAACGTCCCCTCCCATAAAGCTGTCGGCGGACGCGGACCTTCTCTCCAGAGAAGGAGGCGCCATCTTCCACAACGACCCGGCGCCGCTGAACCTGCAGGCTTGCCTCCTGCAGCGCTAGAGTTTGGAGGCTACGATATACCGGCTGATTGCAGAGAGGTTCTTGCAAAGGCCAGAGCGTCCTCGACTCTCAAATGCTACGGTCATAAGTGGAAGAGGTTCTCTATCTGGTGCCGAGCACAGAAGATCAACCCCCTACAGATTACGGCCCTTCAAGTGCTGCCATACCTGCTATCGCTGGCAAAGGCTGGGCTAGCCCATGCCTCCATTAAGATTCATCTGGCGGCGATATCCAGATATACCAGAACCACAGGACGGACGTCCCTGTGGTCCCATTGACTGGTAAAAGAGTTTATGAAAGGACTGTTCCGGTCGTTCCCGCCGGTGAAAGCCCCAGCCCCGGCGTGGGAACTTAACGTGGTTCTGACCAGGCTCATGGGGCCCCCATTCGAGCTGATGCACTCCGCACCGATGAAATTTGTGTCGTGGAAGACTGCATTCCTGGTGACCATTACTTCCGCACGACGAGTGGGAGAGATCCAGGCCCTATCCTGCAAAGCACTGTACTTGACTTTCCATGCCTCGAGGGTGGTGCTTAGGATGCACCCCTCCTTTATGCCCAAGGTGCCGTCGGACTTCCATCTTAACGAGCCCTTGGTGTTACCTGTTTTCTTCCCGTCTCCTTCGTCGCCGGCCGAGAGGACTTTGCACTCGCTGGATGTGGCTAGAGCGCTGAAGTTCTACGTGGACCGCACGAAGAGTTTTCAGGAGACATCACAGCTGTTTGTGAACTTTGGACCTGTGAATCAAGGGAAGGCTCTCTCGAAGTCTTCTATTTCAGGATGGCTCTCCGGCTGCATCATGCACTGCCACCGGTTGGCTAACCGACCGCTGCCAGGCCGTCCGAGAGCCCACTCGACCAGAGTGATCGCTGCCACTACGACGTTCTTATCGGGTGTGCCCCTGCTGGACATCTGCAGGGCTGCTACTTGGAGGTCGACGCACACCTTCACGAGATTCTACTGCGTCGATCGGGATTCCAGGGAGGAGTCCAGGGTCGGCCAAGCAGTGCTGCGCAACCTGTTCGCTTAAGGTGAGCCTGGTGAGGAGGTAAGAGATGCTTAATGTTGAGTTTTTTGTATTGCTTAATGTTGAGCCTTTTGCCACCCACCGTGGTTGTGCATGTGTGTACTGCTATTTATTCTTATATTCATGAGCATGTGAATCCATGCTAGACCCCATGCTGGAGAAGGAACAAGTTACTTACCTGTAACTGTTGTTCTCCAGCATGGGTCTGGCATGGATTCACATGCAAACCCTCCCGCCTACCCCTCTGCGGCTCTACACTTGGTCATACTGTCACTTCACGTGCTACCAAATCTGAAGATGGCTGCCAGAGGCGGGGCTTAGGTAGAGGGCAGTCATTGGCTGTGGTCAGTATGACACAGAGATCAGTGATTCGTTTCTGATCTGTCTTTCGTAGTAGTAACCAAACTGATTTTTCTTTACCGAGGATTCCCAGCCTCACGACGGGGAATATTCATGAGCATGTGAATCCATGCCAGACCCATGCTGGAGAACAACAGTTACAGGTAAGTAACTTGTTCCTTATGATCAAACTGAACCATGGTCACATTATGTCTTTAGTCTTCAATAGGCTTTTACTGTTCGTAGTATAGAGTAACTTCACATTTGGACCGGATCCTTTTTTGGTTTAATTGGACCTATATTTGTCAACACTCTTTCCATCTAGTATAATACACAGATAGAATGTCTGTTTGAGGTAATTTTAGTTATAATCTACCCCTATTAGCCATCTACACTTTAGGACAACTTAGGGGTGAGGAATTTCTGATTCTGATATAATTGCCATTAAGATTTTGCCTTCATTAATGTTCTATTCACCAATCACTTTGTATTACACATTTAATTGACTTTAGCACTTCATCAATGAGGAACATGCTACTTCCTCTCAACAAACTCGCACCATAGTCTATGAAGTGGGATATAGATATTGTACTATGATACACCAGCACTTTAATTATTGTGCTCATTATCCTACAATGTGAGATATTAATGGATCATTATATCAGCATTTTAATCAATATACAATGCATTATGGTTAATTGTGTTCTTTTATCGGTTTGTTTTTGCGTCCGAGTTTTTATCTATTGTGACGAAATTGTCTATATGCACTTGCACTTTATAAACCAATCAAATATTAAGGATGGCAGCAACTCTGTATAGGATTTAACTTTGTGAGAGATATGCACTAGCACTTTCCACCTTTTAGATTGTGAAAGGTATGCCTTTGCACTATTGCTATGACCTCTTGCATCTATAACTAATACATTATTTGCCCACTTGGTTAAGTGGGGTGATGCTTCATGCCATATTAGATCGTGGCAGCATGTACCAATGCCAGGAACAAGATTAATCATACTTGAACATCTTTAGCGGGATGCAAGAGCAAATTGAATTTGGGAGTAAACAGCAGCTGCTTTCATTCTTATGCACTTTACCTACCATGCGGTTTGATTGCCCTATTGTTCGAAATTTGTTCTCACACAAAGCAGCAACACATACTTACCGGCACACTGGTGCTACATACTCGTGGATATTTTCATACATATTATATATTTAATGTGAGGCATAGTGGCTGGTTGAAAGCCTCTGCTGTTTATTGCGCGTACATTACAAATATTAGTTTTGCAGAGGTCATTTCAACCATGGACTAATCTAATACATAGATACTTTAACATTCCAACATGGCGTAACTTTGGCCAAAGGAACCATAGAGTTCCTATTAGTCAACACATTACATTGTACACGCAACGCGCTTTGCTCAGCAGGGCGGAGCAAATCACTTGTCTGGCGAGGTTACAAACACACAGGAAAATGACTGTCTGGAATAACTACAAGCCTGAGGAAGCTCGCGAGTTGAGCGGAACGAGTGGCGTTTTCCACCCGCTGTGGGCTGCATGACACCTGGTCTGCCCAGGAATGGTAAATGTAATCTTTTTATGACTTTGCACTTTTTTGACAAAATAAAATGATTGGCAATTTTCTGGGTTTTACAACTCTACTTGCACTTAAACCTACCTTTTTGCATATATTGAGCGTAGCCTGCTCTAGCCCAGTAGCACCAGCTCAGTAATGAGGCAGAGCGCAATAGACTGGCTAAGAACTTGTATGATTGTATATGTGTGTGTATATGTATTTCTGAGCCTTGTGGAATCTGCTTAGATCACATGCTGTGCATAGGCCGACATCTAGTGGAAGCTGCTGAGTATTAGTTTGTTTTTCGAAACTCGAAAAAGGGCGTCGACACAGGGCGTGCCAGTAATACTATCCCTAGTGTGACGTCCACTGTACCCATGATCCTTCACGCGTCTAGGACCCTCAGATTGTTTTTTTCCGCCATACTGGTCGGAAGCATTTCGCGGAGTTCCCTAGCCTTAGCCATACTTTTGCTAAATATTGTTAAATTTACCCATTTCTCCACCCCAACGTCAAGTCACAGAACTTCCACACTAGACGCCGGCCCGGAGAAGAATTCGACTGTCGACAGCTGCACGACGGATTTGGGCCTTGGAAGGCCGCTGGCTCGGCCCTGCAAGTAGGGAGAGTGGGGGGTGGACATACTCTACACTCTTTTGGTATATAGGTTTCTGATGTTTGTTAATCTGCTTAGAATCACATGCTGTGCATAGGTCCAACATCCAGTGGTCACTGCGGAGTATTGCATTTTGTTTTTCGTAGTCGAAAAGGGGACGTCGACAAGGCGTGTCTGTAACACTATCCCTATAGTGACGTGCGTTGTACCCACAATCCCTCACGCGTCGAGGTCCCTCAGATTGTTTTTTTCCGCCCAGCTTATGGTCGCCTTACGCGGAGCTCCTAGAGAGACATTGCTAAAACGAAACAGACGTCGAATACCGCACCCAAGGAAATAGAAACGCCGAAAAAGCACAAGAGTAGCCAGGAACTGCCCCATCCATCTAAAGGCACTTCTGAACTACCGGAGGGCTTTTCTGAGGGCGACGGAAACCTTTCGTCGACGTTGTGGGAGCGTTCGAAGCGTTTTGAAGGTGAAGACACTGATTTCCCCCCTCTAGACTATTCAGGGGTTCCCCATGAGACCCTGGAAAGACTCCATTCTTGTATGGAAAAGATGGAGAGGTTTTTGGGTAGCCAAAACCCACCCACACCCAAAAGACCAAGAGAATGGACCCAGGATGACCCTAGGGTCAAGATTCCTAGGCTGTTTCCCCCTTCTACAGATGCATATGACCTCACTGAAGAGGAGCATTACCTCCAGGAAGATGAGGAGTGTTTAGGTGGAGAGGAAGAACTTGAGGAGGAGAGGTTTGAGGAAGACCCTTACACTAGCGCAGGAGCTTTTGAAGAAGATACAGCTACCTCACAGCCCTGGCACTCCCCATCAGTGCAGCCTTGGCAATCCCCATCAGTGCACTCAGACCCTGATGTCTTTCATCCTTCTCCTCCCAAGGACTCACCTATTGGGAACACCTCCCCATAGATGACCAGCCTTCACTTAATGCACTATTGCGCAAGGCAGCAGCGCATTTTGAAATAGACACAGGGGAGACTCTTCCGGACATAGACTTTGTAGAAAAAGTTATTAAAGAAAAAGCCCCGGTCAGCCAGTCCATTCCGCTCCTGGCTTCTATAAAGAGAAGAATAACTCCTTCCCTTTCCAATCCGGCCTTAGTCAGAGGGGTCAACCCTCGGATAGAAAAGCTCTTCAGCCCTTCGTCTTCTGACCCTTTGTACATCAGGGGACATTCTATTCCGGACTCTCTGGTAGTGACTAACACAAGAAAGAGAGCGGGGGTACCACTGTCTATAGTGAAGCACCACCTGACAAGGAGGGCAAAAAGCTCTATGCACTTGGGAAGAGAATCACGACCTCCGCCGCCTTCTCAACCAGGATCGCGAATAACAATTCCCTACTAGCTAGCTACGCAGATGCACAGTAGAGCAAGCTGCGCAGCAGAGGACGCACCAGAACCCCTGCGTTCACGCCTGTTGGCTACTATATCAGAGGGAACTCTTGTAAACCAGGGCATCGTAAAGAACTCCTTAGATGCCGCAGAGACAGCTGGCCGCTCCCTGGTTCAGGGAATACTTCTCAAACGCCATGTCTGGCTGCGCAATTCGGGATTTAAGCCAGAAACTCAGGCTTCCCTAATAAATAAGCCCATAGAGCAAACACATCTGTTTGGGAAAGCAGTTGATGAGGCCCTAGAACATGCAAAGAAGGAGTTTGATACCATCAAGACTCTTGACCAAATTTCTAGGCCACCTAACCAGACGCAGCTATGGCAATAGACGCTCCTTTCGTGGCCAACGCCAGCAGCAAAGCCAACAACAATTTTACTCTGCTACCAACTGGCCATCTAACCAAAGCACCCAGTTCAGTCAAAGAGGCCAATGTTGTGGCAAAGGAAGAGGGCGTGGCTCCAGTCCAAAAGGCCCCACGCCCAATACCAACAAATGACCCAAAGATTCGGGTCCCCTCCCATGCAACACCGGTCGGGGGCCGGCTAACATCGTTCCTTTCAGCATGGGAGGGAATAACGTCAGACCGCTGGGTATTATCCACCATAGCCCACGGATACTGCATCGAATTCAACGGTTCCCCGAAATACAGACCCCCACGGAACCGACGCATGACACCGGAACACCTCACTATTCTTCTTCAAGAAGTAGAAGAGCTACTGAAAAAAGAAGCTATAGAGGCTGTCCCCCTATCTCAGGTAACAGAAGGTATTTATTCAGTGTACTTCCTTGTACCCAAAAAGGACTTAACCATGCGCCCTGTATTAGATCTGTGCCCAGCGAACAACTTTGTCAAACCCCAAAAGTTTCGTATGGTGACCTTGCAGGAAGTAATCCCACTGTTATCACAGGGGGATTACATGACAACACTAGACATGAAAGATGCATACTTTCATATTTTAATGTTGCCAGCGCACAGAAAATACCTCAGGTTCAAGATAGAGAACAAACACTATCAGTTCAGAGTACTACCCTTCGGGATAGCATCTGCACCAAGGGTATTTACGAAAGTACTGGCAGTGGCAGCGGCCCACCTGCGCAGATTATCCATCCCGGTTTACCCGTACCTCGACGACTGGCTCATAACAGGGGATTCTTAAGAAACATGCTTCTCCAATACCCAAAGGACCGTAGACCTTTTGTCCCAACTGGGCTTCTCCATCAACGAAAAGAAGTCCAGCTTAGACCCCAGCCAAATCAAACAATTCCTAGGGGCTCTAATTCGAACAAAGGACGGCCTCGTCTTCCCCTCCAACGAGAGGGTCCAAAACATGCTGTTTCAGATCCCCCAATATGTGGCAGGTCGAGAGGTGACGGTACGCAAAGCAATGCGCTTGCTAGGGATGATGGCGTCATGTATTTATTTGGTACCTCACGCGCGCCTGCGCATGCGCCCAATGCAAGAGTGGCTCTACAGCCAGTGGTGTCAGGCCAGCGGACAATGGGACGATCTGGTGGTGGTCTCGCAGGCCTTGGTTCTCTCGCTACGGTGGTGGACAAAGGAAAACCTGTTATTAGGGAAAACTTTTGCCACACCCGCAGTGGAAGCCACTCTAACCACAGACTCATCCCTTACAGGATGGGGGGCTCACCTATCCCATCAGACTGCTCACGGAGTGTGGACTCCGAGCTTAGCATCCAAGCATATAAACCTGCTGGAACTATTAGCAGTGTTCAAAGCACTGAAAGCCTTTCAGGAACACTTACAAGGAAAGACAGTGATGGTCCTCACAGACAGCACCACAGCCATGCACTATCTCAACAAGCAAGGGGGCACTCACTCTCCAGGACTGTCCAAGCTGTCCCAGAATATATGGAAGTGGGCTCTCAAACACAACATGTTCCTACTATCACAACATGTACCAGGGGAACTCAATTTGCTAGCAGACAAACTCGGCAGAGACTTCCCCCTACCCAAAGAGTACGAATGGCAATTACACGAAAACATCGTCTCAGACGTCTTCACGCAATGGGGTTTCCCGGAAATAGACCTGTTCGCAACCCTGGAGAACTCACAATGCCAAAGTTACGCCTCCAGGTACCCCCAGAACCAGTCCAAGGGGAACGGTCTGTCGATTCAATGGTCAGGGAAATTTGTTTACGCCTTTCCCCCGACACCCCCCCTTAACAAAGTGGTGCACAAGATGCACCAAGAGCAGGTTACCATGATACTAGTAGCCCCAATGTGGGCCCGGCAGCCATGGTTCGCTCACTTGATGGAGATGTCCCTATCTCCCCCAATGAAACTTCCCTGCCCGTACAACATGCTGTCACAAAACAAGGGCAGGACACTGCACCCATGCCCTCAGACCATGAACTTAGCAGCCTGGCTCCTGAGATCATAGAATTTGGACATTTACATCTCCCTCGGAGATGTATGGACATCCTCAGGGAAGCCAGAAAACCTAATACTCGCCATTGCTATTCTAGCAAGTGGAAAAGATTTGTCATCTGGTGTAGAAGTAAGAACATCAACCCGGTTGACTGCTCTGCCACTAACATTATTCTGTACTTGACCCATTTACTGGATTCAGGTCTAGTGTTTAATTCCATTAAAGTCCACCTAGCGGCACTTTCTGCATACACCACTTCCCAACTTAGTGTCGTGGTGGAAGATACCAGTTATCAAGGCCTTTATGGAAGGGGTAAAGAGAATACACCCCCCGATAGCTAACCCAGCTCCCGGATGGGACTTAAACGTGGTACTTTCTAGACTCATGGGCACTCCTTTCGAACCCATGCACAAGGCAACTCTTAAATACCTCACTCTTAAGACTGCTTTCCTAATAGCTATCACCTCCATTAGGAGAGTAAGTGAACTACAGGCTCTTTCTGTACTAGACCCCTTCGTATCAGTTCACAAGGATAAGGTGGTTCTTCGCACACACCCAAGGTTTGCACCAAAATTCATCTCGAAATTTCATGTAAACCAATCTATAGAACTACCAACGTTCTTTCAAAACCCTTCCAGCTTGGGAGAAAAAAGTCTGCATACACTAGATGTACGCAGAGCTGTCATGTTCTACATGGAAAGAACCAGATCACTGAGGAAAACTAATCAGTTCTTTGTCTCGGTGGCAGCAGGAAGAGAAGGAGATGCCGTCTCTAAGTCCACTATATCTAGATGGATTGTACAATGCATCACTCTCTGTTACACTCTTGCTAAGAGAGAACTACCCTTCAAGCCAAGAGCACATTCCACTCGAGGCACGGGGGCTTCCATAGCATTCATTGCAAATGTTCCCCTTGAGTCCATCTGCAAAGCGGCTACCTGGAGTTCTGTGCACACCTTTACAAAACACTACTGTCTAGATGCACACTCTAGATCTGACTCCCAGGTGGGGCAGGCAGTATTAAGACATCTTTTCTCTACTGTTCCTTCTCATAACCCACCGCCAACTCCGGGTACTGCTCGCTAGTCTATGCACAGCATGTGATTCTAAGCAGATTAACAAACATCAGAAGACAATGCATTACCCACCGTAAAAGCATTTCTGATGGTTGTATCTGCTTAGATTCACATGCGCCCGCCCTTCCTCCCCGCTCGGATGGAAGGAACATAGACATCCTCTACTATATTTCTCTCTTTTCTGTACTCACTCACGTCTAGAAGGCTCCCTCAGGGCAGAAAAATACAAACAGAGGGACCTCGACGCGTGAGGGATTGTGTGTACAACGCACGTCACTATAGGGATAGTGTTACAGACACGCCTTGTCGACGTCCCCTTTTCGACTACGAAAAACAAAATGCAATACTCCGCAGTGACCACTGGATGTCGGACCTATGCACAGCATGTGAATCTAAGCAGATACAACCATCAGAAATGCTTTTACGGTAAGTAATGCATTGTCATATATTCCTACACTTACAATCCCGCTGCCACAAAGTGCGTATGGAGGGTACCCCTTTCCAATTCTGCCCCAAGTGCAACCGCAAATGCCCTTGGGTCGACAGGCACGCCACGTGCAATCTCTGCTTGCCTAGGGACCACCCCGAGGTGAACTGCAGAGCGTGTAGTAGGTTTAAACCCAAAACACTTAAGGACCGGTCGATCAGGCGTTGGGCCCGCCAGGCGTCAAGAGGCCATGGCAGCGGAGGGCGCCTTCAGCGATGGCAGCGACGCCGTGCTTTCGGACGGCGAGGGCATTATGGCGTCGAAAGACAGCCGAGCGCAAGTCCCTGTCCTCGGAAGGTCGTCCGGCAGGGCGGCTATGGGGAAGACCCCTGGCGACACAAGCGCTTCCCACAGCACTTCCACAAAACACATGAAGTCCAACCGGGACTCGACGCGCATGTCAAGTTCCCGGAAAGAGGCACATAGAGAACGGTCCGAATCGGCGTCCTCTGGGCGTTCGCGATCAAGATCGCCGCATGACTCCAGGCAATCATCCACTGTTGCCAAGAGTGCCTCGCTCCCCAAGGTAACGGAAGTTCGATCGTCGGAGGACGAAGCCGACTTCCATCCCCAGACCGCACTCCAGGAGTCGGCGCCCGCAGACTGCGTTATGGCGGCTCCCGAACCCCTACCTCCACACTCGAAGGATAGGGACACTACCCCTGAACCTCAACGCCCGGAGTCGAAAGGCTCCGGTGGGGTGAAAAAACAGGGAAAGCACTCTTCCACTCACGGGGAGGGGGAAAAACAAAGGAAGCAGCCTCTGCCTACTTCCACACTTTTAAGACACTCCACTCCTCATAAACAGACAGACAAGTCCAAGTCTTCTGCTATCACAAAGACCCCTACTCAGACCACCAAGTCTAGTCAGGATAAGTCAGAGAAACTTCCAGAAAGAGTCATCCCCTGTTCTAGAGAATGGTCTAGTGATGACATAGACAGGGTCATGTCAAGGATGTCATCATTGGCAGATTTTTACGCAAAAAAACGTGAACACTTTCTCTCTTATACTCCCGACGGGTCAGCACCCTCAGGCTCTAAGGATCCTATACCTCCAAGTAAAAAGTCCCGGTTTGAAACACCAACACGGTCTTCGGACCCCTTCTATGTACAGCCCTACTCTCAGTATCAAGGAGAGACATCCTTTTGTGAGGATCCAGATTTGGGCATGTCGGAAGAACAAACTGGTACGGGCTACTATGGGGATGATGAGGACCAAGAAGAGGATGAGGACAACCCGGAAACCTACAAAGTAGATTCCCCGGTAGAGAAGGAACCCCCGGTTACCGACTCCCCTGTCGACAACCAACCTCTCCTGAATGAAGTTCTGTCTCGAGCAGCTGAACATTTCTACATTGACACCCAGGGTGCTCAAGAGGAGAGGGACTTTGCCGAAGAGTTAGTGGGAGAAAGGAGGCCTGTTGCTCAGGCCATCCCCATCCTGAAGTCTATTCAGAGGAGAATAGACCCTTCACTCGTAAATCCTAACCTCACCAGAGCAGTGAACCCCAGGATTGAGAAACATTTCAGAGCAGCCCAATCAGACCCACTGTATATAAGGGAGCATCTGAAGCCAGACTCCCTGTATGTTACAAACACCCGTAAGAGGGCTGGAACACCCTTGTCATCGTCCGAAGCTCCTCCCGACAAGGAGAGCAAGAAACTGTATGGTTTGAGCAGGAAAGTAGCCTCCACTTCCACCTACCAGGCAAGGATTGCCAACTCCACCGCCCTGTTGGCCAGCTACAACTGCCATCAGTGGGAAGAAGTCGCGGCACTCATAGACTCCGCCCCAGAACCCTTAAAAAGCCATTTTAAAGGCAACCTTTGATGCCGCGGATAACGCCGGCAGATTGATAGCAGAAGGAACTGTTATCAAGAGACACGCTTGATTAAGGCAGTCTGGATTCAAAGCTGAAACCCAAGCATCATTGTTAGATAAACCGGTGGAGCCGGATCTGTTTGCTAAGACGGTCGAGGACGTGCTGAAAAATGCCAAGGACGAGTATGAAACACTCAAATCCCTAGGCCAACTAACCAATAAACCCCCTAATCAGAGAGGGAATGGCAATTTTCGTCGCCCACACGGCCCAAATTCCCAGAGAGGATCTAACTATTCCCAGGGGCAGGGTACACCGTGGAGCAATAATAACCAACAGTCTACCCAGGGTTACGGCAGGGGTAATAAAAGAGGACGCGGAAAAGGTAGAGGCAGCCCCAGTAGAGGAGGCGGCACGCCTCCACCAAAGCAGTGACGCTCCGTTCAGGGTCCCTTCTCACGCAGCCCCAGAAGGGGGACGCATTTCCAACTTCACCCAAGCTTGGGAAGGTATCGCATCAGACAGATGGGTGCTATCCGCAGGGTACTGCATAGAACTGTTGGAGCGTCCCAGAAACCATCCTCCACGACAAACCATACATTCCACGGACCACCTGAAGATCCTCCTCGAGGAGATCGTCAATCTGCTAGCAAAGGACGCAATAGAACTCGTCCCGGGACACCAGGTAAACAAGGGTATTTATTCAACTTACTTCCTTGTGCCAAAAAAAGATTTAACAATGGACTTACGGCCTGCAAACAAGTATGTCAAGCCCCAAAAGTTTTGCATGACTACTCTCCAGGAGGTAATCCCCCTCCTAAAAAAGGGGGATTAGATGGCAACATTGGACATGAAAGATGCCTATTTTCATATTTCCATGTTCCCAGCGCACAGAAAGTACTTGCACTTCAAGGTGGACAGTCGGCACTACCAGTTCAAGGTACTGCCGTTCGGGATAGCTTCGGCTCCAAGGGTATTCACAAAGGTACGGGTGGTGGCCGCAGCACACCTACGCAGGGAGGCAATCCCAGTGTACCCTTACCTGGACGACTGGCTCATCATGGGGGAGACCCCAGTAATTTGCAGAGCAAACATTCAAAGGACTATTGACTTCTTCGAATTGGGCTTCTCAATAAACGAGAAAAAGTCAAGTCTGGTGCCAAGCACATCCAAACAGTTCCTAGGAGCTAGCCTAGACACAAGAGGGGTTGACCTTTCCTTCCGAGGAAAGAATTCGGAATTTACTGCTGCAAATTCCGCAATATCAGTCCGGTCGCCAGATAACGGTACGCAAAGCAATGCGTTTGCTGGGCATGATGGCGTCATGTATTTACCTGGTGCCCCACGCGCGCCTGCACATGCGTCCCATGCAGGAATGGTTGGCGAAACAGTGGTCTCAGGCAAGTGGTCAGTGGGACGATCTAGTGGTCGTTTCGCCAACACTTGTACAAAGCCTTCACTGGTGGACAAGAGAGAATCTGTCCAGGGGGAAACCCTTTTACGATCCCGAGATACAGGCGGTAGTCACAACCAATGCATGCCTGACGGGGTGGGGAGCTCACCATCTCCACCACACAGCTCAGGGTCTCTGGTCGCACTCATTGGACAAGAATCACATCAACCTGTTAGAGCTTCTAGCAGTATTCAGAGCACTTGAAGCGTTCGAGCCCTACCTGTTAAATCTGTCAGTGCAAATCCGGACGGACAGCACTACAGCCATGTTCTACCTGAACAAGCAAGGAGGGACTCGGTCGCCAAATCTGTCCAAGCTTGCCCAGAAAATCTGGATATGGGCACTCAGACGGAACATCTTCCTGTCATCGCAGCATGTTCCAGGGGGATCTCAATTCCCTAGCGGATGCTCTGAGCAGAGACCCCCTCACAGAGGAACACGAATGGTGTCTACACAGAGAAGTCGTAGAAGAGATCTTCTCTCAGTGGGGTTTCCCCACTATAGACCTATTTGCCACAAGCGAAAACAGACAATGCTCAGGATTTGCATCCAGGTTCCCCCAACCAGACTCCCAGGGGAACGCCCTGTGGATGAACTGGTCAGGGATGTTTGTGTACGCTTTTCCACCAACTCCTCTAATCAGGAAGGTGGTCAACAAGATGAACAGAGAATCGATGACGCTCGCCCTAGTTGCTCCCATGTGGGCAAGACAACCGTGGTTCCCACACTTACGCAGATTGGCGGTGTGCAAACCCATCAAACTTCCGGGCTGGTACAACCTACTGTCCCAGCACCAAGGTCAAACAGTGCATCCTCAACCCAACTCAATGAACCTGGCAGCATGGCTCCTGAGGTCATAGAGTTCGGACATATCAATTTACCACAGAGGTGTATGGACATCCTAAAGGAATCTAGGAAACCTAACACGAGGCACTGCTACTTTGACAATTGGAAGAGATTTGTTATCTGGTGCCAGAATAAACAAATCAACCCAGTTGATTGCACTCCTTCCACTATTGTTACATACATGCTCCACCTGCTGGATGCAGGACTGGTTTTTAACTCACTGAAGGTACACCTGGCAGCCCTGTCAGCATACACCACTTCTCATAACAAGGTGTCATGGTGGAAAGTACCAGTAGTTAAAGCCTTCATGGAAGGAGTAAAGAGACTTCACCCTCCTATTTCAAACCCAACACCAGGATGGGACCTTTAACGTGGTGCTATATAAGCTCATGGGCCCCCCATTCGAGCCCATGCACAAAAGCAGTCTCAAACACCTGACTTGCAAAAGGCCTTCTTAGTAGCAATTACATCTATAAGAAGAGTCAGTGAAATTCAGGCTCTTTCAGTGCAAGATCCCTTCTTTACTATCCATAAAGATAAACTGGTTTTACGCACACACCCAAGGTTCTCACCTAAGTTTATTTCAAAATTCCACGTCAACCAGTCCATCGAGCTTCCGGCTTTCTTCTAAGACCCACAAAGCTCGGCTGAGGTGAAACTACACACACTAGATGTGCGTAGGGCGGTCCTCTACTATGTAAACAAGACCAGACCGCTAAGGAAAACAGATCAGCTGTTTGTCTCCGTAGCCACAGGCAGAGAGGGGGATCGTGTCTCTAAAGGTGCCATCTCTAAGTGGATTATTAACTGTATCCAGCTGTGCTACTCACTTTCTGAAAAGACTCTGCCTTTCACGCCTAGGGCCCACTCTACAAGAGGCATTGGGGCCACTCTGGCTTTCATTGCAAATGTACCCCTTGACACTATTTGCAAAGCAGCTACTTGGAGCTCTATTCACACTTTTACTCAGCACTACTGCATTGACACTCATTCCAAGACAGATACACAAGTGGGGCAAGCGGTTCAAAGACATTTATTTGCTCATGACCCTTCTCACAACCCACCTCCTTCAGGTACTCCTTGCTAATCTATGCACAGCATGTGATCTAAGCAGATTCCACAAATCTCAGAAGGGATACATTACTCACCGTAATCGTATTTCTGATGCTTGTATCTGCTTAGATTCACATGCGACCCACCTCCCCTCTGAGAGAAGGTGCATGGATGCTTGTAGTCTTACCTTTCTATCTATCTGCTTGGATTATCTGTACTCGCGCTACTCCTCATGTCAGGAAAAAATACAATCTGAGTGTCCTAGACGCGTGAGGGATCATGGGTACAGTGGACGTCACACTAGGGATAGTATTACTGGCACGCCCTGTGTCGACTCCCTTTCTCGAGTTTCGAAAAACAAACTGTAATACTCTGCAGCTTCCACGAGATGTCGGCCTATGCACAGCATGTGAATCTAAGCAGATACAAGCATCAGAAATACGATTACGGTGAGCAATGTATCCCATATGTGTGTGTTTATTATATATATAATTTCTGAGGCTTGTGGAATCTGCTTGGATCACATGCTGTGCATAGGCCAACATCTAGTGGAAGCTGCAGAGTATTACATTTTTGTTTTCAAAACTCGCTAAGGGACGTCGATAGGGCGTGCCAGTAATACCATCCCTAGTGTGACGTCCACTGTACCCATGATACCTCACGCGTTTTGGTCCCTCAGATTGTTTTTTTCTGCCATACTAGTCGGATGCATGTGTGCCAAGTTCCTTTCGGCGTAAAACCATTATCTATTGTTAATTACGTTAGATTTCTTCCTATCCTTTATCCGGAGAATGCTGCGACAGACCCTTGGCCTTGGAAGGCCACGCCGGTCCTCGGCCCAGTCAGTACGGAGAGTGGGAGAGGTCATATATAGATTTTTCCCCCTTTTTTCTCCTACATATTATTCGCCCTGCTGCCATAATTTGTCCATATGGAGAGTACTCCATTTAAATTCTGCCCCAGATGTAACAAAGTTCCCTTGGGTAGACAAACATTTAACTTGTAATCTGTGTCTCCCTCGAGACCATATTGAGGCATCTTGTCGGGCCTGGAGGCTCTTCAAGCCTAAAACCCTAAAGGACCGCTCCACAAAGCGCTGGGCTCACTACGCCAGGCAGCTCGAAGCCATGGACGTAGAGGGCGCTTTCAGCGATGGCAGCAACACCGCCGAATCGGACGGCGAGGGCAACAGGGTAGCTTCAGCTACCCTGGCGCACGCCCTCGACCGCGTAGGACTGGCCGGCGGCCATGTTGTGGGGACCACACCCGGCGGCAAGAGTGCAACACGTACAACCACCACCAAGCATACTAACCCTGGCCGGGACTCAACGCGCGTGTCGAGTGGTCGGCAACGGTCGACACCTAGGGAGCGGTCCACCGAATCCCTGTCCTCTGGGCGTTCCCACTCGCGGTCACCTCACGACAGGGCCCAACCGTCCTCAGACGGAAAAGGTGTCGCCATCAAACTACCGTTGAGACCCGGTCGTCTGACAACGATGCAGTGTCCCAGCCCACTTCCGAGACTAGACACGCCGCGTCTAATCCCACATCTGAAGTTTGACGCTCTGTGTCAGATCCCACCTCCGAAAGTCGACGTGCTACGTCGGACCAGGCAGAAGGCCCCAAAAAGTCTGGGAAGACCACTTCTGGCCATGGGGGAGGGGGTAAACACCATCAAAAATCCTCTAATGATCCCCACACTCCTAAAGAAAAGCACAGGGAGGACAAGGCTGCAAAGAGATCCAAAGAACCTCAGCCTGCCCCTAAAATCAAGGTTATACCTCCCACAAATGTGGATATGGGCCTAACCCCCAAAATGTTGTTCTACCAATCTCCAAAGAATGGATCTCTGCAGATCTAGACAGAGTAATGAAAAGGATGACATGTATGGCCAACTTTTATGAAAAGGATCAAAATTATTTTGTTATATGACCACCCCTCCCACCTCAGCTCCATCTGGTTCCAATGCCACTCCTGTGTCTCCTCAACCCCCTCCTAAGAGGTCCCGAACTGAGACCCCCTTTATAGACCCCTTTGTGGTGGAACCTTATGACCCCGCTTCCTACCATGATGACCCTGACGCTCAATGTTATGAGGACCAGGATGCAGACCCTTATTACGGGGATGACTAGGAACAGGGGGCTGAAGATGAAGCTGAAGCTTACACCTTAGATTCACTAATTCCTAAGGACCCTCCGGTGAATGCTTCTCCAGTCGATAAACTCCTCCTTAATGAGGTGTTGGCAAAGGCTGCTGAACACTTCCAAATCGATACTCGGGAAGTTCAGGTGGACAAAGATTTCGCAGAGCAAATCGTGGAGGACAAGAGGGCAGTAACTCAGTCCATCCCGCTACTAAAATCTATTCAGCCATCTCTACAAACCCCTAACCTCACACGTGCAGTAAATCCATGTGTCGAACTTGTTTTTGTGCCGCTCCCTCTGACCTTTTATATATATATATATATATATATATATATATATATATATATTACCTCTGACCCTTTATGTATATTAGGGGACAACTAAAAACAGATTCCTTAGTTGTCACCACCACGAGAAAAAGAGGGCACCCCAATTGCTTCCTCAGAGGCTCCCCCGGATAAAGAAAGCAAGAGGATTTATGGCCTAGGTAGGAAAGTCGCCTTCTCTGCGGCTTATCAGGCTAGGATAGCCAACAGTGCCACCCTCTTGGCAAGTTATAATTGCCACAAGTGGGAGGAAGTTTCTTCCTTACTCTCCTCTGCACCAGAACCTTTAAAAACCCAGTTAGCACAAGTGGCAGCCGAGGGGAGGGCAGTGTCTGGCTGCCTCCTTTAAAACTTACTTCGACGCAGCTGATAACGCCGGTAGAATAATCACTGAGGCTACGATCATTAAAAGGCATGCATAGCTGAGACAATCAGGATTTAAGCCGGAGACTCAGGCAACCCTAATAGACATGCCTGTCGAGCCTAACGTATTATTCGGCAAAGCTGTCGAAGATGCACTCAAAACTGCAAAAAATGAGTATGATACTTTAAGATCCCTTGGTCAGCTCACTAACAAACCCTCTGGACAGAGAGGAAGCAGTAATTCTCGCCGCTTTAGAGGCCAAAATTCCCAAAGAGGGTCTAGCTATAGCCAGAATCAAAGCTCATCATGGGGGAATAACCAATCTCAATATTCCCAGGGCTACCCAAGAGGGCAGTGCAGGGGTCGGGGGCGGGGAAGAGGGAGCCCCGCTAGAGGATTACTTGGCAACACGGGATATGAAAGAGGCCTATTTTCATATTTCAATGTTCCCAGCGCACAGAAGATTCTTGCGTTTCAAGATGGCGAACCAGCACTACCAATTCAAGGTGCTGCCCTTCGGTATAGCCTTGGCTCCAAGGGTATTCACCAAGGTACTGGCGGTGGTGGCAGCGCACCTGCGCAGGCCGACAATCCCAGTGTACCCTTACCTGGACTGGCTCATTACAGGGGAATCGCCCCTAATTTGCAGACAAAACATCCAAAGAACCATCAAGCTCCTCTTTCAATTGGGCTTCTCCATCAATGAGAAAAAGTCAAGCCTAGTGCCAAGCACCTTGAAACAGTTCCTAGGAGCTGTCCTAAATACTGAAGAGGGGTTGGCCTTTCCGTCAGAGGAAAGAATTAGAAATGTGTTGCTGCAAATTCCTCAAAATCAAGCCAGTCGCCAAATAAGGGTGCGCAAAGCAATGCGTTTGCTAGGCATGATGGCGTATCGCATTTACCTGGTTCCACGCGCGCCTGCGACCCATGCAGGAGTGGTTGGCAAAACAGTGGTCGGTGGGACGATCTAGTGGTCGTTTCGCCAACACTAGTACAGAATCTTGGCTGGTGAACGAGAGAGAATCTAACAAAAGGGAAACCCTTCTACGACCCATAGGTTCAGGCCGTCGTCACAACAGACGCCTCCTTAACAGGTTGGAGAGCGCACTACCTTCACCACACAGCTCGGGGTCTCTGGTCTCGCAAGGTTGCTCAGAACCACATCAATCTGCTAGGACTTCTAGCGATATTCAGAGCGCTTCGAGCATTCAAACTCCTCTTATCGAACCAGTCAGTGCAGGTCCTTACAGACAGCACAACTGCGATGTTCTACATAAACAAACAGGGGGGGGGGGGGGCACTCCTTCTCAAAATCTGTCTGGGGATGCCCAACAAATTTGGGAATGGGCACTCAAACGGAAAATGTACCTGTCAGCCCAACGTGTTACAGGGAAACTCAACTCGCTAGGAGACTCTGAGCAGAGACCTATTTGGCACAAGCGAAAACAGTCAATGCCCAGACTTTGCGTCCAGCTTCCCTCAGCCAGGCCCCAAGGGAAACGCCCTATGGATGAACTGGTCAGGGATATTTGCCTACGCTTTTCCACCAACCCCTCTCATGAGGGAAGTGGTGAACAAGATACACAAGGAACCAATGACACTTATCCTAGTTGCTCTTATGTGGGCAAGGCAACCATGGTATCCACATCTGCGCAACTGGCGATGTGCGATTCCCATCAAACTCCAACCTAGTCACCCAGCGCGAGGGACTAACAGTGCAGCCGCACTCCATGAACTTGGCAGCATGGCTCCTGAGGTCATTGGACATCTCAACCTGCCACAGAGATGCATGGATATCTTGAAAGAATCAAGAAAACCAAACACTAGGCACTGTTACTTGACAAATGGAGATTCGTAATTTGGTGCCAGACTAAACAAATCAACCCTATAGAATGTACTCCATCACACATTCTAACTTGTATGCCCCATTTGCTAGATGCAGGGTTAGTTTTTAACTCCCTAAAGGTCCACCTGGCGGCTTTGTCAGCCTACATGACCTCTCACAATAAGGTCTCATGGTGGAAAGTACCAGTCATCAAAGCATTTATGGAAAGTGTAAAGAGACTCCGCCATCCAATTTCTAACCCGCCGCCAGGGTGGGACCTCAATGTGGTACTCGCTAAGCTCATGGAACCCCCTTCGAGCCTATGCACAAGTCTAGTCTCAAACACCTGACTTATAAAACTGCCTTCGTAGTGGCTATCACTTCCATAAGAAGGGTCAGTGAAATTCAAGCTTTGTCAGTGCAGGATTCTTTCTTTGTTGTACACAAAGACAAGCTGTTTTTACGTACTCGCCCTAGGTTATCGCCTAAATTCATCTCCAAATTTCATGTGAACCAGTCAATTGAGCTACCGGCTTTCTTCCAAGAACCCAAAAGCTCGGCTGAGGTAAAACTCCACACACTAGATGTGAGGAGAGCGGTCCTCTACTACGTAGACAAGAACGGACCGCTAAGGAAAACAGATCAATTGTTTGTCTCCATAGCAGCAGGCAGAGCAGGTGCCCGCATTTCTAAGAATGCCATCTCTAGGTGGATAGTCAGATGTATCCAACTGTGCTATTCCCTATCGGATAAAACACTGCCTTTTACGCCCCGGGATCACTCCACTAGAGGTACTGGAGCCGCTCTGGCTTTCATTGCAAATGTCCCCTTAGATAGTATTTGCAAGGCAGCTACATGGAGCTCTATACATACGTTCACTCAGCACTACTACATTGACGCCCATTCCAAGACCGATACACAAGTGGGACTAGCGGTTCTAAGACATGTATTCGCTCATGAACCTTCTCCTTCTTCATTGCTCGCTAATCTATGCACAGCATGTGATCTAAGCAGATTCCACAAACCTCAGAAGGGATACATTACTCACCGTAATCGTATTTCTGATGCTTGTTCTGCTTGGATTCAAATGCGACCCACCCTTACTCCCCTCGGAGAGGAGGTGCATGGATGCTTATGAGCTTGTCTGATACGCATCTGCTTGGATACAACTGTACTTACGCTACACCTCATGTCAGAAAAATACAATCTGAGGGACCTGCACGCGTGAGGGATTATGGGTACAGTGGACGTCACACTATGGATAGTATTATTGGCACGCCCTATTGACGTCCATTTTTGAGTTTCGAAAACAACTGTAATACTCCGAGCTTCCACTAGATGTCGGCTTATGCACAGCTTGTGAATCCAAGCAGATACAAGCATCAGAAATACGATTACGGTGAGTAATGTAAGGCGCAACTAACCCTTGGGCATCTGGGCGCAACAGTGTAAGATAATGGTTACATGTTAGAACAAGCTTAAGAGATTGGTTGCAGGTTTTCAACAAGCTTCAGCGTGTGGTTACAGGTTATGTTGCGGTGATGGTTACATGGTAGACAAGGCTTGAGAGATTGGTTACAGGTGCTTGACAAGCTTCGATGGTTACAGGTTATGATGAGAAAACGGTTACATGTCTGCAAAGGCTTAAGGTATTGGTTAGAGTTAAAAGTTTCAGCGTGAGGGTGCAGGTTATGCAAGTTGTAGCAGACCTGCCAGGGTATATGGTTGTGAATTAGAGAGGTTCGTGTTAGGGAGAATTCTCAAAAATGTGCTAATTCCAGGACTTGGTTCTTTTACCTGAAGAGCGTGACCCTTTTTTCCAACTCTCTCATGTATTTTAATGAGATTTTATACACGTTTTTTTTTTGTTTATGGAGTCTGACAAACTCCATATGCATCATCTTTTACAATTGTCACAAAGCACCTTCAGTGCAGTGCCACTGGTAAGTCTTCCAGATTCCCCAAGGTTTAAATAACTTCTCTGGGATTAACTGCTGTTTCCCTGAGCAGTGGAGTGAAATTGACTTCAGTTAGTCCTGTAAAAATCTAGACCCAACACACACTATCTTACAATAGTGCTGGAGGGGTTACTTAGTATCTCCTGTGTCTAGTTACTCATGTAGCATTCATATGTTACCCTTTCCTCTCAGAATGGCTGGTGGCAGTGGTTTTGTAATGAACTACCGTGATTCACCTGGACCGCAAACTGTTCGCAGCTCCGGTAAAGTTAAATCGCGGGAGCCATGTTTTTCAAAATGGCGCTGAGCCTGCGATGTTAAAATGGTCCCCGGTCTTCTTTTTTTGCCATTTCTTTGTGGAAAGGTCCTTCTCGAGTTTTTCTCTGCTCGCTTGAGGAGTGAAACCCGCCTGTGGCTCCAGTGTGTCTGGGGTAGGCAGGAAGTGAGGGAGGAGCCAGAAACTCCCTGTGCTTGGTCTCCTAGGAGACCCAAATGCACTCTGTGGTGAATGGCTGGCTGACTGTCCAGCAAGGACAGCCACCCTGCTGGGTGAGGGGCAGTTAGGCTGGAATGAATGGGAGAGAACTGAATTAAAGGCGAGTCTTTTGGTTTGGAAGGCAGTCGAACACTGGACGAAGGAACCGAAAAAGAGCTTGAAGAGGACGCCTGCTGCAACTCCTGGACCGTTGGTTTGCCCGGCTATGCCCTGCTGCAGGAACGAATCGCCAAGTTTGCATCGACAGAGAAGCCCTGCAAGGACGACTTCTCCGTTTTGAATTGGTTGGATCAATCCACTCCCATGTAAACCACCCTTTGAATTGGTTGGACCAATCCACTCCCATGTAAGCCACCCTTTGAATTGGTTGGACCAATCCACTCCCATGTAAGCCACCTGGACACCCGTCTTGGAGCTGGTTGAATTTCCTCAGAGTTGCTGCAGGAAACAGTAGAACCAGGGAGAGGGACACCAGATTGTGTGTGTTGCTTGTAAGCTGGCCTAAAGCTTTTGGAGGATCCTCCAGACTACCACAAAACAGGACTGGCCAAGCCTGACCCCCCCACCACCCCCCCCTTAGTCGAGTGCAGGACCTCAGATGTGAAGAAAGTCCATCTTGACAGCCAGGAACCGTGCTTATTGCTATTTGCTGTACCGCAAGGAGCTGAAACGCGAAACAGCCACTGAAAGTAAAGTTGGCCGGTTGACTGTGCCAGTGCAGTGCAAGAGGCCCCCGACGCCTTCCTCTTGTCCCCACAACTGAGGCTCAGGAACAGTGAGAGCTGCACAGGAACAGAAGTCATCAGCTGCATCTTTTCTTCTTTACCAAGGTACTGAAAAACAAGTCTAAGAGAAATTGCCTCTCACTGTAGAAGTGCTTGTAACTTCCGCAACTCAAGTCTAATCAGCTTGTGGCCCTACATTTGATTCTCCTTTTCTTCAGACTCCTAAGAACTTGTGCAAAGACTTTTCCATTACTTACCTAAAGAGCTGCATCCTATTCAAGACTTTTTCCCATTGGTTTTGGCCTAGCCTAATGATTTGAATGATTCATCTAGTGAACTTTAAAAGTATCTGCACTGCTTATGAATATTAGTAATTTCTTGTGTTCTAATAACCTTTACCTTTTACCAACTTGAGTGTTCTAAATGCTAACAGTAAGATATTATTGTCCCCAGCACCCTTGTTACTGAAGTCACCTGTGGGTGTAGGTTGTCTGTAGGACATCCTAAAAGGGTCTGGTCTGATTCAGAAACTCGGGGTGTACAGTATTTAAGTTTCTGATGTTTGTTAATCTGCTTAGAATCACATGCTGTGCATAGGTCCGACATCCAGTGGTCACTGCGGAGTATTGCATTTTGTTTTTCGTAGTCGAAAAGGGGACGTCGACAAGGCGTGTCTGTAACACTATCCCTATAGTGACGTGCGTTGTACCCACAATCCCTCACGCGTCGAGGTCCCTCAGATTGTTTTTTTCCGCCCAGCTTATGGTCGCCTTACGCGGAGCTCCTAGAGAGACATTGCTAAACAATTACTACGGACCTCGGTCCTTAATATATACTTATTGTTAAAAGATCCCTCCCCTCGACGTTAGCTGTGAAGCTGTTTCTCCGCCGAGCAAGTTTTCGACGGAGGGGAAGAGACGGAGGAGATCCTTCGGCGCTGCCGAACACGTGGTCAGGCCTCGCCGGCCAACATAGTAGGGAGAGTGGGGGTTTCGAACTTTTACCTTCTCGTCGAGAATGTCTTTCTTTCTCCCCTATCTTTCCCTTGGGGTTGTTATCACCAGTTTTTATTGCCTCAGCTATGGAGAGGACACCTTTTAAGTTTTGCCCACGCTGTAGGGGCAAATACACTTGGAAGGACAAACACAAGCTCTGTAATCGTTGCTTGCCCCTCGATCATAAAGAGGACAGCTGCGCGGCCTGTAAGCTCTTGAAACCAAGAACTCTTAAAGAACGGAAAGTTAAGAGGTGGGCGGACTACGCTATGTCGAAGTCAGTTTCCTCACCCGCCGCCGCTGTTACAGAAAGTGACGAGGAGGGTGATAACTCGACGTCCGTTACGGAAGTCATTAACCCCCAGATGGAGCGCTCGCGCTCCTCGACGTCCGTCCCCGACGGGCTCGGCTCACGCCCTGCTTATGGGGATGAACACCCCGGCGACAAGGACGCACACAGACCCCATAGGCCTAAGCACACAACCCACGGCTCTTCTTTGTCCAGGACGAAGGATCCACCAGCGCCGAAGGGGACGCAGGGCACTCCGGCGTCGACCTCAGACCGCAAGAGTCTCAAGCCCCACCCGCAAACGCAGCCGCGACCAGCGATTGGGCTTTCATCATCTAACACGGGCGCTACCCCAAAAACATCCGACGTAACGCTCCATAGAGCGGCCGTCGAAAAACAACGCGCAACGCAGGCAACGCCGACTCCAGAACCCTCGACTGACGAACTCGTCGTCGAGAGTCTGGCGAGAATTATTTCCGAGGACAAACGTAAGCGGACGACGAAACAGACGTCGAATACCACACCCAAGGAAATAGAAACGCCGAAAAAGCACGAGTAGCCAGGAACTGCCCCATCCATCTAAAGGCACTTCTGAACTACCGGAGGGCTTTTCTGAGGGCGACGGAAACCTTTTGTCAACGTTGTGGGAGCGTTCGAAGCGTTTTGAAGGTGAAAACACTGATTTCCCCCCTCTACCTCCAGGAAGATGAGGAGTGTTTAGGTGGAGAGGAAGAACTTGAGGAGGAGAGGTTTGAGGAAGACCCTTACACTAGCGCAGGAGCTTTTGAAGAAGATACAGCTACCTCACAGCCCTGGCACTCCCCATCAGTGCAGCCTTGGCAATCCCCATCAGTGCACTCAGACCCTGATGTCTTTCACCCTTCTCCTCCCAAGGACTCACCTATTGGGAACACCTCCCCCATAGATGACCAGCCTTCACTTAATGCACTATTGCGCAAGGCAGCAGCGCATTTTCAAATAGACACAGGGGAGACTCTTCCGGACATAGACTTTGTAGAAAAAGTTATTAAAGAAAAAGCCCTGGTCAGTCAGTCCATTCCGCTCCTGGCTTCTATAAAGAGAAGAATAACTCCTTCCCTTTCCAATCCGGCCTTAGTCAGAGGGGTCAACCCTCGGATAGAAAAGCTCTTCAGCCCTTCGTCTTCTGACCCTTTGTACATCAGGGGACATTCTATTCCGGACTCTCTGGTAGTGACTAACACAAGAAAGAGAGCGGGGGTACCACTATCTACTAGTGAGGCACCACCTGACAAAGAGGGCAAGAAGCTCTATGCACTTGGGAAGAGAATCACGACCTCCGCCGCCTTCTCAACCAGGATCGCGAATAACAATTCCCTACTAGCTAGCTACGCAGATGCACAGTGGAGCAAGCTGCGAAGCAGAGGACGCACCAGAACCCCTGCGTTCACGCCTGTTGGCTACTATATCAGAGGGAACTCTCGTAAACCAGGGCATCGTAAAGAACTCCTTAGATGCCGCAGAGACAGCTGGCCGCTCCCTGGTTCAGGGAATACTTCTCAAACGCCATGTCTGGCTGCGCAATTCGGGATTTAAGCCAGAAACCCAGGCTTCCCTAATAAATAAGCCCATAGAGCAAACACATCTGTTTGGGAAAGCAGTTGATGAGGCCCTAGAACATGCGAAGAAGGAGTTTGATACCATCAAGACTCTTGACCAAATTTCTAGGCCACCTAACAGACGCAGCTATGGCAATAGACGCTCCTTTCGTGGCCAACGCCAGCAGCAAAGCCAACAAGAATTTTACTCTGCTACCAACTGGTCCTCTAACCAAAGCACCCAGTTCAGTCAAAGAGGCCAACGTCGTGGCAAAGGAAGAGGGCGCGGCTCCAGTCCAAAAGGCCCCACGCCCAATACCAACAAATGACCCAAAGATTCGGGTCCCCTCCCATGCATCACCGGTCAGGGGCCGGCTAACATCGTTCCTTTCAGCATGGGAGGGAATAACGTCAGACCGCTGGGTATTATCCACCATAGCCCACGGATACGGCATCGAATTCAACGGTTCCCCGAAATACAGACCCCCACGGAACCGACGCATGACACCGGAACACCTCACTATTCTTCTTCAAGAAGTAGAAGAGCTACTGAAAAAAGAAGCTATAGAGGCTGTCCCCCTATCTCAGGTAACAGAAGGTATTTATTCAGTGTACTTCCTTGTACCCAAAAAGGACTTAACCATGCGCCCTGTATTAGATCTGCGCCCAGCGAACAACTTTGTCAAACCCCAAAAGTTTCGTATGGTGACCTTGCAGGATGTAATCCCACTGTTATCACAGGGGGATTACATGACAACACTAGACATGAAAGATGCATACTTTCATATTTTAATGTTGCCAGCGCACAGAAAATACCTCAGGTTCAAGATAAACAAACACTACCAGTTCAGATACTACCCTTCGGGATAGCATCTGCACCAAGGGTATTTACGAAAGTACTGGCAGTGGCAGCGGCAGCGGCCCACCTGCGCAGATTATCCATCCCGGTTTACCCGTACCTCGACGACTGGCTCATAACAGGGGATTCTTACGAAACATGCTTCTCCAATACCCAAAGGACCGTAGACCTTTTGTCCCAACTGGGCTTCTCCATCAACGGAAAGAAGTCCAGCTTAGACCCCAGCCAAATCAAACAATTCCTAGGGGCTCTAATTCGAACAAAGGACGGCCTCGTCTTCCCCTCCAACGAGAGGGTCCAAAACATGCTGTTTCAGATCCCCCAATATGTGGCAGGTCGAGAGGTGACGGTACGCAAAGCAATGCGCTTCTAGGGATGATGGCGTCATGTATTTATTTGGTACCTCACGCGCGCCTGCGCATGCGCCCAATGCAAGAGTGGCTCTACAGCCAGTGGTGTCAGGCCAGCGAACAATGGGACGATCTAGTGGTGGTCTCGCAGGCCTTGGTTCTCTCGCTACGGTGGTGGACAAAGGAAAACCTGTTATTAGGGAAAACTTTTGCCACACCCGCAGTGGAAGCCACTCTAACCACAGACGCATCCCTTACAGGATGGGGGGCTCACCTATCCCATCAGACTGCTCACGGAGTGTGGACTCCGAGCTTAGCATCCAAGCATATAAACCTGCTGGAACTATTAGCAGTGTTCAAAGCACTGAAAGCCTTTCAGGAACACTTACAAGGAAAGACAGTGATGGTCCTCACAGACAGCACCACAGCCATGCACTATCTCAACAAGCAAGGGGGCACTCACTCTCCAGGACTGTCCAAGCTGTCCCAGTTTATATGGAAGTGGGCTCTCAAACACAACATGTTCCTACTATCTCAACATGTACCAGGGGTACTCAATCTGCTAGCAGACAAACTCAGCAGAGACTTCCCCCTACCCAAAGAGTACGAATGGCAATTGCACGAAAACATCGTCTTAGACGTCTTCACGCAATGGGGTTTCCCGGAAATAGACCTGTTCGCAACCCTGGAGAACTCACAATGCCAAAGTTACGCCTCCAGGTACCCCCAGAACCAGTCCAAGGGGAACGGTCTGTTGATTCAATGGTCAGGGAAATTTGTTTACGCCTTTCCCCGACTCCCCTCCTCAACAAAGTGGTGCACAAGATGCACCAAGAGCAGGTTACCATGATACTAGTAGCCCCAATGTGGGCCCGGCAGCCATGGTTCGCTCACTTGATGGAGATGTCCCTATCTCCCCCAATGAAACTTCCCTGCCCGTACAACATGCTGTCACAAGACAAGGGCAGGACACTGCATCCATGCCCTCAGACCATGAACTTAGCAGCCTGGCTCCTGAGATCATAGAATTTGGACATTTACATCTCCCTCAGAGATGTATGGACATCCTCAGGGAAGCCAGAAAACCTAATACTCGCCACTGCTATTCTAGCAAGTGGAAAAGATTTGTCATCTGGTGTAGAAGTAAAAACATCAACCCGGTTGACTGCTCTGCCACTAACATTATTCTGTACTTGACCCATTTACTGGATTCAGGTCTAGTGTTTAATTCCATTAAAGTCCACCTAGCGGCACTTTCTGCATACACCACTTCCCAACTTAAAGTGTCGTGGTGGAAGATACCAGTTATCAAGGCCTTCATGGAAGGGGTAAAGAGAATACACCCCCGATAGCTAACCCAGCTCCCGGATGGGACTTAAACGTGGTACTTTCTAGACTCATGGGCACTCCTTTCGAACCCATGCACAAGGCAACTCTTAAATACCTCACTCTTAAGACTGCTTTCCTAATAGCTATCACCTCCATTAGGAGAGTAAGTGAACTACAGGCTCTTTCTGTATTAGACCCCTTCGTATCAGTTCACAAGGATAAGGTGGTTCTTCGCACACACCCAAGGTTTGCACCAAAATTCATCTCAAAGTTTCATGTAAACCAATCTATAGAACTACCAACGTTCTTTCAAAACCCTTCCAGCTTGGGGGGGGGGAAAAGTCTGCATACACTAGATGTACGCAGAGCTGTCATGTTCTACATGGAAAGAACCAGATCACTGAGAAAGACTAATCAGTTCTTTGTCTCGGTGGCAGCAGGAAGAGAAGGAGATGCAGTCTCTAAGTCCACTATATCTAGATGGATTGTACAATGCATCACTCTCTGTTACACTCTTGCTAAGAGAGAACTACCCTTCAAGCCAAGAGCACATTCCACTCGAGGCACTGGGGCTTCCATAGCATTCATTGCAAATGTTCCCCTTGAAGTCCATCTGCAAAGCGGCTACCTGGAGTTCTGTGCACACTTTTACAAAACACTACTGTCTAGATGCACACTCTAGATCTGACTCCCAGGTGGGACAGGCAGTATTAAGACATCTTTTCTCTACTGTTCCTTCTCATAACCCACCGCCAACTCCGGGTACTGCTCGCTAGTCTATGCACAGCATGTGATTCTAAGCAGATTAACAAACATCAGAAGACAATGCATTACTTACCGTAAAAGCATTTCTGATGGTTGTATCTGCTTAGATTCACATGCGCCCGCCCTTCCTCCCCGCTCGGATGGAAGGAACATAGACATTCTCTACTATATTTCTCTCTTTTCTGTACTCACTCACGTCTAGAAGGCTCCCTCAGGGCAGAAAAATACAAACAGAGGGACCTCGACGCCTGAGGGATTGTGGGTACAACGCACGTCACTAAAGGGATAGTGTTACAGACACGCCTTGTCGACGTCCCCTTTTCGACTACGAAAAACAAAATGCAATACTCCGCAGTGACCACTGGATGTCGGACCTATGCACAGCATGTGAATCTAAGCAGATACAACCATCAGAAATGCTTTTACGGTAAGTAATGCATTGTCATATTTGGGTGTTACCTATTGCTCCTTTCTGAAGAAGGCTTTATAACTGACTGATAAATTATTAATTGTTTATGCAAGAAACCTTCAGTTTAAGAGTTTATTTAAATATCTGTAACAGTGAATCTTTGTGTAACTCCACTACAGCTCACAAGATGAGCCTGGCTGCTCAACACACTACCAAAACTGTGTAGTACAAGCTTATACCAAAGGTTGGGTTGCCTATGCCTGTAGTCAGTTGCTTCTAGTGTTCCCAGGGGGTACTGCATTCAACCTTTGCCGAACAGTTGGTTACTGTGTTCAACAGGCTTAAGTGTTTGGTTAATGAGTGAGCTGGTCGTGGAGTGGCTTGCTTGCTTGAGTGAGGGATTGCAGGATGGTTTGGTGTTTTATTGCATGGTGTCCTGAGAGAATCGCCAGGTTTTTAGCTTTTTGCGGAATAATGGGGCAGGATCCATTTTGATGTCCAATGGTAGGGCGTTCCAGTGGTTGGCAGCAATGACGGGGAAACCTGAGCCACCTGCCTTTTGTCTGTAGTATCTGGGCTTGGTTAGATGACCAAGGTAAACAGTGCGATTCCGTCTGGAGGATTGTTTTTTTACTATGTGATTGGACAGGTAGAGAGGGGCGGCGTTGGAGAGACATTTATGAGTGAGTGTGTATTTTGAATTTGATTCGGTCCTTCACTGGTAGCCAGTGTGTTTCTTCTGATGGACGAAATGTGCTCTGATTTGGGTATGTTTAGAGCTGCTCTGATGGCATTATTTTGCACTATTTCGAGTATCTGGATGTTTTTGAATGAGGAGCCTGCAAAGATGGTGTTGCAGTAGTCCATTCTGGAGAGGATGCGTGCTCTAGCCAAGGTGATGCCATTTTCTTCTGTGAGGTAGGGTCTGCAGGCTGTGATGATTTGGCTGTGTAGGCGGATGCCGAGTTGATGGCGTTGACAATTTGAGCTAATTTCGACCAAGAAAACTATCAAAAAGATTGGATATAAAAGGTCAAATGTTTTTCAAACACGTGGGATAATACCCTGGAATCGTCCTAGGGTGTCTTCTGTGAAGCCCCTGGACCCTCTACTTACTTGTTTGCCCAGTCTCCATCTGGAACTCTGACTTTAACGGCAACTGAGCCTTATCTCGCCTTGCCTACTGCTGGCTCCTAGACCACTAGGGTCCCTCTTATGCCTCTTAGAGAACTTGCGTACTTGAATTGAGAAGTACTGGATAATTTAAGGGGTCTGCCCTTCAAAGTAAATCAAGTGATGAAAAGTGTACTCGTAACAGTTAGTTGATAACTTTAAATTCTGAGTGCAGTTATAAAAAGCTATTACTTACCTTAGCTATTTTCTGCAATGCTGAAAAGTATATATTGAATTTACTTACCTTGAATAAACTGTGTGCCTTCTTAAATAAGTAATCCCTAAGTCTTGCTTTCCTTAGAAACTGTCTCGCCATTCTAATTGAAAGTAGACTTAAGGTTAAGTTACTCACCTGTGAATTGGGTTCCGCTCTTCCCAAAAGTAATACTGGTGGTTCCAATGTATTATTCCTGTTAAAATAATTGTATGAATGTCATCAATTTGGGTCTTGCTTCCCCTGACTCGCTGTTAGCCTGTACAGAATAAGACTGCTTAGGTTATACTTAGCTTTTAGGTTGCAAAAGTATAGAGGTTTCACTTAACTTGAGCTAGCTGTGTGCCAAATTAAAAAAATTACAAAGTTCTTGCTTGTTTTAGTGTCAATGAACTGAAAAGTAGCTGTAATAGTATATTACATAAACGGGTTTTACTTACCTTGAGTAAAAACTGAGTTATTCCAAAGGAAGTTTTAGGTTGATACTGCTCCTTAGTATAAGTGTCACTATCCACAAAAGTATATTGTTAGGATGACTTATGTGATCTCTTGCTGAGCGTCATGGTACAACTGTTGGGGCCTACTACCCTTGATTTACTGTATGTAATCTAAAACTAATTATTGGTGTGACCTCCCTAGAACTCCTGTTGGGTATTCCAAATAAGGTTATATGCTTTGACCTGTGTGCCTTCAAGAATAGTGGTGTGTTTTTATGAAAGTGTTCGACTAATACTTAACCCAAGACCTAACTTGTCCTATTTGTGTATTCAGAATATCATTTTTTTTTATTATACTCCTGATTGTCAGTGTTTCCATTGTGTCCTTGGTGTACTACAGGTTCAATGTACTTTCCTACGGCCCTCTCTCCGAATATGAGCCTGGCTGCTCTATATACGCTACCATGAACTCAGGTGGTATTATACGAAGAGTGGAGTCTTGTGCTGTCACAGTTGAACGGTTTTACTAAGCCATTAGTTGGACATCAGAAAAACTGTCCTAACGAGAATACATTTGAGTCCCATGATAATTTTGGTCCAATTGTACACATAGCTCTTCTAACTTTTTCCTTTTCATGTTTTCTTGTGCATCTCATCTATCCCTAACCACAACTCAACTTTGCTTTTCCATGCCACTGCTGAAGGTTCCATCATACTCCTTTTCCTCTGACACACACAGCGCTCTGAAGCCATAATCTATGGCAGGAGGCGCTATACAAATGCATGATAACGCAGTATGATCACAGGAGCATAGTACACTACCCATCTGTGTGAAAGCAGCTTATTGAAATGTCAATACTGTTTGATGATATTTTTTAATTTCCCCAGGTCTCACATTTTTTACACAATGCGTGTGTTGGGTAGAGGACTGCTCCACTGTTTCATTGACAGTTTATTTTGGGGTGTGGGGTGCACTGCCCATTAAATGACAAATTATCCCAATAGAAGGCGCAGCTTGCAATTTATTGAACTATGGAAGTCACTAACTGTGCCGAGTGCAGATCCCGCGGAACAATGGCCATCTCTGCACATCACACATGCATGAAGTGTTGGAAATTAAAATGGTCTACTTGATTCTTCAAAGTTGTTTGTGAGTTAGTCTCACTGCATATACATAATGACTGCATGATTTCTGTTTCCAGAGAAAGCCAACCAGGGCACCCTTTATACCGGTCTACTCCCTATAAAAGTAATTTTATGGTCTTCTAAAATGGAATGTCCTGCACAACTTTTGTGCTTTTGATTTGTGTTTGTACCCTTGTCAATTTTACCCAAATTCTCAACAGTCCGTTTGCTGGCGCTGCTGAATCTGTTGTAGATGGGTATGTCTGACGCCCCCTTTTCTTCAGCTTTTAAACCTATGTTTCTAAAATCTACTTTCAGGCTGATGTGGTGATCAAGTTTCCGGAGGAAGATTTGCCAACTACCATTCAATCCAAGACCCTCTTTACTCCAAAGCCAGATATACAGGTAATTTTATGACCCGACCCATGTTCATTCCTCCAACCCACATAGTTGGTTGTATTTTTTGTTGCAAAATAGATATACAAACGTTGATTCTACATTCTGTTAGGTATGTTTTTCTAATGTCCAACTGGTGTGGGGACTTCATAAGACTGATCACTTGGTGTTAGGGACCTAACTCTTAATATAGGCCTGTACTATACACGTTGGCAGAGTGGCTGAGCATCCAGGCTTATTTTAGGAGGGAGTAATTTGAGCTGTAAATCAGTACACACAGGTATCCAAGTAAACATGCACTTAGTTATATTTTTATTTATACATAAACAAGGCCCAGAAGCAAATTTAAACTGCAGCAACTAATCACATTCAATGTGAAATGGAATCAATATAAGAAACAATAATTCAGGTGAGTAACTTTGTCTATGCTTTACATATCCAGCACACAGCGGCCCTGTAGTTATGGTTAAGTTGCTCAACTCATAGGAAGAGCACTTTTTGGGCGGCTTATAACTTCGCTCCCCCTGGACGAATCCTTACCAAACTTTGCAAAATAAAGTATATGGCCTGGTCTGAAATATTATGGCAAGTTTGGTGAGGTTTTCGTTAAGGGGGGGCAAAGTTAGAGGGGGTCCCCATTTTTATTTTTATTTTTTTCATAGACGCAATGGAAAAACATTTTTGCTCACGCCTACAGCCCAAAGCGCTGGACACCAAATTTGCAGGAGCGGCAGCTTGTTGCTGAAAGCGTGCTTTTGTAAATTTGATGTAAATCAGTCCAGTCGTTTTCTTTAAAATGGGCAAAATGTAAGTTAAAACAAAAAAATAGTGATATTTGGGTTTGCGCCGCGGACAGGCTTCCGATTGGTACAGGGGGCATTGTGGTGTCCACAGAGATCCGACGCGCCCGCTGATTGGTTGGTGAAAATCATGATGTAATTCATATTTTTCTGAAATGCCCGCCATTTTCTATCCGCGGACAGCGCAGTGGGGGAACGGGGCTGGGAAACATATATTTTCAGTCACTTGGTGTTGGGAAGAGGGGCTGGGAAGGGTGGGGGAGTGAAAGAAGGATAAGGGGCGATTTCTTTAGGTGGAAGAGCGTTCGTGGCGGGGCAGTCCAGACACTGTGGTAGTCCGTGGACAGAGTCTTGGGCAGGCCGCTTATTTTGTGACTGCAAGCAGGCTTTATTAGGGTAGAGGAGTGGAATGTAGATGGTATTAGGATGTTTGCATAGGAATAAAAACAGGCCATGCACCTAAGAATCTTGGCACTGGCACAACTACCACAGCATAATCCGGTCATGCAATCAAGAATCTGGCCACAACCATTTTAGTAGTAAGTGTTTGGTGGGCAGTTGGAGAAACACGTTTGGGGTTATTTGGTGACTACAAGGGGGCTTGGTTAGAGGAGTGGAATCTAGATAATATGGCGATATTGCCATTGGTCAAAAATTGGGTTGGTGGTCTATTTTGATGTCTGCAAATGGCGTTTGAATTGGGAAGTTGAGGGCAAGTTGTGGTGTTTCTGGCCAGACTTTTGGGTGCATGGCCGTATTATGTTCTGGTGGTTATGGCTAGTGCCTAGATTCTTGGGTGCATGGGGCACTGGCCACAACCACCACAGCATAATACAGCCATGCACCCAAGAATCTGGCCACTGGCCACAACCATTATAATGTGTACAGAAATGGAATTTGTCAATTGGAAACAACCATTACAATAATGTGTATAGTAATTATACATAGTGTGTAGGCAGTGTATCGTTTTTGTAACATGGGGACACAATACCATTGAAGTGGAAATGGTACTTTTGATTGATGTACCATTGGGGGTACAGGTTAACTTTGTATATGGTAATGCAGGAGTAAACTTTTTCGTTCGCTGCGAAACAAATTGCATAATATGTTAGGATAGTTGACAATGTCGCATTGCATACAATCTCACATATTCGTGTACTTTTTGGACCCTCATTGGTACATTCCAAGTACTATGCTTCAGACCACGTTACTGTGCATTTTGCAAGGTTTGGTCCCTTTGTTTGTACGCCTTTGGCGGGCTTCAGGGCTGAAGACCACCTCTGGCGCCTGAGTGTCTGAGGTGGGCAGGAAGTGAGGGAGGTGCCCGAAACTCTGTGTGCTTAGTCTCCTAGGAGACCCAAATGCACTCTGGCGTGATTGGCTGGCTGACTGTCCGGCAAGGACAGCCACCATGCTGGGTGAGTAACAGCTAGGCTGGAATGAAAGGGAGAAAACTGTTTAAAAGGCGAGTCTCTTGGACTGGAAAGCAGAGTCGACCACTGGAACGAAAGAACCGAAGACGCTGGAAAAGGACGGCTGCTGCAATTCCTGGACCGTTGGTTTGCCCGGTGAAGCCCTGCTGCAGGTACGAATTGCCAAGTTCACCTCAACAGAGAAGCCCCTTCAAGGACGACTTCTTCCTTTGAGTTGTTGGGACCAATCAACTCATAAACCACCTGGATGCCATTCTCTGAGCTGGTTAGGTTTAACCAGGGGGGAAGGACACCAGCTTGTGTGCTTGGCTACAGCTACTCGTACCAAAGATTTTCCATTTGCCAGCTTGTTTGACCAGTCCCTGTGCAGTGCAGGAGTCCCCCGACATCCTCCCTCTTGTCCCCATGACTGAGGCTCAGGAACAGTGAGATCTGCAGGAACTGCCAGGAACCAACGTCTTCAGCTGCATCTTTTCTTCATGCTAAGGTACTGTGCCAACCCGATTTGAGAGACCTTGCCTCTCGCAGTGAAAGTTCGTGGAACTTTCCCAACTTGCAGGCCTTAACAGCTTGTGACTCAACATATGATTCTTTTTCGTACAAACTACTTCTGAGAACTTTGGCAAAGACTTTACCGTTGACTACAAGAGCTGCTCTTTCCTATCCAAGACACTAGCCCATTGACTTTGTCCTAGGCCTATTGAACTGAATTGAGTCCTCTGGTGAACTGAAACTATTTGCACTGCCTAAGAAAGTATATTTAATCTATTTTAATGTGTGCCTTTGTACTCCTATTTAAAGTGGCTGAAATGCCATTATGCTCCTATTTCAGGGGAGCCTAATTTACTCAAACTTATTGGTTTGGTACTGAAGTGTATTTGTTTATAATTGTTGCCTCCTTCTAGTGAATGTTTTCTAAATGATTGTGTAATAAATAAAGTGTTTTACCAAGAAACCTTGAGTGTAAGTGTCTACATGAACAACTGTGATTGTAAGACCTCTTTGTAACATCCTTTACTGCTCACATTCCCTCTTGAGATAAGCCTGGCTACTCGGCTCGCTTCCAAAAACTGTGTAGTACAGACTTTTACCAAAGGTTGGTTTTGCTTACACCTTTAGTCCTAATTGTATATGGTGGTCCCAGAGGGTACTGCATGCAATTCTGCCTAACATAGCTTCACTGTGTGCTCATTGTGGACCGCCTACAAGCTCACCACGTCTTGAGACTTAGCCTAGACCACTCGCCTTGCTACCTTGACCTGATCCGGCTACAGCTTCCTGTTAGGCAAGAATGTAGTAACACTATGTGCGACTACACAGATCTGCAGTAACCCACATTTTGGTATAGGTCTGTATGACACAAGTTGGTAGTGTGTGAGAGAGCAGCCAGGCCTATCAAGAGGGGTACATGTGAGCTGTAGAGCGGTAGCAATGAAATTCACAAATACAAGTATCCAAGTAACACGCTCAAGGTTTCAGTTACAAATAGTTATTTACTTATTTAACATCCATTTTTTTAAATTTTAATTATTTTATTAGTTATTCATTTTCAACAAGTGGCAAACGGTACATGTTAATTTCACATTTCCATTTAGTAAGGAGTCCTTATAATCACCTTGAAATGAACATGAAGTGAAAAAGGAAAGACAGCAAAAAAGATAAGTTGCGTAAGTGATCGAATGACACTTGTCCCCTGACCCCCCCTCCCTCTCCCTTCCCTCCCCTGAAACAGCTCGAATAAAGATATAACGAAACCTAATTGAACAGAGTGTGAGGTGCTTCCTTCTGCACCGATCAGGTTGAGGGTTTGTGTAAGGCTTGGACCACTTTTTTGAACAAAGTCTACTCCTTAGTGTGAGTCAGCGGACCGCTAGGGGCGATTTTCTACATAATCCTTGTTGTTCACAATGGTATGTTTTTATCACTTGGTCTTGCGGTGTCCCAGTATGCCGAGTAGAATTCTAGGAAGGGCAGCCATATCGTGTTTTTTCTTTTTAGTTTCTTGGACCGCTGCTGTGAGGCTTTCCATTTCCTAGATGGCATGTGCTTTGGTTACCCACTCACTCTTCGTGGGAAGGGAGGGGGATTTCCACTTTATCATTAATTGGAGTCTTCTTCGTCTGATTCGACTCCAAACAGGACCAAAATTGGCGTTGGGTTTCTGGGTATCCCATCTATAACTTGTATCCACCCCAGAACTTCCTTCTAATACGTCTGCACCTCCCGACAGTCTCACCATTGATGCCAGAAGTCGCATATCTTACCGCAACCACTCCAGCAGAGGGGAGATGTGCCGGGAAACATCTTGGACAACCTTTGGGGGGTGTAGTGCCACCTAACCGGCAGGCGTGCATTGTGCATTTTATATTGCACTGAAATGGATGATACCCATACTGCTTTGTAAATGGCGTCCCAGACTTCTGGCTGATCTGCGAGGCCCAGCTCTGATTCCCACTTGGTTTTGGACTAGAGGCGTTTCAAGTGCCCTTTCGTGAGCAGGGCTTTATACATCCGTGCGATGAGACCTTTAATTGTTTAGGGGATGCTTAGTATCTGCACGAATGAGGTGAAAGGGTGTTTTAATGATATGCCCCACCTTGCATCATTCAGGGCACTTCGTAGCTGCAAGTACAGCATGCGGGTCACCTCGTTGCCTTGCAATGGTTCTCGTGCTTCTTCATACGTAATGAATATACCCTTCCTCCACATCTGACCCGCTCGTATTAGTCCCGCCTCGAACCACGGCTGGAAGTGTTGCACCTCTGCTATAAGATCACGAATGGGGGAGCCCAAATAAAGCTAAGAGGAGAAGGCCATGTAGTAACTCCCTTCATTGCCCGAGAGGGACGCCACAGGGACCACAAAAGTTTCAGAATTGGATGCTCACGTATTCTGCGGGTCATTGCCGATGGAGGGACCCACATCCATTCCCCCAGTGTGACAGGTGCAAATTTGTCATTTTCTATGGCCACCCATTGTTTTTCGGGATTTTCCCAGAGATTATCTGATAGAACTTGGAGCTGAGATGCCTTGTAATACTCCTCTAAATCTGGATATCCCATGCCGCCTGACTCTTTGGGCTGAATCATCGTGGAGTATGGGATTCTAGGTTTCTTGTCGGCCCATAGGTATTTCAGGAGTGTGCGTTTGACCTCGGCCATAAATGGCTCCGGGACTATTATGGGCAGGGATTGAAACAGAAATAGAAATCGTGGTAGGACATTCATTTTTATGGAGGTGAAGCGGGCAGCCCAGGACAATGGTAACTTAGTCCATCTATTTACGTCGGCTTGGATAGCCTTCCACAGAGGGACATAGTTTGCTTCAAATAGACCTGTCAAGGGGACTTATGTTGACACCCAAATATCTCACGGAGTGGGGTTGCACCAGGAATCCCCAGTCCATTTTTAGTTGCTCCAGCGAGTCGGTGTCAGACTTTAGGGGGGCTGCTATAGTTTTCTGTAGATTGGCTCGGAAGCCAGAAAGGGCCCTGTATCGAAGTAGTTCCCGGAATAGGGCAGGTACGGACTCTGTTGGTTGGGTGAGGTATAGTAAAATGTTGTCTGCAAACATAGCTAACTTGTACTCCTTGCCCGCTCGCGGAATACCATGAATCGAGGGGCTTGATCTTATGGCCCGAGCAAATGGTTCAATCACTAAGGCGTATATCAGGGGGGATAATGGGCAGCCCTGCCTTGTGCCTCGCGTGAGTGTAAATGATGACGAGGCGATTCCGTTGATTGATACTTTAACTTGGGCTATGTGATAAAGTGCTCCGCTCCCTGGATCCATGTTCCTCCTAGCCCGGCCCATTTCAATACTGCCCGCAGGAAAGGCCATTCAACACGGTCAAACGCCTGCTCGTCATCGATCGATAACAGAAGAGGGCCCTCTCCAGCTTCTCGAAGTGTCGCCATAAGATCTAGGGTCTTCCTGATGTTATCCGCCCCCTGTCTTCCCCTTATATACCCAACCTGTCAGTATGAACCTGTTGGGGTAGGACCGCAGCTGAACGTGCCGCCAAAATGCTAGAGTAGATCTTTGCATCAACATTTATGAGGGAAATTGGGCGATATGAGCATTCTAGGGGATCTTTGCTCTCTTTGGGAATGACGATGATCGTGGATTCAGTGAATGATTTGGGAGCTTGACCCGTTTCCAAGATAGTTAAATAATTTGGTTAGAAAGGGGGTTAGGGTGCTACTGTTGGCTTTATAGAAGGCAGGTGTATAGCCGCCCTGTCCCGGCGCTGAGCCTGCTTTTAGGTTGGAAATTGCCCCCTGAACTTCTAAGGTGGTAATCGGGTCATTTAACATTCCAAGGTGGTGTTCAGTTATTGGTGGTCGAGGGAGCACGGATAGATATCCATCTATTGCTGGGGAGTGCTCTTCTCCCTCTGTTGTGTACAGTTCGGAGTAGAACCTTGCGAACCAGCGCACTATGTCTTGCGGGCATGTGAGGGGGGAGCCTGATTCATCGTTAATCTTGTGGACTGCTCTGTCTGCTCTTTGTTTTCTTAGACGAGTTGCAAGCATTGTGTGGGCCTTGTCCCCTTTCTCAAAGAAATTCTGCTTAAGGTACTTCAGCTGCGTTAAACGCTTTGCCCTGCCATATATCTCTCAATTCTCCCCTGAGCCCCTTAATTTGACTTATCAGGTCTTCATTCTGGGTTGGGAGATGCCTTAGGGTCCTTTCTAGGGAGGATATCTCTGTTCTTAGTTCCCCTTCTCTGAGTTGCCTCAGCCTTTTCTTAGCTGCACCCTGTGCTATTAGGAGTCCCCTGATTGTGGCCTTCCCTGCCTCCCAGACTGTTCAGTGGCATTCCATCAACATCATTAGTTTCGAAGTAACTGGTGATGGCTTCTGCCAGAGTCTCTTTGAATACTGGATCTCTACACAAGAAGTCATTACAAATCCACCTGCGCTCGGGTATGGGCAAAGGGCCTAGGTCAAGGTCCACTGTACATAGGTCATGGTCTGACCAAGCCACCACTTCTATAGTAGATCCCAGGATTGCGCTTTCCTCTTCGGCCCCAAGTAACAAGTAGTCTATTCTTGAGAAGGTCTGATGTGGGGGAGAGAAAAAGGTAAAGGATCTACCCTCTGGGTGTGCTATACGCCAAGAGTCAATCGGACGGTGTTCTTTTAACTGGCTCAGAAATCTATTACCTTTGGAGATGGCTGGGGGGGGGGGGGGTTATTATTCCGCACCACTGAGTGCCAGTCCTTTTCTCGTTCCGCTGCTACATTGAAATCCCCTCCACAAATCAGGGTACCCTCCCGCCAGTGCTCTAGGAAGTCAAACAATGGTTCAAAAAAGCTGGATTGGCCTTGGTTTGGGGCATAAGCAGAGCAGAGTGTTACCATGCGCGTTCTTAACCTTCCTTTTAAAGCTATGAATCTGCCCTGTGCATCTGTGTACGTGCTCTATTTGTAGACCTAAGGATTTTTTGTACAAGATTCCCACCCCCCTTTCTTCTGAGGGCCTGAAGCCCACACTGTATTCGCCATATCTTTACCAACAATTTTGCGCTCTTCCCCCCTCGGTATACTTCGTTTCCTGCACAAATAATACATCTAATCTGGACTGCTTAAACTGGCGCGCCAACATAGATCTTTTTTGCGGTGAGTTGAGGCCCTTCACATTTAGGGATCCGAAGACCACTCCGTAAGATCTAGCCATAATGATCAATTTGAATCTCGTGTCTTGCCCTATTTCTCCGCGGTCCATAACTGGGCAGTATTTCCCACCCTCGTTTCAGAATATTACCATGCTTTAGTGATCCCCGCCTTTGCAAAGTGGTGTGGTAGATCAACCTTTCTGTTCTATAGGATTGCTTGTTTCCCCCCCCCCCCACCTCTTCCCAATTGCGAGATGCTACCGGGAGCATCTCTTTTAACAAAGAATGAGATGCCCTTAACTTGGAAGGGCCACACTAATGAGACCCTTCTCCAGTGCAATTGCATTGTTCAACATGTATGTTTTGCAGAAACAACTCTTGCGATGTGCATAGTGCAATCATCGCTTTATATTACATATTATTCTTAATTCCGGTAAAACCTTTAACCATTGGCGTGATGTGCCAAGAAACTGAAGCTAATGTGCCATCGGGCGGCCTCGGAAGCTACTGTGCTTGTGAGTTCCGTGTATGTCCCTCAGGGAGTGTTTATTTTGTTATATTTCCATTTAGATTGTGCTCGTCCACATCGTGGGGGTTTTGGTGCTGAATCACGTATTGGGCTTGTGGGTTCTCTCCGGGACTCAGAGTTCACGCCCACCCCTGATTTCTGTAAGTGCTTTAAGGCTCGTTCTGCTTCCTCTATTGAGGTTAACCTAAACTCCTCGCTGTCATAATCAAAGGAAAGTGAGAAGGGGTGCCCCCAGCAATAGCACACTCCCCTTTCTTGCAACCAACCCGTAAGGGGTCGAAATCCTCTTTTGGCCAAGGTCATTGCGGATAAGTCTTGAAACAGTTTAACCTTTGAGCCCTCAAACTCTATTGTATCTTTGTTTCTTGCTTTCAATAAAATGTCTTGCCTCTGCGTGTAGTAATGGCATTTTGAGGACTGAACGTGGGCCTCGCGGTGGGCCGCCGGCTCTGTGCACTCTTGTCAAATTGCAATGCGGGGGGGCTATCACCGTCATACAGAGATAGAATTAGGGATTTTATTTTGCCTTCCAGACTGGTCAGGGTTTCCCCCTGCGCTTCTTCCAGGCCCATGACCCTTATGTTCGATCTCCGCTCCCGGTTTTCCAGGTCGTCCATCTTTGACTCCATATCCCGTTCTTTTTGCTCCAGGTCTAGGAGCCGCACCTTGTACTGCATGGTTGTGATGTCCCCCGATTGCTGAATACTCTCCACGGCGTAAAGCTGGTCCTCAACCTTGGCCATCTTTGACTGGAGGTCAGTGACAGTTTCTGTTAGACTTGTTCTGATCGACCTAATCTCTCCAAGAAGGAGGCGGATGTCAGATTTTGTGGCACTGTCGAGGTCGTTGCCTGGTATCTCTGAGGTGCTTTGTACTTCGTTCTGTTCCATTACCCCGTTTGAGCGGATGAACTTGCGCAGAGTTGCTAGGGTGCCTGGATCCAGCTTGCACGAGGGTGGGGGCGGGTGTCTGCCGTTACCTTGAGAGGAGTCGTATACCAAGCAGTGGTGAACAATTGGCGTGCTCCAACGCGAACGGATTGCTTGAGGCTTTGATTGCACAACTGGCGCCTTGCCCGCCTGGTTGTCTGGGTGCACTCTATGTGGGCATCTGCATGTTCCGGTGTATGTCCCCAGAATGGGATTCTGGTGTGCGTGCACAAACCCACCTTGGTACCACAGAAAGGAGGCTGGGAGAAAGGTGCTGCTGCGGATTATGGCTCTTTAGATTAGTCTGCTGTAGGGGCAAGCGCAGTTGTGAGGCTGTGATTACTACCCGTGCACGTTTCAGGCCCCAAAGTGAAAACCCCTGCAAGCCCTCACTTCTGCATTTCTGACACCCAACCAGATAAGAAAAATAAAAGGGGGGCACTGGTTCATGTGAGTTCCTGGACACCTGTGCTTCACTGCGGGCTCCCAGCAGGCCGCTCTCCGTGTGCCTTTGCTCAAAAGCGACTGACTTGATCTGAATGAGGCTACTGGGGTTGCTGCCGGGGGCTCCTCTCATATGCATGAGAGGGCCCGTGCACCCAGCTATGATCGGGCTCGGTTGAGGAGAGCGCGAGAGAGATCCTCTGCAGGCTGGAGGGGCAGGGGGAACTGCCCGCAATTCCTCCCGTAAACGAGCTTCACCCAATGCCCACACTCCCCGCTCCTTACCGGGAGTCCCCGCGCACCTTTGCAGTGCAGTTAATATGCTGCGCTTGTCTCCAGAGTTTCGCCGCCAGTCCCAGCTCGCACGGGGGAGGGTCGTCTGCGCTGCGGCTCCGCTCGCCTCAGGGATCCGCCATCTTGGAGGCGGTGAAGCGGCTCCCGGCGTTTCTCGTTCTGGGCTGTGTTTCTCTTAGAAGTAGCCCTCGATTTCGCCCCAGGCTTCGTTTATGGCGTCTCGGGATGTTTACGTTCAGTATTCTTCGCCATGGGTTTCAAACGCTTTGCTTTTAAGGTGTTGTTTCCCTCGCGTTGTCTGCACTGGAGAGGGAGACACCGGCTTAGGCTGCCGCCATGTCTGCGCCCCCTGGTGGTCTCCTTAACATCCATTTTCTAAACAAGCGTTGTTTAGAAAGGGCAAGGTATGTAACAATCAAATATACTCTAAAATAATGTTAAGAATCAAACAAGCTAGTGAATACTCTCTGGATATGCTTCTTACACACTTCCAACACCCGGAGGTGACTTCATTCACAAAGACAGTAATGGCATTTATATGTCACTAGTTATAATGTGCAGATTCCGAGGTTGCAGAAAGGAAAGGTTTAAGGAAGGAAAAAGGTTAAACAGGTTCTCAGTATGTGTGAGGACAACTAAATCGCCCAATAATCTAGACAAGCCTTTCCCAGCAATAACAGTCTAAAACAAGTTACCACCTTTTGAGGGACAGAAATATCAAAGTCAATGGACTAGAAGAGTCTGCAGGGAGCCAGGACAGCCAAAGTCAATTTGAGCAGTCTATAGAGCGGAGGCACGTCTTAGATAAAGTCTTGCAAAAAGTTAGAGAGTTTGTAGAATAATCACTTGTAGGGTCACAAGCTGCTAAGCCTGTGAAAAGCAGAGTTGGAATCCACTCCAAACAGTAAGCCAATGCAAGTCTCAATGGAGAAGAGCACAGCTAAAGAGACAGTGAGGTAAGTACCCCAAGCCTCAACAGTACCTCTGGTTTGATGAAGAGTGGTCCAGCTGGATTCTGTCTTGTTGCACTGGTGCAGACCCTGGGTTCTTGAGCCTCATTCATGGAGTACATCTGGAGGACTCGTGCGGCAGCAATTTTGACGTTGAGTGCAGCTAAAAAGTGCAGCCAATCAGGGAAGATGGTCCAGTGGAGTTTGTCTCTGGGTCAGTTGGTCCCACTAACCCAAGGGAAGAAGTTGTCCCTTCCGGAGCTTCTCTTGTCGATCAGAACAGTGAGTTTCAGCACAGCAACAGGGATTCACCCGGCAATTCAAAGGTCCAGGAGGATGCAGCAAGCTTTGTTTATGGTTTCTTTGGGTGTTTCTCCCAGTGGTCGACTCTGCATCTAGTCCCAAAACCCTCGCCTTTTAAGCAGGTGTCTCCCATTCATGCACAGCCTAGGCTGTCAATCACACAGCAGCCAATCAGGTCTGGTTGCATTCAGGCATTCCTAGAGACAAAGGACAGGGGAGTTTCGGGAACCTCACTCACATCCTGCCATTCCAGACACACTGAAGCCGGAGGTGGGTTTCAGGACTGGAGCCTGCCAAAGGCAAAACGAACAAAGGGTTCAACTCGGCCATGACGCACAGAGTAAAACCCAAGAAAGACTGCACAAACAATAAATGACGAAAAAAGACGACCAGAGCTATTTTGAAAAAATGGTCACCCATGGGTGCTGTACTGCAGCTGAGGATTCAGCCTGCGGTAGAAAAGCGCAATGGTAGGAAAATTAAACCACTGCCACCAGCGATTTAAAGTAGTGTGGTTAACAAACAAATGTTACATGAGAATGTAGGATAAGGGGATACTAGGTAATCCACCCCCTCATAAGGTGTGTGCTGGACCTACAAAGAGAAAAGGTAAGTAAAGTCATTTTCACTTTACTATTCTTGGGGACTGTAGTTAACACAAGAAAAGTTATTTAAACCTTATGAGAAATCTAAAGGATTTCTCTGACTCTGCACTCAAGGTGCTGTGTGTCACCATACAAAAGGTAGATGCCTATGGAGTTTGTCAGACTCCCAAAACAGTGAAAACACAACATCCAAATCGGGTAAAAAAAACATGCGAGTGTGAGAAACAGGACTCACTCGCTCTAGGGTTAAAATGAAGAAGTCATAAGTCCAGCAAAAGAGCTGGCGGTCTCTAAGGTGGGATGAATTTAGCACTAAAATGAAAATTCTCCCGAACACTCCCAGAATTGTCCCTGTCGCAATACTAGGTTGGCCTTCTATACATCTGTCCACCAGGCCAGAGTATTGAAAGGCAGTCCTAACAAATTGGCATACACTGGTGGGATGACCCTCTCAACTTAACATCTAGGTTGGTGTGGATCAGTATTGGGTACCTCCAGTGTTGTACACTGGTGAAGTGTCTGGATATGGTTTGCATAGTACACTGATAGTTGACTGCATTGTATTTGACAGTCACCTTCAAGAATTGATAACATGGAAACAATTACTTTCACCTCCTTAAATGCATCACTTTAAAAAGTTGTGTAGTGACAGTCTTGACGTTCTTTGACACTAAAGCTGAATTAATTGTAAAAAAAAATCTTGAAGAGCAGGGGTGTACTACCCCTAATTAATTGTACTGGTAGTGAAGCTGGACCCAGCAGCAGTAAAGGAGTTGCTGCCATTGCAGCTACTAATGTTGAGGATGAGGTGTTGGGGGAGTTTTCCTAAAGTCCTACTGGCAGTAAGACTTTAGTAAGCTATCCCGGTGGTTTGTAGATCCCCCAACTCTTAGTATCAGTCTGCACTAGCTCAGGACCATGGTAGTGTGGCAGAGGAGTCCGCCTTCTCTTAAGAGGAAGATGTAAGCTTTAGGTAAGTACTCTGAATCTTAGCTAAACAGGCACATCAATGTATGTATCAGTGATTGCAGTAACCCTTATTAACCAGAGGAAAGTAGGAAAGATCTTGGAGAGACCCGACAGAGTGAATACACAGTAATAGACCGAAGAGAGAGGGTGAGAGTTTTCCAGTTTAAGGGTGCTAAGAGAGAAAGATCGAAAACGAGATTGAGCACAAGGACGAGGAACTAGGAGAAACTGAGAAGCAGAACGAAGTGGACGAGAGGGAAGATAGAATGCGACAAGAGAGGAAAGCGGGGGGCAATGTTAGGCAGAAACCTGTGCAGTTCCCTTAGGGACCACTGCAAAAGGCTTAGGACTACAGGTGTTGGCAGTAAACCCAATTGGTAGCAGTCTGCACCACCCAGATTTACCTGGTAGCTGTGGCTGAGCAGCCAGACTTCTCTCAAGAAGAGTTAGACAGTATATAGAGTATACACATTAGGTACTAAAATACAGTAGCACAAGCAAACACTGACCAGAGCTTTGGTATAAAAGTATATAATTATTTATTTAAAAACACACTTGTAAAATACACTAAAACTAATATGGCAAGCAAGTTCAAAACAGTCACTATCAATATATACATCCCTGATTACTTATTCAACAAGTCTTAGTTAAAACACCACTTATTTGCAGACAGAGGTGAGCGCTTAACTTAAGATGGCACTCCAATAAGTTAGTTAAAAAGGGAGGGAAAAGGCAGAATTAGAAAGCACTCGGTACCAACACGTTTAAAAGAACCCCCAGCAAGGCAAGAAAGGCAGAGTCTACTGTAGAGCAAGAATGTGTCCAAGATCACACAGTTGAATTGTACTTTTTAAGTCTTTGCAGATAGTTCGAAAAGAGTTGGATCAGTTCAGAAAAAGTTAGTTAGCAGGGCCCAGGTCACCCCAGGATAGAGAGTCAAGGATTTACGGGACACCTTGAACAGTCTGTTGCAAGGGAGACCAGGCGGGACACATTACCTGAAATGGTGAGGAAGCTCCAGCGGGGGCAGTTGTTCCTGGCAGCGGGTGCAAGTCGGTGCTTCGTCCAGGGGAAAAGAAGATCTCGACGTGGAGGAAAGCTGGAGGTCGTTGCACTGCCAGGGAAGAAACCAGCCGCGGAGTTTCTCGATTAAAAGGTGCGATCCTTTTATTCGCGGTAGTAGTGAAGCGTGGCTACCCGGCCGCCGGGGTACTTGGCACAGGCGATTCGACCACAGGACGATCCAGGAGGCGAAAAAGAGGCGAACTGGTTAACCCCACCAGCTCAGAGGAAGAAGACTCTCCTGGATGAAGATCTTCTCTGTCATTGGGAAGTGGTGAGACGGTTCAGCAGGGCTCCACCGGTGGTGTCGTCGTTGCAGGTCGGCTCAGCTTCTCTCTCTTCAGATTCTTTAGGTCCTGTGGCGACTTCTGAAGTTCCAGTCCCCAAAGCCCTGCTTTTATGCAGAAAACCCCCATTCACCAGTCCTAGCTGTCAATCAAACATGCTAAGTGATGAGCCGGGCGGCTCACCACTGGGCCAATCACACAAGAGTGCGAATTGAGTTGCCAAGGCAACTCAGTCCAGGGTGCCTATTCCAACCCACACATCCTGTAGACCCAGATTGGCACCACTTTTGGAGGCTTCTGTCCAGAAGCCTGCCAAAAGTGGAACAAAGGGCTCGACTTGGGTTGGAGTTACAGAGGCGAACACAAATGCCATTTTAAAACAGAGTCCTGCCAAAAAGACCAAACCGGGGAATAAATATTAAATAAATAACCCAGTGGTATCTTTAACATTGCACCAAGAAGTGGTGCGTTTAAAATGAATGGGAAAATGCATGGTAACCACTGCCACCAGCCAGAAACTCGACAAGGGGGGACTGCACAGTGCCCCCTTGAAAACAGACCCAGGGGTAATCTAACCCCTTTCAGTACTTCCACAATATGATGGTTTGTACTGGTTCTGTTCACAAATTTGGACTAATAAAGCCAATGGTGACTTTACATGCCCTGGGAGACAGTAGTCAGACCCAGGGTATGGAGTCTATGTTTGGGGGTCACTATGACACCCCTGTGTTACTGCACTGAGGGTGCTGTGTAACACACATACCAAAAACACATGAAGCACTATGGAGTAAAAGACCCCATAGCCCATTAAACACATTACAAAGTCAAAGGACATTCTCAAATCATGCCTAAGAGTGGGAGGAAAAGAGTCTCACTCTTAGCAGGAGAAAGAAATGAACCCCAGAAATCCAGCAAAGCTGCTGGGGGACTCACTAGGTTTGGGGAATTAGCCTTAACAGAGAATTCTCCCTAACAGGCAAACTCAGAGAGCTTTAAAAACGAAACATAAAAAGTTAAATTTTAAGCATTGATGGAAGGAAAGCCATCTAAGATTAGTCAGTGAAGAAGAGATGGAATTGCGAGGAGCAAGCAGACCAAGCACGAATAGAAGCATTAAATTCAGATTTTAAAGGAGCCAAACGAGATAGGGGAAGGCCAAAGAGAGCAGAAGAGCTGTGAAAATATGAAAGCAGTCCCCAATAACGGCGTGGCTTTAAAAGTCATGAAAGGACGGGCTTTTAGAATATTATACAAGTGAAATCGGCAGGATCGAGCAGATAAGGAAATATGATGACTAAAAGAAAAATCTTAGTCAAGATAAAGACCCAGATTACGGGCCACAGAAGAAATACATGACTGAGATGGGGGAAATAATATAAAAGGAGGTGATGGAGAAGAAGAGATGGAGGACGGAAAAAAGATGAGCTCCGTTTTTGCAGCATTAAGTACTAGGAAATGATCTGACATCCATGATTGGATGGCTAAAAGACAGGTGCTAAGTTTAAGGTGAATGTCATCAGTGAAGTGTGGAAACGGAAGGAAGAGTTGTGTGTGTCTGCGTAGAAGTGATGTGAGAAACCGAAAGAAGAAATTACCCCAGCTAACGAAGAAGTGTAAAGTGAGAAGATAAAAGGACCAAGAACCGAACCTTGAGGGACACCATAAGAAAGTGAACATGTTTCGGAAGAAACCTCTGCCCAAGAGACCGAAAAAGTGCTCTGTGATAGATATGGTTCAAACCAAGCTAGAGTAGGACCAGAAAAGCCAAAAGAGAGAAGAGCGGACAGTAAAAGAGTGTGGATCTGCCGTGTTAGACACTGTTGATCAAAGTACTAGAAGAGAAGACTGTTGAGCATAACGTACAGAGTGAAGGGAGTCCTGGACAGAAAGAAGAGCAGTCTTTGGTTTGAAGAAAGTGTTTGTGTCGGCTCCTCCTCGATGTGGCAGCTCTAGACCGATCTCCATTCCTTGGTCTGGTGACGAAAGCCAGGACAATGGACTGGGACTCTCAGCAGCAGTCTCGAGGGAGGACCTGTAGCACGACTTTCAGCAACTTCTTGGTTCACTCTGCCGTTTTGGCACCTTTTCAGCAGCACCAACAAAGGACACGGATAGCCCTGTCAATCTTTTTCGCTTTCTGCAGTCCACGCTCTGTTGAGGGGATCTGGGCGAGTTGGGACGATCTCTAGAGTGTCCTTAAGGTTTCAGCAAAGATTTAGGACGGATTCGGTCTTTCCACAAGGATGCACTCGAAATGGACAGCAGGTCTCCTGGTATTGGAGTTTCACTGCTCTGGAAGCTCCTAGGACCTTGGGAGAAGACTTGTTTCAAAGTTAGTCTTGGGACTGATTGTTCCCACAGGCCAAAGGGAAGAAGTCCTCTTTGGAGTTCCTCTGTTGCACAGAAAACGGGGTCAGGACAGCAGTGGTTGCTTCATAGTCTTGCAAAGGGTCTGCAGGCATCTCTGGTCGTCGTCTTCAGTTACTTCTGTTTCCTGTGGTCGACTTGCTTTACACTCCAGAAGCCTCAGCTATTGTACAGTTCCAGTACACACTCCTCTGCAATCTCAGCATTTCACAGGAAGGGGTGTTTGGCTGTCCAATCGGGACAGTCAGACCCCCCCTGTGGGAGCTGCACCTATTCAGGCTCTCTGGCAGACAGACGGGGGTGGAAGACTCCTCCGCCACTTCCTGCCTGCCCAGACACTCTGGAGCCTAGGCAGGGATACCTACTGGTTCCCATCAAAGGCAAAATGCACACACAGACCTCCGCCTCCCAGAATTGAAGAAGGGTTAACAAAGAACAACCACGCTAGTGGTAACAAAGAACAACCACGCTAGTAATGGAGAAAAAAGGGAGGCCCCATGTTGGTACTTGGGTGCCCCTTTTGTGCACTACCAAGCCTATGGACATAGCCTGCAGTATAAACAATGCACAATAGTTGATGGAACACGTCGACTGCCACCAGCCATAACTAGGTGATTGCTCCTGTGACTTTTTAGCCACATGGACAGGGAGAAGGGGGATACTAAGTACCCCATTGAAATTCCACTAAAGGTGTTGTGTGCCATTCTTTCAGACTGTAGAGTTTTGGGAGAGATACTCTATGCTTAAGAACTGTAGTTACTTGAGGATATATAAAAAGATACTTAAAGGAGGACCATAACTGTCCCAAGCAACACTGCCCATAAGGAGCTGTGTGCTGCAGTAGTAAAACACGGATGCCTTTAAGAGCTATGGAGCAGACAGACTCCATAGTACAGGTGGAATACAAAGAATAGAGTTCCAAAAGACGAGCCCACACGAATGAATGAGTGGAGAAAGGCTCCACTCATTCAGGATTGAAAGAATAAGATCCAGACGTCAAGCAAAAAGTTCTGGGGGGGTCTCACTAGGAGGGGAGATGAAGCGCAATAATGATAAATCTCCTTAACACGGACACAGTAGGGTGGCAAATTGCATTGACCACTGTGATGAAACACCATGCTTGGCTTGTGGGCTCTGGTTTTAAACCAGAGACTCAAACTAGAGTACTAGACAAACCCATAGAGGATGAGGCTTTTAAAGAGCAAAGAAGGACCAGGACACACTTAAGAGACTGGGTCAAATGTCAGGCAGGTCTTTTCTATCCAGCGTTGGTCAAAGAGACCACCGGTCCTTTTGTCCAAACACTTTTGCACAGCCACAAGGTTAATTCACACAAATTCAGAGCAGTAGCTGGTTTTCAGAAAACCGCAGCTGCTGTGACAGCGACTGGAAGGATTCCGGTCATCGCCTGCAAACTGTGACGGTCTCTGTAGATCGTTTTCCTCCATCCAGTGACATGTCGGGCCTGCATCATTGGATTCTGCATTCCTTCACCAATAGGGGTTGCTGTTGCATATTGCACTACCAGCGACTGGAAGAATCCTCTAACCTGCATCTCCTGGTCACCTCTCACTGGAACCAACGGCAGAAGATCAAGCCCCCAGCGTCACCCAGACGATGCACAAAGACATTGAGAACATTTGAGTCGGGTGGGCGGTGTAAGTAAGCATTAGTGTGCCTGCCCCCCCCCTTACCCAGTCCTACATAGGATAAGATTAGGAACAAGTAATTGTCTTCCATATCCATTCCATTCACCTTTTGGTCGTAGAACCTGGGTCGGTATCCTCCCCTGGGTTAGCGTTCGGTCTGGAAGAAAGGAGAGCACTTATCCTTTGATAAATTATTGAATAACTTTTAATTACTTTGAAACTAATCCCCACCACAAGCCATTGCATCCTTTCTTAAGAGAAGACTTGCTGGTGAAAAACATTGTGTTGGACCCTGTGACTTTTAGGCACAAGGCCCCCACTCATTTTCGGGTTTGGACTTCTCAAGTTAGGATATTGTTCTTGTGGTTGGTTCCCATAATGTATTGCATCTAACTTACCTGCGTTGCTTGATTGTTATCTGGTTTCTATTATGCGAACCTAATGGTGATTGTATATATTTGTATTAGAGAGTGGTGTCATAGTACTACAAGCTAGCCTCATTTTTCAGTGTGTTCTAAAGGCCTTAAATAAATGACTGTATTTTTATAACTGACTGTCTAAATTTAATTATTTGGTATACTGTGTGGACTCATTGAAGGCCCCTGAACCCACTGTCGTTCTACTGATAAGCCTTGACTGCTCTCCATTACAACCTTGATAGGGTTTTGGCTAACCTCTCAGAGCTCCCTGTTAATCATAACTAGAATGGCCTCCTAAAATCTGTCCAAGCCAGATTCTAGAAATCCATTTTAATAACCTACACAAAAACAAGGTAGTGCTTTATGCCCACCCACGTTTTTCACCAAGTTCAAATCAAAATTTCATGTTAACCAGTCCATCAAACTTCAATTGCTCAAAACCACAAAAAAAGGTGGATAAGGGGGAGAGCTACATACATTAGATGTGAGAAGAGCATTCATGTTCTATCTGCAGAAGACTCAAGTTACTCAAGACCATTCAATTCTTTGTGTCATTTGCTACTGGGAGAGAGGGAAACCCTGTAACCAATGCCCCCATCTCTAGATGGATTGACAAGCGTATATAGCTCTGCTATTCACTGGAAGATAAAACACTACCTTTCAAACCTAGAGCACACTCCACACTCTGAACAGGATCTACTCTGGCTTTTATAGCCATGTACCCACTAGAGGAGATCTGCAAAGCGGCAACTTTGCGTTCAGTTCACACCTTCACACAATACTACTCTGTGGATACACAGGCGAGGTCAGACTCTCAGGTGGGATAGGCAGTTCTTAAACATTGGTTAACGACTTTTATTGAAAATAAAACGGTTGGGAAAAGGTCTCTGACCCTACTTAAGAGCAATTTCCCTACCAAAACCCAAAACTAAGGAACGGTCTGTGTTAGGATGTCAAATTGATTCTTTTGTCCAAACATTCTATTCTGACCCTCACACTAAAACAAAATTATAAAGGTAAAAAGGGAAATGTCTTTAACCTTTTGCAGTTCTTGCCAAAGTGTTCATAAAAGAAGAATGAGTTCCAACACAAACTTCTTTATATCTGAAGAGCTCTTGTTACACAATGGGGTTTCCTTCCCCTGGGTTTCTCTTCATCAAATATAACAGTTCCTTGTGCCTCATCTGGCCCACAATTGTGCTATTCCCAGAAAAAGCTTCCCAACTTTGATCCTTTTGTCAGGACTACTCTTTTCTTTCTATGCTTAACAGAGTTCTGAAATTACTCTACTTCAAAGTTATTAACACACTTGTTATTGCCTGGTATACGTTTCCTGCAGGTCTTCTCATGTCCACAAACTTGTAATTGCCCGTTTTTTCCTTTAGCCATGGCTTCTTGTAATCGCATTGGGTTTCTAACAATTGCCACAATTGTATATTCAGTTGATTTGGTTATCGCATCCTTTTGATATACATTTTGTTTTGGTGCTCCCATGTATTTACATTCCGTACATTCACACACTGATGAGGGTTTTACACCTCTTCCCCTTTTTACAGTTAACTTCGTTGTGTCTCTTTGTGTGGTTCTTGTTCCTGTTATTGGTATTTGGTGTGGTTGCTGATGCGCCCCGGGTTCCCCACTGTCTTTGGGCTGACTCGCCAGCTTTTTGCTGGTGTTGTCTGGTTCGTTCGGTGAAGGTACGCAGCTTGGTTTCCCTTTTTTGCTGTTTGGTGTTGGGCTTCTCGTTGCTGCTCCTCCACAAGCCCCCCTTCCATCTGGCTCCGATAAGCAAGGGTTTGCTTGCAGAGTTCGGCGAAGCCCAGGGGTCTTCCTCTGGCTCTTGGTGTCTTGTTGTTAACGAGAATTCTCATTTCTGTGATAATTCCATTCTACCTTAGAGACCCCCAGCTCGTTTTCTGGACCTTACGACTTTGAATTTTTATCCTGGAATGAGTGAGACCTTTTTCTCACTCTCGTGTATTTCTATCCGATTTGGGCTGTTTCTTTTGGTTTTGGAGTCTGACAAACTCCATAGGCATCACCTTTTTGTATCGTGACACATAGCATCTTCAGTGCAGTGTCACAGAGAAGTCCTTTGGATTTCTCTTAAGGTTTAAATACCTTCTCTTGGGTAAACTACTGTTCCCAAGAGCAGTAAAGTGAAATTGACTTTACTTACCTGTTTTTCCTATGTAGGTCCGGTACAGCCCATCTTACATGGAAGAACTGGGGGGTTACTTAGTAGCCCCTTTTCCTACTTACTCATGTAACATTATTTGTTATCCTCACTTCTTTTAATGGCTGGTTGCAGTGGTTTCATTTTCCTACCATTGTGCGTCTTTACTGCAGGATGAATGCTCAGCTGCAGTATTGCACCCGTGGTTGCCCTTTTTGTCAAAATGGCCCGGTCGTCTTTTTTTCACCATTTCTTGCCTGCAAGGTCTTTCTTGAGTTTTACTCTGTGCGCCAAACCAGGTTTTGTCCCTTTGTTCGTTTTGTCTTTGGCGGGCTTCAGTGCTGTAACCCACCTCTGGCTCCAGCCTTTCTGTAAGGGCAGGAAGCGAGGGAGGTGCCCGAAACTCACTGACCTTAGTCTCCATGGTAACCTGAATGCACCCAGTGCTGGTTGGCTGGCTCGCTGAATCCAAGTGATTTGACCGAATGAAAAATGATCGAGGCTGAAATATCAAAAAACAAAGTGCTCGAATGACCAAAAGTTCGAACACTTTGTTTTTGGACATTTCAGCCCCAAATTATTTTTTTTAAACACATTCTCACACACAACACACCCATATCACCCCCCCTCACCCACACCCCAAGCACACACCCCCCCACCACCACCATAAATAAACCCCACTTACCTTCATCTTCACGCTGGTTCCTGCAGCGCCAATTCCCTTTCACTTCTGTGATCGGGAACTGGCGCTGCAGGCTCCTTTTCTTTTTTTTTTTTTTTAATCGGACGGCTGCGGGGGTGACCCCCGCTCACTATACCATTAAGTATAGTGAGCGGGGCAATGCGGGGGACACCCCCGCAGCCCCTGGTTTTTTTTTTTTTTTTTTTTTTAATGCTACCACCAAAGGATCGAACTTTTGGTGTTGGACTTTTCGACTTTTTTCTTTTTTTTTTTTTTTTTTTTTTGGTCATTTCGACCTAAACCGGCTGGCTGGCCTTGGAGGACAGCCACCCTACTCTGTGAGTGACAGCTAGGCTGTGCATGAATGGGAGAAACCTGCATAAAAGGCGAGGCTTCTTGAACTGAAGACAGTCGACCACTGGACGAAACATCCGACAGAGGAATCGTGAAGACAAGCTTGCTGCATCCTCCTGGACCATTGAACTGCGCGGTGAAGCACTGCTGCTGTGCTGAAACTGCTTTTCCGAATCGACTAGAGAAGCTTTGACGAGTAAGACCTCTTCCCTTGGGTTAGTGGGACCAACTAACCCCAAATAACTTTGCTGGAAGACCTTCCCCAACTGACTGTATTTTTTGCTGTTGCTGGAACAGAGTGCCAGGGGTCAAGAAATCCATAGTATAGTGCATAGTCTTTAAGCCGGACCAAAGCTCCAGCAACATCCTGAGGGCCCTCCCGAAGCAGGACGACCCAAGCTCCAATCCTCTCACCAGAGTGCTGGACTCAAGGAGCGAAGAAAGTCCAAGTGTCCAAGATCCACAGTGTGCTATTTGCCGGTAGCTGAAACAGCAAAGTGCCGCTGAACTGAAAAGAGCCCATAGCTGCCTACGACCTTCAAACTGGAGTCCTCCAGGTGTCTTCCCTCTTGTCCCCATGACTGAGACCCAGGAACCCAGGATCTGCAAGTCTGCAACCAGAACAGAAGCCCGCTGGATCCACTACTTCTAACCTAAGGTACTGCGTTGACTAAGGGGTACTTCACTCTTTTCTCTGTTGCTTGCAGTATCTCACTTGAGACTTGCAGTAGCTGCGTTTTTTGCAGTGTTGATCTCCGCTCCACCTTTCACAAGCCTAACAGCTTGTGGCCCAACAGTGATTTTCTACCAACTCTCTAACTTTGCAAGACTTATGTGCTATCTAAGAAGTGCCTCAGCTCCATAGACATTGTTCAAATTGACTTTGGCTGGCCTGGCTCCCTGCAGACCCATTGACTTCGATTCATTCTAACTGTCCCTCATAGGTGATACATTGGTTTACATTGGTTTAACTAATATTGTTCGGAAAGATTATATCTAGACTTCATTGGGAGATTAAAAAATGCTCACATGTTCCGAGAACCTGTTAACCTTTTTCCTTCCCTAACCTTTTCCTTTTCCACAACCTCAGAATTCTACTAAGTGTAAAGTAAAATATAAATGCCAATACTGTCCTAGTAATATGTCACCTCTGGGTGTAGGAAGTGTGTATGAAGCATTGCTAAAGAGTATCTAATTGCTTATCTTTATTCTGAGAACGTGTTATGAAGTATATTTTTATTGTTGCACATTGCCCTTATTAAAAAATGCTTATTTAAAACTGACCGTTAAATAATTATTTTACGAGAAATCCTTAAGTGTAAGTGTTATTTGGATATTTGTATTTGTGGATTTCGATGCTACAGCTCTACAGCTCACATTTACCCCTCTTGAGATGAGTCTGGCTGCTCTTTTACTCTACCAACTTGTGTAGTACAGACCTATACCAATAGGTTGGTTACCTAATACCAAGAGGACAAGACTGGTGTAGTCTCCCACAGGATTACTCCATACAATCTTGCCTAACATATACACATTGTAAATATTTAGAATTAAATTAAGTGCTTGCCCAACAAGGCTTACCTACTGAAATGAGTCATTCGTACCTGGACCTGTCTGTTAGCTAGGATATGCTTTCCCTGTAGTTGAACAAATGCCATGTCTTGTCTTACTGGTGGTGTTTGTTTGTAGGAGAATGTAAGCTGCTGCCAAGTTGATCATAAGCAATTTCTACATGCTTTCTGTCGGGTTCAACATTACAATTAACTACATTTGCATAAAAACTGCTCCTTTGAACTCTTAATCGCAAATTGTTATCAAAAGAAATGTTGGTGAACAGATTCTAAAAGTAAAATGTAAAGGTATTAGAGTTGAGCATTGATCGGCTGACTATTGGTGTTATCCTTGGGTTACCCGTGAACCAGAAATCTGTACATAGTTTGCTCGAAACAACTGCTCACTTGACTTTTTTTTCAATCTACTAGCACCTGTTCCGAGAGCCAGAGAAGAGACCTCCGACTGTGGTGTCCAACACGTTCACTGCCTTGGTACTGTCTCCCTTGCTGCTGCTTATCATTTTGGTGAGTAGTTGAAGATAATTAAGTGATTCTTACACACTTTACTCATGTCTTGCAGTTGTACTCAAATTATGTCCTTTGCAAGGTAAATCTGAAATTGTGTTGGCAGGTGTTAGGGAGAATTCTCCGTTCTGTGCTAATTCCCTTCAACCTTAGAGACCCCCTGCTCTTTTGCTGGACTTTAGGACTTTTTAATTTTAATCCTGGACTGAGTGAGACCTTTTGCTCACTCATTTGTTTTGACCCGATTTGGATTGCGTTTCCTTTCTTTTTGGTGTCTGACAAACTCCATAGGCATCTACTTTTTGTATGGTTACAAACAGCACCCTCAGTGCAGTGTCAGAGAGAAATCCTTTAGATTTCTCATACTGGTTGAATACCTTTTTTGTTATTTGAATTACAGTTCGCAAGACTAGTCAAGTGAAATTGACTTTACTTAAATTTTCTCTTTGTAGGTCCAGCACACCCCATTTTATGTGGAGTGCTGGGGGTTACCTAGTAGCCCCTTATCCTGCATTGTCATGTAACATTTGTATGTTACCCTCACTGCTTTCAATGGCTGGTGGCAGTGGTTTAATCTTCCTACCATTGTGCTTTTCTACCGCAGGCTGAACCCTCAGCTGCAGTATAGCACCCATGGGTGACCATTTTGTCAAAATGGCCTGGTCTTCTTTTTTCGCTATTCTGTTTGTGAGGTCTTTCTTGGGTTTTACTCTGTGCGTCAAGGCCGAGTTGAGCCCTTTTTTTGTTTTGCCTTTGGCAGGCTTCAGGGCTGGAAAGGCAGGATTTGAAGGAGGGTCCTGAAACTCCCCTGTCCTTTGTCTCTAGGAATGCCTGAATGCAACCGGTCCTGATTGGCTGGCTGGCAGGCCTTTCAGGACATCCACCCTGCTGTGTGATTGACATGAATGGGAGAAACCTGCTTAAAGGGATAGTCCAGTAAAAAATAGATGGGCAACATTAAAAAAAAAAATACTAGCACTTTTTTTTTTTAAACTTCCTATGTAAAAATGTGAGCTATTCAAGCTCAAAATTCGCAAAAGCAAGCACATGGGCGCATCCATTTTGTGAAATGGATGCCCGCCTGTCCTGGCTTTTGCGGCACTAATGAAGGAAAATCCAGCCAGCTGTAGTAAACAAAAGCAACCGCTGGGTGGCTTTTCCTTCATTGGTGCTCTACGCGGAGGGCGGAGGACGGGGACCGGAGACCAGAGCAGGAAAGCTGCAGCCGAATCTCCGTAAGTGCAATTTATTATTTTTTTTAAAAAAGCACCAGCTGCGTTTTTTTTTTCTATGTTTTCCGGGCTGGAGGAGCCCGGAAAACTTAGAAATAAAACCGCAGCTTTAAAAACGTTGTATTTATGTTTGCGGTCGCTTTTGAAGCAACCACAAACATAAATACAACGTTGTGTTTGAAAACGCTGCGGTTTTTCTTTCCAAGTTTCTCAGGCTCCTCCGGCTCGGAGGAGCCTGAGAAACTCGGAAAGAAAAACCGCAGCGCTTTCAAATACGTTTTTAAAGCTGCGGTTTTATTTCTAAGTTTTCCGGGCTCCTCCAGCCCAGAAAACGTATTAAAAAAAACGCAGCTAGTGCTTATTTTTAAAAAATAAATAAATAGCACTTACTGAGATTCAGCTGCAGCTTTCCTGCTCTGGTCTCCGGTCCCCGTCCTCCACGTACAGCACCAATGAACGAAAAGCCACCCAGCGGTAGCTTTTGTTTACTACAGCTGGCTGGCTTACCTTCATTAGTGCCGCAAAAGCCAGCACAGGCGGGCATCCATTTCACAAAATGGATGCGCCCATGTGCTTGCTTTTGCAAATTTTGAGCTTGAATAGCTCAAAATTTTACATAGGAAGTTTTTAAAAAAAAAAGTGCTAGTATTTTTTTTTTAATGTTGCCTATCTATTTTTTAAATACATTTTTTTACTGGACTATCCCTTTAAAAGGCGAGGGTTTTGAGACTCGAGGCAGAGTAGACCACTGGGCGAAAATCGTGAACAAAGCTTACTGCATCCTCCTGGGCCTTTTAATTGCCTTGTGAAGCCCTGCTGCTGTGCTGAAACTTTTTTTTCTGATTGACAAGAGAAGCTCCGGAAGGGACGACTTCTTCCCTTGTGTTAGTGGGACCAACTAACCTTGAGGCAAACTCCACTGGACCATATTCACTGACTGGCTGTACTTGTTCGCTGCTGCCAGAACTGAGTGCCAGGGATCGAGTAATCCGTAGTCCAGTGCAACGTCTGCAATCCGTCCAGAAGCTCCAGGAGTCTCCTAAGGGCCCTCCAGAAGCAGGATGACCAGAGCTCTAGTCCCCTCACCAGAGTACAGGACCCAATGAGTGAAGGAAGCCCAAGCAGTATCCGAGATCCGCAGTTGTGCTGTTTACCGAGTGCTGAAACCGCAAAGTGCTGGTTATCCAAAAAGAACCCGTAGCTGCGGACGACCTCCAAATCGCTGTCGTAGGTGCCCTCAAGACGTCCTCCCTCTTGTCCCCATGGCTGAGGCTCAGGAACCCAGGGTCTGCACCGTTGCAACAGGACAGAATCCAGCTGGAACACTCTTCTTCAAACCAGAGGTACTGTGTAGACTTGGGGGTACTTACCTCAGTGTCTTTTTGAGCTGTGCTTTTCTCAGTTGAAACTTGCAGTGGCTTACCTTGGAGTTGATTCCAAACTCTACTTTTCACAGGCTTAGCAGCTTATGACCCTACAAGTGATTATTCTACAAACTCTTTTGCACACTTTATCTACAAACTCTTTTGCACACTTTATCTAAGAAGTGCCTCAGCTCCATAGACTGTGTTCGAATTGACTTTGGCTGTCCTGGCTCCCTGCATACTCTTCTAGTCCATTTGACTTTAATACTTACTGTTCCTCATAGATAATAACTTGGTTTTTAATTATTATTGCTGGAAAAGATTTTTATCTAGACTTCATTGCAAGATTTAAGTGCTCACATTCTCTGAGAACCTGTTTAACCTTTTTGCTTCCCTTAACCTTTCCTTTCTGCAAACCTCAGAATCTACAAAGTGTATTAGTGTTATATAAATGCCATTACTATCCTAGTTAGTGAAGTCACCTCAGCATGTAGGAAGTGTGTAAGAGGCATCATACTAGCTTTGTGTTGATTCTGGAAAATAATTTAATAGTACATTTGATTGTTCTACATATCGCCCTTTTTAAAGAGTACTTATTTATAAACTACTGTTAAATTATTATTTATAACAAGAACCTGAGTAGAAGTGTTACTTGGCTACTTGTATTGGTGGATATCATTGCTACAGCTCTACAGCTCACATTTACCCCTCTTGAAAGGAAATTATATTTTATTTATATCACACTCGTACACAAGTGTTTCAGAGCGTGACCAGGCGAAGGGAAGAGAACAGGGTAGAACAAAAACGGCGATCTTACTAGGCCCAGTGACCTTGAGAACACACAAGTGCATGGGAAAGGGAAAAGGGGGAAAGTGCATGTAAGGCGTGAGAGGTAGAAAGTGCTCAGAAGCTGAAGTCCAAACTACGAAGAGTAACTGGAGTGAAACTGAAGCTTGACCTTGAAGCCCTGCTGGAAGAGAAGAATTGCTGTTGCTCTTCATCAATCACTCAAGAAGGGCCGTCGATTCCCCTACGAGGAACGCTACAACGCCAGGTACTTTGGGGTTGCTGAACTATTGGAAAGACTCTTGTGAATAATATATGGACTGGGCTTGTGTTATATCTTTATTCTACAGGTTGCCCAGGCGGGTGGGAATCTCCACACACAACTGTGTCTAGGTAGCGGAGCCAGTATTCTGCCAATTGTTCTAACCAAATGCTTTCCTCTTATATCTATTGTTGGTTTCCTTTACAAACTGATTTGTGTGACATGTAACCATACAGTTGATGCACTTTAAAGAGATTGAATAGTAATTGTGGTACCACGTAGAACTATATAGATTTGCCATTATAGATAAACGAGTACAAAGTGAGTTATCATGATATGGTACATAACCTTGATTCTCCAGCATTAGATCTTTCATGGATTCACATGCTTAGAATATTCCCCGTCGTCAGGCTGGGAACCCTCGGTATATTTATAAAGACTTTTTCCATAGGAAAAATTTCGACACTTCTGTGTCCCATCTACGTCGTTTTGGGCTGCTTACGCCTGCCCCAATAGGACGTAGTGTTATAAATAGCCCGGCGCCCGCGGCTCCCTTCCGATTTCAACTGTCTACCAAAGTAGTGGGATCACCTCGTGTTATCTGCTATTTTACAAGGTTTATTTTTTGTTTTCTTAACCAATGTCTGGGAAGGCGTTCCGTCCGTGTGCTACATGCGGATTAAAAAAGGTTTACGAAGGAGATGGGCATATGGATTGCCTGTATTGTCTTCATCCTCATCATTCGGCTGACAGTTGTGAGATTTGTAAAGGCTTCTCACAGAAGACCCTGAAGGATCGAAATAGACGTCTGGTGACGTGGCTGAATGACGGCGCAAGAGTGTACCCGCCCTCGGAGATAGGCACTACACATAGTTTGGCCTCGAGATCTAAATCTCTGGTAGCCCCCCGCCGCTCTGTATCTGCAGAGCCGCCGGCGAAGAAGCTACGTTCGACGGAGAAACGTTCCTCTGAGAAACGTTCCTCTGAGAAACATTCTACAAGGGAATCGTCATCAAAAGGAAAAGCTTCATCCTCTTTCTCCTTGTCAAAAAAGGAGAGAAGATCTGTTAAAGACCTCTTCAGGAGACCACCACAGGTCATCCTTGAGTCGAGATTCGTCGAAGCATAAATCAAGCTCAAAAAAGGCAGGACCGCCTCAGGACTCTGCGCCACAACCACTGTTGTCAGTCGACGCGAGTTCGGTCGTCGACGCCTTCTTTACCATCAGCGTAGATTATTCGTGCAATCGCTCCGTCGATTCAGACGACGACTGTTGAGAAGTTGGCATCGTCGACGGTGCCTTCTCCGGAGGGCTGGCATCCGGAGGTGTACGGTCCGATCTTACCAGAGGCCCTGTTACAACAGGAAGCGGCCTTCTCAATATCATCTGTAGAAGACGACCGTGAACCAGTGGTTGGCCCAACGGATCTTGGATTACAGGGTGTCAATTCGTTGACGGTCTCGAGTGATCGAAGTATCCCAGTTACGTCTTTACTGAATCCCCAGGCGGTGTTGTCCTTGGAAGTGTTGTCCACATTGCAGATTCTATTGAGCCAGTTGGACGCGAAGTTGCCTCACATTGGTGCACCAGCTACGCCGTCCGACGATGAGCCAGGTCCAGCACCGCGGTCAATGGCCAGGGTACCAACAGCTCTTCCGGTTAGTGAAGATCCTCCACGCTCCCACCCGGAGGAAGGAGAGCTACCAGAGTCCGAGTCGGAACGAGGAGAGTCTTTTTCAGACATATCAACCTCCCTTTCAAGAGACACGACATGGGAGTCGGAGGCTGAGGTGGAAGCTCCAAGAATTCCGGCGCAACCGTCACTGCCGGATGACATTGGTTCCTTCCACGCAATGATGGGAAAAGCATGTACCGAGTTTGGCCTGGCCCCGGAGGAGGAAAAGAAAGACTGCTTCTTGTTTGATCATATGGGGAAGAGGAGGGAGTCTGTGTTTTCGGTCCCCGTTACGAACCATGCGCCATCCGTTTTTCGGAGCTTGCGGTTAAAGGCAGACTGGAAAAGATGTTTTAAGCTCCGGAGTCTTCTCCAAAATGTTTGTCCTCTCAGCCTTCCCCGGAATCGGTAGTATCAGGTCACAGCATAAATGCATGACCCCTCACTCCCTACCCCCCCCTGGACAACGAGGCCAGGAGGCAAGATGCCTTTGGCAAGAAAGTGTTGTCGATAAGAGCGACAACGGTAAAAGCAGCCAACTCTCTGGCTATTATGGCGAGATACGACGGGGAAATGTGGCATCGTTTAGCTCCCATCCTGGAGCATCTACCGGATGAGCACAGAAAATCTGCTATGTTGCTGGTGCGAGAGGGGGAAGAGGCGTCGAACCACTCAATTAACATTGCCGTAGACCTGGCAGAATCAGGTTTTAAACAGAGTGGTTTTGAGGAGGCAAGCCTGGCTTAAGTGTACGAACTTAAGGCCAGAGGTACAATACAAAGTGCTCGATATGCCGTGTGAAGGGGAGCAATTGTTTGGGGAGAAAGTGGACGAGGCCTTAAAAGGCATGAAAGAAGACTCGGACACAGCACGCTCTCTTGGAGCCCTTCAGAGTGGTAGAAGTTTTTGTTCTTTTCGTCCCTTCAGAGGGGCATCAGGAAATTCCCGATTTGTGTCATCCAGGGACCGGGGCTTCAGCAGGCCATCGCACTCCTCTCAAAGCTATAGGCCAGCTGCCCAAGCGACTCGAAGAGGCCGAGACTATCGGGCTTCGAGAAGAAGAGGAGGTTATTCATCGTCCACCAAAGACAAGCAATCAAAGACCCAACAATGACCAGCTTCAGGACGTCCTGGGAGGCAGTGTCTCGCGCGTTGACGAATGGGAGAAGATATCAGACCGGTGGGTGTTAGACACAGTGAATCTAGGTCACTCTTTGCAGTTCAAAAATGTGCCACCGCACATTCCACCTGTGTTTTCGGTGCAACCCCATCTTCAAATATTATAACAAGAAGTGGTGCTTATGCTGAAAAAAGGGGCTATAGAATTGGTCCCGGTGGCCGAGAGAGGTCAGGGAGTTTACTCCCGTTACTTCGTTGTCAAAAAACCCAACGGCAAGTGGCGACCCATTCTGGATCTTCGAGATCTCAACAAGACACTAAAAAGTCAGAAGTTCAAGATGCTTACGCTTCAGGAGGTTATCCGATCTATACAGCTGTGGGATTTTCTAGCGTCGTCAGACCTGCAAGACACACATTTTCATATACCAATGCGTCGACGACACAGAAAATTTCTGAGGTTCGTAGTTGGACGAACCCACTATCAATTCAAAGTACTCCCATTCGGACTAAAGTCATCTCCCAGGACGTTCACAAAGTGTTTGGCTCCAGTAGCAGCTTGGCTAAGAAGAAAAGGTCATTGTGTTTACCCTTATCTGGACGATTGGTTGGTAAGGGGTTTGTCTCCCATAATAGCACAAGCAAGTCTAAAGGCCACCATGCAACTTCTGCAGCGGTTAGGCTTTGCGATCAACTCTGAGAATTTCTCCTTAACGAACTTAGTGTTTTTGGGTGCGGAGTTCCAGACGCAGTCAGGATTGGTGAAACCATCTGTGGAGAGAGTTCACAAGTTCAGGCACAAGGCAAAAGAGTGGAAAGCCAACACCAGGGTGTCGGTAAGGAAATACATGTCACTACTAGGGGCCATGGCGTTGTGTGTCCCCTTAGTAAACAACTGTCTCTTCATGAGACCAATACAAGAATTTCTGGCAGACTGATGGTCCCAAAGTCGGGGACTATGGTCAGACAAATTGACTATCAGCAACAAGCTTCTGCAAGCGCTGCAGTGGTGGCAACTCTTCGAAAATCTAACGAGAGGGATGCCCCTGCAGGAACCAGAGTTTCATATGACGGTGGTGACTAATGCTTCTCTGACTGGATGGGGAGCCCATCTGGAGTCTCTGCAAGTGCAAGGTCTGTGGTCATCGGAAGAGTGGACCCTTCATATCAATGTACTGGAATTGAGGGCGGTATATTGGGCCCTGAAATCATTTTTACCACGCATAAAGGGATCGGTCGTAAGGATATTGACAGACAATACACCGACAATGTTCTACCTGAGAAAGCAGGGAGGTACTCGTTCCAGAACACACTCGACCGAAGCTCAAGAAATATGGCATTGGGCTCTCGAACAGAAGATAAGTATATTGGCTTTCCACCTGCCAGGAGTAAAAAATGTACAGGCAGACTCTCTCAGCAGAGAGATGAATCAACTGCACGAATGGGAGTTGAACGACCAACAACTGACGAATGTTATCAGAAAATGGGGCCATCCTTCCCTGGATCTCTTTGCGACGAGAGAGAACAAGTGCACACAGTACGGGAGCAGGTGGCCACAACCCGTCTCGCTGGGGGAAGCATTCTCCTTCCCGTGAACGGGCAAGTTTGTGTATGCGTTTCCTCAGTTTCCACTCATCCGACGAACACTACAATGGATTCACAAATACCCATGTCGTGTGATCCTAGTGACCCCTTACTGGGCGAGACAGTCGTGTTCTCCGACCTGCTCCAGCTGTCGATAACGCAACCAGTGAGGTTCCAGAAGATCCCGAACCTTCTATCTCAGGACAAGGGAGCTGTTTGGCATCACGATCCGGATGGCCTCAGCCTGACAGCCTGGCTCCTGACTTCTCCGAATTTGGGGCTCTAACCATTTCATCGGACTGTCGTCGAATTTTACAAGCCGTGCGGGCTCTGTCCACGAATACTTCGTATGCATGTAAGTGAAGGAGATTCTGAATGTGGTGCAAGGATCAACCAGGATTGGAACCCCTGAATATCGCGGCAGAACAGCTTCTTCCATACTTGCTGCACTTAGCAGAAAGGGGTTTATCTTTTTCTTCGATAAAGGTTCATCTGGCAGCCATTTCGAGATTCACTCGTAAAAGACATTCAACACCACTGTTTAGTGATCAGTTAGTTAAACATTTCCTGAAAGGCTTATTTCAAACTTTTCCTCCAACTAAAAAGTTTCTGCCGAACTGGAGTCTTAACCTGGTACTGGCAGGACTAATGAAGGCTCCTTTAGAGCCTTTGTCGTCATCTTTAAAATTCTTATTGTGGAAATTAGCCTTTTTGGTGGCTATTACTTCGGCACGACGACTTTCGGAAATACAGGCGTTAGTTATTGATCCGCCAAAGACAAAGTGGTATTGGCAACCAACCCTCATTTCATACCAAAAGTTCCAACTATATTCCACAAGTATTCTTCTATTGTACTGCCGACATTCATCACGGCACCTTCATCTGTCGCGGAAAAAGCTCTCCATACATTGGATGTGAAAAGAGCTCTAAAGTTTTACCTCCATCGTACTCAAGATTTTAGAGGTACAAGACAGCTATTTGTGGCTTATGGCCCTTCGGCAAAGGGAAAAGCGATCTCAAAGCAAGGACTTGCCCGCTGGGTATCGTCGACGATTGCTTTTTGCCACTTGAAAGCAGGGAAGCCGCTGGAAAAGCGTCCAAGAGCCCATTCGACGAGATTCACTTCGTCATCGGCGGCATTGTGGTCCGGAATCCTGCTGGGAGATATGTCAAGCAGCATCCTGGTCGGTGCCACATACATTTACCCGGCATTATTGCCTCGAGCAACAACATGCAGAGGATATGCAGATCAATGAGCAGTCCTACGACACCTGTTTCAGTAAGGTAAGCCCCATAGAGGGGTGTATCCTTCTATCAATGTATCTTAATGAGTTTTTTACTGTTAATGTACTATGACTGGAAGTTTTTTTTTTTCATTGCAAAATGCATGTGTGGCTATTATGATATTGGTTTGCATTACACACCTCCAAATTAGGAGTACTGCTATACAATCTATTCTAAGCTTGTGAATCCATGAAAGATCCAATGCTGGAGAAGGGAGTAGTTTCTTACCTGGAACTCCATTTCTCCAGCATTATCTTTCATGGATTCACATGCGCCCGCCGGCCTCCCCTGCATGCAAACCATATATACCCCATACTACTTTGGGGGTTAAAATCTGAATGGAGCCGCGGGGGCGGGGCTATTTATACCACTACGTCCTATTGGGGCAGGCGTAAGCGGCCCAAAACGACGTAGATAGGACACAGAAGTGTCGACATTTTTCCTATGGAAAACGTCTTTATAAATATACCGAGGGTTCCCAGCCTGACAGGGAATATTCTAAGCATGTGAATCCATGAAAGATACCAATGCTGGAGAAATGAGTTACAGGTAAGAAACTACTCCCATATTAATTATATAAAGACAGTGTTTTAACTAATACAGTGTGCGGACATTCCTTTGTGGGTGCTTGGGGACTACACTGTACTTAAGAACCAGCCCGCATCACCTCCTGAGAAGCTAGGCCTTGATTGCTCGACTACGTTTAGCAATAATGGCGAATCTTGGCTGGGGTCCTCTGTGCCTCTCTACCATATAGAGCAGAAGTACAGACAACCCCCTCCGGTCTTTACACATGGGAAGGAAGTTTATTTACACCAGCGTCAACTATCAAGGCGGCCAACGCACTGGCGATCCTGGTAGGTACGACAGGGAACTGTGGTACAAGCTGGGCACGATTCTGGAGTTCCTCCCCGACGACAAGAGGATGGAGGCAATCGCCCACTTCCAGGAGGGAGAAGTGGCTTCGAACCATGCCATCACGATGGCGCTGGACATCTCAGACACCAGATTCCGGCAGATGGGGGAACTGTGTCTGCCGCCGTCGTCAAGGCTGGCTGAAGGCCACGAATTTCCACCTGGAGGTCCAGTCGAGGGTACTAGACATGCTGTGCGACAGAGATAACCTTTTTGGGAAGCTTGTTGATGAATCCCTGCAGGCCATCAAGGTGGATACAGAGAGGGCCTGTGCCCAGGGCACGCTCTAGCAACTCTGCTCTTCCTTTCGCTCCTCCAGAGGAAAGTCGGGCAGATTGATGAAAGGTTTCTCCTCGTCGTACCGCCAGCCCTCCACGTCCACGACCCAGGAGGCCTACAGAGGCTGTTCCAAGGCCTACAGTGGAGGTGGTCAGAGCCGCCATCGCCTTCAAGGAAGGGCGCCGAAGCAGGACTGGACCAGCCAAGATGTTAGGCCCCCACCCATGCACCCTGTGGGAGTCAGGCTTACTGGAATCGTCAGCGAGTGGAAGAAGATCTCCACCGACAGATGGGTGCTGAACGCTCTTGCCCACGGACATACCTTGGAGTTTCAGCACAGGTGTCCGCAGATCCCTCCGGTGGCCCGGCAGGAGCAGTGCATCCCTCAACTCTTGGAGGTCTGGGTCATGCTGCGAAAGGGGGCGATAGAGCTGGTTCCACGTCGTCTCTGGGGCTCCGGAGTCTACTCCAGATACTTGTCACAAAGAAAACCGGTGGCTTGCAACCCATTCTAGACCTGCGGTGTCTCAACAAGTACCAAAGATTTAGTGTGGTCATATTGCAGCACGTGCTTGGCCAAGTGGAAGGAGACTTCTTGACGTCGCTGGACCTGGAGCACACCTACTTCCACATTCACAAGAAGCACCGATAGTGCTGGGACGGCACTAACAGTTCAAGGTCGTCCCCTTCGGCCACAAAGTACCTGGCATCGGTGGCGGCCTATCTGCGTCTACGGGGGATACACGTGTACCTGTACCTGGATGACTGGCCCATTCGGGCCAGTTTGCGAGAGTTGCCCGTCGGACACACGGAGACGACCTTCCCCCTGCTGACCTGGGATTCTCCATCAATTATCCGAAGTCTTGCTTGACACCATTGCAGCACCCGATACTCTGAGCTCAGACCTTACCGAGAGTGGTGCATCTGGGGTCAAGACTGGCATCATGTGGTCCATGGGGCCAGTTTTTTGTGAGCTAGCCGTGGGTATTTGTACTGCGGGACCGTATTTCTCACAGGAGCTACCCAGGTTCAGAACCTGAGATGAGCTTAAAACTTTGAGGGAAAACAGGGTCTTCAAATAACGAAATTTTTATTACAGGGAGTATACTCTGTTTACTTCATACTCACTAAGAGCTAAGACCTCCTATACATGATCCCTGTTGGCAGACTCTATGGCCTCATCTCCAGCAACTAAGACCGCCTCCCCCCCCCCCCCCCCCACCACCACCACCCGGGCCGACTTAGTAATTGAGTTAACCCCAGAATTCTTGATTTCAGCCATCATAAGACTAGTTCGCCCAAAACCAGAAGCATACCATCATAAACATTGGTCTCAAAAGGGGCAAAATAGGAGCAAAGGCTACCCTCCTGTGGGGGGCTGTCACCACAGCGTGATAACAAATCGTGGGACTCTTACTGCACCAGAGAGCGCCACGCCATGTAGCCCACAGCGGATCCAGCAGGTCCCTGCGGACACCCCACAGAGGTGATCCGCGCTCCTCTCCATCAGACCTTAGACCTCGCTGGAATCGCGGTGCTGTGCTCCCAGGCTACACCGCTGCAAGGCAAACCGACGCCGATGTGAACAGCGTTCAGCACACAGCAGACGTGAGGGATTAGAGGAATTAACCTAGCTTGACGTCAAGCCACGGGGAAGCCTAGAGCTACCACCTCCGACGCGGGACTATTCAGTCTCTAAACGATGTCCCTGCAGACATATGCTTTGTTATTTTAGACAAGACCTATGCTAAAATCACTGTTGTCTTTTGCTTTTTTGTTCCCGGTCATTTACTGGGTTTTTTCAAATGCATCTCTGATCGAACCATGTTCAAAATGTTTTGTGTTAACATTGAAACAAATGCGGCATATGTTCCTTATTGTTCCTTTTTCCGTTTCTCAATGATGCAATCCTTTAATTTAATCCCTCCCCCCTACCTTTCATCTAGGGCTCAAAAAACTGTTTTTCATAGTGACTGTGCCTACCTCTCTAGATTAAAACACAATATAACTCCAGGAAACTTCCCCAGGAAATATTTATGCCTAATCAAGTGCTATGTTTGTCCCTGAAGATTGTACCTATGGGTACTTTACATTTTTGCGCATTAAGTATGCCCACCATATGTGAAACCTTTAAAAAAAAAAACTACAATATTTGCTTCACATGCTTACTTTCTACCTATTTTGCACGCCTTTAATTATGCCCCCCTGCCAACTTCTGCTTTAGCGGCTGGCATTATCATTCTAACCTAACACTCTGTTATGTATGTGCAATCATATTCCTACTCGCCTCTGTCTCGTGTATGCGATAAGCAGCTAAATAAAGTTTGCTTCATTCACAACCTTCCCTTCTGCATATGCGCGAATGCGGAACACTAGTCTCCAGCTCAGCTCTACCAGCCGAGAGTTGAGAGGAAGCTCTCCCCGCCAGATTCTGACATTGAGTTGCCTAATTGCATAGGATTTAGGAGTTCTCCCAATTTCATTTCACCTTTCACTTTGGGTGTCCACTTAATTGCTCTGTCAATATCGCAATGTTGTCATGTTTCTGCACGTTGCGATTGCTGCACTAAGCGCTACTACACTCACCCCTCTCCTGAACTACAGCCACGGAGTGTTCATGTGCCATACACTACCCTAGCACCCGTGGACCCTCATGTGCACTACCAGGGCGGTAATGAAACGGCATGCCACCCACACCATTTTTAAACCACTGTGCTGGTTTCTATCAATCTGTATGTTTACTACGCATGGGTCTCACCTCAGTATGTGTACTGTATGCCCACACTATGTTCCCTCTTCTGATTGATTCCTAGGCCCCCGCCTGATAACTATCCCACAATAAACCCCAGTAGCCTGGACCCATTGACCTTCTGCTTCCGAATATCTCATGCAAGCAGCCATGCTGAATCCTTTGCCATCTGAGTAAGACAAGACCTTGTGAAGCCAGGTAGGCTGAGGCTCTATTTTTCCGCAATCTAATCCTTGCACCAAACTTCACTGGCTCTATCTCTGGGCTAATATTAAGCCTTTCTCATCAGATACCAGTCTCTGCCGTATCTAAATCAAACTGCTGGCCTGTACTAGCAACATCAGAAATCACTCTTTATATTCAAGACGCCACCCACATTTTTGCTGGTAGGTCACCCCTTACAGTGTCTCCCGTTCCCTGATTGCTCCATGGGAAGATCACATTTTAAAACCCGCTCTTTTCATTTTTAACCCTCTAGGTCAACCAAGCCCCACCTCTATACAACTTACCTGAGTCTGGATGACAGTTCGCACCCACAGTAACCGTGCTTAATCAGTGAAGTAGCTGTGGTTTTGCATTTCTATCCGAACCAGAAACACCCATCATATGTGTCGACAATAATTGCGTGCTGCTATTGACAAAGCAGTACATGAAATTTGCACTTGGTTGTTACTAACTCACCATCGTTTGACTTGGTTTCTTTGTATTTGTAGATTATTTGGTGTTTAGGCATTCTGCCTTATTTTTTAATGGAGTCATTTATTAAACTTTGTTTTATGATATACCTCCCCCTTGTGATCCTTGGATTCGCATATGCGTAAACTATCCTCATTGTAACACAGGTGTACCTCCTCTGCGTCTATGAAATAGGTAGCCGGTAACTCTATTCTTTATTCTGATATTCCTTATTTACCCTCTAGAGTCAGGCCACCGTACATAAAAAAGAGGGTCTTTTGCCACTTTATATACTCTACCAAGGAGACTAAGCACAGGGAGTTTCGGGAACCTCGCTTCCTGCCCTACCAGACACGTTGGAGCCAGAGGTGGGCTTAACCAGTGAATCCCACCAAAGACAACATGAACGAAGGGACCAAACGTGATTTGGCGTGCATAGTAAATCTCAAGAAGGACCTTTACAACAAGAAATGGCGAAAAAAGAAAGGGGCCATTTTGACAAAATGGGCACCCATGGGTGCAATACTGCAGCTGCGAATGCAGTCTGCGGTAAAAACGCACAATGGTAGGAAAAAGTATACCACTGTCACCAGCCATTAATTGTTGAAAGGGTAACATGAAAATGTTACATGAGAAGGTAGACAAAGGGGATACTAAGTAACTCCTCCTGCACTCTATGTAATATAGTGTGTGCTGGGTCTACAGAGAGAAAAAGGTAAGTAAAGTCAATTTCACTTTGCTACTCTTGTAAAAGCAAAAGGAAATATCGTGGCTGAGTACCCCAAAAGGAAATACACCAAACACGGGTTTATAAAGATTCACAGATCTTTATTCTAAGACTGTACAGTTTACAAAGAAACAAAGTCAGATCTGATGGAGATAGCTATCTGGCCCTCCGTACATCACAGCGAATACCAGCCCTTTTGGTGTCAGAAGTGAGAGGTACTGGACGTCTAACCAGTTGCACATTTTATACATTTTCAATCATAATTTCCAGCCCCTTTACAGGTTGATGATACTCGGTCTAGGGTTCGGGCCGAGTTCACTTCTAGTTTGTCCAACTATATGCATGTAGATCATCTTCAGTTTGTATATCAACAAGTCACAATGGCAACAGTGTATTCTCGGTTTTAACATTAAGCCTTAACACATGTCCTATACAATGCAGTTCAGCTAGTGTCCACGTTCAGCATTTGTTCAACATTGTACTCGATGCATGTCCGTGGATCACACTATTTGGTGCAGACGATCCTATGTCTACAAGTCAAGCTTGGGACAAGGTCTCTTTACTTAACCCAAACATTCGGCCAACGGACAGTTTATACATTAACTCACGTACAAAGTTCAGGACGGCTCCGTTACAAGCAGGAAACACTGTCCACCATTTTAGAACACAGAATCACTTTAGAATAGAAATCAAAATGGCGGAGGAACCTAAAATGGCGGCGAAGGCGATCTAAGATGCAGAGCGACTGGGCTTAGGCCAATATGTACAATAAAGGAGGCACAATATGATCTTGTTTAACACTCTTGGAAACAGTAGTTTATCCAAGAGAAGGTATTTCAACTTTATCAGAAATCAAAAGGATTTATCTGTGACAATGCACTGAGGGTGCTGTGTGTCGCAATGTAAAAAGATGATGCCTATGGAGTTTGTCAGACTCCAAAACAAAAAGAAACACAGGGTTCAAATCAAATAAAAATACACGAGAGAGTGGGAAAAGGGTCTCCTTCTCGCCAGGTTAAAAATCTAAAGTCCAGCAAAAGAGCTGGGGGTCTCTAAGGTAGAAGGGAATTAGCACAGAAATTAAAATTCTCCCTAACACTCGGGTAATGCATTTACTCTGCAAACACATATTGAAAAGTCACTTCAAGGGAGGAAAATAAGTGGTTAGTGCAACATGGGCTTAGTTCAAGGTTCTAGAAACTGTTACTTCGCCTTGCAAGTCTTTTAAGTCTAAAAACGCAACCCTAGCTAAAGGCAGTTCGGAGAGGACTTGAAACAGCGAATGATGCAGAGTTCCTGTGGATTTCTTCAAGTGTCTAAAGTTATTGTAGCAGCAAGTTAACAACTAACCAAGGAGACCTAAAAACTAACTCGAAAAGGGGGACACAGCAGCAGCTTGGGTCAGAGGTAAGAGGTGGTTGCCCTGGACACCTCTACGTGCACTCCAAAGCTCTGGAATGACTTCTTGGAATCAGACGAGTAATACCCTTTCTCCCCACACTACCTTTTGGTTTGAAGAAAGTATTCCCGAAGAGCAGAAGGAGGGGTTCCTCTACCAACGACGGGAGGCCAAGAGGAAGACTGTCCTCTCAGTCCCTTTACTGGACGACATCTGGGACGAGGGACTGGCACTACTGAAGAACCCGTCCACGGCTCCTGCTAAGAGGGACCGGTACGAGAAGTAGTACTGGGTCCCAGATTCCGCCCCTTTGTGCCTCAGAGCACAGCTGTCCCCGGATTTAGTGGTCTCCGCAGCGGCCAATAAGAAATCTGCGGGGGTGACGGCATCAACTTCCACTTCCCCACCGGACGGCGAGGGGAAGAAGCTGGGACGACTGGTCATCTCATCGGCGGCGAAGACCATTAAAGCGCCCAACGCCCTCGCGGCACGCTGCGTCAGGGAGCTGTGGTTCAAGATTGCTCCCCTCCTGGACTTCCTCCCGTACGACAAGAGGGCGGAAGCCCTGGAAATCCTGCAGGAAGGCGAGGTGGCTTCGGACCACGCCATCACGGTGGCCACGGACATTGCCGACACTGGCTTTCGCCAGATGGGCAACAGCGTTTGCCTTCGCCAGCGCGGTTAGCTCAAGGCCACCGACATCCGTCAGGACGTGCAGACCAGAGTGCTGGGCATGCCCTTCGAAGGGAACAACCTGTTCGGCAAGGCAGTGGACGAGTCGCTGCAGTCCATCAAGGCGGACACCGAAACGGCCCGGGCATTGGGTTCTCTCCATCAACGATGGCCGTCCTTTCGGACCTCCAGAGGCAAGTCACAAGGTTCCTCCAAAGGATTTGGCGGAGTTCTGCATCGTACCGCCAGGCGGCCCGCTCCTCTTCGCAGGAAGCCTACAGAGGCCGCAGCAAGGCCGGAGGATCCCGTCGTCGCCGCCAAGGTGGCAAGGCCGCAGCGAAGCAAGACTGTACCAGCCGTGACGTCGGGCCCCCACCCGAGCACCCTGGTGGGAGGCCAGCTGGCAAATTTCATCAGCGTGTGGGAGTCTATCTCCACCGACCGTTGGGTGCTGGATGCCCTGGCCCATGGGCACACTCTGGTATTCCAAAGAAAGTGCCCCTGCTTACCACCCGTGGCCAGGAAGGAAAACCACATGCCACAGCTTCTTCTGGAGGTACGAGCAATGCTGAAAAAGGGCGCAATAGAACTCGTCCCAAAGAGGCTCCGGAGTATACTCGCGGTACTTCCTCGTTCGAAAGAGCGGCGGCTGGCGGCCCATTCTAGACCTTGACCGCCTCAACAAATACATAAAGTCCCAGAAGTTCCGGATGGTCACCCTTCAGCATGTGCTGGGACAGCTGGAGGAGGGCGATTTTCTGTCGTCGCTGGACTTCGAGGATGCCTACTTCCACATCCCCATACACAAAGGACATCGAAAGTTCCTGCGATTCGTGTTCCAAGGGCGTCCCTACCAGTTCAAGGTACTGTCTTTCGGGTTGAAGTCGGCGCCAAGGGTCTTCACCAAGTGCCTGGTGGCGGCGCGGCTACGCCTGCAGGGGATCCACGTATACCCCTATCTGGACGATTGGCTCATCCGAGCAAAGTCAAGAGAACTCGCCGTCAATCACACAGCCAAGACCGTCCACCTGCTCACAGAACTGGGATTCTCGATCAACTTCGTGAAGTGCCACTTGGTACTGTCGCAGGACACCCTGTTCCTTGGAGCCAGACTCGACACAGTGGCACGGTTGGCTTCCCCGTCGGAGGAGAGGACGAAAGCCATTCTGGGCAAGGTACAATGGCTGTTGACCATGGAAGTGGCCAGGGTGAGGTCCATCAAGTCCCTACTCAGCATGATGTCGTCGTGCATCTACCTTGTGCGCCTGTTCAGGTTGCAGATGCGGCCACTGCAGGAGTTCCTCGACGCGCGTTGGATGCAAGCGGCGGGCAGCTTCTAAGACAGGATCTCCCTCAACGAGACTTCCCGCCAAGCGATCCGGTGGTGGGGCAGCCGCGCGCATCTAGCAGCGGGCATGGACTTCCAGACCCCGGCACATCAGGAAACTGTGACGACGGACGCCTCCCTGGCAGGATGCGGGGCGCACACCGGAGATCTCCACACAAGAGGCCTTTGGCTCCCGGAGGAGAGGTCACTACACATCAACGTCCTGGAGCTCCGAGCCGTGTTCTGGGCCCTCAGGTTGTTCCGTCCCTCAGAGGCAAGGTGGCAAGGGTCTTCACTGACAACACCAGCACGATGTTCTACATCAGGAAGCAGGGGGCACCAGATCCCCAGCCCTATCCAAGGAAGCGCATGATCTGTGGCACTGGGCCGTTGCCCAAGGGATGCTCCTGGTACCCTTCCATCTGGCAGGAATAAAGAACACCATCGCCGACTCACTCAGCAGGGAGCTGCGCTCGTGCCACGAGTGGGAGCTTCGGCAGGATCAAGTCGATCTCCTATTCCGACGATGGGGCAATCCCCGGATCGACCTATTCGCGACGGTGACGAACACCAAGTGCCGGAGGTTCACCAGCAGGTTTTCCCCAGCCGGGGAGATCTTCTCGAGGCGCCATCCTCCACCACGACCCGGGATCACTGACCCTGTAGTCCTGGCTCCTGCAGCACTAGATTGCGGAGGGTACGATATCCCGGCAAACTGCAAGGAGGTGCTTGCAAAGGCCAGGGCGCCCTCGACTCTTAAGTGCTATGGACACAAATGGAAGAGGTTCTCTGTCTGGTGCCGTGCACAGAAGATCAACCCTCTGCAGATTACGGCCCCTCAAGTGCTGCCGTACTTGCTGTCGCTGGCCAAGGCAGGGCTGGCGCACGCCTCCATCAAAATCCATCTGGCGGCGATCTCCCGCTACACCAGAACTCTGGGTCGGTCATCTCATCGCCTGGTGAAGGAGTTCATGAAAGGACTGTTCCGCTCATTCCCGCCGGTGAAGGCTCCGGCCCTGGCGTGGGAGCTCAACGTTGTGCTGACCAGGCTCATGGGCCCACCATTCGAGCCTCTGCATTCGGCACCGTTGAAATTCCTATCGTGGAAGACAAGACAGCGTTTCTTGTGGCCATCACCTCCGCACGACGAGTGGGAGAGATCTACACCCTATCCTGTAAACCTCCATATCTGACATTTTACGAGACGAGGATAGTGCTGAGGACGCACCCCTCCTTCATGCCCAAGGTGCCGTCGGACTTCCATCTCAATGAGCCCTTGGTGTTGCCTGTTTTCTTCCCGTCGCCTTCGTCGCCGGCTGAGAGGACTTTGCACTCGCTGGATGTGGCTAGAGCGCTGAAGTTCTACGTGGACCGCACGAAGAGCCTTCGGAAGACATCACAGCTGTTTGTGAACTTTGGACCTGTGAACCTGGGAAGGCCCTTTCGAACGCTTCCATTTCCAGATGGCTCTCCGGCTGTATCATGCACTGTCACTGGTTGGCAAACCGACCGTTGCCCGGCCGTCCGAGAGCCCATTCAACCAGAGCGATCGCTGCTACCACGGCATTCTTGTCTGGTGTGCCCCTGCAGGGCATCTGCAGGGCTGCGACGTGAAGGTCGACTCACACCTTCACGAGATTCTACTGCGTCGACCGGGATTCCAGGGAGGGGTCCAGAGTCGGCCAAGCAGAGCTGTGCAACCTGTTTGCTTGAAGGTGAGCCTGGTGAGGAGGTAAGAGATGCTTAATGTTGAGTTGTTGAAATGCTTAATGTTGAGCCTTGCCACCTCCTGTGGTTGTGCATGTGTGTACTGCTATGTATTCTTGTATTCATGAGCATGTGAATCCATGCCAGACCCCATGCTGGAGAAGGAACAAATTACTTACCTGTAACCGTTGTTCTCCAGCATGGGTCTAGCATGGATTCACATGCGAACCCTCCCTCCAACCCCTCTGAGGCTCTTCTCTTGGTCCTACCGCCACTTTACGTGCTACCACATCTGAAGATGGCTGCCAGAGGAGGGGCTTAGGTAGAGGGCAGTCATTGGCTGGGGGCAGTATGACCCAGAGACCAGTTATTGGTTATTACTAGAAAGACAGTTCAGAAACGAAACAAACTGATTTTTTCTTTACCGAGGATTCCCAGCCTGACGGGGAATATTCATGAGCATGTGAATCCATGCCAGACCCATGCTGGAGAACAACAGTTACAGGTAAGTAACTTGTTCCATCTCCTCCGATGAAACTGCCTTGCCCGTCCAACATGTTGTCTCAAGACAAAGGGGAGACACTTCACCCATACCCGCAAACCCTGAACTTAGCGACCTGGCTCGTGAGGTCATTGAGTTCGGGCCCTGCAACTCCCTCCGAGATGTATGGACATACTCGGAGAGGCAAGGAAACGTAATACACGATATTGCTATTCCAGTAAGTGGAAGCGTTTTGTCATCTGGTGCAATTCTAAGAGCATCAACCCCATTGACTGCTCTCTTACCCATATTGTTTTGTACCTGACTCATTTACTAGACAGGCCTGGTTTTTAACTCTTTAAAGGTTCACTTAGTTGCTCTTTCAGCCTACAATACGTCACAACAGAAGGTGTCGTGGTGGAAGATACCAGTTATTAAGGCTTTCATGGAGGGAGTAAAGAGAATTCACCCTCCCATTTCTAACCCGGCTCCCAGATGGGACCTAAATGTGGTGTTGTCTAGACTTATGGGGTCTCCGTTCAAGCCCATGCATGAAGCAAGTCTTAAGGATCTCACCTACAAGACTGCCTTTTTAATAGCTATTACTTCCATAAGAAGAGTCGATGAACTACAGGCCCTCTCAGTTCTAGACCTCTTTGTTACAGTTCACAGATATAAGGTGGTTCTGTGCACTCACCCTAGGCTTGAGCCTAAATTCATTTCAAGGTTCCATGTGAACCAGTCCATAGAACTACCAACGTTCATTCAGAACACCTCAAGCATGGGAGAAAGAAGCCTGCAAACACTGGATTTACGCAGGGCAGTCATGTTCTACATGGAAAGAACTAGACCACTAAGAAATACAAATCCGTTTTTTGTTTCAGTGGCAGCAGGTAGAGCGGGAGACCCTGTTTCCAAATCTACTATCTCAAGGTGGATTGTCAAATGCATCACACTCTGTTTCTCTCTTGCTAAGAGAGAACTGCCCTTCAAGCCTAGAGCACACTCTACTCGAGGCACAGGGGCTTCCATAGCATTCATTGTAAATGTTCCTCTAGAGTCCATTTGCAGAGGAAGGGTGGGCGCATGTGAATCTAAGCAGATACAATAATCAGAAATGCTTTTACAGTAAGTAATGCATGTCTTCTGATGCTTGTTAATCTGCTTAGAATCATATGCTGTGCATAGACTAGCGAGCAGAACCGGAGTTGGAGGTGGGTTGTGAGAAGGAACAGTAGCGAAAAGATGTCTTATACTGCTTGTCCCACCTGACAATCAGACCTAGACTAAGTGTCTAAGTGGGCTTTAAAAGAATACATTAGTACATCAATGGCTACCATAAAAGATGCATTGGGCTACTAATGCAGTAAATAGACTTTCACCCTTGATGATACCCAAACTAATTTGCAGCTTCAACCAGCCACGCCCCAAATCCATGTAGGGTGATTTAATCGACCATGGACAAAAATGGGCTGCTTTAAAGCAACCCTGGCTTGCAGCCTTTTGGGCTACCAACGAATAAATGTACTAAAAACATTTTGCAGGGGATTTCAGCAGAGGTCAATAACACTGCAAAAAGCAATCAAAGATCCAATAGATGTGGGGACATGAGCAGAAAGGTCAGGAGACCCTATAAAGGATCACCAGATCCTCCAAAATATAAATCTACCTGAACAATGACCAACTGGGATTCATGAAGTCATATTATTTTTTTTTTTAATGCTGCTGTGGCAAACGTATGCAATATGTCAGCGAATTACTAAAACCAGTACCCCTAAATTATTGTATAACGAAGCCATCATGGAGTGTTTTCTGTAACTACGATGTTTAGCCAACCCAAGATTTCTGATTTTCTTTGTATCCTGTGTCTTGTCTAGTCAGGATTTATGGTGGACACCCTGAAGACTTAGTCACATAGTAGGGAGGCATTTGTTGAGTAGTAGGTGGGGATTAATACAGAGTCGAATATGGACTAGTGAGTATCATTTAATTTGTCGATCTGACCTTTTTGTTATTTCAGTGGATCAAGATTGGCGCCAACATCTCCAACTTCAGTTTTGCCCCAAGCACCATTATCTTCCACCTGGGACATGCTGGTGAGTACTTTAAGGTTCTTCAGATGTTTGTTACCTGAGCAGTCGACAAACCGGATCCAAAGTGACTTGGATTACCAGGGCCGTTTAGGGGTGAGCAAACCAAGCAGCTCCCCTGTGCACAGAGAGTACTGATGTGTTTACCGGTTGCCAGACATTTGGTCGAAAAGAATTGGTCGACCAGACAAATGGTCGAACCAATTTGGTCGAAAACCAAATGGTCGAATTTTCTTTTTTATTTTTTTATTTTAACCCTTTTTTTTTAATTTTTTTGGGGGGGTCCCCCCAACCCCTTTTTTTTTCTCTAAAAACCCCTTTTTTTACTAAACAAAAACCCGAAAAATAAATATATAAATAAAAAAAAATCGACCATTTGGTTTTCGACCAAATTGCGTCGACCAAATTGCAGTCGACCAGTTTTTATCGACCAATTGACTGGACACCGTGTTTACCTACATAACATAATAATTGTGCAGCAATATAGGATAATATCCTTTTCTGGCTACTTCATTTCAATGTCACCCTACTCCCATATGCAAGAGGTATAACCTTTGTTCATGTACAATCCCAAACATTTGCACCTCTTTGTTGGTGTAATTGTGCCTGAAGTTGGATGGGGCCTGGCAAGGTGTTACCGTTAGCCCCCTAGTTACAGAATGTCTGGTGCTAAGGAGGTGCACAAATCTGAATGGGGCAGATAGTTGCAACTGGGTCACAAAGCGAGAAGTGGAGTAGACAGGGGTGGGGGGTGGCTGATGGGTAGAAGAGGGACAAAGGTAAAGGGAGGGAATGAATGAGAATATGATTTTATATAGTACACCGGGCAGTATGGCCGCAGGTGGAACAGAACGTTTAAAAACCATGATTAATAACTGAGGCATTCCATTTCCTAGAAAAATGAATACGTTTGTATTGTCTGTGAAAGCAACTAAGGATCTGTAATTTACGCAAATAAACGGGTAATGCAACCTAGAAGATGGGCCCAATCAGATAATATCTCCTACCACTCTTTGATTTGAAGGACTAACTTAGTGTGATGAATTCAGTGGATTAGTCTCCTCTCTTCAAGGGGGGGGGGGGGCAACACCTTTGGTACTAGGTAGGTGAGCCTAACACCCAGTAGGGAACAGGGCAAGCGGGAACCCACTGTGGGTGTCCCCGCTTGGAGGACAGGAAATCCCTAGAAAGGGATGTTATCCTCCCTTGCCTAGCTGTATGGGAGTTAAACTATATGATAATTTGAAACTGCCAGTACGGATGGCTGCTATGGTTTGGGACCCACCATCCTTGCATGAAATGGGCGAGCAGTGGGTGATAAAGAGCCAAACAGAACTGGTAAGAGTCACCCACTGAGCCAGAGAAGCATGGGAACCTCCTCCTGGGCTGTGTAGCAGGACTGGGACAGTGTTTGTCAAGTGTGGTGGACCGAGGCGTTGCAGAGCCCATGGAATGCTCACGACCACTGGTGGGCCAGAAGTGTTGGGTCCAGAAGAGTTTTTGTAGCAATGGTTGAGCAGCTAGCCTTGGTCTGAGGGACGAGGGCACACCGTACTCAGAGCATACACTTGGTTCAAGGAAAAACATACTCTAGCATTTATATATCGGTCAAAAGGTTTCTTTGGTGGGGTTTGTGTCTTGGTAAAGCGTTGTTTCTTACACAATTTCACACGGTTTCACCAATCTGCACCAGATGTTGCATACTTAGTGTTAGGGGCCTCTGGACATTAGTGGCTGTTAGGACAGTTTTTCTGAAGTCCAGCTAAGGGCTTAGTAAAACCATTCAACTGAGGCAGTACAAGACTCCACTCTTAGAAAAAGGCTGTTCCACCTGAGTTCAGGGTAGTGTTGACTGAGCAACCAGGCTTATCTTAGGGGTGAGAGAGGGCTGTATAATCAGTATAATGAAATTGTAATATACATGGTCCAAATAAACACAAACACTATGCATTGTAAAAAAATAAATGGTTTATTTAAATACAAGTAGGCTCAGATAAATCTTGGGGGAAATAAGTACCATCACATTATATATAACCACAATTCTAAAAACACACACTATGCTTTAAAGTTCACAGACCAAAGCATGGACCTTATTTAGCGAACGAACAGTAGTCTAGGTAAGTCAAAGCTTTTCATACACAATCAGTATAGGTCACACCTAATCTTGGGGAGTAAAACCATAAGTTAGTTTCAGAATACTTTACAGTAATACAAGGGTAATAGACCCTGCCGGTTATACCGTTGTGCTCAGCAAGAAATCACTTAGTAAATCAAGTGGACAATATATTTTTCTGAATAGTGGAACACTTAATTCTAGGAACAGTAAAAACCTTTAATTCTGATTCAGGATAAGTTATTCTAGGGAAGTTGGACCTTGGCGTGTAATTCAATTACAGTTGCTTTTCAGTTCACTGACTAAGGGAAGCAATAGAGAACACAGTTATACTCAAGGTAAGTACAAACTATATACTTTTGTAAGGAGCGACCAGCAACCTAAAAGATAAGGACAACTTATTCTGGAAAGGCTAATGGCAAGCCAGGGGAAGCAAGAGACGATTGGGGACAATCGTACAAGTATCCGAACAGGAATAATAAAGTGAAACCAACAGCATTACTTTTGGGAAGAGGGAAACCCAATTCACAGGTGAGTAAGTTAACCTATCTAATTTCTGTTAGAATGGCGAGACGACAGTTTCTAAGGAAAGTAAGGCGTCACTATGCCCCATGATTCAGTCCACCCCCAAACCCCTGCCCCCCTTCCGCGCATGCACGCTGCAGAAGGAAAAACCCCAGGAAGAGGCTAATCGCGCAGTAGAAAAATTAGCAAGGGCACACCCACAGGGTGATCCCACACAATGATTGTTTTTTTATTGTTTGCTTCTGTATATTTTTTTTAAAAAAGTAATTTAAGAGCCATCACTAGATGTCTTCTCGTTTGTACAGAAGCGTCAAGCCACAGAACTTCTGAGCGGGGATCGATGGGAGGGTCGATGTGGCATCTGTGGGAGAAGAATCCATAGAAAGATCATTACAGCGAGTAATTTCTCCTTCAATGGATTGCTTTTCTCCCGCAGATTCCTCATCTTGATAGACTCCCCAAACCGTTAGAATACCGGAGGAGGGCAGAACAAGCAGATTCTGTAGAACCGCACTACGAAACCGTGCATCGACTCCCTGTGCAACATCCAGGGCAAAGTGCTTGGTGAATGTATTTAAGGATGACCAAGTGGCTGCCTGGGATATATCCCTAACAGGAGCCCCTCTTTGAAGGTCTGTAGAGGCTGAAACCCCTCTGGTTGAGTGAGCCTGATACCCGCAGGAATCTCCCTGCCTGCAGATTAATACTCGAATATGCACAAGATAATCCAACATGACAGGGTTTGTTTAGTTGAATGGGCTACGAACAACTTGACTTTCAAAACTCAGATGTGCAAGCCACATAGAAGCTTAACACTATCTTAGGGTCAAGGCGGTGGAACCGCTCTTTCTCTTTCGAGGGATGTCGAGGAGGGTAAAAGACAGGCAAATCGAAACTCTTAAACCACCTGACCGACTTTCTCTTGAAAGAACTTTAGGAAAGGAGGTTTGTAGCACAAGGCTTGCAGTTTGCCAACCCTCATGGCAGATGCGATTGCGACCAAAAAGGCTGTTTTAAGGGATAACGGACGCAAAGAATATGAGTGGATAGGCTCAAACTGAGCCGCCATCAAGTATGTAAAAACCAGATTAAGATCCCAATCTGGGACAACAAGAGGTTGGCGTAAAACTTATTGAGAAGGCCCTTCAGGAACTGGGCCATGACAGAATAGTAAAGAAAGACTCTTGGTCTGGGGACCGCTTGAACACAAACGGGGCCACCAAATACCCTTTGACTGTGGTAACCTGAAGGCCTGACAAGGCCAGTGACAGAAGTAATCCCATCACTGTGGTGGTGGGGTAAGAGATAGGGTCAATCTCGCGGTCCCTGCACCACGCCTCAAATCTTCTCCACCTGCACGCATACAGAGGTCTTGTAGGTGATCTGCGTGCAGCCAACAACACCTCAAGTACCTTCTCTGAGAGGTCCCAGTCATACCGCATCCTTTCAAGAGCCACGCATGTAGGTTGAGGGAATCCGGGGTCGGGTGGAGTACTCGACCCTCCGACTGGGTCAGGCACTCCAGATGCTGAGGCAACCGGTGAGGCGGACAGTTGCTCAGATCCAAGAGATCTGAGTACCACGTTTTCCTCGCCCAATCCGGGGTGGTCATTATCATGGTTGCTCGGAATCTCTTCAACCTCCTGAGAAACCAAGGGATGACAGGAATTGGAGGGTGGTGGTGGAGGCATAGTGCACCAGTGCGCAGTTCGCTGGCAATTCCCCCCTCGAGCAAACCTGTTCGCACTTCCTACAGGACACTCTGGCAAACAGAACCTTTAGGACTTCCTGGCACACTTCCACTTGTGTGAGACCGTACTCTCCCTGCTCAGAGCATCCGCCAAGGTGTTCTCTGTCCCCGCCAGATGAACTGCCGAGACAGATTTGGTTCTCCCGTAACCAGAATCACAGCTGTATCGCCTTTGTGCAGAAGGTGTGGGAGTGCACACCACCCTGCTTGTTAGATAGTGCATGGCCACCGTGCTATCTGTCAGGATGAGGGCATGCTTCCCTCTGAGCAACGGGTCAAAGGCCCTCAGGGCGAACCTGATGGCCCGCAATTGTAGCCTGTTGATGTTCCACCGGGCTTCTGGTGGAGACCAGAGGCCGCTCACCTGAAAAATCCTCGTAGTGGGCGCCCCAACCCTTCACAGATGCTTCCGTGACTACTCTGGCCTGAGGGCATTAAGGCGATAATGGTTCCCCCACCAAGAGATTGCTGCACGTGTTCCACCAGCCGAGTTTGCAGACTACCTAGCTGGACACAGAGTTGATCCGTGAGTGCTCCCAGATACTGAGACCACTGGTTCATTAGGCGCCACTGAAGGGATCTCAAATGCAGCCTGGCCTCTGGCACTTGAAAAATACAGGAGGCCATGAGACCCAAAAGGCAGGGGGGAAGAAGCCGCTGGAAGGGCAGCGTGGTTCTGAAACAAATGCACCATCTGGACTGTGTTGCCGACTCTCTCCTTGAGTGGAAAAGCCTTCCCTACCCGAGTGTCTAGAACTGCTCCGATGAACTGGAGCCAAATGGGACTTCAAGTTCAGGGAGAAGCCCAGCCTGTGCAGTTGTAGACGGGTGTCTTCCAGATGAGACAAAACCTGACTTTCCCCGGATCAGCCAGCCATCCATGTACGGGAATAATTGGACCCCATATCTCCCGAGGTGAGCCGCGACTAATGCCATGAGCTTGGTGAAGACCATTGGAGCGGAGACAACCCAAAGGGAAGCACCTTGAACTGATAGTGCTTGTCCCCCATGAACTTCTGTGCTTTTGGTGTATCAGCACATGGCAATAAGCGTCCTACATGTCTATCGACACCAGCCAGTCCTGAAATTCGAGAGCGTGGAGAATTTCTCTCAACGTCCCCATCCTGAATTTGTCTTTCCTCAGGAACTTGTTTAGAGCCCTGAGGTCCAGGTTGGGACGGAGACCTCCTCCCCTTCTTGGGTACCAGGAAATACCGGCAATACCAGCCCCATCCTCTGTTCGGGAGGTACCTCTTCCACAGCATCCTTCGACAAAAGGGCTCTTAGTTCTTCTGGGAGCTCCTGTCCCAGTTGGATTGTGGGAGGTGGGGGGTCTGTCCGATGGTCTTTTGAGAAAGGGCAGACAACCCCACTGAATCAACTGCAGGGCCCAGGCCGAAGAGGTTATCTCCTGCCACTGGGGCCATTGCCCTAACAACCGTCCGCCAACCAGTGCTTTGTTGGAGGGGAAATCAAAGCAGCTTATAGGGCGCGGGCGCACCGGCCACTGTTGCTACTTGTTTGCCTCTATAGGTCCCTCTTCCCCTGCGGGGAAGCGAGAAGCCCCTCTGCCCCTGAATGACTTGCGGGAGCTGCGCATTGCTGCCCATAGGGTACGTAACACCTATAGCCCTTATCTCGGGAGGCAAAGCTCAAGGCGGGCATGGCTGGCTGCACCGCTAGGCCCAGTGATTTAGCAGCCAACTTGCATTCCTTAAACTTTTCCAAGCATTCGTCCGCTTTCTGACTGAAAAGAATGTCTCCCTCAAAAGGCATGTCCTGCAACTTGTTTAACATTTTTGGAGAAGACGGAAGGGTTCAGGTAGGCCTGCAGCCTCATTATCACTTCTGAACCCATTGAATGGCCAACGCAGTCCACTACGTCCATGCCAGTTTGCAATGACTGCTTGGCTACCTCCTTTCCATCTTCCATCAGCTGTAAAATCCTGTCCTGCATGGCACCCTCAGGGATGTATTCAGGAGCATGTTCCACAGCTTTCCATAAGCCGAAGGAGTATTTTGCGAATCCACAGGCTACGTTTATGAACACCTTCCTGGCCAGTGTATCTGTTGCCTATCTTTCTCTGTCCGTAGGCAGATTTGAAGTGGATGCCGCTGGCCAAGTGGAAATAGTGGCAGCCTGTATAACCAGTCCTTTCGGAGAAGTGTGTGTGGCGAGGAAAGAAGGGTCTCCTCTTGCCAGCGTATACTTCCCTGTAAAATTGGCGTTTACAGGGGGAATCGTACAAGAGTGCTGCCATAAGGAGGATAAAGGTGCTGCAATGGCTGGGTTAAATGGCATATTCTGCTCAAAACTGTGGGACCCTCGTCCAGGATATCAGTGAGCTCATAAGCTGGGAGAGATGTGGTAGAGGCCTTCATCTCAAGAATGTTGCCAACCCTGTCAACCAGAGCTCTGAACTTGACATTAGCATGGATGTAGGTCTGGTTTTGTTGCAATTCAAGGTCTGTAGAGATATCCAGGCAACTAGCATCCTGTAAACCTTGTGCCAGGGCCAATAGATTCGCTTGGTTGCCGAAGAAAATCGACGCTGCCTGCTCCCGTGTAAACTGGGTCGACCTGATCGATGCTGAAGATGGACTGCATAGAGACAAAGATCCCTGCTCTCGATAATGGCACAAACAAACCATCAGCGATTGTCGGCCCTGAGGCCTAGACCGCCGACTGAATAGGCTTCGAAGCCAAAGTGGTTTTCGATGCTGAAGGTTCTTTTAGTGCTGAGGGATGCTCAGACAACCGATGGAGACCCAAGCTACTCCTCACTGATGAGCCCCAACAAGGGCGAAACATGTTTGGGGATGCTTGTGGTCTCGTGCAGAAGGGATGTGGCCTAGCAGTTCGGGCTGGACTGCCCCTTTTGGGGTGGGGCCAAGCCTGATTTGCATATGGTCTTTCCCTTCTGTAATGGCTTGGCAGGCGAAGAACGGTGGTCTGGAGGGTTGCCCAGAGCATTGCCAGTGGTTAAGATTAATTCTAAACCTTCCAGCCATCACCTCTTTGTTTTTGCTATGTCACCCCGAGTGGGACGGGTATGCCCAGACGTGGGTCCCGTGCCTGCTGGGCCTAGAGACCCAAGCTACTCCTCACTGATGAGCCCCAACAAGGGCGAAACATGTTTGGGGATGCTTGTGGTCTCGTGCAGAAGGGATGTGGCCTAGCAGTTCGGGCTGGACTGCCCCTTTTGGGGTGGGGCCAAGCCTGATTTGCATATGGTCTTTCCCTTCTGTAATGGCTTGGCAGGCGAAGAACGGTGGTCTGGAGGGTTGCCCAGAGCATTGCCAGTGGTTAAGATTAATTCTAAACCTTCCAGCCATCACCTCTTTGTTTTTGCTATGTCACCCCGAGTGGGACGGGTATGCCCAGACGTGGGTCCCGTGCCTGCTGGGCCTAGAGACCCAAGCTACTCCTCACTGATGAGCCCCAACAAGGGCGAAACATGTTTGGGGATGCTTGTGGTCTCGTGCAGAAGGGATGTGGCCTAGCAGTTCGGGCTGGACTGCCCCTTTTGGGGTGGGGCCAAGCCTGATTTGCATATGGTCTTTCCCTTCTGTAATGGCTTGGCAGGCGAAGAACGGTGGTCTGGAGGGTTGCCCAGAGCATTGCCAGTGGTTAAGATTAATTCTAAACCTTCCAGCCATCACCTCTTTGTTTTTGCTATGTCACCCCGAGTGGGACGGGTATGCCCAGACGTGGGTCCCGTGCCTGCTGGGCCTAGAGACCCAAGCTACTCCTCACTGATGAGCCCCAACAAGGGCGAAACATGTTTGGGGATGCTTGTGGTCTCGTGCAGAAGGGATGTGGCCTAGCAGTTCGGGCTGGACTGCCCCTTTTGGGGTGGGGCCAAGCCTGATTTGCATATGGTCTTTCCCTTCTGTAATGGCTTGGCAGGCGAAGAACGGTGGTCTGGAGGGTTGCCCAGAGCATTGCCAGTGGTTAAGATTAATTCTAAACCTTCCAGCCATCACCTCTTTGTTTTTGCTATGTCACCCCGAGTGGGACGGGTATGCCCAGACGTGGGTCCCGTGCCTGCTGGGCCTAGAGACCCAAGCTACTCCTCACTGATGAGCCCCAACAAGGGCGAAACATGTTTGGGGATGCTTGTGGTCTCGTGCAGAAGGGATGTGGCCTAGCAGTTCGGGCTGGACTGCCCCTTTTGGGGTGGGGCCAAGCCTGATTTGCATATGGTCTTTCCCTTCTGTAATGGCTTGGCAGGCGAAGAACGGTGGTCTGGAGGGTTGCCCAGAGCATTGCCAGTGGTTAAGATTAATTCTAAACCTTCCAGCCATCACCTCTTTGTTTTTGCCCGGACAACCGATGGACGCTGTGGACCTTGGCCTTGCAGCCTTCTGGCCATTTCTGCCTAGTAGGTGTGACGCCCGAAGGTGTTTGTCGTCGACAGAGTTTGCTGGTCGGGGTCCTGGAGCCGCACCTACAGCCGCTTGCTGTTTAAACATTTTGAGCACAGAAGTTTTCAAGCTTTCCCCACTCTTCCCGAGTGGCTGGCCCTGCCAAAGGCTTACCTCGTTCCAATGACGAGCTGGACTCACGCCGATGGCGGTGGTGCCGCTGCTTCTTCTGTGAGGAAGACCGGAATGGCTCCTGGAATGGGACAGTTTTTTTGGTTGTCTTGCGATGACGTTCCTTCCCCTTGTCGGGGTGGGCTCCTCTGTCTCAGCCTCCGAAGACCAAACGAGAGACTGTGCCAGAGAAATGGCAGATGGTCGGCCCAAATCCAGTTTCCCGGCCCTCTCAAATAGGGATTTCGGCTGCATCTTTGCAGACGACACGCAGGCCTCTGTGTCATGACTAACACCAAGATACCACAGACAGACGACGTGGGGGGGTCTCTCACAGACATTTTGTACTTACTCACTGTAATGTAATAGCATTTCTGATGAGTGTATCTGCTTAGATTCACATGCTGTGCATTTAGTCCGACATCTAGTGGAAATCAGAGTATTGCATCTTTCTTTCAAAGATCGAAAGGGGACGTCGACATGGGCGTGACTAACACTATCCGTAACGTGACCTGTAGTGTACCCGGAATCCCTCGCATGTCGAGGTCTCTCGGCTTGTTTTTTCTGCCGTGAGGGAGCCTTATAGTCGGCGTAAGTGAGTACAGAAAAGAGAAGGTGTAAGAGGTATATGTTCCTGTTACTCCACGAGGGGAGGAAGGGTGGGTGCATGTGAATCTAAGCAGATACAATGATCAGAAATGCTATTACGTGAGTAATGCATGTCTTCGGATACTTGTGAATCTGCTTAGAATAACATATTGTGCATAGACTAGCGAGCAGTACCCAGAGATGGTGGTGGGATGTGTGAAGGAACAGTAGCAAAGAGACGTCTTAGCATCGCTTGTCTCACCTGAGAATCGGACCTAGAGTGTATCTAGGCAGTAGTGTTCTGTAAAGGTGTGTACAGAGCTCCAGGTTGCTGCTTTGCAAACAGAATCAAGAGGAACATTTGCAATGAATGCTATGGTAGACCCTGTGCCCCGACTAGAGTGTGCTCTAGGCGTGAAGGGTACATCTCTCTTGGCAAGAGTGTGACACAGTTTACGATCCACTTGTAGATAGCTGATTTAGAGACAGGGTCCCCTTCTCTACCAGCTGCCACTGAAACGAAGAACTGGCTTGTTTTCCTTAGTGGCTTTGTTTTTTCCAGGCCTTGAGACAGCATGTTGTACGGGCACGGCAGCTTCCTCGGAGAGGAGACTGACATTGCCATGAGATGGGAGAAACAAGGCCGGCGGGCCCACCAGAATCATTCTGACGGGCCTTGGTGCATCTTGTGCACTATTCTGTCGAACAGGGGAATTGGGGAGGGGGGGTTCGGGGGGAAAGGGGGGAGGGAGGTTCGGGGGGGGGGGTGCATAGACAAATTTCATGGACCATGTTATCCAAAGACCGTTCCCCCTTGGAGCGGTTCTGAGGGTACCTGGAGGCGATCTGGGCATTGGGTGTTCTCCAGAGTGGCAAATAAGTCTCTCATTGGGAAGCCCCATTCTGCGAAGATGTTGTGTACAATGTCGGGTAGGGGGAAAGTCTCTGCCGAGTAGGTCTGCCAAAAGACTGAGTCCTCATAAGTATCCTCCTGTGTTGGGTCCTCTGGGACATCCAATATATCTTCCTGGTGTCTCTGTGCAGAGATGGGTAATGTCTGTAGTTTGTAAGGAATGGGGCAGGAGTCCTCTTCCCTCGGTCTTTTTGGTGTAATGTGCCTGTCAGAAAAGTCAATAAACTGGGCCATTTTGTCCATGTATTGTTCAAACCTCTACTTAGTCCATAGGGAAGAGGCAGAAGTCTGGAGGTGGAAAAGGTTGCTCAGGAGGGGGAAGATTTTCCCCAACAAGGCCTTAGACAGAGTTGTTCAGAATACTCCTCTTGACGAGAAGGGGGTGCTCAGTGGCCAATGAAATAATAGTTGCAAGGTATTTTTCAGCAGTTGTATCGAAGTTCTCAATGCGCCTGTAGTCGTAAGACTGGATGATGGCTATCTATCAAGATGAGGAGTCTGTGGGAGAAGAATTCATAGAAAGATCATTACAGTGAATAATTTCTCCATTTATCCACTAATTTGACCTCTTAGAAACCCAACCCAGGGCTGATTCTAAAATTTCCTTTAACATATACATTGAATTGATGGTTCTAGGTCAAATGTTCGAATGCAAATGATCGAATGACAAGTGTCGAGTCAATCTGACCGGAAAAAAGGAACCCCCGTTTTTGGTGTTAAAATACCTTTTTTTACCTATACTAAAGCAGCAAAAAAAATTCGACCTTTTTGTTTTCGGTCAAATTGACTCGACCCTTTGATCATTCGATCATTTTAGTGTCGAACATTTGACCGGACACCTGAATTGATGACTGAATTGTCTTGGCAGTAGACAAGACTGGTCATTCTCATGCAGTTCTCCAAGAAGAAGTAGCAGTTATTTGTATCTTAACTGCTTCCATTTTAAAAAGAAAAAGTATATTTCATTTGTAGCCACCATCACAAGAGCCTGTAGAGTTCAACTGTAAGATGCCCTCTACTTGAGGATGTGTAAATCTCAAGTACAGCATATGTATGCTGTTGGTCACCATTTTGTTGTTGATATGCATTTGCCTGCATCAGAAGGATCCTCTCTTAAGATGGTATATGATTATTTACTTGAATCTTTCATATTATGGGCTTTGATTGTGAATAAAGACTGGCCTTTAGGCTCCATTGGCATAAACTCAGCATATGCTTTCTCCATTTACAGCAATGTTGGGACTTATGTATGTCTATTGGACACAGCTAGACATGTTTCAGACTTTGAAATACCTTGCCATCCTGGGCACCATCACTTTTCTGGCAGGTAATAGAATGCTCGCCCAGAAAGCAATTAAAAGGTAAGAACATGCTTGGCCTCTTGCTCTTCATTTACATTTTTAAAAAACTCATAACCTGCATGCACAAAGCGATATTTGCTTGTTTCTAACAAAGGCTCTCTTCTGCTTTATATTTTTTGATGATTTTCCTGTTTCTTTTTCTGGGCAAGCACCCTTGTGCTTCTGGCTGTCCTCTGACACTTTCTCTCCTCCTTTCCTTTTTGGCAGGATTGCGGCAGAGCAGAGCAGTAGGTTGGCAAAGTATAGAACGCTCCGGTAAACAGGGTTTGCTATAGAATGAGAAGCTCTTCAGTAAAGTAAGGGCATGTTTCAGAACTTGCTGGGTCACACCTTACCATGCTATTCCTCAACAACATTCATTCCCTAAACACTCATGTCCCTTTCTGCCATCTCTAGTTCTCCTGTTCTACCTGTTGGCACTAGTATATGATGTGGTTGACTATTTAGTGCAAAGCAAAGGCCCAGTTCGAAATACATTTTCAATAATACAATAAAGGTTTGAAATGTTGAAGGCCCATTCATTTTCAACTTCATTGCTCCCACCCAAATCTTCTTGAAGTAATCAAGTAATGGACTGGTCTTTTGTCCCAAACATGTAGCTTGTCTGTAAAACGGTCATGTCTTCCTGTAATCCAGAGCTGTGTATGATGTTACTTCTTTTTCTGTCTAATCTTTGCTTGCTCCTTATTTATTAAATATTTATTTCCTGCTGCAAATTATGTCAAACCTTGATGTTTTGTTTTTATAATTTGACATTTCAACCCCACACTACTGTTCCATGTGCCTAACTGTCCCTCATGCCACAACATTTGTAACTTGTTTTCTTTTGTGAACACACTATTAAGCCTATGAGGGTATACTCCTCTTGTTGTATATTGCAACCCAGTACAATCTAACAAGCCTGCAGGTTTGAGAGAAAAGTAGGTTTTTGTTGGGTAAACAGGGGCTTTCTAGCTATTGTTGGCTCCCCAAACTTCTTTTTGTGATGCACTCGGTCCCCCACTCCTTCCCCAATGGATACCATCCAGGTCTCATTGGGGATACTTCTCTTTAAAGTGTGTGCCTCCTTAGCATTCCTTATGTCTCACAAGGTGGGGTTTGCCAGAATGTTTCCCCTTACTTGCACCGTAACCTCTTAGCCACGAGCCAGAATGAAGGCATCGTCTATGTCATGTCATTGCTGCACCATGTGTGAAAACGTTCTTGCTCCCTTGGAGGGTCCTATAATAGAGTGGGATTTTTGTTTGAGCCCAAACCTTTGTGTGTGTTTACACGCATGTATGTACTGTGACCAGAGAAAATCTGTATAGTCCCTGCTGACCTGTGCGCCATCCAGGATCTCTGATGTACTTTGTGAGTGTGTAACTTGGGGGTGGTATATCTAGAATATCCTCTGGCATCCACAATCCCTGTGTTTTGCCTATGGCGGATTTAATGTGGCCTCCAGCACTGATTGGGATGCTGCATACATCCCTTCCATCACTGGATCATGACCTGAACTGGACCATTCACCAGGTTAAACTGTATATTCAGGTTGTTGAGATTGCAGGAAAACAATAGAGGGCTGTCGTGTTCCCCCCCCAATGGTGGTAACGTCCCTCATGGGCATACTGAGGAAATATGATGTGGGGTTTGAATCATATGCAACGATGCACAGATCTATCTTAAAGTGGATCATTTTGGCATAGAGTGGATTAGTGCCTGGAGGAAGTGGGGTTTGGATGTCCCAGAACTGGCTGCAGCTAAATCCAAGTAAGACAGTGGTAGCAATCTTGGGTCCTAAACATCATCGAAAGGGATCATAGTGTCGTCCTCCGCCTTGTTCCATGGGTTAAAGTCCTAGCTATGCTTCTACGATTAAGAGCCTGGGCTGCATCTGGCAGTCCAACCTAGGCTGTGAAAGCTAGGTGGGAGCAAATCTACAGTCTGCATTTTACTCCTTAAGCCTGTTGCGTTTTGCCCTGCAATAAATTCTGTGGGATGATCATGCAATCGTAGTTGGGACATTGATTAACGCCCAACTCGATAACGGAAACAGCATGTCAGTGGGCATCCAATAATTTCTGACTAGTCTCCAGTAAACCCAAAATGCAGCTGTTAGATTAATCTTTAAAGCCCCTAATAACCTCTGTCTCAGCATTGCGACACTCCCTTGACCGTTTAAGGAGAGAATTGATTTTAAGATCCTTTGTTTGGTCTTAAGATGTTTACATCATCTGGCTCTGATCTATTTGGCTAAGAAGCTGATTTAGTACCATCTGTGATGAATCCCATGGACACATCCCTGTTTTCCTGGCGTCACCTCCTCTCATGTGGCCAGGGAACGGCATCCGTTACCTGATTCTGACCCTGGGGGTTGCTGTATTAGGAGGATCACATGGGGGGGAGACTACCTCCGGGAAGATATGCTGACTCCATCGGGTGAGGCGCAATATCTTCCCCTTTCTCACAAGGAAGGCCCTTTACCCAGGACCCTTTTCCATGAAGAAGGCCCCCTAATACCAAAGACTCTCATGGCATACTGCCAATTGCTTGTTCCTCCCAGTGCCTACCTACAACACAAATGCACACAAAGCCAACGCAACATTTTTTTCTTCTTAAGTACCTTTTTGTTAAATCGGTAAGAACTGTACATTAACTCCCATGGACTTTAACGCCCAGAATTCCCCCAAGTACTGAGATGAGGAGGATGCAGGAGTTTGAACGAAATACCAAAAGCCTAAAACCTTATGTGCAGTCTAGTTTTTCCAAAGCACCTGTGCACGGGACAATTAAACCTGTTGAGCAGACTATTCGAGGAAGCAATACCGGAGGAGACTATGGCCCCAGTCCCTGAGCTCAGGCACCACGTACTGGTGTGGCAGAGCAGGCTGTCGCATGAGGGAGGGACGCTGTACCAGAGACAGAAGTGCTGTGGAGATGCTGGGAGCTGCGAGAAAGACTGGGCATTTGAGAAGTCAAAAGGTGGCGTTCTCCATTCTAGGGGGTGCCTGGAAGCAGATGAGTGACAGCAGAGCCGCGGGGGAACCAGCAGAACGTCTACACACTCCAATTTGGAAAGTGGGAGAAAGCAGCCTGCAGCAGAAGCCCGAACCGGGGACCCTGGAGAAAGCCTGTGAGCCTACCCAAAGCCAGTGGGGACCGTGGGGTGTGCCAGCACCCGCGCCAACAGTAGTATGAATCTAATACCATTGAAGAATTGTTTGAATGCAGACAAGGCAAAGTACAACCCCCAATGAACTATGAAAACCTAAAGTACAAATGTGGGGCAAACTTTAGCACAAACCTGAAGTCCTGGCAAACAAGATACCAGGCAACTGAGAGATATAAATAAAAGTCCTGGCAGGGGAGGATACCAGAAAGTTGACATTGCAGAAAGAGCCCTGGAAGGAGAGTACTCAAGGCAGTGGGCATAGCATAAGGGAACCTGGCTGGAGAGTATACCAGGCAACTTGCAAGCTCCAGAATTATTAAAGCAACACTGTGTTGGCTCAATCAAGAAAAGATTGGCGTTTGTTTTCTTAGCCAAAGAAAGATTGGTGCCGATTCTTCCAAATAAAGAACATTTTATTAAAAACAGTCACAGAAGTTCTTTTTTTGAAACGTGAACCCTGTGAAGCAAAGCAGGAAACTAAGTACGTGCTAGTAAAAAAACAGTTTTCACTCTACTCAAGAATCCAGGGAACCAAGGGCTTCCACCTTGGAGAACATTTTGTTTGGAATTATTCTTACTTCAGTTGTAAACACTGTTTGCCAGTTACAAGTTGAAGATATTTCCTAACAGTTTTATTAATTCTTTGTAGTGTGAGGGTCAGGATAGGACGTTTAGGACACAAGGATGGCTTTTCAGTTATTGACATACTGACACGCAGATGCTTAGGTTTATAGGTAGGGCAACTCCTTTAGCATAGGGCCAGAGAGTCATTTTCCCAACCCTTTTCATTTAATAAATATCTTTGATAAAAACCTGACAACCTTGTGTCCGGGTTTCATTTCTGACCCCGTGCACATCCCAATTGTCCTTTGCGTTCAAACTGTTACTGGTGGTGCCTCCCTCTAACTGCATTTTCAGAGTTGACAGACGTTTCACAGTTTATGGACCTAAACTGTAGAATACTCTTCCTTGGGAACATGAAGGAGCTGACCCAATTTCGTAAAGCCTTAAAGACTTCTTTGTTTAAATGATTTTCGAGAGATTCTTTTGATCCACCTTCGCATTCTGGACTTAACAAAATTGGAGTTTGTGTTGCTGTTCAGTCTGCCTGGCTCTGTGCGTTACAAATATATCAAATCTAACTCCAGAGTTCGCTCCGCATTAGACCAGATGGCCGGCTGGACACACGCGCATGCTTGGTGTTGAGCGGACCCCACGATGTGCAAGTATTGCTTGGGTATTTTGTTAATTGTGCATTTGTTAGGCGCTTATATAGTAAGTCAATTCTGTTTCAAACCACCCATAGGGGAGCAGGGAGGGAACTTGGGAATGAAACGCAACACATACAGTGGAAGATAAAGAAGAGTCTACTATGCCTTGTGAGTACTCAGAACGTGCAAGTGCAGCGAGAAGAGGTGGGGGTGCAGGGTGGGGGTTAGTTCTGGAGTATCCATGCTCATGGGTGAGCAGCAGCTGAAGTGCACAGTAAGGTAAGTGCTATGCAGCCTGGTGCCGCATTGGGGAGAAAGTGCAAGCCTACCAGATTAAGCCTGATGGGTGACTAGGCAAGTGCCGAGAGGTAGGTAGAAGCTAGGGCGATTGGGTATCGGAGGCAAGGTCCCCTAGGCATAAATAAGGGCCCTGGCAACCAATCACAGCGACTGCGATTCGCAGAGGAGGGACAAAGGGAAGGAGGTGAAGAGGAAAGTCTTGAGGGGTTTCCGGAATTTGTGGAAGTCCTGCTCAAGACTGAGAGGGAGGGGAGGCTGTTCCATAAGAGGGAGCCAGCTGAAGAAAGTGATTGGCCTCCAGCCCTCTGTTTAGTTAAATGCTTTACACACACTTGGTGCCACAGAGGTGTATAGGGAGAGTATTTAGTAAGGCAAAGTTGCAGGTAGTGTGGTCCCAGACTGCCTTGGGGATGATGCAGAGGGATTTGAATTTCATCTGTGCCGCAACTGGGAGCCAGTGAAGAGTTTATAGGGTGGGGGAGTTGCGGTCCATGTTCTTAAGGCCAGGGAGAAGTCTTGCTGCCCTTTTCTGGATAAGCTGCAGGAGACGCAGAGTGGCAGAAGATAGACTCAGGAGAAGGCTATTGCAGTAGTCGAGCCTAAAGAGAACCACGGCTCGGGTAACATTGATCTTGGGGAAAGTGAGAAAAGAGAGAATTCCTTTGAGAAGGAAGAGTTGAAAGTGGGACTTCTTGGCAATGTCCCGAGTGTGAGGGAGGAAGGAGAGAGATGAGTCGAAGATCACTCCAAGGTTTCTGGCTTCAGAGGAAGAAGCTGGGGAGGGCCCATAGAGGATGGGCCAGAGTCAGGGGAAAAAGACAGGGAGCCGGGGTCCAAAAGGGAATGATTTCAGTCTTTCTGACATTGAGGCAGAGATCGTTAGAAGTACACTTGGACTGGATGGCAGATATGCAGTCAGGGATGATGGAAGATGCTGGAGGGCCAGCAGGGAGTTTGAAAGAGTTGTGTGTCTGCATAGCACTGCAAGTCGGCGCAGAAATAGAAAATAAGTAATGCTCGTGTAGGGTAAGTGTTGAAGAGCGAGGGGGAGGGTTTTGAGCCCTGGAGGAAACCACAGGTGGAGAATGAAGTAGGTGAGAAGGTGCTTAAAATGACTGGGCGAACAGTCGGTTATGAAGGAGATGAACAGTCCAGTGCCCACTCCGAGGTACCAAGGGTATCATGGAGCCGTTTTATGAATGTGTAATGGTTGACCGTACCGAAAGCAGAGGAGAGATGGAGTAGGATGAGGACAGCTGGAGAGTTGAGTCCAGAGATGCAAGCTTTTTCACAGGTGTTCAGAAAAGCAGTTTCCCTACCTCTGGATGCTCGGAATCCAGATTGATGGTCATGGAGACCACCAATAAGTTCAGTGTGTAAGATAAGTTGTGGAAAGGCCAGCTTCTCCAGCAGTTTCCCAAGGAAGGGGTGATAGAAATAGGCCATAGTTGGCTGGACATGTATGGTCTACTGAAGGTCTTTTCACGAGGGGGGCGCATAATGAGGGAGTATGGGAAAGATCCAGTGGCAAAAGAGTAGTTGGAGAGATCAGGGGCAAGAGAGCCCATGTTGTCCTTGATGGTTCTGGAGGAGCAAAGGGAAACCTGTTTGGAAGAGACCTTCATGGAGCGGACAACTCTGGTGACTTTTTACGGTGTGACGGGGAAGAAGGAGCAGAAAGAGGGAGGAGAGTGAGAAGCCATAGGAGGCAATGGAGTTAGGGATGGGTTGGGCGGGAGGGTAGCAAAGGGTGCTCAGGATGTCCAGAGTTTTAGTGGTAAAGTGTGTGTGTCCAGTGTGTTGCAGAGGCCCTGGGACAGAAGAAGGGGGGGGGAAGGAAGAGACTGCTTAAAGGTTGGCTAGTTCCCAGCTGTGTTGTTGGATGCACCCGATACCCGTGCCTGGATGTGGGTCCTTTTCTTGGCACGGATGGAGAGTCTGTGCTGCCTCTGGAGCAGGCAGCAGGCCAATTTGTCAGCGGGTGATCCTGAGGTTTGCTACTTCCGTTCCACAGCTCTGCATTTGCGTTTTAGGGCTGCAAGTTCAGAGTCGTACCAGGTGTTGTGTTTAGAGGCAGCAGCTGACACTCGTTTCATTGGGCGGACGTTGGTGAACGAGGTTGGCAGGGCTTTTGGAGGGGAGAGGAGAGAATGGTCTGACCAAGAGAGTGTAGTGACCAGAGAGGGAGAGAGATATGCGCACTGCGACGTAGTCCAATTGGATGTTGAAATTGCCCACGAGGAGGAGATTAGAGGTGGTTGAGAGCAGGAAGGAACAGAAATCGGCCCATTCAGAGAGAAACAGGGTGGTAGTGCCAGTAGATGGTAGCAATGGTCAGGGAGGAGGAGGGAGAGATGTCCAGCTTGCAGACTAGGCTCTCAAAGGAAGAGTGGAGCTTGGTTGGTATGACGGAAGAAGGAATCCACTCAGGAAAGATTAAGGCAACCCCACCGCCAGCACAGTGAGGTAGTGGCTTCGAGATGATCTTGAAGCCATCAGGGATAAGGGAGTCAAAAGCAGTGGCTTAGCTGGCATTGGACCATGTCTCGGTAAGAGCGAGAATGTCGGTCAGTGTCTTCAAGAAGAAGGCAGATGCCGGCGGAGTGTTTGTTGGCTGAGCGGGCATTAAGAGTACCCAGGTGAAGGAGGTCTCCGCCTTCGAAGGTTTTCTGAGGTGGAGTACAGGACGTGGTACACCAGTCAGAGGGTGAGGGAAAGAGAGTGGTAGGGGGAGAGGCAGGTGGAGGAAGGAAGTTAATGAGGGACGGCAGGCGCCGGTTGAAGAGGAGGTTGTTGGGTTGAGGACTCTGAACCAAGATAGTGCCTGTATGGTAGAAATTAATGATGCTGTATGATAAGCCATCCGAGAGGACTTCCCACTTGATGCCACCATTAATGGGAGAAGATGTGAAAGGGCGGAGAGTGGAGATGAGATGCAGAGGTCCATGGTTCTGGAGAAGGGACAGAAAAGAGGATATCTGTAAAGACCTGTCTGGAAGTTGCGCTGACATAGGTGTCTGCGATGGGTAGGCCAGGGTTCGCAGACAGTCTGTCTTTTTTGTACTTTTTAATTCCAGACTTCACAGACTTCAGTGTAGCAGTTGGAGAAGATGGGTGAGATGGTGAGAGACATAGGGGCAGCAGAGGTTAGTTGATGAATGAAAGAGTGGCTGCACAGCCCAGTTCTAGCTAAACTCACCAGGTGACCTAGTCGTCACAAAATGCACAAATGCAATAAAAAAGGGACATTTGAATTTCAGGAACCAGAGGGCACAAATTCAATGCAAGGGCGCAGTGATGTAGAAGCACACACACCTAGATTCAAATGTCAAAAACAGTGGCACAGATGCAATGCAAAGATGGCACAGAGATGTAAAAGCACACACACCTAAAGTCGTAATTCAAAAACGGGGGCACCATGCACTGAATGATGAAGTAGGCTAGGCCATGCAAGGAAGGTAGAGTAAAAGGGCACAGTAATTGGTTTAGACAGTGGAGTAGGCAATGGAAGATTTCATCCATCGCTCACTAGTATATCTGCAGGGAGTGTAGAGGTCCAGGAGCCCAAGTTCATGGTGGAGCCATATACAAGTTTGGAGGCTGATTCATAGCGGGGGGTGGGCGGGTGCAAAGGAGGACCTCAGGCCCTCTTCGCCACGTACAGGCTCAGACAGGGGCTTTGGAGAGTGGGCCTTTGTGTTGGGGGGGGGGGGGTGTTTGCCGACCGGTTACTGATTGGGCCTAGTAGCAGGGATCGGCCAATCACAGCAGTGCCTGCAGATGAGGCACAGGCACTCCAGTGCGTGAGGCTTCCAAGGCGGCCGTGATGGAAGGAGGCCAAGATGGAGGAACAATGCAGGCAGGTTGAACTCTGGTTAATAAGAGCACAAGGCAATGAATTCAGCACAAGTGGTGGGATGTAGAAGGTGGAATCCTGCAATGCTGACAAAACGGGACAATTAAACTTTATCAGCGCTCGATGTAACGCGCCGTAGGGGCCCATAAAAAGCATCAGGGTTCACCTTGCTTGCTGGTATTGCCAGAATTATTCAAATCCTTATGGAGATGTAAGCTGGGCTCAGTGCTGGAGCGAAGGCAGTGCTGAGAGGAAAGGACTGTGCTGAGGGTAGCAGAATGCTAATGGACTTGAGCACAAAGGCTTCCTCTGAAAGCAAGAGAAATACTTGTTGGAGTTGTTCCTTGGGAGGGAGGCCGAGACAAATGGTATCCAAGAGAAACGAAGCAGCTCCCAAACACCAGCGGAACCAGGATGTACATCAGGTGGGGAGGAACCGGGATGTGCCATTTTGGAGACAGGACTGCGCCTTAAAGGAAAGTTGGCCACTGACCAGTTTAGCAGCTTAGATGCACAATGTGATTGGCTCACACACGTAGCCAATGCAGAGAACACACTCAAATGGCTAAAGAAAAGGGCCAATCAGAAATTGAGATAGAGAAGAAGTTGCAAGGTTGGTCTATGAAAGGCAGAATGGGAGCCTTGAACAGATGCCAGGATTTGGGTGGAGTGACGGCAGGAGAGGTGACAGTGACGCAGACAAGAGAAGTTAGCAAGTAGAATGAGAGGAGCTGAGACTGCAGGAGCAGTATCCCACCAAAACAGTTGAGGCTGAACTGGAGAAAGTGCCATGTTCTGCAAGCTTCACAGCTGCTTACACATCGGAGGAGAGGGTTCAGGAGCTGGGCCTCCTAGACTTGTTGAACCTATGAGCATGGATACCAGCAGGAAGGATATCCTATGCCTTATAGCGAGAAGGCCCTAAATCCCTTTGACAGCAAATTGAGGTTCCTTATGGCCTACTCAATGTGAACTGGGGCACTATAGCCACGGGTCAGTAAGAAGTGTGCCGGACTGGAATCTTTAGGTATGGTTTACAAATAGTAGGGTAGGGCAGTATATACATGTGTAGTAGTTATGTGGCAAAGAAGCAGCTGGGCACTATTTCATTGAAACTGAGCTGAGCCAAGAAGCAGCTGAATGGGTTCTATGTGATTACTGCGACCCCAGAACTTGATGGCCGAAAAAGACGAGTTTCTTTCCCCAACCCCCTTTACACCACATACATATACTGGGGAGGCCCCCCATACTTGTATTATATCCCATGCCCCCCCCCCCGCACATATGTGGTATAAATTGGGTAAAAAAAAGTCTGAATTTTCAGCAGTCGGAGTTCTGGAGGCGACATTTTGGTATGTCTGCTGAATGCTATACCCAGTAAACTTGGGTTATCTGGTTACCTGGTAGAGACCATAATCGCTAAAATAGACCCGCACTGCTCACTTTATTTGGTCCATCGTGACACTGTTTGAATAGAACTATCCCAAATGAGAAATCCTGTTCTATTGTACCCAAATATGAGTGGTTGGCCCCAGTGATACTTATCTGGGGGTGGTATTTCTGTGGATCTGAATTTGAGGGACAAGTGTGCACTCTCGTTTTGGTTCCCATTTCCCCACTGAGATCCAGTGGACATATAGTCCAATCCCTGTAATTACCTTTAAGTGACTATGGGCAGTGGATATCTGGTCGGGAATCTCTTCCTGGCGACTCATCATTGACTTGAAAGTGGGAGTTTACACCATTACCTTTGGGGAAACCGTTTTTCTGATCAATGTGTATTTGGACTATTTAAAAACTTGCCTGTTTGATTTAGCCACATCTTGTTTTGGGGGACATTTGGAATTCCTTAACCCTTATTCAAGTACTTAACTTGGAACTACCAGTCCCAACTCCCGCTTGTGTATGGATAGTGTCACAAGTCTGAGAGAATGCAGACCTACTAACACCAGAAACATTGGAAAGGTCTTTATTAAACAATAATAAAAAAAAACAAGACTATTGCATGAACATTGCTTCAGGATGGCTGCAACATAAACATTCTTGGGAGAGCTAGTCCTCGAACTTGGGATTATAAATGAAGGACAGCAAACAGAAAAAGGCATTCATAAAGGACCAGACCTGAAGGTCTCCTTTTTAGGTTGCTCTAGCATTCGGTCTTTATCACTTCTTCTGTGGACAATATGCTACTTTGCCTTTCACAGCAATTGGGGTTTCAACTTTTTGTTAAGTATCTCCAAATGTCCTCCACTTCACATGGGCTCTACTCAGTTACTTATCCCCCTCTTCTGGGGCTAAGGGGCTTGCTCCCTCTTGTCTTTTTTACTTGGCGATATGGAGCCCTGCTATAGTTCCCTGGTTACTCTCGCAGGGATGTAGTGCCTTGCTCACTAGTCCGCATTGAGGTATGTACTGCTTTGCTCACTAATGTTCTCTCAGGGATATAGCTCTCCTCATTGGAGCTCGCCTCTCTTGGGATCCTAGAGGTTCACCTTCTCTTCACCCCCCTCATTGAAGCGCACCCCCTCTTCTGGGGTTCTAGGCGGTCCTCCTATTTTCTAGAGCCAACCCCACTTTTGGGTTCAGGGGGCCTTTCTTCCTCTCACAGGAGCACGCCCCTCTTCTGTAGATCAGGGGACTCCCTGCTGCTGGGGTCGAGGGGTGGTTACATGAGTTCGATTTTTCCCTCTGAGGAGCCACAACTGTTTAAGGTGTCTCTCTGGATGTGGTAGTCTTTTGCCATAGCGTACCTTTCCCTAAAACGCTATGCAATCTTCTCTGGGTATTGGATCTCTAAACCTGATGTATCTTGGAAGATTTTGTCCTGAATACTTTGATTTTGTGCTGAGGCACTGGATCGCCTAATCTGAGTGGGTCCACTTTTAGGAAGTAGCCTGTTTGTTTACCTCTTCATGCATATCCTTCTTGTCTTATGCAGGCAGTTTCCCTATGATGTACCCTTCCCTGTGAAAAGTGATTCTGTGTTAACGTTTAACTCTTGTAACCCCTTGCTTCAAATTCAATCTGTAAACATGTAACCTTTGTAACCACTTGCTTGAAATTTATGCGCCCAGCTGCCTCAGGGTAATGTGCGCAATATAAATAAACAAATACCCTGTTTATTTGGGACCTGGTCACTTGATTACTTGTTTTCTCAGGGCGTTTGGGACTGGATGCAACATTTGAACTGCGATTTTATCATAAAATAAGTTAATAATTTATTTAAGTTGCTGGTTTGCCAGTAGTGAAATTTGATACTGAATAAACTAGAAGAGTGACTCTCCCCACCCCTGCCGACTGAATATTCTACTCTCGCATTTCCTGGACCATTTGGAACTGTGGCAAAGCTCTGCTTTTCCAGTAACCAGATGAAATTAATTTAACGCTATCCTGTGACGAAGTTGCATGTCGGATCCATGACTAGGAGAGTCGGGTGATCTGATGAGAGGGAGACCATTGCTTGGGTTTGAAGGTCTATCCCACGGGAGGCCCTGGCGGCTGGAGGGGTGAATGGTGAGAATGCCCTTGCCTGTGTTAAATTACCTGACCCTGCAATAGCTGGGCCCCTGAAAAAAAGATCAATGGTTACATGGAGATCAGTAACTATGTAGTCCCTCCTAAATGACCAACTCTTCAGAGTCTGACCATTCCTGCACCAAGTTGAGACTACAGAGGCAGAGATTGAGTGGTGTGTTGCCCTTCTATTGTTTAAGGTTCATATGTGTACATTTGATTGTTATAGATTTTCCTTATTCTAAAATCTGCAAGGAGCTGGCCAATCCTGCTGCAGTCTCTACCTCTCCTGTCCCTCTGCACGGCTCTGGCTTCTCATTTAATCTCTCAAACTCAGGACATCCTGTCCTCTCTTCCTCTCCCACTCTGCCCTCTACTCTCTGCTCTTCCTCTGGCCCTTCTTCGGCCACTTCTCCTCGCTCCTTCTCTGCCTTTCCTCTGTCCTTCCCAGACGAGGTTTTTAGACAAGTCCGGTCTATGAAAGCCTCGTCAACAGGTTCACCCCTGTCCCTCCAAAACCATCAAGGACCACATTGACACACTGGCTCCTGCCCTGGCGGACTTCTGTAACCACTCCTTTGCCGCTGGAGTCTTCCCTTCCCCCCCGAAGCACTTCCTTGTGCACCCTGTTAAGAAACCCTCTGCCGACCCTTCCTGCCCAGCTAACTACTGCACAATCGCCATCACTCCTTTCTTGAGCAAACTCCTGGAAAAGCTGCCCATCTCCCAGCTTAATCTTCACACTGAATCTGTTGGTTGTCTCCATGACCATCAGTCTGGCTTCAGAGCTGCCAGAAGCACAGAAACCGCTCTCCTGAAGACCTGCTCTCCAACCTCGATTCCAACACCCCTCTCCCCCCCCCCCCCCCCCCCGTGTCGTCATATTACTTGTTCTCTCTTCTGCCTTTGAAACGGTCAACCATGCCATCCTGCTCAACCGTCTCTGTGATAACCGGGGTATCACCGATCAGGCCCTGGCTTGGCTGACTTCTTACCTCTCTGATCGACCCTCCAAGGTCCAACTTGGGTCCTTCCTCTCTATCTTGATCTCTACCTGTGGTGTTCCCCAGGGGTCTAACCTCTCTCCCTGGCTGTTCAACCAATACCTGGCACTTCTTGCCCACCGCATTGCTGCTCTCTGCCCCAACTTTCAGTGCTATGCGGATGACACTCGGTTCATTTTCAGGCTCCCTTCAGCCACCTCTTCTCCTTCTCTCATCTCTGACTGACTGTCATCCAGGAGTGGTGTGCCGCCAATGATCTCTGCCTTAATGCCAGTAAGACTGAGATTCTGCTCATCGGCACAACTGCTCCCTCCTTTCCTGTCACTCTCTGGCCAGCCTCTCTTGACCCTCTTCCTGCTCCCAACTGTGAGGCTAAAAACCTTGGGGTTGTCTTCAACTCCACACTCTCCTTCTCCCCTCACATCTCTGACGTCTCTAAGAAGTCACACTACCAGCTGCACCTTCTCTCCTTCTCCCAGAAGCTCACTGTCTCCAGAGCTCTGGTTCTCTCTAGGCTGGACTACTGCAGCAGTCTTTCTAAATCTGCCTGCCTCAACTCTCCTCCCTCTGCAACTCATCCAAAACAGGACTGCAAGACTCAAGCCCAGGGATCGTATCTCTCCAGGACTGAAATCTCTGCACTGGCTGCCAGTGGCTGTGAGGATTAAGTTCAAATCCCTCTGCATTGTCCACAAAGCCTTCTGGGGCCAGGGGCCTCAATACCTTCAACTCTCTTTCTAAATATCTTCCTTCTCGAGCTCTTCGCTCATCCTCCTCCAATCCCTCAGGGTCAGTCGCTTCTCCAAGCAACAAGTTGGTGGTAGATCTTTCTTTGGCTGGGGCCTCCCTCTGGAACAGCCTCCCTGCCGCTCTGAAACTTGAGGAGAACCATCTCTGGTTCGGAAGCACCTCAAGACCTTCCTCTTTGCTTCTGCTTTCTCTCCTCCTCTCCCCTGCTGAACTCCTGGCTGAAACTGCACTGGTCACTTGGCTACCCTCTGTTCTCGGGCCCAGGTCCCCTCCTTGCCAGTTGCACACCTGCACTGCCCCCCCTGGCAACCCTTGCACTTGTGGGCTGTTTCTGTTTCTGTAGAGCCCCCGAGCAGGACTGAACACCTGATGTCTGCACTTACCCATGCACCTGCCACCAGCTGGCTGCAATTCTTATTTATATTTTTTTTAATTTATTTTTTTACTGTGTATCCTATGCACTGCCCCTCCCACTTTTCCCCCTTCCCCTCTCCCCTGCACTTGTGCGATCTCAATGTCACCTGGCCTAGTAAGATCATTGTCTCCCTCTTCCCCACACCCCCTTTCCTTGGCGCGCCTTGAAACACTTGTGTATAGGCGCGTTATAAATGCCATATCATATATATTTTTTCTGTGAATAAAAAAGATCTAAAATTCGAATTTTTGTTGTGTTTGGATATGATAGATTTTTTAGCAAGTTGATTTAAATTGCTGCATGAATATGAACGGTTTTAGGAACATGTTAACACAGGCCCTTGCTGATTGATCATCTTATCACCAATTCGTCCTCCTTTCCATGCCCCCTCCCCTCAAGTCACAACTGTAGGAGCATACACTGATTTGATATTATTTGGCATTGTTGCTAAATCAATTTTACCACTTTGCAGAGTCCTCTACAGTAGAGCAAGGGAATGTTGCACCTTAAGAGCATTTCTGGTTGATTTGTTGAGGGAAAAAAGGACCTCGTTTTTAAATGTCATTTCACTGTATTTGGTATAATGCTACAAATTGAACGTGGTTTTAGGCAGGCCATTTGGGGGAGGTACTAGAAGTCATGATTGCCTGGATGGTGGGACTCCTAATTACTTTCATTTGACATCTGGGGCATTTTGGTTAACAATTTGATGGCATAAGTAAATGAATGTAGCATGCAGGTTTATTTATTTTTTTCTTTTTTTTTCAGATCTGGAAAATGAAATCGAGAGCAAAGAACATTAAAATTGCAAACATTTTTCTTTTGAGTTTTTACATGAAGGTGCCACAGGACAATTTCAAGACCCGAAGAAAGTATTTTTAATCGGATTGCTGGTGCAGTTTATCCTGGTTTAATCTGCACATGTCTTCTCCAGCAGCTGTGTTATGCAGCCATGTTAAACAGTTTCTGGAATTGGGCCCTTGTTTGCACCCAACCAAGGATGGATACACAGATTTATGTGATTTTTGTGAAGGATTGGTGGGGCTGAAGGAACTGTGTAGTTGGGTGGTATGTCGGTTTACAATGTGCAGTGCTGGATAATGTCATCTTGAAATAAAGTGAATGGTGTGAGGGAATATCTGTGTAAGGGTTTATTGTGTGTTGGTATTCAGCGGGGGGGGGAGGTTGTCATGCCTGAAAATGTATTCTGTCTCTACAATGCAGTCGCACAGTTAATAGGAGCAGAAGTGCTCTGGTGCAGGCTATGGCCGAAGCATTTAGGTACTAGAGGTTACAACAGTCGCTCAGAGAAAGCAAGCAGCCAGGAGGACTGGGTTGAAGCCTCCTTATGTATGCACTGCATTTATTTAAAAATAAATGCAGTTCAACCATATAATGGCTTATAAAATGAGGGCACATAAGATTTTTGTTATAAGGTGGTCACTGAAATATGATGCTTCGGTTTGGGCAGGCTATTGGTAGTATAGTTGAACTAGTTTTAGAAAACCTTCTTCAGTCAAAACTCCTAGGCCAAAAATGCTCATATGGGAACTGGCAAAGGCTCTTGGAGGTAGATTTTCAAATTGTCAAAATGCCCCCACAACCCCGCCCCTAGCTCCACTGCACCACAGGCAATCCGTCACTCCATGTGGCCAACACAACCAGTGATCGTTTGCTTTTATTTGGTGCAACTCTGCTAATCACAGGCTTGTGTACGCATATTTGGATGTAATTTTGCACTGTTCCTTTTTATTGGTTGCTGTGGCAATGACCACCCCCCGTTGAAAATAGTCACCCGGATGTAGAGTGTCTAGATTCTGGGTTTCCGTCATATACGCACAGTGATGTCCTAGCTCATAGTTGTGCGATCAACGTAGGCATGGTGTTGGGGAGATTTCTCAAATGTCCTCTGAGGGGAGCATAGAAAAACCCAACCTCTAGTGTTAGGCAGGGGTGCACCTCACTCTAGCAATAGTAATGTGAAGAGCAGCCAGGATTCATTTTTAGAAGGAGTGCGGGGTGGTCATAATGTAGCCAGTCAGCTCATTTATACAATAAAGGCTTGTCTCCACAGTATGTTTACTAAAAATATACTACAAATGGATTGTGTCCCCCCACGTATTCCTCATTTTATGATTATCATCTCTCGAGCTTGAGCTGCTACAGAAAATGTTTTCGACAAAGGGTGCTGTGTCGAGTCGATGTCCCTTGAGGGCCTCTGTTCGACGGTCAACGTCAACATCAGTATAAGTAGCACATGCAGCGCCCGTTGGCTTCAGTTCTGTTTTTCCGAGATAACGCTTCGCGAGAATTACTGTATGCGTGGTTCTTCAGTAAAATTAGTGATTTTCGTACGAAAAATGTCTTTTTCGTCGACACCATCGACGCCCAAGTCGGGCTTCAAGAAGCGCGAGGACTGCGGGTCGAAGATGTCGATCACAGACCCCCACCACATATGTCTGTGGTGTCTGGGTTCCGGGCACCGTACCTCAGACTGTGGCTCCTGTCAGGCGATGATCCAGGAGGCTCTCGGCGGTTGGGAGATTACCTTTTGAAGTCACTGTCGAAGAGGTCAAAAAAGACTGAGTCGGGGGAATCTTCCTGATGCAAAAAAACGGTCTTGATCGTGAAGTCGATTGTGTCAGGCTTCATCGTCTTCTTCAAAGAAGGTCAAGAGGCGTCATAGGTCACCTTCGACCTCCAGTGATTCATTGATGGAGATAATCTGGTGTCAAAATCGGATTCCCTGCAAAATGGGGCGCATTTCGTAGTGAGATGCTTTGAATCTTCGAGAATGCGGCCTCGACCTCCCTCCCCCCCCTAAAAGGACAAGCAGAAAAGCCATGCCCCAGTCACTCCACTTAAGGACAACAAAGGAAGTCGAAGACAAAATCTTTGAAGCTAAGCTTGAAACCGGTTTTGCGTCAAACGGTCTCGATCCGACGGAAAATAGCCAAGGGCTTCGACGAATCCGTTACCTAGCCCATCTAGGGTTTCGTCAAATAAGCACAAAAAGTCGTCAACCATGCCTTTGCCAACTCAGTCAGAGCTGTAGACTCTGACTAAATCAGCTCCGATTTCGAAGCCGTTGTCGATGACTAAAACTACATCGTTGTCGAAGGCAGTAGTGGTACAGGAAAAGGTTTACAAAACTTTACCTAAAAAGGACTATTTTAAGTCTGTCAGCCATACGAGGATGAACCTCTTTCTGATGACGATACGCTACCTTTTGGACTACAGTTCGGCACCCCTAATGTGCCAGAGGAAATATCTGATGAGTCCAGGCTAAGAGATTTATATGAAACTTCAGTCAGCCAGTGGGATAGATACCTCGCCAGAGTTGGAATTTGGCAAACCAGACCCAACTGAGCATGCTGACTCTTCATACAGAAAACTTATGGGAAAGGTTATTGAATTTTTAGGATGGAGTAGGCATCTTGGACCGGGGTCCTCAAAGACCCAATTTTTGCCGTTCACATGGCATTACAGAAAAGGGTCTCCACAAATTGGGAGACACCAGAAACTGCGGCTGCAGTAAATAAAAACTTTGCGTGGAAGTACAGACCATCCAGCAGTGACCCGGAGTACCTCACTAAGCGTCCCACACCAGAAAGCTTGGTGGTTTAGGCTGCTACATCTACCAAGCAGTCGGCTTACCCATCCATCCATCCATCCCTCCTGACAGGGATGATCAGAGTGTGAAGGCCTGGGCGCGAAATGTTTTTACTGCTGGAAATATGGCATTAAAGACTATAAATGTGACTTGAACATTATCAAGATTTACGTTAACCCTGTGGGACTGTTGCTATGGCGGCTGACCACATCCCGGAAGGGGAGGAAAGAGACAGCTTCCTGGCAATCAAGGATGACAAGGAGGCCATGGGTGAATATTTCCAGTCAGGTTTGGATACTGCAGACAGCATCAGCAGATCCAAGGTGGCTAGCAGTGTTACGCAGATTTGCGTAGTTGAGGAAGTCTGGGTTTGCACCAGATGTGCAAGCTAGACTACTCAACATGCTCTTTGACGGCTCAAGGCTGTTTGGCAGCAAGGCGGATGAGAGTTTGGAAAAGCTGCAGCCCTCAAAGACGGCGGCTAAATCCCTTAGCGCCGCCATTAGACAGCCTCAACAACCCTATTCAGGTTAATCTTCCTGGGGGCTGGGTCGGTTGAGTCCTTTCGATTCTACTCCTCATTTGGAAGAGGAAGAGGACAAGCCGGTCAAAGAGGTGAGAAGATTCCCTCGTGGTGGACGAGGCAGAGGTGCTAAATCAGCCCAAGAAGTGGCAGCCTTACCTTCAGCCGCCTCTAAACCGCTCTGAGGCCTTGACTCACAAGACCCCGGTGGGAGGCAGACTTACTCTGCATCTGAACGAATGGTGGGGCACTACTTCAGATGCTTGGCCCCGGAAGCTGTGGCCCAAGGTTACTGCCTTCCTTTCCAAAAAAGGCTTTGGGATCAACCACCGGGGAACAATTTTCAAAATTCCAGATCCGCTCCTTGTGCAGGAAATTTTGACCCTGCTAGAGAAAGGTGCAATAGAACATGTACCTGTAGCGGAAAGGAACAAGGGTTGGTATTCTCCATACTTTCTGATTCCCAAAAAGGACTGAGGATTGAGACCCATCTTGGATTTAAGGAGCTTGAACAAGTTCCCCAGGAAGGACAGGTTCAAGATGGTTACCCTTTCTCAGATCCTTCAGGCTCTCCAACTCCAGACTGGATGGTATCATTGGACCTTCAGGATGCTTACCTTTAATGTTCCTATCATCTCAAGCACAGAAAGTACCTGGGGTTCGTGGTTGGCGGTTCTCATTATCAGTTTTGAATTTTGCCATTCAGGATGACCTGCTCCACGAGGGTTCTAATACTAGCCTGATCACCAACCCTAATGATCTAGTTGACCTGTACAATAACACCATCAACTCAGAGATAGACGCCATTGCGCTGCTGAAGCTCACTAAATCTAAACCTCCTGCCCATCTTAATACCTGGTTTACCCCTACGCTAAAAGCCCTACATAAAGAGAAACGACATGCAGAAGTCTGCTGGAGAAAAAACCCTTCTCCCCACAAAAAAACCTCCTTACTGCCCTCACCAACAGTTACGAAAAACAAATCATTCAGGCAAAAAAAGAGCCCTTCAACGACCGAATCAAAAAAGCGAATTCCAATACCAGGGAAATCTTCTCCATCCTGAGAGAATTAGAACCCCCAATTGCACCCATAGATTCCTGCACCAAAGACAAAGCCTGGTGCACAAACATTCAAAATGCCTTGTGCAACAAAATCACGATGTCACAAGACAAAATAGCAGCCAAAAAATCCTCTCTACAACATTGCCCTCACCACGCAAGAAACCATCCTTCAGGAACTTGCAGCCAACCAAACCAAACCTCCTAACCAATCCAGTTTTAAAGCCATTTCTATTGTGGAAACGAAGAATATCATTACGTCTCTTAAACCTTCACAATGCCTTGGTGACACATGTCCACCCCCTATTATCAAAGAGGCTGCACATGAACTAGCCCCTTTTGTCACATCATTTATCAACGCATCATTCAAATCATGTTCTGGGCCAACCAACCTTAAAGATGCTTGGATATTACCTCTCCTAAAAAAAAAAAAAAAGCAAACCTGGACGCTAATGTCCCAACGAATTATAGGCCCATAACCACTGTCCCGTTCCTCCTCAAAATCTTAGATAAAGCTGCATATTTACAGATCCAATCTTACTTAGAGATCAACAACCTACTAGGGTCAACACAATCAGGATTTAGACCGAGACATGGAACTGAAACGGCTCTCCTTGATCTCAAAAACCAACTAGATGAGCGTAAAGATGGAGGAGACATCTCTATTCTCCTACTCCTAGACCCATCAGCTGCATTCGACCTGGTAGATCACAAGGTTCTCTGTAACCACCTCAAATCGGCTGCCAACTTCTCCACAAAAGCCACGGCGTGGATAAACTCATTCTTGGATAAGAGAACCAGAAGAGTCTTCTCACGTACATCAGCAGCGGATCCAGTCCCCATCACCTGTGGAGTCCATCAAGGGTCATGTGTTTCCCCCACTTTGTACAATATTTTTACAAAGCCTCTCTTTGATATCGTGGACAAACTAGGGGTCTCATATACCAACTACGCTGATGACACCCAGATTGTTATCCCAATCCAAGGAGACTTTGACAATGACACCAGCCTCATAAATAAAGTCTACCAAATCATCCAAACCTGGATGGCCACACATGGCCTATGTCTTAACGACAAGTCCAAGCTCTTAATCATCGGAGCCACCAGTAAACTTAACAAATTTTCCCACTTGTACAATTCCATCACTATTGATGGCATCAAAATCAAGGTAGCCAAGGAAGTTAAAACCTTAGGATTCTACTTAGATTCAGCTCTCACCCTCGACAAGCAAGTAAATGCTACAGCCTGCACAACTAGTTACACCTGCAAACTTATTCACGCATGCAAACCATACCTGTCCACAGACAACTGTACCACTATAGCACAAGCCCTCATCCTCTCCAAATTAGACTACTGCAATGCACTGTACCTAGGCACCAGTAAACACAACACCAACAAACTACAAACCCTGCAGAACAATGCCCTTAGGACAGCATTAGGCATTCCTAAAGGGCAACACATCTGACCAAAGAAGAGCCGTCAACTGGCTTGCCATCAATGACTGTATCAAACTAAAAACTCTGAATATTACACACAACTGTATGAATAATAAAGCACCTGCATACCTCACAGAGAAATTCACAAAGTACACCTCTGAACGACTCATCAGAAAGGCCCAATCAAATAGTATCAAAATCCCCAACTTCAAACTGAAAAGAACTGGAGGGTCCAGCTTCCCAGTACTAGCAGCTCATCTTTGGAACTCCATCCTAGACTCACTTAGAGCTACTCCTTCCTTCCATGTGTTCAAAGCTAATGTCAAAGGTTTATAGTGATAATATCGAATACAAAAATGTCGGAAGTCATTATTTCGAAAAAATGTCAGAAAAAAAAATGAATTTCTTTTTCAGTTTTTTATTCGAAATGTGGGGGTTCCCCCCAACTCCCCTTTTTTTTTTACTTTTTTTTTTTACTCGCAAAACCCCCAAAAAATATATAAATAAAAAAATAATAATTTGATTTCATTTTTTTTCGATATTTTTTCGAAATTGTCTTTTGACATTTTTTTTCTCGATATTATGACTGACCACCAATGTCAAACTCTGGCTTCACACCAATGACTGCTAAAGCCTCAATTGTACCGAATATTCTGTATATTTAATGTAAAATATCTGAAACTGTAACGGATCTTATTTGTAAGCTACGTGATACTGTAACAAATGCTGTATATGTGATCTTGTAACATAGAAAATGTATAATATTTATGTACCTGTAACCTAAGATTCTACTTCCTGCAAGCGCCCAGTTGCTTAACGGCCCGGTGCGCTCTATAAATAAACAACAACAAGTTGATGGCGATGGTGGCAGCGAGCCTCGGGAGAGGGGGAGATTCACGTCTACCCATACCTAGACGTTTGGCTGATCAGGGCTTGTTCACCGGAACAAGCCCTGGAACATCTCAGCGTGACCTGCCACACACTCCACAAACTGGGCTTCTCCCTAAATTACCAAAAGTCTCACTTGATACCATCCCAAAGACTCCTATTTATTGGGTCAGTCCTGAATACTTCCTCGGGAAAGTCTCGCCACCAGAGGTGAGAGCTCAACACATTCTACAGATGGTCACCAAATTCCAGAGTGCCCAGCATCTTCCGGCCTTTTTTTTTTTTTTTTTTTCTTTTGAGCTTGCTCAGTCTCATGGCATCCTGCATTTTCCTGGTTCCAGAGGCTCTCGTCTGTGAATGAGATCCCTGTAATGGGCTCTCAGGACTCAGTGGTCCCAGTTCTCAGGCAGAATGTCAGACCACTTGCAAGTTCCAAAAAGAGTTGCTCAGGACCTTCTGTCGTGGGCTTGCTAAGACAACATTCTCAAGGGAGAATCTTTTTGGCAGCCATGGCCAGAGATAAAGATAGTGACGGACGCCTCACTCGCGGGGTGGGGAGCCCACACCAACGATTTAACAATCGGCGGTCGTTGGTCTCCATCGGAAACAAACAACCTATCAGCCTTTTGGAGCTGAGGGCAATCCGACTAGGGCTGAAGGCCTTCCTGCCATCTTTACGGGGAAAGGATGTCCTGATAATCACGGCCAACGCAGTTGCTATGTACTACCACAACAAGAGTGGAGGTGTAGGAGCACTACCTCTGTGCAAAGAGGCAATGCAGCTCTTGTTCTGCACAATACAAGGAGGAATCACTCGATCAGCAGTTCACCTAGCCGGAGAGCAGAACATGGCGGTAGACGCTCTGAGCAGGCAGAGCAGTTTCCCACGAGTGGGAACTAGCTCAGGAAGTCCTTCAAGTGATAGTCACCCTTTTGATACCCCCTCAAGTGGATCTGTTCATGACCAGTATCATCCGGAAGTGCGAACTGTTTTGCTCAAGGGAATTTCCTCCAAGAGGTGCTCTAGGGGACGCGTTCGTGGTGGACTGGGAGTTTCCACTCCTGTACGAGTTTCCTCCAATCCCTGTCATTCCTCATGTGATCAGGAGGATGAGAAAGTTCGGGAAACCCATGATCCCGATTGCCCCGGATTGGGCCAGGAGGACGTGGTACCCGGACCTCCTGGACATGTTCATCTGCCCTGCAATGCGTCTTCCACAAAGAGAGGATCTTCTCTCGCAAGAAGAAGGTCGAGTTTTCCAGCCAGAGGTCAAGACACTCGGCCTTCACACTTGATTTCTGAAAGGCTGAGCTACAAGGATTGGGACCTCCCGGATGACGTAATGGAGATCTTGCTTTCGGCCAGAAGGCCAGCAACAAAATCTTTGGCATTGGAACAAGTTCAACAACTGGTGCATGTATAATAATGTGGATCCCTTTCTATGCGACACACCTATGGTGTTTTAAAAAAAAATGTATTACATTTGGCAAATCTGGGGCTCCAGATTGGAACAATTAAGGATTACCTAGCTGCGCTTTCCATTTTCAAGCGCTCTTCAGAGGAGGATTCATATTTTAAGATCCCTCTGATTGTTCAATTCTTGAAAGGCCTTACTAATGTATATCCACCAGTCCATTCAATGTCGCTGTATGGCATCTCAATCTAAATGCATTCCCTTTCAGCCTTTACACTCACGTCCTTTAAGACTCTTGACATTAAAAACCGTTTTGCTTATTGCAATAAAGTCAGCCCGCAGGGTAAGCGAGTTGCAGGCCCTTTCCTGCAAACCTTTACATACGGTATTCCATAAAGACATGGTCATACTGAAGGTAAAGCCTTCTAATCTTACGTCCCGTCCCCTTTCCTCCATACTGTATGGTCCTCCCTTCCAAGGGACGGGAGATGGAACCTTTTTCACCATAAAAAACCTTCCCCTTTAAAATTAGAGGTAAGTTGGAGTGCGGTCCAGGGAGCATGCGCTGCCCTGACTCCGGTGCCACTCCTCAGTCCCCTTTTCCGCGTTGATGGGAACGGGCCGACTTCACCAGCGCTCCTGGGTTTGGCTTCGGCTGTTTCATTCCACGCACGGATACTTCTGTCTTCTTTTTTTGTCATTCAGGTACTCGGTCCTCAGGCGTCGTGCTCCTCCCCTGTGCATATCGACTTCTACAGGGTTCAGCAGGTGTCCAGCCTGCAACGGGCTCTTCCCAACTTCAGAGCCCTGCGCTGTCTGCCTACGTTGTCATGGCCCAAACCACGGTTGCCAAGCTTGTTCAGTGTGTTGCTCGCTGTCCTCGAAAGCACTGAAGAACAGACTAGCCAGGTGGAGGGAGCTCCTCGTGAAACATCGAACCAAGCCCAAGGTAGGGCCGATATTCTCAATCGACCCAACGGAGACTCCTTCCCAGGGACTCTCATGCTTGGGAGGGACCGGTCAGGTCCTTCTACCAGCACGTGCACAGAGGCTGCTGCAGCTACCAGCCTCCGGGCCAAGGGATCCTCAGATCCTCCCGGTGACAGTGTTGAGGGACCAGAAGGTTCTTTTACCGGTTCTTCGCCAGAGTGGCTCTGCCCTTGTACCGGCCCCATGGCTGAGGGGCTATGCCCGAATACCGGCAATAGGTCTGAGGGGGTGCCTAAATGCAGCTCTACCTACCCCCGGGTCAAGGGTTCCACACCTACTGGGCCTAGGCCTGAGGAGCAGGGTAGTCCTCGTGATCCACATGCAAGAGTCTTGGACGAGGCCTGGCCCAGCGGGCTGAGCAACACGTCGCAGGCACGCGGCAGGCAGCTCGACAAAATGGCCACCGCGCCAGACAGAGGCACCCGTCCGTCATTCCAGGAATTCAGCATAGGACGAGTGTCTGGGTGGGACTGGCCTCAACCTGGTACGTGGCCTACAGCCTACCACTCTTTTGCACAGGGCAGCTTTCCTTTGCGTCCATATGGGCAGGGTACGCAGCAGCTCCCTGCTACCCCATCAGGACCCCCTGACAGCTCCTCGGTTGGTGAACAGGTCGTCTTCGAGAGGTTCCTCAGCCTCATGAGGTCACCTCGGATGGGGGTATCCTCAAAGACAACATCGGGGAAGTCCTTCCCGCAATGCTAGTGGCACCACAGACTCCTCCGTCGGTGCCCCAGACCCTGGCGCATCCGCCACCTCTGGCTCCTCAGACGCCACGTACCAGCCTCTGCCGCCGCCTCAGCCTCTGGCCACGGTCCCTGTACCCCAGCCTCTGGCGCCAACTAGTCCTCCTCCTCCACAGGATCCCCCAGATCCACAGGATACAGATGAGGAGGATCATCTGGGCGCGCCATCCTCAGCCAGGGCCTTCCACGAACGTCTTGCTGGGCTGGCTGAGTATCTGGGCTTACCCCAACCAGAAGTCAAGTAGCCGGCAGAGGGGGTTCTGGTGGTAGTCCTCACACAACGCCCCCCTGCCAAATTGGGGATTCCTCTGCAGACCGATGTAGTCTCCCTGGCAAAGAAGGGCTGACTCAAACCCAACTCAGCCCAGCCGGACAATCGATGCCAAGTACAGGCAGATGGAGGGGGATACACTCTTGCCATCCTCCACCACACTCCTCTGTGATCGCTGCGGCATCACTATACTCCAAGCCTCAGTCGTCCTCGGCAGCGCTGCTAGGCAAGGAGGAGAAGATCTTGGAGGCGTACAGCAAGAAACTCTTCCAACGCGTCCTTACATCTTCGTCAGGCCAACGCAGATGCCATGCTGGCTGCCGCCAACCACAGATTATGGCGGGAAATTGCAGACTTCCTTCCGGAACTCCCCACCCAGAGCCAATCGCACTTTAAGGCGGGCCTAGCTGAGGCCAAGCTTATGGCGCATGATCTCATGGAATCCACCGTGGCCCATATTGACACCTCTTGCCGTGCCATCTGTATCGCCAAGGACATGAGAAGGACAGCCTGGCTCCCGGAAACAAAGTTAAACCCGGATGTCCATGAACGCATGTTAGATCTACCATTCGAGGGGGTGGGGGGAGACCTTTTCCACTCTTCCACGTGTGATGAGCTGGACAAAAAAACAGCTCACAAACGGCCAAGTCTTTATCCATCTTCACAAAGACCACGCCCAAATCGTACTGCCAATCTCAGCAGCGCTCCGAAAGGGGTCGTAAATACGGAGGGTTCCGAGGCTTCCAGGAGCGTAGATCCAGGCAGCTGGAACGCTCGCCGTCTCAGAGCCAGCGCAAGCAACAAAAAGGGGGGGTAAGGGATTTTTCCAGTCCCCCTCCTCCGCGACAGCCTCCGAGGGAAAGATGGCATGACACGCCCCTTCGGGTCCATGTGACTCCGGTGAGGGGAGGGGGGGGGAGGCTTTCTCTCCATGCACATTTCTGGTGCCAGAATTTCGTGGACCCCTGAATCCTCTCCATAGTATCCACGGGGTACCGCCTCCCTATCCCAACCTCTCCTCGCTCCTCCCCTCCACTCCCACAGGTTGGGACAGCAACTCTTTTGGCAGAGATCCGGTCACTCGTAGAGAGCCAGCCAGTGGAGGAAGTTCCAGCCTTCCAGCGAGGCTTTGGCTTTTACTCCAGGATTTTCGCTATTCGGAAGAACCAGGTGGGCCTGAGAGTTGTGCTGGACCTTTCCACCCTCAACCTCTCCTTACCCCTGCAAAAATGCAAGATGGTTAGGCCAGCTTTTATAACGGAGACATTGGACAAGGCAGACTGGATGTGCTCCCTGGACCTGAAGGACGCGTACCTACACGTCCCGATTTGGCAGCCCCATCGTTTCCTTCGGTTCAGGATCATGGACTACCATTTTCAGTACAAGGTCCTTCCGTTTGGCCTCAACTGGGCCCCCATGGTCTTCACCAGTCTCATGAATGCAGTGGCGGCCCTCCTTACAGCGCAGGGCCTCCACATCTATCCATACCTGTATGACTGGCTCATCAGGGCTTCATCTCCGGAAGCGGTTCACCAATCTTCCCATGCCCTTATGAACACTCTGCACGATCTTGGCTTTTCGCTCAATCTCAAGTCGCAGCTGCAACCCACACAGACTGACATTTTTGGGCCTCGTCTAGGATACATGCTCCCAGAAGGTATTTCCTTGGGAGGACAAAATCTCGGATATCAAGAGGGCCACCACCCACTTCCTCAGCAGAGCGGTGATCTCGGCATGGTGGTACCGAAATCTGGGTCTAATGGCAGCGGTCGTATTGGCCGTCCCGCACACGAGACAAAGGATGAGGATGATTCAGCTGCACTTTGCGGCCTAATGGAACCAGGAGCAGTGATCTCAATCAGAGATGATAAACGTTCCTCCATCTCTCCACCCGGCCCTAACTTGGTGGTCCAGAGACTGCAACCTATGGAGGGTCAAGCCCTTTCCAAAGCCCACTCCGCAGGCCGCTGTCTCCATGGATTCCTCTCTTGAGGGCTGGGGAGCCACCCTGGACGATCTCTGTCCACAGCACCTGGACTCGTCTGGAGCAGGAATACCACATCAATTGGATAGAGCTGAATGCCATCTGGCTGGTGCTCAAGGCATTCCTACGACTTCTCAGGGGCAAGGTTGTCCTCATCCAGATCGTCAAGAAATACCTGACGGGACCCGCATGGCTCTACCCGCCCGTCAAGAGACAGCACCCTGTGTGGGACCCTAACATAGTCTTGGGCACTCTGGCGCACAAACCGTTTGAGCCTATGGCGTCTGTGAACATCGGGCTGGTCACCTCAAGATGGCCTTACTAGTCAGTCTCGGCTCATAGAGTCAGCGAAACCCAGGCGCTGGTCACCTCAGAACCATATACTAACTTTCACAAGGACAAAGTAGTCCTGCGGACACACCCGGCATTTCTGCCCAAGGTCCCGTCTGCTTTCCACTTGAACGAGGAAATAGTACTTCCTACATTTTTTCCCGATCCCAAGGACGAAGCACAAAGAGTGCTTCACTGCCTGGATGTCAGGCGTGCCCTGAAATTCTACTTGGACAGGACCAAGGGCTTGCGCAAATCGGACGCCCTGTTTGTCACTTTTGGAGGCTCAAGACCTGGCTATCAGGCCTCTAAGGCTTCCATATCTTGCTGGATGGTCTCTGCCATCAAGTAAGCGTATGAGGGCCAGCACAAGCCGCTTCCGGCCAACATGCATGCCCACGCAGTCAGGGCCAAGGCAACGGCTATCGCATTCCACCGCCATGTCCCTTGGCAAGTCATAAGCAGGTCGTCCACTTGGGCCTCTCCCAAAGCTTTCTGCAAGCATTACGGTTTGGATGCCGGCTCTAGATCTGATGCAGCTTTCGGACAGGCGGTTCTCGGGAACCTATTTGCTTAAGGAGGATCTCCTCTCCACCCAGGGGCTACAATCAGTTGTAATCGCCCATACAGTATGGAGGAAAGGGGACGGGACGCAAGAGTAATTGTAATTTACTCACCGTAGTGACTAACGTACTCTTAGTCCATAGTCCCCTTTCCTCCATACGTCCCACCAACTTCCCCCTAATAATACTGGTGTCATTAGGCAATGTTATACCTATTGTCGATGCGTCAATGGGGACTGAGGTGTGGCGCTGGAGGGCAGAGTCAGGGCAGCGCATGCTCCCTGGGCCGTACCCCCACGCGCCTCTAAATTTAAAGGGGAAGGGAAGTTTCAGTCTCCCGTCCCCGTCCCTTGGAAGGGACGCCCATAGAGTATGGACGAAAGGGGACTATGGACTAAGAGTACGTTAGTCACTACAGTGAGTAACTTACAATATTTCTACCGAAGGTAGTCTGACTTCCACCAGTCACAAAAAATCACCATACCAACTTTTTATCCACCTCCTCATCAAGGAAAGGAGACGGAGGAGAGGTTGCATAGACTGGACCCAAAAAGGGCTCTGTTTTTAAATATCCAGAATGGCTACATTTCGCCAAGATGACCAATTATTCATTGGCTATACTTGTCCCAAATTGGGTCTTGCGGTTAGTAAACAAACAATATCCAGATGGATTATCCCGGCTATTGGCATATGCTACAGATTAGCAGGCAAGGACTTGACGGAAGGCTTAAGGGCAAATTCCACAAGGGGCATGGTAACCTCTGCTGCTCTTCAAAGAGGTGTCCCAATCAATGATATTTGTTCAGCATCCACTTGGTCGTCTAACCATACCTTCGGAAGACATTACTGCCTGGATTCATCTCCCAGTCAGGGAGAATAATTTGCAAAAGCGGTCCTTAATTCAGTCCATGATTAGATCTAAATTTAATTGGTACTCCCACCTCCAAATGTAATTTCGCCCTCCTAATCTTTCACACTATTCAGTGGGAAATATTTCACCCAAAATTCTACAATTTTATGTGTGTACCTATTATCACAGAGGATGTTTGCATTCAATTTTAAAGTTGCACCATGTACAATTTCCCCATGATTTCCATTTTTTTGCCGTTTGCCTTCCCTACATACTAGGGACATCTACTATGTCTTGTTTTAATGATACAAAAACTGCATTTAAACTGTTAAACCTTTGCATTGATGCGTTGTCCGGTTGCAGAAATAAGTCTCAAAGTTTATTAAATAAAATGGTCTTTTGCCCCAGATGGGCTGGCTTTTGTCTTCCAAATAAGGGCATTTCCTTCCAACCCACAGCCAACTGTCAGCCCTAGTCCTGTGTTGCCATGGAGTTGCCTTTGAAGCTCCCCAGTTTGAGGGGAGGTGCTGCTAAAAAAGTCACACCTGTGTGTCCCAGAAATCCATTCTGCCAAGCTGAAGCACAGCCACAGGGTCTGACGAGGGTGCGAGATCCACCACCATTGTCTATTCATAGGCCCCATAGGCTGGTCCCCTTGGGGGAAGGCAGATCCTGTTCCCAGGAAGCAAATGTCCTTTGAAGCCAGGCCAGAAAAAACCTGTTCTGTGGCTTCATCACAGTAAATGCATTTATTTATTAATTTTTTTCTGAACCAGAAAGAAAATCTGTTGAATTAAATATCCCATATTTGTTTGCAAACAAAACCCCCCCCTCACTTTTCTAGGCAAGGACAGGCCCTTAATTCAACATTTCACTTTTAAACCGCATTTTCTTGTTTGTCAAAAGCACATTTTACACGTGGGTTAATTCTGCTGGGATGTCACTTTCAAATGCGGCCTTTCCTGGTATCTTTATTCTGAGCATTTCCATGGCCATAGTTAATTTCTACTACACAGGAATCTGTTCCACAGAAGGGTCCTTTGAAACTGACATGCTAAGAGAGAGAGATGGGTTCTTATAAATAATTTAGCTGTGATATTTTGTTGCAAAGTAAAGCTTTTTTCCTAGTACGATTTCGAGTGAAGTTCTTTATTTCACACATCTTGCCTGGCACAGCCCGTCATTCAGTGAGAAATTCCCCCTTTTGTTGGAGCGCGACCTGAATATTGGGGGACCTAGCTGGGTCTCACTGAATGAGAACTGTGTACTGTTAAACAGATGAAAAAAGGCATCAGTGCACAGTCATTTTAAAAGGCAGAATATTTCCTTTTTTTAGTGAAAAGCTTTGGGCTGGCAGCCTAACAGCGCTGCCTTTGAATTCTTTTCTTTTTGGTGCAAATGAACCTTTCGAGGGGATTGGGTCCTCCGATATATTCCATATCTGACAGGTAATGTCCACAGCTGTGCTGCTTCGGAAAATTTTCGGCGTCCTGCGTCGATGACATCGATGCGCCGTCCCCGAGGACCTCCTCCGACGGCCGACGTCACCCGATGTGATAAGTAGGACGCACGACGCCCGTAGCCTCAGTTCCGTTTTTTCCGCGAACGTGTTCGCTTCATGAATCTTGGTACGCATCGACTCTTTGGAGTTTGTTGTATTCTTCTCGGTTCCTTTGAACCTGTTTGATTTTTGTGAAAACCTGTTCGTGAAACGATGTCTACCTCGTCTTCCACCCCGCGTCCAGGCTTGAAGAAATGCGGGGACTGTGGGTCCAAGATGTTGGTCACGGACTCGCACGACGCCTGCCTCTGGTGCCTCGGGGAGGCCCACGATACGGATGACTGTGTCGACTGCCAGTCGCTCATGGCCAAGGCCTTGCAGGAGCGCAAGAAGTTGTCGGTAGGTCGGGTGTCTAAGCTCCGGAAGTCAAGGTCGACGGATTCGATGGAGTCGAGAGGCGACTCTCCGCGTCGTCGGAAGTCCAGTGGGTCTCCTTCCAGGAGTTGGTCTCGCCACTCCTCTGCCTCTACGAGGCATTCCCGGAAGCGCCGGCATCGGTCACCTTCCCCGTCCTCTTCCGAGGACTCCGCCCGTCGGCGGGACGCTTATCCCACCATGCAAGCGACACCGGAGGAATGGGCTGCCTTCGGGAAGAAAATGTTGGCGATTCTCGAATTGCAGGGCACCGGTCCGTCCGCGCCACCGAGTGGGGTCGGCCGGCACCGGTCGAGAGACATCGCCCGTACGCCTTCGGGCTCGGGTGGTCGGCACGGCTCGCGGGAGAGGTCCCGCTCGGACAAGGGTAGCCATTCTCGCCATGCCCGTTCCAGGTCCCGGTCCTCGACGCGCTCAAGACCGCGTGATCCTGTGCCGACTTCAAGGAAGACGTTGACGCCTGTGGTGCCGAGGTCGTCGAGAGACACGCTCGGAGCTCCGGCTTCGAGTCCTGAATCGACGCCGTTGATGCTGGCGGCGCTGCAGCTGACGTCGACGCCGATTCCGTCGACGCTGATTCTCTCGGCGCCGACTCGTACGGCGCCCTCAACGCCTTTTGAGGCAGTGGTGTCGGAGGGGCCCCGTGGTACGGGGTTAGCCCCTAGAAAGGCTCTGGCTAAGGTCAGGCATAGCTTTGGTCCCCAGGTGTCTTCCTCTCACCGCCTGGAGTACATTTCAGAGGGTGATGAAGGCTTGGTTCCGGTTACGGTGCCAGATGAGCTTCTCTCGGGCCATAGCCAGTTTGATGAGCTGAGGCAGTCACTGCATGATGCCAGTGGACTGGACACCTCTCCGGAGGTGGAGTTTTGTAGGCCGGAGCCTGGCACTCATGTCGATTCTTCATACCGGCGCCTTATGTCTCAGGTCACCGAGTACTTGGGATGGTCGGCCCCCCCAGGGGAGTTTGTTCAGGATGATCTCAGACATCCTTGATCTTGGTCTCCCCACTGACCCGGTACTGCCGTTTCATATGGCTCTGCAGAGAAGGGTGGTGGCGGCTTGGACTGCTCCCGAGAGTCTCCCGGCAGTGAGCAAGTCTTTGTTGTGAAAATACCATCCAGCCAGTAGCGACCCCTGCTACTTGTCCAGGTACCCCACTCCAGAGAGTTTGGTGGTGCAGGCAGCTACGGCCCTGGCAAAGCAGGCGTCGTACCCTACCATCCCTCCAGATAGGGACGACAAACATTTTGATGGCTGGGCAAAGAAAGTTTTTTCTTCTGGGAGTATGGCGCTTCAGGCAGCTAACTCTGTATGTGCCTTGTCTAGTTTCACACACACTGTGGAACTGTGTTGCATTAGCGGCTGAACATTTTCCCGAAGGGGACGAACGGGATGGTTTCCTTGCTATGGTTCAGGATGGCAAGGATGCCATGTGTGCGGCCGTTTAGTCGGGTTTGGACATGGCAGATTGTGTTCGCCGGTCCATGGCGGCGAGCACCGTAATACGCAGGTTTGCGTGGTTGCGGAAGTATGGGTTCGCTCCTGATGTGCAGTCCCGGCTCCTCAACATGCCCTTTGACGGTGAACATCTTTTTGGCAGCAAGGCTGACGAGAGCCTTGAGAGGTTGCAGACCTCCAAAGCTGCAGCAAAGTCGTTGGGCACTGCAGTTCGACATCCTCCGCTTTTTCGTCCTAGGGGACAATAGAGAGGAGGTTCCTTTTGCCATTACTCGTCCTTCAGTAAAGCGAGAGGAGCTGTCCGTCAACAAGGCCACCGTAAGAGTGCCAGAGGTGAAAAACAGGGTACTCGAGGTGCCAAGGCCGCTCGGGCAGTTGCCTCTTTGCCCTCAGGCAACGCCGCAGCCGCTACCACTCAGTCATGAGGCCATGTCCCATGGTTCGCCTGTTGGGGGAAGGCTGACGCAGCATCTTGTAGAGTGGCTTGTCATTACTTCAGATGTGTGGGTTCTGGAGATCATAACCCACGGCTACTGTCTTCCCTTTTGGCAGAGGCCTCACGACAATCCACCTGGGAACCTCTCTTTGAAGAGTACGGATCCGCTCCTTGCGCAGGACGTTCAAGCCCTGCTGGAGAAAGGCACCATAGAACTGGTCCCTGTAGCGGAGAGGAACAAGGGATGGTATTCCCCTTATTTTTTGATTTCGAAGAAAGACGAGGGATTGAGACCCATCATGGACTTGTGCGGTTTTAACAAACTCCTCAGGAAGGACAAGTTCAAGATGGTTACTCTCTCAAGTCCTCCAGGCCCTTCAACTTCAGGACTGGTTGGGGTGTCTCGAACTCAAGGACGCTTACCTCCATGTGCCAATCCATCCCAAGCACAAGAAGTACCTGAGGTTCGCGGTTGGCGACTCGCACTTTCAGTTTCGGGTCCTGCCGTTCGGATTGACCTCCGCCCCGAGCGTTTTCACCAAGCTCATGGTGGTGGTGGTGGCAGCACGTCTCAGGAAAGGGGGGATTCACGTCTACACCTACCTGGACGATTGGTTGATCAGGGGGAGCTCTCCCAAGCAAGTCCTGGATCCTCTGTCCGTCACCTGCCACTCCCTTCACAGGCTGTGCTTCTCCCTCAATTTAAAGAAGTCCCATTTGACGCCAACACAGCGGCTCCACAGATTCCAGTACATCGGAGCAGTGCTCGACACATCCCTGGGGCTGTGTTTTCCTCCCCAGGTCAGGGCTCTTCACATTCAGCAGATGGTGCACAAGTTTCAACTTGCCCAGACTCTCCCAGCGTCCGAGTTCTTGAGACTGCTCGGCCTCATGGCATCCTGCATTCTTCTGGTGCCAGAGGCCAGGTTGCGGATGAGATCTTTGCAATGGGCACTCAATCTCCAAAGGTCTTAGTCCTCCGGCAGGATGTCGGACCCTGTTCAGGTGCCGCCCTCGGTCGCCCAGGACCTTCTGTGGTGGGCCGTCGAAGGCAATCTGATGAAGGGCGCCCCATTTTTGGCTGCCCTGGCCGGAAGTGACGATCGTGACGGACGCATCCCTCACGGGATGGGGAGCTCATGCCAACGAGTTGACAGTCAGCGGTCGTTGGTCTCTGTCGGAGTCCAGACTCCATATCAATTTGTTGGGGCTGAGGGCCGTCAGGCTAGCCCTGAAGGTTTTTCTGCCGACTGTGCGAGGAAAGAGTGTCCTGATTCTAACGGACAACACGGTGGCCATGCACTACCTCAACAAAAAGGGGGGGGGGGGCAGGGTCACTTCCTCTGTGCAGGGAGGCGATGCAGCTCGGGTTCTGGGCCATCCAACAGGAAGTTTCGATCTCGGCTGTTCATCTGGCCGGAGACAACGAGACAGCAGATGCTCTGAGCAGGCAGAGCACGATCTCTCACGAGTGGGAGCTGGCTCAGGAGATTCTCCTGGAGATCTTTGCCCTTTGGGGGACCCCTCAAGTGGATCTCTTCGCCTCAAGTGTCAACCGGAAGTGCGAAAGGTTCTGCTCGCGGGAATTTCCTCCAAAAGGAGCCTTAGACGTGTTCTTGGTGGAGTGGTCATTCCCACTGCTGTACGCGTTTCCTCCAGTCCCTGTCATCCCACAAGTACTACGGAGGTTACGGAGGTTCGGGTTCCCGGATGATCCTCATTGCTCCGGTGTGGGCCCAGAGGACGTGGTGCCCGGACCTTCTCGACTTGTCCATCTGCCCTCCACGTCGTCTTCCCTAACGAGACAATCTGCTCTCACGGGAGGGTGGGTCAGGTTCTCCATCCAGAGGTCGGATCCCTCAACCTTCACGCTTGGCTTCTGAAAGGTTGAGGTATAAGGATTGGGACCTCCCTGAAGAAGTGATGGAGGTGTTGCTCTCGCCCAGGCGGCCGGCAACAAAGTCTCTACCGTTGCCGGAAGTTCCGCGACTGGTGCAGAGTTAAGAATGTGGATCCTTTTGAGTGTGACATTCCCATGGTTGTCTTTTTTGCTTTCCTTGGCCCACAGGGGCTTGCAAGTGGGGACCATTAAAGGTTACCTGGCGGCGTTATCCATATTTAAGCGCTCGTCTGAAGAATGTTCCTATTTTAAGATTCCTTTAATTTCTCAGTTTTTGAAAGGGCTCACTAATGTGTTCCCTCCGTCACCTTTTCTGGTGCCCGGTTGGGATTTGAACCTTGTTAAGTTTCTTATGGGTGCTCCGTTTGAGCCTTTGCATTCTTGCTCGTTGAGACTGTTAACTCTGAAAACTGTGTTTTTGGATGCGGTTACTTCCGCTCGCAGAGTGAGTGAGTTACAGGCACTTTCAGTTAAGCCACCCTTCACTGTGTTTCATAAGGACAGGGTTGTCCTTAGAGTTCGTCCTTCCTTTCTTCCAAAGGTGGTTTCGGAATTTCATTTGAGCCAGAAGGTTGTTCTTCCGGCTTTCTATCCTCCTCCACATCCTGGTAAGGAAGAGGAGAGGCTCCATAGGCTTGATCCTAGGAGAGCGTTGAGCTTTTATATTTCGCGCATGTCCCTGGTCAGAGTGGACGATCAACTTTTCATTGGTTATGCTGGAAAAAAGTTTGGGACAAGCTGTGACCAAACAGACTGTCTCGTTGGATTATTTTAGCTATCTCCGAGTGTTACCGCTTGGCGGGTAAGGACCCCCCGGCTTGCTTGCAGGCCCATTCTACCAGGGGAGTGGCTGCGTCTACTGCCCTGCAGAGGGGTGTTCTATTCGTCACATCTGTGATGCAGCCACCTGGGCTTCGGTACATACTTTTGTATGTCACTTCTCCCTCGATTCCATCAGAGGGCAGGATCTGGCCTTTAGCAAGGCAGTCCTTTATTCCGCAATTTGATTGGGCATGCTAAATTTGTGTTCTAAATTCTTTTCCCACCTCCTTGCTTGGTACTGCTTTGGGAGTCTGTCATAGATATGGAATACGTCGGAGGACCCAATCCCCTCGAAGAACAAGTTACTCTCTTACCTGGTAACGTTCTTTCGATGGGATGGTCCAACGACATATTCCATATTGCTCCCTCCCTACATTCCCCGCTGCAGAATTTCTTATGCGATTGCAGCTTGCGGTCCGTAAGGCCTTGTGTGTCCTACTGGCAGAAAACTGGTGTCACACGTTCTGGGGGAAAAAACTATAACTGAGGCTACGGGCGTCGTGCGTCCTCCTTATCACATCGGGTGACATCAGCCTTCGGAGGTCCTCAGGGACGGCACATCGACGTCCTCGACGCAGGACGCAGATCCCGAAAATGTTCCGAAGCAGCACAGCTGTGAACATTACCTGTCATAGATATGGAATACGTCGTCGGACCATCCCATCGAAAGAACGTTACCAGGTAAGAGAGTAACTTGTTCTTCTCTGGCGCCACTGAACAAAATGGCAACAATTCTGTGTATTTGGTGTTTCCATCTCGCCCCATGTGTGGCTGGTAAGACAGCGCAGCCATTATTTTGGTGACTGCAAAACACGGTTTTAAGGCAAGGCGATAGTGCTCAACAGCGCCAGTGCAGCCATTCTGCTGGTGACTTCTGAGATGTGGTTTGGTGGTGGAAGGGAGTTCTGCTGGGCAGTAGATGTATCCCACATGATGACACTGCACGAAGTGCCCTCTTTTGAAAAACAAATTCCGAAGCAGCTGACGCTGGAGAGATAATTATCATAAGATGAGGAATACGTGGGAGGTACATCCAACCGAAAGAACGTTATCAGGGCTAAGTAACTAGTTCTTTTTGGTGTTCAAATATTAAGTCCTGTGCCTTATTCTGGGGGTTCTAGTGGGAAGACCAAGGGGGCCAGGGTCCTCCCTGAGTAAGTGTATAATTGACATGGAGGAGGTTTTGTAAGATCCCCTGATCACCCTCACTTAGCGCCATCAATGGGCATGAGACGATCACTTGTAGAGGGCCCTGGCCCTGTAAAGTCCTCTCCAGGAAACTTGCAAACGCGGGCCAGTGCAGCCCCTCCCAAACTCGGTCTCAAGATGTAGTCTCCGACCTTACCTGAAACCGTTCTCAAGCACTGTCAATGCTTACTGCTAGTCCCGCTGCAAGCATGGCTCTGCTGCAGTCTGCCGCTGCCTGCAGTCATGTGCAGACTCGCACGGGCAAGAAATCAAAGATGGCGTACTGGCTTTTAAAGCAGTGGTCTGACCGCTGGTCAGAAGACACACTAACATATGCTACACCTAAACGGGAAAGCAATACTGCAACAACCAATCACACAACAGCGCTAATAAGGATAGTCATGCAGACGTTGACAACCAAACCGCCTGCTAGAATATAAAAAGGATGTCGCAAGAAGGGGAGGGTGTGCATTGGAGTACGAAGTTGACAGAGGAGTTGGATCGAGCAGAAGTTCATAAAGCAGGCTGTTTTAGTTTGAAGAGAAACACAGAACAGAGGAAGCTGGAAATGTCCCAAAGAAACATCAGGAGACGCCAGGCGGTGGCTGGAGGAGGGAGACGCCAGAAGGTGGTTGGGGAACTGGTGAACACTCAAAGGGCTAAGGAGGTTGTTGTCAGCAAGAGCAGAAAGGTTGAGAGGAAACACTTGGCTTAAGGTAGGGAATTGCGAAGCATGCAGAAGTGTTTTGCTGTGTTCGGCTGTGGAGCTCGCCGTCACAAATAAGTCTTCCTTCATCCAGCACACCAACGCTATCTTTCTGTTTGGCCTGTTCGACATCATTTTTTGCTGACGACCTGGGATGTAATACATAAACGGTTAAACGTCTGTATATAACAGTCGAGGTGACTGCAGGCACAAGTTGCCTTGAGCTCTGACTGCCCAAATAATTGCATCCAGTTAAGTTCTGAATACATATCATCGGACGGCTTTGACTCTGAGATTCCGTGTGAGAAAATTTACATTGGAGTAAACAGCAGAGACTTGTTGGGGTGACTGCGGGCATAGTGTGCCTTTGAGCCACACGCAAGAGATTGCTCTGTTAATATACCGCGTGTGACACCGTGTTGGCTGTTTGCACAGCCTCCTCGTTGATTTTGCTTTATTGCTTTTCAAACATTTCACTGCCCATTGCTGCCTCCTTCGAGTACCCGAGTGCTCGTTATCGGAAGCTTATATTGCATATTACTGTACTCTCAAAACATTAAAAAATGGACAATTTGAGAAGTACCACCCTTGAAGATCTAAAAGCCCCTGAAATGGATGATCAACTGTCTGTTAATGGTGGCTGTCAGATGACACCAATCTTCTCTCCCTGTTCTACATTTGAAACTGCATTCATCCAAACTGGCACAGACAGATCTTCACATATGCTCTCTGCTCCCACACCAACAGCGCCTAAGGAGCCATTACATTTGCTTACAATGCCTACGCATCTAGTTAAAAATACCCTACCACAGAATTTGGAATATCCTATTTCAACTTCAGCAATGAAGCGCCATATTCATTAACTGGCATAAAAAATGAAGATCACACAGTTTGAATGAGTTGGAAAACTTGTCATGGGGGGTAAGCCCTATTCAGCAAAGCCAACAGATTGACTTCGATCATAATGACTCACAGAGGCGCGCCAATCTGTACAGTACAATACAAGAGATTTCAACCATAATAAAGACCGGACTCATGGTGCTTATTTTGATTGACAGAATGATGGCATTTTCTTTCCTTCTATGTCAACCACGCCACTTTGCCCAAATTCAGATCTAGATCTGCGACCTGGCGTGAGAAGACCACATCCTTGTGTCTCAGTAATAAATCTCCAGAGAAAAATCCTTATACTGAATCTCAGAGATCGCAAGATCCTACACTCAGCTTTGAGCTTTGTGCTCCATTCTTTGGTGAACATCTTTGAATCACTGAAAGATTAACTTCATACCTATTCTGGTATTATAATTGAACTCACTAAAGAATTGAGCAACTGTGACTCTTCTTTAGCTGGCCTGAACGGAGCCATGCTTAACCAATTTTCCGTGAATTAAAAGGAACATATTGACAGCATAAGAAATATAGCAAATTACTTCAATTCCTTAAAAATTAGTAATGACCTCATATGGTCCGACATTACATTTTCTTTACTGGCCCAAAAGAACTGCGACTCTTCTAAAGAAGATCAATTGTCACCAATTTCTAATGTTCAACGAGGGTGACACTCCATTATCTGCATCTGTAGTGGAAGAATTCATCCGACTTGCACAGACAGTGGATGAGCAAGCAATAACTTCAGAGACACATATGGGAAATACTCATAATCCCCCCGAGACCTCCAACTTCTCATCCAAAATCAGAAATTGTCACGCCTTGCATGGATACTCCTATTCAACCGAATCAAGTCCGTGCTGGGGTTGAAGACCCCCTCCAGAAACAAAGACCTCCATAATAAAAGGAAAAACAAAAAGAAAAATCTTAATAGTTTGCAAAAGAAAACTAACTATGTATGTAGATCAACCATTAAAACCTAAAGTAAATCCAAAAAGTGGCAAGCAAAATAAAGCCGGGATTTTTTTTTCAAAGCTCTAGATAACAACTCAAGAGAACGACAAAAGGGCCAAGAATTTGGATGGAACAAAATTGGATGCGCAAAAAAAATCACTTGGAATCATATGAAGACACAGAAGGTCCTTCTGTGCAGTTGCCTTGATTCACTATTGTTTCACCTTCTCCGTCCTGTTGCCAAAGCTTGGTTTTGACTTTATGGACACATTGACTTGTGTGCTTCACCTTCTCAACTCTCATGCTGGACCTCCCTGGATCTCGTACTCAGGTTGGCCCTGAATTATGATGTGCCAATCGTCTTCTTGAATCCTTGCCTACATCTTTTGTTCCCAGTAACATTGTGTTTTATTGACCTCTGCAACTTTATTTCGCTCTCCGCTCTGCTTCTCTGCTCTTTTTCACTGTTTTATTCTCTGTTCTCTCCTCCTCACCCTTTTCCCTCTCTCCTCCCTCCCTTACTATTTTCTTTGCACTTACCCTATCAGAATTGTCCTTGGACCTAGTATGATGGCAACAATTGTTTGACTCCTCCCCCTCCCATATTTGTTCTCCTTCCCTCCCCCGCACCCTCCCTACTTCAATGAAATGTCATCAGGCCTAGTACGATAGCTGCTTGTTTTGTTCCTCTCCCGCCTTTCTCCTCCCCTCTCCTCCTGTAATATTCCGTCTCTATATTTCCTTCCTATCTGTGTCGTAGCTCTTGCACTATCTGAAATGTCGCCAGGCCGAGTAAGATAGTTAAATTCACATTCTTGTTATTAATGGCCTGTAAGAATGTCGCTGTATTTTCCCTTGTTCCCTCCCTTGCCTTGAAGCGCTTTGAAACACATTGTGTATAGGCGCTATATAAATAAACTATCATATCATATCCTTTTTTTATCCGATCTACTGACAGGAACTTCTCCCGTATCGGAACAAAGCAATTGCAAATTAATATCTATGGGATCGCAAACGCATCAATAAAAGAACACACTCCAGTAAAACCACTGAAATTAGCCCCAATATTCTGCAAAACAAATTCAAAGAAAGATCTGAACATTAATTTGAAACCTCAGCCAATATCCTTACGCACCAACAGTTTCAGGCGGAGATAACATGTGTTCATCAAAAACACATGTACAAATTCCCAATAATTGTGATTCACTGTTGTTGAACAAGCCTTTTGCTGCCCCTAAATTGTGGCTCCAGCAACTTAATAAAAAACAGGTCAAACGGCTTAGAATCGTAGCAATATACTATCTTACACCAATAAGATTCCTGACCTTTATTTTCATCTAACGACATCGATGGACTTTCATTTCCATATGATTAAACCACCCACGTTGTGGAATAATTTTGAAATCCAATGAAGGTGTAAAAGCCCTCGTCTCGTGTACAACAGATTTAAAAAAATATAGGCGTTGAGGTATTTTCGACTCTTCCCCCCCCCCCAGTGTCTCAAACCAATAGTCAAAATGCTTTACCTAGTTTAACAACTGATGCAAAAGCCATCTTGTCATCCGGCGTCCCGTTGTCTAACTTGGAAGAAATTTGCTTACAAAACATTGGTATAGCCATTGCAAAAAGAGATGACTCCAAGTTATTGTCTTTACTTCCTGACATCACACAAGTTTTCCATCGTTTGAATGTCACTGAAGACAAACTGTAGGTAAAAGACAAAATCAAACTTTTGAGTTGGAACACACAAGGCCCACTGTCATTCAAATCCAAAGATACCAAACAGACTATTTTCTCAGAGTTAGGCCTAGTCTTTTTCCAGGAAACATGGCTCAGGAATGAATTATATTTGGACGGATTCACTTTAATTTCCCAACAAGCAACTTGTCCGAACAGGGGACGAGCTTCTGGCGGCCTTATAACCGCAATACGAAATACCATTGGTTTTGAAGTACAGTACATCAGTAATGACATTACTGGCATTCTTGCACCTATGTGCAAAGTTACATGGGGCTCCGTGATCCGAGGTCTTCAATTGTTAAATATATATTGAAACCCTGTAAATTGTGAACTTCTTCTATTTCTCGAAGAACTCTCGTCGATCCTCACCAACTTAAAAATGTGCTTCCCAGACGGTCTATTATTGATTGGTGGTGACTTTAATGCCTGTTGCTCTCCCTTTGCAGGCTACCTTCAAAATCCAGGGACAATAATTGTCAAGGGGATATGTGGGAACAGTTGTTCATGGACTGGAACTTAATCATTAATGGTAACATCGATTCCAACTCCCAACCGGCTTGTACATGGTCAAATGGCAAACGTTATTCTATAATAAATTTGACTGTTTGCCCAGAATTGTTCCAACATTGTTTATGGTTAAATGTGGTTCCCATGCTGCATAGTGATCATAATTTCTTGCAAATTGCTTTTTCTGTAGATCTAAATTAACTTAAAATACATATGATGCTAAATTACATGTTAACATGCACAGGAATCGCATTGCCTGTGTTAGTAATCGGGGTAGAGGTTGAATGATGAATTGGATTCCATGGTCAGGCACAGCCGTGTATGTGACCTAGACATATTATGTTAGCCAGGTAACTTTGTAGAATTTAAATGGGACCTGAACCACCGAAACTCACAAGTGGTAAAACAAAAATACATGCTCACACTTTTGACCCATATAAATAAAAAAAGTTTAAATAAAAAGTTATTAAAGCAGAACATCTTCAGTCCCACATTTACCTTGCTGCAAAGATCAAACTAAAAAATAATTACAAACATTGGTCCCGTGGCCAAAGAATGTTACGTAACTTCCATGATGGTCAAAGCATATTAACAACGGTTCTGTCATCCCAACAAAAAGCTTTTGGGCATTAATTAATAACAAAATCTTATCTCAAAGTGCCCGGCAAACCTCTATTATTTCCTCGACTGTCTAGGTGACACTTTACTGACGACATGTCTTCAGGTACTCCTCCAGTAACACACATGGACTGTAATATACCATGGACACTAAATATAGTCGTAGAAGCGATATTGACTATAATTAGGCATTTGTCTAAATCTCACGTAGCTGGCCGTAATGGACCTACAAATTAGATATTCAGTGCGGAACCCAACATCTGGGAAGTAATATTAGGTAAACTCTTTCAGAAGATAATCCAGGCCCAAAAACTACCGACCTTGTGGAAGCAGGCAATCATAATACCAATTTATATAAAGGGTGAAAGATCGGACCAAGCAAATTACTGCCCAATTACCTTGATGGACGGTGATGGCAAGATCTTTGCCAGGCTGGTCTTGCAAGATCTTGAAAAATGGGCTACCAACCTATGGATGCTTTCTAAATTCCAAGTGGGTTTTCAAAAAAGGGCTTGCTACCACTCTTAACTGGTTTACGCATAACATCTTAAAAGCTCAGTCTCAAAAATAAAATCCACACCGACCTATATTGCCCTAATTGATCTATCAAAAGCGTTTGACTTATGGTTTTGCCAGAGTTTGACCTAGTAACTAAGTCATGGAACATCCCTGAGGGCCTTTTGCAAATTATCATTGCACCCCATGAGCATACATCAATTCAGATCAGATTAAATCAAATGGGTGACTTATCTCCCCCAATACCTACAGTCAAAGGTGTAAGACAAGGGCGTTTATTGGCAGCTCTTCTTTTTAATCTATATCTTTCTGATCTAGCTCCTTTTTTGCAAAACTTCACCCCGATCTCCCCTGTCATTGGTTCATGCAATCTGTACTTTCTGGCTTATGCCGATGATATAGCCCTAATTGATAACACCCCAGTTAGGGCTACAACATCTACTCCATGCTCTTGAGGTATATGCAAAAAAGTGATTTTTCAAGTATAATTATGTTCGGTAAATCAACCATAAAGATATCAAAACTTCACTGGACACTCGACCATCAGGTAATTACAATGGAGAAAAAGGTAAAATACCTGGGATTTAAGCTTACATCTAACCACTCAGTGCTGGATCCAACAGTAGAACTTGAGAGTAAAGTTCAACAGTTCATGTGCCAAATGAAAAAAATGTTACTCGTTTTGTAGATTTTCTCTCATGCCTCCCATTAAATTCTATAAGGGCAAGATCCTTCCATCAATATTATATGGTATGGAATGTAACCCTTGTGCCCGCAATATCAATTGGGATCGGCTTGAGGGACGTTTATGGAAGAAATCACTATCTCTATCCTTACCTCTTTCTAGGTTGAGGTATGAGTTGGGCTTGCACTCCTTGCAGTCCTATTCTAATTGGAGTGTTCTTGCCCGCTATAGACTTATCTTAATTCCCCAAGGGTGCTCTCTGAGTATATCCATGAATATCTTCTCATGCAGAAGAATTTCCATTTGACAAATATACACCAAGATGCTGAAAAGATTTTAGAAAACTGAATGTACCAAAAATACGTTGATCGAAAATCCAAAGTGAAGCGCACCCTTATGCGTTCCGACTGGATACTAACCAGGGCCGAGATTAATAGTCTGAAGAATACAAAAATGTTTACACTAAGTGAAAAATCTAGTAAATATGTTCTTCCATACATTAGACGATTTCCTAATCCTGCCTGACACACAGTTATTGAGCTTTCTTTTAAACCGGACTAAAACCAATGAAATGCAACGCATGTAGCATAAATGAGATCCTTCACTGCAAAGAGTGCATTCACCAGCAGGCGGGTTTACACACGATACAAAACACTTGCTGATATCTATCCATGCCCTCAGAAAAAAATACTTTGCCCATTTTGTTCATGATGCAGCCTGGCTTCCCACTCAGGACATTTGGTATAGGATCTCAGCTGGTAAGGAGATTTCGTTGTCCATTGCATTGTTAAAATTCTTAAATGAATAGAATTTTATAAAGATTTCTTTGTGAATTAAAATATTGCAAACAATGACAGAATGGCATTACCTTTTATGTGTTTTATTTTTGGGGCTTTTTCTTTAAATTTATGTATCCTTTTTGTAATTCATATGTCATTTTAGTGATTTCGTAGTAAAAATTTGGCGAGCAAGGTGTAATTATGGATTTTCTTTTTTAGTTTTTTGCTGTACAGCTTTTGATTTTTGTTTTTAGATTTGGAGGATTTGCTTAGGTGCTGTGCTTTCTTTCGTTTTAATATCAAACATTTTTTTATTTGATGTAAAATGTGTAAAAATTCCTTTTTTGTGACTAAATGCACAATTTTTTTTTTTTAAATGTAGCTATTGGGGGTGAGACCCTGGTCAGAATGGGTTAACACCATGGTGGAATGCTGAATGAGCATGTTGCTTCTGGGAAGATCATGAGTAGAGGTGGTGAATGTAAAGACTGGAGGGGGGTATCTGTACTTCTGCCGTCTATATGGCAGAGTAGAGGCACAGAGCAACGCAGCCAAGGTTCTTTATATAGAAGCTTGGACGAACAACCAAGGCTTAAGCTCTCAGGAGGTGATGCGAGCTAGTTCTTAGGTACAGCGTAGTCCCCAAGCCCCATAAAGATATGTCCACATACTGTTATGTGCCAATACAGTTCTTTATATAACAATAAGGTTCAGAGATATATACACAATTAATAACACACTTTGTACTCTGCTAATTCTAATATGGGAAATATATACTATTTCTATGTTGTTTCATACTTAGCTATTGATTCCTTTTTCCTTTAAAATGCATCAACTGCTGACAGTTATAAGGGCATACAAATCATGCAGCAAATGTGTAGCAGCATAGATCCTAGGAAGGCAAGTTGGGTTAAACAATGGCAGAATGCTTCTTTTGCTGCTAAGACACAATTGTGAGGGAGGATCCCCCCACCTGGGCAACCTGTAATGTATTAACAAGCCCAGTCCATTAATGTTTAAATGGTTTTGTTTCCTGGTTAAAATGTTCAACCACCCCCATGTACCTGAGATAGAAGGGTTTCTTCGATGGTTTGTCGACGGTGCCCTCGAGAGGGACCTCCCTTTAAAGCAGGAGCCACAGGGTGTCTGGATTCCTTGATGAAAAGTGAACACTTGCGTCAAGACAACAGCTTTGACCTTCGCTATGCTCTTTGATGATCAATCATGGAAGTCCTGTGAAGATGAGGCGTGCGGTCCACCTCGGTGCAAAGAGTTTGGTGCCACAAAGAAGACTTGTTGAAGGATGTAGGCCAAGCAGCGGGCGTCTCGAGATGCTTTGGTGGTCCTCTGGCCTCTCAGTGCTGCAGCCGCAGCACGTACCTCAGGTTAGCTTCGGCAATCGGGACTCGACCACATGCTGGACTTCAGATCTTCAGGTAGTTGGTGTCCTCGGGACATCTGTCGGCCTCTGGTGGCGGGAAACCCACCGGCGGATTTTCCTCGGTAGCCAACGACCTTGACTTTCTCCGGCAGGACAAATGGGTTGACAGTGATGGCAAGGGAGTACTTCATTCAATTGTTCTTAGGCAAAGGTGGAGCGTTGTGGCTCCGGTCATCTAGCAGCACAGCATCAAGCGGCCCTGCTTCTGGGTGATTCAACTGGCTTCCGGCAGTTACGGAAATCCTCCAAACCCCTGTCAACAGCCTCGATGTCCTGGTGCTTTACTTCAAGATTCTCGGTGGACCCCTTCTTCGGTCGACAGCCTTTCGGGACTGGCATCCAGGGCACCTCGATGAAGATAGGCTTTTGAACGATGTTCCCTCGTAGCTTGGGGAGAGGTCTCCTAGCCAGGTCCTCTGTCAGATCAGTCCTTGACAGACTCAACACCTTTTAGATTTCGTCGAAGGAAAGCAGGAGCAATTCTTCTTCCGGCTGGGCTTCAAGGATAAGCTGCTTCAAGTTTCAACTTCAGCTACTGAACAAATTGGGAAGGAGCTTCTGGACAAATTTGGAAGTGAGAGGTCCCCAGATATGCAAATCTATGCCTCATTCACCCTGGCTGAGCCAAGCTCAGTCAGCCAATCACAAAACCTTATAAAATCGAATAGTTCCGACTATGTTGTGACTTCGACATCAGTCTAATCTTGGCATTTGAGATATGCATATTCAGACTAGGACATTGACTGACATACCGCAGACTACATTACTTTGTTTACTTCTTTTTCCATCTCTCAACACTTTAAATGCTTTTTTGCATTTTTTTAATTGACCCTTTTTTTATATGCATTTACTCATCACACATCATTCAGATGTTTTCTATTAGTTAAGTCTTCTGTTAGTTTCCTCTCTACATACATCAGGTTGTATGTACTTTGAATCTTTTTTTGTTCTTATCTGTTTTAATCTTTTTCATTTTTAGATTGTGTTTACCTTAAACGCACACACGTGTGATGACTTCACTGGTCTTCCTTCACTTAAGATCGTATTAACCTTTACCGCGCATGCGCGTTACGTCGGTGTTTACACCGTGACGTCACACGCTTTTACGACGCGGTACGTCTTTTTGTACCGAGTATTTAAGGACCGCTGCAAATCACTTTCTTTGCAGCTGATCTTACAAGGAGACAGCACCTGCCTGAAGACCGTGTTCTTCTGTTGTTCTCTTCTTGATATCAGCATTTCGCACAATGTGAGTATGCTTTTTGACCCTTAATGGTCATTAGGTTTTTTTTTCCCCTACACGGGTCATTGAATCTCCATCTCCATCTACTTCTACTTCTTCTGACTTTTTCTCTAGATCAGGGGCTCCCAGGCACATTTAAAATCCAGTCTAACCTTACTTAACAAAATGGCGGATCATACGATCAGATTGGATCCATATTCAGCATCTACTCGTCAGCCATGTTCATATCATTACTGGTAAGACATAGCCAAAGCTTCTTCTTTTCAATTTCATTTCTATGTTCTTTACATACAAGGTCGCATCACTCATTGATGCGAATAGATAGATGATCGACTTCTCCATTTTTCGCTCGGACTATTGAATCATCTTAAACCACAGGCAAAGACTCTTGACAGCAATCACTTCATGGTACCTTTTTTATATGATTGGACATTGCTGTGCAGATAGGACATAGTATGTTTGGACTACTGGTATGGAATTAAGGAATGAGCACATATTGATTTCATGATTATTGAATGAACACAAAATATGTATTTCGAAGGGATTGTGTCCTCCGACGTATTCCTTATCTTTGATAATACGTTTCCAGCTTGCTGGCCTCGGAAATATTTTCTGTAGAGGGTGCTGCGCGTCGACGTCCGCCGAGTCGATGTCCTTCGACGGCCACCGTATCAGCGCCGACATCACCATGCCCATAAATAGCCACGCGCTGCGTCCGTTGCTCAGTTCTGTTTTTCCGCGCTTCGTGGGGCCTCGGAACGTCATTGCTCAGTTCAGTCAGGTTAACTATCTATTTCTACTCGAATATACCTTATCGTTCTCGATGGCTTCTTCATCAGAACCGACGACGCCGCGATCCGGCTTCAAGAAATGTCGAGACTGCGGTAAAAAAATGTCAATAACGGATCCACACAGGACCTGCTTATGGTGCTTGGGATCCGAGCACCATTGTTCGGAGTGTGAGGACTGCATGTCCATGACGGCGAAAGCCTTGAAGGAGCGCAAGGGGAAGCTCGAGAGAGGTAAGTCAGCCAAAACCACCTCGAAAGTTTTGTCGGCTGAGTCGAGGCATTCGTCTCCTCGCCGTCAAACATTCCCATTCTAGATCTCGAAGCAGCTCCCACCATTCGTCGAGATCAAGACACTCAAAAAAGAGACGTCGAAGGTCCCATTCCTCGTCTTCTGTGTCTCCAGAAAGGGTCTCCTGTCCCACTAAACACAGTTTTCAAGCTGAGTGGGAGGAATCTAGAAAGAAAATGTTAAGCGTCTTCGAGAACGCGGCCTCGACCCCCTCAAAGACAGCTGAGGGTGATACCCCGGGTGAAAACCCCAAAAAATCAAAACGCCGCGAGTCGCAGCACCCGGCGAAACATTCCACCCGAGAGCGCCATGAGCCATCGGGTAAGAAGGCACCGTCTTCGACGCCGTCGTCGAAGATTCCTTCGACGCACGGATCGGCCATTATCGAAGGGTTCCTCGACACGTCGATCGACTCGACGCCGATGAAAGAGAGGACCAAGGCCACTCCACAGCCAACAGTGATTTCAAGGGCCTCCGGCACGACGCCGAGACCGTCGTCGATGCCCTCGAGTTCTTCGAGACCCCTTCCAGTTTTTTCGATGCCGTTTTCGGCACCTTCGAAGCCTGTTACATCGGCGTCGACGACATTGACGTTTTCTCGTCCAATAACGACGAGTTTGGCTCCTGCCTTAGAGATGGGTTTTACTCAATTTCAGATGTCAGAGTACCCTGGACTTTCTTCAATTTATGAAGAGGGGGAAGATTCTGACCAGGAAACATTCGGGTTACAGAGGACCACACCGCCTATTGCATAGGATTTCACCTCTGAGGAAAGAAGGCTGAACGACCTACAGGAGTCTCTACATGAGGCAAGTGGGCTGGACACTTCCCCAGAAGTGGAATTTGTTAAGCCAGACCCAGGGGAACATGCCGAAACACCCTATAGAACCCCGATGGCAAGAATTATTGTGTTTATGGGTTGGTCTGCACCTTCACCTGTTTTTCAACAGGACGACCTAACGGATATATTAGAAAAAGGCCCACAGGAGGACCCGGTGGTCCCCTTCCATGCAGCCTTACAAAGGAAAATTGCATCAAATTGGGAAACTCCCGAAGTTATCCCTGCAGTCAATAAAAGATTGTCAACCAAGTATAGGGTAGCGGCTGCTGACCCTGAATACTTATCAAAACACCCGACCCCAGAGAGCCTGGTGGTTCAAGCGGCAACTTCATCTAGCAGTAGGACCACTTACCCTACTGCCCCACAGGATAGAGATGGCAAGAGGTACGACTCTATGGCGAAGAAAGTTTTCTCTGCCTGTAGTATGGCGTTGAAGTCCATCAACGCCACCTGTACGCTCGCCAGGTTCAGTCACACACTATGGGAGTATGCTTCATCAGCGGCTGACTGCATACTCGAAGGAGAGGAAAAGGAAGCCTTCCTTAACATTATTATAGATGGCAAGGATGCCATGTGCAAATCACTTCAAACTGGCATCGATTCCACTGACAGTATCAGCAGGGCCATGGCGGCAAGTACAACAATCCGCAGGCATGCGTAGTTGCGAAAGTCGGGCTTTGCTCCAGAGGTACAGGTCAGACTTTTGAATATGCCCTTTGACGGCTCTTCATTATTCGGGAAAAAGGCTGATGACACTCTGGAAAAGTTACAGACTTCTAAAGCAGCAGCAAAATCTTTAGGAGCTGCTATCCGCCAACCTTCTTTTCGCCCCTCGGGAACCTCTGGAAGAGGAAAGTCCTTTCGCTATTATTCCGCATTCGGGAAAGGCAGAGGACAGCCGGCTCAGAGGCCAAAGGAGATCCACCCGAGGTGGACGGGTCAAAAGTACTAAGGCCGCAGCAGCAGCAGGTGCCTCTTTACCCTCGGCATCTGCATCAGCTGCCCCCAAACCACTCTGAGGCCTTTCCACACAATACACCTGTAGGGGGTAGGTTAACTCAACATCTGACGGAATGGCAGGCTACAACGTCAGATGCTTGGGCATTGGAAACAGTTGCCCAAGGTTACTGCCTACCCTTTCTACACATTCCTCAGTCATCCACCGGGGAACAGCTCTCTGAAAGTTTCAGATCCGCTCCTCTTGCAGGAAATTATAGACCTGCTAGAGAAAGGTGCCATAGAACCGGTACCTGTAGCGGAAAGGAAAAAGGGCTGGTACTCCCCCCTACTTTCTCATACCAAAGAAGGACGGAGGACTGAGACCCATCCTGGACTTACGAGAATTGAACAAGTTCCTCAGGAAGGACAAGTTCAAGATGGTAACTCTCTCTCAGATCCTTCAGGCCCTCAAGCTCCAGGACTGGCTGGTATCTCTGGACCTTCAGGATTTCCATGTGCCAATCCATCTCAAACACAGGAAATACCTGAGGTTCGCAATTGGCGACTCTCATTATCAATTTCGAGTTCTGCCATTTGGGCTGACCTCCGCCCCGAGGGTCTTCAACAAGCTGATGTCAGTAGTGGCGGCGAGTCTACGGAGGGAAGGGATCCACGTCTACCCCTACCTGGACGACTGGCTGATCAGGGCTGTATCTTCGGAACAGGCCCAGGCCCAGCTAGATTATGTCTGCCACTTCCTTCACAGACTGGGCTTCTCCCTCAATTTAAAGAAGTCACAGATGATACCATCACAGAGACTCCAGTTCATTGGAGCGGTCCTGGACACTTCCCTGGGAAAAGCCTCGCTACCAGAGGTGAGGGCTCAAGATATTCTACAGATGGTCACCAAGTTTCAAAATGCCCAACGTCTCCCAGCCTTCGACTTTTTGAGGTTGCTAGTCCTCATGGCATCCTGCATCTTCCTTGTGCCAGAGGCTTGTCTGAGAATGAGATCTCTTCAGTGGGCACTGAGAAGTCGGTGGTCGCAATACTCAGGGAGAATGACAGATCTCCTCTGGATTCCGGACAAGGTAGCCCGCGACCTTCAATGGTGGGCCTATCCAGAGAACATCTTGAAAGGAGAACTGTTTTGGCAACCATGGCCGGAGATAACGGTAGTCACAGATGCCTCACTCACGGGGTGGGGAGCCCATGCCAACGACTTGACCATCAGCGGTCGTTGGTCTCCATCGGAGTCCAGACTACACATCAACCTATTGGAGCTGATAGCAATCAGACTAGCGCTGACAGCTTTCTTGCCATCAGTACAGGGGAGAAATGTCCTGATAATGACGGACAACACGGTGGCCATGCACTACCTCAACAAAAGAGGAGGCGTAAGATCACTGCCACTGTGCAGAGAGGCGATGCAGCTCTGGTTTTGGGCAATCCAAGAAGGAATCTCTCCATCGGCTGTCCACCTACCCGGAGAGAAGAACTTGACAGCGGACGCTGTGAGCAGGCAGACAGTCTCCCATGAGTGGGAGCTAGCTCAGGAAGTCCTTCAAGCGATCTTCACCCTTTGGGGAACCCCTCAGGTGGATCTGTTCGCCACAAGCAACAATAAGAAGTGCAATCTGGTCTGTTCAAGGTAATTTCCCCCGAGAGGAGCTCTAGGAGATGCGTTCGTAGTGGACTGGGAGTTTCCACTCCTTTACGCGTTCCCTCCAGTCCCTGTTATTCCTCAAATGATCAGGAGGTTGAGAAGATTCCGGAAAACCATGATCCTAATTGCCCGGATTGGTCCAGGAGAACGTGGTACCTGGACCTTCTAGATATGTCCATCTGTCCTCCAATCCGTCTTCCAATCAAAGAGAATCTTCTCTCGCAGAAGGGAGGTCAGGTTCTCCATCCAGACACCAGAACCCTCAACCTTCACGCTTGGCTTCTGAAAGGTTGAGGTACAAGGATTGGGATCTCCCTGATGACATCATGGAGGTGGTGCTTTCGGCCAGAAGACCGCCAACAAAGTCTTTATACCGCTGCCGTTGGAACAAATTTTGCAGCTGGTGTAGGGAAGAGAATATCGACCCTTTTTCATGTGGTACACCAACAGTGTTATCGTTTCTGCTCTACTTGGCAAACTCAGGCCTTCAAGTGGGCACTGTAAAAGGCTATCTTGCAGCGCTTTCTATCTTCAAGGGCACTGCGGAGGAACCATCGTATTTCAGAATTCCTCTAGTGGTACAATTTCTCAAGGGACTAACTCATGTTTACCCTGCAAAACCATTCCAGGTTCCCTTATGGGACTTAAATTTAGTCTTAAACTTCTTAATGGGCACTCCATTCGAACCACTTCACTCTTGCGCGCTGAGATTTCTCACGCTTAAAACTGTCCTATTGGTAGCACTAACATCTGCTAGGAGGGTGAGCAGCTACAAGCTCTCTCCTGTAAACCCCCACATACAATCTTCCACAAGGACAAGGTTGTCCTACAGGTGAGGCCTAATTTCCTCCCAAAGGTGGTTTCAGAATTTCATATTAGTCAGAAAATTACCTTGCCTTCGTTCTACCCTCCTCCCCATCCGGGGAAAGAGGAGGAAAGGCTACATAGGCTGGACCCTAGGCGAGCTCTCAGCTTTTACATCAGCAGAATGGCTAGGATCAGGCAAGCAGACCAACTGTTTGTAGGATACTCAGGTCACAAGTTGGGACTACCCATAACAAAACAAACCATCTCCAGGTGGATTATTTTGGCCATCCTGGAATGTTATAGACTAGCAGGGAAAGAGCCTCCCCAAAATCTCAGGGCTCATTCAACCAGGGGTATCGCAGCCTCTTCGGCTCTCCAAAGAGGGGTACCGGTCCGGGACATATGTGCGGCTGCTACATGGTCGTCCGCACATACATTCACAAAATTTTACAATCTGGATTCCTCCACTGCTCAAGAGACCAGATTTGGCAAGGCCGTATTACATTCAGTCCATCCCTAAAGGGATATATAACACTCTCACTCCCGCCTCCAATTACATGCCACTGCTATGGGAGTCTATCAAAGATAAGGAATACGTCGGAGGACACAATCCCTTCGAAGAACAAGTTACTTCTTACCTGGTAACGTTCTTTTGACGGGATGTTCCTCCGACGTATTCCTTATCGCCCCTCCCAACCATCCCTGCAGTGATAACTTCCCTTGTGGTTGCAGCTTACGCTCCTTCCAGGTCACTAACCAATTCAGGCATGACTTCTCTTATGCTACAAAACGGAACTGAGCAACAGACGCAGCGCGTGGCTATTTATGGGCATGGTGACGTCGGCGCCGATACAGTGGCCGTCGAAGGACATCGACTCGGCGGACGTCGACGCGCAGCGCCCTCTACAGAAAAAATTTCTGAGGGCAGCAAGCTGGAAACGTATTATCAAAGATAAGGAATACGTCGGAGGAACATCCCGTCGAAAGAACGTTACCAGGTAAGAAGTAACTTGTTCTTCTCTTTTCTTTGAAAAAATGAAAATTAAGTATAAATAACTTGATTACCGTTTGAAAAATGAATCACTTTCTTTTCGCTGGATATTGATCCAAAAATAATTAGGTGTTCTGATTTGACTAGAATTGACTAGATCTGTAAATTGGATATAAGATCCTTTTGAAATAACTTGTTCTAATGTGGATTTATTTGAATGTTATGTTTTTCAGAGATTGTTTGAAAAGTTTGAAAATTTGTGAAAAATATGAAAATTACCCCTGAAGAAGTGAACAAATTCACAAAATGCGCTGGGCTTCCAAATAAGCTATTGGATTTGCACTAAATGTACTTTTGTCTCTGTGCATATTTGCATATATACAATTGAACAAATATTGTTGATTACTTTACTGTTAAAATTGAATGAATATACTACCTCAAAATTTCTACTGAATAAAATAGATCAATAATGGGACTCATTGATGAGCCACTTACAGAGTGCGGAGGACGCGAGTTCTCAGTTTTGGTAACTTGATATGTTTAATGTCTTTGCAACCCATATGCCAGGCCGGTCCTCTTTCTCCTCCGCACCTTAAATTCCATTATTCTCTTATGTAAAAATCCATTTACTATACATATAAAAATCAGGTGTGTTGATTGATCTACTCATATTGTTCACACACTCTATTCCCACAGGTCCCACCCGAAGGGTGTACCCACAACATACAGTGACTGGGAAGGCTCCAGCCAGTCTGGCCTGAAGTTTCCCACAATACCATATATGGTTCTACCACCCAACAGCCAGTCAGGGGAAGGGACAGAGTCTGGGCTTCCCAGGACTTTGGGAAAACAAGGTAACGGCAATAGAAACCAAGAGCCCACAGGGGCCATCTTGCCTTCTATCAGGAATCTACTGATTCCTATGACAGGGTCTGGGTATCCCAAATTGAAGGCTATTCAGAGCACCTGTCAAATTCAGCATGGAGCTGCCACCAGCCCATGCCCACAGAGCAGGGTAACACACAGGTGCCCAAAAACATACACATGGGGTACAGGGTTGTACCCCCACCCATGGGTGCCATATAAGTATCCCAAAGGTCACCATGACCAAAACAAGGAAGAGCTGCACTGCCAGGAGTCCCAACTGGACTCCTGTGCAGAAAATAACACAGCACACACATAAGGGAGAAAAGGACAATGGCATGGAGGCCCTGTCCTTCCAATGCATTTGCAGCATCACAGTTGCCCACCCACACCCCAGACTGAGGTTAGGGTGGTCTAATCTCCCACGAGAGTGACACCCTCATCCAGAAGATCAACATACCCTCTGGAAAGGCCATCTGCATTCTCATGACTCTTCCAAGGTCTATGTTCAATAGTGAAGTCTAGCCCTTGGAGGCTAATGGACCACCTGGGCAGTTTAGGATTGTCACCCTTCATATGGATTAGCCACTTTAAGGGCTTATGGTCAGTTTGGACCTTGAAGGTAGACCCTGTGAGGTGAGGCCTAAAACTCCCAAGCCTCCAAACTATACTGAAACATTTCTTTTTAACAGTAGCCCATCTAAGTTCTCTAACTTTAGTGTTGCCTACTGTTGAAAATGATGGGATGTTCCCTCCCTATTATCATCTAACTGGGACAAGACCGCTCCAATTCCGGTGTCGCAGGCGTCTGTTTGAACAATAAAGTGTTTTCTGTAATCAAGAGCACACAACACAGGTACCCTACAGACTTTCCTTCAAGCCAATAAAGGCCCTCTGACAGTCTTCCGTCCAATTAATCTTCCTTGGTTGCTTGGGGGAAGTCAGAGCTGTCGGAGGGGCAGCTATGGTGCCATAGTCCGCCATGAAGTTCCAGTAATACCCAGTGAGGCCCAAAAAAGCTCTCACTTGGGTTTGAGTAGTGGGCGTCTCCCAGTCATGTACATCCTGTACCTTATTGGGCAGAGGTTGGATTTGACCCCCCTCCTACCACATGACCAAGGTAAGTGACTTTCCACTGAGCTATCTGGCACTTGGTGGCCTTGATAGTGAGGTAAGCCATTCAAATGGATTGTGTCCTCCCACGTATTCCTCATCTTTGATATTCGTTCTCCAGCTGCTTTGGAAAAAATGTTTTGTCAGAGGGTGCTGTGCGTCGATGGGGTCGACTCTATTTCTCTCGAGGGCCTCGTGGATAATGTCATCGAAGACATATATAGCACGCGCAGCACCCATTGGCTTCACTTCTGTTTTTCCGCAAATGTGTTAGCTTTGAGAAATACAGCGCACTTCTTCACTTCCAGTGACAACTTCGTTATTTCAAAAGAGATGCGAGAAAATGTCTTCGTCGACAACCCCGAAGACCTGGTTCAGAAAGTGTTGCGATTGTGGGTCAAAAATGTCATTAACCGATCCGCATCGTATATGCTTGTGGTGCCTCGGGGTAGAGCACAACACCTCGGACTACTCCAATTGCCAGTCGATGACAGGAAAGGCCTTGAAGGAATGATGGGGGAAATTAAAGGTAGGTTGAGTCTCCAAATCTCCTACCCTGACCAAAAAACCTTTGACGAGTCGAGAGGCGACTCTCCTCAGAGGAAGAAGGTTAAGCGGTCAAGATCGAGGAGTGGTTCTCACCACTCTTCTTCGTCCTTGAAATCTAAGAGAAGGCACCATAGGTCGCCTTCGTCGACTTCGTCTGACGCTTCCCCTGAGTTTCTTGCCCAACTAAAAAATCCACTCCGGCCGAGTGGGAGGCCTTCAGAGCAGAGATGCTCAAAATATTTGAAAAACAGAAGCTTCCAAGCCATGCTCCTACTGCACCTTCGAAAGAAGCCGGGAAGGAATGGGCTCGACCTAAATCCCTCGATCCTGGGACGAAGAACCGATCCACATCGGGAGCCGTCGAGGCCTCGATCCGATGAAGTAACATTGAAGGATCAGTCGAGCAGGAAGCATAAGTCGAGGTTGTCTAAGCCATCGACACCTTCGCCGACGGCGCCTTCGACGCCAGCCAAACCCTCAACGCCATCTGCACCATCAATGCCAGCTCAGCCATCAACGCAGAGCGCCCCATTAAAGCCTATTGCGCCAATAAAGAAGGCTTCGAAGACTCCCCCAGCGTCTAATCCATTATTTACAACCTCTCATACCTAAGACCTATGTACCACTACCAAGGAAAGACTATTTCAAGTCAGTTACTTGCATATATGAGGAGAATGAAGCCTCCGAATAAGAGGCTCCATTTGGCCTCCAATTTGGTATGCCAAATGTACCAGAGTTTTATTGCTGAGGAGTCAAGGTTGAGAGACCTTTGACAACCTACAGATCTCAAGTGTGGTGGACACCTCACCTGAGTTGGAGTTTGGGAGACCAGATGCTGGAGAGCATGCTGATGCGTCCTACAGACCACTCATGGCCAAGTTAGTGGACTACATGGGGTGGAATAGGCCTCCCTTGCCATTTGAACAGGATGATCTAATAGACATCCTAGATAAGGGTCCTCAGTCAGATCCCATATTGCCTTTCAGAAGAGGGTGGCGATGAATTGGGGGACACCGGAATCCAATCTGGCTGTAAATAAGAACTTGACCAAGAACTACCGCCCTTCTAGTAGTGACCCTGACTACCTGTTGAAACACCGTACTCCAGGTGGTGGTGCAGGCAGCTACTGCAACATCGAAACAAGCGGCTTACCCTACCATCCCTCCAGATAGAGACGACAAAAGAGTAGATGGATGGGCAGAGAAGGTATTTTCTGCGGGGAGTATGGCACTCAAATCTGCCAGCTCCACGTGTGCCCTGGCAAAATTTACATTCAGTCTATGGGACTGAATTTCCATGGCAGCAGAGCACATTCCTGAAGGGGATGAAAGAGACTGGTTCTTAGCCATAGTTGGAAGCCATATGTGAGTCTCTTCAGTCAGGTCTGGATTCTGCTGACAGCATCAGCAGAGCCATGGCTACTAGCACCGTTATGCACAGGTTTGCGTGGTTGCGCAAGTCTCGTTTTGCACCGGATGTGCCATCCAGACTTCTCAACCTGCCCTTTGACGGGTCTCACCTTTTTGGCAACAAGTTTTTGCGAAGTTGCAGACCTTGAAGTCGGCAGCCAAATCTTTAGGTGCTGCTATTAGGCAACCTCAGCCTTTGGACAACAGTGGAGGGGTAGATCTTTTCGCTACTACTCCTCAGTTGAAAGAGCATGAGGAATTGCTGGTCAAAGGGGCCAAAGAAGATTTCCTCGTGGTGGATGAGGAAGAGGTGCAAAGCCAGCTCAAGCAGGGGCATCTTTACAATCTGCTACTGCATCAGCTGCCTCAAAACCTCTGAGGTTTTGAATCACAGTTCACCAGTGGGAGGCAGACTGTCTCAGCATCTAGAAGAATGGCGAGACATTACTTTGGATGCTTGGGTTTTGGAAACTGTAGCCCATGGTTACTACCTTCCTTTTATACAGAGTCCTCCGAACAATCCACCGGGGAAACACTCTTTGAGGATTCCAGATCCGCTCCTTGTGCAGGAGATTTTAACCCTGCTAGAGAAAGGCGCTATAGAACCAGTGCCTGTAGTGGAGAGGAACAAGGGTTGGTATTCCTTGTTTCCTAATACCCAAGAAGGACAGAGGACCGAGACCCATCTTGGACTTGAGATACTTGAACGAGTTCCTCAGGAAAGACAAGTTTAAGATGGTCTCACTTTCTCGGATCCTTCAGGCCCTCCAACCCCAGGATTGGATGGTGTCATTGTACCTTCAGAATGCTTATTTTCATGTGCCAATCCATCTCAAGCACAGAAAATACCTGAGGTTCGCAGTTGGTGGTTCTCCTTATCAGTTTCGAGTTCTGCCTTTCGGGCTGACCTCCCTCCAACCAAGGGTTTTCACCAAACTGATGTCTGTAGTGGCAGTGAGTCTCAGGAGAGGGGGGATTCACGTCTACCCCTAGCTGGATGATTGGCTGATCAGGGCGTGTTTTCCCAAACAACATCATCTCAACATCACCTGCCACTCCCTTCACAGACTGGGCTTCTCCCTCAATTACAAGAAGTCCAATATGACCCCTCAAACTCCAATTCATCTGAGCTGTTCTGGATGCATCCTTGGGAAAGAGCTTGCCACCCGAGGTGAGGGCTCAAGACATTCTACAGATGGTCACCAAATTTCAAACTGCCCGGTGTCTCCCGGCCTTTGATTTAATTTTTTTGAGGTTGCTTGGCCTCATTTTTCTGGTGCCAGAGGCTCGCCTGAGAATGAGATCCCTTCAGTGGGCTCTCAGAACTTTGTGCAGTAGGACCCCAGTCGGGCAATAGAGCTGGGGGTGCCCCAACAGCACTTTAAGATAAGTAGCAGCACCCTCGAGATGGATGGAGATGCAGATTAATATTCTCGCATCAAATCAATGACAACTTGTTAGTTTGACAAAGGGAGTCCGTTTAATGTACAAAAAACTGAGTTTATGAATACCAGCAATTGCTTGATCTTCCTACTCGCTTCAACTCCAATTAATTTCATAAAAAACACATTTATTCTAAAAACTTGTCATCACTGATGTGTAACGCTTAAATTCTGGCATGCAATTCTATTGGTTCGGGGAAGGTAACTTTAATATAAGTGCTATATCTGTATATGGTAACGAAGTGAGGGGATTGGATAAACAGTGTCAGGTGGGGCATCTAAGCCCTTCCTTCAAAATGGCTACTGTAAATGTCACTAAAAGTACGACGTCTCATTGGTTCTACTAACTATAGGACCCTAGATTACTTGGTCCACTATGATTGGGTTGGCATCAATCCCACTCATACTTTTCCACTAGCTTATCAGCGTGCAGAATAGCTGGCCAGGTGCAGGTAGTTTGTCTGCACCCCCAGCTTCCCTCCAATCATTGCAACAATCATCACTTCAGTGATCATGTGTCAATTATTTTTTTGTATTTTGGCCTCGAGACTGCTTCTTGGTCTGGAAAAGTTAAGGCGTCTGGGCATAGCACGTGTCCATGCGTAGGTGTGAAAGTTTCATCCCTTCTGCTTGCTTGGTCACGTGATTTCGACACCGTGAAATCGTCTTATTCTTCATGCAATTTGTGTATTTGATTTAATTCTATCTGTGGCTTATCTTGACCTTTCAGAATAGGATACTCTGTTCTTCTCCTCATTAATTGTATCCACTCTGGGTGTATTTCAGCCGATACGACCGTGGCTTCTTGGCATGACTTGCCTTCGTCTGAGTTTCTCTCTTTAATTCTTGATTTGCTTGCTGCGAGGCTCTTCTCTTGGGACCTTTAATAACCTTTGGTTGATTCTGCTCTTGTGCATAGTGGAAGTACACTTATATAAAGTGCTCCTTTTGAGGTAGATATGTATAGGTGGCGCTTTCCGCAATCTATCTTACTACTAAGCTTAGGCGAGCCTCATGAATTCTTGCTTCTTGCCGTTCCTTGCATATGTACACATGTAAACTGGCTGAATATCCCCATCACGCTTATGGGGTACGTTTCTGACATTTGACATCACTTATTTCACTTTAGATTCGGGATGTCACTTATCCATGGTGTTTCGTCTCTTTTCATCTTTCACAGGTCGTCATATCTTCTATATGTGAGTCAGCCCGGGTTCTTGTGATGTCACCATTCATCTTCTTTTAGTATCTTCTTGGCTTCTTCAGGTATTGCATTTTGACAATCATCATTCTGTCTCATTTGTCGATATGGTTTTCTCAATGGGTACCTCACTGTCCATGTTTTCTTAGGTGTCGGTACTTCAATAGGTGCTGTCAGTCTGATAGGTACTGAACAGAGCCCCACTGCGGCTCTCTGCTGGTTTATTTGCTCATCAAACTGCACATATTGCGGCGTGAACGTTCCTGGTACAGTTGGAGTGCGAATCGTGCTTGGGACCTCCTCTACAACTCAATGGTCCCAATTCGCAAGAAAAATGTCGGACCTACTTTAGGTTGCAGTGTCGCTCAGGATCTTCTGTGGTGGGCCTGCGAAGACAACGTTCTGAAGGGAGAACCTTTTTGGCAAACATTGCCGGAGATAAAAGTAGTGACGGACGCCTTGCTCACGGGGTGGGAGCCCATACCAACGATCTCACAGTCGGCGGTTGTTGGTCTCCATCGGAGTCAATCTTTTGGAGCAGAGGGTAATGAGACTGGCGCTGAAGGCCTTTCTGCCTTCTGTATGGGAAAGAATGTCCTGATAATGATGGACAACACAGTGGCCATGTACTACCTCAACAAGAGAGGTGTACCTCCACTGTGCAGAGAGGCAATGCAGCTCTGGTACTGGGCAATTAAAGAAGGAATCTCCCTATCGGCAGTTCACCTAGCTGGAGAGAAGAACACGGCGGCGGACACTCTGAGCAGGCAGAACAAGTGGGAACTAGCTCAGGAAGTCCTTCAAGAGATCTTCGCCCTTTGGGGAACCCCTCAAGTGGATCTGTTTGCGACCGGGGTCTACTGGAAGTGTGGTACTGCTCCCGGGAATTTCCCCAAGAGCTCTAGGAGACGTGTTTGTGGTGGACTGGGAATTTCCACTTCTGTATGCGTTTCCTCCACTCCCTCTCCTTCCACACGTGATCAGGAGGTTGAGAACGTTTGTGAAACACATGATCCTAATTGACCAAGATTGGGCCAGGAGGACGTGGTTCCCGGACCTTCTGGACATGTCCATCTGTCCTCCAATACGTCGTCCACAAAGAGAGAGGACCTTCTCTTGCGAGAGGAGGCTCGGGTTCTCCATCCAGAGGTCAAGACACTCAACCCTCGCGCTTGGTTTCTGACAGGCTGAGATACAAGGATTGCGTCCTCCCGAATGACTTTCGGCCAGAAGGCCAGCAACAAAGTCTTTGTACCGTTTCGGTTGGAATAAATTCTGCAACTGGTGCAGAGAAAATAATGTAGATCCTTTTGAGTGTAAAACACTTGATGTACTATCCTTTCTACTATCTTTAGGCAATATGGGGCTCCAGATTGGTACCATTAAAGGATATTTGGCAGCGCTGTCCATCTTTAAGCACTAGTCAGAGGAATGTTCATACTTCAAAATTCCACTGGTGACACAATTTCTAAAGGGGCTTAGTAATGTGTTCTCCCCCCGCCCCACCAACTCCTTTTCAAATTCCAGTTTGGGACCTTGAACTGATTCCAAAATTCCTAATGTGTCCACCTTTTGAGCTTTTACACTCATGTCCTTTAAGGTTGTTAACCTTTAAAACCATTCTATTGGTAGCTCTAACATCAGCCCGTAGAGTGAGCGAGTTGCAGGCACTTTCGTTCAAGCCACCTTTTACTATCTTTCATAAGGATAGGGTAGTTCTAAGGGTTACACTGTAATTTTTACCCAAAATAATTTCTGATTTGTACATTGTTTTGTCTTCTTTCTATCCGCCACCTCATCCTAGCAAGGAGTAGCAACACACGTTGGACCATTGTAGAGCTTTACGCTTTTATATATCTAGACTGTCAAAGCTCCGTATTGATGATCATCTTTTCAGTGGATACACAGGCCACAAACTGGGTCAGGCTGTTACTAAACAGACCTTGTCCAGATGGATCATTTTGCCCATTTCAGAATGTTACAGGGTGGCATGGAAGGATCCTCCTGAAGGTTTAAGAGCCCATTCCACCAGGGGCATGGCTAACTCTACAGCCATGCAAAGGGGTGGAAAGATAAAAAGTATTTGTGAAGCAGCAACGTGGTCTATCCACACGTTCACAAAGCATTACTGCCTGGAATCTTCCCTCGGTCAGGATGGTAGCTTTGGAAAAGCAGTCCTGCACTTGGTTGATGAAAACAATTAAATTCAAATTCTACTCCTTCCACCAAATCAAACACTGCTTTGGGAGCCTATCAAAGATGAGGAATACGTGGGAGGACACAATCCATTTGAAGAACAGGTTACTAAACCGTGGTAATGTTAATTCGACTGGATGTTCCTACCATGTATTACTAATCTTCCTCCCAACCTACCCCACAGTTGAATTTCCCATCCTATTACAGCTTTCATTCCTTCACGGCTGATTACGGTCATTCTCCAGCATTGGATCTTTCATGGATTCACGTGCGGTGAATATTCCCCGTTGTCAGGCTGGGAAACTTCTTTAACTTGACGTTTTCCTATGGAAAACTTCGACACTTTAGTGTCCTATCGACGTTCTTTTTGGGTGCTTTAGGCTACACCAATAGGACGTCTGATATAAATAGCCCCGCCCCCGTGGCTTCCGTTCAGATTTCAACCATCTCCAAACTGTTGGGATCACCTTGTGTTTCTCTCCGTGTTTTGCACGTGCGTTTTGTATCCGGCCATTATGTCATCTGTGGCCAGGAAAAAATCTCTTTAGGCCTTGTGCTATCAGCGGCCTGAAGAAGGTCTTCGAAGGAGATGGCCATACAGACCGTCTCTGTCTATGCCCCCATCATTCGGCAGATGCCTGCGAGATATGCCAGGGGTTTTCGCAGAAGACTTTGAAAGACCGTAACCGCCGGCTCATCTGTTGGTTAAACGAGGGAACTTACCCGGCATCAGAAGTGAGTTTGGCCCGGGGGAGCCAGTCTTCGGTGAGGGCGGAGAATGCCCCTGAGCACCGATGAGTGCTGTCGGCAGAACCCCCTGCGAGGAAGCAGCGGACGGAGTTGCCTACATCTGAAGTGGGGAGAGGTAGCAAGTCTTCTACGTCCAGGTGGCATCATTCGAAGGGGGCGAGTGGCTCCTCGCTATCCAAGTCAGATCGGCCTGAAAAGTCCAAAGGGTCTGGTAGTAGGCCTGAGAAATCAAAGGTGTCAGACAAAGCACAGACAAAGCTGAAAGTCTTCCTCGAAGTACTCGTTGTCTAAAGATCATCATAGGTCCTCGTGCGGCTGGGATTCTTCAAAGCACCGTTCGGGTTCTTCGTCCAGAAAGTCCGCGTCACCGTTGAAGGCTAAGACATTGGAGGCCGCGGTCACGACGACGAGAGCGTCAAAGGATGTTCTATCGTCGACAGGGGTGGTGCATTCGGTTTTCCGTCCACGACTGTGACTGACAGTGGTCCGCTGTTGTCTTCGACGCAGATGAAGTCAGAAGGTTGTTTGTCGATGGGTGGGCCGTGGCAGTGGCTTTGAACCTATGCTTCTGGTGGACATTATGCAACCAGATCAGGCAGCGTATTCTGTTTCCTCAGGGATAGAGGAGGAACTTGAGCCACTCTTTGAGCCGTCTGCTCTGGGTCTGCAGAGTGCATGGCGGTCGACGTCGAGTGGGGTAGGGGCTGAGCTGCCCCTTTACCCGTTGTTTAATCCTCAATCCCTTCTTTCCTTGCAGGTGCTCAACACGCTCCAGTCATTGTTGGGGCAGCTGAATGCGAGGCTGCCACCGCCTCAGAGTCCATTGGTTCTGGTGGTGGGAAGTATGCCTGGTGAGGCCCCTAGGAAGTCTCCTCCGATATGGTTGCTATTGCCGTTGCTGGTGGGGTTGGACCGTCCACAAGTCATCCTGAAGAGAGGAAATTGCCCCCGAAAGTATGACCTTGCTGCTTCCTGCTAAAAAAAAAAAATATGAACTCTACTTTTGGTGTAAGCTTACAGATAAAATGGGAACTTACCCATCGTATTCTGAATATAACCAATTTCGTAGAAAGTGGGGTGATCGTGCATTTTATTTGACTCAATTTCCCTCTGCGGTGGGTAGAAATCTTCTAATCCGTTTTTGTTTGAATCAATTTCGAACTCTATCCAAAACGAAAAATTGGAATACATCATTTCAGACCGGCTTTTCTACTGTATGAGCTCCGGAAACAGATGAGACACTTAAACATATGGTCATTGCTTGTCCCTTTTTCTGACCATTCCGTAAAAAAAATTTCAATTTAAAGGCTCAATTCCAAACAGACATTAGCATGGAAGCACTTTGGAACCGTTGTATGTGTAGTAATAGTTTGTCATTTAATTTGAAATTGATAGAATTATTGTCAATTATTGAAGTAAAACTAAATGAATTTACTACACTTTCGATATGAGAATTCGAATTTGATGTATTAAGCACAAACTGTGGTATGGAAATATTATCCTTACAAATGTCATGTATGTTTTTAACTCATTGTTAAATTGTTATTGTGCTGGATGTTTTAATTCTTATTTTTAATGATTGTAAAGGTTTGTATAAACCAAACACAATAAAATAAAAAAAAATTGCCTGATTCAGATCCGGAGAGTGCTACGTGTGATACCCTGTCAACAGTGTCTTCGTCGCCGACGAGGGACGATGCTTGGGACATGGGTCCTGAGGTGGAACCGTCCATTGGCCTGGCACAACCATCTCTGCCGGATGATATTGGGGCATTCCATGCCATGATAGCTAAGGCGTGTCAGGAGTTTGGTGTTGTCCCTGAGGAAGAGCGTAAGGACTGCTTTCTCCTCGACCATATGGGAAAGCGATGGAAGACGGTCTTCTCGGTTCTGATTCTTGACCACGTGTGGCAGGAGGGCTTGCACACAAGGCGCCACCCGTTTTCTGAGCCTGCAATGAAGGGCCACCTAGAAAAATTCATGGCTCCTGAGTCCACCCCCAGATGTCTCGTGTCACAGCCCATGCCCGAGTCAGTGGTATCAGCAGTGGCGAGCTGTAAGGCCAGGAGCCAACACAAGTGTCACGCCCCCAGACAGTGAAGCCAGGAAATAGGACGCGTTTGGGAAGAAGGTCCTGACGGTTGGGGCTACTACAGTAAAATCTGCAAACTCCTTGGCCATTAGGGCCAGATATGATCGGGAGATGTGGCACAGGCTGGCCCTGATTCTCGATCATCTCCCAGAGCAACAGCATAAGGAGACAATGCTGTTGGTTAGAGAGGGGGAGGAGGCCTCCAACCACAGCATCAATATCGCAGTGGACCTGGCGGAGTCTGGGTTTAAGCAGATCAGTAATGGTGTAGTGCTCCGACGGCAGGCCTGGCCCAAAGTGTACAGATTCTCGTTTATTAAGTCCAGTACAAGTTCGTCGATATGCCCTGTTAGGGTGAACACTTGTTCGGGGAGAAGATGGATGAGGTGAAGGGGATGAAAGAGGATACTGAGACAGCAAAGTCTTTAGGTTCGTTGCAGAGTGGCTGCCCTTTTCGCTCCTTTCGGGCGTTTTGTGGAGCTGCTGTTAATGCCCGGTTTGCCTCCTCCAGAGATCGAAGTTGCGGGCGCTCAGGCCATTTGTCACAAGGATATCGGCGCTCGGCCCAGTCGGCGCAAAAGAGCAGAGACTTTCAAGCTCTGTGCAAGAAAGGTCCGCAAGCCTCGGCTGCTAAAGGAAGACAGTCAAAATCTCAACAATGACTGCCACGTGGGCAGTCTGCTGGGGGGCAGGATGGTGACCCGTGTCGACGAGTGGCAACTTATAACATCATATCGCTATTTGTATTTTATTTATTTATGTAGCGCACTAGGCCCAAAGGCATCCGGGCGCATCACTTAGGTTACAACTCAGTATAAACAGGCAAGAGCATTTACAAGATTGTATACATACACATATAGTACAGGATAGTTAATTACATATTTACACACGAAAGAAGCTGTAGTCTATCGCCAAGGTAGTAGCTAATGAGCGGTTTGAGACCGGGGCAGGTCTTGGGCAGAAAGCCAGGTTTTAGCCATGTTTTTGAAGACCTGGAAAGATGGTTCAGCTCTTAGCGGGTTGGGGAGAGAGTTCCAGAGTTTCACAGCCATAACTGGGAAACTGATACCGCCAGATATTAGAAGCGCACAGACTAATTGCCTATCCATACCTTCAGAGGGGTCTGTTAGAGTGTGGATGGAGAATCTGTTGGCCAAATAGCTTGGTGCTTGGTCAGTGAGGCATTTGTGAGTAAGGGCAAGTGTTTTTAGAGCGATTCTTTGTGTGACTGAAAGCCATTGGATACTTCGTCTGGTATCCGAGATGTGTTGGTTCCTAGGGATATTTAATGCAGCTCTAATGGCATTGTTTTGGATGATCTGTAACTTGTTGGTGTTGGAAAGGTTAGTGCCAAGCTAAACGGCGTTGCAATAGTCAATTTTGGACATCACCAGAGTCCTGGCCAGTGTAGTGCAGTTGGCTGGGGATAAGAAAGGACAGCAAGCTGTGATGAGCTTACAGGTGTAAGCTGCAGCAGAGGAGACTGTGTTGGTTTGTCTAGCCATAGATGGGTTGGAGTCGATGTAAACGCCTAGCATTTTGGTGTCCTTTGAGACCTTAATGGTGTTGCCATCAATAATGAAGGATTTAAACAGTGGGTCGAGTTTGAGTCTTTGGTGAGAGCCTAGAATGAGGAGCTCGGTTTTTTCATCATTCAGACAAAGTCCATGTTGCGCCATCCAAGCTTGGATGATTTGGTAGATGGAATTAACAGCGAGGGAGTCAGTTATATGATCGCCTGTGATAGGGATAAGTATCTGGGTGTCGTCTGCATAATTAGTGTAGGTGACACCCAGATAGTCCAAAATATTGAATAGTGGCTTCGTAAACACGTTGTACAAAGTAGGTGAAAAACAAGATCCTTGTGGTACAACACATGTGACTGGTGAGGGTTTTGCGGCCGCAGAGGGGGAGAAAACCCTCATGGATCTGTTATCCAGGAATGAACTGGTCCAGGCCGTTGCTTTGTCAGAAGTGTGCAGCTAGTTTGAGGTGTCGACAGAGTATTTGGTGATTTACAAGGTCAAACGCTGCCGATAGATCAAGTAAGAGTAGAAGGGCAAATTTGCCCTTATCTTTTAGGTCTTCAATCTGGGTTTTAAAATCAATGAGGGCAGTTTTGGTGCCGGGCCGCGGACGGAACCCAGATTGTCTCAGTCCCAAGTGTTTTAGATTCCAGATAATTTTGGATCTGCAGGTAACCAGCTCGATCGAGAACTTTTAGCAAAAATGGCACAGTAGTAATGGGCCTGTAATTGGTTGGTATATTAGCATCCAGTGAGGGTTTTTTGAGGAGCGGGATGACCCAGGCGTCCTTCAGGTTTTCAGGGACAATACCGGAGCTAAAAGAGGTGTTTGAGAGTAGTAATGAAAGGAGTTAAATCATGAGAAGCCTCCTTAATAATAGGAGCAGGGCATAGGTCACCCTGGCAGTTAGAGGGTTTGAGGCTGTTAATAATATTTTCAACTTCTATAGTGGATAGGGGTGAAAAGCTGAATGGTTTCAGCGTGTTAAGATTGGGGTTGTTTTTGGCCGTAGGGGTTATTAGGTTGCGGGTTAAGCTGTATACTAGTTTTTTTGTCATGGATTTTGGTTTGGAGAGAAGCTATTTTCCCAAGAAGGGCATTTTGAATATTGGCGCACCAGGTGCTATCTTTGGTGCATGTGTCAGGTGGGGTGACAGGGGATTCCAGCTCATTTAGTGTTCTGAGCAGCTCTTTGGTCTTAGATTTAGCTTGTTCAATGCGCTTGTTATAGGTGTCTTTTTTTCGCCTGAAGTATAGCTTCTTTGTAGTTCAGAGTAGCAAGAATAATGCTGGCTTTATTTGTTTCAGTGGGATTACTTTTCCACCGTGCTTCAAGATTCTGTTTTTCTTTACGTTTTTTTCAGTGGGATTACTTTTCCAGCGTGCTTCAAGGTTCTGTTTTTCTTTACGTTTTTTTCAGTGGGATTACTTTTCCAGCGTGCTTCAAGGTTCTGTTTTTCTTCACGTAAGGTTCTCAGCTGAGGTGTAAACCAGGAGTTAAGGTGGGCTCGGGGTTTAGGCTTTCTAGATTTAGTAGGGGCAATGTAGTTGAGAGCTTTCAGCATAGTCTGATTGAACGTGTCGACCAAGACAGTTGGATCGATGCAGGATAATGCATGTTTGTTAAGAACCAGGAGAATTAGAGGGAGGAGTTTTTCACAAGTTATGTCACGCTTATTTCTTGTTGAGATCACTGGGTGCTGGATACAGTACGTCTCGGCCACTCCGAGTTTCGGTGTCCTCCGGTCCCTATTCCGCCGAGGTATCTTCCAGTCTCCTCCAATCTCTTCCAGTCTAGCGGCAGGAGATGGTACTCATGCTAGAAAAAGGGGCAATAGACCCAGTCCGGTTGCGGAGCGGGGCCAGGGGGTGTACTCCTGATATTTCATCGTGAAAAAGCCCAACGGCAAGTGGAGGTCTATTCTAGATCTTCGGGCACTCAACAAGAATCTGCAGCGCCTGATGTTCAAGATGCTCACACTTCAGGATGTAATCCGCTCGGTGCAACCGGGCGAGTTCTTGGCATCATTGGATCTGCAAGACGCATATTTTCACATCCCGATGAGGCAGAAGCACCGCAAGTTCCTGCGTTTTGTGGTCGGCGAGGATCATTACCAGTACCGGGTCCTCCCGTTTGGCCTGAAGTCGTCTCCCAGGACGATTACGAAGTGTCTGGCTCCGGTGGCTGCCGCCCTCCACAGAGAGGGCCATCATGCGTACCCCTACCTGGATGACTGGCTGGTAATGGGTTGGTCACCGGAGCGGGCAAGGGAGTCTCTCATGGCGGCCATGGGCCTGTTGCAACGGCAGGGATTCGCTGTCAACTTCGAAAAATCCTATTTGATGCCGTCCAGGGAATTGGTGTTTCTCGGGCGCGGTTTCTCACCCAAGACAACCTTTTGAAGCCCTCCAGCGAGAGGGTGATGAAGTTGGGTGCCAAAGCGGGCAAGTGGAGAAGGGGTACGGTGGTCTCGATTCATAGCTACATGTCACTGTTGGTGGCCATGGCGTTGTGTATCCCACTCCTTCCCAATTGCCACCTGTTCATGAGACCAGTTCAGGAGTTCCTCGCAGACAGGTGGTCGTAAAGTCGAGGATTATGGTCAGACAAGCTGGTGGTCGACGAGGGGTTGGTGGAAGCCCTTCGGTGGTGGACTTGCGCGACCAATCTCGTACGGGATATGCTCCTGCTGGAACCGGAGTTTCAGTTCACGATCGTGGCAGATGCTTTCCAGGCAGGGTGGGGGGCGCATCTCGGCAAGTTGCAGGTACGAGGCCTATGGTCTCAGGAGGAGAGGGCGTTGCATGTCAATGTGCTCGAATTGAGAGCGGTTCACTGGGCCCTAAAGTCATTTCTCCCACGCATTCGAGGAGCAGTGGTGAGGGTGTTGACGGACAATACCACCACAATGTTCTATTTAAGGAAGCAGGGCGGCACGCATTCTCGAGTCCTGTCGAAGGAGGCGCAGGAGGTTTGGCATTGGTCTCTGGCTCAAGGGATCCATATTGTAGCTTTCCATCTGCCTGGGGTTCTGAATGTTCAGGCAGACGTGCTCAGCAGAGATGCCAGTCAGCTGCAAGAGTGGGTGTTGAAGACTCAGCAGGTCGAGAAAATCTTCTGACGGTGGGGGTCTCTGCCGATGGACTTGTTTGCTACGATGGAAAACAAACAGTGTCTGGAGTTTGCCAGCAGAATGGCTCATCCGGAGTCGATGGGGGACGCATTCTCATTCCCGTGGACGTCCCTCTTCGCATATGTGTTTCCCCCGTTTCCACGGATTCGGAGGACCATCCAGTGGGCGAGGAAGTATCTGTGCAGGGTGATCTTAGTGGCCCCGTTCTGGCCCAGGCAGATGTGGTTTTTGGATCTCCTTCATCAAGTGTTGGAAGAGCTGTTTCACCCCAGTGTGGACCAAGATCTCCTGTCTCAAGACGACGGCAGAGAGTGGCATCACGATCCGGCATCTCTCAGCCTGCAGGTGTGGCTCCTGACCACTCGGAGTTCGGTCACATGGGTATCTCCAGAGAGTGTAGCTGGATCTGGGAAGCCGGCAAGGGCCCCTTCTACCAATGTATCGTATGGTCGGAGATGGGTGAGATTCTGTCTGGTGTGAGGACTGTCCAGGGGTGCAGCTATTGGACGTCTCTCCGGCCCAGGTTCTCCCGTACTTGTTACATCTTGCGCAAGGGGGCCTGGCGTTATCCATCAAGGTGCATTTGGCAGTGATTTCTAGGTTCACAAGAAGGCGCCATGCTGCTCCTCTGTTTAGTGATCGATTGGTTAAACATTTTCTAAAAGGGCTGTTTCGGACATTTCCCCCGGAGAAGCGGTTTGCACCGCTGTGGAGCCTCAATGTGGTTCTCTTTGCTCTAATGAAGCCTCCGTTTGAACCCATGCCAACGGCTTCTTTGAAGTTCATCTCGTGGAAGGTTGCATTTCTAGTGGCGATTACCTCAGCCAGACGGGTGTCGGAATTGCAAGCACTGGTCATTGACCCGCCTTATCTGAAATTTCTGAAGGACAAGGTTATCCTGGCTACTAACCCACACTATATCCCAAAACTGCCGTCTGCGTTTCACATACTTGCTTCTATTGCCTTGCCCACATTCTTTGCTAATGCGTCCACGCCGGCAGAAAAGGCCCTTCATTCTCTGGACGTTAAGAGGGCGCTGAAATTTTATCTGAACCGTACCCAAGACTTCTGGAAGTCGAAGCAGCTGTTTGTGGCATTTGGTCCCTATAACAGGGGGCAATCTGTTTCCAACCAAGGACTTTCCGGGTGGCTCGTCTACAATTTCATTTTCACACAAAAGCTGGCAAGCCTTTGAGGGGTATGCCGAAGGCTCATTCTACACGGTCCACAGTGTCATCTGCGGCGCTCTCGTATACCGCTTGTGGACATTTGCCAGCGGCTTCCTGGGCAGTGTCGCATACCTTCACCAGGCGTTACTGTCTGGGACAGAAACATGTGGAAGATGTGCAGGTGCGACGGGCGGTCCTCCAATGCCTGTTTCAGTAAGGTAGGCCCTGCAGCTTTGGGGGTTTTCTATGTTACTCGATCACTTGCTGGTTGTTTGTTCTTATGCATGTCAAATGGTGTTATTGGTTGGTTTGCCTGTGGTACACTGCCACACATTGGTCATACTGCTATGTATTCTATTCACAGCATGTGAAATCCATGAAAGATCCAATGCTGGAGAAGGGAGTAGTTTCTTACCTGTAACTCCATTTCGAAGGGATTGTGTCCTCCGACGTATTCCTTATCTTTGATAATACGTTTCCAGCTTGCTGGCCCCGGAAATTTTTTCTGTAGAGGGCGCTGCGCATCGACGTCTGCCGAGTCGATGTCCCTCGACGGCCACCGTATCGGCGCCGACGTCACCATTCCCATAAATAGCCACGTGCGGCGTCCGTTGCTCAGTTCCGTTTTTCCGCGCTTCTTGGGGGCCTCGGAACATCGTTGCTCAGTCAGATAATCTAATCTACATCTACTCGAATACCAACTCGTTCTCGATGGCATCTTCATCGGAACCGACAACGCTGCGATCCGGCTTAAAAAAATGTCGAGACTGGGGTAAAAAAATGTCTAACGGATCCACACAGGATCTGCTTGTGGTGCTTGGGAGCCGAGCACCATTGTTCGGAGTGTGAAGCCTGCATGTCCATGACGGCGAAAGCCTTGAAGGAGTGCAAGGGGAAGCTCGAGAGAGGTAAGTCAGTCAAAACCTCCTCTAAAGTTTCTTCGGGCGAGGCATTCGTCTCCTCGCCGTCGAAAACATTCCCAGTCTAGATCTCGAAGTAGCTCCCACCATTCGTCGAGATCAAGACACTCAAAGAAGAGACGTCGAAGATCCCCTTCCTCGTCGTCTTTTGTTTCCCCAGAAAGGGTCTCCTGCCCCACAAAACACAGCTCTCAGGCTGAGTGGGAGGAATTCAGGAAGAAAATGTTAAGCGTCTTCGAGAAAGCGGCCTTGTCCCCCTCGAAGACAGCTGAGGGTGATACCCCGGTTGAAAAACCCAAAACATCAAAACGCCGCGAGTCGCAGTAGCCGGCGAAACATTCCACCCGAGAGCGCCACGGGCCATCGGGTAAGAAGGCACCATCTTCGATGTCGTCATCGAAGATCCCTTCGACGCATGGATCGGCACCATCGACGCCGTTGTCAAAGGGTTCTTCGACGCATCGGTTGATCGACTCGACGCCATCGTCGATGCCGAGGACAGAGAAGACCACGGCTACTCCACAGCCAACAGTGATTCCAAGAGCCTCCGGCACGACGCCGAGACTGTCGTTGATGTCCTCGAGTAGGATCCCGATCCTCTCGAGTTCGAGGCCTCTTCTGGTTTTCTCGACGCAGTTTTTGGCGCCTTCGAAGCCTGTCACATCAGCATCGACAACATCGATGTTTTCTCGCCCAATAATGACCAATTTGGCTCCTTCTGCCTTAGAAATGGGTTTTATACCATTTCAGAGGTCAGAGTACCCTGGACTATCTTCAATTTATGAAGAAAGGGAAGATTCTGACGAGGAAACCTTAGAGTTGTAGAGGACCACACTACTTGTTTCAGAGGACTTCACCTCTGAGGAAAGAAGGTTGAAAGACCTACAGGAGTCATTACATGAGGCAAGTGGGCTGGACACTTCCCCAGAAGTGGATTTTTGTTAAGCCAGACCCAGGGGAACATGCCGAAACACCCTATAGAACCCTGATGGCAAGAATTATTGAATTCATGGGTTGGTCTGCGCCTTCACCTGTTTTTCAACAGGATGACCTGACAGACATATTAGACAAAGGTCCACAGGAGGATCCTGTGGTCCCCTTCCATACAGCCTTACAAAGAAAAATTGCATCTAACTGGGAAACTGCTGAAGTTATCCCTGCTGTCAATAAAAGATTATCAGCCAAGTATAGGGTAGCTTCTGCTGACCCTGAATACTTATCGAAACACCCGACTCCAGAGAGCTTCGTGGTCCAAGCGGCAACTTCATCAAGCAGCAGGACCGCTTATCCTACTGTCCCACAGGATAGAGATGACAAGAGGTACGATTCTATGGCAAAGAAAGTCGTCTCTGCTTGTAGTATGGCGTTGAAGTCCATCAACGCCACCTGTACGCTCGCCAGGTTCAGTCACACACTGTGGGAGTGTGCTTCATCAGCGGCTGACTGCATACCCGAAGGAAAGGAAAAGGAAGCCTTCCTTAACATTATTAAAGATGGCAAATATGCCATGTGCGAGTCACTTCCAATCCGCAGGCATGCCTGGTTGCGAAAGTCTGGCTTTGCTCCAGATGTACAGGCCAGACTTTTGAATATGCCCTTTGACGGCTCTTTGTTATTCAGAAAAAAGGCTCATGGCAGTCTGGAAAAGTTGCAGACATCTAAAGCAGCAGCAAAATCTTTAGGAGCTGCTATCCGCCAAACTCCTTTTCGCTCCTCAGGAACCTCTGGGAGAGGAAAGTCCTTTCGCTGATATTCCGCATTCGGGAAAGGCAGAGGACAGCCGGCTCATGTCCACACCCTCCACTTCCTACCTGAGACTCAGTGATCTAATCCCCACTTTCTCCTCCACTAGTTACTTGTACATCCCTTGCTGCCAATTCCCCTACATCGTTCCCCCCTATTAGCACCCCACTCCCTTTTTCTCTGCTTCGCTCACTGTGTTCTTCCCCTCTTTGATTGCAAAGCACTCTGTTGCTTGATAGGTCAGCGCTCAATAAATGCCCTAATAATAGTGAGTGAAGGGTTAATTTGTAATGTGATGTACTTTGTTTGTACTAGGCAAATACATCATGTGTACTGGGTGATCGTACATTAACATTCCCAACGTTTGTAGACTTTACTTTTTTATAGACAATAACCTTAACCTTTTTAAAACTTGTTTTATTTCCACTGATTTGTAATTTTAATTGGTTATTTATAACGCGCTTAATACCCAGAGGTTTCTGACCCCGGGATCGAACCTGTGTAACTCTGCGTCATCTTGCCTCCAAGGCGAGCACGTTGGCCCCGAGCTATCCTCCCGGGCCGTTTCAATATAAGAGAATCTGTTGCTCTGCTACCAATGAGATAGTGTTGCCAATTTCACCCTCCAATCAATCCCAATCATAGCCAAGTACCAGGTTTATGTGAACTGAGGTCCATCTCCAATGCTTGCTGTTAGGAAATATTTCTCTTTACTGCACCTTTCCTTCCATTTCTATGGCTCCTCAAACTTTTTGCTTTTATTTTTGATCCTGAACTGTACTTTTTACAGTGCAATGAAGCCTGACGTCTGCTCAGTACCCTGCAAAGAAGAGCCTTCGGAAGTGCCCCGGGACCGCCCTGTGGCTGACCAGCTCGGAGTTGGGGCTACCGTGCTGACGCCCTTGCCATGCCAAGTAACTTGGGGGATACTCGGCTTGTCCTACAGGACTTACCTCAGCGAAATTTCTGAGTCCTAGCCTCAAGGGGGACCCGAGATAGGAGGGAAAGTCTGACCACGACAAGTGAGTCCCTTTGAGTCGCTGTGCTGCAGTGAACACCATCCGAAACAGCTCACCTGAGTCGAGTCCAGTCCTGAGAGAGGTCCTGCATTGTGTGTTGCTGCATTGTTCCAATGAGAGTCCTTGCACCAGCCAAAGACACCAACCAGAGATCTGCTGGAACCCGCAGCCCCTGCAAATCAAGGGCAGAGGCTGGCGTGGGAAAAGGTACTTCGGACCTTCCATCGACCTGCCAAGTCATGTGAAGAATCGGAGTATGGGTGGTGAGTTACAGTGGTTCCTACCCGTCTCCTAAACGTCCTTTAAAAGTTTTGCTAACTTTTTCAAATCTTTCTAACACTTCGGCTTTGCCATTGTTTGCTTGCCTTCCGAAGGTTGGGGACACTTTAGTTGACTAGAATAACTTGTCCTCTGACCCTTGGAATCGTTCACTGGACCCTAAAGACCCTACCTTCATTTTTTCCAGCGTTACAAACTGTGTCTGAACTTTTCCTGATCTGTTGGGCGTAAGGCCCCAAATAATTTAGGCAAGGACTTTTGAAGATAGGGCTAATTCTCTGTGGATCTGTAGTGCATAATCGAATCTGAAGTTTCCTTTACAGGGGTTTGATTATGCCCTACTCTAGTGACTGTATATATGTATTCTATTTTTAGTGTTGTATGATACTTCTACCTGATGGTCATTTTTCATAGTGTTTGGCCATAACTAAATAACTGTATTTTTATACATATTGTCTGAGTAATTTGTCACTCCCCTTGTGTGTACTCATTGTGAACCCTTTATAAACCTCTTGAGACTTAGCCTAGATCACTCGTCACTGCTACCTTGAACTGGTTTGGCTACAGCTCCCAGAGTTGTCCCTGTCACAATATAGGCCTTCTATACATGTGTCTCCCCAGGTCAGAGTATAGAAAATCACTCAACACTTGCCATCCTTTGCCAGCTCAAAGGTAAACATGTTTTCAGGTGACCACTATGCTATATTGTTGGCTGTTATTAATGTCTAGACTCGGTTCATTCCTGTTCTGAAAGCCCGGCCAAATTGGTAACGTTGTATATTCTGGTTGGCAGCGTAAGAGCACAGGTCATATTCAGTTCTGCTAAACATCTAGGACGTTGGCATCATTCTTGTTTCTGCACACTTTACCCTGTAGCTTGACAAGGTACCAAATTCCATTCCCAATTCCCAATAAGGAGGAGCATACTGGTACTTTGCTAAGAGATAGTCATCAACACATGCTTGCCAAGAGATAGTCATGCTAAGCGGACATGCGTCACCTTTGTTTCATATTGCCCGCAAGCACATGTTTGATACAGTTGCTAGATCTGATTGAATTGGCCAGCGCATAAATGGAATATTACATAGGATAGGCGCCAATGGACACATCTTCCTTGTACACAACTTAATAGGAGCAGCTGAAGATTGCTGAACTTTGGTGTTGATGGGAGCCAAGTTCCCCTAGTTAGTGTTCAAACGCTTTTGTAGAAACGTGTGCCAGAGTTCACACATCTCAACAATGTTAGAATATTTTCCCACTTAATATTATTGAAAGCCTTCTCTGCATCCAAACTGACGAGGAAGTGATGTTATAACACTTGTCTATATACTGAATCGTGTTACAAATATATCTTAATGTTATGGGTTCTGTCAATTTTGTAATGGTTTTTGTGCACATGAATTATGGCCCATCACACTGCTGTATGGAGAGGCGCACATAGGCCGGACTTACCCATTGCCTGGAGGGTTTTTTCGTGGGGGAGGCTGGTTAGCGCTTCACCCCACCGCCAGCTCTGTGGATTTTGAGCTAGATGGAGCCATCCGCATGCGGGCTGCCATGATGGATTGCCCGTTCATGCAGAGCAGACTTTGGCCCGGCTTTAGAACACAACCTTGGTAACACCCTGGCAACAGCAAACAATGATGCACAGCCTCAGTACAAACATGGAACAGACTGCTAGGGGCATGTGGAGACAGACTGGTATATGCAGAACCAGAGGCATGCTTAACTGAACATAAGGAACCAAATTAATTCGCGCTTCACATATGTTTGGTGGAATTTGGCATCCTTATTGATTATGAGGAATTGGTATATCATTTGTATAGTCTAGATTAGATCTCCTCATTTTAGAGATAATGATCACTTAAGTCATTCAATGAGTCTGATAATTGCTGCTTTTTGATTGTATCTGTAGCCCTGGTGTTTGCTCTTTGCCCTGGACTAGCAGCTTCCGAGCACGCATACTCCCAGGCCAACGAGGGGCTGCTGAATAGCCCCCCCCCACCCCAGGCCCCCAGCTTCAATCGGAGCATAGATGAGACAAGTGATGGGCTACTCTCCGAGTTTCTCATCTCTCAAAAAAGGAAACAATGAAAAGGGGGGGAGGGGTGTTAAGCCCTAGAGGGCAATTACATCAAAAAAAGTAATAGAGCTAATAACGCACAGCATCCGACGTTCAGCCCCTACCCTCTGCATACCACCTACTCTGCCTGCCTTCCAATAATGGGGTTAAGGGATAATCCCCCTTGGGGTACCTTATCAACCTGGCAGCACTCAACCTTCTCATTGCCTTTGACTTTCAGGCTTCTGGCCAGTCGCCCTCTTCCCACTTGCACATATAACAAATTTCCCTAACTTCTTAATGGCAGCCTCAGTCTCCCTAACCTCAATTGTCCCGTGACCTAGAGGGGCCCCTTAATGTTGTAGTCCACGTTCATATACAGACGCTCCCTTCCTGAGCACAGTACCTTTTCTCTGTTGATATTGTCCTTGAGATGGCTCAGTGAGTTAAACGCTTCTTGCTGTGATATGTTTGATCTGCAGATCCAGGTTCGAATCCTGGCAAGGCCAACTCGTCCTTTCGAGGTCGATAAATGATTACCAATTTCGATTGGGTAAGGTGATGTAAGTAAACATGTCCTATGTAGAGCGCGTTCGAGTAAAGCACTATATTAAAAACGAATTATTATTTAAAAAAACAAATTATTATATCAGGCCATGTTTTGGCCTTGCCCCTAGCGTATGTGCCATGGGTGGTTGTCATGTACCGGGTTTGCCTCTTGGGCCCCCCTGTTGGGAGAGGGCTCGATCCGTGACTCGTAGTTTTCACATATTTCATTTTTTCCTCTGCGGTGTCATGTCATTTTTTTCAGTGACAACAGTGTGCCCCATAATGATTTCTTATGTGGAACAAATCAATTATTTTCCTCTGTGGAAGTGCTTTTCAGTAACTTTGATAATTTGCAAGTGGGGTACGTGTCACTAATTGGTCCCGCCTAGAATTCAGCACACATGGGTGGGGAAACCCCCCTGGCGCTGAGCACTTTCTCTGTGCTCCACAGCTACTCCCGATGCTGCAGGTGTGGACAGCACGTGTGGTTTCCTCTTCCTCACCAGGGGGCTCTTCTCCTGCACAGTGTACTCAGTCTGGCCCTGGGGTGAGCAGAGGCCTACCAGGCCACACCGTTGGTGCCAGGGTTTAACAATCTTCACAGCCTGGCCCTATGGATGGCTGACTTACTCCAGCAGGCCACCTTCATCTTCTGCCCAGGCTGCCCCACACGCCAGGCCTGGAAGCAGGCCATAATCCACTGGGCCTGCCCCATCTAGTCCCGGAGTGAACGAACATGGTGCCAGGCCACCTTCTTTCTCCCCACTCCACAATGCTCACACTGCCTGGGACGCTGCATTTCCCCCACACTGCATCTCTCACGCAGTACAGAATGAGCGATCTGTTGGGCCCACCACCACTGGACAAAGGGCAGACGTCATGCCTCCCAGGCCATTTGACTGCGGGTCACCCTGGAAACGCAACACAGATATCGCACAAACCCGAGCCACCGTGGGCATGTAGCTTTGACTCCGTAATGAGGCCTGATCCAATAGCGGTGCGCAAGCCCCATGGGCCAATCGAGCGATGTGGGTTTCCTGGGGACACTCTCTTGAGTTATCCTCTTCCCCGCCTCCGTCAACGGTTCTCCTCCAATGGTTTTCTCAGTTTTTTTCTTCTTCTGGTTCCCTCTGTTCTCATGGCTCAGGTGTCCAGTCTCTGCGCAGGGGAGGCCTATCCATTGTGTTTTGCTTACGAAGGTTCCATGTGTCCCTCTTAGGTAGGTAGGTATATATGTATGCATAAAGACCTCACCTAAGGCATCAAGGCGCTAAGACACAACTGTTGGGGGGAAGAGACGGAATCAGTACTCAAAGTTAAGTGTCTTCGGATTCCTATGAAACTAAAGATGATTAGTGATATCACGAATCTCCCTCGGTAGGGAGTTCCACAAAGCCAGGGCCAAAACCGAGAAAGATGGTCCTCCTGCTTGCTTCCTACGAAACCTTGGAATTTTAAGCAGAGTTTGAAAGGATGACCGGAGATGTCTCGCCGGCTTATAAAGACTACTTTTGGAGCAAAGGTATCCTGCGCCGAACCATGAATGGCGCAGTGTACCAAGCAGAGCGTTTTGAACTTGATTCGGAAGCCAGGTCAAAGAGGGTGAAAGCCTTGGAGCTCCGAGCGCCAATCTGACTGCCTAATTTTGTAGAATCTGCAGGCAGTAGAGCAGCACATCGGGTTGCCCCAGATAAATGCATTACAATAATCAAAGGAACTCATAATCGAGGAGGTAACCACCAAGGTCTGAGACTCTGGTGGAAGAAGAGGGAGAACATTTCCTAAAACTTTCAGTTTAGCAAACCCAAGCTGAGAGACGGAGGACATTTGGGCTTCCCTAGATCCCGATGCAAGCAACTTGACTTCTAGACTCTCTCAACCGCCTGAACTGGCTTACGGCACAGCCCTAAAGACACTGGCCAGTAGTCAATGCTCCACGAGGCACCAGTGGGAGGAGAACCAACCACTAGGACCTCTGTTTTATCGCTGTTGAGCTTTAACCAGTGCCTGGCCATCCAATCTCAGACAGGCAGTTCCTCAACTTCAAAGGAGGATCCACTGCCGGGGCATTAAGATGGAAAAGAATCTGCATGTCATCAGAATAGGTGTAAAAGGTCACTCCATGGTCAGCAATAAGATTGGCCAGAGGACTCGGATAACGATTAAACAACAGGAGGGACACCGCAAGAAAGAGTCCACAGCGGGGATTTAAATGGAGGAAGTGACACTGTCTGAAATCGGTCTGTCAGGAATGAGAATACCATAAAAGGGGGTACCAGCAATACCAATCTCTTGCAAACTCCATAGCAATATCCCATGGTCAACAGTGTCAAAAGCTGTGGAGAGGTCGAGAAGAATTAAAACTCTGACATCTCTGCGATCCTGATGCAGGGCAATGTCGTCAAGGATAGATATAATCACGGTCTCCGTACACACAAGGGGGCAGAATCCAGACTGAAATGGGTGAAGATGACAGTGGTCCTCTAGAAATCTTGTGAGCTAAGGTGTAACAATGGCCTCCATCAATTTCATGAGAACTGGGAGGAGAGAAATGGGTTGGTTATTCTCCACCAGAGAAGGATCAAGCTGGGTCTTTTTAAGCAATGGCGATACAATTGCATGTTTTAAGCGCTTGGGGATTAACCCTGTTGAAAAGGAGTGGTGTAAAGCTGCAGACATCGAGCAATAGCCTCAGCAGGAAGGTCCTGAATAACAGATAAAGGAATAGGATCACTAGGGAAGGCAGACTTGAGCTTAGATAAAGCAGACAAAATGCAGATGGAGTAGCTACAATGGCCTGTCGGATCTTAGAAATCTTTTCACCAAAAAACGACCCAATCAAGTCACACTGAGCTTGAGTATGCAAAGCCTCATCCACCAGCTGCACTGATGCTGAGAGTTCCTTTGCTACCCGGAAATGTTTCCGGGCTGAACAGGAAACTGTCACTATACTATTCACAAATCGCAAAGAAAAAAGCACTTTAGCAACTTTAATAGCAGCTTGATATTCTGACACAGATTTATATGGCTGTTTATCATTAAGCTCAAGGTCTGAGCGCCACTTGCGCTCTGCGCAGCGGCAAGCTTGCTCAAACGCCCTGAGGGTATCTGAAATACTATAGGGCCGAAGGTTTCACACACCTCGTCGATGGTTTCAAAGGGGCTAAGGTGTCAGCAGTGTCAGCCAGAGCATCTAACATTGCAGTACAAGGATCCTGTCTCCTAGTCTCAATTCCCATCTGCGTTAGAGGGAGCAGCAAAGTTGCATTGGAGCTAGAGCTAATCCTGCCCTAGTGACGTCTAAGATAAGACGCCTTTCTCTCAGCAGGGTGCATAATTCCAGGCCGAAAGATAAAAGGCATCAAGTGATGGTCAGACCACGGAACAGGGAGAGGCTGAAAACTATAGGTGGAAAAAGTGTCCATAAAAAAAAGATCAAGGGTATTGGTTTCTTAAATCACCCATAAGAAAACTTTTTTGGTGAGTTGGGCACAGAGTGGGAACCAGTTGAGCAAGGTCTGGCACAAAATTAGCAATAGAGAAAATGGCCGATATGCCAGCAGCAAGTGTACAGAAATATTAGGCGAGAGCTGTAATCTAGCCAGTAAAAGTAAAAGTTCACAAGGCAGATTGTGAGTGAGAGGAAGAATGGTACACTGTATAGATGACGGGAAGACCAGGGCAAGTTCCCCACACCCCCAGCCCTAGGTGCAGACCTGTCACCCTGCACAATACTGTACTGGGGGAGGGCAGCATCTGAACAATATCTGAGACCGAGGAAGGAGTGAACCACGTCTCAGTCAAACACAGTATGTCAGAGGTCTTCCAGCAAAAGACAAATGTCTGGAGTTAATCAATGGCCCCCTCACTGGCTCCCATGTTTTCCTGAGTAGTTCAGGTAGCTTTCTTGACCAACATGATCAATCCCACGGTGTTACAACCAGCTACCTGAACTCGAACCTCAAGAACTACTGGAGATGAACTCCTAAACACAGGAGGGCCAGATTGTGCAAGAAGGAGCCCGGTCCATCAGTACATTACGGTCATAGCTATATCCCACCGTAGCATCCTGGTGAGTGTAAGGGAGGAAGGGTCTCCCAGACCCCTCTTCTTTCCTGATGGCGCACATGATATGCTCATTCCAAGGTTAACAGCGCACCTCTGGCCAAGGTGTAAGGTAGCCGTTGAGTGATACATTACGGTGCATGTCTTATGAGCTAGCGACTCCATTTTGTATAAACTACAGGCTCCATTTTATACTAGGTCACACATCCACCCTGAACACAGCCCTGCTCCTCTCCCCTTCTCTCACCACGCACAGCCAGCCTGCCATCCCCACCTCCTCCCCTCTGCCGACTCTGCAGCTGTTCTGTTCTCACTAAAGTTTGGGCATGAATTGTTGCGAGTTAATACTGTATCTCTCTTCTTCCTCTGAGATCACTGCCCTGTGTGTGACCGGGCCATCCGTCTCCACAAACCTGCCTCTGCACTGACTGACCCCTCCTTGAGAATTATAAACCTTAAACCCCCTAACCTCATATTCCTTTGATGTAACAGTTGCAAGACCCCTGCTCATGTGCCACCCCAGTTCACCCCCACATTACTAATCCCGCGAGGCCATATATTCTTCTTGTGCTAACAAAAAGCAAAACACCCTGGTTTGATCCAAGAGACACGTAACCAACATATTCTGAAATACTGTCTTAGATAAGGCACCTGGACCCAGGTACCTACGCTCTCCCTGTGGCCCAGGTCAAATGTCTGTGATATATATTATGTTGAAGTTTATTTACTATACTAAATTTTGCATGACTAGGATTGATGTGATGTGTTAGATTAGAGAGAGAGAGAAATATTACTGCACAGACATCGCCTGACCCCGCACCCCTCCCTGACGAGCCCCGCTGACCCATGCGCCTCAAGAAGTTACAAGTTCAGCGTTCACCAATCCTGGAGCAACACAATTATATGGTCTGTAATGTCTTGTCCTCTCCAACCAATGAGCAATACTTATTGTATTCCCTATAGCACAAGTCACCAATGACGTGTTTTTGTAATATAATGTGTATTTTCTGTATTTTGGGCAGAGCGCTCTCAGAGTAGCAGAGTCCTCTGCGTGCCCCATTTTAACTTTATATAAAGTCTCTTCTTTTACTCCCTCGCAATTGTTCCTGGTCTCATTCCCTACTAGGGTGTGTCCATTAGTGTCTCATTATCTGGTTACTTCATTGTACGAGTGGGGAGTGCCAGCTTTCATGAGCAGTGGGCAGCAAACCCTCATTCTGGCAGAATTTTGTGGCCTGTAGGGTATTTTGTGGAGATTTGGGGCCTGACGGTATTTTCTTACCGCCGAAAAATAACTTAGCAACAATCACTCCTTGTATTCAGATTGGGCCATGTACAACAATAATACAGTGGACATGCATTATTTCAGCACACAGACATGCGTATTTGGTATGCATGGTTGGTATGCGTGGTTGGTGGTATTTTGGTGAGCATAATTCCCTTGTTTTATTTGTGGCCCCAATATCCAGAACCCCTTATTTTTGTTTAGATTTTTCGTGTAATCACTAGAGAGACCTCAGGCTTGCATTTCAGGAACACCACATTTTCATTTTTAGTGTGCCACCATGGGCAATTTCTCTCTGTCTTATCTACGGCAGCGAGCTATCATGTGGTATTTTCACTATCTTATATACGGTAGTGAACTATGTCCCGGGCCTCCCTTTTTGCCGACTCATAGACTTCCGACAAACTACAACGCACACAGTTAGTTATAATTGCTCATACTGAATTACATTGTGCACACGGCTGCAGCCAAATTTGATGTTTAGCTACCTTGAAAATGACAATTGCACTGTCTAAACATCTCCCCACATCATCAGCACTGTATTGGTAAATATAAAACACACCACCCGTCTGCTTTCAAATATTTTTGTGTGTCATAAAAGTTGCATTTAAACACGATCTCACTCTTTACAGAAATAAATAAAATAGCACAGTAACAGTATTATCTGTGATACACTGAAAAGAGAGTGGCGGAGACAAGAACTCAATTTGCAACATTAAACATGTGAGTAAGACACAGGAATCTCCTTTCCTACACTGACTGAATATTCTCGTACACACTCAGCCCCCACACTTCTGTAATTACCTGATCTGTTCAGCATGAGTTTTCTCCAGCTGTTCTCTTTCTGAATTTGGCTCCCTTGAAGATTAACCCCAGTGAAAACAAGCGTCTTTCGTTCTCAAACCGGGGTTATTGCCTGGAATTCTCAGCTTTTGCAGCAGGAAATCTTCAGCCAGGAAACAGGTCTTTCTCCCAGCTCTGCCAAATCTCGATTGTCCTTTCCCTCTCCTCAAACTCCCCCAGCAAAACTCTAATCACTGCCTCTAGCATGATACTTGCTATGACGCTGCTCCAATCAGAATCAATCATGCCATCTCCTCCCTCACTACACAATGGCTCATTTCTACAGTAACCATTTGTAACCAACTGATTTCCTGGTCCTTCGAGCCCTTTGCTTCCTGTAGTTATGTGGACAGAGCAGCAGAGAAAAAGAAAAAAAATGAATGTGCGTTTAAAAGTTCACTTTCAGAGTAGGCCTAATTCTGCAGTGGAGACACATTTTTATTAGTGGGTTATGTTAAATGCAGTTTTATTAGTCAGGTTAGTTATTAATAAGGTTAGTTATTAATTTTCAAATGTGTCTCTTGCACCATAGGCATTTCAGGTGAAAAATAGTGTGCATTTTTGAATGTGCACGTGTGCTTTTAACTGTAAAAATAGATTTGCATCTTATATGTTAAAATCGTTTTTGACTGAATAGCCTGTCTTTACTTATATGTCCATGTTAATTTGGCAACACATATAGCAATGCACCACACCCATGTGGTGGTGCTGCTGCTGCATCAAAAAAAAAAAAAATTGCTACCTGTGCAGTAGTGCTGTACTCTGTGCTGTAACACGCCAAATATCCTTACATATCCTCCTTTTGTTTTTAGAACTTGGCTACGATCCAAGCCAATTCCTAAAAACAACTTGTTCTTTTTTTTCTTTTAAAATGCATGTGTATTGGGATATCTTTCTCTTCCTGACGTAGCTAGTAAAATCAGTAACATTTTCATTTTTACTGATAGCACAATCAACCATCCACCCATGATTAGCACCAGGACAGCCAAACCCACTATTGAGCGTTCCCCCCAGGTTCCCCAATTAAATCTTTCCACTTCTATTATCCCCAGATTACTAATTGTAATATTGTTTTTTCTCAAATTCATTTTTAAAACATGTCTTTCTTTGTGATTCAATAAATATTCCACATCCGGATCTATTGGAAAAGTATCCCTTTGAAAAAAATCGATATTTTCCACTTGGCTTTCCCAAACATCATTTGTTACATGAAACAATGTTAACCCCCCAATTGACACAATTGTATCCTTTGGAACCTGTAAATAAAAAACATTATATTTCACCTGTTTAACCACGTATGTTCCATGGTTTAAATGTACTACCGTCATGTTCTTTAAACATGTGCTGACCAACCATTTACCTCTGACCATCTTAGCCTGTGCCATTTCTTCACTCCCCATATTGCTAATAATCACTTCACATCCTTCTGATATACTTGGGTCAGATTTCAAACCACAAATAGCATCTGTGGCATCAGGAACAAACGGTTTACCTGGACACATATAATTTTGTTCTTTAAATTTGACACATGTTTCCAGGTTTGGTATTAAATAAACTTCAGGTTCCCATGACTGAAATGCCACCACTTCTGGAGTCTTAATCTTAATAAATTTGTCCTCTTGCCAAAATCCCACATTGTGTACCCACTTCGTTTGATAAATAAGTTCAGGGGCTACATATGGGATGCATAGCAAAAATCCGATCTCTAGTTTTTCCAAGTCCACATATAACGGCATTGCATTACCCATTTCGAATGCAATTTTTACCTGTATTATATCAATTTCCCTCCTGGTCAATCTTTCTATCATTTGACGAATAATATCCTGCGAAACAAAATACAAGGGGATATGTCCTTGAATCAATTGTGAAACTGCAGTTTGAACTTCTCTCATATAATTCGTTAATAGTCTATCAACAGGACTCATTATGTTCAATATTTCATTTAAAGTTCTGTCATGCTTAAGTATTATTTTAGTCGCCCGTTCCATTACATCCGCTTGTTCATTTAGAATGATTGCAGTTTCATTTATGAATCTTACTTGTTCATCCAGTCCCCCTCTAATTCCATCTGTTTTTTGTATTATTTCTAGGTGAATACTCAGTTGTTGCGCTTTAGTACTCAGTGTTCCTACCGAAATAGAATTGGCTGTTGATATTGTGGTACCTATTATGGCTCCAACTATAGACATTACCAATGATATCGCGAGCATCACCGCACCTCTCTTTCCTCTCCTCTTCTTAATGTCTGCTGAATTCACGAATGTTTTTTCCAATTGCATTAATATATCTCTTATTGACTGCTTAGTGTCCTCTTTTCTTATTTCCAGCCACTCTTTACTCTGTTCAATCTTAATTCCGGTATTGTTCAAGTGTTTTTCAATCAAAATCTCAGGATTCAATGGTATGTATATATTTTGGAAAATCATCCTTCTATCACTCATGATGAATCCTGGTGCCTCTTCCACTGCGATACCAGATGCTGGTCCAGGTTCAATGACAACCTGTGCTTCTGAATTCTTGAAGATCCCTCCAAATATCATCATCATTAACCATATCATCGGTATCATCTTCAATGCTGATCGCTTTGCAGCCTTGGTCTTCACCCCTCTTTGGGGCTTTCCCGGAATCCGTCCACGTGGGCTCCAGGACTCCATCGTCTCCCGTGGGCTCTGATCCCAGAACCTCCAACCAAATAATGTTAATTTTCTAAATCAAATAGAAAATAAACAAATTAAGTACATAGCACAATACTAACTTCACCCTTTTGCCAAAAATAAAACATGCTTGGTAAAAATATTTCGTTTTTTTTATTTTTTTTATTTTTATTTTTTTTTTATTTTTTTTTCTGAAAATTAAACACAAGTTAAAAAAAAACAAGCACATATAAAACAGCATTCAATATTTAATACATTTTCTCTCTGCACACCAACCATGAGCTTCCATTATATATATTTATTTATTTATTTATTTTATATTATATATTTGTACATATATTACAGTGTTTATGTGCCATTATAACAATCAACTTTTTAACTTCTTTGTCACTGCCTCCTGATTGTACCCATTTATTTTCTCTTTTTGTGTTCAAGGGACTTTATCTGTTTCTACATGCTCAAGCTGCCTGATCTCATGTCTGGGATGGCGTGGTTTGATTTGATTTACATGGACAAACTGCTCTATTGCCGTTTCACCTTCATTTTTCAAAATTTTATAAACTACAGGAGAGACCTTATCTATAATTCGAAATGGCCCCTGCCAGGCTGCTAGAAATTTAGAATTTTTCTGTTTACTTTTTCCAAAATGAAACTTGTACACCTGATCCCCTACACTGTATTCCTTTACTGATGTCTTTTTGTCATAATAAGACTTTGCACTGTCGGCAGCTCTTTCCAGATTTCTCTGCACAAAAGCAAATGCATGTTGCAAATGCCTCCTCAGTTCATCAATATATTCATGAACTGTGGATGCACTCACCAGTGTCTGCTCATGTGTTCTGTATAGTAGGTGTTGTGGTAACACCATTTTCCTACCTGTCAAGACCTCATGGGGGCTAACACCTGTTGCTTTGACAGGAGTTGATCTGATTGCCATCAAAACCAACGGTAAACGTAAATCCCAGCTGGAACCTGCTTCTGCCACAAATTTCTTTAAAATATCCACAACAGTCCTATTGCTTCTTTCAACTGTACCTGAAGACGCTGCCCTATATGCGATATGTAGTTTCCTTTTCACACCTAGTATTTGCCATACCTTACTCATTAGAGTACTTGTGAAATGACTTCCTCTGTCTGACTCAATTCTTTGTGGCAACCCAAACCTTGAGAACACATGGTACACCAGCAATGTGGCTGCTGTTTGCGCACTACAATCTGGTGCAGGAATGCATTCAATCCACTTCGACATCAAACGTACCACACTCAAAATATAACGGTTTCCCCTGCTCGACCTTTTTTAAAGGACCTACATAGTCTATTTGCAAATCTGACCATGGGAGAGTTAGGCCTCTTTTCATCAATGGTGCTCTATGCATTGGTGAAGCAGGTTTAAATTGGGCGCATACTAGACATCCTCTAGTATATAATTCCACATCTTGGGACATATGTGGCCAGTAAGCATAATCTTTTAGTATTTCTAATGTTTTTTGTGAACCTCTATGGCCTGCGGTTATGGCATCATGTGCATGGTGTAGCATTAGTCCTCTGAATGAAAGGGGTACTACCCACTGTATTTGTCCTGTTATGGACTCTCTAATCATGAGTCCATCCTGTAATCTAATTCGTGTTTTGTTCTTTAATAGCACCCTCAACTCTTCTTTTCCCATACAATCATTTTCTGTTAAAGAATTTTGTTCGGGATCTATCAAATGATTATAATAGATTCCCAAAATTCGATCATTCTTTTGTGCCTCAATCAAATCTTGGTCTGGCGTGTCATGACTCCACTGCACCACCGGTTGATCTACCTCCTTTGGTGCTTTAGAACGTGTGACTGCATCAATTTGTATTTCACCCATTAAATAATCAATAGGTAGCAATTCTCCCATCACAGCCCCAATCTTAGCCAGGTGGTCTGCCTTATCATTTCCCTCCTTATCCTCTCCTGGTGTTTTTAAATGCCCACGAATCTTTCTCCAGTATATTGTTAAATTATTCTCTGACACCAATTTGTCTATTGTTTGTATCATTTTTCCATGTTTAAGTGGCTTTTTGTTGTATGTAACCATGCCTCTTGCTTTCCAACCAGGCAAATACTCCACAAAGCTATTCCGTGCATAGTCAGAATCAGTCACCAGGACAATTTCACTGAACTTTTTATCAACTGCAGTAGCAATTGCTTTATAAATGGCTGCCAATTCCGCCACCTGACTGCTCCTATCTCCAATCCTCACCCCTATACTGGGGACGCCTTCACATTTCAACCAGACATTTCCTATTCCTGCCACTAACTGTTTATTACTGTCATTTTCAATGTGAAAAGCACAACCATCCACATATACAGTTGGCAAATCCTTGCATGTTTTTTCATCAAAAGCTTTGTGTGGTGATTGTTCAAATTCCTGCAAACTAGTTTCCACTTCCATTTCATTTGGTATTTGTTCAGCTGCACAGTCATGTAAGTCAGCTAACCCTTGAGCAATTGGGTTCTTTTTATTTTGTCCATATCTCACTTCTACGGGAAAACCTTGTAATGCCAGCGTCCATGAAGTGATTCTGGATTGCGCTAGATTACCTGATCTAATTCTTTTACTCTCTAAAAATTGCAAAGGTTGATGATTTGTTTCAATAATCACCTTTTCTCCCTGAACAATGGGGCGGAAATGTTGTAGCGTCCACACAGTGGTTAATAGGGCCTTTTCACATTCATTAAATTTCATTTCAACTTGGGAAAATGCCTTAATTGCATATGCAATGGTTTTGTGATTCAAATCGTGTTTTTGTGATAACACTGCTGACATACAATGTTCAGAAAAACCTATTTCTATAAAGAAATCCCTGTCCTTTATGGGGTATGCTAAACATGGTGCCTTTACAAGACATTCCTTTAATTTAGCCACTGCATCAGACTGCTCTTTTTCCCATTTCCAGGGAGTATTCAGTTTAAGCAGTTTAGTCAATGGTTGAGTGATTTCTGCATAATTTTCAATGAACTTTCTGTTATAGCCTGTCATCCCTAATAAACTTTTTACTCCTTTCACATTTTTAGGATCTTTTAATCTTTGTATGGCCTCTATTTTCTTCTTTTGTGGATTTAGCCCATGTTCAGTCACTTCATGCCCTAGAAAGTTCACTTTTTTCTTGCACCATTGTGCTTTTTGCAAAGGTACTTTGGCGCCTGCTTTCTGCAATTGGCCAAGTACATGTCTTATTTCATCAAAATGGCTTTTCAGGCTTTCATTTTTTATCAGGACATCGTCCACATAAACTATTGTTCCTCTTTCCGCTGCATCCGGCATGGCCTTTCTCAAAAATATGCCAAATTCACTCCCACTATTGATGTACCCGAACGGAGCTCTAAGCCAGGCATATTGAGTCCTGTCAAATGTAAAGGAAAATAAATGTTATATCTCCTCTGCCAATGGCACGCACCAATATCCAGAGGTGAGATCTAATGTGGTAAATACATTTGAACCATGTACCTGAGCTAGGCCCTGATCAATGAATGGCAGTGGCCATCTAGATACTGGTACTCTTTTATTTAACTCTCTCAAGTCTGCACATAGCCGCCATTGACCATTTGGCTTTAACACACCTAAAATAGGTGTATTGGATGTGCTATGAATGGGCCTGATGATTCCCCGCGATTCCAAATTTTTAATAATCTCTGCCAATGATTCTAAACATGCCAGCGGTAGTCTATACTGGCGTACAAACACTGGATTTCTGCTACACCCTTCTGGTAGTGTGGCCACATGTAAATCAGTTAAACCACAATCATAAGCATCTTTTGCAAATACATCCTTAAACTCCATAAATATCTCCCTCAGATTGTCCCTATCCTCATTGCTTTCACACGCATCCGCTAAGGAGATCTGCTCTTCTACCATTTTGGAAAATTCTGGAAAATCTTCTGGTAAGGGAATCTCGGCGCTTTCCTCTAACTGTGTGGCTGTGTCTTTTTGTAAAGCTGCCACTTTTAAATATTTTGGCATATCAGCTACCACTTCAATGGGCTGATTTTCTGTTTCATTTTCATTTAAATTAAATATTATGCAATCCTCTTGATGGCAGCACACTGTCTCATTTGAATCATAAGAATACACAGAATGAATTTTAAATATTCCTTTGGGCTGAGAGTCCAGGTGTTCTGGCAACTCACCCTTGGCATCTACATACTTTTCAGGAATATTTCCAATCACCATGTTATTTAAATCTGCCGTATAATGTGATTTTTGTATGGCCATTCCTACTGGGGAGTTTTCCTCTAAATGAATATCCTGACAACCTTTATTATTTACCATAATTTTTGCAGATCCTTCACCAATGTCTACCAATGGAATGTATTCATAATACAGGCCTTGCTGTTTTATAGATTCATTCAGGCATACAAATGCATCAGAGCCTTTCATCTGCTGTCCATTTTCGCATTTCAGTGTTATTGCAAACTGTTTTGTAAATGCAGGAATAATAGTATCTTTCCTCATTTGTAATTCGATTGCATAAGGAACCAGTTGTGCACAATGATAAGCCCTTCTTTTGTCTTCAAATTCAGGTGCCGGACCACCTGGGTGTGACCATATTTTTTGATTAAGGAAATCTAACACCATACACATTCTGTGCATGATGTCATTGCCCATGTAAAATTCATTTTGTGCTCCACTCACTATCCATACATTATGGTAAATTGTTTTCTGCCCAATGCTAATTTTAAGCATGCACCTGCCTGCAATTCGGTTTTCAAAGTCTGGACTGTCCAACCCAGAAACACATTGGTTTTTAATCCTAAATCTCGGGATTTCTTCCCTCTCCATTATTTTTTGCAACAATTTCTCATTAATGAAACTCCTTTCATGTCCAAGCGCTAAAGTGGCTTTTATTGTTTTAAAATAGTCATTTATACCAACATGAACCCATGGTTGCTCATCTTCCATGTGTATTTCTGGCAGAGTGGTAATGTGTTTTTCTGAATCTGTTTTAGGAGCAATATTCTGTTTGCATGTTTTCTCTTTTAAATAAAAACGTAATGTGTGCTCATCTATGGCAGTCTGCCAATTTTTCCTTGGGTCCAAGTATATTTGTACAGGTAGTTTTTCATTGTCGCTCTGCATTTTGTCTTGACACATTAATATAACAGTGACACTAGGTATGCAGCTATTCTGGAGATATACCTCCACAGCATCATTTGTTTTGGCAGCGGTGTGACATTCATTTATATTGCTGTTTTGTGATTTTAGTTTCTTAGGCCTCAATGGTTTTTTGGTTAAGGACCACAGCACTCCATTCACCCCATCTATTAGAGGAGACAATCTTTTCAGGCAATCTGTCCCCATCAGAAATGGAATTTCACAAATAGATGTGATCAATACCTCTTGTTTCATTCTGTGCTTTCCTATTTTTATGTCAACCTCAGTTACACCTATGATGGGCACCTCCTCCCCATTAAAGTTATGCACTGGGCCTTGATTTTCCTTCACTGTGATCTGACTCTGTGGGGGTCTCCCTTCATTGATACTCTTTACCAGCTCCTTGGACATAATTGTGGCCTGTGCGCCAGTGTCAATCATAGCAAAGGTGTGGCATTTTTCTTCTACAGTGATGGGTGCATAATATCTGTCCTCAACTTCCTCTAATACACATAAGAAATGTGAATTCTTACTGATTTCAGGGCTCACCTTTCTCAGGTCTTTTTCACTTTTGGCTAAACACATTGGTAAATGGAAAGACATTTTTCCCTCCTTTTTACCCATTTCTGCGCGAGAGACTTTATTCATTTCTCCATGATTAGAGGTTTTTTGGAGTGTGGCCACTGTTCGCCCATCCATCTGGGTAACATCAGAGACCACATTACAACCTTCCAACTAAACATGTGTAACATCATTCAGCAATTTGTCATTTTTTAATTCTGTGCATTTGTGATCATTTAGTGTGATACCAGCCCTTTCAGCCTCTTCAAAAATATGTGGCTCAAAGAATTCTTCAGGTGATTGACTTGTACCCTCCTTTTGAGTATTTCCTTTTTCTGTCTGTGTTTGGTCATTGTTTTGCTTGCCCAGGGAAGGAGCTATAGCATCCCCACTTACTCCCTGTTCACTGGTATTCCCCATGCATGAGTCATTTTTCTTTAATCTGTCCCTTTGTTCTTTTGGAATTCCTAATGTTTCTTTTTCATTTGTACAAATCTTTACTGTTTTATTTAGCTCTAGGTTAAACCGTACCTCTTTTTTAGAAGCATTTGCACTTTCTGTCACAAGTTCATTTACTGGCACTATCACATTTAATCCATTAGGCATCTCAGAGTCGTTATGCAAAATTATATCAGAGCAATCTGTCATTTTGGCACTGCAGTTATCATGAGTACTTAGTCACTTTTCGGAAGCCCCCCGGTCATTGCTATGGCCATCAGCCCCCTCTTTGGAAGGTTGTTTTTGCGCTGTACAGAGCTTTCCTATTTGCTCAGCTAACATTTTCACTTGGGCCTCAAGGCACTGGAACCTTTCCATCTCTCTAGGATCCTCTTTCTGTGGCCTAGGTCGATATTGGTTGTTTTCCCCCTGATTGGATCTATTCTGATACCTCTCAGGTGATTGATGTCGGTTGGGATGGTTTCTGAACTCTTGATTCATTTGTGGAGGGGAGCGGGTTGCACCCATCCTTTGATTATAGTCCCCTGGTGGGGAATCATTGTACTGACGTGGATTGTAGTTCACGTTTTGCCTCATGTCCTGTCTCTCAGATTGTGGGTATTGGCCCCTAGGTTGATTTCCATTATCAGTAAATCGATCCACATATCGGGGCCTATCCTGATTACCATATATCATGGTGTTGGGATCAAATCTGCTCTGTGTCCCCAATGACTGGTAGGGACCATCATTTCTTTGATCTTGATTTTGTCTCTGGTTATTGTTCATACCTGCCATATCAGGCCGATATCCTACCCGGGGTCTGTCCCCTAAATACCTTGGGCTGATGTAGCTCTCTCTATTACTAGGATCATGTGATTGGAACATTGGTACAGGAAATGGCGATCTTTGTTGATTACCCCTTTGTTCAGGTGTCACATTATTTTTACCTTGGCTTTGAGCAGACTCAAGGGACATTTTGGCTGACCTGATTTCCATTACTGTGGCTGAGGGTTCTTTAGATTTAGGTCTAGTATCTTTCATTTTATCACTTTCTCTACCCTGACAATAGAGTACCTCATATAGTTTTGTGCTTTGATGTGCAATCCATTCAAGGGACTTGTCACGGTCAAATTCACGGACCAATTGGGATATGATGTCTTTCTGTAGCCCATAGAAGTATGCAGTTTTAAACTCATTGGAATTTGAGTCAAAAGATACATCAAAGCGAGAAAATGCTCTTTTTAAGTCTTGTAAAAATTGGCGAGGGGATGTATTGGGTCCAGCAGTGAATTGTGTAAGCGACTTTCTTTGCCTCCTGCAATGACTGAAAAGGAGAAAAATGACGCCTAATTTCTTTTTCAAACTCCAACCAGGTCATATTCTGCTGTTCATTTAATCCCCTTATGATGCTGGCCGTCGGGGCATCTAAAGTTAAATGAAAACATTGTCTGTACTGTTCCTTAGGTATCTGGAGTGCTTTAAAAATGTCATGCACCGCTTCTAAGTGATCCTCAATGCAGCATTCACCTCCCTTTTTAAATGGTTTGATCAGGGCTTTAATGGATTTCATTATTTTTATGGGGCTACTTGTTGCAATGCATGGAATTGCACTATTTTGTGATTCAATCCTGTTTTCAGGTGTATGAGATTGGTGGCTGCCCCCAATGGGAGTATCAAATCCCCCAAGGGCGCTGCAACCAAGTTCAGTCACCGGCCCAGTCACTGGAGCACTAGCTCTTTGGGCAGAGCTAGAATTCACCTCCACTCCATTGAATGTGGTACCCTGCCGCCTCTCCTGGGACCTGGGAATGCACATTTGCTGTTCTAAGTCCTTACACTTTTTAAGGAGTCTGTTTGCTTCATTTTGCAAATAGTTGTTTTCATCACTCATCTTATTAATCACCTCCTGCATGTCGCACATTTGCATTTGGCATTCATTGAACTCTTTATTTCTCTTGTCTCTTTCTTGAATCATTTTAATAATTTCTTGTTCTGTACTCTGGAGATCACATTCTTTTTCACAATGTTCTTTTTGTAAAATCTGCATTTCTGAAACAACCTCATCTTTATCCTGTCTAATGTGGTCCACTAAGGCTTTTAAGTGTACCAATTCTTGCTCACTATCCTCAAATTGTTTCTTGCTTTTGGATAACTGAACATCAAAGTCTTTGCATTTTAATTGCATGTCTTTTTGGCATACATCCAATTCTGCTCTTAACATTTCCTGATATTTACTTGCCCCATCTAATTCAGTCTTTAACCTGTTAATTAGCTGAGTATCATTCTCCTGCATTCGCAGGGACTTATTCAAAATAAACCATATTTTGCTGCATAGCCGTATTAAACAGTCTTTCTCTGCACTTTTATCGGCTGCATTCAATAATCTTGTAAGGCAGACCTGAATTATGCTGCCTTCTGCAAAAATATTGTCTAGTTTTTCTTTCTGCACCTCACCCTGAATGCGTTCACGCCATTCTAACGTGCTGTTCGACGACCAAGTCCCATGTGCAAACAACTTTGCCTCTAAATATTGCACTAGGTCTGAGAATGTGGTTTCCCTTTGTGACATTCTGAAATTAGTTTTTAGTGGCACACTGCTATTATAAAATGGGTTCCCTTTAATGTGCAAATGGCAGTGTGAGACACGCTTGCCACGCCCAGTAGGTACTCTATGATCACTTTCCCAGCCTGCAACGCACCATAAATATGTAGGGTATTTTGTGGAGATTTGGGGCCTGACGGTATTTTCTTACCTTCGAAAAATAACTTAGCAACAATCACTCCTTGTATTCAGTTTGGGCCATGTACAACAATAATACAGTGGACATGCATTATTTCAGCACACAGACATGCGTATTTGGTATGCGTGGTTGGTATGCGTGGTTGGTGGTATTTTGGTGAGCATAATTCCCTTGTTTTATTTGTGGCCCCAATATCCAGAACCCCTTATTTTTTTTTAGATTTTTCGTGTAATCACTAGAGAGACCTCAGGCTTGCATTTCAGGAACACCACATTTTCATTTTTAGTGTGCCACCATGGGCAATTTCTCTCTGTGTTATCTACGGCAGCGAGCTATCATGTGGTATTTTCACTATCTTATATACGGTAGTGAACTATGTCCCGGTCCTCCCTTTTGCCGACTCATAGACTTCCGACAAACTACAACGCACACAGTTAGATATAATTGCTCATACTGAATTACATTGTGCACTCGGCTGCAGCCAAATTTGATGTTTAGCTACCTTGAAAATGACAATTGCACTGTCTAAACATCTCCCCACATCATCAGCACTGTATTGGTAAATATAAAACACACCACCCGTCTGCTTTCAAATATTTTTGTGTATTATAAAAGTTGCATTTAAACACGATCTCACTCTTTATAGAAATAAATAAAATAGCACAGTAACAGTATTATCTGTGATACACTGAAAAGAGAGTGGCGGAGACAAGAACTCAATTTGCAACATTAAACATGTGAGTAAAGCACAGGAATCTCCTTTCCTACACTGACTGAATATTCTCGTACACACTCAGCCCCCACACTTCTGTAATTACCTTATCTGTCAGCATGAGTTTTCTCCAGCTGTTCTCTTTCTGAATTTGGCTCCCTTGAAGATTAACCCCAGTGAAAACAAGCGTCTTTCGTTCTCAAACCGGGGTTATTGCCTGGAATTCTCAGCTTTTGCAGCAGGAAATCTTTAGCCAGGAAACAGGTCTTTAACCCAGCTCTGCCAAATCTCGATTGTCCTTTCCCTCTCCTCAAGCTCCCCCAGCAAAACTCTAATCACTGCCTCTAGCATGATACTTGCTATGACGCTGCTCCAATCAGAATCAATCATGCCATCTCCTCCCTCACTACACTGGCTCATTTCTACAGTAACCATTTGTAACCAACTGATTTCCTGGTCCTTCGAGCCCTTTGCTTCCTGTAGTTATGTGGACAGAGCAGCAGAGAAAAAGAAAAAAAATGAATGTGCGTTTAAAAGTTCACTTTCAGAGTAGGCGTAATTCTTCAGTGGAGACACATTTTTATTAGTGGGTTATGTTAAATGCAGTTTTATTAGTCAGGTTAGTTATTAATTTTCAAATGTGTCTCTTGCACCATAGGCATTTCAGGTGAAAAATAGTGTGCATTTTTGAATGTGCACGTGTGCTTTTAACTGTAAAAATAGATTTGCATCTTATATGTTAAAATCGTTTTTGACTGAATAGCCTGTCTTTACTTATATGTCCATGTTAATCTGGCAACACATATAGCAATGCACCACACCCATGTGGTGGTGCTGCTGCTGCATCAAAAAAAAAAATTACTACCTGTGCAGTAGTGCTGTACTCTGTGCTGTAACATGCCAAATATCCTTACAGGCCCAAGGCCTGTCCAGGTCCCAGACGGCACAGACTGGCTAGCCTTCAGGAGCGCAGGCTGTGCCCGTCCGCTGCATGTGCGTTCCCTCCGGCACAGTTATGCCATGAGTGAGAAGATTGGAAGGGCACTTAATGACACATCGTCCCGGCAAGAGACCCGTAATAATAAAACTAGCACGTTGCACACCCAACAAAGCATCTTTCATTTATTAAAAGCCTAATGCCCCGGTTCTTATAAAAACACACACAAACGTTTTTTCCATTCAATGCCACAATTTAAAATTCACTATAAAATCAGTTTTCAGCAATATCAGTAAAATAATTAAACAAAGCGAGTGACTGGAAGAGAACACACTTTCACCACCAAACCCAGGTAGAACACCCTGTAACAGTATACTTACAGGTAAGTGTTATCAGTCGTTGAAGTGTACGAAAAGAAGTAGTGAAACTATGATTCCCTACTGGCCTACCCCTGCTCCCCACAAACCCCTTCGCCATGCCCCATCTCACGCACAATACAAACCCCCAAACACCTTCGCCTGCTGTTTAAGGGAACATTCAGTGCAGTGCACTGAAAGTACAAGTTTCAACTTCTTCCTACACACTTATTTTAAAAAGAAACTATTACACAATGGTTTCTTTTTAAAATAAAAGTATAGGGACAGTAAAACTTAAGAAAATGTCAAACAGCACCGCTCCTACCCACTTCGACCACTGATTATAGTAAAAAAAAGCACATACACACGATGTAAGCTTTGATAAATACCCCATTTCTGTGAGTTTCTTTCTGTTCGCTCTCATATTGCTGGTACTATGTATGTATTTAATGTTAATCTTAAGGTATTTATATTGTGCACCGTCACCAACGGAATTGGTCTCCAGGTGCTCAGGCGGATCTGTAACAAGAGGGTGACCTGTTTAATTTAATACCAATTAAGCAGGCCAACCATGCAAGGGATTACATATCATTCAAGAAATTCATCAGGACGAGTGATTTTCTCACTCCATGTTCTAAAAAAAAAACAAAGATGCTAAGCCATATAACCTGGACATTCATCCCAGTTTTTAGTGAGTTCATTGATTATCTGATCTCTATTAATAATAATTGTTGTTCCAGGAGGTCTCTGTCAATATCCTTCAATTTCAGAAAACCTATCTAATTAAGAAAAATGAAAATCTCTTGGTGATTTTTCTCTCCTGCTCAATAAAATATTTTTTATTGCAGGAGTTGCTCTCTGGGAAGAAAATACCATGAGTCTGTGTTCGGGAGTTTCCCTGAATGATCATCTCAGTTCTATTACCTATGTTCAGTACTTAACAGGGCATATTCTGCTTTACTCAAACATGATTTGTTTGTTTTGTGTTTGTCAGGTGTTGCTGAAATTAGGAAAAGTTATATCAGGTAGCAGAAGAGTTCTATGGGAGTTTGGGCAGTAATTCGGTCAGGCTATGTACATATGTATTTTCCTTAATGCGTGGTCAGGAGGAATTCCAGTACACAATCTACAATGGACAGAACAATGCAAGATTCTAGAGTACTGGAGGGTGAAGACAGGAAGGAACCTTGATGGCATTCTAAACTGCCTTAGACTTTTGACTGGTTGGCCTTGTTTCTTCAGGGCTCCTGTGTTGGGCCTTTGTCTGAGAAGAAAAAGATTAAAGTGTATTTGAGATTTGAAGATTTGAAGTTCAAGATAATACAGAGACGTCCTAGCCTCCCAATGTGATATTTTATGCAGAGATTACACTGGGAGAGCAGCTCAATATTCACTGAAAAGACTTTGTTAAAGGGATGTTGTGGTTGCAAAGTAAAATCGAAAAACCAAAGAAATTTGCCTGTTTGGGTAAGCTATGCGACTGTAGCTCACCCTGCTGCCATGCACTGCTAAGACTAACACCCTGCACATCAAAGATGACATCACAAATGGCATCATCGATGACCAGAGACTAGCTATGTAGTGAAATTCTCAAAATCCACTTTTCTCCATGCCCACTTTAACCCCATTGCCGATCCCTGTTACCATGGCCAGTGGCCAGATTGTTTGGGGGCATGGCTGAACAATCTCGCCAGAGTGGTTTAACCATGTTATATAATGTTAAAAAGTTATCACTTTTTTTGTTTCACCTGTCCTTGCCAGGCCCAGTGCCTATTTTATCCCCATAGCTGGTCCCTGGTGGCCATGCCCACTTTAATCCCATAGCCGGTCCCTGGTGGCCATGGCCAGACAATCTGACCACTAGCCACAGCCACAGGCTATACTTCAGGCACCAGAGTTATGTCACTATTTTCTGTAACAGACAAATATACAAAACCATGTTTCGGGTCCTTGCCAATGCTCCTCACACAAGTTTGTGCAAATCCATCCAACACTGTAGCCGCAAGCAGAATTGTTTTACCCCATTCAAGCTTATCCTATTTCGACAATTATGGGACGGCCCACTCCAATTTTGCCCCCTTTTAACAAAATCCCATCAACTTTGCACAAACTTTTAATTTTGGTTCTATAATATGCTTTAATTCGTCAAATGGCAGGAAAGTTATAAGCCATGAAAACATTTTGGATCGCCCCAACCCCCTCTAATTTGATCCCATCTTGGTGAAACGGCAAAAAAACCTTGCAACAACATTCACAGTTGGGTCTATAGTTTTATTAAAAATATTGTGCAGATATGTTAAACAGCTCCAAAGTTTTAGCCATCTAATAACTGCTCTTCACCGACCCTGTAATGCAGACATATGCATAAATGTCCTCAAACATTTCTGAAATTTGCGAACATCACATCAATGTCCCTGAACACCTGAGATGTTCGCAGACATCGAATAAGAAAACACATCAGATTGTTTGCTTTTTCTGGATATATCCCATCCCATCCTCATCAACCCTCAGTTCCCTAGAGATTGTTTCACTTGTTTGACAAGTAAAATGTTTTTCTGCGATGTTCGCGGACTACTGGCGCAGTTCGCGAATCCAACATGGCGTCCGATTCAACGTTTGTGGCGCACCTCTTGTTTTGCATTGACCAATCAGCGGGCGTGTACGATGTCGGCGAATGTTACATCGCTCCCTGATTGGCTCAGAGGCATACGTGAAACCGAACCAGGAAGTAAGTCTGCAGACCAGACAGAGATATCGCACATTTTTTTCCCTGCAGTTTGGACATTGGAAATATTACCACCAAATTTGCAAAGGCAGGCTTTCGGGACCAGGCTGCTGCTCCTTGTGCAAATTTGATGCAAATCCATCCAGCGGTTTGGACTGTAGCCCCGAACAAAATGCATTCCATTCCTGTCTATCCGGATATCAAAAGTTTTGGGACTCCCCCTTTAACCGCCCCCTCCCCAATGACAATCAAAACTTCCCAAAATAATTCAGAGCTGGCTGTATACTTTTTTTGCAAAGTTTCATGACAATTCGTCAAACAGCGCCAAATGTATAAGCTGCCACAAAACTGCTCTTCCTATGGATTGAGCAACGAACCATAACAACAGGGTTGCTATATGGTAATGTAATCACCTTTAGCTGTTACAACAACCATGCAGTAGAAACCATTTCCTTGCGCTTGAGACAGTTTATACAGGCGTTTCTCATCTCGGCAGCAGCATCAAAGTATAGTTCGAAGAAGGTACTGCATTGCCAAGTCACGCAATCAGCATCTCCTGAATTTAACAGAGGGAGGCCTTTCAGAACATTACTCTATGCGCGCGTGTAACGCATCGTTACATGTGCGCGTGTACTAACTGAAACAATAGCCTGCAGTATGGCGATAGGCAAAGGACATTAGCGAGAATGCTTTCTTTTCACAGCACTCAGAGACTAGAACTGAGAGCGTGCATTTGAACCTTTGGAGAGCGTCTTGTAATTCAGGGAAATCTGAAGATATCACCAATCAGATGTATGTAAGAGAGTGGCATAAAATGTCAAACTTAAATGAACTATACAAGAGTTAACCGAAAAGTAAACATTTAATCAATTCAGATAGTAATGGTTATTAGCACCAAGTCGAAAAGTAGTAAGATGTATATCATTTTTATTTATTGTTTATTTTATTTATCGTTTGCTTGTTAGGCGCTTATACAGTAAGTAAATTCTATTTCAAAACGCCCACAGGGCAATAGGGAGGAGACGGGGGATCAGGGACATTAAAATCCAGTAAAGAAAAAAATATAAATGTATATAAAATACAGTGGGGGGGGGGAGACAAACCTACTATGCCTTGTGAGTGTTCAGAACGTGCAAGTGCAGTACAGAGGGGGAATGGGATAGGTGCTAGGTGCTCATGGGCAAGCAACAGGTAAAGTGCAATGTATGTAAAAAGCAATACCTTCAGATATTTCAAGCTAAAAAGCCAGAAAAGGAAAGCATTCAAGAAAAGAGCAAAGGTGATAATTTTGGTACCAACAGCTGACATCGCTCCTGGGGTGTTTTTGGGGAGTAACGCAGGTAATTTAGGGAAAGAGCGAGAGAGAGTAGCAGAGACTTGGGAGACGAGAGCTGCAGGAGAAGAAGTAATTCATGTTCTCTCATTTTTCACTGTTTCCCCTCGCCCACTCTGCAGGTGACAAGCTCAGAAAAAAGGAAAAACCTGTGTTTATTATTTTGTCCCATTCCCCTTCCTCCAGGTGAAAGTTGAGCGGTTGAGTGCAGCTGTTATAAATTGGCTGTGAACTAAACACCAGTGAGGGTCTTCAGGGTTCAGCAGTTCCTGAGAATTTTGACCTGCTCACGACGTAACTGTGTTTGGCTGCCTCAAAATATCTATTCCATCCAAAGGACATTCCTCCTCTTTTCTCTTGGAGTTGCTTTGCTCAACTCAGAGGTCACTGCATCGATTGCCAGGTAATCTTTTTCATTCTTTCAGATAATTCTGCCAGAAAGATAGCAGGAAGACAGGCTTACATGTCCCATCTAAATCCCTGTTTGTATGTGCAGCTATAGTTGAGCATAAGAAAGTCCTTGATTTCTTGTTTTAGTTTTGCAGCAAAGAGTGTTCTGTTTAATAGGATCTGATTCAACCATTGCTTGAATGTGTTTGAAATTGAATCTCAAAAGAGCAATGTTCAACCCACAGGTGCTTGATCTGATGAGTGTATGGTACCAATGTTTGTGTCCATTGCATATGAGTTGTCCTGTGTCTAAAAGAATCAAATCTATCTTGAAGTAAGATTTCAGAACCATTTAGTAGAAAAATAGTTTTTGGTTATTGATTTATTATTCTCATGATAGCAGTAACGCCCAAAACCGATTGAGACTTCTTGACTTCCATTCAATTCCACACCTGCCTAGCTGGACTGAGGGTAGTACTTTAATGCCCACTTGGACCATGTTTTAGATCAATGTCAGTCAAAATCACTTTATTTGGAAACTAAATGTCCCATTAAAGTGTACACAGTAATATTACAATAAAACATTCTTATACACTTTACACTTTTTCACACAACACATCCTAGAATAGACTAAAATTCGTGTACAATGTTTAATATTTCAAATACATGGTTTATACAATTGACAGACATCTTAGTACAAGAAACAATGACAACTTCCATTCACCATATGAAGGTGTTCCAGCCTAAAAATGTGCTTAAGTCCCAGTAGCTTAAAAGGGAATTTTTTTCTTGCATACAATATTTCCATAGCACAATGTAAAATCTTGAGCGGAAAATGTATCTTTGTGCTATATCAATAGGTCTTGTCCTTGTTCGTCTTTCTTACATATAACCCAACACCAAGAAAACAATGTAAGGATCATGATGTTCATTGATCAGTAATGATATTAAAAAGGCTTGTCTGCATTGATACAAATCACAATACATTAAATTCTACAACTTTAAACGGAATTAGCCTGTTCACCCTCTAGGCTCCTTCTTGTGAGCCCTGGTTTACATGTTCTAGGTACGTAAACGTTTGCAAATGTCACAGGCAACCCTTCTGTTCCATTGAGATGCAGACCAATTTCCCCTCAGTGTCCCTACTAACGGGAGATCTTTTTATGTATTGGTATTGAGTCTCTGCTGGTTTTATTTTCATTAGATAAGTTCCCAGACAATCCTTTCTCTCTGCAATTTATGAACAAGATGATTTTCCTTCTGTCTTGAATTTTTTAGATGTTTGGTGCATTAACATTCCAGGTTTACTTAATTACATTAGCCATTGTTTTAGATGGAAAATGGAAGTAAATCAGAATAGGTTCAGATATCAGTGCTATCATTACATATACCACAGTTGTGTTCCTAAGAATACTTGCAATGTTGCAAAGTTCTCTCAAAAAGCAACATAGTTGTAAATAAGTGTGCAGTATGTGTTTTTTAATTTATACATTCATGAAACACTCGATAGACTTTTACATTGCTATTTTTCAAAAAATGAATTTACAGTTTGTGATCATGGCTGCTCCGGTCTTCCCTGAAGTGTGATGCTGAGAATTTGTTCAGGAAACTTGAGGCTGTGGAGAAAAGAATCAGAAGAGTTATGTCAAGAACATTCGTTTTCTATTACTGCACGTTGCATTTAAGCACACCCACATTATTTTGTTTTATAGTTTTTATAACGTTCCGCATGCTTCCTCATGGTTAACTCAGTGCACTGTATCAGCATGGCCCTGGCGGCACAGGGGCTACTTGTCTTTTTTGTCCCAATATTCGGCAAACTCCTAGGTGAAGATCACACCCTGATGTTGCTGCTGGTGAGTGAAGTTGTTTGTGGGTCCTGATGTAGCCTAGGTCGCATATGTAGTGTTTTATTTTTATGGCCCAGGTCCTCGGTGGGTGGTTGGGGCACATTCTAGAACTGTTTCCTCAATTACAACTTGGTGGTAGATTGAGTGACAATATTTGGAACGTGGTAAACTTCTATGTAGACTGCCAGAGAACTAATGGTAAGAGTTTATCCAGATTAAGTAAATGTGTGATCTGCGACTCATTTTGGAGCAAGGAGTTCAGCATTTGATCTGCTGAATGACAATATGCCGACCAGCCTTGGATGGGAGGTGGACATGAAGAAATCAGTTAATCATTTGGACCTTGCAACAGAGGCAGTTGTCCTTTAGTTGAGGTGCTCTGGGACTATAAAGAGTAAAGATTTGCAGGACAATTAAAGGTGATGCATTTCTTGGCAGGCCCATTTTAAGCATTTTTGGGGCCCTGGGCATGGACATCTTTGGAGCAATCAAGAATATTTGATGGCACTCCCTGACTCCCATCATGATCATAAGCTATAGGTTGATATGCTGCCTCACAGAATTCAAAATAAGCGCATGTTTACTCCATTTAAGTCCCCTTGCCCTCTTACTTCTTGCTCTAATCAGAATGATAAAGATGTAGCATTTGGAGGCCAACATTAGCAATCTGCAAAGAGGTTACTTCTTTTCTAGTATAGAAATGGATACTTTTTATCAATAACATCCGGGAAGCTATGCAGCCTGTAGTATTAATGCAGGACTGTATGTAAAAAGCATATGTAACCCAGAATAGGCAGAGAACTCACATTAGCTGCCTCAGAGAATGCAAAAGTGTTCAATCATGGATGGAGAAAACCACATGTAAGGAAGGAGAATACACATAGCATAGCATGGATAGTGGATGCAGATTAGAAGCTACCAGGAAGGTGTCTCTATCCAGACAGACTGAGATTAGAAGTAGGACATGGTTTTCAAATAGTGTTGCCATTATAGATCATGGGGCAAGTGCCTGTGGTGTGCAGTATATCGATGCTCACTATTAAAGTGGAAGCAACCCTACAGCCAGTGAAACCATGAGTGAGGCATTTATGAAGATCATGCCCTGAGAAGGAAATCACTCTGAAGGGCTGACAATTTTGAAAGGGGGTTATGGGCTGGCAATTCTGAGAGGTTAGGCAATAGAAGATTAAATGAGATTCCCAGGATCACACATTGCTTAAGGGGTGAAGCTGGAATTTGTGCCAACTCTGCAATGTCTGCATTTGAACACTTTATTTACCAACTCTTACCATATACTAAAACAATCTCATTTTATAAAACTGACTTGCAAAGTACACAAATCACATTTCCAAACCTGACCATTTTTAAAACCAAAATATTATAGAAGGGTGTTATGCAAAATGGGAATGATTCTAGTTTCATTCTCTCCATCATCAAGGGAAGTATATAAGTACCAGCATACCAATCGATGTGATTTAACAGATTTAATCTAGGTATGTCTTTTGTACCTTTAAGCTTGAAATACTTTCAAAACAATGACTTGTGAAATTGTTATTCATAAACGTGCAGAAAAACCTTTGACTTTTATACAAAAAGCAAACCGTTTTTTGTGTCAAATGAGCAGACCTTAAAATATGCTTGCCCAAGGCCTACAACATCTGGTACTCTCTCTCCTGACTACCACCCCTTCCACTCAAATGCCCTACATCAGAAGAAAGTTCAAGTAATGAGCTAAACGATGCCACCAGCAGAAGACAGCACAGTAATGCAAGAGATATTAGATGATTTGACCAGGATCACTGTATCGTCTGCTCTGCTGACAAAGCCAGGATACAAGCATGAACACTTTGATTCCACAGTCTTGAATTTGGATAGTTATTCGCCTCTTGGACTAATAGTTTATGCTCATATTTGGAGGGGATTGCCTAGGTTTAAGAACGCCCCATCTGAACAAACCAATTTCTAGATGTTCACCATACGAATAACATGTTAGTTTTTATAGCAACCCTTATCTGGTGCAGGTACGAACCGTTACGGCCCTTTTAAATGAGGTAGCACATCATTAGATGGATGGGGATGCAGAATAACTCTTACACCAAATAATAAGACAGACTCAGGAAGTTGGCAAAGTATACTGTTTTATTCTCAATTGTCTAAAACCCAGAGTACAATGGACATCAATGGACGTCGCACAGCATAATCTCGAAGCATCACATAAAAAACATCCTTATGTACCAAAAAGTCATCATTCATTACGTTATACTAAGTGGAAAACTAAGAAAACCTACTTGGGATTGTGGTTGGCTTAAGGGGAACATCTAGGTATACTTTCTGTAGGGGATTGGATTGTGATCGGATCTCTAAAGTCAGGTGGACAACTTATGTCCATCCCTAGTGCAAGTCATCTTTAACATTTGTTTTTTCAGCTGATTAGGTGCAGCCTTTAATATTCGAAATATATCAATCCCCCACCCTTTGAAATCAGGGTTTTCACCCCCAAGTCCATCTTCAAACTCTGCCCCTGCCCCAACCCTGCCTCCCCTACAATTATTCACACTCGGACACACCTTTTTCCCAGGTCCCGCCTCACATGCCAATACACACTCACACACTCACACACTCACTCTTTCTCGCCAGCCCCCTCCCCGCTACAAACACTGTCCCCCATCATACACACAAGCACGCAAACACTTACCTCAAACCCGTCTTCCTCTGCCTGTCCCGGACAGCCTGTCAGCCCCTGAGTGCACTCGTGCGCAGCAGGGGCGTGACCGTTAAGATTTAGAAAGACCGCTCGCAGTGTTCTTAGGGTGGTCTTTTTAAATCGGTCTTTACCAATTCACTTAATACCGCGATAAGTGATTGGGAAGATGTTTTTAAAGGGAAGAGTTTTCAGGTACTTCCTAAAGTGTAGGATGGAGGGGGCTAGACTTATATTTTTCAAACTTGCTCCAGAGTCGGGTGCATAGCAGGCAAGGCCTGTTTCATAATCCCCCCCCCCCTCAGCCCCCGCCTCTTGAAGTTCTTTGTTTCCAGTTTGGCAATGTGACAGCTCTGGTTTTGCGTTGGCCTCCAGAGATGGTGAGCTTCTCGACTGTGCTCACTACAATTCCTAATTGACTTTCATAATACTTTGTTGGAAGTGCTTATTCTTTTATAGTCACATTCAATGATGGGGTACCAGTCTAGTGAGCTTTCTGCACCCACAGTGCCCTGCGTTGTGGCTGATTCTTTACATATTCTGAAATGCTCAGGAAGGACTCCCCGCTCCCCACCCCAGCTCCGCCAAGGCTGCACTCCAGGTCATGGTGCTCGGCAGCAAGGTGGAGGTAAGTTGCAGTTTTTAGCCGCACCCATTCCACAGTCTGTCTAATTTATAGTCTAGGTACGTCTCCGCCACAGGCCGATCTACCCTCCGTCCGGGTCTGGTTTTTTAGAACCCATATCTTAAAGGGGAGCAGGGACATACTACCAGCATGGGAGGTATTTTGGAAAGAACGGAAATGATGGGAGGGAGCTTTAATTTGAATACATAACTGTCCACCCAGAGGGAGAGGCTTTAATTGAAATACTTTTAAATTGCCAACTTACCTGCTTGGTAGAATAGGCGTGTCATGGGGCTAGCACCCCTCACTTGTGGAGGATGGGAGGAGGAAGATTGGAAGAGGAAGACCTTATGAATGATAATCAATGCTTTGATGTCTTTGTCCACGTTTTGTTTTCTGATGGATACAATGTATACCATATCCTTAGGACAGATGGATATACAGACACAGTGTAACCACTGCACTCTTTGTATGTGTAGGTGTAAGTAAGAACTAGAAGAGGAGGAAGTGCCTTGCGAGGACTTTCTATTGGTTGAAATGTTGCCAGTCAGCACATTTTGTATATTGCCTTTCCTGGAAGTCCTTTTTTTCATTGCCTTGCCAGTACACTCTCCGTATGAGCTAATACTCTTTATAGCCAGTCCTAAAATATAATACATGCATTCCATTCCCTTTCTGCTCCTGTAAATTGTGCATTAATGATACATGTCAAGTGCATGAAAAATGATAGCCTTGTGAGTACCATACTTGCCTGTATCACACATCGAGTAGTTCAGACATACTGCGAATGTAGTCTCCCTTGGGCCCACTGTTGATGTCTTGGACGCTGGTTAAAAAATAAATCACAAAGAGTGTTAGAGGCATAAGAACATGATGGAGCTAGTTTGAGCTGTTTTGGATTCTCTCCCAACGCCCTGGGCTCAAGGACTGTGGTGCTGCACCATTACCTCAGGTTGCCTAGCATGGTGGCCAGGAAATTCTTTATGGCCATCTGCCTGTGAAAACGACTGCCCATCGAGATGCGGTCCAACTGGCGCCTGGTCAGGACTTCCTGTCGCTCTTCTGGACCATCCTGGCTGCACCATTCGTAGAGAGAGAGAAATAAATAAAGTGGCACATCTCCTGGTCCTTAAAAGCTAAGCGGTCTTCATGTCATTTACATTTTGTAGCAGAATCTTACATAGTGAGACTCTCAATGGCTGGAAATCTATTCATTAGCCAGTATACCTATAAGACTGTCAGACCACTTTGCAAGTATGCACACACCCATTTTTAAAGTTAACATTCGAGGCATACTACTGTGGGTGAACTTTTTCACTGGACCCATGCTATTCAATTATGAACACACCTAATGGCCTCCTGCTGGTTAAGAGTTCACAATTCAAAAGAATACTGTCATACCTGTGAATTACAGTCGGTCAAATGTTCCTTGCATCCAAAACATTTCTATTTGTGAAATAATTGATTTAATGATTTGTCTATTAAATCAAACGCAAATGATCTGCCTTGAGGCATCAACCACCAACGGACTTATTAGGCCACCGGAAGACACCATCAAGGGTCAAGAGGAGACACTTGCCCAATATTGAAGGGAGGGTGGGTGATATCAGGGAAAAAATGAGTTTCTTTTATCCATTGCGCAACATAACATAATTGATTTGCAAACGGGTGGTTATTCCTCAGCACAAGGCTTTACAACCTTGAAACGTTATTTCCCCAGTTCCCTACTCTGGAAAAACACTCAATGAACTCTCATGCATTACTAGGGGGACTACACGATTTAGGGGCACTCAGCTGTAAGCGAGTGGCAAGAACTAACTGGGGGCTTTGTAATCCTCTGCCAGAAAGAAATGCCATGGCAGAGCGCACTCAAGGTTCTGTGCATGCTAGACACATCGCGGGTAGTGCACATGCACAGGGCTTGACTGGCCGTGCATCTGGCTTTGGTAAGACAAATTGTGTACCTGTGGGATCGGGAGTCCTTCCCTTGAGAATTAGGGGGTGCCCCCTCTAATATGCTCCCTTTGTAATATGTGAACCATGTATGGCAATTGGCAGGATGTAGAGTTTGTGCAAGGTACCCCATATTAGATAATGAGGCCTGTGCAAAGGTTCCCTACCTGGCTATTGGGGTAAGGGTTGGGGTGACCATGGGGGAAATGTATCCCCATCCGCTAAGTGATGCAGTACCTGAGGGGGTGGTGTAGGGAGGATCTCCTGGTCTACCCTAACCTGACTGTGTGGCCTGCACTTGTCACTTAACTGTACAGATCCTCTTAGTAGGGCTAAGTTACAGATACGAAACTGCTGCAGCAGAGAGAAATGAGGCCGGATCCAACTATACGGGGTGCTTCTCCTACAAGAATGCCCTAAGACAGCACACATGATCCTTATAGTGCCCGCACAAGCTCCTGGACAGGGAGAATTCAGAGGAAGCACATCTCCCCTCAGCTGGATCTCCAGCTTACATGCACGAAACAGTGGTTCCAAGGTGGTACCAGCCCCAGTTATTCGCCTAGCCCATGGGCACATGAGTGGCAGATAAAGTACTGCGGTATGAGAACGCCTGAGTTTTGAAACTAAGCAATCCAATTGTTTCAGTGGACAACATGCACACCTGAGAGAGGAGGTTTCAGGTCAGCAATAAAGGCAGAAAGAGTCCATTAGCTGAGAGGGAGTTTCAGATACAGGAGGTGGTAGTTTTGGGAATTACTATCGGTGAATGTGGGTTCAGTAGGAAAACAGGAATAATAAATAGTTATAAGCCTTAATCAGTTTTGTTCAGGTGCAGAAAGTTTTCACAAACCAAGATGGTGAAGGAGCACCAGGTCGTTGATTGGCTAAGACTTAACATGGGAATTGCTGCCAACAGTCTTAACTGCTTTCCATAGTTAACTCCAGGCAGCGAGTTCGTCTTTTTGTTGCTCTCTACGGGTTAGGCCATACATATCTGGTCACTAGGAATCTTGAAATACAAGTTTGGCAGAAAGCACGTTTGTGGGACAACAGGAGAGTTGCGGTGGGAGCACAGTGTTTCTGGCAGTAAAGATCATATTTTACTTTCAAGTCAAGCTTCTAAAAAACGTTCAGATCTTACAATTTACTTCCGAGTAGAATGCCACTTCGTCTGTGCATTTTGTAAATGTACATAGTTATCCAGCATCTGTATTGGGCAGACGCTGCAGCGCATTCCTTGCTGGTCCATCTGAGGAAAGGCGCATGCATTGACTCTTTAAGCAGTGCGCTGCTGCGATACTAATGAGTGAGGGCCTTTAGAAGATTACCGAAAAAAACGCTCTGAAAGTGCGCACTGAAGAGACACTTATTAATTGGAAGTAGGGTCTTTCTTCAGTGCAGCGGCAATGCTTCCAATTAAAAGCCTAGAACGAGGCTTAAATCAATTTGAAACGATGAACCGCTCAAACGTCACCCATATAGCACGAGGGATGAATCTATTTAGTAAGGTGAATTGCTTGAACGGTACAGAGAGCTTGAGGAGATGCTTCGAATCGTGAAATATCATTTCAGACAAAACTCTTTTGAACAGGTGCAGAAGCCTCAAACTCAAGTAGAGAAAAGGAGAATAGAGCCTCTCAAGACTACATTATAGGAGACAATCAGTTCTGAATTAAGAAATTCCTCTTAAGGAGAAACAATAGGACCTTCTAGAATGCTAGCTAGTTTTAGTTAGAAGACGTCAGGGAAAGTTACTTTAGTTCAGGATATGTATTTAACAAGCAGGTCAAGGAAAGAAATATTCAAAAGAATTTAGCATTTATCTTAAAGTCAGTGTTTGCTAAGAAGGTTTTCGAGTGGTAAAGAAAGTAAAGGTACACTGCATTTCGAGAATTATTTTCTCTCAGCCTTAAGGAGAGGAAAACGGATTTCCATGTTTAAATCGGAAGCCAGGGAGTCTATATGGAGGTGCCTCACATGTTCTTGCCAAGCAATACTGCAATATTATCAAGATATGCCATGCAGAATTTATCAAAATATTCAGTGATGCAAGGCTTACCCACTGTCTTGGGCCCTTCGTCGCAGGGCTGCACGGGCAGAGGGCTGCCCTGCGAAGGTCGGTAATATCCTGGGTAACCAGTCTACTGGCCAATCAGGGCACGGTGGGCGGGTCGGGAGGCGGGAATCACAAAACCAGGAAGCGGGGAGGGAGCGAAGGCTGTGGGAGGGGAAATCAGGGGATGGGGCCAGGTAACAATGGTGGGTTTTGGCCTTAATGCGCCAAATGTTTTCAAAATATGCAGAGATGCAAGGATTACACTCCGGGCACGTTCCTCAATGGAATGGGGGGCCTAGGTAGTGGAGCAGGTTGCTAAACTCAACACACACGGTCTACTGGCCAATCAGGGCACGGTGGGCGGGTCAGGAGGTGGGAATCACACAACCAGGAAGCAGGGAGGGAGCGAAGGCTGTGGGAGGGGAAATCAGAGGATGGGGCCAGGTAACATTGGTGGGTTTTGGCCTTAATGCGCCAAATGTTTTCAAAATATGCAAAGATGCAAGGATTACTCACCGGGCACGTTCCTCAATGGAATGGGGGAAATTAACCAATAAAGTACATACATATCTGCCGTATAACCCCGAAAAATGCATGTATTTACCCATTAGATGCCTTCTGTGTTTGGGATAAACTCGGAGAGCACAGGCACATATTGTTTGTCATCCTGAAGTCCCCAAGTACCTCACTGAGATGCTCAGCATCTCCCGGGGCCTGCGATCCACCAGAAGTAAGGAAATGTGCAGACTTGAATTATGACAGTGCAGGAAGGAAAGAACCAGAAGACAGGTCTTCTCTGTTTACAATCCATGACTCTGGAACTGCCTCCACATCAATATCAGACTTGCCCTATCACTTCTACAGGTTCGTTAAGAGCTCAAGACCTCCCTCTTTAAGGAATGGCTCCTCCTTAACACCTAGGTCCACACACCCTGCACTGCCCACTCGACCTGGGACTCTGCGATCTGCTCTCCACTGTCTTCCCCTATGCTGCCAATTCCCCACCCTCCCCTGTTAGATCCCCACTCCTTTTTTCGCTGCTTCCCTCACTGTGTGCTTCCCCCATAACTGTAAATTGATCAGTTGCTTCCCAAATCAAGGTCTGCTTTAAATAAATACCCCAATAATAATAATAATATGTTTGTGACACAAAAGAAACAATGGCCTACTAGATATTATGCCACTGTGCAAATATTGCAGATCGTACAGGAAGGTGGGTTCTAGTACAAATGATAACCACCATAAACACCCATTGCCATGATATATAAACCCAGTAAAAATAATGTTCCTTAGAAAAATGTAAGTAGAAATTCCTGTGCTCAGAGAGCCTGATCAAAACATCGGCTCTTAGATTACGTTATTTACAACTGTCTATGTATGAGGCCTATGTCTATGAATGCCTAAAACATATAAGAATACGTAAATGAATAAACATGTTACAATTACTATTCTGAGTTAACCACATTAGTATCAGCTGGAATGTGTGCTGTCTCAGTGCCGCCACCGAACATGCTCCAATAACTTGATTGTCTCTGCACACTATAATGTGCCACATAATGTCACTTGCACATCAGGTCCTGTGTCACAGATCACCTGCCAATCAGTTCCTGTGCTACTGTCATGCGCTATCTGCGCTCACCATCGTGGCAGTTATGGAGTAAGTGGAAGCTCCGCCGCCATTGAAATGCCCACTAAGAATTCTCCACTTCCCGATTTATCGGTCTTGTCTTTTCTCCTCATTTGTTTTCCTTCCGGTATTTAGCCACGCCCACCGATCTGTCCGGTGCGTGGCAACCCTCTGCTTTCCGCTCCGGGTGCTTTCGCTCTCTCTTACTCCTTAGAGTTTTTGCTAATATTCTAGTTCGCTGTCCTTTCCGGTGGCTCAGATTTATTTTTCCCTCCTGAGTTTGCTTCTCCCTTTGTTTCTCTCTTTCTAGTTTTCTCTCACCCGTTCGCTTGCTGCTTGGGTTCTGTGATCGCGGTAGAGGCAGCGCTGTCTTTCCTTCGACTCTCCCTCTCTGTGGTTTTTTCTAGTTTGTTATTTTGTTATTGTCCCTAATCCTTCTACACTCCTGTCTTTTTTCCCAGGATTCTTTCCTGATTCCCTTTCGCTTCTCTGGCGCCTTACCTTTGCTTTTCCTCCAGTTTTGCGGTTCGCTCTTACCTGTTGTTTCCTTCCCTCTCTTCTGGCGGCGGAGTCACTCTGGGACCCCGCTTTGCGAACAGGAATCTTCTGCTTACCGTGGACACTCCTTCCAGCTCCACGGCGCCGAACATCTTTGAACTGCTACCAGAAGCATACTTCCTCCTGTTCTGCTAATCTTCTACTCTGAGGAACTTTGCATATTACATTCAACAAGCTAGAAGTCTTTCATCCAAACCAGCCTGCCAACATCCTGAGAGGTTTTTTGAAGCACTGCTTTTTTCCTCTCTTCTGGCGTTTCCGGAAGGGGGTCCCCTGTTCCCCTGTCTCTTAGGGTACCAGGGTGGCTCCTTTCGGGGACGACCATATCTCTTCTCAAAGAAAAAGACTCCTAAGAAGAAGAGACAGAAAAAGAAATCCTCCACAGAAGACTCAGGTAAGGAGGAGTGGGGTTCTGAAGAGCGAGAGGTTCTCGGGGTTGACAGCTACAGAATGTCTGCCCACTAGTTACTTTGCAAGCTATGGACAATCACCAGGTTGATTCCCTGGAGAAGAAGGTGGTCGGAGTTATTTTACTGGGTCTTGTTATAGCACCAGCTTTGCAATTGTCATTGCCTTTTGGCAATTTGATTCCTGAATTTAAACGGGTGAGGTTGTAGTTTGTTTAGTAGGAGCATACAAAGTAAAGATTGCTGTTAGATGTGCTGTGTGAGGCAGTCCGGTTGAGTCTTATTGGTGTATGCATGGAAATGTGTATGTCATTTGCCATGATTCCTCACCCTTGACGGTGCTGGCGGGGCCCCAGAATTAGGGCTTTGCTGTGTGCTGGGGTTCTGTAGCCATATCCTCTGAAGGGAAGGACTAAATACCTAAGAGATGGCTCGTTTGAAACCTTATTTATGAACCTTTAACTACTGATAAACACCTCTATATCCTGAGAATGAGAGATGAAATCACTGGACAACAGCTGAGTATTTTGGAATGGATCACTCAAACATTCATAAGGAGTGAGCGCCTGGCAGCATAACCAATTCCCTTCCATGCACCAGCTGCATTTGGTATCATATGTCTGCCATAGGTGTTAGATGACATAGGACTGATGCAGCTGTAAGGTCGATAGACATCTGCTCGAGGTATTGCATGCCAGGGACCCGCTTTAGGTGCAGTGTTTCATCAGACTGCTACACATGTTAGTCTACATGGGCCTGGCACACATTCTACTGTAGGTGACTGTCAACTACTGCCAATGGCCAGTGGTAGAAGTGTGCCCAAAAAAGTAGTGGCGGAGGATGGGATAGGCACAACGGAGGAATGTGAAGCGCATGTTCCAAGGGGTGGTGGATGGGCCAGGTTGACAGCAAAGTGGGTGGAACAGGAAAAAGGAGGTGCTCGTTATAGTTTTCCATTAACTTCTCTCAGTTGGAACATTTATATATGGCCTTGGGAAATCAATTGCCTCTATTCGTTGGTCTTAACTCTGTTGGAACCCATACTTAACACCTACCTGAGCAGTAGCTGCTTTGACACGGATCTGCCACTCATGAAATGTGTGCTGTTATGAGTAGAATTTGGTAATGTATTACAAACCCTGGATCCCAAGGCTTAACCCTTTTCTCTCCGCTGGCCTGACCGAGTTTGAGGGATCAATAGTCTGTGATGCTGAAGTATCCAACATGAGTGCATTACAGTAGTCCAAGTGACTGGTCACCAAGGCTACTACTATAGCTGCACTCTTGTCTATAGGCATGAAGGGGCAAATCCCACGTAGCCACCGAATGTTAAAATAAAACCATGTGGAAATGGCCTGCACCTTTATCAACTAACATCTAAGCATTAAATCTGACATAACAACTTGACAGGTTTTCCCAAAAATCGGGGGGAGATGGGATGTTGTAAGAGATATTTTCATAGTATTAGGAGAACCGTCTCCCGCGTGCAATAGTTAATGTGATGCCAGATACTCGTCCAGGCTGAGATGTCATTCAGTCTTTGTGAATGTACAGTGAAACAGATTTCTGTTTAGCTGTAACTGCTGTAGGGTGGTAAAATGAAGAGGCATGTTTTAACTACAAAAAGAACCATTCCCGAATGGTAAAAAAGATTGTAAAAAGTAATGGAACTGTTAACAGTAAAAAACAAAAGAAGTGGTACTCTGCTCCCAAAAGCTTCCGCTCATTCGACCACTGGCTGCAGCAGATCCAATCTGGCAGAGGCCTGAGCCTGATATTGTGTAATTAATGCATATCGTGTGTACAAGGTAGGTGTCTGAGACTTGCTGCTGTCTGGGACCTGCTCAAGATGGATCCCTTCAGTTATTTACATATTCAATTATAGAAGTATTTATCATGATAGGATGCAGACAAGGGGCGAAAAGAGCCACGTTGTAAGAGAAAATATGATCCAGAATAGGAAGCAGTGGGTGATCAAAGTACATTGACATACTTTTTTGGGTGATGTTATGTTGTGCTGGTAAGCTTTTATACAGTGACAACCCCCCACTGTAGTAGTATCAGGGCGCCTAAATGTACTTTGCTCTTTCTAGGGGTTATTCAGACCTTGGTCTGCTGGAGGAAATAAATGAGCATATGGAAGATAAGAGAATTGAAAAGCCGGAAATAGATGTTACAAAGTGTGGAGGGATGCAGGGGGGAAGAAAGTTTTGTTTTAGCATGACTGCATGCATATTAGTCCAAATACCTGGACTGTAGTTTGGGAGAGAGAGAAAGGAATGACGTAAAGTGCTATGATAATTGGATTGTGCTTCCAAAGCAGAGGCAGTCTTGAAGAATTGTAAGTTGGAAAACGGTGTATGTAAATGAAAGTAATTGCTTATTTATGCGGTCCCTTTCAAAGAGTATGCAAATCACCTAACATTAGTAGGAACTCAAGGGGAGCTTAGAATTGCATATAAACAAATTCCACCACCTTATACAGGATGGTGAAAGACAGGCAGGGCTATGGGAGGAGAATAATAATAGGAGTAAAAAGAAACAAGCATCAACAAAGCCAATAGTGATGCCTTTGTGTGGGATTGTATAGCAAGTTGCCAGGCAGCTACAATTTTTTAGGTTATGCCATTATTTCCTCGGGTACTTGTATTATATGTAAGATCTTGCTATCATTGCTGTTCATTTGGATTTTCAGAAACGGGCATGTGGACAGATTCTGAGAAGCCACCCAGTTCTGTTGAACAGGAAAGACGCTAATTCCTAGGCAAGCTCTATCATGTTGTGTGACTGGGCACTAAGGCTGGGAGTTAAGCACACACAGAACACTCTCAACACAAGTTAGGCAGAATGTCTAAAAATACAGTTATTTATTTAGGCCTCTGACAAACTCTTATCAATGAAAAACCACAGGTAAGTAACAAACTAACTCGTTCACTACTAACATGTACACATTCACTTTGATGTGCTATTCTAAGAGCGCTAGCACTTCTCTTCTTGACCTTGGTAGAATGGCAGAGCAGTCAGGCTTATCCTAAGAGGAAGATGTGAACTGTAGGTAAGTACACTGAACCTAGTTAGCAATGCACATCAAAGAAACACATGTAAATGTATATTAAAATATAGGTTTATTATATTTTCACAAGAGTCACTATTAAATGCACAATAAACCAACACACATAGGTATACTTTACAATACTTTCAAAAGGACACTTCTTAGTTGGTAGTTGCTGAACACACACAATTGTTACAGGAGTTTGACAGGTCGACCATATTATAGGTAATAACGTGCACCAGCAAAGTAATACAGTAATTGCATTTAGTCAGCATACACATATAAGATAGTGATTTTTGGGAAGAAAAATAGTTGGTTAGTGTTATCCTATCAGAGCTCCAGGTTCTAGAGGCAGTTTTCCTGCACAACAAGTCTTTTAAAGCCCAAAATGCAACCCTAGCTAATAGGCAGTTTGCAGTGGGTTAACGTCTTGAAAAGCAGGAGAAGTCAAAAGTTCCTTTGGATACTGTGTAGTCTCTTGGAAAAGAAGATACAAGAAGGCTTAACCAATGTCAGAGAACCTGTTAAAGAACTCGCTAAAGGAACACAAGCAGTGGCTTTAGTCAGAGGTAAGAGGGGGTTGCCCTGGAAACTTCTTCGTACACTCCAATGCTCTGGAGTGACTTTTTGGAATAAGGTAAGCAATACCTTTTCCACCCCCCAAAGTACCTTAGGTTTCAAGAAAACGTTTGTGGTGGATGTTCCACGATGTTGCCGCTCTGGACCCGACCTCTGGATTCCTTGGTCCGATGATGAAAGGCAGGACAATTGATGGGATCTTACAGCAGCAGTCTCAAGGGAGGACCTCCGGCACGGCTTTCATCAACTTCTTTGGTCCCTCTGCAGTTTTGGCACCTTTTCTGCAGCACCAAACCAAGGACGTGATCCGCCCGGTCAATCTTCTTTGGTTCCTGCAGTCCCACACTCTGATGAGGGGGTCTGGATGAGTTGGATTGGGTCTCTGGAGTAGCCTTGAGGACTCAGCAAAGACTTGGATAGATTCCGCCTTTCCACAATGATGCACTCAAATTGGGGCAGCAGATCTCCTGGTATTAGAGTTCTGCAGCTCTGGAAACTGACATGACCTCGGGAGATGGTTCAAATTAAGTTTCGTCTTGGGTCTGGTTGTTTTCACCAGTCAAAGGGAAGGAGACATCCTTGTCGGAGTTTCTCTGTCGCACAAAAAACAGGGTCAGGACAGCAGTGGTTGCTTCGCAGTATTGCAAAGGGCCTGAATGCATCTCTGGTTGGCTTCTTCTTTTGTTACTTCAGCTTCCAGTGGTTGACTTGGTTTTCACTCCAGGAGCTTCACCTTTTATCCAGTTCAGGGACTCACTCCTCTGCAATCTTCCTCAGCAGTTTACAGAAAGGGGCGTTTGTCTGTCCAACCGGGACAGCCCGACCCCCAGTGGGAGCTTGTCCCATTCAGGCACTCTGACAGATGAAGGACAGGGGGTTGGAAAACTCCTCCCCCACTTCCTGCCTGCTCAAACACTCTAGAGCCTAGGCGGGACACCCAGGTGTTCCTGGCAAAGGAAAAACGCACAAAGAGGCCTCCCCCTCCCAGAATGGTAGAAGAAGGACTGACAAATACCAACCACACTGGTAATGGCAAACAAAGAAGGAAGGCCCTAAGTTAGTACTTGGGTGCACCTATTGTGCACTACCGAGGCTATGGACATAGCCCGTGGTAGGAAAAATACATAATAGTTGGTACACACATCCACTGCCACCAGCCATAACTAGGAGATTGTCTATGTGACTAAAAAGTGACAGGAGCAGAGAGAAGGGAGATTCTAGTATCACTTTGGCACACACCACCTTATGTGGAGTGCCAATCTCTCAGACTTGAACGTTTTGGGAGAGATACTAAGTATCTCTCTCCTTAGGAAATGTAGTTATTGCAGGATAAAGAAAAATAATCACAAAGGGGGACCCTAAGGGTCCATAGCAACACTGCTCATAAGGGGCTGTATGCTGCAATACTAAAATACAGATTCCTTTAAGAGTTATGGTGGAAAATAGACTCCATTGGATAGGTACAATGCAAAGAATACATTTCCAAAGGATGCAGCTGTTAAGAATGAATGAGTGTAAAAAGGCTCCACTCATTCTGGATTTCAGAAAAAGATCCAGAAGTCCAGTAAATAGTGCTAGGGGTCTCACTAAGAGAGGGGATGAAGCATACAGGTGATAAAGCTACCTAACACTAGTGCCCTAGATTCACAGGTCCCAATGCAGTTGCCTTCAGAAGGCTAGGAGTCTGGAGTCCTTTTAGGAGGCTGAACAAAAGTTGGCATGGCCAATAGGCAGTTGGAAAGTGTCTCAGAGTTGGCAAACCTTTGAATAAAAGTTCTTAGCACATCCTCACCCAACCCAGCCACCTTAGGGGACGCCCAGGGGGAGGATCCTTGGCCAGAACTCCATTGCTTACAATCAGGAAAAGAAGAGATAGGGGGAAGTCATTACTCCTATTAAACCCTATGGAGGTAGGAAGGGGGTAGGAACAGGCATGTTTACTCACCCCCTGTACTCCAATTCACTCAGGGACCACCCCTGAAATTCCTGAAATAGCTTTTCTTGTGTCTTGGTTGTGTTGATTGAAGTCCAGGGGTCTCGGGTGCATAGGCCACTTTTGGTGTTGGGTTTTGGGTGTGGCTAGTTCCCGAATCTGGTCTCAGATGGATTGGCATTGGACAGCTGGGCAACTCTACTAGAGTAAAAAAGGACCACCACTTTGGCAATAGCCTCAGAGGACCCCGAGGACATGATGCAGGCAGCGATCCGCAATGGCCACTCTGAAGAAATAGTGGTAGATGACCCTTATGGTGGAAAGAAAGAAACTGATATTAAAAGGCCCTTCTTCATGTACGAGAGCTGTTACTTCAAGTAAATGCTTTTTCTTTCATTATTGGAGGTTCTGCAGAGTCCCAAGGCTCAACTTGTGCTGGTGACCAATGCAATAAAGTAGCCAGGAGAAAGCTCGTCAGTTCACAGGATTAATCTTGGACACTTCCGAAAGCTTCTGAATGCTGGATCTTTGGCCAGGGGTTGAGACTGGTTATTCCCACTGGTCCAGGGGTCGAAGCACCAATGAAGGCCTTCTGGAGATCAGCAAATGCAAAGGCCTTTCCAGATCAGTTGAATAAAGTGCTGGTGGCCAGCTTCCAACTATGGTCTCTGGGTCCTCATCCGAATGCTTCTTTTCATTAGGGTCTTGGCTCCAATGATGATCTGAACAATGGCTGCAAGTGTCCACCTTTTATCCAGGATTCGAGCTGGAATAGCATCTACGCCCACAAATGGTAAGGATCTGCACCATTCAAACTGACAGGGGCTGTCCAATTGGACAACCTCTGGCCAATACATATGTCCAGCAACAGACACACTATGGCATTGATTTGATGAGGCAGCCCCAGGCCCCACATCCAACCACACACACAGACCCCCACTTTGCCTGGGAAAGCAGGAGATTTCCCAGAGGAAAGGCTTTCTATATATGGCAATTTTGACTCTTCGAGAGCGGGAAGAAGGCCAAAGAGCAAGATTGCCAAACAGGCAAACACCTCGTGGCACTGCCATTTCTGAGTATATGGTACTCTATTTGGCATTAAGCAAGTACAATGCAATAGTGCATAAGTCAATAAAACAAAAATGGTATAAAGGAATCCGCTGCCTCAAGTCCGTTTTAGACATGTCAAGAGAGTTACCACACACTTATAAATAACAAAGTTACAATGACACAGTGTCCCTACCACACTTTACTGTATGGTAATGTGTGCAATAAAAAATATGTTTTATGCCATAGGGACCAATGAAGGCACGTCCCCAAACAAGTATCCCAAAAATACCAATAATAATAGAAGTAACACACCCCATTAGGGAATGAGACTAAGAGATAATTTTGCAAGGATAATAAAGTTGATATAATATAGAAAATGCCAGCAAAGAACTCTTCTGCCCGAGAGCGCTCTGCCAAAAATTATACGGGCAGCACATTATAAAAGCCAATTACATCATTAGTGGCGATTTCAGACTTTGGTTGATGCAAAGTTGCTGGTTGGTTGGGAACCGATGGCAGCGCCTGCTCAATAGGGGATGCCAGGTGCCTATTGGTCTTTGCTTCCCAGTCGATTCCGTAGCACGTGGCTCAGCTCGGCTCATCGCTGCGGTGAAGGTCAGTACAAGTGAGTGCAACATTTCTACCTATCTAAACTAAACAACAGGAACTTAATAATGGCGGATACCTGGACATAACTTTCAAGCGGATCCTTTGTAAAGAGGGAATAACATATTGGCATGCCGACCTCCACATTCAGGGGTCCATCGATACCTCACCTCCTGCACCCAGTGTCTTTCATGGGGGCTTGATCTACGGCCTACCTTCCTGGTGCCCCATGATACGAACAGACATGTGTTGTTGTTATAAGAGGGATATATTACTACCCAGGATAAGACCTAGGGTGGGTGTTCTGGAATGATCGAGGCGAGGGGGTTAGATGATTATAATAAAAGGAACAGGGAGGTCAGAGCTGGTGAGCTTTGGCCTGCTGGGTGGAGAGTGAGGGGGCACGGGTAGTTTAGTGGAGATGCCTGGGCATTCTTGCTGTAGCCTGTCTCTGTCCCACGCTCTTCGCAGAGCGCATCCTGTGACAAAATGACACTACAGATTTGCAACATTCAGAAGACAGGGAACAGATGAGCTGCCGTGAGAACGAGGCTTGTGTGGAACAGACCTGGTGTGCTAATGTCTTGGCTCCTTCGCGAGAGAGGCTGGGGGTCCGAATGCCGCAGCCTCAGAGTGGTGGATTTCAGGCCAAGTAAAAAGATGGCGTTTAGGCCTGGTGCAAAAAGAATTCCTAATGCCAAGGCATGAGTGATGGTATTAGTCTACTTTGTTAGGTTATTGGGCTCTTACCGCTACAGTGGTGGCGAGGGCGTCTCCATGCATGGCTGTGATGATGCTTCTTCTCCTTGGCGGTGTCTATGGGGGTGGGGTAGGATCATCTCCTTCCCAACACTGATCAGTGCCCCCAAAACAGATGATCTTATAAAGGCCAGTGAAGTAAAAACACTGCACTGGCCTCCAAAAGTCAAAACAGGTTCAAAATGACAATAAAAGTGTGGGTGTCCATTGATGTCCATGTAGGGAAACCAGCAAGAAGAACATCTTTCCGAACACTCGTCCTGCCCCAGACTAGGGACAGGAGGATCTAATCCCCCCCGGATGGGTTTCTTGTTGTAGTTGATTAGTTGATTATACATTCTGAACAGACCATCAGCATTTTGGGGACCTGTCTTATCTCAATAGTGTCAAAGCCTTGAAGGCTTATGGACCACCTGAGCAATTTAGGACTCTCATCCTTCCTGTTCATCAACCACTTTTAGGGCTTATGGACTGTCTGAATGATGAAGTGAGTCCCAAATATGTTGGGTCTCGTCTTCTGAAGGGCCCACACAATGGCAGCACATTCTTTTTCCACAGTTGTCCACCACAATTCTTTGTCATTAAGCTGGCAACTGATAAAGCATATATGGTGTTCCATGCCTTTGTCATCCAGCTGTGAGAGGACTGCTCCTATTCCTATATCAGTGTTATGACTCGAATCCCCTTGTTCTATCCCGTCCTCACCTGGATCTGAAGAGGGTTCTTCGGTGGGATCCTCCCAGACTTTCTTCTTTCCTTTCTCAGCAGTCTTCTTCTTCTTCCCTTTCCGGTCGTGAAGATAGGGAGGGACTCCCTCGGAGGCCACCTTGCCTTAGTGAATACAACACTAAAGGCAAAAGGGGGCTCTCCGGGGAGCCAACCTCCTTATAGTCAGGGAAAAAACTGTAACCGCTTTGGGTCTGTGTTGGCTGCTGTAATATGAGGAGGACCGTAGGGCGGAAAGCTGAACGCCTTCTGATGAGACAATTCACTGGCGCAGTTCTTACGAGGAGGGAGGAAGTCTTAAGCGGTAGGAATGCTGGTAAACTGCAGAAAGTTGAGGAGGCAGTGGCCAAATAACCCATAAGAGGGAGGGAAAGAGAGGAACAGAGCATAAGCAGGAAACAGTCGGAGGTGGAATACCTGCTAGGTAAGCGGAGACAACAAACGAGCGAGCATTCCGGCAGAGAGCACGGTTGCAACGGTCGGAACCTTCTGCAGAGGCTGTTTTCATACGGCGGTGGCCATCTTGGAAATAAACTAGACCGCCGACACGGACGTAACGATCAATGTTACGTCACTGTCAATGGCGGCGCTACGCCGTCCAAAGGCGCCATGGACGAATCCTGACAATCAGGGACATCAGTTTGTACAATAAAGGGTCTCAGATAGTAAGGTGTCCTGAGAACAGGTGCCTGGCACAATGAGGACTTCAATTCATAAAAGGCCTTCTAATACTCCTCAGACGAAGAGACCTTTTCAGGTTATTTGGAATAGTGAGAGCAGTCAAGGAGGCTGTTATGGTGCCATAGTCTGCCATAAAATCCCTGTAATACCCATGGAGGCCTGGCAAGACTCTCACCTGGGTTTGGGTTGCAAGGGTATCCCAGGCCTGCAATACCTGTACTTTCCTGGATAGGAGCTGGATATTGCCCCACAAATCTCATGCCCAGAGTAGGTTACTGATCCTTGTCCAGTCTGGCATGTGTTTGACTTTATGGTCAAGTGGGACTGTTGAAGGGTCTGCAATTCTATCTGGAGGTGTCTCACCTCCCAAGTGATACTGAAAACTGCAATATTATCCATATATGCCATGCAGAATTTATCAATTCAATTCAGGACATGGTGGCCAACCTATGGAAAGTAGCAGGTGCATTTTTTAACCCAAAGGGGATTACCCTGAACTGGTAAAGACCATCAGGTGTGAACAATACAACCTTCTCCTTGAAATGATCAGACAGGGATAGTTGCCAATACCTTTATGTAAGGTAAAAAGTCCTCAGGATGTCTGGAGACCTTGTAAGGTAATTTGTTAACTTCTCCAGAGTTCTGTCTAAGTTCAGGCCCCGCCTTATCCTCATATGGTTTTGCGGTGTAAGTAGCTAAATGTTTGGGCTGCCAATTGAAATGTGATTTTTGAACCCATTGCAAGGAGTCCGGGGAACTCAGGAATTATCAGCTCTGTGGTACCACACCTCATAATCGGCTACCTTAAGGGGATAGGAGCATCTAAGCTGAGAAGCCCCTAACTCTGAGTCATTGCATAATGAGGCTTAGCTAGGGGATTCTCTGCACACTGCACCTAGGTCCAGCCTCACCTGGCTTGTGGCAACACCAGGTCCGCTGGAGACATCATCATCCACCAATAAGGTCAGGTGGGGGACTTTTTCACACTGTATATGTGTCTGCAACACAGACTGGATGTTAGGAGGAAGTTCGGGTTGGATCTACTTGGACGAGGCACCAGATGTTAGATTGTCAATGTAGAGAACCAGGTGTAAAGCATTTGATGTTCCCCTGTTCAAGAGGTCATTTTCTTTGCATTCTTAAGATACAGGCAATATGCTAAAGCAGTAATAATATCAGGTTTTTATAATGTGATTCATGCCCCATTCCTTCTTCAAAGTGCTTCAATAATTGCTCTTTTTTTTGCCCAACTTAATAGCATTGATGTTATCAACATTGGAAACATGAATAGCTGAGTCAGCCTCTCCGGGTGAAAACCAGAGATAGCAGGTTGCACACAGATGTCCGAGGCACGCTCTTACCTTGTTCAACAGAATTGTATCTTGAATTAGAAAATGTAACTACTTACCATGCATTGGCTAACTCAGTAGGCCACTGAAACTGGATCAGTTATGCTCCCCTGCAACAATGTTTGCTAATGTTGCTGGTTAAATCATTTGCTCATTACATAGGAGTGCTGTGTATGTATCTGCACAGGTCTGACTGAATGTTAGGAGGCATTTCTCTTTTTCTCTATTTAGATCAGTAATTTGAAATTAGAGTGAATGCAGAGATCCAGGTAAACAACATTTGATTTTGCCTCAAACCAGGAGCCAAATCCTGCATTAATACAAACGGAACTAATATACTATTCCAATCTCACTGCATAAAGAAAATCAATGACTTACCCTAGCCGCTTTCCCATGATCGTTTGTAAAAACTTCCTGGCAGAAATCTGTCCCAAGAATTTCCTGTATGTGTTAGTAAAGATGGCATCTGCGTGGCGCTCTGACCTGTAAAAAACAAAACGTCGAGTACTGAGTTTGCACTGTACTTGATACTCCTGTATTCATCACCCTTCTAGGGGGACTAAAGATGTAAGCACAACCTGATATATTATGAATACACCTTTCACTTGGAATATTTTTATTTTCATTGTTCATGTTTTACTATTAGGTTGGTGAGTGTCTGTGTCAGGTCTAGATACTTGAGGTCACCACAATGCCTAAGGAAGGTCTGGCACCATGGGTAGATGGACAGGGGAAGGAAGTGTTGAAAGTAAGGGTGGAGTGTTTTGGCTGGGTGAATGGGCATTTTGATTCTTCAGTAAAAATGTTAAAACATTTTCCTTAACCAGTTTTCATATTAGGAGGCTGTTAACATCCCATTCCAAGATGGCAGAAGGGCAGGAGAAGAATGATTGGTGTAGGAACTTTTTGTGAATTGTGAAGGTTCCAAACATTCTAAACAGCCTTCATCAGCAACCTTTGTACTGGAAGTTCCCAAGTCAGGGACATCCAGATTTTGGAGCATAAGAAGAATTGTGGAAGAGCACAGAAGAGAGGGCCAGGAAGCAGTATTCAGGCAGAACTAGTTCTCGTGAATGAAAAGACAGTGGAAATTGTCCTATGTGTTTTGTACAAAGTTTAATGCAGTCAAAGCTTTTGCTGTTCATATATACGTTAAAATAAACTTCTTAAGCAAGGAAAAGAGTTGAATGATATTATTTAATACGTTTTTGTAGAAAAAGGAAATAAACCAGTACAGACTGTTTTTTTCATTTTAAATGCAGTTTACCATTTTTTTAAATGCACGATGTGGCGCGTGCCAAACACGGGCACTGTTAACAGCACAGTCGGAGCGACGCAATTGCAGGGTCTCTTTTGGTGCAAGAACGAAGAATGGTCGCACGCCCCTTTAGAGGAAGGACCCTTTGCGTGAAAAGTGTGTTTCGAGTTCAACAGGAGAAGAGAACCGCCTAGCAACTTTGGCAGCGTTACCTGCACCTTGATCAAGTAGCCAGCAGCGTAGCAATCGAAAACACTAGCGCGGAAGGAGAAGAAGGAAAGCTTGGAAGAAAGACCAAAGACTATGATGTACATAATAGTTAGTTGAGTAGAAAACAGACTCTTCAAGCACATTCTAAAATCTGCTAAAACTAATACGACAATTTAAAGATAGACATTTAGCATTAGGGTAGAAAAGGTTGTAATTTTTTTTGAGTAGGAAAGAAAAATAGAATAGTTAAGTAACACACATAAAACTCAAAGGAGAATAGGAAATAGTTTTCCCTATCCTGGGTCTCCAAATGGAATAAGCAGCAGCATAACTGAATATAAGAAAGATTTCAAGACACACCTCTACTTTCCTAGCTGTCTCTAGGCGCTTCAGCAGAGACTTTCAAGAAATGGGTGGGGATTACATTGGGGAAGACTGAATAGGTGGAGGTCAGGAAACAATAGTGATTCTACAGGAATGTGTAAATGTTTTACAGGTTAGCATAAAGAAGAATTGTCAAAAGGAGAGGATTGCACTCCCTGAGGTTTATTATTGTATCCACTTTCCCTTTCCCCCGCTGGGGGGTCTTGGATGTCACTGTGTAGTAAGAGTGCCAAACAGGACTCCAAAAGGGGGCTAGTGCGACTTAGCAACTTCTGCGAGATTGTAGACGGGGTCCCGGCATTTACACTTTGTAAGATTCTATTAGGCTATGCCAAACAGCTTGTAGGCCTTTGCAGCAGACTACTTAAACATTCAATTGTTCATTGTATGATGTGTGACACTAAGAATGACGTTTCTGCAAAGAACCATATACATGCAAAGGGACGTAGAGAGTTACATTCAGTGATGTAATTAAGCTGCCTGTTTGATTGTCTTAATAGGTGGTTTGGGTGTGGTCATTTTTATCATATCACTGTAGGGGATGATTGTGGGGTAAACAAACCCACTATGCTCTGTGGCCTAATTCGTAAGGTGACAATAATATGATACAAACCCAAACCCTTTCATCACTATCAATGGGGTCCATACGGGGCTCCTTTTTGAATGTGACCATCAAATGTGAGGGATATTGGCAGCACTATGGTCTCAGAGGAGAGGGGCATGTCCTCAACCTTCAGAGCTCTGTGTCAATATCCCCCATACTTAGTTTTGACCTACCTGACAGTAATGCATTTAAAGTTCCTTCACTTACTTAAATGAGATATGCCCCAGAAAAAAGGACTACTGACAGGAGAGGCCACTTCCCACGTGAACATTAAAATAGAGGTAACCCATAGAAAAATGCCTTATAAGATTCTCAAGAGTAGCTTATAAGAACTTGTGAGAAACCAGTGGATTTTTTTAGAACAATAATAAGACCTTTATAGGAATTCATATGACATCCAAATACGTACTTATAAAATCGTATAGGTTTGTAATCAGCCATCTCTACAGTCATGACGCCCCCACTTTTCTGCTTGTCAGTGAAGTAATAGGTTTTCATTGGCAGATTTTAGAATTCACTAAATGTATGAATGAAAATAATGTACAGTAGGGCCATGAGTGCACAGGATAATCGACATTCCATGCGTAGGGTATTATATGGGTGTAGGGCACTCAACCTTGCAATATAATACCTCCTTCACATTGTGGGGAGATTTGGGCTTATGAACCTACACCCATTCTGGCTACTCCATAGATAGTATCCCTCTTGGGTCGATTACTTTGGAAAGCTATGAGTCATACAATTCAGTTGCTCTGCATGTTTGGGGCTCTGTCCCCACTCAAGGGGAGTCCAATCTTTGTCTCCTATCAATGCTTTAGGTGCATGAAGGGATACGCCCCAATGCCATCATCAGATCCAACCCGGGATCATAACCCAACCTGGGACGAACCCTAGGCAGCATGGCACTGGCAATTTTATAACAGTTTCTTCATTGACACATACTCCTGTTATAATGTCCTCAATAAAGAGTACTTATAATTCCACAATTATTATAACACAGCACACATGCTTAGAAGACTAGCATTAGCACAGTTTGTCAGTACAGGTATAAATTACTTCTAGAGACTTACACCTTCATATTCCACTTCTCCTCTTTTAAAAAAAAAAGGCAGGAACAAGATTGACGTGTTTTATTTCTTAGAAAAGACAGGCAGCACAAAGTCAATGGGGCCCTTCCTAAATGAACTTGACTCACACACCTCGTACTTAACAATCTACTTTTTCCTTTGTGTATTATTCTGCTGAACCTCTGGCTTTTAAGCTGAAAACCAGCACAATATTCCACCTATGACATTTTACATTTCATTATGTGTATTTTTAAAAATATTTTTAAATAAAATGTCCTATTTGGGAAATTTCACTTCTTTATAGATACCATAGCGTGTCTCTGGCAAATATAAATAATCGTGCATGAAATAAAACATAAATTTCAATCAAATAAAATACTGCGCAATAAATTAACATGCAATTCAAAATTGCCTGAAAATAATTCCATACATTCAAATAGTATTTCGGAATATAAACAATTATTGTAAATATATATTTTCATAAACCATTTTAAAAGAGAAAATCAAATCAACCACATTATTTTCAGGTTTTCATTTTACTCATGGCTGATGCAGTTTTTTGTGTAAAATGTTACTGTTTTTCTTTTTTTATGACAAATAGAAGCAACACAACTGGAAAGAGACGCATAAATATATAGGTTTACATGCCCTTAGCTTATAGTTGCTTTTGTAAGTGCAGGGTGTGCCCTGGCATTAGAAGGGAGTCTAGTTTTAAAACTCTTTCCCCCTCTGCATCTTCAAAAGTTATGGACCTTACGGATATCTCCCTTGTTGCTGATGTTTTGAATGCAGGGTTCCCGGAGGTTGCTTCCCACTTTCCAGAGATTCTTAACATTTGCAACTTGTTTCTCAATGATTAGGTTACTTACGCAAACACGTTCGCTCTTGATCAACCTAGTTTGCTTCCTCACGTGCCAGACTGGTCATAGTCCACCTGGGGCCTGTTACAAAGTCCCCTGCCTAACTCAAGGGACTTACACTTGGTGGCCATGGGGGCCAGGTGCCTCTCCATGCTCGACAATGATGGGCAGGGGCTCGTATGTTGAGGATTCCCCTGGTCACCTGCCCCCAAGTCCCTAGATAGAGGACCGTCACATAGGGCCATCCAGAATCTCTTTCCATTTAAGAGCGACATCTCTCACATTTGATGACTTGAATAACGTTGGACTTGAGATTACATCTTCTCCCCTGCCCCCATGCCCTATATGCAATCACGGAATAGATCATGCATTTGCTATTGTGCTTTTTAAGAGAGTCGATTTCTCAGAGAGAAGGAAACCATGTAGCAAATTATTTAAACTTCTTTGACATCCATAACTATCACCCGTTCCGATATCTGGAACACCCAATATTCTTTTTCGGCACTTGCACTTCCTACGACACTCATGCAGTGAGTCCACTTAACAAACGTATGCCAAGTATCATTTACTGGCAACGTGAAACCAAACAGCTCAAGTGGGGAATGGCGTTAAAGTCTAAAATAATGTGAGATGAAAAAGGCCTTCCTGAAAGAGCAAGAGAGGTATGAGTCACCAGTTATGTAATGTGTTGGAAATCGATGCCTCCTGCTCACAGTTATGTTAGGATGATTTTGGAACATGCAAGATCTAACTAAATGTGTGAGCAATCGTTTTACCAAGGTTTTCTGTATTTTTCACCAAAGTTAAAGACTGGCTTCACAGAGCTGAAGAAAATATGGAGAACTGCATTTATTTGGAATTCAATAGATCACAGTACCAAAACATTTCGTCAATCATTTCCTTATTGGGGCTGATGACATTTCGAAATTAAGTATATTTAAACAGGAACTACCAAGACAAGGCCTAAGCAACCTGGAATATGTTGTCTAAGGAGGATAGCTCAGGGGCAACACGCTATTCGGATCAACACAGGTTCGATCCCTGGTTCCACGCTTAGAAACCTCTGGCTATTAAGAATGTTATAAATAGCTCATTACAATAACAATCTAAATAAGGACTCAACCTGGATTTCTTCACATGTTGTTATAGTATTGATATCATGTGTAGAGAGAATGTATTTACAGTGACATTGTATTTCTTTCTCAATGACCATCAGTAATCTGTGTTTTGGAGTAATTGTGATGCCTGTCACAGCCATGTGTGATTTCCTGAGCATCAAGCACATGAAATCTAAATGACACTTGTGTGGCATAGAAAACTGCATACAAATTCAGTGACCGTATTTGCAGATGTTTAAGTTCATGAAAGAACCATACATGAACCAACACAATAGTCCCATTTTGTTCTATCATACATATATTTCACTTGGAGTCCTTGGATTCGAAAATTCAATGAGACCTGCCTGAGTCTGGTGATTGAAAAGGGGAGTTTTGAAACTGCTTCATTACAGAAATTGAAACCAGTTACAGAATCAAACGTTCCAGGCACAGTCCTGCATACATCCAAAGGACATTGGGTCTGTTCAAACTAGTTCTGAAGGTCAGCCTGAACCTCAGCAGATGGTCAAGCTGATAAACAAAACTTCAAAAGGACTTGTCATAATTTGTCAAAATCCAGGCATCCCATAAAAACTGCATTAGCAAGATGTTAATGGAAAGGTTACGGAACTGTGCATGGCAAGAGACATTGACGAGACATGACGAGTGCAGCGGTGTGGTAAAAACAGCGGTAATGCAGTGGTAACTCTGTTACTTCTGCATTACCGCACCACCATACTAAAACTTTGGTGTTGAGGTGGAGGAAAAACTTCCAGCAAAATGTTGGAGGTAATTCCACCACATTACTGTCAAAGAACGGCCAAATTGGCGGAATATCTGCCGGTGGCAAATCTGCCCAAAACCACATGGAGTTCATAAATGGAAGCTGATACCACCATACCACCACTTGTAATCAGGTGTGGCAGTAACAGTAATTCTGTTTGGTGGCATTCCGTCGGATTTACACATTAATAGCAAACAAAAAGATTGGGCCTAATTACGAGTTTGGGGGTAGCCATGCATTTAATAAGGGCATGGCTACCCCCAAACTTGGGTCCGGGTTTGGGTCCTGCAAAAGGGGACTTACCGGGCCATTCTGACCTTGGAGGGCCCGGTAATTCCCTTTCGCAGGACCTGGACCCGGTACGTCCCCATTCCCATTGAGCTCTATATGGCTCAATGGGAATGGGGAGGATGGTAGCAGCGGTACCATTCATAACGGTACCATTGCTACCATTCTGGTCTGCTCTGGTCTAACCAGGCGTGCAGAGCGGCCCTCGCAAGAAACTCGTAATGTTGCAGCATGGCAACAACGGCGTCGGTAGCACTACCAGCGCTGTTGTTGCCTTACCACAACATTCGTAAGGAGACCCATTATGTAAGCAATGCACCCCCACTGTCACATTCAGGGAAAAGTCTGCAACTGCACATTAAACAACCTGATTCCTATTAACATGGCGGACATCTTAAATCAAATGTTCAGACATTAAAGTAAGCGCTGTATCACAATGGAAGCTCAGATCAACATGAACTTTGGATAGTTTGTAGACAGAAGTAATATCTATCAGAACATGTAGAAAACTACACACCATGCCACATTTTGAATAAGTGAAACATGGTCAAAAAAGGTAACTGCATCAGATGTATTATAGCGCAATGTTTCAAGTGTCTAGATGTACGCATTGATGTACAGAATCTGAAAATATTTGTTTTATTAATTTTGAATATTTTTCAAATTGTTTTTATTGCATTTATAACATGTGAGGGCTCATGCACATATCAACAGTTGAAGTTTCACTGAAAAAGAATACATTGCCCTATCCACCTCCATCCGCACAGAGAACATGGCACCTCCTCAGAGGTATTCTCCCTTTCCTCTCCTTCCCCCAGAAGCTCACTGTCTCCAGAGCTCTGGTTCTCTCTAAGCTGGACTACTGCAACAGCCTCTTTCTAAATCTGCCTGCCTCTACTCTCTGCAACTCATCCAAAACAGGACTGTGAGACATGTCCTTGGCCTCAAGCCCAGGGATCATATCTCTCCAGGACTGAAATCTCTGCACTGGCTCACAATGGCTGTGAGGAGCAAGTTCAAAACCCTGTGCATTGTCCACAGGCCTTCTGGGGCCTGGGGCCTCAATACCTTCAACTCTCTCTTCCTAAATATCTTCCTTCTCGAGCTCTTCGCTCATCCGCCTCCACCTCCTTCAGGGTCAGTCGCTTCTTCAAGCAACAAGTTGGTGATAGATCTCTTTCCTTGGCTGGGGCCTCCCTCTGGAACAGCCTCCCTGCCTCTCTGAAAATTGAGGAGAACTATCTCTGGTTCCGGAAGCACCTGAAGACCTTTCTCTTTGCTTCTGCTATCTCTCCTCCTCTCCCTTGCTGAACTCCTGGCTGAAACTGATCCTGCACTGGTCACCTGGCTACCCTCTGTTCCCGGGCCCAAGTCCCTTCCCCATCAGTTGCCCACCTGCACTGCCCCCCTGGCAACCCTTGCACTCTGGGGCTGTTTCTGTATCCCTACAGCCCCTACCAGCACTTGACATCTGATGCCTGGTGAAGAGGGAAAATCGAGATCAAACCCATGCCCCCTCACCCCAGGCGCATATACAGAAGAACAGCAGGAAGAACAAGGAGCGCACTTATCATTTGAACCAGGCCCCAGTGCACCCATGGGTGACAAATATGCTGAAAGATACCCACTTCACCAACAGTGCAACTTCCATGCTACATTAGAATCAATGCAGCAATATCAGAATCTACAAACCCAAGAATCCCTGTTTAAAGGCTTGCAAATGCCTATATGAATTAACATGGTCTAATTGCACAGTGTAAAGCCATGTTTCAGGAAAATTACAGCCAAGTTAATTTCTCTCACTGAACACTAGCTGCAGATGCCTTCACCAATGCTCCTCGCAAACCCACGAGCAGCCAAGGTCGTGCAGTCAGATAAGATTGCTTTCTGCAGACAACATTTTTTTAATTATCCACAAATGCGAGTAAGCCACAGCAACCCAGTGTGTTTTTTTTTTTCTTTCTTTCTGGGAACAAAGACATTTGGCAAAGACTCGCACACCATTTGAAACATAATTGTAACAATAATTGCTCAGCCCTCGCCAATGAACGTTGAGAGCCCAGGTGCGAAAAAGCTTGTTTCAGCTAAAAGTTATGGGAACAAATTCATAATGCAACAAGCTAGAATTAGGTAATGGTGGGCTGGCACAGCTAAACCAACCCACTGACGCAAAAGTCTAATGTCCAATTATCAGGCTCTCTATAAGGGCTACATAGGTAACCTATTACTTAGCAGCCAATAACAGGAGGAGATAGGTTTCTGGGAGCTGATCCAATTCTGTGAGGTCAGCCTGCAGTGTGTTACAAAGCTGGCTTGCAAACCAGCCCCGTGGGAGACGGCACCTGAACTCTCGATGTGCACGACGCTCTGCGTGTTTTTTGCTGCCCAGAAATAAACGCAGTTTGGAACATGTGGCTGCCTGCTGGGGTCTCTGTTGCATTTCTGTGGGCCATATGGGAGGTGTTGGGGTCTCCCGTAGCTGGTGAGGGTATGGCTGCTGGGCCCCACAGCCCTGGTGGGGGTCCAGCTTCTCCCCAACAAGTTGGTGCCCTCTGTGAGGCTCATTGCTCATTTTAACATGGGTGAATGAGCACTGCCTGCGCAAGCCCTGCGTTGAACTGCACTCCCTGCCGCCGACTCAAGGAAGCTGTGGGACCCTCACCTGCACCTGAAGACCACCGGAAAACGCACAACTGGCTAAAGGCATCGGGGGCCACTTGGAAATACCCCACTTGAGGGCAGGTGAGAGCCCTGCAGAAGAAGGGGTCCGGTGAAGCGTCTTGAGGGGGTGTCCAATAGCAGAGCAAGTGCCAGTGCAGCATAGGAAATGTAAGTCAACCAGCAACATGGGCTTTCAGGGGGGGGAAGTGTTTCAAGTATTATAATGTATTGTTGATCAGTATGTTGCAGAAATGTTAAGTTCTTTTGTTTGGGTAGAAACTGGGGGGAGGCATTGTAAATTGGGTGGTGGGTGATTGTACATTGTCACAAAATTCGGCGCATTGGTGGTGATCGGCACGTGAATTGTAGTTGGGACTGGAGCGGTGGCAGTGGTCCCTTCTTGTGTTTATGAGGATATTGGGTGGAGTAGTGACTCCCCACGTATAGAACGGAGTGCCGCGCTGGTTGGTATGGATGGCGATTTCATGTACGGGGTGTGGATTTCCTATGAATTGACTTTGTAGATCAATGAGTAGATGAGGTTCCCTGCAAATTGAGCATTTTAGTTCAGTGAGTGGATGATGTTTCCCTGCAGGAGGTAGCTAGATTGATCCCCAGTGCGGAAGATAATTGACTGGTTAAGCTCCCCTGGTGAGGGGCGTGTCACACGTGAGGCGACGCAGTGTGCGCAGTCCAATTATAAGAGTTTTATTGTGGTTTACCTTGTTGCAGTTAAAACAGGAAGACAGCTGTGGGGATTGTGGGGTTTTATTTTGGGATGTTTGTGGGGTTGGAAGCAATGGGTTATTGTTCTGTGTATGCACATTTCTATTGTGTTTTTAGCTTGGTGACGTCACCTTTAGATTGATACATAGGATACTGATTTTGATGGTGAGGAGATGGTGGTGTGGTTTTGGAAAAGAAGAAGAGGTGACCCAGAGGCGCTGTGTGGAAGACAGATGCGCAAGATTGTGGGGGTGTGCCGGAGAAGGCAATGGTTTGGTGAAGATGGGCTGCACGTGGAGTGCACTAGCTAAGGTGCGGAGCCAAGAAGGCTCACAGAAATTGAAAATATGTTCAATTATCTTCTAACCTTTGCTCCATGAACAGCGGACTATCGGAATTTTCAAACTGAGGTGAGGTAAAAGGTATCTCACTATAGAGAAATGACTCCCCTTCACCTGTTGTGTAGCACACAGCTTCCATGCCAAGATAAGTTAGTAAAACATAGTGTGCAAAGATTCAAAAATACTGAAGGTAAATAAATAAGACCATGGCTGCCCATAGGCAGCTTCTCCAGAAGCGTGCGGCAATCGCTAATGACACACATGCATAGCACTTACACAGGAAAGAAGCTGGGGGAAAAAGCACCTGGCTACAGTTGAACGGTGTGCACGAAGGGAAGGGAAGTGACGAGGAGTCAGCAGACGCTGAACCAGCACGAGCCAGAGGGAAGAGGGGACTCGCCTTTCTGCACCTCCCGGAGTGTAATATTTGATGACACAGATGGTAAGCAAGGAATGAATTGCATGAGAGAACTGAAAACAGCAGAAGGACATTTAAACACCACACACACACACACACACACACACACACACACACACACAATAACAATACACTAAAGAGAACAAACAGGAAGGTGCAGAACAACCAACTAGCCGCACAGGAGCGAGCAAGGGAGGGCTGCAGTGCATGAAAGCAGATTTGAAGGCACAGGTACTGAGGAATTAAATTTAAAGGGAAGATAACGGGGGAGGTGCAAGGAGTAACAATAGCAACAGAGAGGGGGAACTGGAAAGGGAAGAAAGGGACTGGAGGATGAAGGATGAGAGGGAGATTATGGGGAAAAAGCGCAGAGAAGGGGTAGATGGCAAGGGAATGGGTAGAAAAGCAGGAGGATGAACGGGCGATAAAAGTGGCCAGTGAGTGGGTTGCACTGGAATAAGAAAGGAAGTGATGGGAGGAGGAGAGAAGGTCTGAACGAGACAGCACAGCCAAACATGATAGAGGATCAGTAGGGGGTGATGCAGCATGCATGGGGTATGGAAGGGAGGCAGGAAGTATAGCGCGCTAGACATTGACTGTGTGCATTGTAGATTGTGGCAAGAGAAGACGGTTAAACAAACGGCAGAGGCAGAGAAAGGCAGATGAGGACAAGTAGGCACAAAATAAATTATTAAAGTATGCAATGGGAGGGGCAGTTAATAACAGCCTCAAAACACACGCACAAGCATCACAATAGCAGTATCAACAACCACCACAATATGCACCTCCCATGTGGGGAGGATACGTGGGGCAGGATGGGATAATTTCAGCAGACACCACAAGCACCAATGCAGGCACTGTCACCACTACATGTACAGACACAACAAATGACAGCACCACTACCCCAGGACTCACAAGCATCACAACCCAGGGGCACTGCAAAGCAGCCAGCACCCATACAGAACACTGACACAATAGCAACGGTACCAGTTACATGACTGGGAGGGGTCTTCCTGATGGGGAACAAACCTTTCAAAGGCCATTAATTGACATTATACCCTTAATAGGACAGCCCAAGACAAACTTGATTTGACTCACTATGCCACACACTCATGCTCCACCTCCTCGACAGAGCGAGCGAGATGCACGCCGACACACACATTCACGCACACTCAATAATGCAGAGGACAATTGCATAGGGGTGGTGATAGGTATCAAAATATTTTCTTTTCTGGGTGACAGTGGGGCGACTAGGCCATGCATTAGGGAAGAGACATTTGTGACATCATGAGCGATGCAGATATGACCACCTTATTAATAGAGAAAGCCATAACTTGTTAAACACCGGCCATACACATGTTGAAAGTAAGGAAGATTGCTTAAGAATAGTGGGGGTGCACGGTACAGAGGGGGGTGCATAGAGATAGCGCATAACAAGAGAGTACATTTAGCTACATTCTAAGCACACATCTTTCAGGGAGGAGACTGGGTTCATGAATACACAAATAACACAGAACAATTAAATGAGACACACAAGGTGGAGGAAGGTGCACTTGAGGGGGGAGGAGTACAGTTCATTGACGGTTCAACACGGGAGGAGAGAAATAGGGGTAAAGGGTGGATGATCCATGTTCCCAAAAGACTCAATTTGGCAACAAAATACCACAGTGCATGTAGTAATGCCACTAGCGCTTTTGAACACAGCACTGTCACAAATGCATTAGCAAACACACATAGGGAAAGAGGTCATTACTGCACGAACTGGAGAATAATGGTTGTATTAAAATTTGAGAGCAGATAATGGGGGGAGAAACATATTGTTTAAATGTAACAGTAATGAAAGTAGTCGAGTGATAAAATACTAGAGTTAAATGAGTAATTAACAGAGTAGGCAGGGTTTAACAAATGGACATGGGGTGGGATAGAGAGAATGGGAGTAAATGGTGAGATTTGGGTTTGAAAGAAAAGAGGAAGCAAATGAATAAATAAATAAATACAAAGAGGGGGGAGGGACAGGTAGCGAATAATTGGTAGCGAATTTCATTAGTACTAGCTTAACGTGCATGCAGTTCACTGCAAGACACGCCCTGAGAAGTTGAGAGGGGAGCCATAGAAAAAAGATTTAAAAACCCTGCGATTATTTTAACTAAGTAACATGATCCTCTTAATTTAGAAACACAGCCACCCTATATGACAGAATTACCACCCTGATGCTTCCCTGTTTAGCTTGTCAGTGCCTAATGCCCCCCGGGTGCGCACTATAAATAGCTTATAGTAAAGTACAGTAAATACAAGACTCAAAGGCCCATTTGTACACCACCACCTGAATTATGTATATATGATCTAAGGGTGTCATGACTATATTCACCTAAATTAAGTACAGATGATCCAGATGTGTTAAAAATACAGCTACAAGATAGTGGTTGTCTACCCATTTTTCAGGTCAATTTTGAATTGTGTAACAATTTACGGTCAGACCGCCATTGAACGCCACCAGGTGGTGACAGGATGGTGCATAGGTGTACCATTGGCTCCTCCCACTAGGACACTGAATAGTGCAAGAGTAGTGAAGAGAGGTTAGGTGAAGAAATTAAAGAATATGTCAATTGTCAGGTCTCAAGCGCTTCTTTTTCATTTCTCGCCAGATACAAAGGACCCAGGGCAGGCCTGAAGACAACGAAGAACTAAAAATTCCAATGGATAGGGTCTACAGTGGGGCATTTTGCCCTCCTGACAGACTTTGTTAGATGTGTAAGGCGTCAAGCCCTACAAAGTGGTGGCCACCCTGGCAACGAGGGAGCAACGATCAACAGTGCCAACGCAAGAGATTTTCATGAACTTCAAAATAGCACGAACACTCCCGAGTTAAAGAAATATGGCCATCCTATGGTCCAACGCACACTAGCAACTAGAATAGGGACCGACACACCCATGTCCAAAGTTTAATTGAGTTTCATATTACATTTTGTGCACCTACAGCTGTAACACTGTTTTGTTCCTTCTCTTTTCCCCGCACATGCAAGTTGTTGCGTATGTATGCTGTTAGAATTGTGTAGGAAATGTCCTTAATGTTATCTTCCATTAGTAACCCTGAGGCCTACTAATTAAACCATCGTGAAGCATTCTCCACTCAATTGCCCACCCTATCAGGCACCTCAGACCCCTTAGAGCACGTTTCCCTGAAGTAAATGTCCTTGCTTCCATTGAATAAACAGCCCAAGATGTTCCCTACCCATATTGAGAAATTTTTAAAACACGAGATGTCCAGGGGGAGGTTTCATTTTTGCCCTTAGTGATTGTTTAGTTTGTGGAGCTTGAGGTTACTAACAAGTACTAACGTATTAACGCCTTTCTTGCGATTTTCAGGCGGGCAACTTTATCATCTCATCAGCTGCAAGGACCCAGCAGCGTAAGTGCTTATGGGCAAGCAAATAAGGACTTTTACCTTCATGATGGGACTATTAATGATGAACGAAATAATGGGGGATGGTCATTTGAAAATGATATGTAATAGTGAGCATTACCGCTGTATCCCCTGCTAACATTCCCTAACTTAAGAAGGAAGACTTACGGCGTCAGTGGGTGAGGAAAAGCTGCTGCTAAAGTAAGGAGAGGTAAGGGCAGACACAAAGGGAGTAAAACATACACATAACACACATAGCAGAAGTGACCAACAACATGCACATATGTACAAATTGGTAGGGACACCACTGGAGAGAGCTGTCCTGACTGCTCTTTAACATATGCCGTGAGAGAATTGATTACAACAGAAATTACTACAGCAGAGCACGACACCCATGTATCCCAAGGTGTGAAGAAGATTGCAAGGGAAGACAGCAACATTGAGATTGATACAAAAAAAGGGGGGTAATGCCCTATGGAAGATGATTACATAAAGCAGCTAATTGGAGAACAACTGTATGTGGAAAGTGACCAGAGAGAGAAGAAACAACGAGCAAATGCACCAGTGAGCAAGCTGAAAGAGAAAAAAAAACAAAGGAAGGAATAAATAAATAATAAAAGAAGAAAGAAAAAACAAAAGAGAAGAAAAAAAAGGAGACAAAAATATGATAAGTGCCTAACAGAGTGAGACAAAAGAGCAAAGATGGTCTCTTGGGTGGAGAATGAAGAAGGACGTATACTGTGAAGGTACCAGTCTTATGTTACCAGCACAACAGTGACAAGAAGTGGACAATCATGCTGGATGCAAGAAGGTTGAGAGAAGTTGGGAGATGAGAGCAGGAACATCACTGCTTATGGACTACTATTGAGTGTCAGAATTCTTCCTCTTGGACTTGGCCCTGTAGTGTAGAAGAAGAATTCTTCCTGCTAATATATCACTTTGAATGCACAAATAAACATACAAAGCAATCTATTGACTGGAAGATTGGATTCCCATCGAGACCTCGTGGCTGTAGAAAATAAACAAGAATGATGTGATTAGAACAACTGACAAGGAATTCAGAAAATTAATTTCTCTAGTGTTACTCTAAACTAACCTGACTAATGTTTAGAGACTTGGAATGTCTAACACAACGGTTTAAAGGAAATCCAATAGATGTTCTGAAAGAAGGATAAACACTATGAGCCTATAACCCTGGGATCAAATGAAGAGTGACAATAAGCAACAAGAACAAAATCTTGCTTACCCAGACCTTTCTCTGTAAGGCAAAAACGATGGGACGTCCTTATTAAAATGGAGAAAGTTTACCAGGTGAGATCTTCTTCCTCGGCACAGCGGAGGCTGTTCCACGGTGCTGCAGCGGCTGTCCCACGGTGCAGTGGAGGCTGTCCCACGGTGCAACGGCAGCTGTCCCACGGTGTCCCACGGTTAGATTAGTCTCTAAAACGCGGAGATGAGATACTGTCTTTACCGAGTGCAAATAACAGAAGGAAAACCAGAGAGTTGCCAAGTACAAACCGGGTCGCAAATCCAAGCGGGCAAGAACAGGAACAGAAGGAGAAAAGCCAGACGTAATCGAGGGACAAAAGCAAGAGTTCGTTACCAAGAAGACAAAAGTTTACAAAGCAGGCAAGGATGATCCAAAAGAGTAGTTGAGTCAAAAGCCGGGTCAAGAAGGTGTACGTAATCAGAACAAGAAAAAGGTCAGAAACCGAACGCCAAAAAATGCTCGATCAGAAGCACTGAACAAACGTGGAGGCGTGGTTTAAATAGTCCAGGTCACCTGTTCAATGCCGTGATCCCAAACGAACGTTGCGCTTCCTTAGCAACGTATCACGTAGTTTCCATGGCAACCTCCATTCACTGTGGTGAGCCGCGCTTCGAGTTGAGTGTTTTCTTACTGCATTTTCTGGACTAAGAATGCGTGAACCATCGCGCAGTGGTCTATGCATGACAGTACCCTTCCCTAATGAATGACCCCTTCTCCTTGAGGCCCAAAAATCGGAGACCAAACGGGGAGCATGAATGTTCTGGACAGGCTCCCAGGTCCTCTCTTCCGGACCATAACCCTCCCAATCCACATAATACATCCTGACCCCTTTGGAAACCTTGGTGTCCAAAACCCTACGAACCTCGTACTCCTCTTCCCCTTGCACCATGACTGGAGGAGGACGAGAAGGAAGGACAGTATCCGGTAAAAAAGGTTTGACAAGGGAAACATGAAACACAGGATGCACTTTCCACTTTGCAGGTAAAGATAAACGCATCACCACAGGATTAATCACCGCCGTAACAACATATGGTCCTATAAAACGTGGAAGAAATTTCCTCCCTCCAGGTATCCGCAGATTCTTGGTGGATAACCAGACCTTCTCGCCTACTAAGTAAGTGGGAGCCGGAGAACGATGGGCATCTGTGAACCTCTTAGTGTTAATCTGCGCCGTCTCCAAATGTTCCTTCACCCGTCGATGCACTAAACACATGTGTTGAATGCAGGACGATGCCGCCGGATGGCGTGCGGGCAGGACAGGAGAAGCAGGCAACGATTTAGGGTGTCTGCCGAACATAGCAAAAAACGGGGAAGAATGCGTAGATGTATGCAAAGAGTTGTTATACGCGAATTCCGCCATAGGGAGTAATGACAACCAGTTGTCTTGATACTGGTGCGTAAGGCAACAGAGATATTGTTCCATGGTGGAGTTGAGACGTTCCGTCTGCCCGTCTGTTTGAGGATGGTAAGCAGTGGAATATCTATCATTGATGCCAAAAGAGGTAGTGAGCGACTTCCAGAAATGAGAAGTGAATTGGGAACCTCTATCCGTGATGATAACAGACGGTAGCCCAAAACGACGAAAAACTTTCCTGAGAAACAGATCTGCCAACTGTGGGGCAGAAGGAACACCTCGACAAGGTACAAAAAGAGCCATCTTGGTGAAATAGTCGATGACCACCCATATGGTGTCATAACCACAGACCAGAGGCAATTCTACCACAAAATCCATTGAAATCATGTACCAAGGATAATCTGGAATCGGCATGGTCTGTAGAAGTCCAACAGGTTTGGAATTTGAGGTCTTGGACTGGGCGCATACATAGCAATGAGCAATATGAACGGCCACATCTTTTAACATAGAGGGCCACCAGCACCAACGTTGTAGAAGATCAACGGTCTTCTTGTTACCCGGGTGAGCAGCCAACTTGGCATCATGACACCATTGGATAGCTTTCTTCCTGTTATCCTCATCCGGAAGGAACAATAAAACGTTGATATGGGGTAAACCCTCTACTATGTTGAGGTTAGGTTCCGTAATGTCTTTGGGGTGGTTCTTTACCCATTCACGAAACTCATTACAAAGAGAAGACTGGAGAGTACACCCACAAATCACCTGATGTGGTAAGAGAAGTGGACCGTCTGATCTAGGGGGAGATGAATCCCCATGTATACGTGAGAGTGCATCCGCTTTAGTGTGCAAGGAACCGGGCCGATATGTAATGGTGAAATCAAACATGGAAAAGAATTCATGCCACCTAGCATGGCGGGTCGTGGAGCACTTTACGGATTGTAAGGCCACCAGATTTTTATGATCAGTGAATACTTGAATTGGAAAGGCTGACCCCAGTAAATAATGTCGCCAAGTCAAAAACGAGTCACGTACTGCTAGCAACTCCCTTTCTGTGATAGTATAATTTCTTTCATAAGGGGTAAGTTTTCTTGAATGGAAGGCCACTGGGTGCAATCCTCCAGTTTCCGGACATACTTGAGACAGAATGGCACCAAGAGCGATGTTAGATGCATCAGCTTCCACCACAAATGGTAATTTAGGATTTGGGTGTTGGAGTACCGGTGCGCTGGTAAAAGCCGATTTAAGACTTTGAAAAGCTTGATCACAAACTTTATCCCAAAGGAATGCTACTTTGCTGCTAGTCAATGCGGTCAGCGGAGCAACCAAGGATGAGAAATCTTTGATGAATCTCCTGTAAAAATTAGCAAAGCCTAAAAATGACTGTAATGCCTTCAACGTTGTGGGTACTGGCCAGTCCAAAACTACCTTGACCTTAGAGGTACTCATTTGTACACCTTTACCGGATATCTCATACCCCAAGAACTCGACTTCTGTAACATGAAAGATACATTTCTCTAATTTCGCATACAAACAGTTATCACGCAGCCTCTGAAGGACACGAGTAACATGAACCACGTGGAGATCATAGGATGCAGAATAGATTAAGATATCATCCAGGTAAACCACTAAGAATTGGTCCATCATGTCATGGAAGACATCGTTAATGAAGTATTGAAAAGTAGCGGGTGCATTAGAGAGCCCAAATGGCATGACTCTATATTCAAATAAGCCGTACTTGGTTTTGAAGGCTGTTTTCCATTCGTCTCCGCTACGGATTCTTATTAAATTGTAAGCCCCACGGAGATCCAATTTTGTAAAGATTACGGATGATCCCAATTGATCCAAGAGTACAGAAATAAGTGGTATGGGATACTGATTGCGCACCGTGATGGCGTTAAGGGCCCTATAGTCTATACATGGGCGGAGGTCTCCCTCCTTCTTGTGTACAAAAAATAATGGGGAGGCTGCAGGTGAATGTGAAGGACAAATGAAACCTGATTTAAGAGCCTGATCAATATATTCTTTAAGAATGACATCTTCCTTGTGGGTTAGGGAGTAGATTCTTCCTGATGGGATCTTAGCCCCAGGAACCAAATCAATGGGGCAATCATATGGTCTATGAGGGGGTAAAACAGTACCACCCCCTTCATCGAACACATCCTGAAAGCCGGAATATTCCATGGGTAAATCCCCTGACACTACAGCTCCAATAGTAGTGGCTGTATCCATCAATGGAAGGCAAGGATTATTTATAAGAGTCTTCCTATCAAGACACTTGGTCTCACAGTATTCTGACAAGAACTCAATAGTGCCTGCGTCCCAGTCAATGGATGGATTATGCAGTCGAAGCCATGGTATTCCTAAAATAAGCCTGAACTGCGGAGCAGTGATTAGATCAAAATCTATGTTTTCGGAATGTCCGTGACTAGTTTCCATAATCAGATCTTCGGTTTGCTGAACCACCATACCCGATATCAAGGTAGAACCATCAACAGCATTGACCATTACAGGGTTCTCTTTCTTAAGAACGGATAACCCCAAGTTTTCCGCATAAGAGGTATCAATATAGTTTCCGGTAGCACCAGAATCCAGAATGGCGGTGGCATGAACGATCCGCCCTTGAGGCAACCGGAATATCACCTGAGCAGCTACTGGTTGATTGATTGTAGAGTCCGTAGAAACATAAATGCTCGGCAATCGGACTCCTCTCATTGCCGAGCTCTCAAGTTTCCCTGTTTCTTGGTAGGTTCCTTGGTACATGCTTTTAGTAGGTGTTCTGAAGACCCACAATAAAAACACAATTGTTTTTCTTCCTATGTTCTCTCTCTTCTTGAGAAAGAGGACCCCGTGTAGCTGCTCCTATCTGCATTGGTTCAGGCGCAGTCGTAACTGGGGTAGGAACAGGTTGAAGATCAGGAGCAGTACCCCTCTTCTCCCCTTTTCTAGCAGCTTTACGAGCATCAATCTGCAGAACTAGCTCAAGTAGTTTCGGAAAGGTTACTGGAACCACTGGTACCATAGCCAGTATGTCTTTCAAAGAATCGGATAATCCCTTGTAGAAGAGTGATGCCTTTTTATCATCAGGCCACCCCGTCTCAGCAGCCAATTGATTAAATTTGGCTAAGTAGGCCAGAAGCGTCAAATCACCTTGTTGTAGATTCAACAATTCTAGTTCCACAACCTGAGTCTTGTATCGGGTGTCAAACACCTTGCCCATGGCCTCAATCAATGCATCGCAATCAAACAATAAAGGACTACCTGCCTCCAAAAGAGGATTAGCCCACGCGGCGGCAGTACCACCAAGGTGCGACAACAAAAACGCAGCTTTAGTGGCAGAATCAGGAAACGAACCGGGTCGGCATAAATAATGGAGGCGACACTGATTCAAAAAGGTCCTGAATTGTCTTGGATCTCCATGAAATCTTTCTGGCGGGGCCAGAGGGAACTGGGATGTAATATACACCGGGCCGGCTTCCGCCTGTGCAGGTTCAATAGCTGGAGCATTAGGCATCACTGGTGCTACTTGGGGTAAAGGTTGTATGGCGGTTTGTAGTTCTAAGATCTGTTGTTGAGTGGTGGCATGCGCATTAGCCATGTTGGTTCTTAGATCTGCCACTAATTGAAGAAGATTAGCCAGGGTCACATTGGGATCCATTAACAAGGCTTCTGATTATGTCAGAATTCTTCCTCTTGGACTTGGCCCTGTAGTGTAGAAGAAGAATTCTTCCTGCTAATATATCACTTTGAATGCACAAATAAACATACAAAGCAATCTATTGACTGGAAGATTGGATTCCCATCGAGACCTCGTGGCTGTAGAAAATAAACAAGAATGATGTGATTAGAACAACTGACAAGGAATTCAGAAAATTAATTTCTCTAGTGTTACTCCAAACTAACCTGACTAATGTTTAGAGACTTGGAATGTCTAACACAACGGTTTAAAGGAAATCCAATAGATGTTCTGAAAGAAGGATAAACACTATGAGCCTATAACCCTGGGATCAAATGAAGAGTGACAATAAGCAACAAGAACAAAATCTTGCTTACCCAGACCTTTCTCTGTAAGGCAAAAACGATGGGACGTCCTTATTAAAATGGAGACAGTTTACCAGGTGAGATCTTCTTCCTCGGCACAGCGGAGGCTGTTCCACGGTGCTGCGGAGGCTGTCCCACGGTGCAGCGGAGGCTGTCCCACGGTGCAGCGGCGGCTGTCCCACGGTGTCCCACAGTGCAGCAGAAGCTGTCCCACGGTTAGATTAGTCTCTAAAACGCGGAGATGAGATACTGTCTTTACCGAGTGCAAATAACAGAAGGAAAACCAGAGAATTGCCAAGTACAAACCGGGTCGCAAATCCAAGCGGGCAAGAACAGGAACAGAAGGAGAAAAGCCAGACGTAATCGAGGGACAAAAGCAAGAGTTTGTTACCAAGAAGACAAAAGTTTACAAAGCAGGCAAGGATGATCCAAAAGAGTAGTCGAGTCAAAAGCCGGGTCAAGAAGGTGTACGTAATCAGAACAAGAAAAAGGCCAGAAACCGAACGCCAAAAAATGCTCGATCAGAAGCACTGAACAAACGTGGAGGCGTGGTTTAAATAGTCCAGGTCACCTGTTCAATGCCGTGATCCCAAACGAACGTTGAGCTTCCTTTGCAACGTATCACGTAGTTTCCATGGCAACCTCCATTCACTGTGGCGAGCCGCGCTTCGTGTTGAGTGTTTTCCTACTGCATTTGCTGGACTAAGAATGCGTGAACCATCGCGCAGTGGTCTATGCATGACATGAGCACATGCATCTAAAGATCAAGAGAAACTACCACCGAATTGGGGAGGAGACTGTTCGTTGGTGCGCATCAGCATGCCCTAGTTGGTGATGTCCAAGGTAGATGTGACACATTCCCCAAGATGGAAAACAACGGAAGAAGAGAAACAGACAGAGGAGTGAAAAGAGGGGGGGATTACTTGTTGTGCGAGACAGAAGCAACACTGGATAAAGTACCAGCACACAAAAGAATGCTCAGCAGAAAAATGCATCTGAACAGAGAAAGGCAAGAACTGGTTAGTGCTTGCATGGTTATGGATGACATCATGACTGGCAGGTCGATTGAAGGTGGTAACGGAAGCACTACTACAGAGCGCAGCATCATTGTGCAAGATCAAGATACATTGCAAGATGTGAGAGAACAACAGAAGAAGACATCGGAATGCAAATAAAAGACATGGTGAAAGGAAGAGCCGGACTAAGGGAGAAGATAGCGGTGTGCGACATGGTTCCAGCAGTAATAAAGGTCGCCACTCCCTGTGATCAGAGGAAGTACGAAGGGAAGTGAGTGTGGTGGAACACAGAAGGAGAACACTCCTATAAGTACTGTTTATCAACAACAATGCGAACAATTATGGACACTTCAAGGAATTGACAAAGATATACAGACCGGAAGGAGGTGAATGTTGCTTGGTGGTGTGGTCGACAAAGTCAACCAGAGGGGGTACTGAAGAGGGAAAATCGAGTTCAAACCCATGCCCCCTCACCCCAGGCGCATATACAGAAGAACAGCAGGAAGAACAAGGAGCGCACTTATCATTTGAACCAGGCCCCAGCGCACCCATGGGTGACAAATATGCTGAAAGACACCCGCTTCACCAACAGTGCAACTTCCATGCTACATTAGAATCAATGCAGCAATATCAGAATCTACAAACACAAGAATCCCTGTTTAAAGGCTTGCAAATGCCTATATGAATTAACATGGTCTAATTGCACAGTGTAAAGCCATGTTTCAGGAAAATTACAGCCAAGTTAATTTCTCTCACTGAACACTAGCTGCAGATGCCTTCACCAATGCTCCTCGCAAACCCACAAGCAGCCAAAGTCACGCAGTTAGATAAGATTGCTTTTTGCAGACAAACATTTTTTAATTCTCCACAAATGTGAGTAAGCCACGGCAACCCAGTGTGTTTTTTTTTTTCTTTCTTTCTGGGAACAAAGACATTTCGCAAAGACTCGCACACCATTTGAAACATAATTGTAACAATAATTGCTCAGCCCTCGCCAATGAACATTGAGAGCCCAGGTGCGAAAAAGCTTGTTTCAGCTAAAAGTTATGGGAACAAATTCATAATGCAACAAGCTAGAATTAGGTAATGGTGGGCTGGCACAGCTAAACCAACCCACTGACGCAAAAGTCTAATGACCAATTATCAGGCTCTCTATAAGGGCTACAGCCAATAACAGGAGGAGATAGGTTTCTGGGAGCTGATCCAATTCTGTGAGGTCAGCCTGCAGTGTGTTACAAAGCTGGCTTGCAAGCCAGCCCCGGGGGAGACGGCGCCTGAACTCTCGATGTGCACGACGCTCTGCGTGTTTTATGCTGCCCAGAAATAAACGCAGTTTGGAACATGTGGCTGCCTGCTGGGGTCTCTGTTGCATTTCTGTGGGCCATATGGGAGGTTTTGGGGTCTCCCATAGCTGGCGAGGTATGGCTGCTAGGCCCCACAGCCCTGGTGGGGGTCCAGCTTCTCCCCAACACTGCACTTACCCTTGGGCCTGCCACCAGCTGGCCACACTTCTTATTTATTGTTCTTATTTACTGTTTTTATTTATTTACTGTTATCCTATGTATTGCACTTCCCCTCGCACTTTCCCCTTCCCACCTCCCCTGCACTTGCGCGATCTCAATGTCACCCAGCCTAGTAAGATAGTTGTCTCGGTCTTCCCTCTGTTCCCCTCCCTTGCCTCATCACTCCTTGAAACACTCGTCTATAGGCGCGTTATAAATGCTATATCATATCATATCATTGGATATGGTTAAGATTAATACTATTCATGCCTGCATCTTTAAAACAATTATCCAATATGTAATATTTTTAGTCTTTGTAGGCATAGTGAGCTAGAGGTAAAATTTCAGAAATTTGAACATTGCCCGTCAATCTCTTCAGAGCCCTGTATGGTCCTGCTGTAACAGCAAGTATGATACCCATTCAATGGTGACAAAATCCCAAATTGTCTTTATCCAATCATACTCAGAACCTCTCAGATATCCATCTTCGTACTATCAATAGCCATGTGGCTGCTAACAAAATCACAATCACCTTGGCCTCTGCTTTGGAGTATCGGATACCCTCTGGGTCCTGAATTCCCAGGGGAAAGAATAGTAGTGAGGATTGCGGGGGAATAGCAAACATTCTATGAAGGTTAGTCTTTATCATATCTGGACCGGACCACCAACTATGTTCCCAATCTCCCTCTGAATTGCAAACTCTCCAACAATTTGGTGTTGTGAGTGGAAACAGTGTGTGTACTTTAGTGGGTGTATAATGCAATTGAAGCACCATTCTATACCATGCCTCTCCAATCTGAATGGCTTTTCCCTTTTTTGGCATGTTTCTCCACAACCATTCCCACTGTTCCGAAATTCTTTGGTTCGCCAAATTTCCCCACTTATTGACATATGGGTGTTCCTCCATTGGTGCCCCTTCTAAGACTTATTTATAGAGTAAGGACAATAGGTTTCCACTCCCTGAGTGAGTTAGGAGAATTTTCTCAAAGGTGGTAAATTGTTGTTGGTCGTGGCTCTCGGGCATACGCCTGAGACCCAGTGCCTCCGTTGATAATAACGGAGGCGCTCCTTTTCTATTAGATGAAAGGATTCTTTGCATTCATTGAATGTCCTAACGGTAGACCTGTAATACATATCCCCAGTCTCTTACATCCTGCCTTGTGCCATCTAGACCCCCTAATCCCGGGGAAAATTGTGGATGCCGATATAGCAGTATATAGCAGTATGAAAGGTGATGGAAATGAAGAGATGTCATAGTTTGTAACCAGCTTGTCCCAAACCACACGCACCAACTCTACTATTCCACCACAAGCCATGTTCAATAGTCTATCTGTCTCGAGGACACATACAACTTCGTCTGAGGGCCTACCTACTACCGTCCATTCTAGTCCATGTTCTTATCATGCCTCCTGCAAACCATTCTCTAATAACCCTTATTTGTGCAATCTTGCAATATAGCCTGAAAATGGGGAGTGCAAAGCCCCCTTTTCTTTTCAGGTCCATCATTACTAGTTGCAAAACTTTGGGTCTTTTACCTCCCCAGATGAAGGTTCTGGATATCTTCTGTAGCCCTTGAAGGCAAGTCCCGGTTATACTCATACCACAAAGAATACAACACAAATTGATGTTTTACAATTGATTGTATGGTTAATCTGGCCGAATTCAGCCTGTACCATTCGATCGTTTGTAACCAATTTGTAAACTATCAGTTTGGGAAATCACTACCAAACAAGGGCAGCGGGGGTTTTGGGGGTGTCCCCCCGGTCCCCATGTTTGGTAGTGATTTTCAAAACTGATAGTTTACAAATTGGTTACAAATGATCGAATGGTACTGGCCAAATTTGGCCAGATTTACCATACGATCTATTGTAAATGATCAATTTGGGTTGTATTCTTTCTGATGGCCTTTGTGGGTAGCAGGGGAGTCCCCTGCTTCCGGAGGTTTGGAGGCTGGAAAAATAAAAAGAGGACCCTGCGGCGTCGGATCCGACCCGTGTAGGAGGGTTGGATTCAATGCTGCAGGGTCAGAAACAAAGGGGATGCCAAAAAGGTAAGTAGGTGTGGGTTGGGTGTGTTTTGGGAGCGCTGGGAGGTTTGAATTTGGCCCGATTTGTCCATGGCAAAATTGTCTTTGCCGCTGAATTGACCATTGTCAATTTGGCCGCAAACAATTGTGTCATGGCCAAATCGTATACATCCAGGAAAAAGGCCAAGAGATTGCTTGCAAGGATAACAAGGTTTAATTATACAACAAGTAAATGGGGTCAGCAGAGGACTCTGCTGCTCGAGAATGTTCTGCCTGAATTATCATCATCAGTAAGTTATTAGAGTTCACAGCGTCACAGAGGACGGCATCTATAGGGTCTAAACCCGCATAGCTGATTGGTAAAACGGTATACATAGTCCTGCTCCATACGGTTGCCAGGCTATGATTGGTTTTCGCCTCCGCTATCAGTCTGTCTCCATGTGGGTCAGCTGGGCTCATCTCTCCAGGGACTGAAGGTCAGGCGCTTCACATGTTGCTGTTCCAACGCTGCTATTGTGAGCTAATGCTGCTACTGCATCATTATAGTATGCCCCTGGGAGGCTTATGAACCGTCACCAGGGGGAAGGAGAGAATTACAATCAGGGTGACCCACACATTCTGTGCTCTGTCTCTATTGCACTCCTCGCACCCAAGGCTTATACCCTCGTTTTGATCTGTAATTTATTCCCTCATTGTACCTCGCACTACAAAGGGGTGTATTTATGGGAAAAGGTGACATGGTCATGTGTGCTCAGATCATTTAAGACCATTAGTTTTATCGCTGGCCAGCTGGGGTCACTCAACATCGTGGAATGCAGGGGTTCTTGTACTGGGTCAGTGGTGGGTGCTATTATTCCTGGTGGGCTCGGTGGGGGTTAGAGGTCTGCTTTTGGCCTGGTTGTGATGAATGAGCATGGTGCTGTCTCATGGCCTTTCAGGGCACATTCCTCTTTGTGATACTAAACAATTGCAACAGTCAGGGGATAAGGGGAAGTGTCTGTGGGAATTAGCAGCGCAAGCTCATCTGTCATGTTTCTCTATCGGGCCAACGTTTACTGCGCAGCCATGAAGGTTTGTATGTGTCTTCCATAACTATAAAATGGCACCTCGTTATATGTGTGCACTAAGTCTATGCATCAATAATGACTGTGCTATTGTTGTTGTCCTGTTTTTTTTTTAAACGACTCTTTCCCCCATATTCGTGCTCGTTTTCCCTTTTCACTGCTGCTTCTTAGGGGGCAGTGCCCTTTATTGGCATCCATGCCCTCCACACATGTCGTACGCTCTCTCTCCTGCTCGCGCATACTCTTCAGTTGTACGTGTCATGTAAATGCAGCCCATCCCTTGCTAAATCTACCCATACTTCTTTGTGATGTTCGGGGTCTAGGGGAGGGACAATGGTAGTGTGATACAGTAGGTCAACATCATCCCCGTAGGGGATAGGGACCATGTGGGGATTGGGGTGGTCAGTTTGTATCTCTACCTCCTTTGTGCTGTGAGGCTATTTTGGGGCGCCAATCGAGGCCATCATCATTTCGCTATTAGGCACTGCATTGGCACAACACCGGAGACCCAACTGGCATGTGCAGAAGATAACCAAGACGAACATGATGATGGGCACCAGCTTCTTCACCAATGTTCCTAGCCAGGATGGGGCCCAACTAAAAAAGTGAGTGCAAACCGATCTTCCTCCTGGATGCCAGTCTCCCTTTTCATCTTCGCCTCTAGGTCATGCACTGCAGTGATGACGTCCGACAAAGTCCCATTCTCAGCATCTTTGTAAGGTACAAATGTGCAACATGTGCTCCCTATATTTTTGCACACACTGCCTTCCATCGCCATCAGCATATCCAGAACGTATCTGTTTGGCATTGTCATCAGCCATAGGGCGCGCAGCTCGACCCTTATGATGTTGAAACCCTGCTCAGTGTCGTTCGCCAACTGGACCAGTTCCCAGTGCACAATTTGGAGCCATTTGGCATTGGCTCATGCTTGCACAACGGGTAGCAATAAAGATGTGAAAAATGTCTCTGCTGAGTTAAACAATTTATATTCCTCCGGTATTTGTTCATGCAGTTCTAATGAGTCTTTGACAGGTAGTTCGATGTTCTTTTTTTCTTCTCAGCTGGCCGTACGGGTCATTCTCAGGGAGAGTGTGAAAGTCTAGTGGTGGCAACACGTGTTGTGCTGCGATCGTCAGGGGCACTGTGGGTGCTTTGTCGGGCAGTGGCCCCCCTTTTAGGTGTTCTTCTGGGACTACTAAAAGGGTGAGTGTAGCATAGCTAGCGAACAATAGCCCCTCCAGGAGGGTGGGAGGTGCAAGTACGATTGTTGGCTACACACCCAGTAGTAGTCCATCAGCACTGCTGTGCCCTTCTTTAGGTCTGGAATCAACACTGTTCTGTTGCATCATTCATTTGAGCCGACAAAGATTGTTCCTTCATTGAAAAAGCACAGTTTGTAAGTCTTTTCTTGGTGCACTCTCACTGGTTTCTCCATGGTTGCAATCCATGTCAGTTTTGTGACGTGCTCTGTCCATGTTTTGCGCACGTTCATTCTACGAGGGCCACAGTTTGTTCTGGAAACCCTAGGAGTCCTTTGGCACGCAAAGTTAGGGTCGTTTCCTGCAACTTGTTGTTAATGTACTTTGCTCCTTCGATCACCAGACAGGGTTGCTTTAGGCAGTTGCTGGTCCGGCTGGTTTTACACTTCTAGGCATGTGAAACAATAAGTTGTAGATGTACGTTGCGTGTCTGGAAAGTGCCTCTGAACCTACATAGCGTAAGATGAATCAGGCATTGTGCCTCTAGAATCGGTACTTCTTGTGCTACTAGAATCTTGGGTGCCCCCGATGGATGCAGTATTAACGAGCACGGATAACAAATGCTATTGGTTGTTCGCCTAACCCCTGCACTCATGTCGGAGTACCAACTGTTCGAGTGTTCGGGATGATGGATATTTCCAACAGCATCCAGTCCGAGTCTATGGTATGCATCCTATTTGAGCCTACGTGCTTGTCTTTTCCTTCTGTCATGTCGCAATATATGTCTCCTTGGTGCTATACTCCTGTTAATCGTGGTGTTACCACTACTATTTGTGCTACGAAAGAGGTTTTTAATAGTTGAAAGTACCATCTCGAACATTCTTCTTGTGCATACGGTCATACGGGTACTGGTGCTATTTGCTTGGGATGTACTATACATATATACAGTCATATATACAGGTTCAGTTAAATTAAAGGGCGTGCTTTCATTCAAGCTTTCATTCAGGTTCAGACTCGATTTTGGGTTCCCCCGCCCCCTTCTTTTAGATGGCTCGCCCAGATTAAAGATGACCCCCCCAATATATTCCTAACAAAAATATGACAAAGGTAAACAAAATGGCCGTAAAATGTAGGCCACACTGATATGAATACATCCTAGTTGAACTAATAACTTTTCTATCAATATTCAATGAACAATTAGACGTTGAGTTGTTCATCTTTTTACCTGCAGAGAGAGAGAGCGAGAGAGAGAGATTAGTTCACAGAGCGTATGTGTCTAGCAGCATGTTTAACTCTCTCTTTTACATGTACTTATATTGTCAGCATTAAGCTAAGTGAGTTCAGGTAGACTGGTTGTGTTGGTTTTAAGGTGCTGTGGTTGAATTTGGTGGGGCCCTGCGAATGTCTGAGAGGTGTATCCAGTATTGGAGCCCCTACGCCTTAACTGCGAGAGGGGTGGAAAACACGTCGTCGTAGGGCCCATGGCGCCTGGGATTGTTCCATTTTCTTATAAAACCTCTGACATACACCAGCTCCCCGGCAACTGTGGTTGGGCGGGAGCTGTGTCAGCCAGTGGAACCATGGTATTTTGGGTGTTATCTGGGTGAGGCGGTGAGATTTGTCGTGAGACGCATTTGATTGCACATGTTGGATTTCATAAGTATGCCTTAAATTCTTCCGCTAAAATAGTCACAGCCCTATGGACATCTGATGCCCGCCTTACAAGGGAGATGGGCATCTGCATGCGTCTGCCAGTCACTATCTGGTAGAGTGAGAGGTGATGTCTTTGCTGGGCTGAGTGCGCAAATTGAACAGGGGCAGGCAGTGTACCCAGTTCTTTTTCAGGGTGTTAAACAGTTTAGGGAACCTACTCTTGAGGAGGCCATTGATTTGTTCCACAACACTATTCACTTGGGGGGGATAAATGGAACACATGCAGTGTTTGATGACCAGTAGTGCTGTGATTTCCTTAAAGAGTTCATTGAAAAAGTGAGTGTCGTTGTCTGATCTCAGAATGTCACCCCCTGACACCCCCCCATCGGGGGGGAATACCTCACGTACAAGGAATTTTGCTGCACACTTGGTGTCTGGGTGGCTGAATGGACCAGCCTCAACCCATCGCGAGAAAGGGCACACCACCACAATGAGATATCGAGCTCCATTGCATCACTCACCCATGTCTGCATAGTCAATATGGAGATCGCAAAATGGCCCGATGGGCAGGGTGCTTCGCAATGTTCTGAGGGTCATCCCTATACTGCACACTTGACAGGTGGTGCATTGGGCGACCATCGTAGAGAGGTGTTTGTATTTGTATTTACCGGAGAATACATAACAAGCATAGTAACAATGAAACATGTATCAGAAAACAGTACTTAGAGCAATTTACTGTATTACATGGCTGAAACGGGGGTGGGGCGAGGTAGTAAAAATGTAGGAAGCGCAGTGGGACCAACGTGAAAGAGATAGCTTAGGTATTATGATGGAGATTGGAGGAGGTAAGACTTGAGAGAAGTGCGGAAGGAGGTGTAGGAGGAGATGGAGCATATGGGGAGGGGTAGACGGATCCAGTGGAAAGGGGCGAGAAGTTGAAAAGATCTGAGACGGGATGGAGCACAGGGCAGGGTAGGAGAGGTGAGAAGAAAGAGGTCAGCAGAACAAAGTGTTCCTGGAGATGTGTTCTTTGGAACTGTGAGAGGGATAGTGCAGCTGTTCAAAAGTTGTGCATAATAATTCTACAGGCAACACTACCTTCCCAGTGCATTGTAGCCTCATAAGAGGTCAGTTGAAGACTGCACAAACACACGCTTGAGCCAATTCTTCTTGCAGTGCTCTACACTGAAGTTCTATTTTCTGTGCTATGAGCAATGCTGCATACGGGTCTGTGTCTGGCCTTGTAGGGACGGCTGCGATGACATACTCATCAGGTGTGGGCACAGGGAGATATGCTGCTGCTTTGCTGCCACATCGGTGGTTGCATTTCCCAATGAGATTTTGTCAGTGTTATTTGTGTGGGCTGCGCATTTGACGACCGCCACTAAAGATGATTCTGCAAGGGCGGAAATCAGGGTATTAAGTAGTGCAGCATGCTGCACTGGTTATCCGTCTATCCGCCTGAAACCCCTCTTCCTCCAGCATGAAAGACCCACATGCACCATTGTGGTGACGTATGCAGAGTCTGAATAAATGGTGGCAAAGCACCCCTTTGATGCCTGAAGTGCCTCAATAAGTGCTATGAGTTCTGCCACTTGTGCTGAGTAATGCATGGGCAATCTTTTAATTACTAATGTCTCATAGTCATCCGCTTCTAGGCGCACCACTGCTGCCCCAACATGTCTCTGCCATGTGTCCTGGTCAATTTTCGCTGACCCATCAACAAAAAGTACCTTGCCCTCTTCCAAGGGGCTGTCTCTGGCTTTGGGGATATCATCCTCCTTGCCCTCATAAGTCGCACAGTCCTACTGTTACAAGTCTTCATCTGTGCAGGGTTCTGTTAGGAATGTGACAGGGTTCACTGTTTTACACCTTACAACATGGATATGTGGACTTGAGAGAATAATCTTGTACGCTGATGCCCGCTGGGTGGCGAGAGTGGACTTTGAGCTTTCTATGATAGCAAACACTGAGGGTTCCACATACAAAGTCACTGAGCACCCCAACACAATTGTGGAACTCTTCTCAATTGCAAAGGCTGCTGCAGCAAGAGCTTGTTCACATGCAAATTGTTCCTGCATCACTGAGTCTAGTGTAGCACTCTAGTAGGCCAGTAGTTTGTGGCCCATTGTGCTCTTTTGTGTCAGTACCAGTGACCATTTGAGTGTGAGAATATGTAAAACTCCTGCATGTAGTCTGGGGTGGCAAAAACAGTGGCTGTTGAAATCACTTTCTTTAGATCATTGAAACTGAATCATGTTTGCTGTCAAATTTATTTTACTGTTTTCTTTTTGTGCTTCCTTGAGGCCCTGTAAGAGTGTCCTCGTATATGATGCGTAATCCAGAATCTAAGCCCTGAAATAGTTGCATAACCCCAAGAATTTCTGCATGTCCTTTAAAGTAACTGGTCTGGGCATGGCGCTCACTGTCGCTGCCCTGTCAGGGATCATTCTTTTGCCGTCTGCAGAATGAGCTGTCCTAAATAGAGCACTTCATGTTGGCAGTACTGGAGTTTGGCCTTGTCAACTTTATAACGTTTACGGGCTAACAGTTGCAATAGGGCATGGAGTCTCTACCACAGTTCTGTTCACTGTCGCTGCATACCAATAAATCATCTACGTACTGAATCATGGTGCTGGTACCTGGATGTTCTCGAAGTCTTCGTGCAGAATTCTATTACATATACTGGGACTCTCGCAGTACCCTTGGGGCAAACAAGTATGTTCATAGTGCTTTCCGCCATGTATGAATGCTGTGAGGTACTGTGAGTCTGTGTGTAGGGGTACTGAGGAAAAGGCATTCTTTAAATCGACTACTCAGAAATGGGTCACTTCCTTGGGGATACTGCACAAAATGGATGCCTGGTTTGGAACGAGTGGAAATTCTTTCTGTACTACGTCATTGAGGAGGCGCGGAGATCCTGGGTCATCTTCCAACTGCCCCCCGATATCTTGTTAATGGGGTATGTGGCCGTATTGCATGACAAGGTAGAGGGTACTATGATCCCTTGGTGTAGTAAGGCTTGTATTGCGTCTCTGATCCCTTCTTCCGCCTCCCTGGATAATGGGTATTGTTTCACCTGGGGTAACACTGCTCTGTTTTTTAGTGTTATTCCTACTGGGGTCACTTCCTTCAGCATCCCTACATTGTGTGGGTTGGTTGTCCACAATTGTGTGGGGACCTGTTGTAAGTCTACTTGACAGAACGGGTGTGGAGCGACAACAGCCTTGAGGGGGCTCTGTACTCTTCAGTACTGTATCATGATCTCACTGGGGATGCATATTTCGGGTATTATTTCCCCATCATTGTTATCCTCAAAATGTTTGGCATCTGTCAAGTGCTTGAGGGGTACAGTGGGATCAATGCATAAAACTGTGCACCACTGGCACCCCTGAGTATCTGCACACAGGACCACCATTTTTGTGGCCAACACCAGCAGAGCCTCTAGATCCAGGGAGAGCATTGTGCCTGCAACTAGTTCTGGGGACACCACAGGCCGAAAAAGGAAATCAGTGGGTACTCTCCACCAAGTTCTAGTAATCTAGGGCACGGCTTGTGTGAGCACTATGATGCCGTAAATGAACATATCACGGTTCACAGGGATGCCTCGTACCACCACGTCACGTGCAATGGCATGTATCACAAGCATTGCCCTCATTGAGCATATTCCAGGTGTTGCACAGATGATACTGTTGCCTGTGAATGAGATCGTCATGTTCAGCTTGCTTAGCAGATCCCTACCGAGTAAGTTGACGGGAGAGCTCTCCGAATATAAGAGGGGGGCCCTTACGACCTTCCCTCCTACATTTACATCTAAATCTTTGGTGTATGCAACCATTAAAACAGCCCCAGAGAATCCCTGCATGTCAAGAGTTTTGCCTGATAACAGGAAGTCACCTTCACTGTTGCATGACTTCTCGTCTATTGAGTCCACCTTAAAGAGGAATTCTTTGTTCCCTATCTCTGCCCCCACCAACGGTTCCTCTTCTGGGTTTAGGTTAACTGCCAGGACTGGACATGCTAATGGCTCGCTGTGGGCTGTCCTAGTCAGGGTATGTGTCGGTCCCAGGGAACAAGAAAGGGTTTCCATCTACAACTGTAGCACCTTGAAGCGGGGCCACTGTGCCATTAGGCGTGCCACCGAAGGTGTTCATGTTGTGAGGAACCTGAGGGTGTTCTCCTAAATAGAACACAGGAACCCCTTATTCAGGTGGCCACAAAAGGACTGGCCTTCTCTCAGGCACACTTTTTAAGGAGCCTGTCTGGGCAGAGGAGGGCCTGGAGAGCCATAGAAATCACTTTTCTAACTATATTCTGTGCCCCGGACTTATTCCTGGACTGCTCCTCTGTCTCTGGTTCAAAGGCTTCCCACGATCCCTGCAGTAATGAATGTGAGTTTGGCTGTTCTTCCACTTCTAACTCTCCTGAGGCATTGCCAGTGCTGTACTCTCAATCCATCATCATCTTAACTAATCTCATTCCTTTTTACTACATTTACTTCTTTTGTACATGTTTAGCAGTGCTTTTGCTTCCCTGTGCACCATCTGCAATCTCTCTCACGCAACCTACTAGGCCTCCTAGTGAGTTAGCCAGAACTGTGCAGTGCTCTCTTTCCTCATTCCTTGACTTAAACCTCTGCCTTCCTATGGCTTTCTCCATCTTTGCTATATTCTCTAACTGCTACACTAACACCTATCTGCCATCTCTCTCCAAGTCCGGCAGGAAAAAGCACAAAAAAGATATCCTGAGTGCAAGCCCTGGACTTCCCATTGCAGACACTTATGGCAGTGCTTCCTCTAAAGAGGTTTTCACTGATATCCTGTTCTCTGTCCCTGCTCCAGATAGTGCCACCAAGTGGGAAGTCCTCTGGCGGGCTACGCATTCTCTCGTTGCTTCGTTAATGTCCATCACACCAGCACCATCCTAGTTCAGGGCCAACAACCCAACCTCCTTCTCTTTGACTGCATACTCCTTCTCCCCCACCTCTGAATGGTGTCCCACGCCCCTGTACCCCACCTCAGAAAAACTGCAAAAGCACTGACCACCTCCACCTGGCAACTCTTAAACACCCGCTCAGCCAACAAACACTCCTCTGACATCTGTCTCCTTCTTGAAGACATTGACCTCGACGTTCATTCACTTACCGAGACTTGGTTCCATGCCAGCTCAGTCACTGCCTTTGACTCCCTCCTCCTTGTCAGAATCAAGATCATCTCCAAGCCTCAACGTCACCACACTGGAGGAGGGTTACCTTAATTTTCCCTGAGTGGGTTCCTGCCTCCACCCTGATCATTGCTACCATCTACTGTCCTCTATATGCCGCTGAAAACCCCTGAATGAGCTGATTTCTGCTCATCTTTACTTGCTGCCACCTCTACGCTTCTCCTCCTGGGTGACTTCAACATTCAATTGGACTCCCCTGGCTCCTTGACAACCCTATTCACTGATCTCCGCTCCTCGCTTTCTCTCTCCATTCTCCCTTCTGGGCAATCAATATATATATATATATATATATATATATATATATATATATATATATCTTTCCTCCTCTTCCTCCTCTTCCTCCCCCATTAGTCACCCCTTTCTCCTCTCACCTGGGTCCCATTGGCACTCTGACCGCCCCCCAATTTGTGGCACTAACTATGTTCACTAACACCCGCCCGATGAAACAAGTGACTGCGGCTGCCTTCACCGCCACCTCCATAACTCCTAACCCTCCCACCTCCCTCTGTCCATCACCAACACTCTTGACATTCTTGCCCCAGTCATGGGGATTCGCCTGAAACCTGCCTCAAAGTGTAACACTTGGTATGACTCTGAACTAGAAGCCCTGAAACGAAATTGCAGGGCAGCAGAACGGAAATGGCTGACCTTTCTTCTTCCACTCTGTGACCCCTTCAGCTTATCCAGAATAAGCTGGATATGCAAGACTTATCCTTGGCCTTAACCCCAGGGCCCGCACATCTCCTGCACTAAAAAGTCTTCACTGGCTCCTGGTTGCTGCACGGATTAAATTCAAATCCCTTTGCATCATCCACAAGGCTGTCTGGGCCCGGGGACAACACTATCTTCAACCCTATCTCACTAAATCTTCTCCCACTAGGCATCTTTGCTCCTCTGGCTCCAACTCTTTGTTTGTAAAGCATTTTGCTAAAAAGAGGGCAGGGGGTTGCTCACTTTCCTTTGCGCTCTCCCTCCTTTGGAATAGCCTCCCCCTGCACCTTGAGCACATTCTGGAAGCTCCTTAAGACTTTCCTCTTTTCCTCCTCCTTCCCACCTTCTCTCCTCTTCTAGTCCCACAGTTGCTGAATTGGTGTCGTTGGCCTTTATGCGTCTTCGGGGCCTTGACCTCCCACACCAATTATTCCCCGTTCCAGCTCATCCATAGCACTTGCATCCACATCTGCACACCCTCCGCTCTGGAGACTCGCACTTACTCCTCCCGTGGCCCTGGCCATGTAGCACTCAACATTCCTGCCACTTCCTCCATGGCTCACCCACAAGCTCGGACTCCCCAGCACTTACCCCCTCTTCGCTCTTCCTTTCTGCACTTGCACTTTCTGAATCCTCACAAGGCACAGTAGGTTCGTCCCTCTTCCTCTTCCCCCTGAGCTCTTAATATTTTGTTGTAATGTACGCTCGCTCCCTCCCTGTCCAGTGGACGATTTCAAACAGTATATTCATATTGTATAAGCGCATAACAAGAAAACAATAAATAAATACCCCGGCCCTAAAGGCAAACTAGCAGGGAAAGACCACCTGGGTAGGAGGACCCAGGGTTATGCTCAGGAGAATGCCCAAAAGAGATGCAGTATTGTGCCAGAGAAGCAGAGGAGGGTGAAATAGCTGAGGCTTTCATGGGCTGAATTGCATCTGCCTCCCTTCCTCCCATTAGTTCTATCCTACCCAAATTCAACAACCCCTCTGTACGTAATCAATCTTCTAAGGTCCCAAAACCGGTTTCACCCAAAAGACATAACTCCCAGAATCCTTGTTTCACTGGTCTCTATTCGAATACTCCCCATCCTTCTTTTTCCCGTCCTTCTGATTATTATTTTCCGCACTCCCAACCTGATCAGACAAAACATTACGAGTCCCACAATCCCCTTTGTTCATTCCACAATCCCAGCTATTCCCGTTTTTCCCGCATATCCTACCAATCCCGTCCCTCCGATTTATCATTTTCCGAATTCTCACAAACCCTCCTGCTTATTTCACAAATTCTACAAAACCTAATCCTCAGGTTATAATTCCATGTATCACTTCTTTCCCTTCTGACCCTATAGGATATCTGGAAACTCTACCACCTGCTTTATCCGACACTCCAACCTCTTTTCCGACACGAATATTGTTTTACGGACTTGTAATAAAACGGTTTACCTGACATGTCCTGACAAGGGTCAGGCAAAGTCAGGCAATTGACTTACATCACACACACCTGACAGCCCTTCCTTTTACCCACAGGGATAAAAGGTGGAGTAAGAGAGCACAGTACGAGCAAGGCGAGGACAGCAGACAGCACAATGAGATGGCTAATTGAGTGCAGCAGTTCAAGAGAAGGAGTAAGGCGTCAGGAATCAAGAGGATGGTGAGCAGAGAAGTGACCCTGCCCTTTTCATCCCATGCTGAACCTTCATGGAAGAGAGCCTAAGACCGCGAACAATAGCACAAGTGTCTTGCAGAATATGTCAATGGTACATGGGGCAACCCTACGCCGATAAGCAGGAGCGAGGGAAGCTCCCGCGAACGTGGTAGCGGCCTTGACGCCAATGAAGAGGATAGCCAAGCGGTTCATCACAGCCGGTGAGTCGAGGGGAGAGCCGATAAGAACCGGGCCGTGTTAATTGATAATCGCAAAGTGGCAAGTTTTGAACCAAGATTGAGGAACTGTGAAAGAACTGTAAAGTGTTAATGGGGACCAGCTGCAGAGGGAAACCGGCACCATGTGGGTGTAAACTTAAGAGAATCTGGTCAATCCCCAACTGAGAAAAACTACAGTTATCAGAAGGCCATAGGAGGTCCAATGAAATAGGTCAAAGTGGTCATAATGAGGGTCAAGCAAAATCCCTATACAATCGAAAGACTTTGAATATACAAACCATGTGAAAGAAATGGAAGTGAATCCCACAGTGAGAAAAAACAAGGGAGGTGAATCCCGCAAACATTGAACTGTGGAAAAGAAAACATTGAAAGGAAAGAGAGGCCAGCACCCAGGGGTGAGCAACTATCACCCTAATCGAGAGCCACAGTAAACCTGAAGAAGGGTGGCTGGGAATCGAAAGGGGTTAGAGCCTGGCGGGTGAAAAGTTGTCACTCCAAAGATTGAGAAAAGTGGATGAAAATATAAAGAGACGGCAAGAATTAAACCTAAGCAGGGAAGCCAGAGAAGAGTGGTCCAAGCCCAACGGAGGGAGATCCAGGGGTGAAACCATTCCCTGAGTACTGACAGTCAAGAGGGATCCGAGCCTGACGGAGGGAGATCCAGGGGTGAATCTTGCTGCATTTTAGGGTGGGGCTGATAATGCTGCACTGCCTGTTGCCGGTGCCGCGGTGGAGGGGGGACCGGGTATCTGTGGGGGTAGCTGCGTGTAGGCTTGATGGAACTCATACTGTAATGTGGACATCCTAGGGCCAGACCCTGACGGGTCCCCTGTGGCGGGGGCCATAATTTTGCTGACTGTACTAAAACCCAATACCTTGTCTGCTCCGGCATTCTCTTGAAAAATGTCCCCACTTCCTGCAGGTCCAACACTGCCCCATACCTCCTCCTCTTGGCCCCATACCTCAAAACTCACCTCCTCTCTGCCCTCGAAACCCACCTTAGTCTCGTTATTCTCCTCCTTGCCACTGTGGACCATAGGATTGCGGGTTTCCGTCCCACTGCCCTTGTTCACCTCCAGCCCATACCATGCTATTCTAGCATTCATAGCATTAGGGGCCTAGCCTTCCTCTTCCGCCTGGGCCTGCGGTGGTCCTGACGCCACAACAGCTACTTTGGCTAATCTATTTTGCAGTAGTTTCACTTCCTCTGAATGGTTTCTTTCTTGTGCTCTTTTATTCTCATGCCGTGGTGAAATATAATGCTTTGCATTTCCGGCCACACCTTTGCCTCGATCCCTGCAATTTTGTCAAGCAATTTTTGCACTTCCTTGGTTAGGCCCTGTTTCACTATAAAATAGAAAAAGGGGGTTGTTTGGTCACCGGCGTTGTCAGTTTCTGCCCTCTGCATCTCTTGGACCCTGAGGATAAATTGTGCTGCATCTTCATCATCCCCCATTGTACATTGCATAATGGACTTTAAATCTGGAGTGTCTGGGAACACTCGCTGCAGCGCATCCTATACCCTCGCTCTGATCTTGTTGAATGAGGCTCCATCAGGGGCGTTACTCAGTGTTTCTCCCGGGTACTCCGCCTTCACCTACACATCTGCAGTTTGGTCTGCAACGGCTGTGGCTGGTGTCACCATATTCGTGCCTGTAGACACATATGTTGGGTTAGTATGCCCCTCTGCAGGATGGGTTTCTAGTGGATATATTCCTTTCGTCCCTACCAAGTTCTTCCTGTCTTCTCCTGGGTTTATAACCTTGTTACTGTCATGTGTCACTCCTTCTCCCTCAGGTTCTCTGTATCCTCAAACATTTTCCAGAGGTTCAATACTTCCCTCCTATTCTGCAACGGTCTCTCCTTATACTTTGCTGTCAAGAAGGTGGACATGTGATATGCTTCTATCAAAGGAGCCGGGCATCCCTCCTCTTCTAGTCTCGGTAACCCACTAGTTGTGATTCTTCTTAATCTTATCACAAAACAAAGGTAGGGCCTTATATATGTGCTCTATTGGTGTTTCTACCCCCATAGTCGCGTCTCATGTGTGTCTGGTAGTGGGGCTGCGCCTATGCTGCTGCACCACAGTTATAAAATCTCCACTAATCTGCCAACACGCCTCTAACCCCCACCCAGCCAGGCCAGAGCTGGCTTCACAGCACTGCCTCGACCTCCTCACCCTTGCATTCTGAATAAGGACAAGACCCCCAGCTCCTAACCTCCATAAAGTGCCGACCAGAGATCTAAAGCTCGCTGGACTGTATTTTCTCTCTAAACACAACACGTCTCCTGAAACACGAGGTACCGGGAGCGGTAAATCACAGATAAATCCCTGTGGGGAGACCTTGGGTGCGGGAACTGCTGTATTAATGAAGCCCCGAAGGTATGGGTCAGCCTGACTGTATTTTATCCTCCCCTCTCCCTGGCCCCCCTTTCCTGTATTGCCCAGGTGCCTGCCATAATGAATGAATAGTTGGTCTTAGTTGTTTAGCTTAGATTAGATATTTTGTAGTATGTGTGCCCTGACCTTCACCGCGAATATGAGCCCAGTCAACCCATGTGCACCAAGATCGACGGAGAAGAACCAGCCAATTAGTGCCTGGCATCCCCTACGGAGCAGGCCCATATATATGTTCTCTCCAACCAGCTGTATGGATTTCTACTGTTTATATGATGTCACTGATGACGCTGTGGACCTTCTTAATGTGCTGCTTGTGTAATCTGTGGCAGAGCGCTCTCGAGCAGCAGTGTTCTTTGCTGGCATTTATATTTTGTATGAGTAAAGACACTGTTATCCTTGCAAAGCTATCTCTTGGTTTCTTTCCCTAGCAGAATGCATTTACTCTGGAGTGATCGTACAGTAGGTGCATGCCTTCACACACCCCACCTGAATGGTGTGTACTGTGTTTGGGGCTTCAAGCCCACCTTCAATGCCTCCACAGCACGGTGCCAGCCATTCAACATGGGCAGCTGCTGACTCTCCTGGGACTGGCTGCCATTCCCCTCGGAGTGATCCGCCTCGCTTCCTCTGCAAGAGGCCCTTCAGCACTGGATGGCATAGACTGCATAGGATATCTCTGCCTGGAATCAGGGCATATACCTTTGTCACTCTGAATCATCTCCTGCCGGACATCAGCCACTGGGTATGGTGCGCACTAGTGTCCCCTCTGGATGGAGCTCCGAGACTCACATCCGCTCCCTGCCCGGCACCATCCTGAATCTCAATTTCGCATATTTTAATCAGAAATTAGTCCATTAACGAAATAGGCTTTTCTTCAATATGAATGGTTTTCCCTCCCACCCTTGCTGATCATGGGTCTGAGATAACCACACCTCTGTCTCAAGGAAGAGATGGAGTCAGAAAGATATAAAATTGCATGCACATTGGAAAGATTAGAAAGATGATCATGGAGTATGGGGAGATGAACATTATGAAGTGGAACACAAATTGGAGATGGGGGAACAGAGCTTGCAGGACTCACCCCAGGCAGATTGGAGACCAGTCCATGGAAAGGATGACTAGTATATGTTGGAATTTGGGTTCCAGATAAGCCACCTGAAGAGAGGCTTTGCGGAAGAAAGGATTTCGGGCTGACTGTATCACTGGCTAACTTTCCAAAATTAGAAGCCACTTTCAAAAGGTAAGTTAAACCCTAATCAAATCCAAACCGCCAGGACAGAATGGCTAGGGTAAAATCTGGGACGACAAGGGGAAGGGGACTCCGGGGATGCAATTTTGAGAAAAGGAGCACGAGAGCTGGTAATCAATGCCCTGTGTTTCCCTATCCATATTGAACACAAAGTGAGATGTTGTTTCTGAATCCCGATCTACTTTGTAGCGAAAAACAACATTTCAAACTGAATGCATTTTGGTGTAGCTTTAATGTGGAATTGCTTTTGTAAATTAGAGTACTATAAATATAATTAGTGTCCTAAGCCGGTCTAGTGTCATTTTGGGTTATAGTATTGTTGTAAAATACTACTGCCTCAGGTAATATCATGCATTAAAGCAGCCAGGGGAGGCCATAGTCAAAGATCGGATGTTGGTGCATCAAAAGTGAACATAAAGAATACATTCTATTTTTAAGAATTGTGCGAAGTGCAAACCCTGCATTTTTTTTATTATAAATGCACAAATAGACTCATGTGTAATGTGGAAGCGAAGTTATTTGTTTTGTATTGTACATGTTACTGGTGAAGGTTACAACTCAAGTTGAAAACTCATTCATGTCGAGAATTACATGCAGACATACTAAAGCTGTGCATGTATCCATATATTAAAAACAGTACATTCACAAGTGAATTTAAGGCTGCATACATATCTGTATTCACAGTCTCTCTCTCTCTCTCAAACACGCACCCACACACACACACACACACACTAACATGCTCATGTTTAGTGAAAGACACACATGCATGATTAGTGAAAACTGCACCCATGCATTTTGAGAACACAGTACATGTGAGTTCAGAACAGGGTAAAATAATCATTGAGAACATTTTCAAATTAAAACTTGCAGGAGCCAAATTAAGTAGACCATTGTCTACATTGAATGACCTGTACATACCCAATAAATTCACTAGCTCACACCTTCATAGGGAAGATGGTTGATTGTGCACATACTATCAAGTAATTATTCAAATAATTTTCTCTGATACCATACTTGTCTTGTTACTGGAGAAAATCGAATGTTTTAATAATGTTGAATTGTTCTCATTGAGGAAATGGTATTGATAGAGAAGCCAGTGTAGAATGGACATTATTAATATGCCTGGTATCATTCAGAATACACTATTAATATTTCATATTGTGACAGAATGCCTTTTTGGACTCATAATAGTGAGATTCATATAGGCAGGGAACTTTCTTTGATTGACTATTTGATTTTGGATTTGCAATACATGTATTGTATTGATCTCCATGGTGTAAAGCTGGAGACCAATTTGGTTGAAGCTACATTATCCTTTTAAATACATTTTGATTTGTGACTACCTCACTGTCTGGGCCTTGCCCAGAATTGTGGGGTGGGATTCTATAAATTGTGATGTTAGATTGGCATAGTATGCCAACGTGAGCCTACAATTTAAAAGATTTATAAACACATATTTCTACAGGTGGCTGGAGATCACCATCTATGAGAAGTGCAAATGCCTATTAAACCTGTAGCTCACAAGATCAGGGCACAAGGCCCAAGGTAAGAGTTGTGAGTCAGTCCTCGATCGGAACTAATTAAGCTCACGATGGGAGGAAGACTGTGATGTCAAGGAGGAGTAGAACCAGAGCAGATTGTAGACAGGAGGTGAAGTGGGAAGGAGCCAGGATCCTTAGAGTGGAGGTGAGGAAGGCCCTCTTAAGACCTGCCCCTATCGAACTGCATGGAGGCAACCCCAGACGTCTCACTTAGGAAGATGAAAAGCAAACTGGAGAGATCCTGAGAAAATGAGAGAATAAGGGTGTGGGAAACCTTTATACCCAAGACTGACAACCAAGGGGAACACACCCAAAGAAGATTAGAAAAGAAGGGCGCGGAAGCCACTTAAATCCAAAAGTGAGAGCCTTGGGCAGGTGATTCTGAGAAGACCCAGGGTGAAGGGTTCAGGAACACCTTTAAAGCCAAAAATGTGCTGCACTGCAGGGAGCCCTAAAGAGGCACTAAGGGATGGGAGGACTCCGACAGGTTTCCTTGCTTTACATTTATAGTTCGTAGTTATGTTGGCCATCCTGTATTATGTTCCCAAAATAAAATGCTCCACCGTTCACGATGTTTCTATCTTGACCTGGTCATTAATTGCTGTCACCTTCATGACAGGGACTACAGATATCTAAAACCTCAGAGCACCAAGGCTCAGCAACCCATTACAGTGTTAACTTTCCAACTTCCCATGTTGCTCTTTGTTGATGCAATCATTTAGTTCCAACCAGCATGTCTGGCCTGGATTGGTCTACACACACACTTTAGTTACAGTTACATCATTTGGCAGGCAGGGGAATTGAAGTTGTCCTTGTTTCCTCATTACTCCTTGCCTTTTCTGTCGCTCTGCTCAGTAAATGCATGTTATCGTCAGTCCTTCCACCAGCCAGTCGGTTAGGTCATAACTTAGAGCTCTCTGACAGTACAATTACCACATGGATCTCTACCATCTATAGTTTATAGGCAGTGCCCCCTTGGGTGATGTAAGACAGTGGAAATTAGTGCAAGGGGAAGCAGTCAGAAGCAGACCTGCCAAATGTCACACATCTAGTGTGACACTCAAGCATTTGTATTCACTTTATCTCATTCCAGCAAACGAAGAACGTTTACACACATATAGGAGAGGTGGCAGAACAGAGGCAATACTATACCTGGACATATAAATCATACTCGTGTTATCTGGAGCATCACCATCAATGTTTTCTTCTAAATTATACCCTTCCAGAGGGCATTTGCCTACATGTTCCCTTGTGCATGGCTTCAAAACAGCCCTGATCCAAAGACATATTTCTGCCATTAAAATATTGGACACAAACAGGAGTCAGACAGTCTCTGCATACAAAAGGACAGACATCTGGCTCATCTCTCCCTACCAATCCCGTATGCCCCACATCCATATCTGTCTTTAGGCCTCTAAGTGTCACTAAAAATGTGTCACAGAAAATATGGAAATATCCCACATAACTGCAATGCAAACATGTACACGTCACACAAATACAAACTGAAAACTTGGAAGCTATGCAGAAGGCTAAAGGCAGGAGTTGGGCTCAGGCAGTATGCCCATGACAGTCTAGACATGAGTAGCAGTTTAGAGTTTTGCTAGGATCAAGGGTTTTAGACAGGTTTGGGTGAGTCGTGATTTGTTCTTCCTTAGGTGAGGGTCTCCACCAGAGTGATTGACCAGTTGAAGATAGCGGCTCATGATTAGGGTTATTGATTAGAGGTTTGCTGGAGCCATTTTGTTGTGAAGATTCTGATCCTGCAATTCTGAGTGCCTGTCAACTGATGCTGTCCCTGATCAACAGCTAATTTGAAATCCCCTCTAAATATGATTCCAGAACTTATTATCTTCAAGTTCTCAGCCCACAGAGGTAGCCAGCAGACCACTTACAGAGCTAATTGATTGGCAACCCCTTTTCAAATTAGTGCACAGATGTTAAGAAGACGCATACGCTAAGGGTTTACAGCATATCTGCACTAAGGAAAACGCTGATGTCCTGGTACTTATGATTTGAGAGAGGTTCCAAATATTCCCCACATGATCGTGGGAAATATATTTATTTGAACGAGCCCCAGAATGTAGGACCACTTTCTGTGTTTGTTTGGTATGAGATCAAGAGCCCTTTTTTAGAAAAATCGATTAAAAGAAAATCGATATAGAAAGACCACTCCATGACCGCACAGAGCGGTCTTTCTAAATCAAACTATCACACCCCTGCCGTACATGAGTGAGCGCAGGGGCTGACAGCCACGTCAGGACCCGGAAGCGCCGTTGAGGGAGACCGGGTAAGTGTGTGTTTGTGTGTGTTGTATGTGTGTGTAACTTTGGTTTGGGGGAGTGTTGGGGGGTAGACGGGAGGCGGGCGACGAGGCATTGGAGTCTGGGGGTTGAGGTAATGTGTTTTTTTGCTTATTGTAGGCCACTTAAAATCGTCCGGAAAAAACGGTCTTTGTGTTAGGCGACCTACAAAAAGTGAAATAATGACATAGAACCGTTTGTTTAGGGATAATGGAGGGACTTCAGGCCTAAAGGCAGGCCCTGTAACTAGATACACTTCAAACTTCCTGCATCCAAATGACCTGCAGGTTCATGCACGCTGTGAAGGCACTAATCAAGGGTAGCATTCTTGTCCCTCTGCAGCCATTCTGCAGCGTGGGGCATGGGACACTATCTGTTACAGTGAGCACTCAACAGTGATCGCCAGGGCACTAAGACACTCTCCTACTAAGATTGCAGAGAAAGACCCTGAAAGAGCTGCTTTCCCAAACTGGCATAAGAATATGTACTACTTTCTTCTGGGGATGCGGCGAGATAATGTTAAGTTTAGCTAGGGTTAGCAATTATGTATTTAGGGTAGTTTTGTTAACTTAGAATTTTTGTAAAGAAAACATGAGATTTCAAAAGAAAAAAAATGGAAGTTTGATACTCTTTGAACAACATATTCAAGAAGAAAAATACATATTGATAACAAGATCTTACTTAAGAAAACTGGAACAAACATTTCTGGAAATTTCAAGAAAGCAATCATTGGGTCTCAGAAGATTTGTTGAAGAAAAAGCAAGGGGATTTCCACTTGCCCTCCTAGGCTTTCAGGGGGTGCAGCCAGGGAGGTTAGAGGTTCAGAGGGAGTTTCAGAGGGATCCAGAGGGGTTGTGTTAGTGAGTCTGGCTGAATAATTGCCCCTTCACCCCTTTGTAAATGATCCTGTCATAGAAAGATCTTAGGCACCGAGTGATATAGAATTGGTAGTGCATTTGTCCATCCTGACATGGAGCTTACTTCAGAAAGCTTTGAGCCATACAATTTGGTTTGTCTGATTGTTGGGAGCCCCAGTAATTTCCACAATGGAGATGTTTTAGTCTTGGTACTTATTTAAGATTTTCCTTTGCCTGAAACTTGTCTTCTCTCTAGAATTCCCATTCCCCTTCTTCTCAGGAACGTAACTGTGAGTTTCCAAAGGTCAAATCCTGCCATTCCCCCCTCCTCGCATAGAAATGGGTCCTCCCATGTTAAACAACCAATGGACAGCACACTAGCCCCTATGGTGAAGTGGCTCAGTGGTGTTCAGGTTGGCTGTTCTATGATATGAAGGTGTTATATCCTACTCTGGTCCTGGATATGGCAACCCCTGTCACCAGACCAAGAGCTACCCTTTAAAAAACACTAAAATTGACAATATAAGTAGGCTACGGCTGACCCCAAAAATCACAAGGATGATAGGTGAAGGAATGTAATACCATATAGTTTGCATATAGAGCATATAGTTTGTGGTAGTTTTGTTGCAGTGGAATGGCAAAAATGTGATCATTGAAGTGACCTCGTTTGCCTTTATAGAAAACTAGCAGAACTACCCATTCTCTGAACGGATTCTGTAGACAGACATGATAACACTGATCCTGTAGGTCGCTGTTCTGATTTGCTTATTGCTTGATGTGCTTTGCACCCTGAAGTAAACTGCACTGAGAATTGGTGCGTGTGGCTGGCTGACATATCCCCCAGAGCAGACGTTGGTGGGAGGCGAGAGTTGGTGTGCTGCTGCATACTGAGACCTTCTGTGCTCTCTCCTCACCTGTCGCCTCACCCTGACGTGGTGCAGTTCACTGCGGTGCAAATATCTTAGAAACCGTGCATCCTAGGGCCTGGATCTCGAGTTTTGTTCCGCATGTCGGGACCGGTCCTTCTACGACCACATTGATGTTTTGCCGATTTCAGGAAACCGGCTCATGTGTGAATGTGCTGAAAACCAGGGAATAGGTGGGATGTCCAAATGTCATGTAGCCAGTAATGTCCGGAGGGTCCTAACGGGTAACTATGCAAAATGTGCAGTTTAGAGAAACAGTGTGGAATTGTATAAGGAACAACACTTCGCCACAAACACATTTGGACTTATATAAATATAGAATAGATGAGATAGGATATTCTATAATTGTAAGGAAATTGTTGCCTTGTGATTTTGCCCGGGTCCATCCAAATTAAATGTCCACATCCAAGTGTTCCCAGGCATTTAATTATTTTAAAGTGTATCATACAGTGTGCAGCCAGGCCGCAGGTGCTTTGGACCAAGGTACCAACTGTGCATGTCAGTCTTGGAATAGTAAACGGAACACGACACACAGACCTCCTAAAACAAGTTACACTCATACAAAATAAGAAAGGAAAAAACAATGAGGTCAGCTAGGAGGTATTTTCATCCGACACAACCAGACTAAAGGAAGTGTGTACAGCTGACACGCATCTCATCAAATAGTCTCCCCTTGCTATATGTATGTGGAGGAGGATGACTGAGAAAGGAAGCCAATGAGCACTTTAGTTGTAGTTGGGCAGGGTGAGTCGCAAGTGTTCTCAAGGGTGAGCATTGGACTCAGATTTTACACATTTACTATGCTTTACTAAAAGATCCGCCACTCCCACATATTGGGATACACCAAACAGTATGGGAAGAAGGGGAGTAAGACAGAGAACATTTTAGTTACTAAGACCACTTTTCATTAACGATATGGGCAGGGTGATCAACGGAGCCATAATTATATACTCCCCAGTAGTGCCTGTTCTATGAAATAGAGTTTGGAAACCTAATTAGGGAGTCACCAATGCTGACTCCCAAATGCATACATTCCAATGTAGAGCATGGAATGCAGTGATGTAATGAGCAGATGGCTGGGATGTCTCAACAGGAGACTTGGTGGATGTTACATGTATGTCACAACAGAAGTTGTACAACTTCATGTTGTACAATCTTTAATGGTTGTGATGAAGTCCCATGCCAAATGCTGGGTAATGGGACTGCAGGGTCCCTGGGCTTGGTGCCACCGCCTCCTCTGAGATGCAGGGTTTGTAGGGAGTAGAGAGAGAATCCCCCAAGCTCCCTCGTCTTAAATTCAACACTCCCTGCTTGGATCCTGACCACTCCTGGTCAGCTCAGACTGGTATGCTTGAGAAGGAAACGAAGGGGCTCCCCAAAAGGTGACAGTGCAAATGTCCAGTGCGCAGGGTTCAGATTACAAGGGGTAAAGAAGCCCTCACATCCATGTGACTTAATGTATTCAACATGGGATAATCCTCTCTAAGAGGATTATACTGGTAAAATGAGTTTACCCTCAGGTCCGCTCTTTACTCTCTCAGTGGGAGATGCTGAACCCGACTGTTCCCCTTCCATTTCTGAGTGTCCAGAACATATGAACACTACAGGTCATCTCAAAGGGAAAGGGAAGTAGCTCAAATAATAAACAACCCAGGTTCAACTTCTATCCGGGGTTGGAAAACCTGTCTGAACAAACAAACTCAATGCTTCCACCCTCAAATTATCTAATCATACCAGTGACACGTCTAAAATAGAGGCGATGCCCAAAGGATAGCTCGAAATTAACTGGTTTGCATGTCTCAAGAAGAATTACAATACTCTTGTTGCTTCTTAACTCAAAAATAAATATGTACAACTATTTTTCTACTGGATATTAATGGCTCCAGATATACTTTTCTCTTCCTCTATTATGCTATCTGAGATTTTGTGAATTGAAAAGTATTTTCTTTCCTTGACATAAATGTTCTCTTACTTTTTACAAAAATTGCTTTTATTATATTTGCACTTTAGTCTCCTTTTGCGTTCACTGAGTTTGCCACAACTCTTGCCCTTCAAAGCAGCTTCCCGCGCCTCCTTCTCCACCACTCCCTGTGATTTCCTGAAGTCAAACGTGAGTTCTCTTTAAGTGAGCGATTGATGCATACTGGTGTCACCTATGTTCCCAGTGTGAGTGTGTGCAATGCCTGACCTGTCCCCACCGTGCCATGTTCGCATCAGGCATTAACATGCCAGTTGGGTACTGTTCTACCCACCACGCCTCCAACATATCCCACAACTACTCTGTAGCTTCCTTTGTACGAATAACAGGAGCCAGACCAATCTCTTCCTATTGTGGAAAAACAAGGGTGCAGTTTATTACATATTTACAACCATTAACCTCAAAACACACATTAACCTTTAAAACCCAAACTACTGGCAGCACCTTTTGTTTAGTCTTCTTCATCAGCACCCCCTTTTCCTTTTGATCTCTTTTATTCATCTCCAGTCAGCTCTCCTTTTCTCCTAATCAACTCTTTGCCAAACATACTTAGGTCTCAAGCCCTGAACCACCCTGAGCCTCCCGCTCGTGGCGAATCACATTGGCAGCACTGCTGTTGGGCTGCGGGGTGAGCCTTTATGCTTTCCATTCCACCAGCCAAGGCTGGAAGCTGACAACCAAATGGGGGTGCACCTCTTTATCTGGCCTTACTTTACCCCCCATGTTAGTCTAACAGGGGGCTACTTGCTCCTGGTCATTCTTGCCTTCCATCAGGGGGTCAGTTTTGGCACTGCTTGATCGCCTGAGTAACTGCCACAGCAAAAAGTATTTTTTGCCCCTTTGTCCCCCCCATCAGTGTAGAACTGTGCTTTTATTCACAACCTCGATCTCTTAGAGCATCTTCTGAATTCAATAAAAAGGGTTCCAAATCAATTTCTAACAGGTGAACCCTGTCTTTCTCGTAGTAACCAGGCACTCTTGGGTTTATCAGCCTGTGCCTTATTGTTGAATAGCCAGCCCCCCTACAAAACTTGGCCATGGCCATGTTCAATTTCTTACTTGACTTTTCAACTGCTGTATGCGGTTTTGGCCCTCTCCAAGAGAACTTAGATATCCCTCTATGACCAATTCAATTTGCAAGCCTTGCTCAAAGACCTAAGCGTGAGGCACATTTCCTTCAGCAGTTGCCCCTGGCCCATCTGAGCCAGGTCATTCCCACTAGATGAATAACCACCATGTCTGGAGGGACTTTCTTCTCAGGCAACCGCTTCATCATGCTCTTAAGTTCGTCCCATCTCATTCCCGCTTACCAAACCATCAAATGGTGGTCTGCTGCTCTCACTAAGAATGAGTGACCTATCACCCATGTTAATTTCTTGCTTCTCGTGGTGTCCTCGATCACGGGGAGAAAAATATATATCCATCATTGCTGTGCCCTACATCCTTTCAATCCTAATATACTTCTTTTAGGCACCCAATCTCCCCCCCATCGATATTCTAATACGTAATTCCTTGAATACTCACCCCTGACCCTGCTGCTGCAGAGGCTGCCCCTGTTCTGAATGAGAGGGAGCCATAATGTTTTGGGTCCCTACTGAACCTTCTCAACAGGATGCCGGTCACTACCTGGAACTGTAAAACTGTTAATGGTAGCCTATTTGCATGGGCCGACAGGTTTTTTGCACCCACAGGCCTGACGGCCACAAAATGCCTTAGCAAACAAACTGTACAACAGCTGCCATCTCTTATGCAGTGCTGCCGGACCCATTGCCCTTTTCCTGCCTGATCCGTCGTTTACCATCTCAGTAATAGCCTAACCTCCTGTTCTTGTGTCGCCACGTCAGCCTCACTCAAGCCCCCTTGGCTATCACCTGCCTTGTTGGTCACAGCAATTTCACTTACTATAAAGGCCCCACAAAATGTTAACACGAATGCTGCTGTGAAGAGTTTCATCTTGTATTCTCCTGTGCATACCTGTGCAATCTTGCTCATAATTTCTGTTATGTCTTGGAATGTAATGGAGCGCCTGCGATCTGACTCTCTGCATTCCAGCCTCCCACAGCCTTTCATGGCTGCCCTCATAACCTCCCTTTTTGTGGGGTCATTGACTACTTTGGTCCTGCTGAAAAATGCTACTGCTGCTAAATTCGTTGCTGCCCATGCCCTTCTCTTCTTGGCCTTTTTTATGAACTCTAAAACATCCTGTTCTTGAATTGCTCATTCGGGCTCCATTATTGTCATGAAGTTGTCAAATTGGTCCTTCTAACGTTGCAAGGTACCTGGGGCCAACAAGTTCTCCACGAATGTGCCTAGAACATCTTCGCTATCTTCCAGAGCCACTCTGGCATTACTGACATCTCTCCTCTGCCCCCGGTGCAAGCTGCCTGAATCTCCGCCACTGCAAATGAGACAATGTGTCAGCTGTGCTGTTCTGTACACCTGGTATATGTCTGGCCCTAACTTATGTGTTCAGCCTCAGCCAGGTGAGCGTCAAGAATCGTAGCAAGGCAAGCACCATCAGACTATTCGCTGCGCTATTATTCATAACCTGCACTACCGCTTGGTTATCGCACCAAAGCATGATATTTTTGTTGGCCAACCTCTCCCACCACGTTCAAAATCATAACAATGCAAAACAATTCTAGGAACATTATGTTCCCCATTAGGTTCTGTTCTTTCAATGCCAGCGGCCATGAGCTAGTGCATGAGCTTCCTGCCAAAAAGTCTCCAAATACCAAACCTCCTGAGGCATCTGTGAAAACCTCAATCTCTTTGCTCGACTGCCATGGATCCCTCCATACTGAAACCCCGTAAAGGGATTTAAGGAAGATCACCCAGACCTGCAGATCTCTTTTCACTTCCGCACCCAACATATGTGGTGATGCACCTGCATCAGTCCCACAGTCTTCCAGGCAGGCATCAGTCCCACAATCTTCCAGGCAGGCCTTCTAGCAAATACTCTACAAGCTGGGTTGACCCTCCCTGCAACTTTAAGATGCTTCATCAATTTCTGCAACTCAGCTAAAGCTACTTTCTCTCTTCTCATTTACTGCACTGCGTTCTTAAATTGCTCCACCTTCTTTGTAGGCAGCTTGCAGTTACCTTTGATTGAGTCAATTCCAACTCCAAGGAATTTCAATTTCGTTGTTGGTCTAACCGTTTTTACCTGAGCTAGTGGGACACTAACCTGATTTGCAAACTTCGCTAATGTACGTCAGATTAGTCATCAGAAACAAACACATGATTTTTAACCTTATCTCTGATGAAAACCCAGACATCCCCTTTATCACTCAAACCTGGTTCTCTGACGACTTCCTCCCCTCTGCACATGAAGCCTTCCCCCAGGCTACTCCCCAATCACCCACAACAGAACCCTTACACATCAAGAAACAGCCCTGCAGTGATATAATATGGCATTCATAACGCACCTGTACACAAATGTGTCTAGGCGCGGCAAGAAAGGGAGGACAAAACAATGATCTTACTAGGCCACGTGTCATTTAGATGGCACAAGTGCAGAGAAGTGGAAGGGGAAAAGTGCAGAGTGGGGGAGGGGAGTAGTGCAGGTAACTCAATAAGTGCAGCCAGCAAGTGGCTCATAAGTGCCGAGAGAAGGGACTGTAGGGTTGCAGATAGTGACCATAAGTGCTGGGCTAGCCTGGAGGCAGTGTAAGGGCAACTGGACATGCAGGAGCCTGGGCCCGAGTTCAGAGAATAGCCAAGTGACCAGTGCGTGGAGCAGTTGGGACATCAGCAGGGGAGAGGAAGAGAGAAAGCGTAAGCAAAAAGGAAGGTCTTGAATTGCTTCCGGAACCAGAGGTGGTTCTGCTCAAGTTTGAGAGAGGCAGGGAGGCTGTTCCAGAGGGAGGCCCCAGCCGAAGAGAGAGATCTGCCCCCAACTCTCTGCTTGGAAAAGCTTCTGTCCCTCAGAGTTGGAAGTGGATGAGCGGAGAGCTCCAGAATGGAGATGTTTAGGAAGAGAGAGTTGGAGGTAGTGCGCCCCCAGACTCCAAAAACCCTTGTGGACGATGCAAAGGGTCTTGAACTTGATCCTTTGCCGCCACAGGGAGCAAGTAAAGAGATTTCAGGGCTGGAGAGGTACAATCACTGGGTTTAAGGCCAAGGACAAGTCTTGCAGTCCTTTTCTGATAAGTTGTAGAGGTCGGAGAGTAGAGGAAGGCAGATTTAGGAAGAGGCTGTTGCAATAGTCCAGCCTAGACAGGACCAGATCTCTTGAGACATTGAGCTTTTATTGGAAAGTGAGGAAAAGAAGAAGGTGCAGCTGATAGTTTGACTTCTTAGAGATGTCAAAGATGCGATGTGAGGAGAGAAGAAGAGGGTGGAGTCGAAGATGACACCAAGGTTCTTAGCCTCGCGGGTAGGAGCAGAAAGAGGGCTCAGAGTGGGCGGCCGGCGAGAGAGAGAGAGAGGAAAGGAGGGAGCCGGTGTTCCGATGAGCAGCATGCCATTCCTGAATTGCGGCCAGACAGTTCGGCATTAGAGAAGGGGGAAAGGTGGCTGAGGGGAGCCTGAAAGAGAGCTGGGTGTTATCCGCATAACACTGAAAGCTGGAGCATAAAGTAGCGATGTGGTGGGCAAGTGGTGCCAGGTAGTGGTTGAAAAGCCAGGGAGAATGGTTAGACCCCTGGGGAACACCACAAGTAGAGAGAGAGATAAAAGAGAGGAAAGACCTCAGTTGGACCTGAAAGGGTCTGTTAGTGAGAAAGGAGGTCTGCCAGACCAGGGCCTGATCAGTGATACCCAGGTTATCAGGGAGGCGATTGAACAGGATGGCATGGTTGACTGTATCAAAAACAGAAGAAAGATCAAGGAGAATAAGGACAGAAGGAAGGTTAGAGTCAAGGTTAGAGAGCAGGTCTTCACATGTGTTCAGGGGAGCAGTTTCCATGCTTCTGGCAGCTCTGAAGCCAGACTTGTGGTCGTGTAGACAACCAACAAATTCAGTGTGCAGATTAAGCTGGGAAATGGCCAGCTTTTCCAAGAGTTTGTCCAGGAAAGGAGTGATAGAGATCAGGTGATAGCGATAGAGGAAGGATTGGCAGACGGCTTCTTTAGAAGGGGGTGCACAAGGGAGTGCTTAAGGGGGGAGGGAAGATTCCAGTGGCAAAGGAGTGATTGCAGAAATTGGCCAAGGCTGATGACTGTAGTTTGCTCTTAGTCAAATTCCATCTGTTCCCACTTTCTCCCCCAGTTTCCTCCTTACCACCCAAGCTACAACAGAACCTGTGCAGACTCTGAGTGACTCTGTAGTGGCCATCTTGATCTCTCATCCCACGCTTACTGTTCTTAGTGATCTAAACATCGTTTCAGCACCCCCTCCAGCCCCATGACCCGTCATCTCCTTGACAACCTGGAAGCCCTCATTATGACCCAACTCATATGAGGTCCCACACACATTGCAGGTCACACCTTAGATGAACTGTTCAGCTCATCCAACCTGATCTCATCCCCTCTCACCTGCCCCCTCAACTGGACTGATCACTATCGTTTTCTCAGATCTGACTCCACTGCCCCCATTCCCCCGCCCCCTACATCCCCAGGATCCAACTCCGGATCAAAGTAACCATCTGCCCCGATGTATCCTCCTCCCTACTCTCCTCCCTTCCCAATCCCCCCCTTCAAGGAGGAACACCCTCCCCAGACCATTTTGACCAATGGCTCTCTGTTGTCCTATCCCCTTTAGGTGGTTCTGCCCTCCCCTCAAATTCCTGAACCATTGCCTGGAACACCATTGGTGGACCAACCCTTCTGCCCAAAACAAAGCCACTCTTACTCTTGTTAGACACAAGAGAGCCTACAGATTTTAAATTAGAAAAGCCAAACATGCCTTTCTACACCTCCTGCATTGCCAATGCCAACAACCCCTACAAAGATCATCTCTGAGTTCAAGACCCCCCTCTGCTCTTTCTCTCCATCCCCCATTTCCGAAGCACTGTGCGACACCCTTTCTGACCATTACTTCAACATAGCCATGGAAAGCAACTTCACCATCCATGCTAAACTATCACCCTCTTCTGCCCCATCAAAGACTGCCCCCTCCCCTGCCCTGGCACGCACTCTCTTCAGTTCCTTCTCTGCAATCTCCCGTCTGGAGTTCTCAAGGCGTTTCTCCAATAGCTGTAGCTAAGGATTCCCAGGAGAGCCTTGCCCCGCAGCCCTCCTCAAAACATTTTGTCCACCTGTCTGGGGCACCCCGGCCAGATCTATTATCAACCACTCTCTAACAGCTGATATCTTCCATACAGCACATAAAACCTCTCGCATCAAACCACTACTAAAAAAGCTCTCACTTGACCCCCTCCTACCCTCCAATTACCGCTCCATCTCTAACAATTGCTTCATAGCAGAACTACTAGATTGCACAGCATTCTCTTAGCTTAGTCTCTTTGCCGAGTCCCACGGCCTTCTTGACCCTGCCCAGTCTGGCTTCAGACCCGTCCATGGAACTGAATTCTTCCTTGTCTCTAGCTGGGACGACCTGAAAAGAACAGAAGACTCTGAGGGCTGTGCCACACTCTTCCTCCTCGACTTCTCAGCTATCCTTTCTCCTCTGCCCACTGCTCAGTCCCGCACAGAGTCCCTCAGGGAGCCCTCCCCCCCTCTCCTCCTCTACCTTTTGCCCCTCCCCCCGCTCATCCACTCCCACAATCTCACCTGTTACAACTATGGTTATGACACTCAGATCATCCTTAAGATTCCCAACTCCCCCTCCACACCCCAGCCAGACCTGGCATCTTGCCTCTCAGACATTGACCTCTGGATGACGAACAATCACCCGCTCCTCAAACCCAGAAAAAACAAAATCCTAATCTGCAGCAAAACAGCTCTTACCCCAGCCTATCCCTTGGCTGCCTTCATTAGTGCCCGCGCCCACTGCATCTCTCTCAGTCAAAAACCTAGGTTGCATTTTTAGCTCGGACTTGACCCTCTCAGTCACATCAATGCAGTCTCCAGATCATGCACCTTCCACCTCTGCATTCTCAAGCAGATCTTTCCAAATTCGCGCTCTGAAACACTTGTGTACGAGCGCGATAGAAATAAAATATCAATATCAATATGTCTCTCCTACCCCCATGCACTCTCCGCAATCATGGCCATCATCCTCTCACGCCTAGACTACTCTAACTCCCTCTGCCTAGGTGTGCCTGCATATCAACTCAGAAAGCTCCAAGAGATCCAAAACTCTGCAGCAAGGCTCCTCCTCGCACTCTCCCGCAGAGAACACCGTACCCCTCGCACTCAGGATACTTCGTTGGCTGCCCATCAGCCGATGGACCTCTTTCAAAGCCATGTGCATTACCCATCGTGCCATCCACATGAAAGACCTTGAATTCCTCCAAAGCAAGCTTACACGATACCGTCACCACCCGAATCTACAGATCAGGCTCTGCACACCTCCTGGCAGTCCCCCCTTTCAAGTCCTCCAGACTAGGTGCCTGTTTCCCCGTCCTTGAACCCACTTTCTGGAACCCCCTCCCCCACACTCTGGCTCATAGAGGATCACCTGGCCTTTAGGAAATCCCTCAAAACCTGGCTGTTCTCTCCCACTTCCTAATTCCCTCCTCCCAGCGCCCACTCCCCCTTCACTCACACACTAGCTTCATCCAGCAATCACCCCCCTGCAAAACTCCCACCACATATTCCTCTCCCAGCTACCTGTCTCGTCTCTCCTCCATCTTCTCTGCTCTACCACCTCAAACCCTGCCTCAGGTGCCGGCAACCCCACTGCATTGCGCCACGTCTGGACAGGATTATGAAGATTAGCATGTGACGCATCTAAATAGCGATGCCACTAACCAACCACACTAATCAACCTCACCCATCTGCATACACCTCTCACATTCTACACATACACAACCACGCCTCAAAAGCACTGCAAACCACACGCACTTCACTACATTGCTACAACAAAACACAACACAACACACATAGCCTCGCACAACAACCCATGACAGCTATCAAACGAACTTACACTAAAGCTCAGCGAACGGTGCTAACCACACTGAGGCTGCCAATGGCACATCTCAGCTCTCTTGCTCTTTTCCCGCTCAACCTCACTAACCGTTGCCAACCTCTTTTCTGTTCAGATCCGCCAGGGGACCATTATGGTGGTGATAGTGTGCAGTATAAATATCCTTTAACATAACATGTTAAGAATCCTGACAGTGGGCTGGGTATTTCACTCATATGGTCTTAGAGGGTGGGCAATACATCACACATGGAATGCACCTTAGGAAAAACACTCATCTTCTGGGAGGAGGACAATCAGGCACACCGGCTCCCACTTTCGTTGTCAGCACTGTATGTAACTCTAAAGCACATGAGGCAGGGTCTGCTGCTGTAAGAAAACGGGAAATGGGGAGCCTTGTTGGCACTAGAAGGAAGTAGGGATGGTAAATGATCACTCTAAGATCCTCTCAGAGGGTGAGTATTATGTATTCATTTAGCACTTAGATAATTTGTGAAACGTAGCACTGCTCTTTTTACATAGATAGAACCCAGGATGTAGACATAGTTGTTTGTACAGCTAACCCATTTTCTCCCTTCGCACACCGCACTTTCGTAACTTAGCAGAAGGCACAGTCTCTGGGTCTTGGCCACCCTCACATAACTTTAATGGCTGAAATGCACAGACGCATAATAGTACCTCCCAATGCTCCCAAATCTGGAGGGAAGAGTAGTGTAGGGGTTGAAAAATGAATCCATGGAGCATCCACTTGGGCAGAGAGGAGGAGATGCTAAACAATAGAGCAGAGGAGGAAAGGACCTGACAAAGTGAGAAAAGAGTGGAGGAGGTAGAGAGCATTGTGGACCATTGAGCAGGAAAAGCAGAAAACCTGATATACAAGGGATGAAGAGGAGGTGAAAGTCAGAAAGGATGGAAAGTAACAATTTTAATGGGGTGATCCTAGTGATTGACATGCAGAAAGGGAGCTGGTTGAAATGAAAGCCCCTGGAGAAACTCCAAGCTTGGTGAGGAGCAATACCCAAGAGTGTAAAGCAGCCCACCAAGGGATTAATACTAGTAGCCCCAGGGCCCACAGAGATCTTGGAAAAGCTCTTAAAAAGCCTGATGCCTGGACCCATCTATATTAGTTCCAAAAAACTTCATCAAGGGAGTGTATCCCTTATCGTCTCTATAGAATGTTGGCTACGGGATCCATAAGTGAGCTGAAGTCTTTGCTGGTTATACGCTCTCCTAGGGGATCAAGAATACTACATATTACTCAATGTCCTGTAGTGTCAGCATTGCTCTCACTAGTGTAGTATTTGTGTTCAAGTGATATTTAGCTAACACTGACAGACCTGCTATTAATTAAATCGCTGTTAGTTCCAATATGTGGCTGCCACCTCGAGGAGAAGAATACGTCTGGGTATCTTTTATATAGATATGCACAGATGAAGATGAATGTGGAGATTTTGGGCACAAATACATGTGAGGAAGGTATTGTTTAAAAGATTGTTCACCTCCTTGTGTGATGTTCTAGTTCTAAGTATTGCTCCTATGCTGTAATAATAGCTCTATGTGGCAGAGATCATTCAAAACTCTGCCTCATATCATGACCGTCAGTCACTTGCTTAAGTTATTTAAGTGCCTATGATGACCAAAATATGTGAGGCAGGGTATTGACTGCTGCTCAGAGGGAATTCATGCCTTTACAAAATGCACACCAGGTGTCACGATGCCATTTGGCATGGTTACTAAGTGGTCAGGCTTTTTTTTTTGGGAGGAAACCATATTCTTTTGGACTTAGAACCCAGATTTGGCTTATGACATAGTTACAGCTGGCACTGTTATCTGTATAGAAAGAAGAAACATTGTAACCAATGCGAACTGTACACGTTTATTTGTTTTTTTATGTGAATGGTCTCCTGGAAATGTTTTTAAATGTTTCCATTCAATTGATTGGATCATTGTGATGTGCTATGCAATTTCCTGTGTTGTACAGTGACTATGGGGTTCATGTAATGTGACCTCTAGACCTCAGGATGGGGGGGATGTTGGGTCTGACAGTATGTGTGTTTATCCCGGCGTGAGCGACCTCATCTATCTGCGATATGTTAGGTCAGATTGCAAGCTCCCTCTTGTGTTGCATATGGAAATGAACCACCAACTATGATGGTACAATCCGGATTTTCCTCTTATAATAACTTCTATTCAGTCTTTCTTGTCCCACCACTGCCTTCTGCATCCAACTTTCGTAGCCTATTAGGATCTTCCTAGTCCAACTGCAGCCTTCTTTATTTACCCTTCACTTCTCTTTATAGACTGAGAGCTTCCTGTGCCAAGCCATGGCCTTGCTCACCCATCCAGTGTCTTGTGTATCTGCCTTGTGCTCAATCAGCAATGCCCTCTCTAATATGTCACCTCATTTCTTTTTCCGTTTAAGGCTCCTCATAGTCTTCCTAGGCAATCAGAGCTGGCAGCCAATGAGCGTGTTTGGTTTCTTACCTTTTTTCTGTGGGGTCCGTCAGGAAGCCTTCTTGCTCCTCCAAGGAAAGGTCTCGACTCTGCACTGGATCGCTCTCTCGGAGTTGAAAGGTCATGGTTTTTCCAGAGATGGGAAGCTGGTCATAACTGCACCAAAATACACACAAAAAATAACTCAAACCAAAGCTTTCAAACGGAAACACCATGTAAAGTCAGTTTTCTCTTCCTGATGGGTAAGTTACACTGCATTTACCACATGTATTCTTTTGTCTCCATTTGTTTAGATATGTAATGCTAATCACTGCCTTACGTCATAGCAAATCAGAGTTCCCCATAAAGTAATGCCTATTGATGAACAGGTGACTTATATGGCCATATTTCCAACAACATCAGGTTTCTACCCCATCAAACTTCATGCTGTTCTTGTTTATTTGAATCATGTATTTTATTCTACTGCTTCTCATATATTTCTGTTGTTTAATGTAAAGTGTTTTGGCGTAAAGCGCTATATAAAAGTTTACAAATACTTAATTGTCCTTACACCCAGCACTAGTACTTCACCTCAGTCCAGTTGCACAGACACTGATAATCCTATACTATGAATTCTCGGCCTGCTAATACACTTGAATACTGAAACAGAGTAGCCCTGCTATAATGGCGACATATGATAGGCAGAACGTGTATAGTTACTAATGAGCACAGCACCAGCTAATAATGGCATGAGAGACTCTTCTTCCCTGCTTCTCTTTTTTGCTCTATCCAATCAAGTTAACCATACAAAAAAATGATGTCTAGCGTCCGCCGTCCATCAAGCAAGGATCAACCCTGTTCCTCTTCAGAGGTCCATTCCAGAGAGCAACACCCATCTCTGGCCTGCAATCACACCTGTGATGGCACTCGGCCCACCCCCACTTCAATGCCTACCCCTGCCACTTATTGCCTATCAACATCTGTATTCTTGGGAATAATCAACATACACACACATGGAACCAGAAAAGCTCTTCCCTATATGCTACTGTGGCTCATCCATCAGGAGGCCCTTTGTCACTCTAGCCCCCACAAAGAAACACATCACATTAATACAAATGTTTCAACGAAACACCGAATATTAATGAAAAATATAAGCTATAATTACTTATACAACCATTTAATTATCAAACTATAAATACATAGATGTTCTAAGTGCAACATGATTCACACAATCAAACAATCAAACTACATAACACAGAATTCACTGTGCTACGTTGAGAGGGGAGAGGCAACATTGGAGAACAATATTATAATAAGTTTCATTGGCCCTCAGTACTAGTTTGGTGGTAACATGGAGGTAAATCTGTTGAATTACTGGCAAACTCGATTACCGTTATCCTGCCCCCTGCTTCAGATGTAGCAATAGAAGCCAGGGAATCACCCCTACACTGCCCCTGGGTCTAGCGTCACCGGTGAGACCCTGTGGCCCTCTTGGCTCAGAAGGATAGCTCAGGGGCAACGCGCTCGTTCCCCAGGTCCGCACTTTCGAAACCTCTGGGTATTAAGTGCGTTATAAATACCCAATTACAATGGGCTACCACGCAACCCTCCTTACGAGGCAGACTGGGGTATTTACCACTGTATTCAGTTCAGTATTTTTAAATTTGGTTTATTTACATACCTGTTTTCTCTTATACCATCCACTCCTTCGCTTCTTTGTGGGAGGGGTCCTGGTTCTACATTTACAGCACCTGGCCATTTGGGCCCCCCCTGTCTACTCACAGAAGTGATCCTCTCTGACTAAGGTCCTAGTAGCTAATGCTGCACCTCGCTGGTGACTAGTATTTTATACCAATGAAGTGTCACAATGGGGCTTTTCTAAGATGTCATCATGACAGCACAATAGTGCGGGTGATACCATGCTCCACCTGGCTGAGGGGTGGTAAGTCAAGACAAGCTGAAGAGCTCCCTCCTGTGAATCTACAAAACATAACCCGACCATCATTGAACCCTAATAGGACACCTGCTCCATGAGATCCTGCATCAGTAATGTCTCTTCCAGCGATGGCATCCCTTATGCACGTCTTCGGATCCTTGTGACGTCACAGAGCCGCAACAGTGGCATCCCTAGTGTTCAACCTCCAGGGTTCCTACTGCTTTGCTGCTTCTGAGAAGACATGGCGCCTTTCCGTTTCATTTTGAATAATGCCAGCTCTTCATTCGAAATAAATTGCTGTATGTTCATTCTCAGATCATCTGTTATCAAACTTGAAAGATTTCTCGATCTCTAAACTATTGGAGCCTTACACTGGGGACACAAAGAAACTTTATTACAGAATACCCCCGCCATTTTCTCCATTCTTGTAGTCTATTACTACTCACCTGCTTCTGCTCACCTGGCGGGGGGCCCTGTCTGCAGCCTGGTACAAAATCAGCTGTAAGATAGGTTAAGGTCAGCAGAATGCATTGCAGAATTTTGCTAATATCTTTGCAAGCAGGATAATAACTTCCATAGTATTTACAGTAGGCTGCAGGTGGGTTTGTTCGCCAATCCATGAGCAATCCAATGCAGCGAAATCTAATGTGATGTGTGTTTCTAAGAGTAGGCCCTCATTTAGACCTACAATGTGTAATGGTAAGCAGTTATTGCCATGTGGCTCCTATGATTATTTAGGCAAGTTAACGTGGAACGAACATATGATCAGGCAAAAGTCGAAAATGGCCCAACTTAATGGGGCTATGTTTAAATTGCGAAAATGTGAGCACTTATATGGCTGATCACATGATGACCATTCACAAAGCCAAATTCATTCCTACGGGTTGTTATGGAGTGGATATTTGGGGACATAGGCAGATGGATATATTGCGATCTGCACTAAACGCTTTTGCATGCCAGTTGCTAGGAATCCCAGCTTTGAATCACACTGTTCATCTGCAACTAGGCCTAATATTTATAGCAGACCATGCATATGTGAGAGTCTTGGCTCGGAATAATATTATATGGGCGTGCGTGTGCTTGGTGACTTGCATCTTCACCACGCCTGCGCCTAAGTTTAATTTTATTTATTTCATTCACCATGATACCTTTCCTCGGCATCCGCTATGTGAATGCTCCCATTGCCTAAGGAATCCCCCAGCAACCTCAGCAAAGAAGAAAAATACTTGCTTTCCTTAGCCACCTTTCGCACTGAAGGTAACAAAGCATCAGGGCCTCCACCGGTGACTACAGGGAGCTGAATCCCGAGTCCCAAAGGGGAAAGCTTCATCTTTAAAGTAAAGACTTTTGGTCTGGCTGAAGGGAGCTTCAGGCTCCCTCTGTACTAATGGGTTTTATTTACAATGGCTCCCACGGCCGTGAGTCACTGGGATGCCCAAGGGGCCCAACTAGGTTCAGGAGAGCTGTAGTTCGACTCTCTCCTGTCCAAGTGCACAGAACTTCATCACAAACCACAATGAGATTTTTAAAATAAGAGAGATGTGATACAGAGTACTGGAAATACCTTTCTTTCTGCCATTCAACCCGTCAGCCTTAATACTCAAAAACGGATGCCATTTTAGGATACAGCACATTGAAATGTTCCCTGGCTGGGCCTTTGGTGTAAATAATCTTGACTAGACCCTAGAGGCCCAGAAGGCCTCTGACCCACAGGTGGGCTCACTTGGTTAGCCAATACTCTACAAAAGGTGGCCTCAACTCATCACCCAAAAACATTTTGAAAACAACTCGCTCCTTGGCCGCCAACAGCCAGATTCATCCCTATCCCAGCCCAGAACCAGCTTGTTAATGCAAGGCTAGATTACAGAAATGCTCTTTATAGCCTTTATAGCCTCCTGCTTACCAAATTAATCATCTTCAAAGGTCCAGAACACAACCAGGCCCATGCTGTTTGGTTAAAAAACATCACTAAGTCCATACCCATATGAGAAGCCTACAATGGCCCAGTGACAGCAGGTTTCAAGTTCAAGATTGGTTGTCTCACCTTTAAGAGCATTGGTAGCTTGTCTTCCTGCTACCTACAACACACAATTCCCCAGTACCAACCATCCACAACTTTTAGATGTTCCTACAGCAAACTTCTCTTAGTGCCTTTGGCCCATTGCCTCATTGCAGGAGCAAGAGGCACACTTTCCTCCCTTCATAATTAGTTCACGCATTTCTCTGCTGACATCAAAACCTGCATTTTCCAACTTGCCTTCTCATCTTCACCTATATGGCTGGTGCTTTTGTTCTTGCTCTCTCCTTTCTCTTTTCCCTTTGACTACTCCTCTACCTCTGTAATTATGCCTGCAGCACACATTCCATCGGGTTGGGGTGTCGAATTAATTGTCCCTTTATTTAAGAAGAGGGACAGAGACACACCCAAGGCCTACCACCAATGTACCTTACTCAATGGAGCTTCCAAATATTTAGGCAGAACCAATGTTTATGAATTACTAGAGTGAATGAAAGAGAAGGCCATAATTGCAGATTCTCAGTTAGTACAGCTAGTGTCCCTCTGGGTGGGTGTGCGGACCATCCATAAAGGCCTGAATATTAATCTCATTCTTGCAAAATATATCCGTGGTTTGCGATTACCTGTCTACGTGGTGATTATGGATTTGACTTCTGCATTCAACCACTTATACACGTCCATTCTGTTATGATATGGCATTTATAGCGCGCCTGTTCACAAGTGTTTCTAGGTGTGACAAGGAGGGGGAAACAGAGGGAGGACAAAACAACGATCTTAATAGACTTTGTGTTATTTAGATCATGCAGGGAAGAGAAAGGGGAGAAGTGCAGAGGGGGCTGAGAAGAGGAAGGAGAGAAGTGCCAAAGGGGCTGGGTAGAGGGGAGAAGTGCAGGTAACTCAATAAGTGCAGCCAGCGGGTGGCTTAAGTGCAGAGAGAGGGGACTGGGTTGCAGATACAGACCACAAGTGCTGGTGGAGGCAGTGCAAAGGACAACTAGACATACTGGAGCCTCAGCCCAAGTTCAGAGGGTAGCCAGGTGACTAGTGCGTGGAGCAGTCTGAACATCAGCAGGGGAGAGCAAGAGAGAAAGCAGAAGTGAATAGGAAGGTCTTGAGTTGCTTCCGGAACCGGAGGTGGTTCTGCTCAAGTTTGAGGGAGGCAGGGAGGCTGTCCAGAAGCTGTTGACAGCTTTGGTGGTGCTGAGGATACAGCCCCCACGACTGGCTATATTGATGAGGATACATTGGGACAAAGTAGCTATGATAAGGTATGAGGCAGATGGAGAAGTTGCAGATAAAATCGAGATAACAAGGGAGGAGGGGTTTGCCAAGACTATGTGGAGGTAGCCATGCCCTTCATAAGGGCATGGCTACCTCCAAACACGGGTCCGGGTCTGGGTTCCCTAAATGGGGAAATACCGGGCCATTCCGAGCTTGGACGGCCCGGTATTTCCCCATTCAGGGAACCCGGACCTGGACCATCCCCATTCCCATTTGAGCCCCCATAGGGCTTAATGAGAATAGGGAGCATGCTAACAACGGGCCCGTTGTTAGCATGCTGGGCCGCTCGCGGGTCCCGCTAAGGACGTCTGGTAAAACCAGCCGTCCAGAGCAGGTCCCGCGAGTGGACCTCATAATGGGGTGGTAAGGGGTTAACGGCTCCGGCACCTTTACCGGCGCCGTTAACCCCTTATCGCCCACCTCGTAATGAGGCCCTATGTCTTGGCACCCTTATTATTTAATACAGGGGGACAATTTCAAGTTGCAAGCCACTAGCAAGCAAAAGAAATCACTCAATTGTACACATACGCAGAGCACACCATTTCCTACTTGCCAAGAGCCAATTATTGTTAGGCAGTGGCTGTGTACACATTTACAGGGGAGTACATTCAATGTACCCAGTATTGATCATAAGAAGATACCAGGACTTATCTATGCAGATGTAGCAGTGCTGCTGGCTAGAAGATAAAGTCATACACAGAATATTTGGAAAAAGGCTGTTTAATATTTAGCGCAGCTAAATCCAATGTGATGTGTGTATCTAAGAGTAGGCCCTCATTTAGACCTACAATGTGTAATGGTAAGCAGTTATTGCCATGTGACTCCTATGATTATTTAGGCAGGTTAACGTGGAACGAACATAGGATCAAGCAAAAGTCGAAGATGGCCCAACTTAATGGGGCTATGTTTAAATTGCGGAAATATGAGCACTTATATGCCTGATCACATGATGACCATTCACAAAGCCAAATTACTTTCTACTGGTTGTTGTGGTGTAGATATTTGGGGACATAGGGAAATGGATATATTACAATCTGCACTCAATGCTTTTGCATGGCAGTTGCTAGGAATCCCAACTTTGAATATTACTCCTACTGTTCATCTGGAGCTAGGCCTAACGTTTATATCAGACTATGCATATATGAGAGCCTTGTTTTGGAATAATATTTGGAAGCATGAAGAAGCTGTTTTGACAAAGGAAATAGTGTCAACTGTTATACCCTTGCATACCCATATTAAGAGTCATTTACATTTTATTTGCTGTGGTGGTGGGATTGCTTCCCAGACATTATGCCTGGAAATGAAGAGGATAATAAAGGAGAACTTGGTAAACAATAGTTAACAAGGACATTTTGGCAAGAGATCAGTCAGAACGTATTTATCTCTTGCTCCTACAAGAGATAAACTTGCTCAGCTGAGTATTTAACGCTACTGCATGTTAGAATCCGTGGGTAATTCCTTACATGACTTAGGTTAGGCATTTCACCAATAAGATCAATCGCAGAAAGATGGTTAGGGGCTTGTCAGCTAGAGTCAACACTTGTCACGACCCACGTCCAGAAACCCCCCTGTCAAGCCCATGGGCCAGGAGGGGTCTTGGCTCGGGTCTCCAACAAACTTAGGCATCCTTTTCCTAGGCCCTCTTGGCGCCAGGCTCATACTTAATAAAGACTTGTGTTTAGGGAACTACTTTATTTCAAGTGCCAGCCAACATGGAGGCATCCACATAGCTTGGCTCCTTGGAACCAAGCTATGCAGTATAGTGTTTTGGGTGTGGTAGCCTAGGAACTACTTTACCTGGACTACTTTCTTGAAGCTATTTAAACCACAACCGACTTGGATAACACGCTTTGCGTTACTTTGCAATCCTGCAACGTGACGCTCATCATGTTCAGCTGTACCCGCAAACCTAGGAAGAACAGCATCTGTAAAGAGACAAGAGGACATCGTTAGCAGCAGCACCTTACCTGTAATTTTCATCGTTAGCTGCCCACAGCTCCTGAGAACAGCATCCTAGGATCATCGCATCTCCCGGACCGACGGATCTGCAAAAAAGGAAGAAACAAGACATTAGACACTTTTACAACATATCGAATTGTGCCGAAAAGCTTACCTCGCAAGTAGCCCCTCGACCAGCATCGCCTCAGGATTTCATACACCAGGTGAGCACCGCAATCTATGGGAAAGAAAAGACAACAGGTTAGCAAAGGCAAGGCATCATAGCGCTGCACATAGCGCCTACTTACCGCATCATAGCGCTCTTTACACGCCGTCATTTACCGGCGAGACCCAATTCAACCAATGCATCACATTGGACTTCCGCGCACCTAAGGAAGAGAAAGAGACATTTATTAAACCAAGAAAGGCATTCAAGAATAACAATATACAACAGCAATAAGACCTACCTGAAAGACTCAAAGCGGGCCGGCATCAGTGAAGTAACTAGATCGCATTCGACCCCAAAGGACAACACGCCCCTGCCAAGAAGGCAGGACAGAGAGCACACCTGAATTAACAACAAGGCAGAACTTCCCCGCTGGTCACACCTGGGAACCGCAGAGAAGGATACCAGAGTCGCTATGGCTGGGTGGAATCCCTGTGGATACCAGGTGAACGTAACAACACGTCCACGCAACTTTGATAAGATACATGTATACTGAGTCCATCACCACCGTAATGGACCATGTCTTGGTATGGGGATATTGTGACCCTACCACAGTGTGTCAAAACTGTAGCATGAATCATTAAGACAACTTTATCTGAAGGAGAGGTGGTGTCTGTCAATGTACGGTGGCTCTTTGTACTTGATTATGTTACCTGGCCCTCTAGTGGGTTATGCATGAGCATGAAGGCCCAAAATATTAGAAAGAAAAGACATTCAAACTGTTAACTAATTGATACAAAGAGAGGAGCACCTTCGTCCTGCAAGGAGTAGACGCGTATAAATAGCACATGGTCCTTCTTATGGTCTTGTATGCTCTTTGAGATTCATGAGTGTATAGGTATTTGTTTGCAAATAGAGTTGTATCTGTAGAATCATGTCCAATGTTTTTTATAGAGTTATTGATTATAAATTAATGTATTGGCTAAAATAGGAGCACTGGACACATGGGAATTTTAATCTTGTGTCTTCACATTTCATCATACCCTCACCACTCATGTTCACCTCTAAGATTCCACTCTTTCTTAAAAAGCGTAACTCTGTCAGCAATCATTCAATTCCACTCCATTCTTCCCGGTGTACCAAGGAGGAATGGGCCGGGAGCCATGCACTCCAAGAACTTCATCTTTGCCCTTTCTGTCCAAAGGAAATTTGTTCAAAGTAAGTTAACAAGGTTTCTGAATTAACCACCATCAAGGTAAGTTATAATGTGGGTTTATTGGTAGAAGATTACAAGTAGAGTAAGAGGGATTGTAGAAGATTACAGGGACATCCACTCCCAGCTAGTACAGCAGCTCAACTGTCAAACCCCGGAACGTTAGAACACTCACCCCACCAACCTTCCAGCAACCCTTAAGGTTCCACAATGACCTCACCCACATAGCACACCCAGAAGCACGTAACCTCATCCTCCAGTGACAGACCCGTGATAGCATAGACTTGGCATCTGCACCACCAATGAGAGTACGACACTTCTCCCTCCCTACAGAGAACATACTACATCTTGAACCTAGATAACGACAGTTTCCTAGTGGATAACTCATGGTTTCAGCACTCAACTCCCCTAAAAGCAATATGATCGACACCATCAAATTAGGGTCCTCCTGGTCTGGCAAAACATACCTACTTCTATCAATGCTGGACATTGGGTTGTCAGAAGCTTTACCGGACATCATTTTTACAGAAACAGTAGTGACTGTATGGAACAAGAGTCTCATCAGAATTATCTGAAAGCTTATGTCATCATACCAGAATTAGAGGTCACACTCAAAATAGACTTTTCAGAGCGATCATGATATTGAGATTGCCACATTTGTATAACAATCAATCCAATTTCCACATGTGCTTTTGCAGAAAATGGATATCTGGCAGCTTGTCATTTTTGCTCAATTCTCACGCATAACCCACATCCTTTGTTACTTCATGGAAAGCATCTTCTGAGACTTTAAACCCTGGATAACCACTTCCCTGGTATTTTATTGCTGGGACATAGAACTGCTTTTACATGTGCAATTTACCCTTCAACTGCCCTTTCCATACACTACTACTTGTCTGAAATCGCTACGCAATTCTCCCTCTCCACCTGCGCCCCAAACTGAACAATGCACTACTATTGGCTCCCGTCAGAGTCTGGGCAGCTAATCAGGATGCTCAGATTGCAGCGTTACCTTACGATACAGGAGAAATGTTTGTGGGAACCAATTCTACCTAGGCACTTGGTGTTTTATTTCCTAGTTAATCCTGGTTGGTTCACTTATGTGGAATGAGAGAAATGATCAGTCTTGTTTGAGAAGGGTTTGTAGTCACTACAAACCCTTCTCAAACAAGACTGATCATTATGCATCATTCTGCTCATTCCACATAAGTGAACCAACCAGGTTTAACTAGGAAATAAAACACCAAGTGCCTAGGTAGAATTGGTTCCCACAAACTTTTCTCCTCTCTAAACATTGGGACAAATGAGCACTGTCCTATGGGAACTAATAAACCGGCAGCAGGATCAATGCTCTAAGAACATGTTGGTCAGTGCAGCACCCCAGTATTCTTAGTGCTCTATCACATACCTTGCATTCTGGCTGCTCAGTCTCTCGCTATTGCCTCCTCTTGACACCCCTGGGCATCCGTGTCCACACTGTCCAGTCTACCCTGTCATGGCAGCCTCCCAAAACCATCAGATACCTCTTGCATCAGCCGCTTCACAGACACCTTCCTTTCCAGATCCAAACTTCATGGCGGCTGTGGAAACGGAAGATGGCCATCCCACAACTATTTGCAATTACACACAAAAAACAACAAATAAAGGAAGGTTTAAACACATGGTTGCGCAGTCTGCGCTGCAATTTTCTTTGTTTATGAACAACAGGCCTTGAGCACATCGGATGTCATTCCAGTGCGCTAATCGCCATAATGGCGAATTTGGAAGGCTGTCTGAATGGTGACAGTTTGTCACGCTCCTAAAATGTCCTCGCTGTGCTTGGAACTATTCATTTGGGTAGTGGGCTAGTCAAACCTGGTGCAGTCCACCAAACTCGTTATTTTGGTCAAACTAACAGAACCCTACCCAGCTCTACCAATTCACTTGTAGTGTCATCCCCAGCAACCCCTCTGGCCTCCCAGTATAAGGTAGACACATTTTTCGAATTTATTTTTTAAGCGTTCTGCAATGCTTGGATATTTGTGTGTGTCTTTCCGAAATGTTCAGCATACTTCCCAACATGCTACACACCTAAAATGTGCCATGTGGGTAGGTTCCATGGTGTAGACAATGTAAAAAAGTATATAATCTAAATATACCTTTGTCTAATTTGATTTTTTTTAGTAGGAATTACTGTGCGAAGCACTGGTACAACTGCTAGTAATTGATATATTTAAGTATGCCCCGTCCTACTGCCCATCTGCCCTTCCCTCCTGTCATTCTAGTATAGGGAAAAGTTCAAGCAATCGCAATGCGCCTGGGTCATGGACAGAATTATACACAATATTCAGTGATGGGAGCGGTGTCAGCAGCACTGGAGAGGCACGCTGGGCCGCAGTGAAATATTCAGGTTTTGCCTCACAGTAGTGTCTCTGGTTGTCAGGTAGGGGAGATTAGATTCATAAATAAATTCATGAATTATAATAATAACATCACGATGTTATGCAGTGTGTCATGCGCGTGTTCCTGCTTCAATAATAGTTGATATTATTGCTCAATTTAACAGTATTCTCTTATCAAGGGGAACGATGTAGGCTTGACTGCAGGTTCTACACAGATCGGTGAGGCGAGCATTCAACGAGCTGACTGGCCTTACTGGTTACTTGAATCTCATGCAACGAACTCTACACAGGCCATTACGTGCCCTTCAAAGTTCTGTAGGCGGCTCAGCCTATAGCACCCCTCACAGCGTCATTGGAGAGAATATTGTCAGTTCCTGGCTTCTGAATCAGCCCACGAATTTACCACAATAATGAAGGAAGAAAAACGGGTACGGTTTGGTATATGGAAGGACTCATTATTCAAATGACTGCTCCCTCTGCGAATAGGTGAGCTTCGAAGCCTCCCTGTGTGGATCCACAGAGGCTGTCAATCATCTCATAACAAACATTGCAATGATACTTTTTATTCCTCCCTCCAATGATGAGTGATTTGGCTGTCAGCTGAGTGCTTGCAGTGCTTTATGCAACAGTCCGCTTGTAACAGAGATACACGGATACACGTTGCTTCTCAGGGTTGCTACTTGCGCTGACTCCATAAACTACTTTTTGGAGGAAAATATGCATCTCCTGGGATTGAATTTCCATTCATTCGTACATAATTCATGCCATGTTCAGCTTTCACAAACTCCTTCAAAACTCCTCCTGGACCAGACTTGCAACACCAAATGAATTCTTTTGTTGGTGTACACCAGTTCCGACTGATGGACTGGCTGGATTACTTACCGGTACACAAAGGCCAAATCAAAGGAAACATGTTAGAATCTGCAGAAATATTTGTCATCCTTCTGCGGAGTCAGAAATTCCATATTTACAGAGGGGAAATCAGCTGAAACTGTACAACCTTTGACTGTGAATTCTACAGCCCCATATTTCGTGATTGGGATGGGGGGAGGGGGGTGCTGAAGGGATAGTGTAATGCTACCAACCAAAATTGTGGGTTACGGTTTCAGGGGAAATTCAATTTGCCTGTTTTTGTGGTTGAAAGGTGAACCGTGCAGATGTTAACGTATGTACTTACTTGGGTTTGACCTGTACGAATATCTATCTGGGAATAAACCTATAGGCATTGCTATCATTAGAATAAAGAAGGTTATTGCAAAGGTCTGTTATGTCAATCATAAATATTTCGGCAGACATGTATTCCAGTTGTAAGAAGATTGAATACAAAAATATATTCGATTTGCAATTTCAGGGGCAATGAAGCATTTAATCCAATTTTTTTTAGCTTAATTTGGGGTTGGCAGATAATCTGTCTCCACTCTTACGCTTTGCCTGGTAGTGTCTTGCTCATCTGATACCCTTGGTTCAATACACTCAATGTATTCTTCTCTCCAGTGATGGGTGATTTGGCGGTCAGCTAAGGGCCTGCCATCCAATATGATATTATTAGATGGATAATGCATACATGCCTTGCTTGACAAGGCAGGATAGTTACACTAGCCTGCATCATTTAACGAACGTAAGCATCTCTTGCGATAGCACTGGGGTAGCGTGCTGGTCTTAATGGCAGAGCAACAGAGGTTCGAATCCCAAACTCGGGTATTAAGCGTGTTATAAAAAAAAACAATAAAATAAAAAATCAATACAATTTGATCTGTCATCCACTCGTACATAATCCGTGCCATGTTCAGCTTTTACAAACACCCAGACGTCAATGTTGGCGGGAACTAAAGAGTACCTACGATGTTCCCTAACTTTTCAGGAACATGTGTGCATCCTTCCTTTGTTTTTGTTTTTTTACCTCTCCTACTGGGGATTAGAACCTGAGACCTGCTGGTAAAAATCCAGTGTCACATCATATTGCACTATTCTGCAGGTGCTGGATTATGTGTGTTTATTTGTATAGACTGCTTGGGACATAACGCCCTCTGCCAAGCTGCCACAAAGCTCCACTCGGCAGGGAACGGTTTGTCTTCTGCAATTCAGCATACATTGCTGCAGACAGAGCTGTCTGCACAGTAATGGGTTGATATAGTCATAGGCATGTCCCTTAAGAGGTGTGAATGGAGGGTGATTGGAAAGGGGAGGCTGCATAAAGCTGCATGCTGTGGGGGACAATGGCAAACTAATGGTGGTCATTTAAATGCATTTTCTTTCATTGTGTTTTCGTCAGTCTGGGTAGTACTGTTGTAAAACATGGTGGTGTGAGGGAAAAGGTTGAAACCAGATATGGATTTGGTGGGTAGCGGGGCAGAGAGGTGGAAAAGAAGGGGTGGGGCATGGGGGCATCGCGGGGCAGAGAGGTGGAAAAGAAGGGGTGGGGCATGGGGGCATCGTGCAACTATTCATTTTTTACAGTTCGACCCCTGCAAACGCCTTCAAAACACTTTCAAAACAGCGTCTCGACTAGATTCTGTTTTGGTGTATGCCAGTTTCGACAGATGGCATGCCCGGAATATTTACCAATATAGGCCGACCAAAATTGCATAAAACCTCGTGGAAATCTCCCCAAATATGGTTTCTACTCCTACAGAGTCAGAAAATGTATAGTTTCACGGGGGAAATCTGCTGGAACCATCCAAATATTTCAAAATCTGGAGGCGATTTCTAAAATCCACAGAGAAGTTTGAAAGTCTGTGCTCATGCATTTCCTGCAGAAACATATGCCCCATAAATTTGGACAGTCTCTATTAACTGGTAATCTTCATTAACCCCGAGTCCTCCTTTCCTCAGTCCCGAGGGATAAAAGGATAATGTAATGCTACCAAAACCAATATTGTGTCTTTTGGTTCTAGGTTGAATTATATTTGCCTGTTTTTGTACTTATTGGTGAATTGTGAAGTATTTAACCTATGTACTTGCTTGGGTTTGACCAGTACGAATATCTATCTGGGAGTAAAAATAATTGCTATTGCTATCGACAGAGCAGAGGTGGTTACGGTAGAGAGGTGTTAGGTTAATCATACATATATGGGCAGACATTTAGTCCAGGGGAAAGAACACTTAATGCAAATATATGTCTGATTCTTTATAGAGCTCCTATTTTACTCGTCAAGATGGAAGAAGCAAGTGATGCCCTTTTTTAGCTTCATCGTGGCATTGGCAGCGAGCAAGCATATCGCCACACATACGCTTTGCCTGGCAGGGGCTCATCTCATGACTTTAGTTCAATGCACTCATTTCGATTTGTGTGAATACTTGCAAAATCATCTGAAGGAACATGGAATGTAAGGAAGCACCTATGCATTCAAGCCAGCATGCCAGATAACAATGTAAAGCCTATAAGCATTAGTCACTGCTGCATATGGATGCATCTACTTTTGTAATGCCACACCCACCTAGAATACCTTTATCATTTAAAATGAGTCTCTGTTATTGGTGTTTGAGGCAATATCCCTTCGAAGTTATCCAATCGGTAACTCTAGCAAAGTCAAGTGAAACATCACTCCAAATGTTTCCTCAAAACGAGGGTGTATGTTGCTGGTTTAGGACTCTTGTCAAGAAAGAACAAATTAATTGGATTATTTGTCGATTAAGTCTTTTAAGATCTAATTTGGTAAATAATGTGTCCGTCCATACAGAAGGAGCCTTTGTGCTACCACATAGTTTGCCAAGATTAAGTATAATGAGGAAGTGATTTTCTATATAGCAATTTATGGAATAGGATTTTTAAATGTTGCAATATTTGAGCTAAGATATAAAAATGATGTGTTATTTATTGTGACGAATCCTGAGATGTGGTTGCTTCTCCCAAAGGGGGAGCCCCTTCCCATGAGGCCAGGGTGGTGAGGCCACTCCCGGATAGTCCCCCTGGGGGTGGTGCATACTGGGAGGATCTCATAGGGAGAGATTCTCCCTCTGGGGGCAAGGGAGAACATCTCGGGAGAACGTGGTATGCCAACTCTACACCACCACCCTATACATCTTCCTATTCCATGAACCCCACCTCCATGTCCCACACTTCCAAGTATCTTTGTAAGTCAGAAGACTTACCTTACAGCGAGACGGGGCAGAGTAGGGAATACATTAAAACGAACGAAGGGCTGGCTATGTTGTGAAGCCATCCCTTCAGGAGCTGTGAGCGGGGAAGCAGTGCTGCAAGGAAACAAGAACAGGCTGCTGACTGGGATGCGTGTGTGGAGTCAGAGACACCCATAATCGTTCCGAAGTGGAAGGACCAGCTCGGAAGCTGGCAAAGCAGAATTCCAGAGCGCAGAAGAAGCTGGCCTGTGTGGCCGAAGGCAAACACGCAGTCTGAGAGGGACAGAAGCTGCAGAGCTGCCACAGGATTTCAGAAGGTGAAGGGAAGCCCCGGAAAGAGCAAGGCAGAAGAATTGAATGCCCGAGACCGACCGGAGGACGCTGGTGAGAACCCAAAAAGTACCTGGGTTGCCAACATGGTTGGTGGGGTCCTCAGAGAGTCGAGGGAGACTCAGAAGAAGAGAGCAGGCAATAACCCACAGAGCAGGGGCAAGAAGGGAACCCCTGTGGAGAAGTGAAAATTGAGAGAGTTGAACCCAAAGAGCGAGAAAGACAGGTCTGGGACCCGCACCCACGAGAGAGAAGTACAAATCATCATCTTCTGGGACCCTCAAAGTGAAAGACTGAAAGTATTGAATTAGGAAACCAAAGTGAAAGAGAGGCCAGGTGAAGGGAGACACTTCCCCTGGTTGTATTGAATTTTGAAGTCAAGATACCAGGAGAAGGGAGTCATTCTCCTGGTAACAAAGTGCAGGGGAAGGGAGTCATTCCCTCTAGTTTTGTTGAACTGTGGATCCAAGATACCAGGATTAGTGGGCATTCTCCTGGTAACCAAAGTTGGAAAAGACTTTTTGATACAGAGTGTTAAAAGATACAGTGTGCAGTAGCACCTGGAGCATTCCAAGTGCCAGATGGAATTACCAATATGCGATCTCAGGTGCAAATAACTGGAAAGACTCAAAAGGATATGGCAAAACACAACTTTATTATCAGCTCAAATAAAGTAGAGAAACCTGGTGAACAGACAAATTGCAGCTCACACACTATCAGTATTTATTTTATTTATTTATTTTTACATTTGCATAGCGCACAAACAGTCCCTAGGCATCGAGGCGCTGTTACTTGTGGGGTAATTAGTTACAGGGTACATACAGCTGGGAAATGCATTTTACATGTTGTTCATTGAAACATTAGGATACATTGTTAATACATTGTCAATTTATAAATACATTTTGAGGTTTGTCAAGGGATGCAGGTGATTATGGGGTGTGTCAGACGAAGAGCGTAGTTTTCATAGCTTTGCGGAATTACATGAGATACCTCACCTCGAAGGGTAGAAGGTAGGGCATTCCAGTGTGAGGAAGCGAGGTAGGGGACACTAGCGCCCCCTGCTCTGGCTCTCTTCACCAAGGGCACACAAAGCATGTTGACGTAGGGAGTTCTAGTTGGCCTTGTGGAGGTGGCAGGGTGGATCGTTTGTGATAGGTAGTCGGGTGCAGATAAGTGTATGCACTTGTGGGTCAATGTCAAGGTTTTGAAAATGATCCTCTCTTTTATTGGGAGCCAGTGGGCTGATTTTCAGGCAGCCGTAATGTGTTTTCTTTTGGAGATGCATTGATATTTCTATCATACAAAAGCTTTATACTTCGATGTACGTCAGCTATGACATCATCCTACAAGGCAAACATTAAAAGACCCATCGAGTGGAGGCATTGGTTAAGGGAACATATATACCTATATATCGTGTAGGCATTAGTAACTGGCTGCCCCTTATCTGGTAAGCATGCCTCGAACTACCTCTAAATACGTATAATACAGATTAATAGCAGAGTAACAGCAGCGGATTGGCTTCTGCAACATTGTATAGTGCTCTGCTAGATAGGCCCTCTTGATTGGTTGCCATTCTATCCCAACCTTGGACTTTCGGCTCATTAGCAGCACACGTGCAAAACAAAACCCAGGTGCGAGGAATAACATCATTGGTCAAGTAGCCTACCATCTCGCATCAGTGAAGCCCTGAGCCAAGGCTTCTTCTTTGTAATTGACCTTGCTGACTGTTATCTTCTCTGGGACCTTTAAGAGTGTAGGTACATCAATATCTTCACTGAGAGCCTAATGAGTAGGCCTTGTTTTCAAGTCTTGCATCACGTGTGAGTAGACCACGATTTTGTTTATTTGATGCTATTTAATTCAATTATATTGAGTGCTATTACTCGTCTTGGCTTCTGGCTACTTGGTTGTTCCATCTCATATATGCTTTCTGTGTCTTTAATTGTTCAATACTTGGTACTTGCAAATGTTTTCTTCTTTCAATAGGCCCATGTCTTATGGACTGCTGGTCCATAAAATACTTGGTGCTGTTTCTAAACATTTTTTTTTTACCAATGCCATTCTCTGTGGTATTTCTCTATTCTCTACTTTAATACAATAAGTGAGACTTACGAAAAATACTAATTCATCATCTGAATGATCATCTCTAAACAGTTCTTTGTCTGTCAAATCTGTTAATCGATATCCTTCACCGAGAGCTGTTACTGCTCTCCATCCTCTTCCCTCATTGTCTGTCCCATGGACAGCCACTCTTTCTTCTCTGACCACTGCTGCTTCTAGTTCTAGTGGAATAGCCTGTCATTCTTCATCATCCAAAGGTATTTCTGGCCTAAATAAAAATTCTTCAGGTATCCTCAGTATTTTATCTACCAGTCTGGGTAACCATGCTAACAAAACACTCCATATAAAATACTTCATGGTCTAATAGAACACCTAGTCAATCCTTTTGGCCTGCAGATGCTATTATAAAATCTCTTACATTCTTATAATGTATCCCTGGAGTGAAATACGCTATTCCTTTATCAGTAAAAGATATTGTCATGTTTAATTTTGTCATCCAATCATGTCGTAATATGTGGACTGGTGTCTACCAAGAATACAATAGTGGTATAGACACATCATGTTCGCCTATAGAAATTGATAAGTCACCAGTAAAAGGAACTAAGCTCATAGCCTCAGAGAATCCCTGTGCATTCATGGCAATGCCAGACATTGGATACTTTCCCCCTCGAACATAGGAACAAGTCACTCCAGTGTCTAAAAGAAACAAAAATGTCTTGCCTCCTATCGTTACGCAGTTCCTTGGTTCCTCTTGGGGGACTGGTGTCACTGATAATACTGAACACATCAGGTCACTATGTGGGCTTTCCTATTGTGGATATAAATTAATCCCTGTCTCCGTGAAACGATTTCCCCTTCCATGGTCGCACTCCCTATTCTCTTTGTGGGTGCTTGTAGGGCTCCAGTGTTTGTATTCCATTGTGGCACCATTGCTTGTTGTGTCTGTACTTTCTGGGTTTGCACTTGTTGTGTTTGCATAGACGCATGCTGTGGTTGCCTTTGTGGGTGTTGTCCTAGCATTAGAGCTTGCTGTGCTTGCTGTATGTTCTGCTGCATGCCCCCTCTACTTTTACATGTTTGGGCCATGTGTCCTATCCTTCCACAATTCCAGCATTGCTACAGCTGTCCTCCATTAAATCCTCCTCCTCCCTGAGGGTTTCGAAATCCATCTCGTCCTCATCTACGTCCACCCCCTCTACCTCGTGGCCAAAGATTTTACCCACTTTGATCTGTAGGATACCCTGCATTGCTTAATTGTGCTGGCTGTACATCTTGTGTCGCCACACTTTCACCACTTGTCAATACTGCTACTTCTATAGCAAATGTTGACAATTTCTTCTGAACTAACTTTTCTTCCTCCTGTTTTCTGTCTTCAGCTTTCTTTGTGTTCTTCTCTTGCAACAATCAACAATTGTGTACAACAGTCAACTGTATCTCTGGCCATGGCTTTGCTCCCAACCCTACCTGTTTCTTCATCTGATGCTCCATGGCTCGGGCAGTCCCTGGCATAATATTTGATAGAATAATGCCACTGTTTTATCCCACGGTTCTCTCGTCTCGAGACACCAATGTTCTTGAATCTCTGGAATAAAAGCTACAGGTTCTTCGTCCTCTCGCATTTTCTGTATCATAATTGTCTGATATATCGGTATATTGTACTCTGAGCGCCCTCCATACGTCTGCCCTAGAATTATTAAATGGTGCTCCATCATATGTCATATTTTGTACTGTTACGCTCACATACCCTGCTCGTCTCCAGCAGACCTGAACAAATTATAGTGTTGTACAAGTACGGCAGACCTGAACAAATTATATTATTGTGCAAGTACATTTATTTATTATTTTGTATTTTATTGTTGTTTTTCATTCACTTTTCTGTTGTGGTGATTTGTTCATGTATTTCACTATTCATATTATCTATTCAAAGGGTATTTTTTGCTCATGTATTGTCCTTCATATTGATTTTCAACCCCAAAAATTCTTTTTCAATATTTTGAATAATTTGTGTGCTTTTTATTTAATAAAACACACTATTTATTTCAACATAAAAAAATCCTTTTCCCTTTTTCTTCTCTTACTTACCTCATTAGATTATATATTTGGGTTACTCAGGGTAATTAAATAATTTTGGATATCTTTGATACATATCATGAATGAATTTTTAAAGAAATTAGGTTAAATTGATTTCTTACAGCTTTTGGAATTCTTGTTGTTATAATATTTTGGACCCCCACCATAGCTGTACCACATTTGGGGCAATCCCCTGTTTCGTCGTCTCCAAATATCGTCAGCTCTCGCCTGTAGAATGGCTGCTAGCAGGCATTTTATTTTGCCCATTGCTAACGTCATTCCCACTGTCATTTTTTATAGCTCATATATCCAATTTCCCACCCCTGCAGTCAAACTAAGCAATTTATATTTCCAATTATCTTCATCCATTTGTGACCACTGTATAGATTGTGGTCATCCCTTTCTCTAGTAATGGGAATCGTGTAAATCCTGGTCCACAGTCATACCCACCTACACTTCTCGTCTTCCAGGTGGGGCTAGTTTTGCCCATTCACCTTCGTCCTGGCAGTGACCTTAATCTGCTTACATAAGGTGGGGGTACATCCCCTGCACTGCCCGATTGTGCCTGTTGTTGTTCAGTATATGGTATTGGTTCTGGAGTTTTTTCCTTTGGGGGTCTTATACATCTGACCATTTTACCCCTTTTTGTACGATCGGGGCTATTGCACTTTCCCTTTGAGCTTCCATCCCTTTCCTCGTCATCAAGATCTAGGCCCTCATTCATAGTATGGTGGTCCAGAAATAAGGGGGCCGGTAGCAACATATCTGTCATGAACCATCGGACGCGTCCTTTCTGGACTTCCTGACCCATAGGGGCTTGCACTCAGCAGTACTCCCAACATGGATGCCGGACGCGGAATACTGTTTACCAGTTTCTGCGCCGTACGCATTACGTTCTATAAAGCGGACACATCCCCGCAGCCCTGTGCGTCTCAACGCTACCGCTTGCCGTGGCTAGACGTGTGCTGCCGTAGATCGCTTGTGTTTATCCTTTGATTCCTGGGTCCCGGTTCCCCTAAATTCCTCCTCCTTCATTTCCCCATCTTTTTGTCCTCTATTGCATCCCGGATCTCTGCACTCGTCTTCCGTGTGCACTCATTGCAGTTTTCCTGGATTTCCTCAGACTTCCCCGGACATCTAAATGTTCCCAGGACTCGGAACGCTGAACGCACGCTGGAACCCGAGGACCTGCCCACAGGGTTATACAAGACCCGGACTCTGCGAAAGAAGACTCCATAGAAGAACTCCAACAAACAACATAGACAGGTGAGAAGGGGGGAAACCTGTGACAGATTGAGACACCTACAAACTGATACAGATACAGACATGGAGGCTGCAGTTCAAGACCTCATGTGCGGCATGCAAGAGTTAACCACAGAAGTTCAGAATCTCAAAGCTGAGAATGCCGCATTAAAACAACTAGTCCTGTCACGTGATTCCGCGACCAAGGAACGTGTATTGCTGGGCGGAGTAGTGGATATGTATGATGGCTCCTCAAAGAGCCTTCGTGGCTTCCTTGATTCGTGTTTAGTGCACTTTACCTTTAAGCCCTACTACTTTTCCACCCCCAGGGCAAAGGTGGGCTTTATGATTTCGCATCTCTCCGGGAATGCATTAACCTGGGCTACGCCCTTAGTTAATTCTGGAGATGCCCTCCTGGATGATTATGATGGGTTTGTACGGGCTCTAAAGACCATGTTTGACCGCCCAGAACAGGTTTACAGTGCCCAAGAACGTCTATTCTATTTCCAACAAGGGTCCCAGGATATGCTTACCTTTGTAACACGCTTTAAGCAACTGGCCAAAGAAGTAGATTGGTCCTCGGAGGCCTGTTTTACCCTATTCCGGAGAGAAATAAACAAAGAGATAAAAGACGAGCTAGCCAGGGTAGCTCGCCCAGGTTCCTTCCAGGCCCTTATGGACCTCTCTTTACAAATAGACTTTCGAATCCAGGAAAGGAAGGTGGAAAAGAAGAAAACAAAGATGCCTTACCAAAAGACCTCTATAGAATCTCCCACTAAACCCAAGCCCACTCCTGCCCCGACCACAGACCCTGAGCCCATGCAACTGGGGGCCTTCCGCGGACCCATATCCCCGCAAGAAAGATTGCGATGGATTCACACCGGGCTGTGTATGTACTGTGCCTCAGATAAACATCTTGTGAGAGAATGTCCTTTGGCCCCTCCACGGCATTCGGGAAACGCCAGCTCCCGATCCTAGATGGAGCACAGCTTCGGGAGGGAGATGTTTGCTCCACATCTATTCCATCCTTGAACTGTCCCGGACAAAACAACCTTGTGATCTTGCAGGCCTTTCTATCGCCGTCCAAGAAAGAAACTTACCCCATTCTGGCATTAGTGGATTGTGGAACCATGGGGATTTTTATAGATCAGGATTTGGTCACTACCCACCACATTCCATATGAAACTTGAGACATCATGCAACCTGTAGAGGCCATCGATGGACGACCTCTCTCTTCAGGACCAATAACCCTGCAAACCAAAGAGATCCAGCTCTCGATAAACCATCATCAAGAGATGATCAAGTTTGACATCATAAAGTCTTCCCATTATCCAATGGTACTGGGTATGCTCTGGTTACAGAAGCACAACCCATACATCAACTGGGCAGCAGGATCCTTGTTTCTTGGCTCCGAACATTGCATGTCTTACTGCCTATCCCTGGATTCCTCGTCAAGATCCTCTGAAGGTACGCTGACAAACCAGCAACGCCCCCTCACGGTCTCAAATATTATCCAGGTCCCCAGGGCCTATCAGGACTACACCGATGTGTTTTCAACTGCCATAGTTCAAGCCCTACCCCCTCACAGACCTGAAGACTGCGCTATCGATACTGAACCCTGGGCAGTGATTCCCTTTGGAAGGATGTTCATCCTATCAGAACCAGAGAAAAGGGCCCTCCGAGAATACTTGGATACCAACCTAGAAAATGACACCATACGACCATCCAAATCCCCAGTGGGAGCGTCGTCGTTTTTCGTTCCCAAGAAAGATACTAAGGAGCTTAGGCCTTGTGTTGATTATCGCGGTCTTAATCAATGCACCCTCAAGGACCGCTGCCCATTGCCCTTAACCTCGGATATCCTGGAAGCGATGAGAGGAGCCATAATCTTCACAAAATTAGATCTCAGAGGTGCCTACCATCTGATCCGTATAAAGGAAGGTGACGAATGGAAAACAGCCTTTAGAACACCCTTTGGTCACTTTGAATACCTGGTCATGCCTTTCGGACTCGCCAATGCCCCAGCGGTCTTCCAACGTTTTATGGACCCACTGTTCTCCATATGCTGTTCCTCTACTTCATAGTTTACCTGGACGACATACTGATATACTCCAGGGACCATCTTAAGCATGAAGAGCATGTCAAGGCAGTCTTACAATGGCTACGTGAACATAAACTCCTGGCTAAACCCGAGAAATGCCTTTTTCATGTCTCTACTGTTCACTATCTCGGATTTGGCCTTAGTCCAGAAGGAATTGGAATAGACCACTCAAAAGTAAATTCCATACTATCCTAGCCTATTCCAACTACTGTGAAACAGATTCAATCCTTCCTGGGGCTTGCCAACTTCTAACGGAAATTCATACCTTCCTTTTCGGAGATAGTTCAACCGATCATTATATTGTTGAAGAAGGATACTCCCTTCCTCTGGACCGCAGCCCAAGATGAAGCGTTCCAACGTTTGAAGTCGGTATTTAGACAAGTCCCCATCTTGGCTCAACCTGACATTGATTGACCTTTCCTAGTGGAGACTGATGCCTCCAACTATGCCATCGGAGCAGTCTTAAAGCAGGAATTTGAGGACAAGTTAGAACACCCCATCGCTTATCTCTCGCGAACCCTAACTCCTAGCGAGACCCATTATTCTGTTCTGGAAAAAGAATTGTTGGCCATCCGTCAAGCCTTCACAGAGTGGCATCATCTACTCCTGGGAGCTAAACATCCTGTTTGGAGTTGGAAGCTGAGGTGGAAGCAGTCTGGTGCAGTCCCCCCTGTGCTGAGCAGTCTGTTGTCCATTGCCATTGCTATTGGAGGAGGAGCCCACCCTTGAAAAACCACCAAACACAGCGGAGTGGCCGCAGAGTTGGAAGCTGAGGTGGAAGAAGTCTGGTGCAGTCCCCCCTGTGCTGAGCAGTCTGTTGTCCATTGCCATTGCTATTGGAGGAGGAGCCCACCCTTGAAAAACCACCAAACACCACGGAGCGGCCGCGGAGTTGGAAGCTGAGGTGGAAGCAGTCTGGTGCAGTCCGGGGCTGCACGGGGTGGCCTGCCCGGTTGCCTGTACCCAAAATGGAGGATACAGGACGAAGCACGCGGAGCAAATGACCCGGTCGTGAGGACTACGGTTTGGACAAGAGAAGCCCGCTGAAGCAGTTACTCAGACTGCGCCAACGACGACTAGTCTCACCGTCAACGTCACCTACAAACATACAGGTGGAGCCAGGTATGCAACAGAACATCTTTCTTTTTCCTAAATCAACGCTCCACAACATAACCTCTCATGCTCCCCCACCACATGTAGAAACATCTGAAACAATTAAAATATTTCAAAATTCCACGACCGTAAACGAGGAAGAAAAGGAGAACGTGGAAAACGCTCATGAGCAAGTTTTTTCCTCCTCTCCTGCCCCCTCCCCCTTCCTCATGGTCGGCAAAAACATAAACACTACCTTAAAGCACCCACGAACACCCCTTCAATCCTCCCGCCGAACCGTGGAGTCCCCCCTACCTGATGGTGAGTCTGGAGAAGGGGTGGTGGGTGCGGGAGCTGGGGAGGTCGGCACGCTCCCAGTCGGAGCGGGAGGAAGTCCTCCGGTGCTCCCCGGCGTCGACGAACAGCCGTCTTCACCCTTTCTGCAGGAGCCGCCGGCGGTTTTCGTCGGGAGGGGGCACGGAGGGAGAGAGGAGCCCGGTCCAAACAGTGGGCGAAGCGGAGCCACTTGACGAGGCGGGAGGGGCGGAGGCCCAGGGCCCGTCGTCGCCGGGAGTCGGGGGGGGCGTGGCCCAAGAGTCGCTCTCGCCAGACCAGCCCGCGGAGGGGGAGGCACAGACCCTAAGCACGGCAACTTCTAAGAGAGTTGCAAGTGTTGGCACAGTAAAAGTGAACCCGAATAACGTGTCGAACGTTATCATTCAGATTCATCATCAAATGTCAGGACCAGACCTAATTAGTCCAAGTGAAGAACTCAGAACAGAAAACCAACTGTCGCCAGGGGCCATGCATGTACTAAAGCTCACTGATGGAAAGGGTACAAACATAGACAAAGAAGATGGTTTGGGAGATCGTAATGGAGATGAACTTGAAGAAGCAGAACAAAGCAACAACTCCCCACTATTAGAGGATAAACCAATGACTCGAAACCCTAAAGGAAAACACTTTAGGGAAAATTTCACAAGAAAAGGTAGCACAAAAAGAACAGCTAAATTGACGTATATAACGTCCTTCTTTGAATCCTCAAAGTTAAGTAACAGGAGAGCAACCCGAAAAACCATCGCGAGAGGGAGAGCAAAGTCTGCAGCTTTAAATTCAACGACAAGATTCCTCCAAAACAAGTTAGGGAAGGACCTAACGATGCTGGACGAAGTGTCTGACGCGGACTTACTGGATGGGACCAGTATGTCTATAAATGAAACCCCACTAAGGGGGGAGTGTGTATGGCCAGGAACTAAAACGTACCCTTCCGCTCCATTCCTAAAAACAGGAATTCGATACTTCAAAGACCCCGAATTACAACTGGAAGGGAACCAAAAATCTAAATGGTCCACAACCAACGAATCACACGAAGACCCGATGAGGCCCCGGACTGACGGTCCGGGGACAAACAAATACCACACGACAAACGGAAGTGTTCTGGCCCCGAGTGAAAATATTAAGGCAAATATAGGCAAGAGCCTTGAATCAACCCCTAGACAAGAAGCAATCCACACAACGACATTTGATAAAGATTTCCCTTTAAGAGAAACAAACTCGAGGCCCAGCTCGAAGGAAACGCCAAGGATTGGCGTGGACCAAAGGAAGCAACCATCGGGAGTCCCATGGAACGTGATCAGTGACGCTGATAAACATACAAAAAACACAGAACAGGCGTCGAATACCTTGTATAATACCCATCCACAATATCCATCGAGGAAGAGGAGATCTTCAACCCTGGACTCGAACAACGAGAAAGAAACGTCCACAAAACAAGTCGACATCTTGACAGTAATGTCGGCAATAACTATCGCTTTGACACCATACTGCAAATTGTACGAATCCATTCATGAGGCATTAAAGGACCAGACAACTTTGGTAGCAATGCTTTATACAAAAATGACATTTATTGAAGGATACATTACAGCATTAGAAACGAGAAATGGGAGAACTACGCCAGCTAATAAACCACAGGGTGATGCCGCAGGAAACACGGACAATCCGGCCGTGGTAGTGGAGAATGAGACGATACTAGGGAAAATCACGCTGGCTGGACAAACGAAGACACCTACAAAAGTAGCCTCAATTACAATTGTGACAGATGACGTGCAGCTACCGAGGGAACAACAGAACGAAGTAGCAAAATCAAAACCCTTAGAGGAAGTTAAGAAAACCCTGGAAATAGTGCAGCCAGCAAAAGTACCCAAAGAACAGAGGCTCGCCGCCCCGCTTTTATCCAAGAAGCATCAATCAAATGGCTGTGTAACTACGTTTGCAGAAAACGATTCATTCACCATAGAGGAGATCAGGGAGGGACCGGAAACAGAGCCACAAAGCAAATCCCACAGATCAAACAATCACGGACCCAGGGATCAAAAAGAACTCGATAATCGAAGGATGACCACAAAACTATACCCGCTCTTTGCAAAGGGAGTGGAAAAGGTAACAACTGAAGACCCCCAACCCTCTAAGGTAGTATCAGGAAAGAACCAAAGAGAAATCCAGAAAACAAAAGTTAGGGAAAACAAAGAACTAAAAAACAGAGTGGTGGTATTCCAGGTCACGGAACCATCAAACACAGAAGAAACGAGTTTGGCCGACAACCCAACCAAGAACTATCAGATCATAGATGAGTCTGTAGAAAGTATCGATTTATTGGATTTGTCGGTATACTCAGTTGAAAACCCGGAACTAGAATCCCTATCAGAGAGGCAAGAAATGAGCGTTCCGAGAAAGGACTGCGGAATTGAAGCAAATGAAGATGCCCAAAACCTGAGCCCTTTCCTTACTTTGGCAGAAAGACGGGAAAAAGTAGCTAAGGCATACGGCAGAAAACAACTTTCAAATCAATATCCTCTGGAATCGGCGAACTCAGAGAAAGACCCCAAAAGGAGCACCAGGACAGCCGCAGCAATAAACTTAAAACTATAACAGAGTATGAGGTTGTGAGAACGACCAATAGTGATCACAACCTATTAAAGGTAAAATGGGCATGTACTAGAAGAACAAAACCAATCATGAAAGCAAAAATTGAGACCGACAGTAGTGGTACAAAACTAAGACTGTCGGCTAATCCAGTTGTGGAGCTAACAGACTCATACAAAAATACTAGCAAAGCATACAACTGAACAACCACGAAAAACAATATCGACTATCAACCTTTGTTAAAAATATATGAAGTCAAAAGAAAGTTCCGGCAAAATGATAAATCAAAAATCCACCGACACAAATTTAACAAAGGAATTGTGGAAGAAAGGAAACAAATGAGGAAACTAAAGCAACAAGTTAAGAAATCACCTACTGCTGAACTAGTCAGTGAAATGAAAATAGCAACAAGGGCCTACAAAAACTGGCTGAGACAACACAGAGAAAGCATGAACCAAGCCGATGCAGCAGGTATGCTGAAGACAATATGCAGTAGGAGAACCAGAGATTTCTGGACCCTAATCAGGAATACGTCAGACTCACAAAAAGATCTGATAAATAATTATGTTGGAGAAGAAGCATGGTCAACCCACTTTACGAAAGTGTTCCGGAAAAAGAGCTACGTCAATCTTCCCAACAACGAACATGGTTTTTTGCGCGATAACCAAGAAATGCCAAACTCAACTTGGGAAAATGCATGGGATCAGGAGGACATAAGAAGAAAACTTGTCCGACTGAACAACTCAAGAGCCCCTGGGCCCGACGTTATCACTAACGCAGACCTGAAGGAACATGCTGTAGAATGGTCAAACTTTATACACGAGGTACTTAAAAAATGCAATGAAACAAGATCGATACCCGTGTCATGGACTACAGCAACAATTGTCCCAATTTACAAGTCGGGGCCAAGAGACCAACCTAAGAACTACCGACCGATAGCATTGTTAGACGTTGTTGGGAAGGTGTTCGGCTCACGGTTGTTAGAAAACTTTCAAAAATGGTCCAGAGAATCAGGGCATGAGGACCCCCTACAATCAGGGTTCGTGAAAGATGGGGGAACGGCACCAAACATTCTCCTATTAACCACCCTAAAAAGCAAGACACAAGAAGGAGACCAAAAGATCTACCTTGCTTTCATTGACCTGGTCCAGGCTTTTGACCAGGTCAACCGTGAAACACTTTGGGGAAAACTAACAGCGAGAAATTGCCCAGAAAACATCTTGGGGCCCATTAGAGAATTGCACCAGAACACCTCTATAAGAGTGCGTTTAAACCAAGGAGGGATGTTAACTGAGTCAATCCCTAGGCGAGAGGTGTAAAGCAAGGATGCCCTCTTGCACCAACACTGTTCAACTCATATCTCTGGGATATTGAAGAAAGCGGCCAGGAGATACGGTCTTTTCCACCTACAGTAGGGAAGGTAAAGATCCCAAGATTACTCTATGCGAACGACCTTATTTTAATGGACTATACTCCGATTGGTCTACAGCGTCAACTAAACGCTTTGGCACTATATATAGAGAAGAACAACTTGGAGATTAATAGGGCCAAAACCAAAGTGATGACCATGGGGAAACAAACCACCCGCACAGAGAATTTTAGCTGGACCCTGGAAGGTGAGAAAATAGAACAAGTGGCGCAATTTGAATACCTGGGGGTAATCCTCAGCAATAACAAACAAGAGCACCATATGCAACTGCACCTTCTAGAGAAGGCAAAAAAATTGGCACGTCAAGCAAAAATAATCGACGGAAGATTTGGCCGATTCACAGCAATCCCACTGATTCAATTTTACAAAGGGAAGGTGGTCCCGTCCTTGATTTACGGTGCAGAAGCACTACTGGCGATACCCTCAGATTTCTGGGAACGATTAGAAGGCGTGTTCTGGAAACACACTTTGAACCTACCGCAATCCACACCGGCTAAGACCTTACGCCAGGAACTGTGTCTGCAATCGCTGGAATCGATGGTTGCTAGAAACTCACTAATGCTATACAGGAAATCACTAACTAGCACTTGCCCGAATGTAATGTCTATTATCCACACGGAAATCGAAGCACAGAAAAGCAAAATTCTGATGTGTTGGACGAAAGAACATAAAAAAAAACTGGTGGAAATAAATAGCTCTGAGGAAGAACTTATCCTGAATCCGAATAAAGTAAAACAAAAATTGCAGGAATACGACTGGATACAGACAACATCCATGGACCAAAGAAGTAAACTGATAAGCCACTTGCCACCAATAACGAGAGGCTTAAATGACCTACCGAAATATTTTAAAAAATTCCCAAGTAAAACTGTACGTGAAACCTTCCTAAGAGTGCGAATGAATCTCCTGCCTACAAATGAGATCAAAGCGATCAGGAAATTAACATCCGACAACAGTTGCCGATTCTGTAAAAACAAGACGCAACCAGAGACGCTGCGCCACCTACTCTTAGTGTGTAGCGCTTTAATAAGGCTGAGAACGGCACACTTGGGCCACTTATTCAAGGAGTCAAGAACGTGCAACGAGGAGGACTGGTGGAACCGCTTAGTTGAGGGAGACAACACCAGTTATGTAATAGCGGTCTCCCAGTTCTTCATGAATTTGAAACTCTGAAAACACAAGGTGGAATCATTCGGGGGAGGTGACCAGAAAAAGAAAAAAAAGATCCGTCTATGGGTTACCGTAAAACCACTGATGCTACCAGACAGACGAAGTGATGAGACAATTGGAGTAGAGAATTGTACCATATTCTCTTTTTCTTTTCTTGTAAAATTTTTTTGTAAATTATAACAAGTAAAATAAAAAAAAATAAAAAAAAAAACATCCTGTTCAGGTCCGTACGGATCATCGGAATCTCCAAGTTCTACAATCCATGGAATGTAGGAATAGTTGTCGAGCCCGTTGGGCCTTCTTCTTTGCCCAGTACCAGTTCCAAATCCATCATGTACCTGGAACACACAACATAATTGCTGACGCCTTATCCCGACGTCCCGACTACGAAACTCTTGAAGATCGATCCTTCCCAAAGATGTTTCCCCATACAATTTTTGTAGCTCAAGCAATCACTCTCCTGGAAGACATTCGGATTCAAACCCTGTCCTCTGAGATCTGGAAGGAATTTACTGGGAAGAATCGATGGAATCTTAAAACCAAGGACGGGTATTTGTTCAAGGACAATGGCCTGGTCATTCCCACACAGAGACTGTGACAAAGGATTACAAGCCTCTGTCACGATTCCCTTCATTCAGGACACCGTGGCATTACCAACACACTCCGTTTAATACAAAGACAGTTTTAGTGGCCAAAAATGAAAGTTGATGTCTAGCACTACATCCAAGCCTGTGTACTCTGCAATCAAAACAAGAGGCCGGCGGGTCTCCTACTCCAACCAACGCTACCAACACGGCCCTGGGAATTTATTGCTACAGATTTTATTGTGGAACTACCACCTTCCAGGGGATACACAACTATCATGGTTACCATTGATTTATTCACTCACATGGCTCATTTTACACCCTTGTATAAACTACCATCTTCCTCAGAACTCGCTGGAATCTTCCTGGAACACATATTCCGACTTCATGGACTCCCTTCCAAGATCATATCAGACAAGGGTCCTCAATACATATCTCAATTCTGGAAACACTTATGCCGTATACTAGGAATCCAACGTGCCCTCTCCTCAGGTTATCATCCACAGACCAACGGAGCTACAGAACTTGTGAACCAAACCCTGGAGCATTATCTTCGATGTTTCACCACCAAGGTCCAGGACAATTGGTCTCTTTTAATACCTGTGACTGAATTCGCCTACAACAATTCGGATCACTCGGCTGTCAAGACCAGCCCCTTCTTTTGCTGCCAAGGATTCCACCCTTCGGTTCTGCCATCCCTTCTCCCACATCCTACACCAGTTCCTACAGTCGACTCCTGGATTGAAACCCTCATCAATGTACACAAGGAAGCCAAAGAACACCTCAAAAGAGCCCGAACTAACATCAAGCACTATGTGGACTCCAAAAGAAGACCAGGACCTTCCTATGCAGTGTGTGATAAGGTCTGGCCATCCTCGAAACTACTGCCTCGACACTTACGACCTAATAAGTTGGCTCCTCGGTACTATGGCCCCTTTTCCATAAAGGAAATCATTAACCCAGTGGCCTTCCGACTCAATTACCACTCTCCTGGAAGAGGATCCACCCAGTGTTTCACACATCTCTAATGAAACCATACATCCAGACCTCCCGGACTGCTCCAAGATCTACCCCTGTGGTTATCGACGACCAGCTAGAATACGAAGTGTCCCGAATATGTGACTCCAGGTACAGACGTGGTCAGCTACAGTATCTGGTGGAGTGGTGGAAAGGCTATCCACCCAGTGAACGCACCTGGGAACCAGTCTCAAACCTAAACTCCCCCAGGCTACTTCAAAGGTACCACCTTATATACCCGGGCAAACCCGGAGGAACAGGCCTTCAGAGGAGGCATGCTCTCATGAACCATCGGACGCGTCCTTTCTGGACTTCCTGGTCCCTGACCTAATGGGGCTTGCACTCAGCAGTACTCCCAACATGGCTGCCGAACGCGGATTACTGTTTACCAGTTTCCGCGTCGTATGCATTATGTTCTATAAAGCGGACACGCCCCCACGGCCCTGCGCATCTCAACGCTACTGCTTGCTGTGGCTAGATGTGTACTGCCGTAGTTCGCTTGTGTTTATCCTTTGATTCCTGGTTCCCGGTTCCCCTAAATTCCTCCTCCTTCATTTCCCCCTCTTTTTATCCTCTATTGCATCCCAGATATCCGTGCACTCATCTTCCGTGTGCAATCTTCGCTTTTTTCCTGGATTTCCTCAGACTTCCCCGGACATCTGAAAGCTCCCAGGATTCGGAACGCTGAACGCACGCCGGAACCCGAGGACCTGCACATAAGGTTATACAAGACCTGAACTCTGCGAAAGAAGACTCCATCGAAGAACTCCAACAAACAACATAGACAGGTGAGAAGGGGGGAAAACCTGTGACAATATTGGCACCCTTTCCGGTATGCTATACTACAGCGATTAGGGGAAACAGGTACTTTGGACTGATCAGTCTCATTTCTTTTGATATCCTATTCCCCCCTGAGCAGTCAAAAGCTCCCCCAGTGGCATCTTGGAGACGTAACTGGCAGACAGTAGATCTCCATAGGTTGTCCACTGAAATCGTTTTTTGGTGTAAAGCAGCTGACAATATGGATTTTTCCATATTATCTGACATCCTAGTGGATGATGCGAATCATGTGGCTCCTCGTAGATTAGTTCAAGCCAGGAGAAGCCCCTCTGAACCTTGGTTTACTGAGGCTCTGAAAGCCTCTCGCTTGCTGGTAAGGGCTCCTGGATAACCTATGAGTGTCTCTAACTCTCTCTCTTACTCTCCCTTAGTTTCATATAAGCAATTCTTATTTATATTTCTTGTTGGGCCTGCCAGTCCCACCAGAATCTGGGCCCAGGCTAGCTTTATCTTTAATCTTTCTGTTTCCACTAAGTTTTTAGGAATTTGGGCCTACAAGTCTCTGGACCCCAGTTAACAAGGTTCTCCATTTCACAAACCGTTTTGCCCTGGCTAAACCATTGCTCGGGCCCCACTGATTTCGCCACCTACTTCTCAGCATCCCCATCAGCCTCTTGGCTTGGTCACTGCTGGTAATCTATTCCTGATATCTCTGTCCACTTCTACCAACTTCCTCCCTCTCCAACCTTCGCCTGCCCCAATGATCGCCTTCCTCTCCTTCCTATTCTACTCCAACCTCCCTCTCCTTGAGCTCACCTATCTCTCATCCAAGTCCACCCTATGTCTATTCTTCTTTTCTTGCAACTCTCTCCTGGTCTTGCCCTCCGCCAACCCTGTCCTTTCCCTTCTCTTTATTTTTGTTACATGAATCTGCCCTCCTCGTTCTCTGTACTTGCCCGCCTCGCTCCTTTCTTCTATAACCTTGATTTAATCACACATCGCTGTACCATTAACCCATCTCCATAATCCCTCAATCCCTCATACTTGACTGGTGCCTTCCCCTTTTCATATTTGGGTCTGCTTTTGCCTTAACTAGAGATTGTATGGTGATCATGTGTTCCTCCTGATCCATTTGTGGCAATGCTGTCTGTATTAGTTGTTGTCCATGGCCTGAGATGTTACACAAGTTACCCACCATCCTGTAAACAGGTGGGCCTGTTCTGGTGGTTGCCCAATTCCACCATTGTTCCCTTGGTCCGGTATGTGGACCTCTTGTTCTCCCCAAACTACTGCCTGCTCGATTCTAGCTCTGTTCTCTGCTGATAAAAAAAAACAGATAGGGTTGTGATTACATCTGCTGTTCAGACTGTGTACCATGCTCGCATACATTTCCTTTCCCCAATGGTCTGCACAGCGCTCAGGATTCATGGATCGTGACTGTGGTGCGTAGCTCCTTTTCTCTGAATCCCCAGGCTGATAATGTCTGGGAGAATGCCGTTGGCCTGAGTGCAAGGGTTGCGTGTGGGGAGAGGGCCTCAAATATTGACTCAGGTGTCAGTATCGAAGAAAGGGCGGCGTTACCTTGGCACCCAAGTGAACCCCTTCAAGACACTACAAATGGGAGGGAAATATGAAGGAATGGAGTGCTAGAAGTGTGATATCCAAGAAGATTCCTAGAAACTATGACTCATAAGAACCGCATGCACAAATGGATGTCAATCAGCACAGAGCAGTAAGCACCAAGAAGATATCCAACAAGCAGTTGAAGGTTTCCAGGAAGTCACCGGGGCTTTGCTGGGGACTTAGGAAATGGTAAGTGAAGCTAAAGCCAGGTGTCTGAAGATTCCAAGACTGTCACATTGTTCACAATAAGGCAAGCCAAGTAAATGTCCATAGTGCATTCTGTTAGAAGGGTGGTGATATAATAATTGGCCCAGTGGCTGTTTTTTGTCGATTGTGATCACATTCAAAGAAGACAGTGTTGGTGTGCATTGTTTCTTTCTGCTGCACTGAATATTAATCACCAAACTGTAGAGCATTATAAAGCTCCTCTGAAGTGGCACTCTTGGGTGGTCTAGAGACAACCAAGTAAATTATGAAGTGGGAATAATGTAGATGTAGATGGTAAGGGCAACACACTCGGAGATGTCTGGTTAAGTTCCTACATTTTTCATAATTTGCTGTTTAATCTGTCATACAATGGGGAGAATATAAAGTCAAGCTCCTCGACCCCCCCACACAGCCTCCCATCCCTGGTTGTACCCAGAAATCTACCTCCCATCACCGCGACTCACCCGCACTTACACATACCATGGCACAGGGTCAAAGGATGGTGGCAATTCATCCATATCTTCTTATGTAAACGGGCCAGATTCACCCTCCACTGAAGTAAAAGCCAACGGGTCAGGCAAGGTCCTGAAAGGCAACAACATGGAAGAGAGACTGCAGCGCTCTAGTCTCGGCCTCCCTTCCACTGAACCGCCTGATGTCAGCTACACAAAGTCAAGCAGTATAAATGCTACAAAAGCACACACACTGAACCATTCGGTACTTGGAACTCCTTCAGAAGAACGAGCACAGACATGATTCCCGACTCACCAGAGAGCATTGCCCAAGTATGGAAGCTTTAGAGTTCCATTCAGCAGTGTTTCAGAGCTCTTCATAAAAAGAGTGTGGAAATTGTTAGGGAGAATTCTCTTCTAAAGGCTAATTTCCCTTACCTATGGAGTCCCCCAGCAGCTTTGCTGGATTTGAAGGGTTTATTTTTTTTCTCCTGCTAAGAGTGAGACTCTTTTTCCCACTCTTAGGCAGATTGCTAGTGTGTGTTTTAGGCTATCTTGTGTGCTTATGGCCTATAGGGTTTTTCTCACCCTCATAGGAATCATCTTTTTAACATTTGTGTTACACAGTACCCTCAGTGCAGTGACACAGGGGTGTCATACTGACCCCGAAACATAGACTCCATACCCTGGGATCGACTACTGTCTCCCAGGGCATGTAAAGTCCCCATTGACTTTACTAGTCAATACTTATGAACTAAACCATTACAACCCATCTTACTATGGAAGTACTGGAAAGGGTTAATAGTTTTTCCCTGGTGTTCATTTTCGAGAGGGTACCGTACAGTCCCTCTCTCAAACGTTTCTGGCTGGTGGCAGTGGTTACTACCGTAAATATTCGACTGTGAATATTTTCCTATGGGATTTTCCCATTGTTCGAGGCTACCACTTTTACTGACAGCCTCTAAAATACCGCTGGTTTATTTTAATATTAACTTTAATCCAGTGTTTTTTTTTTTGCCAGAACTTTAATAGTATTTCCTTCTCGTGTCTTTCTCTGAAATCCTAACACAGGTCGGGGATCCTTTGTTCGTCCTTTTGGCAGGCTTCTGCACAGAAGCCCTCCTCTCGGCGCCACTGAGTCTGGGGTAGACAGGATGTGTGGGAGGGGGAATAGGCACCCTGGACAGGGTTGTCTACGCAACCCAAGTCGCACTCTGCCCTGATAGGCTGGGGGGTTCTCCTGCCAGGAGAGCCACCCCACTGTATGAGTGACAGCTAGGCTGTATGAATAAAAGCAGGGTCCTGAGGACTGGAGGACAAGACGTCACCACTGGAACTAGAAACCCAAAGAGGAGAGAAGCTGAAGACATCTGCAACGACTGAACCACCAGTGAAGCCCTGCTACAGATCCTCACCACTTTTCTCCAACGACCCGAGAAGATCTTCGGCTGCAAGAGTCTTTTTCCCTTGAGCTGGTGGGGCCAACCAGTTCACCAATCGACTTTCAGGACCTGCCTTGGTCGAATCGCCAGTGCCCTGCACTCGGAGACCGGATAGCCAGGCACCCGTCCACCATGACCGCGATTTAAAGGAGGGTACCTTTTATTCGTTTTGGCAGCACTGCGGCTGGTTTCATCCCTGGGCAGTGCAGTAACTCGAACCTTCCTCCACGACGAGAGTCTCTCTTCCTCTGCTGGATCTCCCAAACTGCAGGAACTGCCAGGGACTACCGCCACCGCAGGAGCCTCTTCCACTTTTAAGGTACATTGTTCCACCGGTAATATCAACAAACGAATGAGCAAGGTCAGGTCGATCTCTACTGAAGAGTAACCACTGCTACACCCTGAGTGGTTAACCCCTTGTGTGGGTGGTCACAGAATTCTCATTAAACTGTTCTTCTGCACAAAAGGGTTTAATTTTGAAGTGCAGTGGTGTAGTAAAACACTGGTATTTTTCAAAAACATACGACATTCACATCTGAGGACATACAAAGTGTAGTACCTAAGTACGAATGATCAAGTAGTCAATATTTGAGACATCTACTTGTACAATTTGTTCATTCTCTATAGGTTCCTTGGGAAGGAAGCTTAGAGAATTCAGTGGAATCATAGATAGGTAGAGGGCCCATAGAGTGTGGGCACAATCAAGAGTTGAACAACAACATATAATACATGTCAACATGACAGTGTTTCGGCCATTTTGCGTGGAGCTAGGGGAGCTCTAATGGTGTAGGCCTTCATCAGGACAGGAGTGTCTTTACGAGTGGAGGGTCCTATGTGGTCTGTAGGAGTGAAACAGACAAAGAACGTGTCAGAATGTACGTGGTCAGCAAAAGATCTAGCAGAGAGAAGTTATGAATACTATGTAAGGCGGATGGCGGTGCTTACCGAATCCGAGGAGCTTAGTGGCTCAGATTAAGAGGTGGAAGGATCCACTTCTTTAGGATGCAGTCGTCATCTTGTCAACAGGCGCGGTCACGCCTGTCAGGGGATAAGGAGGTAGGATTACTAAATGGCGCTTCAACAGTGCAGTTCCTCTCTAGAGCAAAGACCAATTGTACAAACAAATCAAAGGGGTCAGCATGGAGGCCACCTTTGCACCAGACATTGCCAACTTTTACATGGCACATTACGAAACCGAAAACGTCATGGCAGATACTAATCCCTACAGAAACAACATCAAGCTGTGGAAAAGGTACATAGACGATGTTCTCCTCATCTGGCAGGGGAACCAACAAGACCTAACTGCATTCCAGGAATGGCTCAATCTATGCAATCCTCACATCAACTTCCCGATGCACTGGGACTTCCATGGGATTGACTTCCTAGACCTCCACATCTACAGGTCAGAAGACTATCTACACACGGAACTATTTCGGAAACCTACAGACCAGAATACCTTACTACACTTTGGAAGCTATCACCCTGAAAGTCTGAAATATAACCTGCCCCACGGACAGTTCTTGAGGATTAGGAGGAATTGTACCAACCGTGACACATATGAGAAACACGCCACAGATCTACAAACCTGCCTTCTTAACAGAGGCTACCCGAGGAAATCGGTGAAACACGCAAGCAAACGAGCAGCAAACACGGACCGTACTATCTGCCTCCCCAAAACCACCAAAAAAGAACTGGACAGACTGGTATGCGTGACAACCTACTGTCCCCTCAGCAATTTGATAAAAAAGACAATCAAGCAGCACTGGCCACTGATCAAGAACACTGATCAAGAACACTGGATCTCTCAAAAAGTGCCTCTTTTTGCCTTCAAGAAAAACCGCAACATCAAAGAGTCACTGGTCCATACGTTTCTAGAAACTCCAAAACAACCCAATACTCTATGGAACTTACCACCTGTCCAAGGACACTACCGATGTGGCAAATGCATGGCCTGTCAGTTCACCGAGACAACCAAAGTATTCACACACAAAGAGATCTTGTGGACCTTACAGGATCACAGGAACTGTAATACCAAACAAGTTATTTACACCATTGAATGCCCATGTGCACTTCTATACGTTGGGAAAACCATGAGAGCTGTGAAGGCCTGAATTGGCGAGCACCGGTCTTGTATAAAAAACAAGGTACCAGAAAAACCACTAGTGGAACACTATGTTAAGAAGAACCACACCAACATGGGTATAAAGTGGTGTGTCTTACAGAAAGTGAACACCACCTGTAGAGGTGGAGACATAGACAAAACCCTGACCAGACTAGAACAGAAATGGGTCCACAAACTATGAACTGTCAAAGAGGGTTTGAACATAACTGTAGAGTGGAAGCTTTTCTTGTAAAATATGGCGACAGTATGTATGTCCTATGACAGAACATCCGTCTACAGCAATGTGTTTTATACAATATGGCTGCAGATGCTCTCTGAGAAACCACATCCACCTTGCATCTGGCCAGACTTTCATACAGATCCTTTCCATTTTCTAAAAACAAGAATTTGCACTGTGTAACATTTTGTTTTTTGATTTTGTGTCAAATCCTTTTTTTAAAAGTTTTTTTAAGTAATTACATCTGTAAATTGATATAAACCACTGATGTCATATACCTGTCATGAACAATATGTGGGAATGAAGTAAAACAGGCCTGATTCTATACTACATGACAGCTGACACCCAAAGGGATTGACAGTGGCTGACATCCTCATTGTGCGCCACACCTTGCATGACTTGCATTTTGGCCCTACTGACTGCCTGCATTAACTCCAAGCAGGCATCTAGGTAGTCACCCCACCACAGGACCCTTGTTCTTCAACACGGCCCTAGCCCCAGACACCCTATGGGATGGACAGGGGCTGACATCATCATCCTGCGCCACACCTTGCATGACTTGCATTTTGGCCTGACTGACTGCCTGCATCAACTCCAAACAGGCATCTAGGTAGTCACCCCACCAAAGGGCCCTTTTTCTTTAACATGGCCCTAGCCTGCATTCTACACACTTGCATCCTCGACATCCGAGATGACACACTGCTGCTTCAACAATCCTGGCAGCTGAATGCACTGGCAATAGGTAAGCTCTACTACACGCGGCTTTATGCACAGAAACTGGTAGGCCTACCCTCAATGTAATGAATCTCTAAACAGTACGATTCTGCACATTTAAACGCCCATAGCCCTTCATGCCACCTACACCATAGGCTGCATGACACGTGTTGTGGCACCATAATCCAGAACTTGCACAGCCCACATAGATCACGGTCCACCCTTCCCCCAGGACCGTTGAGAAGGGGCACTCTTTTTAAACAAATTGTATTAAAAACAGATTTGCACTAATTTCTCTGTGCACTTGATAACTGGCATTTGTGATTCCACAGAAGCCCTTTTTATCCAATTTAAGTGCACTCCACGTTTAGTGGGACCACCACTAGGTCTACTCTCACCAAATCTGCTAAGACCTACACCACCACCTCCCTAGTCACACACCAACTATGGGCTAGAGAGGAAATGCACAGTTGGGGCGCCATTTAGTAATCCTACCTCCTTATCCCCTGACAGGCATGACCGCGCCTGTTGACAAGATGACTGCATCCTAAAGAAGTGGATCCTACCACCTCTTAACCTGAGCCACTAAGCTCCTCGCATTCGGTAAGCACCGCCATCCGCCTTACATAGTATTCATAACTTCTCTCTGCTAGATCTTTTGCTGACCATGTACATTCTGACACGTTCTTTGTCTGTTTCACTCCTATAGACCACATAGGACCCTCCACTCGTAAAGCCACTCCTGTCCTGATGAAGGCCTACACCATTAGAGCTCACCTAGCTCCACGCAAAATGGCCGAAACACTGTCGTGTTGACATGTATTATATGTTGTTGTTCAACTCTTGATTGTGCCCACACTCTATGGGCCCTCTACCTGTCTATCATTCCACTGAATTCTCTAAGCTTCCTTCCCAAGGAACCTATAGAGAATTAACAAACTGTACAATTAGATGTCTCAAATATTGACTACTTGATCATTCGTACTTAGGTACTACACTTTGTATGTCCTCAGATGTGAATGTCCTATGTTTTTGAAAAATACCAGTGTATTACTACACCACTGCACTTCAAAATAAAACCCTTTTGTGCAGAAGAACAGTTTCATGAGAATTCTGTGACCACCCACTCAAGGGGTTACCCACTTAGGGTGTAGCAGTGGTTACTCTTCAGCAGACATCGACCTGACCTTGCTCATTTGTTTGTTGATATTATTGTACTGACCTGGGCAGAGCAAGGCAGTAACCAGGTACCCTTCCGAATACTACATTTTTCCACCAGGCCTCCCGTCTCGTTGGGTAGCGCTAGAGGTATTTTAAATCCTTTGCCTGCCTACTGGGTTGGCCGCCCCTATCATCTAACATTGTCTTTCACCTTCTGCAACCGCCTTTTCAAATTGTTAAACAAAGACATGACTGCAGCTACTAGAAAATTTTGATCCTGGCACATTGCCCTGTACCACTGACTCTGGCACAGGCCTATTGACTCTAGCTAAATCTGTTACAACTGCCTTCTCTAGATTGCTTCTCACCTAGAAATGTGTTGGTGCACCTAACTCTTGTAACCACCTTTTTCCTTCCCCTGTTTTAATATTGTGAAGTGCCATTTTGCTCGGTTTTCACCTCAGTATTGCATATGCTAAAGTACTGCCTTGCCTAACTTGTTCACTATCTACTTGGGAAATGTTGCTGGTGTGTTAAAGAGTCTAAACTTATATAACTTGTCCTTGCCCTCCCTTTCGAGAAATTGTTAGAGTGCCATTTCTGCTTGGTTTACACTGTGCCGTTTTGCTCAGTTTTCACTCTTGCTCAAACTTTTCTACAATTTAAATAGGGAGTTGTGTATACTTTTCTTGACTGATTTAACTTGCTTTAATAATAGTGATTTGTGTGTGAACATCAGAGTGTGTAAAATAAATATATATATTCTTTTTGCTACAAAGCTTTGATCAGTGTTTCCTTGTTCCATAGTATTGTAGTCCTATTGTGTAAACCCTGAATACTGCTCATCTCCCACTTGAGATAGGTCTGACTGCTTAGCCACAGCTACCAACTAAATCGTTGTGGAACAGACTGATACTAAAGGGGATTTATTGCATATACCTGTAGTCTTAATCTTCTGTAGTGCTCCCTAAGGGAACTGCACAGGATTCTGCCTAACACTGGTGGCAGCGGTGGGATAAAAGTATTAGATTTACATTTTAGAGTGTTGCTAGTACCCTGGTTCAATTAACCACAAGGCTTAACAAACACTAAAAAGTTAATTTTAAAAAGTCAAAAATGGAAAGCTATAGCCAGGAGACCCTCCTTACAAATAGTGCTGATTATTTAAGGGATCTGTGTAGACCGAAAGGTCTTCCTGTCAAAGGCAAGAAATTAGAAATGATTGAAAGATTGTTAGAAAAACAAAGTCTGGAGAGTGGGGCTGTAGTGCCTACTCCTCCAGCAAAAGTAGCAAAAATTGAGGATGATAATGTTGATAATGTTATTGTTGAAGCAGATGAGGAAGAGGAGGCTGACAATATAACCCCCTCTGGCCCTCTGCCTGCTCAAAGGCCTCAGCCTGTGGCTACTGGACCTATGTCAGGTCCCACATTAAGTCCTGAATGTATCTCTCTAGATAAAATGAGGCTTGAACTTGAATTCAAAAGAATTAGTGTAGTGCCCAAACTGAACAGAAACCTCAAGAACTAAGGCTCAAATAAATGGAGCTCAATCATGAGCTAGAGATGAAGAAATTGTCTTTGAAAAATGCTTCTCACCCAGATCCTCTAGATCTTCCAGTCCAAAAAGACCCCGGATGCCTAAAGAGATTGTGGGTATGTATGAACCCAAGTTGGATGTGTTAGATTGGTTAGCTATGTTTGAATACAATCATGGGCTCCAGGAAATCACAGGGAATCAGCTGATCCCCTGGTTATTCTCTAGGCTCCCCCCTGTTGCATCTGATGTGGTAATGGAATTAGGGGAGGTGGCTAGGATGGATTATGAATGTGTGAAACTAGCTCTGATAGTTAGATTTGGGAAGACCCCTTCCCAGTACCTTAAGCTGTTTAGGACCCTCAAAAAGCATGATAGTACCCCTTGGACTACTTGGGTGAATGAGTGTTTGAAAAACTTAGAGGGATGGATTAAGGGTTACAGAGTGAACACTTAAGAAGGAATAAGAAATCTTGTCATGTTGGAGTCTATCTATGATGCCTGTTCTCCTGAGCTCAGACAGCACTTCGCTCATTCTAAGGAAATGGATCCTAGGAAGTTAGGCAAGGCTGCTGACTTGTGGGTTGCCAACAAGGCTACTCACAAGGAATCTGGGGCAACTCAGAAGAAGGATGAGGGAAAGCAGCCACCAAAAGAGAACCAAGAGAATTCTAATACCTCCCATCCCAAAGAGGGCCACAAACAACAAAATAGTCAGGGTAAGCCACCTGGGAAACCAAATAGGGCTAGTGAACCCTCTGGGGCCCAACCAGAGGCAGGTCAGCAGAAACCCCCATTCCAGAGAGCATTTGGAAAATGCTATGTTTGTGGGTCTACTGACCATATAATGGGTGATCCCAGATGCAACGGTAAACCTGCAGGGATCAGCAGTCTCCTTAGCCTTCGCTCCAGAGGAGGAAGTACAAATGGCTAGTGGCCATTATGAATTGTTTGCTGAAGGACCCTTGGGTCTTCAAGCAACTGTATCCTTAGAGTCCATGGGTCTTGTTAGCCAACAGAATAGTGGTGTGTATGACTCCCTTCCAGAAAACTCTAAAGTATATTACATGGACAGTGTTCTTGTCAATGGCCAGGATACTCCTGCCAAGAGAGACACTGGGGTCAGCAGAACAGTAGTGGATGAAAGCTTTTTCAACCCTGAGGATGTTGCTAAGGTACCCAAAGGCCCCACTAAACTTTCTGGAGGTCCTGTCCAGTAGGTTCCTATTCTACCAGCCCTCATTCAGTGTAATAACATGACAGTGAGGATTTCTGTCAGTGTTCAGACTGAGGTGCATGGGAGAGTCCTGTTGGGGAATGATCTAAAAACTCTAGGAGAAGTATCCAGTATCTCCAGGCCTCCCAGTATGGAGAAGCAGAACCAAACCAAATTGGCTAGAGAGGCCACCTTAAAGGACCACTCTAAGCCTGCGGGAACCTCTACAGAGAACCCTGCTACAAGTCCTTGTGTTAGTAACTTGACCTCTAACCCAGCCACATTTCAGGCTAGTATGTTAGGGAAATGGGAGCCTAAACCCAGCTCCATCATTGTTCCCCCAGTTTTAGAGTCTCAGAATCCCCCTGCTTCTGAGCAAGAGGTGGATAGACCAACTGGGCCCCTCTCTAGGCCTAAGAGAACTGGTAATTCTCAGTGCTGGTTGAAAACCAGAAACGAAACGTCTATGGCAAAAAACCTTCAGACTGTTGGAACTTCCACAGAAGACTCCAACCCAAATCCTAGTATTAGGAGGGAAACTCCTAAAGTAGGTAAGGTTAGATCTAAGAGGAAGGGGAAGCATGTACCTTGCCTGTCCCCAGTCCCTCCACCCAAGAGGCCTAAGACCCAACCTGCTTCCAAAAGAGAGGTGGTGAGGAACCCTGGAGGCCCCTCTAGATCTAAGGCAATCCTTTATAAGGACCCTTTGAAAAAGCCTAACACAGGTTCGGAGTTGTACCAACTTCTGAAGGACTGGTCAGCCAGATCCCCTATAGATTTAAAAAGAAAGATGTTTCTCAAATGGTTGTAGGTCATATAGCTTACAGATGAAAACCTTTGATTTTACCATTGAGCAGAGGTCAGGATGTCACCACCACAATGCTGATGGTCTCTCTAGGATGGTTTTAACCGACTAGAGGTAAGAGACTCATTCAGGAGTGGATTAGATCCTCCTGTCCCTTAGTCTGGGGGCGGGGGCAGTGTCATGGAGAATTCTCTTCTAAAGGCTAATTTCCCTTACCTATTGAGTCCCCCAGCAGCTTTGCTGGATTTGAAGGGTTTATTTTTTTCTTTTTTTTCTCCTGCTAAGAGTGAGACTCTTTTTCTCACTCTTGGGCAGATTGCTAGTGTGTGTTTTAGGCTATCTTGTGTGCTTATGGCCTATGGGGTTTTCCTCACCCTCATAGGAATCATCTTTTTAACATGTGTGTTACACAGCACCCTCAGTGCAGTGACACAGGGGTGTCGTAGTGACCCCCAAACATAGACTCCAAACCCTGGGACCAACTACTGTCTCCCAGGGCATGTAAAGTCCCCATTGACTTTAGTAGTCAATACTTATGAACTAAACCAGTACAACCCATCTTACTATGGAAGTACTGGAAATGGTTCATAGTTTTTCCCTGATGTTCATTTTCGAGAGGGTACCGTACAGTCCCTCTCTAAAAAGTTTCTGGCCGTTGGCAGTGGTTTAAACAGTAAATATTCGACTGCAAATATTTTCCTATGGGATTTTCCCATTGTTCGAGGCTACCACTTTTACTGACAGCCTCTAACATACCGCCGGTTTATTTTAATATTAACTTTAATCCAGTGTTTTTTTTTGCCAGAACTTGAATAATATCTCTTTCTTGTGTCTTTCTCTGTTGTAGGGGAATCATGTACTCCAGTGGCATTGCAAGCATTTCTTAAAAGACTGCCACTTTTCTAATTTAAGAAAGTTTTCTTAAACTTTCATTTAACTAGAAAAGTCGTTCTGCTGTCTAAGAAATGCTATATTTATAAAGGGAAAAAGTGTGCTGTGGAGTTTAACAGCATCTCAAAGGTGCCATATTTTAACTCCCTTTTCTGTTCTGCTACCAGTACTGCTGGGAGTAGTATCCCCTCCATTTGGCTGCCCTGCATTCCTGATGGTTGCTTTCTTTATCACAATTTGGCGTTTGTAAGTAAAGTGTTCCTCCTTCATGGAAGAACACTTCTTACATTTGCACGCACCTTCGAACCCCTCATTGTTTTTCTTCATCGTTTGGGTTATTACATTTCGAGAGCCATCGCCTTTCCCTACCTTTGTTGCAAGAGATTATTTCTCTTTCCTGTGGGCAGGTGGTTTTAACCCTGTCACGTCTACACCGCTCCGAGCCTCTGTGTCACGGCCCTGTCACAGGGATTGCTGTGAGCATGTCTTACCCCGTTCTGGTGCAAACCCCAACTTCTGGCAATATGAGCTAGGAGTAGGAGAGGGCTAGTGATGGCGTTCTACATTCTGCCAGGGATTGCCAGAGCTCCAGTGCCACTCTTCAGAAAAAGAGCAATGAGGCCTAGCACAGAAAAGCTGTGGGTAAGAGAACAAATTAGGCATTCAAGGAATTCCAACAGTCCAGAGCCAAAGCCTACTTCCTGTCCTTATCTGCAGTCACTATTTAGCATTTCGCTGCATGCACAAAGTTACAATGGCTTGTCTCCCCAACAACACACAGGGAACAGCAATGGCTCAGACAGAGTTAGAGACCCACATTGACTCAGGTTCCACTTAAGGTGTTTCATTTCCCCCCAATAAAGACTACGGCCTGCATTTCTCCTTTGGTCATGGTGTTTTCAAAAAGTGTCTGTAGCAGAGAGTGTTTCCTCTCACACGTTTCCATTCGTTAATCGCTTTGCGGTTTCCCTGTTCCTTGAAAAATCCCAATTTTTCCCATGCGATTTTGATACAATTGTATGTGTATTTCTTTCCTTTAAATGGACCCTCCTGTAGCTGTTAGCTAGTCCCTAGAGGGGAAATGCTTGAGCATAAGGGCGCTTTGACTTTTGTGGCATAAAAATTGATGTTTTAGCGCTCATTATTTCAGTGACAATTGTCACAGAGTAGTCTATACATTTGCTTCCATTGACGAGTAGTTGTGGAGAAAATGTACGGGTGTACTTAGTAGTGTCGGATTTACATATCAATTAATCAACCCCAGGGATATCATTTTGCAGCAAGAAAAAGGAAACATTGCAGCAGAAATCTTTTTTTTTGCAGAATTTATTCTCATTTGAAATAAATAATAATAGGTTGCTGGAATTCCAATGCCTCCTAGTGGAGAACAAGTTCTTTCATTAAATGGTGCGTGGAACACTGGACCTGTAGGTTACTGGTATTAGGAATTGACGTTGATTTGTCCTAATTGCTGCACGTTTTTAGCAGCATTCCAGAAATGTTGTTGCACAATTGAAAATAACAAATTTGACATTTGTGTTCCCACTTCAAAATGGCAAAAAAGCCGGATGACCTGTGTGTTGACGCAGTTCCCATTTTGCTTTTCATCTTTCAAAGGAATACTTTGTTGAGCTTCTTGAATAAAACATACATTTTGGTAAAGCTACATTTTTTTGGGTGCCTGCTGGACTAAGTCTTGATGCTCTTGGAGGCAATGAGGGAGATGATGGCAAGGGGAAGGTGCGCGCCACACGAACCGCGAGCTACTATCCAAATAAAGCAGAAGGGCCAGACCCTATCTGTTAGGATTACTGTCAGCATACAACAGTCTCAGAGCACCGTGGCATCAAAGTCTCCTCCCTTGCAGTCGATTCACAACACAGGGGCTACTGCTAGCTTTATTACATCATCCACTGAATTTGAGCGATGGCTGGAGCGTCGGGGGAGGCCATTCCACAACAAACTGCCACACGAGAGGACCAGAGCTGCAGAGAAGATATAAATGCTGTCCTTTACTATGCAAGAGGAAGCGGTTTGTATTAGCCTGCCAGTGGAACTAGGACACTGCAGAATCTGATTCGCTAATTGCTTGGTAGTGGGCCTGTCCTTTAATATTTCCACTGTAGGTAGCCCATGCAGTGGACCAGTTTGGGCGGGGCTGGACTGGGAACCAAATTCAGACCTAGATCATTTTGTCAAAGCAGCCACCTATTAAACCATGTGAGCCACTCCACCAAAAGACAGCATCGATAAGAAGGGTCCACCAAAGTCATTGGCTGAATGCATTTTGCAAAACATGTATTTACATATATTTATTGGGTTTTGCATCACAATATACATGACTGTGTTACTTCATAGCACTAGAGGAAGAATAAAGGAAGAACGAGCAGTACGCATTTCACTGTCCTGGAAAAATGAGGAACCCCAGAATCCATCCGGATGTCAGAACTTATACCTGCTTCTTCTCAGCCAACCACCCCCTCCTGTTCCTCTCACCTATCCTCGCTCTTGGGCTGCACCCTTTCTTCACTGTCTTCACTTGACTATTTCCTCTACCCTTCATCATGCACCATGACTTCTCTTTATTACTCCTTTTACTCACTCTTCTCCTTCCCTTCTATTGTAGCCTTCAGCCTTAACTCGGTCTAACTTTTTCCTCATTCTCCTCTCCCAATCTCCCTCCTTCCCCCACACCTGCACTTCTAAAACACGATGCTCCAGTTCTCCCAGGATCTTCAACCTAATTTATCGCCTACTGCCCAACACCTGCTCCTCTTCCCCCACCTCCTATCGCTCTTTCACTTGGCTTCTGAAATGCATAATCCCTTTGCAACAAGTCTTCCTACACCACTGGCCACTTCGACACTTATCACTCACAACATTCACTTCTTGCTATCACAGAAACCTGGACCTCCCCTCATTAATCCGCTGCACTAGCAGCTCTCCACAGTGACTCTGCTAAATTGCCCACCTGTATATTATATGTATATTTTTCTGTTTGTTCCTTTTGCCCCTGGTATATGTTGCACTTTGTTTACACCCTCATAAACTGGGTCACCACTTGTTCTCACCTTTATGCTATTGTACAGGCACACACCCAGGGAATGCCATGTCTGTAAATGTAATCTGACTCTGATCAGAAATGACATCCTTGTTCTTCAAACACATAAAATAAATACAAATTGAAGAGTGCTGTCTTCAGACGTTACCTGAATTACTGTTGATTAGATTCTGCTGTCATGCCAGTCTGAACAGTGTTCCATAATTTAGGGTCCAGTATTCCTAATTATCATCTGTATATCAGGTGATTGTTGGTCAGCTCTTTGAGCCGGATCACCATAGCCCACTAGTCAGAATATCTGGGGTTGTTTTCAGGTGGTGTTTTGTGCCCTTAAGCCAGTATGTGTTGAGAATGAAGCACAGTTTTGAATTTGAGTCTCTCTCCCAAACGTATCCAATGGAGTGTTTTGAAGGCCAGTTTATTTGGTTCTGCATACCCTGGTTTAGGCAAATTCTAGCATCTTGATTCTCTGTAGTCTGACTAGAAATTTGGGCCTAGAGAGTATATATCTTATTTTACAATAGCCAAGGTTGGCCATCACCAGGATCCAGGCAAATTCCCCTCATTGCTCAGTTTGAAGAAGATTGATATTTTCTAAAGAATGCACAAATGGACGTTTGTACTCTTAACCACAGCATTGATATAAAGAGTAAACGAGATCTGCATCAAAATGACCCCAAGTTCTTACTTTGCTGTTCAGTGATGATTCTTCCAATGTATTTCCCAGAAGTCGGATCTTGGCCTTATTTGTGTTCGAACAAAGGCAACTCTCTTTCATCCAGTGATAGGTGTGGTTTAGGCCACCTGGCATGGAATTCTTCGAATCCTAGGTATTATCCAGTTGCAAGGTAGTTAGTCTATCATCTGCATATATTTGCATACGAATATGGTGCTGACTGAAGATCTATGCCAGCTATGGAATGTATATGTTGAGAGAGGAAAGAACCACATACCTGAGTTACCTCCCAGAATGTCTAGTGTAATGATGGTACGGTTGGGGCCATCCAGACCCGTCAGCTTTGGTTGTCGAGTAAGGACTGTGCATGTTCCCCCGCCCAATCTATGAGACGTTTAGTGAGGATACGATGGTCTACAGTATTGCATCAGGCTGAAAAGTCCAGGAGAACTAGAGCTGCTTCTTGGTCCTTGTCAATGTTGGTGAGCAGTTATTCTCTGCTGTCAGAGACTAACTTCTCATTAACTTCTTTTCCCCGTCAGGTGTAAAGCCTGATTCATTGTCATCCAGTTGGCAGTTGAGTTCCATGTACTCTTGCATTTGTGTGATTTTCATGATTTCACTGAGGAAAGGGGGGTTGGAGATTGGCTGAAAATGGTCAAATATTTTGGGGTTTGCTCTTGGTTCCTTAAGAGGAGGAGTAATAATGGCATGTTTGAGGTGGGGGTACTGTACCCTTTGTCAGTGATGCATTGTTCAATCCGGTGATATCCATCACAAGTGCTGGGATGAATATTTTCATGCAAGCTTCTGGGCATAGGTAGCTTGATATATTGGATCTCTGAGTCCTATCTTAGGACCTCTTTAATTTCAATGGGTTTGAAGGTTGTGATCTCAGGCTGCAAAGGAGGGATCTGTGGATCTGGAAAGTGGGATTTCCTTTAATTTACTGAAAATAGATTATTGGATTTTTAAAGAAAATCTTAGCCACAAAGAAAGCTAGTAGATCCCCACCGTGTTGTTTGGATGCATTAAGTCCTTCCTATTGGTTTCTAGTATGGAGACTACTTTGCAGCAGAAGTTGAATATCTCCTTAAACTGATTGTCAACGGTCCTGATCCAAAGGCAAAGTAGGTCTTTTCTGACTTTTTGACATTTTATTAAATGCAGGCATTCTTTTTCTATTTCTGACCCTGATCGTAGCCACTGGCATTTCAGGTTCCGGTTTGATCTTTTTAGTTCAGCCCTTTCTTTGGTGCACAATTTGCTGCTATGTTTAAGTTTTGGTTTCACACTTTTCATTCTAAGTGGCAACAGCTTGTTCAGGGCCTCTTTGGTATTGTGGTTGAGATTTTTTAACAACATTTGCATGATTAAGGACAGAATTGGTTTAACACCAGCATTTTTAAATGTATGGTTGAAGATGTCCAAGCTTATCTGGCTGAAGTATTTGAGATCTGAGTCTGGAGGGTTGTGAGGAGGTGGGCGATAATGAATGTTCACCAGCAGAAACATGATGCAGATTTGTCTGACCAGTTCTGAGGTTGTAGTGTGAGGTTGGTGGCTTATTCTTTAAAGGACATCCCAGATCAAGTCTGTGGCCAGCTTTATGGGTTGCTCGACCTACTTCCTGGTGAAAATCCAAGACCTGCATGTTTTCAAGGTGGTCGACTGCCCGCTCACAATCGATTTTGTCTATCTATAAATTAAAATCTCCTATGAGCAGAATTATTTGGGCTGTTTGTGAGAATAAGGCCAGTTTGAGAAACTCCTCCAGGAATTAGGTATTGGAGTTCGGGAAACAGTAATTCACTGCCACAATGAAGGCCCTGTTTGATTTGATCCTGCAATGGGTCACAATAGATGCAAAGGAGTACGATGAATTTCCAAACAGAATAACCTTGAGTTGTAGGATAGCCCAATAGCACCATACCTTTTGCTTTCCCTATCCTTGAAAATTATTTTATAATCTCTATGGAGAACATCGCCAATGATGGTTGCGCTGCTAATACTGAACCAGGTTTTTGTTCATCCAACTGTATGTCATTTACATTTGGCTGTCAGGTCTGGTGTGCCCAATTAATGCTTTTGGCCTGATTAGGTGTTGATTAGACCCAGTTTTACTTTTAGGAGAGGCTTGATTTTAGAGAGTGAGCGAGTCTGGTGATTTGCCATGGGTTGGTGTGGACCTTTCTTTTTTGGTAAATTGGCCTTATATCATGGGACAATTTGATAGGAGGAGAAAGGACTTACATTACTATAACCTTGGATGGTTCATTCATTTTGATTAGGGGTCTGCTGGGATATTGGGTGGAATACTGTGGGCCTTGCTATAAAGGCATCTTAGGCAGGCTTTTAATGGATCTGGACACAAGGGAGTATGACAACAAGGACTGATTTGTGTGAAAATATGCTGTCCTGATCTAATGTTGTTGAGAGCTGGCTATGGAATGGGTGAATGGACACCTTGGTTCTGTTGAGGTTCCTGAAGGTTTCTTTCGAATGATCTGAGGTTTCTTTTATTCACCTGGACCATTACAATTACGTTGGAATTAACAATGAAGGTACATTTTCTATGGACTTTGGAAATGCTGGATGCCTTTAATGTATGACCTCCTTGGCTCTCTATGCATTTTGAGATGGTGATGTCTCTTAACAATGTTCCTTGTCAGGCTTTGGGGTTTTGAGTTAACAATAGGCTTGTGTGTCTTAGTTTTGCTTGTCTTGATGCTTCCATACACATTTGCAATGAGGATTTTGTGGAACTGTTTTTGGACAGAGAGTTTGAATCTCTTTTTGTATTTATGGGCATTGTGGTAGGTGAGTAAGTAAAGGAGGAACTTGCCAAGCATTCTCTCTATAGCGTAGCTCTTGTACTTATATCAGTAACGCAAAATCTCAAACTAAGATGCTGTGAACTAATGCAATTTTGGTTCTGATTGCGACTCAGGCATTATTATGCTTTTTAATTCTTTCTGGTTTACCCCTCATGACAGTGACAAGTGATTTCACCTTCTTAATGCCCCTAGTCTCTGCAGAATTCAATGGGAGCAACTCTCAACAAAAGTCATTGAAATGAAACACAAATCTTCATCAGCGGGATCATTCTCTCCACAGCATGATCCTAGGGGTAGATTTACCCAATAACCACACTGATAGATATCCAAAATTGAGTGAAATTCAAAATTATTTAGTTGGAGATACCTTTGAGAACAATGAATATTGTAACTTTGAAATAATGGCAGAATTATATTTTTGTGGGCGGGTTATTCCTTGAAAGCTGGTAGATGCCCTCAGCTTGCTCGGAGGGAGGCCTACACCTAAAGTTGCTGGAAATGGGGGGCAAATATATAATTATCTATTCTACAGCTGTTGTGATTGCAAGGATTGTTGAAAGAGTGGACTGGTACAGAGGTGGCCACTCGTGTGGGTTAAGGGGTAAAATGTCCTTGTAACGATAGCCCAGGGAAACCCCAAAGTTACACAGAGGATCAGGAGTTCCGAAAGTCCAGACTCAAATAATGGAAGTAGACAAAGTGAAAGGCAAAACTCAGCTGTATTACCATCAAAATAAAGCATGGACAGCATACAAACAAAAATGTTGCCGCTCTTAGTGCTCCCATATAAATCAACCGTTTATAAGTTGACCAATAGTCATAATTCATGTCATACTACAATCTTTGTTACCAAAACCTACGAGGTGAAGGGATTAGTTAGTAAGGATAACTATATATGTGTTCTATAGGGGTTAAACTTCTAATTGGATAATCACAATCTGATGGCTCCTCCTAGGACCACCTCTAAATTTATAATAGTGAATAAACATAATTTCTACAATTCCTTATTGGTTGGCCCTTCATTGTCATGAACCGCCGCCTGCGTCCATTCTGGACTTCATGGTCCCTGACCCATAGAGGACTGAATTCTGTAATCCTTCCAACATGGCCGTTTGGTGCGGAATGCAGCTTGCCAGCCTTTACACGCTACGTTCAACATTCTATAAAACAGACACGCCCCTGTGGCTCTGCGCGTCTCAACGCTACCGCCCGTAGCAGTCTGACGTGTGTTGCCGGAGTTCGCTCGGGGCTTCCTTCCGAGTCCTGTTTCCCGATTCCTTGATTCAACTTCCATTCCTTTCCTTTCATCGAACTTACCTTCGAGCTTCTTCCTGGATCCTCGCCTGCGCTCGGGTCACGGCGTTCCGTGCCTCTGAGCTCGGTCATTGTTTCCTTCCTGGTTCCCGGTCTGGACAACTGAATGCCTCCTGGAGTAGGACTGCTATCCTCACGCTGGAACCCGAAGACCAGCACACGGGTCTCTACAAATCCCGGACCGTGCAAAAGAAATCATCCAAGAAGGTCGCAAGCAAGGAAAAACAGGTGAGAAGGGGAGAAACTTGTGACAGATTGAGACGCCTAAAAAAGATACAGATACAGAGATGGAAGCCGCGGTTCAAGACCTCATGCGAGGTATGCAGGAATTAACCACTGAAGTCCAGAACCTTAAGGCAGAGAAATCTGCTTTAAAACAGCTAGTCTTGTCTCGTGACTCTGCTACTAAAGAAAGTGTCTTATTGGGAGGAGTAGTGGACAAATATGATGGCTCTTCAAAGAACCTTCGTGCCTTCCTTGATTCATGTTTGGTGCATTTCACCTTCAAGCCCTACTACTTTTCCACCCCAAGAGCAAAGGTGGGGTTTATGATCTCACACCTCTCTGGTAATACCTTGACCTGGGCAACGCCCCTAGTTAATTCAGGTGACGCCCTCCTGGATGATTGTGATGGGTTTGTGGAAGCCCTAAAAGCCATGTTTGATCATCCAGAGCTTGTTTACAGCGCTCAAGAACGACTACTTGAATTTCAACAAGGATCCCAGGACATGCTTACCTATGTGACCCGCTTTAAACAACTTGTAAAAGAGGCTGATTGGTCCCAAGAAGCCAGCTTCACCCTTTTTCGAAGAGGCCTAAATGAAGAAATAAAGGACGAGTTAGCCAGAGTAGCTCGCCCAAGCTCCTTCCAGGCCCTCATGGACCTCTCCCTACAAATTGACTTTCTTATCCAAGAAAGAAAGGCAGAGAAAAGAAAGTCTAAATCAACATCCCAAAATGCTGGCACAGACCATCCATACAGACCAGAGCCTGCAGCTTCTCAAACCTCAGATCCAGAACCCATGCAACTGGGGGCCTTCTGTGGACCCATTACCCCACAAGAAAGGATGCGCCGGATTCACACCGGACTGTGCATGTATTGCGCCTCCGATAAACACCTTGTGAGAGAGTGCCCTATCGCTACACCACGGCGTTCGGGAAACGCCAGCTCTTGATCCTAGATGGGGCACAGTTTCGGGAGAAAGGTTTCTGCTCCTAATCAATTCCTTCCTTAAACTCTCCTGGACAAAACAATCTTGTGATTCTACAGGCATTCCTATTGCCTTCTAAGAAAGAATCCTACCCCATCCTGGGGTAGGACCACCACCACCAAGAAAAGATTATATTTGATATCACAAGATCTGCCCACTATCCTATGGTTCTAGGCATGCCTTGGTTACAGAAGCATAACCCCTACATCAACTGGGCAGCAGGCACCTTATTTCTTGGTTTAGAACATTGTATGTCCCACTGTTTGTCCCCAATCACTTTCGTAAGTTCCTCTGAAGACTCTCGAAACTCAGCAGATTCTGGTCACCGTCTCTAACATTATCCGGATTCCCAGGGCCTACCAGGCATACACAGATGTATTCTCAACAGCAATTGTTCAAGCTCTACCACCCCACAGACCTGAGGATTGCGCCATTGACATTGAACCTTCAGCCGTGATTCCTTTCGGAAGAATGTTTATTCTGTCAAAACCTGAAAAAAGGGCCCTCCGGGAATACCTGGACACCAACTTGGAAAATGGAACTATTCGACCATTCAAGTCCCCAGCGGGCGCTTCCCTTTTCTTCGTCCCTAAGAAGGATTCCAAGGAGCTTAGGCCATGTTTGGATTACCGTGGCCTTAACCAATGCACTCTCAAGGACAGTTACCCATTGCCTCTCATCTCGGACATCCTGGAAGCAGTGGGACGTGCAGTCATCTTCACAAAACTAGATCTTAGGGGTGCCTACCATCTTATTCGTATAAAAGAAGGTGACGAGTGGAAAACAGCGTTTAGAACACCCTTCAGCCATTTTGAATATTTGGTCATGCCCTTTGGACTTGCTAATGCCCCTGCAATTTTCCAACGTTTCATGGATTGGGTCTTTTCTGATATGTTGTTCCTCTTCGTCATTGTATACTTAGACGACATACCGATCTACTCCAAGGACCATCAGAAACACGAATAGCACGCAAGGGCAGTCTTACAACATTTACGAGAACACAAGCTCCTGGCCAAACCCGAGAAATGTCTTTTCCATGTATCAACTGTTCACTATCTCTGATTCATTCTTAGCCCAAAGTGGATTGGAATGGATTCTTCCAAGGTTGACTCCATTCTATCTTGGCCTGTTCCTACCACTGTAAAACAAATTCAATCCTTCCTGGGGCTTGCTAATTTCTACAGGAAATGTATACCCGCATTCTCTGAGATTGTGACCCCATTGTCACATTATTAAAGAAAGATACACCCTTTCAGTGGACCTCAGCCCAAGATTTGGCATTTCAACGGTTGAAGTCGGAGTTCACACAAGCTCATATCCTAGCTCAACCAGACACTGACCGACCCTTCCTTGTTGAAACTGATGCCTCCAACTATGCCATTGGGGCAGTCCTGAAACAGGAATTTGGCGACAAGTTAGAACATCCCATCGCCTATCTCTCCCGCACCTTGACTCCCAGTGAAACTCATTATTCCATCCTGGAGAAGGAATTGTTAGCCATTCGTCAAGCCTTCACTGATTGGCATAATCTCCTTCTGGGAGCCAAACACCCGCTACAAGTCCGCACGGACCATCGGAATCTTCAAGTCATACAATCCCTGGAATGTAGAAACAGTCGACAAGCCCGTTGGGCCTTCTTTTTTGCCCAATACCAATTTCAAATCCATCATTTTCCTGGAACACACAACATTATAGCCGATGCCTTATCCAGATGTCCTGATTATGAAACCCTTGAGGACCGGACCTTTCCTAAAATGTTTCCCAACACAATATTTATTGCTCAAGCAATTACTCTCCTGGAGGATAGTCAAGCCCAAACTCAGTCCTCTGAACCCTGGAAGGAGTTTCAGAGAAACAATCGGTGGAATCACAAAACAAAAGACGGATATCTATTCAAGGACAATCGGCTGGTCATCCCTACTCCTGGATTGAGGCAAAAGATTACAAGCTTATGCATGATACTCTCCATTCAGGACACCGTGGCATAACCAAGACCCTCCATATTATACAAAGACAGTTTTGGTGGCCAAGGATGAAGGATGACATCAAGATCCATGTCCAGACTTGTGCAATCTGTAATAAGAACAAACATGACAATAAAAGACCAGCAGGTCTCCTACATCAACCAGGACTACCAACAAGACCCTGGGAAATCATTGCCATGGATTTTATTGTAGAACTTCCTTCTTCCAGAGGCTACACGACTATTATGGTTACCGTTGATTTGGTCACTCATACGGCTCATTTTACGCCTCTATACAAACTACCATCCTCATCTGAACTTGCTGGAATCTTTCTAGAACACATATTCCGACTTCATGGACTACCTTCCAAAATCATTTCCGACAGAGGACCCCAGTACATATCCCAGTTCTGGAAACAGCTATGTCGTATATTGGGAATTCAACGTGCATTGTCTTCGGGTTATCATCCACAGACCAATGGAGCTACCGAACAAGTAAATCAAACCCTGGAACAGTATCTTCGTTTCACCGCCAAAGTCCAGGATGATTGGTCACTCTTAATACCTGCGGCCGAATTTGCATGAAACAATTGGGATCATTCAGCTATTAAGACCAGTCCTTTCTTCTGTAGTCAAGGATTTCATCCTTCAGTTCTACCATCCGTTCTCCCACATCCTACCCCAGTTCCAGCGGTTGATACCTGGATTGAAACACTAATCAATGTGCACAAAGAAGCAAAGGAACATCTAGAAAAGGCCCGAAGAGATGTGAAACAATATGCAGACTCCAAAAGAAGGCCTGGACATTCCTATGCAATTGGCGATAAGGTCTGGTTATCCTCAAAACTTCTTCCTCGTCACCTACGACCAAATAAATTGGCTTCCAGGTATTACGGACCTTTTTCCATAAAAGAAATTGTTAATCCAGTGGCCTTTCAACTCCGACTACCAGAGTCATGGAAAAGGATTCATCCAGTCTTCCACACTTCTCTGTTAAAACCATATATTCAGCCCTCTCGAACTGCTCCAAGATCTACCCCAGTGATTGTCAATGACAAACTCGAATATGAGGTCTCCAGAATTTGTGACTCTAGGTACCGACATAGTCAACTACAGTATTTGGTCGAGTGGAAAAGATATCCTCCCAGTGAGCGCACCTGGGAACCCATTTCAAATATGAATGCCCCCCGGCTGATACAAAGATACCATCTCATCCCTCCAGGCAAACCCGGAGGAGCTGGGTTTCAGAGGAGGCATACTGTCATGAACCGCCGCCTTCGTCCTTTCTGGACTTCGTGGTCCCTGACCCATAAAGGACTGAATTCTGTGATCCTTCCAACATGGCCGTTTGGTGCGGAACGCAGCTTGCCAGTCTTTACGTGCTACGTTCAACATTCTACAAAACAGACACGCCCCCGCGGCTCTGCGTGTCTCAATGCTACCACCCGGAGCAGTCTGACGTGTGTTGCCGGAGTTCGCTCGGGGCTTCCTTCCGAGTCCTGTTTCCCGATTACTTGATTCAACTTCCTTTCCTTTCCTCGAACTTACCTTCGAACTTCTTCCTGGATCCTCATCTGCGCTCGGGTCCCAGCGTTCCGTGCTTCCAAGCTTGGTCATTGTTTCTTTCTTGGTTCCTGGTCCTGGACAACTGAACGCCTCCTAGAGTAGGACTGCTATCCTCACGCTGGAACCCGAAGACCAGCACACGGGTCTCTACAAATCCCGGACTGTGCGAAAGAAATCATCCAAGAGGTCGCAAGATAGGAAAAACAGGTGAGAAGGGGAGAAACTTGTGACATTCATACAGTGTGTGTCCTAGCATGTTTTCTTTTATTTGTTGTATTTTTACTGACCAAACTTGGACAACTGACAGGTCATCAAGACATGAGCCAGACAACACTAGGTGAGAGAGGTCCACAGACTGCTTTGCTTTCAATTACAAAATATACCATGCCTTATTCCTAGGCCATGAGCCAGGGTGTTTCCTCTGTAGTTGGCCTTGTACAGCATCTTGTGTCTGGGAATATGTGTGAGGAGTGAGGCAGGTGTCCTATCTCTGTCCGTTGCTAATGAATAGACTGGGTTCTTCAATAATGTGTCACATGCAATGAGACTGCATTTGGAATTATTTTACCCTGCATTTATTGGGATTTTAACTAATATTAGTGCAGGTGTTATGGTTTTCTCTACCACTGGGGACTGTCTTAATCCATTCCCCATGAAGTCTTTGGGTTTATAATTATCCTGCACCTGGTTTACAAAGGCTGGTTGTTCTAATTAATCTAAGAATATCTGGCTTGTGCCCTGGGAATTGTTATCTCATGTGTCTCAGACGTTCAGACCCTCCTTAATTTCTCAGTAACCTTGGCTTGGTCTGTATAGCTACTGTTTGACCTCTGCATGGCTCCATATTTCAGTAAATTCAGCATTTTGAGTTCTTGTACTGTTGCGTTTCTATGTTAGTAAGCTATATTTGCGTGCCGTTCATGTTGCATTCAGCTCATACATTGCTTATGTTAGTATTCCTCATGTCTTAATGGATGCCGTGTTAGTATTCTTCGTATATAAATGCATATTTGACCTAGTGTTACTTTCTTCATGTTGTCTGCATATTTGCTTTGTGTCTAGTGCAGTGATGTTGCAACGTCAGCTACGTTTTCCCAGTGCCATCTTAAGCTTAAATTGTGTTCATCTCTTGCTGTACTTGCTTGGGATATAGGCGGTATGGTTGTCTTAGTGAGTAACGCCTCTCACCTGGGCTGTGTTGGGCAGAGGGATGGGCTGTAGCTATGCACAACATATTCAGCTGTCCCTCAACATCCTGTTCTAGAGCAAAAGGATGTCACTCTGAATGTTTACACTTTCTATTGCCAATATCTGATAGACTGGCCACATTAACTAAATAGGGTCTGTTAACTCTCAGGGTGGACCATGGTGAGCTATGAAGTGTGGCCAGTTTGGAAATGTACTGATCTTGTTGCCTTTACCACATGTGAAAACGCTGCCTCTCTACCTTTGTTCTGTGTGTAGCAGACCTTACCAGCCCAGGCCCAGATAAAGATGGCAAGCTACTGGATATATGACAGTGCTGAGAGAAGAGGCCAAGTAACAGAGCAGAATGCATGTATAGGTTGACCAAGTCTGCCAGGTGCCCACACCCTCAATGTCTCTGCCATGGCAAGTCAGGCAGTATTATCAGGTAGCAGGAAGAAGATGCATGCAAGTGCCTGTGTGTAAGCACAAACTATATTCACAAGATCGCAGCAGATGGGGTCTGGTCTTCAGGACAATGCTGTGCGCTGAGCTACAATGCTGCAGCAGCAAGAGATACCTCTCTCACTCTCACTGCCAGTGCTGCATCTCCCTGGGACAAGGATCAACACCACCTCACACCACATTGCTGCAACCCCAATAAATCCACCACTTGCCTTAGTTAGAGGGCAGGTGTGAGGCAGATTAGCATGCAGCAACAGGCAGAGGTTCTGTCTAGTCTGGGTGAAGGTTGCGTTACCCCAACAAGCAACAATTCTGTCCATAGGTGTAGGACCCTGGAAGACCATGAGTACAAGTTTGTCACCTTACTTCCCCCTTGTAGGGAAGGTCACCATGCCAAATACTCACTCATATGCTGCCTCCACACATCACACTCACAAGCCCCAGCTGGCAGGGGCAGGAGGGAAATCCACCCTTCCCCACAGCATCTCTGGGGTTGGCAAAGTTTGGGAGCCCCTGCCTAGAGTTTACACTGCAGCAGACTTTTTTGGTTGCACCCACAGAGCTCTCTACCTCATTTAAAGGTAAATAGATTGCTGTCCAGCAGGTAAGCTGGACACCATTATTGTCCATGAATGGATGGGACTGTGAACAGGAGATGCAGGCTGGATGGAATTTCAGGTTAGGGAACAGCCCAGTCCTAAAAGGCAGCACCATTTTTGTCAGCCAAATCAGCAAACATTATAAAAAGTCATATGTAATGGCGTAGATGAAACATCATGGCATGGAGGTGTAGTTCAGACCAATCCCACTGGTTGTGAATAATTCTGAGCTTTCATCTGTCACTGTGGTTTAGTTTGTCTCCTGATGTGAGAGAGTATGCCCACATGTAGATCCTTTGTTTGCTGTGCCAAGAAAATGTGCACAATACAGATTGACTACCCCTCTCTACTTACCCCTCTCTACTTAAGTTGTAGAATCCCGTTTTTGTGTAAAAAAATCATGAGTTGTATGAAAGGTATGATTGATTTGAGTAGAAATTTGTAATGTGTTTTAAGATGTTTTTATGAATCATCATTAAAGAGACTTATGTTTTTTGCAAAATTGCATTCAGCTTAAATAAGTGTTCCCACTAAGGTGATAACCCTGCCAAATATGAAAGCAAGTTCTCTTCACCCAAACCTGTGTCCATACAGGACCTCTAGAGAGGGGTAGTCAATCTGTATTGTACACATTTTCTTCTTATACTCTTCCTTTCCTTCCAACAGATTTGACCCCCCGTTAACAAAAATTAGGGAGTACCCTATTATTTAGCCCTTACTGTGCCAAGGACATGGCTATCCATGAAGTCATATCATCAGGAGTACCAACCACGCCAGGGTTTAAGGAGACTGATGAATTATAGGATTCAGTCACTTCTCCCCAGGGGGTAGCCTTTCCCTGTGAGGCTAGGGAGGCGAGCTCGCTACGTGATACCTTCTCTAGGGAGAGAGGCAAACAGGACCTCAACAGGAGAGACTCCTCCCTGTGGACAAGGACTCCCCTTTCAATGAGGAACTCCCTAAGTTACTCATCCACAACCCTCCTCCAACAACCTCCATCGCAAGAAGACATGAAAAACCAATTAAAACCATTCCGTGGTGCAGAAACCTTAAATCCATGTGAGAAAGAAAATGAGTAAAATACTGTGAAGAGAAGATTGTCCGAGCAATGTGGAGTACTCAGACAACCGCAAGAAAGGACTCGGATGCTCAGCCGGGGAAAGCCCAGCTAAGCGCCATAAATGGAGGAGGAGAAAAAATGCTGTTGGAGGGAGAGAAGCCAGAGATATGAAACACCTGTATCATGGAATCTGAATCCAACCGGGACGCACACCCTGTAAACGTGGAAAAAAGCTGATGACTGAAGGAGCCACTGGAGAAGCCTGAAGTACGAAGAGTTGAGGGAAGGAAACGTCAGACAGCTTTCCGTTCTGTTAGTGGTGGCGACACCGAGAGTCAGTGGACTGTTACTTCCAACAACAATGCTGAGACCGCAAACTTGTTCACAACACAGAATGTCCATCGAAGAAGTGAGAGAGAAGCCGAGAGGCCAGAAGCCAACTTGATAAACAGAAGCAAGCATCCTGTCCTGAATAAAGGCTCAGTGATGCTAACCCCAACGGAGAGAGGTAATGGGGAAGGCGGGAGACCCAGGACAAATCACGAATATAACGAGCAAAGAAATGTTACTCGTCCCAGTGAAGAACATAACTTAATATTCCCCAAGGGGCCCAGATGTGGGGGAATGGTGGAGGGATTTGAAGAAGTGGGCATTGGCGGAAACGGCAGCATGTAGGTGGGCGATGAGGGGTTGTCAGGAGACCTCCAGGGGGTAACGGAATGGGAAGCCCTACTGCAAACCCTGTTTGATGGGGGAGCTGAGAACGATGTGAGAGAAACAGATCCCCACGGAATGGAAGCGGTTCCTAACCATGGAAAGGATACAGTGCCGAGAGAACAATAGTTTTACAGGCAAAGGGGTAGGGGGTATGGGGGTTTGCTGGGGGGGGGGGTTTGTGATGTGCTATGTTGGTACTACTGTACTGATTTTGTTTACTCTAATGTGTATATTATTTTGTTTTTTCTTTCCTATTACACCTGTTTGTAATTTTTAAATGTTTTTTTATTTGGGTTGATGCTCCTATCAGAAATTGAGACCTGCAATCAAGCGTGGATTACTACAGTGATTCAACTATGGGACCCACTGGGCTATATGCAAAGTGTATATAGATCTTTTGTCAGTGTGTCTTCAATGCTATCTTTACTCAATAGTGCGCCCTGATGAAGGTGACCATCAGTTCTAATGACCGAACTAGATAATATCTTGTCGCCGAAACTGTATTTTTGAAGATACTATACTATTCTGTATCTACAGTAGGCACATAGCACTTTTGGCAATAAGCACTTTTTGGATTAGCATCTTTACTTTGATTCAATGAAATTGTTTACAATACAGATGTTTATGGGTCACGTTAAGTAGCAATAGATAGGTTGCTTTTAGATTCAATTTCTAGCTTTCTCTTTAAAAATTTAAAAAAATCTATTTTGCATTGTTTATAGAATTGAATGAATTTTAAGGATGTTATTGTGTGAATATACAATGTATTTTTATGCTATTATAATGTTTTTTGATTGTTATTAAAATATGAAGTTATATTGGTTATCTGACTGAACCTCTTCCCTTTCCACATCTATTTGAATCCATAAGTACTTGAACAGTTTTTGTACTTACCCATGTGACCTTTGCTTTTACTTCTTCACTACTGTAGACACTGCCTAAGACAGTGCGCAGCAATGTTTTAGTTTTTGTATTGGAAAATTTAATAAAATACATTTTAAAATAAATAATAAAATTAATATTCCCCAAGGAGAGTGAGAAGTCATAAGAAGCAACTCATAAGAAAGAAGTTGAAATAAGCGAGGATATTGAGGATATTTTTTTGGCACCCTCATACTCATCCCTTTAATAATAAAGACATAGAGAGAAGTGAAAATCATTAGTGGCACCCATATACTCGTCCCAGTAACATTAAAGAAGTGGAAACAGAGGAGAATCATTACTGGAACATTCATACTAGTCCCAGTAAGGACAGAGAAGTCAAAAGAAGTGAGTGAGAATCGTTATTGGAATCTTAATATTAGTCTCAGTGACTATCCAGCGGAAGAGCAAAATAAAATTTCAGATGAGAATCCTTATAATCCTTATTACTTGCCCAGCCAGAGGAAAATGTGATAATTGTATATGAGAGAAATACCAATTCAGTTAAATAAAGCAAGGGAGAACAATAACCTGAGGGAAAGGGGAAAGCAAGGTGTCAAAGACACAAGAGAGAAACGAATAAGTCCTATTTTGAACTGTATTAACTGGTCAAAGTAGTTGCCAAGAACTATTTACTCTTGCTCTACTAACGTTACTCTGCTGACTCTGCTGAAAAAGCAACACAGGAGAAGGTACCTAAGTTGTTTTGATAGTGGTAGGGAAAGAATAGTTTAGCTTTGGACAGAGGACAGATCTTCCTTTTGGACTCACCAACTACTGACAAGGACCCCAGTTAAACTGTGTGAGGTAGGGAAACCCGATAGTATAGGTATAGGATTTTCATTCTTTTCATTTTGTTGAATAAAATCCATTAATGAAAGATATCAGTCTCTGTCCTTCTTCTGACCTGCCACAATGTGGTGTTCATCCCCCGTTCCGAGCAAAGCGAGGGCGGATAACGAGGGCTTCCGGCCGTTATCCCCCATTGCAGCCCCTGGAATGGGGGATGAAGGCCATTAGCATCTCAGGTTGCCAAAGCGGTAAACCGGGGTGCTAAATAAAAAAAGGATGTAGGAAGGAAAATCCTTTTCCAAAATGGCTGCCATGGAAAGGGAAGGAGGGGCTCCATAGAAAGCCCCTCTTCCCTTTCCATGGTGGCCTGCGGGAGGGGAAGGGAAGGAGCAGATGTGCCGCTGCTGAAATAAGGTAAGTAAGGGAGTTGGGGGCTGAAAACAAAAATGGGACAGAGGGTGGGGCAGAAGATGGTGGTGAGGAGAGTCGGCCATCAGGCAGTTTGGATCGTGGGCTTATACCGGCGGTTCAAGCCCGAATTCCTAGCCGCCTGATTGGCTGTCTCCCCCACCCAAAGTGCTAATACTTATAATACTTATTATAGTTCCCATTTACATTCACTGTGCTCAAATGTATTTGGAGTGGGTATCCTGAAAACATGGTGTGGATCTGTTTCTTCAATAATGGACTTGGAGACACCTGGCCAAGTAAATCAAGCTGCACCACATTGATGAGCCCCAACTAGACAGAACCATGTCTGGGGTTGCTAATGTTTCAGGTATAAGAGACATGTCCTATGAGCTTGGACTGGACGGCTGCCATTGATGGCAGGTCCAATACTAATTTGCATATGGTTGTTCTTCTGTACTGGCACAGCAGGCTAATTAAAGATGCTATGGAAGGCAGCCCAAAGCAATGGCTGTGATTACGATTAATTCAAAGCCTTTAAGCGATCACTGTTTTTCTGTTACTTATCTGTGGCAGATGCGAGTCCTTCTTGGTTGTGGATCATCCAATGTACGTGGCTCCCTCAGACACCATGACTGGAAGACCTGGCTAACTGCAATAGTTAGGAGTAGTGAAAATTAACCTGCAACATTATGCGATTATTGTACTGAAAACTAGTAACAGCAAAAGGATTGACCTCAATCAAACACAGTGTCTTAGACGTGCAACTCCTTTTGACCCGATTGTAGCAAAACAGATACCTTAGCACTGTGCCACCCACACTGGAATACAAAGTCATGTTAAAAAATGAAGTGAAAATGTGTTTTTTGTTTTTTGTGGTCCAGCGGATTCTCCCATTTCATTCCATGCTACTTTGGACAGGTGAATTCAGTTACCAGTTCAGGGACACTCACTTATTTTGACTCTCTCATCCCAGTGAACAGCACCAAGATTAAGATCAGGATGTCTTTAAATTAAGAGAGTAAGATGTACAAAAAACACAACAACCCAGAATTTGATTGCTGGGCACGGGACTTCCAGATCACCTCAGTATTTTCCCATTGTTTTCCTTACCAGTCTCTCTCAATGGCATGACAATGTTTTCTGACTCCATGTCACTGCATAAGGAATCATGCATAGTCAAAGCTAATGGTTTTGGCATTTGTGTAGGCATAAGATAGGCATTGGCCAGTGTCACGAATCCAGGGTATTTGTCCCTTCTCCCAGGGGGGAGCCACCCCTTTTGGGACTAGGGAGGTGAGCCCACTGTGCAATACCCTTCATAGGGGTCAGGCCAAGGAATGTTCCATCCCACCTGCCTTCCATTCCATGACCCCAATGTTTCTTGGTTATATGGGAACATGTTAATAATGAACAGGGTCCCTTTAAAGTGGATGGCAGGGTTTCTGACCTGTACTCTTTACCGCCTCTTGGTAAGACTGATGACCAATGGAACCTTCATCTCCATTCCAGGGAGGAACTTAAGGGGTGAAAGAAAACATACTGAACAGGGCTAAACAAGCCTGCAGCCCACCTGGGACTGAGAATTTGGAGACGCCAGAATGTGGTGAAGGAACCATACCAAAACGGGCTGAATAGGCCCTTAGTCCACAGCGGGCTTAGAAACTGAGTGACTCAGGAGGGGGTGAAGGGAATGAAAGACACAGCAGGGCTGAACGAGCCCTCTGCCCACCCGTGGTGGAGAGATTGGATATCCCACAAAGGGGTGTAAGAAACAACAATCCAAGTAAGGTGAAGCAGGCCCACTGTCTACACAAGGCTTATATTGAGAAGTACCCAGAAACAATGAAGAGCGATCTTTGTTGGTTGGGAATACCGACCTACCCAGGTTAGGCAAATACATCCTAGAAGAAGGGATAAGACTGAAAATATTCATACTACCTAACGAGGACATTGTATTATCTTAAACTGAGAAACATTTCTTTTGTTGGTTTGGATTTTGACCAGTCTATGAAGCTGAAAGTAGCAAGAGACTGTGAGAACATTGTGGGTGGGGCTCAGACCACCAGACACCCCTAATTTTCCCCAAGGGGGAGTAACCCTATGCTGAGTTGAAGCTTAGTCTTTCTTCCCTTACATATTGGTAGGGCAGAAGTAGGTTAGTATAGTTTTGAAAGAGGACAGATTTTGTTTTTGTGAGTCGTCGTGACGAGCATCTGTTTGTTGCTTTGTAGCAGAAGGAATTACATTCAAGAAATAGGACCTACAGTCGTTTTTTTAAAGAGTTTAATAAACCATTTTGTTCAAAATTGTCTTATTTTCTGTCTCCTATGTATAACTTACCACATGGGGTACTGCTAAAATGTTACCACATGGTCATAAAAAGACAACAGCTGGCATGTGAGATTCTCGGCACATGGTGGCAGTGGCTGGAAAACCGTTGGTTTTTCCAAAGCTTTATTTTAACAGGTAGTCAGTGCAAGGAACAGAGGACAGATACTGAAGGCACACTGGATTACACAGGAATTGATTTAAAGCTGACTTGGAGCCATTGCCTTTCGTAAAAGACTGATCAGAGATAACATAGCAGCCCTATAACAGCACATGTGTTTATGTTGCTGCACAAAAGATGTAGGCCAAAGAGATCCCAACAGGGACTGTTTTGGCTGGGCAAGGGAGGCAAGTGGGTGGGAATGGCCCTAGGGAATAGCATGGTGGGGTTGTCAATGGGGGGAGGCGGGGGGGGGGGGGGGTTGGGGGGTAAAAAGCCAAACAACATCCACAGTCTGTGTCCCTCGTCACACCGCATGTCCCTATGTGTACTCCTATGCCAATAGTTTTGACTTAAAGGTGTAAGCACCATATATAGCCACAACTTTGAAACTTGATCCTGCAATGAAGCAGGACATGTATAGACAGTATAAAGTAGTACTTTGTCTGGGGACATGGCTTGCCTGGCAACGACCAGTCTCCAGCCACGGGGAGAAATGGAAGACGATACCAAGCATTCAGTGCAATGCCCCCGCTGCATGTCTGACCCCGAGTGCATCGCGCTGAACATACGTCGCCTTGAGAGATCATACAGATCCATCGGACCACGAAAGGAAAAAGCGGGAAGAAAAAGCAACTAACCCAAGGAAATGGCAAGCCACGGGTGACCCCTTGGAGAAGGTGCATCCCAGGGGCGAGACATCTATGAGAACACCGTGTTTGATGTCAAGATTGACAGAGGGGCGACTGCGGCCCCCTGGTGAGTCACGCTCTGGATCAATCATAGAAGGAGGAGGATGCACTAGACAAGAGCTCTCACATGCTCACAACTTCAAAGGCCAGGCTCCTGCCGGGGCATGCGTGCTACCTTTCAGCTCCTGTGCACGTTTGAAGCTGACCCAGCTGATCATCCCAAAGGGTGCCACCCCGGAAGATTGCTAGCAATTCGCCCGTGTTTTAGTCACCTCTTAGGTTGCACAATTCTCCAGTTGTTTCACCTTGCCATATATGATATGTTCCATACGGCATTGCTTGCACGTGCTCATCCTATACAGCCTCTCTCCTCTCTCCTCTCTCTCTCTTTCTCTTTCTCCTCTCTCCTCTCTCCTCTCTCCTCTCTCCTCTCTCTCCTCCGCCTCTCTCTCTCTCTCTCTCTCCGATCCTTTGAGACGTGGCTCCAATATTTAACAGCTACTATATGTGCTGGGGCGGGCATTATTTGCCCGTGTGCAGCCATTATGTCACCACACATCATTATCACATGCTGCCTACAGCTATTCCATGCCCCGGGTGTATTATATCACTAGATACGCAGGCACTGCATATATACCCAGGAACAGCCATGGCGTAGATGAGCTCATACAATAAAAGTCCAAGCACCATGTTCTGGAGTATTGACCATTTTTATGTTGTCAAAATTATGACACTATAACGAATTTACAACGTTAGCGTTCTGAAACATTTCTAGTATGACAACTTTTGTTATGATGAAATTAACAAAGGAAACGGTGAGTACATTTAAAAGGAAAATGGCCTATGAGGGTTCCTTTTAAGGGTAAAGGAGAAGGGGAGGGAACTTAAAAAGAAAAACAGTATACAAAACGGATTGGATGGAGGGTTGGATTGAGGATAAAATCGAAATAAGAAGACAAGGGCATGACGGGGTTAATAATGGAAAACGGGGGGGGGGGTACAAGGTCAAACAAGGGGAAGGGGATCAGAGCGTCAGGACAACCCCAGCCACAAATAAGAATGAAAACACACAGTAAAGTAACTATCTGCCAGATTCCTACAAAGAAAACAAAATAGTTATTCAGAAAGATAGATATAAATATATATTTATATATGTCTCTTGTCTATTTTATGCCCAGCCCAGAAACACCAGTATATGCTCAGGTTGTGCCCTTTTATGGAATGTACCTCCATTATATTATATAATGGGATTATGCTTTGTCACCAGAATTCATACTCTACTAATGTGTAGGCCTCAAATGGTGGTCACCAGCAAGGCATGTTCTCCGAATCCCACTCGTTGAAATGCCATTGTGGTCGGGAGCAAATTACAATGCCTCATGATTAGGGAATCCGGCATTTTCTAAAAACGGTTCATTTTTAAAAAGTAGTTAGAACTCATAACCATACCCAGCCCACACCAAAAAATGTAAATGACTAATTCATATTTAACAAAATAAATAAAGCTGAAAAAGATTATTTTTTTAAAAGTGCATAAGCATGTAACATATGGTATCTTTTTTCTACTGTCTTTTCAATGTTCCTGTGGATGCCGTTTTCCTAAGATCCGTATATTACGGAGCTATTGCTCCCCCATAAGGTCGCCCAAAGTCAAACATAGAAGGAAAGCAGATTGGCAGGGGGCCTGCACAAGAGGACTGCATGTAATGACAAAGAACAAGGTGCGGTGAGGTGGAAGCCGAGATTGGAATAAGAAGAAAAGAGGGATGTGTAAGAAAACAGAAGACGTGGCAGCAGGGCTTGGAAGATTGCGGCAGGGAAAGGGGTGAAGCAGCAGATGGTGGGGGCAGAGGGATTATACCCTCACCCTCACATTTTCATGAAGGCAAGAGGGATTGATATATTCCTGGAGAGAAGGTGATTGGGTGCCTCATGTCTGGAGAGAATTGGGTGGCTAGCGGGGCTGAGAATCAAGGCGAGGTGAAGCGAGATACACCATGGAAGTCATTGGAAGGAAAGAATTGTGAGTATGGGGGCCGCTGTCAAAGGACAAAAACGCTGGGAGAACAGAAGAAACATGAGAAAGCCTAAAACATGCCCTAGCACTATTAAGAAGGTAATTAGGGAGAAAAAGTCCACCACTAAACACACTGAATTCTTTCAACCAAACAAGTGCATCAGGAGGGATTTAGGAAGTGGGATATAGAGTGGAAAAATGGAAACACCACATAGAATCTATATACTAAATAGTGGTATACTAGATTGAGGGTACAACCATTACACACCGTGCACTTCTAGTATATGTCAAGGATTAAAATACAACTATGGTAGTATTGCCAGCTGTATTTCCAATGCTGCCATGCTCGTTTATTGGCATTTGTAACAGTGGGAAACCAGACAGATTTTGAGTGGTGGTAAAGCAGTGTTAGTCTCCATTCAGGCCCATAGGCCTCCATGAGGGACTTAGAGGAATTGTCGCAGACGGTATTTCCGCCCAAGGTAATGACTCCATCAAGGTGCTACTCCCACAGGTAGACTGAACCCGCTACAGCCTCCTCTTCCTCTGCAGAGCCTGTAACCATTAGTCCACTCAGTATGCAGAAACAGGATGAGTTAGGTGGAAGAGGGGAGTGCTAGAACCAGCACATACGACTTTATGGTACTGCATGAGGACTTGTAGAGCGCAAACTAAGGCCAAAAGGCATCTAGGCACTAAAAAAACAGATAGGGGGGAAAAACTGGCAGAAGGGACCAAAGTGGTTGCATGTCTTTACAACAAACAATTTTATAATGAATGCACATATAACGAAAAGGATATAACGACAAACCATGTGTCAACTCTATGAGGTTTGTCGATAACAATGTCTTCAGTGTCTGTTGAATCCCCCTCCTCCTCACCTGAATCCTTTGAAGTAACCTCAGGTCCTTTGTCTTTCTTTCGTCTGGTGGTCTTTTTCTTCTAACAGAGATACGGTCGTCCCCGGAAGGAAGCCACTGTGGCGCCGACAGAAGCTGGAGAACACAGTACTCCCTCCCGAGAACACCAAGTCAAGAGGAAAAAAGCCAAAGGCTTGAAAAAAACCTCTTGAAGCGACCACTGCGTATCCGGAGGATGTTGAAAAGGATCACAGCGTGATGGTAAGTACTCCGTGAAGGTAAGCTCCGTAACCACAAGGACATACGGCGCCAAAGTAGCAACACGTAACTAAAGTGGAAGGTAACAAGGGAAAAAAGGCGGGCAGAACAGGCAGGAAAGCACCATAGCGGAGAGAGGAAGGAAGCGAGGGAAATAAGAAGACAGAGACCCACGCGGGAAGCGAGAGGCAAAGGGCACTTTAGAAGGAAAACTAAAGAGCAGAAGGCAAAACAGCAAGGAGGGGGACGGAAGACAGAAAAGAGGGAAAGGCAAGGAAAACGGCAGTAGCAACTGCAAGCGGAAAACTGGAAAGCGTTAACCCAAAGCACAAGACGAGGGAACGGGGTTGCAACGCACAGAGCGAACGAAGGGTGGGGCTAAAGTAGGAAGTGAAAGAAAGAGGAGCAAAACACTAGCACGCTAACATGGGAACGTAAGGAAGCGCCCCGGCAAGACCAATGGCGGCGTCATTTCCAAGACGACCACAAGCGCCAGGAAGGCAGGCGCGTGACACCATGAGGCTTTTGTTTTTTCTTTTCTTTTGTGGTTCTGCCCTCCAAACCCCTGTTTCCCACCTCTAAAAACCCAGCCCAACTGTTTCAGATAAGATTTAACCCTTTACCCCACCCCCACATACATTTTCGTTATGTTTTTCATTATATAATTTTCGTTATAAAGACTGTATAGGATTAGAAATACATTTTCAGAATCTTGCGAAACTGAAAATGATCAGCAGTGTCATGGGAAGAGAGCTCCATAAAGTAAGGGCCAGAACTGAGAATGAACGCCCCCAGCCCGAGCCTTATGGTATCTCAGAAATTTCTACAAAACTTGTGAGGAATAGCGAAGAGTTTTGTCAGGTCCATGAGGGATCAGCTTCGAGAGAAGGTGTTCAGCACCTGTATTATGAATGGCACTGTGCACAATACACAATATCTTAAACTCAATTTGACTCACTACCGGAAGCCAATGCAGCTGGTGCAGCACATCTCGAGAATGAGAATGTCTTGGAGCCCCCAGAGCCAGCCAAGCTGCCGATGTGCCCACAGATGGATCATGCAAAGGTGTAACCTGGCTCTTGCATATCAGGATGGTGTGCTACTTGAAAGGTGAGAGGGTGTGTGGCAGTGTATGTGCACCTTCCCCATGTCTGTGAGTTTGCGCCACTGGTGTCTGCAGGAGGGCACTGTTTATGACTCAGAGCCACACATTTTTCAAGAAAAAAGGGCCCACACTGGCCCCGGGGACTATTTGGCCTTGTGCTGAGTGACAAACAGGCCAGTCCGAGTCTGGGGATTCGACCAACCAGGTACCTTGACAGTAAATTACATAACCCGTCTGCATTCCAAAGATCAGGATCCAAACATCTACATTCAGACTTGAGGAATTGACTGCCCACGATATGGGCATCAATCCACACTTCGTCTTCTACAGACAGCTCCCATCCTTGTCATCCCAGTCACTAGGTCAACCAGAATGAGGGGATGCTCTTTCTGTGTCCAAGCTCCCACCATCTGGAACTCAATCCCATTTAGCATCCACTGCATAGAGGTCGCCCCGCTTTCTGAAAGGCACTCAAGGCCTGGCTCTTCCCTTCTGCTTCTTGACCTAGTGCACCTCCAGGCTGATCTACCGCCCCCAGACACGTAGGTGGGGGCACTGATGAGTCACTTGGGGAAACAACACAACGGTACCTAGTATGTACAGAAAGGATTCCAGTTGATCCATATGATACGATCTGCATACCATAATCGCAACTAGATGTCAGCCATGACTCTCTTGTACTTATGGCATTCCATCTCAATGGAACATAGCCGTATCCCTCCTGGGGCATGGCACCCCACCCGGATTCATCTGCAATAATTCACTGCTCAACCTCATTAACACATCATCTCTGCCACTAGAATGCAGCTGGGCCCCACATTCAGTCCAGATGGGCACATAATCAGTTGCCTTGACTGGCATACTCTCTCGACAGCCTATCATACCTCCTCTGCATGGCTCACTACCATGGACTTAGCTGCCCCTACGTATCTTCGTACTGGCTAAAATTCACACACATTCTAAAATCCTACTCTCATTTCTCCCACCTTGAACTCCGGTCCTCCAAGGGTGTTCTCACCCACAGTGCTTTGAGGCCATACCAATGGCTTTAGGCACTATACAAATGCCATATAACATAACTACTGAAGTAAGTAACAGCACACATTTAAACGTCTGTCTGAATGTATGAATAACTCGTTATAATAAAAATCTGTTTGTTTGCTTTTTTGTTTTCTTGTTTTGTTCATATCCTCCACAGTTGATGATTGGGTCTAGTAAACCTTGTATAGATCCATACCCAGAACCAGGTACAACTTTATTTGCTCATTGTGCCTTTTCTTTGCAATAGGTAAACAAGATTGGCTTCATAATAATGCAGTATGGCAGTATGAAGAATTTGTCATATATTTTTTCTATGCAGCTTTGTTTTGAGTGATTTCGTTAACACAAGAGGAGTTGGGAAGAAGACAGGTACAGCAGGAAGAACACACTTCATCCCAATTATAGCTACACAATTTATCAACTGGAATTATGTAGAATGAATGCCTTTTTTGTGTTGTTTCAGATTTTGTCCCTGACGAAGGACTTTTTCATGTCTGTAATGCGTTGGACCTTTTTCTGTCTCCACATTAAATACGAATTGTAGTACATCTGCTCTGTTGTGGAATATGAGTTTGTGGCTACGGGTTAAGCCTTTTTGGAAATAATGTATTAACAAGTAGTGGGGTACTCTGCAAGGGGACACACGGCATTGTGAAGAGTTCCCTGGTCTTAGTTTAAATCCATGGTCTTCCATTGTCACTTATGCAGCGCATGCTTAGGTCTCCAGGTTGTGCCCCCTGCGTCTTGCCTTTCTGGCTCTCAGTGCGCCGGCTCAAGCAGCACAGAGGAGACACACAGAGAGCCATTGGAGCTGCACAAAGGGGACCGCGTCCACTTACAAGTTTATCCACATTTTAGGCCAGCTGGACATGTCTCCTCCACCCTATTGGTGCCTCTTGCCTCATACCTGGTTGTGGGTTCCAGCAATGAAATGTTTTAATATCCTACATTTAATAAAGGGAGATGTCGCTAAAAACGACCTCAGCCACCAGGACACCCAATGGGCATTATTTGTAGCTGCTGAATCACTGCCCGGCTGGACTTTCCCTCCCTGACTGTGAGGCCGCAGCACACAGCATTCATCGACAGAGCAGAGCAAAAAAGTTTATCCAATGATACCGTCGCCGTGAAAATGACTGCAAGTTGGCAACATTTCCTTAAAAATGCACCCTCCAGACAATCAAACACGTTCCCTCAATATTCTAGGATTGGAGGTAATAATATATAATTATACCCCTCCTAGTAGATTTGGGGAAAGAATTTTAGGGGCCAGGAAAAAAAAGTCTTCTGCCTGGCGACATTTTCACAGCAACATTATCACATGGAGCCCAAAACTGTACAGCTGACACAGCCTCCTTTAAATCTACAAAATTAAAGAATTGTGAAAGTAAAGATGTAAAAATAACTTTTCCTCAAAATAACTAAGCAATAAACCAAGAAAGCAAAAATAAGGCTCTTATGTTTAATGACAAAAACATAAAATACATCAAAACAAAAGGAAAACACTTCTGGCCGGGAAAAGCATGGTTTACAGCCTGGGACGAGGGCAGTTCAATGGTGGGTAGCTGCCTGGAGCTGGAGGTAGTGAGAGAGGCTAGGGGTAACACATCAAGTTTCCCAAAGCACTGTTAAATCGATAAAAATCCAAAATAAAAACACACTTTAAAAGGAATGCTTTAGAGAACGCATATACATTAAGAAATGGAGATATTTATACTTTCCATCGTTTACATTTATATTTGTTGTTTACATTCCTGTACAAAAATGCTAATTCCACCATTTTATTTTCAATCCAGTTTTTTAATCCTGGGATATTATTACACCTAATAAGCTTCTGACGTGTTGACTTCTGAGACTAATGCCTAACAGATACTCATTGGAGAAAGGGCTTCCACACCCAAGTCTCCCCCCTCATTAATGATACAAGCGCCCTGATGAGATTGCATGGGGCCAGTTGTGATAGGCAAGAGGGTGGGGAATGAAAAAGTGTCAATGGTCTCACCTAAATGCTGGGTATAGCGGGGAACAGTGTGAATTTGTCACAAGGAGAAAGAACACAAGGCACAGCCACCTGTCCGGCATCCTTCACTCAGCTCTTCTGCAGTCACTGCAAAGAAACAAAACACAAAAACATTACATTTGTGCTAAGAATACCCAAGGGTGATACTGGAGGACACCAGTGGTGGTGTGTTGAGATGGCTCCAAACAGTATATCTTTCAGAGGGGCCCAGAATGGGACAAAATAAAGTTATATCCAGGATGACCAGAACTTTGGCAGAGTGGAGGGAGGACTTACTTCCCCTTTTCCACAATAGACGTGTGTGTGTGTGTGTGTATATACATATATATATGTATATACACACACACACACCATGTCATTTGTATTATGCCTTCGTACTAGCATAAGGCATAGTTGAGGTAAAGGCAAAGTCTCTATGGCATTTCAGAAAAGTACTTTTCTTAGTAACATCTGACCACTTGCATGAAAAAGTCAGAAAATATTCCAGAGTAATATTTCAAAGGAGAGGCACCTGTGCAGGGAAATGTCAGGATTGTATATTAACAGCTTCATAATTTGAAAAATGTTTACTTCGATCGTGATTTAAACAGCTATTAACAGTGGGTTTTCCCATAGGAAAAGACAATATTTGCTCAACCCAAATATTTCAAAATGGTTTGCTTCGGTTCTCACAATGGCACTTAGATTTCATCTGGAAATGGTTTACTGAAACAATTATTTGAAAATCAACACTGCCAATTTTGAGATGCTAATGTTTGAAATGTTATATATGATGCATGAACAAACTGAAGGCACATATTTCATATGCACTGCACACAGGGTGTATGGGCTTTACTGTTTATACATTACACAAATAACAGTTCATACTCTACACAATTAACATTTTAAAACTCACAAAGGCAAGTGACAGCTGACTTTGATGTCCGTTTTAAAGTGATTGAACAAATGTACACTTTTCACACGAAAATGTACCCTTTTTATAGGAAAATGTACATTTTAAGTGGGATACAATGCATGAGCAGAATGGGGGTGCATTTTATATCAAAACCCCACACGTACATTTGTGATATTAACATTGTGTATTTGAACACTAATAACGTGCTCCTATGACACTCACACCTAATACAAATACTCTAACATGCTCTAACTACAAATAACATGTAGACATACAACAAGCACACAAGCATCTAGGACACATACACCGAGGACACATGCTCCTACTACACATGCTTCTACAAGATGCGCTCCTACGACATGCACTCCTACAACACATGGTGTTACGCCACATACTCCTACCACAAAGGCGTCTGCAGCATGCGCTGAAATTACACATGCAGAGTGGATGAGTTTTACAGGTGGTACCTTACAAAATTTAAATCTCTTGAACAATCACATCAAAGGCATTTTACACAATTATTACCATCTCCTAAAAAATCAAATGAAAGGCAAGTCACAGCTGACTTTGACGTCAGTTTTTTAAAATGTCTTTTTATTGTCTTATATAACAAAATAAGACAGCAGTTGTCCACAAGCGACCGGCACATACTTAAAACAGCAGCATCATGGCAAGCAGTATCAGTGACAGGATTCATCAGTCGAGTCCACAGAGACATTGGAGGCATACTGTGCACGGGACATTAGGCATGCTTCATACGGACCCCATACATTTTTTGTCTTGCAGAAGGGTGTAAAGTGCCACAGTATTCGGCCTCCACATCATGACAATACAAAATATCGTTTTTCCAAAGATTGTGCACTGGAGGTTGGCCATTACCCCATACCATGGCAGTCCTCCTCCTTGCAAGAACCCAGAGGCGTTGCTAGGAGGGGTCTTAGGGTGCTATAGCCCCGAGTCTTTTGTTTGTAGCCCCATATAGAATCTCAGGGGCTGCAACCAAAAGGCTAGCTAGCCGACAGTCCCGACATTAGCGTAGCCCTGGATCTTTTCCAGACCTAGCAACACCCCTGAGGGGACCCATTAGGCATCTAAATTGTCCTGCCACCGCCTTCGTGTATCCCAATAGAGCAACCGGAGGGGAAGGAACAAGATATTGTTATTGTTTATTTGTAAAGCGCGTATACACAAGTGAAGTGTTTCAAGGCAGGAACAGAGCAAGGGGTATCGTCATTCTTATGCCTTGAAGAATCTGAATGATCTAACAGCAATAGCTGGCATGGGGGGGCGGGAAACATACAAGACAAGATGTATTGGTCAACAATGAGCCCATGCAGGCAAAGCCAGCTAGTGAGGAGACATAAAGAAGGACGTGGCAGACACACATGCTAAGCCTAGTACATACAAGGTTGTGCAAGTGCACAGACAGAAGTGCGAGAGAGGGGACAGGGGCAAGTGTGCCCAGTCCACAGGGGCCGGGATTAAGTGCAGAGTGGGTGCCACTCTCATGGAACTTATTCCGAGTGCGGTAGTGTAAGGCAGAGTGCAGATGCCTGGAGACAAGTGCAAGACTGGCGGGGGAGGCTGCAACCTGTGAGGCTCTGGAGGTGCACCAGGCGACCAGTCAGCTGACTGAACAGTTTAGGGATGAGAACAAAGGAGGGAAGCAGGAAAGAGGAGGGAGGAGGTTAGCAAGGGAGAGAGAACGAGGAAGAGAAGAGGAATATCTTGAGGAGTTTCCGGAAATTAAGAAGGTCCGGCTCAAGACGACTAGAGGCAGGTATACTATTCCAGAGGGAGGATTTCTGCAGAGGATAAGGATGTACCCCCAAATCTCTGTTTAGAAAAATGGCTCAATAAATAATGATCTGGCTTATAATGTCAGAGACCGGAGACCAGAAATCGTAAATTTGGGGGCAATGCCATGATAGGTGTGTAAATGTGGTCAGAGAAAAACCACATCGTAGGCATGCCTCAGATGTCTTGAGGAAGAATCTGTGCAGGTCAACAGGGGTAAAGTAAAACTGGTGCAAAAAATGTGAAGTGTATCAGTTTGAATTTACTACTGAGTGCCACTGCTTTAGTCTGGGCACAACAGTAATGCCACACGGTATCCGGGATAGGGACATTCAGGGACACCTCCCACCTCTCCTGAGAATCGTGTGCCCAGCCCACTGTGTTTTCTATAATTTTTGCGTACAACCTAGAAACCAATTTCCCAGTGCTCTCAGCACTAACCAACTCATGAAGAAGGAAGGACATGGGGGGTACCATACGAAAGGTGGGAAACCAGTCCTTCAACACATTCCAAAGCCTGAAGTATAAAAACACGTCCAGTGCCAATGTGCCATTCGGGCATTTAAACTCCTCCATTGTGAGAAATTGTCACAGGGGAAAGATGCCTTGCCAATAGAAGATACTCAAGTGTAAACCTTTTTGCTAGTTAGCGGGATACTGGGAATATGTGTAACGGGCAAAAGAGGGGAATATAACGCATCCTGATGCAACTTTTGTTCATTTCGCCGCCAGGCCCTGCACGAGATCTCAACCATGTTACTAGCTCTATCATTGCGGAGAGGTCAATATCACTGCCCTCAGGAGTACAGGCAATACGAGTGCCCTTTCAATCTGGACATGTGATCTATCAGGGATTGGGGCATACCAGTAGGGCAGGAACAACCCTTGTGCAGCAAAATAGGTTTCAAAATCCGGGCGCACACGCCCACCCCTCGCCAGTAGAGCAATAAACTTATTCCAGAATATATGAGGCTGCTTCCCCTGCCAAATGAAACCCAAAACCGCAGATTTTACCTCCTTGAGAAAAGACTTAGGAACCTCAATAGGAGCGTACACAAAAATCTAGCGAGCATGATCATTTTTATCAGAGATTTTCGACCATAAAATGATAATGGGAACTGTTTCCACCCCTTCACCATTGACCCAGCCTGAACAAGTTTAGCCAAACAATTGTTTTGATAGAGAATCTCGGGTTTCACGTGATTTCTACTCCCAAATAAGGAGTGCTCTCCTCGTGCCATTAGAAGGCCAATCAATCACAGGGCCTCACTAAGCTATTGGTTAAAGGAAACAGCACCAACTTATTATAACGGGCAAAAGAGGGGAATATAGCACATCCTGATGCAAGTTTTGTTCAATTTGCGCCAGGCCCTGCACGAGATCTCAACCATGTTGCTAGCTCTATCTACACATTGCGTAGAGGTCAATATGACTGCCCTCAGGAGTACAGGCAATACGAGTGCTCTTTCAATCTGGACATGTGATCTATCAGGGATTGGGGCACACCAGTAAGTCAGGTACACACTTGTGCAGCAATAAATGAGGATTTGAAATCGGGGAGCACAAGAGCAATCAGCTTATTCCAGCGTATATGAGCCTGCATACCCTGCCAAATGAAACCCAAAACCATGGATTTTACCTCCTTGAAAAAAGACTTAAGAACCTCAATAGGAGCGTACACAAAAATCTAGCGAGCATGATCATTTTTATCAGAGGTTTCCGACCATAAAATGATAATGGGAAATGTTTCCACCACTTCACCATTGAACCAGCCTGAGTAAGTTTGGCCATATCATTTTTTTGATAGAGAATCTCAGGGGTTTGGATGATTTCTACTCCCCGATAAGGAGTGCTCTCCTCGTGCCTCTGGAAGTCCAACCCATCACAGTTACTCACCAAGCTATCGGTCAAAGGAAACAGCACTGACTTGTAGGGTTAATGTTAAGTCCAGAATATCACCCGAACTCTAGGACATCTTTCATAATGGGTGCTAAGTTAACCTTTGGATCAGTGACAAACAAAAACATGTAATCGGCATACAATGAAACTGACTAAGCAGTGCATGAACAGGCCTACTCCCCTGTGAATGTGTCTGGATCTTATTTATTTAGCCAAAAGCTCTACGGTAAGGGCGAACAGAAGAGGGAGAGGGGACTTCCTGTCTCGTTCCACTTCCCATCATAATGGGATCAGATATTTGTCAGTTCACTCTGAGCCACACTACAGGAGATGCATACAAGGTTATTAATGAAATTAACTTCTCACCAACCACCATGCGTCCAAGCACTGTAAACCAGAAGGGCCACCCACTGAGTCAAATGCCTTCTCAGCATCAAGAAGGGCTGCAACCACACGGGACTGGTGATCTAGTGCTGAAAGAAGGCCAAACACCCTACAGAATATGAACAATGTGGACATTCCTGCGATAAACCCCGCCTGATCCTCCTTAACAGTCTTATAATAAAATAGACAAAATATTAATAACAAAATATTAGCAAGGACACTCACGGCTAGGCTTGCCCCGCTAATGTCTAAGTTTAGAAGACAAATCGGCCTTTTCCTCAACTTCCTTCCCAGGCTTCAAGAGTAAAGTAACAAAAGCCTTATGCATCTACTCAGAGAGACTACCATTTGTCAGTGCATATTGATACACATTTCTCAGGAGGGGCGCCAGAATTGCTGCAAAGGTCTTATAAAGTCAGCAGAGTGCCTTTCCGGGCCTGGTGCATTGCCAGAAGGAAGAGCCTTGATGGCATTATGGACCTCTTGAGCGGATAGTCGCCTGCCCAGCCAGTCCCTTTCCCCTTGAGTAAACCAATACAACCCAACCTGATTTAGATAATCCTCCCTAGCTGACTGGTGTGCTGTAGCCTTAGAACAATAGAGTGTACTGTAAAATTCCACCATGGCCCAAGCAATCTCTACATCAGTATGGAGTAGGGTCCCAGCCCAATTCCCAATAGTGGTAATATGGCATCTGGAAGTCTCAACCCGCACTGCTCGAGCCAACAACCTTCCTGGATGCTGGCTCTCACCATATTGGCAAACCGATGTCTGCCTATGTAGAAACTTCACTTCCCTCTCTTAGGTCTCTTAGCCTCTCTAGTTCTTTATTAAATTGCACTTGCAACGCAGGTTCTGTAAGGAGCCCTGCATCTGATTTAATACCCCGTAGAGGAGACTAACTATCGGCCAGCTCAGCCCTTATGGTCTTAAGAATTCACGATTCGTTGGCAATGCATACACTGTGGAGTACACATTCGAAGGCTTCCCAGGGCATGAAATAAGAGACCACTGTCCCCGCATTGACCTGAAAAATGTTAACAATATTTTTCCGAATGGATTCATGGAACACCACGTCAGTAACGCTCTAATTCTTAAAAATACAGTTGGTACCACCTCGCGCCCTGCCAGGAATAACCACAACTGCAACCAAGGGTGCATGATTGACAAAGTATGTGCCAGAATATTGCATTCAATTACCCAACCAGCACCCCACTGTGAAACCAATATATAATCCAATCTGGATGCTATGTGTTGTACTGTAGACCTAAACATGAACTAATTCACTAGTGATACAAATCTGTTGAAAGTTATGTGTGGCCTTAGAGAGTGATCTGGTAATCCCCGTGACCTATCCAGGTCTGTAATCAAAACTGCATTGAACGTATCCTGCCCAAATGACAATATTGGCTGTAGACTTCCAAAGGCGAGTTTCAATAAACTCCAATGTGTCAAGGGAATCAGTATTGGGACCATAGTAATTGACAAATGTGACGCTCTGGTCTTGCACCACCCCAGAAAGGATCAATTCCCTCCCTTCAGTGTACTTCGCCAGGCCAGAAAAGCGAAACCCTTGTGCTCCTCGATTAGCTATGCAGAAAAGAGAAATATACATGGCAGCCCCAGGATTTGGCGAATTTAGCTTTCTCCGAGGGAGAGAGGTGTGTTTCCTGAAAAAAGGCCACGTCTACATGATGTCTTTACATGTATTAAAACACTTTCCTGGATTTATAGGGGCAGTTAAGAGCATAGACATTCCACGTCATGTATGTAACCCTGCTACTAGCCATGTAGAACCCCAAAGACAATTATTAGGGCAGATCTGCTAACATTTCTTGACTGTTCCATAACCCATGGGGAATCATAAGAGACACGTGCTCCTATAACACACTTATATGCCATAAACTCATATGTCATATGCCATACACCATTCTTATATGCCATACACTTATACAGCATACACTCATATACCATACACTCCTATAACATAAGCACATATGTCATATACATACTCCTATACACTGTATGCCCATACGTCATACACCAGGCACTCATACACCACACACCTATATTCAAGATGCTCACATACCAACACTGATGAGCCGCTTATAAACCATAAACCGATATGCATTACACCATATGACATTTGCCATACACTCATATCCATCCATCCTACATCTTTTCTGCTCCACATTTCACCAGGAAGAAACCTCTGCAGGATTGCAGCAACACTCTAATACCGAAGACCTGGTGCCACATCAAAATCCAGTATGTGCCTGTGGTGGAGGTGAAAGGAGGATTTCATTTTGGACTGTATGAGAAGAGTTTGTGGCTTAAAGGAGACAGCAAGGTAGACCTCTGGGGGACAAAATGAGCTGCGATTCTAGCCCCTGCCCCAACTAATGCTGTCAAATGCCTTCTTGTCCTGTCCAAGACAGGCCTTGCCATGATGGGCAGAATTTCCAGCAGGCCACTGAGCACAGCACCTGAGCATGGTAGAGTGAGCTTTTTGTCATCTCTTAGCCTACGGGCAAGGCAAAATGGCTGACTATGGCTTCAAAATTTCAAGTAGCCCTTTCTTTGAACCAAAGGTCCTTGCCACTCATAACCCCTTGCTGTAGCTTATGGAAATTGACTGGAGATTACAGACTGTCCCTTCCATCGCAGATGCTTAGTTTGTTGCACATGGGATACAATCAGTATGGGGATACCTTTGGAGCTTCTGGAAGATTGTAGATGGACTCACCTGCTGTGTATCGTTAAATGCATGTATTCAAACTTAGGGTGGTGAGAATCTCATTGGAGACAACCACATGATGGTCATTTTCTGTATGGTAGAGAATTGTGTTAATATCACTAACGTGATGTGTTGTGGTTGAGTGTGTTTTGTTGCCCTTTTTTAGCAGTTTGAGTGAGGGACAGTAATTGGTTTCAAAGATGATACCTCTGTTGAGATCAAGATGTTATAGTTCACTATCAATAGAGAAGGGCTGTGACTATTGCAGGTGTGAGACCAACTGTTAAGCAGGGATCAAAGTGTACAAAGAAAAGAAGTGGTACGATGTACCCCTCTGCCTCCCCCACTCCCCACCGTCCCCATACCCATGCACCCTCTCCCAATACAAACCTCACCCCTGGGGTCTGCCTTTCCTGCACTCTACCCCCTCTGCCCCCGCACCCCTATCACAGTGTGTTACATCCGTAATATCTAGACTGAAAGAAACAGAGTGAAAGAAAATGCAACTTAAACGACAACCATCAATTACTTTCGGTTATTGTCCTGGGCATTCGGGTATATGGACCCTCCCCTTTCTAACCACCCACCATTCGCACCTCTTAAGGGACATGCCAAGGACTATATCCACCCCTACACTCGTCCATTACCTGCACACACGGATGTGCTTGCAGCAATTTCACTTGAGTGGTGCTTAAATGATCTGATCTAAGTAGCAGCTGCTTTGCCTTGATCTGTGCTGCTGCTGCCCAATCTACACCTGCCCGAGTGCAATTTTAGAGAACTTAATGGGTTTTTGTGAGTCCAACGTCTTCAGAGTTTTTTTTCCACCACTTACTGCTGACAGACCTGAGAAGACATCATTAAGACATTATTCTTTCCGTTATCTAGTGTCCCCTGGATGCAGCTGCACCGCCACTAATGACAGCTTTTAGGAAAAAGTCACTTACTAGGGTACCTCTTTTCTGCTTTGCCAGAGTGAGAAAAGAAAGGTGAAGAGGGCATTGGGGACACATAGCTCCCCCCTCCATTGGGGACACATAGCTCCCCCCTCCCTCTCGGCAGGGGGAAGACGAGTGGCAGGATCTCTGCATGAGTGGTGCACCAAACTAGACTACTGCCTATCCAGTCTGCCAGAGACCTTGGACGGAGCAGAGAAAACCTCAACCGTCCTGCCAATGCGATCAGAACAGGTTGCAAAACCAGCAATAGACTATGTTGTAACTTGAGCCCGGCCACCAAGGGCTCGTGCTCTGTCACGTGTCTGTGTCACAAGAAACACCATGTGACACAGTTAATAAAGGAGGCGAGTGGCTATCCCGCTCACCAGTTATGGCACCAACTCACAGACCACCACGTCTCACTGAAGCCAGGTGCAGGAGGGGGCCCGGCCTTACCAGCCTTATAACAACTGGCAACGAGGACTCATCATGATCCTGCATGCTGCCTGGTCATACTGGTGCACGCCACTTTGAGTGCCCACTCACAGTGCTTGTATTATGTCGGGCCTCCCCGACGAACGTCAGCTTGTGCTGACGAGGTCCCGTGTCGTGCGGTCTCGTGCTCCCGGAGTCCTCAAGTTCTGCTTTGGGGTGCGCGAATGCCATGATTCACGTTGGTATGCCTGTAATGTCGGGCCCGTCCTGACGACCATCGGCTGTGCTGGCGAGGTCCCAGTTTCCATGAGCTGACACTGCCGGAGAGCCGGGAGCGTGTCTATGTGGCGAGGCCATACAGATGTATCCTGCTCAGGGAAGCTGGAAGTGGCATGAATAGGTTTGCAGCCTGCTGGTGACCACTCCCTAAAATGATGGTTCCTGGTCTTATGCTGAAGGATGTCCCCTGCTGCACAGGGCCTGAGGCTGGTGCATCTTATACTCTGCCTTCGAAGTCCCTGCTAGGAGAAGTCGCTGCCCACTCTTCATTGCAAGAAGAAACGCTATTTTTCCCGGTGAGGTGCGTCACAGTGCTATCACCGGGAAAAAGAACGTGACCAGTTAAGGCACCCAGACCTGCCACCAGGACAGCGGGCCCAACTGCCACGGCCATCCACTCTCTGACCAACGCTGATACAGCCTCAACCCAGCACGTACTAACACGGCTCTTAGAACAAGAGTGCTTGTGCAGCCAGGCTTGTAAGAAGGTTAAGAGTTTGCGCAGAGCAGGTTTCTGTGGACCCCCTGTGGCCCTGGGCTACCACTGCAGGGACATTATGCTGCGAGGAGGCCCTAGTGACCTCAAGGACATGGGCTGGAGAGGCGTCCCTCGCCATACCACCTTCACTGCCTGTGGCCTGAGAGCCTGTAGTACACCATCTACCATGAACTACCAAACGGGAATATCGTGTGTACCGTCCTAAGGCTCCAACGAAAGGCTGTGAGAGTATGCAGCCAATATGGCACCCGGTGTCGCTGGGTGCAGCTTTGCCGTCCAACATAGTGGAGCTCTCTCTACAGTTGGACCAATAAAGTGAGTTGCCACCCAACCCCATGGCTGTGCCTATCCTTGCTGCCGCGGCCTGCTCCAGGATCCGGTCATGCCCCTGCTCTCACCAGACGATGGTGTGTGAGATAAAAATAGAGTCCTGTATTTGCACAAATGCTTAAATAGGCTCAATAAAAATGTACAATACAATTGATGCTTTGAGCCACCATGTGATTGATATGCTTAAAACCCAGGGACCACATCTCTGCTGCCCTACAAAGCCTTCACTGGCTGCCGGTCTCAGCACTGATTAAATTCGAATTCCTCTGCATCATACACATGGCTATCGGGGGCCGGGGACCACTCTATCTTCAACGCTTCCTGACCAAATACTCCCCTTCTAGACTCTTCCATTCCTCTGGCACCAACTCCCTGCTGGTTAAGCGCTTTGCTAAACAGAGATCTGGTTGGTGATCACTTTCCTCGGCTGGCTCCCTCCTGTGGAACAGCCTCCCTCTCACTCTGCGTCTTGAGGAAGACCTCCTTAAGTTCTGAAAAAGCCTCAAGACCTTTCTTGTTACCTCTTCCTTCTCCTCCTCTCTTCCCTGCTAATGTTACAGCAGCATGACTGTTGTGCAGGGCCCTTATCTGTCCACGGTGCCTTGACCCCCCACAACTCTCATCCGAGCCGTTGTCTTCTGCTGCACTTACTTAGGCTCACCCTACCCATGGGTGGTTGCACTTACGTTATTCTCCTCTTAGCACTTACCCTCTTAGCAGTTCTCTATGAGCATCAGAGCACCTTATCCCTCCCCCCTCTCCTCCGCTGCACTTGCAGAACACTCAAAAGGCATAGTAGGATTGTCTCCCCTTCCCTTTATTCTCATTATTTGTTTGTAATATTAATATCATTATTTATCCTTGCTGTAATTCATTGTTTACCTTGCCCTGTCCCCTCCCCCCTCTTGCCATGTTTGGCGCTTTGAAACAGTTTTGCTAATTGTATAAGCCCCTGATAAGTGACTAATCAAATAAAAATATAATAAATAAAGTGATCCCAATAATTATGTGTGTTTGAAGCTGTGAGCCTGCATATTATCTACATGCTTAAAATTGATACAGTAACTGACCATGGTGTTGTCCGTTGGTGGGATTTCCCACCGCCCCTGATTAATAAGGTTCCACGCCCATGGCGCATTTGTCCCAATGTGCCTGTGAACCGTTAACCTTTGATGTATTTTGGAATTCGAGATTCCGTCTGTCTAGTAGGCTTAAAATGGACTCAAGGAAAATGCATGTCATGTTTGCTTTCCCAATCCGACTGTAGATAGTTCATGATTTTGAGTGCTCAATAGAACAATGTTTAATATATGTGATTGGAGCTGTACCAAATGTTGCATCATGTAATGGCTTTTAACTTTATACCCTTGGCATGGGATGTTGTAACTTGAGCCCGGCCACAGAAGGATTGTGCTCTCTCACGAGACAAATGAACAGGCCAGTGGCTTTCCCGCTCCCCAGTTATGACACCAACTCACAGACTCCCACATCTCACTGAAACGAAGTGCAGGAGCGGGCATGGCCTTACACCAGAGGCGGATCTAACGGTCGTCAGCCAGACAAATGGCGAGCGGGCCCTGTGCAGCGGCGAGTTCTCTGCTCGCTTTCCCCCTGACTGCTGCCAGAGAGCACACGTGCCATCGCTGTGTGGCTCATTGTGGATCTTAACACTGTTTGTCAACCCTGAGGGAACATGGCAGGCTTTTATTTGACAGCTTTCACATCATAAACAAAGCCAAACAAGGTTGGTGCGAAATGAAGAGGGGTTTGGTCACTGATGAAAAAAAAAAACAACGCAGTTCTTGTGGCGTGTTTTGCATGTTAGTTGTCACAGGGTTAGGGCTTTGTTATATACAAATGTCATTATGTCCTTCAAAATACATGCTGCAATGCGAAGGTTTCTAAATATTACGACAATCCACATCAGCACATTGTTCTGTGTTGCTTTTTTTTTACTTTTCCTTTCTTTAGGAAGTTTACAGAGCACAGCCCTACCATAGAAGGCGCCATATGCCTGATTTACAAAAGCACCTTTCAATGGAAAAATCCCATTGGAAACGTTTTGTAAATCGGGCACATAGGGGTGTGGTATGGTTGGGGAGTGTCACAGCATTCTATCATCTTTTGGGAAAAAAATCAAATTAATAAACTAATTGATACAGCATCTGGTCCTGCAGCAATCACAAGCAGATCATCACACTGTTGTCACAAACATCAATGATCTTCTCGTTTGTTTTTTAACACTTTCCACATTGATCTGTTTTGCATCTAAAGTACACGCAGATACAAAATATTGTAAAGGGCTCTGTAATTCCATACTAGTACACCCTTATACAGATCCGAGGTTTTCACTCTCCAACCCGTGCAGCAAAAGCTTAACACCATGCAATTCTGCCATTTTGCAATGCATGGCTGCAGCAACGCCCGCACAAACATGACATCACTTTTCTGCTACAAGAACGCGTGTGTTCTCTAGGTTTACAATATTTTAGCATTAATAGCAAAGCCTGCTGAGGAGGCCCAGCTGTTTCCAGTTAGTCAGACCCCTAGGTAACTGTAATGAAGACAACTTAATAAAAATTGGTTTTTGTCCCTAAAGTTTGCCATTGTGCACTGTGATCACAGTTAACTCCGCCCCACCCAAAACTCCGCCTCTATGACCCGCCCACCTAGGAGCCTGTGTCAGGTGTTGCCCACGGGGCTCTTTGCCTTAAATCTGCCACTGCCTTACCCTGCCCCATAACACACTATAGGTTGTTTGTGACCCGAGGGGCTCTGTAGACAGCATGGGTCACATTTGAGCTCCCTTGGATAAAGGGAGTTTATCCCTTCCGATCATCCCGTGCATTAATGGCTGTACAGGAGTCTCGCCGGTGCCTAACCATAGGCCGACCTAGCTACCCCGAGAGTGGAAACCACCAGAAGGTTCCACAACTTCAGAGCGCCGTGGTAAACGGATGTCGCCCAATATGGGAAGTAGGCAGGGCTTTAAGTGGGGTAAGAAATCGAGGGGGGCCCTCATTTGGGGGCGTGGCTTGTGGGGGGCGTGGCCTAAAACGTACACAAATGGTAATGTATGCACACACATATATATACATGTTATATATCTGTGTGCGTACCTTACTATGGTTTGTGTACTTTGCAAGCCATCTTTTCTAAACATAGAAATATGTATTTCTATGTTTAGAAAAGATGGCTTGCAAAGTACACAAACCATAGTAAGGTACGCACACAGATATATAACATGCATATATATGTGTGTGTGCATACCTTACGGTTTGCCTACTTTTCAGGCCATTTTTTTTTTTTAAACATTTCGGTTTTATAAAAGATGGCTTTGAAAGTACACAATTCAAGCCATCTTTTATAAAGCTTTGACTACGGACAAAATTGTCTGTCGGCAAAGCTTTATAAAAGATGGCTTGAATTGTGTACTTTTCAAGCCATCTTTCATAAACCTCGAAAAATGTCAAGGAATCCCCAGGTTCGCCGAGGGTTAAAGACGCCTCGGCGACCTGGGGAAACAAAGGGACAGTAACTGCCTCTGGTGACCCCTCGCGCGAGAGGTCACCAGAGGCAGTTACTATGACTTACAGAAGTGGCAGCCAGGCACAGCATCGCTGTGGTTGGCTGCCACTTCTGTCAGATCGCCTGACTTCATGGCAGGCGCATATCCCGTCGCGGCTGCCGCCGCGACGCGATAATGCATCCCGCCAATGTTGCGTGTGGTGGGACAGGGGCCCCGGCAGGGCCCCGGCTCAGTCCCACTTTTTGGAGACGGCCCCGGCAGGCCCCGGCCCACTTAAAGCCCTGGAAGTAGGAGACATAACTCACATCACGCACGGTGTGCCCTACTTGCGTCCCTATTATCACATTCCGATTTTAATTGCTGTTGTTTTACAGGCTCGACTTCCAAATGCCTCTTGAATTTGTGAATTGCCGAACAGAAACAGGGAGTTGTGAGACCTGCGGCTGATTCACACAAGCAATCCTGTGAAGCACGAGAAGCTTCGCCAGTTTAAAGACAGCCCTGCAGACAGTCTTTCCGGGGTGGCATGCATGCATGGTAAATTGTGGGGTATTTGTATAATTCGCACACCACCCTAAGGCCGTCAAAAAGAACTCGCCGTCAGTGGTAATGGTCGGGTCACTGTAATAAAGCACCTTAATTGTCATGTTTAGTTATGTCGCACTTGGAATTTGCCAGCGTGGAACTTTAGGGCCTTAAGGGGGCAGGAAGGATGTGCGTAGTTGATGGAATGGTGTAATACAATTCAGCTTATCGAGGTTGCTTCAGACAGTTTATTTCCCTTATTTATTTATTTTACTAATGAATGCCATTGCCAAGTAGTGCTGCGATCTTGCTGTGCAGAATGGAAGCAGAGACTATCAACGTAACACCCCGAGGACTTCGACCTAAAAAGAACTTCGGCATCACGAGTTCAAGACATTCTTCTGAGCCATACAAGGGTTGTGCGACATTGCTCAAAGCCCACATCAATGCCATATCTGACATTAGTTTACATTGTCCCAATAGCGCAGACAAAAGTATTTTTGTTTCCATTCAGAGTTGGCAACATCACTTTCTCAATTTTCCAGGCTACAAATTGCCATGCTCTCAATCTTCTAGTAAAAAGAACGAGGGGTACACGGAGATTAAAACATTTTCCTAGTATCACACAATGTTTTCAAATAAACAAGTAGGTACCAGAACTCAAATGTCGGTTAATGCCTCCGTTGCAGCATGTGAGTCAAACAGACTGACGTTCTAACCCCGTTTACAAACACGATAACTTGTGTGGGCAAGGCAAGTCAGTTTTGTCCCCCTGGGCCTCAGGAATTGAATCTGCTAAACAGCGCTCACAGGCATTTTGTTTCCGCTATTAAGCACTTTATTAGACATTGGAACATTACTATTTGCCCCACTGAGCCTGGTTGCACTGCATAGTTTATCCATAAACAGAGAAACATAGTAACGCTGGCTTACTTGATTGCCTCCTTCCATAAAGTAAATTGATTATTTGTATTGTGCTTCTGCCGTACTCTATACTATAAATGCGCGACCGCGTGGACAGCGTTGTCTTGTAACCAAGACGAGCAAGTTGCTCCCGAGCTATCATCCCTGCACTATTGTTGTGCCTGTCTTTTGAACACCAGTGTCAAAATGAGTTCGAGTATTGCCAAATTAACTGGTCCCCTCTTGATTTGAGACAAACTTCACCCCTACCCGCACCCAAGGACTTAAGTGTGCCAAGTCCCAAATGCTTGCCGGGTCCCACATTTCAGCCGAGATCATCCTGGTAATAACAGCTCAGAGCACTCCCATTTACTTTTCTTCAGATCCCTGATCAGAACCTGCCACTGCATGTATTCATTTGTGGATGCCTTCTCAGCTGACAGGCTCCCTTCACCACATTATCTGTAGCTTTTAGCACCCATTGATATGAAGCTGCAAGTGGAAAAGTCTGGAAGCCATCAATGTGAATGACTCTGCAGCCATTGAACCCCAGGGCAGGCTCTATGCATAGGTCTTCTCATAGTTTATCTTTCCAAATATCATGGCACCTTAATGCCACATTGTGGTCAAAACAATGGTATAGATAGATGAGCCAACAAAGGGTGTTGAAAAGCAGAATATTGGTTGCCATGGAAACTGGCAGTGCTATTGGCATGTGTTGGCTGCATCATAGATTATTTTTTGTGTCCTGCTGCTCACCATGACTTCTTCTGACAGCATGCATCGGAGCAGAAATGTAAACAAAATAAAATAGCTGAGTCCTGTAATTAATGGAGTCTCAGTCAAAGTCCCTCTCCATCTTCTTCATGCTTCAACCATTGGCCCTCGTTCCAGTCCCTCTTCCTCATCCCTCTTCCTTATCCTAATCCCTCTTCCATGTCCTCGTTCATCTTCCTCATCATATTCCCTCCTCTTCATAACTCTTCCTCCTCTTAACTACTCTTCCTCTCCGTTGTCTCTCTTCCTCATCCTAGCCGTAGATCCCATTTCTAGCCTCTTGCTCTAGACACTCTTCCTCTTATTAGTCGCTTTTCCTCACCTCAGACACCTTTTCCTCATCCCACACCAATTTTCCTACAGGTTTTTAATTCGATTGCTTACGCTAGTATACCATCTTCCTCTTGGAAAAGTTTAGTAGTGGCCTTGTTGAAAAAAGGAGACATGACCGATCCTCACTGTTACCGCCCAATTGCTTTAATTGACGTTTTCAACAAGATTTTTGCAGGATGTTTAGCAGCTAGATTTGGGAGAATGGGCTCCAGAGAACTTTGTTCTTAGAAATACACAGGCCGGTTTACATAAATGGTTTTCCACTATCGACCAGTGTTTTATTCTGAATACGATGGTGGAAAAGTACACATCATGGTGTCATCAGCTTTTGTACGCTGATATTGATATTGATATTTTATTTCTATCGCGCTTGTACACAAGTGTTTCATCCTTATGGATCCAACAGCCAGAGAATTACAGCACAACCTGGAGTATGCTAATTATTTCCAGGCGCGTGGCCTTGAACGGAACCTTGCGAAAACAAAAATTGTGTTTTTTGGAAAAGGCAAGAATTACTTTAGATGGGCGCTTAAAAACTCGGCAATAGAAATCGTCAATGAATATAGCTATTTGGGTGTGCTTTTCTCAAACAGTGGCACATGGAGAAGTCATGTAAATTCAATGACGAAGCAGGAATTGGTGGCTCTCGGAAGGCTGCTTTGCTTTTATCATAAATTTGGCGAAAATCTCCAGGTGCTGCAATCCAAAATTAACATGGCAGTCCTCTAGTGTGCTGAAGTCTGGGGTATGGCCTCGTGTAGGTGCCTGGAAAGTTTGCAAAATTATGTAGAATTCTGGGCATAGCTGCAAGCTCCCCTGGAGATGCCCTGCAGCACGAATTGGGTCTTGTCAACATCTCCCTTTTAGTTGAACAGCAATTTCTGGACTTCTTCCTGAAGATCCCGTTCACTACCTCTATGAATACAAATCTTGGTGCTACATTGAGGGAGTTATGTTGCCACTCTAGCAAACATCACTCCAGCTGGTATTAACAGTGGGATTCATCGAATGGCCCGCTGGAGGCTAGGGAATGTGGCAGCTTTGGGGGCCCTTTCCAATTTTGCAGTACATGCTTTTACAAAATAAAAGGGCTAGCGAGATGGAATTAGGTGCCTTTAAGGAAAGAATTGCCAAGCTGCCCTCCCTAAAATGTGATTCCCCGCACCAGAGCACCCCAAATGCGCCCCTGCAATAGTAAAGCTAAATGCATCTGAGAGCCGTAGATATTTGTTAATGGCACAAACAAATATTCTACTGCTCAGAGCCAGAGCATCATGGCTAGGCCCGGGGATGATCTGCGACCGAAGCTTCAAATGTATGGAAGCTTTCTTTCATTTTTTTTTACGGTTTGCAGGTTTAAAAAACATTAATTTAAGGAATAAGTGGCTCAGTCACATTTAATCAAGAATAATATAAGGGCACGTGTAGGGGCTATGAGCTTATTTTATTACTAATAATGAGGAAAATATTTTATCTGATGCAGCTAATTCTATCAAGTATGCTTTTAAAGAAATTAATAGCAGGAGTGTTGTAATATAGCCTTGTTCGACTTTTAGCCATGGCTGTTTAAATCTGCTAAATGTATTTTATAATCAGCTTACACCGCTGGCTCTAATAGGTCTGTGTTGTTGTGTTTATTTCTAAATTGTTAATTAATTTTGTTTTCCAAATAAACTTTAATCTCCCCCTCATCCCAGTCTCTCATCCAAGTCCCTCTTCATAGCCCTTGTTTCTGGCCCCTCTTTATGCCTGGTAGGCGCCTTACCCTCATCCTAGTCCTTCCTAGGTCTTCTTTCTCATCCTAGTCCCTCTTCCTCATCACTCCTCCTTAAATTAGTCCCTCTCACTCTTCCTAGTCCTCCTTTCTCTTCCTAGCCATAGTCCCTCTTCTTATCCTGGTCCTTATTCTTCTTCTGACCTCTTCCGCATCCTAGTCTCTCTTCTTTGTTTCTTGTTTTCATCCTAATGCATCTTCATCCTAGTGCCTCTTCCTCCTCCTAGATCCTCTTCTCCATTACAAGTCCCTCTTCCACAACATAGCCCATTCCTGATACTAGTCCTCCTTTCTCGTTGAAGACCCTCTTCCTTGTCCTAGTCATTCTTCCACATCCTTGTCTATTGATCTCATCCTAGTCCCTCTACCTTTTCCTCATCAGAACCCCTATTCCTCTTCTTTGTCCTAGTCCTTAATCCCTTTACAAGTCCCTGGTCCTCTTCCTTTCCCCAATCCCTCTTTCTCATCCAAGTCCATCCTCCCAGTCCCTTGTCCTAGTCAATCCACTTTTCCTAGTCTCTCTTTTGCTTCTTCATCTGAGTTCCTCTTCCTTGTCTGTCCCACTTCCTCATTCTAGTACCTCTTCCTCTTCTTCATTCTAATCTCTCTCCTCTTCCTACTCCATTGTCCCTTTTACTCTACCTTTGTCTTGTCCCACTGCCGCATCCTAGTCCCTTTTAATTTTCCTGGTCCCTCTTCCTGATCCCTCTGCCTCCTCTTCTTCCTAGTCCCTCTTCTTCGTCCTAGACACTCATGAAATTCCAGTGCCTCATTCGTATCCCAATCCTTCTTCTTCTTCCTTATACCTTTTCCTCTTCCTCATTCATGCCCATCTTCATCCTGCTAAAATATTTTCAATGTTCGCCTGTCCCTTTTCCTCTTTCTAGTCCCTCTTCCTAGGCCATCTTCCTCTTCTCAGTCCCTTGTACCAGTTCCTTGTTCTACACTGTCTTCCTTGTCAGATTCCCTCTTCTGGTTCCTCATCGTACTTTCTTTTCCAAGTTCTAGTCTTGCTTCCTCATCCATCTTCACAGTCTGTTGTTCTAGTCCCTTTTCTACTTTTTAATTATTCTTCATCGCAGTCCTTTGTCCTCATCCTAGTCCATCTTTCTCTTCTTTATCATTGTACCCCTTCCTAGCCTCTCTTCCTTATCCTTAGCTCTCTCCCCCTTCCTCATTCTAGTTCCTCTTACTCATCTAAGTCCCACTTCTTTTTCCTCATCCTACTCTATCTTTCTCATCTTAGTCACACTTTCTCTATTCTTTTTCCTAGTCCCTCTTCCTCTTCATCATCCTTGAACATCTTCCTCTTCCTAGCCGCTCTTCCTTATCCTTGTCTACCTTCCTTTTCCTCATCCTGGTTCCTCTGGTTCATCTTAGCCCCTCTACTTCTTCCTCATCCTAGTCTAGCTTCCGCATCCTAGTCACACTTTCACAAGTCTTCTTCCTAGACCCTCTTCTGAGTCCATCTTCCGGATCATATCCCTACTTCCTCATTCTTCTTCTTTCTCCTCCTCATTCCTCTTCATTGCGTAAGCCCCTCTTTCTTGCATGAGGCTTCCTTCCTCCTCCTTATTCTCCTTTTTCCTCATCCTAATCCCTCTTCTTTGACCTAGTCTTCTTCCTCTTAGTCCTGCTTCCTTGTCTGAGTCCCTCTTCCTCATCTTACTCTCTTTCATGTCCTAGTACCTCACCTTTGCTTCATCCCTCAGCCTCATTGTAGTAATTGTTTCTCTTCCTCATTCAACCCCCTACTTCTTTCTAATCTTAGCCCTTTGTCCCAGTCCTTTGCCAACCTCCCAGTCCCTTGTCTTGGCCCCTTTCCCCCCAGTAGCTCATTCCCTGTTCCAGGTCCTCATCCTAGTCTCTCTCTACCTTCTCAGAGACCCTCTTCTGTTTTTTTCATCCTAGTTCATATTCCTTGTGCCAGTCCCACTTTCTAGCTCCTCTTCCCCATTCTAGTCCCTCTTCCACTTCTCATCCTTGACCCTCCAACTCTATGCAGTATCTCTTCCCTTCCTCTCTGAGCCTCTCTTCCTTAGCCTACTTCATCTTCCTCATCCAAGTCCTTCTTCCTTATCATAGTCCCAATTCCTCATGTTAGTCCCTCTTCCACTTCCTCATTGTTGTACCTTTTCCTATTCATAGTTCCTCTTCCTGGCCCTAGTTCCTCTCCCCTGTCTGAGCCCTCTCCTGTTCCTCATCTCTCTTGCTTCCCCTCATCATCATCCGAATGTCTCTTCTTTGTTGTGAGCCCTCTTCCTCGTCATAGTCCCTCTTCCACGTCCTAGTCATTTGTCCTTGTCCCTATCCCTTTTTCTCAACCTGAAACCTTTACCTCATCATAGACCCTCTTCCTTCATCGTCCTCATCCAAGTACCTTTTCACAGTTCCTTGTGCTCTTCCTCATTCAAATCCCTCGTTCTAGTCCCTCTTCCTCATTTCAGTCCCTTGTGCTAGTCTCTCGTAAACTCTTATCCGGGTGTCTCTTCCTTGTCTATCTTCCTTGGCCCTCTTACTCATCATAGGCAGTCTTCCCCTTCCTAATTCCTCTTGCTTGTCCATGCCCTAATCCCTCTGCCTCATCCTATTTCCTCTTCCTCATACCAGTCCTATCCCTCATTCTAGTCCCTCCTCTTCTTCCTCTGTGCAGACCCCTTTTCTCTTCCTAGCCCCTCTTCCTGGTCCTAGTTCCTCTTCTTTGCCTTAGTTCCTCTTCCTTGTCTTATTATCTTTTCCTCACCCTATTCCTTCTCCCGCCTCCTAATCCATCTTCATTGTCCTCATACCTCATCCTAGTCCTTCTTTTTTGTTCTTGTCCCTCTTCCTGGACCCCAAGTACTAGTCGTTCTACCTTGTGCTAGTGCCCTTTTCTCATGCTAGTACTTTCACATTTTGCTCATCCCAGTCCATCTTCTTAGTCCCTTGTCCCGGTCCCTTGTTCCAGTCCCTCACTTTCCTCCCAGTCCCTTGTTTTGGTCCCTCTTCATTCTCCAAGTCCCTCATCCTAATTCATCTTCCTTATCCCAGTCCAGCTTCCTTGGCCCACTTGCTTACCCAGTATCTAGTCTTTGTTCTAGTACCACTTTCTCTTCTTTATTCTAGGCCATCTTCTGAGTCCCTCTTGCTCGTTCTAGACTACCTTCCTTGCGTTGGTCCCTCTTTTTCATCCTTCTTTGTATTTCTCACCCCTCTTCCACATATCACTTCCCCTTTCTAGTCCCTCCTACTCATTTTGGCTACCGCCCTTGTTTTAATCATGCTCCATGTTGTGCTGGCAAGTCGCCAACAAGTATCACTGTTGGGGATCCGGTTGGTGTCTCGAAGGAGGAGCACTCGTCTAGCGGTACGTCGTACGGAGGTTTGCATCTCTGTGTTGTGTTCGGCGTAAGAGACTGTACGTCGGCTGACAGCTCCGCCCCCGGCAGCGCATGTGCATCGCGCAGATCACCGCTGCCTGCTTGAGGGAGGAAGGAGGGGCTGCGGTGGCGCTGCGCGGCGTATTAAGGATCAGCTGACTGCTGCTGTTCAGTTCGCAGGAGGTAGGAGCCTCATACAAACGCTGTACACGGGCACCTGGAGCTTGAGTTCTTCTACGTGCCACCAGACAGGATATTGGTGGTAAGGTCGGGCATATGACTGTGGTGGAGCACTGACAAGTGAAGTGCATACGGTTTGGGCTGTGATCTGGAAGTTGGAGTTTGAATCTCTTGATTGGTTGTGACTCACCCGGTGCCTATTGACGGTTGTACTGCAATTACGTGTGGATGCACGTGCACAAGGTGCCACTGAGGGATCATCTCAAGGGAACAAGAAGTCTGGAGGTTCTCACAAGGGTGGGGGAAAGGTTCTTGTTGGGGGTTTAAGGAACAAGGATTTCCGCCAGCAATGTTACATACGGCTGCAAGGCCTCCGCCAGCTTTTCTGCCAAATCCTGGAGAGCCTGTTGCTCCTTGGGAGCAGTGGGTGGATGCCTTCAAAGTATATATGAGGGCTGCTGGTGGGGCAAAGTTCAACGATGATGAAAAGGAGGCTGCATTGCTGAATTGCATTGGGACTGAGGGCTTGAGAGTTTTTCGGCACCTGCCAGGGGAGAACGTAATGGTTCAAGGGGGAGGTGAGGGAGAAATGGTTATTAGTGCATATGAGACAGCTTTGAAGAAGCTACAAATGCGTTTTGGTAAAATAGTTAATGTGGTTTTAGAGCGGTATAAGTTTTTCTCTAGGGCGCAAGGCTCTACGGAAAGCATAGATACTTATGTTACGGCACTACGTGCACTCATGGCTACATGTGGGTTTCCTGGAAATGGTGAGGAACACATAAGGGATCAGGTTATGATGAAGACATCTAATCAGAAAATAAGAGAAAGGTTATGGATAGAGAGTGATCCTTCACTTGAGAAGGTGTTGGAGATTGCCAGAGCAATTGAAGCTTCTAAGACCAGTGTACAAATTCTTACTGAGAGGGATATGAATAGGGAGATGGTGCATGCTGTAGTAGCAAGGAACAAGAAAGGTTTGGATAGGGCTGGGGTGCAAGGGACTAGAGCACCTAAGAGTAAGGAGGGGTGCAAGAATTGTGGCTGGTCAAGTCACACGGCTGAGTCTAAATCTTGTCCTGCCTGCAATGTTGAATGCAGGAAGTGTAAGCTTTTGGGCCACTTTGCACGTATGTGTAAGGGGCAGTTGGTTGCTAGTGTGGCATTAGAAGACTCTACCATGTTATTAGAAGGGACATCAGGAGGGGGATCTAATCAAAGCGTCATATTACATGTGGAGGGAAGTGGGCGGAAGGGTCCATGGGTGTCGGTGTTGGTGGATCAGCACCCTGTGGATATGCTGGTGGATTCTGGGTCACCTTATACACTGGTGGCCCCGGATGTGTATCAAGAAGTGTTGGGTAAAGATATGTCTACTTTATTGGCTGCAGATATCAAACCATGTGCATATGGGCAGAGTCCCATCGACCTACTGGGCTACAATTGGTCGAACTTTTCTTTCAAAGGGAGGCAAACCTTGGGTAAGTTGTATGTGGCATCAAAGGGCACAAATGTGTTGGGGTGGGATGAGCAGGCTGCACTTAAAATACAGATTCACCCGGGTGAGAAGGAACCGGTTCTCAGTGTCATGGAGGAAGCAGGACAGAATGATAAAATGGTTACTTCTACGGTGCTTATGAGTGAATTTCCCGAGGTATTTTCAGACACTCTGGGTAGGCTCAGAGGTTTTACACATCGCATTGTTTTGAAGAAGGGTGCGGTTCCCAAAGTACATAAAGTGAGGGGAGTGCCAGTAGCGGCGAGCGAGGCATTCAAGGAGGAATTGGCTAAATTGCAGTCAGCAGGGATAATTGAGCCCATTGAGTCCTCAGAGTGGTTGTTTCCCGTGGTTTTGGTTAAAAAGGTGGATGGGAGCATCAGAATGTGTGTAGATCTCCGGGAGCTGAATTCAAGCATATGGGTGGATCGGCACCCATTGCCGAATACTAATGAGTTGTTGTTGACATTAGGAGATGCCAAGTATTTTTCAACTTTTGATCTGTCAACAGCGTACCATCAAATTGACCTGCATGTTGACTCTAGACCACTTACTTCGTTTGTGACTCCGTTTGGGGCATACAGATTCTGTCGCATGCCATTTGGCCTTGCTTCGGCTTCGGCAGTCTTCCAGAGGTTGATGCAACAGATGTTTGGAGGGGTGGTGGGAGTCAGTTATTTTCAAGATGACATTCTAATCTGGGGCAGTAGCAGGGAGGAACATGATGCCAGAGTGAGGAGGGTCATGCAGATTCTTAAGGACAAAGGTCTGACTGTAAAGTTAATCAAGTGTCAGGTAGGTGTGGAGGAGGTCACATATTTGGGACATGTATTGAGTTCACGAGGTGTGAGTCCCAAAAGGGAGTTGGTGCAGGTGTTGAGGGATACACCAGCTCCGGTCAATAAGGATCAGCTAAGGGCCTTTTTGGGCCTTGTGGAGTACTATGTTAAGTTTATACCCAATTATGCGGAAAAAACAGTGGCCATGAGAGCGCTCATGAGGAAGTGTGTAAGATTTGCATGGTCTCAGGAGTGTGCAGTGGAATTTGGGTTGGTTAAGAGGGATGTAGAAAATGCTCCTTGCCTGAAATCGTTTGACTCGAAAAATAAAACGGCCCTGACTGTGGATGCAAGTGAAGTGGGTTTGGGGGCAGTGCTGGAGCAGTGGATAAGTGGTGAATGGATGCCAGTGGCTTTTGCCTCGAGGACTTTGAGAGATGTTGAAACTAGATACTCGGTAATTGAGAGACTTTGGCAGTGTTATGGGCTTCAAAACACTTTAGGACGTTTTTGTGGGGCATTCCTTATATTGTCAGAACGGATCATAAACCGTTGGTGCAAGTGTTCTCTACCAAGGGAGTTATGGCAGTATCCCCGAGGATTGAGAAATGGTCAGTACAACTACAGGATTACAATTTTTCATTGCAGTATTTTCCGGGGATGTTTAATGTTGTGGCAGACTGCCTGTCCCGTTTGCCTATGGTGGAAGAGGGCAATCAGACAGTTTTAATGAAAGATGAAGATTGGCAGGAATGTCAGGTTGCTTATGTGACGTCTGCGGTGGAGAAATCGTTGTGGGATCAGGAGTCGGAGGCCGATCTTGAGTTAAAGTGGATTAAGGAAGGTCTAGTGAAAGGGTGGCACACGGTTAAGGACAGGCCTGAAGGGAAAGGTTATGCCCAAGTTTTACATGAATTAGCCGAGGGTCCATGGGGTGTGTCTAGGGGAAGTAGGTTGATACCCCCTGTGAGTTTGAGAGGGAGAATAGTCACATTAGCACATGTTGGTCATTTGGGTCGATCTTTGACTAAGAGGAGACTCAGGGAGGAGTACTGGTGGCCGGCTATGGACAAGGATGTCGAACAGGTGGTGAAAGACTGTCAGGCATGCTCTGTTAGCGATAAAAGCAAGGTACTCCATACACAACCTATACATCCTGTAGAGGTTCCAGAACAAGTGTGGTCGAAATTGGCTTTAGATATCATGGGTCCGTTTGAGTGTTTAGAGCCTGAGTGCAGATATATGTTGGTGTTGGTGGACTATACATCCAGGTGGATTGAGGTGGCGGCGTGTTCTTGCGTCACAACTGATTCTGTCATGGATTTCTTAAGGAAAACTTTTGATCGTGAGGGATTACCTGCAACTTTAGTCACAGATAATGGGGTGCAGTTCACTTCTAGAGCAATGAGAGAGTTTTTGGAACAACATGCTATTTCCTATTTTAGAACAGCTTTGTACAATCCCTCTGCCAATGGATTAGTGGAGAGGGCCAATGGTACTATTAAGTCAGCTATAGAGTTAGCTTTGGCTAATGGTTTGGATTGGCAGGAAGTGGTGACACAATATCTGGCTGCATATCGCAGAACGCCAGCCACAATTACGGGTAGATCTCCATTTGAGCTTATGAGGGGCAGGAAAGCAGGTAATATGTTGAGAACCCTGGCTATGGGTGGTGGTGGGCCATGTGATATGGATTTACAAGCTATTCATCGCAGTATTTTGGCGCAACAGGAGGCCATGGGGTCTTCACAAAAGTTTAGAAAGGAGTTGAATGTTGAGCTTGGGGATGAGGTGTACATACGAAATCCCAGGATGGTTCATAAAGGTTACAGCAAGTTTTTGCCCTCAAGGAGAGTTGTTAAGGTTGGAAAAGGCCATGTGAGATTGGAGGATGGTTCTGTTTGGAGTAAGAAACGGGTGGTGGTGGATGGTTGCAAACGTGGGGAGAGGGCAGGTGTGGAGTCTGATCGGGAGTGTCACGGGACTGGGCTGGATTATGATCCTGTGAGTTCACAAGGGATCAGCCTTGAACAGGAAGAGGTTGTTCCACTTCCACGTCCTGTGGGTGCCGAAAGGAATGTGGAGGGTCAAAATGCTTCTGATCAACAACCTGATGTAGGACAAGAAGGGGGTCGTCTTGCTAGGAGGTGTGGCCCCCCTATAAGGTTTAGAGATTATATTTGTTAAACATGAAATTTACATGTTATGGTGCAATGCATCTTTGTGGTCAATATTTCTTTAGCCATGAATGCAATTGGTATTAATGATGAGTTGTATATATAGTTATGTTCATGTTTCATTTGTTCAAAATGTTCGCGATGTATGTGTCACAGGTTATTAACAATTGTGTTATGCAAGGGAAGAGGATATGTCGTAATGTGCACGGGCTCGTGCAGGGACACTCGTGGAATGTTATGATTGTTCGGAGAGAACATTCCACGGTGGCCGTTGGCTGGAGGTGGCTGGGCAGCAGGCTTGTGGGGTCTCGTAAATAAATACGTTATAACCACTTACATGTGTATGGTGGGATTTCATCACTGGGTCTTGGTAAAGCTCCATATGCTCATCTTGCTGCAAATAATGATTACCAAGCAGTACATGCCCTCCCACCCATGTCTCACACTGCATGCACGTCTGTCCTGCTTTGTGTCCGCGCTGTAGGTTTATAGGCGTTTACAATCTTCTTTTAGACATCCTTGATGAACTTGGGCAAATGGGGCTTGTAGGTGTGTTTTAACATTATTGATGCCAAATCGAATGCTGCAGAGATCAAAAGAGTTTTATAGGCCTCCGTCGGAGCAAGTGTAATCGTCATAATGCATGCCTCAGCTGTGGATTTAAAATGCTAGAAGTAGTATTTACTCAGTCAGCAGAGGCTAAGAGCCTGCATGTTATTTGAGCCAGGGCCATTCTTTATGGGGTAGACAGAAAGTCATCCTTATAAATGAAAAGTGCAATGAACAACTGGTAAAATCAAAACTAGTGACTTTCCCAATGCTTATTTTTCGAATATATAAGTCTATTTCCTCTATTGATATGTGTAATTTTAATATATTTCATCATTTTGCCACAATATCAATCAGATATTGATATTGACATTGTACTGTGCAGAACACCATAGATGCAATTTCATCGACATAACCTTCTGAATTGAATTATAAAGATATGCATTTTTTATTTAATTTGTCTAACATGTTTCAAATAAGGATTTCTTATTTTGTTAGGTTCATGTGCCTTGTATGTTGGTGCTTTGTATTTCTTCCTTATTGAAAAAATGCCTGTTTAAAAACAACTATGCAAAAAGCATTACATCTCGGCATAAAACTAAAGATAGGACAAGAGGAGATATAGACTACTGCAAAACTGCAAAATGCTGATGCTTGAAACCTGAGCTTAAATACCACCTTCCCCACTCAACCAAGTTATGTGGTCTGAGACAAACTAATCTCACTGTGCTGTATTTTCATTGGCTGACAAAATCGAGATGACTTAGAAGCGATTCTGTTAAGTGTGCACTATACATAAGCCTCAATTACATATGGTTTAATAGAGCTGACACTTCACTCCAAAAATTGTACAATAAGGAATACTTTTCAACTGTTTATTGAGAAAAAGAACCAGGTATTTTACAATTCCAGTGGGAGTTCCTGCGTGTACCTCAACCTCCAAATTGGCTCCCACCTTCCTATCCCTGACTTCCCTATTCCTCCCCAATGCTTCTTCAATTTTGAGAATTACTGCCAGGTAACCCCCATTCTCTGTGTCTATCACTTGCCGAAGAGGGGTCGTGGGGGGCAAAGGTTTTGGCCATCTCTAACTATATCCCTCAGGGGCTTCCTGAGGGACCTGATGGTTTTTCCTGATAGTACTATACTTCACAGATTCTCCTCTTTCTCTCATATCCCCTCCTCGTCACCATCTCTCTCTCCCCACTCTTCCCCCCTCTGAGCTTACTGGTCTCGCCCAATTCTCCTCTCTCCACCCTCCACCTGATCTCTCCCCTCTACCTATACTTCCCTTCCTGGTCTTATCTCTCTCCCTCTCCCTCTCCCTCTCCCTCCACCCCCTCTATCTCTCTCTCCAATGTCCAACTTCCTACTTCCTTCTAGTCTCCACTCTCCAACAGTCCTCACTCCCATCTCTAAACCTGCCTGTACTCTTCTTACTCTCCCGCCTCTAATGTCCCCTCTCTCACCTACCAGCTTCCAAACGTTCCGCTTCCTGTCTCTTTTCTCAACTTTAGCCCCTTTCTACTCACAGCTTTTAATTCAGTCTCTCATCACTCACACGCACACACATACAGCCCAATTGGTACCACCCTCCCCCTCAACACTTAAGACCTTACCTTTACTCTCTCAGCACGCCAAACGTCTCCTCAGAATCCTTCTCCGGTATTCGTATGAAAGATCGGGGGGAAAAAACGAATGGTAGAATAGTTCACTAAAATTATATAAAGCCAAAAATGTCGAACAATTTGCTACAATGGTAACGGTATGGTCAGACAAGGGGAGCAGGGATTGCGGTGGTGTTGCCCGCACCCTTGTTCGCTATAATGTCAACGGAGGTGGCAGGGGTATCCCTTGCTCCCGATATGAATTTCTTTTTTAAAAGGACCCTGCAGCACCAGTTTCCATGCATGTAAGCGAAGGGAACCAGCGTTGCAGAGGGATAGAGGAGTCAGCGGCACGCAACGAGATGTGCCGCCAACAGGTAAGTAAGGAGGTGGGGGAGCGGGTTGCCAGAAATGTCAGTGGGAGAAAAAACAGAAAGCCATTTTGGTTCAAATAACTTTCATTTTTTCTTCCGCTTCTCCACCTGGTATTCCCTCCTCATTGATCTCTTGGTCCATCTCTGCGTCTGACCTCACCAGAAAACCTTTCTGCAATTGCTGGCTTGTTAGAGCCCAACCTAACTTGTTGTGGAGTTCCTCTGAGCTCTCACTGGCCCTCCATGCCACATGCCCGTCTTGGCAAATCTCTGACAAGGCTGTTCTTCTGGGGGTTGGGACTTCCTTTGGAAGTCTTGAAGAAAGCTTCATGCTTGCCAATTTTGTTTTAAAAAAATTGACTTTGATTTTATCAGACAACCAAAAAAAAAAAAAAAAAAAAACAAAGAGAAAAAACAAAAACAAAAAAGGGAAAAATTTCCCATTATATAATATATATATTATAGCTCATGGTTACATTATGACAAAGTGCTAATAGCAGTGTTATACCTTCTAACATTGTCAAACGCGTTTTCATATTCCAAATGTAACAGTTAACTAAAACATTACCCTCGCCCACCCCCCTCCCCACATTGGTCGAGCAGACATTGAACAAGATTTACAGATGTGTAGAAAAAGGGTGGTCATGTTTCTACTGGTGTTGTGAGTTCTCAGTTAAAAGATCCACGCTGTCGTCTCTGGTCACGCATTGTTTCCTTTGTTTTGGAATATGTCTCTGGGTGGTCGTCTGGTTGAGACTAGGAGTTTGATGCAAGGTGTTTGTTTTTGAAATCCATCCATAGGGTCTCACATTGCAAAGTTTTGTTGTTCAGAGAGGCTGTGATCATTTCCATTATGTAGATGTTGGAAGCTATATTTATCCACTCGCTTTTGCCGGGGACAGTCGTGGACTTCCATTTCATTACAAGAAGGGCACGAGCCGCAAGTATCAATGGGGGGGCCAGTCCTTTGATTCTGATCCAGTCATCTTCGTTCTTTTCCAGGCCGAATAGGATCAGGTAAGGGTCGGCGGTTCTTTGTATACCATCTATTTCTTTGATCCAACCCAAGACCTCATCCCAGAAAACCTTAATATGTGGGCAACTCCACCACATGTGCCAATAGTCGACTATTTCTCCGCAGTGTCTCCAGCATCTCGGACTCATTGTTTGGGACATCTTAGAGAGCCTGAGTGGATCGTACTGCCACCTGTGTAATAATTTATGACATGAAGTTTGACGTTTTGGATGCCGCCTTACACATCGTAACCCACAGATCAGGGCTTATCTCGTCTCTCATGTCTTTTTCCCATCTGCCTCTCAAAGGGTCTGTGGATCCTTCCCCTGCTTCTATCAGTTCCTTGTACATTGCGGATATCAGGCCCTTCATTTCAGATTTAGAGTCTAAAAGTTTTTCAAATGGGGTAAGGTCTCGTGTGGATTTATCTTTCCATTCTGGTGTTGTTAAAACACCTTTTATTTGTTTGTATTGGAAGGTGGACAGTGGGCCTATCCCTAGGGCCTCAGTCAGTTCCGGGAGTGAGATGAATGAGTCATTTTTCTGCAATTGCCCCACCCTCTCCAGGCCCGCCTCGTACCATGATTGGAATCTTCCTACATTGGGGATATGGTCGTTTATACCAGGTAACCAAAGATGGCTGAGCGGGGATGGCCACGTGGTAGTTTTGTGCATGTCTTTGCCTTTCTGCAATATGCTCCATATAGTGCTCAGTATTGGATGTCCTTTGAGTCTACGCTGGAGCCTCTTATATGGGGCCACTCTGATACCGTAGCTGGTGACAGGTAATGATTATCCATTTGAATCCACTGGAGATTTTTGTGGTTTCATAGGTGTGGGATTAGGACGCGGAGTTGTGTGGCCTTTGTAGGTTGGGGAATCCCACTCCACCTTTGTCTTTGGGGAGAGTTAGTGTGTTGTAAGGGATTCTTGCCTTTTTCCCCTGCCAAAGGAACCCATTTTGGTGGGACAGTTATGTGCTCTGGCTGCTTGCTTTCCTTGTGGTCCTCCTCCTGTGCTGGTGAATTCTGTTTCCAACTGGATTTAGGGACATTTTCTGTGTCTCCCATGCAGTCATCTTTCACTCTGCTTTCTGTAGCCCCACCATTCTTCTGGGGTCCACCTGGAGTTGGGAGGTCAGGTGTTGGGTGTCCCATCCACTTTAGGCAGGAAAATCTCAGTAAATTAAATTTCTCCTCTCAATTCCATTTCCTTGGTTCTGGTCTGGATTTTCCTGGTTGTGCCCAGGTGCACTGTGGAAGTTGAGGTTCTGAAAAGAAAAAAGAGACTTGGCCAGGACATATGCTGGTAGGTATCGTGGCAGGGACAGTGGTACCAATATCCCTGCACATGTTTATACACTCTGGGGAGTCAGGTTCCCTTATGCCACCGCCCCTACTTTTGAAAGGGCCATATCGCCAGACCCTGTCACATAGACTACTGTGGTGTTCTGTTATATATATATATATATATTAGACAACACATTTGGTGAATGGGGAAACCTAATCTAGGATCTAGTCACCAAGAGACAAATAAAGCTGATACTATGTATGTTGCATGCTGCCTATATCTCAAACAAGAACAATAATATCTATCATTTTCATCCAATGGTGATCGGGCTAGTAGTCAGGTGGTTCCTTTGACAATTTAATGTTGTGCCAAACTGGGACAAAATGTGGCATTTAGAAGCAGGAGGCCTCCCATCCAAGTTTCTACACATCACCAAAATGATGTCATGCTTGGCAAGTCACCAGATCTCATTTTTGCTTAGCCCACTATTTCTGGAGAAATAGAGAGTAGATTGACATACAGTTTAAATGCCTTTGGCATACTAAAGATAATGAGCTATTATTTCTGTATGGAAGTCTTTAAGAGTGGATTAGTTTGAACTGCTGAACAAGATCCAAGACCCCTCTTTGCTTACAGGCTCACTTATGCAGGTCATGATTTGGTATCAGAGCACTGAGGATGAACTGAAAGGGAGCAGGGTTAGAGCTGCAAAAACCTTCAAATCTTCACAAAACCTGTCCAAAATGGTTCAGACTCAGCCAATTTTCTCAAAATAGAAAAATGGAGGCCCGAAAAAACCTGGATCGAAAATTAACTACTAACAGATGAAATGACTTACCACTGACAACTCAAAATTAACTGAGCATAAACAAAGTAAAAGCGGGTAATTACACACACAGCAACATGAACTCGCACAGCTTGTCCAAAAGGAGATCTACACTATCCACAAATTGAAAAGTCATGCAGCATGTAAAAAAGAACCACCACCATCTCAAGGCCTCTGCGACTTTATTGCAGCCCACAATTTGACAATTCCATGACCACATAGATAAGAAAGGACCAGCACCACTAATCCAGGAAATGGAAACAGTACCAAGAATACCATCAACTTCCACACTGACAGCTTGTCACCCCTTCTCGATTCAGGACATCATAACGAAGTTGAATGCTAACAACACAGCAAGCTCCCCAGAAGCATTCCCACAGTCTTTGGAGAGCTTTAATGAAGCAACCTGGCTAGAATCCTCCTTTCAGGACCTCCTCAACTCCTTCACAGAACAAAGAAATGTCCCTTGTACTTTCAAAAACAACTTACATCAAGCCTGTCCGCAAAAGACCTATGCTGGATCCCAATGACGCATCAAACTACCAACCAATCTCCAAAACACTATTTGCAACAAAAAAAACTTCGTTTATTTACCCATAGTCATGGCAACATTTCAAAAAGCAACAACTACTTCCATGAATCACAGCAAGGATTCAGACCGCACGAGGAACATGAACCACACTTTGCACTACATAGGATACTATAGCAAAGAACCTGGATGCCAACTCTTCTCCACCACTTTTGATACGATTAGCCACAAAATCATGTTAAAAACATTGGATGAAGAGATACCCCTTAACCCTGGATAACTTCACCCCTTAAAGACAGGACTGAAACAACACACATGGCCTCTTCTGTTCTTGTTGCTGCATGCTCTCCCACTCGTAGAATGTATTGCTAATGCAAGCCTGGCATGCTGCAACTATACCGATGATAGCTAAATCATCTACAAAACTCACAAACAACCCTTCACCAAATCCAAGGAACATACCACATGCTCCAAGGCAGATATAAAGCAGTGTGGCATACCAATTGCTATGTAATTCTGTAGGTGGGCTACTTAAATTGACAATTGTATAGCACAGTGTGCTATTTAAGTTACCCTGTTCAAAGAAAGCACTGCTCACTGTTCATTCCACTCTGGACCGCAGGGCTCTCTCCACCATCTTTTCTCTGTTCACTGGAAATTCAAAGGGGGGACCGCGGATAGAGAGTGCTGCATTAATCACCCCCTCCAATCACAAAAGTGCCAAAGCCCTGTGTAAGAGTGCTAGACAAGACAAGTTCTTTCTTTTTTTAAATAACTGCAAACCAGAAGTAATCGTGACAATACTTTTATTAAGCTAACTATATCCTGCTTGGCAAAGACTGGTATGTGTAAACCTAATTCTTTTAAAAGACAGCCCTGCAATTCCATTTTTAAAAATGTACGTTGGTACATAATGCAATAGTGCTACTGTAAAGCACCACATAGTTACTTTAGTAAACTTTAGTTTAGTGTATCTAAATCTCATAAAATCAACTATATTAGATTTTTTGGGAAAGATGCATCATATTGACCTTTGAAAATGTACTTTATGACACTGCCAAATGAAATTTTGCTGGCAAACCTAGTTCTGTGACCTACTGATTGCATACATCTGTGCAACTGGTGCTCAACCCATGAGCTGATCTCCGGAACCTGCCCCCTGCCTTTCATGCTGGTCTGCTGCCCCTCTGCCCAACCTTCACCCTGTCCACGGAGGCGCTGCCAAATGGCTGAACCTCTCCTGGTGTGCCACACCTTGACGCCAATCTCCCCACCCCCTGTCCACTTACCTGGGCACCTCCTGTCTAACCTTCAGTTTCTGGAAATAGTTACAATCGTGGACATACGTGTAATTTCTTTTTAAGGGAAGCATGAATTGCGCAAAGTCTGGTTCTCTTAAAAACAAAAATAATATTAGCACCACAGATGGCGGCTCTAAGTGCTAATAGTGATTAAATACCTCTTTTATGGCCATGCAGGGCTGGAATTCTGCATTTGAACCTACCAGGATTAGGCTTGAGGGCTGTCAGTGGCCCTGCCATCCACCGAAAGTGGTATTTAATGGTACAATAAAAACAGTTGATAATAATGACAGGCAAAGCCTGCAGCAACACCATACTAAGTAATTAGTCTCAGGCTATGACTTTCCTTTAACATTTTTGTTTTTGATTTATGAAACTTCTGAACTTCTTACAGAGCAAATGATGGGTCAAACATACAATATACAGGACACTGCCCTGTGCAAAACTTACTGCACAAAGCTGCACAGAGCCGTGCAATGAAAACTGTTTTCAGAGTGTTTTGATAACATTTATTTATGTGTGTCCATTCATGCAGTTAACCTTTACATTTTACAGACACTCGTATCATTGATGTATTACTTCAGCGGTTCACAGAAATGATGTATGGTTGCTCATTTTATGCCTTGGGTAACAACAACTTCTGGTGGCATTAAAAATATTAGAACAGCATTTCTAATCAAATAGGTTTCTTTAATAATCAAGAAAACTCAAATGAGCAAACTGCTAATCAATTTTTGAAAACTAATGTAAGCCTTGTGCCTCACACATACTGACTCCTTAAAGAAAACAAGTGGATTGAAGCTTACCCCAACCATAACTGAACTTTCCCTTTGCGGTACCACACCACCAAACACTGCCCTTGCTAGAAGTAACAGGATTCTGCCCTTTGACTTCGACAACATTTAGAGTCTTGACGGACAGCAAGCTTGCACTTAAATCACAGTTTAAGCCATTACAATGAGTTGCTTCTTTAAATCTTAAGCGATCAAACGCATAGTTTTTTTACATTATCTTCATGTAGTCGACCATGGCAGTGATCGCTCTAGCATTCTTAAAACTAGTCTATGCCAACAGCCACTGAACCTCTTCTGCGACTCCAAAGACAGAAATAGATCATGCCTAGACCTCCAAAAACTATACTGGCTCGTGCTCAAATGGGCGATTCACTTAAAAACTCTGTGTAGTGCCCACTGTGCCTCCCCCAGCATGGGCCGACAAACCACCAGTAGGAAATCCATTATTTTTTAAAATGATTTTGTATTTATTGTGCGTTAGTTCAATCATGAATTTTTAACAGTCATAAAAAAAATATCAACACATAAAAAGAAGAAGCTGACAACAAAAATACATAGGATAGACAGTAATACATTTCCCAAGTGTATCTCACCAGCTAAAACAATGGAAAAGGAGCATCCTTAATAAAGACCAGTGCAAACAGTTTTGAGATAGTCTCACACGTCCTCAATGGGAAAATAGAGAATTTATAAAACGAAATCCGTGAATCTCAAAGAATTCAAGTGACCATTAAATATTTATTTATTTTATTTTTTTTTTATTCTTTTGACTTCTATTTCAGGCTGAACCTGTAATTTTGTCAAAAAGATCGGCAGATTTAACCCTCCGAGATTCTTCAAAAATCTTCGAAAATTGGCTTTTCTACAGATCGAAGTACGTCCTTTCACAGACTGTAAGTGCGTTTCAAGTGCGATTGTCCAGGAGCTCCTTAAGCTGGTAGTGATGAAATAGCTTCAGTGGGAAGAGCTTCGTTTATCTGTTTGAAAACCAATCCAATGAGGTTTGCCATGGCCATGGTCCACTGGGTGGCTTCATATTTATTTGAATTCTGTACATACAAAGCTCCAGCAATGCTGCCCTAGCAATGACACCAAGCTGAAATGCTGCAGAGGATCTTCCTTTTGTGTCCTCACAACCAAAGTCTGGAGTGCTCAATGCTCAAACATACGTCCACAGAGAGAAATGACGCGGTCTAGTAAATCCATGAAAAGTTGGCTATTCAACTAACACCAGTACAAGAACAACACATCATTCTCAACCAACACCTCTGAATAGAATTGGACAGATTATTCCAGGAATGTGTAATGGACCAGCACACAAGAAGCATAGGAGATCAGACTCATTCAGGCCAGTCTCCCTTACACCGAGCACCAACCAAAGAGGTTCAGAAGATACTTCGGTTTTACCAACAATAAGAACTGTAATGAACTTAGATGATAATCGCATACTTCGACAACATAATACTGATAGTCTTGAAGTAAAGGTACATCTCTCACCTAAACATTCCCTCCCCTCCAAACTTTTTTAACTGAATCTTATCCACACCTCTTCCCACCTTACGCTGTTCACACAGCCAACCCTTGATCATGGCAGAAATGTCTACAAACACAAAACACTAATGGACCAACACCACAGCTCACTGCTCTAGCACTATGACACACGCACTCACCATTGGCTAACCAGGTCCTCTCAGTGCCGATTCCACTTTATTGACCCAGGGTCCTTCCTTCTGGACGAAAGACATCTCAAGAATGTAGTCACAAATATTGATCTAGAATCCCATTTACACGCCAGACTTAGATAATTGTGGCTTGTCCCCATCAACTCTACATGCATTGCCTCTGCCTCTCCCCATTTACTTACAGATCTAGCAGCAAGGTAGGGTAAATGGCAAAGGTTTACTATACTAGACTACTTTGGAGCTCATTTTCATATCTCCTGTAATTAGGCAGCAGGGACCTGTTATAATTACACTTGTGTAAATCGGTCCTTAGCGCCTAATTTTCCTCATTTGCACAGTGGGCACCTTCCACTCTGCCCGACACTGTGACCCCTCCACCTGGGGAGGTGTCTGCTTTTAGTGGCATTTAAATTGTGCATGCTTATTATCAGGGAAACAATCATTAATTTACAATGTGCTTACTTATTGAGGGTTCATGTATCAGTAATGGGTAATGGATGTGGCTCAATATGGGATGCCGTGCCATGCTCTTCGTTTGATATTGTTCGACGGGTCATGTTCATGTTACTTTCTTAGTTCATCTATGTAGCCAAGTGTCCCTGTTATCAGCATTTGTATGCTTGCGTGAGTGACTTGGGGAATATTAAGTACCCTACCCATTTTTGCAGGTTTTTCTGTGAAGGATGTAGATGGAGGATGTGTGTGATTTTTTTTTGGTTATGAGGCACACACCACATGTCCACTCTGGATTGTCATTCTGAGGTCGTTTTTTATGGCCCAACTATACTTGCCATGTTTCATCGTCGAAGGCAATCCGGGATGTGGCTATGGTGTGACTTTCACACTATGTTATTTATGTGAAGTATGTCTGGACCAGCTGATTTCATATGTGCTGGCCCCTCGCCCTTTGGCCTGCTCATGGTATGGGCACTGCCTGTGTCGGCAGACGCAACCCCTCATACACTACTATTGGTATGCCACGATGCGTGGCTATATTATGCAAGAAGCAACATGCCAATATGATTTTACATGACACAGCTGGTGCATTCAACAGTACTCCACCTGAATGGTCCAGGCAGTGAAACCGTAATTTTGGCACTCCAAATATCTGCTCAGTTATGCCTATTGTTGCAATGTGTTTTGCATTGTAGCGTGCCTCTGCTGATGTGGTGGGATTTTGGATAGGCATCATCAGGAATGGTGATAGCGGGTATGCACTGTTCCCTGCAAATGACGATAATCAAATGTTGTTATGGTATGTTATAGTATGTAGGTTGTTTGTATTGGATGTGACCCCCAATCAGTGTGTTTTTGTTTGTGTGCTGGCTGATGCTCACCAATGAGCCACTTGTTGCTGAATGTTCCTGATGCCAGTGCCTGGTGGATGGGGGAATGGCGTAATATGTAGCTGTTGTGGGTGCACCAGGTTAGTTAGCATTCACATGCATGATGTGAAGAAGTGAACCTTTGCATCACAGATGGCCTGCATGTTCAGCAAATGTCAATTTGTTTGGTTCCGATATTTATGTTCTGTGGCTCGTGGGGGTTGTAGTGCAACATGTGTGCAATCAATTGACCCAAGTACTGGAGGGAACTGGGTAACTGCATTGAATTCTTGAGCCACTCTTTGCCTTCCTGCACAGTGCAGGACATGTCTATGTGGCTGTGCACACATGCCACGATGCAGCTTAGGACCTGTTTGAGGCAGCGAGCGTAGTTGTGTATGCTGTGAAATAAACCCAACAATGGCTGTGGTCCATTGGAATGTGCCAGTCCCCAGTAAGTGACGGGCAGTTAGGATTTTCACCAAGGGTGGTATTGGCTGTGAGCACATGGTTGGGGACACCAGGTCATTCTCCCACACCCTGGCCAATTCAAGTATGACATTTCAGGGGGGCGGGGGTGGTATGTACCATATACTTTCTCATCAGCCATGCCGAATATCATTGTGCATGTATGGTAGATTCTGGCCCTCCTCCTCCTCCTTCCTTGAAGTAGTAGGTATGCGAGCAATGCAGGAACGGGCATGGTGGCGTGTTTCTCTATGATTGCATGGTGGTGTTTAAACCTGCGATTGCATGGCGCAGTCTCACCTTGCGCCTGGTCAGGGGTGGTCGGTCGAATTGATATCCTTTTTAGTTAGCGCAGTTGCACGAGTGAATCTGTCAATCCGGCTCTGTTTGCACTTCCTGGGGCAGGCTTGTACATTTGCCCAGTGCCTCCCTCCCCGTGCTATCTCTCATTTCTATACTTTAATGAGGATGTTTGCATATTCCGCTCCTTCTTGGGCTTTGCACTGACCAGTACATTAAGCCTCGCGCAAGGCGTATGGACATGGCGCATGAAGCTGGGAACCTGCACATAGGCCGATCTATAAATTAGTGGCTATAGTTTTGCGCGATGCATAGAACCATGTTTTGGTGCAAATTGCTTATGGTGCACGCAAAACGTTCTGTAAATCAGAACCAATGTGTTCTGAGTGAGATAGGGAGTTTTGGCCGCAGAAAATGTTGTTGAAGAAGAATTCATCAACATTGTTACAACATATTTTGTACCAAATATATGAGGGAGTGGGTTTATATGAATAAATAATGTAGGGGTGTTAAGGGGGAGTTGTGGGGAGTCATCCCCCCGCCTACATTTATGGCAAAATCAACCAGTAAAAAAAAAGAACAATTAGATGAAATCTTCTTCGATGAAAACCTTTCGATCAGATCACAAAGACGGCTTGATTTTTTGCATCACTTAGATACCTGAAATATCTTGACCCAGTATTTGTAGCCTAGATATTTATCATTAAATGAGAGGGAAAGACAAGAAGCATGTTTAGGCAGCAGAACATGCACTAATTAACTGGATAGTCTACACTAGTCTACGAACTAAAACAAGGAATCAGCAAACAAAGGTTTCAGCCTGCAAATGGCATCAAAGATCAAAGGGCAAATGGCAGGGGTTTTGCAAGCAAGACTGTGGATGTAGCTGGCATCAAAGAGCAGAGAGCTTGGATCTTGAAAGCAAGCTCAGGAGTGCCAAATGGATCAAAGAACAAAATGCAGACGGCAGGGGTCTTGATGTCCTGTTCTCTGCAAGCATGTACCGAAATGGAAACATGGAGCCGGCAGCCTAGGTTTCAGGATAGGATCATGGATCCTGCATGCCGGGCTTGATGAAGAGTGCAGCTGCACTCCTTATCAGGTGGAAACAGGAAGAACCAAAGCAACAGCTGAAACGTTCTGGAACTGCAAATATATCTGGCCTTCGACAACAAAGATTATTTGAAGAATGGCAAATACTTGTGCACATAGCTCTAAAATGAGAGGGTTTCTCCTGAACATGGCCTTTTTTATGGTGTGAGGGAAAGCAAGGGTGCAAAGACCACAGCAGATTATAGACTAGAGTTTGGTTCAGTAGTACCTAAGGAGAGATGTGTGGGGACATCACGTGATCGCAGGAGCGCGGTCTCGCGAGATCTCGGCAACACAATCTCGCGGACCATGCGCTCCACGAGTGGGGACTTTGGCGCCAGTGTGAGGCTGGCAGAGCGCCAGACAAGTCATTCTGGACAGCGCTGCTCCATGTGAGGAGCCAACGGAACTGAAGGCCCCAACCCAGTACCAGCTCACTTCCAGGGCGTAAGTCCAATGCTAAAGGAGGCCTCCTGGGGGCCCTGGAAGTATACAGCGTGCAGCGCAAATACACACCCTGCCTCCAGTGCAGATAACTGGAAGGCCCAGCAAAGACTGTGAGTACCTGCCCCGTCCCATACATGGACTATTGCATCCACGCTTTTTGTAATCAATAAAGGCAGCTACAATTACCCAGGCGTCCTGTCGTCCTTAGAGGCTACAACATAACTGGCGACGAGATATCTGAACACCCACGGACCCACCATGCAAGGCGCCACACCACCCCCGGCGTTTCTCCCCTCACCTGGGACCCCGGCAATTCCATGGATGCAGTGGGAGTCACTCTTCTCCACGTACCTGGAGGTCGTAGGCGGCACAGGATATGCCCCCGCCAGGAAGAAGGCGATGCTGCTGAACGCAATGGGAGTCGAAGGACAGCGTATTTTTGCCAGTTTGACAGCTATACCAGTGGATGACGACGACGACAAATGAGGTGATCCGTTGCATCGTAAATCGGTTCACCAATAAGGAAAACATAGTCCTACACGGGCTGAGGTTCTACACCCGCAAACAAGAAGGGAGCGAACCTGTGGACGACTACATCACCCGGATGAGGGAGCTGGCATCCTTATGCGCCTTCGGCGAAAACGCAGAACCGGTCATCTGCGACATGCTGGTTGTCCACACCAACTCCAGAAAAGTACAAGACAAGCTCATACAAGAAAAGGAAGTGACCCTCGACAAGGCCATCCAAATCGCCAGGGCGGAAGAAGAAACCTCCAGCAGGCGCAAGCAGGCGGGAAGTCATCTCCCCATACCCGAGCTGACGGTGCTACAATGGAGAGGGCGCAGAGACAAGCAGTCCCGCGACAGCCCCAGAGAAAAAGGCCCCAGGCAAAGGGATGTTCCTAAATGGTACAGGTGTGTAAGCACCAAACACATGGCGAATGATCGCGACTGCCCTGCCAGAAACAAGGAATGCTCGAAGTGTGGACGTATTGGTCACGTGGCTCCTGCATGCACGTGGTGGGAAAAAACTGTCTCCCGCTTCGATGGCGACCGCGCTTCAAGCAATGAGGACGAGCAGGACAGACCGATGGTCGTCATGGTTAATGCTCTTCACGCCAGGAGGGAAAAGCCCCACTGCACCATTAAAGTGGACGGCATGGAAACACCTGTTATGGCGGACTCTGGATCGGACCTCACAATCCTCCCGATAGACACATACAAGGAAATGATGGGGAAGGCTAAAGTGGCGATCAGGTCGCCCAGGCAAAAACCGACGGTCTTCCGTGGTGCAACCATCGACCTACTGGGTTACATCAGAGCCCAAATTGAATTGAAAGGGAGGTCTACCAACTCCAAAGTGTATTTCTCAACCAGAGGGCCAGCCGTGCTCGGGTGGGATGATCAACACAGACTCAGCATCAAACTAGACCCCAGAACTCTGGAACAGGTACTCATGGTCTCCTCAGGAGCAGCGCTAAACTTCAAGGAGATGTTCCCAAGCCGGTTTTCCGAGAAACCGGGGAAAGTGAGAGACTTTGTGCACAAGATTCGTTTGAAACCCAATGCGGTGCCTGTGAAACACAAAGTTAGACCGGTGCAGGCCACGGCGAGACCTGCGTTAGAGGCCCACCTCCGCAAGATGGTTGAAGAAGGGACCATTGAGACCGTGGAATCCTCAGAGTGGCTGAGTCCGGTGGTCCTAGTCAAGAAGAAATCCAGCAACGACCTCAGAATATGCATCGACTTGCGAAGTCTAAACGTAGAGGTCGTTACCGATACCTTCCCGCTCCCCAGTATCAGCGAACTAGTCTTGATGATGAAGGAGGCGGCAATCTTTTCGAAGCTCGACATGCGTGACGCCTATCACCAGATTCCTTTACACAAGTCTTCGCGCCCCCTTACAGCGTTGATCACTCCTTTCGGCACCTTTCAATACACCCGCATGCCGTTTGGGCTATCCTCGGCAGCGTCAGCATTCCAGAGAATGATGAATGCCCTCCTCAAAGGCCTCACAAATGTCTCATTCTTTCAGGATGACATCCTCGTGTATGCCAAGGACAATGAGACTCATGACAAAGCTCTCAAGGCAGTCCTGAGCAAGCTTCAGGAAGCAGGCGTTCATCTTCGCCACGAGAAATGTGTTTTCCAAGTGAGAAAAGTAGAATACCTTGGGTACTGCATCTCGAACGAAGGAGTGAGCCCTAAGAAGAACCTGATAGAGGCAACAGCGGATGCCCCGGCTCCGAGGTCCAGAGAGGAACTCCGCTCATTCCTGGGCTTAGCGGAGTACTACGCAAAGTTTGTCCCAAGGTTCTCTGAAACCACGTCTCCCATGAGGGATCTTCTGAAGAAAGGGGCAACCTACTCTTGGGGCCCAGAGCAAGACAGCGCTTTCACTGAAATTAAACACAGGATTCTGCACGCACCTTGCCTAAAGCCCTTCAACCCCGAGTGGGACACCTGCATCACTACGGATGCCAGCGCATACGGACTGGGGGCCACCCTGACCCAGAGGAAGGGCGACACTGAAAATATCGTGGCATTTGCACCCAAAGCACTATCGCCAGCGGAGAAGAATTACTCCACCATGGAGAAAGAAATGTTGGCCTGTGCCTGGGCCGTCGACTACTTCAGATCTTACGTTTGGGGCACGAAATTTAGGCTGGTCACCGACCACAAGCCCCTCATCCACATGTTGAGCCCAGGTGGTACCAAGACCGCCACCCGAGACTGGCCAGGATAGCCGCAAAACTCCAAGAGTACACGCACGAAATAGCCCACGTTGCTGGCTGGAAAAATGCACAAGCGGACTGCATGTCCAGGCTCCTGAACCAAGACGCCCCTGGGACCACATTCCTAGAAGACGAATGCATTGTAGCCTCCATAGGCGACTTGAGGAACGGCGAGTACATGGACATGAGTGAGCGCCACTGGCAGGAGGAGTTCGAGCAGGACGATGCCCTAAGGCGCGTAACAGACTGAGTCCGCAGAAGGTGGCCTGATGAAAGGGTGATTCCCGAAGGTCTACGCTCCTACTGGAAGGTGAACGACAAAATCACTGCCATGAATGGTCTCATTTTGAGAGGCGACCGAGTGATCCCGCCCAGTGGGATTCGTAAAGTGATACTGTGCAGAGCGCACTCAGGCCATTTGGGGTGCAACATGACTAGGCACAGGGTATGCAATGCCTACTGGTGGCCAGGCATGGATCAGGACATACGACAAATGGTTGTAAGGTGCCATGAGTGCACCAACAGCGACAAACACCTGTCCGTGAGACAAGCCCCCATGCTGCCCACGAAGTCCCCAAAGGGGTGTGGCGCAAGCTAGGATTGGACTTCTTCTGGCCGCTGGACAGCATGCAACCAGAATGAAAATACGGGAAAGTCACGGTTGACTATTTCTCCAAATGGGTCGAAGTTGACTTCACATCGGATATCACCACCAAAACAGTCATTGAAGCACTCACCGCCATATTCCAGCGCAAGGGCTTACCGGAAGAAATTGTGACGGACAACGGGGTCCAGCTAACCTCTTGTAAAATGGAAAAATTCCTCAAACTCAACAACATCCAACAGCGAAGAGCAAGTCTCTACCATCCTCAGGCCAATGGCCTGGTCGAGCGGGCGAACCGCTTCATCAAAGGGGCCATACAACTAGCGCATGCCTCGGGCCTAGACCCATACAAGACGGTGAAAGAGGCCGTCGCATCCCACCACATCACTCCCAATGCTGTCACTGGCGTGTCACCATTTCATCTGCTAAGGGGGAGAAGGGCAGCATCCACACTGGTTCCACCGTGGCACCAGCAAGTGAGAGCTGACGAAGACTTGGACATGGAAGACGTAGTCTTTCGCATGCAGCAGAGCAAAGAGGCCATGAAGACTCAAAGACACATGCGGCGGGCTGCCCGCCGCACAGCAGTTAACAAAGGCGACCTGGTCAAGATACGGCTTCCCCACAAGGACACTGACAGGCTCCAGGTACAGCAGTCCCATAGAAGTCGCTGCCAAAGGACCAAACCACATCTGCACCAGCGACGGAAGGAAATGGAACCTAGAAAGGGTGTCCATGTACCGCAGGAAGGAACCCTTCGAACAGCCACGCTGGGAAACCGGAGAAGACCAGATCCACCAGAGCCACCTGAAAACCCTTGCCAGCCAAAAAGGGATGCTTCGGAGTCACCCTACGGCAGTGAGTTTTCAAGCAGCAACTCCCCCGCTCCACTCAGGGAGCTGCAGCAGAAAGCAAACCAAGGAGGATCTGAATCACCCGCATCTCCCCGGGAGTAATCCCGCAACCCTGTTCCACCTCTAGACCAAGGCAGACCGCAGAGGGAGAAAAGGAAACCCAGCAGGTTTGCAGACTTCATCATGGAATGACCATCTATCTTTTTCCCAGCAAAGGAGATGTGTGGGGACATCACGTGATCGCAGGAGCGCGGTCTGGCGAGATCTCGGCAACGCAATCTCACGGACCCGCGCTCCGCGAGCGGGGACTTTGGCGCCAGTGTGATGCTGGTGGAGCGCCAGACAAGTCGTTCTGGACAGCGCTGCTCCATGTGAGGAGCCAACGGAACTGAAGGCCCCAACCCAGTACCAGTTCACTTCCACGGCGTAAGTCCAATGCCAAAGGAGGCCTCCTGGGGGCCCTTGAAGTATACAGCATGCAGCGCAAATACACACCCTGCCTCCAGTGCAGATAACTGGAAGGCCCAGCTAAGACTGTGAGTACCTGCCCCGTCCATACCTGGACTATTGCATCCACGCTTTTTGTAATCAATAAATGCAGTTACAATTACCCAGGTGTCCTGCCGTCCTTAGAGGCCACAACAATATGTTTACACGTTCCACAAATCTTGCATTGTGCATAAGTATAGCAGAATTAGACCAAAAGCAAGCACAACAATCGTATGAAAAGTATACACATTTTAAGGTTTCAGACAGAGCCAGAATGGAGCATCCTGGCCTTTGTAGTAGCTCCCTGTCATATCTGGAAATGAACCCCGAAATTAAGTTAATTCCAGACTGAATTCTTAATGTTTGCAGAGCAGTGGCAACCCAGTGGAACAGTTCAGGACCATAACAGGCCGAGAAAAGGACCCCACAGGGCCATGAGACGTCCTACTGGTGACCAGATGCCAGGATCTTGAGATCATGAGATCTTTGAAGACCCCTTCTCCACTATTTCCCCCTCTTGCTTTTGTCCAGAAGAAACTATGTTCTTGGCTCCTTTATCTCAAGCCTCAATGAACTAATCAGAGGCAGTGGCCATGGTGTTCATTCCAGTCACTATTTGCTAAGCCACACCTGTTCAATGTACCTCCAGCCCTGGCCACCCTACCACTTTCCTAGTTTACATTGCCTTTGTCATTTCCTCCCCGTTGGGTCTTGGTGGTCGGGAAGGTGCTGCTACTCGTGTTCATCCCTGAAAGGATTTTAAGAGGCCTTTCCTGCACTCATAGTTCTATGATGAGCTGTTTTAACTGATACAAAGCGTTTGGTCTTTTAGGGGCTCTGTTTTGTTAACAGAGTCCGTGGCCTTTGTGATTCCATCTTCCTCCATGCTGTGAGGGGGGGGGGGGGACATAGCAGTCTTTGCGGTGGTAATGCCGAAAATGTGTGACCACCTGCACTCAGTGCCAAATACATGAATTGTACCATCTCAATCCTCAATGCTGGTCATGGATCAAACATAAATTATACATGTCGAGACACTTGGAACTTCTCGGTGAATGGGGTGGGCCTTAAAGGATAAGTGACAACCACTTGACTTATTCCAAATTTAAGTTATTATTTTCCAATTTTGAAAAGGCTTTAATTTGAAGTGGAAAGACAAGAACACCAGGCGAACTACTCAGTCTAACGGGCTACTACATGCACATGTTTCGATCTGCAAAGATCATCCGAAATAATACGCACACCATCGTTATCTAATACATTAAGATGTACAACTCAACCGTTCATAGCAATTTGCTATTTTACATACAATGTATTGCCACGTGTTGAAGCGTCGCACATCAAGGCTTGCTACAAAGTTTGGGGTAGTAATGGTCTGTGATTTGGAGCCAGTGGAGTGTTGTACGTAGTGGTCATATTTGGGCAAGCCCACTGCGCTCAATGACCTTTGTGCTAGTCAGCGACCTTTTGCGTGCTGGTTATGGGGCATTAATGTCCGGTTATTATCCTTGGATCTTAGAGCATCAGGGCCCACCCCCTCGAGAAGTACCATGTACCGAAACTATTGGGAGAGCAGGGGTTCCCTCCACCAGGCCACATCCAACCCTCCCAAACCCCTCTTGCCCTTTCTTAAGCCTCGCCTAGACTCTCTTTTGCTAGTCTTAGCCACCACTAGCCACCATGCAAAGGCAGGCATCTACCTTTCATGAAGAGTCAGAGCCATAACAAGCAGCAGGACAGGAATCCCTCCTAACACTTGAGCTCTGCTCACCTGTGTTTCTCCTCCCTCTCTAGCATGTAGGCTCCTCTAAACAGGCTCCACTGCCACGTTCACACTAAGACGTGCACTGAACCCCACTGTGCTATCATACATGCAACCAGAGTCCACCTAATTGAATATATGCACATGGATCATTAATTGAAAGTGTTGTAGTCGTCAGAATCGTATCTGTCTCACACTGTGCAACATCCTGGCTGTACAGGAAACTAAATCGAGTTTAAAAATGGCAGTGTAAAAAATATCATTTCTGTGGTAAATGGAACTGTGTTACATCGTCGATCAGAAGGACAGTGTGAATCGACAGAAACAAGCTTTATTTACTTTATCATGCGTATTTAGAAACACAGCTTATAAATTGCCCAAATATAAAATATTAAACCTTGTTAATTAATGGCAGTATTAAATCACATCAAAAATCATCAGCCAAACAATTATTTAAAAAGTCGGTGTAGAAATCATCATCAAACTGAATGGAAAACACAGGACTCCTTTATAAGGGATCTCCAGGCATTTGACATAGTGCATTACTGAATCTAATATAGAGCACCCACGTATGAGGAAAGAATCTCTTCCTGGCATCACCACCGACGACTAAGTCTGATTCATATTAATATCAACTGTTGTTTTTCATTTTTTCCTCGACGACTCAATGCTCGGGAGGATAGCTCAGCTGCAATGTGCTCGTCTTGGAAGCAAGACGACACAGAGCAACACAGGTTCAATCCCCGGGTCTGCGCTTAGAAACCTCTGGGTATTAAGTGCGTTATAAATAACCTATCATATCATGCTCTCCACAGAAAATGAATACCAAGTCTATAATTTCCATATGTTTGTAGTTTTGTATAGAACTCGCATTGTTTTATGGCAGTTTCAGAGCACTTTGATCATCAGAGGAGGGCGAGAAGAATAGTACACAGAAAATAGTCCCATTTTGGTCCATGATACAGAAACACAATGACATTCACTATCGGGGACCAGATTCCAAGTGTCCAGCCTCACAGCAGGCTATGGAACAAGTCCGCAGATTGCATATGAAGGTTGTTGGTGACGTTTTGGTTTACGAAACAAGGCCGTGAAACTAACAGGCGCTGAAGAAGCCCACTGTGCAACACCAATCTTTGCTTACACTGTGCACAGCACTTGTGAACAACTTTGCTTTGAAGCCACATACCATTTCTGGGAATGATTTTGTTATAGGAGAGCCTCGCACCACATATGCATCTGTATGATGCCTCACTCGACATAGTGGGAGTTGTTCTGGGAAGGCAACCACAGGTGGCTGAGAGGGTGGTATGGAAAAGGTGATTTGATTAGGCAATTTGGTGCCTGCCCAACTAGGGCTTTCTGGATGAGGCAGAGGGTGTTGAATTCTAACCTCTGCGTAGCCTGAAACACAGTGGAGCCTCAGCCAAGCAGGGGTTATGTGGTCAGCATTCTTTCAGCCCAGGATAAGCGGGGTTTGGCATACATTTGAGATTTCTGTTTTGCCTTCATTTTGCCTGGCAGACCTCTAGAGGGTGCTGTTGCATGGCTGGATGCTGGAGTGCACAATGGAGGAGGATGGTGTGTTTAGAGAGGAGTGAGAGCCTCTCTATGCAGAGGTGAAAGGGAACGTTGGTATTTATGGTGGCTCTGACTTGAAGAGGGAATAAAAGCTCTGAGGGGGGCTACCATGCCCGGGTTGTGGACTTTACTAGATGTATGCATGCATGTGCTGCTTGCCATAAATGCTAGACCTCGCCGTGAAGAAGCGATAGTACACATTCTTGCTGGATTACATTTTCACCCAATTTATTTTCCTGTTTGTTTACCACTTTATTACCACAAAAAGTATAGATGGTACGTTTGGGTGAGGTATACAGAAGAGTGGGGAAAGAGGTGGTAACGGGGGTCCCCCCATGAATTTTTATAGTAAAAAAGTTGGTAAAATTAACATTCAGCAAAACTCCCATTCTGCAAAAGAAATGCGAGGAATCATCATAGATCCGAAGAAGCAGCGCTACACACCAAGGGGCCACAGTCATAGGATACAATAACAAAAAAGATGGACTCACAAGGGAGCACGTAGAGGACATGGGGAGAGAGGCTGGAGCTGGGCAAAATGTACTGGGGTATCCTGGTGGAGGGGGGCTGAAAGGGGAGCTGAGAGGCAGAGCTGTGTGTAGAGCAGGGGCGTTGCTAGGGGGGGGCTAAGGGGGCTATAGCCCCTGATCTTTTGGTTGTAGCCCCTGATAGAATCTCAGGAGCTACAGCCAAAAGACTAGCTAGCCCCCAGTCCCAACAGTTCCAACATCAGCTTAGCCCCAGGTATTTTCCAGACCTAGCAACTCCCCTGGTGTAGAGTAATGCGGGTGCTCTGTTTTCATGCAAAGCAGCCAGCATACGAAATTCAAAGTGCATTTGGGGAACATAAGAATTACAGTGAATGTATCAAACAGGTCTATGATGGTTATCCAAGCATGCATTCCTTCTGAGCATGCAATGCAAACTGGGTATTGTTTTCATTTCATCTATCAGAATAATCACCATAACAGTGAGATGTGTGTAAATTAGGAGACCGGCTGTTTTACTGTGTGGGCCTAGGCTGCAGCTTGTAAATCAGAAGCTTATGGTCGCACGGTGTACAGAAGTCTCTGGGCCTTTAGATGCAGAGAGACTCCTCAACTCGGGGTGTTTGGGCCTCGGGTCTCGGAAAGATCATTCCTGAAAGACGGAGGATACAGGTAAGAAAGGGAAGGACAGATTGGGTCATTGGTGGGTCTTCTGCTGTGCTCCTGTTGAAGCGATATTCCTGTGAGTTTCATGCGATCACAACCTTTCCCCCCACCAGATATTCGTGTTAGGATACCCAGGGAGGAGCACCAGGGAAAAGAAGAGAGGGATACCCAGGGAGGGGCACCATGGAACAGAAGAGAGGGATACCCAGGGAGGGGCACCATGGAACGGAAGAGGGGGATACCCAGGGAGGAGCACCAGGGAAAAGAAGAGAGGGATACCCAGGGAGGAGCACCATGGAACAGAAGAGAGGGATACCCAGGGAGGGGCACCATGGAACAGAAGAGAGGGATACCCAGGGAAGAGGACCATGGAACAGAAGAGAGGGACACCCAGGGAGGGGCACCATGGAACAGAAGAGAGGGATACCCAGGGAGGAGCACCAGGGAAAAGAAGAGCGGGATAACCAGGGAAGAGGACCATGGAAAAGAAGAGCGGGATAACCAGGGAAGAGGACCATGGAACGGAAGAGGGGGATACCCAGGGAGGGGCACCAGGGAAAAGAAGAGCGGGATACCCAGGGAGGGGCACCAGGGAAAAGAAGAGCGGGATAACCAGGGAAGAGGACCATGGAACAGAAGAGAGGGATACCCAGGGAGGGGCACCATGGAACGGAAGAGGGGGATACCCAGGGAGGGGCACCAGGGAAAAGAAGAGCGGGATACCCAGGGAGGGGCACCAGGGAAAAGAAGAGCGGGATAACCAGGGAAGAGGACCATGGAACAGAAGAGAGGGATACCCAGGGAGGGGCACCATGGAACGGAAGAGGGGGATACCCAGGGAGGGGCACCAGGGAAAAGAAGAGCGGGATACCCAGGGAGGGGCACCAGGGAAAAGAAGAGCGGGATAACCAGGGAAGAGGACCATGGAACAGAAGAGAGCGATACCCAGGGAGGGGCACCATGGAACGGAAGAGGGGGATACCCAGGGAGGAGCACCAGGGAAAAGAAGAGCGGGATAACCAGGGAAGAGGACCATGGAACAGAAGAGAGCGATACCCAGGGAGGGGCACCATGGAACGGAAGAGGGGGATGGGCACATTCACTGCCTGAAAAGGTTTCTCTTTTGGAGCTATCCAGAGCCAGTCAATTCTGTCCCATCAATTCTCAAACATGGCAGTTTATAGCCCAAACCTGGTCATTTTTTTAATAATCTTTTTTAAAAATTGTAATTCGTCTCTTTTTTGCAACTCACAAGTAATGGTATTTTAAATGAAGTGAAAATTGCTAAGAAAATTAAATGTGTTGTTCTTCATCTCTATGGAAATTGAGCTCTATTCAAAAGCAATAACGTTCACTCTGAGCTATTCAGTCAGCCACTAACGGCCCAATGCCCTGGAATGGGCTTGTGCATCATCAAAAGCATAACATGGAGTCTCTGCAACAACCCTGCACACATGGGTGAACACCGCAAACAAAAAGAGCAGACGTTTAAGAAAAATTATCTTATAACAAAAATTAAAAACCGATGATGCGATTTACACTTCTTGAATGTCTCTTTGTCATGCAGATTTCTCTGAACAGCAGCGGTTCATACACATTAAAGGCCATTTGACCATAGCATTCATATTTAATTAATTTTCGGGTGTCCATGTTACCATCCTTTGCGGCTCAGTGATAGAGATGGTGTGCCCAGATGCAGTTATCTGCCAGGTTCCTTCAGGATATGCACGCTGCAAATATAAAAGTCATATCAAACGTTGTCAAAGATCGTTGGCATGTCATTCCAGAAGCATTGAGGTCCATGCCGCGATCGTCCACAACACTCAGAGATGGTAAGGCCTGCTGCCAACATGCAGTTCAAGTTTCTTGATTAGAGGTATTTTGGTGCCACCTAATGTGCCCCAATATCTGTCAGTCTCCCTGCATGACTCAAATTCTCCCTGAACCATAATTAACTTCTCTGCAACCTGTTGCTCTTCTGGTGTTTTGGACTATGACACCCATGATCCCTCACCATTGACTAGGCTTGCTATAGCTGATGGGAATTGTGGGCCAAAACACCGGGAGAACCAATGGTTGCACATCCAAAACCATTGAGAATATTCCCATTTTTGTTTCAATTTTTCTGTTTCATTTAGTCTTCTGTGGACATGCCCTCTAGGATGAATATATTATGTAACATTAACAGGCATCCTCAGCAGGATTGCCTCTCTGAAATCAGCTTCTCAAATTAGGATAGCATAAGAAAGAAGAATTTTAGGGCAAAAACGAAAGTAATTTTGAGGTAAAACTGTGAGGAAGACGAGAATTAAATGTGTTTGTTTCAGGGCTATTGGATACAAAGGGACTGGGTGGAGGTGAGATCAGGTGGATGTAGCCGGGACAAGCAACGCTGCCAATCGCTTTAAAGGGTGAGACTTAGACACGAATGGGTTGAGCTCATGTGGTGAAAGTGGACTCAGAGAATGGATATGTACAGAAGCTAGCGTATCCTTCGAGGCAGAGGTCGAAGTGAGTGGGAACAGCCCAGAGTTCTATACCACTATTTTTATTTTTACTGTTAACAGTTCCACTCCTTTTTACAACTATTTTCACCATTCTGGAATGGTTCTTTTTGAAGTTAAAGCACACTTGTACATTTTACCACCCAATAGCAATAGCAGCTAAACTAAAATCCGCTAGACCGCACGTTCGCGTACGAGTCTGCAAGGGCTCTAGTTGGCTTCTTCTTAGCTAGGGGTTGATTGAGGAGGTCCTGATAAGGTCTCTCACACCTCATCTGCCTATACATGTTGGAAAATATGTCAAATTGGTATCTCAGCTTAAAAGCTTGGACAGCACAGTAGATTATGGCGCAGGCTATTCACCACGGTTACTATTTTAAGATCAGGTGCCATGTGTCCGCTCATGTCTCTGGACCAGGGCCATTTAAGCACTTTTTGGGCTCAGGGCACAGACCTCTTTGGGGCCCCCCCTCCACTGAACCGATGACAACCCCAAGTTTGATATGCTGCCTCGCAGCAATCAAAATGAGCCGTTGTGAATGCCCACACTATGTATGCCACAGTGAACACAAATCATTACAGGATGAATTGATCAGAGGAGAATGTATTTGTCAACAGGTAGGCATTAGGTTTAGAAACTCAGCAGCATGCCATAAAATATCCTAATGTGCTATTTAAGTTAATGAACAATGGAAACGGACTTCTTTAGCTCAGGCAGCTCCGTGGGGCCCCCCCTCCAAGGTGAGGGCCCGGGGCAAGTGCCCCTTTTGCCCTCCCATAAAGACGTCTCTGCTCTGGACAAGTGTGCAGTTGTAGTAGGAGCCATGAAGACTATTCAATTGGACTGTTGTAATGAACTCCTGGGGTAACGTCAATTGAATTTATTAGCAGACACCAGGTGGCTCAAACCTAATTGGTTTCTGGACGTAGACATTTTGATCATGTCCAAACTGTTCACAGGAAGTTGATATGGCTTCCAGTAGAGTAGTGAATTCAGCTTAACTTTTTCTCCATCATCTTCAAAGGCATCAACGGGGCTGTTCCTGCCTACCTCGAGGGTGGCATCACACAGTATTTCCCAGGATGGAACCTCTGTCTGTGGAGGATTACAGACTATTCATCCCTGTTGTCAGACAAGAAGAGATAAAAGGGGAAGACCTAGGCTTTAGTATAAATTATCAAATTCTAATCATGACAGCACAAGTTTTTCTAGTGCCATGCTTCTTTTGAAGAAGCATCTCTTCAGGTAGGTGCTAAGTTTGGGCTTGGGGAGTTTTAGGCGAGTTAAGATCAGCAAGAAGAGGGGATGGATTTCACACCAAAGGGTGATATATATATATATATATATATAGGAGAAATGTGGGCTCTATGTTAGAACACTACTGTGCTGAGCTTGGTATTTGATCTGATGCTCTTTTTTGTTTTGTGCAAGGTCATAGGTGGGAAAAGGTGAACCCAACACCTTTTGTCAGTAAAAAGTAGGAGATCCTGGTTACCTCGCAGCGAGAAAGTTTCATTGGATCTTGTGAATACAAAGATGTACATACTGAATGCAGTATGTGAAGGTGTGAAGATCTTCACTCGTTTGCAGCATTCCTGACAAACGGTTGGCAAGAGCCTTGAAACCCCATGAGACCAGCAATTGAACATTCTGCCACACCGTGGTATCTGAATAAAAATTCATACCTACCTCCCCGATCTACATTACCCAACCCGCATTGAGGAGGAACCTTCGGGTTCGAAACACGTGTCGGCTGACCGCTCTTTAGACCATGTGTCTACGTTATGAACATTAAAGAAACACACCTTCACACACTGCATTCAGCGTGTACATCTTAGTAGTCACAAGATCCAATTAAACTTACTCACTGAGAGGTAACCAGGAACTCCTACTATACCATATATATATATATATATATATATATATATATATATATATATATATTGCCCTCCCAAAAACCAGTGAAATTCACGACAAAAAAAACTTTGTTGAGGGGACGTTATGGTTAAGTTGCCCTAAGAAAAACATGTACACTTCACTAAAAAAAACATTCCTCCTCCCCTTTATGCTTCAAATCAAAACCGAAAAACCCCTGAAATTCGCCAGTTATGGTAAAGTAAGCCCCCACCCCTGCCACCACTCCTGTGCACTGCTAACACCCAGACCATGAAAGATGTCATCTCAAATGTGAATGCTGACATCAATGATGACATCACTTGTTTAGCCCCTTTCTTTTCCTTCTCTGCCATACATATATATGTGCATTCAGTAAAATAATGTCACTAAAGGAATGTTATACTTCACAGTGCAACCAAACACCACTGCACATTCCCCCATTATAGTAAGCTAAGCAACCATAACTCGCACCATCTACGTGCATTGCTAAGACTTACACCCAGGACATCAAAGATGACACCACTATTCACTGACCAGCACAATATGAAAATTGAAAAGGTGCTGTATACCAAAACATTACCCTTGTCATGTGTTCTTAAAGTACTTGCCTTAGGGTCTAGTCTCAGCTCATGATGCACATGCATGGGGCAATGGCAGGCCTCAAACACACAATTAATTTGTATACAGGAATATAAACTGTTGGATGCTGCTAGTTCTTTCTACCCTACTTAATTTTCCCTCTATGTGCCGCTCATTTAGATGCATTGGGTCAGCATATGTATTGTTTGTTTTAGCACAAGTGTGTATTAAGTGTACATTTGTGAGCTAGTTATTACATGTGTAACATTACACAATCACCCCTACCTTCTTGCTATCAACATAATAGAAAGAACCCCTTGTAGGCAGGGACTTTTTAGGGATATTATTTTCACATGTGATGTCATCAATTATATTTGTGATGTCATCTTTGATGTCCTGGGTGTTAGTCTTAGCAATGCACGTAGATGGTGCGAGTTATGGTTGCTTAGCTTACTATAATGGGGGAATGTGCAGTGGCGTTTGGTTGCACTGTGAAGTATAACATTCCTTTAGTGACATTTTCTTTACTGAATGCACATAGATATGTATGGCATGGAAGGAAAAGAAAGGGGCTAAACAAGTGATGTCGTCATTGATGTCAGCATTCACATTTGAGATGACATCTTTCATGGTCTGGGTGTTAGTGTTAGCAGTGCACAGGGGTGGTGGCAGGGTTGGGGGCTTACTGTACCATAACTGGCGAATTTCAGGGGTTTTTCAGTTTTAATTTGAAGCATAAAGGGGAGGAGGAATGTTTTTTTTTAGTGAAGTATACATGTTTTTGTTAGGGCAACTTAACCATAACGTCCCCTCAACAAAGTTTTTTTTGTAGTGAATTTCACTGGTTTTTGGGAGGGCAACTTAACCACAACGTCCCCGTAATAGGTTTTTTTGTAGGGAATTGTATAGGTTTTTGGAAGGTGGAACTTGTGCATGAAATTGTGGCAATGAAGTCGTTGAGCAGAAGATACACTGTAATCGTGTGATTTTGAGAGATATGTAGTATAATCTACGTACTTGACATACATTTAACATAGAACATACAGAACCCCCTCCCTATTGATATTGGAAAGGGACGCACTGAGTGCCTGTTTGCGGAGGGGTTTGGACAGGATCAACATTACCCAAAGAGGCGGGGGATAGCTGAAAATGTACTATTGTCTTACACAAAAAATGTGCAACGTAGAAGAAGGACATAAAGATATTATAAGTAGTAATATGTAAATATGGAAACCTGAAGCTGGGAAAAGAAAACAACACATTTAATAACCATGTAGAATAAAGTGGATGGTACCATAAAAAAGAAAGGATGCCTCCAGCATAATCACTTCACAGAAACTCGGCAGCCTGGAACAACAGTGGACGGAAGCAGTAGGACAAAGGGACATTACAGCAAAAGAGTGAGTGCAGGTCATTTTTTTATATGGGTGATTTTTTTGTGGTATGTGGTGCAGAAATAATTTCTTTCTGTTGTTTTGACTCAGAAATGGCTAGTACTTTGGAGTGGCTGGAGGAGTATTTCCCACATGAGGAAATGTCTGAAGACAGCGACAATAATGGTACAGAGTGCTCTGCATATGCAAAATAGTGACCAGTATTTTAGAGGCATTCAAATTATGTATTTTCTTTTTTTAACAGACCAGGAAAGAAAAGAAGAAAGGGCAACAAACAAGACAAAAGAAGACAGGATAAAAAGGATAGAGCAGAAAATGGACATATTGAATGACAATTTTCAAAGTTTACGGGAGTTTGTGGAGGACTGTGTGAGAGGAAAAGTTTGTTATCATTGCCCTGCTTCTCCATTCCCTAGTGAACCATCCCCAAACCTTGAACAGGAAAATAGATGTTTTGACGAAATATCCATCCCTTCTCCCCCTCACGAATCTTCTCCTCATAACCAGCCCGTGTTGAATCCTAATTCCCCCATATTTGTTTCAGTGTCCGCTTCCCCCGCTATTTCTTTAGATTGATGTGTTTGTGTGTTTTAGAAATGTTTTTGTACAGTAGGTAGAGAAAGAGTTTGTGTGTAGAATTTTGTTATAAAAAGATGTAAAATGCACCTGTTCGACCTATCCGCAAGGAATGGAATGTGGGTGCTGTCTAATGTCAAGTAAGACGGATGTGATGTGTGACTGGACCATCTGTTGAAATTGTGCGTACATAAACAGAAAGGGGTGTCCAAAGGATATACTACCTCGGTGTACCGCTTGGAAACAAGATAATACATGTTCGTAGAACACACCAGATGTCCGGAATGGGTGTTAATGAGGAAAATGGGAGTGTGTGAAGGACAATATAGCGGTCCGTATTAGGTGCAGCCAAAATGGTGCAGTCCGTAGAACAGGCACGGTGGCTGGCAAGTTCGTAGGCAAACAAAATGGAGTTGTCTTAAAGACACTGGAACTGTCCGTACAGTGAACATAGAATGCATGCACATGCGCAGTAGAAACGTAAGTATTGCGAACATTGCACCTGTTCCTAACTGTCCGTCTCACTTGTGTCGCATTTTGAAGTAGTTTTGAGAACCCGAACACTGTCCGTAGAACACTTGTGCGCATGCGCACGTTTGATTCTTTGCATTTGCTGTCCAGGGGACTTTCATTACTGGGGCGGATGTGTTGAGGACGTCATCATGTGACTGCACCTACGCTGAGCGTGGGGACTAATTTCCGCAGTTGGTGTTCTTCCGCAACAATACAAATGAACTTGTAGACACAAGGCAAAGTATTGTAGAGTGTAAAAATGTAATTTCACACATCCCACACAATAGGCCACCTCAGGACTTGCTGTGTAAAATTTGTGTACCACTTTGTAGGGATGAAGACGGTCACGAGGCACACTCCTGCACCCCTACAAAAGGCCACACCCCCGAGCGCATCTTCACTGTCCTTCTAGCTATAGCAGATTGAGGTGTGTTGCCTTTACTGCTGTAGTGACCAAAAGGAAACTAATCGGTATGGCTTCCATGGCTGCTGTTGGGTCATTAGCCTCTGCACCACCCCCAAACCCACCACCACCACCACCTCACCAAGGGCCTGCAGAGAGATATATGGGTGAGGATGTAGAGATCGAGGAAGAAGAGGAGGAAGAGAATGAAGTGGAGGAATTCCGCACTAGGAGCACTCGGCAGGAGTCGTGGGTGTGGCGGTTGTTTTCCGTTTATGTTAAAGTACCAAAAGCATGTGCGAACCTGGTGAAGAGTAACCAGTGCGAGGTGGTGTTGAGTCGCGGGAGATTTGGAGCGTACAGTTTTGGTACGACAACCATGAAGCGACACCTCACTTCGTTCCACACTGCTGACATTCGCAAGGTGGTGCCATGTGAAGAGCGTAGTCGCTTGAGTTCTTCCACAGCATCCTCGGTATCCGATCCTCCCACCACAAGAGACACTCCTGTGGGGGAGCACCTCCCTCCGGCTGCCTCACAAGCCATTCGCAATGCTGTTGACCCTTACCTTTCAAAGGGGACAGTAGTGTGCACGTATTGTGACGCAGTACTCTGCAGGGGGGGAGAGTTTTCGAAGTGCTTTTGAGGCTGCAGTCACCGAGCACCAGAAGATCTGCTCCTTACCTAAATAAAGCTCACCCTAAATCTCTCTCTGTTCAGTTGCCCTTTTTTATCCCCGTGGTTGGTGTCCCTTCCTTACCCTCCTTTCGCCTCTTCTCCTAGTGTGCCGTGTGCTGTTAAGCAATGAACGTAAAAACAACAACAATTACAGAAAAGGCTCTTTTCAGAGCCACCTTTCTCAGTATAAGAATAGAACTATGAAGTGACAGCCATGGAGTTCTGAAAAAGTTTGCGGACAGTCGTAGAGGAAAAAAGGGAGGGTGCAAGCGGAGCAAACGCAATAAAGTGTACGTTGGGAGTAAGTGGCGGCTCAGAAAAGAACCTTTCGGTGGTGTGTTGTGTGGGTCAAAAACAGTGGATTGGGGAAAGCGGATTGTCAGATAGGTTAGTGTGATTGCAAAAGAGGTCGCAATGCATTTTGTACATTGCGAAGAAAAATCTGATTGCCAGCATATGTGAGGTGGACTCCATCTCTGCGGAAAATGAAAGTGCTGCGAAACAAAATGTTTTCATTGTGGAATGAGGACATGCCAACATCTCTTAAAAATGCAAACACAGCCTTATTCACATTGCGTTTCGCTTTCTCCATTTGTGGACCAAACGTAGAAGATCGCAGCCTTATTTGTCTTTGGGCAATACGGGAAAAAAGTATTTGACAATTTGGAAACATGTCCATGAGCTTTGCGAATCCTTCCTTCATTGTAAATTGCAAAGAAATTCCAGATACATGGTCTAAACTGTTTCCTCCACAATGAATGATCAGTATTTCTGGAGGACGCTCTGTCAGTAAAGTAACACAAAGAGGTACTAAGTCCAGCCAACTCATGCCACGCACGCCATGCCAGTGCACTTCCGCATGTGGAAATCCGAGATTTGTAGATAAACTGCAGCTTTCTGCATGCACCTTCAACCAATGTATCCATGAGTCTCCCAAAATCCAGATAATCTGTTTTCGAGCATGGAAAGCCATGGCTGTGTGGTCTCCTGTGAGGGAGAAGACTATCTTACTAAAGTACGTCGGTCAGAACACACCTACTGAACTTTATGGACCAATCCCTAGCTCCACTCATTCTCATTTACATGCAGCTCCACCCTTGAATCCCCCCGGTGGTGATATATGCTGGCTGCTAACTACCGCCATGTTCGCAGACAAGTACAGGATCAGAGCGTGACGACGGTACATTTAAGTACTATTCCCCTTTAAGGTAGGCTCTGAAAAGAGCTGGTTTTTTTTGGCCAGATACCGTACAGACATCTGGTATTTTATGTATTTTTTGGTATTTTGTGTCCTTGCTTTACTCTTGCAAACATTACAGAACCTTCTCTAAAGCAAGCCTTACGTTCCAAAAGAACATCCCATTTCCCAAAGAAGATAACGCAACACCATCTCCTTCAAAGTAATGCGCATTGCTTGGAGCAATGTTATCGTGGCTACAAAAAAAACATACCAACTCGTAGCATGAATGCACGCATGCCGCAATTGATGATACACCTCCCGATGCTTTGATCTGAAGTGTTGTTCCATTGTACTCTCAGGAGTAAAGCAGAAAAAATTACTTTCATTGTTGGGAAGATGGTCATGAGTGCTTCAACCAACTGTGCCAAATCTGCCAACAAAGTACGTGAAGTCAGGTATCCCAAATGGCAAGCACCCTAGTGCAAAATTACCACATGAGGAGTGGTCATTCTACGCATGTCTCTACAAACTTGCAGAATTGCCACAGCATTGGCATCAGGGTCAGCCCTCCACACCACCTCCACTCCTCGCACATCGATTGAAATGGTGTGCCACATGCCTACTCTCGGAATAGTGTTGTAAGCCTTGCACAAAAATGTCTCCAAGCATCAACACCCTGACCCTCTCCACCTCTGCCATCTTCAGTGTGCGCACCGTCTTTCCACACAAAAGAGTAATGTGAACATCTGATTGGCTGATGCCTACAGTCACCTTTCCATGCAGGATTTGCTGTAGAAACCCGTATGTGACACGCCCTACCAGCGGACGAGCGGTGCCTATGTGTGGCACGTAACTCTTACCCAGTCCTTCCACCCTTTCTACAGTGGTACCAAAGCGAGTCCCTCATTGGACACAACTAAGCGGTCGCACAATCATCCACCAATCACATAGAACATCGCTAATTTTAACTCCGTCATCAACATTGCGCAGTTCAAAATTACTGTCGATGATTCTGAATGGAAGTCGCATACCATTACAAAGCACCTACTTCACAAGCTACTGTGCAAGGATTGCGAATTTCTACGTAGAGCTCCATACATGTCCACATGCATCAGTATAGAGTATAGAGTACAGGTATGTATATTTTAATCAGAGAACATGTGGAAGCCTTATGATTTAAATTAGACAAAATAATGCCGCTAAATGTCCATAGGGAATACATAACAACACTCCCCCTTTAAAGTGCAAGATTGCTGATTTGTCATTCACAAATCGCACTACTGCTTACTGTCTTCCGCATAACATGTACATACGTTGCAAGCATGCCTATTTAGGGCAGACCTCAATTTTGTTCTGTACTCTGTACGGCCTACAGTAATGCTACTTGCAATGTGATCGTATGAGGATAGTAAGCGCTCCCGATTGTAGTGCTGACATTTCCTTCTGAGGGTCTCCCGATTTTTCGACATTGTGCTTTTCATTAACAAGTACACGAGTTTCTCCATCTAGCACTTTGCCCTATCGCTTACAAACCTCTCCTATGCATAGTACACTTTGTAAAGAACAAGGCATTTCCATACCCTTAAAAGATGTAGTTATTTTGAAGGATTTTCAAGTACCATATTGCAAGTACTATGCAAAGACTGCACAGAGTGAAGTGAAATGTGCACGCGCACTTGGTTGAAATATGAACATTCAATCATATGACGAAAGAAGCACAAGTAAAGTCTGCAGTATCATCACTGCTGCAAACACACAAAGTAATTGATTTAGTTTTTTTAATAATCCGCAGTGAAGACTACTCTCCTGAGAATCAACAGCATCTACACTTCAGATGACATATCCGAAGAAACCTGGTCATCTTGCACAAAAAAAGTAAGTACAGTACAACTTTTATATTGTAACTACTCCTTAAATAGGCTGCGTGGGTTATTTGTTTATTTTGGGCACCACAGCAAGCATTGATTTGTAAACCATTCTACCTACAAATATCCATTTATTGAACAAAGAATAATAGGAAGAATGGCTGACAAATCCCTGTGTGTTTGGTAATGAAATAACATAGGTAATCCTTAGAAGGTTAGATTGTGAAAAGAAGTTGCTGTAGCAAGTTTTTGGCATTTCGGTTATTAATAATGGTTCTCGTCACAAGTAGGCCACTTTGTACTCTCATCTGAAGCACATTGTAGTAGTATACAAACAGTAAAGTAGCCTTACCAAATGATTGTTAGAGTTCACTGTATGTTGACACACCATGACAAAGAGCTTCCCCATCAGACTTATGCACACATACATTGGACAACAGACCAAAGTATATATTTTTTCTCAACAGACACCAAAGAATGCCTACCAAAAAGCAACTCCGTAGAAAGGAATGCAGAATTAGAGCAAAGAAAAATAAAGGTGCCCAATGTAAGCAGCCACCTGTTGTAGAGTTTGTAGAGAATCTTGGTACAAACCAGCTAATGCAGTTGGGTAACATAATAAAGGAAGTCTCAACTACCGAAACTGTACCTCCTCCATCAAAAAGTGTCACAAAACACAGAAAAGTTGTCAAAAAATGGCTACCAGTACAGCTAACAATGTTCCTAATAATCCTGATAGTGTAAGAAGAACCCATAGTAAAATAAGTATTTTAGCAAAAATGTTTCATCACAGAGTCCTTCAGAATCTACTAAGAAGAGGACCAAAATCATCCTCACCCCTAAAACGTACCGTAGAAAGTTAATTCTACAAGCACTCGTGGACAGTGCAATCCTTCTCAAAAACGTTGTTCATATTAGTGTTAAATAGGATGAAAGCACTAACAAAACTAAGTACCAAACTACAAAAGAAACTCAGCAATAAATGGAATGTGAACAAAAATAATTTCTTGCATGTTTGTGGTGGTGAATGGAGTCACACAACAACCACAGAGCCATATTTTAATGAAGAAGCATACAAACAAAATCAAACAAACACAATTGCCATTCATAGCAGTGAACGAGGGTATGAGAAAATCAATACTACCATCATGGAACAAGAAACACTGCTTACAAAACTATCACCTGAAAACTCAGAATTACCTCTCGATTCAGCAGAACCACACCGTCCAGTATACAAATGGCTGTGCACATCAATGTGTGCCATTCCAAACAAAGCTTTCAAATCTTTACGTCAGTTCCTCAATCAATATGTCAAAGATAAAGACAAAAGTAAAAGGAAAGTGCTGCAAAATATGGATATTTGTGCAGTGCGGAAAGACACAGGACTAAAAGGACATTCATTAGCCTGCATTTCTGAGCCTATTTGCAAAAGTACCTTCCATGATATGAAAAGAATATCAGTACATCATTCCAATGTAAGAAATTTAGTGTATAAAATATACTATGCAAAACGTCCAGCTTCAGAATTAGGCAATTTAAATACCACTCTTCTGCATTGTACACCCAAATACTTACAAGAAGAAATGGACCGCATTCAGAAAAATTATTTTGGAAGTGAGAGCCACATAGAAAATGCAACAGTTTTAGAACATAGTAGCAACAATTCTGCACATAGCAACCTTCTATTACAAACATACAGAAAAGAAATAGTAAAATTTAAAAGGTCATCGGCTGAAGTACCAAGCCATGTGTGTGTGTGTGTGTGTTGCCGCAGAACGTTTTACAAAAGGAACACAAAAAATGTGGACATAGCATACAAAATAGAAAACAATGAAGACTCTAAATGGTTTGAATTAGCTTTGTACCTTTTAGCTGAAAGCAAATATGAAATAACTGAACGCCTAATATGTCGCAGTTACTGTTCTGCAAAATTAGACAACAACCACATTCACATGCTGTTACAAATAATTTGGAATTGTTTCCATTAACAAAAATCCTGCAACAGCTCAATCTGTATGAGAGCATAATAATTCAAACAGTTCACCCATTTCAAGCAATTATATGCCTTCATCCAAAAACAGGCAAAAATTACCTTCCTCTGAATTGGTGAAAGGCATTTGTGGCAAAGTAGTTTACTTGCCATTAGATCTAACGGAAAATGTACACACTCTAGGAGTGGAACGTTCAATAGAGCATTCTTTAATAGTCTTGGTAAATGGAGTACCAACAAAGGACAAAATAATTTGGCAACAATTAATGGACTTACACAAAGTTAGACAAGCATTGCAATATCTAAAAGATAATAATGAGTACTACAAGGAAATACATATTGATGAAAGCTTAAGGCAAACAACTGAAATAATTCAAGATCCATCAGAAAATGGACAATTCGAACTTCTGGATCCAGCTACAGTATCCACTGTTTTGGACCATTACACAATTCATCCATTGCATTCCAATGAAAGCATAGATGATGCACTAGAAACTTACCAAATGCGACAAACCAAAGGGTCGCCAATGAGTATTTGGGAAAAAAGTATAGAAAGACATGCTTTTCCACTGCTATTTCGTACTGGCAACGATGGAAGATATGATGATAGACCCACTCAGATTGTGGCATCAGAATACCGCTCATTACGAATGTATTAGCAAAATCCCAGATTTAGACAAAATGTGGAATACATATTCCACCTACTCTATGAAAGTGAATTAGCAACACCATGTTATGGAGTGGCACACATTCTTAAATCTGGAACACACTTTCAAATATGTCAGCTATGCAGTTAATACAAAAAGCACAAGAAAAAGATGAGGTTTTACAATCAAGTATAGCGCATTTGTTTGCAAACATGCGTGGTACAAAGGAATACTGGTTCAAACGGCATGGAAACGTGCTTTGCATGATCAGAAACCTTGGACCACCAACTTGGTTTGTTACGCTAAGTTGTGCAGAATATGCATGGGAAGATTTACATGAGTTCTTACGCATAGCAAACAGCAACAAAAACAACATAGATATATTAACAACTGGATAACTTTGCTCTCTAGATCCAGTTAATGTCTTGAGATATTTCCATCATTGTTTCATTGCAATGCTACACTTTATTTGCAATGAAACTGTTCCTCCCCTTGGAGAAGTGCAACACTTCTTTTGGAGAAAAGAATATCAAGCGAGAGGAGCAACACATATTCACATGCTGTTATGGATCCAAGGTGCACCGAAATTTGGGCACGACAGTGATAGCACTGTTTTGCAGTTTATCCAAAAATGTGTCACAAGTGAAATCCCTTCACAACAGACACATAGTGAGCTGCATGGGCAGATTTTACAATTTCAAAGACACAAATGTGGCAAATATTGTCGCCGCAAATACAAAAACAAAGATAATTACTACACCAAATGCGGCTTTGGTTTCCCTAGACCAGTTACAGAAACAGGTGAAGTAAACAACTTCATGTCTTCAGTTCGACATAGTGTTAAAGGTAAATCACCTAAAAACACGTATTACATAAAAAGAAGGGAAGAATCAAAATATATCAATGATTACAATGCAATCATTGCCCTATTATGGAATGCAAACATAGATGTGCAGTACATTGCAGACAATTCAACTGCTGTTGCACGATATGTTACAGCCTACTTAACAAAAGCAGAAAAAACAGAGCTTCAAGACCTCTGGGATGACCTAGCATCAGACAAAACATTATCACAGAAATTGTACAGCCTAGGCATAAAAATGCTCTCTCATAGAGAATGTGGGGCCTACGAAGCAGCAGAGTGTTTAACCGGCACTGCTTTGTATGGAAAATCAGACAACATAGTAAGGCTCAGTCTTGATCCTGCAAAATCAAGGAAGAGTGCTAAAATCATATGAGGACATAGAAACAATTGCCAGCAATGATACCAACAGCAAAGACATTCTAAAAAACTATTTACTGGACACATACTATCCGAACAGGAGTACCACTCTGGAAAGCATGTGTCTATACCACATAGTTCAAAACTTTGCATACAAAAATAATGTAAAACCCGATGAAAGCAAATGTAGATATAGAGTGACCGATTGTGAAGGGAGCTTAGTGAAACTTAACAAACGAAGCTTAATTAATCATGTGAAATTGTCATTAAAAACTTCTCAACAGAAAGAACTATATTACATGTCTTTGTTACAACTTTTCAAACCATGGAGAAAAGAGGAAGACATACTAGATAATTATGAGTGCTATGAAGATGCTTTCAAAGCAAATGAAAGCACTATCACCGATGTGAACTTTACGCAGTACAAAACAATGTTACACAATGAGCAGCAACAGGAAGAAAAACTTTAGGCCCAACTAGATAAAGACTCTTCTGACAGTAGTCAACCTTCTGTAACAGGAAGTCAAGAACCATTAGGACAACCACTAATAGCAAATGAGGCTGAAGTAGCCCTGGCAGAAGTAGAAAACACCATGTATCAGTATCAAGAAGATACAGAAGACTTAACTGTACAGCAAGCAAAACTTAACAACGATCAGCGCACCATTTTTGAAGACGTAACAAAACAAATTGTACATGGTGTACAACACGAAAATAAAGAATGTACCTGCCAAAATTACAAACCTATACTGCTGTACGTCAGTGGTGAAGCTGGATCAGGGAAAACATTCTTAATCAAAATCATCAGCAAGTTCCTTCAACAATTGACAAACAACAAACTGTCAGCTGTTGCAACAGCCCCCACAGGTTTACCTGCCTACAACATAGGCGGTGTGACTTTACACCGATTACTACTGCTTCCAGTAGAGCATCAAAATAAATGAGACTACTACAAACTTTCTGCAGAAGCTGCAATGGAATTATGTAGAGTATTGAAACAAATGAAAATGCTACTAATAGATGAAGTGAGCATGGTCTCCAACCTAATGTTGGCTTTGATTCATCTCAGATTGCAAGAAGTAATTAAAAATAATAACGAAGAACTCTTTGCAGGGAAACACATTATCATTTTCGGAGATCTTCTACAATTGACAACAGTGAAAGGTGAACCAATTTTTACAGCCTTGGGCCACAAACTCTGCGGGAAAACTGTTGGTAGCATAGATAATGTTAACCTTTGGCAACATTTCCAATACAGAGAATTAACTGAGAACATGCGGCAATCTGCAAATCTCACTTATGCCAACATCTTGAAAAGTATTAGAGTTGGTGTATTATCGCAAGAAGCACAAGCTGTATTGAAAAACCGGCATATACATGCACTTTATGGCGATAATGCATGTGCAACTGATGTTATGGAACAAATAGTGCACAAAAATGTCAATTGTATGGCCTTAATTCCAACTCTTGCAAGCTGTTTCAAATTCAATGAAAGAATGTTAAAGAAAAATGCAAGCAATAATAGAAATTAGCGCCACAGACAACCTAGACGTACATGGTATGACAGTACCCATGTGTGAGCAAGCCACAACAAGACTACATAGTTTAGAAAATTCAATCTCCAACCCAGCTGGGTTGGAAAAAATATTGAAGTTATCATTAAATTGTAGAGTAATGCTTAAACGTAACCTTGACGTAGAGCAAGGGCTAGTTAATGGAGTACTTGGCACAGTTGTTGGCTTTCAATCACACCCACGTGATAGCAACATTCAGTTTGTAAATATTCTCATTGATAAAGTTTCAGAAGTGAAAAGGATAGAGTGCTCAATTGCTCGATTCCTTCTCTTCAAAGACATGTATGTACGTAGAGAGCAATTTTCTCTAACTCTTGCATATGCAGTTACCATTCATAAATCCCAAGGTCTTACCCTAGAGAAAGCATTGATAGATATTGGAAACGCAGTGTTTAAGGAAGGCATGAGCTACGTAGCATTATCACGCTTACGTACACTTGACGGTCTATTGCTAATAAACTTTGATTCAAGTAAAGTCAAAGCTGATATTCCTTGCATTCTAGAATACAATAGATTGCGTTCACTGTACACCCCTCATCTGAAACAATACCCTGTTCCAGATAAAGTGAAACATAGTAAAATAAAAGTAAATGAAACAGAAATGCTACAGACTGCAAGAGCAAATTCCGCAAAGAAAAGAAGCTAAAGTTTCATCAATTGCCGCAAACATAGAAGAACCTATTAGGGAATGTAAACCAGGCACGTCGGCAAAGAAGCAACAGAAAAACTGAAAACTGCACTCAGATACAGAACTTGCTGGCCCATTCAAATTTACAAATGAAAGTGGGGTAAGTTGCTATGCAAATGTAGCAATGAATATTCTATTTCAATTTCCACCAATTGTTAAAAATATTTACCTGCACAGTACAGACCAATTGTGTTTGCAAATGCTAGTGCTGCATAGAAATGCAACAAGCAATCCTGATAACACATACAGTGTTTATGGAGTAAGGCAACAATTGGACGACTGTGCTGGAATGGTGAGATTCACTATGAACTCACAAGAAGATACACAAGAATTTCTAATGTACATACTATTAGTATTGGAAAATAAAAGCATACCTGTAAATGAAATCTTCCAAATTTTATACATGTAGAAACATACATGCACTCTCTGTAGCAAAGTCATTACAGGAAGAAATCCCAAATGAGCGATTTGTGTATGTTTCCATACCAAATAGTGAGAGCATTCCATTTCAGCAACTTGTACAAAATGCAAACCATGGCAGATTATGTAGTATTTGCAATTCAGACAATCGCTCCACCTTACTGATACAATCACATAGTGCCTACATAATACTTATGCTTTTACGTTATAATGCAGATGGCACCAAAAACAACTGCACTGGATTCACACACGGTCAAGTGTCACTTGGAAGTAGATATTCGGGCTTACGCCTCAACCCCAGCAAATCAGAAATATTTCCCATCACAGAGAATACAACTAAACCCCGAGAACTGCATGGCCTACTATGGAGCCCGACACATATTCTGTATTTAGGAGCATGCATTGCTAAAACAGCCCAATTATCGCGAGCCCTAAACTATAATCAGCTGGCATACATGCTATGCATTAAAATGAAACGCTGGAGGGCTCTCCCCATCTCAATGATGGGAAGGATTGCGTTAATAAAAATGATAATTCTTCCAAGGCTCTTTTATTTATTCAGCACCGTACCGGTCTGGCCCGGTCGTGCCCTGTTCACCAAAATGTCTAGTGCATGCGTCTCATTCGTATGGGGAGGACACCCGAGGGTGAGCTGGAAGATGTTAACCGATGCTTACTCAAGGGGCGGTCTGATGGCACCGGACCTGGAATTATACTATTTGACTGCACAAGCACAATACGCCGCCAAATGGGTCACATTATTCCTGAACTCTACGAGTCCACTGCCGGGCCAGTCAGAAAGGGAAGCCATCACGGCGCTCCATAAAATGACTAGACCAACCCCCAAACACTACAACACTATCAAACCTACGAAGGTGGTGAATACGGCATGGGCTAAAATAGTCGACATATTTGCCACTGACAGGCTTTACCACCCGAGTATGCCAGTCTGGGGCACCCCCCAAACACCCTTCAGAATAGATTGAGAAGTGGCACGGCACTGGACATCCAAGGGCATAACCCAATGGGGCCAACTGTTTCCTGGAAAATGCTTCATTCAGTGGGAAGACATCAAAGATGTAGTGGGGAATACATATAGACACAAACAACAATATATCCGCATACAATCAGCTGTACAAAATATATACCCTACCTTCCCAAATGAGCCACCGTTAAACATGGGACTAGGATACATGTTCACAGGGGGATTACAAAAGGTCACGACCTCAGCACTATATAAGATCATACTCCAGACACGCCCGATAGAGAAACGCACAACTAAGACCAAGTGGGAACAGGACCTGGGACAGCAAATTGGCGACGAGGGATGGTCCCAGATTTGTGCACTTACGAAACAAGTATCATGTAATTCCAGATACAGACTAATTCATTACAAGATAGTACAAAGGACACACTACAACCCTGAAAAGCTCAAACGTATATATCCAACCATGTCCGGGAACTGCCCGAGATGCAATGCAGAAGATGCAAACATTTATCATATGTTGTGGGCGTGCGCAAAACTGAGGGGTTACTGGGGGGAGGTGTGTGAGGCCCTTGATGGGATGGCTGATCAACCAGTAGAATGGTCCCCCCGGTTGTGCCTGCTGGGTGTAGTTGAAAAAATGAACCCGATATGGCGTAAACTTTTAAACCTAAGTCTGCTCATCGCCAAAAGGGCGATCTTGATGAAATGGAAAAGTACAAACCCCCCAACCAAGGCAGACTAGGTCAGAGACATGGTATGGACAAATGATATGGAAGAATTGTACATAGACTCGGTGTTACCCACATCTAGACCAACGAATATATGGGAAAGGTACAAACTATACCTGTTGGAAAAGGCCGAGCAAGAACACTCAGACTCAGAAAGAAATTGATTATGTACAATGTATGAGCCTATATTACCTCTATGTATTTGTATTACCTGTGTGCAAGAAAAATAAAGTTAAAAAAAAAGTCACTTGGAAAGAAAACCTTTACAACCGTAGGAATATTCTACCATGCAGGAGCTACAACCAATGCAAGTCACTACACTGCATACATTAAAAAGAATTCTGGATGGTTTGAATGTAATGAAAGCACCATTACTCTAAAGCAGAGGTTGCCAGCTAACCTAACAAATGCGTATTTAATGTTCTTGAAGCCAAAATTTACTAAATAATGTGTACTTCAAGATTGTCAACAAAGTATGTGAAAGACTACAAACAGTTAGAATACGCCCATAGGTATCTAGCTACCCAACAGGATGGAAGAATGACACAAATAAATGATGATCACAGATTGTTGGAAACAAATGCACAGGTAGAATATGCCTATAGGTATCTAAGTGTTGTTAAAAATCAGGAGGAAGGCAACAAAGAAATCATTAATGGGAAAGATGAAGGAAACAGGATATAACAACGACACAAATGAATGAGTATCAAAAATCTGTAGGAACAAATGTACAGTTAGAATACGCCTACAGGTATCTAACTGTTGTTAAAAATGGGCAGGAAGGCAACAAACATAACATTGATCAGAAAGAAGAAGAAAACATTGAAAGGAAAAAATGAAGTAGTTAGTACCTTAGGAAATAAAGTTTTTTTTTAATCCGACAAGGATTTCTTTTCCCAGACACAAGGATTAGAAAAGCAAACACAGAAACTGAGCGCAATGCACAGTACACTGGTTTGTAAACTAAATATGAGGGTAAAAAAAAAAAGTTAACTGTCTATTAGGCAATGTAGTAAATTAAACAAAAAATGCAAACACTAACACACCTTTTTCTTTCATCACAGAAATGGAAAAACTGATACTTCCGCCCAGTGCGATAGCCAATTAAAAAAAAGTGTGTGGATTCTGAACAAAGTAAGGAGTAAGTATATTGGCAGGCATTTTCTACACATGGGAATCTACACGTCTAATCTATGATACTAATATGCTGCAGTGCCTGTAGGCTGCCCTTCCTTCTTCAGTGAGTAACCTAACACCTACGCCTCACAACCAAGGTACAAGGAGTATAGTTCCTATCCACAACCATCGCTGCATATGGAAACCATGGTCCTTGTAAATTAGCTGCTTATAAATTTACTTTTCGGACCATCGTCTGCAGCCATGAAGTTAAGACACTAGGGCATCGACACAACTAGCACATTCCAACACACCCATATTGACTTGTAACTCCACTGCTTATGACTTCAGTGTTGCTTGCATGGGCTTTAGCCATACACCCAAGAGTGCAGGGTCTCCCCACAACCACCTCGGTGATGTGTGGTAGTGGAGGTTATTCTATAGGTGTATTATCCTTCAGTACCTCTGCCCAGAGGCTTCCCTCCTAGCTGTATGTCTGTAGATTTTACATGGGATGGGTGTGCAGTGTCTTCCAAGTCTAGTACTTATCACTTTGTTCTTGGTTGCATGGCCTTTGGCCATGCACCCAAGACTGCACGCACTCCCCACAACTTGCCAATCAAAACGCAACACTACGGGTGTATGCATGGGTGGCACATTCGGCGGTGGTTGTGACCAGGGCCCACAGACTTGGAAGTAAGGCCTTTGGCCTTCAGCCGACGGCCATGCATCCAGGACTCTAGGCCCTGGCCACAACCACCGTAGCATGTGCCACCGATGGCGGCGTACTAATGAATATAATAATAGCCATTTGAAAAAATAATGCATTCACAGCATGTTGGCAATTTCAATGTTCCCTAACACCACATGCGTCCTTACAAATGTAACAACTCCCCCGTGCACTGCACGGGCTGAAATACTGTCCTTATTGGACCCCTCATTTTCTGTGCGTACAAGGAGGCCATAGGACATACGTCATTAAGTAGGTATGACTTGTTGGGTGTCCTGACCCACGTTTAAGCTATCCTGCTACAACATTTGGTGCTGTGGGCTTAGGAAATTCAAGATGGCGGAAAACCCACATGTGCGCCGAAATCCAGGAAAGCTGCGCAGTTTGTGCGCCCACCAAAATGGTTGCCTCACTTGCCACCCACCAGTGCGAGAATGAAAGGCCGGGTTGCCATGAGGGAAATGGGTTGCCAAAGGAAAAACAGTAGCGCCGGTTAGCTTCAAAGCGCTTTAAAACCACCATTGGACTACCCGCACAGTAGTCTGAAACCATTGGGAATGGCAATGCTGATTGCCAAATGCAACCTAGAAGTGTGGGGAATTCATTTCTTAAATCCCAAAAATGAGTGCAGTACCAGTACTCACCACTATCCAAAAGCCGGCGTTTTAAAACCACTCTGTGTGTTTTTCTGAAGGCAAGCAAAATGCCTATTTCAAACCTTGCAACATGTGCAAAATATTCACTGAACACCAGCAGACATTTGGCAGAATGGAGTTTTGTGTGCCTACAAAATCTGGGAAATGAAGAGCCCAAAAACAATGCTTATAACAAAAATGCTATGGAGTCAGCAGCTTAAGCCTAACTGCAACTGGATTTAAAACCACCAAAATCGAAAATGTTAAATTAAATGAGTGACCTATGTTTGGTGTCACATGCCTTTGTAACTGTTGAAATGTCATAGTTTTGCACTTAGAATCAGCATTCTAGCTGCATGTGTAAAATTACAAGTTATTTTAAAAGCAACAAAAAGTTAGCTGAAGGTCTGGCTTAAGGAACTTGATTTTGCCTAGCAACTACCCATCAGGAGTGAAACTTGAGTCACCACTGTGTTCCCAGGCCAACCTTCCTTTTGCTGCCCAAGCTAAGGATATGCCATCCATCTGATAATTGAATTATCTGTGCTCTGCAAGAGAGTGAACAAAGCCCTCTTCACTCAGGCAAAGGTTTTTATTACCGCAGTCGTAAATTGTAGCTTCCTCTTGGCAGGAGCTGGGAGGAGCACTGCCTGTGAGAGCAAGCTGGCTTGGCAGAACTGGAAAGAACCAGAAATTCAACCTTGTGCTGAGGGTAAACCACACCCCTTTGGAGCCAGAACATAACTTTAAAAAGATGAATAACTCATAGAGCGGACATGTGAAAATTTTATAAATGATACCATAATTCTTGTGATTTTTCTGCCCACAGTTTAAGACGTGGTAGGAACCGGTGGTATGTTCAGGGGGGTTTTAGCGGAAAAGTGGATATTACTCTAAATGTGTGCATGTTAAAAATCTGAAACTTCATCAGTTAATGTCCCTACCCCCTGCACACATGTATGTAAAGTTGGGTCCATGTCGGAAATTGAAAAAGCAGTTAAAAAGTCAATTATGTACACTCTTTGAATGCAAGCTCCGAGAATGAGCAGATTTGGACATAGACATGGCTAAATTCAGCCACACCATGTATATGTAATTTCAAACAACTGTGTAACTCTGAAGTATGGATTTTGATCATATATATATTTGGGTGCACAGATGATAAGGGAAGTTGTTTCAAGAGATCATAAAATGACATCAATCTGACTCACAGTTCAGTTTGCCAATCAAGCGGAGGAATGGAAGCCTGACCAATGACGAATGAGAGGGGCAAGTCTAGTGATGCAACACACACACCCATTCTCAAGAAACAGATAAAAGCAGAGAGTCAGGACACATAGAGACATTCAATTTCATCTGCCGCTGGAAGCCCTGCCGGAAAAATCCATACTTACCTCCATCAAACTCCAGAAAGCCAAACTAGAGACTTCAATCTATCCAGAGCAGAGACCAGACCAGAGAGTAAGCAGTGCTGTGCCTAGCAGAGACCAGACCAGAGAGAAAGCAGTGCTGTGCCTAGCAGAGACCAGACCAGAGAGAAAGCAGTGCTGTGCCTAGCCGAGACCAGACCAGGCGCTGTGAGCAGAATCCGGAAAGACCTGACCAGACTGAAGATCGTGACCAAGTCGCTTTCCTGTTCAAAATCTCTTGTGAGTACTTAGCAAAACTCAGAACACATCTCTTAGTTTAAATTCATCTAATTCAATCTATTTAACCTAAGTAGAACTGCCTCCTATCTGTCACCTGTCATTTCTAGTAAAATTTGTCATTTTGAAAAAGTGTGCGTTTAAAATTTACAAAACCAAAAACGACCTTTACTAAATTACTCATATCTCCGCAACCGTTTGGGCTAGAGACTTGCAATAACTTTTATTTGGAAGCTGAGATCCCAGGCTTTCCTAGGACCCCAAAACGGTAGAGATAGTCCTTGCGGTTCCTTTGTAATAGCGCTCGGCGCATCCGCGAATTTTGCCGCGATTTGCAATTTCTTCACATGTAAAAAACTGCTGCTGCCTGATTTCATTTGCCAGAAATTCGTTTAACCTGCTAACTATCCCTGCATCATTGCTAGTGTGAGCCTGGACTAATATTAACTAGATACCACTCATCCCGAACCTCTAAAAGGGAATTAAGAGCGTTTCCAGCATATTTCTCATTCATTGCTAGCACCTATCAAAGCATTTGGGCCTGTGTTTTCAAAACTCCTATCTGTTTTCTGTAAGCTTGCCGGGGTGAACCGAATTACAGTTGATTGCATTTCTGAGAACGGTGTGTTTTCCTTCCATTTCCTTGCCTTGCATCAAGGGGGGGAGGGGAGTAGCCAGAGAAAAGTGATTACATTGTTTGGTTGAAATCATATTGCGTATTTTCTGTACTGCATTCATTGAATATTGCATCCACCTGAGCTTACATAAAGCATCCTCTACCACATTATACTTTTGTTCCTATTTACCAGTGTGCTACCTTATCCATTTCATCTCAACTCCTTATTGATTATAAGAAGTGTGCTAGTGCCAGATTCTCCGTTGTTGATCTTTATCATATCAGATTCAGTGTGCTATTCAATTATTAATTTATTATAAAGCGTGATATATATATCTATTTTAAATTATCAAATAAACCTTTTAAACTTGCAAAACAGAATTACTTCTTGGCTCAGTGGGGTCAGGGGGATTCCAAGAGAGGGGTGTTATACAAGGGTAGTCATCCAGAACGCATGAACTGGACCTAAAGATATATCAATAAGGGTTTTCATTCAGTATTCTAGACTAGGCGTTAACTTGGCTGTAGTGCTGAATTGAATCCTCTTACAAAGTGGGGGCTCGAGCCGAGACGTTGGGTTAGATTTACCAGTTGTGCAGCTTAATACAGTGTGCTAACTGACGGGATACATACACCCGGTCGGATCACCACGCTGCATTACGCTGTGAAGCATTCCTCAAAAGGGACACTCCAAGAAAAGTTCTGTTCTGCAAAAATAAAATACTAACTTCTGTAAGTCAGGACAGAGACCAATCTCTAGAATGACGACCTTAGTAGACATGAAAATAGCCAGAGAGCACCTCTTGCATAAGCTATTTGTAAGAGGTGAATGGACCGAACAGGGCCAGGATGTGTGGTTGCAGGCCATCACACAACAGGTCACTGAAACAGGGTCAGATATATATAGAGATCAGGGTCCCTTACATGTGGCCCTGAGTGAACTATATATGGCTCCTAAAGCCAAAGAGGAACACAATAAGATCGCCAGGATAGCAGCATACCTGTACCTATATATGGGAGACATGCAGGATAGATGTGCTGAAAGCCAAAATCTGGCAAATAGGCAACAGATGGCATTACAGAAGGTCCAATCTGATCTGGACTCTTCTGAGCAGAGGCTGCAGAGGAGCCAGGGGTCAGAAAATGACAGCAGACTGTACATTACTAAAATAAAGGAGGATATGGATGTGCTGCAAAAGGAAAAGTCAGAACAGGATACTAGATTTCTGGCCCTGCAGAAAGAGCACCAAGACAGTTTGGACTCCTTACTGCAGAGCCAGAAAAAGCTGGAGCAACAGATCAATTTCAACAGGGCATGCACAGAGCAGGTAGCCACCCTGCAAATCCAACTAGACAGAGAGAAAGAGGAGAGCAATAAACTGATCCTGAAAGACCTGGATACCCAGGCAGAGTTTGATCAGGAGCGCCAGAAAGCTGGTGCCTTCCAAAGGCAAAGGGACGACCTGGCGGCACAAATGCAGGCTCTTAGTCAGGAAAGAGACGCCTTAGGCCAGGAAGTCTGCCATTTAAAAAGGAAAATGGAAGAAAATCACCTGGCCCACCAGGGACTGGGTGACCTCCAAAAAGAAAACCAGAACTTGCTAGAGCACACCAGGAGGGTGGAGGATGCTCTAGCAAGAAAGGAGCAGGCCAATAGGGACACAGCTCAGGAGGTAACCCTCCTGCAGCAAAGACTGGCCCAGTTCTCCAGGACCAACCAGGAAGCACAGAGGGAAAATGAGGCCCTCTGTCAACACAATGATAGGCTCCAACAGCAGGTAGCGATGCAGGAGAGACTGATAGAGTCGAGTAAGGCCTTAACTGAGGAACTGAAGGCACAAATGCAGGCTCTTGCATTGCAACAGGGAGCAGGGGCGGATAGAGATGAGGTTCGCTGGGAAATGGAAACTCCGGAGCATAACCTCAGGAGCCCTAGTACCAGAGGCCCTCATACCTCTCAGTCCCTGGACTCTGCCACCCCCATGTCCCCTGGCGCACATGAGCACAGGGCCACAGGGATGGCAGATTACTATCCAGCCAGAAGCATGGGGCTCATAGGCCAGTACCATCCAGGAATGGAGGGGTGGGCATCCGGGTATGGGCACCCAAGTACAATACAGTTCAGTGGGGAACCCCAGGAGAGTAGGCCCATTAAGGGCATCCTGAAAACCTCTGCCCAGTTAGGTCAGTGGAGGGGGTACCCATCAAATCCTGACAGCAAGGAGGAATCTGAAGACTCCTCTGAACTGCGCAGGACACAGGAGACCAGGTCCCCACATTCTGCCAGCCATTCCCAGGCTCGCAGAATCCGGGAAAACCTGGAAGAACAGACGGGAACCTCTGGGAGCAGTGCCTCTGAGTCCGACGAAGAATGGACAAGGGTTACCCGAACCAAAAAGGCCAATAAGGCAAAAAGGGCCTTGCTCAAGGACCCCTTAAAGCAGATTAAGGCGATCAGGAGCGTCATCACGCCTTACCATAAGAACGCTAAGTATTCTGTTTGGGAGCACTTAGAGTTGTTTGAACAAATGATGGAGACTTTCCATTTGAAGGACAGCCAAAGCTGCATTCAATATGTAAAGTGGACCTTCTCCCCGGAATACTCCAGTTTCTTTGCGGGGCTGGAGGACCAAAATCATTTAAGATGGTCCACCTATAAGGCGGCCATCCTGAAACATTTTTCTGTTCACAGAAATCCTCAAGAGGCTCGCAAGGCAGCCTACAATTTGCAATGTGGGGAGGATCAGGCCCCACAAGAATTTGTGCAGGAGTTAAAGCGGGCTTTTGCACAGACCACAAGAAGGGTGCGCACGGATAGCCGTGAATTTATAAACACGTTTTTCCATGCCTTGCCCAAATATATCATGACCCAGCTCGTGAGGGATTTTCACGAGAAAAGATCTTTAGACTGGGTCATTGAACAGGCTACCCGCATCTATGAGGTGCAGAAGCCCATAGAAAATAAAAGCAATGCCCAGAAAAACCCCAAAGCCAACAGCACCCCTGCTGCTGCCAAGGTGGCAGAGGTAAAGGTCACCCCCGTTTTGGATTTGAAGATGGGGGGGCCTAAAAACCTACCTGCACCTAATAATGCTAGGCCCAGAAGGTCCTCGGGCCAGTCGCAGACAGGGAGCCAGGGAGGCAGCCCCACAAATGGGGTCCCTCGCTCTCCTGACTATGTAAGTCCTCGCTACAAAGGTAACAGACCCATCCTGGGTTATGTGTGGACTCCTCCAGCCCAAGGGGGGGGATCCAGACAAGCACCTAACCCAGGGAACTTCCCTCCAAACTTCCCACAGGAGGGCAGAAATTTACCAAACCCTGGGCAGAACTTTTTCCCCAGATATCCACCCGACTTTCAGCCCCAAAACCATCCATCCTTCTTTCCCCAATTCCCTGAGCCCAGACCACTGAATCCGGGAGAGGGGAGGCCAAGGGTGGAGGGGTACCCAAATCTTCCCAACCCGGGGTATTACCAGAGAAGGGACAGCTACCCTTCCCGGGATCAGCCCAGGGGAGAAAACAGGGCCCCGTATCAGCCTGAGCGGGTTTCCCAGTTAGAGCGCCAGGTTCAAAACATGGCGCGGGATATGGGTCACATACTGAGGGCTCAGCAGAACCCTCAGATCAGCATGCCGGCGCAGAACGCACCCAACTCTGGACCTGGTGCTCCAGAACAATGACGGGGGCAGCACCCCGATAACTCACCGGTTCCCAGGGAGGAGGCACAAGGGGAAGGGGGGTGTAAAGCCTTGGAGGAAGCTTCCTTCCTCACTTGTAAACAGCCCCTGGAAACCCAGGAACCGGAAACAAAATCTCTTGCCCCTGAAAGTCTGCCTCCTAAGGAGCAGAGGGGGGGTAGGAGAAACAAAAGACCCAAACAGACTCAGTTTGAGGAGGAGATACAGATCTTCCAATTTGAGGGAGAGGGATCCTCAGAGGATCCTGAGAAAAGGATCTTCTCCTTCAGAGAGGGGGGAACTCCTCCCAAAGAAAAATGGGTCCCTACGGATGCAAATCCAGACTGGGGAGATGTGGAGACTGAGCTACCGCCGCCCACTATCTCATCCCAGAACAACAGCAAGAAAACCCCCTGGTTCAAACCCATCCTGGTGACTGCCTCCAAAAAGGGGGGGGCGGCCCAGAACCGGAGCCAGGGGAACCCACAATGGCTCTGATCTCCAGTTGCCAACTTTTTCTTTCAGATTCCCAAGGCTCTCCACAGAATTCTGCCCAAAATTCTTCTCTCGCGATGTCCAAAACCAGAAAATTAGCCCACCAGTTGTCCAAAAATGTACATTATCTGTGCCCCCTTGAGGAGAAGGAGGGAAGATATTATGCCCCGGTACAAGTACAGGGGCAGGGTACAATCTCGGCACTGGTGGACACTGGATCTCAAGCTACCCTTCTGTCCAGAAGGGCCTTTGACGAACTGAATGCAGGAAGGGGAGAGAATTACCAAATTCCTCTCACCTCTCTTCCGGGACAACTACAGAACTTTGACGGGAAGGAAATTCCCGTTGAGGGGACTGCAGACTTGGACATAAAAATTGGGCGACATAAGTTGAAGCACCCGGTCATAGTTGTGACCCCGGAGGGCACCCCTTGTTTACTAGGGAATGACCTCCTGAGAAGGTTGTCACCCCTAATTGATTGCGTAAACAAGGTCCTCTGGACCCAGACTAGCCGACCCATAAAATTAAAACAGAGTGTCAACCATGTTAGTTTAAACGGCACCTGCCACATGGTTGAACAAAAATCTGACCAAGTAGAATTTCACTTCCAGAACCACCAAATTCCAGACGTGACAGTAATAGCAGTAGGACAACAGACTAGTGATGGGGGGTCCTCTCTGTTTCTGAAAATCAACCTTCCTTCCAGTTTAAGGTGGTATTCCACGCTGGAAGGAAACACTCTGAAATTCTATACCAATCCACAATCTGAAACTCCCACTCCTATAGTCCAGAAAGATGTGAAATCAGCTCAGAGCCTGGCTGATATTCAGCAAATTGGAGAGCAGTTGTTCATCCCTGTTCAGTTAAATGATGGGAAGGACTCTGTTCTCGCTCGAGTGTGTGTAAACAACGGTAAGAGCTTCATCAGCGAAGCCATGTTCCGCCAACTCCCAAAAGATCCAGCCATTCCCACCTTCAAACTGATAGACAAATGGGAAATGGACCTGGAAGCACCTAATTCCAAACATCTCCTGCCAAGCAGGTGTATGCTCAAAATCTCCATTGGCAACAAGAGCATAGTCCATAATTGTTGGGTCGGGCGAGACGTCACTGCCGCCTTTTACTTAGGCAGTGACATTCTCAATCGCTTTGCCATTAGTTTGGACCTAATAAACTTCAAAGCTTGGTCCCGATTAGCGGATAATCCCATGGGCTTTGATGATCCAGAAAAAGCATTTAGGTCAGCTCAATTGCTACCTTATGCAGTTGAAATTCAGGTTAAAGAGGAAGTCACTATCCCAGAAAGGACCCGACAATTCTCCCTGGAAGTGAAAGTTAAAAGGGGACAAGAGTTGAAAAACCCTGATGCTTACATACATCTAAATGCTTCTCTCCAACAGCAAGGGTTGGGGGTAAACCCGACTCCATTAGTCAACATAGAACATGACCCCATTCTAATAGAGGTGGATAACAGCGACTTAAAGAGTATTACTCTAGCCGCAGGCACCATTATTGGAATGGCGGTTGATGACCGACATTTTTCCATCGACTTAGTAAATGAACTGTTAGGACCAATCCCCAAGGACTGTTTTGACAGTGACAGTGAGGACAACACAACACCAGACAGGATTTTTACCCGGCATGGGGGGAACTTCCTGGTGTACACTTCCTGCCCCTATGGTAAGGAAGATGTGACTTGTGACTTCAGGAGGGATGAGGTGATTTTGCAGGTCCATGAGGGCTGCCTTTCCCACCTGAAGCCTCCAGTCCAAATCAGCACTCTGACCAGGGACTTCTCCACCCAGCTGGAGGAGGCCGCGGAGATAGCCAAACCAGAAGTCTTTCCAGGCTTCAGGCAGATGGTGGAAGAGAGAGTCAACCTAGCTGATGCCTGTGTGACTCTGGAACAAAAGCAAAAGTTGAAACAAGTTTTCTTGGATTTCCAAGATCTCTTTGCGGTAGACTCATATGACTGTGGTCGCACTGACATCCACACAACAACAATCCCCACGGACCCTGGCATGACTCCTGTGTTTGTGAAGCAATATCGCTTGCCTCTCGCATCAATGGAGTCCCTTGCTGAAATAATTAAGAACCTTGAGTCCCGGGGAATAATCCGTCCAGTCCACAGCACCTTCAATAATCCGGTGCTGGGAATATTGAAGCCAAACGGCCAGTGGAGACTCTGTGCCGACCTCAGGGAGCTCAACAAACGGGTCCATACTTCCCGATGGCCTCTGCCCTACATTGACCAAGGGCTGGCCCAGATCCAGGGGTCACAGGTATTCACTGCAATAGACCTGACCAATGGATACTGGACCGTGCCTGTCAGCAGGGAGGACCAATACAAGCTGGCTTTTACCTTTGGGGGCCAGCAGTACACATGGACCCGGACTCCCTTCGGATACCTTAACTCCGGTAATGAGTTCAATATTTTCCTACATAAGGCCATGCCCGACCTGGGTACGAGGGGTAACCTGGCTTATGTAGATGATGTCCTCATCAAAAGTTCATCTGTGGAGGAACACATAGCAGAGATCCGTTATGTTCTGACACAGTTGAGGGCCGCCGGAGCAAAACTTTCCTTTCAGAAAGCACAGTGGTGTAGAACCCGTGTTAATTTCTTGGGGCATGAGATTACTCCTCAGGGTCTCTGTCCCCAGGAAAAGAAAGTGGAAGCACTTCAGAAACTGAAAGACCCCACAACTCTGCGGGAACTAAGGAGCCTCCTTGGACTGACTAATTACAGCAGAAAGTTCATTGAGGGCTACGCAGAGATCACCAGACCCCTGATTCATCTCCTGAAGGGGGGGTCAAGTGGGAATGGGGTCCAGAACAAGCCGAGGCAGTAAAACAACTCAAAAGAAGCCTCTCACAAGCGCCTTGCCTAGCTTACCCTGTCAGAAACAAGGAGTTCTTCCTGGAGACGGGGTTCTCTAATACGTGCTTGACGGCAGTATTATATCAAAAGCATGACAAGGTCAATAAAGTAATCTCCTATGCGAGCAAAACTTTATCCTCTGTGGAGGAAAAATTCAACGATTGTGAGAAGGCACTCCTGGCAACGGTGTGGGCATTGAAGAATTATCGCCCGTTTATCCAGGGGGAACACATCATAGTGGAGACTCCACACCAGCCTCTGCAATATCTCCAAAGTGACAGAATCCGGGCCGGAAATGTGAGTAATTCCCGAATTACTTCCTGGATTCTGTCAATGCAAGGCTTTCCTGTGGAGGTCAGATATGGCCAAAACAAGAAGAGTCCCCTCGCGCAAGGTCTGGCTGACTTGCATGATTGTGCCAGAGAAAACTGTCTCGAGGACGAAAGTCTAAAAATAAAGGACAACATGGAGGCATACCTTAATTCCCCCCACAAAGTCTTTGAAGAAGACAAGTGTGAGGGAATGCCCACTGTGTATGTGGATGGATGCTCTTACCATGTCGACAACAACGGGGAGAAAGAACTGGTGGCCGGCGTAGGGAATGCATGGGTGAATGAGTCCCCAGAACCCTCCGCTGGATACAAAATTGGTCCCCGAAGTAGTCAGGTGGCAGAATTGATGGCTGTGCATCAGGCCATCCTCACTGCTGTCCAGCATCAACTCCACGAACTGGTCATAATCACAGATTCGGATTATGTACGGAACGGGTTCGTGGAGCACCTGGTTAATTGGAAGACCAGAGGCATGGTATGTGCTAACAACAAACCCTTGAAACATGGGAAGTTGATCCAAAACATTGATGATCTGGTCACCTCGAATGGGATGACCATCTATTGGAAGAAGATCAAGGGTCATTCCAAAGTAGAGGGACCAGACAAAACTGGAAATGACTTAGCTGATCAGCTGGCCAAAACCGGGGCCATCCAAGGGGATCTAATTGAGATTGAGTCCCTGTTGGGGGAAATCCAGGTCACTGCCATCACTAGGTCCCAGACAAATGCTCACAACGACCTCTCAATTGCACAATGGAGTAAGGAGACCCCTGATGCTGATTTGATTACTGCTCAGAAGGGGGATCCAATAATTGGTAAATTTTACCAGCACCTTGAGGACCCTGAGAACTTTCCCCTGACGGATACCGATTACATTGGGAAAGAGGACCTAAGAGTGTTGATGAAATGTCCCAAAATGTTCCGGATCCAAGACGGTTTGTTGGTAAGGAAATCCAAAGCTGGCCACGATCAGTGGGTGGTTCCTACCTCATTCCGAAGCCTGATGTTAAGTCACGCCCATGATGCGGCCACTGCCGGTCATAGGGGGTTTCACACAACATTGGAAATCTTAAGAGAGGTTGCATACTGGCCACACATGGGGCAGGACCTCGACCAGTACCTGAAGGGTTGCCTTGTGTGTGCACAATTTCAGCCATCATCCCTCACACACCGGGCGCCTTTACAAAAGAGGGGAATGACACTGCCATGGTCAGATTTACAAATCGACTTTGTAGGCCCTGTGATTCGCTCGGCTAGGGGGAATAAGTACATGTTGACCGTGACATGCTTGTTTACCAAGTGGGTGGAATGTCTCCCAGCCCCAAATTGCAAGGCAGAAACTGCAGCGGCCTTGATGATTAACCACATCTTTTCCCGTTTTGGTCTACCTCAAAGGATTGAGTCAGACAGAGGTAGCCACTTCACCAGTGAAGTAATGACAAAGATGTGGGAGATACTGGGGGTCAAGAGAAAGCTGCATATTGCTTATAGACCAGCTTCTTCTGGGGCAGTAGAGAGATATAACCGGACAATTGTGAGCATATTAAAGAAGTTTGTGGCAGATTCTGGGCCAAGTTGGGATATCCGATTACCTCTGGTCCTAATGGCCATCAGATCTACCCCTTCATCTGCAACCAAAATGTCACCATTTGAGTTGATGACTGGGCGCAAGATGGTGCTTCCGCAGCATTTGCTCTACAGGACCCAAGAGCAGACACTGATAAATGCCTCCACTACTCATGAGTATGTAGAGAATTTAAGGAAACACCTCCAACATGCTTTTGCTTATGCTCAGCGGAATCTAGAAAGATCGACTGATAGCATGAAGACCCATTATGACCTGAAAACTTCCAGGAAGGAATATCAGGTGGGAGACCGGGTCTATCTATACAACTTCCAAAGGAACCAGGCCAAGCAGCGCAAATTTTTGCCTACATGGAAGGGACCCTTTGAGATCGTCGATAAGATCTCCCCTGTGGCCTACAAGATCCGCATCCCCAAAGGTGGTTCGGCAGAGGGGGAAGACAAGTGGGTCCACATAAACCAGTTGAAATGTTGCCATCCCAGGCACACTCTGCAACAACTGGAGGAATCCTCTGGAATCCTAGCGGGTACTGTATCAGACTAATTCAGTTCCAATCATAAAACCTACCACATCTAGTCTCTAAAATATTGTGATTTACATGAAACTGTCTCTAGTGATGCTGTTTTTTTTTTTCAAAATAAGAATGTAATATTTCGTTACGATGAAATGCATATGCTGCCCCACTATCTCAACAGTGGTGGAAAAAAAAATCGTCTATGAGTAGATATTGCCGCTCTTCCTTTATCATCCTAGGAGAGATGAAACCATGAAGGATGACCAAGAAGGACGATCCGGAGACCGGGAGCAAAGACACAACGGGCCCGGGGTACCGCCCAATCTTCCCATCAGGACCGGCGAGGAGAACTGATCGATCTGACCGGATGGAGAAGAAGATGCTGAACTGTGCCATCTACAGAAGAGGAAGAAGATTATGCGGACAGACCGGTGCATGGGTCAAAACCCTTGTGCACGCGACTCCCCATCGACTCAAATTCAAAGTGCAGTCGCGTGGGGGGGACTTGTTGGGTGTCCTGACCCACGTTTAAGCTATCCTGCTACAACATTTGGTGCTGTGGGCTTAGGAAATTCAAGATGGCGGAAAACCCACATGTGCGCCGAAATCCAGGAAAGCTGCGCAGTTTGTGCGCCCACCAAAATGGTTGCCTCACTTGCCACCCACCAGTGCGAGAATGAAAGGCCGGGTTGCCATGAGGGAAATGGGTTGCCAAAGGAAAAACAGTAGCGCCGGTTAGCTTCAAAGCGCTTTAAAACCACCATTGGACTACCCGCACAGTAGTCTGAAACCATTGGGAATGGCAATGCTGATTGCCAAATGCAACCTAGAAGTGTGGGGAATTCATTTCTTAAATCCCAAAAATGAGTGCAGTACCAGTACTCACCACTATCCAAAAGCCGGCGTTTTAAAACCACTCTGTGTGTTTTTCTGAAGGCAAGCAAAATGCCTATTTCAAACCTTGCAACATGTGCAAAATATTCACTGAACACCAGCAGACATTTGGCAGAATGGAGTTTTGTGTGCCTACAAAATCTGGGAAATGAAGAGCCCAAAAACAATGCTTATAACAAAAATGCTATGGAGTCAGCAGCTTAAGCCTAACTGCAACTGGATTTAAAACCACCAAAATCGAAAATGTTAAATTAAATGAGTGACCTATGTTTGGTGTCACATGCCTTTGTAACTGTTGAAATGTCATAGTTTTGCACTTAGAATCAGCATTCTAGCTGCATGTGTAAAATTACAAGTTATTTTAAAAGCAACAAAAAGTTAGCTGAAGGTCTGGCTTAAGGAACTTGATTTTGCCTAGCAACTACCCATCAGGAGTGAAACTTGAGTCACCACTGTGTTCCCAGGCCAACCTTCCTTTTGCTGCCCAAGCTAAGGATATGCCATCCATCTGATAATTGAATTATCTGTGCTCTGCAAGAGAGTGAACAAAGCCCTCTTCACTCAGGCAAAGGTTTTTATTACCGCAGTCGTAAATTGTAGCTTCCTCTTGGCAGGAGCTGGGAGGAGCACTGCCTGTGAGAGCAAGCTGGCTTGGCAGAACTGGAAAGAACCAGAAATTCAACCTTGTGCTGAGGGTAAACCACACCCCTTTGGAGCCAGAACATAACTTTAAAAAGATGAATAACTCATAGAGCGGACATGTGAAAATTTTATAAATGATACCATAATTCTTGTGATTTTTCTGCCCACAGTTTAAGACGTGGTAGGAACCGGTGGTATGTTCAGGGGGGTTTTAGCGGAAAAGTGGATATTACTCTAAATGTGTGCATGTTAAAAATCTGAAACTTCATCAGTTAATGTCCCTACCCCCTGCACACATGTATGTAAAGTTGGGTCCATGTCGGAAATTGAAAAAGCAGTTAAAAAGTCAATTATGTACACTCTTTGAATGCAAGCTCCGAGAATGAGCAGATTTGGACATAGACATGGCTAAATTCAGCCACACCATGTATATGTAATTTCAAACAACTGTGTAACTCTGAAGTATGGATTTTGATCATATATATATTTGGGTGCACAGATGATAAGGGAAGTTGTTTCAAGAGATCATAAAATGACATCAATCTGACTCACAGTTCAGTTTGCCAATCAAGCGGAGGAATGGAAGCCTGACCAATGACGAATGAGAGGGGCAAGTCTAGTGATGCAACACACACACCCATTCTCAAGAAACAGATAAAAGCAGAGAGTCAGGACACATAGAGACATTCACCTCGGACCCTTCCTGTTCAACCTCTTCACCAACGACATCCCGACAGATCTCCACAAGACGAACCTGGCACTGTATGCAGACGATGTTGCAGTAATCTCCCAGTCTTTCAGCGAAAAGGAAGTGGCGAAGAACCTGCAAGCTTCATTGGATACCATCGCAAAGTGGTACAGCGACTGGCGGATAGAACTCAACACCAGCAAGACAACTGCAACGCTGTTCACCAGAAAGAAGATCAAGGAGCACCCACACATCAGCCTCAACGGGGAGACCATCAAATGGGAGAGCAGCAGCCGCTACCTCGGTGTGACCCTGGACAGCAAACTCAACTGGGAAAGCCACATCGAGAATACTCAGCAGAAGGCAACAGGAAAGATGGCAGCGCTGTACCCACTCCTGAAGAGCAAGTCCATGCCCCTCCGGACAAAGATCAACGTCTACAAGGCGATCATCAGACCAACCCTGACTTATGCCTCACCAGCATGGATGACCTGCCATGAGCGACACCGGAAGAGTCTTCAGATAGTCCAGAACAAGGCCCTGCGGATATCATCTGGAGCTCCAATCTTCACAAGGATAGCAGACCTTCACAGAGACCTGGACATCGAGATGTTGGATGAACATCTAGCAAAGCTGAGTAAGAACTTCTGCCAAGAACTGGATCAGAACCCGAACCCTCTGATCAGAAGACTCACTGCCACCACTGCAAACCCCTTCGACCGCTACCCGCGGCCCATCACTGCGAAGACCCAGTGAAACCAGCCCTACTGTGACAAGACCACACAGACCAAGAAGAATACAAACCCACGACTACACACTCAACCCGAGAAGATGGAGTAATGAGGCTCAAGCCTCGGTATCCAAAAAATCACCGCTGATGGATAAAAATCTATCAGCAAGAAGAAGAACAAGCGCCGCCACCACATAGAGACATTCAATTTCATCTGCCGCTGGAAGCCCTGCCGGAAAAATCCATACTTACCTCCATCAAACTCCAGAAAGCCAAACTAGAGACTTCAATCTATCCAGAGCAGAGACCAGACCAGAGAGTAAGCAGTGCTGTGCCTAGCAGAGACCAGACCAGAGAGAAAGCAGTGCTGTGCCTAGCAGAGACCAGACCAGAGAGAAAGCAGTGCTGTGCCTAGCCGAGACCAGACCAGGCGCTGTGAGCAGAATCCGGAAAGACCTGACCAGACTAAAGATCGTGACCAAGTCGCTTTCCTGTTCAAAATCTCTTGTGAGTACTTAGCAAAACTCAGAACACATCTCTTAGTTTAAATTCATCTAATTCAATCTATTTAACCTAAGTAGAACTGCCTCCTATCTGTCACCTGTCATTTCTAGTAAAATTTGTCATTTTGAAAAAGTGTGCGTTTAAAATTTACAAAACCAAAAACGACCTTTACTAAATTACTCATATCTCCGCAACCGTTTGGGCTAGAGACTTGCAATAACTTTTATTTGGAAGCTGAGATCCCAGGCTTTCCTAGGACCCCAAAACGGTAGAGATAGTCCTTGCGGTTCCTTTGTAATAGCGCTCGGCGCATCCGCGAATTTTGCCGCGATTTGCAATTTCTTCACATGTAAAAAACTGCTGCTGCCTGATTTCATTTGCCAGAAATTCGTTTAACCTGCTAACTATCCCTGCATCATTGCTAGTGTGAGCCTGGACTAATATTAACTAGATACCACTCATCCCGAACCTCTAAAAGGGAATTAAGAGCGTTTCCAGCATATTTCTCATTCATTGCTAGCACCTATCAAAGCATTTGGGCCTGTGTTTTCAAAACTCCTATCTGTTTTCTGTAAGCTTGCCGGGGTGAACCGAATTACAGTTGATTGCATTTCTGAGAACGGTGTGTTTTCCTTCCATTTCCTTGCCTTGCATCAAGGGGGGGAGGGGAGTAGCCAGAGAAAAGTGATTACATTGTTTGGTTGAAATCATATTGCGTATTTTCTGTACTGCATTCATTGAATATTGCATCCACCTGAGCTTACATAAAGCATCCTCTACCACATTATACTTTTGTTCCTATTTACCAGTGTGCTACCTTATCCATTTCATTTCAACTCCTTATTGATTATAAGAAGTGTGCTAGTGCCAGATTCTCCGTTGTTGATCTTTATCATATCAGATTCAGTGTGCTATTCAATTATTAATTTATTATAAAGCGTGATATATATATCTATTTTAAATTATCAAATAAACCTTTTAAACTTGCAAAACAGAATTACTTCTTGGCTCAGTGGGGTCAGGGGGATTCCAAGAGAGGGGTGTTATACAAGGGTAGTCATCCAGAACGCATGAACTGGACCTAAAGATATATCAATAAGGGTTTTCATTCAGTATTCTAGACTAGGCGTTAACTTGGCTGTAGTGCTGAATTGAATCCTCTTACAAAGTGTACTGTGCGTACAAGGTGTCCATAGAAATTACATCATGACGACCGACCCCCAGAACAAATGCATTCATCACCCATATCTTAAGACTCTTGCCCCTGGCCACAACCACCGTAGCATGTGCCACCCATGGCGGCGTACTAATGAATATAATAATAGCCATTGGAAGAAATAAGGTATTCACGGCATGTTGTCAATTTCAATGTTGCCTACCAATACGCGTGTGCTTTCAACAGTTACAAATTTCCTGTCCACTACATGGACTGAAGTGTTACAAATTTCCTGCCCACTACATGGACTGAATTGCTATCGTTATCGCACCCCACATTTACTGTGCGTACAAGGTGTCCATAGAAATTACATCATGACGACCGAAGAACAAATGCATTGATCACCCATGTCTGACTGTCTGAACCTTTCCCAATGCTCTGTGACACAGCAAAATAGTTTCATGAAAAAAGCATGTGTACGCTGGTTGTTGCCCCGCATTCCGCGGATCCAAGATGTCGGGCGCATCCAAACCATCTGACGCAGAACACGGCTCGCAGCAGCCAATGGGCAGAGACGTCGCGTGTCCGCGGTCATGACGCCAGCCCCTTAGCCAATCGGTATCTTGTTCGACCGAACAGGGAAGTTTGACCGCGGAGCGAACATAGATATCACTAATTATTTCAGACCTACTTTTTGATAATTATAATGAAACATACTGCACGGAATCCTCCAACCTCAAAATTCTGAAAGTGTTGTTGAAAAATGTTTCTATTTTAATTACCTTAGCCACCCAACCATGCAAACCCCGGACTGGGTTTCTAAAATGAAAAAACTCCTGGGACTCAGGGTGATTTCCCCGGACTGTCCTGGGAAAACCAAGTTGTCTGGTCACCCTAATTATATGAATATTCCAACTGACATACTGAGGGGAAAAAAATACAACTAACTCCTCCTTTGTTCCCTTCATCTCAATTGAATGTCAACCGGCATGGCTGCAACCCCTTGAAACGTGTTACACGGTGCTCCCCTCCTACCTACCCGTCGTCAAGGTAAAGCCGTTAAGCACAGTCCAGTCATAGGCACAAACTGTTGCTGCATGTCCTTCTTCCATGTTTGTTTGCCAAGTGCAGATCACTTCTCTGCGTCATTCTCTAGACTAGCTTCTCTGGGTAGCTCTCCCCTGGTTAATCAATACATCTACTCATGAACTGACAGGCTGCTTACTGACTCAAGGCCAGTAGGTTTGGGATAGTTGCTGCACACGTTTGGCTTGCGAGCTGGTCCAGCATCAGGGTCGGGAGGGGTATGGGGGCGAGGGGGCCGCTTGGAGTTTTGTCCATGAAAGGGAATAGATTTTCTAAGTAGAGATTACGAGTTTCAGCTTCCCCGATGCCTGCTTTTCTTTGTTCTTCCGTGCACAGGGCAGAACCAAAGCACAAGCTGCGGCTATGGACATGCTCGTGCAAAAAGGCAGCCCCCTTCATAGCATTATGTTTCTCCAGGCGAACCGCAACCCAGTCAGTAAATGAATTGTTTAAAATGCTTTAAAGCGTGAGCAACAAAACAGACACGTTTCCAAACATGCTTCCCTTTCCTTCTGTCATGTAGCGCGTGATTAGATCAGTGCACCTGGGAATAACACATCATTATCATCATCATCATCATTATTATACACAATGGCACAAACTGAGCCTGCTTGTGCCTCCAAAAATTGATATGCCTTTTCCCCACTGCCCTTTAGTTTTTGAATCCCTGACATGTTTTGCTTAAAAATGACATGGATTAAAAATGATACAGGTTTTCCAGGTCAAGACCCGTCATTTTGAAATGTACGCTGGGACACCCTTTGCCAGCCCTGCATCCGAGACTGACCTGAGACTGACTCGAGCACATGCACCGGTCGGTCCCGCTGGCAATCTCGCACTTTAGGCCAGGCACGTTTAGACTGAGCATTTGTGTATGTATTCACATCGCCCCTTGCACCGCCTGACTCGCTAGACACGCCAACCCCCTACTCCTCCCCCCACCTGGTACAGCTGTACCCCTCCCCGCTGCATATCTGTTCTCTTGTTACCTCTGTGAAGCGCTCTGTTGCTTCTTGAAGTCCACGCTCCATAACTACCATAAAAATAATAATAATTCCAAATACGCCAGGAGGCCTCTCAAAGGTCAGAAGTTGTGCTCCATAAAACCATTTTACATGACGTTGTATTGCACCACAGGCGGCCCGGCTGATTTGGAAAAGGTTATATTTAACACGGTTCACAAGCATACAGCGACCAAAAGCAGGAAGCAGGCGTCCTTAGTCGGTCATGCTTGCAATTAGGTGGGATGCTGAATGGCACGCACCTGTGCCAACATGCTCGCAAACACCGGGGTTGGGCGCTGCACACTGTGCAGCAGTGTGCCCTACAGCACAGCCCTCACGGGTCTGCCAAAGCATCGAGCAACACGACCCTTCAACCACTTTTCTGTTGGCAGCACTAATTGCGCATAATTGTAGGCGTTTGTGGTGTAGGGGGGTCTCCTGGGAACTGCAATGAAGTCAACAGCCAAGGTGGCAAAGGTCACAAATATGCTGCCGGGTGACCATTAGATGACCGCAACGGCGATGCATTCAGAAAGGTGTTTGGGGTGGTGGGGGTGAAAGGGTTAAATGCACAGGAGCAGAATAACCATCGAGAAATTAGGAAGCTCCGATATCGAGAGACAAACACGGGTAGACTGAGGCATAGAAAGTCATAGGCAGAACACATAGCAAAGGCAGGCATACACAATGCAAGATATAATGCATAAGGAAAAGCGGGCGGCGGCAGCCAGGTATGCACCTGAGCCAGACCTACAGAAACGGGCACAGTAACTATCGCTAGGGCAGAGAGCGGGGGCTGATCTTCCAAGCAGGGGTCAAGTCCTAAAAATAAGTAGGGGACTCGTCAACAAACGCAATGGGTTGTGACGTCACCAGAATTTAGCATATCAAGGTAAAATATGCACATTTCATAAATTGGCTTTGCATAACTACCCAAATTGCACAGGACGAATGGCATTTGCCTTTTGTAAAATCAACACACACAAAACCAAGGGGATATTTTCTTCTAATAGTGTTTTTTAAAACGTTAAAAGGTGTGCATGTTTTAAAATTCCAAGAACCAATACAACAGTTTTCCCTACAACTTGTAGTACCGAAATGGGACATTTCACCTTTAGTTGTTTGTTAGTTTTCATCAGGTTATATAGGGCAGTGGTGAAGTGTCTGCCCTGTAAAGCTAACGACCACCGTTCGATCCGTGAGGTCGGCTTTCATTCGTAAATTCAAAGAGGACATTCAATGTCTCTCATTTTAGCTGGAGGGACTGAGTTCCCCCTCTGAAAATAGTGGGTGGACTCCGTTCGCCCGCGGGTACGCTCGACTTGAGCCCTGCTTCCAAGGCAATGCTTACTGCGTCAGAAAGGAATGTAAATGATACATATTTACTGTGGGAATACACAAGCGCCAGGCCTAGAGAAGTAGCCAAAACCAACCCAGGATGCCCCCAGCCCACATGTCCCCTCCTTCAGCCACTCCGAGGATTTGATCATGACGTTGGCGTCACCAATATGCGTCACCACTGCCACTTTATATCATGCTCACGACGTTACGTCACCACTGCCTCTTTAAATCACGCTCAGAGCACTGGTGCCTCCATTAAACACCATCATTGCCACGTTAAACAGGCTTATGGCTCAGTTGTCACCAATATAGGTAATCATTGTCACTTATAGTAATGCTTGTGATGCTTGTGCCACCAATAAACAGTATCATTGGACAATGCGTTTGACCGCACTACATGTAAATGCCACTTTAAAAGTGCCTGCCTGTTAACTTATATGTAGGAGAATGTGTGAACGAACCCCTCTGCATTCATATCTCCTAAAAATGTCTCTTAAAATTCCCTGGATCCCTTATGCTGATGATTTTTTAGTTTTTCGATAATAGGCGCATTGGTTTACAGTGTCTTTTATCTGCCTTCGCTAATTATTCAAAAGAAAATGGCCTTATAATACATGCTGGTAAAACCAGAATCCTCGAGTTCTGTAAGGGGGAGAAATGGTATTTAGAAGATACTACGCTGACATGTTCTTACAGTGTTACAGATCTGGGCTTTCACATTATCCGGATTCAGAAGGCACATTTTCTGTCTAAGCAATTGTTAAAAATCTACAGGAAATGTGGTCGTTTTTCGATGCAACCTGCTATCGATGTTTACGAGGGCGAAGTTGTCGCGCGATGGAACTGTGGCCCAAGGTAGTTTCTGGTTGGTTGGATGGAATCGAGGCCACGGTTTGGAGACGTGTTTTAAATGTGCCCACCGCTGTCCCGCTAGCAGCAATGCGCTGTGAATTAGGGCTCTTGTCATTAAAGGCGCCCGTTAAGTGGAGACTCGTGTCCCTTTTTTCGCAAAATAAACATCTCGCGCATGGATTCCATATACTATGACATAATTCTCTGTCTGGAAGGGAAGCAGGGCCAGGAGGGTCGCCCCTCGTTTTTTGAAAGATTAGGAGAGTATTGTGAAACTTTGCTGAATGACCCCAACCATGATGTACATGACTTGATAGCCAATCCTGTTAAAGTGAAAGCTGCTTTGTACAACGGGGATTGGAGCAACACCACTGATCAGTTAAATAAATATCAGTCTCTGTCGCACCTGCCTCATGAACCAACCAACAAAAAAAGAGGTATGACGGCCCCCTATTTGTACACGTTTTTTAGATCCATTTTACTGCGCCTCAGATGGAACTTGTTGCCGACTAAAGGGGTGCTGTTACAGAGGGAAATTATTTGTAAGGACAAAAAGGCAATAGAAATAACAAGGCATTTACTTTTGGCGTGTTCTGCTCTCTCGGTGGGTGGAAGGAATGGCTTCCTTTCAGAAATTGCCGCTTTTGATAAATTGGACTGATACTGAGAATCTCTGCAAGAGGTGTTTAAGTGCCAATTGAGCGAGCGTCGGAGGGGATTGCTGTGGCAGGTTTTCTAAATTCCCTGAAGTTAGGCGCACTGCATGATTATAAGGGAACTGCATCTCAGACAGCATTGCGTTCTATTCTTCGTGCTTCCTTCCTTCAAATACTTTTTATTCCCTTGTATTTTTCATATGAATTTGAATTAATAAGTGTATTTTTCAAATACATGTTTTAATGAAATGGGATGTAATATGATAATACTGTTTGTATGCAATAGTGTTTTAATAGTTAATGACATGAAGAGTATGCTAATTGGTGTTTTTAATTTCTTATATTGATGAATTGTAACTTTTTAAAAAAACCAAATACACTTTTTTTTAAAAGGATTTAATTATGCTGGTGCCCACGCAATAAGTGATTGCATTGACACTTTAAACAGCCTGAATGCAAGTGCCCCTATGCCTCTCACACGCCAGTTCACACACGCTGGCAGGCACCCGCACCGCTCACCCTTACACAAGCTCGTATTTATTTACGCTTCTGTGTCATAAATTCACCTGACAGTGGGCCTCATTACACGGACGGCGATGGACCAAGGTGCTATTGCCGGTAAAATACTGGCACCGCCTTGGTGGAAAGGGGAATTACCGCCCTATTCCAAGCTTGGTGGGGTGGTAATTATCCCTTCCCCCATTGCTCTTCCCCATTCCCATTTTTGCCCATAGGGCATAATGGGAATGGGGAAGGTGCTAATTACGGCACCGCAAATTGCGGTACCGTAATGAGCTCCCTGGTCCCTTTGCGGGTGGGTTTTTAACGCCTGCAAAAAGCAGGCGTTAAATTCTCCAACCCGCAACAGGACCTCGTAGTAAGGCGGTAAGGGTTTACCAGTAAAATACCGGTACCGGTAAACCCTTACCGCCTTCCGTGTAATGAGGCCCATTATTTGCACACATGTAAAGCATTACATGCTTTCTGGGAATAACTAAGACGGGGAAGTCTTGAACGTCCGAGATTAAAAGGAATTACAATGTGGCAGCACAACTCAAAGGTAACTTGCATGACGTGGTCTGAGTTGCGCAACCTCAACACTCACCTTGCAGCTACATGTTGAACACATGTGATTGTTAAACCTGAGTTAGAAACTATAAGGGTACTCTCGGTGTCTATGTTTGATCAAATTGCGTACACTGAACATGAGAATGGAAATCCTTTAAATTAAAGTCCATTTTTACTTCCTTCAATAAAGAAAGTTGGCAGTCACACACACTGACCAATTTGAATATGCTGACCTTTAAAGAAAGGACTCAATTTAGGACATTAGCTGCAAGAACTGAAAAGCAATCATGAATTAGCCATTCTCAAAAAGTGGTCTTGAAAAGGTGTTCCTTTTTTATCTGGGTTTAGTTTTTAAGGAACGTGACTCCATAGTACTTGAGTAGTTACTCAAGCGGTGGACCTCACTTGAAGAAGGCCATTCAAAATACAGGTGCAGTTCATCTGCCTTTAATAGGGTGGAGAAAGGCCTGCATCACTGAGTAGACTGTTGTAATGTACTTTCTTCCTGCCTTGTCTGCTTTGCATGAATGCAATGTCATGAGTGTTCCGACAGTGGAAAGCAGTGCGAGTGCTGCCTGCTGAACGTTCCTTGGATGACAGTAGTTGGAGAGAGGCTGGCTAGAGACAGGGTGTGCCGGTGGATGGTCTCCTTCCCGTACCAGAGACTTGAGTCCAGTGAGCTCTGGGGCTGACCTATCCTGCAACTGTTCTCTGCGGCAGGCCACTTCGCAACACAGATCTCACAGCAGGGTCTCGAAAGGTTCAGCAACAGGTGAGACAGGAGGGGATCCATGGGCCACGCTGCCAGCAATGTTTTTATATTATTTTTGTTACAGCCCTCACACTGCCTGATGGCTCCCTCGGAGTGCACACACCCACAACTAACAAGGTGTGTTGAGGGTAAGGGCAGCATACAGGAAACAGAGAGCCACAGAAGCAAGGGAGCCTGTTATCGCATCACTGGTAGGGTGGCTTGCAGGAAGAGATAATGTTAAGACCTTCACCTCATACTTTCCTTTCTGAAATGTATAGAGCGCAAAAACACCCGAGGGCACCTTGGCACTGTCTCAAGACGGATCACCAAAGGGAAGATGTTCAATAGGAAGGAATATTGGAAAGGGAAGGGTCTCCCCTCCCCACCCATCACTCACCTCCACGGTAAGAGATTCCTCCCATCTGAGCAGACTGAGCTGGAGCACTGAGAAACAATGTACACCACCCAAGACTTAGCTTCCCAGTCCCATTAAGCAGCAAGAACAGGGGCCCTACCCTCAATATGAACCAAATCAGAAGCTGCCAAGGTGGCCATAAGGATTAGTAAACAGGCATCTCCCCTTTACTGCACATTCAGCTTTATGGCAGTGTTTGCCCAGAACCTAGATTATGCTCTAGAGCAGGTCAATGGGACTCCATATATATAAAAAATATATATATTAAAATAAAACAGGCTTCCCTGGCTCGTTGATTAGCAGTGCTGGCCAAACTACCCAACTCCACCTCAACAGGGAGCAGGGTGGGATCATATGAATTATAGATTCATTTCACATTCTACCAAGGCTGCACCCCCCCCCCCATCTAATGCCTACCTTCAGATAATCCCACCCCATAATTATGGGGCAAGAAACAGGCTTTGGATTTAACTTCCAGCATTACTAAAATAGCAAATCAAAACCAAAGGTGGTCCCCTAACTTTATGCTGGGAAAGGCCGTCACAATTCTCTTTAAAACGAGTACAAGCAAATTGGCTACAATGGCATTAAACCTTCCTGCTTTTTCTCACTAAACTACAAAGCCCATTAACATCCGTGTGTATAAATGCAATCTATGTACCTCATTCAATGCAACAATAGCCAATCTACTTCAGTGTGTTGCTGCTGGCCAGGTTGCATGCATCGTAATTGTTTCTATTAACCATAGACCAATTAATAAACTCTTGATTTTCTCCAACATCAATAGCAAGCATCTCTCTTCTGCCTTTGACACTGTCAACCATGCCATCCTGCTCAACTGTCTCCGTGTTAACCTGGGTATCACTGGTCAGGCCCTGGCGTGGCTGACCTCTTTCCTTTCCAATCGTCCCTCCCAGGTCCAACTGGGGTCCTTCCTCTCTGACATCTTTTTCTCTACCTGTGGTGTCCCCCAGGGTTCTAATCTCTCTCCCTGGCTTTTCAACCAGTATCTGGCACTCCTTGCCCACCGCATCGCCGCTCTCTGCCCCAACTTTCAGTGCTATGCGGACGATACTCAGCTCATTTTCAGGCTACCTTCGGCCTCCTCCTCTCCTTCCCTCATCTCTGACTGTCTGTCTGCTATCCAGGAATGGTGTGCCGCCAATGACCTCTGCCTTCATGCCAGTAAAACTGAGATTCTACTCATCGGCACACCCACTCCCTCCTTCCCTGCAGCTCTCTGGCCAGCCTCTCTTGGCCCTCTTCCTGCTCCTCCTGCAAAAAACCTCGGGGTCATCTTCGACTCCACACTCTCCTTCTCTCCTCATATATTTTACGTCCCTAAGAAGTCACACTAGCAGCTGCACCTCCTCAGAGGTATTCTTCCCTTCCTCTCCTTCCCCCAGAAGCTCACTGTCTCCCGAGCCCTGGTTCTCTCGAAGCTGGACTACTGTAACAGCCTCTTTCTTAATCTGCCTGCCTCCACTCTCCGCCCTCTGCAACTCATCCAGAACAGAACTGCGAGACTTGTCCTTGGCCTCAAGCCCAGGGACCGTATCTCTCCAGGACTAAAATCTCTACACTGGCTCCCAGTGGCTGCGAGGATTAAATTCAAAACCCTCTGCATTGTCCACAAGGCCTTCTGGGGCCTGGGGCCTAAATATCTTCAACTCTCTCTTCCTAAATATCTTCCTTCGCGAGCCCTTCGCTCATCCGTCTCCAACTCCCTCAGGGTCAGCCGCTTCTCGAAGCAACGAGCTGGGGGTAGATCTCTCTCTGCGGCAGGGGCCTCCCTCTGGAACAGCCTTCCTGCCTCCCTGAAACTTGAGGAGAACCATCTCCGGTTCCGGAAGCACCTCAAAACCTTCCTCTTTGCTTCTGCTTTCTCTCTCCCTCTCCCCTGCTAAATTCTTCACTGAAACTGCACTGAATCTGCAACTGGGCCACTCTCTCTGACCTCGGTCCTTGGCCCAGCCACTCTCCACTTGCACTGCCTCCCTGGCAACCCCTGCACTGCGGGACTGTCTCTGTATCCCTACAGCCCCCCCTCCCCAGCACTTGTCTGCACTTACCTTGCACGTGCCACCAGCTGGCCCGATTATTTATTTTTTATTCTACTTACCCTGTACTGCACTTCCCCCACTCCCCTTCCCCTTGCACTCTTCCCTCCCCCCTGCCCCTGCACTTGCGTGATTTAAATGACACCTGGCCTAGTAGGATCGTTGTCCGTCTTCCCCTTGCTTCCCCCTCCCTGCCTCGTCGCGCCTTAAAACACTTGTGTATAGGCACGTTACAAATGCCATATCATATCATATCAAGCATTGACATCATAGAAAATGTCCAAATGAACATGTAATTAGAATTTCTCTTATGCCATCGACAAGTATTGGCATCAGAGAAGCAACCTCACATATAAATGTAATATTCAAAATATATGGCCCCATTCATTTAGTATTCTCATACGGGGTCTTCCCATTGAGGGCACCATGGAGCCCCCTTGCCATTAATTTGGGGATGTATGGACCCTCTGGGTCCCATTCCATAAATGTAACCTGAAATGGTTTTAAACCAACTTTGGTATTGACATGCTCACTGGGGTGATTCCTGCTGGCGACATCCACTTCTCTACTGATGAATTGCTCAAACTGTCTGTGAGAGTGACCCAAGACCTTTCAAATTATCGAAAGCTAACAAAAACTCGCCTCGTGGAGGTGCCCAGCACCCAGGCCTTCCTAAAAGTGTCCCCGGGGTCTGACAGAGCAAAGAAGGTGAGGGGAATGAAGAGGACCAGAAGGTGTGATGGAAAAGGATGGATAGCAGTCTGCGGTGGCTGATTGAGCCCCACTCTTTGGAAGACTACACATTACTGTCATTCGGAAGTGAGTGAGAGACCGAATGGCAGGAAGAGACAGAATAGAAGGGAGGGTCAGAATATAAAGCAGTGACAGAATAGTACGGAAGGACAGAACAAAGCATAATTACTAGGATGCACAGAACAGGAGGGAAGAGACAGAATGGGATCGGAAGACAAGTGAGAGAAAGACAGAAGATGACAGAAAAGGAGGTAGAGACAGAATGGGAGGGAACGTGAGTATAGGAGGAAAGCACAGAATAAGAGGCAGGGCTGGACTGGCCTACAGGGTACTCTGGAGATTTCCCAGTGGGCCTCTGCACCCTGGGCCTTTTTTGTATTTTACTTTAACATAATAAAAGGGTTGAGCTAGCTCAAAATGTGTAATATGGGGCCGCTTTGAAAATTATTTCCAGGGCCTCTTTTGGTTCCCAGTCCAGCTCTGATAAGAGGAGAGACAGGGTAGGACAGAATAGAAGGGAGTGACAGCATAGGTGGGAGGCACAGAATAGAAGAAAGAGACAGAATAGGAGGGAGAGAGACCAGGGTAGAGTCAGAGAGGCACAAAACAAGAATAGACAGAATAGTTGGTAAACGGGAGAGAGACAGCACAAGGCATAGAGGCGACAGATGGACAGAATTCAAAAGGACGGGATAAAGAATGGGAGGAAGAGACTGAGGAGGCGTGAGAGGATGGAGGAGAGAGGAGAGCTGAAAGAAGAGCTGAAATTGGTCCGAACAGAGAATGGGAATGAGAGAAAGTTGAGAGAAAATAGTAATAGTAAGAGAAGAGCTAGAAAAGGAAAGAGGCAGAATGGAAGACAAACGACAATAAATTAAATGTAGTGAGAAAAGAGAAAGAATGGGCTGCGAACAAACACAAAATGAGGGAATGAACTAGAAGTGGGGTGAGTGGGATGGCGAGCCAAGAGTCAAACTGGGTTGGGAGCAAGAGAAATATTATAGAACTTGAGGGTAAGGGATGACAGTGTGAGAGGAAGAAGAGAATGATCGAAGCGTGTAACAAACAAAGATCAAAGAGCGAATATGGGAGGATGAGAAGGATGAGGGGGAGCAATGTAAGTCAGAAAGGGAGAGAGCAGGAGACTGGGGGATGGAGGCAGTCTGGAGGACTAGCGGGGAAGAAGGCAGAGGGTAGAAGGAAAATATTACACATCGTAGATAGAATGAAGAATGGGAGAGACGGTACAATGTTGTTACATCAACAGTCTTTTTTCCATTGTTTTTTTTCAAAATGTTTTTTGAACTAATTGAAAAAGACTGTTGTTGTAATAATATAGAACCATTGGAGAGATTGGGTGAGGCAGAAGGGCAAGACCAAGGGAGAAATAGACAAGGGACAGTGACAATGTAAGGGAGTCTGTGGCTGCACTCCACTCTGTAAATCCCACCCTTAGTCACAAACATGTTAATGCTATCTATTGGACCTATGCACTCACCCTCAGCCCCCTCAGTGAACGGAAGGCAGCTGAAACAAGCTTCCATCACAACCCTCCTGCTACAAAGACAAATGTCTCAACTCTCCCTCATTTGAACACTGATATTCTTCTTTGACTAATTGTACTAACATAGATGGTTAAAAGTTTGACGTACATTTATGATTCAACCTAAATGCTGACTGCTAATCATCAAATAACCCAAGGGTTCATCTGGAAAAAAAGGTTTACGGCCAAAGGTCGACATGAAAAATGAATACGGAAAGTATAAGGGTTTACAGCAAGGGTAATGGCATGGAAATATGTTGACAAACAAATAAAATGTTGAAGAGTGTTAACTAGGGGAAAGGGGCAGTAAGGCATGGCAAAGGAGGACATTCATGAGGAAACCCCTCTAAAAACATAAACAGAAACACATTTAAGAAAAGGGTCACATTTCAAAAGAGTGACCCTTGGAAGTTGGCTTTTGCACAATTTCAATCAAAAATTGAAGGGCAGCCTTACGATGGTTGGCTTTTAGCAATGCCACTTAAGATGAACTCACAAATGGAAGTCAAACTTTAGACAGCAAACCTAATGTTTATGCCTGCATTGTTTGGAGACATTGCTCTGTGGATGAGTTGAGAAGTGATTGAAGAGGGAGGGGAGCTCTTGTGGTTGCGTTGTGGATTTGTAGATCCTAAGTGGGAATGGGTCGTCAGCTAATTCTGGAGATGACCGTGGTCGAAAAGGCCTACAGTTAAAAGGGGCGCAACTCTTTTAGTGCTATTGCAGGTGTTGGACTAGGTGCCGAGTCTGATTTGAAATCAGGCCTTGGGGTGTTGCCCTATTTGTCCAGATGCTTGTGCATCTGTGATTTGTTGGTGAAGAGCAAGGATATTGAGTTGCAGATTTGTTATGATGAGGTCAGTGTAGCGTTGCAGGCAAATGGATTCTTGAATTCCTTGTTATGTTATAACATTTCTTTTTGAGGGTGGTGTGTGAATTCTATGTAATGTTAGTATTTGGATTTCTTGTCCTTTACTATCTCGAGTTGCTAGTGGTAAGCGTGTTTATCTGTCTACTACTAGTTTTTCTTCCAGATTTGCCCCAATCCGTCATTTCCGTTTCTTGTGAATGTTGGGAATGATGCTGTACTATCGAGCAGCATGCATCTTTGGGAGCCTATGAGGGGTTTTGTCAGGGTGAGCTTATCCAGGGTTTGTGATGTCTATTCTTGGTGTTCCTCGCCTGTAGTTCTTTAGTGCCATTGTGCGATAGACAGTATTTTAGGGGATTTGAGCGATGAGATGAGTTTGTGCTACTAGATGTCCTGCCATGGACTAATGGCTTTGGCCCTCTTAGGCAAAAGGGCAGCAAGGGTGAATCCTTTGAACAGGAAAGGTGAGAAGAGGTTCTATTTTTAGTTGATGAGTTAGATTTCTTCATAAATGGAAAGAAGTGTTCTTTCCCATTACAGTACTAAGCATGCAAGGTGCCTCTAAGACAGTACAATACTACCCACATAGTGAGTAAATGAACAATGTTACTCTATGGGAGGGGGGTACTTAACTTGACGTGGTTAGCAATACATTTGATGCAATATTTACATATTTGTTCTTACATAGAATCCACCTGATGAAGTGGCTTTCATATAAAACTAAGCATGTTGTGCATGTGAATTTACATGTTGGAGTTGGATTGATTGGAGTGCTTACGATGACAGCAGCACCACAGCCTATAACGTGTAACTTGTCAGTGCCTGCTTCCTGCCTTGAATTGATTCGCAGTTCGTTTGACAGCAGCACCATAGCCTATAACTCGCTTCTTATCAGTCGTTTGCTTCTCTGCCTTGAACTGCATTCCACTACCAGCTGTGCCTCAGCCCACAACCTGCGCCCAAAGGCTGCTTTATTGCATGTTTGATAGCAGTACTACAGCCTAAAACGTGTATCTTGTCAGTGTTTGCTCCATGCCCTGAATTGATTTGTAGCCTAGAATCGCATGTTATCTTATCAGTGCTTTGCTCCTCTGCCTTGAACTGCACTCCACTGCCAGTTGTGCCACAATCTACAACCTTGCCTTCAGCCCGTCTTGTTCCTTTTGCCCTGATCTGCATCTCCCACCCCCTTTTCTGCTACCACTGCCAATACATGTCCTCTCTTCCATATTGTGATCTTGCTCGATTACTATTACTGTTGATTTAAGCACACACAATAACTAACAGAGCCAACCTGGTACCCCACCCTAGTTCATTGCCACTATTTTACATGAACTAACTCTTTTCAAAGTGACATGTTCACATAGCCTCAGCATGCTCATTAAAACCACCAGACAACTTACTTGCCTCTCAATGCTTATCCTGAGTATCACACTCTGCCTTGTTAGACGCCACTCACAAGCCCCAGGGGTCCCATCCGTAACTATACCCAACCTACCTAACAACATGACAAGTATGCAGCTTCTAGCTATGGACGGCTTCACATACCAAATCCCGAGCAACCCGGGCTCAACGGAATCCAGGAACATCCGATTTAGAGCCAGACTAGCCAAAATCTACGAGCTGCCTAAAAGATCGCTACCTGTTTTCCTAGGAAAAAGGCATTCCAAATCTCCACCAACTTTGACTACTCTAGCAAATAACATAACCACCATCCTACACCAAAAAAACTATACTCCCCAGCACCTAAAACCTATTGACCAACAAACTACTCATATACCTGACACAGTTCCCATCAGTCCACCTATCAAAGGAGCCCTAATAAATTCTAGATCTCTAGTAGCTCATGCTACGGAGATAGCAGATCTGATCCTCAGGGATAACCTAGACTTTCTCGCTATCACTGAGACATGGTTACATGCCGCAGCAGGCCCCAGGCTGATGCTAGCGGTCCCAGATGAATATACCATCTTGAGACAAGACAGACAAGGAACTAGAGGAGGAGGCATTGCCATTATTTGCAAATGTAGCCTTGCTATGAGATTAACCCCTCCCCATGACATCCAATCATGTGAAGCATTGTCTGCTAAAATACCCCTAAATAACTCTCAAACACTTAACTTACACTTGGTATATCGCCCTCGGGGCCCTATTGGGACATTTGAGGAGGACATTAATAAGATCCTAGACAACAACCTTAAAGGTTCATCACAAGTATTACAGCTGGGTGACCTTAATCTGGGTTTTAACGACCCCACAGACTTGCCTGCCCTGGCAATAGCCAATACACTAGAAGAACTAGGCTTCGCCCAAAGAAGTACCTCCCCTACCCACAACAAAGGTATAACCCTGGACTGGCTCACTACAATTGCCACGCAAACATCCTCTCTACCTCACCGCTAACCTGGACCGACCATTACCTTATCTCATTTATGCTTTCCACCAATAGACCTCTGCCTATACCTTCCACTTCGGCTCCACCCACACTCACCAGAAATAAAAAGAGCATCACAGTGGAGAGGCTTTTCCCTGCTGTACTCCCCACCCTCAATGCACTTCCGGCTAGCACTGATCCAGAGAGCCTGGTAGAGGAGTACAACAAAATCATGGCCTTATCCTTAGACCGGATTTCCCCTCTTAAACTCAGATCCAGCAAACAAAAAAAAAAATCTGAACAAATGGTGTACACCCTTCCTAAAAAACCTTAGGCAACAGAAAATGAACTGTGAGACAGCCTGGAAATCACTACCATCTGAAGCTAATAAACTAAAACTCACTAAACTCTCCTCCCTCTACAAGAAAGAAATCTGCCCCACTAAACGAGCTTCCTATGACACTCAGATCCCCCAGGCTAATACTAACATGAAAGAACTATTTACCATTCTCAAAGAATTAGAGGCCCCCATGGCTATACCAGACACCTGTAACAAAGATAAAAAATGGTGTTCAGACATCCAACAGGCACTGGTCAATAAAGTATCTACCGTACAAAATAAAATATCACAAAAAAATTACTCTTTAAAGAACCCATCACCCCCTAAAATAACGGGGAACCCAGCCGAGAACCAAACCGCCCGATTCAATTTCTCCAAAGTAACCATCCTTGAGGTGGAAAGAATCATCCCTCAAACCATCCAATTGCCAGGGCGATCTATGCCTGCCGCAACTTATCAAGGATGCGGCTCGAGACCTATCACCATTCATAACTAAGCTTATTATCACTTCATTTACCTCTGGCAACATACCTGCCAACCACAAACAATCCTGGGTACTTCCACTTCTAAAAAAGGCAACATTAGATCCCTCAATACCTACTAACTACCGACCTATTACTATAGCCCCCTTTCTCCTAAAAATATTAGATAAGGTGGCCTACACGCGAATACAAAAACTACACCACTTATTAGGAGCCAGACAATCAGGCTTCTGCCCACAACATGGATCATTGATCTCAAGACTATAGTCGACAAGCTCAGAGACAGTGGCAAATCAGCCTTGCTCCTCCTCCTGGACCTCTCAGCTGTGTTCGACCTGGTGGATCATACAATTCTATGCAACATCTCGACACAGCAGCACACTTCTCTAAGGACACTATAACCTGGATTAGATCACTCTTAAGTGGCAGAACCATATGGGTCTTCTCGCCCTCTGCAGCGGCAGACCCCATTCCCATCTCCTGCGGTCTTCCACAGGGAACCTGCGTTTCATCCACTCTGTACAACAATTTCACCAAGCCCCTTTTCGATGGTCTTGGTATCACCTACACTAACTATGCAGATGATACCCAGATCCTCCTCCCACTTTCAGGAGATTATGACAAGGATTTGGCTTTGGTGAACACAGTGTACATCATCATCCAGGCATGGATGGCCTCACACGGTCTATGCCTGAATGATGATAAAACCAAACTCATCATCGTGGGCACACGCACTAACTTAAAACAACTCGGACCTGAATACTCTTCATTTATAATCGACGGCAACTGTATTAAGGTAGCTCAGGAGGTAAAAACTTTAGGCTTTTATCTTGATTCTACACTCTCATTTGCCAAACAAGTTAACACTCTAGCGTCCTCTACGGCCTATACGTGGTGTAAACTTATAAGAACAGTGTTTCGTCCTTCCTGGTAGACTGGAAAAAGTTTCTGCATACTCGTTAATAAGGTTTAGGAGCTCCCTCTTCTGACTGTCGGACAAGTCTTGATTTATAGCCTCGCTCCCTAACTCTCCTTTTAATTGAGGAAACGGCTCCATGGGTTCCTCCTTAGTGTTAATCATGGCTATGCTTGTAACAGGTTCAGTCCACTTTTTAAGCATGTTCACATGATACGTTTGTGTATGCATTCTTCGATCGTTCTGCTTTACTTTATAAGTCAAAGGACCAAGGACCTCTTCCACCACATATGGACCCCTTCAGGTTGCTAGCATTTTATTTTCGGATGTCGGTAACAACACCAACACCCGGTCCCCTTTTTTGAAGGTTCTCAATTTAGAATTTCGATTGTAGTATTGTTCCTGCTTGATTTGACTTTGTAACAAATTTTCTCATGCAATCTACTGTAGGTTCTCTATTCTTTCACTAAGTTGATAGGCATACTCAGTTAAAGAAATCTCTTGTCCCAGGTTTTCTTCCCAACTCTCCTTTAAAATGTCGAGTAGGGTCCTCACTGGTCTTCCAAACAATAACTCAAATGGCGAGAACCCAGTAGATGACTGTGGCGTGTTGTGGAGGATAAGTAATATCCATGGTAAAATTCTGTCCCAACCCCTATCTCCGGGATCTATTGACTTGCCTAGCATTTGTTTTATAGTCTGATTATACCTCTCCACGAGTCCATCAGTTTGTAGGTGATAAACCGCTGTTTTCAAATGCTTTATCTTCAGGACTTCACACACTTGCTCCATGACCGCTGACATAAAGTTAGTTCCACGATCTGTGACAATTTCTTTTGGTATCCCTACTCGGCTGATAAAAGGTATCAACACGTCACAAATGCTTTGAGCGTTGGTAGACTTAAGAGGGAACGCCTCTGGATATCTAGTTGCATAATCAACAACCACGAGATTGTACTTATGCCCTCTGGATGATGGGTCTAATGGTCCAATAACATCCATCCCAATTCTACTGAAAGGTTCCAAATCAATGGGCATGGGTTGTAATGGAGCTTTAACATTTGCTCGATTTTTCTTTTGACATTCGGAACAAGCCTGGTAAAATCGGGATACTTGGGCATATAGTCCTGGCCAATAGAACCTTCCCAAGATTGTCTGTATGGTTTTATCTGTGCCCAAATGCCCTTCACCCAATTGTACATGGGCTACTTCCATAACAGTTTGGTAATACTTGCTAGGAACTAGTAACTGTTTTGTGAGATTTCCAGTTGACTCTTTACTGATCCGATAGTAAAGCCCTTTCTCCTTTATGAAACAGGGCCCTTTTCCTGAGATATCGTCTTGAACACTTGACCTAGCATTTGCCAACAAGGGGTCCAATTCTTGAGCCAAGCGAAAAGTATTGCCCCCTTCATCGATTCTCCAATCCACCACAACAGGGAGAACATTTCTTTCCCTCCAGTCCTTCTTCAATTTTCTGATTGTAGCCTTTGTTTTCTTTTCCTTAGCTAAAGCTACGGGGAGGTCACAATGGGCAATGGGAAAATGTGGCGTTTTGCAACCAACTTTCCTCCACTTTCTTCACTATCTTGGCAAAGTTCGGGACATCGGATCCAATAAGGAGTGGCTCTGGCAATACCGGCATTACAGCGGCCCTGACCTCCATCTGTTCCCCAGCCACTTTTAAATGTATTTCCTTGGTAGGGTAAGATCTCACATCCCTATGAACACATCGTATAGAAATACTTTTATTTGAAACTCCCACATCCCCCACTAGTTCAGTACTTACTACAGTCTGTAAGCTGCCGGTATCGACCAGGGCTCTTGTAGGTTTTCCATCAACCTCTGCCTCGCAAGTGTAGGTATATGGTGATCGTGGTGCCATTGCTGGTTCTTGTAATACTCCTTCTTTATGAATCTCTAAATTCCCCACGTCTATTGGTTCTATCTTGACTCTTTTAGGGCACAACATCGCCATGTGCCCCCATTCCCCACACTCGAAGCATTGCATCCCTTTTGGAATCACACTTGGTGGTCGTATCCCCGTTGGACTTTCACTGACAGGTCGCATTCTGGGAGGTTCCCACTCCGTCTTCCGGAGCATTGAATTAGGCCATCAGGAATTGCCTAGATTTTTGGACAGGGGATTATTCACGCTTGTAGATGGTTTAGTATTTGACAAATAGTTCATTGAACGCCCTTGTCCTGCCTTTTGATATGCAGAGGCTATGTTTACCGCCTCTACTAAGCTGGGTCGATGATGTTGGCGGACCCAGCGTTGCATAGGAATAGGTAGAGCTTCAATGAATTGTTCCATAACAATTTTCTCTGTCATCTCTGGAATTGTGGTGTTTGCTGTCTGTAACCACTTGACCCTATACAAAAGTTGTCGTGGAGTTTCCTCTGCCTGTAACTTGACCTCACGGAACTTCAACCTAAGGGTTCCAGGACCACTCTTTTCATATCCGAATAAGTTGTCTCGCACGTTGGGTTGGCTGCCTGGTATGCACTCTGCATCTTGCCGGTCATAAGTGGTGCAATATAATGACACCAACTTTCATTAGACCATTGCGCATTCCTGGCGACCCTCTCAAAATTGACAAAAAAATGTGCAGGATCTTCTCCAATGGAATATTTTTATAGCACTGAAGCTGGTACTTGAGAATGCCTCCGTAGTGCGGTTGCCTCCAATAGTTGGGCTTGTTGGACTTGAATCGCCTGTTGAAAAGCTTGTCTGTCAGCTTGTGCCTGTTGATTTTGTATCTGTAATGCCTGTTGGAGAAGTTGTTGGCCTTCACTCAGTGTTTTAATGAGCTCCTCCATGGTGTTCTAACTGGATCCCACTTCTGCTGACACCAAAATTGTAAGTCGGTATTCTGTAGGCTATGAAATAATACACTGAGCCTGAGCCTGAAAATAGGTTGTTTTGATTGTAACAATTCTTTTATTAACTATAACTTTCTCAGTTTGTAGGTAAAAGGATACGTCTTTAACTCTCCTGATGAACTTGTCTTGAAAATGGCTTCATGCAGAACAGCAGGATTTTCCCGAGGTAAGTCTCTAAGAATTAATTTCACAAGATCTCAAAGTCTTTCTTTTCTTTAACTTTCTTTCCTTCTTGTCTAGCTTGTAGCCCTTCCACTGACTCAAAACTCCCTCTTTTACTCTTTAATATCGTCAATATTTATAATACGCCTCATGTAATTTCACATCTTTGTCTGTGCTGTTATCTTTCCTTCTTTATTATCTCTTATAATTGGATAATTCTTAACTTGTCTGTAACATTAACTGCAAACGTTTTCATACGAACTTAAAAACATGGTTTATGCAGTCTCTTTTACTTTGAGCTTATGATTCCCTGCACATCAGCTCGTTTTATAAACATTTGGTACTTCACTCAGCCGTGCGGAGTTCTCCGGTCATCTCATATGCCTTTCTGTTGCATTCAAACTTAAATGAACTGTTCGTACCTCAACGTCAGTTTCACTTCCTAAGGGCCGTAGCTTATGGGCGTCAGAGACGCTGTGATTGGCCTCTTCAGAGAAGACCTCTCGCCTAATGCCAGAACCGCTGCGTCATCCTCTCATCCAGCTTTACCCCTCTGATTGGCTCACGGAGGCTCCGCAGGTCATCAGCTGTCTGCCACTCCTCTCAAGGCCGGCGCTGGCGTAATACGCCCCTAAATAGACGGACGGCTCTTCGAAGCCGTATCTCACCCAAACGGTTCGGCGACACCTCGGCAGTCGGGTCTGCCCTCTTCAATGATCCTTGGTACTTGGGGTCAATTCCTTAGCGCAACGGCGCAACAATTATATCCACAAAAACTTATAACAGACTTCTTTTTCGCCGGTAACTAATACGCCCATTCATAACGGTCTCTTTCCGTTTCTTCCTCCTCAGTTTCCTAGCAACCAGAACCAAGAAAAAGAAATGTCAACACTTACATCTCTGTTAGGGATTGGTTAATTAAACTGTCAATCATTCCCTGCAGCTGGCGAACAATGTTAACCCTTTGTTGCCCTGTTTGACCTGATATTGCCAGAGCCCGAGCCTGATTGTATCTCTGCTGGTTTCCTTACATCAGATTTGTCACAAACAGGAAAGCCATTTCTCTCCAATAACAGTTTTACTATCCTGGCCAGAGCACTAATCCTGTCCCGTCTGGATTATCGCAATGCATTGTACATAGGCTCTAACAAAGCCATTATCAAAAAAATTCAAACCCTACAAAACAATGCCCTTAGAGCGGCATTAGGCATTTCTAAAAGAAACCATATCTCTGAGAACAGGCGACAGAATAATTGGCACTGAACCAAAGACAAAATTCTCCCAAAAACCCTGTCACTCACCCATAAATCGCTCAATAACGCCGCCCCTATCTACCTTTTGAGAGATTCCACAAACAAACATCCATAAAACCCACCAGATTAGCAAATAAGGATCGACTGGTCATCCCCAAATTCAAACTTATCACCATCAGAGGTAATAGTTTTCCCGTCTTCCCGTCTTAGCGGCCAAACTTTGGAATTCCATGCCTCCTACATTGAGAATGGACCAGTCCTACCCCAACTTCAGAACTAACACTATTTTATGGTTGAAAGCTGGATGATGCTAGGCTCTTAGTAGAGGGGTTTTCCTTTAGTTTGCTTATACCCATTCCGGGGCAGGTCACCCCACCAATCCCCAAGAATCAGATCAGCCATAAGCCAACCCGGGTTCCTAATGGAAAAGGTCAAGAAGGAGCAGAGGTTAGGGAGGATCGGGGCCCCACTTCAGCCTCCCAGCCTTCCTGTCCTTTGTATGTTCACCATTGGGTATAGTGCCCGAAATAGAGGTGGGAAAATTCTGGTTGATTCATAATCTATCCTTCATGAAGGCTATGTTGGTGAACGATGCAATAGATGAAAGAGTTTGCTCTGTTAGGTACACTTCGTTGGACGAGGCACTCAGGCTATTGCCTAGATTAGGAAAGGGAGCACTCGTAGCAAAATCTGATTGTGTCTACATTCAGGCTTCTACCTGTGAACTCAGCTGTTGGGATTTCAGGCAGTGGCTAGTTTCTACTTTGACAAATGCATGCCCATGGGGTGTCCCATCTTGTGCAGTTACTTGAAAACCTTTAGTACCTTTCTGGAATGGGCCATCAATCGCGAGTGCAGAGAGGCCAGGGTCTTGCATTACTTGGATGATTTATTTTATGGGCAAACCCGACACAAACCAATGCAAGGAGGCACTGCAGGCATTCCAAAGGGTGACCAATATGCTGGGGGTACCATTAGTCAAGGATAAAATGTAAATCCCTGTGACCCCACTTACATTCTGGGGGATCGAAATTGATTCAGAACAGGGCGTATGCTGCCTTCCGGCAGTCAAAGTGCAGGCATTTCGGGACTTTGTGGCCAGCTTCAGAGTTTGGTGGGCAACTGAACTTTGCTTTGAGGATAATTCCTATGGGCAGACCCTTCTTGCGGGCAATAGCAGAACTATGTCGGGATGACTAAGAAACACCACCACACTAGGTTGCCCAAGTCTGTGAAAGAAGATCTCATGACGTGGTCTTCTTTTCTGTCGGATTTTAAATGGGCGAAGGTATGGCCAGAGGAGTTGAACTTGAAATCCCAGATAGGGCTGTATACGACGCGGTGGGCAGTGTGGGTTTTGAGGAAATCTTCAGGAACAGGTGGTGTGGCTAAGGCTGCCCCCACCCCAAGTGGTTTACCAGTGGTTTAACGCAAAATGTAACATTGTTGGATTTTTTTCCCCCGATAGTCATGGTATTGACAGTTTGGGCAGAAGGATTGCAGAGTAGAAACGTAATGTTTTGGTCCGATAGCATGTCGGTGGTATTGGCAATCAACAACCAGAGGTCAAAATGCCAGATATCCTAAGGCCATAGAAGCATTTGGTTTTGCTATGTCTTCGTGGTAATATGTCATTTCAAGCATAACATGTACAAGATGTATTTAATAAGGCTTCTGACGTTTTATCTCATTTTAAGATGTAGGAGTTCCGGTGCAGGCTGCCTCAGGTGCAGGACAGGATGACCGCATTCCCCAAGACACTTTGGAGGCTTGGTGTCCCATCCTGGCCCCTTTGATTGCGGGTTCTGTATCCAGGAAAACAAAAGCTGCTTGCGAGAAGTCCTGCAGGGAATTTTGTGGGTAGGGGGGCTAGTGGATTTATTTCACAGGGACTCACTAATCAGTTTCCTGGGTCACTTCAACAGCCAAGGTGTGTCCGGTGCGAATGCGCATGGGAAGTTAGCAGCAGTGCGCTTCTTCACTGGGTTGCATGGAGTGGAGAGCCCATCTGCAGACTTTGCTATAAGGAGGGCTTTGGCAGGATGCATAAAGGGTTAAGTGTCGCAGAAGGACAGTAGACGGACACTAGACCCACAGAAGTTGGGGTGTTAGTGCATGAACTGAGGGGGTTGGGTAGGGGATTCTATATCCCTTTGCCGGTATTTTTTAATGTATTATTTTACAAAGAAATGTAGCCCCCCTTTCCTATACTGTTAACCCACCCCATCTCCATCCCCACCCCTTTTAACCCTTTACAAACCCCCCGCCCTATATATTTAGATGAGTGTTTTTCAATGTACATTTTTTGTAAAAAATTACATAAAAACTGGTGCCTGCAAAACAAGGCAATACTTCTGTAGGGATTGGTACCAGGGTACACTGTTTAGGGCAGTGGTCGTCACCGCCTTTTTCAGGGGCATTCAGGATAGGGGAGCTGGTGGGATCTTCCATGAACGACATGGAGGTGGGTAATGCCTCTTCTGATGTGTCTATTGTGGGTGGTGTTACTATACACTTATGGGTAAGGAGATCCAAGACAGAACACGAAAGGAGAGGGGGGGACCAGGATTTCGTTAGAAATGCATGACAATGAGTTGATATGTCCTGTAAGGGCCACGGGTGATTTCTTCGCTCTCAGGGGTGGAAAAAGGGGCCCACGCTTCCTTCATTGGGACAAGTCAGGTGTATCTTGGTTCCCATTTAGAAAAGTATTCAAGAAAGTCCTTGTGGTGGCAGGACTTGAGGGCCTAGGGATTTCCCCGCATTCATTTAGGATAGGTGCAGCAACCACGGTAGCTAAGTTTGTGCTGGAAAGAACACATCAAGAAGATTAGGCGATGGAAATCAAACGTGTTCAAGAGTTACATCCGACTGCACCTGGCCTTTTAAAATGGGGGGGAACGCATGGTCCGGCATGGGTGGAGGCCATGGTTTCTTGTGAGCATTGTTGGGCGGTGATCTAATGTCTTGTCTCTCTCCCATTTGCCATCTAGAGGATGCTGTCTGGGAGAGTTGTTTGGGTGGTCGGTCATTCCTTCATCAAGCAAATGGAGTAGATGTCAAAGAACACCCTGCATTGCTGAAGTACCCTGGCATAGACATTCATTGGATCGGGGTGGGGGGTCATGGGGCCCAGCAGGTCTGCAAAATCATGTCAAAACAAAGCATGGAACGCCAGCTTCCAGACCCGGACATAGTAATCCTCCACATTGGGGGCAATGATTTGATGCCCTTGGGGAGGAGAGAGGTGAGGGAATCTCTGGTGTCTCGCTTTTCATGGATTGGCAAGTTTTGTCCTAGGGCTCTGATTGCATGGTCCCGGGATCATCCCGAGGTAGATGTGGTGCTTGCAAGGTCCTGCGTGCCACCTGAAAATGTCAGTGCGGAAACTGAATATCAAACTGGTTTGGCTAGCAACTTGCCACAGGTGCTTCGGGATTGTGGCCAATGGGCTGGTGAGGGGCTCAGAAAACGTTCATCAAGATGGGGTACACCTGTCTGATCAGGGTACCAAACATTTGCTAGGGCACATTTTGGCCTTCAATCGCACGGCATGGAATGGGGGAGTGCCCGAGACTGGGTGATTGGGGTCCCTGTGGCAGGTGGGGAGAAACATGTGGACCTTGAGCTGCCCCTTCCGAAGATGTCAGGGCTGGAGAGGTATAGTCGCGATATTCTTCGACCGGTGTAGGTTCTAAATGGGGGCGGCATCACGAGGCAGTAGGTGCCGGTTCGAAGTGGGTGCCTACTGGTATCGCCCCCAAAAAAGGCATGGCAGGGGTGCCGGCCTAGACGGAGGGGTCTCACCGCTGTGCATCAGTGGCAAAGAGTATGGTCGTCCTGGACCACCTGTCACAATGTAAAGGACATTCTGCTCACAATCTTTGAATGCCTGATGTGGTTTTCTTTTATGGATGCATTTCACGCTTGGTGGCGGTCACCATACTGTGATTGGAGTCCCGTACTGTCCATGGGCATGATTTGTATGCCAGTGTTATCTTTTTCGAGGGTGCTCTGGTTTTCACTAGTACAGTTTTGCCCGTCTATAGTTCGCTGTTGCGCGTGTCGGCCTTGACTCTCCTTCTCGTTTTGTCTTTCTCGCCTCTCTTCCATAAGTGGTATGTCTGGTTCTGTGGTTAGCCAGCTTGAGTGTAGCGGTAGTTCAGCTTGGATAGGCATCCCGAACATTAGTGCCGCTGGGCTTACTCCTGTCAACGTGTGGGGAGTTTGTGTGTGTCCGGAGGAACCAATACAATGCCGGCAACCAGGATTGATGGTGGTCTTTTGCGATCCTTATGACTTTGTTTAGGGATCCCATGAATCGTCCTGCATCTCCGTTTGCCTGAAGCCAGCATGTGGTGATCTTTCGGTATTTGACATTTAGGCTGGTTTAGGCTGGTTAGTAACTGCTTGAGCCCATGACTGGTAAACGGTGGCCCATTGTCACTTTTCACTTTTCTTGGTATTCCATGTAAGGCAAACATCTTCTCGAGGGCGGTTATAACCAACATGGCATCCATGGACTTGACATGCTCCACCTCTGGGTATCTACTGAATCTGTCAATTAGAACGAACAAGTACCCATCCCTGTGATGGTGCAAAGGTCCACACTGATTCCCACCTTGTTTGGCTCCTGGGTGCACTTGTTATGGGTTCGGGGGCTGCTAATCTCCTTGATGACTGGCATGCCACGCAAGTTGCTACCAGTTCTGTTATGCAGTTCTGTATCCTTGGCATCCATATTCTGGACTTCAGATAGGCCTAGGTCTTCACGATGGCTTGATGGCCCCTTGCGCTAACTTTAGTGCCCTTTCTTCTAGTGTTTCTATGATGCCTTCTGATACTGTTAGTTCATGCCAGATTCCGAATAGTGCCGGTAGCTTCTCTTGATCTGCCGCAGTGCGGTGTGCCACCGCAGACAGATAGTTTCTGCAATCACCTGACTAGATGGTCTGTTACCTGCGTTGCAGGCAGGCATCTCTCATTGTTTATTCTGCTATTTCCTGCAGCGTTAGTGCTCGTGGATGTGCACAGGCTATCACATGGCACACTTGTTCCTTTGTCTCAACGGCATGTTCTTCTTGTTTGGTGGTGGGTTGGGAGTGGCGAGACAGGTAGTCGGCAGAGTTGTCCAACCCAGATTTGTAGGATACGTCGATGTTGAACGGCTGCAGTTGGAGCACCCACTTTTGCAACTGCGCTGGCGGGGGGGGCGATCCTTTGAAGATAGGTACCAGTGGTTTATGGTCCGTGAATACTTTTGCTGGTTGTCCTTGAAGATATACTCAGAAGTGACGGCAGCCCCATGGTATCGCCGCAGACTTCTTTTATATGTGGGCATAGTTCTGTTCGGTTTTGGTTAGTGCCCGACTGGCCAAAGCAACTGGATACACGGTGGCCTCTCTGTCCACTTGAGTGAGCAACCCATGGGGCTGGCATCCACCAGCAGTTCTATGGTGCGGTCAGTATCGAAGAATGCCATCTTAGTAGTGCTTGATAACAAGTCTTTGATGTGTTTGAATGCGTTTTATTTTTCTGACCATTCCCATTGTTTCTATTTCTTGGTAAGTTCTCTCAGTGGTGCTGCAATGGTGGCTAGGTCAGGGAGAAACCTGGTGCAGTAAGTGGCCATACCCATGAAGCTTCTTACTTCCGATGCTGATGTGGGGGATTTTGCTTATTTGATATCAGAAACCTTGGCCGGGTCGGGCGATAAAAACTGTTTTCACATTTGTTAAACTCGCCTTTATGTGCGTGTAATGTGAGGCCGGACTCCTCTAGGCGCTGCAGGACTGCGGCCAGCTGCTCACAGTGTTCTTCTATCATGGTTCCGTACAATAGGATGTCATTACTGATGTTGGTGGTTCCGGCCAGGCCATTGAGTACTCTCCTGATTTCATTCTGAAAAACCTCTGCAGTGGAGGATGTTCCAAAATGTAGTCTTTTGTATCTTCGGAGTCCCAGATGCAACGAAAATGTCATTATATATCTGGATTCTCGGGCGAGGTGTAGTTGATGATAGCCGGAGCGCAGGTCGAGTTGGGTGAAAACCTTCACTCCTGTTAGGGCCACGATCAGCTCATCAATTGTAGGAGTGACATGGCGCTCTCGACCAATAGCTACATTTGGTAGCCGCATATCAATGCATATCCTCACTGCATGGAGTTGCCGGGGATTCTGGGCAACGACCACGCGGGATAACCATGGTGTTGGGACAGACGTTTTCTTCATTATCCCTTGCTTCTCTAGTTTCTCCAACTCTTTCTCGACGGCCTCCCTCATGTTAAAAGGGACTCGGCGGTGCCGCACTGCCTTGGGCTCAATGTGGAGTTCGATTGTTCTTCCGTGGAGACATCCCATTCCTTGGAATTCTTTTTGGTGTTTTGTTAGGAGATTTTCTATCTCTGGTGGGTTGACGCTAAATCCAAAGTGCACTAGATGTAGTTTCTCAGTGGTGCGACAGCTTAGCAGTGTCTCTAGTCCTGCGTCCACTACATATATCCTCAAGGCCGCACTGGCAAATAAACATGGCCCTGGTACATTTTGTTTAAAGTGGCCCCATATTTTGCTAAACAAGCGAGCACTGCGTGTGAGCCCAACCTTTCTGTGAGGGAATTGCGAGTCTCCCCCAAGAAAATGTTGAATACAATAAGTCATAATGAGCACATTTGTTTTAAAAATATGTGGATTAAAAGGTCATGTTTTAAATCAGTTTTATAGAGGGATCTGGGACGTTCAATATTTTGCAGATAAGAAAAACGAATTCATCCAGTATTAAAGGTGCCCAGACAACATGAATCCCTAATCCATTTTACCCTGTTCCTGTGCTGGCAAGGGCACACAGGTTAAAGGCATTCTCAAATATGCATTGGCAATGGCAACAGTTTGGGCTTTTCTGTAGTATGGGAAAGGCATTTACCTGGGGCACTGCCGTAGTGGTATTAACAGGATTGTAGCAGCTGCAAAGTGGTGAGTACCTGGGCATATGATAGCAGTGCCTGGTGAACGCCTAATATTGATACACAAGCTTAAACTGTTGGCTTTGCCAATGCTTGTTTTTAGCAGGACTTCAGTGACATAACTCATGGCCAATCACATGAAACATAGCGCGAGACAGCAGGTCCAGTAGGAGTAGAGGGGCGTGCTTCTAAATGCACCTAGCAACAGGCTCAGAGTCACCCCCAACCAGGCTTACATTTAAGGTGTTTTATTATTATTTTACATCTGCCAGCATTGAATTCATCATATGGTGATTTGGCATGACTACAATTGTGATTCAGCAGTAGCATAACATAACATAAGCACATCTGGCATGATTCACAACAGGTTAAAGTGGGAAAACCAAACATGTTTTGTGCAATGTGAAAATGGATTTGCAAAGAACTCATTGTTTTTGACAACGTGCTCTATATGCATGCTTTGATCCTTGCAGGAGAGTGCCAAAAGAGTGCCAAGCACATCACTGGCAGTGGCCACATGTATGTTATCAGCCTGAAAGTGTCAGACAAGTGGCAGGCGCATGATGGCCCCAGGCAACCTCAACATGCACACAATGTGTATGCTGTCAGCCTCAGGAGATTTGAAGGCGCCTCCCTGAGCGAAAGCCACATTCAAGAAGGGATCTGCTCTATGGAGCTTTCCTTCTCCGGCACCTTATTTAAGTCTGTCTACCCCCTCTGCTTCTAAATGCACCTAGCACCAGGGATACATTTCAACTATTCTGCAGAAAAAATATTCCCAGGAGGAAGGGTGAGAGCCGTTCCGAATGTCCAGAAACGTCACCAAAAGCTACCCCCTGGCTACCTCTCCCTAGACATGGGGTCACCTAACCTGCAGCTATCGGCACACGCTCACCTGACCATTTCTTGCACACGGCAATAAGCAACGATGCAGGCAAATCAGACGCCGAGATTGCAGACGGAGGTTTTGCGCTGCGTTATAGAAACACACGCATTACCTGGAAGCAGCTGCATGGGGGCACATCAAAACCATTACTTGCGTTTTTACATTGGCGGGCTACTGTACATCTCCATCACAGGGGCTTGTGATTGGTTTGCGCGTGCCATGTGACTTTTGCCACGCACCAGGAGTGTCTCAGTATGTATTGTGTCATGCGTGAGTGCAGCACTGGTGAGCGTGAGCGCAGCACTGGTGAGTATGAGTGTGTCATTGTGCCTTGCTAACACTTATATGCACGACCTGTGGATTAGCCCTCTGACTGGATAAATTGTGTTTGAAAATCTGAGTGGGCCAATTTTATTATAGATTTCTGAATAGCATCGATCACTGTTCTGCAGGCTCATATGATATGAAGCATTATTTATGAAAATGAGGAAACCGGTCGCAAAGATATAAAGAGCTTTGTCCGGCATCACACAATTTGAAAACCCTCTCTCCTGGAAGCGCAATTAGCAACTTCAGTCCCAGCGTACCACCTCGTTTGGATCTTTACAAACATGGCACACCTAGGCTTCGTAAGAAGATGCTGTGAATTTAAAATGACTTATTCTGGGCTCCACTCCTGTACCTTTACTTTAGTGTGTTCTACATGGTAATAATAAAACATTGTGTTTCCAATATAAAGTAAGCAAAGTTGAAATGCGTACAGCTTTCTTTATCTGAGAACGTTGACTAATTAGTGAGGCAATGAGGGAAGGGCAGGGCTTTAAGTGGGCCGGGGCCTGCCGGGGCTGGGTCCCGGCAGGCTCCGAAATTTCGTTTTGAGGTGGGGCCCTGCCGGGGCCCACTAATCTCCCCTGGCAGCCCCGGCCACTACATGAAAAGGCATTTTTTTCTACAGCCTGAAGCTCTCGCTCGTGAGCGAAAGCTTCAGGCTTCAGAAAAAAATGCCTTTTAGCAGTAATGGTGGCGCCGCACCTGTGAGGCATCCCTTTAATCAAGTGATTCACGTAGGCTGGCACCACCATTATGGAGAAAACGTGAGGCCGCTGGAAGCAGAGGCCTTGCTTTCTAAATACTGAAGCTCCCGCAGATTCGCGGGAGTTTCAGTCTTTAGGGAAAAGGCCTCTGCTTCCAGTGGCCTCACCCTTTCAGCCTTAATGTTGACGCTGCCCCTCCCCAGCTGGCGAGGGGCAGCACCACCGTTAAGGCTGAATAGGCGAGGCGCTGTCCCCTGCCAGGCACGCCTATAAAAAATAAATGCAGAGATCAGCAACCTCTCCTCCATAGAGGAGAGGGTGCTAATCTCTACAAAAGGCTGTCTGGCAGGGGTGCCAGTAGCCCATTGAGCCAGGGCTCGTCAAGGGGGCGTGGCCTAACGGGCCACCAAGACCCCCATTCTTAGGCCACGCCCCCTCGATGAACCCGGCTCGATTTGTAGTGCCACTTAAGGCACTGGGGAAGGGGGAGACTTAGATATTACAAGTCCAACCTTTCCCGAGCTTCTCGTTCTTTTTTGTTAGAAGCAGAATATAAAAAACAGGTAAGCTTTCTATTTACTGTGCATCACACTCAGCAGAAGAACTATAAAACGGGCAGATGCTAAAGCGAAGGCGAACAGTTCTTGCTGAAGCGCCGTAACCCCAGCTCCAACCTCGCTTTTATCACCCGTGATTTGAAGAATACACAAGGTGACCCTCACGAGAAAGGGTAATGGTAAAACTGTGTTGCGGTGTTCCCAGCGGCGTTGCTGTATAAATGGTACTCATGATCTGGTGCCGTTCATCAGTATTGTTTCTCAATTGTACTTTAATTCCCCACTTATGTGTTATGTCTTCCAGACTGCTACGGAAGCAACTATATTTAGGAGGGGCGCACGGGCTGCTGATGACTTTTCCATTAAATGTTGCTTCAAATTGCCAGGGCAGGAATGAAAAGAGAGTTTGTGCACCCAGATGTCCTTCCAGTAGGAACTCATTCATAGCCAAAATTCCCTAACTTCCTTAATAGACATAGTGATATCGTTGTTCAGCTTACCTTAGTCAACATGGAAGTTGCCAGCCGAATGCCTCACGCAGCCCGGGCCGGATGCTGTAGCCTGCCCTGTTGACCTAGCTGGCAATGTGTGCACTATACAGGGCATGTGCAGTTCTGGTGCCCAGGCCAGCCCAGGAGGCGCTCAGGCACAAGTGCAGGCCCAGCAATGCTGGCAAGACAAAAAAAAGCACAGTGCCTGCCTCGGTCGGTGGTGGCAGCCGGCAGGCAGCCAACTCAAGGCAAACCACCCAGACAGAAGCGGAATCACGATGTGCTGCATATGTATCCTTCCGCTCCAAAGAGAAGCAACAGCCAGAGGCCTACCAGGGGATGTCCCAGTGGGGCAGTCCAGCCCTGTATATCCTGGCCCGGCGTGTGGCTCCGGTGTGCGCCAGTTCAGATCCGAATGACCCTGCTATGGGTAGTGGCTTCCTGCACCCAAACGCGAAAAGGTGTACTCGTTTGTTCTTGAGCTTCGATTTCGGGTCTAGTTTGTTGAAGGTATGGATGGGCATGACGTTCACCGTCGCTCCCGTATCTATAACCACTTTGGTGGGAGTTCCATCGGACAGGATAGTCGCCTAGGTCTCAACCCTTTTCGAATGTTCTTTGTTGGTTTTATGGTGGAAATCACATGGACTCGATGCACTTGTCCCCTTGCTCTTTTTTTCTCTCGCTTTTCATGAGGAGGGGACGTTTCTTCATCTGAGGAGTCTTCTGTGTCGCTACTGCTGGGCTCTCGCTTTTCCTCTTCCTCTTTGTTACCGGCTAGAGGTGTCTTGCTGTCCTGTATCCCTCATAGGTGTGGGGTTCAGCCATACGGCTGCAAAGTGATTCAGCCTCTTAGACTTCCGACCGGTCACTCCAAGAGCTGGACATGGTTCTCCCCTGTGCCAGGGTGCTCCACACCATTTGCATGTGTCTCCCCGTCTTGACAGCCATCCTGGCCCCGTGTTGGTGGATCACCTCTCCTCTTGTCGACCCCAGACTGCCGCTACTACTTCTTCCTTCTGTGTATTGTCGATGGGTAGTCGTTGCATTGTTGATTTCATGACCGCTATCTGGTCATCCATGCGCTCCAGGAGTCTCCCCACGGCTACCATGCGGTCCAACGGGATGTTTCTCTCAGACGACAACGCCCTGCGCAGTTTGTCTGACAAACAAACCATTGATCCGTAGATGGACAGCGAACACTTTGCCTGGGAATTCACATCCTAGCGCTAACTCCCTGAGCCTTGCATGGAAGTCATCAATGGTTTCCCTTTTCTCTCTGACAGGTCATACAAAATTGGAATCGCTCATAGTCTGGGTTCAATTCGGGCTTGAACTTGTTGTTTAGTGCCGCTTTTGCTATGTTATACTCTTCTGCTGTCCCTCTGTTTGGAAGCGTGTTGAACAGATGGAGCACAGAGGTGCCAATGTTCTGCAGTAAAAGGGTGTGTTCGAGTTGCAGTGGCTGGTGTATTAATATCATTTCTCTCAGCCCCTCAGTTGCCTTATTTGGGAGCTGTGCATGAAGCTCGGTGTTCGATTTTCTCATGCGGCAGGGCACAAATGGTCTCCGAATAGATCCTCGTCACCAGTGTGATATTTGTTCACCTGACCTCTGGTGCACTCAGGGAGGTCGGATTGCATGCACGCACTCACGCACACTCACTCACTAGGGAGCATACAATAAACACGTCTGAGCCTTGTGGAGGTGTATTCGGCTTAGCCCTTGCGGGGTGAAGCCGTCTTTATTTCTGCCCTGTCATGTGGCGCGGGTTTCCCCTCGCTCACGTGACCAGGGTAGCACTGTTTACACCACACCAATGTTCGCTGGGTGATGGGTTCACCCTTGGGTCCCCATCTTGTGGGCGCTGACCCTTCTCAATTGTATTCCACATATGTGTGTCATTTCTCTTCTTACTTGAAGTTTGGATGATAGCTTCACCCATGGATCTCCCTCCATTGGGTCCAGACACCTCTTGACTGTCAGTACTCAGGTTATGGCTTCACCCCAGGATCTCCCTCCGTCGGTCTCGGATCTCTCTTGACTGCTACTACTTGGGTCATAGCCTCATTTCTGGATCTCGCTCTGCCGGGTCCGGCATCCCTCCTTCAGGTTCACTCTTGCCATTTCTTAACTTTTCCTTTTCGTTGGGGTGACAATTTTCACCCTTGGATCCCGCTCTGCCAGGCTCTGACCCCTCTCGATTCTTAGCCTCCTTTCACTGGGTTTACTGTGGCTCTCGATCAGGGCAATAGTGACTCACTCCCGGGTCTCCCACTTCTGGGTGCTGACCCCTCTTTGCATTCAATGTTCTCTTTCTACACAGTTCAATATTTGCGGGATTCACTTCGCTTTCTTTTACATTGCTTGCAGATCAAAGTCTTTCGATTGTGTGGGGATTTTACTTGACCCTCTGTATGACCACTTTGACCATTTTGCGGGCCTTACTATGGCCTTCTGGTATCTGTAGTTTCTCTCATATGGGGCTCGACCAGAGTCTCGAGTTAGCACCTACATGGTGCCGGTTTCCCTCTGCAGCTGGTCTCCTCTTCAATACTTGTTACAGTTCTTGCACAGTTCATTAAACTTGGTTCAAACCTGCCACGTTGCGATTCTCTCACTCAACACATCCCGGTTCTTATCGATTCTCCCCTCGACTCACCGGCTGTGATGAACCAATTGGCCTTTTGACTTTTCTGGAGTCATGGCCAGTGCCACAGGCGCGGGAGCTTCCCTCACTCCTCCTTATTGGCAGAGGCTTGCCCTGTGTAGCATTGACATCTGCTTCAAGACACTTGTGCTATTTTTCACTGTCTCAGGCTTTCTTCCTCGAAGGTTCCGTGGGCCTACGATGAAAAGGGCAAGGTCACTTCTCTCCTCGCCACCCTCTTGTTCCTGACGCCTTTCTCCTTTGCTTGAACTGCCACGTCGGGTTAGCCGTCTCGTCGTGCTGTCTACCATGCCTGCCTTGCTCGTACTGTGCTTTCTTACTCCACCTTTTATTCCTTTGGGGAAGGGAAAGGACCGTCGGGTGTGTATGATTCAGGTCAATTCCCTGACTTTCCCGACGCCATGGGAGGGACATGTCAAGTAGACAGGGTTTACATTAGTCTGTTGTCTTGGGTGTGTAAAGGTGATTGTGTCGGAATAGGGGCAGGTTGGAGTGTCAAAGTATCGTACAGGTGTCACATGGGATTATGGCTTTCGTATTTGGATTTGAGAAGATCTCTGAAGGGTAGGTTTTCAAGACAAACAAGAACGACAAGAGTTTTTTTCGTGGCTGGAATATGGAGGATTGTGGGAATGGTAGTGAGTTGTCAAAGCAGCCTGGGAGCTTGGAAATTGACAATCAGAGGGAGGGGATTTGAAAGGTTCTTGAAGCAGACGGGAATAACTGGTATTGTGAAAGAAACAGGAGGGATTATGAGAATGGTAGTGTCTAACCCAAGAAAGATTGGAACAAAATAACTGGAGGAATGTGGAAAAGAGCCTCTTAACAAGTTTACCAGATGTGAATGAGTTGTTGGCTTTACCTTTGGGCAAGGAAGATTCAATGGGTAGAAGAGATGATGAGCTGCAATAGCTTATAAAAGCTACAGAGACTTCGGTCCCCTCACCATCCTCCCTGTGATTGTACCACGTCTCACCTGGGGTATCCCTTTGAGCATAACTCCGGGTTCCCTTACCCTGGTGATCCTCGCCCACTGCTCCACCCCGAGGAATTGGATCCAGTAGCGATAGCCGTGTCCTGGTCACCTGAATAAGGGGTTTGTTGAGGGAGAATACCCTCAGGTTTCTCACATAACCCATCCTAGTTTCTGGACTTATGGAAGGTGAGCCCCAAGTACCAAAAAGTGCTCAGCACTGATATTTTGGCCCATTAAATTCCAAACATACTAAGCAAAATGTTGTGGAGCCTAATTCATCCATCATTTGCATTCCTTCTCACCCATTCTGGAGAGCTGTGGTGCTTTGCTAGGCATTTTTAAATTTGGACTCATGGGTGCCGCTTCAGTTAAATCTTTTGGAGCAAAAGCCATTGCTATGGATAGTGGTAGAATACATAGTGATGTGCCATTATTGCTTCCTGCTGCCGAGATTGGGATTTATTGAAAAGTGCTTATCATGTGTTCTCTACTTGAATTTTGTTACCTTACCTCTGCTGGGAATACTGGTAGGAGTCCCATATGTATGAATCTTGACAGAGCATTGTTTTCTCTTTAATGGTTTAAACTTTATTGCTGTTCTTTGAGTCAACCCTAAAAGTTCAGAAGCCAGGATCTGCTAATATTATTAGTTAACATTGCGTTGAGTGTGTGGTAACTATTCTAGGCTGATCACAAGTTGGGCAGTATCCCAGCCGCAATAACGCTGGGATACTGCCCAACATTAATTGCGTTAGCCATACATTGTCTGGCACTATTAGCTCCAGATCACGGGTTTGGTGATAACGGGAAATCCCCATTCCCCATTAGGGCCCTTGGACCCAATCGGGCATTTTTGTTACAATTATCGCACGCTAATTGCGGTAATTGTAACCTCTGGCAGTAATTGTGCCGAAAACAGGGCACTAAATGAGATTTTCACCTCCAGCAAAAAGCTTGAGGTAACACAGCCCATTTAGCACCCAACTCGTGATCAGGCCAGCCCTTAAAAGCGGTAGTATTAGCGTTACCGCTGCATTTGGCATATGTAATGACAGTATATGTATATGCTTTACATCTAACGATTTTATCAGGCTTTGGATGTCATTATTGGGGCATGTGAGGTCTGCATTTGACATATGTTGGCAAACGTCTCAGAATAAAGCATGCATGGTAGGAGGCTCTATACAAATGCAAGATAACATAACTATACCTTGTACATGGTGATTTATCAGGCAAATACAGGCATTATTGGGGCATTCAAGGGCAAATTGTGGCAGCACATGCACGTTTATACCTCAGCATATGGCTACTATACCACACATATGGTGGCCTAATTAGACTATTTGAGAATGCACTTGAAACATTGGCGTCATCACCTGCTTGTTAAACAGTTACTGGATGTCCAAAAAAAGATTGATGTCTTTTTCCAAACACAAAATTATAACTCATGCATGGCAGAGGCGTCTGCATTTCTCGTTAAAAATGGCTGCAACAGTAAGTCGCCTTCTATTGTATTGGGGTGAGAGGTCCAATGCAGCGACAATTAGAGAGTACGTTTTCAGGGTCGAAAGCCCTTCTCGTATTTGCCACACTCTAATATCAAGAACTATGTGCAGCTGGCAATGTCCAACAGCACTGCAAACATAGTTTTCAGTTCGAACACCTGATTTGATTTTTCTTTTAAGAGTTTCCACACTTAGGTATATTTATTTATATATTGAGCCGAGTTATTCTAGCTCTTCCCCTCTCCACTGAATAAAAAGTTGCTTATACTTCCTACAGTAGAGTTAAGGATGTTACATCCATCTAGACTCTCCTTGTTCCTCCTCTTAACTCTTCTGTGACCTCTGCGACTCCCTCTCCCTGTCCATCCTCCCTTCTGGCCCAACTCAGTCTGCAGGACACACACCATCGATGTCTTGATCTCCTCTGACCCCCCCCCCTCTCCATTCCTCTGCCCACTCCTCTCTCCTGGGGCGATCATTCCCTCCTCTCCTGTCATCTCTCCCTCCCTTCCTACCCCAGAATTGCCACCTACCTTCTTGGACATCCGGCCCATGAAGCGTGTGTCAGTTGAGGCTTTCGCTGCTACCTTCTCTCCGCCCCTCCTCCTCCAGCTGACTCACATCCTGACACAGCCCTGTCCCTTCTCTACTGATCTATTTCTGATACTTTTGATGCTCTTGCCCCTGTCAAAATAATCTGTTTGAAGTCCAAAGCCAAGTGCAATTCCTGGTTACGACTCTGACCTAGCTACACTTAAACATGTAGGGCGGCTGAGAGGAAATGGAGGCTTCTTGTTCATCCTCTGACAAACTGGCCCGTCGCCTGCTCCAAAGGCAATATCGACTCTGTCCTCACCAAGAAGAGAGTCCACATACAAGCCCGTGTCTCTGCGGCATCTAACAACTCGGCCAAACTCTTTAAAATCTGCAAGGAGCTGGCAAACCCTGCTGCACTCTACCCCTACTGTTGCCTCCCAGGCTCTTTGCAATTCCCTTGCCTCTCACTTATCTCAAAAACCCACGACATCCTGGCCACCCTCCCCTCTCCTACCCCTCCTCTCCGTCTGTGCTTACTGACCCTCCTTCAGCCACTGCCCCTCCCTCATTCTCATCCTCTCCTCTTTTCTCCCCTGATGAGGTCGCCAGACAAGTCCGATCTATGAAAGCCTCATCAAAACAGGTTCATTCCAGCTCCTCTAAAACCATCAAGGACCACTTCAACACCCTTGCTCCTGACCTTGCTGATTTATACAACCACGCCTTTGCCTCGGGAGCCTTCCCCTCCCCTCCCCTCTGAAGCACTCCCCTGTGCATCCTCTTCTCAAGAAACCCACAGCTGATCCTTCTTGTCTGGCTAACCATCGCCCAATTTCCATTACTCCTTTTCTGGCAAACTCTTGAAAACGCTGGCCATCTCTCAGCTTAACTATCATTCTAAATCTGTTGGCTGTCTCCACGACCACCTGTCGTACTTCAGAGCTGCCAGAAGCACCAAAACTGCTCTTGTGAACATCCGTGAAGATCTACTCTCCAACCTTGACTCTAACATTCCCTCTGTCCTCATCCTACTCGATATCTCTTCTGCCTTCGACACGGTCAACCATACCATCCTGCTCAACCATCTCTGTGATAACCTGGGTATCACTGATCAGGCTCTGGCCTGGCCGACCTCTTTCCTCTCTGATCAACCCTCCCAGGTCCAACTAGGGTCCTTCCTATCTGTCTCCCTCTCTACCTGTGGTGTTCCACAGGGGTCTAACCTCTCAACCTGGTTTTTTAACCAATACCTGGCAACTCTTGCCCACTGCATTGCCATTTTCTGCTCCAATTTCCAGTGCTATACTGAGGACACAACTCATTTTCAGGATGCCCTCGGCCACCTCCTCTCCTCTCTGATTGCCTAACTGCCATTCAAGATTGGTGTGCTGCCAATGATCTTTGTCTGAATGCCAGCAATACGTAGATCCTCCTCATCGTTACACCTTCACGCTCCTTTCCCCTCACTCTTTGGCTGGCCTCCCTTGGCCTTTCTCCTCCCCCACCTGCGAGGCTAAGAACTTCAGGGTCATCTCTGACTCCACACTTTCCTTCTCCGCCCACATCTTTGATGTCTCTCAAAAGTCAAACCTCCTACTGCACCTCCTCAGAGGTACTCTGCCTTCCCTCTCCTTCCCACAGAAGCTCACTGTCTCTCAAGCTCTGATTCTCTCTAGGTTGGACTATTGTAGCAGCCCCTTTCTAAATCTACCTGCCTCTACTCTCCGCCCTCTGCAAGTAATCCAGAACTGGACTGCAAGACTTGTCCTTGGTCTCAAGCCCTGGGATACTCCATTGGCTGCCAGTGGAAGCAAGGATTACATTCAAAACTCTCTGCATTGTCCACAAGACTTTCTGAGGCCTGGGTCCAAAATACCTTCAGCTATCCCTCCGCAAATACCTACCCTTTCAAGCTCTTCCCTCCTCTACCTCTAACTTCCTCAGGGTCAGTTGTTTTTCAAAGAAACAAGCTGGGGGTAGATCGCTGTCTTCGGCTGGGGCCTCGCCCTGGAACAGTCTCCCTGCCACTCTGAAACTTGAGGCGAACCATCTCCAGTTCTGCAAGCACCTTAAACCCGTCTTCTTTGCTTCCGCCTTTGCCCCCCGACCCCTGCCCTCTGCTGATCTGTTCTCTCGGCACTGAGCACCTGGCCTACGCTCTGTCTTCCGGGCGCAGGCACCTGCTCACCCTCCTGCACTGCCTCCAGGCCACCCCTTGCACTGGGGTCTGTATCTGAACTCATACAGCCCCCCCCTTACTTCCTGCACTTATCAGACATACCGTGTCTGCTGCCTTAAACCCAGCACTTGCTGCTTGCTGGCTGCACTACCACTGTTTGTTGTCTTTTATTTATTATTTATCAGTTTTCTCCTTTGCTCCGCACTTTCCACTTCTCCCCCTCCTCCCATGCACTTTTCCTCCTCTCCCTCTCCCATGCACTTGCACGTTCTCAATGTCACTGGGCCTAGTAAGGTCGTTGTTTTGTTCTCCCTTGTTTCCTCTCCCTTTTCTGGTCGCGTGCTGAAACACTTGTGTACGAATGCGATATAAATAAAATATCAATATTCGCTGTGCACACGTCACGTGCTAATTGACAAAGGGAATCTCTTCCCCGGATTCAGAGCCTAAATAATGATACACACCCTTGTCCTCCCGAGAAACAAAAGCACCGGTTGCTGTGTAGCAAACCACCTTATTTTGTGTACTTAGAGAATTTGGACAGTTGTACTCAGTAATAGTGGTTGTCATATCTAACCCTGACATAACCTCACCGAGATCATGCAAGTACGCAATCAACTACCTACTAGACACCAGGGATTATGACATGCTCTATCAGACCTAACACAGTACAACACCACACAAATACCCACCATATCCCCATTATACCCACTCAAGAGACCCTACGCCGGTTCCCAACTGATTGACCACAGCACTTCTCGATATTCATCTGCCAGCATGCAGAAACACACACACTCATGCACATACCCGTAGTCTGCAGAGGATACGTAGGCAATTTCAGCTCCTGTACTGATTAAAGTTAGTTACCAGTTCTGCCACATATTGTCCTAAAGGGTTAGTGTAGAATCCACCAGTGCCTCCAATTCAAGTCAATTAATTGATTTAAAATTGGGCTTAGCTGGTAAAAATGGATTTGGGTTGTTTTTACCATGGTAAACACAATCACGGCTGAATTGACCATAGTCAATTTTGCCACAAATAAGTTTTAACCTTGGAAAAAAAAACACCGTCCCCCCCGCCCTCCAGTAGACCCACAACCGCCCTACTTAACTTTTCTTAGTCCCCCACCACAGCCACCGCTCCTGTACCGTGCAGCATCAGTTCTGTCCCTCTAATGCAGCTCAGAACCAACGCCAAAGGGTCCCTTTTTCTTCCTTTTTTTTTCTTTTTCGTTCCCCCGATTCCAATGTCCAGGAAGCGCGGGGCAATCCCGCAACCCCCGATGCTAAAAATATGGAACATGGTGAGCGGGCGACACCCCCGCTGTTTGGTATTTTCGGCAACCATCTAATGGTACTGGCTGAAATCGGTCAAATTTACCATTCAATCATTTTTATGTTCCCGGACTAATTGGTATTTTGGGTAAAAATATATGTGAGGCACTGGGTTGTGAAACAGTGGGTGTTTCGAAGACCACCTCAGTTTAGTAGTAAATTTATGGATTTGCTCAGGAATGATAAAACATAATCCTGCTTATGAAACGGTGATCTCAGAACCACATGCCTTGTCCAGGGGAAAGGATGGACCCTGAGAGGAAGAGGACGATGATGCCAGGTAACCACACACCAGTTTCTGTAAGGGAGACTGGGACAGGAGTGGAGGAAGGAAACCTCCACTACAGGCTTGGGAAAGGACATGTAGAGATTAGCTCCACATCAGTAATATCTATAAGAATAATAAAGGAGAGCTATAGCCCTTACGTGGCTGACCTGATCCCTCACCCACTGGGTCCGGTTCTGGGAGAGGTCAATACAACTGGAATTGAAGGTAGAATCCCACAGAATCGACTGCACAGACCCTCTTCAAAGTACGAGCCAAAAGCTGTTGTTCATCACGGTTGGTAGCGTGTCACTGAATTGCACCCTAGGCTCCCATTAACGAGTGGTAGGCTGCAGAGGGTGTGTGCGGCACAGAGGAAACGATTACCGACAATTTCCCCTGAGAGCCAATCAATGACTGAAAGGCCCACATTTGCCCTGGATCATCACCCATGCCACCAGCCCTGAGCTGCCGCTAATGCAGATTTAGACTGAACCATTAGGTGGCACTTTAGCCACCACCTAGAAGCCAAAACTATATCATTAGAGAAAGGGCTTGTGAGGAGGGACACAAAGCGTGTAGGTGGTGTTTGGTTATTTGCCCACCCATTGACTGCCCATGGCTTGCTAATCCCTATGGTCATTCCCACCCAGTTCCCGCCCCTCCCGGCCCAAAACAACACCTCATAGAAACTCTTTGAGCTCACTTTAATCAAGCCTTACCAGCAAACATTTTCAAAGCAGTCTTCTATGGCTTTCAGCCCCGCTGTGGGGGGTGGACATGGATGTTAAAGGCCCGCCAACCTGAGCCCAGGCATGCCTGAGCAAAGCGAGTGCCTCTGTGAGGGCTGTGGACCATTAAAGGACATGTCTGCACCCCCCCACGGTGGGGGTGAAAGCCATTTGCACCCAGCGGTTCATCCAGGGTACGAATTGTTGTTTTTTTCATTCAGGAGATTGTCATCACATCCGCAGCCAATCTCCTGAGGGGAAAATAAATGCCTGTCACCATGGGAAAAGGGGACTAAGTCCCTTTTTCATTTCAGTGGTGGCCGGGAGACAGGAGGGGCGCCTGGATCGTAGCACAAAGCTCTGCTCCAGCAGGTATGTGGGGAGGAACGGAGGGGATGGGGAAGAGGTAAGGATTGTTTTGAGGGGTGGGGTGGTGAGGCAATAGGGAGAGGCTCCCTCTTGCCTCCCCACATGAAAAAACAAACAAATGGTGCCACCTGGGGAAGGGCCTCTGGTGGCTGGAAGCATCGGGTGGGTGGTGAATGTATATTCTCGTCTGCTGTTCCAGCCCCTTCATTGGCCAAGCACCCCACCTTGGTGCGAATGAGAGTTAATGACTTAATTGAAGTTATAAATGTGCTACTGGTGTAATAATGTCTTAACCGAGCCTGCCTTCAGCCACTTGATTTATAAGCACTATGCGTGTCCTTCACTGAAGGCCTGCTAAAATCAAGTTTTGAAAAAACCAACAGTTTTGGTTTGTTTATAACTATTAGGCATTTGCCAGGCACTGCTATTAGATGCTCAGGTACTCGCACCAGTTTGCACCTGCTACCATCAATAGCCAGTTAATATCACTGCAGCAGGGCCTAGCAAGTGCCTTTTTCATGTTTACACAAAAGTCCAAACTGTTGGCGTTGCCAATGCTTGTTTAACCTTCTTTTCAGACTGTAGGCAGAGGTTTATAATCCCTGACCTCTTAAGCATACAGTGCACAGCTTTAAATGCTATTGGTGTTATGTCCTTTGGTTTCCGTTTACCCATTATGTCGATGGTCTGATGGCTAATTGATCTCTGCTGAAAGAAAGTAACATCTAACACCCCACCTTCGCTCCCTAGCTAGTCGGATACAGACTAGCTAGAGGTAGTCTGTATCTGCATATTGGGAGGGAAGACCCTTAAAAGACATAATGGCATACATTAGGAAGTGATTGTGCATTTAACAGGGGTACATGTAGGTCTGAGGAGTCCCAAAGGTTCTTATTGCGAAGCAGCGAGCCAAATGGATATTTGAAAGTGTCAACAAATAAAATGTTCCTTCTATCTCTGACCACTAGTGGCATCCATTCTTCAATAGAGTATTAGACCAGTGTCTCTGTGAAGGAAAAGCATTAACATAATCATATTCATATGGTATAAATATGGTATAAAATCTTTAGTACCACTATCGTCAAAGCTGTCTCATGTCCACTTCACAACCGCCCCCAAAACTCTTGTATTGTCCACCATGAATTATTTTGTATAAATCTGGCCAACATCCGCGATCTTACATTTTGAAAAGTTGAGTGTTTAAGGTTTGAATGCTTTCTTCTTTATTACATAAAACACAGTAATTGGGGGTTGCAATGTGTTTAGAACGAATATGTTGAATTTCACTTGTAGAAATTAAGTTTAGCCTGAAGCGCAAAACCTGGGCCCTCCAAAAGGAGATGGGAAATGTTTCCAAGTATCTAGGCCGGTTTCCTAATGGTTTATCTATCTTGGAAAAACTTGTATACAATCTATAGTTGTGCATCCTCTTGATAATATTAATCCAATCTCTCAGAAAGAGAGCCCTTTTGGATTGCATTGGATTTTCACTCAACATTTCCGCTGTTTGATCAATATCTCTCAATATAACCACAAAGTTCTTAATGGGTCCTACACTTTGACCCAGCATACTTTCATTAAAATCTGTATAGATGGAATCTAACAAAGGGTTCAAAATATTTCTGCAGAAGGGGAGTTTGTTCCACTTGTGCCAGTCATTCAGCGACATTAGACCCAGGTCATATCTCAGGGCCACAATCGGGAGACAATTGTTGATATCGAGTGTTTTCTTCTCAAATAATGGCTTCAATGCTGTCCCAATCAATATGTCTAGCCAAATGGGAAATCTCTTGGCCATAGTGCAGGCAGGGAATCACTTTCACCCTGTAGAAATCAATATGGGGATGCAATGAGAATCTACAGTATTTGCTTTGGATTATCTTCATTTATACAGCCAATTGGGTGTCCTTTCCCTGTAATCTCATGGGTATTATCTTATTATTAGCAGTTGCATCCAGGTTAAACCCTAAATAGGCTAAATGTGCTACTGGTACGAAAGAGGGTTTACCTTTTTTCCAGCTATAACCATAGGGTTTTCTTGCACTTCTAGAAAAACGTATAATATTGGTTTTATTGGCATTAATTGACAGCTCATTTGCTGCTGCATAGTTGCTAGTGACATCAATAAGGCGCTGTAAACCCTATTGTGTGCACTCTGAAAGGATTACTTCATCGGCATATGTCAGCCAAAACATGATCAGATTTAGGGCTCGAAGTGCTGCAAATGCAGAGCCTACCAATGAGTGTAACCTTGTACATATTTCATATACTCACTTGTTACCCTGTTGCTATGTTACAGTTTGTACATGTTTACCAGTATCCTGGGAATCCTGGAACCCTCCAAGGTTCCAGGCAGACAGCTATATGGGTCTGCTTGGTGTGCTATTGGTCAGTTGACAGGATGGCCAGGGGGGATGCCCCCCTATGTACATATATACAATACATACTTACTGATAGCAACTTACCTTTTGCCTCCAGGGAATTCGTCATAATCAGATAATCTTTCCATTGTGAATATCATTATTAGAGATGAATTTCATAAAACCATTAGAGGTTATTACTCTCTAGAGTGAATTTATAAAATAGTTCTCTCACCTTATTATTAAATACGTCTGTGTCATGAATCCTGTTTCTTCTTGGATAAACTAGTATGTTAGTTAAATCATCTGCAGCCTTAAGCTTAATTTTAAATTTAAAAGTATCAATAACAATATTATGATCACTCAGATTTATAACCTTAATCTTAAAGGTTTCACACATATCAAATAAAGGCAGATGTAAGACCAAATAATCAATACAAGTTGACAAGTGACAATTTTTCCATGTATTTTCCCCCATAGATCACCTTTGACATTTCCATTTGTTATTTTCAAGTTCCAATCTTAGAAAAAAACAATCCATTCTTTCCCATGCTTATAACTAGGAGTAGTGCGGATTTGAAATCGAGGGAGTCCAATACAGATTCACAAGCATAATAGGGTTTTGGGTGTTATCCCTTTGTATAGTAATTTTTACTGCTGGAAAGCCATTATGTATGTTCGAGAGGCCCTCATGCTTCTTTAAGATGTAACTTATAATTGCTATGATCAGTCCTCCCGATAGGCGACCACCATTTGAATATGTTGCAAATTGTTGGTTTACGATGAAACCATCTAGGACCATAGATTTATGAAGCCAGACCTCTTGCAATAGTAACATGCTATGTTCATTAAATCACTTCCTAACTCCTTAATTATTTATAAAACTATTGAAACACCTTGAGCTCCATAGTAAGATTGTTAAGTTATCAGCAGTTGATCTTGTGTTAAAGGCCTGTGCCCCTGTCTCCCAGTCATCTAAAATCCTTTATCAAATTGTGGGAAAGCCATGTCCAATCGTCCTTGTTTTGATTACAGGAACTGGGAGCGCCAACTAATTCCTGCTGAGTAGCCCCCATGATATCTTGTTTTCAATGATTCACAATTCCATCCTTTATTTAAGGAACTTAGGGTCGACTTGATCGTCTTGTATGTCTTAATCCGATCCTCATAATGAGGAGAGTGATCATAGCCCATTTGTCATATAGTTTTAGATTCAGTTAAAAGCATTTTGGTAACTATTTTAGATGAAATGCTTAATTGCACTATTTCTCTTGCTCTGTCGACGAAGTATGCTAGAACTATATCTTTAGACGTTAGGAGGCGGAGGTACAGGAATACATGGAACAAAGTTAATACATTAGTACGATTTAGTATGATATAGTATGATATTATCCGATTGTAGAAGGAATTCCAATAGAAGTTGATATGGCATGTCCTTCTTAACAGTTTCTCTATTATTGATCTCAACATTTCTATGACTGCAGCAACAATTATTATGTATATCAGTTGGCAAGATCAAGTGATTCAAAGAATTTGATGGACGTTGACTAATCTCCTCTTCTACAGTTTGGGATTCTACGGAACATACGATTTTGGTTGTCTTCTTATATGAGCAGCGAACCCTTTGTGGGGACATGGTAAGTGGAGATAAGTCAGATTGAATTATTTCCAATAATAGGTGATCAGACGACTTGACATTTGTCTGGTTTTTGCCATTTGGCTTGACCACATTTATCTTAAAATTGACTTTACGAGGTGTAATAGAATTAGATAAAATGTTCTGCACAGGGTCTTTAGTTATATTGTCTGACTCAGCAGCAAGCTCCTTACATGCCGCCTCTTGCGTAAAGTGGATGTTATGCAAGAATATTCTTGAACTTTGTTTGTTAGCTCTCGCTTTCCTTCCATTTTTAGATTTCTTAGTGGCCTTCTTGTATGCCAGAATTTTGTCGCTAAATTTGGCAGTTGAATCAGTTCCATTTATTATGTTTATGTCAGAAAGTGTAGCAACCTGTTCCAATGATTTCATTAGTTGTGGTTCGTTGGTCCTGTTTTGTGAAAACATAGACTCATACACTGTTGGAACTCCTCAAAAAAGTACCAACAGTTTCCAATTTTAGTTTTATTATACGTAGAGACATGGGGCCTCATTACGAGTTTGGAGGCAGCCATGTCCTTAATAAGGGCATGGCTGCCTCCAAACTCGGGTCCGGGTCAAGCAAAAGGGGATTTACCGGACCATTCCGACCTTGGAGGGCCCGATAAATCCCTTTTGCGGGACCTGGACCCGGTACATCCCCATTTCCATTTGAGCCCCGATAGGGCTCAATGGAAATGGGTAGGATGCTAACAACTGGCCCGTTAATAACGGACCCGTTGTTAGCATCCTGGACTGCTAGCGGGTCCCGCTCTGCACATCTGGTCTGGCCAGGCGTGCAGAGTGGGACCCGCTGCAGACCTCGTAATGTGGAGGCCCGGAATGCACAGTGCTGGTCCCTTACCGGCACCGTTCATTCCGCAGCCACCAGCCTCCTAATGAGGCCCATGGTGTGTGATCTCACTGCTGCCTTGATGTTATCATATAGAGAATCAAATGAGCTCGGCACCATGTTAAGTGCTGAAATAGATGGTGCTGTCAGCTTTACGTCTCGAAGTGTATGATGTAAGCCAGGGGGACAAATTGAGCTCACTGATGATAGCATGTCATCTTCAAAAATAGAGTGATGTTCAGTCAGAAAAGAAGGCATGTCATCCATGACTACCGAGCTATGACGTTCTAGACTTGTATTTTTATTTAGGTCAACCTTACTTGGATGGGACTTATTTGTTGTTTATTGGAGAGATCCAAGTCCAAGAGACTTACATCGTTAATAAAGTTACTCCTGTCCTGGGATATCACTTTAGACTTAGTGGATGTCGCACGTCAGTGCATGTTCCGGTGGTAGGATATAAATCTGTGATCTTCGTGTGCGTTAAAGCTCTTTTTGATGTTTTATTAGAGCTTGCACTAGCTTGTATATTAGCAGAGCTAGTGGCTATAGTGTTATGAAAGTGGTCTTTTTGCTTCATTCAGCCCCCCCCCCAATAAATTCAGTTGGCAGGGTGGGGGCAGGCATAGAAGTAGATTGACATTATCTGCCATTGAAGAGTAATGAGGGGTGTGGGGGGGTGGCACTTGACTAGAGGGTATCAATGAGCAATCGTCTGGAACCGATGTGCTCCTTAAGTCATACCTATCGGCAAGTATTTCTTACCTTAGAAATCTCCCTTCATACCACCACACACCACCTCAACCTGCCTTTAACTGCACCACTCTGCTCTGGTAATGCCCTTTTAGACTTGCTGGTGTTGCAGTGAATTAGGCACTCCCGCCTACAAGCTCTAACTGACAAATGGTCCGCCAAAGAGAAGTCGCTGCTGCTGCCTCCGACTGCAGCACTCTGTCACACTCTGCTGCACTCCGCACTGGAAATGTGCTTTTAGCCTCACTGGTGTTGCAATTAATTAGGTGCTGATGCCTACAAATTCCAGGTTACAAATTGTCTACCACAGAGAACTCACTGCCTCTAACTGCCACAATCTGCTGCACTCCGCGGCGCTCTGCGCTTGGTATGTGCTTTTAGCCTCGCCGGGTATGGCAGTGAATTAGGCACTTCCACCTACAAGCTCCAGCTGCCAAATGGTCCGTCAAAGAGAAGACGCTGCTTCTGCCTGTACTGCAGTACACGGCCTTTAAGGGCATCTGGTCACTTGGAGAAGTGCACAAGCGTTGTAAGGTGGTGAAAAAGCAGGGACAAATAAGGTAACACAGATCAGAAATTTAAAGAACAAATAAAACCCAGATAAAAGACAGGGGGGCATCAGAAAACAAGGTTTAATAAAGGCATGTTTGTTTTACACCTGTTTTAAACCCTCGTTGTGTGATCGAGGGATTTTCGTGCTGTTTTTAGGTGGAGTGGTGACACTGGAAGGGCAAACCGTGTCCATCATACTTCCCTGCAATACCTCAAAACATCATTGCTTGGTTAAAGCAAATATGCATTTTTATGCTGAATTAACACTCCTATGGAACTTACACCTGGTAAAAGCAGGTGGATTCTATAGAATCGTTTTGTAAATGCCTCCCACAATCGTTAATTGCCAGAGCCATTTACACTCTTTTCCAACAAGCAGTGGAAAACGAGGTGAATAGGCGTTTTAGCATTTTTGTTTTACACTGTCTGTTGAAAATTGTTCAGATTTACGACGAGTGGGGCCTTTGCACTGAAATGCCAACGTAAGTGGAACTCTCCGTGAAATGTAGTGTTCAGATGAAAAGGACCCTGTGAATGGCTTCCAAGACCAGTGGCTACGTCCAAACACTACACCTGAACAAGATGAATTGCCCATGCCCAACTTTGTTGGAACTTGACTTTTATTCAGTGGTCAAAGTGGGCGGGAGCGGTGCTCCTCCTACTTTTTTTTTTTTTGTATTGAGTTTCACCATTCCCATAATTTTATTTTAAAAAGAAACCATTCCGGAATGGCTTAGTTTAAAAATAAAGTGTAGGAAGAAGTTGAAACGTGCATTTCAGTGCACTGCACTGAACGTTCCCTTAAACAGCAGGTGGGTTTGTTTGAGGGTTTGGATTGCGTGTCAGAAGGGTGTGGCGATGGGGTTTGTGGGGAGCTCGAGCAGGCCAGCAGGGAACATAGTTCCCCTACTTCTTTTGGTACACTCTGTTATCTTACCCAGAATTGTGGGGCGTGACTGTATATCAGGGCCATGACATTAGTCATGTCACCTGATTGAGACCCGGTCATTTAAACGTAAAATAAAAATATCTTCACACATTTCCTGTGGGAAGGACATCGTCTTTGCCATCGTCTGAAAAGCACAAATCCAAAAAGACACAACTAAAATAGAAAAAAAAATCACAACATGAAAGAACAGTCGGAATAAAAACACGAACACGCAGGCGTACACATCTATATGATGAAAACAGATAACGAACAAATCATTGTAGCAAATAAATTAATGAATGGACGCAGGATATTTTCTAAATATCATGTGTGCCACAGAATAGGAAAAACGAAAGGAAAACCATCTCTCACAACCTCAAACTCGCAAGTTGTTTTTGGGCCGGTAAGTCACTGGTAAGAAGCAATGGAACATTGAACACGGTGGCCTTCAAATCAATAACAGTAAGTGGCGAAACAGACATACTGAAGGGAAGGATAAAACGATCAAATCCTTTCTTTTTGACGACTAAATATGCAAGAATGGGCAAGTAGCCACCATTGTTCACAGGCCCAGAGATGCAGAGACAGCCAGATAACACGGCATGTGCCTGCATTAATAAGGTCCCCAACACAAAAAAAAACAGAAAGGTACCAATTAATCTACATTCACAAGAGGAAGAAGAGATAAGAACACTCATAAAAGAAAAAACTATAGAAATCAGCAGAAGGACCCACATCATGGGTATCTGATATACTAGTGCAACTGCCACCAATAAAAACAAATGTGCATACGTTTGCACAAATTCCATTTAATCACGCAATGAATGAATACTGTTCCCGTGATGCTCACAGACAAAGCAGAGCACACCAGGAAAGACCCGACAATGCAGGACAGCAGTCAACAAAGATAACTATAGCCCTAGACCAACAAACATAATGAACTATGGTAAAGACTGGAAGGAATAATACCAAGAGGATCAAGATTAGGGATCCCCAAAAGCCCGAGCCACAAGATAGTTACATGGCACATTAAGGACACAGAGGAATGGTGGCAAAAGAAACTGATGAGACACCCAGTGCCATGCAATGGTGGATTGCATACTGATAAAGGCTATAGGGGCACGCAACCTGTGTCAGTGGACTGCCTTGTGGCAAAGGTGAAAAGGGGCATACAATCTGTGTCAGTGCACAAGCAAACTTGACACAACAGAGGCCACTGTCAATATCAAAGCTTCCTCACAACATCTGGATTGGCATGGCATTAGACTTCTTTGAGCCACTGAGGTCAGGGAAGTATCTGCTGGTCTGAATGGATGAACATTCCTGGTGCCCAGTAGTGATGAAGAAAGCATCGACAGGAGCATGGGCAGGGATCCCATTGTTAGAAAATAGACCACCTTGCATTGGAAATGCCAAATTATGTAAATTCATGGTAGCGATGAACAAAAATAATTTTGCCATCACCTCAAGTGCATCGGATTGTGAAACGATTAATTGCCACCCTCAAGAAGATGGGTCAGGCAGGTGAGACGAATGGGGTGTCCCTGAACAAGGCTCTTTACGTCACCCTTTCAGATTACAGAATCTCTCCCCACAGCACAGGGAAATGTATCTTTTACTTCATACTAGGACAGAAACTGATTAGGCTACCACAAAGGTCCCCATCACCACCAAGTGAACATGAAGAACAAGAAAGCAAGAATAAATAATCAAAGAGGAAACTGACCAATGGCGGAGTGTGTGTGGGTAATGGGCTAGAGTGGTCACTAGGTCCCAAGCTAAAAGCTTAATATTCTTACTGGCATTTTTGGCAAAGACATAAAGAAAAGGTGATGGTTAAAGGTTTAGAATATATCTTAACCACAGGGATAGCTCTTGGCGACTCTCCAGACCATCGTTTTTCAGCCTGCCAAGCCACTACAGAAGTGGAAAGACCATATGCAAATCAGGCTTGGTCCCACCACCAAAAGGGGCAGTCCAGCACAAACTACTAGACCACATCCCTTCTGCACGAGACCGCAAGCACCCCCAGACAGGTTTCGGCCTCCTTATCGACAAAGACAACATGTTGAGTGTTCTTGCATTGGAATACTGGCCTGCATTCATGCAGCCAGTATGGACATGTTTTCTTACAATGGTGTGACATTTTGACTGGCATTTCGTGCAAAGCCAACCTGATGAGTGTTCTTACATGGGGGTACTGTCCTACAATGATGCAGCCAGTATGGACATGTTTTCTTAGATTGTCATGTCTTTTTACTGAAATGATTGGAAAAGCCGACAGGAGTGTTCTCATGTGGGGATACTCGCCTATACTGGTGCATTTTGAATAGACATGTTGGGCCTCATTAGGACCCAGGCGCTCCTGTAATGAACGGTGCCGTTCATTACGGGATGCCCTATTACGAGGCCTGCTAGCGGGTCACGCTTTTCATGTATGGTCTGACCAGATGTGAAAAGCGAGACCCGCTAGCAGGCCAGGATGCTAACAACGGGCCCGTCATTAACAGGCCCGTTGTTAGCATCCTCCCCATTGCCATTGAGCCCAGAAATGGGGATTGATTTTTACCGGGTCCAAGAAAAGGGCAATTACCGGGTCCGCCAAGGACGGCATAACCCAGCTATTGCCCTTTTCTTGGACCCAGTAAAAATCAATACCGGCGGCAGCCGCCCCCTTGCTAAGGGCACGGCCACCGCCATGGTCGTAATGAGGCCCGTTGTCTTTTGGTATCATGACTGACATTATGGGCTAAGCAAATATGAATATTTTCTCATGTGGAGATCACTGGCATGTGTTGGCACATCCAGCATGAGCATATGTGGGCAAAATCAGCGTGAAAACGTGTTTACACTCGCAGAATACTGAAGTATATTGCGTGCAAAGGCACCATGCAAATGCTTCGGCAAATTCTCCTGTTCACTGTTGGTGACCTATCATTATTTGTATTTTTTCCTGTGTTACTGTACAAAACTGAAAGCAAACTGGATTTTTACACACTTTTCCACGGGTTAGTATGTTGAAAAATGCATCATTTCAACCCATTATTTTAAAAAACTTCTCAAGGGGAGAAACTGCCCGAAAGCCCGATGCTTGTTTGGAGCGGTCTCTTTGCTCAGTCTCGCATGCAGATTTATTGGACATGTTTACACCCCTGTAATTAAAAAGATCACCGGATGCTACAGAAGAGCACATGTGACGAATAGTCCTACATTGGTAGGCCCGATGTAGCTAGCTCTAAAGACATGCCACTTACCTCTGCTGACTTCATTACTCATCTACAGTATCTGGTTTCAGATGGAGAAAAGGAACACATATATATATATATATATTTGCATTCCGAACAAGCTATTTTGCTGAAGTGAAGTAATACGAAATATTTCACTTCGATAAAATACCGGTACACCCTTTAAATTGAAGGTGGTTCTCTAACCACGTGTTCTAATGTCGCATAGATTCTGATGGTTACTCTGTAGTGTTCCTTTTGTCGCCCGTTCTTTTGTGAACTTCTAGCTTTGCCTTCTCGTTCTTTTGAGCCTGAGGCTACAGTGCTACGGAATGCTGTTCCATGTAGAAAGCAGATACGTCCCTCAGAGGCTGTGACTGACAACAGACACACTTTCCCAGCTACTCTCTCTCTCTACACTGATACGCATGCTCGTCCACTTTTCTTGAAAGTCCACCCCTCCCGCCCCCATTTTCTTCTTTCTAACATTAGTCCCACCTATGACTTGCATCCAAAACCCGAGGAGGCAGGCAGTAAGATCCCTTCCGCCATCCTTATTTATGAATATGCCTGGCTTAAAGTGTTTAATGTTTATCTGAAAGGCAGCAATATTGCGCATGTTTGGTTTATCATGCTATTCCAAGCGTTATCACGGGTTCAGCCAGAGTGGTCCCTTCAAAAATAGAATCGGTCTGGCGTGTGTAGTTGCATTTCGGATTCTGTCTTGTGAGGCAGGAGGTTGCTTGAGCAGTTGAGGGAATAGGCTTTAGTTGAGGAAGCAGTAGAACGCGAATAGGATTCGTTAGAAAAGTAAGACGGGCTTCACTAGAGGGACAGATCGACAGTTAAAATAAGGTTTTGCTGAGGGTCAGGTACAAAATATTAATAGTTGCAAAGAAGATGGAGTCTCCTGTTTTAGACTCTACTACAACACAGAGACCAACATGCATGATTTAAACATACATGACATTTCTTGTCACAGACAAAGAACGTCACAAAATTGTTTGGAAACACTTAAGAGATTACATTCCGTGGCTATAACTGCTGTACCCGTTGTAGCCAACCTTACCTTTGTTGTGTTGGGATGTGGGTGCATGTCCGGTAGACCCCCCCTCCCTCACCATAAATGATGGCAATAAAAAGGCTGTAGGTTTTTATGGTTACAGATATGGTCATGGAAACAGAAACAATATTTGCATATTAGTAATCTTCTATTACTTTTGGGCACCGGGTCCTGAGGTTACCCTCTCAGGCCTGTGCCGCTTTCTTTGTCCCACAACTTGTTGTCACCGTGCGGTGTCCTGGTTTTCCTTCCGTTGTTCTTCTCCCTTTTTCTAGGGTGGCAGTGTTTGCCGAAAAGAAAAGGAGAGAAACGCTGAGTACACAGCGACCCACAAGCTTATATAGGACCCTGGGTCTTTGTAGTGTATTTGTGGGGTCTGTGAATCCAGCCCCCAGGCCGGCTTGCTGCCGACTGTCTGAGCCCCTGCGGGGCTCCTCTTTGTTGCTCCCCTGCCTGGCTGACTTTGCTTCCCCAAGGTTCTTAGCATCCATTTGTTATTGTGGAAGGGTGAGGTGTTCTTTCACACCTCACCCTTCCTGCACTTAGCAGGGTGCAAACTGCATGTCTCCTTGCTGGTGGATGAGAGAGGGGAGCTGTGCCCCGGGGGGGGGGGGGGGTGGTACTGCCCTTTTCTGGGGCCTGCTGCCATAGGGCAGCAGTTACCCGGCCTCGCTTGGGGATGCCCTGGAGCATTGCCCATAAGTGTGCCACCTTTTTGTCTGCATAACGTATACTTGTTACTTGTGAAATTACAAGTAACAAATATTAGAATTTTTTTTAGGAAAAGAGTGCATTTTGTAGCATGGGAAAAACATGTTGCTTGTGCACATAAAGCCTTATAATTCTTTGGAGGTAGGAGAGTGCATTAAGTAGCTGCATGTTAGTGTACTATCTTTTAGTGACCAGATAAAATATTAGCTGCACAGGAAACGTTTTTATAATTCTTGAGAGGAAGGGTGGACTTAAATGTAGTGGCTGTAAATGAGTGTGGCATCTTAATGGCAAGAGAAAACGTGTGTTGCTTGCATACAAAATGTATTGTTAACTTGTATAGGTAGGAGGAAATTACATTTAGTGGCTGTAACTGACAGTGCCATTCTTTATGCAGGTCGTACCAAATATCTGCTGCTGGTGTAACGTCGTGTAATTCTTTGGAAGTAGAAGAGTGCATTCAGGAGCAGTAACTAAGTACAGAAAGTGCCATCCTGTTGTGGCTATGAAGAAGTGACCGTTTTGAGTGGCAACACCTGTCCAAAACCCTAAAAGTACCATACAGAGGTAGAATGGGGAGGAGATATTATATGATTTGGTATTTATAACCTGTCTGTACACAGGTGTTTCTAGGTGCCAAAACGCAAGGATGTGGGGACAGAGGGGAGCCAGGACAAACAAGCCTACTAAGCCTTGTGTTATTTTGAGAGGGCCCGAGAGGCTGTCCCAGAGGGAGTCGCCTGCAGAGGACAGCGATCTACCCTCCACTCTCAGCTTGGAGAAACGTCTGACCCTCAGAGAGTTTGGGGTAGCCGTGCAAAGGGCTCTAGAAAGAAGGTATTTAGGAAGAGAGATTTGGATATAGTGTGGGCATGAGTCCTGGAAAGTCTTGTAGACCATGCAAAGGGTCTTGAACTTGATCCTTGCAACCACCGGGAGCCAGTGCAGAGATTTCAGGGCTGGAGAGATGCGGTCCCTGGGTTTGAAGCCAAGGATACGTCTTACAGTCCTGTTCTGAATTAGTTGAAGGGGGCGTAGAGTAGAGTTAGGCAGATTGAGAAAGAGGCTGTTGCAGTAGTCCAGCCTGGACACTCCGGAGACAGTGAGCTTTTGAGGGAAGGTGAGAAAGGGTAGAATACTTCTGAGAGGGTGCAGCTGGAAGTGGGCCTTCTTGGCAAGGTCTGTGATGTGAGCAGAGGAGAGGAGAGAGTGGAGTCAAAGATGACCTCAAGGTTTTTTGCCTCAGAGGAGGGTGAAGGTAGAGGGCCCATGGAGCGTGGCCATAGTGCAAGAGGGAAAGTGGGAGATGGGGTCCCAATGAGCAGAATCTCAGTCTTACTGGGGCTGAGGCAGAGATGATTGGAAGCACACAATTTCTGAATCACAGAAAGGCAGGAATGAGCGAGGAAGGAGAGCAGGCTGAGGGAAGGCTGACAGAGAGCTGTGTGTCATCTGCATAATACGGGAAGTTGGCAGAGAAGGTGGAAATCAGGCGGGCCAAAGGGACCGAATAGACATTGAAGAGCCAGGGTGAGAGGATAGAGCCATGGGGGACACCACAAGTGGAGTGAGAGGTGGTGGAGAGAAAGGACCCAAGTTGGACCTGGGAGGGTCAGTCCAAGAGGAAGCAGGTCAGCCATGCAGAGCCTGATCGATGATGCGCAGGTTCTCGCAGAGATGATTAATCAGGATGGAGTGATTGACCGTATCAAATGCAGAGGAGAGGTCAAGGAGGATGAGGAGTCAAGTTTAGAGTGCAGATCTTCACAGGTGGCCAGAAGAGCAGTTTCCATGCCTCACGCTGCTCTGAAGCCAGACTGATGGTCATGTAGACGACCAACAGATTCAGTGTGGAGGGTTAGCTGGGAGATGACCAGATTTTCCAGGAGCTTGCCAAGGAAAGGAGTGATGGATATCGGGCGATAGTTTGCTGGACAGGAAGGATCGGCAGAAGGCTTTTTTAGAAGGGGGTGCACAAGGAGGTGCTTGAGGAGAGAGAGGAAAGATCCAGTGGCGTAAGAGTGATTACAGAAATCGGCCAAGGCTGGAGTGAGGGAAGCAATGTGGACCTTGATAGTTCTGGGAGAGCAGGGGGGCACCTGTTTGGGAGACGCTTTCATAGATCAAACTTTAGATCAAACTTGTCTAGAAACATCAGATGTTATCAGAGAGAGGGAGGAAAGAAGGAGAGGAGGGGGAGAGGTGGCCAAAGGGGGCATGAGAGAGGTAGTGGGAGAGAGGGAGGAGGAGGAAAATGAGGCCAGGATGTCCTGAGTTTTAGTGGTGAAATGAGAGTCCAGAGCCGAGCAGAGGGCCTGGGGGGGAACATGAGAGGTGGAGACTGCAGTAGGATTGGCCAGCTCCTTGCAGATTTTAAAGAGTTTGACCGTGTTGTTAAAGGCTGCAGAGACATGGGCTTGAATATGGACACTCTTCTTGGAGAAGAGAGTGTGTATTGCCTTTGGAGCAGGCGGCAGGCCAGTTTATCAGAGAAGGCGCCAGATGCCCTCCACTTCCGTTCAGCTACCCAGCACTTATGTTTGTGGGCAGCCAAGTCGGAATCATACCAAGAGTTGCACTTGGATGTAGGCTTCAGACAGATTCTCATGACAGGGGCAAGGATGTCCAAAGTGTTGGAGATAGAAAGATGCAGGTTGGTGAGGCCTGTATCAGAGCAGGAGTCAGCCGCAGGAGTAGGATGAGCAGAGAATGTGGAGGCAAAGGCGGCACTTGCTTCATGGGCCAAATGACTGAGAAGTAAGGTGGCAGTGCTGGGGTGGGCTTTGCCTGGGGAACAGGAAGCTTCAGGTGGAAGGAGAGCAGAAAGTGGTCAGTCCAAGAAAGAGGAGTAGTGATATGGTTAGAGAGAGGGGGTGCCAGAAAAGATGAGAACATCCAAGGTGTGTCCAGCAGAGTGTGTCCAATCACAGAGTAGAATGGAAAGGGAGAGAGGGTCGCAAAGTTTGTGGAAGAGCCCAGAGGCGGGGTCAGAGGCATCCAGGTTGATGTTGAGATCTCAGAGGAGAAGTTTAGAGGAAGAGACAAGAAGAGAAGAGGTAAGGTCAGCCCATCCAGAGAGGAAGAATAAGACCTGGCCAAGTGGCCTGTAGATGGTGGCCACAGTTAGAGTGATGACAGGAGAGATAGAGAGCCTGCAGACCAGGCCTTCCCAGGAGGAATAGGCCGGCATGGGAATGACAGATGCAAAAACCCATTCAGGAAAAATCAGGGCCACTCCACCTCCAGGTCGATTGGTTCTGTACTCGCAGAGGATCTTTTAGCCGTCCGGGAGGACAGTGTCAAAGATTGTGACAGGGCTGCCCATGAATCATGTCTCAGTGAGAGTGAGGACATCAAGGTCAAGGTCTTCGAGGAGGTGGCAAATGTTGGAGGAGTGTTTGGTAGCAGAGCCAGAGTTGAGAGTAGCTACGTGGAGCAGGTTGTCACTTTTAAAAGACTTACGGGCCGGGGTACAGGAATGGGGTACACCCTGCAGAAGTGGAAGAGGGGCCCGAGGGTAGGCAGTAGCCGGATATGGCATAGACGTCAGAGAGGAGGTGGAGGGGATGCATGAGAGGAGGAAGGAGGTAGCAAGGGGGCCAGAGAGGAGGTAGAAGGAGTGGCAGGAGAAGGGAGTGAGTAGATAAGACGTGGGAGATGCCTATCCAAAAGCAGAAGTTTCATCTGAGATACCTGGACAACGATGGTACCATTTTGATAAACATTAATGATGGCTATGGAGGAGTGGAAGGAGGCCAGGAGGACCTCCCATTGAGTGCTGCCATTAATGCGCGAGGTGGAGAATGGAGAGAGAACAGAGACCATATGAGGGGGTCTGGTGAGGGAATGACAAAGAGGATGTTGGTGAAAGTCTGTCTGGAGTGCTGATGTAGGTATCAGCGATGGGCAGGCTTGGCTTGGAGACCAGAATATCCTTCATGAAATGTTTCCTTCCAGACTTCGTGAGAGGGATAGGATAGGAGATAGAGTAGCAGTTTGAGAAGATGGGAGGAATTGAGAGCACCACAGAGGGTGTGAGGAGGAAAGAGGAGAGAGTGAGACGATAAACAAGCACAGCCCAGAGCCGCACAACGCAGGTTACACCGGAGGGGAGGTTTCACACAGTAGGAAGCACACAGGAAGCACAAGCAGGTAACACACCACAAGGGGAACGCAGGAAACAGTGTGAACGGAAGACCTGGGGGAGGGAGGGACAACAGAGGTCAACAGCCAAAGGAGGGGGGGGAGACAGTAGCCACAGCAGTAACCAATAGACCCAAAAGTAACCAACAGTAGTCAGCAGTAGAGTGGGCAGAGTTTGAGCAAGTTCAAGAAACAGTCATTTAAGTTGGAGTATGTGTACTGCAAAAAAAAAAACAATTCAACTTTCCTAAAAGAGGGAAAAAGGCCTAATGCCCGATTTATGGAAAAGTGTGCAGAGATCCTGCAAAGCCTGCGCACTGAGAACGACTGCATGAGCCTGCACGCAGAAGTTATTCTTCGCGCTCCGCGTATTCATGGAATTGTTCACGCAACGTAACCGTTTACGCAACTCATGGCTGGAACGCCCCCAACACACACCCACGCAAAGCAAAAACAGCCAAAACAGCTAGCTACCTTGCGTGCTACTCCAGGAGCGAATACATGCACCCTTCAAACAGTGTGTTGGGTCCCCAGAAAGCAGGTCTGCATCTCGGGGACCCTGTGTGTGGTCTCCCGTAACTGTTACTGGCAGCCCAACAACATGCGTACGATTTATCGTAACTCGGGTAAAACTCTGAAAATCTGCGTGCAAACCCCCGTAAACCATTCCTGCACCCCGCTACACTGCGTACGCTCACACCTAAGTCAGATCGGAATCCCGTCTGCGTACACGCACCCCTAAATCTGACACCCTATCTTACCTCTTTGCAGTGAATCGTATGCGCAAGTGTCTGTATGCTTGCCTTCGGGTGGCAGATAGTATGAGGGCTTTGCTTGGCCATTTCTCCTCCGAGAGTCTGCACGCTCGGATACATGAATACATATCGTTCCACACAATAGATGGGGTGTGATGGACTGCCTGTGGGCCGTCCCTCGTAACTCCCACATTTTCCCTTGTTCTCCCTCATTTTCCGAGTTCCACCCCCTACCTTGCCCTCTGTGCAAACCACGCCCACACTCTGCGTGGTGTCTGACGCAAGGAACTCGACCTCTCGCAGTGACGTGCCGAGCCTGCGCGAAATCCCCGCAAAGTATGGAAAAGTACAGCACAGTCAATTCCATGAATCAACAAACGGGATTTCGCAAGCAGTTTGGCACGCAAAGTCCCTATTTTCCACACAGATATTTCCATGCATTGGGCCCCTATTTTCTAACCACAACAGCAATGCAAAACACCCAAATTCACCTTTCCTAGAAAGATGGAAAAGGCCCATGGTTAATTACGACAGTTCCCCTAATGCCAGATATGGATAACAACTGCGACGGATCTGGGGCAAAAAAGGGAAAGGGACACACTGAGAGAAGACAAGTGCAGTGGGACAGGGTGTGGTATGTTTCTGGTCCTTTCAATCACCACCCACATTCACCAAAATCAGTCTGAAAAAGATGATAAGGATTAAGGGCCTGATTCATGGCATTTTTTGCATGGTGCAAAGTGACTTTGCACTGCAGAAATACACTTTGCACTGCTCCATGAATCAGGGTGTTTGTTGGCAGCGCAATGTCACTTTGCACCAGTGAAAAGTCCATTTGCACCAGTGAAAAGTCCATTTGCACCGTGCAAGAATTGCCATGAATCAGGCCCTTCATCTTTCTCGTCATCATCATTATCCGCAGACCCATTTTGGTGAATGTGGGTGGTGTAGTGAAAAGTGTATTTTTGCAGTGCAAAGTTACTTTCCAGTGCAAAAATACACATTGCAATGCTCCATGAATCGGGGTGTTTATTGGCAGTGCAAAGACACTTTGCACCAGTGAAAAGACACTTTACAGTTTGCAAAAAATGTTATGAATCAGCCCCCAAGATGGTGACCCATCTGAGTCCAGGGTGTATCATTTGGAAAGCAGTGATACAAAAAAGGAGACGGAGGAGAATAATGCCACATGTGCAGAAATTGAACCTTTGTACAGTTTAACCCCCAGGCGGATGCCCATATTGCAATAAAAGCAGGGGGTGCTGGCCTGAGGCATTATTCAGTCCCTTTGTGCCTGCCCAAACAGATGCACACCCAGCAGCCTGTGGTGGTAGTGGTGGTTGTGTTACTGGTGAGAACAAGGCCCTGCTGGTCGATGGGGCTAGTGGGCCAGTATAGAGCTATGGTATTGGTGCTTTGGAAGGTTCCATGGGTGGGGGCGGAGGGCTACTTGGGTCTGTGTGTCCAGTCACAAGTACGTTTGTCCTCTGAGGAACCAATAGCAACTCCCTAATTGTAGCTCCCATCTCTGGAGAGCGCTGTGGAAGAGGGGCCACTGGAGTCTGATGTCAGACCCCGCTTCCCTTTCATATACACGCAGGGGCGTTGCTAGGGGGGGGCTAAGGGGGCTATAGCCTCTGATATTTTGGTTGTAGCCCCGGATAGAATCTCAGGAGCTCCAGCCAAAAGACTAGCTAGCCCCCAGTCCCAACAGTTCCGACATCAGCTTAGCCCCGGGTCTTTTCCAGACCTAGCAACTCCCCTGTGTACACGTACATTTACATGGTCTCCAGGGAGAAAACCTTGTGTGCACCCCTCCTCGCTGGTGTTGTGCATCTATTTCATATCACAATGTTCGGTTGCTTCCATTGCAGTCTTCCCCGCGAGCAAACTAAAGGGGTCAAAGACCATCAAGAGGTGTGAACGTTTGCACTGTCTAGGCGCAGGGGCGTGATGTCCTCTGCCTTGCCCGAAACTTGACAATGGGTGCCGATGCCTGCTTTGCCCCTTGCCCCCTCGCCCCCTCACTCCTCCCCCGCAAAGCGCAGGAGCAGACACATGTCTCTTCCTTCTCCTGCAACGTCTGCTGGGGCGATCATCTGCAACCTCCAAATGTGGCTGCTCCGTCCCCTTCAGCAGCACAGTCTACACGGTCTAGTTCTCTGTCCCCCATGGCCCAACACCTCTTCTGCTCCCTCTCCAGGCCTTACCATTGTCCAGCAACAAGTCGAGTCTATCTGCACCAACTACAAGGTCTTCCTCCTGCATTAAGGCAACCCGTGCCATGTGTTTGAGGTTAAAGGCAAGGCAAAGATAACAAACAGAAGCAGTGACTCCAGACCGTGCAGGAAATGCACACAGCCAAAGGGGGGTGAGAATTAAAAAGGGAATAATATGTTTTTCTTGATGTACGTTTGGGGGCGACTCAAAGGGGAAAAGGGCAGGGTAAACTTTTGGGGGAAAACATTTTATGAGGGAAACCAGGGGTAAAAAAAGGAAAGACGACAAAGGGGTCCCAATAAACACAAAAACGGATAAAGTAGTGAACCAGGATCAGAAACATTGTGGGATGTTTTTACCCATGCATCCGAGCCCTACCACAAAAAATGTGCAGTACTGGCATGGAAAACATCATGATGGCCAGAACTCCCCAGAGAGTGCACAGGGAAAACATGAAGAATTGGCTCCCACCCATTTTTGCTTATGTTGTGAGAACAGGAGGGCACTGCCTAAAACCACCATTGGGCTACACACGCAGTAGCCTGAAACCATTGGGAATGGCAATGCTGATTGCCAAAAAAGCAACTCAGAACTGTGGGGAATTCATTTTCTTAATCCCAAAAATGGTTGCATTACCAGTACTCACCACTATCAGAAAGCCGGCGTTTTAAAACCACCAGACTTTTGTGTAAAACTGAACAAATGAAACAAAACCAGGCCAAGGAAAGACTTGCTAAGAGGTGGAAGAATGTAAAACTATATTCTGAAATGACTTGAAGGAAGTAATTATTTAATGTATAGGTACAAATTGTCAGTTTGATTTGAATGTAGAAAACTGGGAACAAAAAGTGACATTTAGCTGAAACCTGGCTTAATGAAACTGGATTCTGCCTGACAACTACCCCCGACAGGAGAAACCTGTTCAGCCACTCTTCCCAGGCCTAGCAGCATCCTGCTGCCCCTTGCCAAAAGGAGTTGTCACCTCTCTGATTAGATTAGGGGTGGAGCACTTGGGAACTGGAAGGGAGTTGAACAAAGGCCTGTCCTGGACTCAGGCAAATGTTATATTGGGGCCGTCGTAAAATAGCTTCCTCTTGGGAGAAACTGGGGGGCAGCTGTGCCTCTGTGAACAAGCTGGCTTGGGGGAAGTGGATAAACCAGTTATTCCACCCTGTGATGTGGGAAGCCACACCCCTTTTTGACCAGGGCATAATTTTAAAAAGATAGATAACTCATAGTGCGGACTTGTCAGAATTATATAAGTAATATCATTATTTTTGTGATTTTTCTGTGAACATTTTGAGAGGCGTTAGGACCGTGTGGTGTATTCTGGGGGGTTGCTAGCGGAAAATAGGGTCTCACTCCAAATGTCTGCATGTTAAAAATCTGACACTTCATCAATTAATGTCCATACTCCTTGTGCACATGTGTGTAATTTTGGGTAAATGTCCGATATTGCAAAACCAGTTAAAAAGCGCAAAATGTTGTCATTTTTGAATGCAAGCCCCCAGGAAGGTCAGAGGCAGACAAGCATGGACCATAAGTAATATATAATGTGCACATGTAATTTCAACAAATTGTATATCTGGGAAAGATGTATTTGAATCAAATATAGATTTGTGGGCAAACTGACCAGGGGAGGATCCTCTGACCCATAAACAGACCTCATCATGATGACAATCCATTTCCTTCCCCCAATCATGGGAGAGGGGAGAATTGGGCCAATGACAAGTAGAGAGGGGCAGGCTTAGCTAGGCCCAGGCACACACCCATTTTCAAAACACATAAAAAGAGACTGCTGGGACAGGTAGAGACATTCAAATCCATTTGCTGCGGAGCATGCTGACCGACGACTTCACATCCAGAGATCCAACACTTAGACTTCCAAGCTAAACAGAGACTACAGAACTTTGAACCAAGAAGGCCCACTGCAAGCAAAAGTATTTGTCAGCAGGCCTCAAAATCATTTGCAAACTATTCCACAGCCGGCCAAGCTGTCTGAATTCTTTTGCCAAGAACTCTTGCCAGTACCGAGAAAGCAGTGTTACATCCAGAATCCACTTGATCCGGACCGGAAAGCAGAGCAGTATCCAGAACCAGAGCCCGCTGAATCCAGAGAGACCAGACCAGAGATCCAGAGTGACCCAGACCGCTGTGAGCAGAACCAGAGAGCTGACCCAGATCACTGTGAAGTGCTGAGACCAGAACCGGAGTCCAGTCCAAAACCTGACCAGATCCGTGGCGAAGCCTATTTCAAATTTATATTGTGAGTACCTAGCAGAACTGTGCAGAACCAATCTCATAGTTAAAATAATCTAATCCAAACTATTTTAACCTAAGTAGAACTGCCTCCTAGAAATCGTGTCATCTGTCATTTTTAAAGCTGCACAACTGTTACCTGTCAATTCTGCAGCTGCAAGCTGTCACCTGTCATTTTGAGTTTACTTTAAATCCGAAAAACTACCTTTATTTAATCGACCGTATCTCTGTCTACTTTATCCGCAATCACGATTCACGCACTTGCGAAATTTACCGCGATTTGCGATTTGGCTCAATTTCTCCACTTGTCAAAATAGCAGCTCCATTCTTTCTTTTGTTAAAATCCGTTTGCAACTTGGTAATAACTCATAGAGCATTGCTAAAGTGAGCCTGAACTAATACCAACACGCTTCTTCCACTCACTTCTTCCACTCACCCTGAATCTCTAGAGGGAATTAAAATCAGTTGGCACATTTTCCCATCCATTACCATCACATTTAAAAAGCATTTTGGGCCTATGTTTCAAACTCCTACCTGTTTCCTCTAAGCTTGCTGGGGGGAACTGAATTTCGTATTGTATTTGATTGCATTCCTGAGAACTGTGTGCTCCTCTTTCCATCTCCTTCCATTTCTTACATTGCATAGGGGAGGGGGGTGAATTGCCAGAGAAAAAGTGATTATCTTATCTTTTGCTAAAATCATATCAAGTATTTCTGTACTGCATTTTATTCCTCATTGCTTTTCCCTTGAAATCATAAAAGTAGTTTTGCTACTTTATCCATCCTATACTAACTCCTCATTGATTGTAAAGAAGTGTGCTAGTGCCAGATTACCCATTGTTGATCAACATCATATGTCTACGTGTACTATCAGATATTAATTTATTATAAAGTGTGATATATATATATATTGTTTAAATTCTCAAATAAACCTTTTAATTTGCAAAGCAAACCTACTTCTTGGCTCAGTGGGGTCAGGGGGATTCTAAGAGGGGGGTGTTATACAAGGGTGGTCATCCAGAGTACTGAACTAGACATAAAAATACATTAATAAGGGTTTTCCTCAGCATCCCAGACTAGGCATTGACTTGGCTGTAGTGTTGATTGAATATCGCTTACAACATCTAATGCAATTGTAAAAAAAAAAAACTAAAAAAAAACCAAAATCAACCAAAGCTCCTCGAAAACACCCATTGAAGCGTTCCTGGGCGCTCCTACTCACATGGCCTAAAAAAAACAACACACAAAGGAAAGTAAAGTGATTCGACCCTTCTATACAGCTCCTGAAATTGCCAGAGCACACCACAACTCTATGTGGGATTCTGGAACTGCTAAGGGATCACCAACAGAACTCTGGCTCCCAGACCCTTATTTGCGATCGTCCTGAGGAAGGGGCCACCGAAGACTTGAAACACTAAGGGATAATCTTACTTTACTACAACTATTGGAACCTTGTATCTTTTTTACACCAAGAACATCTATGCACTTTGACTGAACGTTGTTTTCGTATCATGGATTTATTGCAGGATATTGGAAATTGTAAAAAGTAGGTTCATGTGGAAAAAGTTAAACTAGAAGTAAATGCCCATGGAACTGCTTTATTCAATGAAGCACTAACAATAGTTTATACTTTCTGTACATTATATCCCTGTGCATTAAAGACTTTTTGAATCGTATTTGAAGAAGATTTGCACATTTGTATTCACAAGTATCTCAAGGGGAAACGATTAGGGGTTCATTCCGATAGAGGGTGAAGTAAGGTTCAGAGAGCCATACAGTGCAAGGCATTCTTCACTCTGCCTGTATTTGGTTGGAGCCAGAGCAGGGCATTACTTTGTCTCTGTGTGGGTATCACCCCTGCAGTCTGTCTTTGCTGCAGTCACTTCTTTTAAGATGATCCCTCCTTACTCTACCCCTCGTCTGTAGTGCAGTGCTTACGCTACAGACACTACTGTCTCCAGTGCAATCTCTATTTCTACACCATTCTGGGGCCACTGTGTACACAAGGGATGTGTTACCCTCTGAACAATCCCCCTGCGGTCTTCCCTTACAAACTAATCTTATTTTGGTTAAAGACTGTTTCCCCCCACCCAAGACCATGAATGTCTTTGTCCTCCAGTCTTCCCCTTTTCTCTTCAGCCGTTCCCCCTGAATAGACCGCAACCCTGCAATCTTCCATGAAGGCCCTGGTCCACACACAGCCTTTTGCTCCTCCTATGCAGCCGCCCTAATTCCCACCACTAAGGCGAAGGCCTGGCCCACTGGGAGCACCCTTCAACCAGACTTGATGCAGAAACTAAGCTCTCGACCATTGTCAGGCTGGAGATGTTCTGCCAGCCCTGATTTTTAGGGACATGTCATTCACTACAATTTTTCTGTACTTTTGGTTTAATTTTCCAACCATAAATTCTGAAGTGCAAGTAACAAAAAGCAGTGTGAAGATAGAACTGACTGAGATATTTATTTGAGGCATGGGAGAGTTTAATCTAGGATCTCTGTGGCCTGTCCTTTGGGTTACACATGAGTTATAAAGTCACGTGCTATCCATCATTGCGTGATATAGACTGTATCTTGTTGTTATGCGGGATATGAATGTAACTTGCAGTCTCACAAACAAAACCAAGCAGACTGTCATTGCAGCGGGTTGGTAAGAGGGTTTTCTCTTGTAAGTTGCCTCGTTGTTGTTACCTTCCGTAGCAAGTCACAGCAAGGAACCAAGTGGTGGCTTCGCGGGTTGCTTGCTTTGAGAAGCAAATTTGCTGACTTGACTCAAGACAGAGAGACAGTTAAACGCGTAATTGGGCGGCGAATGCTTGCTGGAAGGGACAGCAGCGCACAAAAAGCACCCTTAAATAAACCAGGGAGGCAGGCTGCTCCGTTTCGACATTTTTTAACACTATTTTTGTGGGACACGAAAGTGTACCTAAGGAAATTACGCATTTACAAAAATGCACATGTTCTGACCTGCCCCTAGAAGCAGAGCAATGCGAGCTGTAGAGCAGGGGGTGCAGGCTTCCAGTGACAGTCTCGGGTGCACACGGTTATAGCGCTGCTCGGTAAAACGGTCTAGTGGCCACATTTACTGACTGGAAAGAGTGTGCCGATTTATAACCTCCGCTTCCCAGTATAACCACTTTTTGCGATATTATCGTTATTGACATGGGTTTTATGCATGGGGCCTCGTGCCACATTACTCCCACTTCTAAGCGCTGTAATACTAATTGTACTATTCGTAGAAGTGTGAAGGGCTGAGGCGTCCTTTCTAGGATTAAGTGTGCCCATTATTTGTGACACCAATGTCTGAGAGAAGCGCACAAGTCATGAGCTCTGTGGCTGGGCTCCATGAACAGCTAAGTATTATGTTACAGGGGGCATCGGTTTTCTGAACAATATTAGTGCAGAGCCTTTAAGTGGGCCGGGGCTAGCCACTTATGATGTTCAATTACGAGCACCCAAGGCTGTTTTCTCACGCACGTGTTGCACTTTAGGAGACACGCAGGCACCAGCGTTCCGCAACTCACTATGCGGCTAAAACGCATTTAGGGAAAGGACAAGTTGTCCAAAGTCCAGAGCAACGCAAGCCCCCCACACCGAAGAGGGACATTTTGCAATGGAGCATACACGGCTCATGGTTAGAATGCATGTTCCCTAGGGTGAGTGCTGTGACTGACAAGTAAAAGTCCAGTGTGCTTTAAGTGGACAAAAGGGTATCATTCTGCAATCAATTTCACAGAAAAGATTATACGGGGTCATCCGTATTGCTTAGACCGGTGCCCCCCTCCCCCGTTGGGTCACGCCCTTCCCACCTTAGGACGAGCCCACTTGTTAGTGACCTCCCCCGCATCCCCACCGATCCCACCGTCGATTTGGCATCCTGCTTAAAGCACTGCTACGTGCTCTCTATATGTGTTTGCATCTGGCGGAGGAAAAAACGCCTACTGACACTTGACTCGCAATTCTGAAAAGCTGCACGTGCAGACGCTTTTCTGGGAAAAGAGGAAACGTCTTTGATCAGCATCCATTGCACTGTGAAATCTTTGGGAGGGTGAAATAACAATAAATGAAAAAAAAATACGTCCCCATTAGTACATATCAACACTTGGAAAGCAGCATCTATTTGGGGGTGGGGGGGCGGCAGGGCCGTGTTTCTATGTTGCCAGCTATAGTTTCGAAGACATGTTTTATGAACATCAAAACCCCCGTTTTCCTAGTTCCCATTAGAGTCATGTGGGCAATGTGCACTTGGTGTGAGGGACATTTTCTGAAAGCCTAAATGTGCCTCAATTGGATGGGCGCTTCCTAACTGGCTGTTAATCTCGCTGGTTGGGGTAATGGCCAATTTAAAAAATGTCTAATTATAATCAGTCTGGGTGCCATGATATACTTATATCAATCATTTGTTTTTTTTTTGTGTTCTCACCGAGCGCTTCGTGCTGCTTTCCCCCGCTTCTAAGCGCTGTAATAGACATTATTACTCACTTCAATGGTACACAATGGAAGAAAAAGGTGATAGGCAGTGCTTTTACTCTTACGCGCCTCAGAATATAGATAAACTCCCCTGATAATCCGCACACCACACTGCGCCCAGCAGCACCGCATGGAAATATTTGGCGCTATAATTGAGTGACAGTCAGGAAGTCAGGGCAGGCACATTTTCACTGGGAAGCGCCCACTTATTAAACTCAGACCAATACCATCACGTAAAGGCAGGGCGCTTTAGATGATCCGCCCCCGTCCTGGCGGCTGAGTTAGGTGCTCACTCCAGACCAGTCTCAGTCGCATACATGAATACCACCCTTATGAGTGGCAGGAAATTGTCATTAAGTGCTATTCAAGAACAACATTTATTATTACCGCAACTCGCCCATTGGTAGGTGCACACACCAAGAAAGAAAAATACATGGGCGAAAGAAGTCATTCAATTAGCTTTCTGTGCCATGGTGTTCCCAACATCACATTCCCCCGAAATGGAGGGTTGTGTTTTTTTATTTAAAATGTATCTGGACAGTGCAATAATCAATTGGTTGGACTTAGGAAAGGGGAAAACTGGGCTCGGTCTCTGGAATGCTAGAACAGGCGACAACTCTAACAACATTATATTTGCTTCACTTTTTGTGCAATAGATAAAGTTAGTTACTATAAACCAACCCACCACTACTCATTTCATCGACTGCTGCACGATGAAAGGCTGCGCTAAGTTAAATAAACGCCAGTGGATATGTCGCTAACTTTTATCCTGCAGCAGTCAATAAAATGAGTTGATTTATAGGGTTGGTTCTAGTGACTTACTTTATGTCCCGCCCAACAAAGCTAAGAACATATCATTCAGCTCGGGTGTCGCCTGCACTGGTATTATTATAATTAGCAGGTTAATGAAAATAATAATGCATCAGTCGCATCACTTAACTGTCCTGGACATGGCAAAAGCAGTGCACGTGGAAGAAGGGAACTTACATCGGATGTGTGGGGAGGGCTGGGCGGTGCCTGGGAGCTGCTTCTTGGGGTGAGGCGTCTCCAGCAGTCTGCGCCCTGGTGTCCTCCGCAGCGCCGCTCAGGGACAGCAGGGGAGAGGCAGGTGGCGCTGTCTGTGGCGGCAGGGGCCTCGCAGGCAGAGTCGCGCTCTCCAGCAGCTGTCAGGGAAACCTCCCCTCTTATACCTGCCCTGGCAGCCGGTCTGCGGGGCGGCTCGGCGTCAGCGAAGCAATTTGCTGCCAGTCAGGTAAGAAACAAAGGGCCGCGAGCGCGGGCTCTGACAAAGGAGGCAGCCACTTAGAGGAAGGCAATTACCGACGCTTGCGGTCCGCTATGGCTGATGGAAGCGGGGAGACGTCCCAATATCTCATCCATGTGTACTTAAGAATAAGTGTGTGTACTTTTGTGTGACTTTTCAAATACGACACACACACATAAGTACACTCGACTTCCATTATGTGTGTGCGCAGTGTGGGTGTGCCCGCACGTGGGTGTGTGTGTGTGTGTATATATATATTATAGATATAATAATCAAGAGTTAAGGTTAATCTAACAAAAAGTATGGGCTGAGTAGTGTGGGCTCGCTTTGCTCCTCTTACCAGATCCCTACCTAAATAATAAATCACAGACAAATTATGTTTATGGAAAAGTTGTAGGCCGTAGGCATTTTATTTTCTTACAGAAAATACAACACAACAAAAATCAATACACTGCCATATGCTTTTGGGCACCTTGTGTCCAGTCCCGAAGTTGCCCAAGGCTCCTCCTGAGTCCTTGTTATCCCTGGGCCTTCGTTCCTGGGCACATGCCACCACACCTGAGCGGGTTTTCCCCACGCCCGTTCAGGTCCCCCCCAAAAGCACCCTACCTACAACTCCGTTCCTGCAGTGCTCTAAAAATCTTGTCGGAAAAAAAAAACCCCATCCCCTTCCTTGATAGGTGTACCCCATCCTGGTGAAACATGTCCGGATTGTTCCGGTGTAGTCCATGTTTTATGAAGTGCAGCCCTGTGCTCTTGCAGTACTTTTCTACTGATTTATTTAGTTTCTTTCTGGCTATTTCGATTGCGTGCCTCTTCTGTGCCCCATACCAGACCCATCTTGGTATTATTTCTGACATGAAAATGTCGGTTTTCCACCAATTGCGGGCTATGCTATGCAGTGACTCGCAAATGTTCCTCTGTAATTTACCCCTATTTGTGCTCACCAGGTCGTTCCCTCCGAGATGTATAACCAGGTACTCGGGGGGGGGGGTCCCTGAAATCAGGTCCGACAGCCTGTCGTGGATGTGCTCCCAGTGCATCCCTGGGAGGCCCCACCAGGATGTAATTGTGTTTTTGAAATGTAGTCCTTGCTTCACTTCTTCCAGCCACCTGCCTGCCCGGGTCACAAAAGAGTGCCCCACTATCCATGCCGATTTGTAGGGGCCAGCCTCTATGGAAAACGGGGAAGATAAATGTTTATATCAGTACCTCCCTTATGTATTATTTAAAACATTGCGACTTCCATCCCCCAATTCTTTTCACACCCTTTGCTCCCAGGCCCCCCGCCCATGCAGAGGTTGCTGCCCCTATCCTAAAAGAGTGTGTTCCAAATTCGGCAGGATCCCATCCTGCTTTTGCCACCGCCTGTTTCAATACCGCCTCAAACTGGTACCTGCTGAGTGCGCTGCCGTCCCTATGTATTAATAGCTGCCCGTCGACCTCTGGTCGGAGATCTAGGAATTCTTGGGTGATGCATCTGGGACAGTGGTCCTTCTCTCTGATGCAATTGAGGTCTATTGCTCTCCCCTTCCCTGTTTGGTCTGTTTTAGATTTCTTTAGCATTATAGACATCCCCTTGTTTCCCATACTAATGTCTTTCCTTGCCAGGCCGTCTCCTGCCACTGTATTACTGGCCACCAGTTCCCCTACCCTGAAAGCCCCATAGTATGCCAGCGCAAATGCTGCCCTGAACAGCGCAGTTTCGTACGTGCTGCTGCATGTGTCTCGCAGTACTTTTAACAGAATTATCAACTTCCCAAAATGTAATGGCCTTCTGTTATCTGGTTTCTTCCCCTCTAATTTCGCCCATCCTCTCATAGCGTATTTTATTCTGGCGCTGTCGGTTGGGTCAGGTATGCCCGACACTTTTGTGGTATATGCCACTGTCGCTAGGTGCGCTGCTGCCCAGCTTTTCTTTTTCCCTTTGGCAAATGCCCCTTTGAGAAATTCACACATTTTTTCCGTTGAAATTTTTTCCACCTCTTTTCCACCTGTTTCCACCAAGACATCTTTTACATGCTTTTCGTACTGCTTACCCGTTTTGTACGTTAGGGCGTTCCTGGTCAGTTTCTCAATGACCCTTTCCTTTCTCCGTTCTTCTCCCACTTCTTTTGAGTCGACCTTGTGGCCAACCATGCTTTCCTTTCCAGTGCCTCCAAGGGACCCATGCCTTCCGCGGCATGGGCGTTCTTTCCTTGTCGGCGTCCGGTCTCAGCTCCCTGAATTTCTCCCACTCAAAGCGAGAGATTGCATCAGTCACCACATTTGCTTCCCCAGCGATATGCCTCGCCCTTATGCATGTGTTCATTTTTAGGCTTTCCAGCGTGATTGCCCTCATTAATGCCAACACTATTATGCATGACGCACTTCCTTTATTTAACACGTGCACCACCGCCATGTTATCTGACCATACTGCCAACTCCTTGTTTCCTAGCTCTTCCCCCATGCGCATAACGCGACCCATATTGGGAAGAGCTCCAGCAGCGTTATGTTTTTTGTCCATTCCGCCACCTGCCATGTTTTTGGCCACTTGCCTGCACACCATTGTTTCCCCGGTATTGCGCCAAAACCAAGGCCTCCTGCTGCATCGGTGAACAACACCCTTTTACCTTCCTCATTTTCCGGTGAGCACCATATCACCGGTTCTATGTGATTTCATCGCCGCACTTTTCATCGCAGGGTTTTTAGCCGTGATTTTTTTTTTTAGAAAAAAACATCGCATTTTTTAATTTTTTGGGGGGGGTAACCGCCCCAAATCCCCCTTTCTTTTTTTATTTTTTTTACATCCCGAACACCCAAACCCATTTTTTTAAAAATTTACCCCCCCAAAAAATACGATCTTTTTAAAAAAAAAAAATTACAGCAAAAAACCCTGCAATGAAAAGTGCGGCGATGAAATGACGGTATACCTTATCACCGACCCATTGAAGTGTTTCAGAAATTCTGCCCACACTTCCAGATCTCTCTTGATTCCTTCCCCTAGCCTGACTCTGTGGTGCCCCATTGTAGCACCTCTCGTTTTCAGCTCAATACTTCTCTGGAACACCCTCCCCTGTGGTATGACTCTTCCTGCGAAGTTTAGCTTTCCTGCCAGCGCTTGCAATTCTCTCACTGTCACTTTGTTTCTTCCTTGTAGTTCCTTTATTGTCTTCATCAGATCTGTCACCTTGTCATCCGGGATCCGGCACCTTCCTTGGCTTGAGTCATTTTCTATTCCTAGGAATTGGATAATCTGCGTTGGGCCCATCGTTTTCTCCTCCGCCAGTGGAAAACCCCACTCGCTTGTTATTTCCACAAATTTATCCAAGGTTGCCTTGCATAGCTCTGAACCTTTGGGCCCAACGAATAAAAAGTCGTCCAGGTAATGTACCATCATGGACTCCCTCATCTCTTCTGTGACCGCCCATTGCAAAAATGAACTTACCCTCTCAAAATATGCACATGAGATGGCGCACCCCATCGGGAGACATTTGTCGATGAAGTATTCCCCCTCCCAATGCATACATAACCATCTTTGCGATCTGCTGTTGACTGGCAACAGGCGGAATGCAGATTTAATGTCTACTTTCGCCATCCATGCCCCTTTTCCCGCTTTCCTGACCAGTTCTACTGCCTCCTCGAAGTCTGAATATGATACCGTTGCGTCGCTCCGGGCGATGCCGTCGTTCACCGAGGCCCCCAGGGGGTAGGATAGGTGGTGTATCAGCCTGTATCCCCCTTCGTCTTTTTTCGCACCAGCCCCAGTGGAGAGCATATACATTCTTCGAATGGTAAGGCTGTAAAGGGGCCCTCCCCAGTTCTACCTCTTTCCAGATCTTACTTGTCACTATATCTCTGTTCTCGGTTGCCGACTTCAGGTTTCTAGGAATGTCTTGCACTCCCTGCCCGGTAAACGGGATGATAAAACCTTCTTTAAAGCCTTATCCGGTCTGATCTGCCGTTTCTTGGTCTGGGTATTTCTGGAGCCACCCTTCCATCTTCTCAATTTTTACTGGCGTGGCCCCCTTCCCGCCCCAGTTCTTATTTTCGCGTCTCATCGCTTCTGCCGCTTGGAGCTGCGGCCCTTGTGCACTTGGAGCTGCTGTGGTCACCCTTATATCTCTCGCACTTGTGGCTGAACTTGCACTTCCATCCCCAGCTACATGGTACCCCCTTCTCAAAATTCCAACATTGTCCTGGTTCTGCTTGTGCTGTTCCCGTGCTCCCGCTGCCCCCCCCCTGCGTTGTTGGGGGCAGGCTGCTCTGCCACCCTCTCTGTGACCCATAATTTCTGCTCCGAAAACTCTGGTCTCTATTTCTGTCATAGCTGGATTTGTACCTTCTGTTATTGTATCTATAATCCGCTTTGTAATCAGTATGCCAACATTGCCTTCTCTGCTGCCCCCCCTGTGCTTCGCTCCTTGGTATCCCATTTCTCCTTCAGCACATTAAATATGTAGAGATTCAAATTTTCCTCATCCCATCCCATATCTGGAAAGCAGTCCATCTCCTTTCTGAACTCGTGATCATACTCCAGCCATGCGTCACCCCCAAACGCCGCGTGTACCTTCAGCACCCTCTGCTGATACGCCACTAATGCTACCCCGTCTTCCGGGAATTTTTGTAATATAATTGTAGACATTATGGTGAAGGCTGCCATCCAGTTGTCAAAATTCCTTACTACTGGCCCCTTTTTTAGTAACCTTTTCTCGTCCTCGTTAATGTCCTCTAGGGCCACATTCATCCCCCTCTTTAACAATCTAACAATGTGAAAATATTGATCAATTCCTTCCTCCATATTTTCTCCTTTACTTTGTCATTTATATACCAAGCCATTGCCTTCATTGACCTGCCCTGTGCATCTTTACCCATGGTTGGCCTGCCATATTTCGTCATGAGTGGCCCCCCCAATTTCTGCCGCTGCCACTGTCGGTCCTGCCCCCGGCGGTGGGTCCCCTGACACTGTTGCCGCTGGTGCCCCCGTTGGCACCCCCGGTTGTGGGTTGGGTCCTTGCGGTGCTCCCCCCGTGTTTGGCCCTACTGGTGTACCTTGTGGTGCCGGGATTATTGGTGGCCCTTGTGGCGCCGGGACTACTGGTGCCCTTTGTGGCGCTGGGACCAGGGTTTCCCTGGGTTCTGCCCCTGCCCCCCCTGCCCCTCTCTGTTTCTCCCTGCTCACCACTCATCTCCATTTTACCCAAGCCCTTAAATGATCCCTTTCTTCGTCATCACTGCTTACTTCAGTTGAAGAACTCCCCTGCCGCTCCTCCCTGGATCCCTTCTCACGTCTGCTCTTCATGCCATTGGTTCTGGGCGACTTACCCGAAACCGTGATGCAATTTTTTTAACATTTTTACGATTTTATTCCCCACATTATCATTCACAGTACCTTTGTTTTTATCTTTTTTCTTCCTCTTGGTAGGTGCCTCTGTCTGTTCCTCCGATCTCTTCGACTCCACTCTCAACCCTCTTCTGTCCTTGCGGTACCTCGTCTTCTCCTTCGCTGCTGCTGGGCTCTATGAACAGAAAGGGTGACATTGCCTTCGCCCTTTCTTCTTTCTGCATTATCTCCAGCACCCATTGTGCTCGATATTCTTTCTCTGCCTTTCTCGCCCATTCTGAGAATTCTTGAGCTCTTTTTGCTCTTCCTTCCGCCATGCTTATCGTCTGAATTCTGTCAGCCACGCCTTCCTGCTCCTTTGCACCGTGCGTCCTCTGCTTCTCCTGCTCTTCTAATCCCGATCTTTCTCGCCTCTCGCTTGACCACAGCGAAAGTGCTCTGTTCGCTCCCAGCTGGTACCTCCGAGTCGCTCCTGCTCCGGCACGGCTGGGCGAACTCGTAGCCACTGCGTTAAGATCGAATTAAGAGGAGGTGGAAATGCGTGAGCCCGCAAGAGCAAACGTTTTTCCTTCCCCTTATCCAGGCACTAAGAGCCTACCCGAGAGAGGTGAGCTCTTACCTGGTTTGTGCCGCCTCTCCTTTTCCTGGCTTACTTATACACCCCTGGCCTATTGTTCCTTCTTGGGGGTGGCTGGGTTACCCTCCTGGCCCCTTGCTGTTATTTTTCGCACCTTCCCAGGTGCTGCTTTCTGCCCTTTCCTGGGCTTTTGTTCCTTGTGGCGCCGTTCGGACGCCCCTCCCTACGCTTTCGCGTCGTTTCCCCCCACCCCGCGCCTAAACTCCCAGACCATCCATCGTCCCGCATTTCATGCGGCCCGGGGCCTGGGGCAAACTATACAAAGAGTGGGAATGACAACATTAAGGTACAAACACTCACTGTATACCACTACAAATTGAACATGTTAAGGAAAGTGTTAACCTTAACTAAAGTGTCCCTAAAGCAACACTATCATAAAATGATTAATACATATAGACAAATATCAATGCACATTATGGATCATGTAGATCCACGGTCCTGTGGGCTTATGGTTTCCTCAAGCACGGCGGCGTCCAGAGGGGAGAGCATGGGTATTCCGGTCGGATTGGGAGGGTGGGGGGAGTTGGCAAAGCCGAGGGCTATAGCGGGAGGCAAGCCTCTGAGCAGTGAGTCTTGGCAAGTCGAATTGTGTATGCGCTTGCATACACTTTCAATGTGAGTTCACTAGGTGCCTCTATCCCTCCATGCTGAACACAACCACTTTATATGTTTGACAGTAGCAGAGGAGGGGCGTCCATTGCAGCTACACACGCTTGTGGATTGACCCACCACTTACCATCAAATTACTGTGTTCACGGTGAAGGAGTTGAGAATGCCTCTCCAGTGAAATGCATGATGGGCATTTACTTCCTAGATGTACAAGGTGATTTTACCCCATAGGTGATGGGTTTTAGGGTTGGGGATGCTTTTTGTCTTATCTTCAGTTAAACTCCAATGTACCAGTCGGAAAGAAAAACATGATGATCAGTTCTTCTTTAGCTGAATGTGTTATTTATATAGTGGTTGCATCCAACGTGCTTTACGTGGAACATTTTTTGTTGGCAATCCCTACCCAATCTAAGGTGGTATTAGTGCAATTAGCACTAGGCCAAGAAAGTCATTGGGCGAAGAGGCACTACGGGCCCGACTCAAAGACCAGATTGTACAGATAAACAGTGCAACCCGGTTTTCCAAACTTGATCTCATGAAAGGTACCACCAGATTGAGATTGACCCCCAATTCTTGACAAGGTTCTCAAAACTGCATGGACTTCTCAGGTACCGGCGGTTAAGCTGCAGGATCTACTCAGCAGTGGAGATATTTGATGCGACCATCTGCCATGTCCTTCTCCCATACCAGGACTCCCTGAATTACAGTGAAGACAACATTATATTTAGGGTATCTGAGGAAGAGCCCGACAAAGCTCTGCTGCAGGCGTGACAACCATTGGAACTGGCAGGGCGGACTCTCAACGTACATAAGTGGGAGCTGCACAAACATAACCTTAATTTTTATGGTCACATCTTCACAGTGACTGGGTTGAAACGGGACCCCCGACAAATTGAGATCCATTTCGACAGCTGCAGCCACTCGTGATGATTAGCACTTACTACAATTTGCCTTATGATTGAAAGTCTCATTAATTAGATACTTATTGTTTGCATCTTGTTTCATATAGAATCGGCTCATTGAGAACCACTAGGCACATTTGTGTAATTAACACTGTTGGTTGTATATAAAGACCATATACAAGGTATGAGAATTTTAAAGTTGACATGCAGTCAAAGTAATATATAGAATGCATACAGGGAGAGATAAACTGATATATGTCGAACATATTTTTACAGTAAATTCTTGTGCCCTGATGAAGACGGGACCTCAAGAAAATTGAGAACAAGGTTATTCGTTGAAACTAGTAAAGAATAGTTGGCAATAAAATAAGATGCATCACTACAGTGAATGATGCCGTACAGATGAAAGACATGTATAGAAAACAATTAAGGGCCCAATTCATGAAATATTCTGTGCTGAAAGTAGGGTATTTGAATACGAAATCGCAGGCAAGTCCCTATTCGTCGATTCATGGAACACAATGCGCAGGGCATACCCGGGACTTGCGAGGAATCTGTGCTGGTCCACCTTGTCACTGCGACCCGATGAATGCCTTGTGCGAGACTCCAACAAAAGGGCCAGCGGGCCTGCGCAGCCACCTAAAAAGGAGGCGGGACACATGGAATAAGGAAGAACAAGTAAAAATATGGGCATTACGAGGGATTTTCCATCATCAAACAATCGCACCGCCCAAACATATTCATGGAATTGAAAAGGGAACGCAGGATCGCGAAAAAAGCATGCGCAAATCCTGAAACACCTATGCCATGTGATAGCAGGTATAAACGTCAACACATATACTAACAAATGCATAAAAAGCATGTGCGATAAACAAACAGTTGGATGCAGCCACAATGAATGCACCATTTGTTGCAGTAATCCTCCAGGGACACCACAGGAGGAGGAGGAGGATGGCCAGGGCCCAGATCTTCCACCCAAGGACCAGCCTTTTTGGGATGCCTGATGGCCAGGTCTATGGCAGGTATAGGTTCCCCCCATATCATCCTCGACCTGGTCACGGAGTGGGAAGATGACCTCACATCACCTACCATGTGCTCCCAAGCACTCAGCCCCTTGCAAAATCCTTCCCCTGTGGAGTGCACACAATCCCACCAAACCCCAGGTGCCATTCAATTATGACAATGGGCCAATCCTCTGTGCCCACAAGACCACCCTGAGAAAGTACCCTTGGAAGTGCAAAATTGTGTGCATCCCTTAGAACTAAAAGACATTTCAATCTGCATTTCCCAAAGAAACACATTGAAGAGGGAGGACACCACTACCACCATGACAACCATTTAATGAAATCACCTCTTTGGCACCAAAAATATCCCATATGACAAACTAACAAACCTGTCAAATGTGGAAGCAGCCAGCAATACATCCTGAAACATCATGTCTGAGTGAGCAGCAAGCCATACATGGCCCCAAAAAGTAACATGGACACAATACACTAGCACAGTGGCATATAGCTGCACACATGTCCTTGAATGTACATGATGCGCACAAACATGTTCCTATTGTGGGGTGTAGAAAAGCAGTGCAGTATTAATCCATATGTTACTCAATCTGGCAACATGACCACAATAAACCCCATCCCAGAAACAGATATTAACTGGAGGTAATTGACAATTGTGACAAAGAGGGCGACCTATTGGAATTGCCACATACAGACATGCAGCAACTGAAGTAGCCATTCCATAATGATCAAGATAAATGCACATCTTAACTGTCCCCTTGGCATGCAGTCAACAGTAAGATTTCATCCCATGAAATAGCCACCATTCCCAGACAGAAGGATCTACAGACAATGAACAAAATGAAAGAGTGCAGCTAACACATCCATGCACCCCAAAACTCAAGATCCATGGCCCCCCCTCAGTGACATATAACACATGCAAACAACAACTCACAAGACAACCATCAACACATGTCCCAGCACACATGCAGCAACACCTGCACAGTGCATGCAAATCAAACACATAAAAAACACACACTGACAAACAACAACCCCCACACTGCCTGTCTCCCTGAATGACATGCAGCAAATGTGCATGTCACATATCCCCATTCACAAGTCGATGGCACATACACAACGCACACATCAGTCAACATGCTGCATGAAAATGAGAAGACATCACATATGCAGATAATTGAGCCCCAAAAAAATCAGGAAAACCCCTCGAAGACTACAAATGACATGACAAGACATGGCATTACCCTTAGGGAGAATTCTCATTTCTGTGCTAATTCCCTTAAACCTTAGAGACCCCCAGCTCTTTTGCTGGACATTTTCATTTTAACCCTGGAGTGAGTGAGACCTTTTTCAAACTCTTGTGTTTTGAGTTGATTTGGATTATGTGTTTTCACTGAGGCAACTGCCATGGAAGACTTAAGCAGACAAGACAAAGTAATGTGATACTGAAAGCAAGGATGAATGCCTACTAAACATAGGATGCAAAGTAAAAGTGCAAGGTCAATGCAGACTTCATTGTGACAGCATACAATTGGTACAATTGTGCATTCAATTGAATGCAGCTGTACCATGCACCCAGCTGCGGTCAGCTTGAAGCTGCAAACACCATGGTGCAGCATGCATGAGAGATGCATGTGAAAACACCAACCCTGCAAAACGTAATGTGCCGGTACAAACATAGCCTCCCAAAAATGTGCATCAATGGTTCCATGGTTGTGGGTCGTAAGTGGGGGTGCACACCATTGCAAGAGATGTGAAGTGTCACTCAGTACACATGGTCAAAGTTTAATGAGGCACACACCAGCGCAACCATCAACATCTATCACAGGCCACAAACAGCCAGCCCTGCCACCCACTATCAACCACCCAAGAAAGGCCCACACAGTTGGTACCCCCACAATTTTGAATATGAAACCAGTAGCTACCCAATCCATAGAAACAACACCATGCCCAGACCTATCACCAGAACCACACTATGTGAAACAGGCCCCCATGAAGTAGTACTGGTGCCCCACAAGACAAATCAATCCAAAGTGATCTCACACAGTGCAAGACTCCCAGCCAAATACCACACAAGCGTCTGCAAAGGCTCTTCACTTACCCGCACAGGGTACCCACCTGCCTTGCATACAATGTAACCCATCGGGAGACACATCCCCTAAATGCAATGACATGCATAGTAGCAAACGAAAGAACATGTACATCCATGACAACACATGAATGGATCCTGAAAATATGCAGAGAGCACCCACTGCGGAAGCACCACAGGGCACAAGAGGGTGACAGGACATAGATTATGATCTGTTCATGAGTGCAGCGTACCACAACAGAGAGAGGGAGTGTGAGTGACAGTGAGAAGGAAGGCCAAGTGAAACACACATCAAGGAGCACACTTTCTGGATTGGAGATGGCCAGTGACATGCATTACACCACAGTAGATGCAGGCATAGATGAGTTAACCGAGGGTGGTAACAGTGACATGAGTACCACTTAAAAAACCATCCTGGCATGGTAGCATGCAAAACACATATAAGTAAAGTTACACATGCAGCAAAAATGGGGAACAATGACGCATGCTCAACATGCAAGACAGTGCTCATGCTTACTCGCTGACTGCGCTAGCATGGTTTGAATCCTGCATCACCTTCACCAGGAACTGTGCCTCCAAATTAGTGATAGGAGGGCCAGTGCCTGGTGCAGGGCATGGGGAGCATGGATATCAATGAGTGTAGGGTGTCTCTCCCGGGACAGCAGTCACTGCCAGATCATGGATTACTGAAACAGCATGGGAGAAGACATTACAACAGGCATAGTCAAGTACCATTCACACAGCACACATCTGCGAGGATACACTGAACCCATAGTTACCTGCATATGCCATCCTGTGCACCACCATGCAAACATGCAAGTTGACCTCACTAGGCATGCCTGCATCTCCGCTACTGCAAAAGTCATGGCCTTGAGAGGTCAACTGCATACAAGATAAAAAATAAAAAATAAATCAAAATAAAACCTGGAAAGGGCAACTCCAAAATAACATGCCAACATCCGAGCCTGGGGTCAACAAAAGTAACAAAAGAATTAATAAAATAATCAAAAATGTCCATCATGGACCGGAGAGGGTTCGGGGCACCCAGGTAGGGGGCGGGGCAGGGTGCACATCAATGTCCACATGTCAAAAGAAATACAAAAATAAAAACAATACCCCTCCATGGGCTCACAGACCGCACAGCTACGGTGGCCGGGAGGCATGTCTGTGCTGGCACCCCATCCTGCTTTGAATCTGAAGGTGGAAGTGGTACTGAAGGCTCACCACACAGTGCCCTGGCCTGGTCCTCAGTGGCATCCGCCATGCATGACACTGATGAATCCACCAGCAGAATGTGGGCTTGGAGGTCACTATGCACAACCTCACAGGTTGCACAGAGTTCCTCCGAGATTGTCTGCCTCAATGATAATATCTCCTGGCGGAACAGTCTCTGCTGGCTGCCTCTTCCTCATGGATTGCAGCTATGTGGGCTCTCAACTCACGCCTCAAGGCTTCCCTGTGTGCCTGACCCTCTGCAAGCAGGGATGCCTGCAGATACTGCAGATCTTTCCGTTGGCCCCCGATGTTGGCCTCCATGCGCAGCCTGTGGGAGTGGCATGTGGACCGCATGACTTGCAGCTGTTGCTCCACCCTTGTATCTGGGGGTATCATAGAAGTGGCCACCCTATCCAGGCCTTCAGCCAAACACTCGTAGGCAGCACCCTGTCGGTGAGCGGAACACAACATCTGCTGTTCCCACTCTGTCTGCCCAGTCTGCACACGTCCCCCATGTGTGCAGGGCCCATTCCTGCCTGATCCAAGGGAGCATGGCCCTTGCTGTGATGCCCCTGTCCCTGGCTGCAGGACTGCAACACTCCCTTGGACATCTGTCTCAGGACCAGAAACCAACACATGGGAGTGTGATCTTGCAGACGTAAACACCACAGATGGGCGTGACACCACTGATTGGCCTTGTGAAGCCACCTGAACCCCTGCAGACTCCTGAGACCCAACTGCTCCACCATTGGTGCACTCACCAGCATTGAAGACTGTGCATTCGATTCAGCATCAGAGCTACTTGAGTCCAAAGAGTCAGAAGTGTCTGCAGCACGGCTCTTCCTCAACCTCTTCCTCCTCCTCTGCATCTCGTGCTTCATCACCTGCACATGGACAGACATGTGGAGTCATGTGCAACATATCTACAGTAAACATGTGTATCACATTGCTGACATGCAACAAAATGCAAGGCATGTCACCATAAGAAATACAGCATCCACACACTATGAACAACAAGCTATCTGAGAATGGCATATGCAACCAACATGGTTGTTAAGACGCACATTATTGCCCATGGCACAGCTAACTGTTGACTAATACCAGTGAAATGGGCATGGACATGTGGCTTTGTGACGTGCAATTACATCACATGGCAATAGGCAGATACACATATCCACATCCAAGTACGCATCCATCACATGCCACACCAGTGTGGTCATGGTACAGGGACTGTACATGATGGGGACATGCCCCAAGTCTGGGAAAAAGGAAATGGTCCCAGTGGATGTATGGCTCTAAGAGTAACACCTAGGCAAGTCTGTGAAGTGGAGAGAGTAAGTCAATTGAGTTTTAGATAGGAACAAAGGACAGTGACCCACAAGAGGGAGAGGAGCATGGACCCATTGAGTGTGGGCTGAGTGTCAGAGGGTAACACGGAGCAGGCCTCACAATGATTTGCCTCAGGAAGTCATCGACATTGGGGCAGCGGGGATGTGCCCAGTCTAGACACATGCACACTCGCTCAGGGCACGCCATAAGGCGTGTTGGTTGTCATCTTGGATGTTCTATGTAGCATGGAAGCACCTACGTACATGTGTGAAAAGAGATTTGTAGAGGAGGAGCCAAGTGCCTCTACCGGAAGTCCCGCCCTCATTTTGCCAATATGTTGGCAACCGGAAATTGTGACATGCGCAAAGCCAATAATGCTACCCATACCGCAAAGAGGTCTTGAAACAAGGTATCCATTGAGAAAACCATATATGATGTACCTGTAAAGAAATGACAGTCTTCTGAAGGAAATTCCGGAAGAAGTGTGAATATGATTGAAAGAGGAGACTGGTGACGTCACATGAAGCAGAAATGATGCACCCAGAAGAGATGCCAATGAAGAGACTACATAGACCTTAAATAATCTGATGGTGAAGTAAAGAATTGAGCAATATTTCGGGAGCAAAATGAAGAAGATTGCACGTGCGAAGAGCACTGAAGAAAAATGCAAAGTCGTTTTTATAATTGTACAGATGCATTAACACAAGTAGACTAAGTAATCATAAGGATGGCAATACGTAGTGAATAGACTGCAGATGGTGCTGTTAATATATATATATATATATATATATATATATATATATATATATATATATATATATATATGTGTGTGTGTGTTTGTGTGTATAGTATCTGGATGTTCCATGAAGCATTTTAGCAAACTTGGACCAGTGAATAGAAGGGCTGAAAGTTTGGCACAGTTGAATAAAACAGCTGTCGGTGAAGTAAGTTTCGAGAAGGCTTGTCTGGCCCAGTGTCAAGGATTGGAGCAGCCAAGAAACTAGTTATCTATTCGAGGTGATACAACGAACGTGAGAAGCAAGACAGGCTCTGTTGAGGTATAATGGAAAAACACTAGAAGCACCAGGTTTTATTCATTTAATAGTGTTAAATGCGAAGAAGAAGCTCAAAAGGTGGTCTCCGGTCACATGGTCAGATGAAAATAGACTTTGGGCAAGCTACACAGAGACCAGAAAATAAAGGCCATGCTCACACTCTCTTTTATTCTCAGGCACAGTGATCCTTTGCAAGGCCCAATTCAAAGGACTAATTTAATGGCAGACAGTAGAAGTGATGATGGATGTTGGGCTAACTGGGTGGGGAGGCATGCTCAAGTCCAACCCTCCAGCACCTGGGGTACCAGCTTGCGTGCTGCTAGTGAGTGGAATATACTAGAAGGGTATAAGTGTGCCAACCAATTGTATAGGGCCACGTAGCAAAGAGCTCTATAGTTTGAAAGCCAATGGAACGTGTATTTTCATGACACGGAAGATGACTTGCACTTTGGGGTGGGCATAGCTGTCCACCTGACTGTAGAGACCCAATCACAACCCGTCCCTATGTAGAAAGTATATCTAACTGTTCCCTTTAAGCCTATCAAAAAACCTGTAGGTTTTCTTACTTTTGCCACGTAGTATGACTTCAGGGATGTTGAATAGTTGCTATAATTACATGCATCGAGACTTATGCTGTGCGGCGTCCGTTGATGCCCGTTGTACTCCCTGTTTTAGATAATTGTTAATAAAACAGCAAGAGTAAGATCTGCATCCCCATCCGTCAATAGAGTGCTACCCCGTTTTCTAGCAGAGCAGAGTCACTGACATCAAGGATGCAGCAAACAAATGTGCATGTTGTGGTATCATGTTGCAGATGTTGCAGATGTTGTGGGGGGGTGCTAGCAGCGGATGAATACTGTCGCACAGCATGTTCAACTGATGTACAACACACAGTTTGTATCCACTCTTGTGTACACTGGACAGGAGCCAGTACACCACATGACATGGTTCACCCAAAGCAGTCATTCCAATACAGCCAGATGTGCACCACAATTAAACATCTTGGAGATGCTTTACTTCACGCACTCAGGATGCACAATGTTGGGTGCTCACCGGATGTGTCCTCGTAATTATCCAGGTCTCCCACACCTTGCACCTGCTCCAGTAGATGAATTGTCTCATGGCCTCTTCATGCTTGGTCAGCTCCTCCTCCTCTGGTGCCCCCCTCCAGTTGCCAGAGCAGAGGCTAGGTTGACATTCAGCTTGGACTTGGTGCGATGGGTGAAATCATTCCAGCGCTTCACTACCTGTACAGCAGTTGGCTTCTGAAACCCTAAGGCGTTGATCTCATCTGTGACATACTGCCAATGCACCATACGCTGAGCAGGTGTATGTGTGCACCCCGGTTGCTGGCACATGTCATGGTGGGAAATGGTCACGTAGTCCATGAGGAACTTGAGTTCTTCATCATACGAAGTTCTTCTTCCTAAACGTGCAAGTGTCCTGTGCTGTGTCATGGGGCTGAGCCTGTTCCTGCTGTGCAAGCTTTCCCTTCTTGCCACAAGATGTTGGTACTAGAACACTGAGGGTAAATCTACTTGAACCTTGGACAAGATTTAATTTAAATTCTTACCGAGAATTACAAAATCATCGTCACACTCATAGAGGAAGTGATTTTTCAAAACACATTTTAATATGTATCAACATTTCATCAGACTTATATAGCAGTAAAAAAATGTTTCAGTGTGTCAATGGTTCTTTCCAACATCAGAGAAAAGTTCCACTTGTTCACTTCAGACAATTAAAAGTCGGTGCCAAGTGTATTAGTAAGAGGTGATAGAACTCAAGGCATTTTACATTAGATAATGCTAATGTACTTAGAGTTTCCTTAGGCACCTTAGACCCTTTCATTGAGGTGCCTTTATGACTCATGCATCGTGTGTTATCGGTACAAGTTGTTGGATTTGTCTAGTTGCTGGCACTCCAGTGGTCATTAAATATTCATACACTGGATCGCAAATATAGCACTAGAAAACTCTAAGTACATTGGCATTATCTAATGTAAAATGCCTTGTGTTCTATCACCTCTTACTAATACACTTGGCACCGACTTTTAATTGTCTGAAGTGAAAAAGTGGAACTTTTCTCTGATGTTGGAAAGAACCATTGACACACTGAAAAACTTTTTTTTACCACAAGATGTTGGTGCCACCCCTGTGTGGCTGGGACCACTCTGGGCTCCAGAAGCTGGACCACAATGGCCTGGGACATGGCATTACCCCCTGGGGCTGGGGCAGCTGCCCCCACAGCACATCCGTTACCCTTTTGGGCTGGGGCAGCAGCTTTCACAGCACATCCCTTACCATTTCGGTCTAGGGCAGCTGCTTCCGTAGCACATCCCTTACCCTTTTGGGCTAGGGCAGCTACTTCCACAGCACGTCCCAGAACCCTTGAGGCTAGGACATCTGCTTCCGCAGCACGTCCCGAACCCTTGGGGCTGGGACATCTGCTTCCGCAGCACAACCCTGACCCCGGCAACATCTGCCCCCTTTCCCACTGGGGGCCTTTCCACTCATGTTCCAGGTGTAACGGAAATATGGAAGGCACACCAAGTAATTGTCCTGGGCAATTTGAGTCTACATGATGGAAGACATAGTCTGTGGTCCAGCAAGGCTCAATTGTACCCCAGGTGTGAAAGATATGGGGCCTCATTCCGAGTATGGCGTTAAGGGATAGCGGCCACCGGTAACGAGACCGGTGGCGGTGATCCCTTACCGCCATACTCCGAGTTCCCTTTGCACCCTCGCCCTTAACGCCTGCTTTGAGCAGGTGTTAAAGTCGAGGGCGCAAAGGGGCCTCCAAGCCAATAACGGTGACCGTAATGAACGGTCACCGTTATTTGCATCTTCCCCATTCCCATTGAGCCCTATGGGGGCTCATTTGGGAATGGGGAAGAGCCTTGGTGAATGGGGAATTACCGCCCCGCCAACCTTGGAATGGGGTGGTAATTCCGCCATCCACCAAGGCGCTGCCGTTCCTGGTACGGCGTCAACCAAGGCGTTAATAGCGCCATTGGTTAGCGCCGTACTCGGAATGAGGCCCATGGTATGCGTAAAGCACAGGCAGCCTAAAATAATAATAAAAGCATACGCGAGACCAAGATAGCTTCTGAAAAAAGAAAAAGGGGTACGCGATACAAAGTGGCACCTAGCTACACATAAAATGCGTATGCGAACCCCGGAAAGCTACCAGAAAGGTAAGAATAGTGGTACACGATATACAGGAGCACCTAGAGTTGAAAAAAATGCATCCATGGCTCACCCTTAGCCTCGCATAAATCAAAAGTAGTTGCACATATGCACAGAGGCAAATCCCCCACCAAAATAAGAAGTTTGTACGGTCCCTGAAGTGAACGGGTTGTGTGGCACTCCAAAATATGCAGTACATCACTCGTCCATCTCCTCCCCTTCGCACGCATGTTCGGAGTTGCTTCTACTCGTACTAATGTATCCCTGATTATGGCGTGCTGAACACCTGCACGCAGCGTGTGTCACATGAGGGCCTTTCCTCGGATTTCACGTGTCCACGCTTTTCCCATTTTTTATTATGCACAAAGTCCGTTCCCTCTGTTTTATGACTGGCTACGTTATGAGACACTAAGACCCACCCTCCTGCCTCTGTTCCATTTTATCTGCCTCCTACTGTCCTGTGCTTCCTCCAACTTAGCCATCTGCTGCTGCCTGTTCAGTGTGTGTACCTGCTGCCCACCTGCACTGCATTTGGAGTGCCTGCAGTCCAGCCATTGCCTAGGCTCCTGTCTTTGGCCCTGTGACCACCTCCGCTGCTTCATTGGACTCTCACTGTGCCATTCCACCCCCACCGCTCCACAGCCCAGCTCCAGGACCACCTTGCCCACCCACACCTGCCCCGGGAATTGCTATGTCAGCACCATCATCCTCTGATCAGGGTAGCAACCCCATGACAGCGAGGCAGAGGGCTGGCTACTTCACCACCAGGGAAGTTGACATTCTGGTGGAGAAGGTCCTGGAGCATTATGATGCCATCTTCCACACTTTGGTGCAATGCGGCAAGGAAGGATGTCAGCAGATCTGGTACGGAATAACGGATGCCATCAATGCGGAGGGGGTGGCACCCCACACCTTCAAGACTGTGCACACGCGCTGCAAGGACCTGAAATTCAGGACCCATGGCAAGGCCCTGTGCTATGTCAGGCCGGTGCCACCGCGGAGGTGCACCGTGCGCACAGGTGCCGGATGTCGGCTAACAACATGCGGGTCCTGGAGAAGTTCTACCCGGCACTGCACACCCAAGTCTGTGAGTTACGTCAACGTCTGGAGTCAACTGGCGAGTAGCCATGTGGTGCAATGCTCTGCGGTGCATGTGCTCTGTGCATGTGCCAGCATGGAGAGCAATGACAGTAGATAGCTAATCGCAATCCCAGCCTGTTAGAAAGTATAGATAGATGTTCCCCTTGAACGTATCACAATTCCTCATAGGTTTTTCTTATTTGCCATATAATATGACATCACATCTGACGTATTTTTTGCATACGAGGATGTTTTTATGAAAAATGCACTCCTAGCTCAAGGTTAATGTCCGTTTTGACTCCCTGTTTTAGATAATTGTTAAAAAAACAGCACCTTTGCCATCTTCCTTAGTTGGTTCGATTATTTGTTGTCCGAGTTATTCTGCACCCCCATCCATTGCATGCACGATACCCAAACGGCCATACGCGCACATCTGATGAAGAGGGCGGAAGCAGTGCTGTGGAGCAAGGCTGCAGGGATGCCTCCATCAAGCAGAGGCGCAGGCCCCAGCCACCCCCTAATGACAGCTCATCTTCGGGGAGCGATGTAGCTGTGACAGCGCCAGCGAAATCAGGCATGGCTGCTGCGCGATGAGTGCAAGAAGGTGAAGGTGGGAGGGGACTCCTTAGCAGCAGTGGAGACAGGTGATGCCACACAGGAGCCACCCATGATGGAAGATGCCCCAGAGTCATCCAGGTTGACAGACCATGGGGTCAGGTGGGGGTGTTGAGGTGGGCGTGCCTTCTGCAGTCCTGTCCCAGGTGCACGTGGCTGTGCAGGCCACTGTCGAGATGCATGTGCAAAATCTAGTCCCTGGATCATCTGAGCAGCAGAGTGCGCCTGCCAGGATGCCTCCACCCAGACCCACCACCCGGTATCGGCTGATGTGTTCACCCAGACCGACACCCACTTACCATCTGTTGTGGCCATCCGGGATTAAGTGTTACCCCTGCTGGATGGGTTGACAAGGCAGACCGATGTCATTTGTGATGATGGGCAGGCTACTTGTAGTCTGCTGCCCATAATCACAGTGAGCTACACAGCTTCGGCAGCTGGTATGGAGCATGCTAGTTCCGTGGTGTCCTCCATGGGATGTTCACTACTGCGACCACCTCCTCATCTTCCTCCTCTGTGTTCCAGTTGTCCTCCGGGGTGCCTTCCGGCCCGAATACTAGCAGGGACCCCTGTGCACCAGTCCCAATGTCCCATCTGGTGGAGACCACATCCCTGCCCGAGTTGGGAGTCCAAGGCACATCAGCTGAGGTGGTCACCGTGCCAACCCAGGAACCAACAGGGTCACCGGCAATGGAGGGACAGCAGGCACCCATGAGCAGTGCAGGTGCCGTAGGCCCCGGGTATTGTCATCAGCTCGGAAGGCGTACCCACATAGCAGGCACTTGCTACTGTGGCAGCAGGTGGCAATGAGGAGGAGGCGATTTGTTGCAGGGCAGACCACCAAAAGAAAGCACGTGCGAAGTGTGAGGCAGGAGCCACATGTGGACCCGAGGCACAGGATGTCTACCATGTTCTGAGAATATGAAGAGCAGATTGGGGCAGAGAGGCAGCGGGCTGGGGAAGCAAGGGTAGTGATGGCCAGGGCTGAGATTGCGCTGCGTCAGGCAAGGAAGCGGGCTGTCATCCTGGAGGCCACTTGCAGGGACGCCCGAGTGATAGAGACACAAATGCTGGAAAACCTGCAAGACCTGCAAGCCCTTCAGGCAACAACGGATGCCCGCCTGAGGGGTGTTGACGTGGTGCTGGACTCAGCCCTGGTGGAAAGGCACAGTGATATTGGAGAGGTGTTTTTATTATATATAGTTCTTTAGGCATAGGATATTCGTTTTATTTCATATTTCCCCTGGACTACTTTGGGATTTAGCCCCATTTATTGTTGTACATATTTATGTCCAATGCATCATTCTGTTTGTTACATTCCATGCTTCATGAAGTTCATTTGTGTGTCGGCCTCTTTGATAGTTCTATTTTCAGCCAGTGCATCTCTCGATTGCAAGACATGTGACTTGTGGCGTGCATGCTTGTGTGTTGTTGTTGCTGGGATGGTTGCATAAGGTTGGATACACATGTGCCAGACATGTGGGTGTGGGTCCATCAGACGACTGGGTCTGCACTGTATATTTTCATTTGCATTTACCTTTGCAGTATCACTGTGCGTTTGGCATCAGTGTGGTTGGGTTGGAGGGAGGTGGGCTCACTGTGGAGGAGTTCCATGGTAACGTTAATAGCATGTTTGTTTGTCATTGCTGTGTAAAACCCATGTCGTGCAGACACACCCAGCAGCATGTGCAGTCGCGCACTGCCTTCTCTCATGTGTCCCTCAACCTCGACCACTGGAATGCAGTAGTGGGCCACATTTGCTCTTCCGGAGTGGAAGCACAATTCTCCAGTCTCTGTGGCTCATGCTCTCTCTGACTGCCCTACCATCACACATGCATGGCCCTGTCATGCGATTGTTCCCTGACAGGTATTTTGCACACCCATTCCACCGAGGTCACTGATGCTCAGGCTGTGACACGCCTGGACATTGTTGGTGGATCTTGCAACAACTTTTGGTAGGTTTGCTTCATTCGTAGGCACACATTCAGTTACTGTGCTTTGATGCCTTGGCAATTTGCCATGGACAACATGCACATGGATTTTCATTCACTTGACAAATGTGTATGTGGGGGGGCTGATTAAGGCCTGAAGGGTGTGTGAGCAGATGCTCCACTCATGAATGGACTCTGGCGCTTCCAGTTGGTCGTATTTGCATTGTACATGTTGGTGTTGCATTTCATGGTGCTGTCAGACCACAGAGGTTCAGGTGAGCTGCAGACATGCATTGCACTTGTATTGTGGGAGACTGTCAGGGGGTTGCCTGGGGGGGTATCACAGGTGAGGGGGTTTGGGGGTGATGTCCAGTCTGGAGGGGGATGCCTGGGGGGGCTCACATGTGAGGGGGGCTGGGGGCATGTTGTCCAGTCTGGATGGGGATGCCTGGGGGTCTGTAACAGGTGAGGGGGGCTGGAGGGTGGTGTCCAGTCTGAAGCAGGGCTGGTGGGTGTTGTCCAGTCTGGATGGAGGGGGCTGCTTGAGGGGTGTCATTGGTGAGGGGGGCCTGGGGGCTGGTATCCAGTCTGGAGGGGGATGCCTGGAGGTGTGTCACAGGTGAGGGGGCTGGGGGGTGGTGTCCAGTCTGGAGGGGGTTGCCGGGGGGGTGTCACAAGAGGGGGGATGTGGGGTGGTGTCCAGTCTGGAGGGGGATGCCTGGGGGGGGGGTCGCAAATGAGGGGGGATTAGCAGGTGGTGTCCAGTCTGGAGGGGGATGCCTGGGGGGTGTCATGGGGGAGGGGGGCTGGGGGTGATGTCCAGTCTGGATGGGGGCTGGTGGGTGTTGTCCAGTCCAGAGGGGGCTTCCGGGGGGGGTCACAGGTGAGGGGGGCTTGGGGTGGTATCCAATCAGGAGGGGGCTGCCTCGGGGGGGTCCCAGGTGAGGAGGGGCTGGTGGGTGGTGTCCAGTCTGGAGGGGATGCCTTGGGGGTGTCACAGGTGAGGGGGCTGGGGGTGGTGTCTGGGTTAGCGTGGTTGATGTGCAGTAGGGGGAAATGCAGCCAGAATGGGTGCAGAGGGTGTAAGGTGGGCTCACGTTTTGATAAGGGGTGTAGCCTCCACTTACGAGGGGGATCCGCCTCATTGCTGGGGTGCAGACTGGGCTTGTGAGAGAGGCCCTGCATTTTTATTGGGGTGTGGCCTGGACTTGCGAGGCGAGCCACACGATTTCACTGGGGTGCAGCCTGGGCTTGCAAGGGAGGGCACTCATTTTTACTGGGCTGCGGTCTGGGCTTGCAAGGTGAGACGCACCTTCTGACAGGGGTACTGGATGGTGGGCCAGGGGTGGCGCAGAGGCTTGCGTCGTGTTTGTCCTTTTGCTTGCTTTTTGGTGTGCTGTGGGTGTCCCTCGCAGAGATTGTTTTTACTTGTGCAACGGCTTGTAATGAGTCTTTAATCCAAGAATACGCATAGCGTGCAATATTTTTTCGGCATCATGCTCGCGTAGGCTCCTTCTCGGCATGCGGGCCTTGCGCCATTTCTGCACCACATTCCATGAATCAGGTCCATAGTTTAGAAAATAATGAGAGTAAGGCATCCTGAATCCCTGCGAGCGGGACTCTTCTTGAATTAGGAGTAAATCGTGTCATGCCGTATTGAAATGTTGCAAAATTCTCACAAATATGAGGATGATTTAGAAAGTGGATTTTTATACTGTAATACATTTCATTCATTAATGAAATATGGATGTTAAATGTTTCTCATAGTTATGGAATTGTGTTATTTTAGATGACTACTTATATGGAAAGGGACTTTGTTGTTTGGAGGCTATGTGCTTTACTGTCTAGATGAAATAAACAGGTTGTATAAGTAGTTTCCTTTCCCATGTGAACATATTCAATATGATCGTAGAAAATTAATATTGATGGTGAAGTACATTTTTTCATTAATTCAAAGAAATACTCTCGGACAAATAGTTGCTGCTTCTCCATGCATGAAATTATCATGCAGGCGTAAAATGAGGAACACGCACACGATAGAGGATGTGACTCTGGCGGCGATCTTATCTCTGCCCCGTTCCCCTCCTCCTCAATAAAGGGGCAGAGCAATGAAGGGAGACCTTGTTATGCTGCCATATTTCTGCTTTGCCCCGTGTAAAAGGAAAGTGTTAGGCTTTCGGTTACTGTTCCGATTTCACGGGCAGTGTATCCTATTAGGACGTGATACACGGCCTGGACTTGTGTGCAGGTGATTCTGTGACATTGTAGAACATAGTTTTGGTTAACACAGTTTGATGAGTGGATGTTGTTTATGCTGAGTGCATGTTGCGAGTAAGTCGGGTAAATTTAGCTGATAGATGTTGGGTATTTGTTATAGCTTCTATTGGGTCAAAATAATGTATTTCTTGCAAAATGTCTCTGTTAAGGCAAATTGCATGCAGGGCACCACCGTCGTTAGCACTTACATGCTGTTAGGCCCCATGCATGCAATTTTACCAGTCAGTGAGGCGGAGTGGACAAGGAAAGCGTAAAAGTGAGGTCAACTCACTTTTACACTTTCCATTTACCACTCTGTCTCGTGGAAAAGTCAACAGTGCCTGCAAATACGCTTTGAAGGCGGCGATCACTAATACATTCCTTGGGAATCCACTTGGTCTTGACCAGGTGTAAAACCGGGGCGGATTCCCTAGGAATCCATTTGTTGAACGCCTGCATGAAAATATCATGCAAGTGTGCAATGAGCAGCACTCACCAGACTGAGTACTGCACAGCGGAGATCTCACTGCTGCCGCGGCACTACTGCAAAATGGGGCACAGCAGAAAATGGAGGCATAAATGCATTACACCTTGCTTTTACACTTGTATGTTTTGCCCCATTTAAAAGGCAGTGGGTCTTCATGTGCTTATGGTAACCAATTAATTTCGTACTTGCTCAAATAAAGAGTGATAGCCTCACGTTTAGCTTAGTTTGAAATTCTATGATTTGACAAACTGTTGTGGGGATGATTCCAAAAGTAAATTATATATCACTTGCCTTTTTATGGCTGTCATGTGTTATTAAATCTGTTAAAAATGAATGTGTCTCCGAAAACCTCTGCTCAAGTGTTTCCTTGCTCAGTATGGTTGGTGTGAGTATGCGCATCTTGTATGTGTCTGTGTGGCAGTGCTTAATTTGTAAAAATAAATAAGTGCCAGTGCTCAAATTATTCCTAACATGCCCATGACACGTCAGGATGGGCATTTCCCCGCTCACTGTTGCCACCACCCATGGCTGCTCCCCATGCTGTCAACATACATGGTGTTAAAGCTGCAACTCCCAGCATTTTATTGTGGTTGACGGATGTACACACTGCTCCAGATGTGTTATTTACGAAGGCCAATCATAAACATAAAATAACACATGTTTAAGTGTGTCTTTAAACACAATCGTCATTTACATTTTCCTCTGATTCTATAGGTGTTTATTATGTGACTGGCAGTTAAAATAAGAAAGGTGTGAAAACACCACATCAAAATCAAAATGTGCTTGAGACAATAAGTGCCGGGGCTCAGAAATAAGTTCCAGGTCGGAGCCCTGGCAAATACCCCCACAAATTAAGAACTGTGTGTGAGTGTGATCGAGGTGTATGGCTAATGTTGGGTCTCGGTTACCACCTGCTGCTGTGCATGTCTGATAGGCAAAGGAGCATTTGTTTATGCCAAGCCAAGATGGGTTTGATTGTAACCTTACGGGTATGTGGTCTGTCACGGGCGCTACTATTGGAACGTGGGTGTGTGCCCCCATTCATGGCAAAGATGAGGTTGTATGAATCTCTACAGCTTTGGCTAGATAGGGGCAAACATAATCTTTGCAGCTGTGCCTGTCATGGGGCACATCAGACAATTTACTGTTGTGTGGCTCAGAGGAAGAGCGAGGCATGTGTGAAACTTGTGCCTTTGGCAGTAATGACTCCATGGGTGATTTACGATTGTGTGTTCCATTCTTTTGCAAATATCCGGACAGTGGAACCTCTTCGGCGGAATCTGCAGCCTGTGGAATGGTCTTGTTCCATTGTATTGTAGAGGTACAGTCAGACATCCTCACTACACGATCCGCCCCTATGCTGCCTATATGTTGGGAACCAGATATGACATGTTCAGTTCCAGTCAGTGTATCAATACCACAGAGAACCTTCGAGACAAGATATCCTTTCAGGAAACCCTACCTAACTGCACAGAGACACCATATTCTTTTGGATGAAGTACCCGAAGAAATGTGCAGTTGAACAAAGAAAGGAACGTGATGACATCATATGAAATAGGAGTTGACATATCTAGAGGCTGGATGAAGAGAAGGAATTAACAGTATTCTCTAAGAATTGAAGAATAGATGTTACAGATGAGCAACATTTCGGGCTCGAGATGAAGATGCTCATGCTACAGAAACACTAGAAAATATGTAGATCAGTTTGCATGTGTACAGTGCTGAAATGCAAGTAGGGAAAAGTATTCATAATGCTTGCTACGTAGTGAATTAGATTGCGGCGATGCGCCAATGTATATACATAGGAATGTATATAACCTGGATGTTCCACAATGCCCTTAAGCAGGCCTGAAACTTCATGAACAAGAAAAAGACTTTCAAATGAGTGGCATAGTTGGAAATCACTGACAGCAAGGCAAGTTTTAGAGAAGATGGGGCTGGCCCATAACCAAAGAAAAACGACCACTGTGTAACTTGTGCCTGTCAAGAAGGCTAAAACAAATGTTAGAAAGGAACACGCTTCTGTTTGAAGAAGTATGAAAAAACATTAAAGGTTTCTACAGTTCATCATTTAATAGGATTAAATACTGTGAAAGGCTTGAAATGATTGGTCTTTTGTAGTCACATGAAGGAGATCGAATAGCTGGGTCAGGCTGTGCCGAAACTAGAAGACACAGTGAAGCTATACTCCTTTATTTCCCAGACAAAGTCAACAGTTACAAGGCCAAGTTCAAAAGCCTAATTGTCTGACGGGCTGAAAAATGTTGATGGATAGTGGGTTAATTGGAGGGGAGGCATGATCACACCAAGCTTCCATGCACCTGGGATGATAGTCTGCATGCGGCTAGCGTGTGGAAGATTCTAGAGAGGTACAAGAGTGCCAAACCAATCCTAGTGGGCCTTCTAATGAAGAGCTTATAGTTTGAAGAACCAATTGATTGTCATGTATTTAGTGACGACAAAGATGACCAGTTATTGGAGGTGGGTTTAATGCCCACCTGACTTTGGTACCCAATCATAACCAGTGGCTATATAGAACGTATACGTAGATGTTCACTGAAAGTCAACCACAGGTACTCATAAGTTTTGAAGTTTGTCACGTAGTGTGATGTCAGCAGTGACACATTTTTGTTATAAAAGAACAGTTTTTTATGAAGTGTTTTGAGATAGAGCTGTGCGGCGTCGGATGATGCCCGTCGTACTCCCTGTTTTAGATAATTGATATTAAAACAGAAAGCACTTTGCCAACTTCCCGAATAGTTTTTATTATTGATGTTTGAATGACTTCTGCATCCCCATCCGGCCCAGAGTGTTGCTACCTCGTCTTAAAGGGTTCTTGGGAGTAAGAGTTCACTTGGTAGCAGAAAGAGGATGGTTTAAGGCCCAATGACCTAGTAAGCTTTGGGGTCCCGGGAATATCGGACGTCCTCCGCCATTTAGCTGAAACAACGTGAAGCACCTTGTAGATAGCGGTTAAATTAAAGTACAAAACCAGAGGCTTCATGGGGCTTCTTATAGCAACATGGTCAACCATCGCCCAGAATTGGAAAAATAAAGATACCCCACTGACTTTCACATGGTTACAAAAGGTGTCGGGCCAAATAACGATGGAAAAAATCACCCACACAATCCAGGGAACAAGAGACAAGTTCGCAAAGGAATGGGAAGGGATTCTAGAATATCTTCAGTCGGACTTTATGGAACAATACAATGGTGCCCCCATAACATTAAAGTAACGGATATCTTCAATGCATAAAAAGGCCCTCCGGGAAAGATGGACATAAGTGCCCCGAGGGGAGGGAGGAGGGGGGGAGTTGTTCGGTTTGATGATGTATTGCTTTGTAAAGCTAATAAACACAAGTTTAAAAAAATAAAAGTTCCATGACAAAATTAAAGTACAAAACCTTGCAAGGATAGGTAGGACGGATCCCTCGCTTTTCTCACAAAAACCCCTCCCGATTTCTACAGGAAGCTGAATGGACAGAAGGCTGAAGCGGCTGATTGAGGAGGACACAATCCAGAGATTCGGAAGTCGAAAAACGAATGGTGAATAGATTGGGAAACGTGGCAAAGTGTGTGCATGGGGAAAACTAACAATAGGGAAAGATAATGGAGGGTTGGTTGAATATTGTGAATACTGATAAGAGGAATTGAATAGAGATCTATGGACGAGGAGCGTTCCATAGGTAAGCCCAGAAGCCTGCATTCAGGAATGTCAGAATCTTAACATCTAAGTAGATATATAGGAGACGAACAGACACCCCCCAACACGGGTAAATATTAGGGACAGTAAGAGAAATACACCAGGAGCATCGGCTAGAAGATACATGTGGGCCGGCCAAGTGTCTTTATATGTTGTGTATGTTATGTGTATGTAAGTCCAAAGGAAATGTGAAGTGTCGAAGGGCGACAAGAGAATATTTTTGTGGTTTAAAATATTGATTAAGTAAAAAGGTTAAAGTGAAACGAGATATAGAGGTTTTAAGCTGCGAAGATTGGTGCATGCTCACATCATAGTCATTTATTGATTAAAGTATTGTTTGTGTGAAGCACAGTGACTATTGACAGGCGAGTGTGCCTTGTCACAATGGAGGATATTACTCCGCTCGTACACATGTTCAAGCAATTGCCAAAACACACCCCCAAACTCAAAGAGTATAGCGCAGAATGGGTTAAGGGCAGAGCAAATAAAATGTTCATGCAATGGCCACAAGAGGGATCGCTGTCAAAATCGGTTTTGCAACACATTACCACAAATTTGCACGCAGCGTACATAGGGAAAAAGCAGGAGAAAAGGCTAGATAGCTTAGAGCTTTGGAAGATGTACCAGAAGGAACGGGAAGACCCACCTCCTGAAGACTGGATATTAAGACAGTGTAAAGAGGGCAGTGAAAAGCCTTCTGCTCCCACAACCGTGTTTGAAGTAAATGATGATAATCCAAAAGATGACTGAGTGTATCTACTCAGAGAGCTTAAAGCAGCAGCAGGATATAGTAACCCAACGTATGAACCACCTGCTTATAGCAGTGATGCAGGTTTGGAGAAATGTCCAGAGAAAGACGTCTCTACAATCCCATGGGACAAAGAGAAAAGTGAACAACCAGGTATGACCCTAGATATAGAAAGTGAAATTTAGAGATGGAAAGGAGAGAAAGATAAAACTGATGAGATAGTGCTCATACAAATGAGTGGATGGGAGGTCAGATATTGCTCAAACTCGACGGAGCGAGCATTGGGGAGGTACGGCAAAAGGAAGATCAAGACGAGCAAGATGAAAAAGACAGACCGAGAGAAACAATTGAAAGAGGATGAACTTTAACGGAAGGACAGAAAAAGACGAGAACAGCTGTATCAAGAAGAACAGCGGAGGAAGGAAGAAAGGGCAGAAGAGCAAAGGAAATGTGATACTAGGCAGAGAGCAATCGAAGAACAGGATAGAATAGACAAGAAGAGAGAAGAAGAAGAGGAAGAAAAGTTGAGAGAAATGAGAATACAGAGGCGAAAAAATAATGAAATACGCAGGGCAAATGAGAGAAGGGAGATGAAGGGACAGGAGGAAGAAATAATTAGGGAAGAAGCAAAGAATCGAAGAGCATTTGATGAGGAAATGGAACGAAAAAGGAGGCAGAGAACAAGCGACATTGATCACATTGAGAAAGAGCTAAGGAACCCGTATTATCATGGGAAGCCATAGAGGAGTTCTTCCCATAGCAAGAGCCGATGGCAGCGCCATCTAGAATAAACCTAGAGGAGGATTTTAAGAAGAAACTATTGGAGATAGAATTGCGAAAGCATATCATGAAATGAAGATGAACAAGGAATTGAAGAGTAAAGGGAAAGATGATCAATTTGAGATTTCCCAACTGTGAGGAAAGGAGGAAAGTCCATTTAGTTCCAAGCACCGAGCTCTGTCTTTGGATAGGCTAACTCTGAATAGGGATGAGAAAGAGGGCAGTCACATAAGTTGGGGACATGAGATGTCAGACGAAGAAAGGGAAGCCTTCTGTGAGGAAGAAGGGATCGGTGGATGTGTGTTCGCAGAATGTTTATTGAGGTTAGATGGTCAGACTTAGACCTACCTAAATTGAGGACACCAGACCCAATGGCACAGCCAGGTTGACCTAAAGGACGATCCCAGAGTGTGCGGGGCAAATCGCCACCATATGTGCACAGATTAAGGTCATTACCAGGAAGAAGTAGATCAGGAACCATCGTCCCTACTATGGATAGGCAAACGATGGAAGCCTATTGCGATTTTGGGGTGTCACACTTTCCTTTATTAGAGAAAGGAGGGGTCAGACCACAGTATATTTCATGGCCTCAGATGGATAAGGACAACTATGATGTAAGTTGCCCAGTTTAACCTTGGGTGCCGGAAAATTGATTTACGAACTAGAGAAAATGACAGGAGGTAACATGTTAGCTATAGGAGATATTAAAGGTCTCCTTGCAGCCATTCTTGGGGAAAGAGCTGATGACATTTGGTCTAGAGCAGGATACGCACGAGTTACTGTGCAGAATATGGCACACAATGGCGCGCCGTTTAGTAATTGTAGACCAGCGGTCTGGAAAGCGCTGAAAGTGCAATATCCTGATTCGTCAGATATGGGAGCTATAATGGCACAAAAGATACAGGAAGGGGAAGATCTGCTTGCTCATATTCAAAACTGTCATGACCACTGTGAGGGGGCACAAGTTTTGCCACAAGCAGGCTCCCAATAGAACCCTAAGGGCCTTTAAACCACTGCAAAAGGTCTCCTAGAGCCAGTCCTGGCGCCTTTGGCACCAGGTTCATATGTAGGAAGGAAGGGCTGTTCAAACTAGGTCCCATTTATGTACATGGGCCTTTAAATCCAACATGGAAGCACCCACACAGTCTAGTTCTAAGAAGCAAGCCATGCGGTCTAGTGTTTTGGGTGTGGCAGGCCTGGAACTATTTTCCCTGTTACTACTTTACCTGGGCTATATAAACCACACCCTGACTGCAGAACACGCTTCGTGTTATTCTGCAACCAGCAACGTGACGCTCACTGTGTCCAGCTCCTGGTCTTCAGCATCTCCCTGTAATCCTGCAAGAACAAGAACAAGATTATTCTGTTTTACCTGAGAAAACACCATCCAGCACTCAGCATCTCAACTGGGCTGCAATCTGTGGAAACCGAGAGAAGAAGAAACATCACTCACCTGTGAGTACTAGCTTAAGGATCCCTGGCGAACCGCTACCACAGCTGCTGTTCGAACATTGCGACCTGCAATAATGAGAAAGGGAAAAACAATATTAGAACGTGTGCTTCCAAAACATCGAATTTCATCAGTCTTACCTGAATTCCATCGCGCTACGCCACGCTTCCATCTGGAGCACCATAGCAACATCTGCAAAGGAAAAGAGACATATTCAGGTTCGCTTTCAATATTAAACAACTGCACAGCGCTGTACTTACCTTAACGGATTCCGGGGGCCAGTTTTTCAGCGCGCTCTCATCCACTCGGATCACCACAGCGGCCTGTGAGGAGAAGAAGAAGAAAACACTAGTTAGCTTTAAAAGACAATAAAGGCGCTGCGCTTTGCGCTTTCTCTTACCTAGAAACGTGCCTCTCCAACCGGCACGCCAGAATCAAGATCTTTGCGCCTGAAAAGAAGGAGATAAAGATATTAACAAATTCCCACCATAAACAGAACAAAGACTTACAATTAACAAACCTACCTACCTACCAGCAGATTCAGGGTCACAGCAGGCCTGGGCCCAAGGAAGGCGTACTGCACCAGTGAAGCAACTCGGACAGCTCGCCAACAAACATCAAGTGCCCCTGCACAAGAAACGCAGGATGGATAGCTCACCCTACAAATAACTAAGGTGAGAAAAGAACCCAGTGGGAAGGGAATCGGTCAGAGGGAGGTGGGAGATTCACCCATTAGAGACAGATATCACAAATCCTCCCTTCTGTAATTTCAGATTCATTATTCAGCACTGGGCAACTACGCATCCAGGGTTCCAGATCTCAGAGCCTTCCAGACGCCCCCGGGGATGTAAGGTGAGAGTAACAAAAACTTTCAAGAGCAGTGCTCTTTAGAAACGCGGAAGCCGTGGGGGAAATCTATACCAGTGTTTTATCATATTCTATGTCAGGAGTTGCCAGAGCAAGTACAGAGACAGCTCAAGAAATTGGTGGATATGGAAGCAAAGCCATGACCAGAAATCCAGCTGACCATTGCACATCATTGCCAATTGTTGCAAGAGAAGAACAAGAAGAAGGTGGATACTAGGAAGGTAGGACGCTATCCCTGCTCAAATGGGACGCTATCACTGCTCAAAATGGGACGCTAGCCCTACTTCACACGGGACGCTATCCCTAATTCAATGCGGGATGCTATCCCTACTCTTCAGTTGTGCGACACTATCTCTGCTTAACACTTTCCTTAAATGGAACACACTTCTCTGGGATGCTATCCCACTATTTACCAAATTGGCAACATACACACCTCATGCAAACATTTGCAATAAAATATCAGTACAATACCAGTTTAACAATACTTCTCGAAGATGCACAGTCCTAGGAGTCCATGCCTCCTTCTGGCAGCCTAATTATCCTAAGATCCTATGAGTCCAACGTAGCACTGAAATTCCTCAAAGCTTGTTACTTCTAGCACATTCAGGCCAGGTTTCCTTCATGCACTCAAAACTTCTCACTTGAGGTCAATAATTGTATTCTCTTAGAATCCCTTGGACATTTCTCTTCATATCAACCTTAGTATCCATAGAAGTCCCTTTCCTGAAAATCCTCAAAGGTTTACGATACTCAAACTTCCCGAAGATGCATAAAACCTACATGCTTTCTCTCATTGACCTTTGCATCCTCATACAATTAAATTAGTTACATGCACAGACTCCCTTCATATCATGTCACTTGTGCAACACAACCAATCAGTATACTCAATAACATTAAAGAATACCCCTACAAAGATTATACATGTTTCTTTTTGTAAGATACAATCCAAAACATCTCAAAAGGATACGCGCACCTTATCTCCTCTACATCTACGTTGCAGCATAGAAGTACATGCATACTACAATTAATGCATGTGACAGGGTTACACATCTGTCCCACGCCGGCACCAACTGCTGTCAAACCTTGACACAAGCAGACCTTCCCATTGTCGCACCTGTGACACGCTGGCCTTCTCATCCCAAATCCAATGTCCTTTATACAGACGTTTCCTCCCACAGGGTCATCTTTCTGCTAATAGTGCACTGCTTGCTTCACTTAATGCGCGTAGGATCCCTGCAACAGTCACTTTGCCGCTTCCTTGCCACGCTGAGGCACGTCGGACAGTGCCTTCCTCTAACGTCCTCAACCGGCACTAGGATCCTCTCAACAGCAGGCTCTCTCGAACGTGGCATACAATAGCCGTACCATCGCCGACCACCACTGCGCATTCACTAATGTCATCATTGGGCATTCTGACGCGGAGCCGGCCACATCTCCGGACACCAACCGCCGCCCCTTTCCTTACCCACCATTCTGAACCCTTATGGTGAGCTTTAACAGAGGCGCTACATTCTGTGCTGCAATTCGTTCTTCACACTTTAAAAACTGCTTACTTCCATACAGCAACAATCATTAGTGTGATGTTACAATATTACAACAGAGCTTTGTGTCCCAACACACGATCCCATCTCATCGCAAGGCAGCTAATTTCTTCATTGCGCTGCTATGCTGGGATCTCACTTCTCTCATCACCCGCCCCGTGGCTGCCCTCGGCTTACCTCACTTCCCCCTGCGCTTTACCCCTGCTTCAAACTTTTGCCTTGGTGCCTCCTTCACTTTTTGGCTCTTTCTACTACACTTTGTGGCTTAACTTCACTTCCCTCTATGCTTTACTTTTCTTTTGCTTCTGCCTGTGGGGCCTGCTTCATTTTGGGCTTACTTCACTTCCCATTCACTTATGCCTCAAAATCTTTGCCCCATGTCTCTGCGCAGGGACTGCCCCCTTCTTCTCCCCTGGGTGATGGGACTTACTTCTGTGTTTCTGGGGGGCAGTGGTTCCATCTGTTCTCTTGTTGCTCCCCCGTCAGCAGTTTCTTCTTCTTCTTCATGTGCGATCTTAGTAATCCTTGTCACCAGTGTTAAAATGCACCTTCTGTAGTCTTCTTATGTTTCTTCATACATCTTTATTACAAGTTGCAGTAAGATGACTTGAGCAGAACAACTGGGTCCCATCACTCAGGCTTAACTGACTCTGTCTGGAACCCTCACACATCATTCAACATCAAACATTCCACATGACATCACTACCTCTTACATACAGGGACAAGCACTTTACAACACTGTGCACTTCCCTTGTCTTCCCAAAAATGAGCACATCTCAGCTGCCAAAAGAAAGGTGCATTAGCTCCCGATTTGTGAACATCTTAAATTCAAAACTCTTTCCCTCACGCACCAATGCCTTACCAACACTGCCCCAGCATACATATCACAAAGCAAACTCAACAAGCCCTCCCCCCCACGCTAAGCCTACTGCCACTGCTCTGCCATCCCCAGATCCAGGTGCATCACAGCAGGGAGCTCCAGCCTCCAGGCTATCTTTGGCCAGTAACCAGTGCCTAGATTCCTCTAGGTTAAGCGTGCTTCACACAAGAAAAAGGGCGGGGGGAGAAAAAATTAAATAAAATCACATTAGAAAGCCCATTGGATGCATTTTCCTGAAATACATTTAAATGTCCAGATATAATTCATTACATACAGTAGAAATAAAAACATGAGACAAAGCCAATTTCAGAAGTTGTAAAAAAAAAAAGAAAGAAAAATATCATAAACACAGGAAATATTAAGAAAACAAAATACACTGGAATCATGTGCCACAGTGTAACACAATAATACATATCATTGTGAGAAGATAAGAGGATATGAAATTACTGAAAAGACATAATTCCTGTGGGAGGCTACCTTATGGTGATTTATACCAGGCACTGCTGCCATTTGCATGATCTCCAGGAACTCAAGTGTCTCTGTAGGAAACGTCGGCGTGGTTGGTTATTGAAGGAAGGCAGATAAGATAGAGGTTGTGCTCTTCTAGTGATGCTTGCAGAATCAGGAGGAAGTGGTGCCTGGGCATGTCAGCTTTTGGGGTGTGCTTTGTTGTGTGCACTGGGCTTGTTGCGTCCAGAGGGGGAGTGTCCAGTGTATGGGTTATTTGTTGTTTGGTCATGAGGCATGGTTAGCATTGGGTATGTGATTTGTGTGTTTTGTGTGTAGTTTTTCTGGCCCTTGGCTGTGTGTAGTATGTGGGAAGTATACAGGAGTGGAAAAGAGAAAAGTGGGTGGTTAGTTGGTTTCTGCTTGACTCTGGCTGTGTGGTTGTTTTATTGTTGGTTCTTCTATCCGTATTGTCCCATGTTTGCTTTGGGTCCAGAGTATGGCTTGTGGGTGTGCACGTTTTTATGCTTGCCTCAGTGAGTTCAATAGCCAGGTTTTCAGTAATTTTCTGAAAGTTAAGTGATCTTCCATCATTCTGATTTCTTTTGGTAGCTAATTCCATAGTTTGGCTATTGTGGGGAATCCTGTGGATCCCTCACAAAACCCTGTCCCTATTTCTTCTCCCAGGTGGCCAGGAGAGGCAGAGGCTTCCTGATCCCATTCCTGGGGTTGGTGTACTGCTGGAGGATCACCTAGGTGAAGACCAAGCCCAGGGTAATGAGGTAAGTATCCCTTTGATAGTGATATTTACACCACCATTCCCGAAGAGGTTATGGCTTACTGTCGTTCTAATGGTTTTCAGTCTTTTGTTAAAACTAAGGTGGTACAACCTGCAATTGGAATATCGGGACCTAAAATAACATGTTTTTTTGTTTCCAAAAACTCAAATGTCCTCCACAATATTTAAAGTATGTTAATAGGAATATTGATAGTATTGCCTTATCCATACCATCGGTCTCCAATAGGACTAAACCATGCAATTCCTCATCTAAAAATATTCAAGGGATTGAAACTACCCATAAAAGTATAGAGGGAGCAGAAAAATCCAAGTTCATTCAAATTAACTACATCCCCCAGAATGCCCCAAAGATTGGGACGCATTAGAGGGCCCAGGAGGCATTTAGAAGAAAAGGACAGGCAATTGGGCATAGTAGCCTTTGCCTAGGTCAGGCAATTAACACCAAGGGCCTGCACCTGAACTTAATTACCCTACCTCTAAGCAATAAAAGGCAGCAGCAGGAAGGAGAAGGAGGAAGAAGCTGGAGCAGGAGCTGGAAGGCTAGCAGTAGTTGCAAAAGGAGAAGAGCACAAGGCTGGTAATTCACGAGGAAGTGTGACCATTGAAGGGACCCCAGGACGAGAGAAGAGCAGATTTCACTTGCAGGGTTTTGAGTTGGTCCTGTGTTCATAAATGCTGTCTGGCCATGGCTGCACTGAGAGAGATGTGGCATTGAAGGTCTTCCGAGGTGTGCCTAGTAGGCTTAGGCTTTTCAAAAGAAACAGATTTAGGTATACAAGAGTGTCCTTTGATGTACCAAAGAAAGAGTAGAAATTGTGCTCCAGCCCAAAGCCTGTGTGCAGAGGCAAGCTGAGGGACTGGGGAGTGAGCGAGACTCCATGTGGTCGAAACCAGACCGGAGACACCCATGCTGCAGAGGGGTGTGGGTCGTAAGAGTGCCTGAAGTAGTAGCAGAAAGCAAAGTCGGGAAGTGGAAGCAGCCTGCAACCACAGTGTTTCTTGAGCCAGTGAGTGAAGCTCCATACTAAGAATCAATGGAAAGCTTTTTCTGGTAACGGTTGCCAGCTCTACAATTGCTCGCGTAATTGCTGAAGCAAGTAGAAGTCATCTGAAGTTGTTTGTTGTTGTAGAAAGTCTCCTGAACATGGGAAATGTAACATGCGTGTAATTAAAGCAAGTTAAAGTGCTCACGTGTATGAAAAAGCTTTTAGTTTCCATTTTTGAACTTTATAAACGTACCGAAATGGTTACATGTATCCAATTGAGAAGGGAGGACGGCTGTGTTAATCACTCAAAAGGTTTAAACTGACTATTGCAGATTTTTACAAGGGATATAACACAAAAGAGGTTGCAGGTGGACTATTCCCACACAGAATTAAAGTATGACTGTATTAATGAAAGGGGAGTGCAAGTCCTGACAGTTCTTTAATGCTGAACTTCTACATCAAAGGACAATCACACATACCTAAATCTGTTTCTTTTGAAAAGCCTAACCCTTGTACCACTCCGAACAATTACATAAGAAGTTGTATAAGTTGTAAGAGCAAAGAGAGAACAACAAGCACTACCAAAGCCAGTGGGCCAACTCTTTATATAGTGAAACCTGACCACCTTTACTTTGCAGTTGCTGAACTTGCTAAAAGGTCCAGTGTCCTCTACTATGAGTGTGACAAGGTTATCCACAGCTGGAAGAGTGACAATTCAGCTCTGGGTTAACTACTAGAACCAAGACAGTGTGATTAAAGCTGGGGATGGGAGCTGGGTGCTTGTAAAAACATTCAATCAACGATCTGTAAGGCTAAGGCTGTTGCAGCAGAGAGAGAAAGAGAAAACAGTCTGCGAACCAAGACAGATAATTCTGGTTGCAGTGAGACAGGCAGAAGAGGCAAAGAGGCTGCCCTTTCCTTGTAACCTGGGGAAGAAGAGTGCCTTGCCTACCTGTGAAGGTCGAAGAGTCTTGTCTTATTAATTGCCTAAGTAGCCATCAGAGCTGTGGTTGTCTATGAGTCTGTCAGTAAATGTTATATTGCAGAGCTTGAAGTAGAAGACTGCTGTGGGGCAAAGGAGTCTGCCTCCACAGTAAAAGTATTAGAAGGGAGTTTACAAAAAGTAGCAACACCCTGTGAAGAAGCACCCCAACAAATAATTTTAAAGATGCTGCAGAGGTGACAATTAAACGGGACAGTTGTTGAAGCAGAAGTGGTTCTTTTGTCTTTGAACTATAACAATATTACCCTGCAAGAAGGATATCCAGGATTACAATTGGTGCTGTTTTCTTTACTGAAATTGGAAGGGGACCTTTTCAACAGATGGATAAAGAACTATTACTAGTGGAATTTTGTTTGGGTGAACTTTTGTTTCTTTCGGAACTTTCTCAAACTGTTTCAAGACTTTTTACTTTATGAACACTTGGAGAGATTAAGTTTGGACAATCCCGGGAAAGAGATCTACCCAGGACAGGTGAAGATCATCCAAGTCACTGGTTGTGTGGTAATCATTACATGTGTTGTTGTTTAGTGTGAGGGCCAGTCTTGTATATGCTAGGAGATTATCCCTTAGAAACTAGAATAGGTAGAGAATTCCCTAGTAGAGTAGGCTTAGTTAGGTTTTATTTGCAATGTTTTTTTTCCAATAAAAATCCAATAAAATATCCAAATCCTGAGAAAACTACAAGCAGTTGTCCACCTCGCATTACTGACCCCTCACACTATCAAATAGAAGAATGCAGTGCCTCCAGGTGTCTGTACTCAGGAGACCCCCGGCCGGCCCATAGAGCCGAGGTTTGCTCCAAAGTACTTTAAGACGAGATAGCTGCACCTTGAGATAGATGGGGGTGCAGATGTATTACTCCAACACCAATCAATAAGGACAACTCAATGGTTTGGCAAAGGGAGACTGTTTAATGACAAGTACAAAAAACAGGGAGTCATGGCAATCAGCAGTGATGCGTTAGTCGGTCTCACTTCAACTCCAACAAACTTCATACAAACATGACATTTATACTCAAAACTCATCATAATTGACGTGTTACACTAAAAAGTTAACATGCAATTCTATTGGCTAGGAAAAGGTAACTTTAATATAGGTACTATCTCTGTATGTGGTAACAGAGTGAGGGGATTGGGTAAATACTGGCAGGTGGGCGTCTAAACCTTTCCTTCAAAAATGACTACTGTAGACGTCACTAAAAATATGACGTCCCATTGGTTCTACTAACTATAGGACCCTAGATTATTTGGTCCATTGTGATTGGGTTGGCACCAACCCCTCCAATTAAGGTTACAATCAATCATCACTTAAACAACTATGTCTCAATTATGTTACTGTGGTTGGCCTCGAAACTGCATCTTCTGTCTGGGAAAGTTCTGATATCTCTTCCTGGGCGGATGCCAAGTGTAGGTGTGAACTCGTGCTTCTCCTCGCTCGGATGGTCACGTGATGCAGACACCATGAATTTGCCTAGTTTCTCTCAATTTGTGCATTTAATTCTTATTCGCCCTGCCACCTGCCTACGCTTCCTTATCTTGACCTTTCAGAGACAGGATATTCTGTTCTTAAGTTTCAATTTGATGTAGCTACTGTTCGTTCCTTCTATTGGTATGACCTTGGCTCTCCTGGCACGAGTTGCATCTGCTGAGTTTCGATTCAGCCGTCTCTTCACATTTTGCTAGAATATGAATCTTGTCTTGTTTGGCCTCTAGTAACCTGAGTTGATTCTGCTTTTCGTGCAAAGTGGAATCGCACTTATAATAATGTGCTTAGTTTTGAGATAGATTATGTATAATGGTGCTTGCTGAGCTATTCTTCTCCTTAGCATAGCAAGCCGCACTGTTTTCTTAGCTTTCTTGCGGTTTCAAGCATATGTACAGGCGTTAGCTGGTTGAATATCTTAATCCTGCTTACAGCTTAAGCTTCTTTGTGTTTCAACATCGTTGTCTTCCTTTGGGTTCACAATATCTTTATTCATGGTATTTCGTCTCTGTGTGTCATTTTTTGGTTGTCATTTCTTCTATCTGTGAGTCTGTGCAGGCTCTCGTGACGTCAGCATTCGTCTTCCATTAAGGCCTTTTTGGTTTCTTCTGGGAAGGTACTTAGGCAATCTTCATTTCATCTCATGTGTTGGTAGGGTTTTCTCAATGGATACCTTACTGTCCATGGTTGTCTGGGTATTGGTACTTCAATAGGTGTTGCTCTTCTGATGGGTAGTGGGCAGAGCCCTACTGCAGCTCTCTGCTGGTTTATTTGCTCATCATACGTCACATATTTTGGTGTGAACGTTCCTGGTACTTCAAAATGGGCAATTGGAGTGCAGGCTTTGTTTGGGACCTCCTCTACACTCCCCCCTCTGGGCGATTCATCGACCACTTTCACCTCCTTCCTTGGATTCAACTCACTCGATTCTTCTATATTTATCTTCACTCCATCACATGGGTTCATTCCTTCTTCATCTTCTGGATCTATACATGATGGTTTGAAAAAGTGTCTCTTCGGAGTTCATATCTCTTTTACTCCCTTCAGGCTTCCTGCTGTTCTTACATGTTCATCTTTATTCCATGTCATGAGTTGACATTGTCCATTTGGGCTACAGTAAACCCATCTTCCCACATAGTTTCTGTGCTTCCTGGGATAGAGAAACTTTGTACCTTCCGTGCGTGCCTGCTGGCCTTCACAAAGTCTCTTATTTCTTCATCAGTCAGGTCTTTGGGCTTGCATCCTGGCTTGATATCAATCATGATTTTCATCCCTATGGCTTTCTTCGCAGTTTTCTGGCATTGCAAGATTACTATCTTGATAACACAAAATCCAAGTAATATCATCACTAGCAGGGCTCCTAGAAACTTGAATATGTCTGTCATCCATTGTGGGACCCAAGAAAATAGTGATCCAAACCAGCTGTCATCGTCAACTTCGTCAGTTTTGTTGATCATCTGGTTCTGTAGCTTCGTCAGTATACCCATGGCTTCTGTTAAAGTTCCATTTTCCTCATTGTGAGTAGGTAAAAATGTGAAACATGATTCTCCTATTTTTGCAAAAACTCCTCCATCCATAGCTGTGATCATGTCAAGGACATATCTGTTCTGGAGAGTCATCAGTCGGATGGCTCTTAGCTCTTCCTTGATTGCATTGAATCCTTTTATGGTCATGTTGATGGTCTGTAGTAATTCCATCTGGTTATCTGCAACCATTTAGTATTTACTCCAACTTGGATTCTTGGCATAAAAATCATTGTGAACACTGATAAGGTGAGGCTGAACAGCCTGTTCTCATATTGGATTGCATGAAATGCTTCTTCTGATTTAGCAGAGAAATAATGTTCTCTCTTCATTCGGGTCAGCAGTTCCACAGATCTTTTCTTCCTCAGATGAGCATCTGCTTTCGGGAAACTGTCAATATTCAGGTCACTTTTCGGGATCACCAATGCTGGAACATGGACGTTCACTATCGTGCATGTGCCTCCCCAGTCTCTTGGCAGTCTGATATATGCTTTGGATCCACACACCCAATAATGATCCATAATCACTGCAGTTCCATGCACCGTTCCTGGAGCATCAAAAACTCTTCCACAGTTCTGATTCTCTCCCATCTTCCTTGTGCCGTTATTTCTGAAACATAACTTTGGGCTTTATAGTGGCACTATCTGCAAGGGTCCTCCTCTTTCTTAGACCCATGTTAGTAGTTTTGCAAGTTTTGGCCACAATGGCTTGCATCCATTTCGCACTATGTAGAGAGTGGGCTCGTAGTGACTGAAGACCATCTATGCTTGGCATATGACTACTCCTTTCTCCTATCCGTCTGGTGAAAGCACTGTTCCCCAAATTTGCATTTGGCCTCAATTCTTCCATCTCCGAGCTTCTTCTGGAGTTTTTCCTTTGACATTTAGCTTCTGGTTTGCTTCTTTTCTGATCTCTGCTCCTTTAACTCCAGGCTTCTCACATCTGATCACAATGTGTTTCGTCTTTCCATTGTTTCTTGTCTTTATGTCCTGGACATAATTGTCTTCATTTGGACCAGTTGCTTCAGTTGCCTATTTCAGAGAGGCACTACCGATGAACTGGCCTCTGGTCTTGCACACTGCTACGTGTGACATGCAGTGTGCTGTCTGGACATCAATTTCTACAGTAACAAAGATCTTGGACTTCCCCATGCTGTATGGTAGGAGTGCGCAAACAAAGCATTCCCCTTCTGAATTCCGTCTTCCAACTCCCTTGATGTGCTGGTACCAAATGTTGTTTCCTAGATGTGCTGTGCTGTCCAGGTAGTCGTTCAGTTCATTGTCATCTCCATGCATGCTTCTCTTGATCCTTAATGTTTTCCTGTAGTTGGCTATGACTACATCCCTGAATGCATCCCTATGGCTTTTTCTTGCTGGAGGATTCTCAGGTATCTTGGTCCATGGTGCAGGCCTCCTCATCTGCGCCATTTGAGTAGATAAGAGTCTGGAAGCTCTTTCCCTCTCCACATACATCTTTCTCCTGCTGGTTACAAATGCCCATGCCAACCAGCCTGACACTGGTCTGGTGTATGGTTGTATTGTATAACTGGTACCTGTCCCTTGCGTTGGAACATGTGCTTGGTAATACAGTCTCTGCGGTTTTGTTCTTCAGTTCCTCTTGTAGTTTCCTTGCTGTGGCTATGTGCGGAACAAATGAGTCTACTATCAGTGGTGTCCGTGCAGAGAGTTTCTCAGAGTTGGTTCTTGTTTTCTTAAGAGTTTCTGATATAACTGCTTCTGTTGGTTTTCGTTTTAACTCTTCTTGTTTTCTCACAACATCTGCAGTGGAGTTTCTTACGGCAGGCAGCCTCTTCTTCTCTACTGCTTTGGTTTGTGGTTCTGCAGTCATTGACACTAGGCTGTTTCACGTGCATTCAGTGTTTGCATGCGTGTAGTTGTTAGTGATATTACTTCATTCATTCCTTGCCGACCCTGTCTCTGGCTTTTTTGTTTGTTCGTGACCACAAGTGTGTGTGTATCATTGCTAATCACATCCATTTCAAGTTCATTCACTCCACCGTCAGATCTTCTAGGGAATGGAATGCCTATATAAGGTCTGGGTGTTTTTGTGGGTTTTATGCGTGCATCATTAGGTGGGTGCACTGAAATTGGAACGCTTTGTGCACCAATAAAGAATGCAGTTCTGATCGTTAATGACAGTAAAACAATAATGAATATGATGCATAGGTACATTATGTCCCTGTAGGTGAGGCGGCAGCATTTTCTTCCAGAGAAGCGGGGGTGCCTCTCTTCTTGTGGGAGGACCAGATTGCTGCTCTGGACCCCCGTCTCGATCATTAGCCAAATGTCAATATTATTAGTCACTTAACCAATATCGTCTTCTGAGTTCTGAGCTTAAGAGTGTCAGGTGTTCCACAAGTGTCCCCCCTCTCGCAAGTGACAAATTGTCTCTTATGTCAGGATACAGTTCCTTTGCTAGACTATGGGAAAAATCAGAAATAAAATAACACTTTAGTGAGTCCCTTTACTGTGCATGTTCAAAATAGGTAAGCGCCCGATCCACTCCTCGTATTTGCTTCAGTCCTGGGGACATAGTGTACGTTGATCAGTGCGGAGGACTAGGGACAAAATAGCAACAAATAGGACACGGGGAGTTCTTGACACTGCTTTCTTGATCCGTCCCTTGACGGAAGGCTTTTAGAATCTCCTCAGATAGCTATGCTGATGGTTAGAGGGTTCCACTTGGAGCACGATTCCGTGTAGGAGGATTCCCATCTGCGCAATATTAGCTGGATTTCTGATGAAAGTGAGGACGTCAACATCGATTGGTCTCCCCACTAGCTCTGGAAAGTCAGTGACTAGGCAAAAGAGGACATTATGGGCCAACCTGGTGTCTTCTGGAGACAGGGACATCCGTCCGATCTTGCTGAGGTTCAGGATTATATGTTTCTCCTAAATGTGAACAATGTCTGTACTGTCCGGTCACGCGGAGTGCAACTAGAATTATGATTTTATTTAAAAGATGGCTTAAATGTTCTGTATTTGCTGAGTCTCGAAGAAACGTGAGTGTATCCGTTGTTCTCCCGATAAGAGTTGGACAGTCTTCGATTATGCGAAAGAACAGTGTGTTGATGAGCTCATCTATTTCTGCCTGTGTTTGGAACATTTGACTCTTTCCCACTGTATTCAGGGAGTAGGATAAATTGTTCGGCAATGACAGTGAGGAGTTGTCTTATTGTCTTTTTGTTTTCAGGATCTTGTAGAAAGTCAGTGACACTGGTGAGCCTCCCTACCAATGACGGGTATGATCTTAGTACTAGATCAAAATAGGTGACCACATCCTTGGTGATGTCGCTACTGCGGGACACCATAAGTGATTCTGAATAGGGTCTCGGTGTGGAACAAGTCAGGATACTGTGTTTGCTTCCAATGTAAGTGTCCTCTGTCAAAATTTGGCATATTCTTTTCTCATCAAAGCTTAAATGTGCCTCAGTCCAAAGTTCAAGAGTCAACAGCCTGTGTTGTGGCTTATACGTGCAATTTTTCTTCTTCACCCTGCAACTAGGATGCACAGAGTGTCCGTTTTTTATGTCTTTATCCCCTTTTTTGCTTAGAGGAAGTGTCCAATTTAAGCCACAACTTGCAAAAAATTATTTGTCTTTGTCTGGCTGGTCATGCTTCCTTCTTCCGCGTCATGGATCTCGTCTGTACGTGCTGTGGTTCTTCCCCATCGCTCGTCGATTCCTCTCGTTGGGGTGCAGGCAGGGGGACTTCTCCAATGTAGGGTTTGATATCGCTGAGAAAAAAACCAAGCTCTTCTACCTTGTAGTTTTACTGAGGACGGAGTGCAGTCTTCTACTGTAAAAGGACCGTTGAACCTTGGCTCGTCCCACTTTTTCCTTGTAAGATTCTTCACAAGGACGGCGTCTCTAGGGAAGACGGGCGGAACACGTAGACCTTGAACTTGGTCTGTTGTAATGTCTCCTTCTGTGTTCTGTGCTGCTCTGCACCCTTTTTGTCGTCGCTGCAGCTGGTCTGAAATTAAAGTAAGTCAAGATGTCATGCAGTTCAGATAGTTTTGCATTTCAGACCCTAAAACCTCTCCTGTTGACTGGGCATCGCATCTAGCTCTATCTCGGGGAGTCAGAGGAGTTCTCATTCTTCTTCCTATGGTGTGGCGTAAGATAACGGTCGGACCCGGGTTTTTTCCGAAGTGCGTACAGTGCCAGTGGAAGGAAGTGCAACCATCCCTTCTTTAGAGTAAGCTTCAACTTGGCTATCCTTTCCTTTAACAAGCCGTTGCGCATCTCACAGATCCCATTACTTTGTGGATGATACGCTGACGAGAACTTGTGCTTTATACCAAGCAGCAAGCTAATCTGCTTGAACACTGCATTGACAAAATGAGGGCCATTATCTGACCTCATGACCTCGCACACCCGCCACCTGGGGAACACTTCTCTCACAAAAAATGTGGCCGCACAGGTACAGTCTGGGTGTGTACATGGACCTGCCTCAATCCATCTAGAGAATGACACACCACACCAATTAAGTATCTGTACCAGTTACATACTTTAATCATGTCAACGTAATCGACATGCAAGTGTTGAAAAGGCCCATTTGACCTTGGGATGACTCCTCTCATTACTTTTAATGTGTGCCCAGCCGTGAATTGCTGACAAGTTATTCAGTTTACCATAAAGAATGCAACGTGCTCCGCTAAATTTGGTATGTGTTAAGACGGATTTCTGAACTCTCTCCTGGCGGCGCAGATGTTCAGAAGGCCAACCTAATTACTTGGAACAGGGTAACCTCTGGACAAGCCAGACCAATCAGGGTAGCGATCGCGGCAGTCAAGACTAGGTCTCAAGAGGGGTGAGGGTGACTGAAAGCCCGCAATGAGCACACAAAGCAAGGACACTTACAAATTACTCCCAAACCATGGTCATACCTGGCATAATCATGCCATAGGACAGTTCCCCATCTTGGAATGTTACTCTTTAAGAGGAATTCTGGAGCAGTGCAAGCAGATTTATCAATACGAGTAAACAACCTGTTAATGTCACGCCCCTAGCGCCGCCATTTAGTGTCAAGGACATGAAAAACACATCCTTAGCATTTGCGGGGTTAAGACTCCCAGAGGTAGTGATTCCTCAAACAAGGGCTGCAAAGAGTATTTGTGATATATTCTACTGCCTCTGGTAACTTACTTCATAGATTGTGGTTTAATTAATTAATTGCTGTTATTTTTGTATAGCTGCTCCTGCCTGAACTTTGAGTTCTTTTTCACTTAGCCTGTATAGTCAGCAGTTCTGGTTTAATTTGGTCGCCCTAATGCGCCTGGCAATGTTAATCTTTTGTGTTTGACGTGTGTTAAGACGGATTTCTGAACTCTGTCCTAGCGGCGCAGAAGTTCAGAAGGCCAACCTAATTACTTGGAACAGGATAACCTCTGGACAAGCCAGACCAATCTGGGTAGCGATCGCGGCGGTCAAGACTAGGTCTCAAGAGGGGTGAGGGTGACTGAAAGCCCGCAATGAGCACACAAAGCAAGGACACTTACAAACTACTCCAAACAGGTGTTATATTAAAAATATATACACATTTATTCCAAGGCCTTTGCAACAATGACCGTAGCGAGAAATCACGATAAAATTCTAGTAAACCAACACATACCAAACCATTAAAATATATATACAAATACAAACGAGTCTAAAGCGTTAGATGCACGAATTGTGTAGTCCATCTAGAAGGGGAGGAAAACAGGCAGTGCGAAATAATGATTAGACCCAGTCCGCCTTCAGAGGCACCTAACTAAACGGAAGTCCAAGCCCTACGAAGAGTGGAGTCTTGTGCTCAAAAGTACCTGCACACGCTGGTGCCAACGGGCAAAAAGGGGAGTCTCTTCGAGGGAATCAGGCAGTTCAGTTCAGTGCACAAAAGAAGATGAACAGAGTTCCGCGACTCAAGCGCAGCCTCCACTGTGGGCAGAAGCAGAGCGCGAGTACGGAAAGGCGTGCTGTTTGACACAGCTTGGAAAAGCTATGGGCTCCTGCAGGAGGGCGACCAGTTCCTAGCTATGCTACTCACCGGTCCCCGATGCAAGCAGACCCAGGCTTCTCCGCGTCAGTTTCAGTGCTGGCAGGTTCAGATAGGAGCAGGGGACATCTCGTCGTCGTGTAGATTCTGCAGCAGCAGAGTTGAGTTAAAGATGTCCCAAACGAAGTGAACCCGCACAGTTTGTTACCACAGCAGGGCAACGGAGCGGCCGTGTGTATCTCAGCCAAATGTACACTACTCACTTCAGACCTGGGAACGCCAAGTGTACGAATCGTGTGAGAGTGACAAGGACTCGAAATACAACACAACCCGGCGGCGGTTACAGAGCAAGACTCCTGGGTAGGCTGGTCAGTCTGCTGGATGGCCTAGAGACATTTCTGAAGGCTTACGCGCAGGAGATGGTGAAGATGCCAAGAATAGCTGTCCCCGCTATTCCAAGGGTCGAAGTACCAGTACAGGCCTTCTGGTTCGATCAGAGGTAGAAAGGGTTTCACAAAGCGACAGCAGTGCAGAGGAGCAGTCCTTCAGCGGGTCACCAGCGATTCCTCGGTTCAGCCTCGTGGTTGCAGGATACTTGGCTCCTGTATTCCCTTGTTCGTGAGAACTCAGGAGATCGACATGGTAGTGGCGTTTCCAGCCCCCTCTTATCCACGGTTCCCTTCGCACCAAAACGGAGGGGACCCAATGGGAGATCCACTCATCAAACACTCACACCATACGTGGACCTATCACAGACCACTGTGGTCCCAGGCATTCACACCACACTAGACTCTCTGGCACCCAGGATGTGTATTGCCTCCAGGATGTGTGTGCCTCCACATCCTGGAGGCACACGCAAGGCCTGTAGAAGCCCGCGAAAGCATCCGTGTTTCGCGGGAAAGTACATGCCCAAATAAGGAAGGCCCCGGGTCGGCTCGACCTGGGGAAAGTGAAGGGGCAAGACGGTCAGCGGTCAGGACAAAGGAGCCTCGTGGTCTGGCCATATTGGGAGCCAGGCCACCATTTTGGGCTAAGCGCGAAAAACGCGCTTAAAACGCCAAAAGGAGCTCGAAAACACAAGAAACGATCGCTGCCACCATTCCCGTCCGTGATTCACTTGCACCGATCATTTACAATCCAAACAGAGTATCTAGGGCCTGTAGAAGACTAGAGACCCAAGAGAGCAGTAACTTAGCTTACAGTGCCCTCTTGTGCCATGTTGCACGAAAGCCGCAACATGATAAAGAAACTACGGAAAACAGCGTTTCCCGGTACTGACTGTCTTAAGGGCATGTCAGTTTCCCCATAAGAATGGAGCGAAAGCCCAGAGGAGTACGGCAGAAGGCTGCACTTCTCTGGCAAAGTCTAGATCATGGTGAAAACAACAGCAAAACGTTTAGGGATTGACACATGGAAGGAAAATTACCCACAGTTAAGAAATCTTTCCTAACACTCACCCCTCCCAGACTATGGACAGGGGGAACTAATCCACCCCTGGATGAGTCTCTTGTTCAGGTCGGTTAAACATTCTGGACAACCCATCAGCATTGCTATGTTGGACACCTGGCCTATGCTCAATAGTGAAGTCGAAGCCTTGTAGACTTATGGACCACCTAAGCAACTTTGGATTCTCTCCCTTCATGTTCATTAGCCACTTTAAGGGCTTATGGTCAGTTTGCACAGTGAAGTGGGTCCCATAGAGGTAGGGCCTCAGCTTCAGTAGGGCCCACACAACAGAGAAACATTCTTTCTCCACTGTGGACCATCTGAGCTCTCTGTCCTTAAACTGGCGACTAAGAAAACCGATAGGGTGTTGCTTACCCTTCTCATCTACTTGTGATAGTACAGCTCCTATCCCAGTGTCAGAGGCGTCCGTCTGCACAACAAAAGGTCTTTGATAATCAGGGGCCCTGAGGACAGGGGCCTGGCACAAGGAGTCTTTTAAGCCATTGAAGGCCTTCTCACACTCATCGGTCCAATTTACCTTCTTGGGTTTCTTCGGAGTGGTGAGGGCAGTCAGAGGGGCAGCTATGGTGCCCATAGTCTGCCACGAAGTTGCGGTAATACCCCGTTAGTCCTAAGAAGGCTCTCACTTGGGTCTGTGTAGTGGGGGCAGGCCAGTCTTGTACTGCTTGTACTTTACTGGGAAGAGGCTGTATCCTCCCTCCACCTACTTCATGTCCAACGTAAACCACTGAGCCTTGTCCAATCTGGCATTTACTAGCCTTTATGGTCAAGTGTGCTTTCTGAAGAGCCTGGAGCACAATCCCGAGGTGTTTCACATGGTCTTCCCAGGTGGTACTGAAAACTGCTATATCGTCCAGATATGCAAGACAGAATTCGTCCAACCCATTCAACACATGATTCACAAGCCTCTGGAAAGTGGCAGGTGCATTTTTCAACCCGAACGGCATTACCCTGAATTGGTAAAGGCCGTTTGGAGTAGAAAACGCTGTCTTCTCCTTGGCATGTTCTGCTAAAGCTATTTGCCAATAGCCAGCAGTGAGGTCAAACGTGCTGAGGTACTTGGAGGCACCCAAAGTATCCACCAGCTCATCTGTTCGAGGCAAGGGGTGTGCATCTGTCTTGGTGACAGCATTCAGAGCCTTGTAATCCACGCAGAACCTCAATTCAGAAGTGCCTGCCTTTGGAACCAAAACCACAGAGCTGGACCAAGGACTACTAGAGGGTTCAATCACCTCAAGGTCTAACATCTTGTTGACCTCGGTCTTAATATAAGACCGTACTTTGTCTGACATCCTGTATCCCCTACCTTTGGTAGGTACACTGTCTCCTGTGTCTATGTTATGTTTGCACCAAGGTGTCAAACCAGGCGACTCTGAAAACAGGGGGGAAAACTGCCTAAGCAAACTTTTCACCTCAGCCTGCTGATTAGAAGTCAGGTGAGGGGCCACTCGGACACCCTCAAAGGAGCTATCTGAAGGACCGCTTTGGAACAGGTCGGGGAGAGGTTCAGACTCCTCTTCCTCAACATCTGAAGCCAGTAGCAGTGCTGCGATTTCGACTCTTGGGACGAAAGCCTTCAGCCTATTTACGTGAAACACTTTTGGAGCCTGCCCAGGCCTTCCAAGGTCCACTAAATAGTTAACCTCACCCAGGGGCTCCACCACTGTGTAAGGGCCTGACCATTTGTCCTGTAAAGCTCGAGGCCTTATGGGATTCATGTTCAGGACTTGCTGACCAGGTGTAAAGTTGATGAGGGAAGCTTTCTGGTCGTACCAATGTTTCACCAGCGCTTGTCCTGCCTTCAATTTATCACTTGCCAAGCCCATCAGAAGTACCATCCGTTTTCTGAGCCCCAGCACATAATCTACTACGTTGGTAGTAACAGGGGGAGTGGGCATCTCCCATCCCTCTTTGACTATGGCTAAGGGTCCCCGTACAGGATGACCGAACAGAAGTTCGAAGGGGCTGAAGCCAACACCCTCCTGTGGTACCTCTCGGTAGGCAAACAGTAAGCATGGTAAAAGAAGATCCCATTTCCTTCTCTGAGGTTCTTCCAGAGCCCCAATCATGCTCTTTAATGTTCTGTTGAAACGTTCCACCAGACCATTGATCTGGGGGTGGTATGCAGAAGAGAACTTGTAGGTGACCCCACATTCTTTCCACATAGCCTGCATATACTTCGACATAAAGTTGCTGCCACAATCCGACACAACTTCTTTAGGGAAGCCAACCCTAGCAAATATGCCAAGTAACGCTTTTGCAACTGACTTGGCAGTTACAGTTTTCAATGGGATGGCCTCAGGATATCTGGTTGCATGGTCGACCAGCACCAGGATAAACCTATTGCCTGAGGATGTTTGCGGGTCAAGGGGACCAACGATGTCGATCCCTACCCTTTCGAATGGTATTCCCACAACTGGGAGTGGTACCAATGGAGCTTGGATTGTCGAGCCAACCTTACCAGATAACTGGCAGGAGGCAAAACTCCTGCAGTGACTTTCTACTTGCACCCCCATCTTGGGCCAGTAGAAGTGCATGGATAACCTTTGCTTGGTCCTCTTAATACCAAGGTGACCAGCAAGGGGCACTTCATGCGCCAACTGCAGGACGAAGGGTCTTACAGCAAGGGGAACCACCAACCTCCTATGGTCTCCTTCTGTAGACTCTGTGGGCTCACTATACAGGAGTCCACCTTCCCAATAAATCCGATGCGTCCCAGGAGGTTCACCCTCAAGCTGGGAGCAGGCCTGTCTCCTTAGGCTTTCCAGAGATGGGCACTCACGTTGGCCTTTACTGAATTCTTCCCTGTCAGGACAACCTTCTACTAACAAGTCTTTTAGTTCAGGATGGTCGTTGGGGTCAAATACTTCAGGCATCGCCACCTCCTCGTCAGGCCCGGGCGATTGACCAACTTCCTCCACCGCAGTGGTAGGCGAGCTCGGGGGAATGTTCTCTTTCCCTCGTCTTGACTTGTTTACTCCTTTCGCCTTGGGTTCCCCCTTCGGCTGGGGCGGCGTATTGGTCTTGGCCAATGCTGCCCGTGTTTGAGACCGTGTGCAGGGTCTGTCGGCAGTGTCTCCTACGAGCCCTAAAGCTCTGAGATCATTGCCAAACAAGACCTTTCCCGGGACGTTTCTCTGAATGCTCACTGGAATCCTGACTGCTGTACCATTCAAAGTAAGATTTACAGGTATTACTGGAAACATGCGAGGTGGGCCGTCAGCCAACTTAGTGGGCATCAGAGTAGCTCTGGCAACTTCCTCTGAGTCTACCAAGGTAGAATCCACTACAGTTCGACTGCATCCACTATCCCTAAGAGCTGGAGTATCTACTCCATTGATCAGCACACTGTCTTTAAAGTAGTGCTTGGTATAATCTGGAATCCTAGCATAAGCCTCTGCGACTTTAGGCTCCCAGGAACCCAGGGAAACTAAAACTACCTCAGCTTCTATCCCGCTGGGGAAGGAGTCTAAGGAGAAGGATGCTCCCGTAATCTCTTATTCCTCGTAGGAGGAGAAGGCCAGATTAGCGGAGTGGTCCCCCAAAGGTTTAACCTTACACCGGGGATCCCCCTTCACGTGGTCAGTTGCTCCACAAGCAAAACAAGATCCATTGGGTCTGTTTACATAGGGAGGCTTATTGTAACCAGAGTTCTGTTTCGGAGGCTGACCTCCACTATCCTGTGAGTTCTCTTGTGTTTTACCCTTATTTTTCTTTTTGTGGCCCTTTTGAGAAGAAGATTTATCAGATTCTCCACCCTCCTTACCTTTGGACTTTTTCCCTTCCTCCTGCTTACCAGGATGAGTTTTGTCCTTATGGGACACTCGATGTGACACGCATAAGTCTGCTGCAATGGCCAGCTTCTTAGGATCTATCTCCTTCGAATCGGCCAAATGCTGCTTAAGCTCCGGGGAAGAAGATGCAAAAATGTGTTCCAGCATGACAAGATTTATCATGCCTTCAAAGGTAGAAACCTTATAACCTTTGACCCAGCCAGTCAAGTTTTTTAAGGATTCGGTTACATAAGATACCCAAGTACCACCTTCTTTTGTCTTGTACTCTCTGAATCGTTTTAAATATTGGGCAGGAGTCTTTCCAAACTTTAAAATGAGAGTTTGCTTTAACAATGCGAAATCAGCTCGCTCAGCCTTTGACATTTCCATAATGGCACTACAGCCAGAATGGGGCAGTCTGCTGAGTAACCAGGCAATCTTATCAGCATTGTCAACTTGTTGAACTTCGCATGCATACTCAAACGTATTCAGCCAGTCCATAATGTCATTCCTTTCCTCGTACACACTGAGCAGATCTTTCGGAAACCGTGGATGAGAGGAGGCCCCAGACCCATGTCCAGGACCCTTGGACCCATTTGCAACCTGAAGCTTGGCCAGTTCCAACTGGTGATCCCTGTCTTTCTGTTTTTCTGCCTGTTCGAGTTTTAGCTTGACCCTATTGAACTCAAGCTCTTCCTGTAGTTTGGCCATATTGAACTCAAGCTCCTTCTGCCTAAACAGCAGCTCTTGCTTCTTGAATTCAAGAATGGCCTCCCCATCGACACTGGCAGAGGAAACATTAGACATCACATCCTCCCTGTCCTTGTGGTCGCGGTGGATCAGTGCAGCGGCAGAACCGTCGGTTCTACCAGTGAGAGCAGCCCCACCTCCTTCCGCACTGTCCTCAGAACTTATAGCGTCAAGCTGCGCTTCTTGCCACGCCACGATTCTTTGGATCATATCCAATTTGGTGCCTTGAGAGGAAACACCTCTCTCCGCACACATCTTTTTCAATGTTTCGGTTTTGGAAGCATTTAAAGTTAACAAGGTATTTGTTTCCATACTGTTAGATAGGACTATGGCCTTCTTAAAGTTATACTACGACAATTCACTACGTGTCCTGGTAGGAATAACTCGAAATTCCTTAGTTCGTGCTCAACACTGGATACCTTCAGTCGTATCCCACCGCTTTACACCAATTTGTTGAGACGGATTTCTGAACTCTGTCCTGGCGGCGTAGAGGTTCAGAAGGCCAACCTAATTACCTGGAACAGGGTAACCTCTGGACAAGCCAGACCAATCAGGGTAGCGATCGCGGTGGTCAAGACTAGGTCTCAAGAGGGGTGAGGGTGACTGAAAGCCCGCAATGAGCACACAAAGCAAGGACACTTACAAATTACTCCAAACAGGTGTTATATTAAAAATATATACACATTTATTCCAAGGCCTTTGCAACAATGACCGTAGCGAGAAATCACGATAAAACTCTAGTAAACCAACACATACCAAACCATTAAAATATATATACAAATACAAACGAGTCTAAAGCGTTAGATGCACGAATTGTGTAGTCCATCTAGAAGGGGAGGAAAACAGGCAGTGCGAAATAATGATTAGACCCAGTCCGCCTTCAGAGGCACCTAACTAAACGGAAGTCCAAGCCCTACGAAGAGTGGAGTCTTGTGCTCAAAAGTACCTGCACACGCTGGTGCCAACGGGCAAAAAGGGGAGTCTCTTCGAGGGAATCAGGCAGTTCAGTTCGGTGCACAAAAGAAGATGATCAGAGTTCCGCGACTCAAGCGCAGCCTCCACTGTGGGCAGAAATAGAGCGCGAGTACGGAAAGGCGTGCTGTTTGACACAGTGGGGAAAAGCTATGGGCTCCTGCAGGAGGGCGACCAGTTCTTAGCTATGCTACTCACCAGTCCCCGATGCAAGCAGACCCAGGCTTCTCCCCGTCAGTTTCAGTGCTGACAGGTTCAGTTAGGAGCAGGGGAAGTCTCGTTGTCGTGTAGATTCTGCAGCAGCAGAGTTGAGTTAAAGATGTCCCAAACGAAGTGAACCTGCACAGTTTGTTACCACAGCAGGGCAACGGAGCGGCCGTGTGTATCTCAGCCATATGTACACTACTCACTTCAGACCTGGGAATCCCAAGTGTACGAATCGTGTGAGAGTGACAAGGACTCAAAATACAACACAACCTGGCGGCGGTTACAGAGCAAGACTCCTGGGTAGGCTGGTCAGTCTGCTGGATGGCCCAGAGACACTTCTGAAGGCTTACGTGCAGGAGATGGTGAAGATGCCGAGAATAGCTGTCCCCGCTATTCCAAGGGTCGAAGTACCAGTACAGGCCTTCTGGTTCGATCAGAGGTAGAAAGGGTTTCACAAAGCGACAACAGTGCAGAGGAGCAGTCCTTCAGCGGGTCACCAGCGATTCCTCGGTTCAGCCTCGTGGTTGCAGGATACTTGGCTCCTGTATTCCCTTGTTCATGAGAACTCAGGAGATCGACATGGTAGTGGCGTTTCCAGCCCCCTCTTATCCACGGTTCCCTTCGCGCCAAAACTGAGGGGACCCAATGGGAGATCCGCTCATCAAACACTCACACCATACGTGGACCTATCACAGACCACGGTGGTCCCAGGCATTCACACCACACTAGACTCTCTGGCACCCAGGATGTGTATTGGGACCAGACATCCCAGCCCACATCCTGGAGGCACACACAAAGCCTGTAGAAGCCCGCGAAAGCATCCGTGTTTCGCGGGAAAGTACATGCCCAAATAAGTAAGGCCCCGGGTCGGCTCGATCTGGGAAAGGTGAAGGGGGCAAGACGGTCAGCGGACAGGACAAAGGAGTCTCGTGGTCTGGCCATTTTGGGAGCCAGGCCACCATTTTGAGCTAAGCGCGAAAAACGCGCTTAAAACGCCAAAAGGAGCTCGAAAACACAAGAAACGATCGCTGCCACCATTCCCGTCCGTGATTCACTTGCACCGATCATTTACAATCCAAACAGAGTATCTAGGGCCTGTAGAAGACTAGAGACCCAAGAGAGCAGTAACTTAGCTTACAGTGCCCTCTTGTGCCATGTTGCACGATATCTGCAACATGATAAAGAAACTACGGAAAACAGCATTTCCCGGTACTGACTGTCTTAAGGGCATGTCAGTTTCCCCGTAAGAATGGAGCGAAAGCCCAGAGGAGTACGGCAGAAGGCTGCACTTCTCTGGCAAAGTCTAGATCATGGTGAAAACAACAGCAAAAAGTTTAGGGGTTGCCACATGGAAGGAAAATTACCCACAATTAAGAAATATTTCCTAACAGTATGAACCAGTCTTCTGCAAGCATTGCTGCTAGGTTCTCTTTCGTCATGTGCGCCGGGTAATGTAACTGCTCCAGCGCTAATTTTAATAGGGCTACAGGAATTACTGGTTTACCAGTGCTGTCTTGTTGCCACAAGCTGTCAGAGGGGTTTAAAGAACACCCCCAACGTTTCCGCAGGTTCTTCTCTTCCTGTGGCGCCTCCCCTTGGAGTTCCATTAGCTGTGTTTGACCCAAATTACTTTAACTTTCAGGTGCAGTTCGTGTAACCATCACTCGTTCATTGGCATGGATAACTTCCACTTCCATGATTGCTTCACTTTTGGATGCCATACGCTTGGCTTCCGTGTCTGCTGCTTCATTTCCACGTGAGATAAAATCTGTCCCCTTCGTGTGGAGGCACATTTCACCACTGCTATGCACACTGGGAGCTGTAGTGCCTTGATCAACCTGTCCAATAAGGCTGCGTGCTGCACTGGCATGCGGTCTGCTAGGAGGTAGCCCCTCCTTTTCCAGCGTGCTCAGCCTGCGTGCATTGTCAAAGTCAAGTAGGTGGAGTCACTGTACACTGTTACTTCCTGGTCTGCGTGATTCTCAATGGTGAGTATTAACACCAATAATTCTGCAGCCTGTGCTGAATAATGAGATGATATTCGTGCACTAAGAAGCACTCGAAACTCTCCATTCGTTGTGTGCTTCATCACAGCAACGCCTATGTATCTTTGGCCATCATTTTGGTCGATCCTTGAAGACCCGTCAATAAAGACTTTCTCTCCTTCTGCCAAGGCATTTTCTTTCACCCTGGGGATTTCATCATAGAATTCTTCATAATTTGCACAGTCATGTCTGGGCTCTCCTTCAGTGACTGGCTCTGCTATGAACATAGCTGGCTTTACAATCATACATCGGACTACCTTAATCGATGGATTTGATATGATCACTTCATAAGCAGAAGCTCTCTGAGATGTCACTGTGCCCTTTGGTTTCTATAGAATGGCAAATAGTGAGCGCTTGACGTACGTCATTGAGCATGCCATTACAATGGTTGTAGCCTTCTCTTTGGCGAACGCTGCGGCAGCTAAACTTTGTTCGCACAAGAAATTACCCCTCATCACTGGGTCCAAATTACCACTATAGTATGCCAGGGGCTTGTACCCCAACGTGGTTCTCTGCATGAGTACTGCCGTCATAACGCTGACATTTGTGTGTGAAAACAGGTAAAATTCCTCTGCATAATTGGGGATCCCTAGAACTGGTGCTGTGCAAATGGCTCTTTTGAGTTCAGCAAATCCTTTCACCATGGTCTCAGACCACTCAATATTTTCTTTCCTCAGTTGGGCCTTCTTTAGGTCCAGAAGTAAAGGCTTGGTGTAAGAGCTGTAGTCGAAGACCCATGCCCTGACATAGTTGCATAGGCCTAAAAAGCTCTGCATCTGCTTTATCGTGTGTGGCTTAGCCATGTTAAATATGGCTTCAGCCCTTTCTGGGGTCACTTTCTTTCCCTCATGTGAGATCAGCTGGCCTATGTACAGCACTGCTTGTTGACAATATTGTAACTTTTCCTTGTCAACCTTATATCCTTTCTCAGGCAGTATAGTCAATAGCTGAACAGAATCGTGCCTGGATTGTTCTTCTGTTGTGCTACAAATTAAGATGTCATCCACATATTGCACGACAACACTTTCTAGTGCGATATTGCTCAAATCCATCTGCAGGACTCTGTTCAAAATAGAAGGAGACTCACAGTACCCCTGTGGTAGCCTCGTGCTTTTCAGACGCATTTGTCTGAATGTGAATGACGTCAGATCTTGTGAGTCACAGTGCAACAGGATTGAGAAAAATGCATTTTCCAAGTCAATCACCATGAAATATTTTGCCTCAACGGGTATGCTACATAGAATTGTAGACGGGTTAGGGACTAGAGGAAACTCGGCCTCAACAATATCGTTTATTGGGCGTAAATCCTGGATTAAACGCCAAGACCCTCCCTTTCATTTTTTGATCAGATAAACCGCGGTATTGCATGACGACTCTGACATCACTAAGATGCCCTGTTCCAACATTGCAGAAATTGTCGTAAAAATCCCCTCCTCTGCCTCTCTGGATATGGGATATTGTCGGGCTTTTGGTAGAATTGCTCCTGGTTTCAGTTTAATCTTCACTTCTCCAACCCCCTTCAAGAGGCCTACGTCATATGGGTCTGTTGTCCATACTGAGACAGGCACCTTGGCTAGGTCGTCATAAAAATATTCAGGACGATTTAGTGCCAACATCATTCTCTGAGGTACTTCTCTTTTAATCATCTCTACCCAAAAGGTGAGACTCACTTCCACCATTGTCTCTCCCATATCTGTTTGCTCTTCAAACACATCGTCATCGATGACGTTGGTCACTCGATATCCTTCTTCAATGGTGATTACTGCATGCCATTGTCGGCCCTCGTCGTCATAACCATCAATCAATGCCACTCTCCCTCGCACCGCAGCCCGTGTGTATCATCAAAGGAAATACTTGTCCCTTCTCCTCATGCATTGGTATTCTGGGTCTGAATAAGAACTCATTAGGGGTTCTCATGATTATGTCTGCAAGGCCTGGCAATCCTGCCATAAGCACATGCATACCATATGCGAAAATCTCTGGCTCTAATGCTATGGCCCTCATGGCTATGTGTCCTGAGTATGCTCTAATCATTTTGCATACATTTGAGTAGTGCATTCCTGGAGTGGAACATAATATGCCCTCCTCCGTGAATGAGATTGTCATGTTTAATTTGTCATTAAATCTCGACCCAAAATGTTTACTGGGGTCTGCCGAGAATATAATAAAGGTACATTCATTTCACATTCTCCTATGGAGACTGGAAGTGCATTTGTGAAGGGAACAAGACTGGTAGCTCCTGTAAAACTCTGAGTATCTATGGCCTCGCCGGACAAGGAAAACTTGCCTTCACGTATGCACGAGCATGTTGCACCCGTGTCAACCAAGAAGGAATATTCCTTATCCCCTAAAACGACATCCACCCTAGGTTCCCTGTGAGGGTCTGGTGTCACTGATAGGATAGAACACATCAGGGTTCCCAGTGTGCTGTCCTAGTTTATATACAAATTTGGCCCACTGTATGCTGGTGAATTTCCCCCATTCCCATTGTTACTTCCCATTCCAGGGTTCGTGGTCTGCCCCGTTCCCATTGTCTGTGACAGTTGCTTTGGTGCCTGTTGGGATTGTCCTTGTGGAAAATTCCACATGCTCTGAGGCTGCACACCTTGTTGCACTCCTGGTGCTTGTTGTTGCATTGTGTGATTCTGCGCAACACCCTGTTGAAAGACTGCAGGTGTGTTTGTCATGCCTGCTCCTGTTCCTTGGCCGTTCTGGATCATGCCTAGATTTCTGCATGTGCGTGCCAAATGCCTTGTCATTCCACACAGCCAACATACTCGCGGTGGTCAGATCATTTGCCCATTTGACATATCTTGGTTACCATTTTGCATATTTTGAAAGCCTCCTTGATTATTTTGGAAACCTCCTTGATTGCTCTGCCATCCTCTTCCCTTAAATCCTCTTCCCTTGGGATAAAACTCCATATTGCCCTGATTATTCTGCTGTGGACTAGCCACCTCCTGCATGCTTGATTCAGCTGTGCTAGTTATCATGGCTCCCTCAAGAGCATATTTTGCACAATTTCTTTTGCAACCAATTTCACTTCCTCACCCTTTCGAACGACTTCCTTTTCGCGATTCTTTTCCTTTAGCAGTCTACAATAATGTGCGAGGGTCAACTGTATTTCGGCCCAAGGCTTGGCTTCAATTCCCACCAATTTCTTGAGTTGTTTCTGCACCGACTCAGGCAGCCCTTGGCATAATATATGGTATAACACAGGTATAGATTTCGTCCACGATTCATGAGTCTTGAGCACCCATGCGTCTTGAAAATTCTGTATGTAAATTAACGGCTATTCAGACTCCTTCATTTTTCGCGTCATTATAGCTCCCATATCTGAAGTATCTGGGTATAGTACTCATAGCGCTTTCCATACTGCAGGTCTACAGTTGTTAAAGGGAGCTCCGTCGTGTGCGATATTAATTGTGGTTACGCCAGGGTAGCATGCTCGTGCCCACACATCGTCTGCTCTCTCACGAAGTATGGCGATTAGGAGACCCTTAATGTCCCCTATTGCTAATGTGTTTCTTTCTGTCATTTTTTCTAATTCATGTATCCACTTTCCGGCTCCCGATGTCAGCATTGGCAGCTTGTTTTTCAAATGTTCTCGATCCATGTGTGGCCATGGAATATATTGTGTTCTTAGTTCCCCCTTCTCGAGCAATGGAAATTTGGATGCATAGCACTCTCTCTCTTCTCTCATTGTTCTTCTGTCTATTGCAGGGGTAATATTCCCACATCGCCGTCTGCCTGGCAATGTCCTGAGCCTGTCTACATAGGGCGGTGATGGCACCCCCTCTGACCATGAGATACTTCTTCATGTCAGTCAGACTGTGTGGCTGACTGTGATACCCTCGGTGCAGACTCGCTAGTGTCTGACCATCTTATTCCTTTTTCCCTTGGGAGTCGTCTTTCACTCCATCTTTCTTCCTCATTTTCCTCGCGCTCTTCCCTTTCCGAGTTGGACATTGTCTGTCCCCAACCAGTGCCTCTCCTTGTGTCCTCCTTACTCCTACAGATTTCTAATCTATCCAGGGATAGGTCTCTTTTCCCACTACTTCAGGAGACATCCTCAGTGTCGTACAGCTGAGTGCTCTCCAGGCGCTCGTCTTCCCCCTCCCCTTGGGGTGTTTTTTCTAACCCCATCTCATCATATATTCTATCGATCGTTTCTCCAATGCTTCTGGTGTCGAAGTCATCTTCCATATTTGCGCTAGACGTGCCTGGTACTGAATCATACACAGGAAAGAATTCTTCTATATCTTCCCAATCTACTACTGGATAAGGTTTTTTAACCTCTTTCCCCAGATATTCAAGATCACGTGCTCTCTGTCTTCGCTTACGTTCTATATCGTCATCAAATTCTTTGCGTTTCCTCACCTCTTCTCTGACCCTATCTTCTTCCGTTCTCTTTTCATTTCTACATTCATCTGCCCTTTGAATTTCCTCATCTCTTCGTCTCTTTATTCTTTTCTCACGTATCCTTTGCTCTACCTCTAACCTCTGCTGTTTCTGTCTGTCGTGATCATTGGCTGCTCTTGGGTTGCGATCGAGCTGTCTCTCTTGCTCTTCTTGATATAGCTGTTCTCGCCTTTGTCTGTCTTTCTTTCTTTCTTATTCTTTCATCTCTTAACTCCTTCTCCTTTCCTTTTCCCTGTAGATCCTCTATCCTTTCTCTTGGTTTTGCATCATCAATGCCTTTGCTATCAAGTTTCAATAAAATGTGTCCTCCCATCCATTTGTCTTTTGCGAATGCTATCTCATCAGTTCTATCTTCGTTTCCCTTGCATCTCTTCCCCTCTCTCTCTTTCTCGAGAGATCACTTGTCTGTGCCTGAACTCTTCTTTCGTCATCACGTCTCCCTTTGTCCCATGGGATTGTGGAGGCAATATTCTTATCCTTATCTTTCCCTTGATTTTCATCACTACTATGTGTAGGTGACTCACATGTGGGGTTGCTGTACCCCGTGGCTGCTTTGAGTTCTCTCAGTGGGTATAATCCCTCGTCCTTACTTTGTTCAACTTTCGTTTCGTATGGGACAGGTGGTGTGGTAGGCGTCTCACCCCCCTCTGTGCATACATTAAGTATCCAATCTGTTGGCGGCTCTTCCTCCTTTCCCTGCTTATACATTTTCCAAAGCTCCAGGGCAGCGAGGCGTTTTTCTAGCTTTTTGCCTGTGTATGTGGCATGCAAATATGTCGTCATATGTTGTAAAACGGCTTTAGATAAGGACCCACCTTGTAGCCATGGCATAAACATTTTGGGGGAAGTCCCTTTAACCCACTCTGTACTATATTTCTTTAGTTTGGGTGCGTGTTTCAGCAACGGTTTGCATAAGTGTGTCAATGGAGTTATATCCTCCAATCTTTAAATCTGTTCCCTTTCCTCTTATATAACACTGGTCAACACTTTCGTGTGTCTTAAACAGTTCCAACAATATGAGCGAGCACTAAACACTGCAAGCTCCAACCAAATCTTCACCAAATATTATACCTTCTGGTTTACTCAAAAAACATCCATTCATATGCGATTTTATCTCAGCTATTAAATTGCATAAAATTTAAATCAGTTTTATCTAAGAATCTTTTTTACATGTGACATCACAACAAAAAACATGTAAGACAGACTAGACGGACACCAGCTGGTCACAGTTATCTCTGCCTCTAATCATTACCCCTTCATGGAGTCTAAACGTATCCCTTTCACAACGTCTTTAACCGTCATGGTAGTCTAATCGTTCTCCCTTTAGCTGGGACTCTGGGTACAGATTTCTTCTAGCCGCTTGTATTAAAAGCGTAGGAATAAGGCGAATCCTCTCACTTCTCGGGTGTCCTCTCCGGTAATCTTTATTTATTTAATTATTTTGGCGGCTTATGACTTCGCTCCCCCTGGACGAATCCTCACCAAACTTAGCAGAAAAAGTATATGGCCCACTTTGAATTTTTTCGCAAAGTTTGGTGAGGTTTGGTGCAGGTGGGGCAAAGTTATAGGGGGGGTCCCAAAACTTTTTTTTTTCCCATAGACATAATGGGAAAAAACTTTGCTCACGCCTACAGCCCAAACCGTTGGATGGAATTACACCAAATTTGCAGCAGGAGCAGCGGCTTGGTCCCGAAAGCGTGCTTTTTTTTATTTGGTGTAAATCCGTCCAGTAGTTTTTTTAAAAAAAGACAAAAATGTAAGTGAAAAAAATTAGTGATATCTGTGTCCGCTTCGCAGACACACTTCCCTGTTCGCTCCGCGGTCAGGACGGGGATTGGGCAAGCGACTTGCGTGATGTCCGCAGACATCTGACGTGCTCTCCCATTGGCTGTAGTAAAGCGTGCAGTGCATCTTATTTTCAGAGACGCCCGCCATCTTAATTTATTGTTCGTATATTGGCATCTGTGGCAAGCTCTGCAGTGACTTCAGACTACACAAGTGATTATCACAACATAACAAGCGAAAATTCTGATGCGATAAGATCAATGGACAGCGGGGCCTCCAATGGGGCTGTGTGAGGCTCATGTGGATTACACTTCCTGAACGTCCCAGGCTGCTGCAGACTTGCAGGAGACACGCCATCAGTACACGGTGGCCTGTGCAGGACCGAGGAGCGGATATCCCGTTCCCCCACCCCGCTCATTACTCGTGTCTCCCTCTTGTACCACCCCACCCCCCGCTCATGCCCGTGTCTCCCTTGGGTTCCCCCCACCCCCGCTCATTACCCGTGTTTCTCTCTTGTTTCCCCCCACCCCCGCTCATTACCGTGTCTCCCTCCTGTACCCCCCCACCCCGCTCATGCCTGTGTCTCTCTCTTGTTTCCCCCCACCCCCCGATCATGCCCCATGTCTCCCCTGTTCCCCCCAGCCCCGCTCATGCCCTGTGTCTCCCTCCTGTTCCCCCACCCCCTGCTCATGCCCCGTGTCTCCCTCCCATTCCCGCCACCCCCCCGCTCATGCCCCGTGTCTCCCCTGTTCCCCCCAACCCCAGCTCATGCCCCGTGTCTCCCTCCTGTTCCCCCCACACCCCGCTCATGCCCGTGTCTCCCTCGTGTTCCCCCCACCCCCGCTCATGCCCCGTGTCTCCCCGGTTCCCCCCCAACCCCCGCTCATGCCCTGTGTCTCCCTCCTGTTCCCTCCACCCCCGCTCATGCCCCATGTCTCCCTCCTGTTCCCCCCACCCCCCGCTCATGCCCGTGTCTCCCTCCTGTTGCCCCCACCCCCCGCTCATGCCCCGTGTCTCTCTCCTGTTACCCCACCCCCCGTTCATACCCTGTGTCTCCCTCGTGTTCCCACCACCCCCCGCTCATGCCCGTGTCTCCCTCCTGTTGCCCCCCACCCCCCACTCATGCCCTGTGTCTCTCTCCTGTTACCCCCACCCCCCACTTATGCCCCGTGTCTCACTCTTGTTGCCCCTCATGCCCCATGTCTCCCTCGTGTTCCCCCAACCCCCTGCTCAGGCCCCGTGTCTCCCTCGGGTTCCCCCCACCCCCGCTCATTACCCGTGTTTCTCTCTTGTTTCCCCCCACCCCCGCTCATGCCCCGTGTCTCTCTGCTGTTGCCCTCCACCCCCCGTTCATGCCCCGTGTCTCCCTCCTGTTGCCCCTCACCCCCTGCTCATGCCCAGTGTGTCTCTCCTGTTACCCTCCCAACCCCCTCTCATGCCCCGTTTCTCCCTCGTGTTCCCCCCACCCTCCGCTCATGCCCCGTGTCTCCCTGCTGTTGCCCCCCACCCCCCGCTCATGCCCTGTGTCTCCCTCCTGTTGCCCCTCACCCCCGCTCATGCCCCGTGTCTCTCTCCTGTTACCCCCACCTATGCCCCGAGTCTCACTCTTGTTGCCCCTCATGCCCCATGTCTCCCTCGTGTTCCCCCAACCCCCTGCTCAGGCCCCGTGTCTCCCTCGTGTTCCCCCCACCCCCTGCCCTGTGTCTCTCTGCTGTTGCCCCCCGCTCATGCCCCGTGTCTCTCTTCTGTTGCCCTCCACCCCGTTCATGCCCCGTGTCTCCCTGCTGTTGCCCCTCACCCCTGCTCATGCCCCGTGTGTCTCTCCTGTTACCCTCCCAACCCCCTCTCATGCCCCGTTTCTCCCTCGTGTTCCCCCACCCCCTGCTCATGCCCCGTGTCTCCCTGCTGTTGCCCCCCACCCCCCGCTCATGCCCTGTGTCTCCCTCCTGTTGCCCCTCACCCCCCGCTCATGTCCCGTGTCTCTCTCCTGTTGCCCCCCACCCCCGCTCATGCCCCATGTCTCCCTCGTGTTCCCCCCACCCCCCGCTCATGCCCCGTGTCTCCCTGCTGTTGCCCCCCACCCCCAGCTCATGCCCCGTGTCTCCCTCGGGTTCCCCCCAACCCACGCTCATGCCCCGTGTCTCCCTCCTGTTGCCCGCCACCCCCTGCTCATGCCCCATGTCTCTCTCCTGTTACCCCCACCCCCTGCTCATGCCCATGTCTCCCTCTTGTTGCCCCCCACCCCCCGCTCATGCCCCGTGTTTCCCTGTTTCCCTCGTGTTCCCCTCACCCCCCGCTCATGCCCTGTGTCTCCCTCTTATTCCAGCCACCCCCTCTCATGCCCCGTGTCTCCCTGCTGTTGCCCCCCACCCCCGCTCATGCCCCGTGTCTCTCTCCTGTTACCCCCCACCCTCCTCTCATGCCCCCTGTCTCGCTGCTGTTGCCCCCCACCCCCCGCTCATGCCCTGTGTCTCTCTCCTGTTACCCCCACCCCTCTCTCATGCCCTGTGTCTCTCTCCTGTTACCCCCACCCTCCTCTCATGCCCCGTGTCTCCCTGCTGTTGCCCCCCACCCCCCGCTCATGCCCTGTGTCTCTCTCCTGTTACCCCCACCCCTCTCTCATGCCCTGTGTCTCTCTCCTGTTACCCCCACCCCCATCTCATGTCCCGTGTCTTTCTCCTGTTGCCCCCCACCCCCCGGTCATGCCCCATGTCTCCCTTCTGTGCCCCCACCCCCGGTCATGCACTGTGTCTCCCTGCTGTTGCCGCCCACCCCCCGCTCATGCCCCGTGTCTCTCTCCTGTTACCCCCACCCCCCGCTCATGCCCCATGTCTCCCTTGTGTCCCCCCCACCACCCACTCATGCCCCGTGTCTCCCTGCTGTTGCCCCCCACCCCCCGCTCATGCCCCGTGTCTCTCTCCTGTACCCCCCACCCCTTGCTCATGCCCGTGTCTCCCTCTTGTTGCCCCCCACCCCCCGCTCATGCCCCGTGTCTCCCTGCTTTTGCCCCCCACCCCCGCTCATGCCCCCTGTCTCCCTCCTGTTGCCCCCCACCCCCCGTTCATGCCCCATGTCTCGCTCCTGTTACCCCTCACCCCCCGCTCATGCCCCATGTCTCCCTCGTGTTCCCCCACCACCCACTCATGCCCCGTGTCTCCCTGCTGTTGCCCCCCACCCCCTGCTCATGCCCCGTGTCTCTCTCCTGTTACCCCCACCCCCCGCTCATGCCCCGTGTTTCCCTGTTTCCCTCGTGTTCCCCTCACCCCCCGCTCATGCCCTGTGTCTCCCTCTTATTCCCCCCACCCCCTCTCATGCCCCGTGTCTCCCTGCTGTTGCCCCCCACCCCCGCTCATGCCCCGTGTCTCTCTCCTGTTACCCCCACCCTCCTCTCATGCCCCCTGTCTCGCTGCTGTTGCCCCCCACCCCCCGCTCATGCCCTGTGTCTCTCTCCTGTTACCCCCACCCCTCTCTCATGCCCTGTGTCTCTCTCCTGTTACCCCCACCCTCCTCTCATGCCCCGTGTCTCCCTGCTGTTGCCCCCCACCCCCCGCTCATGCCCTGTGTCTCTCTCCTGTTACCCCCACCCCTCTCTCATGCCCTGTGTCTCTCTCCTGTTACCCCCACCCCCATCCCATTTCCCGTGTCTTTCTCCTGTTGCCCCCCACCCCCCGGTCATGCCCCATGTCTCCCTTCTGTGCCCCCCACCCCCGGTCATGCACTGTGTCTCCCTGCTGTTGCCGCCCACCCCCCGCTCATGCCCCGTGTCTCTCTCCTGTTACCCCCACCCCCCTCGCATGCCCCGTGTCTCCCTTGTGTCCCCCCCACCCCCCACTCATGCCCCGTGTCTCCCTGCTGCTACCCCCCACCCCCCACTCATGCCCTGTGTCTCCCTGCTGTTACCCCCACCCCCCGCTCATGCCCCGTGTCTCCCTGCTTTTGCCCCCCACCCCCGCTCATGCCCCCTGTCTCCCTCCTGTTGCCCCCCACCCCCCGTTCATGCCCCATGTCTCGCTCCTGTTACCCCTCACCCCCCGCTCATGCCCCATGTCTCCCTCGTGTTCCCCCCCACCACCCACTCATGCCCCGTGTCTCCCTGCTGTTGCCCCCCACCCCCCGCTCATGCCCCGTGTCTCTCTCCTGTACCCCCCACCCCTTGCTCATGCCCTGTGTCTCTCTCCTGTTACCCCCCACCCTCCTCTCATGCCCTGTGTCTCCCTGATGTTGCCCCCACCCCCTGCTCATGCCCCGTGTCTCTCTCCTGTTACCCCCACCCCCCTCTCATGCCCCGTGTCACCCCCCACCCCCATCTCATGCCCTGTGGCTCTCTCCTGTTGTCCCCCACCCACCGGTCATGCCCCATGTCTCCCTTCTGTTGCCCCCCACCCCCGGTCATGCACTGTGTCTCCCTGCTGTTGCCCCCCGCTCATGCCCTGTGTCTCTCTCCTGTTACCCCCACCCCCTCTCATGCCCTGTGTCTCCCTCGTGTTCCCCCACCCGGCTCATGCCCCGTGTCTCCCTGCTGTTACCCCCCAACCTCCGCTCATGCCCTGTGTCTCCCTGTTGTTGCCCCCCACCCCCCGCTCATGCCCCGTGTCTCTCTCCTGTACCCCCCACCCCTCACTCATGCCCCGTGTCTCTCTCCTGTTACCCCCCACCCTCCTCTCATGCCCTGTCTCCCTGATGTTGCCCCCACCCCCTGCTCATGCCCCGTGTCTCTCTCCTGTTACCCCCACCCCCTCTCATGCCCTGTGTCTCTCTCCTGTTACCCCCCACCCCATCCCATGCCCTGTGGCTCTCTCCTGTTGCCCCCCACCCACCAGTCATGCCCCATGTCTCCCTTCTGTTGCCCCCCACCCCCGGTCATGCACTGTGTCTCCCTGCTGTTGCCCCCCGCTCATGCCCCGTATCTCTCTCCTGTTACCCCCACCCCCCTCTCATGCCCTGTGTCTCCCTCGTGTTCCCCCACCCCGGCTCATGCCCCGTGTCTCCCTGCTGTTACCCCCCACCCTCCTCTCATGCCCCGTGTCTCCCTGCTGTTGCCCCCACCCCCTGCTCATGCCCTGTGTCTCTCTCCTGTTACCCCCACCCCTCTCTCATGCCCTGGTTCTCTCTCCTGTTACCCCCACCCCCATCTTATGTCCCGTGTCTCTCTCCTGTTGCCCCCCACCCCCCGGTCATGCCCCATGTCTCCCTTCTGTGCCCCCCACCCCCGGTCATGCATTGTGTCTCCCTGCTGTTGCCGCCCACCCCCCGCTCATGCCCCGTGTCTCTCTCCTGTTACCCCCACCCCCCTTGCATGCCCCGTGTCTCCCTCGTTTTCCCCCCACCCCCCACTCATGCCCCGTGTCTCCCTGCTGCTACCCCCCACCCCCACTCATGCCCTGTGTCTCCCTGCTATTGCCCCCCACCCCCTGCTCATGCCCCGTGTCTCTCTCCTGTTACCCCCACCCCCCGCTCATGCCCCATGTCTCCCTGCTTTTGCCCCCCACCCCCGCTCATGCCCCCTGTCTCCCTCCTGTTGCCCCCCACCCCCCGTTCATGCCCCATGTCTCGCTCCTGTTACCCCTCACCCCCCGCTCATGCCCCATGTCTCCCTCGTGTTCCCCCCCACCACCCACTCATGCCCCGTGTCTCCCTGCTGTTGCCCCCCACCCCCCGCTCATGCCCCGTGTCTCTCTCCTGTACCCCCCACCCCTCGCTCATGCCCTGTGTCTCTCTCCTGTTACCCCCCACCCTCCTCTCATGCCCTGTGTCTCCCTGATGTTGCCCCCACCCCCTGCTCATGCCCCGTGTCTCTCTCCTGTTACCCCCACCCCCTCTCATGCCCCGTGTCTCTCTCCTGTTACCCCCCACCCCCATCTCATGCCCTGTGGCTCTCTCCTGTTGCCCCCCACCCACCGGTCATGCCCCATGTCTCCCTTCTGTTGCCCCCCACCCCCGGTCATGCACTGTGTCTCCCTGCTGTTGCCCCCCGCTCATGCCCCGTGTCTCTCTCCTGTTACCCCCACCCCCCTCTCATGCCCTGTCTCTCCCTCGTGTTCCCCCACCCCGGCTCATGCCCCGTGTCTCCCTGCTGTTACCCCCCACCCTCCGCTCATGCCCTGTGTCTCCCTGTTGTTGCCCCCCACCCCCGCTCATGCCCCATGTCTCTCTCCTGTTACCCCCCCCGCTCATGCCCCGTGTCTCCCTTGTGTTCCCCCCACCCCCTGCTCATGCCCCGTGTCTCCCTGCTGTTGCCCCTCACCCCCCGCTCATGCCCTGTGTCTCCCTCCTGTTGCCCCCCACCCCCGTTCATGACCCGTGTCTCTCTCCTGTTACCCCCCACCCCGCTCATGCCCTGTGTCTCCCTACTGTTGCCCCCCATCCCCGCGTCTCCCTGCTGTTGCCCCCCGCTCATGCTCCGTGTCTCTCTCCTGTTGCCCCCACCCCCGGTCATGCCCCGTGTCTCCCTGCGGTTGCCCCCACCCCCAGCTCATTCCCTGTGTCTCTCTCCTGTTGCCCCCCACCCCCAGCTCATGCCCTGTGTCTCCCTCGTGTTGCCCCCACCCCCTGCTCATGCCCCGTGTCTCTCTCCAATTATCCCCTCACTCCCTGCTCATGCCCTGTGTCTCTCTCCCATTACCCTCCCACCCCGGTCATGCCCCGTGTCTCCCTGGTGTTGCTCCCTACCCCCCGCTCATGCCCCATGTCTCCCTGCTGTTGCCCCCCAATCCCCAATCATGCCCCGTGTCTCTCTCCTGTTACCCCCACCCCCCAGTCATGCCCCGTGTCTCCCTGCTGTTGCCCCCCACCGCCCACTCATGCCCAGTGTCTCACCTGTTACCCCCACCCCCCTCTCATGCCTCATGTCTCTCTCCTGTTGCCCCCCACCCCCCGGCCATGCCCCGTGTCTCCCTGCTGTTGTCCCCCACCCCCCGCTCATGCCCCGTGTCACTCTCCTGTTGCCCCCACCCTCCGGTCATGCCCCGTGTCTCCCTGCTGTTGCCCCCCACCCCCCGCTCATGCCCAGTGTCTCTCTCCTGTTCCCCCCACCCCCCGGACATGCCCCGCATCTCCCTGCTGTTGCACCCCAACCCCCGCTCATGCTCCGTGTCTCTCTCCTGTTGCCCCCACCCCCGGTCATGCCCCGTGTCTCCCTGCTGTTGCCCCCACACCCAGCTCATGCCCTGTGTCTCTCTCCTGTTGCCCCCCACCCCCAGCTCATGCCCTGTGTCTCCCTGCTGTAGCCCCCAACCCCCGCTCCTGCCCCGTGTCTCTCTCCTGTTACCCCTCACCCCGCGCTCATGCCCCGTGTCTCCCTCGTGTTGCCCCCCACCCCCTGCTCATGCCCTGTGTCTCTCTCCCATTACCCCCCCGCCCCCGGTCATGCCCCGTGTCTCCCTGCTGTTGCTCCCCACCCCCCGCTCATGCCCCATGTCTCCCTGCTGTTGCCCCCCAGTCCCCGCTCATGCCCCGTGTCTCTCTCCTGTTACCCCCAACCGCCCTCTCATGCCTGTGTCTCTCTCCTGTTACCCCCCACCCCCTTCTCATGCCCTTTGTCTCTCTCCTGTTATCCCCCACCCCCCTCTCATGCCCCATGTCTCTCTCCTGTTGCCCCCCACACCCCCGGTCATGTCCCGTGTCTCCCTGCTGTTGCCCCTCACCCCTCGGTCATGCCCCGTGTCTCCCTGCTGTTGCCCCCCACCGCCCACTCATGTCTCATGTCTCTCTCCTGTTACCCCCACCCCCCTCTCATGCCTCATGTCTCTCTCCTGTTGCCCCCCATCCCCCGGCAATGCCGCGTGTCTCCCTGCTGTTGTCCCCCACCCCCTGCTCATGCACCGTGTCACTCTCCTGTTGCCCCCACCCTCCGGTCATGCCCCGTGTCTCCTTACTGTTGCCCCGCACCCCCCGCTCATGCCCAGTGTCTCTCTCCTGTTCCCCCCACCCCCGGTCATGCCCCGTGCATCCCTGCTGTTGCCCCCCACCCCCCGCTCATGCTCCGTGTCTCTATCCGGTTGCCCCCACACCCGGTCATGCCCCGTGTCTCCCTGCTGTTGCCCCCACACCCAGCTCATGCCCTGTGTCTCTCTCCTGTTACCCCCCACCCCGCGCTCATGCCCGTGTCTCCCTCGTGTTGCCCCCCACCCGCTGCTCATGCCCCGTGTCTCTCTCCCATTATCCCCCCACCCCCTGCTCATGCCCTGTGTCTCTCTCCCATTAACCCTCCACCCCCCGGTCACGCCCCGTGCCTCCCTGCTGTTGCCCCCCACCCCCTGCTCATGCCCAGTGTCTCTCTCCTGTTCCCCCCACCCCCCGGTCATGCCCCGTGCCTCCCTGCTGTTGCCCCCCAACCCCCGCTCATGCTCCGTGTCTCTCTCCTGTTGCCCCCACCCCCGGTCATGCCCCGTGTCTCCCTGCTGTTGCCCCCACACCCAGCTCATGCCCTGTGTCTCTCTCCTGTTGCCCCCCACCCCCAGCTCATGCCCTGTGTCTCCCTGCTGTAGCCCCCACCCCCCGCTCCTGCCCCGTGTCTCTCTCCTGTTACCCCTCACCCCGCGCTCATGCCCCGTGTCTCCCTCGTGTTGCCCCCCACCCCCTGCTCATGCCCTGTGTCTCTCTCCCATTACCCCCCCGCCCCCGGTCATGCCCCGTGTCTCCCTGCTGTTGCTCCCCACCCCCCGCTCATGCCCCATGTCTCCCTGCTGTTGCCCCCCAGTCCCCGCTCATGCCCCGTGTCTCTCTCCTGTTACCCCCAACCGCCCTCTCATGCCTGTGTCTCTCTCCTGTTACCCCCCACCCCCTTCTCATGCCCTTTGTCTCTCTCCTGTTATCCCCCACCCCCCTCTCATGCCCCATGTCTCTCTCCTGTTGCCCCCCACACCCCCGGTCATGTCCCGTGTCTCCCTGCTGTTGCCCCTCACCCCTCGGTCATGCCCCGTGTCTCCCTGCTGTTGCCCCCCACCGCCCACTCATGTCTCATGTCTCTCTCCTGTTACCCCCACCCCCCTCTCATGCCTCATGTCTCTCTCCTGTTGCCCCCCATCCCCCGGCAATGCCGCGTGTCTCCCTGCTGTTGTCCCCCACCCCCTGCTCATGCACCGTGTCACTCTCCTGTTGCCCCCACCCTCCGGTCATGCCCCGTGTCTCCTTACTGTTGCCCCGCACCCCCCGCTCATGCCCAGTGTCTCTCTCCTGTTCCCCCCACCCCCGGTCATGCCCCGTGCATCCCTGCTGTTGCCCCCCACCCCCCGCTCATGCTCCGTGTCTCTATCCGGTTGCCCCCACACCCGGTCATGCCCCGTGTCTCCCTGCTGTTGCCCCCACACCCAGCTCATGCCCTGTGTCTCTCTCCTGTTACCCCCCACCCCGCGCTCATGCCCGTGTCTCCCTCGTGTTGCCCCCCACCCGCTGCTCATGCCCCGTGTCTCTCTCCCATTATCCCCCCACCCCCTGCTCATGCCCTGTGTCTCTCTCCCATTAACCCTCCACCCCCCGGTCACGCCCCGTGCCTCCCTGCTGTTGCCCCCCACCCCCTGCTCATGCCCAGTGTCTCTCTCCTGTTCCCCCCACCCCCCGGTCATGCCCCGTGCCTCCCTGCTGTTGCCCCCCAACCCCCGCTCATGCTCCGTGTCTCTCTCCTGTTGCCCCCACACCCGGTCATGCCCCGTGTCTCCCTGCTGTTGCCCCCACACCCAGCTCATGCCCTGTGTCTCTCTCCTGTTGCCCCCCACCCCCAGCTCATGCCCTGTGTCTCCCTGCTGTAGCCCCCACCCCCCGCTCCTGCCCCGTGTCTCTCTCCTGTTACCCCCCACCCCGCGCTCATGCCCCGTGTCTCCCTCGTGTTGCCCCCCACCCCCTGCTCATGCCCCGTGTCTCTCTCCCATTATCCCCCCACCCCCTGCTCCTGCCCCGTGTCTCCCTGCTGTTGCTCCCCACCCCCCGCTCATGCCCCATGTCTCCCTGCTGTTGCCCCCCAATCGCCGCTCATGCCCCGTGTCTCTCTCCTGTTACCCCCGCCCCCCGGTCATGCCCTGTGTCTCCCTGCTGTTGCCCCCCACCGCCCACTCATGCCCCGTGTCTCTCTCCTGTTACCCCCAACCGCCCTCTCATGCCTGTGTCTCTCTCCTGTTACCCCCCACCCCCTTCTCATGCCCTGTGCCTCTCTCCTGTTATCCCCCACCCCCCTCTCTCTCCGGTTGCCCCCCACCCCCCGGTCATGTCCCGTGTCTCCCTGCTGTTGCCCCCCACCCCTTGTTCATGCCCCGTGTCTCCCTGCTGTTGCCCCCCACCCCCCGCTCATGCCCCGTGTCTCTCTCCTGTTACCCCAGCCCCCTCTCATGCCCTGTGTCTCCCTCGTGTTTCCCCCACCCCCTGCTCATGCCCTGTGTCTCCCTGCTGTTGCCCCCACCCCTCGGTCATGCCCCGTGTCTCTCTCCTGTTACCCCCAGCCCCCTCTCATGCCATGTGTCTCTCTCCTGTTGCCCCCCACCCCCCGCTCATGCCCCGTGTCTCTCTCCTGTTCCCCCACCCCCGCTCATGCCTCGTGTCTCCCCTGTTCCCCCCCGCTCATGCCCTGTGTCTCCCTGCTGTTGCCCCCCGCTCATGCCCCGTGTCTCTCTCCTGTTCCCCCCACCCCCTCTCATGCCTCGTGTCTCCCCTCTACCCCCCCACCCCCCGCTCATGCCCTTTGTTTCCCTGCTATTGCCCCCCACCCCCCACTCATGCCCCGTGTCTCTCTCCTGTTCCCCCCAACCCCTCTCATGCCCCGTGTCTCTCTCCTGTTACCCCCCACCCCCTCTTATGCCCCGTGTCTCTCTCCTGTTACCCCCACACCCCTCTCATGCTCCGTGTCTCTCTCATGTTGCCCCCCACCCCCCCCTCATACCCCGTGTCTCCCTCGTGTTCCCCCCACCCCCCGCTCATGCCCTGTGTCTCCCTGCTGTTTCCCCCACCCCCCTCTCATGCCCCGTGTCTCTCTCCTGTTGCGCCCCACCCCCCGCTCATGCCCCGTGTCTCTCTCCTGTTACCCCCCACCCCCTCTCATGCCCCGTGTCTCTCTCCTGTTGCCCCCCACCCCCGATTATGCCCCGTGTCTCCCTGCTGTTGCCCCCCACTCCCATGCCCCATGTCTCTCTCCTGTTACCCCCCACCCCCCGGTCATGCCCATGTCTCCCAGCTGTTGCCCCCCACCCCCGGCTCATGCCCCGTGTCTCTCTCCTGTTGCCCCCCACCCCCCGCTCATGCCCTGTGTCTCCCTGCTGTTGCCCCCCACACCCCGCTCATGCCCCGTGTCTCTCTCTCTCTCTCCTGTTACCCCACACCCCCAGGTCATGCCCTGTGTCTCCCTGCTGTTGCACCCCACCCCCTGCTCATGCCCCGTGTCTCTCTCCTGTTACCCCCACCCCCCTCTCATCCACTGTGTCTCTCTCCTGTTGCCCCCACCCCCCTGCTCATGCCTGTGTCTCCCTGCTGTTGCCCCCACCCCCCGCTCATGCCCCGTGTCTCCCTGCTGTTGCCGACCACCCCTCGGTCATGCCCCGTGTCTCCCTGCTGTGGCCCCCCACCCCCCGCTCATGCCTTGTGTCTCTCTCCTGTTACCCCCAACCGCCCTCTCATGCCTGTGTCTCTCTCCTGTTACCCCCCACCCCCTTCTCATGCCCTGTGTCTCTCTCCTGTTATCCCCCACCCCCCTCTCATGCCCCATTTCTCTCTCCTGTTGCCCCCCGCCCCCCAGTCATGTCCCGTGTCTCCCTGCTGTTACCCCCACCCCCTGTTCATGCCCCGTGTCTCCCTGCTGTTGCCCCCCAACCCCTGCTCATGCCCCGTGTCTCTCTCCTGTTACCCCACCCCCCTCTCATGCCGTGTCTCCCTCGTGTTTCCCCCACCCCCTGCTCATGCCCCGTGTCTCTCTCCTGTTGCCCCACACCCCCGGGTCATGCCCCGTGTCTCCCTGCTGTTGCCCCCCACCCCCGCTCATGCCCCGTGTCTCTCTCCTGTTACACCCATCCCCCTCTCATGCCCCGTGTCTCTCTCCTATTGCCCCCCACCCCCGGTCATGCCTCGTGTCTCCCTGCTGATGCCCCTCGCACCCTGCTCATGCCCCGTGTCTCTCTCCTGATACCCCCCACCCCCGTGTCTCCCTGCTGTTGCCCCCCACCCCCCGCTCATACCCTGTGGCTCTCTCTGTTCCCCCACCCCCGCTCATGCCTCGTGTCTCCCCTGTTCCCCCCGCTCATGCCCTGTGTCTCCCTGCTGTTGCCCCCCGCTCATGCCCCGTGTCTCTCTCCTGTTCCCCCCACCCCCTCTCATGCCTCGTGTCTCCCCTCTACCCCCCCACCCCCGCTCATGCCCTTTGTTTCCCTGCTGTTGCCCCCCATCCCCCACTCATGCCCCGTGTCTCTCTCCTGTTCCCCCCAACCCCTCTCATGCCCCGTGTCTCTCTCCTGTTACCCCCCACCCCCTTTCATGCCCCGTGTCTCTCTCCTGTTACCCCCACCCCCTTCTCATGCCCTGTGTCTCTCTCCTGTTACCCCCCACCCCCCTCTCATGCCCCGTGTCTCTCTCCTGTTGCCCCCACCCCCCAATTATGCCCTGTGTCTCCCTGCTGTTGCCCCCCACACCCCACTCCCATGCCCCGTGTCTCTCTCCTGTTACCCCCCACCCCCCGGTCATGCCCGTGTCTCCCTGCTGTTGCCCCCCACCCCCCGCTCATGCCCCGTGTCTCTCTCCTGTTGCCCCCCACCCCCCGCTCATGCCCTGTGTCTCCCTGCTGTTGCCCCCCACACCCCGCTCATGCCCCGTGTCTCTCTCTCTCTCTCGTTACCCCACACGCCCAGGTCATGCCCTGTGGCTCCCTGCTGTTGCCCCCACCCCCTGCTCATGCCCCGTGTCTCTCTCCTGTTACCCCCACCCCCTCTCATGCCCCGTGTCTCTCTCCTGTTGCCCCCACCCCCCTGCTCATGCCTGTGTCTCCCTGCTGTTGCCCCCCACCCCCCCCTCATGCCCCGTGTCTCCCTGCTGTTGCCCCCCACCCCTCGGTCATGCCCCGTGTCTCCCTGCTGTGGCCCCCCACCCCCTGCTCATGCCCCATGTCTCTCTCCTGTTCCCCCCACCCCCGCTCATGCCTCGTGTCTCCCCTGTTCCCCCCACCTCCCTCTCATGCCCAGTGTCTCCCTGCTGTTGCCCCCCACCCCCCGCTCATGCCCCGTGTCTCTCTCCTGTTACCCCCCACCCCCTCTCATGCCCCGTGTCTCTCTCCTGTTACTCCCAACTCCCCGGTCATGCCCTGTGTCTCCCTGCTGTTGCCCACACCCCCAGTTCATGCCCCGTGTCTCTCCCCTGTTACCCCCACCCCCCCGTTCATGCCCTGTGTCTCCCTGCTGTTGCCCCCCACTCCCCGGTCATGCCCAGTGTCTCCCTGCTGTTGCCCCCCACCCCCCGCTCATGCCCCCTGTCTCTCTCCTGTTACCCCCTACCCCCTCTCATGCCCCGTGTCTCCCTCGTGTTCCCCCCACCCCCTGCTCATGCCCGTGTCTCCCTGCTGTTGTCCCCCACCACCTCTCATGCCCTGTGTCTCTCTCCTGTTATCCCCCACCCCCCTCTCATGCCCCATGTCTCTCTCCTGTTGCCCTCCACCCCCCAGTCATGTCCCGTGTCTCCCTGCTGTTACCCCCTGCCCCCTGTTCATGCCCCGTGTCTCCCTGCTGTTGCCCCCCACCCCCCGCTCATGCCCCGTGTCTCTCTCCTGTTACCCCACCCCCATCTCATGCCCTGTGTCTCCCTCGTGTTTCCCCCACCCCCTGCTCATGCCCTGTGTCTCCCTGCTGTTGCCCCCACCCCCCGGTCATGCCCCGTGTCTCTCCTGTTACCCCCAGCCCCCTCTCATGCCACGTGTCTCTCTCCTGTTGCCCTCCACCCCCGGTCATGCCCCGTGTCTCCCTGCTGTTACCCCCCACCCCCCGCTCATGCCCCGTGTCTCTCTCCTGTTTTCCCCCACCCCGCGGTCATGCCCCATGTCTCCCTGCTGTTGACCCCCACCCCCTGCTCATGCCCCGTGTCTCTCTCCTGTTACCCCCATCCCCCTCTCATGCCCTGTGTCTCTCTCCTATTGCCCCCCACACCCGGTCATGCCTCGTGTCTCCCTGCTGATGCCCCCCGCCCCCCGCTCATGCCCCGTGTCTCTCTCCTGATACCCCCCACCCCGGTCATGCCCCGTGTCTCCCTGCTGTTGCCCCCCACCCCACGCTCATGCCCCGTGTCTCTCTCCTGTTCCCCCACCCCCGCTCATGCCTCGTGTCTCCCCTGTTCCCCCCCGCTCATGCCCTGTGTCTCCCTGCTGTTGCCCCCCGCTCATGCCCCGTGTCTCTCTCCTGTTCCCCCCACCCCCTCTCATGCCTCGTGTTTCCCCTCTACCCCCGCACCCCCCGCTCATGCCCTTTGTTTCCCTGCTGTTGCCCCCCATCCCCCACTCATGCCCCGTGTCTCTCTCCTGTTCCCCCCAACCCCTCCCATGCCCCATGTCTCTCTCCTGTTACCCTCCCCCCTCTCATGCCCCGTGTCTCTCTCCTGTTACCCCCACCCCCCTCTCATGCCCCTTGTCTCTCTCCTGTTGCCCCCCACCCCCCCTCTCATGCCCTGTGTCTCCCTCGTGTTCCCCCCACCCCCCGCTCATGCCCCGTGTCTCCCTGCTGTTTGCCCCACCCCCCCTCTCATGCCCCGTGTCTCTCTTCTGTTGCCCCCCACCCCCCGCTCATGCCCCGTGTCTCTCTCCTGTTACCCCCCACCCCCCTCTCATGCCCCGTGTCTCTCTCCTGTTGCCCCCCACCCCCCGATTATGCCCCGTGTCTCCCTTCTGTTGCCCCCCACCCCCCACTCCCATGCCCCGTGTCTCTCTCCTGTTACCCCCCACCCCCCGGTCATGCCCGTGTCTCACTGCTGTTGCCCCCCACCCCTCGCTCATGCCCCGCGTCTCTCTCCTGTTGCCCCCCACCCCCAGCTCATGCCCCGTGTCTCCCTGCTGTTGCCCCCCACACCCCGCTCATGCCCCGTGTCTCTCTCTCCTGTTACCCCACACCCCCAGGTCATGCCCTGTGTCTCCCTGCTGTTGCCCCCACCCCCTGCTCATACCCCGTGTCTCTCTCCTGTTACCCCCACCCCCCTCTCATGCCCCGTGTCTCTCTCCGGTTGCCCCCACCCCCTGCTCATGCCTGTGTTTCCCTGCTGTTGCCCCCACCCCCCGCTCATGCCCCGTGTCTCCCTGCTGTTGCCCCCCACCCCTCGGTCATGCCCCGTGTCTCCCTGCTGTGGCCCCCCACCCCCCGCTCATGCCCCATGTCTCTCTCCTGTTACCCCCCCAACCCCCTCTCATGCCCCGTGCCTCTCTCCTGTTACCACCCACCCCCTCTCATGCCCCGTGTCTCTCTCCTGTTGCCCCCAACTCCCCGGTCATGCCCTGTGTCTCCCTGCTGTTGCCCACACCCCCAGTTCATGCCCCGTGTCTCTCCCCTGTTACCCCCACCCCCCCGTTCATGCCCCGTGTCTCCCTGCTGTTGCCCCCCACTCCCCGGTCATGCCCAGTGTCTCCCTGCTGTTGCCCCCCACCCCCCGCTCATGCCCCGTGTCTCTCTCCTGTTACCCCCTACCCCCCTCTCACGCCCCGTGTCTCCCTCGTGTTCCCCCCACCCCCGCTCATGCCCGTGTCTCCCTGCTGTTCCCCCCCACCCCCTCTCATGCCCCATGTCTCCCTCCTGTTGCCCCCCACCCCCCTGTCATGCCCCGTGTCTCCCTGCTGTTGCCCCCACCCCCGCTCATGCCCCGTGTCTCTCTCCTGTTACCCCCCCGGTCATGCCCTGTGTCTCTCTCCTGTTGCCCCCCACCCCCTGGTCATGCCACGTGTCTCCCTGCTGTTGCCCCCCTCCCCCGCTCATGCCCCGTGTCACTCTCCTGTTACCCCCAACCCCTGGTCATGCCCCGTGTCTCCCTGCTGTTGCCCCCCGCTCATGCCCCGTGTCTCTCTCCTGTTCCCCCCACCCCCCTCTCATGCCCTGTGTCTCTCTCCTGTTGCCCCCCACCCCCCCCTCATGCCCCGTGTCTCCCTCGTGTTCCCCCCACCCCCCGCTCCTGCCCCGTGTCTCCCTGCTGTTTGCCCCACCCCCCCTCTCATGCCCCGTGTCTCTCTTCTGTTGCCCCCCACCCCCGCTCATGCCCCGTGTCTCTCTCCTGTTACCCCCACCCCCCTCTCATGCCCCGTGTCTCTCTCCTGTTGCCCCCCACCCCCCGATTATGCCCTTTGTTTCCCTGCTGTTGCCCCCCATCCCCCACTCATTTCCCGTGTCTCTCTCCTGTTCCCCCCAACCCCTCCCATGCCCCATGTCTCTCTCCTGTTACCCCCCCCTCTCATGCCCCGTGTCTCTCTCCTGTTACCCCCACCCCCCTCTCATGCCCTGTGTCTCTCTCCTGTTGCCCCCCACCCCCCCCTCATGCCCCGTGTCTCCCTCGTGTTCCCCCCACCCCCCGCTCCTGCCCCGTGTCTCCCTGCTGTTTGCCCCACCCCCCCTCTCATGCCCCGTGTCTCTCTTCTGTTGCCCCCCACCCCCGCTCATGCCCCGTGTCTCTCTCCTGTTACCCCCACCCCCCTCTCATGCCCCGTGTCTCTCTCCTGTTGCCCCCCACCCCCCGATTATGCCCCGTGTCTCCCTTCTGTTGCCCCCCACCCCCCACTCCCATGCCCCGTGTCTCTCTCCTGTTACCCCCCACCCCCCGGTCATGCCCGTGTCTCACTGCTGTTGCCCCCCACCCCTCGCTCATGCCCCGTGTCTCTCTTCTGTTGCCCCGCACCCCCGCTCATGCCCTGTGTCTCCCTGCTGTTGCCCCTCACACCCTGCTCATGCCCCGTGTCTCTCTCTCTCTCTTCTGTTACCCCACACCCCCAGGTCATGCCCTGTGTCTCCCTCCTGTTGCCCCCCACCCCCTGCTCATACCCCGTGTCTCTCTCCTGTTACCCCCACCCCCCTCTCATGCCCCGTGTCTCTCTCCGGTTGCCCCCACCCCCCTGCTCATGCCTGTGTTTCCCTGCTGTTGCCCCCACCCCCCGCTCATGCCCCGTGTCTCCCTGCTGTTGCCCTGCACCCCTCGGTCATGCCCCGTGTCTCCCTGCTGTGGCCCCCCACCCCCCGCTCATGCCCCATGTCTCTCTCCTGTTACCCCCCCAACCCCCTCTCATGCCCCGTGTCTCTCTCCTGTTACCACCCACCCCCTCTCATGCCCCGTGTCTCTCTCCTGTTGCCCCCAACTCCCCGGTCATGCCCTGTGTCTCCCTGCTGTTGCCCACACCCCCAGTTCATGCCCCGTGTCTCTCCCCTGTCACCCCCATCCCCCCGTTCATGCCCCGTGTCTCCCTGCTGTTGCCCCCCACTCCCCGGTCATGCCCAGTGTCTCCCTGCTGTTGCCCCCCACCCCCGCTCATGCCCCGTGTCTCTCTCCTGTTACCCCCTACCCCTTCTCACGCCCCGTGTCTCCCTCGTGTTCCCCCCACCCCCCGCTCATGCCCGTGTCTCCCTGCTGTTCCCCCCACCCCCTCTCATGCCCCATGTCTCCCTCCTGTTGCCCCCCACCCCCCCTATCATGCCCCGTGTCTCCCTGCTGTTGCCCCCACCCCCGCTCATGCCCCGTGTCTCTCTCCTGTTACCCCCCCGGTCATGCCCTGTGTCTCTCTCCTGTTGCCCCCCACCCCCTGGTCATGCCACGTGTCTCCCTGCTGTTGCCCTCCTCCCCCGCTCATGCCCCGTGTCTCTCTCCTGTTACCCCCAACCCCTGGTCATGCCCCGTGTCTCCCTGCTGTTGCCCCCCAGCCCCCACTCATGCCCTGTGTCTCTCCCCTGTTCCCCCACCCCCCGCTCATGCCCCGTGTCTCCCTGATGTTGCCCCCACCACCCGCTCATGCCCTGTGTCTCCCTGATGTTGCCCCCACCACCCGCTCATGCCCTGTGTCTCTCTCCTGTTACCCCCCACCCCTCTCTCATGCCCCCTGTCTCCCTCCTGCTGCCCCCCACACCCTGCTCATGCCCCGTGTATATCTCCTGTTACCCCCCACCCCCCGGTCATGCCCCGTGTTTCCCTGCTGTTGCCCCCCACTCCCTGCTCATGCCCCGTGTCTCCCTGCTGTTGCCCCCGCTCATGGTCCGTGTCTCTCTCTGTTGCCCCCCACCCGCCGGTCATGCCCCGTGTCTACCTGCTGTTGCCCCCTACCCCCGCTCATGCCCCGTGTCTCTCTCCTGTTACCCCCAACCCCTGGTCATGCCCCGTGTCTCCCTGCTGTTGCCCCCCAGCCCCCGCTCATGCCCTGTGTCTCTCTCCTGTTCCCCCACCCCCCGCTCATGCCTCGTGTCTCCCCTGTTCCCCCACCCCCCGCTCATGCCCCGTGTCTGACTGATGTTGCCCCCACCACCCGCTCATGCCCTGTGTCTCTCTCCTGTTACCCCCCACCCCTCTCTCATGCCCCCTGTCTCCCTCCTGTTGCCCCCCACACCCCGCTCATGCCCCGTGTATATCTCCTGTTACCCCCCACCCCCGGTCATGCCCCGTGTTTCCCTGCTGTTGCCCCCCACTCCCTGCTCATGCCCCGTGTCTCCCTGCTGTTGCCCCCCGCTCATGCTCCGTGTCTCTCTCTGTTGCCCCCCACCCGCCGGTCATGCCCCGTGTCTACCTGCTGTTGCCCCCTACCCCCGCTCATGCCCCGTGTCTCTCTCCTGTTCCCCTCACCTCCCGCTTATGCCTCGTGTCTCTCCTGTTACCCCCACCCCCCGCTCATGCCCCGTGTCTCCCTGCTGTTGCCCCTCACCCCCCGCTCATGCCCCGTGTCACTCGCCTGTTACCCCCCACCCCCTCTCATGCCCTGTGTCTCGCCCGTGTTCCCCCCACCCCCGCTCATGCCCCGTGTCTCCCTGCTGTTGCCCCCCACCCCCGCTCATGCACTGTGTCTCCCTGCTGTTGCCCCCACCCCCTGCTCATGCCCCGTGTCTCTCTCCAGTTACCCCTATCCCCCTCTCATGCCCCGTGTCTCCCTCGTGTTCCCCCACCCCCTGCTCATGCCCGTGTCTCCCTCCTGTTGCCCCCCACCCCCCGGTCATGCCCCGTGTCTCCCTGCTGTTGCCCCCACCCCCGCTCATGCACCGTGTCTCTCTCCTGTTACCCCCGGTCATGCCCTGTGTTTCCCTGCTGTTGCCCCCCACCCCCCGCTCATGCCCCGTGTCTCTCTCCTGTTACCCCCCACCTCCCTCTCATGCCCCGTGTCTCTCTCCTGTTGCCCCCCACCCCCTGTAATGCCACATGTCTCCCTGCTGTTGCCCTCCTCCCCCCGCTCATGCCCCGTGTCTCTCTCCTGTTACCCCAACCCCTGGTCATGCCCCGTGTCTCCCTGCTGTTGCCCCCCAGCCCCCGCTCATGCCCCGTGTCTATCTCCTGTTCCCCCCACCCCCCGCGCATGCCTCGTGTCTCCCCTGTTCCCCTCCACCCCCCGCTCATGCCCTGTGTCTCCCTGATGATGCCCCCACCCCCCACTCATGCCCCGTGTTACTCTCCAGCTACCCCCACCCCCTCTCATGCCCCGTGTCTCCCTCCTGTTGCCCCCCACACCCCGCTCATGCCCAGTGTCTATCTCCTGTTACCCCCCACCCCCCGGTCATGCCCCTTGTTTCCCTGCTGTTGCCCCCCACTCCCTGCTCATGCCCTGTCTCCCTGCTGTTGCCCCCCTCTCATGCTCTGTGTATCTCTCCTGTTGCCCCCACCCCCCGGTCATGCCCCGTGTCTCCCTGCTGTTGCCCCTACACCTCGCTCATGCCCCGTGTCCCTCTCCTGTTCCCCCCACCTCCCACTTATGCCTTGTGTCTCTCCTGTTACCCTCACCCCCCGCTCATGTCCCGTGTCTTTCTCCTGTTGCCCCCCCGCTCATGCCCCGTGTCTCCCTGCTGTTGCCTCTCACCCCCCCGCTCATGCCCCGTGTCACTCTCCTGTTACCCTCCACCCCCCTCTCATGCCCCGTGTCTCCCCCGTGTTCCCCCCACCCCCGCTCATGCCCCGTGTCTCCCTGCTGTTGCCCCCCACCCCCCGCTCATGCACTGTGTCTCCCTGCTGTTGCCCCACACCCCCTGCTCATGCCCCGGTCTCTCTCCAGTTACCCCCACCCCCCTCTCATGCCCCGTGTCTCTCTCCTGTTACCCCCCACCCCCTCTCATGCCCCGTGTCTCTCTCCTGTTGCCCCCACACCCCGATCATGCCCCGTGACTCCCTGCTGTTTCCCCCGCCCCCGCTCATGCCCCGTGTCTCTCTCCTGTTACCCCCACCCCCTCTCATGCCCCGTGTCTCTCTCCTGTTGCCCCCCACCCTCTGGTAATGCCCTCTGTCTCCCTTCTGTTGCCCCCCAACCCCCGGTCATGCCCTGTGTCTCTCTGCTGTTGCCCCCACCCCCGCTCATGCCCCGTGTCTCTCTCCTGTTACCCTCCCACCCCCTCTCATGCCCCTTTGCCTCCCTCGTGTTCCCCCCACCCCCCGCTCATGCCCCGTGTCTCCCTGATGTTGCCCGCCACCCCCCGCTCCTGCCCCGTGTCTCTCTCATGTTGCCCCCCACCACCCGCTCATGCCCCGTGTCTCTCTCCTATTACCCCCCACCCCCTTCTCATGCCCTGTGTCTCTCTCCTGTTATCCCCGACCCCCCTCTCATGCCCCATGTCTCTCTCCTGTTGCCCCCACCCCCCGGTCATGTCCCGTGTCTCCCTGCTGTTGCCCCCCACCCCCTGTTCATGCCCCGTGTCTCCCTGCTGTTGCCCCCCACCCCCCACTCATGCCCCGTGTCTCTCTCCTGTTACCCCACCCCCTCTCAGGCCCTGTGTCTCCCTCGTGTTTCCCCCACCCCCTGCTCATGCCCTGTGTCTCCCTGCTGTTGCCCCCACCCCCCGATTATGCCCTGTGTCTCCCTGCTGTTGCCCCCCACCCCCGCTCATGCCCCGTGTCTCTCTCCTGTTGCCCCCCACCCCCCGCTCATGCCCTGTGTCTCCCTGCTGTTGCCCCCCAAACCCCACTCATGCCCCGTGTCTCTCTCTCTCTCTCTCCTGTTACCCCACACCCCCAGGTCATGCCATGTGTCTCCCTGCTGTTGCCCCCCACCCCCTGCTCATGCCCCGTGTCTCTCTCCTGTTACCCCCACCCCCCTCTCATGCCCCGTGTCTCTCTCCTGTTGCCCCCACCCCCCTGCTCATGCCTGTGTCTCCCTGCTGTTGCCCCCCACCCCCCGCTCATGCCCTGTGTCTCCCTGCTGTTGCCCCCCACCCCTCGGTCATGCCCCGTGTCTCCCTGCTGTGGCCCCCCACCCCCCGCTCATGCCCCATGTCTCTCTCCTGTTCCCCCACCCCCCGCTCATGCCTCGTGTCTCCCCTGTTCCCCCCACCTCCCTCCCATGCCCAGTGTCTCCCTGCTGTTGCCCCCCACCCCCTGCTCATGCCCCGTGTCTCTCTCCTGTTACCCCTCCATCCCCTCTCATGCCCCGTGTCTCTCTCCTGTTACCCCCACCCCCTCTCATGCCCCGTGTCTCTCTCCTGTTGCCCCCAACTCCCCGGTCATGCCCTGTGTCTCCCTGCTGTTGCCCACACCCCCAGTTCATGCCCCGTGTCTCTCCCCTGTTACCCCCACCCCCCGTTCATGTCCCGTGTCTCCCTGCTGTTGCCCCCCACTCCCCGGTCATGCCCAGTGTCTCCCTGCTGTTGCCCCCCACCCCCCGCTCATGACCCGTGTCTCTCTCCTGTTACCCCCTACCCCCCTCTCATGCCCCGTGTCTCCCTCGTGTTCCCCCCACCCCCCGCTCATGCCGTGTCTCCCTGCTGTTGCCCCCCACCCCCTCTCATGCCCCATGTCTCCCTCCTGTTGCCCCCCACCCCCCGGTCATGCCCCGTGTCTCCCTGCTGTTGCCCCCACCCCCGCTCATGCCCCGTGTCTCTCTCTTGTTACCCCCCACCTCCCTCTCATGCCCCGTGTCTCTCTCCTGTTGCCCCCCACCCCCTGGTCATGCCACGTGTCTCCCTGCTGTTGCCCCTCTCCCCCGCTCATGCCCCGTGTCTCTCTCCTGTTACCCCCAACCCCTGGTCATGCCCGTGTCTCCCTGCTGTTGCCCCCCAGCCCCCGCTCATGCCCCGTGTCTCTCTCCTGTTCCCCCCACCCCCTGCTCATGCCTCGTGTCTCCCCTGTTCCCCCCACCCCCCGCTCATGCCCCGTGTCTCCCTGATGTTGCCCCCACCCCCCGCTCATGCCCTGTGTCTCTCTCCTGTTACCCCCCACCCCCTCTCATGCCCCGTGTCTCCCTCCTGTTGCCCCCCACACCCCGCTCATGCCCCGTGTATATCTCCTGTTACCCCCCACCCCCGGTCATGTCCCGTGTTTCCCTGCTGTTGCCCCCCACTCCCTGCTTATGCCCCGTGTCTCCCTGCTGTTGCCCCCTGCTCATGCTCCGTGTCTCTCTCCTGTTGTCCCCCACCCCCCGGTCATGCCCCGTGTCTCCCTGCTGTTGCCCCCTACCCCCCGCTCATGCCCCGTGTCCGTGTCTCTCTCCTGTTCCCCCCACCTCCCGCTTATGCCTCGTGTCTCTCCTGTTCCCCCCACCCCCCTCTCACCCCGTGTCTCTCTCCTGTTACCCCCACCCCCTCTCATGCCTCGTGTCTCCCCTCTTCCCCCCACCCCCTGCTCATGCCCTTTGTTTCCCTGCTGTTGCCCCCCACCCCCCTCTCATGCCCCGTGTCTCTCTCCTGTTCCCCCCAACCCCTCTCATGCCCCGTGTCTCTCTCCTGTTACCCCCCACCCCCTCTCATGCCCCGTGTCTCTCTCCTGTTACCCCCACCCCCCTCTCATGCCCCGTGTCTCTCTCCTGTTGCCCCCCACCCCCCCTCTCATGCCCCATGTCTCCCTCGTGATCCACCCACCCCCCGCTCATGCCCCGTGTCTCCCTGCTGTTGCCCCCACCCCCCTCTCATGCCCGTGTCTCGCTCCTGTTGCCCCCCACCCCCCGCTCATGCCCCGTGTCTCTCTCCTGTTACCCCCCACCCCCTCTCATGCCCCGTGTCTCTCTCCTGTTGCCCCCACCCCCTGATTATGCCCTGTGTCTCCCTGCTGTTGCCCCCCACCCCTCACTCCCATGCCCCGTGTCTCCCTCCTGTTACCCCCCACCCCCCGGTCATGCCCGTGTCTCCCTGCTGTTGCCCCCCACCCCCCGCTCATGCCCCGGGTCTTTCTCCTGTTGCCCCCCACCCCCCTCTCATGCCCTGTGTCTCCCTGCTGTTGCCCCCCACACCCCGCTCATGCCCCGTGTCTCTCTCTCTCTCTCCTGTTACCCCACACCCCCAGGTCATGCCCTGTGTCTCCCTGCTGTTGCCCCCCATCCCCCGCTCATGCCCCGTGTCTCTCTCCTGTTACCCCCACCCCCCTCTCATGCCCCGTGTCTCCCTCCTGTTGCCCCCACCCCCCTCTCATGCCCGTGTCTCCCTGCTGTTGCCCCCCACCCCTCGGTCATGCCCCGTGTCTCCCTGCTGTTGCCCCCCACGCCCCACTCATGCCCCATGTCTCTCTCCTGTTCCCCCCACCCTCCGCTCATGTCTCGTGTTTCCTTGCTGTTGCCCCCCACCCCCCACTCCCATGCCCCGTGTCTCTCTCCTGTTACCCCCCACCCCCCGGTCATGCCCGTGTCTCCCTGCTGTTGCCCCCCACCCCCCGCTCATGCCCCGTGTCTCTCTCCTGTTGCCCTCCACCCCCCGCTCATGCCCTGTGTCTCCCTGCTGTTGCCCCCCACACCTCGCTCATGCCCCATGTCTCTCTCTCTCTCTCCTGTTACCCCACACCTCCAGGTCATGCCCTGTGTCTCCCTGCTGTTGCCCCCCACCTCCCGCTCATGCCCCGTGTCTCTCTCCTGTTACCCCCACCCCCCTCTCATGCCCCGTGTCTCCCTCCTGTTGCCCCCATGCCCCTGCTCATGCCCCGTGTCTCCCTGCTGTTGCCCCCCACCCCTCGGTCATGCCCCGTGTCTCCCTGCTGTTGCCCCCCACTCCCTGCTCATGCCCCATGTCTCTCTCCTGTTCCCCCCACCCCCCGCTCATGCCTCGTGTCTCCCCTGTTCCCCCCACCTCCCTCTCATGCCCAGTGTCTCCCTGCTGTTGCCCCCACCCCCCGCTCATGCCCCGTGTCTCTCTCCTGTTACCCCCCACCCCCTCTCATGCTCCGTGTCTCTCTCCTGTTACCCCCCACCCCCCTCTCATGCCCTGTGTCTCTCTCCTGTTGCCCCCAACTCCCCGGTCATGCCCTGTGTCTCCCTGCTGTTGCCCCCACCCCCAGTTCATGCCCTGTGTCTCTCGTCTCCCTGCTGTTGCCCCCCCACTCCCCGGTCATGCCCCGTGTCTCCCTGCAGTTGCCCCCCACCCCCCACTCATGCCCCGTGTCTCTCTCCTGTTACCCCCTACCCCCCTCTCATGCCCCGTGTCTCACTCGTGTTCCCCCACCCCCCGCTCATGCCCGTGTCTCCCTGCTGTTGCCCCCCACCCCCTCTCATGCCCCATGTCTCCCTCCTGTTGCCCCCCACCCCCCGGTCATGCCCCGTGTCTCCCTGCTGTAGCCCCCACCCCCGCTCATGCCCCATGTCTCTCTCCTGTTACCCCCCGGTCATGCCCTGTGTTTCCCTGCTGTTGCCCCCCACCCCCCGCTCATGCCCTGTGTCTCTCTCCTGTTACCCCCCACCTCCCTCTCATGCCCCGTGTCTCTCTCCTGTTGCCCCCCACCCCCTGGTCATGCCACGTGTCTCCCTGCTGTTGCCCCCTCCCCCCGCTCATGCCCCGTGTCTCTCTCCTGTTACCCCCAACCCCTGGTCATGCCCCGTGTCTCCCTGCTGTTGCCCCCCAGCCCCCGCTCATGCCCCGTGTCTCTCTCCTGTTCCCCCCACCCCCCGCTCATGCCTCGTGTCTCCCCTGTTCCCCCCCACCCCCGCTCATGCCCCGTGTCTCTCTCCTGTTCCCCCCACCCCCCGCTCATGCCTCGTGTCTCCCCTGTTCCCCTCCACCCCCGCTCATGCCCCGTGTCTCTCTGATGTTGCCCCCACCCCCCGCTCATGCCCTATGTCTCTCTCCTTTTACCCCCCACCCCCCTCTCATGCCCCGTGTCTCCCTCCTGTTGCCCCCCACCACCCTGCTCATGCCCCGTGTATATCTCCTGTTACCCCCCACCCCCCGGTCATGCCCCGTGTTTCCCTGCTCTTTCCCCCCACTCCCTGCTCATGCCCCGTGTCTCCCTGCTGTTGCCCCCCGCTCATGCTCTGTGTCTCTCTCCTGTTGCCCCCCACCCCCAGGTCATGCCCCGTGTCTCCCTGCTGTTGCCCCCTACCCCCCGCTCATGTCCCGTGTCTCTCTCCTGTTCCCTCCACCTCCCGCTTATGCCTCGTGTCTCTCCTGTTACCCCCACCCCCGCTCATGCCCCGTGTCTCACTCCTGTTGCCCCCACCCCCTCTCATGCCCGTGTCTCCCTGCTGTTGCCCCCCACCCCTCGGTCATGCCCCGTGTCTCCCTGCTGTTGCCCCCCACCCCCCACTCATGCCCCATGTCTCTCTCCTGTTCCCCCCACCCTCCGCTCATGTCTCGTGTTTCCCTGCTGTTGCCCCCCACCCCCCACTCCCATGCCCCGTGTCTCTCTCCTGTTACCCCCCACACCCCGGTCATGCCCGTGTCTCCCTGCTGTTGCCCCCCACCCCCCGCTCATGCCCCGTGTCTCTCTCCTGTTGCCCTCCACCCCCCGCTCATGTCCTGTGTCTCCCTGCTGTTGCCCCCCACACCTCGCTCATGCCCCATGTCTCTCTCTCTCTCTCCTGTTACCCCACACCCCCAGGTCATGCCCTGTGTCTCCCTGCTGTTGCCCCCCACCCCCCGCTCATGCCCCGTGTCTCTCTCCTGTTACCCCCACCCCCTCTCATGCCCCGTGTCTCCCTCCTGTTGCCCCCATGCCCCTGCTCATGCCCCGTGTCTCCCTGCTGTTGCCCCCCACCCCTCGGTCATGCCCCGTGTCTCCCTGCTGTTGCCCCCCAATCCCCGCTCATGCCCCATGTCTCTCTCCTGTTCCCCCCACCCCCCGCTCATGCCTCGTGTCTCCCCTGTTCCCCCCACCTCCCTCTCATGCCCAGTGTCTCCCTGCTGTTGCCCCCACCCCCCGCTCATGCCCCGTGTCTTTCTCCTGTTACCCCCCACCCCCTCTCATGCTCCGTGTCTCTCTCCTGTTACCCCCCACCCCCCTCTCATGCCCTGTGTCTCTCTCCTGTTGCCCCCAACTTCCCGGTCATGCCCTGTGTCTCCCTGCTGCTGCCCCCACCCCCAGTTCATGCCCTGTGTCTCTCGTCTCCCTGCTGTTGCCCCCCCACTCCCCGGTCATGCCCCGTGTCTCCCTGCAGTTGCCCCCCACCCCCCACTCATGCCCCGTGTCTCTCTCCTGTTACCCCCTACCCCCCTCTCATGCCCCGTGTCTCCCTCGTGTTCCCCCACCCCCCGCTCATGCCCGTGTCTCCCTACTGTTGCCCCCCACCCCCTCTCATGCCCCATGTCTCCCTCCTGTTGCCCCCCACCCCCCGGTCATGCCCCGTGTCTCCCTGCTGTAGCCCCCACCCCCGCTCATGCCCCGTGTCTCTCTCCTGTTACCCCCCGGTCATGCCCTGTGTTTCCCTGCTGTTGCCCCCCACCCCCCGCTCATGCCCTGTGTCTCTCTCCTGTTACCCCCCACCTCCCTCTCATGCCCCGTGTCTCTCTCCTGTTGCCCCCCACCCCCTGGTCATGCCACGTGTCTCCCTGCTGTTGCCCCCTCCCCCCGCTCATGCCCCGTGTCTCTCTCCTGTTACCCCCAACCCCTGGTCATGCCCCGTGTCTCCCTGCTGTTGCCCCCCAGCCCCCGCTCATGCCCCGTGTCTCTCTCCTGTTCCCCCCACCCCCCGCTCATGCCTCGTGTCTCCCCTGTTCCCCCCCACCCCCGCTCATGCCCCGTGTCTCTCTCCTGTTCCCCTCCACCCCCGCTCATGCCCCGTGTCTCTCTGATGTTGCCCCCACCCCCCGCTCATGCCCTGTGTCTCTCTCCTTTTACCCCCCACCCCCCTCTCATGCCCCGTGTCTCCCTCCTGTTGCCCCCCACCACCCTGCTCATGCCCCGTGTATATCTCCTGTTACCCCCACCCCCCGGTCATGCCCCGTGTTTCCCTGCTCTTGCCCCCCACTCCCTGCTCATGCCCCGTGTCTCCCTGCTGTTGCCCCCCGCTCATGCTCTGTGTCTCTCTCCTGTTGCCCCCCACCCCCCGGTCATGCCCCGTGTCTCCCTGCTGTTGCCCCCTACCCGCCGCTCATGCCCCGTGTCTCTCTCCTGTTCCCCCCACCTCCCGCTTATGCCTCGTGTCTCTCCTGTTACCCCCACCCCCGCTCATGCCCCGTGTCTTTCTCCTGTTGCCCCCCCGCTCATGCCCCGTGTCTCCCTGCTGTTGCCCCTCACCCCCCGCTCATGCCCCGTGTCACTCACCTGTTACCCCCCACCCCCTCTCATGCCCTGTGTCTCCCCCGTGTTCCCCCCACCCCCGCTCATGCCCCGTGTCTCCCTGCTGTTGCCCCCCACCCCCGCTCATGCACTGTGTCTCCCTGCTGTTGCCCTCCACCCCCTGCTCATGCCCCGTGTCTCCCTCGTGTTCCCCCACCCCCCTCTCATGCCCGTGTCTCCCTGCTGTTGCCCCCCACCCCCTCTCATGCCCCATGTCTCCCTCCTGTTGCCCCCCACCCCCCTGTCATGCCCCGTGTCTCCCTGCTGTTGCCCCCACCCCCGCTCATGCCCCGTGTCTCTCTCCTGTTACCCCCCCCGGTCATGCCCTGTGTTTCCCTGCTGTTGCTCCCCACCCCCGCTCATGCCCCGTGTCTCTCTCCTGTTGCCCCCCCACCCCCCTGTCATGCCACGTGTCTCCCTGCTGTTGCCCTCCTCCCCCCGCTCATGCCCCGTGTCTCTCTCCTGTTACCCCCAACCCCTGGTCATGCCCCGTGTCTCCCTGCTGTTGCCCCCCAGCCCCCGCTCATGCCCCGTGTCTCTCTCCTGTTCCCCCCACCCCCCGCTCATGCCTCGTGTCTCCCCTCATCCCCCCAACCCCCGCTCATGCCCCGTTGCCCCGTGTCTCCCTGATGTTGCCCCCACCCCCGCTCATGCCCTGTGTCTCTCTCCTGTTACCCCCCACCCCCTCTCATGCCCCGTGTCTCCCTCCTGTTGCCCCCCACACCCCGCTCATGCCCCGTGTATATCTCCTGTTACCCCCACCCCCCGGTCATGCCCTGGGTTTCCCTGCTGTTGCCCCCCACTCCCTGCTCATGCCCCGTGTCTCCCTGCTGTTGCCCCCCGCTCATGCTCCGTGTCTCTCTCCTGTTGCCCCCCACCCCCCGGTCATGCCCCGTGTCTTCCTGCTGTTGCCCCCTACCCCCGCTCATGCCCCATGTCTCTCTCCTGTTCCCCCCACCTCCCGCTTATGCCTCGTGTCTCTCCTGTTACCCCCACCCCCCGCTCATGCCCCGTGTCTTTCTCCTGTTGCCCCCCCGCTCATGCCCCGTGTCTCCCTGCTGTTGCCCCCCACCCCCCGCTCATGCCCCGTGTCACTCGCCTGTTACCCCCCACCCCCTCTCATGCCCTGTGTCTCCCCCGTGTTCCCCCCACCCCCGCTCATGCCCCGTGTCTCCCTGCTGTTGCCCCCCACCCCCTCTCATGCACCATGTCTCCCTCCTGTTGCCCCCCACCCCCCCAGTCATGCCCCGTGTCTCCCTGCTGCTGTTGCCCCCACCCTCGCTCATGCCCCGTGTCTCTCTCCTGTTACCCCCGCTCATGCCCTGTGTTTCCCTGCTGTTGCCCCCCACCCCCCGCTCATGCCCCGTGTCTCTCTCCTGTTACCCTCCCACCCCCCTCTCATGCCCCTTTGTCTCCCTCGTGTTCCCCCACCCCCGCTCATGCCCTGTGTCTCCCTGCTGTTGCCCGCCACCCCCCTCATGCCCCGTGTCTCTCTCATGTTGCCCCCCACCACCCGCTCATGCCCCGTGTCTCTCTCCTGTTACCCCCCACCCACCTCTCATGCCCCGTGTCTCTCCTGTTGCCCCCACCCCCCGGTCATGCCCTGTGTCTCTCTCCTGTTGCCCCCACCCCCGGTCATGCCCCTTGTTTCCCTGTTGCCCCCACCCCCTGGTCATGCCCCGTGTCTCTCTTCTGTTACCCCCCCCACACCCATTTCATGCCCGTGTCTCCCTCGTTTTTCCCCCGCCCCCCGCTCATGCCCCGTGGCTCCCTGTTTTTGCCCCCACCCCCGCTCATGCCATGTCTGTCTCCTGTTACCCCCCACCCCCTGCTCATGCCCTGTGTCTCTCTCCTGTTACCCCCACCCCCTCTCATGCCCCGTGTCTCTCTCCTGTTGCCCCCCACCCCCCGGTCGTGCCCCATGTCTCCCTGCTGTTGCCCCCTACCCCTGCTCATGCCCTGTGTCTCTCTCCTGTTACCCCCCTCTCATGCCCCGTGTCTCTCTCCTGTTACCCCCACCCCCTCTCATGCCCCGTGTCTCTCTCCTGTTGCCCCCACCCCCCGGTCATGCCCTGTATCTCCCTTCTGTTGCCCCCCACCCCCCGCTCATTCTCCGTGTCTCCCTGCTGTTGCCCCCCACCCCCCGCTCATGTCCCGTGTCTCTCTCCTATTACCCCAACCCCCCCTCTCATGCCCCGTGTCTCCCTCGTGTTCCCGCCACCCCCCGCTCATGCCCCGTGTCTCCCTGCTGTTGCCCCCACTCATGCCCCGTGTCTCTCTCATGTTGCCCACCACCCCCCGCTCATGCCCCGTGTCTCTCTCCTGTTACCCCCCACCCCCTCTCATGCCCAGTGTCTCTCTCCTGTTGCCCCCCACCCCCCGGTCATGCCCTGTGTCTCCCTCCTGTTGACCCCCCACCCCCGGTCATGCCCCGTGTCTCCCTCGTGTTCCCCCCACCCCCCGCTCATGCCCTGTGTGTCTCCTTGCTGTTGCCCCCACTCATGCCCCATGTCTCCCTGCTGTTGCCCCCCACCCCCTGCTCATTGCCCCGTGTCTCTCTCCTGTTACCCCCCGCTCATGCCCCGTGTCTCCCTGCTGTTGCCCCCCACCCCCTGCTCATGCCCCATGTCTCCCTGCTCTTGCCCGCCACCCCCCGCTCATGCCCAGTATCTCCCTCCTGTTACCCCCACCCCCCGCTCATGCCCCGTGTCTCTCTCCTGTTACCCCGACCCCCCTCTCATGCCCCATGTCTCCCTCCTGGTCCCCCTACCCATGGCCTGTTGTGTTCTCTTTATACACCCCGCCTTCCCTTTCCATGGTGTCCATCTTGGTAAAAGATTTTCCTTCCTACACCGGGACGCCGCAGGCGTTCCGGTTTGGGAAGAAACATTTTTACCACACCGGGTTCCCACTTTGAGAACCTAGGATGCTAGTGGTTTTGCATCCATTGAAAAGGACGTTATGGTTACGTTGCACTAATAAAAAACTATGAAATTCAATTTAAAAAATGTGTTAAAATTACGTTATGGTTAAGTTGCACTAATAAAAAAACAATGAAATTCAATGAAAAAACGTTGTTAAAGGGACGTTATGGTTAAGTTGCACTAATAAAAACCTATGAAATTCAGTGGAAAAACATTGTTAAAGGTACGTTATGGTTAAGTTGCGCTACTAAAAACCTATGAAATCCAGTGAAAAAACTTTGTTAAAGGGGCGTTATGGTTCCAAGTAAAACCGAAAAACCCTTGAAATTCGCCAGTTATGGTAAGCTAAGCAACCATAACTCGCGCCCACCACTGTGCACTGCTAAGCCTAACACCCAGGACATCAAAGATGACATCACAAATGTCATTGATGACATCACTGATGACATCACATGTGCATTTACCTTTCATGAAAAGTCTGTACAAGGGATTCTTAGTGTAATGTTAATAAAAAAAGTGCCAAAGATTATTGGAATAAATATCAAGTGCTAATCAGTGCATTAAGCTATGCATTGATATAAATAGCATTCTTTTTTTTATTTTAATGATTTTTATTGTTAAAATATTGATTTTGATACAGATATCAACAGGTTACAGACTTTGAATAAAACAAGAACCACAGAGAAATGACATAGTAAGTGATTTTGATCCTTTGTAATAGTATTTCTATAAGGCTAAGTCATTTGTTAAATTCACTTGCGAATGTAATATGAACTATAATAGATATAAACCGCATTAATATAACATGTAGTTTAGAATTAATTATATCACAGGTCTGCAACGAGTGATTTATATGTAGTGAAAATGATATAAATAGCATTCTATTATTAACCTCAATCCAGTATACTAAGGTACTCATGTAGAAGCATAGGCATTGTGTGCAGCATTCATGATGGAGGTGCAATATTCATAAGCTTGCCATGTTGAATAGTAAAATGATAACTGTTTTCATATTAGAGTGTTGCGTACAGTGAAACTTGTGATAAGTAGGTAATAAACCCACTTACTACATAATTGCATTATTATAGACAAATCAAAATCACAAAGAGACAACAGCACATACAAATATGAATATATACAAGGAAATTGAAGTAAGAAAAAAAACAGCAATAGTAGCAGGAAGTGTTCATAACCTAACTGATTATCTTTATGCACAGAAATGATTGCTCTGTTTCAAAGCTGTTACTTACCCTATCTATATATATCACATGTTGTGTCTGGACCCTAAGGAAAATAGTATGAGTACAACATATAAAAATATGAGCATATACAGGGAAAGTACAGTAATAAAAAAACATCAAAACTATCAGAAAGTGCTGATAACTCTACTGATAATTTTAATGCACAAAAATGATTGCTGTCTTTCAAGGTTGTGCTTTCCCTATGTATATGTTTCATATGATATGACTGGACCATAAGGGAATTATTGTAAGAACATACTTGAAGGATAAGTCTACAAATATAGTACATTTACAATTTTTAGTTCCTGACTGTTACTGAAGAAAATCATGTGGCTTAGATATGTCAGGAAAGGAAAAAAGGGGGTGTCAGACATGTGATGTCATCAGTGATGTCATCAATGACATTTGTGATGTCATCTTTGATGTCCTGGCTGTTAGTCTTAGCAGTGCACGGTGGTGGCGCGAGTTATAGTTGCTTAGCTTACCATAACTGGGGAATTTCAAGGGTTTTTCGGTTTTACTTGGAACCATAACTAGCATAGCCCATACCGCACTTAGATGAATTCTCAAGCTTAGTGTGCGCCAAATCTAGACAGAAATGTGATTGTTAGCATATGCCGCACTTAGATGGAATTTCTCAAGTTTAGTCTGCGCCAAATCTAAACAGAAATGTGATTGTTAGCATATGCCACACTTAGATGGAACTCTCAACCTTAGCCCGCGTCGCATCTAGATAGAAATTATGATTGTTAGCATATGCCACACTTAGATGGAACTCTCAACCTTAGCCCGCGTCGCATCTAGATAGAAATTATGATTGTTAGCATATGCCACACTTAGATGGAACTCTCAACCTTAGCCCGCGTCGCATCTAGATAGAAATTATGATTGTTAGCATATGCCACACTTAGATGGAATTTCAGAAATGTGATTGGTAGCATATGCCACATTTAGATGAACTCTCAAGTTTAGTCTGCGCCAAATCTAGACAGAAATGTGATTGTTAGCATAGCCCACACTTAGATGGAATTCTCAAGCTTAGCCTGCGTTGCATCTAGATAGAAATATGACTGTTAGCAAATACCACACCTAGATGGGATTTCAGAAATGAGATTGTTAGCATATGTGATTCTTAGCATGCACCACAATTAGAATTATGAACCTAGCTTGTGCAGCATCTAGATAGAAATGTGACTGTTAGCATGTACTGGACCTAGATAGAATCCCACAATTGCAAGGACAGCAATGCCAACTAACCAACCAACTAACAATTCCATCGCTCTGAATACACCTCTCAAACTATAACCAAACACAACCACAAGCCTTAAACGCAGCAATCTGCACAAACTTCACAACAATGCAACAACAAAACAAACCACACATAGACTTGCACAACAGCACACGACGACTACGTATCATAAAACACCCCAAGCACAGCCGACGGACCCACCGGGCTGAGGCTACCAACAGCACATCACTGCTCTCTTGCACTTTTCCAGCTTATTCCCACTAACCCACCCCTTCTCCTCCCCTTTTTCAGAGCCGCCAGGGGACCACTTTGGTGGTGATAGTGCGCGGTACAAATATCCTTTAACATTAACATTAACATTAACATAACTTCCCTTTAACAAAGTTTTTTCACTGAATTTCATAGGTTTTTAGTAGCGCAACTTAACAATAACGTCCCTTTAACAAAGTGTTTTCACTGATATATATATATATATACAGTCTTCCCTACTTCTAACTATATTTAGTTTTTTCCCGCCTCCCTCCGTTACCTTTTCCTATTACTTGTTCTAAAGCATGCACTTTTGCCAGAACATTAGTCTTTTTCACTCACCGTTCTCATGGTTCCACTCTGGACCCTCGGGATCACCGCCTTCGTTACTGCCTTCTTCAGTTTTTTGCCTGTTCAACTGCCCGTAGGAATGGGAAGGGATGTGTGGGGAACACGGGTCCCTTCAGGCCCTGTCTGCAGTCTCTTCACACTACCATTGTCTACGGGAAGCTTCAAGGTCTACTAAGCCGAATGGCAAAGGAATCGTGATATTTCCGAAGACCTAGAGTTACTTTATGTCGACGGTCAATAGGTGTCTTATTAAAATCAATAATCAATAATCGATAACCATCAAATCTCTGCTACCAAGTGTACTCAGGAGACCCCCCAGCCAGCCCATAGAGCCGAGGTTTGCTCCGAAGTACTTTAAGACAAGATAGCTGCACTTTGAGATGGATGGGGGTGCTGATTTATTACTCCAATGCCAATAAATAAGGAAAACTCGATGGTTTGGCAAAGGGCGTCCGTTGAATGGCAAGTACAAAAAACGGGGAGCCATCGCAATCAGCAGTGATGCGATAGTCCGTCTCGCTTCAACTCCAACGAACTTCATACAAACAGTGACATTTATACTCAAAACTCATCGTAATTGACGTGTTACACTTAAAAGTTAACATGCAATTCTATTGGCTAGGAAAAGGTATATTTAATATAGGTACTCTATCTGTATATGGTAACGGAGTGAGGGGATTGGGTAAATACTGTCAGGTGGGCGTCTAAGCCCTTCCTTCAAAAATGACTACTGTAGGCATCACTAAAAGTATGATGTCCCATTGGTTCTACTAACTATAGGACCCTAGATTATTTGGTCCATTGTGATTGGGTTAGCACCAACCCCATGCATACATTTCCACTTTACTTAACAGCATGCAGAATGGTCAGCCAGGTGCAGGGTGCCCCTTCAGCTACCCGGCCTTCCTCCAATTAATGTTACAATCAATCATCAATTCAACAACTATGTGTCAATTATGTTACTGTGGTTGGCCTCGAAACTGCATCTTCTGTCTGGGAAAGTTACGATATCTCTTCCTGGGCGGATGCCAAGTGTAGGTGTGAACTCGTGCTTCTCCTCGCTCAGATGGTCACGTGATGCAGACACTGTGAATTTGCCTAGTTTCTCTCAATTTGTGCATTTAATTCTTATTCGGCTTGCCACCTGCCTACGCTTCCTTATCTTGACCTTTCAGAGAAAGGATATTCTGTTCCTAAGTTTCAATTAGATGTAGCTACTGTTCGTTCCTTCTATTGGTATGACCTTGGCTCTCCTGGCACAAGTTGCATCTGCTGAGTTTCGATTCAAGCGTCTCTTCTCATTTTGCTAGAATATGAATTTTGTCTTGTTTGGCCTCTAGTAACCTGAGTTGATTTTGCTTTTCGTGCAAAGTGGAATTGCACTTATAATAATGTGCTTCGTTTTGAGGTAGATTATGTATAATGGTGCTTACCACGCTATTCTTCTACTTAGCATAGCAAGCCACACTGTTTTCTTAGCTTTCTTGCGGTTTTAAACATATGTACGGGCGTTAGCTGGTTGAATATTGTTCAAGATATCTTTATTCATGGTTTCATCTCTGTGTGTCATTTTTTGGTTGTCATTTCTTCTATCTGTGAGTCTGTCCAGGCTCTCGTGACACCACCATTCGTCTTCCATTAAGGCCTTTTTGGTTTCTTCCGGGACGGTACTTAGGCAATCTTCATTTCGTCTCATTTGTTGGTAGGGTTTTCTCAATGGATACCTTACTGTCCATGGTTGTCTGGGTTTTGGTACTTCAATAGATGTTGCTCTTCTGATGGGTACTGGGCAGTGCCCTACTGCGGCTGTCTGCTGATTTATTTGCTCATCATATGTCACATATTTTGATGTGAATGTTCCTGGTACTTCAAAATGGGCGATTGGAGTGCAGGCTTTATTTGGGACCTCCTCTACATGTCCTTTTCTCATAGTGTTTCATTTCCATTTGGACATTGTTGCTCGATCGCAGGTTTTTTCCTGGTTGGTAGCGGTTGATTTTAGTTTGGAGTAATTTGGCTTGTTGGCTATGCAATAATTTGTGGGCGATGCAGAGGGCTTTAAAGTTAATGCATTTTTTTTACTGGAAGCCAGTGTAGACTTTTCAGGGATGGTGTGATGTGGCCTCTTCTATTTAGTCTGAAGATTAGTCTTGCTGCAGTATTTTGAATGCATTGTCTTTTTTTGTGAGGCATCCTGGCATTCCGAGGTAGAGTCTGTTCGCGTACTCTAGTCTTCATAGTACCAGGGAGATGATTGTGAGGGTTCTTTGTGGGAAGTTGAGGTAGGGGAGTATCCCTCTTATTAGTCACAGGAAGTAGAAGCATTATTTTGCAATTGCGTGGACTTGTGGTTTTATTGAAAGTCTGTTGTCCATGAGGATTCCCTGTTTTTTAATCACTAACGATGTCTCCGGTTGAGTTTCCATGCACGATGGCCAGCTCAGGTGTCTGTACTGCATTGTCTACTGGGAGGGGGGGGGGTAAGAATCATTATTTCTGTTTAGATTTAATTTAGTTCGAGATTGTTGTTTGTCATCCAGGTGTATGTCTATGAGGCATTTGTTGAGGGTACTGTTTAGGTCTTGAGCGGAGGCTATCGTGAAGATGTGTTGGGTGTCGTCTGCATAGTTGTAGGTGATCAGGCTGTGGGTTTGAAGGAGTTTCATTAGGAGGGAAATGTAGATGTAGAAGAGAAACAGGGAAAGGCTTGATCCTTGTTGTATGCCGCAGGTGATGCTTTTGGTGTTAGATGCAAATAGCAATGTGTTCTTTCTGTTCGGTCAGTCAGGAAAGATTTCAGCTATTGTAGTGCAGAGTTTTCTATGCGCATTCCTCCAGTCTTTGTTTTAGTGTTGTGCGTCTGATTGTGTCGAAGATGGTGGATATCTCTAGTAGTATGAGGACTGACTAGGTGCTGTTGTCTGCGTTTATCTTTACGTCATCCAATATAGAGAGAAGTGCTAATTCGGTTCTGTTCATGGGTCTGAAGCTGACTTGGGAATGGTTGAGTATTCTGTTGCTTTCCACATGGTTGGGTAGTACTTCGCAGATGTAGTTCTCAAGGATTTTTGCTGGGTGTGGCAGATTTGATATAGGTCTTAGTTGGTAGGATCTTCTGTGTTTACTGTTTTGTTTTTTAGGAGTGGCCTGATGTATGGTGATTTGAAAGATTTAGATACTATTCCCGTGTTTAGGGATAGGTTCATTAGTAGTCGGAAGTATGAGGCTGGCGGAGCGTACAAAGGACCTCCATTTGTTCAGTCCAATTTTCAAAGATCTGAAGTTATAAAAGCCTAGCGTGATCATATTTTTCAATCTTGGTCATCAAATTGCTCAGTGCGTTCGCCGTTTAAGCAAACAGTTGGACACCTTCATCAGGACCAATAGGGAAGGGATCTCATTTGTCATATTCATGGGGGTGTAAAGTGCTATTGTGCATGTTCAGTGTGACAACAGTATGGTACTGTAGGGGAAAAGAGGAAACGAGTGATCATTAATATCACTTATTGTTACGAGATAGAAAGTGTACAGCAGCGAGAGGCCCCTTGCAGGTGTTATAGGTAGAAGGTGCCGGAGAGATTGCTCTGGGCCCTTTCTAATGGCATCCTAGAACATATCCCTGGTACACAGGCATAGAGTTAATTACTTAAGAAGGCCGGTTTGTCAGCTTGGGAATATACCCTACATTATTGGACAAAGAATCATGGAATTGGCATGATAATGGGAATATCCATTGTGCCTTGCTCACACTTCTTACCTTTGGGGGTCCATGTTAGGACAGTTTTTCTGAAGTCCAACTAAGGGCTTAGTAAAACCATTCAACTGAGGCAGTACAAGACTCCACTCTTATTATGAGACTGTACAACCTGGGTATATGGTAGCATAGACAGAGCAGCCAGGCTTATCTTAAGAGGGAGAGAGGGCTGGAGAATCAGTACAAGTGAAATTGTAATACAAATGAGCCAAAGAAACACTATGTATGTAAAATAAATAAAGGATTTATTTAAATACAGGTAGGCCCAGATAAATCTAGGGGTTAAGTAAGTACTAACACATTATATGAAATAACAGCATAAAAACACAACACTGTACTTGAAAGTACACAGAACCAAGTATAGACCTTATTTGGAACACCTAACAATAGTTCTAGGGAAGTCAAAAACTGTTCATACACATTTAGTATAGGTCACGCCTATTCTTGGGAAGTAAAAACCAATGGTTACTTTTTACAATTACAGTCAGTAATGCAAGGGAAGTAGACCCTTTAAGTTGTATAATTATTCTCAGTACAAATCACTTAATCAGTCAACTGGACAATATACTTTTGGATAATAGTAAAATACTTATTCTAGGTGCAGTAAAAACCTATAACTACTTTTGTCATAACACACAGTTATACTAGGTGAGTAAAACCTAAGGATGTAATATATAACCCCAGATTGAGGTAAGCAGTAACTCTTGTAACTTATTTTGAATGGCACACAGCTAACACAAGGTAAGGTAACCCCACATATTTTGTTTAACCTCACAATGAAGGGGGGAAGTAAAACCCAATGTTACACTTTACTGAATAGTTATTCTAGGTAGGCAACAACCTAATATAGACTTATTAAAGACAGGCTAGCAGCAAGTCAGGGGAAGTAAGACCCAGTTGGAGGACACTCATACAAATATCCTCAAGGAACGAATCTGGTGATACCAACACTTTACTTTTGGGAGGAGGCACAACCTAATCACAGGAGAGTAAAATACCTTCACATCTACTTTCTATTAGACTGGCAAAACAGTGGCTAAGGAAGAAAAGATGTTAACCATACTTTTAAGAATAGTGCATCACACATTCGCGCTCAGTAAGAACTTTTGTAACTGTTCACTATTAGAATTACAGTTACCAACCAACTCTTTATAAGTAAGTAACTTTTAAACACTTCTTTTCTTTTCTAGGCAGAAGTCCCAATCCCTTCAAAGTCTTTCCCTTATTCTTGGAGCATGAGAGTTCTCAGTGGCAGAAGGGGGGGGGGGGTGACTAGGTCTGGTAACCAACAGGCAGTGCCAGAAAAGGTTCTTTGTAACAAAAGTCAGAGTTTTCTTAGGAAAACTGGCAAACAGGTGAGTACTTTACTTTAGAGTTAGAAGAGGGGCCAGGGGCTTCACAGAAGACACCGTAGCAGGATTCTAGCAGTGGGACTGGGTGCACTGGACGAGGGACCTCCCAATCACAGAAAGCACAACTTAACTACACAGAAATCCTAACAGGCTTAAGGTAAAGACATACCCAAGCCAACACAGTACCTCAGCATTGAAGAAGCTTTTGCGGCAGGAGAACTTCGGGGTCTGCAGCCAAATACCCAGTCAGTGAATTCCTTGTTGTGGAGACTGAAAGGAAGACCTCAGAAGGGACTTTGCAGCAGGGATCGATGAAGACGGCTCTAGGCAAGGTTTCTCTCATGGCTGAATGCAGTTCTGCGATTTTGGCGCCTTTTCAATGAGCACAGAAGAAGAACATTGCGGTTGAATTCTCTTCGTTCTAAAGGTCCAGCACTCTTGTGAGGGGACTTTTTGGACTCATTTCGTGTCTCTGGAGATCCACCAGGATGTCCACAAAGTTTCAGCGAGATTCGCAATCGGGAAGACCATGCACCGCACGATGGCTGGAGGTCCCAGCGTGTTAGGGTATTGCAAGAACGCAAGGTCGCAGAAACCCATGGGATGGCTCAAAATGCAGGTCTTCTTGAGTCTAGTGGGTTTCACCAGGCTCTAGGTTTGGGTCACCGTTTTCAGAGTCCCCAAGTCGATTGGAAGGAAGGGCTGCAGCAGGCTCTCCGGTAGCTGGAAATCGTCTCTGCCGCTTTTCCTTCGTCATCCTCTTCAGTATTATGTTCCAGTGGTCGACATTACTTCAGCCTCCAGGTTCTGAGTATTTATCAGGAATTACAACACAACCTCTGCATTCTCGCCCCGTATTTTACAAGAAAGGGGCGTCTGGTTATCCAATCAAGACAGCCAGTCCCCCACTGGGATTTGTCCCCATTTAAGCAAGGCACAAGACAAAGGAGGGGGACTCCTCCCTCACTTCCTGCTCTCACTAGGGCCTGGGCGGAGAGTCCAGGGGACTCCGGCCGAAGACAAAAATCACATAAAGGAATTTCCCACCCTGGATGTCAGGGGAAGGAACAAGAAGACAAGAAACACTAAAATGGCAAAAAAAGAAAGGGGCCATTTTGGTAAAATGGACACCCTTAGGTCCCTTAACTGCAGCTGTGAACACAGCCCGGAGTAAAGGTGCACCATATTAAAACAAGGTATCACTGCCACCAGCCATTGAAGGTAAACTTGTCACTGTAACAGAATTGTTACAGTTTTAGTGTGAAAGTGGATACATTGTATCTCCCCAGCACTCCACATGTGCTGGTTTCACCTAACAAAATGTAAAAGGGGTCCAAAGATCCTTTCTACCCTTGGGAACTGTAGTTCACTCAAGGTTAGACCAAGAAAGTTAAAAGGGGAGCCCCTAGGGCAACCCAGCAACAACAGGCACTTATTGCCAATAAGTTGTAAAAGATGATAACTTTTAAAAAAGACACCATGGATAGTCTTAAAAATGACACCTATGAAAAGAGTTAAAGATTATGTGAGTGTGGAAAAACGTTCCCACTCACTGAGGTATTAATGAAAAATATCCCACTAGTAAAGCAAAAAGTTCTGGGGTTGAACCAGGAAAGGAAGATTTATCAGTTCTGTGCAAATCTTACCTAACAGTCCATCTGCAAAGAATCTGTTCTCAACAGGTTCCTTGTGAACGGTACAAGAAGGAGCAGGAGATGACTGCTGAGTTGACTACTAGAGACATTTATCAATAATAAAGTATTCCTGAAAAGCTAGGTAGTGCATTTACACATAACTCATGCTGCAGGGATCTAATCAAATCTGTAAATATGCTACTATTCTAGTAAACAGGTTTTAAACATGTGCACGTTCAATCACTTCATTTTAATCTGTTCCTCGCACTGATGCTCTTGTTGAAAACCAGGATTGACAAAGCCAACAGTTTCGGCTTTGGTTTAGGTATAGCTATTAGGTAGCATACGCCCAGGTAATCACTCCATTGTGCAGCTGTTGCCATTTTATGGCCAGGAAATAACATTATGGCAGGGCCTGAAAAATGCCTATCACATGCCTACACAGTAGTCAAAAATGTTGGTTTTGCAAATGCTTGTTTTAAGCCGGCCGGCCACCCTGTACGCACAACACCGTTCATTCTTTGCATTAATAACAGTTGCTGCAAATACAAATAATTATCAATGACCCCCATGAGTTCAAAGCAACAGCATAAGAAATGATAGCTCGATTTAACACTCGAGGCTACTGTAACCATTTTAATATGTAAATCTCACTCAACAAAAATAACACGGAGTTTGACTAAATAAAGTATGCATTGATATTTGGGCCAAGATTCTAATCGGTTCAAGAACTCTTCAGAAGGCACTTGTCTTCATTTGCAATAGATCGTAAGCGCCCTGCATCCACAGGCCAAGTTCGTTCTTTTCCAAAAAGAAAACGGCTTTCATCAATGTTTTTTTAATTCGAGTTGACACTTTAACATATGAAGTGTTACAGCGCCATCTAGCGCCACTGAAAAAGGCACAGTCGTGTTTGCAATGCTTTAGCTGCAATACATAATTAAATAGAGATTATGATCTCTCCCATAGCAACACTCCCAGAATACATAATTAATTTGCAACATTTTGTCACTTGTCTAACAGAAAATGTTGTCCATCTACTAGAATGTACTATCCATACAAAAATGAGAAAAAGAGTACCCCTGTCTACGCCGGTTAGAATCAGGATTGGTGATGTTTATACACTTTTAGCATGTTAGCATATTAGAATACATATCTTGATCAGACACTACATTAGACCATTATTCCACATATCTAAGAACCACTGTTATGTTTGGCTGAAAACGAATTTTATTAAATGTAAAAGTGCATATTTAGATAAAACCTATACATAGTATTACTATACGCATTCTTAAAAACAACATAGTCACGGGGTCGATTTTAATAAATCAGAACATCTACGACAGAGTTGCAGGTGTTAGCATAAGGCTCTTGTTGTTCTCTAGTCTTTTACAATTGTCGACATGTTTCAGCCTTTAGGTTATATTAGACACAATCTCTAGTGCTGGCTTGACCATCATTCTCACGGCCTTCTTCAGGACAGACAAATTTCTTCAGTGTAGTACTAATACTTTCATGTACCCCATTACTGTTTTTTTGCAATATCTAAAAAAAAGGTGATGAAAAAACAGGCATTACATAAGATAGTGGTTCATAAAATGTCAGAGAATTATACTTCCAGAATACATCGTCCCATCATTAGGATTACTAATTCATGGGTAGACATTGTTAGAGCTGTCACTTAATTTTCAATAGCACTTGTGGCAATTATACACAGTTTATTATAGTGTACATATCAGGACTGAGCAAAACATAACCTATCCGCCACTTACATCCAATACAGGCTTGAGCAATTTGCTGGCCCGTTTAAGGCCAGTCGAATTTGTAATTTGTAGGGAGTGCTTAAATTAATCAATAAACACTGTTGTCCTCTTCAAAGTCATCCCAACTTCCTTTGGAATCCTATAAGGCAAAAGAAAAAATATATCTGTTTGCCATTCGTCTATCTGATTCAAATTACATCACACTATTTACCCGTTGTATCTGTTCGCTATTTGTGTACTTTCCTCACTTAAGCTTCCCATATAGTCAGGATCTGACAGATCTTCATAAAGATGCTGCATAACAGGTTCTACATTTTATTTGTATATTCTCTGTTATTTTCAGAGGCAGCTCATCGTCTATTTGATTCGAATTACGTCAGGCTAATCTTTTAACAGTTGTATCTACTTGCTATGTATATGCTTTCCTCACTTTAACTTTCCATATAATCAAAATCTGCAGTATCCTCATTGGAAAACGGAACACCGGATTACACATTATGTTTGTCTATTTTCTATTATTTACACAAGTGAACCGTGGGAAGACAAACTAGTTCTTGCTTTAGTCCAGGTATTCTAGCAGTCACGTTTTCATGGATGCTCCTCTGTTAAACTCATTCACATTGGTTGCATCCAGGCATCTAACGAGACACCAACCTTTTTGTTTTGAAGGGGAGGAGGAGAAAGGAGGAGGCGGAGGAGAAAGGAAGAAACGGTATTAAAAATGGCTAATGCCGTCCGTGCCTGCAATAACAACAGGATAGGCCAGACCCACTGGCCATTTAAGGGGACTTGTGTGGCCTCAGTATGGCTAGAGGGCTATGGCTAAAGAGCATTCCATGGAAAAAGTGACTACTGGCCATGTCGGCAGGCGATGGCCAGTGATCCACAATGAGCATGACGTTGCCACTGGCCGCAAGTCACTTTGGGTAGCTTCGTGCCTGGTACATGGCAAATGGCCATATCCTAGAAATGTATTGACTTTCTAAACTCACTTGGAGGAGATCTCACACAGCACAGACATGCCTACATGGCGACATAGCAGCGTGTAAAGCAATGGTGCTATGGACACATTTTCCGTTTGAAGCCCCTTCTTCAACATTTCTTTGACAAATCCTTAGCCTCATAAACTCTGGTCCAATACAAAAGAAATGGAAGAAACGGAGATTGTGGTGCAACATTGGGTGACCTTATCACGTAGGGTAGGCTCTATGGTGCAGGGAAGAATCTCTGAGTTCATGCAACTTGTGGTAATTGATGGCCATTGCTTCAAACGTACCAGAATGTGATGGCTCCCACTTCCCCATTACTTAGTGTGAAGAATCGCAGGAATCAGTCATTTCTCCCGAGCGGGCACCCTTTCCTTGTGAGGCTAGAGAGGTGAGCCTGCTAAGCAATAATCCCTCTAGGGGTGGAGGTAAGCAGGACCTCACAGGAAGAGTTCCATAGAGGAACTCTATAAAGCCCCTTTCTCTAACACAACAAGACCACCAAGTCAGACCACTGTGGGTTATTGTCAAACCAAATTTAAGTGTCCTCTTGAAAAACAACCCTTCACAAGTACTATGAAGAAGAGAATGGTGGAAGAGTAATAATGATTACTCCTAATACTGTGATGAAGAAGAGTGAACTGAGGATGCAGAACATTCATCAAATAGAGAAGAGGGACTACGACCTTCCGATGGGGAGAATCCAGCAGCCAGTAATTGGCATCAGACAGGAAAGAAGCCCAGGAGCTTCAAACTAGTCAAGTCGTGGCTGGACTGCAACTCTGCACAATCCTCCGTCGGGAGGAACCAAGAAGGAGCTGCTAGCCAGACAACTCGAAAGAGATTGAGGCTAATGAGCAGAGGGGAAGGAAACCCCACAAGGCAGAAGCAGGCTAGAGCGGTGGCGTGACCCTGGAGGGGTCTGCGCCGAGACAGTTGAAGCCTGGAAGCTGCACAAAGAAGCAGAATGCAGAGCAAGTCATCTGGACGTTGTGTGAAGTCTCGCTCCTGAGAACACACCCAGCGATGCAAGCCCATGTGAAACAAGGTAACGGGATGACGAGAGACCCGGGAGGGATCACAGCAATAGAGAGTGCTGTCATCGACGGGAGGGCCGGGAGAATAGTGAAGGAGTAACGCATGTGTCTTTGAAGCAAGACAATGCATAGCAACACATATTCGAATCCTGGGCTCGTGCTTAGAAACTGGTCTCCAGTATTAAGTGCGTTATAAAAGAACAATAATTATAATCAAAGTCGTTGCAGTACTTGGCCTGAAGTTAAGAAGAGTAACATGCTCTAGGATTCAGCCTACTCATCCCAGTATTCCAAAACAAGTCAAGAAGAGAAATGACTACTCTGAGAGTCAGGCTACTCGTCCCAGCAGTCAGAAAAAATTAAGAAGAGTAACAAATACCCTGGGACTCAGTCTACTCATCCCAGTAATCAAGCCGAAGTTAAGAAGAGTAACAAATGCTCTGGGATCTGGTATATTCGTCCCAGTGAAGGGCCTAAGAATAAGAAAGGCCCAATTAAAGACAGTGAGAGTGAAGAAGAGGCATTTTTAAACATCATGAATTACTCCCTCACAAAAGGGTCATTCACAGACATCCTCAAGACTGTTCTCATAAGACCTCTTTTGAAAAAAACAACCCTAAAACCAGACAACCTGGACAACTACAGACCCATTACGAACCTCCAGTTTATTGGCAAAATCTTGGAAAAAGTACTCACCTCACAACTACTCACCAAAATCAATCAATTACACCTCCTAAACAGCTATCAGTTGGGGTTCTGTCCCAAGTGTAGCATTGAGACAAGCATCATCCAGGTGGTGGATGATGCCCTCCAAATTATGGATAAGGGTGGCTCATGCCTCCTCGTCCTCCTTAACCTCTTGGCTACATTTGACACAGTCGATCACCACATCCTCCCCACCCTCCTCACTGACAGGATGGGATTCTCTGGTACTGTCCTGAATTGGTTTACTCACTACCTCTGGGGCAGACACCAGGCTGTGCAGATGAACACGTTGCGTTCTAACTGACTCCCAGTCTCCTACTGAGTACCCCAATGTTCCATCCTCTTAAAGATCCATTTTAACCTTTACATGGAGCCTCGGGGTACACTCCTTCAAGACCCAGATGTAGTCATCCACCAATACGAGGATGATGCTCATTTGTACCGGAGAAAAAAAGCCCACAGGACATCAGTCATCTCTGCAATTACCTAACCATCATCCAGTCCTGGATTTCGACTGCCTACCGCAAACTTAACCCAGACAGGATCAAATGTGTCCTCATCAATCCCCCTGCTAAACAACAACTTGTCCAAAAATGGCTTAATGATAAGCGCCTGGAAGGATTTAATCCGCAACTCTCTGATTCAGCAAAATCCTTAGGCTTCTCCATTGACGTCAGCCTGTCCTTCCAGAAACACATGGCATAGAAGGCCCAAGCAGCTTGGCTCCAAATCTCCACCCTTCGCAAAATGAAACCCTTCATCCCACCGCAGGACTTCCAGACCATAATTCAGTCCCTTCTGGTATCATACATTGATGAGGAAAACCCCTCCTGACTGCTCCCAGCTGCTCACTTGCTTCCCCTAAAGGCAGCCCACACACTGAAGCACATCTTAGTACTTAGTACTTAGTACAAAACCTGACCGATCCACCCCGGTCCTACACAAACTACATTGGCTTCCTCTCCTGGCCAGGATACTGTTCAAGACTGCATGCATCATCTACAAAGCAGTAGCGAGTAGCGCACCAGCATACCTGGTAGCCAAGCACCACATTCCTGGTGGCGCACGCTTTTTGCACATCAAATCGACCAACCATCTCAAATCACAACTAGTCTGCAAAGAAAAGACCCGTAAACAATTCTCTTGCCACGCACCCACCCTCTGGAGTTCGATACTGGTATCGGCTCGTAATGCCCTAACAATTCTCCAGTTTAGCAAATTTCTCAAAACATGGCCTTTCCAACAACACCTGACCATAGACTAATGGCATTGGATGCACAGAATGCAAATACACAATACTGTGCTACTGTTAAAAGATGCCAGCACAAATGCCAGCTACGAAACCCTTGCACAGTGCTCCGCTGCTCTCGAGCTTGGTCTGCGCTTTAAACAATAAAATAAAATAAAATAATTGCTCACCTGGCATTTGTAAGATCATCCGTTAGGAGTAAGCCCAATTACCCCCTGACTGGAAGTTCAGAAAATGTACAGGAGTAGCACTGGAGCACTCATTTAAGTCCAGGTCATTGTGAGACGAGGAGACAGTAATGGGTTCAAGAGAACTTAGCGGAGAAACAGGGATCTTTTGAGGATATAATAGGCAGAAGGCTGGTGGCTTTCAAAGGTCTGGACTGGGATAAGAGAGAGTGGATATGGGCTTAATGATGTTCATTTTGGGGCTCATGTTATGCACCATCATTGATAAAATGGGGGAAATCACTCATTGGAATTTGCTTTAGGAAACATCTCTGTTACTACCATATCCCTCTTCTTTGTCATAGTCATTTTTTTTTCACAAAGAAAGTCTTTCTACTCACCAACATATCCCAGCAAAACCTTTATGCAGGGGGCTCAGCCATTAATAGCATCTGGCTACATTAGAAACTTCCTGCTTTTTGTTCTTTCCATTCGGACAGAAACTCTGGAGAGAGCCTACTTGGTGTGTCTCCACTGATGCAAATTAAGATAAGGATCTCCTGTGAACCCTGCTGGGCTTGGATCATAATTCTTTAAGGTCAGCTATTCCTGCCTACTGTAAGTATGTGGCGCCTCTGAGGGTAGACCTGGGGCTACTGCCGGATGCGCACAGGGCTGGACAGCAGCTCCTATGCTGGCCTGCTGGAATTACCCGTGGGCCCATTGTGGGAGAAAGGGCAACAAATGCAAGCCAGGATGCATTGCAGGTTCTGTGGGAAACCAGAAGGTGTCTTTCCCACTAGTCCCCGGGAATCTGTCATCCAGGTGGTGAGGACACGGCCATCGCTTTTGTATCCAGTTTCTGGGGGTGGACCAGTGCGGGAGGATCATGTCGGTGAGCGGTCTTCAGGGAGTTGAACACCGGATGGTGAGACACGGTATCCCCTTCCTTGTAACACCTTTACCCCATCCTACAAGGTAGGATATTTAGAACTCTACCCCCTCCCCCTTTACAACATGAACACGTTCTCACGGACATCCCCCTATGAGAGAAAACAAACTAACATTCTAAAGGTATACCTGGCATGTCCCAATACAATGGTCAGGTGAGGTCAGATAATTACAGTAACAGTAAACCATCCGAGAAGCTGTATATGTGAAATATTTGGTCCGAGCCTGGCAGAGGGAGACCAATTGAAGATTGTGTGTCAAAGAGGGTCTGAGCCCAGCGGACGGGGACCCGGGGTGAACAGTAAATCACCTGAGAAGTGGTATATGTGAAATCCTAAGAAGAAAGGAACTTTAATGTTAGTCATGTTACATCAGGCCCTCTGAAATAAAAGACTTTGTTTGTTTGTTTGTTTGTTTGTTTGTTTGTTTGTTTGTTTTTATTACTTGTATTGCGCACCAGACCCAGGGGTAACCGGGCGCATTTTATAGGACAACTCAAAGCTTGGTTACAAGATCACATGGCAAATAAAGCAAACAGGAAACATATAAAGTAATAATATACAAAATATACAGGAATATACAACAGGCGAAAATGAGGATGCATGTATTTACAGTCTAATCAGAAGCTCCTAGGGATTAAATAAATCTAGGCTGTGGATGATCTATTGTGTGTCTGCATTTTTGATCCACGTTATGAGGTTGTGTCGGAAAGTGAGGAAGGGTTAATCCGTCTTCAGGGAGGGTGGTAGGGAGTTCCAGAGTTGAGCTGCTTTCACCTGAAAGCTGCAGCCACCAACTTTAGTCAATTTAACTCTAGGTATAGATATGTTGTTGGAGTTAGCGGATCTAGTGAGTCTTGTAGGTTTTAATCTTGTGAATCTCGCAGCGAGGAACTGCAGTGCAGCGTTGTTTAGGCATTTGTGGACCAAAGAGGCGACTTTTAGTTGGATTTTCTCCTGAGTAGAAAGCCAGTTATTGGCTCGTCTAAATTCGGTGATGTGGGCTTTCCTGGGAATACTAAGTGCTGCTCTAAGCGCATTGTTCTGCAAAATTTGAATTCTTTTGATAACTTCCTTATTAGCCCCAATATAGAGCGAGTTTCAGTAGTCCAGCTTTGATAACACGAGCGCTCTCGCGAGAGTGATGCAGCTATTGTTCGATAGGAAGGGTTTGCCTGCTCTTATCAATTTACAGGTATAGGCGGTTGCGGAAGCCAACGCATTGACCTGCTTGTTGAAAGAGAGGGTGGAGTCCAGGTAGAAGCCCAGGGTTTTTACCGCGTGGGCGGTTGCAATTTGGTTGTTGTCAATGTTAAAAGAGGAGTAGTTGGGGCCCAGTTTTTTGAGGGTGGGGCGTGTGCCCAGGATGATGATTTCAGTTTTGTCATCATTCAGGCATAGTCCGTGAGTGGCCATCCATGCCTGGATGATGAGATACGCCCTATTCACCAAGGCCAAATCCCTGTCGTAATCACTGGTAAGTGGTAGGAGAATCTGAGTATAATCTGCATAATTGGTGTAGGTGATACCAAGAAGGTCCAGATCATCGAAAAGGGGTTTAGTGAAGATGTTGTAGAGTGTAGGAGAAATACAGGATCCCTGGGGCACACCACATGTGATGGGGATGGAGTCTGCTGCCGCAGTAGTGGAGAAAACTCTCATGGTCCTATTATTGAGGAAGGATTGGATCCAATTTGTGGCTTCTTCTGAGAAGTGCGCAGCTATATCCAAGTGCCTACAAAGGACCTTGTGGTCAAAAAGGTCAAATGCAGCTGATAAGTCCAGGAGGAGGAGTAAGGCTGGTTTGCCTTGATCCCTTAGCTCATCAATTTGCGCCTTTAGGTCTAAGAGGGCAGTTTCGGTCCCATGCTGGGGACGGAAGCCAGACTGCCGTACTCCTAGTAAATTGTAGGATTCAAGGTGGTTCTGTATTTGTGAGTACGCCACTTTGTCTATGATTTTTAAGAGGAATGGCACAGTAGTGATTGGGCGGTAGTTCGTGGGTATGGCAGGGTCTAGCGTCTGTTTTTTAAGCAATGGGAGTACCCAGGATTCTTTTAGGTTACTAGGTATGGAACCTTTTGCGAATGAGGCGTTAATGAGTTTTGAGATAAAGGGAGCCAGGTCTCTAGCTGCGTCCTTTATCAGTTGGGCTGGACATTGATCCCCCTGGCAGTTAGATGGTTTGAGTGACAGTATGATTTTTTCTGTCTCAATAATAGATACTTTAGTGAACTTGAAGCGAGGGTTGTTGATGTTATTTTTGGGAGGGGTGATAGCTGTTTTGGGCTTAGTATCTAGACTGAGCGAGGATTTTTTCGTGGCAATTTTAGATTGGAGAGTTGTCACTTTGTTAGCTATGGCTTGCTGAATGTTAGTGCACCATATTTTGTCTTTGACACAGTTGTCAGGCACTGGGATGGGGGATTATATTTCCTTTAGGATAATGAAGAGTTCCTTCATGCTGTGGTTGGCTTGGGCTATTCTAGTGTTGTAGGTTTCCCGTTTAGCCGACAGTATTTCCTTTTTGTAGAGGGTAGATATATCTCTCAGAGTGCTCTTATTTTCTTCCGATGGTTGTAGTTTCCAGGCGACCTTGCATTGTCTTTTTTTGGTACGAAGAGTTTTTAGATGGGGGGTGTACCAGGAGTTGAGGTGGGCTTTGAGTTCGCTGCGTCTTTTTTTATATGGTGCAATTATGTCCAAGGCAGAGGACATAATTTTGTTGTACTCATTCACTAGAGTTTCAGGGTCCAGGTTGTTTGGTAGGGAATTAAGTGTGGGTAGGATGAGCGGGTGTAGGTTGTCTGGGGTGATGTTTTTCTTGTTCCTGGTCGGGATGGATGGTGCTGGTTGGACTGCGGTGGACGTAGGTCTGACCGTTTCTAGAGCAAATGTTATAAGGTGGTGGTCTGTCCAGATTAGTGGGGAGATCGATAGGATGGAGGCATTACAGTTGTGGTCTGCCACCCAATCAAGTATTCTGCCCTTGTAGTGGGTTGGGTGAAGTACTTTTTGTGAGAAGCCTAATTCAGAGAGTAAGTTAGCCACTCTGCTTGCCAGTGGGTCGTTTTGGTCATTGAAGCCTATGTTAAGATCCCGTAGCAGGATGACTTGTGATGATTGTTTTAGGTTATGCGATAGAATGGTGGCGGTACCCTCCTCGAAGGTTCCAATAGGGCTTGGAGGTCTATAAATAAGATGGATGGTGAAGGTTTGGGAATTGTTAATAGCAAATTTGGCTGTTAGGATTTCGCAAGATTTAGTGTCATTCGAGGGAGCAAGCCTGGTGGATAAGTTGGATTTGACAATGAGGGCTATGCCACCTCCCCGGGCTTCACTTCTGTCTGCTCTTAGGATGGTGTAGCCATTGGGGATTGCTAACATGATGGCTGGTCCTGCGGCGGCATGTAGCCAGGATTCCGAGATGGCCAGGAAGTCAAGGTTTTCGGTCTGGATGAGATCAGCAATCTCAATGGCATGGGCAATCAAGGACCTAGCATTGATTAGTGCACCTTTTAGGTGTGGGATGGTGGATGGAGATGTGCATATATTTTCTTGGGTTGTGACAGAGGTGTGCATACGTGCATTCTGTGTCTTCAGGTTTAGGCTATGTGGTCTTTCTATACCCCTATTAGGAGTGGGTTTGCTACAGTTAGATGCGGTCAGTGTTCTGGCGCGTGGTTCATATAGTTTTGCGAGTCTGGCTCGGAGTCTAGCGTTTCTGGATCTGGTGTTGCATGGTTTAGATTCGAAGGTCCTATATTGTTGACGTTCTTCGGTTTGGTCATTACGATTCATCAATGGTTGGGGTTGAGTCTGCGTCATGTCAGGGGAGTGGGCTAGACGTTGAAGGGTAGTGTGTTCAATGGTGGGAGCGAGTCTAAGTGTGTAGACTAGGACTGTTGTTAATGTGAGGAGGGCGAATGTGGCTTGTAATGTTTGCATCTTGTGATGTCACCGTGGAGGGGTAGGCAGTTTGAGCTAAAGTAAAGCTGTGTATTCCAGCCTAATCAAGGTTAGAGCATGTGCGAATAAGACAGGTAATTTGGGTATAGTAGACGGCACCTAGGTTTGAGGAGATGGCAGTTGACTAAAATACGATGGGCAGTACATTTGACTCAAAAGCAGTAGGCAGCGCATAGGTACAATGTGGCTCAAAGCAATGGGGCAATTGACTTAGATGGAACACCTAAATTTGAGATAGTAGCAATTGACTAAAAATAAAATACAGCTATCATGGGCAGGCAAAATGCAATTGTCATAAGCAGGCTAAATTCAATTTTCAGAGAACAGCTTCCAAGGGCAAGCTGAATGTAACTATCATAGGCAGGCTAGATGCACCTATCATGGGCGGGCTAAATGCAATCATCATAGGCAGGCTAGATGCAACTATCATGGGCAGGCTAAATGCAATCATGGGCTAGGTACAATAATCCAGCAATAATCCAGCACAGGCAGGAAAAACACTAATGCAGTCATAACATCAACATGGGTAGCTAGCAGGGCGCACAGGCAATGGGTCACCTAAATTCAATTTTTAGCAATCAGGGCAAAAAGCATAGGTAGCTAGCAGGGTGCACCGGCAATGGGTCACCTAAATTCAATTTTTAGCAATCAGGGCAAAAAGCATAGGTAGCTAGCAGGCTGCACCGGCAATGGGTCACCTAAATTCAGTTTTAGCAATCAGGGCAAATGTGGTGATAGATATGCCGTAAAGAGGCAGTGGGCATGCTGGTTGAGGCAGTTTGGATGCAGTAGCCTAGAAGCATTCTAATGTCAATTTATCCACTAGTAAAAGCAATAGTTAGAGTGGTCAAAAGGCAAAATCAATAATCTAGATGCATTTGTGATTCTGCTAGATAAGGCAAAGTCATGGTTGCATTTGGGTTACCTTGTATGTGACAGATGGGGGTCTGGCAGATGGCAGACACAGGCACAAACAGGTGCTGGCCTTGTAGTAGTGGGCCTTGATGGATGTGGGCCGGCTTCGCCTGCCAGGAACCAATGGGGGATGAAATAGGCAGGACAGCCTATCAGTGTGGCTTGGGGAAGTGTCCTGGGCAGGCTGATCAGGCGTTGTGAAAGGCGTCGGCCATATTTGAATTTCGAGTACCTCGTGTACTCTAATGGCGATTCCGGTGCGGGAGCGCAATTCAGACGATTTTGTGCTATTGAGAAAGCACATTGGCCCGGCTTTGCTCCAAATAATAAAAGCTTCAAAAGCAGAAGCAGATGCGGCGTTCGGGATGAATAAATTGCGGTAAGGCGCTACAGTCTAGCGCTTGCCTTAATTGTGGCATTGATCAGGGCAGCTTACTGTACGGTGCCCGCTGCTCCTGCAGGGGCGGAAGCTGGTCCGAGGAGCTCCTGCTCCTTTGCACTGCCGAGAGGGCTGGTTCCGAATGGCAAAGGGACTTTGGCACAGAAGGCACTGATGTTGAAGGTTTGAACAGCATCCTCGTGCTAGAGAATCCAGAGACTTTGCTAAGCTCGAGTGTGCCGCTTTGTCCCATGTTGAAAAGGTAGGGAAGGGAAGCCAATGGCTTGAATATCCTGACATATCATTTCTTGAACACTTTTCTTTTGCATAACATTGTTTCCCACACTATTTGTATTTAGAAGTAAGGATTGGCAATAGGTTTATTAGTATAGGCCCTTTTATTTTGATAGACTCCACTAGGACTGCGTTATTATTATTTGATGGTCATAGCTTGCTCCTATCTTCATATTTAGGTTTAGAAAGGCGTTTTTCAAACCCAATTAAAGTGCAATAAACACATTTGGACTGTGATCACTTGTGTCTGTCTTACTGTTTCATACCATGCCTTCCCTACAGTTCCCATTGCCTAGGCAATCTGCCCAACTAAAACAATGCACAGTGTCTCTCGGATTAGGAGTCAGTATGAACATCACTCTGTTGTTAAGTGGATATTGCAGACATGGGGGGACAGAGTCTCAAATCATGCATGTGCAAAGATTTGTTCTTACCTAAGGACTGGTCAGTTGCTACAGTCTTTGATCAGTCGAGATGGGAAAACATGCAGTGAAATGGAGATATAGGTATCCCAGCCCTTCATCTTCATCCTCCTCCACTGGGTTCTTTGCTTTTAGAAAGAAGGGCAGGAGGTTTGAGTCGAGACCTGGTTCTAGTCTAAGGCTTTAATTAAACAAGATTTAATGGTGGAAAGAGGTAAAAGACACAGGATTGCTCACACAAGACACACCCACAGGGTGTCATCCTCCTCTTCTTAAATCACACAATCCCTTTCTATGTTTTCAGAATCTGAATGATCCACTGATGAAACTACTCAAAAGCATTTGGACTCATACACTGTGGAAGTAGTGCTTACCCACCTCCCCCAAAAAAGACTATTCTAGAAGGCAGACCCTTGCACCTCCGCTAGTCCCACAGTGCAGCTGGGTTTCTGCTAAAAAGGGTCTACCTTTGATCAATATAATTAAGAATACACTTTTAAAGGAGCGGGTGGCCCCATAACGCATCTAGGTCCTACGTTTTGTGGCCAATCTTTACCCTCTGGTGGGAGAGGAGGCTTCAGGGGCTACCAGAGAAGTGGATTCCCTGCTGTCTTCTCTCACCAGTAGACCCTCTATGGCTTTTGTGGGGGTGCCAGCGAGTGACCATGTGCACAAAGGGGTTGATTCAGCCCTCAGAGAGAATTAAATGCAGGCTCATCCAGCTGTAAGAAGTAACATCTATTCATGCTAAACCGCCTAGGCTTTATTGGATCACTTTCAGGATCTCCAAAACAGACTTGAGGAATGGGAAGATAGTAGAGAAGTAGTGGAAAGCTGCTGCAGTTCGAAATTCTCTCAAATCTTGCCTATGATGGAGTGTCACAGATGGTCTCAGAAATCCACAGACAAAGATAGTAGATAGAAGGTGTTTTATTGAAGTTCTAAAGAACTTGTCTGGAAATTTAGGAATGCTTGAAACGTAAGAGTTCCCTAAGGCGCTCTCAACTTCCTCATGTGCTCACTCCCTCCTAGCCTAGGCATCCCTAATCCCACACCTCAGAATTTCTGTGATGTACTCTAAATCAAGGTAACCCACACTTTCTAAGGCTTTCTAATCTTGAAGGGTAAGCCTAAAGGATATGGCCGTTTCTATCTATCTCCCTTCAGGACTTTCTAGGGGGTACCTCTGGTCTGTACTCCTTTCCTTCCTCTCACTCTCTTCCTCCACCCTCACACTACCTGCACCTCTCTACTCTCACCTCTCTCTCTCTTTACCTACACCCCTCTCCTCTCATCTCTCTCCATCAATAACCCCTATCTACCCCTCAGCCTCCTGATGGTACACTCTCTCTCTGCCCGTCTCTCCCCATTACCTTCTTCCGACTGTCCTCCCCACTACTACTCTTACTACCATTTTTCACTTGCTCCCCATTATCCTGTTACACACCCTCAGTCACTTACTATCACTCTCATACCCTCTCTAAATGTGCCTATACTTACCTCCCTCTCTTGATCTTTCACCTCTAAATCACTCACCTTTTACACCTCCCTCCTCAACACACTACATTATACTGGTACCACTCTATCCTACATACAATACTTTAAGCATTCTCTCAGAACACTGCCACAGTCTCCTCAGACCTCCACTCCACCATCCGCCCTGCGCCTGGTCTCTTGACCACCAGTGCTCCACCTGATCTCACACAAGCACCTTTCAATCGCCTCTGCGCCGAATGGGCTTTTATCGCCAAGCCTTCCCTGTGCCAATAGTCCTCCCGGCTCCCTTTGCCCCCCCTGGTCACATGCTCCACTTGGCCAGTCTCTGACTAAGGTATCCCTTGAAGGCTTCAAAAAGACTTTAGCCCTGCCCCCTTTTCAATCTCTATTTACAGGGTAGCAACCATATGATATGATATGACATTAATAACGTGCCTGTACACAAGTGTTTTACAGTGATTTGTTTCCTTGTAACTTTCTTTATGTGCTGTTAGGTTTTGCTTCCAACTAGGTTTGGGGAGGATACCTGTCTCTCTCCTACTCCCTTTCAGTCCCTTCTTACCACCTGGGGTCAATAGGTCAACTGTCACACTGCAACCGTGGAAATTGTGGAAAAGATGGAGGCTCTATTAGTATGCTACGGCAGGTCAGCGCAACGCACCAGTTTTTCTTGGCTGCAGGTATTTAAGGAGACCACTCCCCCAGCGAGTCGCGTTGCAACTCGCTACTGTTTGTCTCCGAGACTTTGACTCGCGTCGCAGTGCTACCCTCCAGCATTTTTCCAGCTAGGCTTTTTCTCCATCTCCTCCCACGCTTAGCCTCTGCTGCTTTTCTCCATCGCAGTCCTCTCCCTCTTTCTGGAGTTTGTTGTTATTATTTTGACTCCTCCTTCTCTACGTGGTCAGTACCGTTGTCGGGCACCGCTCTTCTGTGCCTTTCTCTGTCTGTTGGTGTGGGTATTTCTTTGTGTTCTTTTATTTTTCAGTTTGTGGACTTGCTTTCTCTTTGCATCCCTTTTGCTGCGGTTGCCAGGTTTCTAGTCGGCACCGTTCGCAACGCTCAGCTTTTCCTTTTTCTCTCTCTCTCTCTCTCTCTCTTTCTCTTTCTCTTTCTCTTTCTCTTTCTCTTTCTCTTTCTCTTTCTCTTTCTCTTTCTCTTTCTCTTTCTCTTTCTCTTTCTCTCTCTCTCTCTCTCTCTTTCTCCCTTCCAGTCCCTCACCCTCTCTCGCTCGCTCTCATTCACTCGCTCTTTCATACGCTTTCATCCTTTAGCTTTCTCTCGCCCTCTTATATTCTTCTGATACATCACCCGGGTCTTCTTTTTTCCCTTGGGTACTGGATTCCTTTATCCTTCCGGCTTGTTCCTTACTGGATCCTTTTCAGTGCCTGTACCCTTTGTGTTAGGGTTCATTTGTTGCTGCATCTTCTTCAGTATTCTCCAACTTCTGAAGTCATCCATAAATACCTGCTCAGACTCCAGCTCCTACTAGGGTATCGCAGTGGATCTTGCTCCATTCCCTTGGATCATGCATCTGGACTCCAGTGTGTTGCCAGTTAACCATCCTCTTCTACTTCCTGTTCTGTCCTGTGATTACATTCTACGGCCATACAGGGTTTTTTCTGCCTCAATAGGCTTTTTCCCTGTTTTAAGCGGCTGGCTCCCTTGGGTTCTCCTGACTGCTTGTCCTAACCACAGTCAAGGTGGCCTCAGGTGGAGACCGTCCCTATCTCTACGAATGCAAGAAAGGGAAAAATAATTCAAAGACAGAGGACGAACCAGAGAACACCAAGAAAAACAGGAAGAGAAGACAGAAGACCTCTCTTCAGGACAGTTCCACAGAAGACCCAGGTGAGGAGACTCAGGGGGAAGAAACATTAGACTCTGACAGATTGCAACGCCCGCAAACCAACATGGCCTCCTTGGAGCAATACCAGGAGATGCTGACCCCTATACAAGGACTTCAGGCTGAGGTTCAGAATCTCCGAACTGAGAATAGCAATCTCCGACAGCATGTAGCGGCATGAGATGATTCCCGAGGTGACATACACCCCCTGACGTTTTCCTTTGGGAAGTATGATGGCAACCCCAAACTTTTGTCACTGGATGCTTGCATGATCTACTTTACATTTCGACCTAAGGCATATGAACTGGACAGAGCAAAGGTTGGCTTCCTCGTATCCAACCTAGTGGGGAATGCCCTGGCATGGGCTACTCCAAACCCTGCAATAAATGATTACTCCCAGTTCACCCAACTGATGCGAACCACATTTTACAGACCAGAAGTCCAGTATTCCTCTTATGAAGCCCTCCTGGACATCCACCAAGGAAATCATGATGTGCAGACGAATGCTTCTGCATTTATAACGTTGTCAACAGACGCAGGGTGGCCTGACTCTGCACAACAAACCCTCTTTCGTCAAGGCTTGCATGACAAACTCAAGGACGAGCTAGCTAGAGTGGCACGTCCCACTTCCTTTCAAGAACTGGTGACGTTGACACTTCAGTTGGAATACAGGCTACAGGAGCGAGGACAGGAAAGAAGAAGACCCAGATTCCCCCCTTTGGCAGGAATTCCCACAGCAGGTCCTCCTAACCGAACACAGTCGGATGAGCCCATGCAAATAGGAACAACAAGAGGCCCTTTGACCCCAGAAGAACGAAAAAGGCGCAGAGACCAGGGTCTCTGTATGTACTGTGGATCCTCAAAAAAATTGCTCTGTAATTGCCCTGAGGTACCCCCGAGGCATTCGGGAAATGCGCCTCCCCGGTCTTGAGCAGGGAAAAGAACCGGGCAGAGACAGGCAGTCCCTGTAACACCACTCAACAGATCAATCCCTTCGACGATCATAGACTTATGGTGTTTACGGTTCATCTGACATTTGAGTCCACACCCACGGTGAAAATCCTGGCTATGCTAGATTGTGGAGCGGCGGGGAACTTCATCGATATGTAGGTGGCGCATGAACAAGTAATACCTTTACGCCAGAAGAACAGCCCCTTGCCAGTTGAAGGAGAGGACGGAGCGCCTCTTACGTCCAGACCCATTGTCCAGGAAACAAGTCCGGCCACCATGTTTATGTTTCAACACCAAGAACGGATTACCTTTGATGTGATCAGAGCTGCCCATTTTCCGGTCATCTTGGGCGTACCTTGGCTACGCAAACATAATCCCAGGATTGATTGGTCAGAAAACACCATATGCTTTCTATCACCGTATTGTACTTCATCCTCTCTACCACAAGCCTCCCCAGTCTTAGGTGAAGGTGTCACCGTTCCGGTGTCAGCATCGGTGGTTCAGATATACTGCCCTGTTATCAGCAGTATGCGAAAGTCTTTGAGGACCAGTTACCCCGCTCTTTACCACCACATCGGGCTGAAGACTGCGCCATAGACCTGAAGCCTGGTGCATCCATACCCTTTGGTAGTATGTATCCCATGTCTCCCCCAGAAAGAAGAACACTAAAGGAGTATTTAGAGGCCAACCTCCAAAACGGACTAATCCAAGAGTCTCGTTCATCAGCGGGAGCCTCAATGTTCTTCATTCCAAAGAAAGGTACCACAGAACTGAGACCGTCTATAGACTACCGTGGATTGAACAGTCTGACTATACGGGATAGATACCCTATGCCCCTCATAAAAGAGGTGTTGGAAGCGGTAGAAGGAGCTAATATTTTCACTAAACTGGATCTTTGTGGAGCCTATCACCTGTTGAGAATCAAGGAGGGGGACGAGTGGAAGACGGCCTTTAGGGCCCCTCTGGGACACTTTGAATATAGGGTGATGCCCTTTGGACTGGTGAATGCGCCCACAGTGTTCCAACGTTTCACTGACCAGATCTTTTCAGACCTGTTATATGCTTCAGTAGTGGTCTATTTAGACGATATACTGGTCTTCTCCTCCTCCCTTTCAGAGCATCGTAGACATTTTGAGTAAGTCCTACAAAGGTTACGAGAACATCAACTATTGGTGAAACCAGAGAAGTGTATCTTCGAGGCCTCTTCGGTGTCCTATTTGGGGTTCATCCTCTAAAAGGAGGGTGTGCAGATGGATTCCTAAAAGGTGAAGGCGGTTCTTCAATGGCCAACCCCTAGAAATCCTAAGGATATCCAGAGGTTTCTGGGGCTTTTGAACGTTTACAGAAGATTTATCCTCAACTTTCCTGATATTGTACTACCCATAAGCAGGCTGTTAAAAAAGGACAAAGATTTGAATGGGATATGGAAGCTGATCAGGCCTTTCATCAACTCAAAAGGGCCTTTACCACTGCCCCCATCCGTATTCAACCAAATCAATCCCTTCCTTTTGTGGTAGAAACAGATGCCTCTGGAGGAGCTATTGGAGCTGCTCTTCTACAAACAAGCAAGGATGGAGGTGAACATCCGGTGGTTTATTATTCCCGGACGCTTACCCCCAGTGAAAGGAATTACTCCGTATTGGAACGGGAATTATTGGCTATCCGTCAAGCATGTATTGAGTGGAGACATTTGATGCAGGGGGCCGCACATCCATTCTTGGTACGCACAGATCACCGGAATTTGAAAATACTCCAACGGATGGAGTGTCACAACTCCCGACATGCCCGGTGGGCCTATTTCTTTTCCCAGTTTGACTTTAAAATCACCTGTCATCCAGGAAAGGAGAATGTATTGGCAGACGCTTTATCCCGTAATCTGGAAGAGGACCAAGACGACGGCCAAAGACATGAAGAAATACTAACAGGAAAACGAATCTTAGTAGTGGTCAGCTCTTTCTTGTAGGAAGTAGAGCGTACTACGAGTCTGACACAAGTACCACAAGATAATTAGCCACTCCTGGAAAGAAGGGGAATGCTGTATTTCCATCATGGCATGTTATTTCTGCCATCTAAGGAGCTTTAGACACAAGCTTTGTTCTGGTGTCACAACCTCCCTTCTGCAGGACATAACGGTCAGGGGGCTACTTTAAATCTAGTATCAAGGTATTTTTGGTGGCCAACCATGGCTAAAGATGTCAAGGCATATGTGGCTGTATGTTCCGTATATGCATCCAGTAAAAACTCTACTCACCGGCCGCTAGGCCTTCTTCAGCAAGAACCTTTCCCATCACGACATTGGGAATACATTTCCACTGACTTTATTGTAGATCTCCTCCTTTCCATGGGCTCCACAGCAATCATGGTTACAGTGTATACCTTGAGCAATATGGCACACTTCTCTCCCCTTCCTGGCCGACCCTCTGCGCCAGAAGCTGCAGAAGTATTCTTGAGAGATGTGGTAAGATTGCACAGCTTGCCCTGGACTATTGTATCCGATAGAGGGTCCCAATTTACATAACGGTTTTGGTCCACGCTATGCAGCTCTTTGGGTATCAAAAGAGCTTTATCATCTGGGTTCCATCCCCAAAGCAATGGACAAACTGAATGTTTAAACGCCACTCTAGAACAATATCTCTGTTGTTTTTGCCATCAAGAACAGGATAAGTGGTTGTCTTATCTGTCTATGGCAGAGTTCACCTACAACAACAACCGACACTCTGCCATAGGCATCAGTCCTTTCTTCTTCACCTACGCCTTTCATCCAAAACGTATACCTCTTTTTGGGATTTAACCCACTACAGTGCCTTCGGTAGACCACCGTCTCCATGATCTAAAACGCATCCAAAGAGAGGCTGCACCGAATCTGGAAGCCAGTAGGAAGCGCTATAAGAAGTATGCTGATGGGGAAAAGTCACAGAACCCCAAGTGGAACGTTGGTATCAAGGTATGGTTGTCAACCAAGTACCTCCCACGCTGGGTCCACTCTGGAAAGTTCTCGGCCCGTTATATAAGCCCTTTCTCTTTCATGTCGCAGGTAAATCCTGTAGCCTTTCATTTACGCTTACCACCCAGTCCAAAAAGAATACATCCTGTATTCCACACATCTCTTCTAAAGGCATATCAACCAGACCCCCAAGGCCGTCAGATCCCATGCTCATTGTTGCCTAAGGTTCCTGATCCTGATGAATACGAGGTGGAGAGGCTGGTGGATTCATGGTACAGACATGGTACCGTACAGTATCTGGTCCATTGGAAGGGTTATACTACTGCAGAATGGACATGGAAACCAGGAAGTCACCTTCATGCCCCACGTCTCCTACGTCACTTTCAGCGTTTCAATCCGGGAAAGCCCGGGGGAGTGCTGATGAGGAGGGGGCATGCTGTCACACTGCGGCTGTGGAAATTGTGGAAAAGATGGAGGCTCTATTAGGACGCTACGGCAGGTCAGTGCAACGCACCAGTCTTTCTTGGCTGCAGGTATTTAAGGAGACCACGCCCTCAGCGAGTCACGTTGCAACTCACTACTGTTTGTCTCTGAGACGTTCACTCGCGTCGCAGTGCTACCCTCTAGTATTTTTCCCACTAGGCTTTTTCTCCATCTCCTCCCTCGCTTAGCCGATGCTGCTTTTCTCCTTCGCAGTCCGCTCCCTCTCGCTCTTTCTGGAGTTTGTTGTTATTATTTTGACTCCTCCTCCTCTACGTGGTCGGTACCGTTGTCTGGCACCGCTCTTACTTCTGTGCCTTTCTCTGTCTGTTGGTGTGGGTATATCTTTGTGTTCTTTTATTTTTCAGTTTGTGGACTTGCTTTCTCTTTACATCCCTTTTGCTGCGGTTGCCGGGTTTCTAGTTGCAACGCTCAGCTTTTCCTTCTCTCTCTCTCTCTCTCTCTCTCTCTCTCTCTCTCTCTTTCTCTCTTCCAGTCCCTCTCCCTCTCTCGCTCGCTCTAATTCACTCGCTCTTTCCTACGCTTTCATCCTTTAGCTTTCTCTCGCCCTCTTATATTCTTCTGATACATTACCCAGGCCTTCTTTTTTCCCTTGGGTACTGGATTCCTTTATTCTTCCGGCTTGTTCCTCATTGGATCCTTTTCAGTGCCTGTACCCTTTGTGTTAGGGTTCATTTGTTGCTGCATCTTCTTTAGTATTCTCCAACTTCTGAAGTCATCCATACATACCTGCTCGGACTCCGGCTCCTACTATGGTATTGCAGTGGACCTTGCTCCATTCCCTTGGATCATCCATCTGGCTTCCAGTGTGTTGCCAGTTAACCAGCCTCTTCTACTTCCTGTTCTGTCCTGTGATTACATCCTACGGCCATAAGGGGTTTTTCTGCCTCAATAGGCTTTTTCCCTGTTTTAAGGGGCTGGCTCCCTTGGGTTCTCCTGACTGCTTTTCCTAACCACAGTCAAGGTGGCCTCGGTGGAGACCGTCCCTATCTCTACAAACACAAGAAAGGGAAAAAGAATTCAAAGACAGTGGACGAACCAGAGAACACCAAGAAAGACAGCAGGAGAAGACAAAAGACCTCTCTTCAGGACAGTTCCACCGAAGACCCAGGTGAGGAGACTCAGGGGGAAGAAACATTAGACTTTGACATGAGGAGGTTGGGTGTTTCATCTCTGCTGGCACGTGAAATCACTATTATTCCATTTCTATTCTCAATCCCATGCCCCTGGTTCCAGTCCAGGTTTTCTTGGTAGTACTCTGTTGCATTCTGGGAGTTGCTGTCCTCAAAAAGACAAAAGAGAACTCTGGCCAGAAAAGAGGCTAACAGGCACTGTGAAAGGGATGGCAGTAGCAGCAGACATATACAATGCACTCTTGGGTGGAGCAGGTACTGGGGCCGACCCAACTCCCTCACCCCACCTGTGGGGTAGGATTGGCTACAGCATACCCCCTGGTAGGTGACCCAAACCAGGTTGGTAGGATTTCCTATTCCCCCATGGCATGGTCATGACCCTGACCCTGTGACAGGAGCCAGAGCAGCATTCCTCGCTATGAGGATGGCAATTGGAGACCGGAGGCAGGTACATGTGTGTGACTGGACTATGGACTCTTCCCAAAAGACTGTGGCCCTCGACCTCCCCTAAAAGAGAGCCACACTCTTTAGAGAAGAACTGGGGGAAAAGGTCCAAAAGGTTCACAAGTAAAATACATCTGACAACATGCTTTTGAGAAAATCCATATCCACACAGTGGGCATAGCAAAAAGTAGTTTTCCCAAGCAGGAGAGGGAGTGTGAGAAATCTAGGGGTAGCCCGAGACTCCTGTATTCAGGTGGCCAAGGCACGGCCATCGCCTTTGGAGCCAGACCCTGGGGTTGGACCTGTGCGGGGGGATCAACCGGGTAGGGGAGTCTGGGGTCATTCTAATGGGGGTACCCTAGGTGAGACGCAGTATTCCAATTTTTCCAATGCACCACTACCCGATATCCCAGCAGTCTGTATGGGATGTTGTCACCAAAATCTCCCCTCCCAGCACTTTTCCTTACAAAAAAGACAGAGAAAACAACAGGGGAAATCCAAATTACCTCTAAAACCCCAGACAAATGGTACCTCTCCACAATACTACAACTCCCATAATTCTATTCCCCCATTGAAATCCACAAGGACTGGGACGAGGAAGAGGCAGATGGGAGTCATGAGGATTACCCATAGGAATCAAAGAGGAGAAGGAGCAGGAGAAAACCGCCCACACACCGGCCCTGCTACCAGAGAGGAGATTGCAGTGTGAACGAGAAAACCATCCCTCCAGAAGGCAAGACCAGGTGCAGCTGGGGTGTCCTGCAGGTACCAACAGTTAAACTCCTCCCCTGGGGCAGGCAGTTGAACCCAGGTCTCTGAGAGGCAGAGGGAGAGACCCTGACCACCTACAAACATCCCCTTTTAGCTCCTGCAGCTCCCAATGACAAAGTGCCATTTTGGGGAGCAAGGGAAGTGGCAGCAACATCAGCCAAGTGCATTCTGGGACTAGAAGTCCCACAACCTTTTTTTGTTAAAACCACGACTTTTGCGAGCAAGGTCCATCCCGGAAGAGGGGGACCTTTATGAACCTAGAAAGGGGTCTGATTCCGACAGAGGAAGACCCGGTGGTGAAGCTATAAGACACAAATCAAACCTTCAAGACCAGCTGCAAAGTGTCCCGGCACCATGTGGGTGCTCGTGTGAAAGACTCTGGCTGATCCCTCCCCTTTTTTGCATTGAAACTACAGATACCAGAAGGCTGTAGGAGGGCCAGTGAAATAGGTCAAAGTGGTCATACAGAAGGTCAAGCAAAATCCCTGTTCAATCGAAAGACTTTGAGCTACAAACATGGTGAAAGTAAAAGGGGTAAGTGAATCCTGTGGACATTACAAGTGAAAGTGAATGGGAAGTTGGCAAAAGTGAACCCAGAAGAGGGGTGCTAATCAAAAGAAGCAAATGCTAAAGTCCCACAATGAACTGTTTGAAAACACATTGAGATGCTAAGGAGGGGACAGGAGAAGTACACTGCCCACCCTGACGGAGGGAGAAACCAAGAGACGCTGTAAAACAGGACACTGTCCCGCTTGTCAAAGAAGGGTCATCGTCCGGAAGAGGGGAAGCTGGGGGTGAGCTGCTATCACCCTGATCACATGAACCCAAAAAAGGGAGGTTCACAGGGAACCGTTGAACAGACTTGTTGTGAGAACAATAGCACAAGACTTGTTGAAAGACATAGGGAAACCAGTGGAGGGAGGCTAACAGTCGAGATGGGTTTGAGCCCGAACGAGGGAGATCCAGGGGTGAAGTCATCACCCAAAAACCATTAAGGAGAGGAATCGTTTTTTAAATGATCAGCCCCAGAAGTGGGGGACCCAAGGGTGCAACCATCACCCGACGTAAAACTGCAAAGAGAACTTTGTGTTTGTTTTGTTGTTGGATATATCAGCCCCTCAAAGGCAAGAGACTTTCAGGAGAAACGAGACTTGGTCATCAACGATCCTGATTGCTGCCATTGGAACTATTAACTCATGCCAGAAAAGCTTGAGTGTGTACTGTGCTCCATGCTCCCATCTTACCCCATGTAGAAAATGTGGGGAAGGGAGTCCCAAGCTACCGCATCCTGACATATTCTTTACAAACTCTTCTTTCTTTTCCTAAAAACTATCCCACACCCTTTTTATATTAGTTGTGAGGTTTGGCAATAGGTTTATTAGTATATGCCTTTATTATTTGACACAACGCCCCAAGGACTGCCTTATTTTTCATTTGATGGTTGAGGTTTGCTCCCATCTTAGATTTAGGTTTAGAATATGCGTTTGTCCAACCTGCTTGCAGCATTCATTGTTCAATAAACACCCTTGAACTCTGGTCACTTGTGTCTGTCTTACTTGTTGCCGCCACAAGTTCCTCACAGGAGGCTAAACATTTAAGGATGTCCCGGGTCTTCCAGGCCTGTCACTTGCACCAGCTCTGCGAGGAGGATTAGCAAATCCTGACTGGGCTGATCTTCCCTGACTAGCATGTTTGGGCTAGACTTACATTCCCCAGGAGACAGTGGGAGGTTCTGTGGAAGACCCCTCAGTGATGGACATCATCAAGAGGGGGAATTATCATACATCCCAGCAGACACACCAACAATTCAAATCTTTGGTCGAGAGATCCTAAGAACAGGTCTGCCTTTGAGAGCGAACTTCAGAGCCTGCTAAACAAAGGAGCCATCATCCGGATGTCCTAATCATACTCTGGGAGGATGTGCTACTTCTTTGCTTTTCTTAGTCCCAAAACTATCAGAGCCTTCCACATGGTTCTGGACCTCAAGACAATTAACCTCTACATCTCAAATACAAGGTTCAATATGGAGTCAGTTTAGAAAGTAATTCCACTAATATCTAGCAGGGATTGGCAGGTTTCCCTGGGCCTGAAGGGTGACTATCTCTATATACTGATGTGCGTGGAAGATCAGAAATAGCTTTGTTTTACAGTCCATGAATACCATTTCCAACATACATCCTCCCATTCAGGGTCTGAGCTTCGCCCAGGGTTTTTACAAAGATCCTGGCACCACAGAAGTGTACGTAGGATGGGACGACAGCCTAGATGATTGGCAGGCGCAGGGCTCAGACAGACAGGGCCAATTTAACCGTTTCTGGTGCCTGAGACATACACAGCCTTGTGGTCCCCATCAAAATCCATGTCCTCCTCCCACCCCCCTCAAAACCCATGTCACACCCCTGTGAAACCCATGCCCCCTCCCAATCTGAAAAATGAAGGTTTTACATACCTCGAGTCAAAGTCAACAGATACTGTCTAAGATTTAAATGGATTATCAAGTTGTTAATAAACTCGTCTCAACTTCTTCCAAGCTGCCTATTTTTTGGATTTGGGAGTAAATCTAAGTTTTAGGGAGTAAAAAGTAAATCCACAATCCCAATGCTAATGTTTGCTAAGGCTAGTGAAAATATATTCAAAGTTCAAGTTATCCTTTTGTATTCTATACTTTTTTGAACATATTATTAATTCATGCAATTTACTGCCAAATTACTTTCATCTTCAGAACTGTATGTTATGGTATGAAAAGCACACCACTGCCATTTTGCATGGTCTCCACAGCAGAAAGAGAGAGAGTGGGTTAGGTTAGTGGGGGTGGGAGGACAGCAGGAAATACAAGATAGCTTTGGTGCCTGCAGTTCGGCAGGTGCATTCGGATACTGTGTGCAGATGTGTTTCTAGGGGTCCATGTCCAGGGCATGGAGACGTGTGTCAAGATGGGAGTCTCCTGTGCCTGAGGTGCTAGATCAGATTGTTTGTCTGTGGCGGCGTTAGGTAAGTTGGTTGAAGAGGTGTAGAGAGCTGCTTCTGTCAGTAGGAAGGGATTTTGAATTGCTGTGTGTGAGTGGTCTGCGTGTCGTGTGCTTGGGTGGGAAGAGCAGTGTTAATGTTGGAACAAAATTCAAACCATGGGCAAACACTCTAGCATGTTCAAGAGGAAAATACAGTATGGGACAATGATTACAATAGGATAAACAATTCACACACTGTGTGGGACACCAAAATCCAGGCTGAGACACAGACGCTAAATACACCTTGCTGCTAAATCCAAGGTCTGCGCCGTTTAGGCAGTCATGAGCTCTTTCTTGGAACTTCAGGGCACTGCTTTGTTGGTAATGCTGAACCGATCAGAGCTGTGCAACTGTGTGGGTGAAAGCAAGGAACAGGTCCTACTCCTTTTGTTACTGTGCGGTCGAGGGTCGGAATAAAGGCAAATGTTTAATATGCCAAAGGGGTTGAATGGAATTGCTGATTCCTTGTGTGTTAGAAAAAAAAAACACAAGTACTCCACTGATGCGCTCCAAATTAAACATATTTATGATGGTTTAAATCATGCAATTTACTTTCATTGACAGGATTTTTTTCATCAAATTGAATAATGATTTATCTCCATATCCGGTTTGATAATTGGTTTTCATTGCTTACTCTTTCGAATTTGCTTTATGCCAAATGAAATAATGATTTTTCTCCATGCCAGGTTTGACAATTGGTCGTCATTGCTTACTCTTTCAAATTTGCTTTATGCCCTTCTCTTTCGGATTTGCTTTCTGACCCTCTACACGTGTTTCCCCATCTTTTTTTGGATGGTTCATCAGGAGGGATTTAACACCAATCCTGTAAGTTGGGAACAAGAAGTAATGCCTAGATTAATCGCATGCCCATATGTGTTAGTTGTATTATTATCTCTAGTAGTAGTTCATGCTTGGTACTTACTTGAGTACTTACTTGAGTCTGTTGTATGATGGTAGTATTGCTTTCTTGATAATTTGTGTCTGTTGATTTCACTTTGTAGCCAGGATTCGGATACGATTTTCCGATCCGTGAAACAAAATGGCTATTTTTGTATTGCGTCCGTAACGTAGGGTTGTAACGTGATGATGTCACTACGTCACTGACGTATTTGCTTGTCCCGATCGCCAATTTGGATTGGGGCACATTCATATTTGTGCCATAAATGATGACATTATTTCAGTTTGGTTGTTTTGAATTGCGGAAGAATTCTTAATAAGGTTCTTCTGGGTATGTTTTGGTATGTGTAAGTAATATATGATTCATTTTCCCCAAATCTAGGTGCGAGCACGATGTTTGGTTTCCTCACTTTATAGGACCGAATTTTTCTGTACTATTTGACTTTTTATTTTTCTTTATCTCCTTTTTTTCCCCAGAAATATGGCCTGATTCTATTCGGTTTATATTGATAATAAAGCATATATATGATGGCAGTATTTCTATGCTATTGATCAACATTTAAACGGCTGAATAACAACACAATCGTTTTCCATTAGATTGATTATATGCAGCTGTCATAGTTCAATTCAATATACATGTTATTAAAGAAAATGTCACATCTCTGTGTCCGAATTGAGTCCATTATTACAGCAGTCTAGAATACAGATCCACTTCGCTTTTATTTGCTGCAATCTTTTTTCTCTATTTCCTCCTCTTTGTGGTGCTTTTACTGATTCCAGACCATAGTACTTTATGACATTCTCATTGGCATTTGAATGTTCCAAATCAAAATGTATGCCCAAGGGGTATCTCGTATCTTTGTTTTTTATAGATCGTAAATTTTCTGAAAATGTGATTTTTAGTGGTCTCACCGTGCTACTTACATATAGTTTTTTACATATGCATGCTACCACGTATACTTCATAACTTGAATTGCAATTCATGAAATCTGTTATTTTGTGCTGTTTCCCATTTGGTAAGGTGATTTCCTTTTGTCCATTGTCAGCAAAGATTCAGTAGTTGCATGTTCCACATTTATGAATTCCCATGAGTTTTTCTGTTGTCCATAATTTACTTTTGCCTTGAGTAATTTTTTCCCGTACGAAATGTGACGGGCACAGAATTTGCTCGACGTTTTTTGCTTTTCGGTATGTTATATTGGGATATTCTTCGACATATTTGGTTAAGTCTGTATCCAGTGCCAGTGTTTTTGTAGGATTTTTCTTAGGATCATATTGTCTGAGCTGTATGTTGTGGCAAATCTTATCATGTCTTTTGATTTCCCATTTTTTTCTACTTTGGATTTATTTTGTAACAGATCATTTTGTTTGAGTGACTTTGTTTTGTTGAGTGCTTCCAAGAGCTGTACCTTTGCATATCCTCTTTTTGGGAATTTCATTATTGCTGCATCCACATGTTTCTTCATTTCATTTTCTTGTGTGCAATTGCATTTTATTCTTAAGAATTCTCCGTAGGGTATGTTTTTGATGATGTGTTGTGGATGGGCACTAGTGGCATGTAAGATGCTGTTGCCTGAAGTTGGTTTGATATATAATGTAGATTGTACTTTATTGTTTTCAATGTAAAGTTCCAAATCTGGAAAGTGTATCCGGTTTGTGCTTTCTTCCATAGTTAACTTAAGATTATAGTCATTGGTGTTGAGATACTTGTGATATTCTTCTAGTGATGACTTGTTTCCATTCCAGATGATTCCTTGTGTGCTTTGCTTCACTCTCAGTGTGCTCTCCTGCTTGTGCTCCGCCTTATTTCCATGTGGGGAAGTGTAATGGAAGTCAAGTTTGTGTGTGTGTTGGTCAGTAATTGCCTCACCATTGTATTGGGACATGTCAGGTATAAGGTACCGGTGTTAATCTGTTTTCTCTCATAGCAAGCTGTCCGTGAGAAAGTGTTTGTGTTGTGTAAGCTGGGGGTTTCAGTTCCTAAGAATCCTACCTGGTAGGATGGGGTAAAGGTATTACAGGGAAGGAGATACCGCATTTAGCCATTCGGTGTCCCACCACCCCCACTCCCCGACGACCCCTCACCAAGGTGATCCTCCCGCACTGGTACACCCCCAGGACCTGGATCCAAAAGCAATGGCTGGGTCCTGGCCATCTGGATGACAGATCCCCGGGGACTAGTGGGTGAGACATCTTCAGGTTTCTCACAGTTGGCAAAATACATACCATTGGGAGGGTTCATAACTGTGTGTTAAAGAATTTAGAGTAGCTCAGGGAAAGAATTGCATCCCGTACTCTGGACACTCTTTACCTCATACATGCAAACATACATCCTGAACAGTGTGCCATGGAGATAAGAAAGATAGACACATTAAAACAAAGCATTAATTGTGCAACAATGAAACCAAGGGCCACTTTATGTGCTATGGTCAACATTTTCTACACTGTACAGAAGCTATTAGGCACAATAATTTTGTCAAGTGGCCGAGGACACAGAGATGGAATGTCTTGTGATGATGGTAATAGAGACAACGGCAGAAAAAAACATGCTGTAACTGCAACTTGTGGAAAGCAAAATACATAGTCCGAAATTGATGCTTATTCTACTCTAAATGCTTTTTGGAAGTTCTTGTGTGCATTGTGAATTGGAGGTGTTTAAGAACAGACTAAACCACTGACTCACCCCCTGAAGTGTGCCTGAAATAAACCTTTAATGAGTCTAACAATTATTGTATAGAATTCCAGAAAGACAAATTATTTGTTATTCGTATTCGTTCTTATTTAGGGTCACTGCTCAAAGTGATAATCAGACCTAGCATGATGTATGCCTCCACAGCATGGATGACCTGCCAGGAGCTACAGCGAATGAGTTTTCAGAAAGTCCAGAACAAGGCCCTGCGGATAGCGGCAGGAGCTCCACTCTTCACAAGGACAGCTGATCTTCACTGAGAACTAGACATCGTGATGTTGGACGAACATCTAGCGAAGATTAGCAAGAACTTCTGCCAAGGACTGGATCAGAAGGCGAACCCTCTGATCAGGAGACTCACTGCTACCACTGCAAACCCTTTGGACTGCTACACACGGCCCATCACGGTAAAGACCCTGGGAAACCAGCCTTACTGTGACAAGTCCACACAGACCGTGAAGAAATCCAACCCACGATTACACACTCAACCCGTAAGGATGGAATAATGAGGTTCAAGCTAAGATAAGATAAGGTTGAGTGATTCTAACAGCTGGGGTAAATGTGGTTAGACTAAGAAAGGTCATGGAAAAGACTCAGAAAATGTCAATATTGGAGAATTTGATTATATCACCAATCAGCAGTCTTGTTGGTATTATTTAAAAGTGAGTTATGCATGTGTGATGGCCTTGAGATGTGTTGCTGAAAGCATCGGCTGTGTCCCGAATGAAAGTTGTGGGAAACAAAAGGGGAAAAAGACAAAGAATCTCCCCTCCCCCAGTTATATTACAATAGCTTCCAGTGGAGAGGAGAAGAAGAGTGTGAGAATTGTATAATAGAATGGGCTGAATTGTTCCTAAACAATAGGGGACATGGTAGATTATAATAAACATGGTGCTTTACTGTGCTGTGGAATGGCTGAATGCAATGGTGGATTTTCTGAGAAACCCTGTGACCCAAAAACAGCACCACCACAGGAGTCGGTATCAGCACCACCACAGGAGACGGTATCAGCACCACCACAGGAGACGGCATCAGGGTACCCAACCAAGTTGCAGGAGGATGCACTAGTTGTCCCTAAATCTGCTCCATTGTTAAACCATCCCTCCCACACAGTGTGCACCACAATTACTCACAAGGACTCCAAATTCGTGTGGCCAAGTCAGAGCGTGATCAAACCACCTCCCAGGATCACACAGACCATGCCATAACCGTGCTGAAGTAATCCAAATCACTCAGCACCCACCCGCCGTCTCATTCCCCCACCCCCCACATGGCACATATATCCTAGGTTCATTGGAGGACTATAAGTCCCTAGACAGCACTTTCCAATAGAGCTTAGTTGCAAACCACAAATTGCAGCAACTTGACAACATGCATGTCCCTACAGAAACACGCCAAGCCAATGTAACACTACTGCAGCTACACCCAAAAGGAAAAAGGAATAGTTTCAGACTGCAAAACCATACAAGCCTGAAACACCTTAACACAACAGCACCTTCACCAGGCCCAACACCGAAGATGATGTGAGGAACTCAGTCACAGAGATTCCTCGTCTAAAACATACTGCTCACTGCCCTGCATGACGTCAAGGACATTCGGCCGTCCACGTAAAGAAAACGATGCATGTCAAGCCGCAGACACCTCCAGTCCTCCACTATTTCAACAAATTGTCAACCGTTTGTAGAAACATCTACTGAGATGAACGTTTAAAATTAGAACTTAGATGTCTTTCTGGAATAGTCCACTATGTGTCCTTATAAGCTTCATTGTAGTGAGCAGCAGTTGATCAGGACCAAGTGTCCAATTATGTAAATAAAACCTCGCATAGTAAAGAAGAATTAAACTCCTTCATCCTTGGTTGTTACTGTGTGATCCAGGGCCGTAATAAAGGCAAATGGTAAATATGCCGAAGGGGTTCAATGAATTAAAATATGGTGAGGTCTCAACACAGTTTAATTTAGGTGTGGTGGCCCTCAATGAGCACAGGACACTTGAGTGAGGTTGAGGTGTTTATTGTGACACCTTGCATAAACAGGGAGGAAAGGATTTGTCCAGAACAGGGGGGTAGTACTCACAGTTCAGTCCTGTTACCCCAGCGCAGTTGGCTTCACTGCACAGAATATACAATGGATGGTATGTACACCCCCTGCCTGCTAGAGCTCCCACGAGGCTTGTCTTCAGCCATGGAATTACGCTCTGCAGCTGCAGGGATCCGCAGGTAGAGCAGACTTCAGTTGGAGAGCCGATTCTCTAATTCAGGAGGAGCGCCGAGGCCCAACTGTCCTCCTGGTGCCTCGCTTCCACTCTGCCACGTTTCTGGCCCATTGCGCGCTTCCCACGCGAAATCTCACGAGATCTCGTCTGGCCGAGATCTCACATGATAGGTCATCACATTGGGCTATGCTTAAAGTGAAGGTAAGAATCCGTGTGTGAGCGGGGAGATGAGGTAAGGCTAACTAGGGCTGCAGAGGCCTGGCTCCATTCAGCGAGGTAGGCATTGTGCCTCCCGGGCGCCGAGAGGAAATGACGGTAAAGGGTGAGAAGGAGAGACACGAGAAAGAACGAAACCGTACGTTGCCACACGGTAGCCCTCGTATGCACTCCTAGGGGGACTGATAGTCCCAGGTGAAATCAGATAGTCTATAGTCCTGATGCCCTGACCACAGGGTACATTCAGGAATATATTCTTCAATGTATTATTAATAGGATTCAATTGTTTGGAATTTCAGTGTTTAAATCCACTCATAGCGAGTATATCGTCGTGTAAATCATACAAGTTAAGTCTCTCTGTAAACATCACTTCATACTCAAAATTGGTTGGTGTGTAGCATCCAAAGGAGAGAGACGAGAGCACTGAACATAACATGGTCATTTTTGTGCCTCCCACCTCTGCCAACAGTGCAGGCTGCAGGCAACCTCAAACACCGAACTCAATCTTTCCAGAACCAGCCGTGGCCTCCACTAGCAATGCAGTGCACAGTTAGTAGAAACCTCGATCCAGTAGCAAGAATTTGCACCAGCAGTATGCATAATTCAGACCAAAACAGAATTATGGCTCATTTGGCTTGCGCACCCCGTAACCCACGCATAACTCACCTGTTCTGCTACAGCATCCGCACCAATGTGATACAACATCGGGTGGACATGATGCAGAGGGAAATGTTAATAAAAGGACCCGCCCCAGAAGGAGCAGTATCCCTGAGAAGAACTGTGCCAACGCCAGTGGCAGAAGCTCTGCTCGCCTGATCTCCTGCAGAAGTACAATGCGCTCACAAGGCTCCGAATGGAGCCAATCAGACACCACAATGGAGAGAAGTGGGAGGCGCAATAGCCAAATTGAAGAAGGTGGACAACTCAGTGTGGAGAATGATGACTCATTGCCTGACTGGGAAGAGGGAGCCCAGCCCATCAATCCAGGGACATATCCACCTTGCATGCAGCAACAAGGACAAGGCAGAGGTCCTCGCGACACAATGGAGGCTTCATTCACCCCATACAAGGCAAGCAGGCTTTCAGGCGGAGTGGAGAAAGAAGTTGCCATGCATCTCGCAGGAGACCAAACCGGGATGGGATGGGAGCAGAAGATATTGAGGAGTGCAAAAGCTCTGAGCAGGGTTTGCAGAGAAGCTGGTGAAGGGCAAGGGACCAGGGAGAGACATAATAACCAACCTGTCAATCAAGACCCTCGCGCCGGCATAGATGGAACACCTCACAGAGTTCTTCAATGAATGCATGAGACTTCAGCACTTCTGAGATCCTGGAAGTAAGCACGGGGCATTGTAATCCTAAAGGCTGGCAAATTATTATTTTGATTATGGTATTTATCGAGCATGGACCTAGCTTTGAGGAGCAACAGAATGCTTTACAGGGGTATACTACAGTACAGATTCATAACGGGGTGCTTTTCAGAGGTTACAACAGAGCAGATATACAGTGTGATGAAGGATACAGAGGGACACAGAGGAGGGGTACAGATGTACAGGGTTGCAGAGAGGAGAGGGGCAGTCAGGGTCTAGCAAGTCAGGTGGCACGGGGGCGATGTGATGGCCTATGTGTTGAGGAGGAGAGACTCCTTGAAGAGGTGGGGCTTGAGTTCTTTTCTGATTTGTAGAAGCATGGGGGCAAGTCGGATACTGACGGGTCCATCGTCTTGGGACATAGGCAGAGAAGTCTTGTTTTATGGTCCTTTCCTTTTTGCAGCAGAAGATTTCAAGTCTGCACGTGTCCTGGCTTCTGGTGGTTTGCTGTCTGCTGGAGATGCTGAATTTCTCTGTGAGATGGCTGGGGGACTTGAGGGTGGCTGCCTTATAGATGATGCAGCAAGACTTGAAGGTGATTTGTTCATGCAGTGGGAGCCAGTGAAGGTCAATGAGGGCCGGGGTGATGTGGTTGTATCTGCATAGACCCTTGATGAGATGTGCAGCCACGTGTAGGACACTTCTCAGGGGCACAAGAGAGGACAACAGGAGGCCTTCAAGGAGGGAATTGCCCCCATCCAGGTGGGAAAAGACCAGTGCTTGCAGGTTGGATCTAAAGCTGTTCAGAGGGAAGAGGGGCTTGTCTTTCCGCATGAGGGAGAGCTGATACCAACCTGTCTGAGTTTTCTTAGCTATGTGTATCTTGAAGGAAAGGTGCTTGTCGATGTGGAACCCAATGGACTTGGCGCAGGCGGTGAGCTTGGGTGTGAACCCCTCGAGGTTTATGGTTGATAGCCAGGTCTGTATGTCTGGGTGTTCGCTGTTGTTGGTGAGGAGCAGGAATTTGGTCTTGGAGGGGTTGAGCTTCAAGTATGCACTGGCCATGCATTCCACATCAACAAGCACACAGGAATCGTCTTCTCGGATGTCGCAAAAAGCATTCAACCAAGTCTGGCACAACGGACTGCTGCACAAGATGATTGGCCTGGGATTTCCGAACTACCTGATGAAGACGATTGCAAGCTACCTAGCTGACTACACCTTCCATGTGGCCCTGCGGTCAGAGTTATCCTTATCACATCCCATCCAAGCAGGAGTGTTACAGACATCAAACCTTGGACCCTTCCAGTTCAACATTTTCACCAACGACACCCCGACTGATCTCTTCAAGACCGACCTTGCACTTTATGGTGACAATGTTGCAGTCATCTACCGGTCATTCAGCCAAAAGGAAGTGGCGAAGAACCTGCAAGCGTTATTGGACACCATCTCTGTATGGTACAGCAATTGGCAAATAGAACTCAACACCAGCAAGACACAGCCACACTGTTCACAAGAAAGAAGATCAAGGAGCACCTGCACATCATCCTCAATGGGGAAACCATCACGTTGGAGAGCAGCAGCCACTACCTAGGTGTGACCCTGACAGCAAACTCAACTGGCGAATTGAGAGGACTCAGAAGAAGGCATCAGGAAAGCTGGCGATGCTGTACCCACTCCTGAAGACCAAGTCCATGCCCCTTCCGGACAAAGATCAATGTCTACAAGGTGATCATCAGACCTATCCTGGCGTATGCCTCCCCAACATGGATAACTTGCCAGGAGCAACACCGAATGAGTCTTCAGACTCATTTGAATAGTGGCTGGAGCTCCACTCCTCACAAGCACAGCTGAGCTTCACAGAGAACTGGACATCGAGATGTTGGATGAACATCGAGCAAAGCTGAGCAAGAACTTTTGACAAGGACTGGATCAGAACGCAGACAATCATCTGATCAGGAGACTCGATGCCACCACTGCAAATGCTTTTGACCGCTACTCGTGGCCCATCATGTGAAGACCATGTGAAACCAGCCTTAATGTGACAAGTCCACACAGACCATAAAGAAATACATCCCACAGCTACACACTCAACCTAAGATGATGCAGTAATGAGGCTCAAACCTCAGTATCCAATAATCACAGCTGATGGATAAAATCCATCAGCAAGAAGAAGAAAGAAGCGGAGAGGCATACGTTAAACCTCCAACTGTGTCAGTGGGTGACTGTGTACACAGGTGCTCTCTGGGGCCTATGACATATGGTGACAAGGTTGTGACGAATCCAGCGTGTCTGCCTACCCCTGTTGTTCTGCAGAATGGTTCTGGTCTGACACGGAGGTCGTGTCTCATAGCAAGGACGTTATGGTGGTGCTCAGCAGTGCAGCTCCTCTGGCCCGACCTTCCAATTTTAAACTAAATAAAAGGTGGAAAGACACTACTACAACTACTGTGGAGCTGGTGTGCCAGAAGAGGATCGCCACCTCTTTCACCAACACCTGACATGTGGAGGAAGTGTCAGCTGTTACATAAGAGCATGCTTGTGCAGCACACGCAGGTGAATCGCTATGACATGGGGTCGAGGACCAATCCCTACCCTGGCAATGTGGCGAAAGGACATACTTTATTGCCAAGCCGTGGAAACAGAATTTGTAAGAACACTACCTCTGCACACACACACCCCTGATATATGGGGCCTATATGTAGCATATTTGCTTTCATCATCCGAAGATACTGCTTCAGAAACACAAACTCAATAAACAAATCAAAGTGGTCATCAATCAACCCGTGGAGCAATCGAACTCCAACCACAGAACAGAGACGAGAAAACAGCAACTTTAATATTGAGCAATGACGGGGGAGATGGGTTAACAAGGTGTGAGCAATGAGGCGCAATTTGTTGTTGTTGAACTCACTAAGGGCGGTTTTATTTGTATATGTTTAGAAACTCCAAATAAAAAAAGTTTTTAAAAAAAAGAAATGCTTGTGCGGCAATGGGTGAGGAGATGTCCCAACAGAGAGAGCCTGGGGACACTGTTGGTGACATTGAGGATGAGGATGAGAATGAGGTTTCATCATCTAGGGGTGAATGGTACCACAAAGGCTGGTCCAGCTTCAGACCACAGCAAGCACCCCTGCAATTCCACAGTAACCCTGTACCAGAATTTGCAATTAGAGACACCTTGCACTCCCCAACCTACCTGAGGCTCGGTGATCCCATACGGTCTTCCCCATGCTGCCAACTTCTCACTATCCCATGTAACCCCCCACTCCTTTTATCTCTGCTTCCCTCACTGTGTGCTTCCTGCTATGATTGTAAAGTGCTCTGTTGCTTCCTGAAGCTATATCTGTGCTCAATAAATACCCTAATAATAATAATGGAGTGGGGGCATGTTGGAATCACTGGTGTGAGCATCTGGAGATGTTCTTTGCTGCCACCAATGTGTAGGATGATGACACTAAGCACTCCATGCTGCTCTTCTATGCAAGAATTCCATTGCCTATTCAAGATGCTTCCGAGGGGCAATGGTTCGTATGATGAAACTAACGCAGCGCTTACAAATTACTGAATGTGAATGTCGACTACGAACAGTTTCAGCTGAGGCAGGCCCAACAAGAACCGATGGAGTCACTGGACACATTATTTAACAGGCTGCGTCACCTAGCATCCGTATGCACATCCCAAGAGGTGGAAAGGGAAATCTGAGGAGAGGTTATGCAGAAGTGCCACTCCTCGCAACTGTGAAAACAGATTCTTAAAGAGCCCGGCCTCCCCCGAGGGTGCATCCCAGAATTGGGTAGGGCACAGGAACTAGCCAACACAAAGACGAGACACATGGAATACGCTGAAAATTGAGACAGCACATGTGATCAAGTCTACGCCTCCCAAGCAGGTTAGAGGAAGATGGAAAGCAAGGTCTCATCCTCCTCAACAACAGGTGAGTTATGGACTGTCAAACCAGTCATGTGAACAATGTGGAGGGTCCACTTTCACATACCCTGGAATGCCTAGCCACAGGAATGCAGCGTGGCAGATGTGGATAAATGAATCAATACGCCAGTATGTGCCGAGTAGTGTGGCCTCCTGCTCTGTTTCAGAGGATGCTGGTACACTCACATAATCATCAAATGAGGGTGGCCGCATATCCCATGATATTCTGGGAGGTGATGAAACGGTGCAGCAGATGTTCCTAGGAAGATGATGTGTTTTTAATTTCGCCCCTATTGGACAAAGTGCCAGGGAAGAGAAGACAACCGCACTTTGCGGTAAGGATTCTATCCGCTATGGTACGTTACTCATTGACACTAGTGCATCATTCAATTCAATGATAACTGACCAATTCCAAAAGCTGTTGCCTATTTCTGAATCGGCGACACCGAAGATCAAGAACTCCACATACGGAGGGAAGCACCCACTGCCCTTGGAGGGAGCATTCTTAACACAAGAAGTGCATGACTGCGTATCCATTCCAGCAAATTTCTATGGGCCTCATTACGACCCAGGCGGACTTCGCGGTGCTAAATGCACCGCGAAGCATGGCGGAAAGCCGCCGATAGCGCCATGGGGGTTGGCGGATTTACCGCCCCATTCCGACCTCGGCGGAGCGGTAAATCCCCAATCCCCATTCTGCCCTTCCCCATTCCCATTTTCGCCCCATAGGGTATAATGGGAGTGGGGAAGGAGTTAATTACGCCACCGTAAAATACGGTGGCGTAATTAACAACGAGGTCCCGTAGCGCCATGGTTTTCTCCGGCTGGTAAAACCAGGCGGAGAAAACCTCCATGGCGCTACGGGAACTCGTAGTATGGCGGAGAGGTACGCCATGCACTACGCTGGCGTAACACCCTCTCCGCCAGGGTCCTAATGAGGCCCTATGTCACCACAGTGGCCACAGATACGATGCTGAGCTGTAACACAGCAGAGGACTTGGGACTGGTAAACTTACTTTTAGTCTATGCAAATGACATGGACAGTCTCATGGGTGAATTCTGGGACATCTTCCAAGGGATTGGATATCTGCAAGGAAAAGAGGTGCGCCTGCACATCTATGAAACAATCCAGCTGGTGGAGCTGTGACAACACCGGATACCATTTCACCTGAGACAGAAGGTTGAGCGAAAAAATCTAATGGCTGGAGTTGGCTGACATAATTGAGCGAATTGAGGATCCCCAACCCTGGGTGTCACTGATTGTGATTGTGACAAAGACCAAGCAGCCCAATGTGGTACGCATCGGCATAGATATGAGGATACTGAACAGAGCAACAACAAAAAAAGAGAGCGCTACTCCACACCGTCTATAGATGGCATTCTTGTAGATCTCCACAAAGCACAAATTGGGCTATTTTCATCAGTGCTTAATTTGTGCCGGTGTTTGGCGGTGGCCAACACCGGCACTCTTTTTTGGGCACCGGAACATGATTGGGCCAGCTGGCCACGTGTAATTGCTTTGTTGTTTCAACTTTCCTAAGCTTCCATCATAAATCATTCAGTCACTGTGCTCTGCTTGCAGGGCCTGGCGCCGGGCCTGGGAGTTAACAACAAGGACAGCCAATGAAAACCAACATTCTGTTGTTACTATGCAGTATTTGATACATTCTGTATAGTAGCACAGAATGTACAGTTTTCATTGGCTGTTCGATTCCAAGCTCCAGCCAGTGAAATGACATGATGACGTGAGTGTGTGGGGGTGGGTGAGTCACGTGGGTCTGTTGTTGAGCAGAGGCAGGTCACCTTCATTTCACAAGCTCACTTGTGAAGGCGTGGTGTGAGACTTGTGAGTGAGAGCCTGCCCTGCATGTGTGGTTGGTTCTGTTCCGTGTGCGGCCCGGGCCTACTAACTGTTGAGTTCCTGCAGGCCGCGCTTGCTGATGAACAAGTTCAACAACGCGGTAAGTGTAAGTCAACAGTGTCTGTGTGTGTTTACTTAACTTTGTTTCTTACTAGTTTGGGGAATCGGGCCTTCTCCTAGCTTACTACATTATTATTGCACGCGCACTGCGTCCACCCGCCGCTGTGAAATTAATGAGTTCAGTTATCGCGACATCCACGGCGGCAGGCCATAATAATGGTGCGACCTCCCCCCCACCGCCCCAAATTTTGATTGCGGACGCCGGTGTGGCATTAAATGCATACATTGCAGCTTCTCGTGTGTGTCACTGAGCCTCCCCTCCTGGCACTGGCTATGGGATCTGTATCTGCATTGTCATCATGCAGATCCCATAACCAGTGCGGCTGCCGCCCGGCCCCGAAATAAGGGTAAGCGTGAAGTGCCCCTCCCCCGCGGCAGCCTTGGTCGGACAACCAAGGTAGCTGCCTGGCTGGCGCTTACCTACATTAATTTGCAGCCACCGCCGCCGGCGCTGCGACGGCAGCCACAATAATAATGTATGGCAACTTAGGCTGCAGCCTGCAAGGGCCTACCTTAGGCAGCTGCCTAAGGCTAAGTAAGTTGCCACAAGTTACTTAGTTACATTATTATTGCGACTGCTGCAGCACCGCCGGTCGCAAATTAATGTAGGTAAGCGCCAGCCAGGCAACTTCCTTGGTCGTGTAAGGTAATGTAAGGTAAGGCTATATGACTTTGTATTTATCAAAATGGAAAGTATGCATTTTTCAGACTGATAGTAAACAGTCATATTTATTTTCTGTAAGGCAGAACTATTGTATAGCTGGGTTTGAAGGTGTGTGCCAAGTTGGACAGGAAAGAATTGCACAGTATTTGAAAGTGCATCTTGAAAAGCAGAACACGTTTGCGATGATTTGTTCATGTTGCTGAATTGCTGGGTCGAGCAGGCTGAGCTGTGTACAGGACAGGGAGAGATGGCACGGTTGAGTGATGATTAGTGAGGTGTGATTGTGCACCCTTCCCTAGCCTATCACTGCCAATTAAAGTAGCATCCTTTTTGTACCCTCTGGCCTTATTTGCCAATTTAGGTCGTTATCGAGGTCAATCGGTTTTTCGTCCACCACCCCTCAAACACCCCTTCCTTTATCACTCTCCCCCCAACTGGTGTTCACGCAGAAAGGACTGGAGCTCTCTCTTTCTGTCATTAAGCAGGGCAGGGCACCAGAGGGAAACCACGTATTATTATGTAGCCAGGGGTGTAACTGCTTAAAACTCTCCAGATGCTGCAGTTCAACAACAACATCCAGTTAAAATTACAGTGATCAGAGTGAAATAACGGCGCTAGCCTGCTGTGCAAATCCAGAGCGGTGCGGTCTCCAGCCACCCCACCCCTCGGGTTGCTGATCTCTCCTGTTACTCTAATGCCATTTGCAGAGACCAGGAACTCAGGCGTTGTCGTGTGGTGAAACGTACAGTTGCCACAGTGCCGCCGTTATTCCAGTGTGCAGTGGCGTGTTTGGGGCAACCCTGTCGTTCAATAACAGGTGTTTGTGTTGCGGCGGGGTGTGGACTGAAACCTGTTGCGCGAACGTGCACCTACCTCCCCTTCCCGGGCATGTGGGGGAAGGCGGAAGGTGCCGCTGTGGCCTGGCTGAAGGGTCCAATAGCCGACGTGATGGGTATTAAAAATGTATTCTTTTCCCGAGCTGAATCCTCTCACAGTTAAATGCCAGAGGCATCCAACATTAACCCCATCAACTACCCATCGAAGCAAATAATATTCTCCTGTTAGTCGCAGCACATATTTTCAGGAGGGACGAATAGCTATGGTGCTCTGGGTGAATACGATGTAAAGGTGAACAGCTATGGTGCTATGGGTGAATACGATGTAAAGGTGAATAGCTATGGTGCTCTGGGTGAATACGATGTAAAGGTGAACAGCTATGGTGCTATGGGTGAATACGATGTAAAGGTGAATAGGTATGGTGCTCTGGGTGAATACGATGTAAAGGTTTCACTTACTCACTAACAACAGCTCGTGTTATATAGCGCTGCGTGCAGCAGTTTTGATTTGCAGCACTTCATATATTGAACTTAGAACTATGAGGGACTAATATGGTATTAATGGGATTCACACCTGTGACCTGCAGGTCACACAGGCAGTGTAGTTTGAATGAATGATAAATCAAACTTAGACACGCTGGGCTGAAGCAAGGTTTCCGACATTGTATGTATATTTGTTCCATATAAGGTGCTCAAACACAAGTGCCATATAATAACATACACCATCATCACTCTGCTTCTACCTGTGGCGCCTTGAAACACGTGTATAGGCGCGTTATAAATGCCATATCCTATATCATATCATATGTTCGTCCATTTAAATATAGCCAGTGAACACCTGGTGACTGCTACAGTTTGGCTCATGATGAGGGACAGTCGGGGTGGCAGGGATGCGGAGACAAGCCCTTTGGAAGGCGCTCACCGAGGGGTGACAATCAGGATGTGCTGGTGTTAATTTGGAGCTCGCAGTAGGAAGAGCTTTCACATAGGGGCCAGCCAGCAGCTAGACACCACTTTTATCATCATGCACACGAAGACCTGAGGGGGCATTTGAAGAAAAGGGTGTCCAGTCATAATATCGAATAAAAAAATTTGAATGTCAAAAAAGTCTAATCAAAAATGTCGAAAATAAAAATGTCGAATAATTTTTTTTTTCAATATTTTTTTTTTGGCTCTAGTTTATATTAAAAAAAATAGGTAAAAACAAAAAAAGGGGGGGGTTGGGGGCAACCCCCCATTTCGAAAAAAAAGTCAAAAAATAAATTCAACATTATTTTTTTCAACATTATTTTTTTCGACTTTTTGACTTTCAAAATTTTTGATTTCAAAATTATGTCTATAAACCGAAGAAAAGCACAGGGAGGGTGGCACTGGCAGCTGTCCATTTATGACAACAGATGCAATCTGCTCCAAGCACCAACAGAAAAGGGGTCCCCATGACATTAACAAGCGTGGGGGGCCACGGGTGCTCTGGTATTTGCAGACAAATATCCCACGTCAAAACAAAGACAATGGGCCTCATTACAAATCGCCCGGTATGTTTCCATGCCGGGCGATCACAACTCCTGCAGGCGGGAGGTGATGTTCCCGCCAGGTCTGACCTGGCGGGTTTAACACCGCCCGCCTGCAGGCGGACGAGGAAACACCGGCAGCATTACGAGATGCTGCCGGTGTTTCCATGATCCCCATTCCCATCGAGTCCCATAGGACTCGATGGGAATGGGGATTAACACCATTCCGCCTCCGTGATTCCTGGAAAACCGGGGTTGTAATGCCCCGGTAATTCCGGGAATCACAGAGGCGGAATGGTAATACGAGTCCGGCGGTAACCAGGCGGTTTTACCGCCGCGGTTAACCCAGGACTCGTAATGAGCCCCAATGTGTGACAAAACAAAGACAACTGCTTCCACAAAGCCCAACACAAAACTCATCTCTGCTGGCCGGCCACTGAACCTCAAACACTGAATAGCAGTAAATACATTTAAATAAAAAAAAAAAACTATATTTTGGATGGAGCATGGACACAGGCGTAGTGGTTCAGTGTTCAACGTACACTACAGGAATACATATGTATTGCCCAGGCTGCTGCTACAGAACACTGGCAAACGTTGCTTACCAGCTCTGTGTAATTACCACCTGTGTAATTGAATTTGGTGTTAATTTACCATTCAGAATTATACATTTTTAACATTTGAAACTCTTTCCATGTTGTGCTGTTTGATGGGTTGGGTATTTTAGAATGCTTCAATGGTGTCAACAATGTATGTTTTGTATTTTCCCGTGATGTCATTGTTATGCGAATTATTATTTTTGAAACTTTAAAAATCCTACATCTTTTTGGTCACAGGATATTGCCAAGTATGTACTATTTGTTATCTCTCCATGTGTGAGATCGATTGCCATCTAGTCAGAGGGTTGAGTTTGATCAGTGGTCCCCTAAACTTTTCACACTCAGCCCTACCGTGTGTACCAAGATATTGTTTCTGTAAAACCCACCACCCAACATGCTTTGTTATTTGGACTTACTAACAATTATTGGTCACCGGCGCAACCACGTAACAGCGGGCATTCACAGGGTTGATTGCGGTAGCTGTTATCTAGGTGAAGGCCGGGCACACACAATAGGGTGCGGGGGCGCACAGGGCAGATGCGGCGAATGACACAGCTCTATGTCTTGTTCCTCATTGCAAGCAGGGTGAATCAGGGGAAAGAATGAGAGGAGTAAGTACAAGAAAGGAGACATGGGGTGGGGTGATAAAATGGCATAGTGGGCTCTGCATCTACCACTGTGATTGGGTGCAAATTTGCGAATAAAAAAATGTACATATAGACCGGCTCAGACTTTCATCCTTCCATTATTACGTCATTGGCATTGCTCAGGACTGCGGTAGCGTGCAGTAATAATGGCAATCACAGGTTTAATGCGTAGATATATACCCTTCTCACTGCAGGCGTTTGATGGTCAAAGACAAGGAAATAGATTTTCGATTGATGAAAGCCCATGGAGCAGCCCCGTATGGGGCTAACATTGCCAAGGCATAACAGGGCAGAGGGGGTAAGCACCCCCCGCCCTGCCTGCTGCCCCAAAATCGAGGGTCAGGCAGGAAATAGGAAGTGGGGCCTCATAAGTGTAGGGCCTAGGGACACAAACATTGGTGTACCCTGGTCCAGTGGTCCTCCTCTGGTGGTGGGCCGATCTAGGTCTAGCACTGAGTGAAAAAATGAAGGAGGGCGAGGTGCGCACTCCAGGTCCTGGTCAATTAAACCTGTTGCAAAAAATATATATATGGGTTAAATTGTCCCGGGCCGGGCCGCAGCGGCCGCACTGCGGGCGGCGCCCGCCGGTCCTGAGACCGGCATTATGGGGCCAGGAATTTTTGGGCCCTGGCACTTATTTCTTTACAAATTAAGCACTGATTTTCATACAAGAGGTTACGTTTTGCAATATCTTTCGCTTCAGAGGTGTTACAGCATTCCATGCAGGGGACACTGGCCGGCTGCAATGGCTGTTAAATGTGAGCGCCTACACGCTCATATGTGCCAAGTCGGAAAAGGGGCACTTCAAGAGACTAAAGGCTGTATTCCATAGGTTGAGATACAAAGAACTCACACTTCACAAAAGCAAATGTAGTTTCCTGCAACGACAGGTCCGTTTCTTTGGCTTCATGTTTCGAGAATATGGCATCTCAGCAGATCCCATGAAAGTGGAGTCGATCAAAAACTTTGCAGCCCCCAAAGAGTTGCTGTTTTTGGGGATGATAAACGTCTGTGGATGTTTTGTTCCCAACTAGAAACCATCACGGAAACGCTAAAACAGCTCATCCGCAAAGAGACGAAGTGGGTATGGAACAGTGCGACACAAGCAGCGTTTGACAAGACCAAAGGTGCCCTGGCTGAGGACACCATAATGGCATTTTTCAATATACACCGCCAGTCCGAAATATTAGTAGATGCCAGTCCAGTGGGTCTGGGGGTGGTACTGACCCAAGCAGAGGAAGATGGGATGACGAGGCCCATTGCGTTTGCCAGAAAAGCGCTCACCACCACGGAAAGGAGGTATTCACATATAGAGAGGGGAGCGCTGGCAGTGCTTTGGAGCATTCGCCACTTTCACATCCATGCTACATGGTGAGGGGGACACTGAGAAAACCCAGAAAAACAGAGGAGCTGGTCAACATGGTTACCAGGGCTACAGTGCTCAACTCCATGTCGCTAGAAGGAATTGCAAATGAGACTAGCAAGCACAGAGGAATGCAGTTAGTGGTGGAACAACTAGGAGGTGGCCAGTGGAAAACGCTTTTAGCAGATATGGGCCAGTTGAAGTGACACACGCAGGTGTTCGGGAATGAACTGTGGAGAGTGAAAGTAGATCTGTAAGTGTGCCCGAAGGAGTATTGCTCCGAGACACCAGGATAGTAATTCCCCCATCACTAATTCGGACCATCCTGGAGAAAGCACACATGGAACGCCAGGGGGCATGTAAGACTAAAGCATGCCTCTGGGCAACATTGTGGTTTCTGGGCTGAAACATTGTGGTTGCTGGGCCTTGAGTCAACTATAGACTCGATCATGGCGCAATGTCAGTGGTGCCAGTTGGCGGGATAGCCCCAAGAGCTCCTCCCATACAAACACTGATGAGAGCTGAAGAACCGTGACACACCCTGAGCATGAACTTCGGGACGATCCAACAGAACAATCATTTTCTGGTGATACTCAAGGTGTTTTCATGGTATTTGCTGGTGAGGTTCGTGAGTTCCAGGCCTGCACAGGTGGTGATCCCTGTCATATGGGACGTTTTTGTGGCACGATGGCTGCCTCATTCTCTATGGACTGACAATGGTCCTCCCATCCAAGGTTTGGTGTTATGGAGTTCATTGAGAACTTGGACATTGGGCACAAGCACATGACCCCTTGCTGGCCTTGAGCTAATGGAGACATGGAGCGTTTCATGCGCACACTCAATAAAAATGTTCCAGATAGTACAGAAGAACAGGGTGTCACTGGAGAGAGCGTTGGCGGCGTCATGTTGGCCTATAGGACCATGCCTCACACATCAGTGGGGGTATTGCCGGTAGAAGCGTTATTACAGAGAAAGGTTTGCGCACCGATTTCCTGACCATGGGTCAAGGACAGCAAGGGATATTGATGTACCTAAGGTGGTTGAGAAAGAGAGGGCGAATAGTAACAAAATGTACAGTCACAGAAACCTGGTGCAGTCCAAGATACAGGTGGGTGACACTGCACTGCTTCTTAACAAGAGGATCACTTAGAAGTAGGATCTAAATCATGAGGTGGAAGTGGACAGTAATCGAAAAAAGGATCCATGATCACGACATCAAGGAGGGGTGAAAAGGTTACTTGCAACTCCAGTTGGTTCAAACAAGTGGGGTACCAACAACAGCAGGTATCTAACACGAGCAATGATGAAGAAGAATATTTGCAGGGTACAGATAATGGCAGAAGATATAAACAATCACAGAAGGGTGAGCTGTAGACAATGCTAGAAATGAGGAGCTTGCGGTGAGCTGGGAGATAGATTTCAAGTGTCCAGCAAGGGGGTACCCTGTAAGAGAACATAGAAGGATGCCCACAAAATTAGAGAACTGTCTAGTAGAGACTGAAAGATAGGTGGAGCAAGTGGTGGCTATGACACCAGAAAACGAAAAGATATTCACACATCATTCAGTTGTACTGTTGTTCTTGATGTGGTTTGTAAGGGAATGGTAAGGGAATGGTACAGCATCCGCACAAACACGTTGCAACGTCGGGCGGGCATGATGTGGGGGAGAAATGTTAATAAAAAGACCCACCCCAGAAGGGGCAGCATCGAGTATCAGCGGCTGATTGTGTTCACAGATGCTCCCGGGGGCATACATCACTCTCCGTACCCAATGCTACTGCAATGGCAGAGCAGCAGCAAGACCTTACTAAGGCCCTGAATGCAGGCTGCACCTGTAACATCAGCAGACTAGCTCCAGAAGCAAGAACATTCCCTTCTCAGCTTACTGATGTCAGACCCAGGGAAATGCTCTTGGAATCGCATTATCCCAGCCCCCCACCATGTCCACACTCGCTGCCCACCATCACTTGACTGCATCAGGGCCAACTGCCCCCACAGCTATGGATGCCCTGCGCACTCACCTTCACCTCCTAAAATCTGGTTCTCCTCTTCTTGTCCTCCGCTTCCTCTGCAGTCTGCCACATCAATTCAAAATACCTCCATCTCTCCACCTCTAGTGCACTCCATTGTTAGGAAAGATTTCTCTTTAGACAACTGTCCCTCCATTTTCAATGTACCTCCAAACGTTTTGTTTTTTAACCTGTCCTGGCTTTTTACAGGGAAGTAAAGCCTCCAGTTTATTTTGTCATGGGGAAACTGATCAGTCCTTCAGACTATCAGCACTGGGAACCTATGTTTTCCTTTTGTCTTTTTACCTTTTTTGGTAGCTTGTTAACAGTGGTCACAACATCTTACAATGCAGTGCAGAGGGGATACTTTTGTATCACCCTAGTCATTTACACTTGGGATTTTTGGTTACTTTTATATGTGCCTAAAGACAAGCTGGTGGCAGCAGATACATTTGTTACTGTTTTTACGTTATTTTTAGTGTGCACATTCACGTTTACCGTGTATGGCTACTAAACGTGGCTAGTGCATTAAAATGGCTGTGCCACAAGATTGTTTGCTTGTCCTTTGGCCATATTGTTGTTTGGCCTTCTTGCTGCCTTCTCAGGTTAGGAAATCCTATATAGGTTCATGCACTTGCCTGGGAAAGCTGCTGCTTTCGTAGACTAGTGGTGCCTTTGTGTGTGGCCCAGAAAGTGGGTGTACTGTCTGGCCCCACTCCACATCTGTGGTACCAGGGAGTCTGGGTGTGTGGCATGATTGGACCACTGGTGGCTATTTGATTGGTGCAATCCTTACTATTGTTGGGCTTGGTCTTGCATCCAAGCAGGAGTTAGGATAACAAGAGGACTCCTGCAGCCATTTCTTCAGAACAGCATTGGAGCCAAGTATCCTGTGTAGAAGAGCAGCCGACTGAAGATCTGTGGACGACTCCTGGAGACCTGAAGCAGCCTGGGATCCCTACCTGCATTTGACCCATTGAAGCCCTGCTGGACTACGTGATCTGCAAAGGCCCTGAGCTGTGCTTCAACCCTTGGGCTGGTGAGACCAACCAGCCTCGGCGCATTCTCAAGGATCCAGATGCCTGAGCCTTCGGAAGTGTCGCTGAACCACCCTGTGGACTGACCAGCTCTCCAGTGGGCTACCTCAGTAGAATGGGCACTGTTCCGTATTTGTCGACGAATCTTCAGTGGTTGCCAGCTTATGCCACAAGTCACCTTCCTGGCAATTTTCTGCTTCTCAGCATCAAGGGATCCTGCTGTGGAAGGTCTTCTTCAACCACAACTGAAAATATGCCTTCTGTCACCCGTGTGCAATAGCCATTACTGGAACTCGTCTTCCCCTGTCTGGTGAAGTGTCCTGAAGAGGCCTGCATCAGTGCCTTATGAATTTATTTTGTGCAAAGGGTTGCACTCTGCTGCTGGAACCGATTGGAAGAATTCTTGCACCTGCAGCTCCTGGATATTTTATACTGGATCCAACAGCGAGAAAACCTATCTCTAGAAACTCCCAGTCAACATGCCTAGTCACCTGGGAAAATCAGAGTCAGGGGGGTAAGTAATTGCAACGCATTCACCTGTTCTCCTTAGAATAAACCTTAGAGTAAACTTTGGTTATTCCCTTCCATTGCTTTTTGATCATCAGATCTAAAAGCTTGTCTCTGAAAGATAAGAACACAATTTGACATACCTGTAAATTGATATCTTATGGAACATTTTCACCACCACAAGAACTATTCCTAACTCTGCCCCCTCTCATAAGAAGAAGCTTTGTGACTTTTGGGCACAAGCCCCCATAACAGCAAAGGGATTGGATTTATAAAGTTAGGGCATCATTCTTGTGAACTGTTTCATTCTACTGCATCACTACTTACCTGTTTGTTTGATAATTATGTATTGTGTGATATTACTATGTGCTTAATTCATTTTCCTAGTGTGTTTTTGGGCCTAGAATTAATAAAGTATTTTTGTACTTACCTTTCTAAAGTGAATTATTGGGTGCTTCACTGTGTGGACTCATTGTGGTCCCCTGGCCTTGCTCACTTTCTCATGAGACCATGCCTTAACCACTCACCACACTTACTTTGATTGGGTTTGGCTAATGTCTCAGTATTCCCCTGTAACTAGGGTGGCCTCCTAAAATCTGCCACCAGGCCAGTTTCTAGAAATCCATCTCAGCAAAAAGCTTTGCTGTCACAGGTCTCTCCCCTTCTCACCTGTTTCTGTTGTGTACTTGCGACCTTCTGAGATTTCTTCTTCTTTACAGTCCGGGATTTGTATAGACCCGAACGCCGATATTCGGCGTCCAGCGTGAGAGTAGCGGTTCAGTTTCCGGGAGCGTTCCAAAAGTCCAGGGTAACTCCAGGAAGTAATTAAGGTACGTTCGGAGGCACGGAGGACCGTGAATCGAGCACGGAAGGTTTTCCAGGAGATTTGAGAGGAAAGGGAACAGGAGGGAATTCAAGGGACTGGGAACAAGGAATCAAGCGAGAGCCCCGATCGAACTCCGGCTAAGCACGTCCGACTACAGGTAGCGGTAGCGTTGAGACGTGCAGAGCCGCTGGTGCGTGTCTCTTTTATAGGATGAGCAGCGTGGAATGCATAGACAGATCCGGAGCATTCTGTTCCGGGCGGCCATGTTGGAAGGATAACTGCATGCAATCCCCTGCGAGTCAGGGACCAGAAGGTCTGTAAAGGACGAAGACAACGGTTCATGACAGTATGCCTCCTCTGGAAACCAGCTCCTCCGGGTTTGCCCGGATGGATCAGATGAAATCGTCGAACCAATCTGGGAGCATTCATGTTTGACACAGGTTCCCAGGTACGCTCACTGGAAGGGTACCCTTTCCACTCAACCAGATATTGTAGTTGACCACGTCGATATCTTGAGTCACAAATCCTGGAAACCTCATATTCCAGTTGATCATTTACAATAACAGGGTGTAACAGTCAAGAGGGTCAGTTATACCACGGAGGGGCCCGAGACCCAAAAACCCACCTGGTTGGGGAATGGTGGGGTCAGGAGATATCTAATCCAGGCGAAACACAGACGGAGGAGTATAATGTGGAACTCCAGGACGGGCCCAAAAGAGTCGGAACGCAGCCTTTCTGCGAAGTAGCAGAGACACCGACGGTCGAATCTGGTGGTGGTATGAAAGACATGGAACCTTCGGGCGGACACACGAGAGTCAGAACAACGCACTCATGTGAATTAGAAGTGACGCTGATGTTCGATTCTGACAGTCGGCAGAGAAATCAAGGAACCGCGAGCAGGGAGAGGCGGGGCTGCCGCAGCATGGGGAACTTGCGGGTGCTCAGCAGTTGTAACCCACATGAGAACCGCGGAGCCGCGGATTATGAAAGTCAGCGTTATAACAACATACTAGAGCAGGACAAAAACACAAGACTCCCAGAGACCCACCAAAACTCTTCCAGGAAGGAACTAAGATCTCACCTGGTCAGAGATGACTGGAACGGGGAGCGGGTGGAGGTCGAGGTCGAGGACAGCTTGCAATGCCTCAAGGGAAAAGGGGGAGGGGCTTGGGAGAGTTTATATAGACTGGAGGAGGAAGTGAACACTGATTGGCCTGTTAAACTCCGCCTATATAAAGACAACGCTGGAAGGCGAGAGGGTGTTCATTCTTGGTTTTGTTGCAGATCGAACCAGAGAGGACATCAGGAGCTGCTGAAGGCTGGTGGGCGTATGAGGACTAGGAGGAGAAGCCTTGCCAGAAGTCCTTACCAGATCCCCTGCAAGGATCAGAGAAGAAGCATAAGCACAGAGAAAGGACATTGCAGCAACTTTTGATTAAAGCTTATTCTTTTCTTTTTATCTATTTTGGAAATAGTCTGAATAAAGACCCATTTTAATTTCCATCAAGCCGCCTAGCTGTCTCATTGTCACACAGGGGTAGATCTAGGAGCTGTTCGGGATGACTGAATGTATGGTTTTAACAGAGAAGCGTGAAAGCCTGGATGGATTCTTTTCCAAGATTCAGGTAACCGAAGTCGAAAGGCCACTGGGTTGATAATTTCTAGTATGGAAAAGGGGCCGTAGTATCTGGGAGCCAGTTTATTGGGGCGCAGGTGTCGAGGAAGGAGCTTCGAGGATAACCAAACCTTATCTCCTACTGAATAGGAAGGTCCAGGTCTTCTTTTAGAGTCAGCATAACGTTTGACATCTTCTCGGGCCCGTTCTAGGTATTCCTTAACCTCCTTATGTACTGTGATGAGGTTTTCGATCCAGCAGTCAACTGCAGGTACTGGAGTAGGATGTGGGAGTATGGAGGGTAGGACAGATGGATGGAATCCTTGGCTACAGAAGAAGGGACTGGTCTTGATAGCTGAATGATCTGAATTATTATAGGCAAATTCAGCCATAGGTATTAGGAGTGACCAATCGCCCTAAACTTTGGTGGCGAAACATGGTAGATATTGTTCGAGAGTCTGGTTCACACGCTCCGTGGCTCCATTGGTTTGTGGATGGTAGCCAGAGCATACGGCACATTGGATTCCCAGAATACGACATACTTGCTTCCAAAACTGAGATATGTACTGAGGTCCTCGGTCTGAAATGATCTTGGAAGGCAACCCATGAAGTCAGAATATGTGTTTCAGGAAAATTCCGGCAAGGTCTGATGAGGAAGGTAGTTTGGATAAGGGTGTAAAATTAACCATATGAGTAAACAAATCAATAGTGACCATGATTGTTGTGTAGCCTCTAATTCCACGATAAAATCATTGGCGATGACTTCACAGGGTCTTGTTGGTATTGGTGGTTGGAGTAGGAGTCTGGCTGGCTTCTTATTATTGTGTTTGTTCTGATTGCAAACTGCGCATGTTTGGACATGGATCCATATATCATCCTTCATCTTGGGCTACCAAAACTGTCTTTGTACTAGATGGAGAGTGTTGGTTATCCCACGATGTCCCGAATGTAAGGTATCATGACATAGACTTGTGATCCTTTGTGTCAGACCAGGAGTGGGAATGACTAAGCGATTATCTTTGAATAGATACCCGTCCTTAGCTGTGAGATTCCATCTGTTATTTCTCTTGTGCTCCTTCCAGAGGTCCGAAAGTCGAGTTTGGCCTTGTATATTCTCCAGGAGGGTGAGTGCTTGGGCAACAAAGATCGTGTGAGGAAACATCTCTGGAAAGGTCCGATCCTCAGAGTTTTCATAGTCGGGACGTCTGGAAAGGGCATCGGCAAATATGTTTTGTGATCCAGAGACATGATGGATGTGGAACTGGTACTGGGCAAAGAAGACGGCCCAACGGGCCTGACAACTGTTTCTACACTCCAAAGATTGTTGAACTTGAAGATTTCGATGGTCTGTACGGACCTGGACTGGATGCCTAGCTCCCAGGAGTAGATGTCGCCTTTCTGTGAAGGCTTGGCGGATGGCTAGCAGTTCCTTTTCCAAGACGGAATAATGAGTCTCACTGGCCGTCAGGGTTTGTGAAAGGTAAGCAATGGGGTGCTCCAATTTGTCCTCAAATTCCTGTTTTAGTACTGCTCCTATGGCGTAATTGGATGCATCCGTCTGCACTAGGAATGGCCGGTTAATATCGGGTTGAGCCAGGATGGGGGCTTGAGTAAACTCTGTCTTTAATCATTGGAATGCCTTGTCTTGATCTGTAGACCAGAGAAATGGAGCATCTTTTTTCAAGAGAGCAATGATCGGTTGAACAATTTCAGAGAAGGACGGTATAAACTTTCGGTAAAAATTGGCAAGTCCCAGGAAAGATTGAATCTGTTTCACGGATGTGGGACCCGGCCAAGATAGTATGGCCTTTACCTTTGAAGGATCCATTCCAATTCCTTCTGGACTAAGGACAAATTCTAGGTAATGAACAGAAGTGACATGAAACAGGCATTTCTCGGGTTTAGCTAGGAGTTTGTGTTCACGTAATCGTTGTAAGACTGCCTTAACATGCTCTTCGTGCCTTAGAAGGTCCTTGGAGTAGATCAAGATGTCATCCAGGTAGACGATAGCGAAGATGAACAGCATGTCCGAGAACACCCTATCCATGAAACGTTGAAAAACTGCTGGGGCTTTAGCAAGTCCAAAGGGCATGACCAGATATTCAAAATGGCCAAAGGGAGTTCTAAAGGATGTTTTCCATTCGTCACCTTCCTTTATATAAATGAGATGGCAAGCACCCCTTGGGTCTAATTTTGTGAAGATTACTGCACCTCTGGCTGCTTCCAGGATATCCGAGATGAGGGGTAGAGGATAACGGTCCTTGAGAGTGCACTGATTTAGACCACAGTAGTCCAGACATGGTCTGAGTTCTTTGGCATCTTTCTTTGGAACGAAGAGCAATGAAGCACCCGCTGGAGATTTGGACGGGCGTATGGTGCCATTTTCCAGGTTAGTATCCAGGTATTCTCGGAGAGCCTTCTTTTCAGGTTCAGATAATATAAACATTCTACCGAAAGGAATCACAGCTGTGGGTTCGGTATCGATGGCACAATCCTCTGGCCTGTGAGGAGGGAGAGCTTGGACTATCACGGTCGAAAAAACATCAGAAAAGGCTTGGTAGGCCCTGGGAATCTGGATGATGTTACAAACGGTGACTGGACTGTGTTGGTTCTCTTGAAAGTCTCTAGAAGGCTTTGGTAAGGTATCCAGGGATAGGCAGTGAGCCATACAATATTCAGATCCAAGAAACAGTGAGCCGGCTGCCCAGTTGATGTAAGGATTGTGCCTCTGCAGCCAGGGCATTCCAAGAGCCATTGGATAATGGGCTGATTTAATGAGGTCAAATTTGATTCTCTCTTGATGGTGATTAATAGAAAGTAGAATCTCTTTAGTCTGAAGGGTAATGGGTCCTGAGGATAAAGGCCTTCCATCAATTGCCTCTACTGGTTGCATTGTAACTCGGCTTTCATGTGGAATATTATGAGCAGTGACCCAATCTTGATCTAGAAATACGCCCATAGCTCTGCAGTCAACTAATGCCAGGATGGGGTAGGATTATGTCTTGGAAGGCGATAGTAGGGCCTGAAGAACCACAAGGTTATGTTGTCCAGGAGAGTTCAAGGATGGAATTGATGTGGAGCAAACATCTCTCTCCCGACACTGTGCTCCATCTAGGATCGGGAGCTGGCATTTCCGGAACGCCGTGGAGGAGCAATGGGACATTCTCTCACAAGATGTTTATCGGAGGCGCAATACATGCATAGACCAGTATGGATTCGTAGCATCCTTTCCTGAGGGTTAATGGGTCCACGAAAGGCTCCTAGTTGCATAGGTTCTGGGTCCGGGGTAGAAGGAACAGTAGACTCTGCTCTAGGGGCATGTTCCGTGATGGTCTTTTGGATACTCGCCTTAGACTTCCTCTTCACTGCTCTTCTTTCTTGGATTCAGAAATCTATCTGTAAGGATAGATCCATAAGAGCCTAGAAGGAGCTTGGGCGGGCCAGCCTAGCAAGCTCATCTTTTATTTCTTTGTTCAGCCCACTTCGGAAGAGTGTAAAACTAGCTTCTGGAGACCAGTCTGCTTCTTTCACAAGTTTTTTGAAACGAGTAACATAGGTGAGCATATCCTGGGACCCTTGTTGAAACTCGAGTAGTCTCTCTTGAGCACTATACACCTGCTCTGGGCGATCAAACATTTCCTTAAGGGCTCTCACAAAGCCATCATAGTCATCCAGGAGAGCGTCGCTTGTATTGACTAGGGGGGTTGCCCAAGTCAATGCATTTCCAGTGAGGTGTGAGATCATAAAACCCACCTTTGCTCTAGGAGTGGAGAAGTAGTAGGGCTTGAAAGTGAAGTGAACTAAACACGAATCAAGGAAGGCATGGAGAGTCTTGGAAGAACCGTCATACTTGTCCACTATTCCACCCAATATTACATTTTCTTTGGTTGCGGAATCACGTGATAGAACTAGCTGCTTTTTTGCTGCGTTCTCTGCCTTGAGGTTCTGGACCTCCGTTGTTAATTCCTGCATGCCTCGCATGAGGTCTTTAACGGCGGCTTCCATCTCTGAATCTGTATCGTTTTTAAGGCATCTCAATCTGTCACAAGTCTCTCCCCTTCTCACCTGTTTCTGTTGTGTACTTGTGACCTTCTGGGATTTCTTCTTCTTTACGGTCCGGGATTTGTATAGACCCGAACGCCGATCTTCGGCGTCCAGCGTCAGAGTAGCGGTTCAGTTTCCGGGAACGTTCCAAAAGTCCAGGGTAACTCCAGGAAGTAATTATGGTACGCTCGGAGGATCGTGAATCGAGCGCGGAAGGTTTTCCAGGAGATTTGGGAGGAAAGGGAACAGGAGGGAATTCAAGGGACTGGGAACAAGGAATCAAGCGAGAGCCCCGATTAAACTCCAGCTAAGCACGTCCGACTACAGGCAGCGGTAGCGTTGAGATGCGCAGAGCCGCGGGGGTGTGTATCTTTTGTAGGATGAGCAGCGTGGAACGCATAGACTGATCCGGAGCATTCTGTTCCGGGCGGCCATGTTGGAAGGATAACGGCATGCAATCCCCTGCGAGTCAGGGACCAGGAGGTCCAGAAAGGACGTAGACGACGGTTCATGACATTTGCAGCGATAAGCTCCCTTTCATGCCGCTGTGCTCTGCAACAGTCCCGGAGAGGATGGCCCCAGAATTCAGAACACACTTGCAGATGCCAGGGACAGTGACTCCCCTGGCTGATGCACTCAGTAAAATAATGAACATTGAAATGGGAAGCTCTGCTCGAAGTGTGAGGCCAGTGTGAGGCCAGGGCAGGGCAGCCCGTGCAACCACCCGGGGCGCCATAGCCCCCGCCACGCCAGCTCGGGGGAGTCTTCAAAGGCTGGCATAGTGGGAGAAGGCCGAGAGGCGCCCTGTTGCTAGCATGAGAACCCCATTGACTCGCTGCTCAGGTGCCGGAGTGGGAAGTTAAAAGAAAAATTGGCCCCACTCCCCTCCCCGGATTGACCAGGGAGGCAGAGATGGTGGGGCACCACATTTTTCTCAAACCGCCTGAAGCGCTGCCGCCGCTAATGCCAGCACTGTGTGAGGCCACCCGTTTTCCATAAACCTACGTTAAATTATAACTATCCTAATATGCTCAGAAGTAAAATATCGAGTGGCTTGATGAAAGCAATGAAATAAAAATCACAACGGATGAGTGGTAGAGCACACGTAAAAGAGTGCAAGACTTTGGAAAACAACCCGTGGCTTTATTCAGTACTAGGCCACACTTGAAATGGGGTTGGCAGGTAAATACGGAAGACTGACAAGCAACATATGAGAGCACCTCTAAGATCCCACGAAACTGAAGATGATAGTAGATTATCCGTACAGCAGACAAGCAAAGCAAATATGTCCTCCCTCATCTGTCTCACCAAGTTAATGAGGACTGTCCTCCAGGGGCATACCCACACAAAAAGATTCTGCGAGGAAAGGGACAGATGCAAGGCAGAGACGCCTCACCAATCGCGGTGTAATAGTACGGTACATTAAACAACACTAGCGAGAACAGTGTTATGGTCCCATTTTGGAGGTAGCAAGCTAGCTTGGAAACAACAAAGGATAAGGGATATGATGGAGTATAAACTAACAAAGTAAAAAATGGCAGCGACAACTCAGAGTAAAACTAAAGATCAGTAAATCTATTTGCATTAAATACACAAGCCAAGGGAAACAAATAATCACAACAATGCTCAAAATAATAATTATTTTTATTATTAGCGCATTTATTGAGCACAGACCTAGTTTCGGCAAGCAACAGAGTGATTTACAATCATAGGCGAAATAATAAAGTTCCATAAGATATTCAACAGGGGAGGAGGGGTGATAGTCAGCAATGAATGTATAAGTAAACAGGGGAGGAAACTAGGGATCAGATCACCCAGTAATCAAAACTGTTTCTACTCCATGAAACCAACTAAGGTTAGAGTGGATGGCAGGGTTAAGTAAAGATAATAAACGTATCCTCTTACCTAGTTCTAGTAGCTTCCTGACAGCATTCCCTATGTGGCAGCCATCTTGGTTTACATGGATTACATCGGATTATGGTAAAATGCAGCTTGATATGCACAATGAACTACCAACTGACAAATCCAACTATGCACCACAACACAGCCCTAGCAATACTGTGCTGGCAGAAACCATCAAAAAGTCCATATTGTATTCAAAACATATAATGTTTTTGGGCAATGTCACTGGACCAATGAGTCTTAATAGCAGCATTTTTCTAACATTGAGGAACTTTTTTGAGATATCATAGGCCTGTACCTTTGCGACCAAATCGGGGTTGCTTGGTGATTATTAGCCTTTTTAGGGTTTTTGTCTTTTGTGGTTGGTTCTTTGTCACATGAGTGTAGGTCACTACGGAGACACTGAGTTCCTCTACTCCGTTTGTAAACTGTAGGAAATGTTGCAACTGTGTCTGCACTTATTTGCGCCAAGATAAATTACTGGTGTATTTCCTTTTGCTATGAATGACAAATCAAAAAGTTCCGTTGTATTTGATAAAGTTTTTTATTTTGAATTTTCAGCCCCTCTTGGATGACACGTGTTTCGGCGTACAACCTGCACCTTTTTCAAATCCGAGCCTTTAATGTGTCATTACGGTTCACACAAAGAATAATGTTCTTGTTGTAAATGAAGCACCTTTAGTCTTGGGCTCAATCCCACCTTAAAATTCTGATGCTCACGCTACAAGCGTTGGGTTCCCGACTAGGTGGGATTGAGCCCAAGACTAAAAGTGCCCCATTTCAAGTAGCATGTTCTCAATTAACTAGCATTTTCTACATGTCAACAAAAAGGCGTGAAAGTTGTTTATAATCCTGCATATCTGTATAGAAAACAGAAAATAATAAGTACAAATGCGAAAAATAAAACCAAAACTGTATAATCCACTCATGCCAAAGGCAATACAGACTCTCTGTCCTCTCCAAGAAGAGAGTCTACATCCAAGCCCTTGTCTCTGCGGCCTTTATCAACATGGCAGAACTCTTCAAAATCTGCAAAGAGCTGGCCAATCTTGCTGCAGTCTCCACCTCTCCTGTTCCCTCCCAGGCTCTATGCACAGCACTGGCTTCTCACTTCACCACTAAAACTCAGGACATCCTGTCCTCTTTCTCCTCTTCCTCTACCTCTACCTCTCATGGCCCCTCCCTGGCTGCCTCGCCCTCTCCTCCTCCATTCTCCTCTTTCCCGTGTTCACTCCTGACGATGTTTCTAGACAAGTCTGATCTATGAAAGTATCGTCCAAGCAGGTGCTCCCCTACTCCTCCAGAACCATCAAGGACCACATCAACACCCTTGCTCCAGCCTTGGACGATTTCTGCAATCACTCTTTTTCCACTAGAACTTTCCCCTGCCCCCCTTGTGCACCCCCTCCTGAAGAAGCCTTCTGCCGATCCTTCCTCCCCAGCAAACTACAGACCGGTCTCGTTCACTCGGTTCCTGGACAAACTCCTGGAAAAGCTGGCCATCTGCCAGCTTACTCTCCATACCGAATCTATTGGCTGTCTCCATGACCATCAGTCTGGCTTTAGAGCAGCCAGAAGCACGGAAACTGCTCTCCTGAACATCTGTGAAGACATGCTCTCAAACCTCAATTCCAACACCCCCCATGTCCTCATCTTTCTCGATCTCTCTTCTGCCTTTGACACGGTCAACCATGCCATGCTGCTCAACCGTCTCCGTGACAACCTGGGTATCACCGATCAGGCCCTGGCTTGGCTGACTTTGTTACTCTCTGATCGACCCTCCCAGGTCCAACTTGGGTCCTTCCTCTCCTCTATCTCTACCTGTGGTGTCCCCCAGGGGTCTAACCTCTCTCCCTGTTTGTTCAACCAATACCTGGTACTTCTTAACCACCGCATTGCTGACGCCACTTTTTCTCCTTCTCTCATCTCTGACTGTCTGTCTGCTTTACAGGAGTGAGTGCCGCCAATGATTTCTGCCTTAATGCCAGTAAGACTGAGATTCTCCTCATCGGCACACCTGCTCCTGCCTTTCCTGTCACTCTGTGGCCAGCCTCTCTTGCCCCTCTTCCTGCTCCCACCTGTGAAGCTAAAAACCTTGGGGTCATCTTCGACTCCACACTCTCCTTCTTTCTCTCCTCACATATCTGACGTCTCTAAGAAGTCACACTACCAGCTGCACCTCCTAAGAGGTATTCTTCCTTACCTCTCCTTCCCCCAGAAGCCCACTGTCTCCAGAGCACTGGTTCTCTCTAGGCTAGACTACTGCAACAGCCTCTTGCTAAATCTGCCTGCTTCTACTCTCTGCCCTCTGCTACTCATCCAGAACAGGACTGCGAGTCTTATCCTTGGTCTCAAGCCAAAGGATCGTATCTCTCCAGGACTGAAATCCCTGCACTGGCTCCAACTGGCTGCGAGGATTAAGTTCAAACCCCTTTGCATTGTCGACAAGGCCTTCTGGGGCCTGGGGCCTCAATACCTTCAACTCTCTCTTCCTAAAAATCTTCCTTCTCGAGCTCTTCGCTCATCCGCCTCCCACTCCCTTAGGGTCAGTCACTTCTGTAAGCAACAAGTTGGTGGTAGATCTCTGTCTTTGCCTGGGGTCTCCATCTGGAACAGCCTCCCTGCCACCCTGATACTTGAGAACCATCTCCGGTTCCGGAAATACCTCAAAACCTTCCTCTTTGCTTCTGCTGTCTCTCCGCCTCTCCCCTGCTGATCTCCTGGCTGAAACTGAAACTGCTCTGGTCACCTGGGCCCAGATCCCCCCCCTCCCCCACCCCGCCAGCAGCACACCTGCACTGCCTCCCTGGCACCCCCGCACCTGGGAACTGTTTTCTGTATCCCTATAGTCCCCTACCAGCACTTGATACCTGATGTTTGCACTTACACTTGCAACCAGCTGGCCGCACTTTTTACTTATTGCTTTTATTTATTCTATTTATTTTTTACTGTCGATCCCATGTACTGCACCTTCCCCCTGCACTTTTCCCCTGCACTTTTCCCCTTCCCCTGCACTTGGGCGGTCTCAATGTCACGTGTCCTAGTAAGATCGTTGTCTGCGTCTTATCTCTGCCCCCCCTTGCTCGTCACGCCTTGAAACACTTGTGTATAGACGCATTATAAATGCCATATCATATTGTCAGCCACATCTTCTGTACATGAGCCCCTCAACCGCTCCCGCTCCCCTCCAGACAGTTAATTAAATAGCACTAGGAAATGGTTGATATTTGTGCAATTCAAATATCAACCAGTGTTTCAAACATTCAAGACGAGGACAGTGTGCGATGGGATCAGCGCGTATCTTCAACTGTCATTATTCGGTGTCAAAGTACAACAAACTCACAGACCATTCAACACAAAGCAGCAAAAATGTAACGATATGAGTCAGCAGAATTCCTCGAGAGAAATAAGCACCGATATTTCATTGAATCTCGTTCCTTTTCCGTATTTTTTGTTGTATATTAAAAGCCTCAAGGCAAATTATTAACGTATATCGACGGTACGTATTGTATTTAACTCCATTGTCCTAATGTAAGCCTGCGTGGCATGCGGCGTGATAACACCTGAAAATGTCGGAGAAAAATTCGTTTGAAATGCAAGCCCGCCAGGTTCCCTCCAGTAAGAATAGCGTAAAACAGTTGCTATGGGTGCGATGTGGCAGGGATTACACCACGGGTGACACCGAGAGAGGGGTGTGTTAGGGGGAAGTGGGCTGAAGAAGAGTGATTGGCTCGGACGGGATAAGTGGGCCGGGCACAGGGCGAGATGGGCTGGCACTGTACAGAGGGCTACAGCTCGGCACACGGAGAAGTGGGGGGGAAGGGGCCGGTCATACAGTGAAGGGGTTGGGTCTGGGGAGAGACGGCTGCTTGGACATGAAGGGGGATGCAAACGAGTATAATGGGTTTATCGATGGAAAAAGTGGGTGGACACGGAGGTGGAGTTTGACATGGGCTGGGCATATGATGTAGGTGCGGCACACAGGTGAGCAATGGCAAGAAGGCAGAGGTGTGGGTGGGAATAAGGGAAAGTAGGCAGAGCACGTCGAGATGGGCTGGCATAGTAAGAGCAAGGGGCATGGCTCAGGGGAGGAGGATTCACAGACAAGGGGCCAATCGCAGTAGCAGCGCGAGGTGTTTGGATTTAAATGTCCTATAAAGGGGAACGAGGCAGCCTGCGCTCTTTCGAGGTCCCTGTCCCTTCTATTTACCTGGGCGAGCTGCATGGTCGTGCCCCCGTTTGCCTCTTTGCTCTTCTTTTCCGCTCCAGCCACTGGCTCCAGGGTCCGGGCTCCATGGCCAACCTGTCTCAGTGCCTGGATGACCAGCCCTCGGGGTTCCTGTGGCCCCGGCAGTGGGACGAGACGGCCCTCCTGCAGAGGGACCTGTACAGCGAGGCGCAGCGACTGGCCGTGGAGCAGCTGCTCGCAGGGGGTCGGGAGGCCTTCTGGTCTTTCCTGAAGCGCGAGAAGGTGGTCCCCTTCCTCTCCGAGGAGGAGATCGATGCCATCCTGGCGTCCGCCATCCTGCCCGCCGGGGAAGAAGGGGCCGAACTGTCCATGCTCTCGGCCTCCATGGACTGTTCGTCGGTCACCTACTTCCCGGACCGCTCCGACGTGGAACCCCCGCCGCTGGAGCTTGGCTGGCCCGCCTTCTGTGCAGGGTCCTACCGCGGGGTGACGCGGGCAGAGGTGCTTTTCCAGCCTAACTACGGGGAGAGCATCTACAGCTGCAAGGAGGCAGTGCGCAGGCTGATCCGCGGAGCCAAAGAGGTCAGCTTTGTTTTTTGCCAAAAGTGGGCTATTGGTGACGGATATGAATGCGTGTGCTATTTAGGTAGTAACCACCCCGCCTATCTATTTGACTGATTTGTCGATATTGAAAGACTAAATCAGCACCTCCTGGATTCAAACCTTCAGGGTACACACAGATCTCTATCGAGGGCTTATTTTTAAAATGAACTCTATTGATCCTATAACAGGCCAACATGTAAAAACCAAAATGTCCACCTGGGAAATACACTATGTAACAAAGTTGGCACACGGGGCAGAACGCTAGAGGATGCTAAAACCAGACAGATTGTGTGTTAATCTGTCAGGTCAGCAGTGGACAGAGGTGACAAACGCCACTGCATCCTCTGCGTTTCACTGGGGAGCTTAGGCGGGCCTCACTTGAACCGCTGGCAAGGTAGCTCAGTGGGGTAACGATCTGTTGCTAATATCTGTGTGCAACATGTGGTGGCAGGCTAGCTTCTCCGGGGTTTCACTCACCCTAAAGAGGTTGACTAAAAGAGAGCCACCCGCTTTGAAGCACTTCACTTGTGTAAACGCGCTTCATAAATAAACTATTACAGTGACTTGGTCCTTATTTAAATGGGGTCGAGATATGCTGCACGCTTATGTTTGGTGAGAGGAGGAAAACGTCATCGGTGTTATCAAGATGTAAAATTGTTAACTGTTGATATAGGAGGCCTCTGTTCTAATCCTGCCTCCGCCTTTGTTACATTGTGGGATCCTGGGCAAATAACTTGTCGGCTGCCTCAGTGGTGGGCCAACATGGAAAACTAGAATTAGAAAGCAGCTAATCAGATCTCTCTCTCTCTCTCTCTCTCTCTCCCCCTTTCCATTCTGTTTCTCTCTATTCTCTGTCTCTCGTTTCTCACTGCTGTCTGATAAGCATATACTACTGGTTAAATAGTCGCTCCTGGTGTGCATCGGACGGAGGGAGAGAAGTGAGAGGGGGCGAGTGGACGTGGTAAACGTCCAGGACGAGAGCAGGAAGCGGAGACAGACCGCTCTTTCAAAAAATGCATTCGCCGTTGGGACGAGGAGACCTTGGTAGACAGAGGCGCCCGCGGCCTGGGAGGTGGTTACGGACGGCTGGCAGACAGCGCACAGTTACTGGTAAACCCCGATTCCATACTGCCACTCCCAGCCTGTATGAAAGACGGCAAAACAGAGTGAGCGCAAGCAGGGGGAAAAGGGCGGGGAAAGGGGAGAGGAGCTTTAAAGGAAGACCACTGGTACATGAAGGGACACCAGAGGGAGAGCAGAGCACTGCATGCAAAGCTTCCAAAAATCACCGTACACGTGGGGCACACATAATTACAGGAAAGATAGGACACACAGACACGTGGCGTGTGCAGGAAGAGGGAGCATGGGGAAACGGGGAGTGTTGAAAGGGGTCAATCAGATGCAGGGCAGTTTCCAGCCAACTTGGTGCCCAGGGCGAAACACCGAAATGCGCCCTTTACCCACTGACTGGCACGCGTCACTCCCAAACTACTCCTTTTGTGTCTTGCGACGAAACCCCTTGTTAGGCAGCGTTTGTATGCAGTACCCTTTGGGACCACTACACACAACTAGGACTACAGGTGTGAGCAAACCAACCTTTCATATAAGTCTGCACTGCACAGTTTTGGTAGCAGAGCTGAGCAGCCAGGCTTATCTCAAGAGGCGATGTGAGCAGAATTGATGTTACACAGAGGTCTACAATCGCAAGTGTTCAAGTAAACTCTTACACACAAGGTTTCTTTGATAAATACTTATTCATTTATTTATCTGTCAGTTATAAAACAGTCATTAGAATGAGGCAATATAATCACACAAATATACTTCAATACTATTTCAGAATACTTTTCAAGATGAGTAAAAGGCAAAGATTATTAGAACATAAAAGGTTACAATTATTCTTAGACAGGGCATATACTTTGAGTTCACCAGAAGAGTCAATTCAATTCAATAGGCTAGGCCAAACTCAATGGGCTAAAGTCTTGGATAGGATAACGCGGTTCTGGTAAGTAAACAGTAAAGTCTCTGCACAAGTTCTTGGAAGTAGTTTCTAAAAAGAAGAATCATACTTTGGGTCATAAGCTGATTAGGCCTGCAAATTGCAAAAGTTTCAAGCACTTTCACAGCGAGAGGTAAGTACTCTAAGTCTTATTTCACAGTATCTTACAAATGAAGAAAAAGATGCAGCTGATGGCTAGATCTCGCATGTTCCTGTGCCTCAGTCGTGGGGACAAGAGGGAGGATGTCGGGGGGTGGGGGGGACTCCTGCACTGTGACTGGTCAAAAAGCTGGCACTTAGCAAACTTCAATTCCGCTCGATGTGAGTAAAGCACACAAATTGGTGTGCCTCTCCCTGGTTATAAGCTTTCCTGCAGCACTCTGAGGAAAATTCAACTGGCTCCGAGATAGGTATCCAGGTGGCTTACTGTCGAGTTGATTGGTCCCACCAACTCAAAGGGAGAAGACGTCCTTGCAAGGCTTCTCTGTCGATGTGAACTTGGCGATTCAGACCTGCAGCAGGGATTCACCGGGCAAACCAAAGGTCCAGGAGTTGCAGCAGCCGTCCTCTTCAAGCTCGTCTTCGGTTCTTTCGTTCCAGTGGTCGACTCTGCCTTCCAAGCCAAGAGACTCGCCTTTTATTCAGTTCTCTCCCATTCATTCCAGCCTAGGAGTCACTCACCCGGCAGGGTGGCTGTCCTTGACGGACAGTCAGCCAGCCAATCACCACAGAGTGCTTTTGGGTCTCCTAGGAGACTAAGCACAGGGAGTTTCGGGCACCTTACATACTCATTTGGACAACTACATTTTTGGATGCGAGTATAAAAAGGCTGCAACATCAGACACTCAAATGGGGTACAAGGGCTCTTTTATTTCTTGTTTCTAAAGAATTTTAGATGAGGAAGGGCTGTGAGCATGCCGAACCCTCAATACAGAAACATCTTTTGGCAATTATATCTATAGACAAGTCAGGATACTGTAGAAGAGAGACCCAATAAACAATGCAAAGATAGGTTACACAGAAAGGCTTGTACCTCTTACAAACTTTAGCCTTACCGGTAATAAGCTGATGAAGCATTTTAAACAAAATTGGCTTCTAATGCACGGTAAAGGGTCCACAGTTCCTCAAGCACTACCTCCTCACTATTACGCAGGCCTCTGGGGTTATTTCTGCAAAAACTAGCAGGGCCTGCTTTATCCAAACAGAGCTGGCATTAGCATCTCTTATTAGTGCTGGCCTGCAGCTAGTGAAAATCATGGTGTGGCAGTGTAGAAAGGGCGTTTGGCCTAGAGGATGTACAATCTGAGGCAAATTCTTTGCTTCATGCGTTTAAGTGTGGACACAGTATAGCATGCTCGTCAGAGCCACATACACAAAACGTTTCAGTATGCTATTGTATGGACTTGGGACACATCAGACAAAAACAGACATATGTGCTGTTCCATACGGCAGTGCCACAATAGACTCCATTAGCCAACATGGTGGTGGCTTGTGCAGCGCACAAAATATTGCTGCACACATACCACTGCTTTGATTTGCCATAGGCTACTGTCTACATGGTGACACACAATGAACTCTACTTTCCTAATCAAGGTGCCGAGTGACATTGAGTTGCCATCTGGTGTGCGCGCTAGGCAGTGGCTGGCTTGTTTAGAACATTAAAAGACCTTTGATGCTAAACACATGCATTTAGTCCATGTCCCTAAGCAGCCACTAGAATACATAAGCAAGAAAATGACAATGAAACAATGAACATTGCCAGGGATGCGCCATATGTAACTAAAAAGTAATATACAAAAAAATTACGTTTTCGTGTTTAAAATAAAGAAAATTGTTTAAAACTTTTTCTGTGTGGCATTTAAAAATTGAATAAAAATGCCCCATGTTCAATTCTTAACACTGAAATGTTAATGAGAACCGTGTAAAAACAATGGCTTGTTAAGTGAGCCATCCCTTATAAATTGCCCCACTTGTAAGGCTATCAGCACAAAGAAGGAGGGGCACAGGGTGTGTGACTCCAGAGCATCTCACACGCTGCGTTTGGAATATGTATTCCTTTGTTTGCATATTCCAATGCATCGCAGTAATCCAAAAGTTGGCAGAGAGCAGCCAGCTGCACATTGCAGAGGAGTGCTCACCGGCACAGCAACCTGCTTAATCTTTTGTTCAGCCAGATCAGAGTCAGCTTTCTGGGTGGGCCCCCTACTGTGCCCCCCCCCTCCTGAGCGGAATAGCTCTGCTGCCCGGGCCATGGTGGCCCGGGTTCAGAGAGCCTCAATGACTCACATAACGTTGCGCTGGTCAGGGAGCACCTTCTTCCGCTACTCGCCACAGTACAATCGCACCCTCCCGAGCTTAAATTCCGGCCGCCCCCGGGTTCGCCATGCGGTGGATAAAAAAGGGCATACGAGCGGTAGTAGAGGTCAAAAGAATTATACTTCCTGGTAGTACATAGGCAAGGAAAGAGAACAGCATATCCTACGTGAGGACGAGAAGGGAGGAAGCAGGGTGTCAGAATGTTTTAAGAAAGTCAGGGCCTATTATGTTTTAGCAAGCTTGTGCCTGCTCACAATATGTTAATATAATCTGCATTCAATAAGAAGACACAGGGCAAGGGATCACAAGGCAGGAAAGACATAGATGAACATTGAAACAGGACATTATATCTTCCCCTCACATGAAGTATTGTGTCTCACTATTCCAACGACCATGACCTCCGGCGACACCATGGATCATTGAACTGCTGTCAGTCAATTAATTGGGATCAAATGCAGACACCTCCTTCTGTCTTTGATGTTGACGTACCAGCACTGAGTCACCCACTTGTATGTTCGACTCCTTGGCTTTTCACCTCCCATCTGCATAGCTCTTCATTTTTCTTTTGCTTGCATCATCCATCCCTTATCCGAGCCATGCATTGCTTCTTCATCGTCTCCAACCTGCTTCCACTGTATGTGTGCCCCAGGCTTATTGTTCCTGTCCAAGGACTCCCAACTACCTAGTTTGTCTGTGTTCCCAGATCCACATTGCACGGGATGTCTCCGGACCCCAAACTTTCTCCCACCCTCTGTCTGTGTGCCTCAGGCTCACTGCACAGTCTGCGTTTGGCGAGGAGGAGGTTTAACCATCACTTCGACATTATAAGGTAGAAATGGTGGCGTGATTTCTCTACTGCCGGCGAGAGCTATCGCCCAAAGCCATATGCTGCTGCTTCCCAGAGCGCCCCTGCTGCCGCTTAGGGAAATGGCAAAAGTTCATATAATTCCCGCTCACCTGCCAGTGCCACTCCTTGACCTTTTCTGTACAAAGTATGGGTTAGGGGGAGGGAGAGGGAAAGGGAGTGGCCGAGGGAGTGTTAGAGAAAGAGAGGGGGGGAGAGGGAGAGGAGAAGGCGAAGAAAAACAGAAAGAGTGAGCGTGAAAATGGGAGCTGCATTCAAATGTGAAACTACCACAACATTTCGTGGGAGGGGACTCATCTTTCAAATGCTGGGAGAGGTGCTAACTTCAAAGACTGTGGGAGGGGCATGGGCAAACTTACTTTACATTTTCTAACAAGACTCTTTTGGTGAAGCTTCACATTTTCTAACAAGACTCTTTTGGTGAAGCTTCAATGTTACATGCAGTTAACTCTCTCCACATCTGAAATCACACACTTAAGAACTGCTGTGAAAATTAGCTTTCTCCTGCCCTCTACCTTTCCAATCGATGATCTAACATGCAACTACTAACCCATCACGATTAATAATGCCTAAACATGTATGCATACGAATAAAAGTGGTAACATTGCAACGTGTTACATTAGTGATTGCCGAGAGATTGCTAACTGTGCAGCCACAGTCACCGTTATGGTCTGTGATCTGGCCTGTCCTGCCACTGCTCCGTTCGTCAGCCAGGACAAGTAATCTGAACCCAGAATTTGGGGGTGGGGTGTGATGGGGGGGGGGATACATTCCGGTATGCCCAATGGTCGTTGTGCCACTGGCTGCATGCATAGGCCTGTGGTGGGGTTTAGGAGGATGGGAGGAAGCGAGCACTTCATGGTGGGTTATGAGGGGTAGCAAAAAAGAGTGAGGGAACTCATGTGAACATGTGGCGAAACAACATTGAGCAAATCGGGCTCTAGCCCCCCTCACCCCTAAAACAAAATGTTTTGTGTTATGTTGACTCCACCTGGCTGACCTACAGGGCCGTGGCCGGACAGAACAGGACATAGATGTTAAACGGTGCCCGGACTTCCCTGTTAACAAAGGCCCAGCAATTACTAACATAAAGCATTTCACTTCATATGCCTACCTTTTTAGGCAATTGAAATCGTGATGTGCGGTTAGCACGTGCATGTCAGAGGAGTGATTAGAAGAAAAGTGGGGACAGGAGACAGCTCGGTCTCACAGCAGACCTTAAGTGTGACGTTTCAGAAATGAAGGAGAGATGAAGGAGAGAATGAACTGCTTGTGTCATTGAAGCTTCACCAGAATAGCGTCATTAGAATGTGTAAAAAAGTTAGATGCCCCCATACAAGTAAGTTTGCCCCTGCCCACAGTCTCTGAATTAGCATCTCTCCTCTCCAAACCTTTGAAGGGTTATGCCCCTCCCCCGACATTTTTGCCTATTTCACCCCTGCATGGCGAACATTTAAAATGTCTTAGTTTGATACTGTACACAAGACGTAGCCAAACTAGAGCAAACTCATTGATAATCTGACACTCGCACACACTCACACGCACGCACGCACCCACGTCCATGAATGCACATCTTGTATACCCTCTTTCTACAGAGACTCCACTACTCACACCAGCAAATGAATATCTCCCACAATTCAAAGTGCGAGATGGAAGCTGCAAGACCTTCAGCACCTACACTACAGGGCATGTCCCATAAATTACACCAGCGACTGGCAGGTGGCAATCTGGCACCATTGCGTGTCAGTACCAAAAGGTAATGTAAATTGCAGACGTGACACTGTAGAACTGCTTCGTAACATAATGCGTGCCCCTCTCATAGCCACCTCACATTTCCCTGCAAGCATCTCCCAGATGCCCCATTTAAATGTCACCCAATTTTCCCCATTAACATCTTACAATATGCCCTATAGAACACTTCCCCACGGCTCTTAAGAACAATTACTCAGAAGTACTGCCTGGGTGGTCCTATGACTTCCACCCCTTGATGTTGCCCTGTGAACAGCCTTCCGATAGGCCCCTATGGACACCCTACTGTAGGCCCTTAGCATTTCTCAGTTTAACCATATGAACTCCTTCCCAGGTCCCCCTATGACCACCTCTCCATTCATTGCATATGGCAGCCTCCTCAAGATGTGCCCCTGAGAAAACCCCTTAGAGGTCCCTATGAACACCACTGCATGTGTCAATTTAACATCATCCCTTTATGCTGTTGTGACAGCCCCCAATGTGCAACTATGAACCTCTTACCATGTGGCCTAAGACACCCATACAAGCCAGGTATGTGCCCTAGTGAACTGATACATGCTCCAGAATCCTTGCAGCTCCAGTCAGTTTTCATTCTTCAGAGCTTAATGAAAAGAGCACCATTGAGTTGTGCTTAATAACAATCTGATATCCGGAGCAAGAGGTCACACTGCGGCTCAATAATTGCACCTTATATTATTCTCTCAATGATGTGATCCTGGGATTTACTTACCATGGAGACCTATTAACTCTTCCTGCTTTACCCCTATGACAATCACTCTATGCATGCCTAAGAACGTCTCCCCATGGGTCACTATGAGACTCCCCTGATGCTTCTGATCACCCCCGGTTGTGTCGCTAGGACATCCTCTCTATCTCAATGCTGCATCCCAGACCAGCTCAAACTGGCACCCCTGTGTTGCTTGAGGAAGGGCTCAAAGGCTGTCCACCCTGAGCCACAGAGCCTCACCAACATACTAGGTTTCTTGGGAATCCGCCTCACTGCTCTGTTATCCTCTCCAGCCCTGAAGTTATCCAGCCTTGGGCAGACCATCTTCCAGGCCACCGAAGAAGCCATCTGCTGCATTCTTCCTGCTTCTAGGTTTACATTTGTCGACTGCTTTGTTCTTTTGTATAATGTTCTGCTGTGCTCCACCCTCCTCTAGGGTCTTTTTCTTACATTTTTTAAAAAAATGTTTATGACTGATCTGTTCCTGATGACCTGGTAACCTGATTTGATTACCAGACTGCCTTGTTTTCTGCCTGCTCTTCCATCTGAGTTCTTGTCTACTTAGTCAATTGTCCACTATTGTCTTGTCCCTTTCTGTCTCATCTGCTTGCACCCCTCCTTGTGTCCTCCCCTAGTGTCTCCTCCCCACCTTTCCCCTCCCCCTCTCTCCTCTTCCACCACCTAATTTACGATGCTCTCTGTTTCTCCTATCCTTTCAAACTGCTTCTCTATCGACTATCCTGCTCTCCTGTCTAAGTCTGGTAGGAAGACGTTCAAAGTGGATCTCCTAATCTCCAACCCAGGCCTCCCTATCGCTGACACCAATACCAGTGCTTCCTCCAGACAGACCATCACTGACATCCTCTTTGTCGTTCCCTCGCCACACCTATGTATTCTTCATATGGTCTCTGCTCTCTCCTTTCTCTTCTTCTCCCATTAATGGTGACACCCGGTGGGAGGCCCTCCTGGATCCAGGCCTCCAGATAAGGTGCGTTTCCAGCCTTTTAACACATGCAAATCTTGTCACTAGGACAGCTTTATTAATTTCCTCTGTGTTTACACACAAGTTTAGAGCAGAGGGCAGCGCAAAGGTCAGGTTAATTGACAGAAACCAGAAGGCTTCTTTTTATTTTTATCTACATTGATGTAATTGCAAGCCATGGATAAAACACCTCTGAAACAGAATGTATTTCTCTGAAGTCTTTTAAAAAAGAAACTGCACACTGTGATACAAGGAATGGTTTATTTCCATTCAGCTTCTGCTGTGTTGCTGCTCATGGAGCAAACAAAAGCACGGTGCATATTAATTTTCCTGGCATTTTAGGATTGTAAAATTAATCAGATGGAAAACTAAGTTGCAATTGAGAATTAATATATTGTAACAAATTATGCTTTTTTTAAAGTGAAAGCAAACGAGGATTGCACAGTTGTATTTTTCAGAGTTCCTGTGCTGTGTGCATAATCGTGCAGAGGCAGATCATTTTTACACTTATAATTTACACTAATAATAAAACAGTGTGTAAAATGATGACTATGCACAGTCTAGTTTACATCCATTTAACCTTGCAGTCAATGGGGTACATTACTATAGATGGTCAGTGGCAGCAGTGTCTTTGTCCAAGGGTGAGGGATTGTCATTACACCAATCACAGGTGTTCTAGCCTCTCAAATCTTCAAGACTACAATTAAAACATCCAATACCCGACTCTCCAGGAAGTGCAAGCGCTGTTCAAAAACAAACAAAAGTTACATTTGTAATTGAAATAGAAACCCAGCAAAACCTGTCATTGTGATAATCCAGATAGGTATTTAACTTTATGTTGCGCTTCATACATGGTTCCTCCAACTTCTAGGCACTGATTATCATACCTCAGTTGATACTCTGTTAACCGACCTCTGAAGGATGTTAGCCAATAAGATAGCTCACCCGGTTGAGCAGTCGTTGCTGCAATCTGTGCGTGATCTGTAGGTTGCAGGTTCGAATCCCAGCAAGGCCAACTCAGCCTTTCAAGGTCGATGAAGGAGTACTGACTTCGGTTTGGTGATAATTGTGATAAATATGTCCTATGTACAGCGCTTTGCCAAAAGCGCTATATAAAAAACCATTTGACCATGAGATTAGATATAGAATTTAGCATGGAGTCCTTGCCCCTCTGCACTGTTGTATCATATCATTGGCATACCATTAGGCAGTAATCGCTCGAGGAAACAAGGACTTAAAGACAATTCTCCTATTTAACCTCAAAACACACAATACAATACAATTCATGCTTGCGTTACTACGTAATTGGCTAGGTTTTTGTGTTTTCAACATTTAAATATATACAGGAGAGATCAAATGGCCAGACATTAGAGAAATAATGCAAGGTGTGTATTCAGTCACAATGCAGAAAGTGGCCGCATAGTAATGATTCCCATACAGTTTTTGCACACGTCGGCTGGATGTCACATACATTTTACTTTCTTGCAAAGGAGAAAAGTCCTTTTTACTCTATTAAAATCACATTTACTCTCAAAGTTTAAAAACGGGAAGTAAAATACTTCCACCTCAAAAAGTACTCACTTCCACTGCCTGGCCCCCTTTCAATCCTCGGGAGGATAGCGCAGGGGCAACATTCGCGCCTTGGAGCAAGACGACACAGAGCAACACAGGTCCGGTCCCCGGGTCCGCGCTTAGAAATCTCTTGGTATTAAGCGCGTTATAAATAACCTATCATATCATCTAATGTCATCATTAATGTTTACCTGAATGACACCGTCTTGGTCCAGGGCCCTCAGGCCAACCTTCTCCTCTTTGATGGATGCTTCCCGCGCCTCATCAATTTCTTTTCTTCGTCTGCTGTCCCTTCCTTGCCTCCTCCTTGGCTACCTTGCCCTCTCCTCCTTCCTCTTCTGCCCTCCCCTGGCTCCTTCTACACCTCTGCAGTGTGTACCTCTAATGTGTACCCTTCCCCAGAAGTCTTTCAAGGTTGGCAACCTTCTCCATATTGCCAGCTGTCAAACACTTCTCTGACATCTGCCGCCTCCTGGCAGAACTTGATCTCATTGTGCTCTGTATCACAGAGACATGGTACACAGCCAGCTCTGTCACAAGGTTTGACACACTCCTCCCTGATGGCTACAAGATCCTCTTGCACCCATATACCACCGTTACAGAGGGGGTGTGGCCTTGATCTTCCCGGAGTGGATTCCTGCCTCTGTCATTCCTATGCAGGCCTCATTCTCTTTCAAATGCCTTGTCTGCAGGCTCTCTCTCCTTGACACTCTCTTACGGCGCCTATCTATCGGCCACCTGGTCAGATCACCTCCTGAGTGGGCGGACCTCTCCTCCTCCCTGCTGGCCTCGACCACTCAACTCCTCCTTCTTGGAAACTTTAACATCCACCTGGATATTTCCTGTCCCTCCCCTGGACTTTTTCATGACTTCTGCGACTCTCACTCTCTTTCTATTCTCCCCCCTGGCCCTACTCACTCTGCAGGACACACTCTGGATGTTCTGACCTCCTCAGACCTTCCCTTCTCTATCCTCCTCATCACTCCTCTCTCCTGGAGTGATAACTTTCTCCTTTCCTCCCATCTCCCCTCTATCCCACAGGCCAAGCCAACTCCAGCACTGCCACCTACCTTCTCGGTCATCCGACCCATGAAGTGTATGTCAGTTGAGACTTTCGCTGCCACTTTCTACCACCCCCTCCTCCTCTGGCTAACTCACATCCTGACACAGCCCTTTCTATGCTCCACTCTTCTATCTCTGACCCTGTCATGAGGATCCGCTTGAAGTTCAAAGCCAAGTGCAACTCCTGGTATGACTCTGACCTCGTCACCCTTAAACGCAAGTGCAGGGTGGCGGAGAGGAAATGGCTAGTTTCCTGTGCATCCTCTGACAAACTGGCCTGCAGCCTGCTCCAGCGGCAATACCAGCTCTCTGTCCACACTAAAAAGAGACCCCACATCCAAGCCTGCGTCTCTGCAGCATCTAACAACTCAGCCGAACTCTTCAAAATCTGCAAGGAGCTGGCCAATCCTTCTGCAGTCTCTACCTCTCCTGTCCCCTCCCAGGCTCGTCTCTACCTCTCCTGTCCCCTCCCAGGCTCTCTGCATGGCCGTGACTTCTCATTTCATCTCTAAAACCCAGGACGTCCTGTCCACCCTATAGTCCTCTCCTCCTGCTTCCTCTACTCTCTCCTCTACCTCCAGCCTGCTGTGGCCACCTCTGCTCCCTCTTTCTCTTCCTTCCCTCTGTTCTCCCCTGACAAGTTTTCTAAACAAGTCCGATCTATGAAAGTATCATCAAAACAGGTTATTTCCTGTTCTTCCAAAACCATGCCTTTGACACGGTCAACCATGCCATCCTGCTCAATCATCTCTGTGATGACCTGGGTATCACAGATCAGGGCCTGGCTGACCTTGTTCCTCTCTCATCGACCACCCCAGGTCCAACTTGGGTCCTTCCTTTCCTCTATCTCACTCTCTACCTGTGGTGTTCCTCAGGGGTCTAACCTCTCTCCCTGGCTGTTCAACCAATACCTGGCACCACTCGCCCACCGCATTGCTGCTCTCTGCTCCAACTTTCAGTGCTATCCGGATGACACTCGGCTCATTTTGGGCTCCCCTCTGCCACTTCTTCTCCTTCTCTCATCTCTGACTGTCTGTCTGCTATCCAGGAGTGGTGTGACGCCAACGATCTCTGCCTTCATGCCAGTAAGATGGAGATTCTTCTCATCGGTGTTAGGAAAGATTTCGTAATTGTAGGTAATTTTCCTTCCATGTGGCAACCCCTAAACTTTTTGCTGTTGTTTTTCACCTTGTTCTCGACTTTGCCAGAGAAGTGCAGCCTTCTGCCGCACTCCTCTGGGCTTTCGCTCCATTCTTACGGGGAAACTAACATGCCCTTAAGACAGTCAGTACCGGGGAACGCTGTTTTCCATAGTTTCTTTTTCATGTTGCGGCTTTCGTGCAACATGACACAAGAGGGCACTGTAAGCTAAGTTACTGCTCTCTTGGGTCTCTAGCCTTCTACAGGCCCTAGATACTCTTTTTGGATTGTAACTGATCAGTGCAAGTGATTCACGGACGGGAATGGCGGCAGCGATCGTTTCTTGTGTTTTGAGCTCCTTTTGGCATTTTAAGCGCGTTTCTCGCGCTTAGCCCAAAATGGTGGCCTGGCTCCCAAACTGGCCAGACCACGAGGCTCCTTTGTATTGTCCGCTGACCGTCTTGCTCCCTTCACCTTCCCCAGGTCGAGCCGACCCGGGGCCTTCCTTATTTGGGCATGTACTTTCCCGCGAAACACGGATGCTTTCGCGGGCTTCTATATGCCTGGTGTGTGCCTCCAGGATGTGGGCTGGGATGTCTGGTCCCAATACACATCCTGGGTGCCAGAGAGTCTAGGGTGGAGTGAATGCCTGGGACCACTGTGGTCCGTGATAGGTCCACGAATGGTGTGAGTGTTGATGAGCGGATCTCCCATTGGGTCCCCTCCGTTTTGGCGCGAAGGGAACCGTGGATAAGAGGGGGCTGGAAACACCACTACCATGTCGATCTCATGAGTTCTCACGAACGAAGGAATACAGGAGCCAAGTATCCTGCAACCAAGAGGCTGAACCGAGGAATCGCTGGTGACCCGCTGAAGGACAGCTCCTCTGCACTGCTGTCACCTTGTGAAACCCTTTTCATCTTTGATCGAACCAGAAGGCCTGTACTGGTACTTGACCCTTGGAATAGCGGGGACAGCTATTCTCGGCATCTTCACCATCTCCTGCTAGTAAGCCTTCAGAAGCGTCTCTGGGCCATCCAGCAGACTGACCAGCCTACACAGGAGTCTTGCTCTGTAACCGCCGCCAGGTTGTGTAGTATTTCGAGTCCTTGTCATTCTCACACGCTTCGTACACTTGGCGTTCCCAGGTCTGAAGTGAGTAGTGTACATTTGGCTCAGATACACACGGCCGCTCCGTTGCCCTGCTGTGGTAACAAACTGTGCGGGTTCCTTCGTTTGGGACGTCTTTTACTCAACTCTGCTGCTGCAGACTCAACACGACGACGAGACGTCCCCTGCTCTTCTGAACCTGCCAGCGGCTGAAACTGACGCGGAGAAGCCTGGGTCTGCTTGCATCGGGGACCGGTGAGTAGCATAGCTAGGAACTGGTCGCCCTCCTGCAGGAGCCCATAGCTTTTCCCCGCTGTGTCAAAACAGCACGCCTTTCCATACTCGCGCTCTGCTTCTGCCCACAGTGGAGGCTGCGCTTGAGTCGCGGAACACTATCCTTCTTCATTTGTGCACTAAACTGAACTGCCTGATTTCCCTCGAAGTGACTCCCCTTTTGCCCGTCGGCACCAGCGTGTGCAGGTACTTTTGAGCACAAGGCTCCACTCTTCGTAGGGCTCGGACTTCCTTTTAGTTAGGTGCCTCTGAAGGCGGACTGGGTCTAAGCATTATTTCGCGCTGCCTGTTTTCCTTCCCTTTTAGGTGGACTACACATTTCGTGCATCTAACGCTCGAGACTTGTTGTATTTGTATATATATTGTATTGGTATGGTATGTGTTGGTTTACTAGAGTTGTATTGTGATTTCTCGCTACGGTCATTGTTTTAAAGGCCTTGGAATAAATGTGTATATATTTTTAATATAACACCTGTTTGGAGTAGTTTGTAAGTGTCCTTGCTTTGTGTGCTCATTGCGGGCTTTCAGTCACCCTCACCCCTCTTGAGACCTAGTCTTGACAGCCGCGATCGCTACCCTGATTGGTCTGGCTTGTCCAGAGGTTACCCTGTTCCAAGTAATTAGGTGGGCCTTCTGAACTTCTGCGCCGCCAGGACAGAGTTAAGAAATCCGTCTTAACAATCGGCACACCTGCACCCTCCTTTCCTGTCACTCTCTGGCTAGCCGCCCTTGGCCCTCTTCCTGCTCCCACCAGGGAGGCTAAGAACCTCAAGGTCATATTCAACTCCACACTCTCCTTTTCTCCTCACATCTCTGACGTCTCTAAAAAGGCAAACTACCAACTTCACCTCTGCAGAGGTATTCTTGCTTTCCTCTCCTTCCCCCAGAAGCTCACTGTGTCTAGAGCTTTGGTTCTCTCTAGGCTGGACTACTGCAACAGCCTATTTCTAAATCTGCCTGTTTCTACTCTGCGCCCTCTGCAACTCTTCAAGAACACGACTGAGAGACTTGTCCTTGGCCTCAAGCCCAGGTATCATATCTCTCCAGCACTGAAAGCCCTGCATTGGCTCCCAGTGACTGCAAGGATTAATTTCAAGACCCTTTGCTTTGTCCACAAGGCCTTCTGGGGCCCGGGTCCTTAATACCCCCAACCCTCTCTTCATAAATACCTTCCTACTCGAGCTCAACTGCCTCAAGGTCAGTCGCTTCTCCAAGCAGCAAGTTGGTGGTAGATCTTTCTTTGGAACAGCCTCCCTGCCTCTCTGAAGCTCGAGGAGAACCATCTCTGGTTCCGAATGTACCTCAAGACCCTTCCTCTTTGCTTCTGCCTTCTCTCTTCCTCTCCCCAGCAGATTTCCTGCCTTATACTGCACTGGTCACCTGGCTATCCTCTGATTTCGGGCCCAGGGCCCTACCTGCCCAGTTGCACACCCGCACTGCCTCCCGGCAACCCTTGCACATGGGTCTGTATCTGTAACCATACAGTCCGTCTACCTGCACTTTTGGGCACCTGCTGTCTGCACTTACCCTTGCACCTGCCACCTGCTGGCCACACTTTTTGTTATTGTTTTAATCCCATGTACAGCACTGCCCCCTGCCCTTTCCTCTGGCACTTTTCCCCTCCCCTGCACTTGCACGATCTCAATGTCACTTGGCATAGTAAGATCGTTGTCTCTGTCCTCCCTCTGTTCCTCCTTCCTTGCCACGCCTTGAAACACTTGTGTATAGGCGCATTACACATGCCATATCATATCCATGTCAAGAGACCATGGAAATAGCAAACGCATAACACAGTAAATGGGATTATCCTTTAGGGTAGCAGTCTGCAACCTGTATCTCTCCAGATGTTTTGGACTACAAATCCCACGATCCCCTACATTCGATTATGCTGGGGAGGGCTGATGGGTCTTGTAGTCCAAAACATCTGGAGAGCCGAAGGTTGCAGATTCCTGCCATAGGGAGCGAGTTGTCACTGTACATACCGGAAGATAAAGGGGACAGCAGGGTAAGGGCAACATATATCACGGCACACCTGGAGTTGCTTATGAAGTTGGCAAATAGGAGATTTGGGCACGGAGGTTTAGCATTAAAAAAGTGAAATTGGATGAGTAGATCACACATCAATTGGCAAGTTAAGTTCTAAGTGAATATTTCTAGGACCCTTCAACGTGACCTCCACCCATGGTGGTAAAAAACGGCTGCACACGTGGAAGGTTGTTTAGTTCTGGGGCAGAAGTGTTTCGAAGGCATGGGCTCTAGGAAATGTTACGTTTCTATATAGGCCAGTTTGCGTTGTTAGCCGTCAAATTTGCTCAGCGTGTTAACGTATCTGCAGCAGGGGTCTGTGGGTAACCTGCACAGCTTGGGTTAAAGTCTGGGCTGGTCTAATTCCTACTTTTCCTCATTCTGAAGTAGATCCAATAAGTACCATTGGGTCGGGTAGTAATTTGAACGTCTGCTGTGTGCATTGACGTGGAAGCGCTGTAGAAACTACATTATTATGGTGTGTACGTGAGGTCTCAACATCTACGACCATTGTCACCGGGCGTTTTTCTTGTATGGGTGATCTGACTGCTTGAGTTGTTGCCAAGTCGTGTTGCCATGGCTCAGTGTATTTGCAGGTGCCCTGGCTCGTTGGTTTGGCGAGCAGGCTTTCAACGCCTGCCAAGTTAATCACACGTCGCCCTCCATAGTACACATTGGACTTTGTGCTCTAACCACTTCTCCAGCACATTTTGAAAACTCCCTCGTAACGTTAGAAAGTTGACAAACATGTTTTGGTCAGAACGCAGGGCACGCCCAGCTCCTTGTTTAATGTACTTTGTTTTTTGTGTGAGCCCAATTCTCAATGTCTACCTTTTATGATCGCTCAGTGAGTTAAGCACCCGATGAAAGGATCTATTTGTATCTTGGAGGTGGCAGGCTTACATGCTGGCGTGGCAGGACAGACATAGTCACTTATTAGGTAGTGCCCCAGATGTTCGGACTACAACTCCCGTGATCCCTCATTACTGACTCTACTGGCCGGGGATCCTGGCAGTTGAAGTTCAAAGTATCTGGATGACCACATAATGAGTATCGAGTGCGAGTGTTTAGGCAAGATGCGTTAAGACAACCCAGTAGGATAATGCATCAGTAGATATGCATTATCCCAATGAGTTGTTTTAACATCCCTTGGTCTACGACCAGTGACCTGCATCTGACTCGGATGAACACAATCCCAGGACGACACTGCCTTTTATTCTTGTAGACTTGTGAGGCTGGCATGTAGCTGTTCATTGCACCTACCCCTACCCACCCGCCTTGCGCCTATCAATTCTTGGTGGCATTTCATGGACTTCAGCATATAACACTTAGGGCCTGATTTACACAAATATTTTCAAACGGAAAAGTCCCATTGAAAACATGTTTGTAAATCACGCCCTTAGTGTGCATATTTGTTGCGTCAGCTGAACATTACTTTACTTAACCATCGAGTCACCCCGATGCAAAGTATTCTTAATAAACCCGACTGCAGGGAAGCGCACCCCTCAACTCTGAAGTGCCTTCAAGTCCTGTCCACTGAGGGAACTTTGTATTTGGTTCTCTGCCGCCCCGATCTTTGTTTCCACAAATGAAAACGCAAGGAGATTGCGTGTTTTATTGTAAAACGCCTTTCCATAACAGCCAACTGCTGGCCTCGTTTTTCTGGCCAATTCAAATATTTTTACAAGGCTATTTGTGTTCTGTAAGAGACAACTGATGATTACTTAATACATGTTTCTCAAATAAAAGTATATCTGGGTGTGGATTAATATGCTCACTGGAAAGACACACCTAAATCATAGATCGTATATATATCGCCATTCCACTTTTGGAAAAGAGGGAGAGTAACTATGGATCTGGCTAGCCGAACTTCCTAGGTGTACTGGGAACATGCCTGGTCTTCTGGCATGTAACACCTGGCTCGTCCTCAGTTGGTAGGGCCCAGCCGTGACCAGTCCTTGCTTCCTGCTTCGACTCCGCGTCTCCGATCCACAGCCTCCACTCCATCTCATAGGGTCCGATCGAGGCTAACAGAAACTTCAGCTCGCCACAATCTACTGGATGACTTTGGGTGACTAGGGGCTACTTTTGCAGACCAGTAAAAGCACATGTACTCTGTCTCCTAGTCAGCCCCTAGTCCCCCAAAGTTATCTATAGTTACCACCGCGCCCCCCTACTCCCCTCTCCCTGTATCCACTGGCCAACGTGAAGAGGACCGAAGATGGTTCCAGGTTAAGAATCACATCTTGAGCTCCATGCAAGGTGCAGTGTTAATGCAGAGCTAACTTGACATTTTCCTGCAAAAAGCCCAAATAAAATTGATGTGTACTTTTGGACCAAACTGGACAAAAATATGGATGCCATTGTGTTTTGCTATGTTGATTTATACCGTGCACTGCTACCATGCAGGGGCAGTCTCCAGGCGCTTGCGTGACTCTGAAAGGGAGGGTGGTGGGGAGGTTAGTGGGGATAAGGTGAGCAGGTAGGTTCAGAACCAGGAGCAGCTGGCGTCTGTGAGTGTTGTTTGCATGTGATCGTTTGTGCGAGTGGCCTTGTGCATTGCAACTATATGGGTAAGATTCAATGCCTTTGGTGTGTCGTACTGTTTTGTGTTGTGTGGGTTATGGTGGGTTTGGTCATGCGCGTTGGTTAGATACTTTCCATAAGGGATGCAGAGTCACGGGTGGCTGTAGCTGTAAAATAATCTGGCATCTTGGTGTGGTTGCATTGTTGATGGTTTTATGGATTACATGGGTGGTTCACTGTAGAGGTGCTGGGTGTGAACATACTATTGATTCTCTGTTTCTTTAGGTGTAGTTCGGCTAGTCCAAGGTCTGGTGTAGTGGCGTCAGTTATGTCGTGCACACTGGAATAGTGTAATATGTAACATGTAATATTCGGAAGGACACTGTTTGCTTGTTTACTTTTCTTACATACAATACGTTCCCACCTTCTTTTCCTTACTTTTAGCGTAACATCACCCTAGTGCCATCGTTACCCAAATAGTTGGTCTCAACACCTGGCAAACCTACCACCAGGTGGACCGTACCATATGTATTATAACTGGTGTAATAGCCCGTGTACATGGGGCAAAGTGCAGTTTTTCATTAACACAGTGGGACCACTATATATCCTAAAGCAACAGCTCCCTGTAGTGGAGCATTCTGTGTGTTTGGGCAGGCTCTACTGCGCATTACGGCATCCGACAAACATACACCTGGCCTTTTATTATCTAAAGATAATGCTTGCGGCTGATGTAATGTGGGCGTCAGTGCCGAGCGCTCCTGGGGGCCCTCTCACTCACCCTTTGGGTGAACTCACTCTAGAGCCATCAAAATATGTCCTTGGTAGGTAGGCAATGTCTATAGCCTTGAGAAGGGCCTTCCGCCACCTGGCAAATATTTTAAACGCCTCCCTTTGTTCTGGGCAGAGCAGGAGAACGGCAGGAGACACACCAATGAGCCGAGAATGGGCCTTTGTTTCTGACGGGTCCTCCCTAAGTACTAATTATTGGGTGATTCTGACTGCAATGAGGGAATGTACAGCTCTCACAGACAGCACCCAGAACATGTCAGACATCAGAACTGCCAAGGCAACCACTTGACTCTCACAATCAAGTCCATTTATTTCAACTGGCACTTTTATTTCCATGATGTCTGGTTGCTAAACATGGAAAACCAATTCACTTTTTGTCCTCACAACAGGCTAAATGCCTGTGTCAGATAATGCGAGCACATCACATGTCATTTCTTTTTATTCTTTTCAAAAAACAGTAGTCAAACTCAGAGGGGATTTTTTTAGGCTCACATTACTGGGAATTGTGGTACTTGTAGGATTCTATCTATGGGTGGGGAAATAAACATACGGATCTACGTTAAAACAATGCATTGTTTTATTGCGAGGTCGGATACCTCGAATGTAAAACAGGTCTGTTCTATTTAAAATGCAGGGGGAGACCCTCCACCACATCCTCCCAAAATACCCCAACTCCCCTGCCCCCCATCTATTTTTTTCATTATTAATCGTTTTCTTTCATGCAAGGTTTTCAACTTCGCAGTAATGGTTTGTGATATACTAGGGTGATACCTAAACGTGCACTTAATTTACAGGAATGCAAGTAGGCCGCGCCCCATGGCATGTACTGCAGATCCACACTTGAATGCCCAGCGTCTGCACATTTTTGACCAACACAAGCATCCGTGAATCAGTGATGTTAAGTCCATAAAGTGGGCATTGGTTTGTGAATGGCCCTCAGATTTCTACTGAGCACGTGATTCACTTGCAGCTTTGTGTGATGGAACAGAAAGATGCACTTCTGGTGATAGATCCTTTGGATGCCATCCCTCAGGAGGCTCTGAGTGATGTGGGTAAATACACCTTTTCTCCTTGGACTCTAGGCCCTGGAAAGGAACATTCATAATTTACCCCCCAAAAATAAGGCATAGATTCAAACGTACGCATATATAGTGAAAAACAGTCGTTAAAGGGACGTTCTGGTTAAATTGCTCCAATAAAAACCTGTGAAATTCACTGAAGAAAGTTGTCAAAGGGATGTTACCGTTAAAGTGTTGTAATACAAAACTTGTGAAAAAATGAAAGCCCATTGTTAAAGGGACATTATGGTGACAGCGCAAAATCTAAAAACCAAAGAAATTTGCCAGTTGGGGTATGCAGCCATAATTCGTGCCTCTGCCGTGCACTGCTGAAACTAACGCCCAATACGTCAAAGATGACATCACAAATGGGAGGAGTGGTAGCATGTGTGGCTTGTTAGCTGAAATGCCTGTTCTATTCTCACATTTCAGCTAGAAAATGTGTTCTCATGCCTTTTCAAACCCACTCCAACATTAATGGTGTTTGTTATATTTATCTGCCTACGTATACATCACCCTGGGAGCAATCAAAAGGTTAAGTGCTTCAACCTATGTGTGCGCTATATGTATATCTGATCTGGACGTAGACAAGGAGATGTCCACACACCCCACCTGAATAGAAATACTGAGGTTTAGCGCCTCACTTCCAAACAGCAATGCCAATTAACCAACCCACTAACAATTTCACCCTCTGCAAACACCTCTCAAACTCTAATCAAACACAACCACAAACCTACAACACAACAATCCGCACAAACTTCACTTCACTACACTGCAACAACAAAACAAAGCACACATAGACCCACACAACAGCACACGACATCTGACAGTACAACACCCCAAGCGCAGCCAATGGAATTCCGGGCTGAGGCCACCAACAGCACATCACTGCTCTCTTGCACTTTTCCAGCTTATTCCCACTAACTCACCCCCCACGCTTTTTCAGAGCCACCAGAGTGCCAGTGGACCACTCCAGTGGTGATAGTGCGCAGTACAAATATCCTTTAACATTAACATATCTCTGTGATCTGTGTCAAATCTACAGTTATGTTCGAAGTTAGAGATGTGGTAGGAGAGAGTGAGCCATAACTGGTTATAACTCGTTTCATAGGGCATATACCCCACCACACCTCTTGTTCAGGCCTAAAAAAATCTGTTTGTATATGTTATGTTGACTTATACATGCACTGTTTCCACCAGAGGTGTCTCCAGGTGCTCACGTGGCTCTGCAAAAAAGGGGATGGAGTTGGTTAGTGAGGGTAGAGGGATAGGATAGGTCCAGAACCAGGAGAAAGTGGCATCTGTGTGTGTTGGCTTGCAGATGGCTGATTGCGTGCACTGGCTTGTTGTATCCGTAAGGGTGAGGCCCAATGCCTGGGTTGTTTGTTCTATGTGATTGTGTGTTATGTTGAGTGTGTGTTTTATGTCTCGATTGGCTGGTATTTAGGTTGTAGTTGTGCGCACTGGCTTGTTGTGTCCGTAGCGATAAGGTCCAGTGTCAGGGTTGTTTGTTGTATGCAAGTGTTACTTATGTTGGGAGAGTGTTTGTGTGTAGTTTGGCTAGCCCAGTGCGCATGTATAGTATTTGTGTGTGTGTGTTGGAGGGGAGCAGGAGCAGGGTGGCACGTACATTGAGTACTCTTAAAGTTCCTCTAAGTGACTAATCTACACAATTCTATCTAATGTGATGCATGGCAAATTTTCACAATTCTCTCTAGTGATACGCATGGTTAATTTTACAATCTATCCAACTGACACATGGTTAGTCTTCACAGATCTAAGTGTGACACTTGGCTAATCTTTGCAGTTCTATCTGAATGTGACGCGTGGCTAATCTTCACAATATGTCTATTGTAAACGCTTCCGGCCCCCAATATACATCTTAGTACAACACCTTTCCTGCCCCCAAGTATATCTAGGTGCAACACTTTTGGAGAGTGCAGGGGCAGTGCTCTACTCTGTGCCGCGGACCAGGGATACTGCCTGCACAGCCAACGGCGTTGGCTATACAAAAGAAAACGTTAGAAGTGCTTGCTCATTTTTATTTTACTGGGCTTCAATGGTAAAGTAAGCATGGTAAGCTTTAGTACGTGTTTAGATAGACCTACGTTGGTGAAGCCAGTTTGAGCAGTTTTATTTTTTTATTTTGGCATGGCATTTTTAATGGGAAAGCCAACAGGAGTATGGTCTTACAAGGGGATAAAGGCAATATGTGCAAAACAAACATGCATATGTTCCTATATGGAACACGTGCGTGTATTAGTGAAGCCAGCATGGAAATGTATCGAGACAGCCACAGTGGAAAAAAAAAATCTGTCATACGTTGTGGGGAAAGGTATCATGACAATGTGTGGGAAATGCTACAGTGCGATCTTGGTGACTTGCATCTGTTCCAGATGCCCTACAAAACTGATTGCAAACTGTCTGGCTTTTTACCCAATGTTTTACAGAATGTGTGCTCTATAATGCACCAGTTTAACCTGTGATAGCATGCCGCCTGCTTATCTTCTGTTTGTTGGTGTGTGTGTGTATATGGGCATGCATGCAAAGGTAGCTTGTACAGGGCTTGATTCCCACCTCTACCACTTATACAAAGTGTACGATCCTCGGCAAACCTTTCGATCTCGCTGTGTCTTCCCTTAGAAAACGCAGTGCGTGAATTTAGGTATAGCATACCGCACACTTACACGGCACTTACAAACCGTGTCCATCTCCCAATATAAATGCGAAAGAAAGGTTATAGTGCAATGTTTGGATCTTTTTTCAATGTATTTATACAAATCATATTTTCTACACTTCGGGAGCCATCTTCATCAGTCTGTTGCCCCTATTTTTATCCTTTCTCGGTTTTGTAGTTTCCTATCAATAGGTTTATTGATGGAGGCAGAATTGGGTGCTATGTTTTGACGGACGCCCTAACTTTGGTTGTTGGAGACCCAGGAGCACCAAATAGTGTGACCCTGTCCCCAAAGTGTGTACCAGTTGGGTTAAGGGGGACTATGCCTCTAAGCACTCGGATAATAGGTGTCATTCCTGTATACATTTGATAATTACTTCATGAATCGTGGAGTAATGCAATTATGTATTTAGCATTCCAAACGGTTTCCTGCAAGCCCCCTGTTAAGCCCACCCTGATCTTGCTAGTTGGGTGTTTTGTGTTCTATGCCATCAACATAAGTAGGTGTTCATACGGGTCTCATGCGCGGTACTGCGTGCCACCTTTCTCGTGAATTTACAGCGGAATTGTAGGCCTGTAAAGGGAGCAGGGGGTTGGGGGCAAGTCGTGGATATTCGGGGCCTGTGCAGAAAAGTTGCAAAAAAGGAGGGATGGCGATAATAAAAAATACAGTATGAAAGAAACCAGAGGGAAGTGGAAACAACTGAGGACATAGTGCCCCTCGGCCTCAACGGGTGCACCGGACGCACCCAGAGACAGGCGGACCAGAGGGAGTGACGGGGGACCGAGGGAGAGCCAGGCCGGGTATAGGGCCAAGACACTCGGAGGTGGCAAGAGGCGACCAGTGTGCCAGCAACCCAGCTGCGCAATGAAGACCCACGAGAAACACGCCCCTTCTAAGATGGCCTTGATCTGTACATGCAGCTTAGTGGCCACCCATGGGCCGTATCCGAGCAGCCCATGGGCCGTATCCGAGCAGCCCATGGGCCGTATCCGAGCAGCCCATGGGCCGTATCCGAGCAGCGTCTGCATGTTTAGTTGTTAATTATACATATCTTGAATTGCCATTTTTACCGATTTCACTGTCTCTTCCTTGCTGTTATTCCATTCCTTATAACGTCACTTCCCATGATGCCTTCAACTACCAGAGAACGGGAGGCTACTCCATTTAATGTATTTTTTTTCTGCCATGTCACAAATGACTGGCCTCGCATAGCCTTTGGCTTTCCATTTAGATGCTCAATAATCGTAGACGGCCCCTACCCATGGCGTATGTGGGGTCCTTTGGGAACCTACCATCACCGGGTGGTTAGGGATACAACCCACAGCACATGCCCCCCTCTGCCCAGCAGAGGCATTTCAGTCCACCAGTCCTGTGGCCTTTTTGGTTGGGTGACTGATTGAGGTGTGGGGGTGTGAGGGGGGAAAATGGGGCCTCCAGCCCTTTCCTGCCCAATTGAAAAAAGAGTCTAAGTGTCTGTAATACCACATCGCTGGGGCTTTACCGCCTAGCAGACATAATTATCCGGAGGAGGCGGGCATTGGGAATCTTTGTTGCAAAGTTTGTAAAGTGCAATAGAGGGATTTCTGCTTGTATAGTGGGGCAGTTCTCTTGGAGAGTTAGAAGGGTTGCAAACGGATGAGTGGGGTTTTCATTTGAAAAGGAAAGAGGGTCAAGGAATGGAGATAAGCGAGTTTGGGAAATTGTTGGTCAGCTTGAGGGTGACTGTGGAAAAGGAAGATGTGTCTGAAATTGCAATGATTTGACAAAGTCAAGGGAAGGTGAGAGGGTGGAAATGGAGTATTTGTAAATGTCTAATGTGATGGTGCAGGGAAGCCGTGTTAGTGCCAATGTGTCCTCAGTGGAGATTATGATGGCATATCCATGGCACTGGGGAGAATAGGGGTGCGTAATATGTGGAGCTGCAGTAACCAAATATGAAAAGGGGACCCCCGGTTGACATGTGGGTGGGGGCACTGACATATATCAAATTAAGCAAGGGTGCTGTGAGCCCGCTGGAAACTAGGGCTGAGTGATACAGGCCCCTGTAAGCATGGACCCCCTCCGAGAGGCCTGGGAAGAAAGCGAATAAAACACTGACAACAAAGGCGGGCAAATACACAATCCAAAGAAGCTTTTCAGTGTGGTGCTCTGCGCAGAGTACAGATGTCTGGGTGGTCCAGGAGGGTACCCATTATTACGAGGGATTCATGTTGCGCACACCATATTGATGACGGGGAATGGCAGCAAACTGGGGCAGTGTTGCAAATCCATAGGAATCGAATGGAGTTTATTATGGTTGGGATATGTTACTTTTAGTATTATAATCCTTTAGAATGTATACATATTCGATCTTCAAGCACATAGATATATTATTAAAACTGCAAGTGCAACACAAACATAAGCCACACAATGTGGTGCTTTGCTCGATTATTAGCTGTTGCTCATGAATTCTACGTAGCAGGGAAATTCTTTGCGGAAAGAAGAATGAGTTGCATAGTAAGAGGGTCAGCATACGAACAGGACTAGGTTTAGAGTCCTGCAAGGGGACAGATGTTATCTCACCCGTTGTATTAAAATATTTAGAGGGGGGTTAGTTATTTGTTTGGTGGTAATAAGCATGAGGCTCAAGGCCAGGGTCTGGCAGTGAAGTGTTTTTTCCAGGTCATCAAAGGCTATATGTGGCTGCATAAATTAGGTCTTTTAGACGTGCCAGGAGTCTGGGGAGTTAAGATCGCAATCAGTAGTTCAAAGAAAATCCTGTTAATTCAGACCTTCCTCTATTTCTAAAATATGTAAGGGGACCATGTGCATTCACACTTAAAGTTAAAGGCCTTGGGCCAGTTATTGTAATTATGTTTTAATACCAAAGTTTAACCATTTACTGACATCATGACCCACTACAGACAAATCCCAAGAAGGGGTGTGTTTTGAATATGATCTGTAGATGATGAACAAGATAAGAATGGGCAATGAAAATGGAAGACTTTAGAGGGGGAGGGGGAGATACGATTTCTTTGAAGAGGTTTTGTCCGTTCATATTTGGGGGGGTGGATGTTAAAGTATCTGGGAGTGTTTTAAATTGTTCCAAAAATTATTTAAGATGCCAACTGATGTTGTATTGTTGATACTTGGGTTAGTTTGGTCCTACATCTAATCACTCCCCAAAGCTTGGTACAAAAAACGTGCTTTATTTACAACCGTGTACTTGTTTCTTAAGTGGTGGGCCTGTTTTGGGCTAAGGTGATTAAAGGCCCATCCCCACATAGATATGGAGACCACCACTGGAGGCACCAACGAAAAATGGCGTGGTGTGCCGGGAGAGGATTGGCCGAACAACTGATCCTCGAGACACAGCTGTGAGCAAATTGGTATGCTCTCACAGAGCATTGCACTAATCGGATAAGATATGGATGACCTGAGGGAGAGGGCGACCAAAGTAGAACAGCAGGTCTCAAAGATAGCGGGTCCCCTTGCAAGTACCATGAAGGATGTTGCAAGCATAAAGAGCAGATATGCTGAACTCCAACACAAGACGCAGTGTTTAGCTAATTGATGGTGGTGGGAGTGGCGGGGCATAAGTATGTATACAAAGGATTCACTTCCAACGCTGTCTTGTGCCACCAACATGCCCCCTCTTGTGTCCAGGGGATGCAGCCCAGCTTGTCACATGACTTGAGCAGGTGACTAGCTCCCAAGGGTGTAGACTCTAGGTGAATACAATGGTTGAGATTGTGTATGTTGGATGGCTTGGGGAACGGTTTACAGGGCTGATATCAGCCAATTGCTCCTTCACAGGGTGGGTTTTGGAAGCACGGGTAGGAAGGGGACGTTTTTGGGATTTATATTATTGAATTATGTTTCAGCATCGATTTTAAGTAAATATTCGATCTACAGTGGGATAACCCGAATCAAAAGTCAGGCTGCAGATGGGCATAGTATAGCAGAACAGAATGATGACGGCAAGCAGGCATAAACTACCTGTGCAATATGGAACATCAGAGGTATCAATAATGTTGTAAAAAGACACAGGACCGTCTTGTACTTAAAACGCCATAAAATTGATATAGCTATGTTGCAAGAAACTCCCCTTAAAGGCGCGGAGCATATTAAGCTACTTAATTAAGTGAAAGCACAACTATACTTTCATCCTTATCTGCTGCAGGCAAAGGGACGGCAATTTGAATGGCGCTGACAGTTCAATTTGAACTACAAAAGCAATTCTCAGATGACTCTGGCAGATTTCTTGTGGTTACAGGATGATTGAATGGCACAAAGGTAGTGGTCGAAGTGAGCAGGAGCGGTGCTCCTATACTTTTATTTTTGCACTTTCACCATTCCTATACTTTTATTTTGAAAAGAAACCGTTCTTGAGCGCTTTCTTAATAAAATAATAGGAGGTAGAAGCGATTTAAGCATACTGCAGGGTGAGGATCACGTTTCTGCTTTGCCTGTACCAGAAACTTTGCCTCATGAGGGCTGAAAATGAACGACAAATTGAAATGGCCACATGCCCCGCTCCATGCCCCATCCTGGTCAGAGTCCCAGTTCCACTACTTCTTTTGTTATCCTTCTACCACTGCACAAAAGTCTTTATGTTGAGCGCTTATGCTCCCAACATAGACAGCCCTGGGTTCTTGGACATGATGTCTTGGATATTATTGGACCAAATGTGTAACGTGATCAGATGGGGAGGAGACTTTAATTGCGTACTTGAGACAAACCTGGATACCTCCAGTTAAACAGGCCGTCCCTTGGGTTCCATGTAATAATGTTGCCACAGAAATCTCGCCATGCAAAAATATCGCCGAAAAATTGTCGTTTTTTGTGGCGACATTATTGCATGGAACATGCGGGGGACATCCCCGCAACCCCCAAACCTTTTTTTTTCAAACATTTTTTTTTTTTTGCCCCTGTCGCCATATATATGGTCACCCAAATAATATCGCCACAACATTTTCCCGGCGATATTATTTACGGCGACCATATATATGGTGATATTATTACCTGATACCGTCCCTTGGGGATAGCAACCAGAGCTTTATTACAAGTCCCCGATATGTTCAAAAGGATTGACCCTAGGAGGAATCCTCACCCTGAGTAAGTGGGATACTCTTATTTGTCAAAAACCCATAACCCCTTCTCACGCATTAACATATTTATAAGCTAAGTGCATGCACACAGGGTGCTAAAGGTAGTCTTCCTAAACGGATCACTGTCCATTCATTCCCTGCTGAAGATGTTGTTTAACCTGCGAGGGGCCCCAAACCCTCCACCCCAATGGAGGTTGCTAACATCTGCCTTACAAAATGTGGCATGTAGGCACATGATAGAAGAGGAGATCCGTGCATTCCTTTTTTTAAAGGAACAGAGGCACAGTAAATTCAAGTGGGATGCGTTGAGAGACATTCACTGTCACTGTCCGGAGGGGTCTAATGTTGTTAGTGTGCGGTACAAATGTCCTTTAACATTATCACCACCGGAGTGGTCCCTTGGCACTCCGGCGGCTCTGAAACGGGAGGGGAGGTTGAGTTAGTGGGAGGAAGCAGGAAAAGTGCACGAGGGCAGTGATGTGCTGTTGGCGGCCTCAGCCCGGTGGGTCCGCTGTCTGGGCCTGGGGTGTTTGCGGCCGGTAGTCGTTGTGCAAGGCTGTGTGTTTTTGTTTTGTTGTTGCAGTGTAGTGAAGTTTGTGCGGTTTGTTGTGCTGTAGGTTTTGGTTGTGTTTGGTTTGGAGTTTGAGAGGTGTATGCAGAAAGGGAAATAGTTAGTAGGGGTTGGTTAGTTTGCGTCTCTATCCTGAATTGATGCGCTGTGTTTGCGTAGTCTCCCCTGTTGCGGCTCTGTCCTGAACTGGGTCTGACTGGCCTACAGGTTCCTTACTCCTCTGGCCCCCGCCACTGACATGCTCTCTCATAGCTCCCCTTATCTTCCATTCATCCTCCTGTGGCCATTGCACCTGCCAATGACAACCTCTCAGGTAGTGGGTGATTGCCAATATCTCGATAATTCCACACCCATTTGGTACCTGGCGGTAGTTAATTAAGGGGGCGGGCGAAAGTGTTGGTGGGATTGTCTGGGGCAGTTGACTCAGTCTCCGTGCGTACCGCCTGTGTTCCAGTCTAGCCGGTGTCACCCGTCCAGGTGCCGTGGGCATTACTCTCTCAGGTCCGGATGTCTGTGTCTTTTGGTTTAGTCATCCTTTTCCAGTTTTGGTTTCCTGGTTTAATCTGTGGTGTTATAGAGCCAGGTTTTTAGTGATTTCCTGAATTTTAGGTGATTTTCAGTGTTTCTTATTTCTTTTGGGATGTTGTTCCAGGTTTTTGCAGCTAAGTGGTAGAAGGAGGTGCCTCCAAGTTTTTTCTTATGGTATGGTTTGAGTTCCAGGCGGATTTCGTTGCTTGATCGGAGGGGTCTCATTGGTTTGTAGACTGTCATTTTCTTTTGTAGGAATTCTGCTCCTTGTCCGCTGATTGCCCTGTGCGTTATGCACATTGTTTTGAAGGTGATGCGATGTTATACTCGGAGCCAGTGTAATGTTTTTAGGGCTGGAGTGATGTGATCTCTTCTGGATAGTTTGAGGAGTAGTCTTGCTGCTGCATTTTGGATCCGTTGCAGATTCTTAAGGAGGTATTCTGGTATTCCGAGGTCCGAAACCTGGGGTTGAAGCACATGTTCAATAAGAAAATAACAGAGCTAGAGAAGCAGATATAGGTACTAGTACACCATACAGGCTCAGCACCCGCCACAGGACTAGCTCAGACAATGGTCAAATTTAACACAGCGCAAGGGAGGCTAAGTAATTTAGAATACAGTGAATACACCAAATATCAGCATGAGTTTGTGGACAAGATGGGAAAACCCTAGCATGGATGACATTGAAAACGCAACAACAGGAAATCTATTACCCAAGTAGAAACACCTGGGGGAACTGTTGCACAAGACCCACAGACAATTTAACAAAAGATTTGAAGAGTATTATTTCATTTTATGTAAGGGAAACAATGGAGTTGCAGAACAACTTAATATAGGCTATCTAGCAGATGTAATGTTGCCACGTTTAGTCCAACCTGACTATCTGATCTTAGAATGCCCCATAACCATGCAAGATGTCCAATGGGCAATTTTGAATCTTCATGCTGGCAAAGCACTGGGTCCGGACGGACTTCCCATTGAATTTTACACTACGTTTAGCAAGATCTTATCCCCTTATCTACATGATGTGCACATGGAGGCCATGGAAGCACAGACTACTGTCCTCTCGGAGAGAAACAGTGATTATATTGCTGTTGAAACCGGGTAAGCTGGAGACTGTGTAGTTCTTACAGACCTCCCTCTCATAAACACTGATGTGAAAATAAGTGTCAAGATCCTGGCTAGCAGAATTGCAAGGGTGGTACCCTGTCCGGTTGCCGAAGAACAGGCTGGATTCATGGCAGGGAGGAACATGTCGCTTTTAGAATATGAAAATATGGGGTATGACATAAAAAGAGATAGGAAAGAAGACAAGAAGGAGAGAGCTAAGAGACCTAATATTGAATATACCTTGCAGAATTGGGAAAGGCGCTTTTCACATTCTGTCCACCATCATCCTCCAGAAATTCCCAGAGGAAAGGACAGCCCTAGTAGCACACCACCGTAGGATCCTCCAGATTTACAATATATTTGTGGGGGGACACTTGGTTCAACTATGACCGGGAATGCTGAAATACCCATACTTGTGCTGGAAAGAGGAGGACGCTAAGCTATAAATGTTCCACGTTTTAAAGGCGAATGCTATTGGCAATACTAGGGACAGCAAGCAGGGACAAGAATACCAAGGCCAGAAAGAGGGTGGGGGAGATATCACAGTACCCACATAGCTCAACACCAGTGCAGCACATGTGGGGGGAGCATGGCAGCGGGAAGTGCACCAAGAGTACACCTGCCGGCACAGGTGCTGAACCCAGTGGAGAAAAACACTCAATAGATTTGCGTTGGGGGCATCCCCTGTCAAAATGGAGAAACTGGCACAGTTACTTCAGCTTTTCCCAGATACCAGTGCAGGCAGGTTCATGGAAAGCAGTTTCAGAATTCCTTTCAATGGGAAGGGCTCTCAGTTCATCCCCAGTAACATTAAATCAACTTGCGCCTTACCGATAGTCATGGTAAAAATTCCGAAAGAGATTGGTCTAAGGAGGGTGGAGTGCCCTTTCAAGGTAATACCTTTTGAAGAGTTCATATGCTCTCCACTGGGTCTGGTCCCCAAGAAGGAAGCAGGGGAGTACAGGTTAATACACCACTTATCCTACCCTCAGGGCAGCTCAGTTAATGACAGGATCTCCACCAAATGAGTCTGCAGTCGCTACAGCAGTTTCCAGGAAGCCCTGAATCTAGTAAAATTGACAGGTAGGAAGGCATTAATGGTGAAGACTGACATCTACTCGGTGTTCAGGCTCTTATCCACTCATGAAAGTGCTTTTCCATGGCTTTGTTGTCACAGGTTTCCCCCCTTCTCACCTGTCTTTGTTGTTTGTTGGAGTTCTTCGATGGAGTCTTCTTTCGTAGAGTTCGGGTCTTGTATAACCCAGTGTGCAGGTCCTCGGGTTCCAGCGTGCGTTCAGGGTTCTGAGTCCTGGGAATGTTCAGATGTCCGCTAAGTCCGAGGAAATCCAGGAAACAGCAAAGAGTGCACACGGAAGACGAGTGCACGGAGATCCGGGATGCAAGGAGGACAAAAGGGAGGGGGAATGAAGGAGGAGGAATTTAGGGGAACCGGGATTCGGGAACCAGGAATCAAAGGAAAAACACAAGCGAACTACGGCAGCACACGTCTAGCCACGGCAAGTGGTAGCGTTGAGAGCGCAGGGCCGCGGGGGCGTGTCCGCTTTATAGAACGTAATGCGTACAGCGCAGAAACTGGTAAACAGTATTCCTCGTTCGACGGCCATGTTGGGAGTGCTGCTGAGTGCAAGCTCCTATGGGTCAGGGACCAGGAAGTCCAGAAAGGACACGTCCGATGGTTCATGGCAGCATGCCTCCTCCGAAGGCATGTTCCTCGGGGTGTATAAGGTGGTAGCTTTGAAGTAGCCTGGGGGCGTTTAGGTTTGAGACCGGTTCCCAGGTGCGTTGTCATGATGCCCGCTCCCGGGGAGCCGGTTCAAGCCCTGCGTCCCCGAAAGCGGACATCCAGTCCTCAAGGAAGGACCCAGCAACCCCATATAGGGGCCCTTTGGACAGTGTCCTGGCGCCTATGGCGCCAGGCTCATAAAAGACATCAGTCCTGGCGCCATAGGCGCCAGGCTCATTATGGAAGTGCTTGGGTGCACTTACCTGATGCAGACCATGCTGCAGGATCCCGGCCTCCTTGAGGCCTGAAAGGAACTACTTTACCTGTGGGACTAATTTACCATCCGGGCGTGGTCGGGGAAGGATACATACCTGGAACTTCTTCCAAGGCTATTTAGACCCCACCCGAACAGCCACACGTGCTTCGCGTTGTTCTGCATCTAGCAGCTGGACGCTCACCGTGTCTGCTCCTGCATCCTGACTTCTTCCACGCCTGCCAGCATCCTGGATCACCTGCAAAGGAAGAGAAAAGGAGAACAGAAGAAGGAAAAGTCCTTACCTGCTAAATCCGCATCCCGGAGACATCTCGCCGACAATCCTGAAAAGGAAGACTTTTATTTAAAAGTTCATCGCGTCGATCGCTGCAGCGCCGCATTCCACTCACCTTTACAGGGCGCCTCCATGTTCAGCAGCGATCATCCGGATTTGCAGTCACGCCCCAGCGCCTAGGGAGAAAAAGACCAGAACAAAAGGTGAGAGAGAGAAGGGAATAAGGAAAGCTAAATCTCCATGTTAAGACTTACCTGTTGATTCATTCCCTCTTCATTTCGGGTCCGCGCCGCATCCTGGCATTTCCGGACCCCGACCCCTAAGGGGAAAAAGAGACATCAGCGTTAATGAGCGAATGAAAAGACATTACCAAAAAAAGCTCACTAAAGACTTACCTGATTTCTACAAGGATTTCACCTCTCATCTCGGGTCGGTGCCTGCTCCCCGGCATTCCGTACCCCGGCCCCTATGGGGAAAAAGACACTAGCATTAGTACATTAATGCATGGACACAAGGGGAACCTCTTATCAAAAAACTTACCTGGAAGCCAAGCAAGTTTGGTTCTCACCAATCCGAAAATCCAGTGAAGTAACTGGATACCAACGCGCCCCTGCATCAGAAGCAGGATGGAGAGCTCGTCCTTCCAGACCCTAAGGTGAGACGCTACGAGGAATCACAGAAGGGTTTCGAGGAGGGTGAGAGGGGAAAGTGGGAGGCTGATTGCATTACCCCGCAGACAGTTAATCCCCTATTTTCGCCTACAGAAGGATACTTCTGCGAGCCAGACAAGCCAGATTTGGGGGCCCGGTCCAGTCCGTCTTCCAAACCCTGCGCATCACCTTAGAAGAGGTCACAGCAGCGCGAACCAAGCCAGCGCCTCCGTGGGAGTCAGGTGAGCGTTACATGCGTTCACTGGGTGGATAGCCTTTCCACTCCACCAGATACTGTAGCTGACCACGTCTGTACCTGGAGTCACATATTCGGGACACTTCGGGTCATCGACAACCACAGGGGTAGATCTTGGAGCAGACCAGGAGGTCTGAACGTATGGTTTCATTAGAGATGTGTGAAACACTGGGTGGATCCTCTTCCAGGAGTCTGGTAATTTGAGTTGGAAGGCTACTGGGTTAATGATTTCCTTTATGGAAAAAGGGACATAGTACCGAGGAGCCAACCTATTAGGTCGTAAGTGTCAAGGCAGTAGTTTCGGGGATAGCCAGACCTTATCACCCACTGCATAGGAAGGTCCTGGTCTTCTTTTGGAGTCCACATAGTGCTTGGTGTTGGCTCGGGCCTTTTCAAGGTGTTCTTTGGCTTCCTTGTGTACGTTGATGAGGGTTTCAATCCAGGAGTCGACTGTAAGAACTGGTGTAGGATATGGGAGAAGGGATGGTAGAACCGAAGGGTGGAATCCTTGGCTACAGGAGAAGGGGCTGGTCTTGACAGCTGAGTGATCCGAATTGTTGTAGGCGATTTCAGCCACAGGTATTAAAAGAGACCAATCGTCCTGGACCTTGATGGTGAAACAATGCAGATACTGCTCCAGGGTTTGGTTCACACGTTCTGTAGCTCTGTTGGTCTGTGGATGATAACCTGAGGAGAGGGCACCTTGGATTCCTAGTATACGGCATAAGTGTTTCCAGAATGGAGATATGTATTGAGGACCTCTATCTGATATGATCTTGGAAGGGAGTCCATGAAGTCGAAATATGTGTTCCAGGAAGATTCCAGCGAGTTCTGAGGAATATGGTAATTTATACAAGGGTGTAAAATGAGCCATGTGAGTGAATAAATCAATTGTAACCATGATAGTTGTGTATCCCCTGGAAGGTGGTAGTTCCACAATAAAGTCTGTAGCAATAAATTCCCAGGGCCTTGTTGGTAGCATTGGTTGGAGTAGGAGACCCGCTGGCCTCTTGTTATCATGCTTGTTTTGATTGCAGACTGCACAGGCTTGGATGTACTGCTGGAAGTCAAGTTTCATTTTTTTCCACCAAAACTGTCTTTGTATTAAACAGAGAGTGTTGTAATGCCACGATGTCCTGAATGAAGGGTATCATGACAGAGGCTTGTAATCCTTTGTCGCAGTCTCAGTGTGGGAATGACCAGGCCATTGTCCTTGAACAAATACCCGTCCTTGGTTTAAAGATTCCATCGATTCTTCTCAGTAAATTCCTTCCAGATCTCAGAGGACTGGGTTTGAATCCGAATGTCTTCCAGCAGAGTGATTGCTTGAGCTACGAAAATTGTATGGGGAAACATCTTTGGGAAGGATCGATCTTCTAGAGTTTCGTAGTCGGGACGTCGGGATAAGGAGTCAGCAATTATGTTGTGTGTTCCAGGTACATGATGGATTCTGGTACTGGGCAAAGAAGAAGGCCCAACGGGCTTGACGACTATTCCTACGTTGCATGGATTGTCAGACTTGGAGATTCCGATCATCCGTACGGACCTTAACAGGATGTTTAGCTCCCAGGAGTAGATGACGCCACTCTGTGAAGGCTGTAATACCATATGGATGGCCAACAATTTCTTTTCCAGATCAGAATAATGGGTCTAGCTAGGAGTTCGGGTTCGCGAGAGATAAGCGATGGGGTGTTCTAACTTGTCTGCAAATTCCTGCTTTAAGACTGCTCCGATGGCGTAGTTGGAGGCAACAGTCTCCACTAGGAAAGGTCGATCAATGTCAGGTTGAGCCAAGATGGTGGCTTGTGTAAATTCCGACTTCAAACGTTGGAACGCTTCGTCTTGGGCTGCGGTCCAGAGGAAGGGAGTATTTACATCGCCCCTCAAGCACTCCCTTATGCACCCCCTTCTTAAGAAACCCTCTTCCGACCCCTCCTGCCCGGCTAACTATCGCCCAATCTCTATCACTCCCTTCCTAGGCAAGCTCCTGGAGAAACTGGCCATCTCCCAGCTCAATCTCCATGCTGAATCTGTTGGTAGTCTTCATGACCATCAGTCTGGCTTCAGAGCTGCCAGAAGCATGGAAACTGCTCTCCTGAACATCCGTGAGGACCTGCTCTCGAACCTTTACTCTAACATCCCATGTGTTCTCATTTTGCTTGATCTCTCTTCTGCCTTTGATACTGTCAACCATACCATCCTGCTCAACAGTCTCCGTGATAACCTGGTTCTCACTGGTCAGGCTCTGGCGTGGCTCACCTCTTTCCTCTCCAATCGACCCTCCCAGGTCCAACCTGGGTCCTTCCTCTCTGACATCTTTTTCTCTACCTGTGGTGTCGCCCAGGGATCTAACCTCTCTCCCTGGCTGTTCAACCAGTATCTGGCACTTCTTGCCCACCGCATCGCCGCTCTCTGCCCCAACTTTCAGTGCTATGCAGATGATACCCAGCTCATTTTCAGGCTACCCTCCGCCTCCTCTTCCCCTTCCCTCATCTCTGACTGTCTTTCTGCTATCCATGAATGGTGTACCGCCAACAACCTCTGCCTTAATGCCAGTAAGACTGAGATTCTACTCATCGGCACACCCACTCCTTCCTTCCCTGCAGCCCTCTGGCTGGCCTCTCTTGGCCCTCTTCCTGCTCCTACATGCAAGGCAAAAAACCTCGGGGTCATCTTCGACTCCACACTCTCTTTCTCTCCTCACATATCTGAGGTCTCTAAGAAGTCACACTACCAGCTACACCTCCTCAGAGGTATCCTTCCTTTCCTCTCCTTCCCCCAGAAGCTCACTATCTTGAGAGCCCTGGTTCTCTCGAAGCTGGACTACTGTAACAGCCTCTATCTAAATCTGCCTGCCTCTACTCTCCGCCCTCTGCAACTCATCCAGAACAGGACTGCAAGACTTGTCCTTGGCCTCAAGCCCAGGGACCGTATCTCTCCATTACTGAAAGCACTACACTGGCTCCCAGTGGCTGCGAGGATTACATTCAAAACCATCTGCATTGTCCACAAGGCCTTCTGGGGCCTTGGGCCAAAATACCTTCAACTCTCCCTTCCTAAAAATCTCCCTTCTCGAGCTCTTCGCTCATCCGCCTCCAACTCCCTCAGGGTCAGCCGCTTCTCCAAGCAACGAGTTGGGGGTAGATCTCTCTCCGCAGCAGGGGCCTTCCTCTGGAACAGCCTTCCTGCCTCCCTGAAACTTGAGGAGAACCATCTCTGGTTCTGGAAGCACCTCAAATCCTTCCTCTTTGCCTCCGCTTTCACTCCTCCTCTCCCCTGCTAATATTAATGAAACTGCACTGAATCTGCAACTGGGCCACTCACCAATCTCGGTCCTTGGCCCAGCCACTCTCTCCTGCACTGCCTCTCTGGCAACCACTGCACTGCAGGATTGTCTCTTTATCCCTACAGCCCCTGCTCCCAGCACTTGTCTGCACTTACCTTGCACTTGCCACCAGCTGGCCTTTCCTGTATTCTACTAACCCTGTACTGTACTTTCCCCTCTCCCTTTCCCCCTTGCACTTTTTCCTAACCCTATCCCTTGCACTTGCGCGATCTGAATGACACCTGGCCTAGTAAGATCATTGTCTGTCTCCCCTCTGTTCCCCCCCCACCTCGTCGTGCCTTGAAACACTTGTGTATAGGCGCGTTACAAATGTCATATCATATATCATATCATATCCTTCTTCAACAATGTAATGATCGGTTGAACTATCTCCAAAAAGGAAGGTATACATTTCTGGTAGAAGTTGGCAAGCCCCAGGAAGGATTGAATCTGTTTCACATTAGTTGGAACAGGCCAGGATGGCATGGAATTTACTTTTGAGTGGTCCATTCCAATTCCTTCTGGACTAAGGACAAATCCGAGATAGTGAACAGTAGAGACATGAAAAAGGCATTTCTTGGGTTTAGCCAGGAGTTTATGTTCACAAAGCCGTTGTAAGACTGCTTTGACATGCTCTTCATGCTTAAAATGGTCATTGGAGTATATCAGTATGTCGTCCATGTAAACTATGACGAAGAGGAACAGCATATCGGAGAACACCCGGTCCATAAAACTCTGGAAGACCGCTGGGGCATTGGCAAGTCCGAAAGGCATGACCAGGTATTCAAAGTGACCAAAGGGTGTTCTAAAGGCTGTTTTCCATTCGTCACCTTCCTTTATACGGATCAGATGGTAGGCACCTCTGAGATCCAATTTCGTGAAGATTACGGCTTCTCTCACCACTTCCAGGATATCCGAGATTAAGGGCAATGGGTAGCGGTCCTTGAGGGTGCATTGATTAAGACCACGATAATCAAGACAAGGCCTAAGCTCCTTATTATCTTTCTTGGGAACGAAAAACAACGAAGCTCCCGCTGGGGATTTGGATGGTCGTATGGTGCCATTTTCTAGGTTGGTATCCAGGTATTCTCGGGGGGCCTTTTCTCTGGTTCTGATAGGATGAACATCCTTCCAAAGGGAATCACTGCCGAGGGTTCAGTATCGATAGCGCAATCTTCAGGTCTGTAAGGGGGTAGGGCTTGAACTATGGCAGTTGAAAACACATCAGTGTAGTCCTGATAGGCTCTGGGGACCTGGATAATTTTTGAGACCGTGAGTGGGCCTTGCTGGTCTGTCAGCGTACCTTCAGAGGATCTTGACGAGGAATCCAGGGAGAGGCAGTGAGACATGCAATGTTCGGAGCCAAGAAACAAGGATCCTGCTGCCCAGTTGATGTATGGGTTGTGCTTCTGTAACCAGGGCATACCCAGTACCATTGGATAATGGGCAGACTTTATGATGTCAAACTTGATGATGGTTTATCGAGAGCTAGATCTCTTTGGTTTGCAGGGTGATTGGTCCTGAAGAGAGGTCGCCCATCGATGGCCTCTACAGGTTGCATGAAGTCTCGAGTTTCATATGGAATGTGGTGGGTAGTGACCCAATCCTGATCTATAAAAATCCCTGTGGCTCCACAATCCACTAATACCAGAATGGGGTAAGTTTCTTTCTTGGACGGCGATAGAAAGGCCTGCAAGATCACAAGGTTGTTTTGTCCAGGAGAATTCAATGATGGAATAGATGTGGAGCGAACATCTCTATCTCGAAGCTGTGCTCCATCTAGGATCGGGAGATGGCGTTTCCCGAACGCCGTGGAGGGGCCAAAGGACATTCTCTCACAAGATGTTTATCTGAGGCACAGCACATACACAGCCCGGTGTGAATCCGTCGCAATCTTTCTTGCGGGGATATGGGTTTGTGGAAGGCCCCCAGTTGCATGGGTTCAGGGTCTGTGGTCGGGGCAGGAGTGGGCTCGGGTTTAGAGGGAGATTCTATGGAGGTCTTTTGGAAAGGCATCTTTGTTTTCTTCTTTTCTGCCTTCGTTCCTGGATTCGAAAGTCTATTTGTAAAGAGAGATCCATAAGGGCCTGGAACGAACCTGTGCTAGCTACCCTGGCTAGCTCTTCTTTTATTTCTTCGTTTAGTCCTCTCCGGAATAGAGTAAATCAGGCCTCCGGGGACCAATCTGCTTCCGTGGCCAGTTGCTTAAAGCGTGTTACATAGGTAAGCATGTCCTGGGACCCTTGTTGGAAATCCAATAGACGTTCTTGGGAACTGTAAACCTGTTCTGGGCGGTCAGACATGGTCTTTAGAGCCCGTACGAACCCATCATAATCATCCAGGAGGGCATCTCCAGAATTAACTAAGGGCGTAGCCCAAGTTAATGCATTCCTGGAGAGATGTGAAATCATAAAGCCCACCTTTGCCCTGGGGGTGGAAAAGTAGTAGGGCTTAAAGGTAAAGTGCACTAAACATGAATCAAGGAAGCCACAAAGGTTCTTTGAGGAGCCATCATATTTATCCACTACTCCGCCCAGCAATACAATTTCCTTGGTCGCGGAATCACGTGACAGGACTAGTTGTTTAATGCGGAATTCTCAGCTTTGAGATTCTGAACTTCTGTGGTTAACTCTTGCATGCCGTGCATGGGGTCTTCAACTGCAGCCTCCATGTCCGTATCTGTATCAGTCTGTGGCGTCTCAATCTGTCACAGGTTTCCCCCCTTCTCACCTGTCTTTGTTGTTTGTTGGAGTTCTTCGATGGAGTCTTCTTTCGTAGAGTTCGGGTCTTGTATAACCCAGTGTGCAGGTCCTCGGGTTCCAGCGTGCGTTCATCTTTCTGAGTCCTGGGAACGTTCAGATGTCCGGGAAGTCCGAGGAAATCCAGGAAACAGCGAAGAGTGCACACGGAAGATGAGTGCATGGAGATCCGGAATGCAAGGAGGACACAAAGGAGGGGGAATGAAGGAGGAGGAATTTAGGGGAACCGGGAACCAGGAATCAAAGGAAAAACACAAGCGAACTACGGCAGCACATGTCTAGCCACGGCAACCGGTAGCGTTGAGACGTGCAGGGCCACGTGTCCGCTTTATAGAACATAATGCGTACGGCGCGCAAACTGGTAAACAGTATTCCGCGTTCGGCGGCCATGAAGGGAGTACTGCTGAGTGCAAGCCCTTATGGGTCATGGACCAGGAAGTCCACAAAGGACGCGTCCGATGGTTCATGACATTTGTTTCCATTTTGATAACGAATTTTACTTTGATAAGTGTCTCCCCATGGGTTGTGTGATTTCATGCGCTTATTTTGAACAAGTTAGCTCTTCCTTACAACGGACACTCCAGAGGGAGCTACCATGGGTACAAGTGGTACACTCCCTAGACTATTTCCTGTTTACAGGCCCAGAGGACTCCCCCCACCCCCCAATGTGCTACAACTCTGGGGCAATTCGAGGGAATCATGGCAGATTTAGGGATCCCACTAACAGGCGAGAAAACTGAAGCCAACCCAAGTGTTGGAATTTCAGGGGATAGATATTGACTCAGTCAAGGGGATCTGTAGGTAGCCTCTGCAAAATTGACAGGCCTACTAGAAGAAATCAGGAAGCTACTAAGCAGAGACAAAGCAACACTAAAAGAAATCCAATCACTAGCAGGTAGACTGAATTTCGCGACAAGAGTGATGCCACAAAAAAGGGTCTTTCACGGGATCCTGAAGATGAAAATGAAAGGGTCAGCGGAAAAAAAAAACACCACATGAGGCTAGAAGCAAGTGTAAGGAAAGATCTATAAATGTGGGATGATTTCCTAGAAAACTTCAATGGGAAAATCATTTGGCGCACGCCAATAAATGACAGGAACAGAAGGGTCCTATTCACGGACGCATCGTGGGGAAAGGCTTTTGCGTGATTTGGAAGAACAAATGGTGTTCCGGGCAATGGGCAGACCTCTGGCATGACTGAGGTTGGACAAAAAACATCACGCTTTTGGAGATGTTTCCCATAAAGATGGCACTATGCATATGGGGACCCACGCTGGGCAACACTGAACTAACCGCCTGGTCTGACAACATGGCGGTGGTACAGATCTTAAACAAAGGTTCCACGTCTTGCCAACTGGTGCTGACAGTGCTAAGGGCTATTACCAGTCAGCCATTAAAAAGCAATAATGTGAAAAGAGCCTGGCATATTGCTGCCCAGAATAATAATGCTGCTGATGCATTATCTCGATTTCAAATCCAAACCTCCAGAGTTTGAAAACCCCAGGCAGAGGCGCTGAGAACAGAGGTGCCACAGGACGCATGGGAAATATTAGAATTAAGATGGCAGGGAGAAGGGCGTTCTAAGATCAAACCCTGTGCATGACCACACCCAAGGCACGGGTGCTACAGGCCCCATAACACACCAGGCTAAAGGTACAGGTGAGCCTACATGCATTTTTGGGGAATTGGCAAGGAATGCATTGGTGCAGAAATCTGCAAAACTCTACAAAAAATGCCTGATGGATTTTAACGCAATAATTCAGATTGATAACAAAAGAGACATTCTAGAGAAACTTGTGAACGAATTTCTGGAATGGACTTTCAAATAAAACAAGACGAAAGCATGGGCTACAGCCCACCTAGCAGCGGTATCTTACTATTGCAGGCTAGCGGGGGGCCGGGGGTGGTTGATCCTACACAAAGCGCACTGACACTGTATGCTCCAAAAGAGTGGGCGAAGCTAGAAGGAGTGAAGAGGGACACTAGGCGCCCATTAAAATGTAATAAATTAAAATGCTTGATAGCTTGATAGACATTGGACACAGGGTATGCGCCAACAAATACAAAACATTATTCAAAGCAGTTTTCACTTAGAACTATTTTGGGGCTTTTAGGGTCCGCAAGTTTGTGGCAAAAAATACCCTCTCTGAGGAGGGGCTGGCCCTAGAAGGTATCAACATCGGCAAGGAATATAAGGTCATCAAACTAAGTGAGTCCAAAACAGATCAATTGGGAAAAGTGAGAATCCTAAACCTTTACTGTATCGATGACAAAAGATACTACCCGGTGTGCACCACCAGAGCCTTCCTCCGGATACGCACACAACCACGGGGTCAATTATTTAAGCATAAGAATGGAAAGGCTCTCAGCAGGTTTCAGCTGCAAACAGTGCTTAAGAAAGCAATCCGGGCAGTGGGGTGGGATCCTTCAGAGTTCGGGTCGCATCCATTCAGGATTGGGGCTGCAACTTCAGCTTGGATGGGGGAACTGGATGAGAAGGCAATCAAATCTATCGGGGGTGGAAATCCGGTACTTACAAAAGATACATCAGGAAAGATTTAATCTAACAACCCCCCCCCCCACCCCTCCCGCTTTTTCTTGTGTTTTTTCTCCCAGACCCCTCATCATACAAATCGGCTTGGATCGTGGGGCACTCTTTTGTAACAAGACCAAGACGTTGACTGGAGGATACGCACAACTTCCTCCACTTCCAAGAAAGAATCACTTTTTGGTGGGGAGCCCCAGGTATGAAGTTGAGGGATTTACACGACAAATTGGCGGACCTTTTAGGTGTCTCGGCCACCCCCCCCAGAATTTCTGATCATACACTTAGGGGGAAATGACTTAGTGCAACTGGGGAGGAAATGACTCTTACGGGAAATGTGCACCTCAATTAATCGAATTACAGGGTGCTGGAGACAGAGGTCATGGTCTCAGAGGTAACTACTAGGCAACACTGGCAAGGGCAGACTAGAATAAAGCAGTGGAAATATCTAATCGGAGATTAAATAAGGCGCTAGGTAATTTCTGCAGGTACACTGGCACCCGGTACATCAGATACAGGCTGTTACGTTAAGCAATAGCGAACTGTTCCACCAAGATGGGGTCCACTTATCAATAGCGGAGATGAAAATCTTCACAAGAAAATGTTCTGGACTTTGGCTGAAAGAGGATGTACATAGGGGACAAGTTTGGGTAGGGGCGCTGAGAGGCTGTACCCCCCGCTCACCTAATCCCTGGTCCCCCAAAACATTTATTTCTGTTTGTGTTACGTACCTTGGTGATGAGTAATGGTTTTGTGTAACAAAGCTATCCTTTCCACCTTACCTGGTTTCCCGCGTGATTATTCCAATTCATGTTATGTCAGGGGTGGCATGTGGGGGTCCCTAGCTCCACCTACCTGCTCATTATTTCGCTTCGCCGCACTCTGCCACTTAAAGGCTTATGCAGGGAAAGAATGTGACCTTCCACTAATGTTTTACCGTTTACAGCAAACAAATCCAATGAAGCTTTAAGCGGCATGGCTTAAAATACTAGAATCTGCATTTTGACTAAACTAGTAAACACCTAAATGCATTTTAAGATGGACAGCACGCTTTTATTGTGCCAGCCCCAGAGTATGTGATGACAGCTCGGCTCATTCCTTTATCGCTGCTGCCGGGGTATTGCAGAGGGTGCCTGCCTGCCTGCTTTAGGACCACATTCCCAGATCCCTGCGTATGTGTCCAGTGTCAGCAGGGACGCACGGGTGAGCCTGGGATTGTCCCTTTGTTCGTGATGTCTGGCGGAGGAGTGCGTTAACTTTAATTTCAAATTCATGAAAATGGAACATATCTTCATTTTTCCGAGGATGGCACTGCTTTGCGTGCCTTTTTGGTGCTATTATCAACGCACTGTGATGGGGCAGTGGCGCGCTGCGACGGGGGTAGCTGGGCACATTTTTTTTTTTTTTTTTTTTTTTTTTGTACGAGGGATGGCAGACATTATAGAAATGTGGCCAGTGCGGCGGTGGTGTTGTGCAGGGATGCGACCAGTATTGCACGCGTGTCTCGGAAAGGTGCGGTTTATGAGCAAGGGGGCTGTGGTTTTCCGATGCATGCCCTCTCCCAGCCCGTTGGTCCTACCCTCCTGCTCTGGCACTGTGAGGAGAAAGTGGAGCTAGAAGTAAGAACAGGACTTGGCGGGATATTGTCAGATGAGCCGTGTCAACGTTAGGGAAAGCTCGCACTATGGTACATCGCCAACATAAATGATGTGCCCGACCTACCAGCAGCTCCTTTGGAAGCACAGTGGGCTTTCGGGTAATCAGAGGACATTCGAAAGAATATGTGTGTGTGGCGACTGCGATGGGGCATTTCTGCTCTATTTTGATTTTAAGTGCTATGGTAAGTTAATCGCTAGTTGATGCTAAAAGTTAGCATCCATTTTGAGGATCCCATCCCTTTGTGTAGTCGGTGAAGAATGCTTTTTGCCAGCGGTTGTGGGAGCGGGCGTTTAATCCTGTTAAAGTTGCCGGGCTGCTCGGAGAAAAGCTCCCATTGCTTTTGTCGCTTTGAAGCGGCACTCTTCTTATATATGTTTGCTGCAAGCAGAGTTTGGGCAGGATAAGAGAAGATTTCAGGTCTCGCCTATCATTTGTTATGAATGGTCTAATTAGGTTTTAGTTGATTGGCTTGTTGGAGGCACTGCAGGGGCGCCTTGCCAGGTAAACGGGTTACTGCAGTCATCACATTAGGTTGTACCGGGGGATGCCCAGCACAGTCTGCAAAGCCATGGCTAAGCAGAAAACCCCGGATGCAGAGGTACCATAGGATACCAGACTGTGCAAACTCTGGGCGTTTCAGGCGGTATGGTTCGTTCAATGGATTAAAACAGCTCAGTAGGCCGAGCGCTGCTGCATTTTTAACCTGAATCAGGTTGGCTACGATTAGGGGCATAACAGCCGAAACAAGAGTGGCGAGTGTTGGCTAAGGAAGTGTATTGTGAAGCGGCGACGCAGAATGAGTGTCTCCCGTGTGCGCATCGCTTGCAGGCCGCCGTATTGTTAAATTTAAGGATCATAAAAATGTAAGGGCGGAGATGTGGCTGAACATGCGTTCAATTGGTAGAATGTCTCTACACATCCAGGTGGGAGTGATGAACTTTAGCTCACAGAGAGTATTAAGTTCGTCAGAGAAGGGCATAGTCGGTTGATTTCAGTGGAGTAACTTTGCTGAAAAGGTTGTGGGGGACATGACATCTAAAAGGAAGGGGCCCCTGCCAAAATTAGTGGGGCAAACAGGCTGATTATCCACCTTTGAGGAAATGACCTGGCCCAATTGGGTAGAGGTGTCTTGATGCGCAAGATGTGCTGCACTATGTGGGCATTGAGCAAGACCTTGGGGACTTGCGAACTGATGTGCTCAGAAATGATTCTGAGGCTTATATACAGTGAGGCCAAGTCAATTGCAGCTGCTGAAAAAAAAGCAGAACGTGGCAATGTCAACATTTTGCAAGGGGGGCTGGTCGCTTAACAATCAGGCATTATTACAGAAGGAAGGGCATTATGAGAAGGATGGGGCTCACCTGTTGGATATGGCAGCGGCAAAGGGACGGAAACACCTTCTTGCTGTGGCAGTACTCAGGTGACTGAGCAGTGCCTAAACGAACCTCCCACCGGCTAGCCTAGCATGGCGGGCGGGGGGCACATGGTATAAAGAGGGGCACACCCATGGTCGTCAGCTGACAGCTTTGGGTGGTAGAAAAGCATAACAGCACTCCCTGTATCCCATCAGCGGCACCGGCCAATGTGTGTTGCGCAGACCGAGGCTCTGGGAGGTTCGGGAGTTGTGGTCTAAGTATGCTGGAAAGGAATGCATAAGTAAAAGAGAGGTGACTGGAAATAAAAGAAGGAACAGAGAAAGGTGAAAAGGGGGGGGGGGTGCCAAGGAAGGTGTAAACAGGTGTGGTGATCATCTGGGATTGTAATAATGTGATGGTGTGAAATGTTTATAAATAAACTGCGGCCTTGTTATGCCACAAATGAGGAAAACTGTCCTGGCCTCAGTTATTTAGCCAGGGGTGGGGTTACAGCGGGATATTATGTGTCTTGACAGGTGAGCGACGAGCAGTACCCGACTGGCCATGTTAAGGGAGTAGGACAGTAGGCGTAGTAGTATTGCGAGCGTATGTCGCAATAATGGTGGTCATGCGGGAAACGTGGGCAGACTTCCTTGATAGATCCCCCTTACCCACCTCCCGGAAAATAGGATGGTCACAGTGATTAAGGCACTATCAGAAGGGGGAAACGGATTACAACACTAAACATGACACTATTAGCTGGTCATGCCCCGGGTGCAATTAAAGTAGCGTGGAATGGGAACACGATCTTGGTGTAAACATGGATGAGACAAAGTGGAAAGTGATGTCAGCATGTGAGGGGAGTCACAATAAATGCTAGGTTAAAACCTATAGAATACAAACATGTACATATAGTATATCTGACACCAGAACGCGTACATTTATTAGTCCCAGAACGTGCGCAGCTATATGCCTGAAAAGTGTGGCGCAGACAGCAAACTTAATGTATGTGGTATGGGAATGCCAACCAATCCAATCCCTATGGCAGCTGAGGGCGAGACAACTTGCAGGAATAGCACGCTGGGAGGTAGCAGATGATCCGGAGGTATGCCTAGTGGGGGAAATCCTTAGAACTTAGAGACGAGTTGCTAGGGTTGGCATTGGTGGGACCTTTATGTGGGTATATGAATAAGCAAGTGGACAGAAGGACCAACTGGAAAAGCAAGTGGCTGGTGGAGAGCGTGGGTAATGAGAATGTTGTGTTATTAGGACTTCTAGGTCATACCTACCCTTTTCATTAATGTCAAGGTCAATTACACTGTGAACCTAACTCTTCTGCCTGGTTATTACATACCCTCACTAAAAGCCCTTGCCAGTGGCTAATGCTGATGCTATTCCAATAGATCAGAGGAAGACTGAAACCCACCGGGTGTTCTAGGTCTATCTTGGACAGCTTTCTTTTTAATTCGCAGAGTGGTGCATTATTTGGATATTTTGGCACTGTGGAAATTGCCAATTAAATGTTATTAAATACATTCAAAAGAACCCGCATTAGAACTGTTTCCACTTTCCTCACAGAGCAAAAAAGGTCATCAATTGGTGGAAACCAATGTGGGCTCTAATTTGCAAGTGCACAATTGGTAGCATGTCTGCACTTTTCTAGACCTAGTAGAACCTTTGCATCAGTTAACAAGCAGTCAATAGTCGATTTCCCTTTCCCTCTGCACATTGGAAAATGCCATTCTGAAAACCCTGGGGTACGAGGAACTGTTTTGCTCACTGGAGGAGACTGTTCTTCCCAGGAAATGTCCTGAGGAGTGTCAGTAGACCTAGAGTGTGAACATGTTGGGCTCTGGCCTGTCTATACCTTGACTTGAATGATGACTGAAACCTCTCCACTCTGAATCCATTGTTGCTTTACAGAGAACGGACTAGAACCACAGATCTCTGGTGTAAACCCTTGTGAATGAATGCCAGCCTGTAAGATGTCGGTGCTTCTGCAGAAAGCATATTTCAACTTGGACGTTACACTTGTTCTTTTGGCACTTTGTACATGGACTTCCTGTGCCAGTGGCAACATGTAGGATCCCCGAAGAGAGTACATTTACAGCACTGGCCCAATCACTTACAAGTGCTAGTGTGACTCAGTGCTCTGGATGGGATCTGGATTGAGTGTGCAAGAGACAGAGGCTCTTCAATGACACCATCACAGACAGTCACTGCTCTAGAGGATGCAGAGAAGCACAGACATTCAATGCATAGTCATTCTGCAGCAATAAAAAAAAGGGTGGTAAAACCAACCCACTGGGAGATGGACCAGTAAATCATTTAGACTGTTTATCCTGCAATGACCTTTCATTGTGACTGCATATCATTACAACAGACGACCCTGTTGATGAGACGCTGCCCAAAATCACTAAGTGGTCCAGCTCTGTGTTTGGGACTTGGCTTCCGGCCTGAGTTAGTAACCGGTTTGAGAGATTTCCACATTCCTTCTTTCTCTAAAGAGCAAGCCTACACTTCCCCAGCCAAGTGGGGGCGGCGACATGTGAGAAACTACACCTTCTCCTGCAGGTGCCTTCATGCATCTTGAACTCTTGGTATTCGGCGTGCACATCTTCCCCTTCCCACACACTCATGCCTCCGGGGTATCCGCGGGGAGGTATGAAGTGGATTCCGAGGAAAAAAGATGCATATATACCCTGAGTAAAGATGAAGGAATGCAGAGAATCCCAGTCACTGCTGCAGGGCGGGGACCTATCTGCTCACTATCAGAAGGGACCCAGCAGCAGCCGGCAGGAAGGACATCCTTTGCCCCTTCAGGAGCTGCAAGGCAATCTCTGACTTCTTTAAGTCTGCCTTGGCATGGAGGCTTTGTAATCATTTAAACATAGCACTTAACAATGCATATTTTAGGTAGGCCCGAATTGGACTTTCTCTGGTGCGTCCTTATGCTCATGGAGATTTGTCTTCCCGAAATAGACACAGCTCCAGAGTTTACCTCACCTGCTATGTATACATCTGTACCAACCAGTCGCATGTGTATGCTGAATTGTCTTGGAAGGATAGCTCAGGGGCAACGTTCTCGCCTTGGAATCAAGACAACACGGAGCAACACAAGTTCGATCCCCGGGTCCGCGCTTACCTCTGGGTATTAAGCGTGTTATAAATAACCTATCATAAGACAGTATACCAATTAATTGTACCCCAAAATCTCCCTCGCAATGAAACATCATTTAGCAACTTTTAGGTAATCGGACATGTTGAACATTTGATTTCGAAACCTGTTTGGTGGTCTTCGGGCTTTCACCCTTATCCTCCTCTGTTGAGCCTCTAATGTTTCAGTGCCTTAAATTAATGACTTTCTATTATCATTGTTACATTCTACTCTACCACCCTATCAAAATCGTACATGTGGTTTCTACTCCCATTGACATTTTATTTCAATGACTGATCTACCAGTCCTATGCAAGCAGGTGTTCGATACCTACCCTTTGTTATGCAACATCATCTGTGACTATACAAAAGAGCACTTTACTGGCTGCTTATCCTTGTGGTATTTCCCTTATAACCTCCCTTTTCCCCATTTACTGGTACTCTGCCACTTATCAGGCAGCTAGTTTGTAACCTACTTTACCATGGCTCGTTACCATGTTCAAGAATTGTCTATGTGGAGCTGTATCCTGGGCTTTATTGAAGCTCACGAATGCATATGTCTGGCTTGATTTATTTCCCTTTTCCCAAACTCTACAATAATTCCACTGTGCAAATCCACGATTTTGAGTATAACATCACACATTCATTTTCAGCTATTTTTCAGCAACCCTAACAATTGTATTCCCCATCTAATCATGTTGGCCTGCTACAACTCTCCACATCATAAAACCATTTTTTGGTTGATGGCTTTCCTTTTGCAGCACTCCAGTCCTCGCCTCCCTCTATATTAGTAGAAGATCCATCGTTGATCCTTAAGAGCTGGTGTCAGCAAAATCTGTATCATGTACTCCAAGATCTCCTCGTAGGAATTGAGCACAGCCATTCGGAGCGAGTCCTGTGCGCTCTCTCCGTGCCATCGAAAGCGTGCAGCACGGTAAAGATAGTAAGCGGGCTGTCAAAGGGTAGTTACAGCCTCCTTTATTCTTAAAAGGCAAATGTTTGTTGATGAGCGTCACTAATGATGTTGGATAACGAACAAGGTGAAAACCTAACTGGCCGCTGGCCAGGAATGTGATGGACTCTGCAATGGCCCTGAAATTGAGGGGTAACAATAATTTCAAAGAACTTCTACAAGAATGGGCGGAACTCTGGCCTCTTTGAGTGGTTGATGACCCATTCATCTGATTAGCGTGAAGGGATGGGGTGTTCAGAAAAGGGGAACATGCAAAGGAATTATCAGGATCTAGGCCTATTTATCTCCACATGACACCACCTGCCTTTCCCGCCACTTCATTTACAGCGCTTGACAAGCACCATTGAACTCAGCACTCCAGCGGTCATTCCTCCCAAATCTTGTACCACCAATGCCACCCTTTTTATTATCCCTTTTCCGAGGATCTCAATCTCCCTGTCCCTTACCCACTAACCCCTCCACCCCCAAAGACTACTGCTCATCCCTCTAATGCCCCCAGTTTTAAGCAAGCCTTTGCTGTCCCCTTTTAGGGGTGCCTTGAAACGCCCTTTCCCCACCATATACACCCCATCACCCTTCCCCTGACCCCAGTCCAGGGCTGAAGAAAAGGCAGCAGCTTTCAAACCCATAACACTCCTTCCTGCACTTACCCAGCATGCACCAACGTGCAGCACACATGCAGCACCTCTGACGTGAGTGACGCACCCTATGGGTGTAGTTTCCTGAGCGGCACAGAAAACGTGACCTGTGGACCCCACATCTATGATCAAGGTGATCAACCATGGCTGAGAGGTGCCTCGAGAGTTATCAGTGGCAGCATTTCCATATAATCTAGTTCACACTGTCCCTCTGCCCCCACACTGTCTGGTGGAGGAGATACTAACGTAACGCCCCTCTAGAGAGCGCCACTCCAGAGAGCGACCCTCCAGAAATCTTTGGTTGGTGACTAGCCCCATCGCCAGATGTAAATTTCGAGCGTTTAGCCGATCTAGCGCAGGTGCAACGTGCTGGTCTTGGAGCAAGACCACGCAGAGCAACAGAGGTTTGAATCCCGGATCCATGCTTAGAAACTGAACTCGGGTATGGTATTAGGCGCGTTATAAAAAAAAATTAAATACATTAATTCCCTGTTCTCAATCTTCGCCTAGGAGAATCCCTTTCCAGTGCAACCGAAAATCATTCCAACTCTGCCCCTGTTTAGGAAAGCGCTAAAAACACGTCCCTTTTGCGTGATTTTATTTTATTCCCTTTCCACATTCAATCACATCTTGCCACCTGCGCCCAGAAGCAGTTAATTACACCCCGCCTCTCTGGGCGCTATACATTACTCAAATCCAATCACAGCAAATAAAAGACTTGGCAAGCCACCGTGTTTCCCGAAGAAGACTTTCAAGTGCTGCTGCTCTGCGGCCGGTCCCTCCTCAAAACCCTACCATAGGATCACAGAGATGCTGATTTTCAAATCCAGCCAACCAGCTACACGTGATTCGCAACTCTTCTCTTTCCTGTTGCGGCATGTGGGCAAGTGAGTGAAATTAGTGTTTGGCAGTTTTGACAGCTCAATTAGTGTTTGGCAGCCGTAGCCCATGCCTCTGTTCACCAAAAACAAGGGTGTGCTTTCTGCCAACTGTCGAATTGGTAATGATTTTGTAACCGGCTTGTGCTCTCATCGGCTGCTTTGGGTGGTTGAGCGGTTTCAAACCAGATGGTCTCCCCTCATCCCTCCTGCAAACAGCATTCAGTCCTCTGTGTAGAAAAGTGATAGTTAAACTTTTTAATGCCGAGAACCTAACCCTCTTCCAGGCCCTCCCACAAAAGCTATAACTAACTGCGTAGATGTTCTATTAAACTATTAATCACTGTCAAGTCACTGAAGCCCCACAGTTTGAAAACCACACGGTAGAAGCACAGGTGATGCATGAAAACCAAATGACAGGCAGCCAGACCAAGAGAGATTGTCATCTCCTCAACTATAAGTCATACACATATGCATTTTGACAATATGCACCCTCTCACACAAATTGGTTTAGAGGCTGATATTCTGAGGCCATAAAATATCAGGAAGTGAGTATTAACCACTGCCTCTCCATTCTCCTCTTCCTCTACGGCACATTGAAGCAGTCTGAAGGCAGTGTTGGCGCTCTAGCAGAAACCTAGGCACATACAATATGGTGCAGCCTCTCTCTCCTTTTCTCTTCGTCTCTCTCTTCCCTCGCCTTTCACCTCAGTGCCCCAAGTATTCTTGACTCGTCCCTAAATGTCTCTGCGACCCAGAATGTAAACACATATCTTCTTGTAATTCGTGGCGCTGAAAGGCGTGCAACGTGCGTGGCCATTGCCAGTTAGTAGGGTGTTTGCGTATGAAGGTTGCCATCGGAAGGCCTGGTGGTTTGCTTGTGCGTTGTGGGCAAACAGGTGTGTGTATGTGTATGTGTCTGTTATCAGAAAGCCTTTCCATCGAGTAGTGTGATTCTAGCAACTGCACTGAGCAATGTTCAGTGTTGTATTGAATGTTGGTGGTGTTGGAAAGCGAGAAGTTATCCTTGACACTTTGATTGTACGAAGGTGGGTGGTGAGCATAGAGATGATTTGTGCAGAGGGTTTTTGCAGTATCTCTTCTGGGGGTGGCTGATGGCTCTGAGGCTGCTCTTGGGGACAGAGGTGGGTAGAGTGGCTTTTGGGGAGACACACATTGTAATGTGAATGAGCGAGTGGTCTCTAAGCATTTGTACCGTTATACCCCGGCCCAATGGGAAATGCCACTCTGCTAATTTAGCATAGGAGTGAGGTGTTAGTATAATGGAACAGAAAGCCCTTTCTGTGGAATGGTCCTGATGATTGAATGTCAGTGTAAACGGAGTGAAGGCAGGAGACCCCATTATCAACCTTGCACATTCCTCATGGATGTTACAAGCAGATTAACTGGCCCCACATTTTGTAAATGCAACTAAATGTCCAAAACCTCACTACTGTCGAGTCTTTAGTGTTTTGCAGAAAGGCAGAATTACACCGATCTTCAGGGCTTGCCTTTTCTAAGTGAAAGCTCTTGGTGGCAGATTTAATCAGTGTTACTCTGTACTACCTTCGAAAAATCAAATGTATAATGCTGTGGCATAGTGTAAGCTCAAGATTGAAATACAAATGTATCAGTCTGTAATCTTAAAAGGATGACACCTTCTATTAGCCACATGCATATTTTGTTTTGAAATCTTTCAGAACGTGATAGGTCCCTTCTTCAGACAGTTCTCTGCAGGTTCAGTAAGCTTATTTAAGTTGGTTAATTACATGAAGAGGACCATGTGACAAATAACAAAGAATCGTGCAAACAAAGGGCCTCATCAGGGGTTGGCTGCAGCAGTAAAAATGCAGTGGTAGCGCTATTACCGCTCTGCCCAATCCTGAGTTTGGGCGGAAAGTGGGAGGTTTACCGGCAACTTTTTGCTGGCGGTAAAAACCTCCCCTTTCCGACCATTTTTGGCATTACTACCAACAGCGTCATTACTAACAGCGGTAATGGCGCCAAAAAGCCCCATACAGTCCAATGAACTCAGAATAAATGGGGATTAACAGCGCCACCGCAACTCAGGATCTGGCGCAAATTGCACCATACCGAGTTGAGGAACGCTAATAGCACTGGGTGGTATCCCACCGTATTTACCACCAGGATACGGCCCAAAAAAAGTACAGGTCACATTTTTCACAAAGGTGCCCAGTCCATTTCTGGGGCTTTGGGGAAGTTCAAGTGATGTACTGGCTGGCCTGCTTAAATATTGTGACGGGTGTCACTAATAACCACTCCGAAGCTTCAATATATTACCAAGGGTGTTTCTTTGAGATTTGTATAGACAGGTTGGGCTTGGATGAAATCGCTCAAACTTCAGGACAAAAAGGGGCTTTAGGGGATTTGGCGCTAGAGCTGTTCCCCACTCTTTCGTCTCGTTTGGGCTACCGCCACCCTAGCCCAGGAGTCTGTAACCAAAGTTAGTTCTAGGGCATGGTAATCCCTACTGTGTGATACTAAGACTATGGGGTTTACCATAAGATGATGGATAGTGTACTCCCTGTGGTCTTTTGGATTTCCCTCGCCTAACCACGCTTAGTGTACTAAGGAAGTTAGGTGATGGTGCCTTATACTCACATGGAGGGAGTCTCTCACCACACAGTCTCACCTTGTGTGGCAAAATACTTATTTTTATTCCCGCCTGTGTTCAGAAAATAACTTTAAGGCAAAATGAAACACTGGAACAGAATTTTGTTTAATGCTCAGACACAGGTTTTTATTTCCTCTGCAGTGGACTCCACATGGCTGTACAATCTACCATGTGAACCACCTGGCCTCTCAAATTATCTTTCTGTTTCTGCCCTCCCCCATTCACAAGGAGAGCATTTATACATTTTACAGTTAGAGTAGTCTTACAAAGGTCTTTGCCCGTGGGCTAAATCTAAACTGCAGCCAGGGCATCAACTTACTCACAGCTGTCCCTGGGCTTTATAGCATACTATGCTTGCTTTGTAAGCACAAGTGGGAAACTGAATCCATACATGGACATTCTATGTTGTTGCAAGCACAGGATTTCTAAAGAAAGACATGTTCACAGCTTTTCCTGGTTTGGAGAATCTATGTCACAGAATTTTATAAAGCGTACAATTTTAATACAAGGGTAGAAACAGAGTGCAGTCATTGGTCAACCATTGGCGAGTCCAGATTCTTGAATTCTTTGGCTGGTTGTCGCTGTCACTCGATTGTGGCTGCCCAATACAATGTAAGGTTAGTTGCTGCTTCTGGTCATACAAATTGTGCCAACCTTTAGTATTTTAAATACATTTTTTAGACTTGGGGAGTAAACAACAAGAAAACCCCAGAAAAACATCCTTCCTAAAGAAATTGAAAACAAGGAAAAGGCCCTTTATAACCTCCTGATAATCCACCCAAAATACAGTGGGCGGAAACATGTGTGGAGGCTGAACTAAAGAGGCTGAACTAAAGAGGATTGAATTTTATTTGGCAAAAATCAAACTAAAGTCAGAAAAGGACTCCATACAAATAGGCTGAACAAAAGAGGATTGAAATCCTTTGAGGCTGAATAAAAGAGGATGAACCTAATCTGAGAAAATACTACACTGAACTTAATTATCAGTAAGAACACAGTAGATTTACTCAAAAAAACTAAAAAGCTGGACGCCCCTTTTTTTAAATCAAAGGAGACCAAGCCCCCTCAAGAACTACATTGAGATTTGACTACATTGTCTGTTTTTGAAACTTAAAGTAATCACAAATCATTGCAACTTTTTCTGTCTACAAGACCAGTGTTAGTAAACAAAAATACTGTTCTGAACACTCCCCAAGTCTAAGGCATGTATTTAAAATACTAAAGGTTGGCACAATTTGTATCACCAGAAGCAGCAACTCATTTTAATACATGGTTTACATTTGCCCTTCAACACTGTTTCCTCCTCTGCTCTCGTCCTGCCACGCTTCTGTCCCTCCAATGTTTCACTCTACTTTCCTACCGCCACTTTTAGATGGTGACCTTCCATCCTCCTCTTACTTTCATCCTTCTTCACTACTCCTTTCACTACAACAACCTCTTCCCAACTACTACTACTATTTCACTACTGCCTCTCACTACTAGCGCCTCTCCTTTTCTACTCCTTCTGCTACCACTACCTCTCTGCTTCTATTACCACTACCATTTCTCCTCTTCCACATCCACCATTACCTCTCACTACTATGTGGAAAATGGTCAAAGGGGCAACTGTAAAATTAATGAACATTAGTTATTTTTATCTGGTTAGTTGTGCACATGTCTACAGTGTGCTTGCCTTGCAGAAAACCCCTTTTTGGTTTGCGCAAGCCCTAGAGAGAGGGAAATAGTCCAGGTAGCATCTGCATTAGCAGTAAACTGAGACCCTGACTCCGTGTTCGCATTTAGCCTGGGGATTTAATGCCTGTCATGAAGCAATGTAACTCCAAGTGCATAAAGGCTGTTTGATCTCAGAATAACAAGGGAGGCATAGAAGAAGCCAGTTGCTTCATCTCAGCCCCGCTTACCCATATGAAGAATAAAATGACTGTGAAGCCTTTGAACTCTTCTGTGCTGGTGTCTCATTCTGCTGGTTATGGGCAAAGTTGGGTATTATGAGAAGTATTGGCCACAAATACCATTACCTCTCTACTAGTATTACCATCACTACACCCACCTTCACTTATAATCACTATTGCCTCTCCTCTAGTCTTTCTCTACCACTACTTTACTCACTCATCCACAACCACTCAGCAGAACCCCTCTCTCCAACCGTCTCCATACTCAATCTCTCTGTCCTCATTTGGTCTCTTGGTTGTCTTTCTTCCTTTCGCCTCCTAACTTCACCGTACCAACACACACCAGACCATTTTCAATCCACTCTTAACCCTCCCCCCTCCCAGGACTGGCCAGCTTTCTCTCTCCAATCACTTACCTGACTCAATCGGGTTCGACACAGGAGGGTCTGAGAGGCTTGAAAAGGACATTAAGCCCCCCCCCTTTTCTATGCAACCCTGTTGCGTTTATGGCACTAAAATCAAAGCACCTTATAGGGGACTGGGTCACTGTTTGATAATGACTAGGCCTCGTTGTTAGCCTATTTTTAGTGGTGGGCTAGCGGGCTTCTCCTTTTCAGGCCTGGCCTCCGTCTGGTGCTCCTTGCCAGAGCCTTGCAGCCCTTTCGTGTTCTCGCGGCCTTCCCACAGCACCTGCCCTCTCACCGAGGCCATGCTCATTAGTGGGGTGTGTGCTGCCTGCTGCCTCCCGTGGCCCTGCTTGCTCTCCTCTTCCCGGCTGGCTCTGCCTCGTCACCCCTTCTGGTGTTCCTCTTCTTGGCAGGGTCCGCCACTTCTGCCATGCTGGTATCTCGTTGTTGTGCCTGTGCCACCTTTATCGCATGTACGGTGGGGCTGCAAGGGTGTCTGCTGGCATGCCCTCTGGCATCCGCAAGGATGATAAGTATGGTATGTTTTTGGATACTTTGGTTTTGTTTGTTGTTGGCATGTTAGGATATTGTTAGGCCATTGTGTACGCTTGTGGGGCTATACTATTTTGGAAGGTATGTTGGTCTTGTTGAGACGTGGTTTGTGCTCAGGTGTGGCAGACTTGAGACCAGGAGTGGCTTATGTTGGTAGTTTCGTTTTTATTGTCCATGTGGCAAGGTATGCGCTTGGTGGTGGCAGCACTGAGACCTCGGTGTGGCAGGCCGGGGTAGAAGGTGTTTTGGTTTATTTTGATTGTGATCCTAACATGATGGTGTGGGTATTCTGTTTCTTGTAGTTTGTTTGTTAAGGAGGGGGATGTGTGGTATCCTGGTATGATTGTAGTTATTGCTTGTTTATGAAGGGGCATCACAGAATGTTAAAGTGGAGCTGAGAGTGTTGGAGGCATGGGGGTTCCACAGAGTGTCGGTTGGGACTTGGAGATAGACTGGGAACCAGGGCAGGGGCTTATTACTTACTCTCCTACCTTTCATTGACTATACCTATGTAACCAAGAAGAATAAAGCCTGTTCCTTTTACACTTACCTGAGTCAGCCTGGTTCATGCTCCATGGCATTCCTGACTCAGATACATCAATAAGGGTCAGTGTCCCTCCCCTGACAGGGACTGGCGGCAGCCCTGTCACACTATATGTACTGTAGGCAGTGGTGGAAGTGGAAAAAATAACTAGTGGTACTCTGGCTGCATCCAAAAAGGAGGTAGTGGGATGGTCGGACAGATGGGAGTGGCAGAGGGGGGCCCCTAACGGTTGTCGAGATTGTTGGATTACGAAGTGTACAGTAATAATGTCTTATAGAGTTTACTTACCAAAAACACAAATTGCATAATAAAGTCACATGACAACATGTAAATCTGTATAGCAACATGCTAAACCAAAACAATATCATTGTGGCTTTAATTTTCACATCCTGAATGGTAAACTATAAGTCCAAGAATGCAAGATAATGCCAACCTGCAAAATCTAGTTAAGCCCACTGTACTTTCAGCATTTAAGATGTGTAGTAAAAGAAGTTGTGTAATAAACAAAAATAGATTGCAGATTCTTTGTCACAAAAGTCCAGCTTGTTGTTATGCATGATGTTTAAAATATTTGACTTAAAGCAACTTTGTTTTTTTGCATGCGAAGACATTTTGATATAAAACCATCTTTAAATGGGTTCTTTGTGTTACTCACTTTAACTATCACAGATTTGCAGGGTAACTTGTGTTTTGTGAGCTCTATGAGTTGGAAATGTTTCATCATGCATATGAAAGGCTCTGCCACTGATAAAAGAAATGTGTTTGCAACCTGACCACTATTGTATGTGTGTGTCTGCCTAGGTGAGACTTGAGAAACTGGCAGTGCCCGAATGGCAGGCCTGAGCCGATTCTTATTTGGCACAGGAGAAAGATAGAGTCAAGCAGTTGTTTCTTGAGCTTTTGAACTGAAAGTCCGTTCTGTAAAAAAGCAAACGAACCAGTGGTAAGGTGTGCCAATGATTAATATCACACTTTCATCTCTGACTGTAGGCTTCCATCACTCGTGTGAAAACAGAGAACAAAAACAATTCGACCAAGGCAGCAGCCTCTCCTGTGCATTGCGCACCCCCTTTGCACCTGTTTCAAATAGGGCAGGAGAAAGCGTTCAGTTTCTATGCATTTGAAATTGCATCCTGTTTGTGAATCGGGGTGTGCTTTGAACTGCATGGGACCCCCTGCCAATCAAAGCAACTGCCCACAGGCGGGAGCAAGAGTTCCTGAATGTGCCTATGTATGACACATTAGATACACACATTCCGAGGCCCATTCTGAATCTGGGCCCCAGGGTCGGACTGGGGCATAACATTGTCTTGGGCACCAGTGGCAAAGTGGCTCACTGTTGCAAATGTCAATTAATTCCTTTTGAGACAGACTGTTTCAATAGTACCCAAGGTGGAGTATTGTAATGCAAATTGTGCAATTTAATGAATATTTATTTAGCAAAAATGGCGAAAACGACTAGCCACATAGTGAAATAACTCATCAAACTGGCCCACATGGGCAAAAAAAGAGTCCCGCTTTGATCCCAAAAACTGGCCCACACTAGCATTTTGCGTTTTTGGTTCGTCCGTTGACGTTTTTATCATGAAAGGTGTCATTGCACCCCTTTACTTGTGGCCCCTCCATGTTGGGCAGCACACCTGCCTTCTTTTAGTGGCAAATTGTGACTCCACCGGAGACAGTCGCTACACGAGTGCTCACTGAGGAATGCTAGTCATGCTGACGTGTGTGATTACAATGCTTGCTCACTGTACATACTTCAAACAAGACCCTTCAATTTTTCACTCGATCCCGCAAGTCTGGTTTCCTGAGCCACTGCGTGTATGCTATTTGCAGGAAGTATAGTGCTAAGCGACTAGCTATCACGCGTGTGACTTTTAGTGTGGATTGGAATCTGTGCTCTTGAGGGGTTCAGATTGAGGGCTGCGGTAACTGAAGCTCTCCATGGCGCTGATGCCCCGGCCACTGCTCGGGATAGAGCAGAGACACCATGCATGCATCGTTGGTCCTTGACCATTCGGTAGAAATGGACGTAAACCGTGTCATGTGTGCTCGTAGTGGTGCTGGGGAATAGCCCCTGGCATCTGAGACCAGTAGACCTGCAGATGTGGCACTCCACGTCGCCGGAATCTGTTCGCATCCATCAGGGACATATCCCGATTGTGAATCCAGTTTTCTCTGCCTACACTCTCATTGCTCTGGGTGTCTGCAGGGTATAACGTGGGTGCAAAGGAAAACGATGCACACACAGGATGAGTAAAGGAGAAGGAATGTGAAGAGTCGCAGTGATCGCTGCAGGGTACTGATCCTCACGCTCGCCGTCAAAATGGATGCAGCATCGCTCAGCGAGCAGGAATGACAGCCTCCATCACTTTCAGGAGCTGGAGGCATTACTCACTTTTCTCTCGGTGTCGAATTGATTGCCTTCATCCCTTCAAAATGGAAAAATCGTTGATTTATTTAAATGGCTTCAGGCCATTCCTCCATCTGACTACATACTTGAGGCCTGAACACAACTCCAGATATGTCTCAATTTTGATACAAACGACGGAAACGCAATATTTACTTCTGGTTGCGGATTATATGTGACCATTTCCATACACCAAAAAAATCTCTTGCCTCGGCCCATTTATGACACATTTTTAGCTAATCTAAATACATAATTCTCTAAGGATGTCTCCACACAGGAATGGGCATGTGCGCAGCCACCCTTGCCCTCAAACATGCCTTAATCTCTCGGCCCCATCTCTTCTACCTACAATTCTGTGGCTCAGAGTCTTGGAGAAAGGAGTTTGAAGACCAATGGTGTGGCATTTTGTTCTCAGTGATGTGCTATCATAGGCATATTTGTGAAATATAGAATAGCTGTTATCATTTTTACGTTCCAAGACGTATCTTTGATGTTATACAAATCAGCGTGGAGCCCTCGTTGGTGCCATTCATCCAATTTCTCATTCTCATAGGGGTATTACGAAAGACCACAGTAGTGGTACCAGATTGTCCATCTTGGAATGCTATCCTAGCAGGAAATAATTGATATGATTACTCAAGGTTTTGATAATGTGATTTGCTCAGCAAGACAAGTATACCCTGCCTATTACGACTATAATATGAATTGATGTTCTGGAAGATATACCTAGAACTGAACATTATGGAATTAAAAAAAAAAAGTTAAAGTTGACAATGTTAGAAAAACTACATAATGTTCTTTAACAAATAGCTTATTTTGCCAACATCTGTCTGAATCCCAGCCATCCCCAGTAGAGACTTTGTCCCCCTTACCTTTCTGTATGTACAATGCACCCTCAGTGTGATGGCAAATATCCTGTAGGACACACAATAATACTGTATGTCTTCAAATACCAGCCTGGGCCCCTTCTCGGGATGTCACTGATTCTACTGTTCCCATTCTACTTTATTCCTCAGGTTTTGCGTACTTTAATGACTCAACCTACGCAGCAGTGGTTCTTTCTACTTAAATAATGACTTAGACTTTCAAATGCTTGCCTGTTCCCTAAATGGCGGGGCTATCCTGCTCATACCCTCTACGTCTACAATCTATCGGAATAACCTGAATTTAGAATGTGGTGGTAACAACTCTGGCTGCAGCATTCACGTTTTTTATGGGAATTTGTATATGGTCTGTTCCTCATTCACCCACTTGCTCCCCCTTCCACTGGAGTACCACCGCCAGAGTTATTACCACTGGTATCCTAGTGCCAGTATGAAGACCCAGGATACTACATCTTGCTTAGTTTTTTAGCTGTGAAACCCAGCCCACCCACCACCTTACTGAGTTATATTCAGTGCAAGACTCCCCATTCACAAGTCTCAACTTCCTGCCTCTCTTCTTTGTAGCATATGGATGTCCATGTGCACTTACCTGTTTATACAAAGAGCCCTCATTGCTAGCTCTAGGGGATCCTTTCCTCCTGGCTGTTGTCAGCCTCTCCCCTACACTTCCCTCTGTTGGCCTTTCTCCTTAACTAAAAGGTGTATTTTTCAGACTCCTTCATCCATTGTTCCTCTCCTTATTTCTGAGACGCTATTGTTGTTTACTCCTCCACACTTTGCCCCTCCTTGGTTTTGAGACGGTCATTCATAATGTACACAATATAAACATATGCTATTGTGCACTCAGAGGAGCTCTTGGTGCAATCCTCTATCTCCTTAGTTGTTAGGAGGCGGCACCTCCACAACCACCACGTTGCTTGCTATTCTCCTCCATTATGAGAAAGGCCCCTTTGCCACCTTAATCACTTCCTGGTTGCGAGAGGGGTACCCATCTGCATGTCTTGCCTCTCTTTGGGGATGGAAGTTTTGGATATTTTAACCAGCCCCCTGACACTTTCTTTGAAAGCTAAAGAATTGCCATTAGGGAGTTGTCCTTGCTGTATTTTGCGATGCGTCAACAGGTGTTCTTAGGGTTGGATAACTCTCCTGAGTCTGTTAGTACACATCATTGTAAGTTGTGATGTGGCCTGGTATGGGGCCACGGTTTCACCTAGGAGGTAGTTTTAGATGATTCCTGTATAATGTTGCCATTTTAATTATTGTCAGGTTCCCTTGAATGTAGCACGTGTGGGCCTGTGAGGTTTTTATATAATATACTCACGACGAGCTCATGGAGCCCTGCATTCCACGAGCCCAGTGTTCCACCCCAGATCCCTTAACCCAACATTCCAACATTCCCTGTTCTTTTCCGTTGACCCTGGTCCGACCTCTGGGGGCCGCACAATAAAGCTCCTGAACCTCACCTTGTGCCTCGCCTTATTTAGTTCAATTGGTGACGAGGAGGTGAACCGGCCTCCGGAGCGCATCGGACTGCTTCAGCTGCCAGCCTCATCTCACGGCAACGAGCGAACATCATCCCCGCCTGCCGCCGCTGTATACATGCTGCCGCGCCCCTCCCTTATTCCGGGTGAGAGGCGCGGCACGGCTGCAGCGTAGGTGCCCCGTGCAGTGCGACTGGCCCCAGCAAACCGAGGTACTATTTTGAATTATTTGGGGTTTCGGGCACCTTCACCACCCGCCATCACGCCCACGCGCAGCCCATACCAACCGACGGCGATAAAAGTTTTTTTTAAAAAGGACCTTAAAACGTGCCATTGCGTACGCCCATCTTTGTTTTCTATCTCTTTTGCCATGGTAACGACGCTATCGGGCACTTCCCGATCCTCTAGAGCCGTGAAACAAATCCATTGCCTGGAATAAGGGCCCTGTCACGTTGTCGCTGATTCCATCTGCTCTAAATGAGCACCAAGACACTTAAACCAAACGCTTTATCTATACAAGGACAGTGACCCGTGAAGTAATGTAAAATATTTTCATACTCTGTGACTACCGCATTCCAGAGACACTAACAAAAAAAAAATATCGTGGCCTGCCTCATAACGCATCAAATTTTCAGCACAATTTCATCCACAGTCTCCACTCTCCTGTCGACCATCCCAAGACCGCCCCACATCTTCCACCATGCAAAACATCCCTCATCCGGCCAAATTTCTCCCTTGCCCTGGGACACCAGCCTCTCCCTGGGAACAATGGATTGATGGGTTCCACATCTACCTGAGGGCCATCGGGGGCAACAAATTCAATGATGACCTCAAGGAAGCAACCCTCTTGAATTGCATTGGAGCCGAAGCCCTAAGACTGTTTAGGGCATTGCCAGAACCGGATGATGTTGGGGGTGATGGCAACCACAACCACAAATTTGACACGGCTTTAACTAAGCTTACCAAGCATTTTGGTAACAAGACCAACATTGTGCTGGAGAGGTACAAGTTTTTTACCAGGAAGCAGCAAAAGGGTGAGTCGATCGACTCTTACATCGCATCTTTGAGAGTACTAATGTCAACATGCGAATTCACTGGGGTCAGCGATGAGTACCTGAGGGACCAGCTTGTCCTCAATGTGGCTGACCCTCGCATCCTGCAGAAACTGTGGCAGATGAGGAATCCTTCCCTTGACCAAGCCATTGAGACAGCAAGGAGCCTGGAGTTTGGTGACCACAGTCTGAAGGAGAGACTCGCTCAAAGGGATTGTGTTGAGGTGAAATCTGTTGAGACCAATTTAGAAGCCGACAACACTGAGGGTTTGCTCGCCTTAGTCAGGAGGGCTCCAGCCTTCCGGGGCTCAAGATTTAATTCCAGGAGAGGCAAGGGTTCAACCAATGACTACAGGGACCCTGCCCATTGCCAGCGATGTGGATGGTTTAAACACGAAGATCCCGAGAAGACGTGTCCCGCAAATAATGCTGAGTGTTATAAGTGTGGCTGCCATGGACACTTCGCCAAGGTTTGCAACAGTACTAGGGGTAGAACAACCAGACCCCCCAGATACAACAGAGGTTCGTCCATCAGATCCGGCTCTGTAAGATCTATAGAGAATGATTCTGGTTACGACAACATGCTGCTCATCGACTGAGCCTCCCCTCCGATACAGATACTCCCCATCACCTCACACGACACCAAGGGCCCGTGGGTCAACATGTACATGGAAGGGACGCTTCTTCAAGTAATGGTAGATACGGGTTCCCCTTATACAATGGTGGATGTCCAAACATTCTTGGGAACTCTCTCCAGGAAGATACAAGATCTATGCTGCACGCTGATAAAGGCCACGGGCTATGGTAAGACTCCTATCGAAATAATTGGTTACACCTGGGTCAAACTCAAATTTTGCGAGAGAGACATATTGTAAACTCTTCGTGGCCAAAAATGGCTCTTCAGTTGTTGGTTGGGAGGAACAAGCTGTCTTACAAATAAAGATCCACCCTGGAGAAGAAATTCCTGTCTTGAGTGTGCTGAGTGACACCGATGTCACTGCTGGTATGGAGCCCACCAACATAAAGTCTACTTTGGCCAAGATGTTTCCCAAGGTATTCAACAACAAAGTGGGACTCCTCCGAGGTTTTCAACATAAGATAGTCTTGAAGAAAGACGCTGTTCCTGTAGCCCATCGTGTTCGAGGAATTCCCTTTGGCACCAAAGACGCTTTAAGGAAAGAACTCACCCGCCTTTGTGAGGAAAACATCATCCAACCCATTGAGAGTTCTGAGTGGCTCGCTCCCATTGTCCTTGTGGGCAAACCTGACAATTCGATAAGAATGTGTGTTGATCTATGTGACTTGAATAAGAACATATGGGTGGACAGACACCCTCTCCCCAACATATCAGAACTTCTTTCAACCATGAAACCGGCCAAATACTTCAGCACTCTTGACCTCTCGTCGGCGTATCATCAGATCGCGTTGGAGGAGACCTCAAAGAACCTCACTTCCTTTGTAACATCTCTGGGGGTGTTCATGTTTAATAGGATGCCTTTTGGCCTCGCATTGGCCTCAGCTGTATTTCAGATGTTAATGACACACCTGTTTGGAGGTCTCGATGGTGTGCACTGTTTTCAGGATGACATACTCATATCTGGTGAAACCAAAAGTGAACATGATGCCAAACTCATGAGTGACCTCCAAGTGATCCAGAAAAGTGGACTCACCCTCAAATTGGAAAAATGCAACATAAAATGTAGTCAAGTGTCCTATCTTGGCCACTCCATCGACGCCAAGGAAATCAGCCCCAAGAAAAAACTCATGGACATCATATTAAACATCACCGAACCTGAAAACAAGGACCAGCTCAGGAGTTTTCTCGGCATGACCGAGTATTATTCAAAGTTTATAAACAATTATGCCAACAAGACGAAACACATGAGGAACCTCATGAAGAAAGCCAACAAATTTGTATGGTCCTCGGAGTGTAAGAAGGAGTTTGAGGAGGTCAAGTTCGACATTAATAAGACTCCTGCTCTAGCAATGTTCGACTGTAAGGCAAAGACCATCATCTCTGTTAATGCTAGCAAATATGGACTTGGCGGTGTCCTGGAACAACAACAAAAAGGGGGCATTGTGACCATCGCCTTTGCCTCAAGGGTCTTGCGAGGTGCAGAACTAAATTATTCAACCATTGAGAGAGAAGCCTTGGGGGTGAAGTGGATTTTACAACATTTCAGGAATTTAATATGGGGCTTACCTATAGTACTCAAAACCGATCACAAACCTTTAGTAAACATCCTTCAATCAAAAACACCACACCTCATTTCACCAAGAATTAGGCGTTGGTTTCTTGATATCATGCAGTACAATCTTCAAGTTTGCTACACTCCCTGTCTCTCAAACGGAGTAGCCGATTGTCTCTCCAGACTCTCCACCAACCAGGAAGATGAGATTGATCAACCCCATGAGGACATTATAGCTACTATCAATCCTGCTGTTTCCAAAGATGATTGGCTGAACATCACCAACAACGACACAGAGCAACAAGAAATGAGAAAAGCTATAATCAATGACTGGATCGAACCAAACCGTATTTTAGCAGATTTCATACCGTTCAAGGATGAAATAACTATGAATGAAAAACACATATTCAGAGGCAATAAACTAATTCCGCCCGTATTACTCAGAGAGAAACTCCTTGAGCTAGCTCATGAAGGCCATTTGGGGAGAAGCCTGACGAAGAATAGATTGAGGAGCAATTACTGGTGGCCGCACATGTGGAGAGAAGCAGAAGAGACTGTAAAAAACTGTGTCGCCTGTGCCTCGAGCGATAAATCCAAAATCGTAAGGAAGACCCCTCTCCAGACCATAGAACCACCCAAAGTTGCTATAGACATTATGGGTCCCTTCGAGAACATTGAAGCTGAAAAAATATACATACTAGTCCTTGTAGATTATACCTTGAAATGGACTGAATGGGGAATAGCTGAAACAAACATCACCACCAAGAAAGTCACAGAATTCCTGACAGAAATATTCAACAGGGAAGGAGATCCCAAGGAACTGGTCTCAGACAATGGATCCCAGTTTATATCATCTGAGTTCCAGGAATTCCTCAAGCACAGATACATCAAACACATGACCACGTCCCTATACCACCCAATATCCAAAGGATTGGTAGAAAGGATGAATAGGCTCGTAAAAAGCATAATACAGCTGGCTATTGCCAACACTCTTCCCTGGAGAGAAACCCTCAAAGAGGCCTTGTGTGCGTACAGAACAACACCACACACCACCACCAACATCGAGCCATTTACCCTGATGCGAGGTAGAGCTGCAACCAATCGTCTAAGACCAGCTTGGATATTCATGAATGGTGGAGAAGCTAAGCTTAACATGGAACAAATCCGGAAGAGAATATCTGAGAAACAGGCAAAATACAAAACATACTACGACTCAAAAAACGCAGTAAAAGAAATGCGAGTGCAAGAAGGAGACTGTGTCTGCGTCAAAGAACCAAAAAAGACACTCAAGGGCGAAACCAAGTTCAGACCCCCACAAAAAGTCATCCAACGTCATGGTAAATCAGTCACACTCGATGACGGAAAGAAGTGGTCAGGAGATGACCTAGTAAAGATAACAACAGACGTTCACAGACCTAGCACATCCAAGCACGCACCACATGAGACTCCGTCAGAGTCAATTCCTCCTTCCACGGGAGCACCTCAACACAGTCAATGTGAAGATAATGGCTCCCACAGGGACACTGAGAAAACCTTCAACAGTAGACTGTCGAGGAGGAATCGGAAGATCATCCAAAACTTCAACCAAGATTTCTTATATTATTGACAGTTCTAATATGTAATGGTTACTAACCCCACCCTCATGTTTCCTTACCCCCCCTTCTTCCCACAGTTTTTCTCCCCCCCCCCTTCCTCCAGTTTTTCCTAGTAGCGGAGAGGTTATATAATATACTCACGACAAGCTCATGGAGCCCTGCATTCCACGAGCCCAGTGTTCCACCCCAGATCCCTTAACCCAAAATTCCAACATTCCCTGTGTCTTTTCCGTTGACACTGGTCCGACCTCTGGGGGCCGCACAATAAAGCTCCTGATCCTCACCTTGTGCCTCGCCTTATTTACTTCAGAGGTTGCCGGGTTTCATCGTTGCCATTTGCCTGGTGCAGGTTCCGGGTATCATGACCATTGTCTTGAGCTATGAGGTCACGATGTGCGACATGGCATTCTACAGTATGTTATCTCTGGTGCATGTCATCAGATCCATGTATGTGTGTTTGACTCAGAGGTCATGCAGTTTATCTTGGAGAGGATAGCGGACACTGAGGTCAAGAGCAGTTCCTATTTAGGGATGCCTCAGGTGGAAGAGAGGTGAATACATTCCTGGTAACAATTGGAATAAAATTAAACCAAATCAACTATTCATTCCCTTCTCTGAATGATGTTTCATATGCGGGCGGATCCCGAGCAGGCCACTGTGGCCACCCTCACAAAAGAATAAGAGGCGTTAACAGAAGGATTAATTATATGATGAGAGCTCATGCACTCACCTCTAATTGCTTCATTCCTTTTCTGTGAGGAGTGAAACGGGGAACAACTCTCTCAATGAGGAACCTATTGCTTGTCTTTAAAATGTAACATATACGAGGATTAACAGAAAGTGGTCTGACTTGATGTGGTTAAAGCATGCCGCCACTGACTTATGGGCAGGCATCCTAATCTGCACAAACCTGTCCAGTCAGAGGCCTCAAAATGTGCACTTGCCACTAGCCGTTGGCGAGTGATAATTGACTCTGGCAAGTAAGAAATGTTGGAGAATTGAGGAGGTGAGTGGCTTTTTATGCCTTACTAGTAGCTTGCAACTTGAAACATCTCCCCACCCCCCAAGAGAAACTTCTCTGAAAGCCTGTGAATGTAGGATGAAATAAACACTATGAAACCAGGTTTCCAGTTGATGCAATTGGGGTGAGTAGAGTCTTATTTCCTTCACTTGTTTCTCTTACCACCTCTTTTCCTCTGTGCCGCTCCTCTCATTCCCTTGCCCCCTCCCAACTGCACTTCGCAACCCATGTCTCGGGAGGATAGCTCAGCGGCAACGTGCTCGCCTTGGAAGCAAGAGGACACAGAGCAACACAGGTTCAATTCCCCGGGTCCGTGCTTAGAAACCTCTGGGTATTAAGCGCGTTATAAATAACATATCATATTAATCTGTCTTTTCATCTGTCTTGTGTATTTCCCTCCCCAATTTGTCTCCTCTCCATCATCCCTACCTCTGATTTTCTGTGCATCCGTACCCCTCCTACCCATCTTCTCAGTCCATGGTTGCACCCTCTGATTCTCTGCATTGAATCATGGCTGTTCTTTTCTGCCGGCGGGTTGCTCTTGGTGGCCTTACCCATCCCAGTTGTACTTTATGATCTTCCTTAAAGACCGGCCTCAATCCCCCCCCCCCCTTGCACCACAGCTACACTTTTGTCTTTCCTATCAGACCACCTGCTCTTGCCTCTTTCCTTGTCGACATTTGCACTCTTGCTTCCCCCTCTCATCTTTTCCTTTTCAACCTGTAATGGTTTAGTGATGGACGGCCAAAATGACAGTGAGTGAAGCAACCTTTCTGAATTTCATCTTAAATTTCGCTTTGCATGTTTGGCGACTGCAAGGGATTCTGCGCACCAATGCCGTGGAACAAGCACCCCCAAAAATGCATGTTTCCCCAGCGAAATATTTGCAGTTTGGCAGGAATTTCTGCTGTGAAATTGCTAACATTTTACAGGGCACATGGCCCTTTTGTGAGGGCTTCAATTGGCAGAGGCAGGAGATAGTATCTCACATTTCTGTGGAAATTCATCAACCCATACTATCAGTGCCTCTTTATTTCGCCCTCTCACCTGTATCGCTTGAGGTTTCTTCCTAGAATCTGGGTGAAAATACAATGGGTAGTTGGAGGCAAGTGTGCTCCAGATTTTCCATCTGTGGTAGTTGTTGCACAGGTGAGATACTTCGCACCCGCAATTACTAGCAATAATGATAGGGCTAAGGAAATGACAGCCTTTATTAGACAATGGGAAAGCGATGAGTCAGAGCTGAAACTGATATACTTCAGGCCTTAGTCACCTAGTCCGAAAGAAGAACGTTCAACATAACTGAGCAAGCCATACCGTCGCACGTTTTGGCAACATTATGATCTTTAAGCTTGTTGAACGACATTAGTTGTTACATATTTTTTTTTAGATCCTTAATTTTCCAGACTTCTCATGTTCCATGTCCCCTGTCCCATTATTTCAGAGGTGCCACCCAATAACCTGCAACTTTTTACTCTCAATCTTCCACTGGGATAATAATAATAATAATAATAATAATAATAATAATAATAAATGTCACGGAAGACTACTATCCATGCCGTGCCATGTACGGAGCGCCTCCATACTTCGACCCAATGCTCCTCCACCACCCCGTGCATTACCCACCCACATCATTTAATGCACCATGTCCTCTTCAGCTTATTGTCTACCGAGCCCCTCAATTTCTCATATCTTTGCCCTTCTTTTCTCCCTCATTCGTGCAGTCTCTGACATAATTTCCAACATGTTCGCCAGTTCCATCTGTTTTGTCGTTCCAATTTTATCAAGCAATCTTCGCTCAAACCTTTCTTAGAACCTGTCAGAATTTGAATGTACTGCAAAGACATGGTGAAGCGCAGGATGAAAGGATCTGTATTTCTTGACATTCGCCAAAGCACGGAACATTTAAAAGTTACATGAAATAAATGGAACACACATCAAGAAATATATATTCCTAGGGAATACTTGATATGCCGTTACAATTGTGGGTCTAACTCTGACGCATAATACAGATTAAATCTCTTTTAACACATTTATCTTCAGCTGGTGGCAGATGGGCCTGGACACGGGTGCAAGTCGGATGCCGGCTAGAACATAGCAATTATGAGAGGAACAATCTGATTGCAAGATTAAAAAAAATATATATTGAACCACTGACTTCAAAGAAACAGTGATAAAAAAAGTATTTCATTTTCTTTAAAAACGCCATTGAAAATCCCATCTGCATTATACAATGGATTTCCCAACCAGCATTGACTTAAAACCAATTCGGGATCATCTCTGATGCTAGAAAAGTCCATTTCAACAAGATTTAACGCTAGGATATCTCTCTTACAGCAGCTCTGTCTTGGCAAATCATCATGTTTTTGAAAAGGGAGATGGGAGGCAGGCAGACAAGTGACTCCCTTGTGTAATCGATGGATATTCCAATGGAAGAGTAAGATGACGTATGGACTCCTGCTGCCATCTTGAAATTATTGAGTTGAGCACATCCCTACTTTTAAAACCGGTATTATATACCCGAGAAAGTGTCACGTTATGTGTTATCGCCCAGGAATAAGGCAAAAGCTGCAATTGGAATACTTTGATCGAGAAGAAGGATTTACTAAAGTCGGCTAGATGACATCAGGTCATCCTTGAACCCAGGAACCTCTTTTATTGGGAGACTTAGCAGAGGATCAGTCTAGGAAAGAACGTTACTTTACTTTCTCAGAAAGAAGTAAGTTGGACATTACTGTACAATGAACATGTAAAGTTTGCTTGCACATCCTGCAACCTTTTCTTACATTATGCAGTGCAGATCTAAATCACTGTGTACATTTTGTTTTGCACTGGTTTGTGCCTTTTTTATGTTTTGAGGGGATACTGCACAAATAATTTCACAGAATCAGTTGACCACAAACTGTTAAAAACAACAATATTAAATAGATTTCTTGTATCGTGCTTCATGCCAGGCTCCAGCCTCTAAGCACAAGACCGGAAATCAAACCTGGGCTTTCAGTGTAGTCGTTTCCAAGGTGAGCTGCCCCTGAGCTATCCTCCCAGCTAAAACAGTCAAGAGTGTAACAAATCAGGTTGCCCCCTTCTGTAGCACTTGGTTGCAGCCTGTGGTTTTAGCAAATGGTATGTACCGTCTAGTCTAGAGAGGTGATGATAGGTACCAGGCTCCCACCCCAAAATCACTACCTCACATTCTTGTGCCTTTTCTGCACCATCACACATACTTCATCAATTGCTCCACCATCCATAACCTTTCTGGGTGACTTCTGGTGTACTTTCACCCCAAAAGATATCTTGCACATTGTGCTTTCACCACCTCGCCTTATTTTATTATGCACCGTAGTGCATTCCTACATTCTTGTGCACCATCTTTACCCCTTAGCCCCCTTGCACCATCCCTCCCAACCTCTCGTGCGTGGTCTCTCACCCTGAACTCATTGTTAGGAAAGATTTCATAATTGTATGTACATTTTCCCCTCCATGTGTACACCCCTAAACGTTTTGCTGCTGTTTAGACACCATTGACTGACTTTGCCAGCGAAGCACAGCCTTCAGTTGCACTCCTCTGGGCTTTCGCTCACTTTTTATGGGGAAACTGACATGCCCTTAAGACAGTCAGTACTGGGACACTTTGCTTTCCCTAGTCCTTTTCCCATCTTGCAACTTTTGTGCAACATGTAACAAGTTTGAAATGTATTTTACCATACAGCACACTTGGGGTCTAGAGTCATTTTCCAAAGGCCCTAGATACCCTTGTTGGACTTTTTATGAACTGTGCAGGTGTGTCATGGACAGGACTGGTGGCAGCTATCTTTTTGCATTCTTTTTAACCCTTTCCTGCCATGTTAACCGCGTTAACAGCGTTTGGCACAAATAGGTGGCATGGATCCAAAATGCCCATGCCACAAGGTTCTTTGTCCTGGTCTTTGGCCATCTTGCCCCTTCACCTTCCCCAGGTCGAGTCAGTCCTTATTTGGTCATGTACTTTCCCGAAAAACCCAATGCTTTCGTGGGCTTCTGCATGCCTTGTGTGTGTGTGCCTCCAGGATGTGGGCTGGAACTTTTCTCTCCTCCTTTCCCTTCTCTCTTTTCCTATCTCCTCCCCTTACTTTCTTCTATGCACTTACTCTATCAGAATGGTCCCTGGACCTAATATGATAGCAACCTCGTCTGTTTCCTCCACCCTCCCATTACTGTTTTTTTCCTTCCCACCACCCCTCCAGCACTATCTGAAATGTCGTCAGGCCTAGTATGATAGTTGCTTGTTTTGTTCCTCCCCTCCCTTTCTGCACCCCTCTCCCTCACCTTTTGTTTTTCTCCGGCTCTACCAGAAATGTCGTCAGGTTTAGTACGGTAGTCGCCTGTCTGGTTCCATTTCCTTCCCACTCCCCCCCTCCCTTCCTTATCTATGTCTTAGCTCTTGCACTATCTGAAATGTCGTCAGGCCGAGTACGATAGTAATCCTTACTGTTCATGGCCTGTAAGAATGTGGTTGTATTTTCCCTTGTTCCCTCCCTTGCCTTGAAGCGCTTTGAAACACATTGGCCCTCATTACGACCCTGGCGGAAATCGAAAAACGATGGCGGAAATGCAATACCGCCATCGAATAGCGCTCGGTGCGATCATGACCCGTCACCGTAAAGTACGATGCCATTAGCGACACCGTAGTGAACGCCAACGCTAACTGCACCAAGTACGCGCACGCGCGCCATGCCAAACCGTAATTACCACCATGGCGCAACGGTACGCGAATTCTGACCCTAGCGGACATGCACCTAACGCCATCAAGCACGGCGGAAAGTACCATTCCGCCATGGTGAGAAGTACGGCATCGCGAACCAACCGTAAACGGCCCTACTGAGTGCCTGTACACCACTCACTGGCCACATTGTACAACTCCTCGTAGGTGCAATGAAGTCACACAATGCAACCAGTGAAATGTACAAGTCACCCATGCATGCCAACGAACAAATGAATCTAGGGGCTCCAAGTGCCTTGTGAGTGGCCATCCATATTTGCCATGGCACCATTGCCGCACTGATGCAGCACAGGCATGTGAAGGTTCAAGTCCAGCAACATGAACAGAAATATGAGACAAACAAAAACAGGCCCCCCCATCGACTGACACCAGTGTAAGGCAACATTCAAAGCAGTATCCTGAGTGAGACTGCACCAGCCCTGTACTCCTGCCAGTAAACAAACCAACCATCAGCATAAGCATGTACCACACAAGTTGGCAGAGTGACTGAGCAGCCAGGCTCATCTCAAGAGGGGCCAATGGGAGCTGCAGGGCACAGATGGCACGAATACAGAAGCTATTCAAATGGACATGACCTCAGTCTCCCTCCAAGAAACGCACGCAAACACAGGCACCTGTGACCAGCCATATTCTGATAATCACATCATTCCACCAATCCACCTGGCTGACCGGCATCTGTTACACAAATGCTAATCCCCCGCCCCTGAGCATGACATCATTAAAACAGTCATATTGGCAGCCCCTATCCCTGACCTCACTGGGCTTCGTAGGCAAACGCGCCCAGTACAGTACCACGCAACTATACTCCGAAGCTGGAACCCAATGCAGATCTCCTCACAATACATCGCTCCACAAATAGGAATATGCTACATCACTTGCAAAGAAGAACGCTACACGGTTCATATCAGAATAGAAATTTAATGCACAACAAAATCACCAAGCCCATACAGCCATTAGGTCATGAACTCCAAAATATATTTCATCATTGTGGGCTGCATCCGCAATAAATGACCAGCTTCTTCTTGTGTGACGCCCTGTTCCTTCATGGTACACAGGGGCTACATTCACGTTCAAAAAGGCAACATGGAAGCGCCTAGAACCGCAGGGCCGTCCCATTAGGTAGGCACTAGTCCAGCTGAAAGGCCGAAATGTTGCTCCTAGCCACTAGTACTGCGTAAGGGCATGTGGCCCATTGGCGATCGTCCCATAAGATCGAAATGGTGCTCCACTGATTAACACGAAGCAGCAGGTGTCGGGAGTAAAATCCATCTGCAGGAGTGGCATACAGATGGCAGTGGCAAAAGGGGAGGAGATACCTGTCACCCAAATGAAATGAAAAAGAATAGTATGGGCATCCGAACTTCATTTGAATTACTCACTTCAATGATCACACTAAATCCACAGCCATATGCATGCTAGCCCACTCCAAAGGATTATTTCCACCCAAAAACCACTTGCGAATCATAACTATATATATCGAGGTGAAAACACTATTACAAAGGAGTGTTTTTGTGCATGCGTCTGTTAAAACAGAATCCATCAGATGGGATTAGTAACGTGCATAGACACAAGTGTTTGAAGGCGCGTCGAGACAGGGAGGGTTCAACAAGGCCAGATAGACGATGGTCCCACTATGGCAGCACTGCATCACATAGCGCAGGGGAGGTGGACAGATTCCAAAAAGCCCTGTACATGGCAAACTCCGTATTAAATCATCTGTCCATGCATCCATACATCATTCCCTCATCCCGTAATGAAAACGCCTGATTTCATACTCACATAACATGTGAAATTTCCATTGAGTCTGTGCGTTATGCAGTCTGCAAAATCCACTGTGCTCCAGCCCGTAATTCCAGTGTTGTGAAGTAACATGTATTTGGGAACGTCCGGCCTCATCGACCACTACGCTATTGCGCATCCCATACTATTCATATCAATCATTGCATTCTCGCCATGGCCCCTGTCCCAAGGACATTGAACAATAGAACGTTATATTTGCAGTCAGACCTGTGGGCATCTCCTCGCCGCTAGCTGAAACCGAAAGCGCCGTCCTTCGAATTCCTCATTTGCAACATCACGTCGAAAAGGCATCTGTGACCGCTTGAAATCACAAATTAATCCATCTAGTGCGGCTGTGTGTGAAAATGGCAACTGGCTTCACTCACAAATGGGACGCCCCGCCCGTCGGTGAACCTCGGTACAGTGTTGCATGAGGGTCCACCGTTACTCGAGTACTACGTTCCACTGACCCTTCACAAGTCTGTTTGCGACTGCAAAGATAGTATGTGAAACAATGGGACCATAGCAGAATGAACATATCAACCAATATTACACTGCCATCGGGTACAAATACATGATTGTAATAGCAAGATGCCATTCGTCGAATTGCAGCGTTGTGTGCGGGACGTGCTCGGCCAAAGGGGATTGCAGCTTGCACAGGTGGAATGAATCACCACAGGTGGAGGCTATACAGCCTGAAAACACATAAATTGCACACCCAACCCCCTCCCACAACCACACCCACTCAGAAATGCTACCGGCAGGACTAGCGATGTTGGCCCTGGGGGACCTGATAGCACTGCAAGTACTCCAACTTCAAGAAGAAGACGAACCCAAACTACTACAACAACCGGCCGCACGGAGGAGACGCAGGAGGAGGAGGAGGGCAAGGCAGGGCCAGCAAGGGCCGCCAGCACAGCCACTACCACCACACAGGCAGCCCGCAATCCCACGCCTCCGAGCACATCCGTTCAACCTCACTGATGAGCAGATCCACACCCTCTACCGTCTGGACCGGGACACCATAACCGCCATTGTGGACATGACACAGGCTGACCTTGTCAGCATGATAGATAGCCCAACCGCCATCCCACCCCTACTGAAGGTGGTGTCTGTACTCCACTTCCTGGCCACAGGCACCTACCAGCACACAGTCGGACAGTTGCATGGCATTTCACAGCCACTGTTCGCACGGACACATTGCAAGTGCTCGATGCCCTCCTGAGGCACGCAGACGACTACATCTCTCTACCACGCTCGGAGCAGGAAATTACGAACGCAAAAGTGGGATTCCATGCACTTGGCGGCATACCGGGTTGCATTGGTGCCATCGACTGCACCCATGTGGAATTGGTCGTCCCACATGCCATGGAGGCCCAGTATCGCAACCGAAAACAATTTCATTCTCTGAATGTACAAATGGTGTGTGACTCCAACAGGATCATTACACATTGTTGTGCCCGATTTCCTGGATCAACCCATGATTCTATGGTCTTGAGGAACTCTACAATACCACGCTACATGGAGCGACACGCAGGGAACAGATCCTGGCTACTCGGTGAGTCTCATTTAAAGCATGATAATGTGGGGTATGTGATGCGGCAATGACCTGGCAGGAAGGGGGGGGGGTGCGTACGTAGCAATGTCATTCCACAAACATCCTTTATTGTCCACATACAGGTGATGCCGGGTATCCACTGAAGAGATGGCTCCTTACACCACTCCGGAACCCACGGGACCAGCATGAGGAGGACTACAACCATGCCCACTCACGTACCCGTGTAGTCATAGAACAGGCATTCGGCCTACTGAAGACTCGTTTCCGCTGCCTCAGCAGGTCTGGCGGGGCACTCCTGTACCGCCATGAGAAGGTTGCAAAGATGGTCATGGCATGTGTCATGCTACACAACATGTGCGTACGTAGAAATGTGCCCATGCCCCCTGACGCAGAACTGCAAGCACCTGAAGATGGCCATGATGAGGGTGGGGATGTGGCAGCACCTCAAGGAGTCTGCGAGGCACAGGAGGGCCGTGACATTCGTCAGCATATCATAGATGCATGCTTCTAGCACTCACGCCTGGTGGCTGATACATGGACACGGGACTTGTGGCACTGTGTGTGTCTGGAACATGCACAATATGGACTGTACGCCTATAATGGCCTCGTACACAAAGATCAATGTCCACACATCTCATTGGATGATCGTGCATTGTTTATGGCATATGTGAAATCATGTTACACACCCCATCGACCCGCCACCCAAGTGAGCCCAACACACCCCCTCCACCCTCCTACCTCCCCCCCGAACACCAGTGTCCAAAGATGCTCATTGTCAGTGGGCAGTCGCTATTGCAAGCCCCCTCTCCGGGTATCAGGGGCACCCCTGCCTGTGGAGCGCAGGTTCCTCCCAGATCTACGTTGGGGGCTGCCCTGGACGGAACTTGCAACGGATGATGTCTCTGCCTGCTCACGTCCATGCATGTCCCTAAGGGTTTGTGAGAGCTCAGTGAGCACACGGCGCACAGCGGCAAGTTCAGCACATACGTCTTTGGACGTCGCATGCAGTTCCCCCCTCAGGCTCTCGGTGCTTCTCTCCATTTGTGCCCTTAGTGTCTCTGTACTTCTCTCCATTTCTGCCCTAAGTGTCTCAGTTGATGTTTCTATGTCTGCCTTAGTGCCCCCACATTCATCAGCATGGCCCTTGAGGAGCGTGGCCAGTTGCTGCTGTTGCACGATCACCTGGTCGAGGGACTGTTGCCTCTGCTGGGCCATGGCCATTTGCGGTGGTGTCACAGAGGGGCTGGTCACCTCATGTTGCCTTGCCACAGGGCTTGTGGGGGATGGCCAGTCGTCGTCTTGTGGGTGCCCCTGCGTGGTATCCTCATGGTGTACGGGATGGAACAGACAGGGGGATTGAGACAGGTCATGGATGGATCTTACTTCGACATCCCCGTTTTCTGTGTCGGAGCATGCTGCCATTAATGCAGTGTCACCTATGGTGCTGCTGCCACCAGAAGCAGTGCCTTCTGTGGCATCCATTGGGGGGACCTGTGGTGGTGCTGTTGTGGGCATGCTGGCTGCTGGGGTGCCTGTTGAAGTTCCCTCCTGTGTGCTGCCACTTGATTTGTGCTGCTGCCGTGTCTTGATGCGTGCAGCTGAGGTGGAGGGTCTTTGGCCGTTGGTCTTGGCCCTCTTTGCAGGTGTGCTGGTAGGGGTGTCGTGGAGCTCGTCGTTTGAATCGGACCCTGTGGTGGAGTAAAGGAGGGCGAGCGTTATAAATGGGTCTGTGGAAATTGGAATGGCAATGTATCACATGCATTGGGGTGGTACCTGAGGGTGATTTGGGTTGGGGCCTTGGAGGTGGTTTCATTTTTGTGTGGATTGAGGATGCAGTTGTTTTGCAGCCTGCAGTTAGGGTGTGCCTGCTGCACGTGTAGAGGGTGTTTTTAGGATTTTTAATTATTTATGTATTTAATGTGAGTTTTAAAGTGTGCTATCAGGCCTATGTATGTGGACGTTCTCCTGGACATGTGTTACTGTTGCACTATGTGGACACATGGTACTTCACATGATTGGACATTGTGGATTTGGCATTGTTTTATTTGGCCCACCTACCTGATTCTTCAGATGTCTGCACTCCTTTCTCCATCCCTCCGACTCCCTCTATACTCTCCATTCCAATGGTGGAGGCACAGATTTCTTCCCAGGGGGTCAACTTGATGGGTGATTCCGATCCTCCCCCGGTAGCTGTGGCAATGTTACGGTTGGCGGATAGTATGCTCCGTACGCGTATCCGCAAGTCGTCCCATCGCTTTCTGCATTGCTGTGGGTTGCGGGGTGCGGTCCCCACCGCACTTACCCGCTGTGCCACCAGGGCCCATATGCCCTTCTTGTTCGCAAGTGCCGTCCTGGTCATTTGCGTCGAGAAGACGACGGCAGCATTCTCCTGGAGGGTCTCTGTGAGCACGGTGAGTTCCTCACGGGAGAAGTGGACCTGCCGCTTGCGGTCGCACGCTTTCTTCGCTACCTTTCCCATTTTTCTTGGTTTCACTAGGGTGGATGACGGGTTGGGATGAGTCTCAGGGTAGTATCTTTAATGGTTGTGTGGAAATAGTGTTTTTATAGGTGTACGGCGTGCTGTTTCCCGTTCCGGGACCATGTTTTTACTTCCGTTTCCGTATATTTACGGTCACCGTACTTTCCGATTGCCGCTCATTGCGGTGACCGCTAAGATGGGTGGCGGAATTGCACCTAGGGCGCCGTACGGCGGCGGTGTGGGCCGTTTTGGGGTCATTTCCGCCATCGCGGACTTTGCACTTCTGCCATGGCGTGGTGCTCGTGCCCGATGGGTCGGAATGAGCCGCACTTTGCTCCGTCGTGCAATGGCGGAAACGCTATTTACGCTATGGCGGTCAGGTCAGTCACTTTCCGCCAGGGTCGTAATGAGGGCCATTGTGTATAGGCGCTATATAAATAAACGATCATATCATATCATAACGTCTGAGTCCAATACACATCCTGGGTGCCAGAGCGTCTGGAGTGCCCTGAATGACTGGGACCACTGATGGTGCGTGACTGGTCCACGTATGCAGTGAGTGTTTGTGAGCAGATCTCCCATTGGGTCCTCTTGGTTTTGGGCGAAGGGAACTTTGGATAAGAGGAGGCGAAAACACCCATAGCATGTCAATCTCCTGAGTTCTCACTGAACAAAGGATAGGATCCAAGTATCCTGCCACTATGAAGCCGTGTCGAGGAACCACTGGTGACCCACTGGAAGGTTTGGCACCCTGAGCCCGCTGTCGTCCCGTGGGACCCCTCTGCATCTGATCATCCTAGAAGGTCTGCAAAGATGCTTTGACCCATTGGAATAGTGGGACCAACTATTCCCGGCACCTTCACCAAACCCTGCAAGTAAGCTTTCTCAGAAGTGTCCCTGGGCCAACCAGTCGGCTGACCAACTGAAGCAGGACCTTTGCTCTGTCTCCGCCTTCGTTTCGAGGAGCCCCTCAAAACTTGGTATACTGCTAGCTCTATGTCCCCAGCACCCTCACACCGCATTTCGTACACTTGGCATTACCAGGTCTGAAGTGAGACAAGTGCACCAGGACCGGAGTAAACGCGGATACCAAGTTGCCCAGCCGCGGGAACGTCTTTTGCAAGTACGCTGCATGTGTGACCCTCTTGCCTCTGAAGCCTGCTGCAGTGAAACTGTGTCAATTCATCCACCCGGAGCAGAGAAATCGCCACTATCCCGTTTGGGAATCATCGCTGTATCTCAGGAACTGAAAGCCGCATAGACGTCCTTTTTGTCGCATTCGAACCTGCAACCGAGTGGACTGAACGGGCGAAGTTTGGGTCCAAGAGCGCCTAACCGGTGGCTCCTGGCGCCAAGGGCCTCTTTTACAAACAAGTGGCCCCTGGGGTCCCTCTCCTTTCCACTGCTAGTGCGAACAAGCGACTCCATCCCGCTCTCTGGAACTGCCTCTGCCTTCAAGCGGAGGTCCTCCCTGAATAGTGGGAACTTGTTCTTCATCGCCTCATCCACCTTCCTGAGCTGCTAGAGACCCCTGAAGAGACCCTGTTCTGCCCATTGGAACAACCACATGCACTTGCATTGCATGTACTGTTGAGCACAAGGCTCCTCACTTCTTAGGGCTTGGACTGCCTCTTAGGTGTGTTGCTGATGTCGAAGGGGCCTAAAGACTACCTGCACTGCCTGTTTCTTTGCCATCTAGGTTGTCGACATATTTTGTGCATTTAACCCTTTGGACCCCAATGGTCTTGTATATACATTGTATTGATAGTGTTGTGTTGGTTTACTTAGTGTTACTGTGATTATTCTGCTATGGTCTATGCTACAAAGGCTTTGTAATAAATGTGTCTATATTTTTAATATAACACCTGTCTGGAGTAATTTGTAAGAGTCCTTGCTCTGTGTGCGCATTGAGGTATTTTAGTCACCCTCACCCCTCCAGAAACCTAGTCTTGACCGCCTGCCAGAGCTACCCTGATTGGTCTGGCTTGTCCACAGGTTACCCTGTTCCAAGAAACTAGGCTGGCCTTCTGAACCTCTGCCCCTCCAGGACAGAGTTCAGAAATCCATCTTAACACTCATTCCCTGCCATCTCCTGACTCCTCATGAACTGTGTCCTTCAAGGCTTCTTGTAAACCCGACCAAATGCCCATGCAGTAGGTTCGCCCAGGCTTGACATGTTCCATCCTCTTAACTTTTCATGCACCATCACCTGCTGCCTTTAGTGTCTCATCAACTTTGCACGCCTGGTCTCCTCACACCTGGCACCCTCACTCTCCACCCCCGCCCACCTACTATGCACCTTTATCTCTATGATTCTAATGTTACTACCTGACTCCTCTTCTTGGCCACCTCCGCTCTTCATTCTTCTGCTGGTTTTTCTTTTTCAATTACTGTAGTAAGGGGTTTCAGAAGGCTATTATTTTTTGGTAGTAATAGTTGATGTGTTTATTTTGTATGTTTTTAGCGCTAAATGTTTACCTCTTTAGCTAAACATATTTTCAGTCTAATTATGGTATCCAGTGATTACAGAGAAAACAATTACAGAGAGGGAATTTAACGAAACAAAAACGGCGAAAAAACACTGACATTTTGTGAAAACATAGATGGGTGGGGTAAGTGAATAAAACTGGTGGAGAGGGGGTTGGGTGGGTTTAAACACATACGGAAACGAGGAGCTTTGGGGGCCCATATAGGAAGAAAAAGTCGCTCTTTTTGTTGCTGTTTTTTTTTGTTGAAAATTGCCTCTTTGAAATAGTTTTCGCTATAATCACGTAGAAACCTAATTATATGGGCTCTTTGAAACAAACCCCATTACTAGATGGAGCAAAGTGTTAATACAAGGAAGACTGTGTATTAAAAAATATATATAAAATTAGGGGTCACATGAGATTAAAAAGTACACGTAGTAAATTTAAAAAAAATCTACATTTCTGTGTGCTACCATGTGAAAATTCCTCGATGGAAAAACCTCTTTCAGAATAAGGTCACACGACAGACCTTTTTTTGCTGGGTTATTCGTGCTCTTTTCGGTTTGAAAGTTTCCCCACGCCTCTCTTCCCTTTAGCCCTCCCACCATCTGTGCTCATCTATTTTATTTTTTAACTCTAACTTTCCCCTCCCCCCAATATGTTTTTATGTCGATCTTATTGCCAAAGACGTTTTTTGAAACACTATTTTCACGTTAACCTCGGTGTGTCATGTTGCTGTTTCCAGAAATATAGGTTCTTTGAGCCGCGTGTGCTGGCACCCCATAGTGTGTAGTTCTGGGGAAACCCAAAATATGTGGCCAACCAAACCTCATAACTGTGGCCCTCCTGTGCTACTGCAAATCTTTCTGAATTCTGTTTCCTGGTGCGCTGCGGGTGTTAGTTCTGCATTGTGGCATCGAGCATGGAGGATCAGGTCTGGGCATGGCAGCGAGCCTCCTCTGTGTACTCAAAGCGCTTCTTGTCTCTCCCTGTAGGTTATCGCAGTGGTGATGGATTCCTTCACAGATATTGACATCTTCAGAGACATCCAGGAGGCCTGCCGGAAACGGAGGGTCCCTGCCTACATTCTGCTGGACCATGCGGGGCTCCCCCACTTCTTAAAGATGTGCCAACACCTGGAGGTGTCCCCTGAGGAAGAGAAGGTAAGAGCTGCAGTAGAGAGGGCCGACCATTGACCATAGAGGCACCCATGCTTTATTGGATTTCTTTTGATGAATAGAACCACTTTTTGGCAGGCTCGCGACACATTTTATAACCCACCAGGGTGCATGTTAGACCTTTTGCTTACACTCTAGCCTAGCGGATAATGTCATGATGCAAAAAAAAAAAACACTTGGGGCATAGCATCCAAGGCATCCAAGGATGTGCATAAAACAGCAGGGAAATCATGGGCTCACTTCTTGTGCATATTTGTGAATGCCCCATGTCTGCTTGCAAGCCTGGAAGAGATCACCCCAGATCTAAGATGTACACTCTCACTCCTGGTCACGTCTCCTTTTACTTCAACTCCTGGTGCAAACGTCCCTGCTTGCTAAATCCTCATCTCTTGTTCCCAAACGTGCTAAAAGCTAAACCCCAAAGAGGATGCAGTGGGTGAAAGCCTTTCGGAGATCTTCCTGTTAGAAGGATAAAACATGTCCCACGGTACCGTAGATTTGATTTACTCTCAGTTCGTCAATGAAACACAAGGCTCTGTTCAATGGCACTAAATAAGGTGTCTTCTAACTTTACCTCATTTGCTGATTCTGTCCTTTTTGATTCAAATTACCTTTACAAGTACATCTTTGGTTTCTTCAACTCCCTGGACATTTTTTAGTGTACAGTGTTTTTTGTTTCTTAATTATATGGGTGTATGCTTGGAAATAATCCTTCCTACTGGCCAAAAATGCTTTAGTGTATGAAGGTTGTTTTCTTCACTATAAGGTTGTGTGCCTGGAAATGATCCTTGCTGCCTCCAGCAATTGGCTGCAGCGCTACTTTTCAGATGACCACTAACAAAAGTGGAACGAGGGCTTTACATTGATCTACAGGGGTATTTTTTGATTAAGCGCGTGCCTTGCCCAAAGGGCTGACAGAGCGCTGCACAAAAGATGAAGAACTCCAAACATAATCACTTAACAGATGATGTCACAAAAATGCTGACGCAAGTGGAGCATCAGATCAAAGGTCGGCAGCCTTTCCAGATGTTAACTACTGTGATTCACACTAGCCCTGGCGATGTTCTACTCATTTCCACATGAGAGGAGGTGGGCCAACCTGATATGAAAATTACAATAACTTGCATCGGGGGAGGAAGGTTGAACAAAAAAAAACATGTTGGGGTAACATCCCCCGCTGTATAAGTCATTGTCTGTTTTCTTGTCGTTATATAGCCACAGGGGAGACACACAGATGAATAAACCCAACTTGTGGCTCTGTATTGTTCATTATATACCCCTCATCCATGCCAGCCATTAGCTTTCTAATAAAAAAGTCAGGGCTGTTTGCCCCCCCCTCTCCCCTAGCCTCTAACCGTGTAGTTAATGGAGGTGTGGAGGGGGGCGAGGAACTACTCATTTAATTATTTGTTCACAGCAATTAGCCTTTCTGAATCTCAATTGAAACACCACCAGCTTGAGAAGGCAGTACCACTCTTGGCGGTACTACAAATGCTTGTCCATGAAATAATCGAAAGTGAAATGCCTGAGGGAGGAAAAAAACGAGTTATTTGAACGAAACCAAAACTTTTGTTTTTTTCCCTGCTGACAGTTGTGTAAACCAGCCCACCCCGTCACTTACCTTTTAGCAGCACACTTCGCTGTGTGCCGCTAACTCCCTGTCTCCCTATGATGCCAGTTCCCTTCACTTATGTGGATGGGAACCAGCGCTGCAGGATCCTCCCTTTTTTTTGGGTTAAAAACCCATGCAACCCCTGATGCCACTGTAACGAACAAAGGTGTGGGTGACACCCCCACAACCTCTGCTCCCATTGTTTGCTATAGTGGTACCATATGGTACCATGTGGTAACAATGGCACCATTGTAGCACCAGGGGACCACTACGGTGGTGATAGGGCGCGGTACAAATATCCTTTAACATTAACATGGTAGACAAAAGATTAGAACAAATCTACCATACTTTTTTTCGATTTTAATTTTTTAAAATTTTGTTTAAAGTTAAACATTTTTTATTTTTAGACGGATTCCCTACAAATCACACTACTGCCGGGAGCTTCACTAGACTAATTCATAAATCAATTATGTCCTCTTTCTGATTGTGGCAGGAATAGGTGCTGCTTTGTTGTATGCACTATCCACTACTCTTGTCACAAGACTAGTTCAAGAAACATGTCTAGTGGTGATGGAGTTTAGAGATCTGAAAAAGAAAGGGGTTGAAACCACAAGCCTTGCACCAACCTAATGACAGTTTTCAGTTTTATTTATCTTGTTATGTAGATCAACTTGCTGTATCTGCCATGTGAAAGGGTTATTTTACACCCCATAACCTAGATCTGTATTATTAATTGGGAGTTATTCACTACTGTAATGCGTTGAGTTATTGAAGAAGTCTTAATAAGTGATCCTGGGTAATTGTAATTTTTAATATGCAGGTGTGTACATAATAACTGTTGAAAAATCAGTGAAGAGCCGACACAATCATTCATGCATGTGCCAGTGTTTTCTGAAGGCTCCTCATTCATAATTAAAGTTCAAAATATTGAATATAGGGTTTGGCCAATCATTCATCATGTATATGTAGGTATGTGGGCTTTGTCGTCCACATTTCGGCTTTTGCTCATGCACGTCCATGTCGTGAACATTGCTTCGTAGGTGCATTGACTTTAGAAGAACACTGTTTCAGCTTAAAGGTCCCCAGGTGGGTTTCTAGAGGCTGATGGTTATTCTTTTATTTATGTTTACATGTTGACATTATGAGAAAGAGAGAGAGGGGGAACCTAGCCTTATTAATAGAGTGCAGACTCCTGTTTAATTTCACACCCTACATAAAGGAGTGGATTGACATCATCATAAATGATCAAAATACAGGTGTTCCACCACACTCGCTGTTCCTCTATTTGGCCCAATGAAGTATATTGATCAGGGAAACTGATTTGTACTTTGTTACATTTCTTAATTGTGATATAACATATATGTCTCCCGTACAGTTCAATTTCTAGCCATAAATATGTATACCCTCTGCATGTGTTACAGTGCATAAAGTTGAAAGGTACTGGACATTTGTGAACATATTCATAAATGCATGTGCATTGACTATTACATTAATTGCACTGGCATTTGTTAGATATATCGGATTTGAAAAAACATTATATTTTTTTTACAGCTTTTAAAAGTTCGCACCATAACGGGGAACACCTACTACACCAGGACAGGAGCAAAAATCATCGGGAAAGTCCGGGAAAAGTTCCTGCTGGTTGACGGGATGAAAGCGGCTACAGGAAGTTACAGGCAAGTCAACGCACCTGGTCTCAGCCCATTGTTGTCTCGTCTATTTCGAAGTGGCGTTTCTTTTTTGGATGTGATCCTCTGTTCTTTAATGGTGTAAGGGGAAGCTGCTCTTCAAGATGCTTATAGCACGTGAAATGTCTTCCAACATACTGCCGACAAACCAGTGCTGAGGTCCACTGTTCCCTGAACTATAACATTTTCTTTTTCCAAGTCATTGCTAGCAAGTCTTTATCTCATAGAGAAGCAGTAACACACATTTCAAGCGACAATATTCACTATGCTTATTTTCTTTGTCGCCCTCTTTGTACCACTTACAAGTTTTTAAATGTTTCATTGTGTTCCAGTTGAATTGTTCAAGGTCCAGTTTGGTACCCCCAGGAGGGAAGTCTGCTGGCAGTGACCTTTCTCTTAACCCCTCTGGATCCTAAGCTCAGCATAGCCATAGAAACCCTTGTGACTTATCATATCATATACTTGATGGAGTATGCATAGCCACAAACCAGAAGCCCAGTATGATCCAGCCTTCTTGAAAAACACTTTTGGATGATGTGCCAGGCAAAGCACAGGCTCCATGATTTGCTTGTTTGTTTGTTTATTGAATTTACAAGGCGCACCAGACCCAGGAGTAGCAGGGTGCAGCAAGGATATGCAAAGCTCACACAAGTTACATAATGTACATGCAATGTATGAATAATCACAATACACAAATAAAACAATATACAGTATAAAGTATACAAAAAACGTTGCGCGGGGACCCAGAATTAATTACATCTTGGTACATAGGGATGTACACATTTTACAAAAATCTACAATCTAGCAGCACATCGTACTAATGCACAAAGTTTCAAAGGGACTAGTTCTCAATCAGATTGAGGTGGGTGATGAGCAGGGGTGTTGCTAGGTCTGGAAAAGACCTGGGGCTACGCTAATATTGGAACTGTTGGGACTGGGGGCTAGCTAGTCTTTTGGCTGTAGCTACTGAGATTCTATCCGGGGCTAGAACCAAAAGACCAGGGGCTATAGCCCCCTTAGCCCCCCCCCCCTAGCAACGCCTCTGGTGATGAAGTTCTTTCTGAAGAAGGAATAGGGGAGGTCCACTCTTAATTGATGTGGTAGGGAGTTCCAAAGTTTGGCGGCCTTAACAGGGAAACTGTTGCCGCCAATCTTAGAGGATTTAAATCTGGGTACTACCAAGCAATTAGTGTTGATAGTTATAGACGGTCTGCTGGAGGTTCTTCTAGATATTCTGTCAATTAGGTAGCTTGGAACGACATTATGTAGTACTTTATGTGTCAGGGAGGCGATTATTTAATTGTATTTTGTTATGGATAGATAGCCATTTGTGGTGGCGTCTGATTGCAGAGATGTGCACTCTTTTATTGATGCCTAATGAGGCTCTGATGGCATTGTTTTGTAGTATTTGGAGTTTTTGGATAACGCTTTTGTTAGCACTGCTGTAGAGGGTGTTACAGTAGTCTAGTCTTAATAGAATTAATGCTCTGGCCAGTATAAGGTAACTATCGTTAGAAAGGAAGGGCCTACCTGCTCGAATCAGCTTCCATGTGTAGGCTGTGGTAGAGGCCAGAGAGTAGATTTAATTAATCTTCATTAATCTTTGTGCAAGCTGCAGTCACCTTTTTGAATCCCAGAAGGCAAGATTCAGCTCATCAACATTATGACTTCAAAACACTGAGTGGCATTAGATTGGGTTATAACAGCTGTTATTACAATGCCTAGAATCTGCCATCAAGCGCTATTTAAAAAGGTGATATTATCATAATTGTCATTGAAGTTCAGCTGCATCCCCCTTTTCAGAATCTCATGATTCAAAACTTCTGTGAGCTTAAAGCATAGACGTAATTTAGGGTTAGCTAGGGGTAGCAACTGCTACCGGGGAATCCCTTAGTGCTGTACTTACAAATCCCGGCTTATTGGTCTTGCACCTATATGCCATAATGTGATTTATCACATGATGAAAAAGCATTATTGGCTCAAAATAAATAACTTTGGTTTTGCCAATTTAAGTGTATGCAACCCAATTCGCCCTTCCATAATTACAATTGCTTGTACAGTAGGAGTCGCCACCACAAGAAGTTCCTACAGGATTGTGAATTTGTCCATTGTATTTTCCGATGGCATAAGGAAACAAATCATTTTCCACATCACCTCGGTTTTTTTGGAGGGGGGTGGTGTTTGGAATTTGCTTTATTGTGAATTTTTTATCTGTTCGTGATAACAGATTAATGTATATGCTCTTTAGTTTTTTATTTGTTTATTTGTATAGCGCTGGGAACCTGCAGGCATCAAGGCGTTGCAACATTTACACAAGCAGACAAACCTCAAATAGAGAAGACAAAGGGGCAGGAGCATCGGAGGTGTCTAAATTGAATTACCTAAACAACCACGTTTTCGGGGCTCTCCTGAAAATCAGACGGTCCGGTTCCTTCCTTAAAGTTGTGGGAAGGAAGTTCCAAAATGTAGCTCGCATTACTGGAAAAGATCTTTCCAGTCCGTTTGCATGCCTGCAAACAGGACATTTGATCTGCATTTTGTTGGCGGAGGGCAGTGTTCTGAGTGGATGATAGAATGGAGTTAGCCGTTTAAGATACGGAGGGGTGTGTCCATAGATCCATCTTTGAATAAGAGTTCCTGCCTTGAAATTGATGCGTTCCTGATTCAGAAGCCAGTGTAGTATGTGTATGTGAATTGATATGTTAGTGTATCTTGCGATCTTTTTGATGATGCATACTGCATTGTTTCGCAACACCTGGGACTTTTTCTGATCAGTAAAGCATTGCTATGATCCAACCTAGATAAATATTCTGGCTTGAGCAATGATTGAACTATTGCTCTCTGAAATGTAAGGGTGAATATTTCTGAAAAGGTGGAGATGATAGGAACAGTTTTTGATAAACTGATTAATGTAGGCGTCAGAGTTTAAAGAGACTAAATGCCTAGTTTTTTTCACCCCTTTTCTGTACAGGGATGATGTTATCTCCAATTACAAAGCTCCGAAATTCAGGGCTCAAATTAGCCTGGGTCTGTTTTGAGCCAATGATAAGAAGCTCTGTTTTCTTGCTATTAAGGCAGAGCCAATTTAGTAACATCCAGGATTCGATGAGCTGGTAATTTTTGAGAGAGTCAAGGGGTCCGATGCATGGTTCCCGGTAATTTCTATGACTAACTGGATGTCGGCTGCGTAGTCTGTAAAGACGACAACCATGTAATGCAGAAGTGAGCATAGAGGTCAGATATAAATGTTAAACAAGACCGGGGACAAGCTTGCACCCTGAGGGATACCACATCAGATATGGGCTGTCTGGGAGCATGCTGATCCCCATTGGATTTTAGATTCCCGGTCCAATTAAAAAGGTGTTGAACCAATTTATTGTCTTGTCCGAACAAACCCCAAGGTGACATAGGTAATGGAGGAGGCGATCGTGATCCACCAAAGTCAGTCCCATTTGCCGCCTTCCATGAATTTCAGCATATGAGACTGTAGATCAATTAGTGCTGTCTCAGGGTATCCAGTTTTATTTTTGAAAAAATAGTTTCTACATACAAAAGTTTTGACACAAAAGCATCGAAAAAAAGTTTCAAATACATTTTTTTTCATGTTACAGGTTTTATTTTAGTTTCGCATAGAAAAATGTTTGTTTTCAAAAGAAAACGGGGGGGTTAGGGGGAACCCCCCCATTAATCTTTTTTTTTAATGCATTTGAAACTTTTTTTTCGATGCTTTTGTGTCGAAACTTTTGTATGTAGAAACTTTGACTGTCGAAAAATCATTATAAACCCTTTCTCGGTGCTAAAGCATGGTCGAAAGCCAGATTGCCTCTGGTGGAGGATATTGTTAGATTCCACATAAGTGGGTAATTGCAGGCAGGCCAATTTATCCAGAATTTTAACAAGGAAGTGACGATTGGTGATGAGTCTAAGGTTTTGCGCGTCGCTTGGGTCTAGGTAAGGTTTCTTCAATAGAGGGGTAACTGATACAGTTTTAATAGAGCAAGGAATCTTGCCTACCCTAAAAGATGCACTCACAAATCGTGTGAGAAATGGCACAAAAAGTTCTTTATGTTTAAGAATTGGTTTGGGAGGCAATATATTTTCAGGACAGAATGTAGGTTGCATATTGGAGAGTACTTTCAGCATGTCCGGCCTCAGGGCCATAGACTGGTAAGTGCTTGAGTTATCACGATTTGTCACAGGTTTTTTGATTTTCTGAACGTGTATTTACTATTTTGGCTTCAAAAACTTGTTGGACTGTCAAAGCGTCCTCAGTCGTCGGGGCGAATGGGGTCAGAAGTGCCTTGGGCTTTCCTAAAAGTGCAAAAATCTCAAAAAGCTTTTTTGAACAATTTGAAGCCTGGCTTATCTCAAGGTTATGAAAGTTATTTTTGCCTTCTACAATTGCCTCTTTATAGGTCTTGTCTTTCTCCTTCCAAACTTTTTTATTTTTATCTGTTTGGTGCTTTAACCAACCAGATTCCAATTTACGCTTCCCTTTTGAATGTAGTGAAATGAGGAGTAAAACATCTTTGGTGGCAGATGTTATCTCTTATTAGCCTTGATCGGAGAGGGGCTATTTTCTCCAAGATAGTCAACAGAGTTTGAAAAGGACGAGACAAAAAGTCAACAGAGTCCTTGCTGGATGTTTCAGTCATGATTTTTTCAAGACAGGTAGCAAGGTTTTGGGCTTGTATCCTTTTGAAATTGCAACTTGAGACTCTTGCGGGAATTGAGAGCTTTCTTAGGGGTCTCTGGGTAATGGATGGAAAATAATTTCAGATAATTATGTACATTTCAGAAATAACTCTTCATACACAGTATGTAGAAACAGATGGCAATAGCTCAGTAAATGAAGTGTTTGTTGCTTGTCATTTTGTTCATCCTGCAATCCGTCACAGATTTGAATGCCAGCACAGTTGACTCAGCCTGTCGTCTTTACAGTGGTGATAAACTGAGTACCATTATTTTAATAACATTAATATCTTTTAATGATTCCTTCCAGGGCAAGTATTCCTACTCCCCACCCCCGATTCATAAGCTTACATACAATAGCGGGAACGTCCCATTTGAGGAAAATGAGAATTCATCTTCCCAGATATACATTTGATGGAATACTGGCAGATATCAGTTAATTCGACTCCAAATAGTAATGTTTGGATAGACCTCCATGTAGCTGCTTCTCATATTGAGGCTAGTGAAATATTTCTCAGTTGCTGTCTTATCCTTCCCAAAGTGAGCCTCTGAGCAACTCACAATGCTCAGTTTTTTCTTTCTGGTAATATTTTTGTTTACATGCACCACCCCTGGAGACACTCACTGCTCCATGTTTCCCCGACTATTGGAAGCTAGAATCTGCCTAGATACACTGAATTGCATTCAGTGTATCATACAATGCACTGGATGCTTGTTCTACATGTGATGTGTGGGTAAACGAATACTCGGGTCCAGATGGAACATTGAAACTACTTTGTGAAGGAAAGATGAAAGATGTCATGGGCTGGAAACCAGACAATACAGTTAAAATATTTATCATAAATATAGAAGGCTAAGGGATTAACTAAGGTGGTTAAACAAGATTCAAGAAAATACAACAAACTACACTCCTATTTAAGATTGTAGACATCAGTCCTTCTCTTTTTCTCTCCTAGCTGATATCTCCTGGTCTTGAAAAATAGCATTACTCTCAGTCTCTGGGGTTGTAAGGGCCTTCGCTTCTTTCTTGGCAGAAGCTGTAAATGTTATGGCTTTCATTGATGTCAGGATTTCGAAAGTCATCTTTAAAAGATTCGCCAACACATCTCTGGCAAGGGTCCGGGGTCTTCCTTGAGCATTACTGCCTCACGAGTTCAGCGATCGCCTCAGGAATCCGTGTCTAGACCTGCCCTCTTCTCTCCTTTCCCTCTATTGATCACCTCTCTTTTATGAGTCTCAGTGACATTCACTTCCTCCTGCTGTAGCTTCCTCTTTTCCCTCTTGTCCTCCTCAATGTTCAAAAGTGCTTATATTCTTCCATCTTCGCTCCTCATATGTTCCCCCTTCTCTCTCAGATTTTATTTATCCAGCTCTTTCAAGCTACTCATTTCATTTTACTTTATCATCCCCTCCCCTCTACTCTCTCTTGATTGTGTACTCGTCTCTTTCATACTGCTACTCTTTTCAGTGGCAGCTGTTTTTTTTTTTTTAATTGAAGGGGTGTAAATATTTGCTACAGCGGCCAAGTGTATTGAGGGAGCCTGAACCAACCAAGAGGGGGGGCACTGGTTGGTTCTGCCCACACGAACATGTTTTGAATAATGGATTACAATGGTCCATTAAACAACACGCTTTCTGTGAAGAAGTGGTTAAAAAGACAGAGACCTTGTATTCCCATTGTTTAGATAATTCATGAAAAGATTCAATAGATGCAGGTCAACAACAGTGCACAGGGGCATTTCCGAACACCTTTTCATGATGCCTTTGCCCACAATATATGCCAGTATAAAAAAAATGTCATGTTGGCTGTGCCCATACTTTCCCATGCTTGCTGCACCTATATATCCAGTATTCCCATATACGAACATACTCCTGGTTGCTTTGCTCGTAATGCAAGTAATGATACCTTAAGAAAACATGTCCATGCTGGCTCTGGCAATATATGCCAGTACACCCACATAAGGACATACTCCTTTTGGCCTTGCCATTAAAAGTGCCAATAAGAAAACATGTTCAAACTGGCTGCTCCGGTGCAGACCAGTCCGGACATGTAATAGCACTTATAATTTTTGTTTCATCATAGATGCCCAGTAAAGAAATGGCACAGTAAGATATTATAGCTAGACTGGCAGCACCAACATTCCAGTCTAGCCCTGCATCTCTGTTAATCTAATGCAAATGATGTCGTGGCAGCGTGCAAAAGCAAGATGTGGCAGGAGACGGCTGAGAAAATGCAATACCTGTCCTTGGGCAAGCAAGAAAGCTTCATGGTACAGGTGTGCGGGGGCAAGACATCTTACCTTGCATAGATCTACACTGCGACCGTAGAAATGGCTGAAAGTATCTTGATTTGGATACCTGATGCTGTGCCTGCCTGCTGTCATCAAACCTCTTCCACTGTGTGCACGAATGAGTCCTCAAACTCCTGTTGAACAAGAAATTGTTGTTCTCGTCTCCAGAGACAGCAGCTCAAGAACTGCTAGGAAGGCACACCAAAATCTACGTTGCTAGTCATGATACCCAATCATTCTCCAAAGCAGCCAACTGGTGCTTTTGTGCCTAGTTCTGCCAGACGATTGTCACACTTTCAGGAGCATGGTCTATCAGGGGCAGTCCACTATTAGACAAAAGAGAAAGCAGCAGCAGTTTGGAAAGAACCCTGAGCTTAGTGTTCTCAGAAAGCAAAGAGAAATTATCTATGAATCCCCAAACAGAGTTGTGTGTCATTCCTGTCCAATCTGAGGGTTGATTTTCCCATCATCTTGTGGCTTTCGGAGTGGTCACAAGGGGTCCCTGAGTCTTGTCGAATGACTCATAGGTACTACCTGCCTCTTTGTTTGTCCCTTCATCTCGCCTAACTTTCCTCAGCTTGTGTTCCCTTTTTCTCCTAGTGGAAATTCAGCTAATGGTGGAGATGGGAATGTGAAGTCTGTCACACCTTGCAGTTAGGACAAAGCTTTATTCCTTCATCTGCTCTGTGGATACACAGACAGTTCATGCATGATCGTAAACCAGCCATATGAAAAGTGTTTGTGCCTTATGACACATTTAAGATGGTTTTGGTACCCCCAATCAGTGCAGGCATCATACAGGTGAATTCACTTTCTACCATCGACTTCAAGGAAGCTTAACACCACATCCTGTTATGGCCATTACTCTGAAGTCTCGTGACTTTTGCGGCAAAAGTCCAGCACCTGCAACAGAGTGTACTACCTTTTGGATGGTGCGTAGGTGTTCAACAAGGTGATGTTGGTCATTCTGGTGTTTTTGTGAAGGCAGGGGCAGAACATATACCTTTATGCAGACAACTGGCTCCTGAGACCTTATTTTCTGCGGGTGATGGTCTGTTATTTTGTTCACTCAGAGGCTCTCAGTCAACATGCCAAATTTCACCCTGGATTTCATTACAGTTTGCACCCTTCATTGCCACGATCTGGGATATAGCCTGACCTTTCCTCCAGAAAACAGGTTACTGCCTTGAACCAGGTGGTTAATTCCGCAAAGCTGACCGTGACATTAGGGAACCAAAGCGCTCTCACGTCCATAACTTAATGACTTCCGGTGGTCCCCAATACTAGACTACATAGGGAATGGCTCTAACTGCATCTGGGCTGCCTTTGGTGACAGGAAAAGGACTATCCGCCAGCCATCCGATGGATGGTTACCAATGTGAACCTTGTGTATCTGGCTTGATTGGACAGAGGATAGACATGTCCTGGTGGAAATTCCCTTTCCCAACACGAGACTTTGGTGTCTGTGAGAACACCACAATAGTTGTAGTACGGCTGAGGGGGCCATCATCTAATGTTATTCCCGTTTTTGATGAGGACCAGAGGGGTGTTGCCACTCATGGGCAACATCACAGCTATGTTCTATGGGAACAGGATGGGGCAGAGGAGCTGTCCAGACCTATGCACCTTGTGGTGAATCTGTGGGGGTGTTGCATCACTCAGTAGATCAAGCTGATGGTTGAGCACTGGGTAGGAATACTCCACTCACATACAAATGCCTTGCGTAAGCTCTACCTCAATCATATAAGTGGTCCTTGAACTCTCAGGTTCCAGCGCCACTTTTTCACTGGTGTTTTTCTGACCTGCTGAAATTGGAGGTGGAGGCCCAGTGTAGCTCCCCAACAGCAATGACCTCTTGTCTTAGAAGGCTCTCATCCCGCCCTTTTACCCTTGAACTTGTGTGATCCTGGCTTCTCCAAGGCAAATATTAAGATCCAGGTAACTCACATGAGTTGCATAATATGCCAGCACAAGAGCAATTGGTTGCATTTCACAAGTAGGCTCTGAAGGAAAAGGATTGCTCTGTGCATTGGACATTAATCTGGTGACACGCATGACTATATTCCTTATGGTGGCCACCTCAGTAGGCTGCATTTGTGAAATTCAGGCTTTGTTCTCGGGTGCAACATATGTGGCGTTGCATCCCTTACATAGTAATGAGACAATTGCTCAAATTACTTTCTTTCCCAACCCGGATTTGGCTGCAGATTGAGTCCTTCATATTCTAGACTTGCAGAGGTCCTGTATATTTTTCACGCTCCTAGCATACTGCTATGTACAGGAGGTCCTCCCCGGTGGCAGCTAACTCTTCCATTGCTCGCTGGGTGGTGGCATGGTTCTGAACCCTAATGTTGGCATGCCTACACATGCTGTCAGATCCAGACACTTTTGGCAAATTACATCCAGATGCATAAGGGACTTCTACAGTATTAAAAAGAATAATAGTTGTATCTTGGCTAACAACCATGAATTTTGAACTCCTTTGGTACCTTAGGCATCAACTCTTTAAGAGAAGGCTTTCCATGGAAGTCAAAATCGTGCAATGTGCCTAGTCCTCTCTCTCTGATCATCCACATTGGGCTTCCCAAACAGAAGGTGGTTCCACATGACATTAGCATCATATTGATCATTGTTGTTGGTATCATCAGCCTCCTCGCCCTCCCTTGTGTCCGTTCCTCCCCAGGAGCCTCATGTGTGCTCTTGCTTTTATGAGATTTTGAATGGTCCTTCACCGGTGAAGCTATGGACACAGAAAGTGTGTGCCTAGTTCTTGGCCTTTCCTTGATAAGTGGTCACTGACAGTGTGTGCCTAGTTCTTGGCCTTTCTTTGATCAATGGACACTGACAGTGTGTGCCTAGTTCTTGGCCTTTCCTTGACCAGTGCTCCATTCTGCATGATGCTAGTAGTGCTCTTAGCAGCGATGGGGCTGGAGTCTAATCTAGCATCTGTGCCAAGGGTGCATTCCGCCCTGGCTGCAAGAAGGATGGTGATGGTGAGTGAGTGGAGGTTGAGCAGGCACATGACGAAGAGGTGCCGTGGATGCACCTGTGGTCCCCAAGGATGGAAAAGAGTCCCTCCTAGAAATATTTTCAGGGATGGAAATACCGCCCCTCTTGTCCTAGTATTACATGAAAGGGGCTAGGTTCAACAACTTTTTCACCTGTGTGTTCTTCAGGTAGCTGGCAAATATATTCATCTGTTAGGCCTAGAGTTGAATAGTCTTGCAAGGCATGCATGCAATGATATCATGGTCCCAGGACATGCACAATAAAAAAGATCTGGCGTGTCCGTCATACCTGCCATAGTCACCTCACACTGCGCATACACAGGATCCCTTGGACTCATGGGAATGGCTACTTTGTCAGTTTGCCGTAAGTGCCTCAGCATGTTTAAGAAGGACAGTCAGCGGTCGGTATACAACCGTTTCAATCTGTATTCTCCCCAAATTCATTGCAGTGTCTTGGGGTTTGGCTCTCACCCTCTTGTTCTTAAACGTCCCCACACCCACGGCCCCTGCTGTCAGTTATTGAACCCTTTGATTTTCAACAGTCACTACTCAGTTGTTGGTGATGCTCCCAAATAATAATGGAGCTAAAACTGTAGAAATTCCATTCCACATCACAACTATAAATAATGTGTTGGTGGCTAACAAAGTGAACCCCACAAAAAACGTGGTTATATTTTCAGCCCTCCTCTACGCAACCTCTTAGACTTTAAGCACAAGGTGGAGCTTTCATAAACGCTAGTCCGCTCACGGCTTGACTATTGTATCAGCATCTACATTGGTGCCCAACAAAAAATATTGATCAAGCTACTGCAATTCATTCAGGACCATGCGGTTCTGGTTTAAAGAAATGGGAACGCATCCCTTCTGCAAGGAAATCCCTTGTGTTGCTCCCAGTGGGATACAGCATCTCCTTCAATGTTCTGTGCATCATCTGTGGGGCTTTCTGGGAAATGGGCCCTGAAAAGCTTTCAAAGAGGATCAAAAATTGCACCCCATCGAGGGACTTCGGATCCAAGGGCATAAGCTATAATCATACGTTCAGAATAAAACTCTTTGGAGTAGTTGAGCTCTGGCAGCGCTGCACGTAGAGCATAGAACATCCCCGGGGAAACTTGAGAATCCAAGTAGAGCACACTAAAAACCTTTCTATTCTAGGCACATCAACCTGCCCACCCATAATATTTCCGCTGGAAAGACCACCAGTCCAAACCCTGTCAATTACGAGCCTTCACTAGTATTCTCTAAATCTGTTCTGTTCCCAGGTAGGAATTCCATCTCATGTTTAGCTGTGAGTGGTCCTTAATGCCTCTCCCACCACCGTCCTCTCCTGTATAAGGTCACTGTGCCCTAAATTGTGTATGCATGCAAGTGGCAGGTTACTTAACTCTGCTGAATGTAAATACTTAATCTTTTGAGTACCTCACCCCACCCACGGGTTGAGGGCAATAGCATCTGGAAAAAGCAGGGTTATCATATGCCCCAAGGACAGTGAAACGGTTCACAGAAAATCTGGAATCTAACACTTTGGGCTACATCATTTTCCAATGCCCTGGTTCTATTATTGCTACCAAGACCTGGGTTTCCTACCAAATGGGGCCTTACCTGGAAGTTCACATTGCCACCCCAACTGTCTCCATTCTTGTAAGTACATCTTCTTTTCCATTATCCTACCTTTGCTCAATGGGATAGCATTGTAGTTGCCCTGGTACGTTCCTGGACGGCTCCACCTATAGGAGCCTTCCTGAGCACCCAGCAGTTCCTCCTCAAACGTCTGCAGTGACTGTAGAAAGCCGCCATCCCTCTGCTCTTGGGTGTTCAGTGGTCTGATGATCTGGTCTCTTCCACTCTGCACAGTATGCCATGGTGGCCGGTTTACCAAAGAGTTGACTTCAAGGTTCTCGGCCGTCATCAGAGAGCCATATATGGCAATGGTCCTGTTTCTATTCAGTCCAAACAGATTGACTACACTCCAATGAAAACTTTACAATTGGATGAGAAAGCACAATGCACGTTCCAAGTGCAAAGAAGACTTGTTTGAGAGGCAGGTACTTCTACCCGACTCCTAAAGGTTGTGAACGGAGTGCCGATAATAGGACATTCAGAAAGCCTTTCCAGTCTTATTCTGCAAATAATGCCTCTTGCACTAGGCCATGCCTTCAGATGTCAGCTTCAAGCCAGTGCCAAGAACCCAATAAGATTGGATAGCCACACTCTACAAGCTAATGTTACAGTAAGACCTTTGCCTTTTAACTAACATACATTTGCCTTTTTACTAACATAGGTCACAAGATCCATCTCATTCCTTTCACAATGCGATGGAGAAAGCGGCAGGTCTATGGCCGCTTTGTAAAGAACACAAAAGGATTTCTGCTACAGGTTGAAAAATAGTTTTAGCAATAAAAAATGTAAAGACACATAGTACAATGTTGTCTATCACTAAGATAAGCGGTTTAAAAATTTGCATTATTATGATTTCTTCTTTTTTACATTATTGTCCGAGAACAAAACTGGGGATGGGGGATTATTCTAAATGTATTATTCAAGAGTGGATAATTTTCTGGGAAAAAATTGTAACATTTATATTTTTTTGTTCATTTGCAGTTTTACATGGACTGATGGGAAATTAAACAGCAGCAACGTGTTGGTGTTGTCGGGCCAGGTGGTGGAACACTTTGACATGCAGTTTCGGATCCTGTTTGCCCAGTCCAAGGCCATTAACCCTAAGCTGGTTGTAAACCCCAAAAGCATTGGAACCTTCGACCACTTGCTTGGCAGAAATTTGCCTTCACGGCCATTCGTCATGAGCAACTTCCTTAAATTGGAATTGAACAAATTGGCAAGCACCCCGAAAAAAATGGAGGAGCAGCTTGCAAAAAACGCAGAGAAAGCATCTCGTCTGTCTGACGCATCCATCACATCCATTATTGGGGAAGAGGACTGGCTCCGTGACCGTGATCTTGTCTGTGACTCTAAGGAGACCACCACCACATCAACACAAACCGAGCCTTGGGAGGAATGGAGACATGTGGAGGTCTCTGACACTGGGACACAGACATCTGTTGCTACAATGGCAACTGCAACACAGACCCATGTTGCAGCCAAGGTGGCCAGCACACAAACTTTAGTGCTGTCCAAAACCATCACCACCCAGACTGAGAGGGACGAGAGCCTGAAATATTCATTGGAGCAGAGGAATAAAGTTACAGAACAGTCTCAGCCATATGGGAGGTCCTCAACAGTCTCCTCCTCCTCCTCCTCCTCCTCTTCTTCGACGTCTACCATAGGTTCAACAAGCTCCAATGGTTCACACTGCTCAATGCAGTCGACAGACTACCTCGGCTACGGCAACTACGCTGGAGTCCACCGATCAGATTATACCTTACGAGACTGTTTTAAGAAACTAACCAAAGAAAGGCAGTATCACTACACGACCATCCGATCGAAGCTCGACCACATGGTGTCCATACTGTCGAAAAGGAATCGATTGGCCGACAGCTACGTGGGCCAGGCGGCTGGCAACTACAACTTGAAGAGAAGGAACGAGCTCCACGGCAGCTTCCTGAGCCTTAGGGAAGTCTCCCTTTATGCACCTGGCAAGTGAGCATTGACCCTTTACGCTGTACAGGAGGACTTTCATGCTCTGGTGCATGGCCTCGTCTTGCTGCTGCTTTCTGCGTAGTCATTGAGTGTTTCCTTCTCTATGCATGGACCAGTTCCATGCGATAAGTTGTCCTCTTTTTGTGGAGGGTACTGGATTCCCTTTTACAGTGTGCCTTAAATCGAACAAAGCAACGCAGAGATTTTAAGGTGTGCCAATGTATGACTGAATTGCTAAGGGCTGGACTTGAACAATGACTGGGGCAAGGTGTTGAGAGAATTCTGTAAAGTAGATGGAACATTTGTTTTTATACCGAACAATCTTTACGACTCTAGAGGAAAAGTTTGTTTTTAAAAAGACAGAGGCACAACTACACTTTCCTTCATATTATTCCTGAGCCTTATAATAGGTCTATGGAACAACATGGGGAGTGCGCGGTGAGGGGAAGAAGGGGGTTCTCAAGTGTATCCATTGGGGGTCGGAATGGGTTGGTTTGCCTTTCACATGCATCGCCCCTTCCCCCTTTATGAGTAGTGCATGTTTTACTGAGACTTAGGAAGTTAGAACGGTGGAATGTGCTTTCTCCTTTTCTGTAGGCAACCAACTTTGTGTTTCACGGGCAGTCTTCATTAGTGAGAGAGCAAGACGACTCCAGTTAAATTAGGACAGCCGTACCAGCCTCCAGAAACGCATCTCAGGGATTCAGATCTGCATTGAGTGACCTCCTACGCCTCTCCGTCCCTCTGATGCTCGTGCATTGACCGTGGATTCTCGGAAGCGCCTGTTGGGTTGTTCACGGCTGCACTTCCTGTTGGGACTTTGCATCAGTTGTGGGACTTTCATAATGCTGTGAAGAAGTGTTCACCAGCCGAGCTCCATTCAGCCGCACATGTACTGTGTGTGTGTGTGGGGGGGAGGGGGCAAGGACACAGTAACATTTTCACTGTAAAAAGCTTCCCCTTGGACAATGAGATGGGGTGCAGGCGTTTCATGGTTGTAGATGTGCATGTCCACACTGGAATGTTTTCATGTCAGTTCTTACTGCCGTTGGTTCCCCTCTAACCCAGTTCTTTTGCTACCTCTCGCCTGCTCGAAACCTGCTGAACTTTTGTTTCGTTTAAGCAGATTCCACAGTGTTCACAATAAGTCGTGAAGAATGAGACGGGGGTAAAAAACAAATACCATTCACGATTCAAGAAAGGTTATACACAACCTGGGTGCCCTGCTACAAACAGCAAACAAGGCTTCTAAGGGAGGTCCCCTACTTTTCTACAAAGTAGTGCACAATATCTAGCGAAGGAAGACAGGGGGGAGCTGCGCTTGGCTGGGAGGAGTGCCTGGGGCTGCCTGAGCCTGGTAATAGTCACCTGGAATGTGCACACACACAAGAGATGGGTTGGGACTTGAGCGGTGAGGAAGACAGGAAGGCGATAGGTGGTGGGAGAAGACTTGCACATACCATCGCTGGTTATCAGATGACACCTACTGCCTCCAGCCTTGACGCTGCACCTGCCGGGGCAACGGAGGCGGAAAAGCCTTTCGGTAACAAATCCCCTGGTCAGAGTTCGCATTCAGCTCGCATTTAGGGAGGGAAAAATACCTGCCTGCCAAATCATGGAAATGAAATATCATGAGATGGAATTGCAAGCGGCAAGGGTTATCCAAGCTACCGCAGGCACCAACATGCCGTCCTGTTGACAGGAGCATGTGCCTTTTCATCAGTTTTATAGATACTGTCGTGCATGCAGCAACAAGTGGGAGGATATTCTACAGCTGGACTCTACGGGGAATATACGGTACAGGACTCCATTTTCTTTTCATGAAATCCTCCTGCCCCTGTGTGCAACTTTTACTATCAGCAGTATAGAATTGTTTTATTGTGAACATGATTGATTCACAGGGCTTATAAATATTCCCATGTCTTATGGGGCTTGCTTCTGGCTTCTTACAGAAAGTCTTTCAAAAACAGAATTAAATAGTGGGTGGTTAAAAGGTATGCCAATCTAAACTGGGATAAAATCAAATGAATAACGTTTATGATCAAGCACGTATATCCTGCGGGTGGGGTTGATCCCTACTCTTTTAATAGCTAAACTTAGCAGCTTCTGATCCTACACAAAGTATTCTGCGTTGTGATTGGCTCCCAACACAAGTCCTTTCCAGCTGCAGAAACAACTGAAATGTTCTTGCAATTCCTATCACGATAACACGCATGCGACCTCCATGCTGCCTAAACAATACTGCCTGTCCAAATATGGATTGCAGAAATGGTTACAACGCATCCCCTAGCCTTACCATTGGTCAAGGCAGCTACAGGTACCAGTTGTAATTCACCATTTTCTTTGAATTTTCAAGCCCATAACCTTGATGCTTTAAAAACTTCAACAGCCCTTTAGAACCACCGGGTCCATTAATAAATCCTGCACCCCGACCCCCCAGAACCCTCACCGCCTCTGCCCCAGAAAAATGTGCAGCCAGCTTTGGTGGGCAGATGAATCTTCAGCTATACCTCCCTATGTGAGGTTCCACTCTGGGAATGTGCCTCCTTTTGCAGGCGAAACGGGGCTGGTGCTACAGCAAGACAATTCTGGCAGCAACGTAGTGTGCAATGAGAATGGGTCAGACACCAGAGGGCGCTAGATGGCGCCAACACGCATCCCTTCGGTCCCATTGGTGGGATGGGGGTCACCAAAAGGCCCCTTGCCTGAAGCAGGGCAAAGCCTTTTACAAGCCCTGAGATAAAACATCGCCCTCAATCTATGGGGTTACGGGGTTGAGTGTTTATCAGCATCCCGGGTCAGACTGAAAAACGTGCTGCAGGAACCTGGTGGCTTCTCTTCAGTAGCCAGCGCTGGGCTCATGTTGACAATGTTGACAAAATAGGAAAGACGTATTATTGACCTGAAAGGGGCCTTTGGCATAAGCAGTCTTCATTAGAAGGCAGCCTTACTCCGAGGGCATGGGGTTTCAGTGTACAATAGACTCTGATCCTTCCCAAATCCCCCTCCCTTGTTTTTATTGATCGGATTACCCGCTATTTGCCTAAAGCCAGGAGTCAAAGCTGACTCCTTGACGTACAATGGCTGAGAGTTTAACTGACCTTTGTAACACCCATTACAAAATAAAGGCGGCATCTCACAAGGGTTGGCTCATCTACAGATCTTTCTTTCTCCCCATTGTGCACTTAAGACACGGCCTGGTCGGGATTCAGCAGCATGCAGACCAATCCTGCAAGGGGCGACATCTCAGCCAGGCAAGCTGCTCCTCAGAGATCTGTGCGGACACTGCACTCCTGGGTTCGAATGCCACCTAGGACGGGGTCCCATACATTGGTAAATAACACACATTATGGCAGTGCGCAGATGTAGGAGCAATCTGAAATGAAACTCTTTGCAAAAATAACTTATGATTATTTTTGATAATCAAGCGTCAATGTCTATTAAAATACAGACCTTATTAATATTAGGGTAACCCGAGCGCTACTTAACATTGCTCTGAAAAACGGTGTAAGCTTACATTATACATTATACTAACGCAGGTAGAGTATCAGAATGGAGTGTGGGTGCAGGGGAGCGCTAGGCTGAAACAGTGCAATCTAAATGGCATTCTGAAAAGGATGGTCCTCTGCGTCTGGCGATGCACCTGTTACTACTTTTGCAATTCAATGAGAGGACCCGATTCTAATGGCAGCCCAATGTCACCCATGCTACAGTCTTATGCCGAGGCTCTGGGTTTCGCCGAGTGGATGGGGTGTGGGGAATGTCTACAGTTAGTCTTGACAAATCGCACCAACCACTTTCCCCCCTAATAACACATGATGTATAAAATACAAAAAAAAAGGACATTCGCTTTAAAACCATTGGAACTTAAATGCGCGCAATCTATGTGCAAAGTGAGGAGCAGCAGCATTTAGGAACAGTGGCCCCTCTGCCTGCGGACAGAATCTCACACTCCTGGTAGCACAGGCCACATACATGTCTATTAGCCAAGGCATGGGCTCGCACAAGGCCCTGTTCCTAGACCTATGTCCGTGTGTGAAAGGCCTGTTCAGATTGGACTGGCCATCTTGTCACTGTATCAGCTAGCCGCCGGCTTCATTCCTTCCCCAGGGAGTAGCCAATTCCATGGCCGGATTGACAAAAGATGAACACAGAGGGCTTCCAGCAGTTAGCGCGCCTGTACTTCCCATTGGTCCGCTTGTTGCGTTTGCTATTTATTTGGAGAGGTGTTCTAGGGCATCTGCTGCCTTAACATATCTGTAGTACTTCCACTGGCTACCCATATGCATTTTGCACGGTTTTGTGCCTTGACTACTGTTTGGCGTGCCTTTTCCTTTTGTGAATCTTGAGCTGTGTCGTTTTGTACATTTTTTGTGGGTCTTTTGCACATGAGAGGTTCATGCACACATATTGTTTCCACAGTATTCGAGGAAATGTCTTTGAAAATAACTAATTGCTGGTTGTATAACGCAGTGGATACTCTGTGCTTGCCCGGAGATCTGCAATTTAAAACCAAATCGTGATGGGTGGATGTTTTTGAATCAATCGTGACCATCACTGCAGGCAACTTTCAATCCGTGGCTTGCTAGCACTTCTCTGCCTTTGCAGAAGGGGTCCAGCCGCAGGCGTGGAGTGGCCTATTGGGCAATAGGCCCATGCCCGAAAGCAAAATGCTAGTGTTGGCCAGTTTTTTGGGTCAAAGTGGGCCAGATTTCGGCCAATTTGGACCAGTTCACCATGAGGCTAGTAATTTTGACCAGCATTGCTGAATACATATCCTTTAAAATGCACAATTTGCATCACATTTTATCGAAAAACGACCCTTTGAGGACTATTCAAACAGTCTGTCGCAAAATGAATGAATTGCCATTTACAACTGTGGGCCACTTTTTTCATTGGGCCCGAGACAATTTTATGCCCCAGTCTCACTCTGCCCGGCCATATCAAAATGTGTCTCGTCCTTGCCACCAAAGGAAACAATCTAGACCAGGACAGGAACAAAATCCACCCCCAACATACTTTGTCCATGGCTGGTCTCATCAGTGTGGCACAGCTTGGTTCCCTATGGGTGCAGCAAGCATGTGGCCCACGCCTGGGCAGATCCCCTCTCACTTTGGGTGACAAGCTAAAGCCAAAAATGGATGGATTCAAGGTTTTTACTTGATCTTAACATAGCTTAGCCCCGTTGGCTGCTCAGAGCAATTATCAGTGGGTGTGATTAATGCAAAGCGTTTCCCTCATCACTCTTCTGCAGGCACATGTGTACTCAAATGTGAATCCCGAGCTTGCTGTGCCAACAGGCCCGAGCAGCATCTCACTGGTGACCCCAAACAATACTGAAACATGTGCCGGGTTGCTTGTGTTGTGCACAGTGAATGCGAACTAGGGTTTTTTCCCCTTCTATAATGATACTGCAGATGACAAATTATGCAATGGAAGGCTCCCCAGTGCAATAGCCAGTTGTTCCGGTCAATTCAAAATGTTTCTATCCATCATTCTTCAGTATGCAAGAGCTGCACATAACAGATATAAATCCTTGCAAAGCTCAACTAGGCGTTCCTCTCTCTGAGGTTGATGAAATGACCACAAGTTAGTTGTGTATTAATAACACACTTGTTTGTCAAAGGAAATCAGTCGGTACTGCATACTACAGTGTCCATATTATTATTAAAGGATAATGCATATGTTAACTCTGTATGTTCCAGAACATATAGAGAATTTTTTTACTTGAACTATTTGTAGCATACCTCTTGTCTTTACATTTTTCTGTTGTGTTGGTGGTGGTTTTTTATGTATGTCTTTGTCTTGTGTCTTGTAGGCGCACCATGAGAATATTGGCCGTCTACCTGTGCTAGAGCGATGTTTAATAAAATGATAAAATAATACAATATGATTGTTTTAATTTGTTAGTAACCTCTGCATCTCAAGTAATATACACAGGCATCATTCAGTGGTGCCAATGGCCACGGTTTCATCCAGTTGCAAAAGCAAGCCAGAGGCAGTGTTGGTCTTCTTTGCCGATGAATCATCCATACCCAGGCCTTCCGTTTCACCTCACATATGAACTCTTTGCTCTTGCACCAGTCCTTGATGTCGGCAAAGGTCAGATCGGTATGCTTTATTGCAAACTTTGCGTCCTTTATCCAAATGAGGAATGCAGTTATGTACTCTGCCTTTGGGGCTCGACAAGCCTTCAAATGTCTGGTACTTGGAGACCAACCAGAAAAATAAACAGCCGGACTGCAATCTTTATACCGCTTAAAGTAATTAGCTCCGTTATTGAAAATGTTAATTAATGTATTTATTTTATTCATTTATTTATTGGATACTTATAAGGCGCTTATTCAACAAGACAGTGTTATAAAGCGGCACAAGGGAAGGGAATAAGGGAAGCAAATAAACAATGAAATTGGCAATCAATAAATAGAAACGGACATCGGTCGTACTAGACCTTGTGACATTCGGAGCGTGCAAGTCCAGAGACAGAAAAAGGACGGAAGGGGGAGGATGGGTGGGTGTAAGTGCTATTAGAGTACCCAAGGGGTGGTAGGAAGTGCCAGAGGTGCCCGTTGGGAAGGCAACAGGTAAGTGAATGGGCAGAGACATCCCAGGTGGAGAGCGAGGTCTACCACCTAACAGATAAGTGCAGAGTAGAGGCAAACCACCCGACAGGCAGGTGTGGGCCCAGAGGGCAGTGCAGGGGGGTTGCTGGGGGCGACTGGACAGAAGGCCAGGACCGTACTGGACTCTTGAGAGACCAGGCCGCCAATCTCAGCCACAGAGAGAATGGTTAGCACGGGAGGGGTAGAGGAAAGGAGGAGGAGAAGAGAAAGGCCTTGAGTTGTTTGCGGAACCTGAGGTGGTCCGGTTCAAGACAATGAGAGAGAGAGGGAGGCTGTTCAATAGGAGGGAGCCGCCTGTGGAGGGAGATCTGGGCCCCAGGTCTCTGCTTGGAGAAGTGTTTGGTCAGCAGAGAGTTGGAGCCAGAAGATCGAAGGGATATGGAAGAAGAGTATTTAGTGAGAGAGTTGCAGGTAGCGTGGTCCCAGGCTACAGACAGCCTTGTGGATGATGCAAAGGCTCTTGAATTTGATCCTTGCAGCAACCAGGAGCCAGTGAAGAGATTTTAGCACTGAAGAGATGCGGTCCTTGGGCTTGAGGCCAAGGATAAGTCTCACAGCCCTTTTCTGGATAAGCTGGAGGGATCGAGCGAAGAAAGAGGCAGATTGAGGAAGAGGCTGTTACAGTAGTCTAGCCTTTAGAGGACCAGAGCTCTAGAGAAAGGGGGAATGCCCCTAAAGAGGTGAAGATGAAAGTGAACCTACTTGGCAAAGTCCAAGATGTAAGGAGTGAAGGAGAGGGAGGAGTCGAAGATGACCCCAAGGTTTCTGGCCTCAGTGGAAGGAGAGGGAGGAGAGCCCTAGAGGTCAACCAGAGTGCATGAGGGAAACTGGGAGCAATGTCCTGATAGGAAGGAACTCAGTCTTACTGGCATTAAGACAATAGACCATTGGAGGTGCACCAAGACTGAATAGCAGACAAGCTGTCAGGGATGATAGAGGGGGAAGAGGGGAACTTGAAAAAGAGTTATGTGTCATCTGCGAAACACTGGAAATGAGGAGAGAAGGCAGAGATCAGGTGAGCAAGAGGTGCTAGGTAGATGTTGAAAGGCCAAGGCGAGAGGATAGAGCCATGGGGAACACCACATGTAGAGAGTGTGGTGGAGGATGAGAAGGAGCCGAGGAGCACCTAGGAAGGGTGGTCAGGGAGGAAGGAGGTTAACCAATCCAGTGCCTGGTCTGAGATACCAAAAGTATCTTGGAGCTGCTTTATAAGGATGAAATGGTTGACTGTGTCAAAGGTGGAAGAGAGGTCAAGGAGAATGAGAACAGCAGGAGAGTTAGAGTCAAGATTTGTGAGCAGTTCATGAGTTAATTAGTTAAAAATCATATTGGAATGTTAATCTATGTCATACAGCAGAAACTACGTTGTTAGTTTCCAAAAAATCTACCTCAGGAGGGGGGTGGACTACTCTGGCCCCCCTGCAGATATATCTCGGGGCGATTGTGCACTGTGTTACTGACAAATTGCTATGGTATGGACACACAAACATACCCTTATGCTAAGAATAGACACAAGATGAAATAATCATAAGACACAAAGAAAACACATGAATCAATTCAACAATGAAAACACTTTTATTCATGCACAGCAAGGCATGATAAACATTACTAGCAAAGCATACTAGCTTCTATACAAGCAATCTGATAACAATTATCCAGTCCTGCTCTGGGTCTATAATGCTAATCGCAATGCATGCCTAATAACAACAAATGCTAACAGCAAAATACATATGGCAAGTGTCAGCATTCCTCTCCAATCAACACCACACATCCCACTCTCTCTCTGAGACAATCCCTGTCTGATCCCCGCTTCTATCAAACCAAAAGCTCTGTGTGAGTGTATGCCCTAATTCCTCATTTGCATGTCCTATCAATCAATTAGGCCTCATACTCAATCAGCAATACTCCCCTCTCAAGATCTCATCTTGAATGTGTCCCATCTCTCTCCTCTCCAGCTCCCTTGCAGCCAGCCACTCGAACTGCCTCAAGCCTCTGCCAGGGCCTCTCTCTCTCCTCTCTCCTTGGCCCCTCAGTGGTCTGGTCTCCTGCCAAAGCTCTGCCAGAATGCTTCCCCAAGCTGCATGTCAGCCGATTCGCCAAACGCCTCTCCAACAGCCTCTACTTCCCAAGCTGCATCCAAAACGCTACCCAAAGTACATCTAATTCTCCAAAAGCTCTGCCAGATCGAACTCCAAACGCCTCTATCTACTGCTCATTTCAGGCTTCCAGTTATAGTGTCAATTCACGTCACTCTTTCTCCATGGTTAAATGTCAAAACTCTCTTGGCAAGCATTTCTCTAAAACCAAGCGCCTAAAGGTCTGTTACGTCAATCTTGTTCTGTCCCCAGTCACTGTGTGTTCTAGTCACCGTGACATTTCATCATATCTTGTACATCCTATGGCCTTCTCCTGTCTGTGTTACGAAACAACATACCATGCTCCCATTTTTCCATTCATTGTCAGCTCTTAGCTTCACTGAAATCCCTCTCTCCGTGTCTATCTCTGTGCAAAGCTCCTCACTCCCTGTGAATGCCCCCACCTTCCTGTCTGTGAGCAAGCCAGGGTTTGAAAAGCTTCCCTTCGTCGCTTCTCCTCGGGCAAGAGTTACCTCTTATATGTCTGTCTACCAAGAAACTGTTTACACATTCCTCGATTCACAGTGTACCATAACAATGTCTCGGCCCAGTGGTGCTGCTGTTTTGTGTGTCTTCAGAAAGGCTTAGGAGCCAGCTACAGGCTCTATAGTGCCTAACTCCTTCTCTCGCAAACCAAGCGCTATACATAATGTGGATTCAATGTATACTTCTAAGTGCACACCTGCGTGTCTCTAAATGCATACATAATAACATATGTCTAAACATGTATAAGCAAGGCACTTCATATAACAGGGCCTCTTTCTCTAGCAAACCAAATGGCTGAATAATATGGATAATGGATAACTAATGTCACTACTCGAATGAATGATGGATAAATGAATCCCTAAATGAGTAATGAATTACTAATGATAACATACCAGACCTCTTCATATAATATCTGGTTTTACAACGTGGCTTATTGACCTGCCCAGGATTATTCCAGCTTTTAACATCACACTACTTAAATTTTAAGCACAAAATACATTTGTAAAATTTAGACTGTGGCCCTCATTACGACCCTGGCGGAAAGTGACTGACAGGACCGCCACAGCGTAAATAGCGTTTCCGCCATTGCACGAAGGAGCAAAGTGCGGCCCATTCCGACCCATCGGGCACGAGCACCACGGCATGGCGGAAGTGCAAAGTCCGCGATGGCGGAAAAGACCCCAAAACGGCCCACACCGCCGCCGTACGGCGCCCTAGGTGCAATACCGCCACCCATCACAGCGGACACCGCAGTGTGCGCCTACCGGAAAGTACGGTGACCGGAAATATACGGAAACGGAAGTTAAAACATGGGCCCGGAACGGGAAACATCCCGCCGTACACCTATAAAACCACTAAAACCACACAACCACTAAAAACACTACCCTGAGACACACCCCAATCCGTCATCCACCCTAGCGAAACCAAGAAAAATGGGAAAAGTAGCGAAGAAAGCGTGCGACCGCAAGCGGCAGGTCCACTTCTCCCGTGAGGAACTCACCGTGCTAACAGAGACCCTCCAGGAGAATGCTGCCGTCGTCTTCTGCACACAAATGACCAGGACGGCACTTGCAAACAAGAAGGCCATATGGGCTCTGGTGGCACAGCGGGTAAGTGCGGTGGGGACCGCACCCCGCACCCCACAGCAATGCCGAAAGCGATGGGACGACCTGCGGATACGCGTCCGCAGCATACTCTCTGCCAACCGCAACATTGCCACAGCCACCGGGGGAGGTCCTGAATCACCCATCAAGTTGACCCCCTGGGAAGAAATCTGTGCCTCCACCATCGGAATGGAGAGCATAGAGGGAGTCGGAGGGATGGAGAAAGGAGTGCAGACATCCGAAGATTCAGGTAGGTGGGCCAGATAAAACAATGCCAAATCCACAAAGTCCAACCATGTGAAGTACCATGTGTCCACATAGTGCAACAGAAACACATGTCCAGGAGAACGTCCACACACATCGGCCTGATAGCGCACGTTAAAACCCACAATAAATACATAAATAATTAAAAACCCCTAAAACACGCACTACACGTGCAGCAGGTACACCCTAACTGCAGGCTGCCAAACAACTGCACCCTCACTCCACACACAAATGAAAGCACCTCCAAGGCCCCGACCCAAATCACCCTCAGGTACCACCCCAATGCATGTGATACAATGCCATTCCAATTCCCACAGACCCATCAATAACCCTCGCCCTCCTTTACTCCACCACAGGGTCCGATCCAAACGACGAGCTTCAGGACACCCCTACCAGCACACCTGCAAAGAGGGCCAAGACCAACGGCCAAAGACCCTCCACCTCAGCTGCACGCATCAAGACACGGCAGCAGCACAAATCAGGTGGCAGCACAGAGGAGGGAACATCAACAGGCACCCCAGCAGCAAGCATGCCCACACCACCACCACCACAGGTCCCCCCAACGGATGCCACAGAAGGCACTGCCTCTGGTGGCAGCAGCACCATAGGTGACACCCCATTGATGGCAGCATGCTCCGACACAGAAGACGGGGATGTCGAAGACAGATCCATCCATGACCTGTCCCAATCCCCCTGTCTGTCCCATCCCGTACAACATGAGGATACCACGCAGGGGCACCCACAAGACGACGACTGGCCATCCCCCACAAGCCCTGTGGCAAGGCAACATGAGGTCAACAGCCCCTCTGTGACACCCCCGCAAATGGCCATGGCCCAGCAGAGGCAACAGTCCCTCGACCAGTTAATCGTGCAACAGCAGCAACTGGCCACGCTCCTCAAGGACCATGCCGATGAATGTGGGGGCACTAAGGCAGACATAGAAACATCAACTGAGACACTTAGGGCAGAAATGGAGAGAGGTACAGAGACACTAAGGGCACAAATGGAGAGTAGCACCGAGAGCCTGGGAGTCCAAATGGAGAGAAGCACCGAGAGCCTGAGGGGGGAACTGCATGCGACGTCCAAGGACGTATGTGCCGAACTTGCCGCAGTGCGCCGTGTGCTCACTGAGCTCTCGCAAACCCTTAGGGACATGCATGGACGTGAGCAGGCAGAGACATCATCCGTTGCAAGTTCCGTCCAGGGCAGCCCCCAACGTAGATCTGGGAGGAACCTGCGCTCCACAGGCAGGGGTGCCCCTGATACCCGCAGAGGGGGCTTGCAATAGCGACTGCCCACTGACAACGAGCATCTGTGGACACTGGTGTTCGGGGGGGAGGTAGGAGGGTGGAGGGGGTGTGTTGGGCTCACTTGGGTGGCGGGTCGATAGGGTGTACAACATGATATCACATATGCCATAAACAGTGCACGATCAACCAATGAGATGTGTGGACATTGATCTTTGTGTACTAGGCCATCATAGGCGTACAGTCCATATTGTGCATGTCCCAGACACACACGCACGAGTCCCGTGTCCATGTATCAGCCACCAGGCGTGAGTGCTAGAAGCATACATCAATGAGATGCTGACGAATGTCACGGCCCTCCGGTGCCTCGCAGACTCCTTGAGGTGCTGCCACATCCCCACCCTCATCATGACCATCATCAGGTGCTTGCAGTTCTGCGTCAGGGGGCATGGGCACATTTCTACGTACGCACATGTTGTGGAATGCCTGTTCAATGACTACACGGGTACGTGAGTGGGCATGGTTGTAGTCCTCCTCATGCTGGTCCCGTGGGTTCCGGACTGGTGTGAGGAGCCATCTCTTCAGTGGATATCCAGCATCACCTGTATGTGGACGAGAAACGTATGATGTGGAATGCCATTGCTACGTACGCACACCCCCCCCCCCTTCCTGCCAGGTCATTGCCGAATCACATACCCCACATTATCATGCATGTAATGAGACTCACCGAGTAGCCAGGATCTGTTCCCTGCGTGTCGCTCCATGTAGCGTGGTATTGTAGAGTTCCTCAAGACCATAGAATCATGAGTTGATCCAGGGAATCTGGCACAACAATGTGTAATGATCCTGTTGGAGTCACACACCATTTGTACATTCAGAGAATGAAATTGTTTTCGGTTGCGGTACTGGGCCTCCATGGCATGTGGGACGACCAATTCCACATGGGTGCAGTCGATGGCACCAATGCAACCCGGTATGCCGGCAAGTGCATGGAATCCCACTTTTGTGTTGGTAATTTCCTGCTCCGAGCGTGGTAGGGAGATGTAGTCGTCTGCGTGCTGCAGGAGGGCATCGAGCACTTGCAATAGTGTCCGTGAGAACAGTGGCTGAGAAATGCCATGCAACTGTCCGACTGTGTGCTGGTAGGTGCCTGTGGCCAGGAAGTGTAGTACAGACACCACCTTCAGTAGGGGTGGGATGGCGGTTGGGCTATCTATCATGCTGACAAGGTCAGCCTGTGTCATGTCCACAATGGCGGCTATGGTGTCCCGGTCCAGACGGTAGAGGGTGTGGATCTGCTCATCAGTGAGGTTGAACGGATGTGCTCGGAGGCGTGGGATTGCGGGCTGCCTGCGTGGTGGTAGTGGCTGTGCTGGCGGCCCTTGCTGGCCCTGCCTTGCCCTCCTCCTCCTCCTGCGTCTCCTCCGTGCGGCCGGTTGTAGTTGGTGTTCGTCTTCTTCCTGGAGTTGGAGTACTTGCAGTGCTATCAGGTCCCCCAGGGCCAACATCGCGAGTCCTGCCGGTAGCATTTCGGTGTGGTTGTGGGAGGAGACTGGCTGTGCAATTTATGTGTTTTCAGGCTGTATGGCCTCCACCTGTGGTGATTCATTCCACCTGTGCAAACTGCTCTCCCCTTTGGCCGAGCACGTCCCGCACACAACGCTGCAATTCGGGGAATGGCATCTTGCTATTGCAATCATGTATTTGTACCCGATGGCCGTGTAACATTGGTTGATATGTTCATTCTGCTATGGTCCCATTGTTTCACATACTATCTGTGCAGTCGCGAACAGACTTGTGAAGGGTCAGTGGTACGTAGTACTCGAGTAACGGTGGGCCCTCATGCATCACTGTACCGAGTTGCAACGACGGGCGGGGCGTCCCATTTGTGGGTGAAGGCAGTTGCCATTTTCACACACAGCCGCACTAGATGGATTAATTAGTGATTTCAAACGGCCACAGATGCCTCTTCGACGTGATGTTGCAAATGAGGAATTCGAAGGGCGGCGCTTTCGGTTTTCAGCTAGCGGCGAGGAAATGCCCACAGGTCTGACTGCAAATATAACGTACTATTGTTCAATGTCCTTGGGACAGGGGCCATGGCGAGGATGCAATGATTGATATGAATGGTTTGGGATGCGCAATAGCGACGTGGGCGATGAGGCCGGACGTTCCCAAATACATGTTACTTCACAACACTGGAATTACGGGCTGGGGCACTGTGGATTTTGCAGGCTGCATAACGCACAGACTCAATGGATATTTCTAATGTTATGTGAGTAAATATTCAGGCGTTTTAATCCCGGGATGAGGGAATGATGAATGGATGCATGGGCAGGTGATTTGATACAGAGTTTGCCATGTACAGGGCTTCTTGGAATCTATCCGCCTCCCCTACGCTATGTGATGCAGGGCTGCCATAGTGGGACCATCGTCTATCTGGCCTTGTTGAGCCCTCCCTGTCTCGACGCGCCCTCAGACACTTGTGTCCATGCACGTTACCAATCCCATCTGATGGATTCTGTTTTGACAGACGCATGCACAGGTACACTCGTTTGTGATGGTGTTTACACCTCGATATAGATAGTTATGAGTCGCAAGTGGTTTTTGGGTGGTGATGAACCTTTGGAGTGGGCTAGCATGCATATGGCTGTGGATTTAGTGTGATCATTGAAGTGAGTTGTTCGAATGTAGTTCTGATGGCCATTCTGTTCTTTTTCTTTTCTTTTGGTTGACAGGTATCTCCTCCCCTTTTGCCACTGCCATCTGTATGCCACTCCTGCAGATGGGTTTTACTCCCGACACCTGCTGCTTCGTGTTAATCAGTGGAGCAGCATTACGATCTTATGGGACGATCGCCAATGGGCCACATGCCCTTACGCAGTACTGGTGGCTCGGAGCAACATTTCGGCCTTTCAGCTGGACTAGTGCCTCCCCATTGGGACGGCCCTGAGGTTGTGTGCGCTTCCATGTTGCCTTTTCGTACGTGAATGTGGCTCTGTGTACCATGATGGAACAGGGCGTCACACAAGTAGTGGCTGGTCATTTCTTGCGGATGCAGCCCACAATGGTGAAATGTGTTTTGGAGTTCATGGCCTGATGGCTGTATGGGCTTGGTGATTTTGTTGTGCATTAAATTTCTATTCTGATTTGGCCCGTGTAGCGTTCTTCTTTGCAAGTGATGTGGCATATTCCTATTTGGGGAGCGATGTATTGTGAGGAGATCTGCATTGGGTTCCAGCTTCGGAGTTTAGTTGCGTGGTACTGTACTGGACGCGTTTGCCTACGAAGCCCGTGAGGTCAGAGATGGGGGCTGCCAATATGACTGTTTGAATGTTGTCATGCTCAGGGGCGGGGGATTGGGTTTTGTGTAACAGATGCCGGTCAGCCAGGTGGACTGGTGGAATGATGTGATTTTCGGAATATTGCTGGTCACAGGTGCCTGTGTTTGCGTGCGTTTCTTGGTGGGGGACTGTGGTCATGTCCATTGGGATGGCTTCTGTATTCGTGCCATCTGTGCCCTGCAGCTCCCATTGGCCCCTCTTGTGTTTCATTTGTTCGTTGGCATGCATGGGTGACTTGTACATTTCAATGGTTGCATTGTGACTTCATTGCACCTACGGGGAGTTGTACTTTGTGGGCAGGGAGCGGTGTACAGGCACTCAGTGGGGCCGTTTACGGTTGATTCGCGATGCCGTACTTCTCACCATGGCGGAATGGTTCATTCCGCCATGCTTGATGGCGTTAGGTACATGTCCGCTAGGGTCGGAATTAGCGTACCCTTGCGCCATGGTGGTGTTTACGGTTTGGCATGGCGCGCGCGCGCGTGCTTGGTGCAGTTAGCGTTGGCGTTCACTACGGTGTCGCTAATGGCTTCGTACTTTGCGGTGACGGGTCATAGTCGCACCGAGCGCTATTCGATGGCGGTATTGCATTTCCGCCATCGTTTTCCGAATTCCGCCAGGGTCGTAATGAGGGCCTGTGTCTGCGCTTTCTCCAAAAGCATAAGAAGCCCTAGCTAGGTCACCACAGGACATCTAAAATAAGACTGTGCATTGCGATTTGGTCATTATGACAACTTCTGATTGGAAAACATTTTTAGCCGTATCCTTTTTTTTTTCAAATCAGTTCCAATCTATACATTTGGCATTTTCGTGAGCAAAAACAATAATCACATATGCTTCAAATAGCTCCGTGTTGATGGTATTACAATAAATATCTGTGTTCGTATTTAGGATTTCTTTAGCTGAAAAAAAGAAAGTGTACTCATTGAACGAAGCAGAGCAACCCTATATATCTTTAGTCCCGACGTGGCTAATTTGAAGGAGCATTCGAAAATGTAAAACTCAGACCTCATTTTGGTATGATGGATAATGCAAAGGCAGATCAGCAGTTTGTCAAATAGGGAATGTGATTGAATCACTGTGATAAACCAAGCAATGTATGGGTCTTTGCAGTTTCTAGATGGAAAGACCTCTACTGGAGAATATAAGATTTTTTACCAACTATGTGTGTGCTGGCAATTGCTTTTGGTAAGTCTTGTTCCCATATCCTCTAAGTAGTTACAGTTGCTCATCTCAGACACATCTTCTCTGCTAGATCACAGCTGGTTAGCAAAAAGTACTCATCACAACTGGATACACATGGCTTTGGACATCTTCAGGTGCAGTGACCATACACATCGGAACTGGGTCTCTGGGGGATAAAGGAACTTGCTCCTACATGTGATCAACAAATTGCAAGGAACTGGGATGATATGTACCCTGATGGTAAATTCCTCTACAGGAAACAGTTTACTAGCAAAGTACTGATTTCCGGTTAATCTTCCATCATTTCAGGTTGAGATTGGTTTTTTGGTGGATCAACATCACAGATTCCACTGTAAAGCCCCAAACCCCCTCTGCAACAGTACATTGTAAATGCCGCGGGCTCTAGGGGAATTGTGTCCACGCTTTATCATACGGTACAGGAATCTACTTCGCCTACATAACCTGCAAACCTGCTTAAGTGGGAAAAGGACCTGGAAATGCAAATTGACAAAGGGTTATGGACCTTGTTATGTCAGTACACTCGGAGGGTTACACTCTACACCAGATTCAAATGAATACAATATAAAATGCTTCACCAAGCCTATATGACACCAGCTTGTCAAATCAAGTTTGATAGCTCCAATAGCGGGAAAAGCCCAAGATGTCAGGTCGAAGGGTCGGATTTCATGCATCTGTTTTGGAATTGCTCCAATTATTCCCTTTTGTGATTCGGATGTCGCTATGGCCTCTCAAATATTGGGAAGAGATATAACTAGGGTTGTTTATTTGGACAGCATGATGACTAAATGATGTATTTAGATGCATTGGACTAATACAGCTCCTCCCACGATCCACAAATGGTTGAGAGACTTGATTTGGAGTTGTGAAATGGAGTCACATTATTGTTCCTTAGTGCCTCAAACTCGCCGTCATCATAAGTGATACATTTCAAAGATTCTTACAAGACCACCCTGGGGTACCATAAGTATTGTGATGTACCAAGGCGAAACTGGACTTCTTTATAGATGTTTGTAGTCATAGGAGACAGCACCATATTTGGGCGCAACTGGTCACTTGTGGTCATTTATTTTAACTTGCGTTGTTCTCCCTAGGGATAGTTATGGGGGTGGCCTGATGGGTGATTGTTACCAATTACTCTGTGTTCTTTTATGTGAATGTCATGATGTGAACATACAAAAATAAAGTTTAACAAAAAAGTTGCAGGTTGTTTAGGGTTATGGTTGAAGCTAAGAATGTCCTCCTCTTTTTCTGCTTACCCCAGATTACAGCCTTCCATCTTCTACAAACCCAAAAGTTACTTCACCTCCTGCTTTTGATTCAACCTATAATTGAAAGTGTTCAATCGAGAGCTAATAGTCGTACAATCAGCCTCCTGATAAGTCAACCACGCGCCATTTTCTTTTCATCCTGCCACAATTGGAGGATTCCTTGGGAGCCTCACTTCCGTTGGCGTTACCCTGACTCTGAACTTCTGCGTTCAGACAGCCTCACCTTATTTGCCACGACCAAGGGATGTTTTAAGCGTTCTCAGAAAGGCAACAACTTACTAATTTATTTTTTAATGATGAACTACTGAGTAGATTTAAAAAAGATATAGTATTATCTGCAGTCATTAAGTGCTTTGCAAGACTCTGCATTTATTGCATCACCTCATTCAGTGTTGGGTATCAGCAATAGGGGACATTCAAAAGGAGAACCACTTCCAACATCACAGAAATTTCAACATGAACGAAGGCAGGAGGATATTACCACAAAGAGTAAAAATGTATTTTACCCTGTTTTATACTATGAGTTGAAAATATCATACAATCATCATATAATAGTTTGTATTCAAAGGTTTTATCCCCGTAAAAATAAATGTTATACATGCTGTGTTATTAGGATTTTGTGCCGTGCACCATTCCCATTTGCAGGGTCTCTGGGAGCTCTGGCTGATCTGGGAGAGAGCGGGTGGGTTTGGTTAGTTGGGAGCAGAGAGTAAAAGCAAGAATGCAGTGTTTTGTGCTGATGAGGCGGATCGGAACTACCCTGAGCTTGGCGTACGTGCCAGCCTTCTATGTGTAATGTATTAGGAGCACTGATGCTTTGTGCACAGAGAGGCAACTTATGCTTGCATTGTGGGCGTTTGGTGACGGAGGTTCGGGGGGATGGGGCTTGGTTTGTCAGTTGGTGTTAGAACTGTAGAGCTGTTTTTGGAATCTGTGCTCTAGTTTGAATTGCGTTTGGTGAGTAAGGTGGAGAAACTGAGGGTTAGTCGATAAGAGCGAGTGGTTGGTGCTTTAGGATTTTCTTATCAGGTGCAAGTGCTTGATGTCACCGTTGGTGGTATTGTTGTAAGAGCTGATGAACTTCATACATTGGTTTACATATAAAATATACCTTAAATATAGTACAATGTATTTAAACAGATACCAAAACGTGATTCAAAGTAGACGATACAATCATCTTATTTGTGACAGTTTGAAAACACCCGGCCTTCACCTGACATAATGACCTTAACTGAAAACCACAGAACCTTCCCTTCAATCCCACACCTAGTGCTGCAGAGAAGCCACACAATGCCTTTGTTACATTCCTCCTTGAGTTCAATGTTTCCCTTTACAGAATAATCCTGCAGTGGGTGTGTGACACACTGTATACATACACCCACCTAACCTGTGCCACCGGAGAAGAGCAAATGAATGGTAAAATGGCAATGTAGTGTATGGTTACAAAACTCCCTACTGGCCTGTACCTTTTAGGTAAGCATGCCTCCCCTCCGTAGAGATGACCTGGGGCATGGAGGCACGAGAGCATGAAGCAGGATGCAGGGAAGATCACTTGAGAACAAACAAAGCACTGGGATACACGAACTGCAAATATGCAGCAACAAAAAGGTACCAATAAATATGAGCGTAGCATGAAAGTTCTAGAATATGCTGCTGGAATTTGAAGGCCACCCTTCACTCGCAGAGAGTGCATTCACAGTTCCCTGACTGAGGCTGGCTGTTACGCTTCAGAATCTGAAGGCAAAACGGCGCTGCAGGAGTACAAGGAAGATGAGTTTAAAAGGCCCAGCTGATGTAGGTTCCAGATGTTACTGAGGAGCAAATACTGATAAATGCAGAAATGACTTAGCCCCTCAGTAGAGGGGAAGCAGTTTGGGCCAACAAAACACCCCTGGAATTGAGGTGTTGAACCAGTGGCTGATAGTTCCCTGGAATCTATATCATCACTGCGCCGCCCGTAACTGCGCTGATGAAAATGTTGACGCCAATTACGGCATGGCTCAGTGCTCATATAGATCACCCCTCCAATAATTCAACCCCCACCCCACTTACCTTTAACACGCACAGTTCTGTGTGCTCCGCAGACTCCCTTGTACCCCTGCAGCGCCAGTTCTTCCCACGTACGTTGGGCAGTGCGGACGCCGCAGGGTCCTTTTTTAAAATAAATGTTTTTTCTTTTTCATGTTCACCCTCTTACCGTAATGATAAGCGGGGGACACCCCTGCAACCCCTGACACCCATTACTGCAACCAAGGAGAGCGGGGGACCCCCGCAACCCCCACTCCACTTGGGCGCAGTAATGGGAGTTGGCATTCTCCAAAATCCGATAGGGCAGTTGGCATATTAGAGTCGCAGTAATGGTGTAATTCTGTTCCCTGTAGTGGATATGGTAATATGGGATCTGATAAAGGTTGTTCGTGCACGGTAGGTAATGATAATGTGTGGTTTGTGAAATATTCCCTCACAGTTCCAAGTAAACAAAAACATTCTATGTGCCTGGATATAGAGTAAAGCTACAAGGCGGGGGCCAGAGACCTGTCCAAACAGAATCTTTCCCTGCCTCTGGATACACATAGCAACTTTCTGGTAACTCCCTGCTCTCGTTACTCATCGAGGGGTGAGAGTCGCTCGTTGGCTCCACATTGGAGGACCAAAGCAAGGTGGACACAGTAACGTCGTTTCAAAAAACCCTCAAAACATTTCTCTTTTGCTGATCATTCTAAGGTTATCTAGTCAAGTACATGCATCTAAAATCTACACCCAGCTATAGAAGCCCCTGTCCGGTCCTTTGGGATTAGCGCGTAACAAATGTAATACAATACATCGCCACACAGTTGAAGTATTTATAATCGGGAGCATAGGGTATCAGTCTCTGGGCAAAGTGTATACATTGCCAAATGAATACAAACCTCCTGGGTCACCCTCTGTCCCAGGAAACAGGCAAGTGTGTCTTCGGTCACAGCTGGAGTGGGATAGTCTGCCTCACACTTGGTGAATTGTAAAATGTTGGACCTATCAGTGCCGGCTGCTGAGGGGCATGTTGTACTGGTTGTGTTCTCTCTAGTAGCCCAAGCGAAGCGCAGTGACATGTGCCAGTGTGTTTTCAGTATCTGTGGAACAGTGACAGATGGCAGCAGAAGGTTCACTAGTTTTGTACAGTGTCTCTGTCCATTAATGTTTCCTATAAAGAGTGGATAGGAAATCTATGCGCAGTTGTGTAGAGAAGAGGGGTGAGGGGTAGGAGAGAGCATAGTATGGAGTAACATCAGAGGGTTGAGGCAGGTAATAAAAGGAGCGAGAGATACGGGAGGGACAGAGGAGGAAGATCTAGGGAGAACAGCAAGAGAAAGTGGGTGAAGTTAGATGCAGGAGAGTGGTGCGAGGAGAGTAACAGAGACAGGGATAGTAACATCAGACGTGACAGGAAGGAGACTGAATAGTGAGTGTGTCTGTCAGAATAGCAATCTAGAGAATAAACAGTAGGGGAGTCCACATTCTCTATTTACTAAGAAGGGACAAGTGAAAACCGGGTTGGTGTGGAAAACGCTATATCTAGATGAGAGAGTGACTGAAGGCCCTAGCGCCCTACCAAAGTAGTCATTTAAAACCCTTGAACCATCTCTGGGAATTGGAGTGTTCTTTGAGCTACATAGCACAACACAATGCACATATTGAAACGCCACCAAAAAAATACAAATTACTAAGGAACCCGAATCAAGTTCTGATCACTACAACGTTGAAATGCAAACTATTTAGGTCAAGTTATTAGATTATTCCATTCGTTGTGAATTCAGGCAATTTATAGTACAATATAAGTTCATCAATTCGTAGAGCTTTATTTATTATATGAAATGGATCACCAAAAGAATACAAAAATACAGAAGAAAAAATGTGGTTTTCCATATATATATATATATATATATATATATATATATATATATATATATATATTCACTGGAAAAAAACGTTAAAAGGACGTTATGGTTAAGTTGCACTAATAAAATCCTATGACATTCAATGAAAAAACTTTGTTAAAGGGACGTTATGGTTACAAGCAAAACCGGAAAACCCCAGAACTCACCAGTTATAGTAAGCTAAGCAACCATAACTGGTGCCACCACCATGCACTGCTAAGACTAATACCCAGGACATGAAAGATGACATCACAAATGTCAGTCAAGGTGCTTATTGCCATTAGTACCCCAGCCAGTTAGATGGGATACTAATGAGGGTTTTTCCGGCTACGAGACACGTTGCGGTTCGTAGTCGGAAAAAAAAGTTTAAAAAATGGCTGTCGCGGACAGGAACACATAGTCAGTTTTCTCTTTCCGTGGTGGCCATAGTAAACAAAGAAAATGGTCGCCATGGAACGGGAAAAGGGACTACATGTAGTCCCTTCTCCCTTTCCATGTCGGCCATTATAAAAGGTAAATGGTAAATAAAAAAAAAATGCCTGCCATGAAACAGGGAGAAGGGACTACATGCAGTCCCTTCTTCCTTTCAATGGCGGACCAAGAGTGTTTGTGGGGGAGGCGAAAAAATGAATGGGACTGGCGCGAGTTTGCTGACCACGACGTGAGTTGGAATGCCATACAGTAAGGCTAGGAAAAGGACCAATCAGTGAATAGAACACACAATCTTTACGGTGTGTCAGGTACTAATGGACAATTGTGTATACTAGAGAAAAATACAGGACTGAAACAATTTTCTGTCCCAAATACTTTTCTCTAGCATACAATAAGGACCACAATCAAAGGACCTTTATACCTATCTGCGGTCTCTAAACTCCCCTTTCCAGGCCATGGATCTTTAAAAGACCCAGATGGCACGTGCACACCATCGTACTGTCATGATCTCTGCTTCCAAAAGATCAGGACTTGCCCGACTCCCTTGGAAGCAGACCCATAACCCCGGTTCCGAGTGCCAGCCAGTCCCAATTGGGACCTTTTGGACCCTGTCCTGGCGCCAGTGGCACCAGGCTCATAAAGATGCCCAGTCCCAGCGCTGGAAGCGCCGGGCTCATAATGCTTGGGTGGACTTACCTGCAGCAGACCATGCTGCTTACTTACCTGCCAGTTGAACCCCTGATCCTCTTCTGTTTGGGACTACTTTTCCTGTTGGGTGGGGCAGGAGCCACTCCCTAGGTTCAGAACACTGGAACTCTTCTGGAAAGCAGGAACTCTTTTCTTACCTAGGCGTGGCTGTGGAAGGAGACATCTAAGCACTACAGGAGGCTATTTAAACCACACCCGATGGATGAATCTTGCTTTGCGTTATTCTGCATTCTCTGCAGCAGAACGCTCATCGTGTCTTCTGCTTCTGATCCTGGGCCTAAGGGAACAAAGGCTTACCATCCTGGAATCCAGTCTTCAGCAGCACCTGTAAAGACAAAGAAAGAACAGGTTAGCACTACGGTCTTCAGTGGCAGCGCATCTCTTACCTGGTCCATCGGCTGTCACCAACGCCTCGCGCTGCATTCCGGCATCTAAAAGACAAAGGCTTACCTACTCTTCCCATGCTCCGGAGGTCTTCGCACTGCATTCCGGCATCTGAAAGACAAAAGCTTACCAGGTCTTCGCACGCTCCGCAGGCCTTCGGCGCTGCATCCCGCATCTGAAAGACAAAAGAAGGTGCGTTTAAAGACATTGGGCAACTTTATTACTCACGTGCCATTACTCCTTCCCACGCCGAATCCAGTGGGTATTCCAGCACCCTTCAGCTTCTCTAAAGCTCCGAACTTGTACCTGCAAGATAAAAGGGACAGTTAGTGCGCATCGTGAAGCAGGCTACAAGCGCTTACTTACGTGCTTCCAGGCGCTTCTATTCCTCACGCGGGTTCGATCCTCAACTCTCATCAGCCCGCCATCCGCCATCGCCGGAACCCTGCAAAACAAGAGATATCATTACAAAAGACTTTTAAGACATTTGAAGTGCCCAGAACTTACCGTTCGTGCAGTTAACGACGGACAGCAGTCCTCTGAGGTCAAGAGGCCTGCACCCTTATCCAGTGAAGAAACTGGTTACGGCACCCTGCCCCGAGGCAGATGGAGAGCTCGGCGTTCACTTACCTAAGGTGAGGGCGTTAACCTTTGGGGTTCTACAGGAGAAGAGAAAGGGAAGAGGAGAGAGGCACCCAATAACCCCAGTTCATTAATCCCATATTTTCTATCTACAGACATCTTACTCTTCGAGTCAGACATACAGTGCACAGACGTCCAGCCCAAAGATCCAACCGTGTGTTACACATCACCTTTGAAGATACGGCATTCACGCAGTCAAGACCAGCGCCTCTGCGGGAATCAGGTGAGCGTTACAGAACGCAAAGCCCACCGCAAAACTCCCTCCCAGGCGCTATGGAAACCTCGGATACCGACCAGCTAGCCCAGTTACTTGGGGAACTAAGAGCAGAAGTGCATGCAGCCCGTCAGGAAACGAATGCTCTAAGAAAGGAACTGATTATTTCCAAGGAGCGAACAGACGATCTCGCTAGACAATTGCTACAGTCACAAGCCGGACAAACTCCGTTACCCGCATCAGGGGCAAATCTTCCTTCAACATCCTCTAAGAACCCAGTGCAGATCAACCTACCTGGGAATGTACCTCTGGCTCCGCCCGAACGATTTTCTGGTGACCCAAAGAGGTTTGCAGTATTTATTAATCAGTGCCGGTTGCACTTCTTATGCCGGCCAGCAGCCTTTCCAACTGATCAAGCTAAGGTAGCTTTCGTGCTTTCGTACCTTAGTGGTAATGCGGCAGACTGGTCAATCCCTCTAGTTAATCAAGATGATCCGGTTCTCCATGATTTTCAAGCTTTTCAGCTCAGTATGGAAAAACTGTTTGCAAGACATTCACAGGGGCAGGCCTTGGACAATGAGCTCCTTTCATTGCGACAGGGTAATCAAGACCTTTTGGCTTATATTGCGTCTTTCAACAGACTGATAGTGGAAACTCGATGGCCTGAGGACAAAAGGATTACGCTGTTTTATAGAGGTCTACGTGGAGAGCTCAAAGATGTGTTAGCCCAAGTAGTGAATCCCCCGCAAGACTGTTCGGACTATATTGACTTAGTCGTTCAAATTGACCACAGACTGCAGAACAGGAAGGCCGATCGTTCCAAGTTTGATGCTAGAGTATTTTCCAAACCACCAACTCCTACCAAAGGAGTAGACTCCGGGGAACCCATGCAAATAGGGGGCCTGAAAGGACCACTAACACAAAAGGAGCGGGAAAGGAGAAAACAGCTGCAATTATGCCTCTATTGCGGAAACTCGGGGCACTTTCTTCGAGACTGTCCGGTGAAACCAGCCAAGAAGGCAGTAGGAGCTGCAGTTACCAGGGTCACAAACTCTGAGCAGGGAAACGACCTCGCCCGACAAGAATAGAGGTCCTCTTGCCGAGCGTTAAAACCAGTTCCGTGACCTCGCATTTCGTGATACCTATGGTCCTCATTAGCCCTGAACATCCGGATCGATTACATGCGATTGAAGCTTACGTCGACAGCGGTGCCATCGGCAATTATGTGGATCATGAAATGGTTTTGAGGATGAATCTGACTCTTTGTCCAAAGGCTGTAAAGGACGTCATTACTACGGTGGATGGTACGGAGATAGCCTCCGGACCAGTAACGCATACCACCCAAGAAGTGACGCTAGTAAGTCAAGATGGACACCATGAGAAGATCGTGTTCGATGTGATCAAGGCCCCTCAGTTCCAGATTATTCTAGGAATTCCTTGGTTAGAGAAGCACAATCCTCAGATCGATTGGCGAGCAAGAACGGTTCAGTTCCCAGAATGTGTCTCTACTTGTCACCCTCGACCTGGTGTTGCACTGGCAGCAATTTCCTCGGAGGCTCCCCAGTTACCTCCTGAATACCTAGAATTCCAAGATGTTTTCCGGAAGGATCAGGCTAACTCTCTACCTCCTCATAGGTCCTATGACTGCCAGATAGACCTGATACCTGGATCTACTCCTCCTTGTAGTAGAATTTATGCCTTCACCGAGCCTGAGAATCTTCACCTCCGACAATACCTTGATCAATACCTAGCGAATGGGTTTATTCGTCCTTCCAAGTCCCCTGCTTCCTCAGCTTTGTTCTTCGTTCCAAAAAAAGAAGGGGACCTTAGAACTTGTATAGATTATCGCGCCCTGAACCAGATCACCGTTAAGAATAGATATCCGTTACCTTTGATCCCTGAACTCCTGGACCAAGTCAGAAAAGCATGCATATATACAAAGCTGGATCTTAGAGGAGCCTACCACTTGGTACGAGTAAAAGAGGGCGATGAATGGAAGACGGCCTTCCGCACCAAGTATGGGCTATTTGAATATCAGGTCATGCCCTTCGGACTTTGCAATGCCCCGGCCGCCTTTCAATATTTTATGAACAATGTCCTCAGAGAGCTCATAGATGTGTGTGTTGTTGTTTACATTGACGACATCCTCGTTTATTCTTCATCGGAAACTGAACATCGGAAACACGTGAAAATGGTCCTCGAGAGATTGCGGCAACACAAACTTTTCGCTAAGTTGGAAAAATGTGTTTTCAACGTGACTGAAGTTGAATTCTTGGGATTCATATTATCACCTAGCGGAGTGCGTATGGATTCAAAGAAGGTCGATGCAATTCTCAAATGGCCATCGCCATCCTCCGTAAAAGGTGTTCAAAGCATGTTAGGCTTCGCTAACTTTTACCGCAGGTTTATCCCCGAATTCTCTCGAATAGTCCAGCCCATCACCGCCTTGTCAAAGAAAAACAAACGTTTTGAATGGTCTACCGAGGCGGAACAAGCTTTCCAGGATTTGAAGACTAGATTTATCTCTGCACCGATCTTAAAACATCCTCGCCCAGAACTCCCCTACATCGTTGAAACTGATGCTTCGAGCCTTGCCATGGGGGCAGTTCTATCACAAAAGGACCCAGTAACCAATCAGTTGCATCCCGTGGCATTTTGGTCCCGCAAATTCTCGCCTCCTGAAATCAATTACACTATTACTGATAAGGAACTTCTAGCTATCAAGTCCGCCTTTAAGGCTTGGCGGTATTATCTTCTGGGGGCCGGACACACCGTTACTGTGATTACAGATCACCGAAACCTGCAATATTTGAAAACCGCAAAAGCTCAATCCTCTAGGCAACTCCGTTGGGCACTATTCTTTGCCGAGTTTGACTTCATAATTACCTATCGACCTGGTACAAAAAACGGTAAAGCTGATGCCCTTTCTCGGATGGGAGTGGAAGAACATTTGATCAATCCTAAACCTGTACCTATCATTCCCGAACAAAGAATTCTAGGTGTAATCGCCACACAATCCATAGAGGAAGTTAAGGATAAAGCCAGGCTACTGGTAACTCCAGCAGACATACAGAATTGGCATCTGCAGGGAAAGGACTTTACGGTGAAGGACAACCTATTATATTTCCAAGAACGGTTATACCTGCCCAGCACATATTTACAGAAAAAGGTAATCTCTTGTTATCACGATTCTTTAATGGAAGGACATCCCGGTATGACCAAGACCTCGGAAAAGATCAAGCGCTACTTCTGGTGGCCGTCTTGGAAAAAAGATATCAGAGACTTTATAATGTCCTGTGGAGTATGCGCCCAAAACAAGAGTCAAAAGGAAAAACTAGCCGGCCTCTTACGCCCTATTGACATCCCGCCTCGCCCTTGGCATACGCTTTCTATGGACTTCATCACCGATCTACCTCCATGCTCCGGATACAATACGATCCTAGTAATCGTGGACCTATTCTCCAAGATGGCGCATTTCATTCCACTCAAAGGCTTACCAACAGCAGCAACTCTGGCCCGAGAATTTCTCGAAAACATCGTCCGACTGCACGGTTTTCCTTCAGTTCTAATTTCGGATCGAGGTAGTCAATTTATTTCTCATTTTTGGCGAAGTTGCTGTCGGTCGGCTCAAATTGATGTGAGACTTTCGACCAGCCACCACCCTCAAACCGACGGACAAACCGAGAGGACCAATCAAACTCTGGAACAGTATTTGCGCTGCATGCTACAACAAACTGAAAAAACTTGGAAAGATATCCTTTGGATAGCCGAATATGCCTACAATAACTCTGTCCACTCGGGAACTGGGAAGACCCCGTTTTTTCTTTTATACGGTAGTCATCCTCGAACCTCGGAGTTGGATCCACTCCAAGATCTTGGAACACCAGCAGTAGACCACCTGCATTCTACAATCACCCAAGCCTTTAAGGAAGCCGTTTCTCACCTTCAAAGGGCTAAAGAACAATACAAGAAAGGAGCAGACCAACATCGGAAGGAAGCCCCCCAATATCAAGTAGGAGATCAAGTCTGGTTATCCACCAAATATCTACCTCTAAAAGGACCACGCACATTCAACCCAAGATACCTTGGTCCCTATTCCATCACTACCATAGTAAATCCAGTAGCGGTCAAGTTGGACTTGCCCCCTCACATGAAGATACATCCGGTCTTCCACGTCTCTCTATTAAAACCCATGCAACCTCAAACCCGACAAACTACATCTCCAAAACCTATTCTAGTTGATGGAGAACTCGAGTTTGAAGTCAAAAGCATCCTGGATTCCAAGATCTCCAAATCTAAACTATTTTACCTGATTGACTGGAAAGGCTACGGTCCCCAAGAAAGATCCTGGGAACCTGCAGAATATGTCCACGCGCCTTGTCTAATCAAAAGAATTCATCGAACATTTCCTAACAAGCCCAAACCCCCGGAGAAGCCCGGTTTGGGAGGGGCCTTGAGGGGGGGTGCTGTCATGATCTCTGCTTCCAAAAGATCAGGACTTGCCCGACTCCCTTGGAAGCAGACCCATAACCCCGGTTCTGAGTGCCAGCCAGTCCCAATTGGGACCTTTTGGACCCTGTCCTGGCGCCAGTGGCACCAGGCTCATAAAGATGCCCAGTACCAGCGCTGGAAGCGCCGGGCTCATAATGCTTGGGTGGACTTACCTGCAGCAGACCATGCTGCTTACTTACCTGCCAGTTGAACCCCTGATCCTCTTCTGTTTGGGACTACTTTTCCTGTTGGGTGGGGCAGGAGCCACTCCCTAGGTTCAGAACACTGGAACTCTTCTGGAAAGCAGGAACTCTTTTCTTACCTAGGCGTGGCTGTGGAAGGAGACACCTAAGCACTACAGGAGGCTATTTAAACCACACCCGATGGATGAATCTTGCTTTGCGTTATTCTGCATTCTCTGCAGCAGAACGCTCATCGTGTCTTCTGCTTCTGATCCTGGGCCTAAGGGAACAAAGGCTTACCATCCTGGAATCCAGTCTTCAGCAGCACCTGTAAAGACAAAGAAAGAACAGGTTAGCACTACGGTCTTCAGTGGCAGCGCATCTCTTACCTGGTCCATCGGCTGTCACCAACGCCTCGCGCTGCATTCCGGCATCTGAAAGACAAAGGCTTACCTACTCTTCGCATGCTCCGGAGGTCTTCGCACTGCATTCTGGCATCTGAAAGACAAAAGCTTACCAGCTCTTCGCACGCTCCGGAGGCCTTCGGCACTGCATCCCGCATCTGAAAGACAAAAGAAGGTGCGTTTAAAGACATTGGGCAACTTTATTACTCACGTGCCATTACTCCTTCCCACGCCGAATCCAGTGGGTATTCCAGCACCCTTCAGCTTCTCTAAAGCTCCGAACTTGTACCTGCAAGATAAAACGGACAGTTAGTGCGCATCGTGAAGCAGGCTACAAGCGCTTACTTACGTGCTTCCAGGCGCTTCTATTCCTCACGCGGGTTCGATCCTTAACTCTCATCAGCCCGCCATCCGCCATCGCCGGAACCCTGCAAAACAAGAGATATCATTACAAAAGACTTTAAGACATTTGAAGTGCCCAGAACTTACCGTTCGTGCAGTTAACGACGGACAGCAGTCCTCTGAGGTCAAGAGGCCTGCACCCTTATCCAGTGAAGAAACTGGTTACGGCACCCTGCCCCGAGGCAGATGGAGAGCTCGGCGTTCACTTACCTAAGGTGAGGGCTTTAACCTTTGGGGTTCTACAGGAGAAGAGAAAGGGAAGAGGAGAGAGGCACCCAATAACCCCAGTTTATTAATCCCATATTTTCTATCTACAGACATCTTACTCTTCGAGTCAGACATACAGTGCACAGAGGTCCAGCCCAAAGAGCCAACCGTGTGTTACACATCACCTTTGAAGATACGGCATTCACCCAGTCAAGACCGGCGCCTCTGCGGGAATCAGGTGAGCGTTACACGTACAGGGTAGCCCTACTACCATTTTAATTTTATATTTGCAACACTTCCTCAATGCCCGCTTTCAAACTGTCACACATCCATCCACCAACAGCTTCCAAAAACTGTACATATAAACCTATGACCATATTACGCTCCCACACACCAACTGCCACTTAACAATCTTCTACATATATTTTGCATCTGCATTTACCTTACTTATACAAAACAATTGTACACAGTGCTCCTATAAATGCATGTATGCATTGTGCAGTGAGAGAAATGCATATATAGAAGGGGCAGTATGGATATGGCAAGTGCTCATAAGATCCCAGGAGGGAAATGCAAAGGGATGCCAAGGTGGGACTCGAGCAGAGGAGTACCAAGGGTGGGATGCATCTTAACCGTAACATCTGTAACAATGTTTTTTCTGTCAATTGAATAGGTTTTTATAAGTGAAAATGTTTCATGGTGTTACATCACTGTATATAAGTTATTAATAATTCCACTTTTCATATATATGAAAGAACTATAAACCTCCTTTAAGAGGCCCGCTCCTCCGGCGAAGGCCTTAAAGGAATTGCTGAGGCATCTGGAGTTGGATGATAAATGGAGGGCGACACACGAGGGAGGGCGCTCTTACTCTCATTTCTCTTCCACCCACGGGGTGCACACACAGGCCGGGAAACATTGGGGGAATTCACAGGTGCTGCTTACAGGGCAAGGGTCCTGTCTGATCATGCCCCTCTGATAGTTACATGGAGGAGGAGGAGGAGACTGGGCGGGTCTCCGATTCCTACTTGGAGATTACGAGCAGTGGCGCTTCTAGACAATACCTTCCGAGTATATATCGGCAAGGTAATAGATAACTTCTTTGCCATAAAGACTGGCAGTGTTAATAGAACATGTACTCTCTGGGAAGCGTTCAAGACGGTTGTGCGTGAAGAAGCTATACGTAAGATGGGAGGGCTTCGGAAGGAGTTACTGGACTCCCTCACGAAAATGGAGGATGAAGTTGAGTCAGAGGAGCGCAGAGTGATGGGAGTGGATGCTGGAGGTCTGATCGCACTGCAACAGCAGTGTCTCATGGCCTGGGATTGTTTGGGCAGATTAGATTTTGCGGAATATACACAGAAGTTACATGCGGAAGGTGACAAACCTGGGAAGCTATTGGCATTGCTGTGCAGGAGGGAGAAAAAGCAGGTGGTGATTAGTGCCATACGGGACGAACAGGATGTCATTAGACATGGTCAAGAAGAGATTAATGTTTTTTTTCTAGATATTATAAAGCCCTGTATGCGTCTGGTGTGGTGGCGTGCGCTTCCAATATTGGAGAAGCCTTGTCCCACATAGGGTTGCCGCATCTTCATGTAGACCACAGGAAAATGCTGGATGCCCCGCTCTCTATCGACGATATGCTGGTCACTATAAGAGCATTACCATCTGAGAAAACCCCATGGACTGACTGTCTACCAGGGTAATTCTACAAGCAGTACATTGTAACGCTTGCCCCTGGGCTCCGTTGTTTGGGCAGATTTGATTTTGCAGAATATACACAGAAGTTCCATGCGGAAGGCGACAAACCTGGGAGGCAATTGGCATGGCTGTGCAGGAGGGAGGATAAGCAGGTGGTGATTAGTGCCATACGGGATGAACAGAATGTCATTAGACATGGTCAAGAGGAGATCGATTTTTTTTCCTAGGTGCGATTCCAATATTGGAGAAGCCTTGTCCCACATAGGGTTGCCGCATCTTGATGTAGACCACAGGAAAATGCTGGACGCCCCGCTCTCTATCGACGAGATGCTGGTCACTATAAGAGCATTACCATCTGGGAAAACCCCAGAGGCTGACTGTCTACCAGGGTAATTCTACAAGCAGTACATTTAAACGCTTGCCCCTAGGCTCCTGGACACATTGGAAGAGGCGTACCAAACAGGGATATTACCTTGTAGTCTATGAGAATGTATCATAGTCCCAGTGCTTAAACTGAACCAACCACTCCTGGATTGCAGTTCTTATAGACCTCTCTACATGGTTAACCAAGACTGTAAGATCTTTACAGCCCTGTTAGCGGGCAGACTAAAGAGAGTGATTGATACCCTCGTTCATACAGTCCAGAACAGGTATGTCCCCGGCAGAAGCACCTCATGGAACCTGAGGAGGCTCCTCCATATCATAGACAGCACCAGGCATTTGGACTTGGACTGTGTGGTCACCTCTTTGGATGCTGTTAAGGCATTCGATTTGGTCAGATGGGACTGGTTTTATGAGACCGTGCATCATTTTGGTATTGGGGAGGGATTCTTGAGATGGGTACTCGGAGGCGGGTGTCTTGGTAGGTGGGTCTAGGCATCTCCTCTCATTTTACACTGATGACATACTCCTCTATTTCACATACCATGAGCTCAAGCTACAGTATCTCATAGACGTGATCAACCGTTTTGCTGAGCTCTCAGGCATACACGTTACCCGGACAAAATCCTGTTTATTCCCACTGGCTCAGCTGCATGGCCTTCAGAAGCACCAACTGCCCATTTTAGAGTTGTCTTGGGAGATGGACACATTTAGATATCTGGGGTGAATGTGCAGCATTCCTTTCTTACATCGCATGAACACAACACACAGATGGCTTTAGATGGTGTTGCGAAGTATATGGTGCTCTGCAAAAGGCTCCCACTGTCGATGGAGGGTAGAGTGGCCCTCTTGAAAATGGTGGTGCTCTCTCGGTTATTATTTTTCACACACAAAAACATTTCACAGGGTCCACTATTTGTTGTTGAAGCTTTTTATTATTTTCATGCCATTTAATGTGCAGCCCAAGTGGCTATTTCTTCTGGGTTAGCCCTCATGACATGTGCGGGCTTCCGTCCTTGGGTGTGGGGTGGTGGTGTCTTCTGTCCATCTGGGGGCGGGAGGGATTCTGTCCCTAGTGCTTTGGTGAATTGGCTATTTGCCACCTGCTGCTTGGTGATGGTCGTAACAAGTCAGTGGCCCTCATTACGACCCTGGCGGAAAGTGACTGACCTGACCGCCATAGCGTAAATAGCGTTTCCGCCATTGCACGACGGAGCAAAGTGCGCCTAATTCCGACCCATCGGGCACGAGCACTACGCCATGGCGGAAGTGCAAAGTCCGCGATGGCGGAAATGTCCCCAAAACGGCCCTCACCGCCGCCGTATGGCGCCCTAGGTGCAATTCCGCCACCCATCATAGCGGTCACCGCAATGAGCGGCAATCGGAAAGTACGGTGACCGTAAATATACGGAAACGGAAGTAAAAACATGGTCCCGGAAGGGGAAACAGCACGCCGTACAACTATAAAAACACTATTTCCACACAACCATTAAAAATACTACCCTGAGACTCATCCCAACCCGTCATCCACCCTAGTGAAACCAATAAAAATGGGAAAAGTAGCGAAAAAAGCGTGCGACCGCAAGCGGCAGGTCCACTTCTCCCGTGAGGAACTCACCGTGCTCACAGAGACCCTCCAGGAGAATGCTGCCGTCGTCTTCTCGACGCAAATGACCAGGACGGCACTTGCGAACAAGAAGGCCATATGGGCCCTGGTGGCACAGCGGGTAAGTGCGGTGGGGACCGCACCCCGCAACCCACAGCAATGCAGAAAGCGATGGGACGACTTGCGGATACGCGTACGGAGCATACTATCCGCCAACCGTAACATTGCCACAGCTACCGGGGGAGGATCGGAATCACCCATCAAGTTGACCCCCTGGGAAGAAATCTGTGCCTCCACCATTGGAATGGAGAGTATAGAGGGAGTCGGAGGGATGGAGAAAGGAGTGCAGACATCCGAAGAATCAGGTAGGTGTCCCAAATAAAACAATGCCAAATCCACAATGTCCAATCATGTGAAGCACCACGTGTCCACATAGTGCAACAGAAACACATGTCCAGGAGAACGTCCACATACATAGGCCTGATAGCGCACTTTAAAAGTCACATTAAATACATAAATAATTAAAAATCCTAAAAACACCCTCTACACGTGCAGCAGGCACACCCTAACTGCAGGCTGCAAAACAACTGCATCCTCAATCCACACAAAAATGAAACCACCTCCAAGGCCCCAACCCAAATCACCCTCAGGTACCACCCCAATGCATGTGATACATTGCCATTCCAATTTCCACAGACCCATTAATAACGCTCGCCCTCCTTTACTCCACCACAGGGGCCCTCATTACGACCCTGGCGGAGATCATGGTGCAATATGCACCATGGAGCATGGCGGAAAGCTGCCAATACCGCCATGGGGGTTGGCGGATTTACCGCCCCATTCCGACCTTGGCGGGGCGGTAAATCCCCAATCCCCATTTTACCCTTCCCCATTCCCATTTTTGCCCCATAGGGTATAATGGGAGTGGGGAAGGCGTTAATTACGCCACCGTAAATTACGGTGGCGTAATTAACAACAAGGTCCCGTAGCGCCATGGATTACTCCCTCCTCACCTGAAGTCTTTATGACTGAGGTACCGTCTGAATCAGAGTCCCAGGATTCATCCGTTGGTATCTCCTTTCTTCTCTGTCTCCAAGAGTCGCTGGGCTTCTTGGGAGTCCTTACTCCTGGTTTGGTGCGATGGGTATGGGCTCCACTAGAGGCCACTTTGCCTGAGATGCAATTTGCCTGGCAGTGGGGACCCCAGGGAGCCCACCCCAGACCAGGGAAAAAGCCTTGCCGAAAAAACCCTGGTAGGTTGTGATATCTTGCTGGGACTACTGGTCCCAGAATGCACTGAGATACTGAAGGAGTAGGCAAAGTCCACAATGGCTCCAAATAAACACCCAAGAGGGCAGCAGCAGGATACTAGGAGTCCGGAGGGCTAGGTTGCAGAAGAATATCAGGTTCCTCGCAAGAAAAGAGGGAGTTCCAAGAAGGTAAGGTAAGCAGTAGACAGCATACAGCGGAACAGCCGTCCGAGAACGGCAGAAACGGAAAGGGGAAGCCGTTCGGAAAGCGGCCAGGAGGAAAAAAGGAAAATAACACACGAGCGCTGGGAAACACTTTCCAAATACTGGAAGTTGCAACGCAAGTGCGTTAGCAACTTCCGGGAATATAAAGTCAAAAGACTAGAACGCGCATAGCGATTCCAGGGAAGGAGTCCGTTTTCTAACTTCTCTCCAGTCTCCATCTTGGGTATAGTCTCCACGGCGGGCGAGTTGTGACAAAAGGCTCCATGGCGCTACGGGAACTCGTAGTAAAGCGGAAGGGTCCGCCATGATTACCGCTGGCGTAAACCCACTCCGCCAGGGTCGTAATGAGGGCCAGGGTCCGATTCAAACGACGAGCTCCACGACACCCCTACCAGCACACCTGCAAAGAGGGCCAAGACCAACGGCCAAAGACCCTCCACCTCAGCTGCACGGATCAAGACACGGCAGCAGCACAAATCAAGTGGCAGCACACAGGAGGGAACATCAACAGGCACCCCAGCAGCCAGCATGCCCACAACAGCACCACCACAGGTCCCCCCAATGGATGCCACAGAAGGCACTGCTCCTGGTGGCAGCAGCACCATAGGTGACACTGCATTAATGGCAGCATGCTCCGACACAGAAAACGGGGATGTCGATCTAGGATCCATCCATGACCTGTCTCAATCCCCCTGTTTGTTCCATCCCGTACACCATGAGGATACCACGCAGGGGCACCCACAAGACGACGACTGGCCATCCCCCACAAGCCCTGTGGCAAGGCAACATGAGGTGACCAGCCCCTCTGTGACCCCACTGCAAATGGCCATGGCCCAGCAGAGGCAACAGTCCCTCGACCAGGTGATCGTGCAACAGCAGCAACTGGCCACGCTCCTCAAGGACCATGCTGATGAATGTGGGGGTACTAAGGCAGCCATAGAAACATCAACTGAGACACTCAGGGCAGAAATGGAGAGAAGCACAGAGACACTAAGGGCACAAATGGAGAGAAGCACCGAGAGCCTGAGAGTACAAATGGAGAGAAGCACCGAGAGCCTGAGAGTACAAATGGAGAGAAGCACCGAGAGCCTGAGGGGGGAACTGCATGCGACGTCCAAAGACGTATGTGCTGAACTTGCCGCTGTGCGCCGTGTGCTCACTGAGCTCTCACAAACCCTTAGGGACATGCATGGACGTGAGCAGGCAGAGACATCATCCGTTGCAAGTTCCGTCCATGGCAGCCCCCAACGTAGATCTGGGAGGAACCTGCGCTCCACAGGCAGGGGTGCCCCTGATACCCGGAGAGGGGGCTTGCAATAGCGTCTGCCCACTGACAATGAGCATCTTCGGACACTGGTGTTCGGGGGGGAGGTAGGAGGGTGGAGGGGGTGTGTTGGGCTCACTTGGGTGGCGGGTCGATGGGGTGTGTAACATAATTTCACATATGCCATAAACAATGCACGATCATCCAATGAGATGTGTGGACATTGATCTTTGTGTACGAGGCCATAATAGGCGTACAGTCCATATTGTGCATGTTCCAGACACACACAGTGCCACAAGTCCCGTGTCCATGTATCAGCCACCAGGCGTGAGTGCTAGAAGCATGCATCTATGATATGCTGACGAATGTCACGGCCCTCCTGTGCCTCGCACACTCCTTGAGGTGCTGCCACATCCCCACCCTCATCATGACCATCTTCAGGTGCTTGCAGTTCTGCGTCAGGGGGCATGGGCACATTTCTACGTACGCACATGTTGTGTAGCATGACACATGCCATGACCATCTTTGCAACCTTCTCATGGCGGTACAGGAGTGCCCCGCCAGACCTGCTGAGGCAGCGGAAACGAGTCTTCAGTAGGCCGAATGCCTGTTCTATGACTACACGGGTACGTGAGTGGGCATGGTTGTAGTCCTCCTCATGCTGGTCCTGTGGGTTCCGGAGTGGTGTAAGGAGCCATCTCTTCAGTGGATACCCGGCATCACCTGTATGTGGACAATAAAGGATGTTTGTGGAATGACATTGCTACGTACGCACCCCCCCCCCTTCCTGCCAGGTCATTGCCGCATCACATACCCCACATTATCATGCTTGGAATGAGACTCACCGAGTAGCCAGGATCTGTTCCCTGCGTGTCGCTCCATGTAGCGTGGTATTGTAGAGTTCCTCAAGACCATAGAATCATGGGTTGATCCAGGAAATCGTGCACAACAATGTGTAATGATCCTGTTGGAGTCACACACCATTTGTACATTCAGAGAATGAAATTGTTTTCGGTTGCGGTACTGGGCCTCCATGGCATGTGGGACGACCAATTCCACATGGGTGCAGTCGATGGCACCAATGCAACCCGGTATGCCGGCAAGTGCATGGAATCCCACTTTTGTGTTCGTAATTTCCTGCTCCGAGCGTGGTAGAGAGATGTAGTCGTCTGCGTGCCTCAGGAGGACATCGAGCACTTGCAATAGTGTCCGTGAGAACAGTGGCTGTGAAATGCCATGCAACTGTCCGACTGTGTGCTGGTAGGTGCCTGTGGCCAGGAAATGGAGTACAGACACCACCTTCAGTAGGGGTGGGATGGCGGTTGGGCTATCTATCATGCTGACAAGGTCAGCCTGTGTCATGTCCACAATGGCGGTTATGGTGTCCCGGTCCAAACAGTAGAGGGTGTGGATCTGCTCAGCAGTGAGGTTGAACGGATGTGCTCGGAGGCGTGGGATTGCGGGCTGCCTGCGTGGTGGTAGTGGCTGTGCTGGCGGCCCTTGCTGGCCCTGCCTTGCCCTCCTCCTCCTCCTGCGTCTCCTCTGTGCGGCCGGTTGTTGTTGTAGTTGGTGTTCGTCTTCTTCTTGAAGTTGGAGTACTTGCAGTGCTATCAGGTCCCCAGGGCCAACATCGCTAGTCCTGCCGGTAGCATTTCGGAGTGGGTGTGGTTGTGGGAGGGGGTTGGGTGTGCAATTTATGTGTTTTCAGGCTGTATTGCCTCCACCTGTGGTGATTCATTCCACCTGTGCAAGCTGCTATCCCCTTTGGGCGAGCACGTCCCGCACACAACGCTGCAATTCGACGAATGGCATCTTGCTATTACAATCATGTATTTGTTCCCGATGGCAGTGAAATATTGGTTCATATGTTCATTCTGCTATGGTCCCATTGTTTCACATACTATCTTTGCAGTCGCGAACAAAATTGTGAAGGGTCAGTGGAATGTAGTACTCGATTAACGGTGGACCCTCATGCAGCACTGTACCGAGGTTCACCGACGGGTGGGGCGTCCCATTTGTGAGTGAAGCCAGTTGCCATTTTCACACACTGCCGCACTACATGGATGAATTTGTGATTTCAAGCGGTCACAGATGCCTTTTCGGCATGATGTTGCAAATGAGGAATTCGAAGGACAGCGCTTTCGGTTTACAGCTAGCGGCGAGGAGATGCCCACAGGTCTGACTGCAAATATAACATTCTATTGTTCAATGTCCTTGGGACAGGGGCCATGGCGAGAATGCAATGATTGATATGAATAGTATGGGATGCGCAATAGCGTAGTGGACGATGAGGCCGGACGTTCCCAAATACATGTTACTTCACAACACTGGAATTACGGGCTGGAGCACAGTGGATTTTGCAGACTGCATTACGCACAGACTCAATGGAAATTTCACATGTTATGTGAGTATGAAATCAGGCGTTTTCATTACGGGATGAGGGTATGATGTATGGATGCATGGACAGATGATTTAATACGGAGTTTGCCATGTACAGGGCTTTTTGGAATCTGTCCACCTCCCCTGCGCTATGTGATGCAGTGCTGCCATAGTGGGACCATCGTCTATCTGGCCTTGTTGAACCCTCCCTGTCTCGACGCGCCTTCAGACACTTCTGTCTATGCACGTTACTAATCCCATCTAATGGATTCTGTTTTAACAGACGCATGCACAAAAACACTCGTTCGTAATAGTGTATTCACCTCGATGTATATAGTTATGATTCGCAAGTGGTTTTTGGGTGGGTATAATCCTTTGGAGTGGGCTAGCATGCATATGGCTGTGGATTTAGTGTGATCATTGAAGTGAGTAATTCAAATGAAGTTCTTATGGCCATGCTATTCTTTTTCATTTCATTTGGGTGACAGGTATCTCCTCCCCTTTTGCCACTGCCATCTGTATGCCACTCCTGCCTATGGATTTTACTCCCGACACCTGCTGCTTCGTGTTAATCAGTGGAGCAGCATTACGATCTTATGGGACGATCGCCAATGGGCCACATGCCCTTACGCAGTACTAGTGGCTAGGAGCAACATTTCGGCCTTTCAGCTGGACTAGTGCCTACCTAATGGGACGGCCCTGCGGTTCTAGGCGCTTCCATGTTGCCTTTTTGAACGTGAATGTAGCCCCTGTGTACCATGAAGGAACAGGGCGTCACACAAGAAGAAGCTGGTCATTTATTGCGGATGCAGCCCACAATGATGAAATATATTTTGGAGTTCATGACCTAATGGCTGTATGGGCTTGGTGATTTTGTTGTGCATTAAATTTCTATTCTGATATGAACCGTGTAGCGTTCTTCTTTGCAAGTGATGTAGCATATTCCTATTTGTGGAGCGATGTATTGTGAGGAGATCTGCATTGGGTTCCAGCTTCGGAGTATAGTTGCGTGGTACTGTACTGGGCGTGTTTGCCTACGAAGCCCAGTGTGGTCAGGGATAGGGGCTGCCATTATGACTGTTTTAATGATGTCATGCTCAGGGGCGGGGGATTAGCTTTTGTAAAACAGATGCCGGTCAGCCAGGTGGATTGGTGGAATGATGTGATTATCAGAATATGGCTGGTCACAGGTGCCTGTGTTTGCGTGCGTTTCTTGGAGGGAGACTGAGGTCATGTCCATTTGAATGGCTTCTGTATTCGTGCCATCTGTGCCCTGCAGCTCCCATTGGCCCCTCTTGAGATGAGCCTGGCTGCTCAGTCACTCTGCCAACTTGTGTGGTGCATGCTTATGCTGATGGTTGGTTTGTTTACTGGCAGGAGTACAGGGCTGGTGCAGTGTCACTCAGGATACTGCTTTGAATGTTGCCTTACACTGGTGTCAGTCGATGAGGGGGCCTGTTTTTGTTTGTCTCATTTTTCTGTTCATGTTGCTGGACTTGGCCCTTCACATGCCTGTGCTGCATCAGTGCGGCAATGGTGCCATGGCAAATATGGATGGCCACTCACAAGGCACTTGCAGCCCCTAGATTCATTTGTTCGTTGGCATGCATGGGTGACTTGTACATTTCACTGGTTGCATTGTGTGACTTCATTGCACCTACGGGGAGTTGTGCAAGTGGCCTGGGAGTGGTGTACAGGCACTCAGTAGGGCCGTTTACGGTTGGTTCGCGATGCCGTACTTCTCACCATGGCGGAATGGTACTTTCCGCCATGCTTGATGGCGTTAGGTGCATGTCCGCTAGGGTCAGAATTCGCGTACCGTTGCGCCATGGTGGTGATTACGGTTTGGCATGGCGCGCGTGCGCGTACTTGGTGCAGTTAGCGTTGGCGTTCACTACGGTGTCGCTAATGGCATCGTACTTTACGGTGACGGGTCATAATCGCACCGAGCGCTATTCGATGGCGGTATTGCATTTCCGCCATCGTTTTTCGATTTCCGCCAGGGTCGTAATGAGGGCCAGTGTCTCGAAAAACATTGGAGCCACAATTCCAAGAGGAACTATTTCCCATGGGTCGTGAGACCGTTATTCTTTTATTGACCTTCCAAGAAGTGTGTGGTCCCCAAGTCGTAGATCACTTGCCGATTTTAAAAGTATGTGCAGTCACATAAATATATATGTGTTATATGCGTGCAGAGGGGTATCGTTCACCCGGAATTGATAAAACCTTATCCGTTGCTGTGGGCTCCTAATTGGTTACTTTGCTAATTCTGGGTTTAATGTCCAGCGTTATTTTTGATGGTCTGGTTTCTAGATCATAACCACTCTATTCTGATTCGAGTGTTGGAGTCCATGGAGCAGCAGAGTTTAGGAGGATCCTTCCTCCATAGATGAAGCTTACTTTCTTAATGGTATCCCAGCTGGTTTTTTGGAATATCCAGAGTTAAAAAGGTTGACCGGTTTCGATGATACTCGTTTGTTATCTTCTTCAGGACAAGTTATTCAAGCCTGTATATATAAGATCAGGGTATCGGAGACCACCCCCACCCCCAGATGTTAGAAGACACCACCGCCCCACACCCAAGGACTGAAGCCCGAACATGTCGTGAGGGGTACCCCAGAAGAAATAGCCACTGAGGCCACACATTAAATGGCATGAAAAGAATAAAAAGCTTCCACAACAAATAGTGGACCCTCTGAAGTGTTTATGTGTGTGAAAACCATGTTTTAAGTAACACTTCAGGTTGAATTGCAAACTACAATCCAGCTCTCCCTGATTGTTCTCTTGGTTATTGTACCATTTTGTTAATATAACCCTTCAATAACCACAACACTTTTCTTATTAGATTGGATTCTATCATTCCAGATTTTCTTTGGAGGGGACGGAGAAACAGGATTACGTCCAGCACGTTGCAAAGGGATTATGCTGACGGAGGGATCAGGCTGCCCAACTTCAAGCTATACTACCTAGCTGGACAGTTACAGTACGTCATGGACTGCCTAGCAGAATAGCCTTCTTTAGACACCAGTCTCTTACAGCCTTCTCTTAAACAATACATTTTAAAGGAGGTACTGTGGGTACATCACAGAGCACTCTTGAACTTGCCACACCTTTTGGTGCTAGGCAGGGCCTTGAGTGTGGAGGCTTATGGGGACTGTGGACCCATACTCGACTAACATGCCTCTGGTGGTACTTAATGAAGTACGGGAGGTTTGGAAATACTGCGAGGTCAATGGGGTGGCTACGGTGGGCAATTTGCTGCAGGAAGGGTTGGATTTGAATCCCCTAGTCCAGACATCTGGCATACGTAAGGGCCAATTCTTACTATGCTTGGGCTTGCTGAAGGAGATTGGCAGCAGGTGGCAAATAGCCAATTCACCAAAGCACTAGGGACAGAATCCCTCCCGCCCCCAGATGGACAGAAGACACCACCGCCCCACACCCAAGGACGGAAGCCCGAACATGTCGTGAGGGCTACCCCAGAAGAAATAGCCACTGAGGCCACACATTAAATGGCATGAAAAGAATAAAAAGCTTCCACAACAAATAGTGGACCCTCTGAAGTGCTTATGTGTGTGAAAACCATGTTTTAAGTAACACTTCAGGTTGAATTGCAAACTACAGTCCAGCTCTCCCTGATTGTTCTCTTGGTTATTGTACCATTTTGTTAATATAACCCTTCAATAACCACAACACTTTTCTTATTAGATTGGATTCTATCATTCCAGATTTTCTTTGGAGGGGACGGAGAAACAGGATTACGTCCAGCAGGTTGCAAAGGGATTATGCTGACGGAGGGATCAGGCTGCCCAACTTCGAGCTATACTACCTAGCTGGACAGTTACAGTACGTCATGGACTGCCTAGCAGAATAGCCTTCTTTAGACACCAGTCTCTTACAGCCTTCTCTTAAACAATACATTTTAAAGGAGGTACTGTAGGTACATCACAGAGCACTCTTGAACTTTCCACACCTTTTGGTGCTAGGCAGGGCCTTCAGTGTGGAGGCTTATGGGGACTGTGGACCCATACTCGACTAACATGCCTCTGGTGGTACTTAATGAAGTACGGGAGGTTTGGAGATACTGCGAGGTCAATGGGGTGGCTACGGTGGGCAATTTGCTGCAGGAAGGGAGGGTGTTGGATTTGAATCCCCTAGTCCAGACATCTGGCATACGTAAGGGCCAATTCTTACTATGCTTGGGCTTGCTGAAGGAGATTGGGAAATGGTGCCCTGATTTTTGTGAAGGTCTAGAACCGGACCAGGTCTTAGAGGCTATGTACGAAATATCAGCGGGAGGTCATGTTGTCTCCAGAGAGTAGTTAAGAAGGTGTTTGCTACCATTGATTGCGCACACACACACAGTTATTAAAGCTCATTGAGCATTATTTAATGCAAATCAAAAACAGCCAAAAATAGCCGACACGTGTTTCGAGCTTCAACGCTCTTTTTCCAGGCTTGTTGGTGCTTGAAACAGGAAACTATGAAGGACACGTGTTTCGAGATTCAACACTCTTTTTCCAGGCCGCAAAATAATATCCATAAGTTTTGCAAGTATACATATTTGACATAATCATATGTAACCAACCAAATGTAGCAAAACAATCGGGCCCAAACAACCAAAGGGTGAGCGGGGGGGCCACGATAATATTAGATATCGGACAGAAGTAATAGGTACCTAACACAATGAATCCAATATGCATTGACAAGAATAACCAATAATTAAAGAAACACCACATATTGATTAAGAAAATTCATGAAAAGGATATGGAGTATTGGCAGTAGAATTAGCCAAGCGTTGAGGTCAATTGACACAGATATTGAGAGAAGACAGAAGATAAAAATAAAATTAATAAAAAAAACATGGTAGTAAGAGCAATCATGTATGCACAACCATGGTCACCCATTGTGCTTATATGTTTAACCAGAAATTAACCTTGTTGGTGCTTGAAACAGGAAACTAATAAGGCAACAGAGAAGGGGGAAATAATATATCAGCATGCCTCAGTAAAAACACCCCGGACACATTATATATTAAAGACTTGATAATTCAACTAATTGTTGTGCAAATCATAAAAGTGATTAACTGAAATAGCCTTACCTATGAAGTAATATGATTAGAAAAATTATATACAAGGTGCATTCACCGGCTCCACTGCAAATATAAGAAATGATATGTGTTACCTATGATTCGTGTGGTGATATAGATTGAAATAAAATAAATGCAGGCATGCAAAGCATACCTATATTGTTGCAGTTGCAATTAACCACGATTCACAGATGACAAGTGTACCAAGCGTGAAGGTCAGCATGGAAGCAGCACAAAATTCACGGGGAGACAAAAACAAACAACCGTGTTAAGGTGCTAATTGGCGCTCATTAAAACATGCTAATTAACGAGACAGTCACATGCGTATGGCCCCTGCTTAGAACTAATCAGCAGGGGTCTGCGCGAAAGACTGTGCTTACCGGCGTTTCTGCACGTAGTGAAAGGGACAGGAGCCTTGCGTGTGTTAGCGGCGCTCCTGCAAATACAAATTGCATGTGCCGTTAGCTGCCGACCTGAAACCCGGAAGCGCGGCACAAGCGGGCGGCCATATTGGAAGTAGAGTTGCGTGTAAGCACTTATATTGAAATCCAATAGCACGCATCTATAGACAACCTATACTTAAGGGCTAAGATCGAGATCAAGGGAGAGCTTAAAAGTTAAACTAACGTAATGAATAGGTTATGAAAAAGGAGACACTAAAGTACTAGCATCGCAGTTGCCAGAGTTTACATGATTGAATGCGCCTTTTACGGCAGTTGCCCCCCTAGAAGGCTGGTGCATCCATGCATCCAATCCCAAATAACCTTAGTTTTATAAGTAAAATTACGGCATATTGCCCCAAAATACACAAGGTGACGAGTGTTGTCCACACAAGACAGCTCTTTTACAGAAATTATATATATGCACGGATTGCAAACAGCAACAAAGAAAGCAAAGGCATTTGTACAGTATGACTTCAAAGGAACACCGAAAATTCATGGTCACTGTTCAGACCAATTGATACAGTACGATACTGGCAGGTTAGCCGTGCTTCAAGTTGTATTAGTTTCAGGGTCAAATTGCCACCACGTTGGGGCAAAGTTACTTTTGCCATGCCAGCAAATCTAATTTCAGAGAGTACAAATTAATTTTGAATTAAACTAAGCAGGCCTGCTCTGAAGGTGTGCCTGCAATGGGAGGTCGACCTAGGTAGGACTTTTGCGGATGCAGAATGGGCCCGGGCTTTGATCTATACTAAAAGGGTCTCTTAAATTATTGCAATTGTATGTTACACACAGGGTATACTTGACCCGACACAAAATATCTCAATTTCCCAGGGTTGTACAGCAGGTTTGTCCTAGATGCCCTGACAATAAGGCCGGTATCTTGCATATGTTGTGGAGTTGTCCAGTGTTTCAGAGATTCTGGGAGGCAATTGCCGGCAAGGTGGCTCATGGAGGGATTGAGATGCATTTGTGGCCTCCTGAGGCTTGCCTCTCGGGGATGTTTCCGCGGGGGTATAAACACCCGATACATATTACCAGAATGAAGGATCCGAATTTGGTGCTTGCTAAAGACAGGATTGCCATGGCCTTGAAGTCGAAGGAAGGACCCAGAGTGATTTGCACTGATGGGTGATCGCTGAGACCTCTGTCTTGTATAGAGCGGTATATAGAGGGATTAAGGAAGTTATTGACAATGTTGCCACTTGGAACGCCCCGACACCGGCAATGTTTGCCCCTTCAGAAGATATGCCTCCATAGAAAATCCAATAGGTATTGCATATCATTACAGAGCCTTCCCTCATATCCAGGTGCCCACATGTGATGTAGAGGTGGGCACCGGTATTGATCAGTTGGAGTAGTAGATTGGGACTGACTGAGCAGGTGTTAATGTTTTCTGTTGGTGTTTTTGGTTGTGTTTCGGTTGTGCTTGGTTCCTTTTATCCTGCTCCCTGAGCTCTGTGGGCTTTTTTGAATGCTGTATGGATGATTATGACTGTACGAATATCATAGTTCTTAATCTAACAGTTGTATTCGTTGTATGTGAATTTCAAATAAAAACAATTTATATTTTTTTTTAAAAAAACTTACGGCATCAGGCTTTATCTGAATTACATGACTCCAAGATGGACGGAAGCACAGGACAAAATGCTACAAATGAACCAGTATCGAGACAGTTCTACTGGCCAGGCTGGGCCAAATTTGGATCTCAGTACGTAACCTGATGTCCAGTTTGTGCTCAAGCTACAAAGGTAAAGAAAAAACCCTTTTGTCTCCTTCATCAACAAGAATTACCACCTTCCCGGCATATTCATCCAGTGTTTCACATTTCCGTTCTTAAGCCTTTCACTGATGACCCCTTTGGTTGGAACCCCACCAAACCTCTCACTCTTTCTGTGGGTGGGCACCCTGAGTTTGACGTAAAAGCTATTTGTGATTCCTGGTGGTGCCGTGGCCTTCTCTGCTTCCTCATTGACTGGAAGGGTTATGCTCCCTGTGACCATTCGTGGGAACCGGCTTTGCACGTACACACACCTCATCTGGTCCATGCAACCTTCCATTGTTTCCTGTGGAGGCGGGTTCTCCAGCATCCCCAGTAGGGGGGTATAGTGTCATGCACACGCATGCCACCCGTTCACTGCAAGCCGGCTCACTTGCATGGCTTTGGGCAATGTCCCTGGAGGTTCTTGGGGGCTTGGTGCCTCGATCGGCTTCTGACCCTGTGTCTCTAGCTGGGAGTGATTCACCTTGCTGACCCACTGAGGAGGACCATGGCGGCTGTGGGGGCTGCCATCTTGCCAGTGTTGCACTGCTGCAGAGGCTCCCCCGCCCCGGATACCATGCAGTTGCAGTGTGGCAGATGCCTTTGTTGCCACGACGACTGATCCGGTGTTCCTCACGACGCAACCTGCCAAGTAGACAGATAAAAGCAGCCTTTTCTGCTTGGCGGGTGTGTCGTGTCTTAACGCTTCTTCCTGCTAGGTCCAGTTGGAAGTCTTGTCCTGTCCTTCCCTGCCTTCTTTGCCATCCCCCCTCTTGTCTGGTTCCTTGGTTGCCCCTAGTTCTGCTGCCCATTTATCGGACTTCCTTTTGGTTGGGGTTTCCCGCTCTGCCTGCTAACCACCTGCTCACTCCTTGTCTGGTATTCCCCCAGTTCCACCTGCTTGTTGTCCTAGTCCCTTGCCCTTGGTCCCTGATGCCTGCCCACCTGTATTCCATCTCTTTGGCTTACTCTGCCAGGGCTTCTGGACTGTTCCTACACCATGTTAATCAGAGTAAGCAGGGCTGTGGCGTGGGGAGCCAGTCCAGTTCTGACCCAAGTTATATATCTTCCGGAACTCCTGGATTGGCCATCTGCATAACTCTATCAACTACGCAGACAACATGGCTAGGTCTGAGAACACCCGATACACAAGAACAAAGGCTACAGGTTTACACTAAGGAATCACTATTCAGTTATACACTTCCTGACAATGTTTTATTTAGAAGTCCATCTTTAGTTGCAGAGCTTCCCCTAGTACCTATTAGGCATTTATCTATCCATGACCATTCTGTTATTCAAAATGAAGGAGAGGTAGAGCTTCTCTTTCAGATTGAATGGAGCATCAATGGTGCTGCTGCAGAGCTTCGATCCTTTCTCATGGCAGCAGGCCTTCAAGGATTGTAGGTTCAGAGTTCGAGACGTAGACATGGCAATCGTGTAAGGGGTCCGCTTTTTATTCCCTTTGGGAGGCAGCAAGTGAACACAGTCACCCAATCGCACATCATGCAACATTCAAACAGAAATATGCTCACCGGTGGCTTACCATCCCCCCAAACACTTCACAAGGCTATACCAGACTAGCATCTGACTATGCCAGTCAGAACCAGATGCAGGCTGGCTACAGCCCCTAGACACACACACACACACAAACACACACACACACTCACACTCTCTCTCTCTCTCTCTGCTGGGATGGTTCCAGATTCTGCCAGCCTCTCGCCTCAGGATTCAGAAGAAGAGTCCAGATTTGAGGAGGGGTTACTTATTTATAGGGCAGGTGACATCACTAATGTGTCATATTCCTGCAGAAGGGTTTGGGGAATGTTCAAAAGTCCCCTCCCATCTGTGGGCTGGTAGGTCCAGAAAATGTAGGAGTGTTTTGGGATACCAGGAGAGGGGACCTATCCATCATAGTGCGGTGACAGGGGGCTTGGTCTGGTTTTTACACATGGAAATCTCACTGCATGACAAATGCCCTTAATCTCCACATTTTGTCGCCTATGGAGGCATTTTTGAACACTATATTTTTCAGTGAATCACATACACTTTGTTAGGTATCTCTGCGACCTACTGGTGCAAAGATACTGTTTTTTCTCATTTCCTCCCAAACTATATTGATGAAAAATAAGGCACTTGGTGGGGTGAATATGGATCATATTTCACATGTTTACTCACATTTATATGGTTCTCACATTCATTCAGAGGGCCACATTACATTTTTCTTCATACCTTTTGGTATATTGGTGTCACCAAAATCGTTTTTGGTTGACCAGCAGCGGCTCGCTGACAGCTTTTGAGAAATCTTACCATAACTAGTGTGCGACCAATATTACCCAGGTTATACAATTAAAAGGTGTATCTCCCATTTTGCACAATGGGAGGGAAACCACTCCTTAGCCCTGGCCCCCTCCCATAGCATGGATCTGTTCCTGGCTGTGACGTCAAGAGGGGGTCCTGTTGTTTAGATTAGCTCAGAGCTTTAAAAGCTAATTGCCAGCTAAGGCCAATTTTATTGCAGCCTAAGTGGCCTGAGTCATAAAAGCTGGAGAGCAGGGCAATTCTTATCTTGCCCCCACCACAAATCCGATCTCCCAGGAGTTTAAGATTGTATTTTTAACAGAATGGCCTCATGATTGAAGGGAGACCAGACCTCCATTCCCATGACAACGGGCTTTGGAATCTAGTTTCACATTTGGAGACACAAGCAGAGAGAAACGAAACCAAGATTAGTCCTGCCTCCACTCAGCCAACATTGCGTTCATTTTAAACCCATTTTACCTTTAAATAAGCTTTTTTAGAAAACACACAGTTACAGCACACAAAATGGTCACTGTAGATGTTCCCCTTGCATCTAACTGTTACAAAAATAACATCATAATCACACTTTCAGTGGCTTTGATGTAATTCTGGTTTTGCAAAGTGTCAATTTAAAGGCACAATTGAAATTACACATTGTTGTGGCTTTCATCTGTGAAAAAGGCCTTCATTTTCTGCAGCAATTAAACACAGTTCAGTCTCTCAGCATGACAGAAACCAAGTTCATATTTTATAAATCGTGCACCTATTTTGATGAGCATGTCTTTAGTTGAATGGGAAAAACGGATTTACACATTTCTTTAATGTTTCTGCCAGAATGCAATCTGCTTCACTGCAACTGTAGGCCACAGTGCTGACATCCCATTTAGGGCTCTGTGGACTGTAGTTTCTGAGAAGGTGACTTCAGCTCTTTCATTATTTGGCAACTCTTGCCATGTGTTTTTCCCTTATGTAAGGCAATTAGCATTTCTAGGCATCTCAATGTTTTGATGCCTACTTTCACTCCTTTTTGCTTTGAAAGTGCAGGGCCTCATTTCCACATTTGTTCAGGGCAGGCCTTTAATTTTGGGGAGCCCTCATTACTGACTCCGGCCTTTAACTTATGACATCTGGGGCTATTTCACCCCACAGATTCCTCCCTCCTGGCTCTTTGATAGCTTTATACAGAGAGAATAGCTAGGAGAGAGTGGGGTGTCCATTTCTTCCCAGGGATTTCCTTTAGTGTGCGCCTGCTCCTGGTTTTGTTCCAGGACTCTGCATCAGTACACGTCTGTTATTTTCCTGGTCCAGGTGGAGTGGTGCACTGGTCGGTCCTCCACTCTTTTTGGATTTTTATTTTTCCATTAGCTTTGGACCTGGGCCTCACCCATTCCGTAGGCTCCTCTCCAGCAAGGAGTTAATCTCTCTGTTATTCATGGCAGATGAATAAAGTATTTCATACAATACCATTTTCCCAGGTAGGGACATGAAAATGGACAACAAAAGAGCAAGAGACACATGTCACAATATATAACATCACAAACATTATTTTACATACCAATCATTTACAAACACTTCAAAATAAGGATAATGGTTCTACTCCCTGTAAATGTATGATTTTCTTCATCCAGGTTCCAATTCTTTACCTTTACTCCTCGGAGAAGTCCTTGGCTCTACCCTCACTGGGTTCTTCAATCAGTCGCAAGTTCTGACAACACTTCAACTGATTGATGTGCACCCATTTCTCTTCCGTTTTTTCTCCTTTAGGAATGCGGATCTTAGATTGTATACGAATTGTTTGTATTACAATTGTCCAAATGACAATTGACCTTCTGCACAATTGACTGAATATAAACGGTCAATTAGGATATATATGCAGGGGGAAACCCCCTGCAATCCCCCCACCCAATCCACCCCCCCAACCCCACACCCAATCCCCTTATATTATTATTACCCTAACCCATTATATATATATATATATATATATATATATATATATATATATATATATATATATATATATATATGACCATACAGACAATTGTGTAGTAGGTCAATTTGGACCACTGCAAAACAGTCAATTGTGTCATTCGAGCAATTGTACTCGAACAATTCAGGTAATACCGGATTTTATAGGCGACAGGTGAGATTTTATCTACAATTTCAAAGGTGCCACGCCAGGAGGGAAGGAATTTCCGCTCTTTGGTCTGGTTCCTTTGAAATTTGTACAAGTAGACCATGCCTCCTACTTGGTACTCTTTCTTAGTGGTCTTTAAATAGTAGTGGGTTTTCATCTCCTTTGCTGACTTTTCCAGATTTCATTGAGCATATGCAAAAGGTGTTTTCGCAGATTCTCAATGTATTTATGTGTCGTGGATGTGTTGATCAAGGTTTGCTCTTGAGTTCTGTAGAGCAGAAGCTGAGGTAGCACAATTTGTTGTCCAGTCATTAGCTCAAATGGAGACATTTTTGTCGCAGAAGATGGTGTAGACCTGATGGCCATCAGGAAAAGCAGTAGTCGGATGTCCCGACTACACCCAGAGTTAGCCACAAACTTCTTTAGGGTGCCCACAATAATTTTATTGTACCTCTTAACTCTCCCACTTGTGGCTAGGCAGTAGGCAATGTGGAGCTTTCTCTTTACCCCGAGTATCTCAAACATCTTTGTCATCACCTCATTGGTGAAGTGACCTCCTCGGTCCGAATCAGTCCTTTGGGGAAGGCCAAAACCTGAGAAGATGTAATTGATCATCAGGGCAGCTGCTGTTTCTGCCTTGCAATTTGGGCCCGGGAGACATTCCACCCACTTGGTAAACAAGCATGTCACGGTTAACATGCCCGATGAAATCTACTTGCAAATCTGACCAAGGCAGTGTCATTCCCTTTTCTGTAGGGGAGCTCTGTGTGTGAGGGAACTTGGCTGATATTGCGCACATGCAAGACACCCCTTCAAGTATTGGTCAAGGTCCTGACCCATGTGTGGCCAGTAGGTGACCTCTCGCAAGATTTCCAAGGTTGTATGAAACCCCCTATGACCGGCATTTGTCTGTGTCATGGGCGTGACTTAACATCAGGCTTCGGAAAGAGGTAGGTACCCCCCACTGGTCACATCCAGAGATGGATCTCCGTACCAACAAACTGTCTTGGATTCGGAACATTTTGGAAAAACTTCATCAACCTCCAGAGATCCTCTTTTCCGATGTAATCAGTTTCGGTCAGAGGAAAATGCACAGGGTCTTCAATGTGTTGATAACATTTCCCAATAATCGGATCCCCTTTTTGTGCCATAATCAACTCTGCATGTGGGGTTTCCTTACTGCACTGGGCAGTTGAGAGTTCATTTTGGGCAAGTGTTTGTGAAGAGGGAAAAGCCAAACAGCTCCTCAGTCCCCGATGACCCCCTAATCGGAAGATGTACCAACAGCACCATAGCTGCCGATCCTATGAGCTTATGCCGATCCCCACTGCTCCAGCCATGGCGATCGCTACCGCGAAAGGTACCCTACCGGCTGACCATATGCTACTGCCATGACGCAAGCTCTGCCTAGAGTGGACGAAGAGACACTGGACAGAGCTGCAGACAACCGCATGGACAGACTTGACTAAGAGCATCGAACCAAAATCGTCATGCTGCAGGTCATTAGCGGCATCCCGATGCCATAGCCCGTTAGACATGAAGCACACGCGCAATCCGCGCAATTGACACACACCAACCTACAGAAGAACGCGTACAATTCGATGAGATAGAGGACGGTGACACATACACACTATTAGCACGTTTATTATTTTGTCATTAGGGTCGCTATAGCACCACAGGAATGCAAGACGCAAAGAAGAGCTTGTGTATACGCTTGCAGCCTGCAACTAACACTACGGAAGGACAGGAGCACTCAGGGGACCTGACCAACCGTAAAACTTCTACTAACCTATGGATACTATGGAAACTCCATAACCACAGCTGGAGCAGGCCTTAGGGGAATACAGCAGGCTGCAAAAAAACTCAGAGAAATCCTAAACTGCAAGGTGCTGTGCTAGTAGAATAAACCCTGGTGTGAGCAGCAGACTGCCAAGGCCACCATGTTGCAAAGCAATATTCCATATCCCGAGCCATGGTGACACTGGCTGCAGCAAAGAATATTCCTTGCAAAATACACATTAATTCAAGGCAATTGAGCCTGCGAGAATAGTCTCCAACCACGTGACCCCGGCCAAGCTGAGAACGGGCAAAGACTCGGAGGCTGGGAATGGGCAGCCGCACCACGGCTAGACTGTGGCTTGCAGCATATTGGTTACCTCCAGACACCTTGTACTATGGGAATGGAATGCTCTCATGGCATTAGTTGTCCACACACTATTGTAAAACGCAGACACATAGTTGCAATTCACTGGGACATGTACTGGGAGCAGGTGTCTTGTGGGCTGAGAACAGAGTTTGGCCCAGACTTGGAGGTCGAGCCACCTGACCAATCAGGACACTGGGGTCTGGAATCAGATGACGAGGGTTGCCAACCAATCACTAGGCCTCTTTACCGTAACTTTTTAGAAGTAGCAATGCCCAATAACACATTTCCTCTATAGGGTCCTATACTGAACCTACTACTCAGTGGCCAAGTCTGCTGGGTAACGACAGTTATTACGTCACAAGTATACAAAAGTGGCCTGCGAGCCAGCGAGAGCTAGATTTTTGCCTGAATGTCGTTCATGCATTGACCCCTGTGTGTTTCGTATAATAAACCAGTCATTCTTGCTCCTTGTGTGGACCTCGACTTCTTGGGACCAGGGAAGGACCTTCTGTGAGCTGGGTGTCTGCGGACCCTTGGTATGGCTCTGCTGGCCACAGAGATCTCCCTAACAAGTTGGAGGCCCCAGCGAGATCGTTTGTGACGTCAGTTCGGCCAGGTGCTGCCTCCTCTGCTGTTGGACATCTGAGGACTGCAGGACCCTCACAGGAATTGCGAGATATCTGACCTGCGCAACTGGAAGAATTGGTCGTCGGGAGCCGACTTCAAAATTATCCCGCCCGCAATCGGCGTGTTGTCCACGCAGTCCAGAGGGGGCGAGGCAAGCCAAAGGAGGGGAGTCAGCTGCCGAGCTGCACTGGCAGGCGTGTAACAACGTAAGTGTGGTCCACGCAATGAGCGACCCAATATGTGTGGGCGGGGGAGGTGTATGAATAAGAATGTGGGGAGTGTGAACTTGTAATAAGCATCGGTATCAAAGTGGTTTTTGCACGCGTGTTAGTGTATGGATTGGAGCAGAGGTAGAAGGTCCCTTCTTCGTGCCTAGTGTGTATTCAACTTGTGAGGCAACAGGTCCCTGTATTAAGTAGGGTTGGTCGCTCGATCAGCTTGGATCCTGAGTGTATACGTAGATATAGTGGATTCCTATAAATTGGACGTTTTCGTTCGGCGAGTAGATGACGTATTCCCGTAAAAGTTAGCTGGGGCTAACTTATATTGCGGAAGGTGACTTGGCTGGTTAAGTCTCCCCGGTGGGAGGCGTTTCATTCGTCAGGCGACGCGGCGGGTGCAGTTCAATCACGTACAGTTGATAAAGAGTTGATTGGTATACTACAGTCCTGTGGGGTCGGTAGACAGATGTGGGGATTCTTGTGGATCTTGGGGTGGGATCGGAATAATGTCCTGTTGTCCTGTTAAGAGCATTAACTGTTTTCTTATTATATGAACATTAGTTGGTGACATCACCCACAGGCCTTTGCATAGGACCTTGCATTGTGACTAGGTGGAGAATTAGTAAGCTGGTATTTCTTGGATTGTTAGACAGGTGAATGAGCGGCAGTGCGTGGATGGCGCCTGCTCATGGTTGAGGTGGTGTGCCGGACAATGGCCGTTCTGGTGAAGGCGGGGCAGTATGAGAGTACGCTGCATAAGGTACAGAACCACAGAGGCTTGTAGAAGAAAAGAAACGAGAGACAACGGCATATACTGTATTGCATAACCTACAAATTTGTTTTCCCCTACATTGACAGCGGAGTGTCAAAATCCTCAATTAGAGGTCAGGTAAGGTACAAACTGGTATTGTTCCTGATGGAAGGGTAACGGGGGAAAATGTACAGTGGAAGAAGGAGGTTGTCCCCAAAAACTTGGGAACTCCCGTCCCTTGCACACTATCAGGCATCTGTAAAACAGATCAATGACTTGTATAAGTGGTGTGAAGTTGTGAGGTGCTAAAATAGAAATCTATTGCTCACTACCAATACATTCAATTTTTAAATATTTAGACATTTTTTGAAACACTATTCAAACCATACTTCCTCATTAGAACTTTGTCTTACTGTTTCAGGGTTTCCTGACTTGGCTTGAAAATCGTTGCCTGATTGTGGTGACTCATACCTGGGTCTGCAACCAGAAGCCTCACTCTTTTGATGAGGAACTTCCTATTAACAACACTTAGCGCACACAAAGTATTGGTATATCTTTGAAAAGTAAGTTCAGTTCAAGATTCTTCACTCATTAACTTATTTAGACAATCTCAGAATTCCTTAAAATATATATTTTTTACAAACATACTCTCCTTTGCCTCTCTAGTTCATCTGAAAGGTATTCATTGACAGATGGGAGTCTGTCTCTCACAGCCCTCGGTTACCCCGCTCACTGGACCGTAATCATTGTAATTATCTCCTTATCAAGTCTCTCTACCCATTTGGGTAAGTGTTATCTGGAAATGTGGACAATCTTTAAAAGAAAATTCTTTTTCTTGCAATAATACGTTACTTATCCTTATTTTCCATATGATTTCATAGAGACCCCTTGATCTAGTACCCAAATGATCTGATTGTACAGAATCTCCTCAAAGATCCTACTCCTATCATTTCTTGTTTTAGGAACTCTTTTAAGCCAAAGTTATCACAAGGTTAGTTTGGCATAAAATAACATTTATTTTTTCTACAGATAGGGCAAAATTTGAATATATGAGCAATATTTCAGAGGTTAGTTGGTCTACTTTACCATTAGTGGGACCTATCATACTAGAGTTGAATAAAGAATTTGGTTATGCTCTTATGCTAATAACAATTAATGTACTCTGACTTATTTAATGTATCACTGTATTAAAAATGAAATACTAAGATGAATATATATATATATATTTTTCTTTGTAGAAACGTATGGAACTATGTTGTATGCCCCTGATGAAGAGAGTGAATTCTCGAAACGCTTTGGGCCAACTTACATACAATACATTTTTAGTTATTTTTGTCATAAAATATCGTTTCTGAATGGTCATTTGACTAAACTACAACATGTTTGAACTTTTTTATGGTTTGAATAGTGTTTCAAAAAGTGTCTAAACATTTAAAAATTGAATGTATTGGTAGTGAGCAATAGATTTCTATCTTAGCACCTCACAACCTCACACCACTTATACAAGTTATTGATCTGTTTTACAGATACCTGATAGTGTGCAGGGGACAGGAGATCCCACATTTTTGGGTACAACCTCCTTCTTTCTCTTATCATTTCCAATCTAGATGTCAAGGTTGAGACTACCTCCCCCGCACCTTAAATCCTTAGAAAAATCTTAGAATTCATTAACACATTCTCTACACTTGACTAATTATAGGTGTGCCCAGTGTTTCTTCTTTTGTTTTAGAAAATGTACAGTGGGTCAGGGATAGTGGTAACCCCCATCCAGCACCTGTGCTTAACCTTGCCCCTCTAAAAAGACAAAATAATTAAATACAGTGTACACTGGTCTAAGGGTACAGAAGGGAAGATAACAAGACCTTGGCAGCCTAACGGCAGTTTCTCCCCAGACATACTGCAATCACTACTGACCCATCTACAGAGCACTTACAAAGGGAAGAAGTTAGCTAATCGTATGGAGATATACAACTTATGGCATATGTTCCAGGAGGACTGGCCGTGGATGATGAGCTTGTGGGGGGGTGAAAGAGGAAGGCGCGGACTCAAGCATGCCACCTCCAGCACCACCCAGCGTCACCTCCGATGATGTAGACGAGGAGGAGGAGGAGCAGGGCTTATACCCATTACGGGACCTAGAGAAAGTGAAGGAGCCACAAGAATTAAAGGCAGCAGAAGGATATTCGAATCCCACGTTTAAGCCATTCTCTTATGCCCCAAACATCCCGCAGCAAGGGAAGGGGGAGGAGGCCGGCAGCCCAGGCCTCGATGAAGAAGGGCTGCGGCACACTAAAACAGAATTTGCAGGGATAGGCTCAGATGAATGGGTAGCGGCACAGGTACCGTTGAAATTGCAAGGGGTCACAACAGGGGAGGCAGAAGGTGCAGCAAAGGCAATAGAGGAGTTGGAACTGGGACAGGGGTGTAGAGGGAAGACACATGTGGTAAGTACAGCACAGCAGCGGGAATGTGCGGAGCAGAGGATGGAGGAGGAGATGAGGGAGCGAAAGGAAGCAATACTAAGGGGACTGGAACTACAGGGGCAGGAATGATTGATGGAGAAATAGCGGGAAGGGGCAGCCGAGAGGGATACAAAGGGAGCAAGGCAAGTAGCAGAAATGGAGGAAGTGGAGGAGGAAGCCGCGAGAGAGGAAGGGAAAGACGCTGAGAGAGAAATGGCGTTCTGGAGGAAAAAGATATTATTGCAACAGACACGTAAGTATGAAGAGGGGAAATTAAAGGAGTTGAGGATGCCACGGATCACAAAGGAACGTAATGAGGAGGAGCAGGCACTCAAAAGGGTCAGGGAAGCAATAAACGAGGAGTTGCATAGAAAGAAACGCGATGAAGAGAGACGAGGGGAGCAACAGGACGGGCAGGTCCCGCATGGGCACACAGTGGGTGGCGCAAGTATGTCCAAAGCACACATGGTAGGCACTGAGGTAATACACTCTGGGGTACGGGAGGAGGAGAATGCATGCAGATATACGAATATCGATCTTGAAACTGTGACAGTACGCTATCCACATGCATACAAATTGACATTCTCTGACGGATTTTGTAGCGATGAGGACGGGGACGACAAACTAACTGACGAAGAAAGAGAAGATCCTAGCAAACTCTACATAACACGACAGGAACAGGAATGTTATGGGAGTGTAAAGCACAAGGGAAGAGAGAAGGGGAAAAGCACATAGTCAGCACAACTCAAGACACAACCGAAGGGGTGGCCCCGCAGACGCCTTATACAAGCAGGCTCCAGGACCTCGCAGGGCGCAGGAGAGATGGGCAACAGTAACACAAAGTAGGGGGCACTCATGCTCACAAGGCAGGCTCACTGGGACACGGAACCCTGCATGGGCCACAGGCAATACAGGTAACAGACATAAGTGCAGAAGCAGAGGATGAGAAAGGGCAGCATCAGATACAGCACCATAGACGCACACCAGAAGAAGGGCTGTGTACTCGCAGATGCCCCTATTAGAGAGGGGTGGGGTAAGGCCACAGTATATACCTTGGAAGCACACAGACAGGGAAAATATCAGATTGCGGCTACCCTCCTTAGATGGAGGGGCGGGGAAATGGATATACAAAATAGAAAAGCTGACAGCGGGAACACAGGTTGGCTGCGGGGGACGTTAAAGGCTTAGTGGTCTCCATACTAGGCGATGCAGCAGATGACATTTGGAAGAGGGCGGGGTTCCCGGGATTGACCACTCACAACACTGCACACGATGGAGCACCATTCACAATTGGCAGACATGCAGGCATTGCGAACACAATATCCCGACACGTCAGACATAGGGGCGATCATGTCACGCAAGATGCGTGATGATGATGAGGATCCTGTTAGCTACATTGAGGAGATTCAAGAGCTTTGGCATCTCAAAACTCGGGAGCCATGGGATAAGACGATAGCTATCTATTATCACATCTTGATACAAGGATTACCAGAGCCGGTACAGAGACAATTGAAGAAAGTGGTGGGGATGGAGGCTAAGGCATGGTCAGAAATACAACTCACTATAGTACACCAATGCATGCTATGGCAAGAAAAGATGAAGCAAAAGGCAGAGGATAGGAAAGCAGATGAAGCAAAACTAGTTCAAAAGAAACTATCCAAGTATGCCCTAGAAGGTGCACTTATAACCAGCCCTGCACCACAACCACAGACAGCAGTGTCACATCCCCAGCCACAGCAGCAGTACAACGCTATGCAGCAATTCACACCTCAACCAGGGTACGGGGGAATGGGTGGTTACCAAGGCAACGATAGAAGTTGGGGAGACTTCCACAGAGGATGTTTCGGATCAGGGTTCATTGATTACCCATAGAGACAGGGCGAAGGAGCGTTAGGATTCCCATGGCAAGCACAAGAGCCTCCCCAGTGCTGGACCTGCAGGCAATTAGGGCATATCTCACACACATGCAGAAGTAGAGGGATGCAACCCGGATGGGGCGAACAGGGGCAACAGAGCTACCACAATGGGCAGAACAGGTATTACATGCAAGAGACCCAAACTGCGCCATTCGCGCCACAACACATTTTACACCAACATCAGGTGCAACAACAGACAACACCCATAACCCAGCACATACCAACGCCATAACCACAACAGCCACAACAGCACATGGACACAATGGCAGTGGTACCCGTCACAAGGATGGGTGGGGTGACGCTAGTAGGGCATAACCCCTACATGGGGAACGGCCAGTCATTGTACCCACAATAGGACAGCCAACAGATGAACTTGTTGTGTCCCATCCTAATAGTCACACCTAACCCTGCGGAGGAACCTCGCATACAGGTGGCTATAGGTGACAACTTCTTTTCCTTTCTGTTTGACACTGGGGCGACTAGGTTGTGCATATGGGAGGGGAAATATACCTTGTCAAGCGATGTCATGAACACTCAAGGATTCTCTGGGGCTCAAGAAGTGGTTCCTTTACTGAGAATCACTCCTTATCTATAGGAGATCATGACTTGTCATTACCCTTGCTATATGTTAAGATGGATTTCTGAATCTTTTCTTTTTGGAACAGGGTAACCTCTGGACAAGCCAGACCAATCAGGGTAGGGATGGTGGCGGTCAAGACTAGGGGCCTCATTACGACTCAGGCGGTAAGGGGTTTACGCCGGCGTAAACAGCGCCGACCCTTACCGCCTGAGTACGAGGTCCCTTAGCGCCATGGCGGATTTAACACCTGCTTTTAGCAGGTGTTAAAATCCATGGCGCTAAGGGACCATGGAGTTAATTACGCCACCGTAATTTACGGTGGCGTAATTAACGCCTTCCCCACTCCCATTATGCTCTATGGGGCGAAAATGGGAATGGGGAAGGGTAAATGGGGATTGGGGACTTACCGCCCCGCCAACCTCGGAATGGGGCGGTAAGTCCGCCAACCACCATGGCGTAAACGTAGTTTACACCATGGTGGTAAAGTCACGGCCCAGGCGGTAACTTACCGCCTGGGTCGTAATGAGGCCCGCAATGAGCACACAAAGCAAGGACGCTTACAAATTACTCCAGGCAGGTGTTATATTAAAAATATAGACACATTTATTACAAGGCCTTTGTAACATCGACCATAGTAAAGAATCACGATAAAACTCAAGTAAACCAACACATCACAATCAATACAATATATATACAAGACTGAGGGGTCTAACGAGTTAGGAGCACGAAATATGCAGACCACCTAGATGGGGAGGAAAACAGGCAGTGCAAGTAATCGTTAGGCCCAGTTCGACATCAGAGACCACCTAACTAGAAGGAAGTCCGAGCCCTACGAAGAGTGGAGCCTTGTGCTCAAAAGTACCTGCACACGTGGGTGCCAACTGGCCAAGGAGTGTCTCTTCGGGGAAATCAGGCAGTTCAGAGAGGTGAACAAACGATGGCGAACAGACCTCCGCTACTCAAGCAGTGCCTCCACTTGTGGGCAGAAGCAGGGCGTGAGTATGGCGAAAGGGGTGCTGCTTTTCAACAGCGGGGGAAAGCCACAGGCTTCTGCAGCAGGGAGGCCGGTTCAGGGTATTGACTACTCACCGGTCACCGATGCAGGCAGACCCAGGTTTCTCTGAGTTAATTTCTTCACTGGCAGGTTCAGATGCAATCAGTGGGATGTCTCAGTGCCGTGTAGATTCCGTGGCAGCAGAAGTCAGGGTCGAGGGTGTCCCAAACGCAGCGAACACGCACAGATGGTTACCTCAGCAGGGCAACTCGGCAGCCGCTTGTATTCCAGGCCCAATGTACACTTCTCACTTCAGACCTGGGAACGCCAAGTGTACGAAGCGCGTGAGAGTGTCAAGGGCTTGGATTTCAGCAGCAGCCAGACGGCGGTAACAGAGCAAGGTTCCTGTGTAGGCTGGACAGTCCTCTGGATGGCCCAGGGACGTTTCTGAAGGCTTACGTACAGGAGTTGGTGAAGATGCCGAGAATAGTTGTTCCCACTATTCTAAAGGGTTGAAGCGCCAGTACAGGCCTTCTCGTTCGATCAGAGGCAGAGGGGTCTCACAGGACGACAGCAGTGTAGGGTGCCAAACCTTCAGCGGGTCACCAGCGATTCCTCAACTCAGCTTCTTAGTTGCAGGATACTTGCCTCCTTTATCCTTTGTTTGTGAGAACTAAGGAGATCGACCTGGTAGTGGTGTTTCCAGCCTTCTCTTATCCTGGGTTCCCTTCGCGCCAAAACGGAGAGGGCCCAATGGGAGATCTGCTCACAAAACACTCACACCATACGTGGACCTATCACAGACCACGGTAGTCCCAGGCATTCAAGACACACTAGACTCTCTGGCACCCAGGATGTGTATTGGGACCAGACATCCCAGCCCACATCCTGGAGCCTCACAACAGGCCTGTAGAAGCCCGCGAAAGCATTTGTGTTTCGCAGGAAAGTACATGCCCAAATAAGGATGGCCCCGGGTCGGCTCGACCTGGGGAAGGTGAAGGGGCAAGACGGTCAGCGGACAGGACAAAGAACCTTGTGGTCTGGCCATTTTGGAAGCCAGGCCACCCATTTTGGCCAAACGCATGAAGCTCAGTTAACAGGGCAAAAGGGATTTCAAAACACAAAGAGACGATCGCTGCCACCAGTCCCGTCCGTGACATACTTGCACAGTTCGTTTTAAATCCATTGAGAGCTTCTAGGGCCTGTAGAATGACTAGAGACCCAAGAGTGCAGTAACTTAGCTTACAGTGCCCTCTTGTGCCATGTTGCGCGAAAGCTGCAACATGAGAAAAGAACTACAGAAAACAACCTTTCCCGGTACTGACTGTCTTAAGGGCATGTCAGTTTCCCCGTAAGAATGGAGCGAAAGCCCAGAGGAGTGCGGCGGAAGGCTGCGCTTCTCTGGCAAAGTCTAGATCAGGGTGTAAAACAACAGCAAAAAGTTTGGGGGTTGCCACATGGAAGGAAAATTACCTACAATATGAAATCTTTCCTAACACTATACTCTAAACAGGCACCAACAATAAATATATTGGGACCCGACATAATGAGCAGACTAAACATTACCATCTCTTTTACAGACAAGGGAATCATTTGTTCCACACCAGGCATTCACATGCTCACAGCTAGGCAAATACGTCAGGCATACTGTGGACAAAATGTGCAGAGAGGAGAGCCTGTTGTCCCAGAGGTTTTCCAGTAAGGGACAGATATGGCTCTTGCATGGCTGCCTGGGATTACAGGAAAGGTATGGAGGAGAACCGGTGAGTACCTCTTTAGGCCAGGGATACCATCTGATGAAAAGGAGGGCACGATTGTATCAGTTGACATAGAAGGGATTGTGGCACGGGAAGATTGGATTGCCATACACGCATCAGATGATGAAGGGAGGGCATGGAGAGCATTAATAGCACTATCAGAAGGATGTAGGCTAACACAAGTGTCCGATGAGGAATTGTTTTCACAATCAAAAGGGAGCAGTGAGATGATGTTGGGAATGAGTGTACACGTCTGGCTATGCATAACATATAGGGAAGTGGCAGAGAAAATGGCAATGGCTTTAGAAGCCCCACCTTCCTTCTGTGAGGAAGACCTAGCAAAGGTAACCGAGACACTATGGACCACCAGTCCGTATGATGTTGGGTGCATAAAGAGCATAGGAGGAGTATAGATAAAACTGAAGCCAGGATCTATCCTACCACGGGGCCGGCAATACCCCCTGACCAAAGAAGCAGATGAAGGCATCTATGAAACAATAAGTGCCCTAATCGACATCTGTATCTTGGTACCCTCAGAATCTCTCTACAACACTGCAGTGTACCCTGTTCGCAAGGCGACTGGGGGTAATGGCGTTTTATACAAGATTTGCGCCCACTTAACCACATTGTAGAAGCAGAATACCCAGTAACAGCTAACGCTGCAACAATACTATGTGGCATCCCAGCTGAAGCTACATGTTTCAGGGTCATCGACCTCAAAAATGTGTTTTTCTCAATGCCCCTACACCTATCCTCACAAGATTTAACAAGCTTCTTGTACTGCAACCAAAAGTGGAAACATACAAGATTACCACAAGGGTATTGTGAATCACCCTCCATTTTCAACAGAATAATACAGATGGACTTGGCCAAAGTACAAACAAAAGGCACAGTACTGCAGTATGTAGATGACATCCTTAACTGCAGCGTCACTCAGGAAGAGTGTAGGGAAGACTCTGTACACATGCTCACTGTGCTAGCAGAAAAGGGATACAAGGTAGACAAGGTGAAGATACAGTACTGCCAAAGGGAAGTGCTGTACCTCGGCCAGGTGATCTCACAAAACGGCAAACGTGTAGCACCCACCAGGGCACTAACAATACTTGATACACCCCAGCCAAAAACAGTAGGAGAGTTGCAACGATTCCTCAGTTTATGTAACTATTGCAGGGCCTGGGTCTTCGATTCCAGCACATATACGTGTCCTCTCCTCACAGCATTAAAAGAATTGCAGAGGAGCAACAAACAGTTGTGTTGGATAAGGGAAATGACAGAGGCCTTCAGCAAGCTCAAAGAAGCAATTTCTACAGCTCCTGTTATAGGAAAACCAAATTAGAAAAAGGAATTCTTCATATTTTCACATGGATTGATGGATTGATCATGAAAGCGATACTGACACAAAAAACAAGCATGGGACACAAGCCAATTGCATACTACAGCGGGCAACTGGACCCACTAATGCTAGGACACTTCCCACGTGAGCACCAATTGGATGCTGCAGCGTTCGCTGTAGAGAAGGCATCACCAATAACTATGGGGTGCTCCACAACACTTTATCTAGAACAAGCCCTCTTTGTGATACTGCACAAGCCAAAGAGCACTCTTACAACACAGCGAGCAACGGGATACGAGATCATACTATCCCGGCCAGAATTGAAAATAGTAAGGTGCAAAAACGTGAACCCAGCACAATTCCTAGCAGAAGAGTACGAGCAGGGAGAACGTGGTCATGATTGCATCCAGGCAATTGAAATATACTCAGAAACACAGAAGGTAGAGGAACACTCACTTGAGGGGGGAGACGTACTGTACATTGATGGGTCCTCAACAATTGATCAAGATGCCGGTATCAGGAGAACAGGTGCAGCGGTGATCAGGTTGAAGGAGGATTGGACAGGTGAGGTAGATAGGAGTGTTCAGCAACCCCCACACTATTTAGCACAGGCAGCAGAATTAGTGGCACTGATTATAGAGCTCAGAGAATGTGAAGGTAAAAGGGTCACTATTTATTTCGGACAGCGCCTATGTCACTTCAACAGTACACTCTGGACTAGCAAGATGGTAGAGAAGGGGTTTTAGGAGAGCAGACGGAACCCCCGTACAGCATGCCCTCCTCCTGGGGGAATTGATAGAGGCCATCATATACCCGGCAGAAGTAGCATTAGTAAAGTGCCAGCCCCATACATCTGGAGATGACCCAATATCAAAGGGAAACAAGGCAGCAGACTACGACGCAAAGCATGCATCATACTTTGGAGATACATGGGACCTGCCATAGAAACAAAAAGAGAGGGGAGGGGTGCGACAAATGCTAATGAAAGAGGGGTACAACCACTTACCAGAGACTCAAATTATGGAATTACAGGCAGCTGCATCAATGGATGAAACGGAACTCTGGGTAAAAAGAGGGTGTTCAATGTCCCCCACTGAGGCCTTATGGCACCAAAACAACACTGGAAAGGTAGTGATGCCTTGTGCACTACTGGGAGTCACCCTCACAGAATTGAACCATCCCACACATACAGGGAAAGAGGTCATTGCAACACGTATTGGAGAATCATGGTTTTGCCCCGACTTAAATGCACATGTTTCCAATTTCATCAGTAACTGCTTGACATGCCAACAGTTCACTGCTGGACACACCTTAAGGGTAGTAACAGGAGCAATACCCCGGCCTGCAGAGCCCTTTTTGCACCTCCGCGTTGATTACGGAGATATGATCAAGGTATGCCAAGGCTGTCGATATATGATAGTGGTGGTTTGCCTCTTCTCGAGGTGGATCAAGGCAGGACCATGTTCCCATGCTGACCCTCTTAGAGCAGCTAGATTCCTAGTGCAAGAAGTATTCCCGAGATGGGGTGTCTGTGAGGTCCTGCGGTCTGAAAATGGCCCCCACTTTGCCAATGAAATGTTCCAGCATATAATCACCCTGTTAGGGATCAAATATACATTTGTGTGTGCATACCATCCACAAGCCAATGGTGTGTGTGAATGCCTCCATGGATTATTGAAGGAAAGCATAGCTAAAATCCAGCAAAGCATAAGAGGAACTGTCTGCATTGCTTGGCCCTGGCACCATTCAAATTAAGAAACAAACCTGGTTCTGATCACCACCTCACACCCCATGAGGTGGTGACAGGACGCTGCATGCACCTCCCACTAGCCCCACTTACCAGGGCAGTAAAGGATTGCGAGGGAGTAGCAGAAATTTTTGGCAATGAGATGTTTGATTTAGTGCAATCAAATGTTTCTAGCGCCTCTTTTATCTCTCGACAGTTCCAACGGACGCAAGGGAAATCGGTGAACGGCGCACAAGAGGACGACAGCATTAAAGATTCAGCAAAGGAGCTACCTATCAACGTGGGGATCCAGGTCCTCTTGAAGAATTTCATCAGGAATGTGCTCCGCTTCACAGGCCCCCACACGGTAGAGGCGATAACAGAGAGGGCCGTCAAACTAGAAGACCAGCCAGTTTGGCACCATGCGCAGGACATAAAACTCTACAAGGCATCGACCCAGACCCAAAATGCTTCCAGAGAAACTGGCAGCGCCAATGTCACAGAAATAAACAACGCCCCAGATAGTGGCAATGCCCCATTTATAAACACTATAGATGCAGATGATTCTTTAAATGCTGACAGACAAGAACGTGCCGGTCATCCAATGATCAGACGCTCAAAAGCCCCTGATATCCCCACTGCTATTTTGGTACAAATTGATCAATAAAGCGGACATTGCCCCAGTATTAAGAGACTGCAAGTACCAGAGAACTTACAACATCCTTCCATGTGTGTCGAGTACCCGTTGTTGGAGGTGATCCAGATGTTAGAACAGAATTGACCATAATGCACGCACAATCTTATTAGCACATACGCTGTGTTAACACTGTCTCCATGTTCTCTATCTCTCTCTCTTTCCTTCGCACATGCAGGTTGTAGCGACTGTGACTGTGACTGTTGATATATAAGTATCTTAGGATAAAGGATACAGGATACTAGATGCTACACTCTACTAACTACCCTGAAGCATTGTCACACCAATACATTTACGCTATACGGAGGGCCACCCACACAAGGCCGAGGACGCTCAGAATTTACTATTACACATTTCTTGAGTACTAAACACAAACATACCCACAACTTCACCACATTATACTGACCCTTAGACACTGATCTGTACGGAAGATATGGGAGGAAATGTTTGTGTGGGCATTAAATGATTATTAGTGCCCTCAGCCCCGAGGGTTAACCACCTACCCTAGCAGTTCCTCATTGTGAGAGCGCAAAACAATATGTGCCAGGTTGGGAGGGGGGAAACTGAAATTGATTCAATCCCTGGTCAAGGAGGACTTTTGCCTGTGCACCACGCACGAAAAGGCTGTAGCGGCTCCACTGTGTTTCTTCATGGTGCCCTAAACTATCGACTTCCACCAGAGAACCAAGGGATGCCCTCCGGAACAAATGCCTTCATTGGTTGCGGGCTGTGGGGGAATGTGGGTTTGTGTCCGGGAGCTCTCTGTTGGAGTGCACTAGATTGTCCAAATGTGCAGAAAACACGGATATTGTTAAAGTGGTCTTTATGGATGTGGACATGGCGAGGGACATCATTGAAAGATTTAATGGCCATGGGCTGTTGAGGAAAAGTGGTATTACAGTCAGTCCTTATCATGTCCGTGCCCCTGTGTGCCCCACAAGAGACTACTCTGGTAACAGTCCCCTTTCAGGGGCAAACTTGACTGCCTTGGGCCCACTGCGTCATGGGGGTTTCCAGAAACAGGGGGTCAGTGGTTTCTGCTCATTGGTTCACAGTTGTGTTTTGGGACACTTTTGAAGGGAGTGGTTTCTCTTACGACTTTGCTGTTTCCTTCACTGATATGTTTATTGTAAATATGCACTAGTATGGTTTTTTTTTAGGATGTGCTTTGATGGCCTTTTTTTGGCCGAATAAAGTTGTTTGACTGACATTAAATGATTATTAGTGCACAGAGCTTAAAGAAATCTCACCACCATTACTAACATTAACGCTTTTTATCATGATTTTCAGGGGGGCAACTTTATCATCTCATCAGCCGCAACAGCGGTGTAAGTACAAGGTGGGAAATGGTCAGACTAATAAAGATAATTAAGTGGTTGTTATTGTCAATGGGTCTCCTAACTGCTGTGCTATGGCATATGTACCTTGCTTCACATATCTCTGCATCATCAGATACTAACATTTCCCCGACCCAAGCGGAAAGGACAACTGTGTCAGGTGGTATAGGTGACACCGCTGATAAGGTAAGGAGAGGTAAGTGTAGCATGGGCACCGATACAAATGGGGTAGATACTTACCTCACTGACACGGCACACATAGCCAACAACATGTGGTACAAACACATGTCTAAAATTGGTCAGGATACAACAAGGGAGAGCTGCTATGTCTGCTTACTAATACCCTATGCCATGGGTGCCTCCAGGACTTATGTAGCAATGGAGGTACCAGCTGCCACAGCGCAATGTCTCTTGTACCTCGCAATGTTCCAAACGTGGGTAAGGTTCCAAGGGAAGACGACAACATGAAGATGGAGATCTAAGGAAACATTTCCTTATGAGGACAATTTCATTAAGACCTTACCGATAATTAACAATTACTGGCAGCATGCATATGCCATGCATTACATCACTGACAGACCACTGAAAGGAGAATGCCTCCATGGATTATTGAAGGAAAGCATAGCTAAAATCCAGCAAAGCATAAGAGGAACTGTCTGCAGTGCTTGGCCCTGGCACCATTCAAATTAAGAAACAAAACTGGTTCTGATCACCACCTCACACCCCTGAGGTGGTGACAGGACGCTGCATGCACCTCCCACTAGCCCCACTTACCAGGGCAGTAAAGGATTGCGAGGGAGTAGCAGAAATTTTTGGCAATGAGATGTTTGATTTAGTGCAATCAAATGTTTCTAGCGCCTCTTTTATCTCTCGACAGTTCCAACGGACGCAAGGGAAATCGGTGAACGGCGCACACGAGGACGACAGCATTAAAGATTCAGCAAAGGAGCTACCTATCAACGTGGGGATCCAGGTCCTCTTGAAGAATTTCATCAGGCGCTGGAATGTGCTCCGCTTCACAGGCCCCCACACGGTAGAGGCGATAACAGAGAGGGCCGTCAAACTAGAAGACCAGCCAGTTTGGCACCATGCGCAGGACATAAAACTCTACAAGGCATCGACCCAGACCCAAAATGCTTCCAGAGAAACTGGCAGCGCCAATGTCACAGAAATAAACAACGCCCCAGATAGTGGCAATGCCCCATTTATAAACACTATAGATGCAGATGATTCTTTAAATGCTGACAGACAAGAACGTGCCGGTCATCCAATGATCAGACGCTCAAAAGCCCCTGATATCCCCACTGCTATTTTGGTACAAATTGATCAATAAAGCGGACATTGCCCCAGTATTAAGAGACTGCAAGTACCAGAGAACTTACAACATCCTTCCATGTGTGTCGAGTACCCGTTGTTGGAGGTGATCCAGATGTTAGAACAGAATTGACCATAATGCACGCACAATCTTATTAGCACATACGCTGTGTTAACACTGTCTCCATGTTCTCTATCTCTCTCTCTCTTTCCTTCGCACATGCAGGTTGTAGCGACTGTGACTGTTGATGTATAAGTATCTTAAGATAAAGGATACAGGATACTAGATGCTACACTCTACTAACTACCCTGAAGCATTGTCACACCAATACATTTACGCTATACGGAGGGCCACCCACACAAGGCCGAGGACGCTCAGAATTTACTATTACACATTTCTTGAGTACTAAACACAAACATACCCACAACTTCACCACATTATACTGACCCTTAGACACTGATCTGTACGGAAGATATGGGAGGAAATGTTTGTGTGGGCATTAAATGATTATTAGTGCCCTCAGCCCCGAGGATTAACCACCTACACTAGCAGTTCCTCATTGGGAGAGCGCAAAACAATATGTGCCAGGTTGGGAGGGGGGAAACTGAAATTGATTCAATCCCTGGTCAAGGAGGACTTTTGCCTGTGCACCACGCACGAAAAGGCTGTAGCGGCTCCACTGTGTTTCTTCATGGTGCCCTAAACTATCGACTTCCACCAGAGAACCAAGGGATGCCCTCCGGAACAAATGCCTTCATTGGTTGCGGGCTGTGGGGGAATGTGGGTTTGTGTCCGGGAGCTCTCTGTTGGAGTGCACTAGATTGTCCAAATGTGCAGAAAACACGGATATTGTTAAAGTGGTCTTTATGGATGTGGACATGGCGAGGGACATCATTGAAAGATTTAATGGCCATGGGTGGTTGAGGAAAAGTGGTATTACAGTCAGTCCTTATCATGTCCGTGCCCCTGTGTACCCCACAAGAGACTACTCTGGTAACAGTCCCCTTTCAGGGGCAAACTTGACTGCCTTGGGCCCACTGCGTCATGGGGGTTTCCAGAAACAGGGGGTCAGTGGTTTCTGCTCATTGGTTCACAGTTGTGTTTTGGGACACTTTTGAAGGGAGTGGTTTCTCTTACGACTTTGCTGTTTCCTTCACTGATATGTTTATTGTAAATATGCACTAGTATGGTTTTTTTAGGATGTGCTTTGATGGCCTTTTTTTGGCCGAATAAAGTTGTTTGACTGACATTAAATGATTATTAGTGCACAGAGCTTAAAGAAATCTCACCACCATTACAAACATTAACGCTTTTTATCACGATTTTCAGGGGGGCAACTTTATCATCTCATCAGCCGCAACAGCGGTGTAAGTACAAGGTGGGAAATGGTCAGACTAATAAAGATAATTAAGTGGTTGTTATTGTCAATGGGTCTCCTAACTGCTGTGCTATGGCATATGTACCTTGCTTCACATATCTCTGCATCATCAGATACTAACATTTCCCCGACCCAAGCGGAAAGGACAACTGTGTCAGGTGGTATAGGTGACACCGCTGATAAGGTAAGGAGAGGTAAGTGTAGCATGGGCACCGATACAAATGGGGTAGATACTTACCTCACTGACACGGCACACATAGCCAACAACATGTGGTACAAACACATGTCAAAAATTGGTCAGGATACAACAAGGGAGAGCTGCTATGTCTGCTTACTAATACCCTATGCCATGGGTGCCTCCAGGACTTATGTAGCAATGGAGGTACCAGCTGCCACAGCGCAATGTCTCTTGTACCTCGCAATGTTCCAAACGTGGGTAAGGTTCCAGGGGAAGACGACAACATGAAGATGGAGATCTAAGGAAACATTTCCTTATGAGGACAATTTCATTAAGACCTTACCGATAATTAACAATTACTGGCAGCATGCATATGCCATGCATTACATCACTGACAGACCACTGAAAGGAGAAACAAATGAGGTGACACTTCAATACCTACCAGGCAAATGGTGAGCAAAGGAGATAGGTGGAGAACCCAACTGCTGGGAGCGACCGCAAGTGCTTATGTATGGTAAGGTATATACAAAGGATGGATGGGAGGATGGGGTAGTAGGGAGCAAAGCATTGGCATTAACAAAGGCTGCTGTGACCAAAGTGCAAGAAGAAAATGACAAGTGTCTCAAGGAATGGGTCAAGAGTGCGAGCTTACTAACATGGGTGGACAAGGAAGACAAGCCACTCACAATAATTCCGCTAGCTTCACCTACCCTATTCTATCAGCATGATGGCACTGATGAAGTGGGGCAAAACAAAGGATGCAGAAGAATAGAGAAGATCCCGCAAATGGGGACGGGAACAGCGGTGCTGATGGATCACTATTGGGCCTGTGGTTCTAAGGCATACGAGAAGCTCCCACCGAATTGGGGAGGCATATGTTCCTTGGCACATGTCAACATACCCTTGTTGGTGGTACCCAAAATGCATCTGAACATAAACAATTTCCCTAAAATGGACAAAGGAAATAGTAGGAAGAAGCGGTCACTGACATCCACACAAGACCCCAGAGATGACGCCGTAACCAAGAAGAGCCCACTCAGGAGAGTTAAGCTGGGAAACTACTTTTGAGGACAATCTGAGGTGGCACTGAATGAGATACAGCCGGCACAAAGGCCATTCAGTAGAACTGCAATGTTTTTCTCAGCTTTGCTACATCCCGGATTTTAAACATATGCCAACGCAAAGTGGCTCCAAATAACATGCTGGGAGCTGATGATGACCATAAATTCAACTATGAATGGTTTCAACGCAATAAAAGAAGAGCTCCGAGTGATCAGGTTGGTGGCACTACAAAACATATATGTCCTGGACCTTCTCACAACTGTAGAAGGAGGAGTTTGTGCGAAATTGGGAGTTCCTGCTGCACGCTCACACCAGAAAACGACGAAGATAACGGAACTCTATCTGAGGCAGTGGCACAGTTGGCGCGGATGCACGCGAAGATGGAAGAAGAATCAAAGGGCATGAAGAAAGATAGCAGCTGGTTCTAATACATATGGTCCTGGATGCCATCCTGATTATATGATGGCCTAAAGGTGTTAGCAGGAGGGTTAGCTATGGGAGTAGCCTCTCTGTTTGGCGTGAAGTTCTGCATGGCAAAATGCAAGAAGGCTACTGAAGAAGCAGTGGGCATGAAGTTGCTGATGGCTATGGATAATGACGAACACATGGACGAAATGATGAGAGAACGAGAAAGGCTAAGACAACAGATAACGGAGGTGGACGTGTATCCCCCTACGAAGAAATTAGAAAACCCACGAAACCCAAGGAAATACATAGGGAAATGGGTCATTTGCAAGCCTGGGGGTGGCTGTGTCTACATGTACTGGTCATTTGAAGATCATGTCAACCACTATGGACACTTGGGCGGAGTAACCAAAGTATGCCGTTTGATGGAAGACAGAAGGAACCATAATGTTTTGGTCGACAAGTCGACTAGAGGGAGGACTCAAGAGGGAAAAGGCGAACCGACCCTCAGTCCCAGACGACCCCCTAACCAGAAGAAGTACCAACAGCACCATAGCCGATGATCCTACGAGCTTATGCCGATCCCCACTGCTCCAGCCATAGATCACTACTGTGAAAGGTACTCTACCGTCCGGCCATATGCTCATGCCACGACATCAACTCTGCCTGGAGTGAACGAAGAAACACTGGAGAGAGCTGTAGACAGCCTCATGGACAGACTTGACTAAGAGCATTGAACCAAAATCATCATGCTGCAGGTCGTTAGAGGCATCCCAACGACTTGGCCTGGTAGACATGAAGCACACGCGCAATCCGCGTAATTGACACACACACACACCAACCTACACAAAGAACACGTACAGTTCGATGAGATAGAGGATGGTGACACATACGCACTATTAGCATGTTTATTATTTTGACATTAGGCTCGCTATAGCACCACAGGAACGCAAGACGCAAAGAAGAGCTTGTGTATACACTTGCAGATTCTCACATGCAACTAACGCATGGAAGGACAGGAGCACTTGAGGGACCTGACCAACCATAAAACTTCTACTAACCTATGGATACTATGGAAACTCCATAACCACAGCCAGAGCAGGCCTTAGGAGAATACAGTAGGCCACAAAAGTCTCAGAAATCCTAAACTGCAAGGTGCTGTGCTAGCAGAATAAACCTTGGCTTGAGCAGCTGACTGCCAAGGCCACCATGTTGCAAAGCAACATTCCACATCCTGAGCCAATGTGACACCGGCTGCAGCAAAGAATATTCCTTGCATAATACACATGAATTCGAGGCAATTGAGCCTGCGAGAATGGTGTCCAACCACGTGAACCCGGCCAAGCTGAGAACGGGCAAAGACTCGGAGACTGGGAATGAGCAGCCGCCCCATGGCTAGACAGTTGCTTGTTGTTACCTCGAGACACCTTGTACTATGGGAATGGAATGCTCTCATGGCATTAGTCATCCACACACTGTTGTAATACGCAGACACATAGTTGCAATTCACTGGGACATGTTCTGGGAGCAGGTGTCTTGCGGGCTGGGAACAGAGTTTGTCCCAGACTTGGGGGTCCGCCACCTGACCAATCAGGACACCGGGGTCTGAGAGCAGATGCCGAGGGTTGCCAACCAATCACTAGGCTTCTTTACTGTAACTTTTTTAAAGTATAAACTTTCGGGGACAATCCAAGTACACCACCTGACATAGTAACGTCCAATAACACTTCTCCTCTATAGGGTACTATACTGAACCCACTACTCAGAGGCCAATCTTGTGTCTCAATAAGTTTAAGGGGAAGTCTGCTGGGTAATGACAGTTATTACATCACTAGTGTACAAAACTGGCCTGCTAGCCAGCGAGAGCAAGATTTTGCCTGAATGTCATTCATGCATATGACCCCTGTGTGCTTTGTATAATAAACCACAGTAACTATTGCTCCTTGTGTGGACCTCGACTTCTTGGGACCAGGGAAGGAGTTAGGGCCTTCCGTGAGCTGTCAGTCCGCGGACCCTTTGCATGGCTCTGCCGGCCCCAGAGATCTCCCTAACATTTGGGACCTGGTGACAGCAGCGACCTGGATTTCCCCCAGCAGGGACTCTATCTCTATGAGACCCCCGTGGATGGCTCTGGTTTTGGCCAACTGGTCAGCCAAGTAATTTCCGGTTTTGTCTGGTCCCTCTGTTCAGGAGTGACCTTTGATCTTTTTCCAGTAGATGGTCATCTCATTAGAGGTGACCAGATCATTAATGGCTTGTATTCATTTTCCATGCATGAGCGGTTTGTTGTTTGCACACAGCATGCCTCGACTTTTCCAATTTATCAGTGGAGTTGGTGTTGCACAACAGTGAGGATGGCTTGATGAACTGCCATCAACTCCACCTCCTGACTTCTTCGGGGACCGATCTTGTACCCAGCGGAGGGCTCCAGGGCATCATTCACTCAGGCATTTCCAATGCCAGCCACCAGTTCTTTTTCCCTGTGGTTGTCAACGTGGTTGGAGGACCCATCCACATAAACTGTGGGTATCCCCTGGCATGTGTCTTCCTCGTAGACTTTGTGCGGGGAATTCAGGTACACCTCCATGTTGTCTTGGGTTTTTAGACTCTCGTCATCGAGACAGTTTTCTTGAGCACAATTATGCAAGTCAGTCAAACCTTGCACGAGGGGACTCTTCTTGTTTTGGCCATATCTGACCTCAACAGGAAAGGCTTGCATGGCAGAATCCAGGAAGTAATTCTGGAATTACTCACAATCCCTACCCGGATTCTGTCACTTTGGAGGTATTGCAAAGGCTGGTGAGGATTCTCGACAATGATGTGCTCCCCCTGGTTGAACGAGCAGTCATTCTTCAATGCGCACACTGTTGCCAATAGTGCCTTTTCACAATTGTTGAATTTCTCCTCCACAGAGGACAAGGATTACTCACGTATGAGATTACTTTGTTATCCTCGTCATTCTTTTGATATAATACTGCTGTTAAGCAAGTATTTGAGAACCCTGTCTTCAAGAAGAACTCCTTGTTTTTGATGGGGTAAGCCAAACAAGGCACTTGTGAAAGGATTCTCTTCAGTTGTTTTACCACCTCGGCTTGCTCTGGACCCCACTCCCACTTGACCCCGATCTTTAGTAAATGGACCAAGGGTCTTGTGACCTTTGCATAGTCCTCTATGAACTTCCCTATTATAATTAGTAAGTCCAAGAAGGCTTCTTAGTTCTCTCAGAGTCGTAGGGCCTTCTAATTTCAATAAGGCTTTCACCTTTTTCGCCTGGGGACTGAGACCCTCAGGGTTGATTTCATGCCCTAGGAAGTTCACATGGGTCTTACACCACTGTGGCTTCTGGAAGGACAGTTTCACTCTGGCTTTCTTCAACTGGGTCAGAACATATCGTATTTCAGCTAGGTGTTCCTCCACAGTTGAGCTTTTGATTAGAACATCATCTACAAAGGCCAGGTTTCCCCTTTCACCCAAGTCGGGCATGTCCTTGTGCAGAAAGATGTTAAATTAATTGCCAGAGTTTATGTATCCAAAGGGGGTTCAGGTCCACGTGTACTGCTGCCCCTTGAAGGTAAAGGCTAGCTTGTACTGGTCTTTCCTACTCACGGGTACTGTTCAGTAACCATTGGTCAGGTCAATGGTGGTATATATCTTTGACCCTTGGAACTGGGCCAGTCCCTGATCACTGCAGGGAAGAGGCCACCGGGACATGTGGACCAATTTGTTTAACTCCCTAAGGTCTGCGCAAAGTCTCCATTGGCCATTGGGTTTTATTATCCCCAGTACCGGGTTATTAAAGGACTGGACGAATTATCGTACAGGATTCTAAATTCTTGATAATCTCTGTGAGTGACTCCATAGACATGAAGGGCAACCGATACGGAAGCCATCCCAGGGTTCATTGGTATGGAGCTGGAATGTATCTCGGTGGGACCACAGTAGTACAAGTCCACGGCAAAGATTTCTGGAAAATCCCAAAACAACTGTTTCAGCTTCTGCTTTTGCTCCTCGGTCTCACTGGCATTAGGGTGGGTGATTCATTCCTCAACCATCTGCCTGAAGCCTGCAATACCTTGGGTTTTGCAATTTCCGCTGTATCCTCCAGTTGCGTGGAGAGATCTCTTGTTATGGTGTTGGCCTGGACAGGAGGTTTCATGGAGGGGAGGCAGTCACTGTTGAGTTGAAACACCACCTCATCCTTCCTGATGTTGCAGGTTACCTCTTCCCCTCCATAAGGCTGCAACAGTACACCAAGAAATTCCCCTCTTGCCGGGTGAAAATCTTTTCCAGAGGTAAGTCGTCATCACAATTGTAACAGTCATTTGGAATCTGTCCCATGATCTCATTCCCTTAGTCAATGGAGAAATGTTGGGCATCAACTGCCATTCCAATAAAGGTTTCTGCGCCCATGGTGATAGTCCTAGGGTTGCTGTTATCAACCAATATTTGAATGGTGTCATGTTCTAAGTCAACTAGTGGTGTCAGGTTCAAATACAACCCCTGCTGTTGGAAGTAATCCTTTAAATTTATATAAGCATCCAGATTTTGGAGGTTCTATCCTTGCTTAATTTTTAAGGGAATAGTGAATTGTCGTACTGTTAGTCCAGAAACAACCCTAAATCATGTATGGTATGTATATTATGTTGGCTAGAAACCAATCGCATCATGTGACAAACATCGCAAACACAGAATCTTCAGTGTAACCAGAGGGCATACATTTTGTGTAATATCCGCCATTTGCTTTTTTTCTTTTCTATCAAATGCTTTGCAAAATGTATTCTATGGTGAAAGCGCATACACAGTGCAGGCCATGGTGTACATGTTGAAAGATTAGTCCAGACAGGAATGTCAGACGCTACAAAAATACATTGTTTTCCTCCCTCACAAAGTCCTTGGAGGCAAACAGAAACGTCTTCTAATCAGCAGCCCAGGTGCCGGCCTGTCCTGCAGGCTCTGTAAGCAATGGGCAGTTAAAGCATGAATTATATTCTTTTTACGGTACTCCTTCGCAGGGACTGGTATTTTCTGCTTTAGAACTGCTGGAACTGTCTGACCCTTGATTCACAAATAGAAACATATAGATAACGTGCTAAGGAATATTTCTCTCCTACGAGCATGATATTCTTGCTGAACTAAGAGCTTTATGTTCTCCATAACAAAGAAGCTGTCTCTGCTACTGTTGCTAGAATTAGACTGAATAGAGTCTTGTCAGAACGTGTCATAATTGTCATGATTGTCAATCACTGAACCCTAGCCTAAAAGATACATTATGGGCGGTTTGAATTGCCTTCAAAGTTTTTGCATGTTATGTATAAATGTTGTTGCTTGAGCGTTGCTCGCTCTGTTGTGTCTCACGAGGTCTGGGTCCTCACACGTTGTGAGACGCTAGACCCCAGTCGGCCGACTGAGCTTACTTTGAAATAAACCAGATTTCTTGGCAAATCGAACCTCGTGTCTGTCGTGTCACTAGTATATGGTTATCGTGCCTTAGTTTCCATATGCAGGGTCTTTATGGCCTAGCAGTACCAGTCCTGGGATGGTAGCTTCTTCTCCAGTTTGAACTTCAACTGCATAAGGCAGCAATTGGGCTGACCTAAATGCTTTCTGAGGATTGTCAAAGCCCATGGAGTTTCCCCCCTATCGGGACCAGACTTTGTAATTAATTAGATCTAAATTAATTGCAAATCGATTGAGAATGTCAGTCCCTAAATAAAAGGCTGAGGGGACATCTCTCACAATCGAGCAATTATGATCTATGCTTTTGTCAGCAATGGACATTTTTAGCATGCACCCAGCTAGGCAGGAGATGTTTGCAATTGGGAGTTGCCAGGCCCATTTCCCACTTATCAACTTAAATGTGGGAATGGTCTGATCTTTCAAGAGTTTCCTGAATAACGCTTCGCTGGTGAAGCTTTCTCCATTATTCAGGCATACTCTGGCGAGAACAGTCCCCCAACTACCCTCTCATTTACCTGAATGGGGAGGTGGAACAGCTGAATATCAGCCAAACTTTGAGTTGGTTTTTCATCATCTTTTAACATGGGATTTGGATTTTCTTCAAATTGTGTATCAGTATAACATTTCAGGTTATTTCCTTCCAGTGTGGAATGCCACTTGAAACTGGGAGGAAGGTTGATTTTCAAAAATGGAGAAGGGTTCCCATCACCAGTCTGTTCTCCTACAGAGATAACAGTAATGTCGGGGACTTGATTATTCCTAAAGTGGAATTAGATTTGGTCAGACCGCTGCTCAACCATATGGCATGTGCCATTTAGACTCCCATAGTTTGTGCTTTGTTTTAGCTTTATTGGCCAGTTAGTCTGAGTCCAGAGGACCTTGTTCACAGAGTCTATTAAGGGTGAAAACCTCTGAAGGAGATCATTCCATAGGAGACAAGGTATGCCCTCAGGAGTGACGACTATAACTGGGTATTTCACCTTATGTCGCCCAATTTTGATCTCCAGATATGCAGTCCCCTCAATGGGATGTCATTTCTGTCAAAGTTATGGAGTTGTCCAGGAAAAGGTGTGAGGGGAATTTGGTGACTCTCCCCACTTCCTGAATTTATTTGGTCAAATTCCTTTTTGGACAGAAGGGTGGCTTGGGATCCTGTATCCACTAGTGCTGAAAATGCACATTGGCCTTGTACCTTGACTGAGGCATAAAATCTGCTTTCTCTCTCCTCAAGGGGACAAAGGAAATGTGGATTTTGGGCCAGTTTGGCAGTCAATTTCTTTATTTTGAACTCCGACATTGTGATCTTGGGCATTTCCTGTTTTGGAGTCTGGGAATCTGTAAAGAAAATTTGGCACCCAGAGATTTGTGGGATTTGGGAATTCCCTTTTCCCCTGATTCTGTGCTATTCCCCTTTTCCTGGAGACAGTCACTTAAACCGGTTTGGGGGAAGGATCCCTAATTTATTTCAGGGCCATTGGGTGACATGATTGGGGTTCAGGAATTGGTGCTTCTGGGTCAGTACCCATACTTACCCATTCTAAATTGGGGTCTTTTGGGACCCATTTTTCCTTGGGAGGAATCCCCCTATCCCTGAAAGAGAAGATTTTCTTCCCTGAATCCTCCAGGGATTCTTCCCCTTCAAACTGGAGGACGCAGACTTCCTCAACAAAATGGGTTTTCTTTGTCCCTTTGTTTCTCCTACTTACCCTCTGTTCCATAGGTTGCAGCTTTTTGGAGGTAGGAGATTTGGGTTCAGGTTCAGAGGTTTCTAGGGGTTTTTCTCGGGTAAGAAAGGAAGCTTCCTCTAGGGCTTTCCATCTCCCTTCCCCCCGGGCCTCCTCCTCTGGAATCTGTTGGTTGTCAGAGTTTTTTCCCCGTCATTGCTCCGGGGTACCAGCCATGATCATTTGAGGGCTCTGCTGAGCACTCAACATGCGATTCAGGTCTTGGGTCAGACTTTGGACCTGGCACTCAAGTTGCAACCTCCTCTCTGGTAGGTATGGGGGTCTAGGGTCGTACCTTTGCTGCTCTCAGGAAAGGAAGCTGTACCTTCCCACAGAATAGCTTGGGAATTGGGGGTTTCCCTGGTAGCCCTCCATCCTTGGTCTCCCTTCTCCCTGATTTGGGGGTCTAGAATCCTGAAAGGGGGGAGAGAGAGGAGGATTATTCTGGAAGTTGGGGTTTGAAGGGTACCTATGGAAGAAACTTAAGTTGGAGGATGAAATATTTCTTTCATCCTGAGGGAAGCTTGGAGGGAAGTTTCCAGGGCCGTACTTACCTGATTGGATCCCCCCCTTGTTCCAGGGGAGACCATACATACCCAAAGATGGGTCTGCTCCTCTTGTACCTTGGGCAAATGTAGGTGGCAGAGTCAGGTGATGCATTCGTAGGATAACCTGCCTAGCTACCACCTGCTTGGGATTGATCAGAGGGTCTCCTCTGCCTCTCATTTGGTTTACTAGAGGGAGGAGAATGTTCATGGCCCCCCCATTTCTAGGTCCAAAATGGGGGTATTCTTCACCTCTGCCACCGTAGCAGCAGCGGGGTTGTTGGATGGTTTTGGATTTTTGAAAGAATATTTGTTTTTAACAGGCTTTTGGACCTTATAGATGCAGGTTGCCTGTTCTATTACCCAATCCAGAGTCCATTGATCATGGAAGTCCCTTACCAGTTGTGTCATGATATACTTAGGGAGGGCATGAAAATACGTATTAATAAACTCCCTACTATTTGTGCGCACCCGTCTAGAGGTCTGGGCAAATACCCTCTTCAGTTCCTGCACAAACTCTGTAGGTGACTGATCCTCTCCACACTGCAGGTTGTAGGCTGCCTTGCGAGCCATCTGAGGGTTCCTGTGCATTGAGCAGTGTTTCAAGATGGCCACCTTGTATGTAGACCATCTTTGATGATTTTGATCCTCCAGCCCAGCAAAGAAGCTGGAGTATTCTAGGGAGAATGTCCACTTGACAAATTCCATGGAATTATGATAATTTTTTATGCCAAATGACGTAATCATCTGGGCATACAGCTCCAGATGCTCCCATACTGAGTATTTTTTGTGGTAGGGAGTCATGAAGCTTCTGGTGGCTTTGATCTGCCGAATTGAGTCTTTTACAAGAGTTCTCCTTTGTTTGGCAGCTCTCTTTTTCCACTGCACCTGGGTCCATTCGCCCTCGGACTCAGAGCTGCTAGTAGGTGTAGTGCACTCCCTGTCCGCTAGGTGCTCACTGCGGATCCATGTAATAATGTCCCCACAAAAATATCGCCATGCAAAAATATCGCCGAAAAATGGCTGTTTTTTGTGGGGACATTATTGCATGGAAAATGCAGGGGACACCCCTGCAACCCCCAAACCCTTTTTTTTTTTGGCTGCTCCTATCCCCATATATATGGTCACCCATATAATATTGCCACAACCTTTTCCCGGCGATATTATATACGGCGAACATATATATGGGGATAATATTACCTGATACCCTCACTGCCTCTCTGAGACTGGGAATCCTTCCCAGAATGACGGGGTCTGGTATCTTCTCCTTTGTGGTGCTGTGGGCTATCTGGGTCACTTCCATTGGGCTCTCTCTTTCGCACAGGGGAGTACTCATCTTCCTCCTCCCTTCTTCTGGGTGTGGTGGAGAACTCCCCCCATCTCCCCGACTGGGTGAAGGGTTTCAACATGCTCTTTTGAGGCCTGGACTCTGATCCCTCTATATCTGAAAAGTAGACCAAGTGGTCCCTTTGTAGTTCATGCTTCTGCCAGTCAAACTCACTGAACCTCTCATCATAGGAGCACGCCTGGTCAGAAGTGTCTGCTAGTAGATTTTTAAATCTAAATAACGATGCACGTCCATCAATATCTGATAGGGACTGGCCTTCCGGCTCAGTTATACTACGCCTAATTGAGTCCAGCTGCCTCATGTTTCCCTGTTCTGGTGAACTGGTAGGCATGAACTTTGCAGCGCCCTGCGCATATAATGGGCTGAGTTGGCTTGAGGCCTCTGGTAAAGAGGACCTCAGACTGTGGTCATGGGTTACCCTTCCATACCATAGCTGTTCGGGGTTCCTCAAGGCCTGATTGTATCTAGCCATTTCCTTCTCCAATCTCTCTGATTTCTCTTTCTCAGCCCCTATCTCTTAGTGGGATACCGAGGCCTGAGCTTTGAGCTCCGCTACCAGGGCTTGAGTCGCTTCTATGACCCTGCTTCCTGCCACTACTTGGCCATTGAGTCCCTTGTTCTGCTCACAAAGGGACTCATTTTCTCTCTGTGCAGCCTGTATAATCTGGGTATACTCAGACCTCTTCTTTTGCAGGAGACTGATCCCCTCATTTTGTGCACTTTTGGTCTGTGTTGCCTGTTCTAAATCCAATTCTACTTGCCTCACATGTCCCATCCATTTTTCATTTTCTACCCTCAAGTCAGTCAGTTCCTGAAAACATGACTCACTTTTCTCCAGGTCTCCCTTTAACTGGCACACTTCCTGGCACAGGGCATTTATTTTTTCCTGTCTCAATGCGCTATTCTGTTTACTGAGGTGATCCCTCTTCCATTTCATAGCGCTCAAATTCTGGCGCTCCTGATCAAATTCCGCTTAGGAATGGACCTCCTTTATGATCTGTTGGTGATTCTCCTCTTTCATTTGCTTAATCTGCATTTGAAATGCGCACATGTCCTCTAAAACACCCTCTATTATGCACCACTTGTTGACTCAATTGTAGTTGACTCTCTTTCAGGTTCTCAACACCTTCCTGACACTCCTCTCTCAGTGCAGAGAATTGCGACTCTCGCTCTGAATTAATTTGTTACTGTGCTGACAACTCATCGTTTAGATGCTGAATAATGTCACCTAATTTTAACTCAGAATTTTGGCTCTGTTGCACTTTCTCCTCCACCTGCCTTAACTCTCTCTGTGCTTGATCCAAAAGCTTGGATTGATTTTTCACAGAGGCTGCACTCTCCTGGTGCCTTTCCTCCATGATCATCACATGGAAATACATATACGCTGTGAGCTGAGCCATTCTAATCTGCTCATCTCTGGTGGTCTGCGTCATATAAAAATCTTTCAGGGTTTGATGTACCAGGCAGTCAAACTGCCACACATCCATATTTATAGAGGTTACCTATTGCATCGTTCTAGATTCCCATGCTTTATGTTCCTGTTCTACCCATTCACCCTTAATGAACAATTTGGATAGAAGGGGCTTCCTAGCCATATTAATTTCCACTGTGCTCATTGTGAAATGTGTTCTGCACCTTGCTTAGTTTCTATTCACAATATTTCCACACACACAGCCCTGACACCGAGGGTACACATTTTTGAATTACAATGCAACCCGGCTTTCTATCCACTAAAAGTAACAATACCTTCAATGGGTTAGTCTTTTGTGTTGCACTGTTATGGGTGAAAACACGTTTTCCAATCATGGCACAAGCCCCCACTTTGTCACGATATATTATACGGCACAAGCAAGTCAGGGATCGCCTTCCACTGCAATGAATATGGCGCACAATAAAACGCTTTACATTTTTTTAACACCTCGGATTCTGATGAGAAGGCCTCCAATCCATCTTGCAGCCAACCTCCACCAGCACCCATGTCACAATATAACTATATAGAGCGACCAGGTTGAAATAGACTGTTACAATGGCTTCCGTTTTAATAACAAAACAGAAAAAGAACAATTCCACACAAAGTTATAGCACATAGAGTTAAGTACTGCCCTCTGCAACACTCAAGCCACAGACATCAATTGGACTTGATTCCTTTGAATGGAAGGCAGTGGCAAGGAGTAGGAATATAGGGGGGAAATCGGTTTTAGGGTGATGGCCACCACAACAATATGGGGAGCCAGCAAAGACGTGCGAAAACTAGTTTTTGCACAATGGGACAGAACATGAGGGGATGTGTACTGCTTACACTTAGGAGACAGGCAGGGCTTCAGAGTAGACTAGTCAGCACACAAAGGGGAACTACAAACAGAGTAGGAAAATCGTTTTTTTAGGAGATTCAACACATGGGCAATGGAGAGGGAATGCAAATGGAAATAGTTTTTTAACAACACAATAGGGAAAGGGGAACAGAATTGAAAAATCGGTTTTAGGTATGTTAAGCACAAATTCAAGGGAAAAGAAAATGCAAATGGAAATTCGCTTTTACTGAGGCTGCAAATGACATGTAAGCTTTGGGAAAGGGGTAGTTCACAATAGGACCATCGGATTGGGGTTAGGATGGCAGAGCAAGGGGAAAATAAAGTTGCAGATGGAAATTTGTTTAGCAGGACACAATTTAAACACAGGGACACATTCGTTTTTCAGCTCACAATCGGATTACTTCTTTTGGGCAACACTTTTATCACTATAACAATTCGCAATGCACTGGGAAGAAATACTTGGTTTCGAATTCCAACTATCCAAATCCTGTGAAATAAACGGGGAATTTAATTGATTTACTGAGAAAAATATACTAAGGATCTGCACAGGCAACTGGGGATCCATCAATGGGAAATGACTAAAATGCACAGGCAAAGAAAGGATTCTTCAATGGGAAAATAGCTACAAGGCACAGACAAATAAAGGATTCTTCAATGGGAAAATGACTAAAAGGCACAGACAGATAAAGGATTTTTCAATGGGAAAATGACTACAATGCGCAGACAAATAAATGATTTTTCAATATGAAAATGACTTAAATGCACAATCAAATAAGATAGGGGATTTTTCTGTGGGGGAATCTCTATGGCAATGATGAAGAGGATAGGGCTTATTAAATCTATGGCTTGGGATATCTATACTTACAAGAGAGGGCTTGATGGACATCAGGGAGCATCAGAGTATCACTGCTGGGACAGTCAATGGGGTCAGTCAAGGATTTCCTCTGTCCTCCAAGGGGTCCCAAGTCAGCTACTAAACCTCCTAGCTCCACTCCAAGATTTAGGCCTCACTGTGCTGGGATGTTTCCAGATTCTGCCAGTGGTCGCCTCAGGATTCAGAAGAAGAGTCCTGATTTGAGGAGGGGTTACTTCATTATAGGGCAAGTGACATCACTAATGTGTCAGAGGTCCCGCTGAAGGGATTGGGGAATTTTCAAAAGTCCCCTCCCATCTTTGGGCTGATAGGTCCAGAAAATATAGTGTTTTGGGATACCAGGGGAGGGGACCTAGCCATAATATTGTGGTGACAGGGGGATTGGCCTGGTTTTTGCACATGCACATCTCACTGCATGACAAATGGTCTTAATCTCCATATTTTGACACATTTCAAGGTATTTCTTAAGACTATATGTTTTGGTGAATCACATAGGCTTTATTGGGTGTCTGTGCAACCTACTGGTGCAAAGATACAGTTCTTTCTAATTTCCTCCCAAACTATATTAATGAAAAATATGGCGCTCGATGGGTGGAATATGGATCAAATTTTACACGTTTCCGCAAATGTTTATGTTCTCACATTCCTACAGAGGGACACATTACACTTTTCTTTACAACTTTTGGTATATTGGTGTCACCAAAATCGTTTTTTTGGCTGACCAGAAGTGGCTCGCAGACAGCTTTCAGAAATCCTACCATGACTAGCGTGCAACCAATATTACCCAGGTTATACAATAAAAAGCGTACCTCACATTTTTCACAATGGGAGTGAAACCACTCCGTAACCCTGGCCCCCTCCCATGGCATGGTTCTGATCGTGGCAGTGACCTCAAGATGGGGTCCTGTTGTTTAGATTAGCTCAGAGCTTCAAAAACAAATTGCCAGCTAAGGCCAACTTTATTGTGGCCTAAGTGGCCTGAGTCATAAAAACTGGCTAGCAGATCAATTCTTATCTTGCCCCCACCTCAAATCCGATCTCCCCTGGAATTTAAGATTGTATTTTTAACAGAATGGCCTCATGTTTGAAGGGAAACCAGACCTCCATTCCCATGACAACGGGCTTTGGAATCTAGTTTCACATTTGGAGACACAAGCAGAGAGAAACAAAAACCAAGATTAGGCCTGACCCCACTCAGCCAACATAGCCTTCATTTTAAACCCATTTTACCCTTAATAAGCTTTTTAGAAAGCACACAGTTACAGCACACAAAATGGTCACTGTAGACTTTTCCCTTGCATCTAACCATTACAAAAATAACATAATCACACTTTCTGTGGTGTAATTCTGGTTGTGCAAAGTGTCACTTTAAAGGCACGATTGAAATTACATTGTTGTGGCTTTCATCCGTGAAAAAGGCCTTCATTTTCTAAAGGCAATTAAACACAGTTCAGTCTCTCAGCATGATAGAAACCAAGTTCATATTTTATAAATCTTCCACACATTTTGATGAGCTTCCTTTATTTGAAAGGGAAAAAGGATTTACACATTTCTTTTATGTTTCTGCCAGAATGCAATCTGCTTCACTGCAACTGTAGGTCACAATGCTGAGATCCCATTTAGGGTTCTGTGGACTGTAGTTTCTGAGGAGGTGACTTCAACTCGTTCAATATTTGGCAAATCTTGCCATGTGTCTTTTCCTTATGTAAGGCGATTAGCATTTTTAGGCATCTCACTAATGTGATGCCTACTTTTACTCCTTTTTGCTTTGAAAGTGCAGGGCCTCATTTCCACATTAGTTCAGCGCAGGCCTTTCATTTTGGGGAGTCCTCATTACTGACTCTGGCCTTTAACTTGGGACATCCGGGGCTATTTCACCCTACAATTAGAACTGATGACATTGGTCTTGGCTACCGGATGTGTCACGTGACAGTCTGACCATGAAAACCATGGGGTTTGTATGAATGAACAGAAAAATACCAGCATGTACAGAAGCGTCACATACCACTTGTTTCTGCCATTTAAACTGGACTTTCTAGAAGATTCTAGTACAGGTTGTGGGTGCGACAAATTCACCTATGTTTCTGATGAATTATTGTGGACAGTAAAGAATGACTGATTTGGGCTGATAAGGCCTCTATTGTTCTCTTTATGTAAGTTTCGGTTTTAATTAATCACACCTTAGTTTTCTATAAAGGTCAGGATCTTGGTGGGCAGAGGTTAGGTTGCTGCTTGAAAGTATAAGGAATAACACTCTGTCTATATAGTGTTGCAATGTAATAAACGGTCTCTGTCTACGCTAATCTCTAAAATATATCGTGTTAGCCTTGAGGTCTAAAATAATCATGCCATCTTTGGTAAAGAACAAGACGGTGCATATGGTGGTGGTTCCCTTATATGATGATCTCCTGCCCATGAGTGCAAATGTTAACTTTCCGATGCCTCCCACTCAAGGACCTTTTCAGGGTGGTTGATATGCAGGATTATGCTTCCTTCCGGGAAGCCAGGCAAAATGTAATTGGAGTTACTGCTTTATGGGTGCGGCAGTTGCTGACCGTACTTCCTTTTGAGCTACTCCATAGCAGAGAGTAAAAAAATATGTCACTGTATAATGCAATCCGAAGGACCCTGTTGTCAGCCTCCACCTAGAGGTCTAGGCGTTAAGGATTACAATCAGGCTGATAAGTGAAAGAGCTTTCATTCCTTCCAGGACAAGATTTATTCTGGTCCAGGAATCCAGGTAGTCTACCTTCAGGCAACATCAAAGTGTCTATTGCATCCCAGATGGCCTCAACAATTTCCAGACATCTAGAAGCTGATCACCTAGAGTCAATATGTTCTAATAGTTCTGAATTAGGGTTGTAAATTAGAATCCTCATTTCAACTCATGAAACACCTGCCTTCTCATGCAGACTCTAGATAGCCCTAAGATGTTCACATGCAATGTGCTGCTGTCATCTGTAGGCTAGTCAATCCATATTATTTCCTTGGCAAACCAATTCGCCAGATGAGATAAAGAGAACATGGGTCTTTTGTTTAATCTAAAATCTAAGATCAATCCATCTATGACATACAAAATGATCCTGGACATAGTTGTGTTCCTACAAGACAAGACAGAGATTACACCTAAAGGGGCAACTAAAAAATGTAATATTTCATGATGTCACTTTCCTACAATCCTGGAACGCATGAATACTTGAATTCTATGTCAAGACTCGGAGGCTCAGATTATGCTCTGAACTTTCCTTTACTACTCGAGCAGCAAAGTAACAATAAACAATTGTGAAAAACCGAATAACAAAAACTACAATTCCCAGCAGCCTGCAATGAATGCGTAGTCCGTTTTTCATAAGCTCATAAAAAACCACATGGTCCCTCAGTCAAATCATATCTCATCTCATCTCCTATAACCACTGCCAGAACCACAGTCCTTCCTCTTTCTTTGCTGCTCGAGCTGCCGAGATAAATGCATTTTGTTTACTATTCTTATGTTAACTTGTCCATGTGTGCATTGTAATGAAATAATGGGCGCGCCCGCGCAAGGTTAGAGAGCGTACAGCGCAGCGCATTGAGAGGATTTGGCGGAGCCTTTCCGCACATAGGACGCGACTGGATGGTGCATTCTGGTGTCTAGGATTGCCTCGTTAGGAGGCACTGTTTCAACAGATGTTCGCAATGGTGCAACGGGACTTTCGGGTTCCGGCGCCATTGCAAACTTGGTTGGAAAGCAGGGAGCACTCATGGAGTACGGACAGCAGTTGATAAGAAAAAGTACATATATATTGAGCAACGTTCAACGCTGCAGGCTCGAGGAAGAGAGCATAGGTGAAGCTCTTTATGAATGATGGCTGACGCCACCTGGTGGCCGAAAAGCAGCACTACAGGCTGGAAAGCCACTGCTGCCTTGTAAGTAAGTGACAGGCTCAGTCCCAGGAAAAACTAGAGCAGACCCCTCACTATCTGCCTGACTGGGGAGGTGATACCTTAAAGACTGATTATAAGTCTCTTATTGGACGGGCACAGTCCCAGGAAAAACTGCTATGAGTGACAGAGACTCGCCCAGTACGCCATATTTAGGGTGACAGTTTGCAATTCAATGTTCAAAAACAGCATGTAGATATTCCTGGTTACTAATTGGGTGACAGTATCGGTCAGTAGAAGAATAAGTCAAACAATTAGTGTGAATCTGTATAATATTATACTCGATGCTTGTGCCATGGAGTGTCTAGACATTGGGTGGCACGACATGGTCTAGGCATAGTGTTGGAAAAACGGCATAGTCAAACAACACACAAAGGTCAATTCCATTTGGTCATGGTCAACTCGTAGGGGATCAAAACCGTTAGCGTTACCACATGGAGGAGAGCTAACGTTGTACACTGGTTCTAAATGGTAGAATACATGTAATGGACCTCTATTAGAGAGTGCAGGATGGGATTAAAGAATCACACAGGGTTGAAAGGAGACAGTGGTGGCAGTTATGTCCAGAAATGTTTCCATTCAACAGTAATGTTGAGACCGTTTTTCACTGTATTCAGGCTATGGACCCACTTTTGTTCAAGTTGGGTGAGAGCCAAATTGATGTCACCCCCTCCTTTCTGTGGGTTAAGTTGCTGAAGGACCATCCACGCGAATTGTTCGTTGCTGTGTCCTTTTTTGTGAAAATGGGTCGACTAGAGGTTTGTCTGCCACGCAATTTTTGATGCAAGACCTGTGTTCGGTGATGCGTTGCTTAATTGGCCTGATAGTTTTGCCAATGTATAGTAAATTGCACGGGCATTCGATGACATAGATCACATGTTTGCTTTCACAATTTGTGTGGTTTTGTAGATCCAATGAAAGTCATTGTGGTCAAAGGTTTTACTGGTTTTAGTGAATTTACAGGCCACACAATGTCTGCAGCTGAAATGGCCAACCACGGGTGGTAGGTTCCATAGGGTGGAAGTCTCCTTTTCAGGCTCGAGAAAGGTATGGACCAAGGTGTCTTGGAGGTTTCTGTTTTTCTTAAAGGCGAAAAGCGGTTTCTTAGCTAATGTCCCTTCATTTTTGATAAGGTGCCAGTGTTTGTTGATCGCACATTTGGTTAGGTTGCTAATAGGACTGAAATAGTGACACAGACAGTTCTCTCCATGGGTTTCTTCTCTTTTGTGGTGAGGCAGATGGTACGATCTGTGTTAGCTGCTCTCTTTTTGGCCATTTTAACAGCTTTTTTGGGGTATCCCCTGTCAGTGAGACGTTGGTGGAGTTGATGTGTATGGATCTCAAAATTCTCTCTCTTGGTGCAATTTCTTCTGACCCAGAGAAATTGACTATACGGTAAATTGTATTTGAGGCCGACTGGGTGGTAGCTGGAGAAGTGTAAAAGGGTGTTCCTGTCTGTTGGTTTTCTGAACAGTCTTGAGAATGTTGCCAGTGCGATAAATGTGTGAGTGAAGGAAGTTGATGGTCTGGTGGTCCCATTCTTGAGTGAATCTGATGTGGGGGTTCCTTTGATTGAGCCAGTGATGGAAAGAAATGAGTTCGGTCTGATTTCCTTGCCAGATGAGCAGGACATCATTTATGTATCTGCGCCAAATTAAGATGTTGTTGAGGTAAGGATTGTTGCTGTTCCAAATGTGGTCTTCTTCATATTGTGCCATATATAAGTTGGCCACGTCCTGGGCAAAGGTGGCGCCCATGCTCACCACTTTGACTTGTTGGTACAGCTGTCTTTCGAAGAGAAAAAAGTTCTCTGTCATGGCGAGGCGTATGCATTCGAGTATGAAGTTGGTGGGCGTGGTAGTGATGTCTGGTCTCTTGTTGAGCCAAATCATGAGTGCTTTTAAGCCTTCTTTTTGTGGAATCGATGTCTAAAGGGACTCCACGTCCAGGATCACTAAAATGCAATCCGATGTTAGAGTGACTGTTTGTAGGATCTTGATGGTGTCCATTGTGTCTTTCACATATGATTTCATGGTCCCTATGAAAGGTTTCATAAAGAAGTCTGTGTAGAGTGACAGTGGTTCTAGCAAAGAATCACATGCAGAGACAATGGGTCTTCCTGGTGGTTTTTCAGCATTCTTATGTATCTTCAGGAGTATGTAGAAGGCGGGTATCCTCGGCTGGAATTTATTAAGGAATCTGTGCTCATCTTCGCATATCCAACCTTCTTCCTCTGCATGTTTTGTGAGACTAGTGATTTCTTCCTTTAATCGTGGTCTTGGGTCTCTGGCGAGTATTTTGTAGGATGTAGTGTCAGCCAGGAGTCTGGAACATTCTTGATTATAGTGTTTGGTGTTCATGAGAACAATACCGCCGCCTTTATCAGCGGGTTTGATGGTAATGGTGCAATCGCTGTTGAGTTCTTTCAAGGCTTTCCTTTCTTCTTGTTTCAGGTTGTCTTGGTAGAAATTATTTTGTGAGAGTCTTTCGGAAACTGTTTTTAATACCGTTTTTTCCAAAGTATCAAACTCCCCTGGGATGGTGTGCGGGGGAGGTACAAAGGTGGATCTGGTTCTGAGGCCAGTGTGGTTCTCTTGAGTGCGTTCTTGTACGGGTTCGGCAGAATTGTCTTGTCCAGGGTTCTGTGGGATGTACACCTCAAAAAAATATTTAAGGCGGATGGTCTGGAAGAATTTCCTGAGGTCTGCTTCAGTTTGGAATGAATCAGCTTTTGTGGCAGGGACAAAATAAAGGCCGCTTTCCAACAGGGCTTCTTCTGCGTGGTTGAGGGTTCTTGTAGAGAGGTTGAAGATAGGTATAGTTTTGGAGGTCATGGTATCATTTCTTGGAGTTGGTGTTGGTATCATGGTTGATCCGAATACCATTGCCTGGTCTGCATATATTGGCCTGATTGTTGCGGTCGCCTTTTGGGCCGTCCCCGTTGTCCCCCTCTTTGAAAAAAAGGATGTTGGGGGGTTGCTGTTGTTCTGCTGCCACCTGGTGGGCTGGTGTTACTCCCACTGGAAGATCCCGAACTCCCTGAGAAGTTGACGATCCTGTTCCGTCTATTATAGTTGTTGAATTGTTGTTGTTGTAATTTGATGTAGTAGTTCTCCCTTAGGTATGGGTTGGTTTTCTCTTCTGCGTAGTTGGTCATGTCTTTCTTGCATTTTTTAACTTTTCGATCTATTGTGATTTTCTTGAACTTTTCGACTTCTTCTTCTAGTTTATCAAGTTTGAGTTTGGCGTCAGTGATGGTGGTATCATCTGCAAACTTTTTTTCAAGGGCTGCTAGTTCTTCTCCTTGTTTCTTGCATTCCTCTTCCGCTGTATCGATGATAAGGATTATCCAATCACGGCTACAGTTGTTGCCCATTCCGCTAAAGTTGATTTTAAACTTAGGGTTATCAGTGAACACTCTCAGGATATTTTTAATCTGTAGCCCCTCTGGTATGATGCCCGTTTTAAGGTACTCTAACATAAAAGTACTGTGCATCTCCGTGCGGATGAGCTTCTTCTTTTTCTGGTTGATGGCATCTAGTGCGTCTTTGTTGGATCCTTGTTCTAAAGCACCTCCTTGTGATCCAATAGAGGTGGTTGTGCTTAAAAGTTTCCTGAAATATTCGTCAGTGTAAGACGCTATATTGAATTTTTCCATTCTGGTTAAATAGAGTATAGTTGTTAATCCATACTCGGGATATGGCTAGCCCTACAACCGTGGGTTGTGCTAGGAACAGGTAATAATACTGGGCGCCTGGCTAGGTCCTGATATGCCCAGGAGGGTGAACGTATATTCAAACAAAAAATCAGGATGGGAGTCCCACACTTTTGAGATTCAGGATAATTTAATTTAATCTCTGAATTTTGGTGATGATAAATATAATATATCAATTGTTAGCATAATAACAGATGGACAGTTGTACTTTTGATATGTAGGTATACCACTAGGTACCACCCTCAAGAGTGTGGAGGGTGCAAGCCTTCTGATGGTGCAAGATCTCTTGGATACACATTTAACAAGGGTTTACAACACAAGAGTGAATGCAGCCCAGGACCTCAATTGGTCCATGGGTATTGTCATAGGGAAAAAAACACAACAACAGGTGTGTACAAGTATGCAAGGGGTGGAGTTGTGTCATAGATCAACACTGTAGTGTTTCGGCCACAGGGTACGAAGACTGGACGTAGGTGACTGGGATGGCCTTCTTCAGGATGGAGGTGGAGGGATGAAACGCTGTCCGTGGGGTATCTGTGGGATTCAATGACAGATAGTTTAGGAGGAGTGGGATCTCTAGAGTTAATTGGTGATTTGGGTAACTTATTAGTGACCAATTGGTGTCAGGACTGGTGCAAAGAGTAAGCACCAGTGAACAGAAGCTTGCCGTGAACCGACAAGCGGTGCGGTGGTAAGGGCCTCTGAGGGTATTCAACCATGCAGGAAGTCAGGTGAAGATGGTGGCCCAGTGGCCACTGTTGCTGATGGAATTAGTCCAAAAAACCGTATCTGGAACCGGGGTCTACAGATGGCAGTAGCGTCAATCAATGGCACCAGCAACTGGAAGGAAAAGGCAAGAGCTACTAGTGGTTAAATGGTCAGGGGTGGTACATACCTGATCAGGGGTGAAAGAGGTTGGAGGCCCATTCAACAGAACCAGAGAGTGTGTGATGTCCGGTTCAAGTAAAGGCTATAATAGCCTATATGCGCCCAAGTTGACTACAAGGCAGGAGCCTCCGTGAGGTGCAATGCGTAGGAGAGGCATAGAGGGAGGCATACTTCGTGGTTTGTGGTGCCTGTGTGGTTGAGCTGTGTGGTCAAAGAGATCCAGAAAAAATGACTAACTGAGGGAGTGCCAGGTGAAGGTGCCTCACTGTGCAGCAGAAATGAGAGAGCAGTGAAATGGCAAAAAATAATAATAATAGGCATGAGGTTGGAGGCTGGGCGAAATCGTGTGAGGGACGTGGAGTGTCCCAGAATAGACTATGTGCCAGCGAGTAGTTGAGAAACAATTTGCAATTCTTCAAAACTTACTTGGTTACCGGAGCAGAAGCGTCTAGCTGTAGCGTCGCAGCATGTGCAAATGAAAGTGAAACTAAAAAACTGCAAGTCACAGGTAGTACCCGCCCCCAGATCGGGCGGACCAATCGCCCTGTATTATTACCTGCTTTGTCGCAGGGCAAGGCGTGCAGGGAGAAAGGGGGAAGCAGGAAAAAGACCCGCAGGGATCGTAGCTCCCAGACCCCCCCTCCGAGTTCATCATGCAGGTTCAGAGTGGAGAAGAGAAAGGCGAGATCTCGGGAGAGACATAATATAAGTTCAAGTCAATCTGATGATGAATACTGTAGAAGCAGCTCGGAATCGGACGCAGACAGTACATCAGAGAGTCAGACCTCCCCAGATGATGAGGAGTGGGAGCCCAAGAGCAAGAAAGGCAGGAGAGAGGATGTTGACCCACATAAGGACGAATTTGACCCCCCCGAAAGAATTACAGAATACAGGAAAAGATTGAGAACACCCTTGAGCAGGCAAGTGGGAAGCAAATTAAGAGCTGAATGCCCAAGGCCGATGGTACCGTATGGGGTGGCTGAAACCCCAGAGGTTGATGAGAGACTAATCACGTTCCTGGGGAGATATGGCAGGGACGTGAAGAGAGGAATTGACAGGTCCTGGAGGTTGGAGGCTGGGTGAAATCGTGTGAGGGACGTGGAGTGTCCCAGAATAGACTATGTGCCAGCGAGTAGTTGAGAAACAATTTGCAATTCTTCAAAACTTACTTGGTTACCGGAGCAGAAGCGTCTAGCTGTAGCGTCGCAGCATGTGCAAATGAAAGTGAAACTAAAAAACTGCAAGTCACAGGTAGTACCCGCCCCCAGATCGGGCGGACCAATCGCCCTGTATTATTACCTGCTTTGTCGCAGGGCAAGGCGCGCAGGGAGAAAGGGGGAAGCAGGAAAAAGACCCACAGGGATCGTAGCTCCCAGACCCCCCCCTCCGAGTTCATCATGCAGGTTCAGAGTGGAGAAGAGAAAGGCGAGATCTCGGGAGAGACATAATATAAGTTCAAGTCAATCTGATGATGAATACTGTAGAAGCAGCTCGAAATCGGACGCAGACAGTACATCAGAGAGTCAGACCTCCCCAGATGATGACGAGTGGGAGCCCAAGAGCAAGAAAGGCAGGAGAGAGGATGTTGACCCACATAAGGACGAATTTGACCCCCCGAAAGAATTACAGAATACAGGAAAAGATTGAGAACACCCTTGAGCAGGCAAGCGAGAAGCAAATTAAGAGCTGAATGCCCAAGGCCGAGGGTACCGGAAGGGGTGGCTGAAACCCCAGAGGTTGATGAGAGAATAATCACGTTCCTTGGGAGATATGGCAGGGACGTGAAGAGAGGAATTGACAGGTCCTGGAGGTCCTGTCAAGACAAACTGTTAGACATGTTGGGCCCTATTACTAGAATCTGGCAGCTCGCTGAGGAAACCAAAACAAAGAAGGAGCCCATAGACCCTGCGATAGTGGCTGGTTGGGCGCAGAGAACCCTATGCCTGTTGGGAAATGCCAGCACGGTGTTGGTCACTGAAAGGAGGAGGTCCATTTTAATGATGTTGGACTCTAGGGTGGTTGAGCTGGCTTCGTCTGTACAAGCTGCAGCGGCGAAGTGCAAGCTATTTGGGGACCTCTTCATTAAGGAGATGGCGAAGTTCGCCAGCACATACGTGTCCATGTACAGGGCTCAATCTTCCCTTAAGAACGTTTTCGGGAGGACGTTTTTTGAAAGGGCTGGAGGAGGAAAGGGCTGCTCGTCTAGCTGCAACCAATACAGAAGGTCCTATAATGACAGAGCCAACTGGAAGCAAGAGGACGGGAAGTCGAACCCTTTCTTCCCTTCCAGGGGAAGCGGTAGGGGCAGAGGTTGGAGAAGTAACAGTAGACAGCAGCACCAGAATAATTCAGGTGAGAGAAATAAATGCAGCGAAAAAGGTAGAATTAAACATCCCTCCAGTATGAGGAAGAGTGAAGTTGCATGTAGGAAAATGGGAGGAGATATCCTCAGATGCGTGGGTGAGACAGACTGTGCGAGGTTTTCAGTTAGAATTTTGGCAGGATCTGTCACAGGTAACTTCACCAAGGCAGATAAGGTTCAGCAAACAGGACGAGGATCTGTTAGACAGAGAGGTAGAGCTACTCAAGATAAAGAACGCAATAGGCCCAGCTTCAGACGGTCAGGGAGGTTTCATAAGCAACCTGTTCTTAGTGAACGGAAAAAACAAGGTAAGGCCAGTAATAAAGCTCAAGGGTCTGAATTATTTTCTAATATACAGACACTTCAAAATGGAAGGGATTCACCTTTTAAGGGACGTTCTTCAGAAAGGAGATTGGTTAGCAAGGATAGATCTCAGAGATCCTTATTTAACGATTCCGATTCATCGGGATCAGAGGAGGCTATTACAATTCATATGGAAAGGAGAGAAATGGGAGTTCAAATGTCTTCTGTTTGGTCTAGCGTCAGCTCCATGGTGCTTCACCAAACTATTGAAATCAGTAGTAGGACACCTGAGAGAACAGGGGATCAGAATGATTATTTACCTGGACGACATCTGCCTGATGTGCCAGGACAGAGAGGTTCTGGTAGAGCAGATTTGGATAACAACAGTTTTGCTGCAGCAACTGGGTTTTCTGATAAACTGGGAGAAGTTGGAGCTAGAACCAGCACGGGAGATGGAATTTCTAGGCTTCATTTTAGAGACAACTCAGGGTTCACTCAAACTACCATTAGAGAAGGTGAATTCCATAAAGATGGAAATAAATTGTATGATGACAAGACAAGAAATCTCATTGAGAGAGAGAGCGAGGTTGGTAAGTCATCTGTCATCATCGATTCAGGCAATAGTTCCAGGACCTCTGTACTACAGAGAATTACAGAGGTTAAAGATAGATCATCTCAGGAAGGGTCTAGCTTAAGAACAGAAAGTGGCTATATCTCAAGACTCGAAGTTGGAGCTGGAAAAGTGGTATTGCCACATGGAGGCATGGAATGGCAGGGCGATATTTGGCTCATCCCCGGACCTGGTAATAGAGTCAGATGGCAGTCGATGGAGATGGGGCACCAGATTTGGAGATCAATCGACCGGGGGAAGATGGTCGAACAAGGAGTTTGGTCTACACATCAATTGCCTAGAGCTTCTGGCGGGATTCTTCGCAGTCCGTTGTTGGACTCGGGAAGGAGTGAAATGTGCCAATCTTTTAAAGATGGACAACGTTTCGGCAGTCAGATACATAAATCAACTGGGCGGAATGAGATCCAGGATGCTGACAGAGATGGCCAAAGAGTTTTGGCAACTATGCCTCCAGAGGGGAGTCAGTGTGAGGGCAGAACACCTGCCGGGAGATCTCAATCTGGTGGCAAACTGGAATTCGAGATACTTGAGGGACTCCAGCGATTGGCAACTGGACAACTCAGTATTTCAGGAGATAATGCATCTGAGAGGTCCGTGTTGGACGGATCTGTTTGCGTCAAGTTTGATCAGGAAGGTTTTACAGCTGGAGACCAGATCCGGAAGCGACAGCGACAGATGCATTTCTCCAGGTTTGTGGACCAGCGAAAGAATACTCCTTCCTTCCGTTCGCCATGATAGCGAGCACGGTGGCGCAGGTCAGGAGACAGGAAGAAACAGTGGTTCTAGTGACACCCGATTGGAGGGGTCAAGCATGGTTCCCGGACGTTCTGGAGTTTTTGTACAAGGCTGCAATTCTGCTACCACACAGAGAGGACATAATGTTAAGTCCAACAGGAGAAACTCACCCATTGGTGCGATCAGGGAACTTGAACCTGATAGCATGGGCGATTTCAGGAAGACCTGGGCCAAGCCAGGACTTTCAGGGATGGCTCAAGAATTTATTAGAAAGTCTTTGGCCCCAGCTATCGGGAAGGCCTACAGAGTGGCATGGAGAAGATGGAGTAATTGGTGTATGGAGAGAGAAGCTGATCCCTTACGAACGGATGTAATACACATAGTGAATTTTCTGGCAGCTCGGGTGGCTCAGGCAAAGGCTTACAGGACTATTAACAACTACAGGTCTGCGATATCGGCAGGTCATGAGTACATTGAGGGAAGACCAGCAGGTGAGCATCCCCTGATATGCAGGCTATTGAAAGGTGTCAAGTGCATGAGACCACCCACACCTAGATATTCTCATCTTTGGGACGTGAGTGTGGTTTTGAGGATGTTTGAGGCTTGGCCAGACAATGAGATTCTTTCTAGGAAAGCGCTGTGGGTTAAGTTAACTACTTTATTATGTTTGATTCCATGCAAGAGAGTGTCTGATGTGAAGGCTTTAGAGATAAATAGGAAATCCTTCTCACCTTCAGGGGTAATATTTTATATAGAGAAGAGGACAAAGACAAACATTAAATCGGTTGAGTATATGGCTTTCCCGGAGAAGCCTAAGTTATGTCCTGTTAGGTGTTTGAAAGTTTATGAAGCCAGGGCGAATATGGTAAGGTCCAATGGGGAATATCAATTGTTGATAGCTATTAGGAAACCTTTTAAAGGAATAGCATCGGCCACATTGTCTAGATGGGTAAGATGGTGCATGGCAGAGGCAGGCATAGATGTGGGTCAGTTTGGAGCTCATTCGACGAGAGGTGCTATGGCGTCATCGGGCTTTATGGCAGGAGCCTGCCTGGAAGATATTTTGAGGGCGCTAGACTGGTCTAATGAGGAAACTTTTAAGAATTTCTATTTTAGACCGGTAGATCAAGTAGCATCGTTGGTGGTAAGTAAGCTTTAAACAAGCATTATCTGAGCGTCCGAGTCTTGACATAGAATACAGATTTTCCATACATTCATTACAGAAAGTCATGATTCTATTAAAGACTCTGAGGCAAAAGATTATTCCACCCAATTCAATCCATACAATCAAAAGTGTGTAAATATGGTATTTAAAGAGTAATGTAATGATGTAAATGGCACTGTAATGATGTGGTTATGCGATAACCCACCCGTTCATGATGAGATAGGTAATGGTATATACATGTTTCAACAGGAGCAGAGCAGAAGACAACAACGCATTGAAAGGGGAACAAAGTGAAGATTAAGAAGTCGTCTACCGGTTGGGGCGCAGGTTTTTGGATGTTCGATCAGCAGAAGAAAGAGGAAGGACTGTGGTTCAGGCAGTGGTAATAGGAGATGAGATATAATTGGACTGAGGGATCACGTGGTTTTTTTATGAGCTTATGAAAAACGGATTACGAATTCATTGCAGGCTGCTGGGAATTGTAGTTTTTGTTTATTGGTTTTTCATATTTGTTTATTGTTACTTTGCGGCTCGAGTAGTAAAGGAAAGTTCAGAGCATAATCTTTTGCCTCTGAGTCTTCAATAGAATCATGACTTTCTGTAACGAATGTATGGAAAATCTGAATTCTCTTGGTGCAGTGGAGCAGATTGCAGCTACAGGTTCTGCTGGCTAACGGCCTCAGACATTAGACTGCAGTTTCTCAGGTCTTTTAGCCAATAGTACCAATGTTCAGGGTCATAGATTGCTGGTTTCAACAGGAAAATCTAAAGGATTCCTTGCTCTGACCTTTGCTAATTTCACAATAGTGCCAACATTATCATGTGGGATGCAGCCCGGGAACTGGCATGCCATCATATAAGGTTGCTTCAATAATTACACTTCGCTCCTTGAATAAGGAGTCATAAGTGGTCGACGAAACCCCATGTGATTGCGGGTTCAGTGATAATTCAAACTAGCAAACTTCACAATTACACTTTGCATGAACAGGAACTGGAGAAAAGCCCTTGAAGACCCTGCTTGAGATTTGACTCATATGATGCAGAAATTCCAGAGCTCTTGAAAAAAACAGTCAAAATACATTGGATTACTAATGCCTTTGTGGGTCCAACAAGCACGTTGATTTCTGCCTCTTTAGAAATAGATATTTCACCCTGTTGTTTTTCTCAGAGTCTGATCCCATTTTTAGTTTTCTTCTCTGGATCTATTGGACCAATTTCAGTCCCAGTTCTCAGGACAGGGTGAATGGGTTGTGGATGGTTTGTCTTTATTATGGCAAACTGCCATGTCAGAAGCCTCCAGCTTGATTCCTCCACTTCCTGTGCCCTTCAGTTGGTCAGAGATTCATTGGCAGAGGTAATTTACTTTAACATTAGCCAAGGAGTGATTGGTCCCTCAGCTTCTGGAGTTAATGGTAGAATGGGGCTGATGGTTCCATTCAGGTCCTTTCCGAGGGTGAGAGCCAACATTTGGTCAGTGGGCATCTTATAAGCAATCTTGGATAATTGGGAAGGCCTATCATAAGGAGAAGGTGTGGGGAATCACATTTTGAAAATTGGTTTCTTCTGGGAAATCCTCTTGGGATCCTTTCTTGGCTCTACAGCTTTGTGACAACTTTTGAATACTATTGACTTTACTGATAAAATATGTCGTAATGGTCATCATATCCAGCTTGCGCACAAAGACTAGGGATTCTAATGGTCAGATCTCATTCCTGAAAATATTCAGGAAGCTACCATGCTAATCCTCTTCAGTATTTTGCCTGCTTCCTTCCAGAGCTACATTGAAGGAGTGGCTTCTCTTGGATGGGGACGGGGGTGTTATATTCCCTTAAATCAAAAGGAAATGGTCCCTTGCCCTTTCAGAGTAGCTCGAGAAGGTAAAGGAGTCATCCATCTACATTAGAATATACATTTGTTCACCTAGAGTCATGGCATACGAAGTGGCAGGTATTTCCTTAACCCCAAGCCTCCAGGGTCATGTGAAAAGGTAGCTCAAGGGGTACCATTGTTGGGGATTGGCAGAGCTGCCAGGTAGGCCGTTGCTACTATCTTGAAAACACAATTCAAAATTCTTGTAGATTGTCAAGCTTCATGCACATGTGACATATGGTCCGCAACCTGGGCTTCCTCTGACGGAAGGGGGAGAGTTATGTGTTCAAATACCTACTAATAGGTGATGGGTTGTGATTTGGCATGATGCCGTAATCTGCGTGAGAGATTCATAGGCCTTTCCATCTCGAACTTTGGTATTCCTCAAAAGTAAGGACGAGGTAGAGGGACATTGAGGTAATGCTTGTATTGCTTTTAGCTAATCTTCTTTACCCCTAGTTCTACTTTCCCTCGTCACAGTACTTACGGCCCACCTCTCCTATCCTTGATGGATGGATAGATGGAAATGTTAATGAAAGAATTTTGGGGCATGGGAGGTATTATACCCCCAATGGTAGAAAACGGTTGGGATAAATGCAAGTTCAAAAATGGTTCCTGTAATGGAGGTGAACACTTTCAATGTAAATTCTGGAACAGAAAAGTGAATCATTTCACTGCTTCCGGCGCCCATCGCCAGACAGGCGTCAGCCGAACCTCCTACCCAAGGACCCACACCTAAGGACAATCCCTGTCTTGGCCTGTCGTGGCCGCCCGTGGCCGTGGGGCCATCAACGCTGCTCCGCACAGTTCCCACCGGCCATCTTGTGGTAAGAACCCCCACGCGGCCCCACCTCAGACTTTGATGTTCTACTACCGTTACATCGTTCACCTCATTCCGCTTCCCTGAACTATGACTGCTAACTTATTATAACATCCTACTACTGGCCTACCCAGCCCACGCCATTAGCACATTGTCCCATCTACATGCCGAGCTGCTCCCAGATGAACTTGTAATGCCTAAGCCTAGTTAGCTATATGTATGTGCTTCCATGTTAACTCGTAACAGCCAATCCCTTAAGGATATGTCTACGCGATACCGCCAGTGCCAATCGGCAAGTTCTTCCCCATCATTCGCAAGACTAATCAAAAAATGCACTAAGCACCGTTTTCCTAATTTGTTGCTGTAAAAAGTGATTTATAACAAATATTGCACCTGCTAAGATCAATGCCAAATGTCTAAACAGTACATGTATTTCTGCAAAATTTGTCAACATTTTTCATGAGAACAAGCATACACTCTTTTCATGTGCACACTGCGCCTACACAGCCAATTTGCACAACTGTTTAATGTCCACTATCCTTGCCATTGCGTACTGGTATACTCACTAGCTTTTCCTGCCACATTCTTTGTACTAACTGTTGCAACCTGCTAACTGACCACACCACCATGCTGCTCAAGGCCTCACTTACTCTACATAACACTTGCCCATCCATTTTCTCACTTATCCTTGCTCTCTACCCAGCCATTCTCATGGCCCACGCATCCATCCACCTACCCACAATGCCTTCCAACTCTCTTCATATTTCAACACAGCGCTCCCTCTTCACACCAGAGCACTCCGAGACACACTTTACAGAGATAAAAGGACCTCTCCCTACACCTTTGGACATGGGCCTCTCACTGTTTCACCCTTCCAATCAAGTGACTAGACTTCATAGACTCAGAACTCGCACTCTACCCAGGCACATAATCTGCTCTCCTATGCTCATCACACTCAGGAACTTCAAATTAAGCACCCGCACCTCCCGGGGACCCCCCACCTATTTCTGTTGTGCCGATGCACCTAAAGCTATGCCACTTAACACTAAACCAGCACTCTCACTCACCAAGCCTCGTATTATCCCACCTAAAGCTAGGCCATCCACTCCACAATCAGAAAAAAACACACCCGACTCGCACCTTAAATGCGCGTTGCTCAATGTGCGCTCTCTTCCCGCACATGCCTTGGAAATAAATTACTTCCTATCCAGCCAAAACCTGGAAATACTAGGCATCACCGAAACTTGGTTACATGACGTCTCCGGCCCTGCCGTCACTCTCGCCTTGCCACCACGTTACACCATCCTCAGGCAGGATAGACCTTCCAGAGTAGGAGGTGGAGTAGCCCTTATCTACAAAGACACTCTAACCATTAGACCCAACCTTAGCCTATGGACGACAATACGGATATCCTATCTGCTAAACTATCACTCTCACCCAACAACACCATTAACATTCATTTACTATTCCGGCCCTCAGGCCTCCCCATATATTTTCAGGGACACCTCAACCACCTACTCAGTGACAGTATCAAAAAATCCTCAAAAACTATACTTCTAGGCGACCTAAACCTAGGCTTCGATGACCCCAAGGACAAACCGGCCACAGTGCTAGCCAAAAAACTATTGGATCTAGGATTCATTCAAAAAGTCTTGAGCCCCACCCATTCCAAAGGCCGCACCCTAGATTTGGTGGTGGATCACAATTGTGCCTCCACCATCACGTCAGACCTTGCCTATCCTTGGATTGACCACAATTGCATTCAATTTACTATCCCTACCACCCCCAGCACCAAAACCCTCACACACGCCCCTCCGGCAAAAGTAAGAAGCTCTAAATAAACTCAACTCGAACAACCTCCGACCATACCTTGACATCCCATGCCTATCGCCTCCATTCTCGCAGGACCCTAACATCCTAGCAGACATCTTCAAGGACACGCTCACCAATGTGGTAAACTCTATAGCTCCACTCGAATGCAAGAAAGAAAAAAGTCCTTTCACAGTAACCTCTGGTTCACGGAGGAGCTCCAAGCTCTCCGCCTGCACAACGACAGGCCCTTAAAACTTGGCAAGCAAACCCCAGTGACTCACCCAAAGACATTATCAAGCAGCTAGCTCTCCAATACAAAGAAGCCATTACTACAGCGAAAGCAAAATCATTCAATAATAGGATCTCCAATGCCAACTCCCAAGCCAAAGAAATATTGACCATCTTCAATTAACTCATCACACCTCCTACCAGTACAGATGAGATCATCAAAGACAAAGCCTGGTGCGCAAGCATTCAAGCCGCAATGCTTAACAAAATAGACTGCCTCAAAAAAATACAAGACCACTACAAAGCCCTTCCTAGCAAGCACCTGCCCCCTCAAGCTCCCTCCAAGCATATGGATTACGACCTCCCCCAATTCTCCTTCAGGGATACCACAGAATCAGAAGTCATTGACCTCATCAAACATCTTAAACCATCCCTATGCAAAGGCGACATATGCCCTCCCAAAATCATCAAGGAGTGTGCCGAGCCCCTCGCCCCCTTGTAACAGCATTTATTAACTCCTCTTTTAAAACAGGCATTGTTCCTGATAGCCTCAAAAAAGCCTGGGTACGCCCCCTTCTGAAAAAATCTACACTAGACCCAGCACAGCCCAACAACTATCGGCCCATAACTACCGTTCCCTTCCTTCTTAAAATCTTGGGTAAGGCGACCCACAGCCAGATTCAACTTTATCTAGAAACTAACGCCATACTAGGAAAAATACAAACAGGGCTTCGCAAAGGACATGGGACAGAAACTGTCCTACTAGATTTAAAAAATCAAATCGCCCAAATCATGGACAAAGGCAGGCCTGCCCTCCTCCTAGATCGCTCGGCGGCTTTTGATCTTGTAGATCACAAGACCCTTACCACACACCTTACTCAAGCAGCCCAATTTTACAAACAAGCAGCCTCCTGGATTACCTCCTTCCTCGAGGATAGAGTAATGAAGGTATTTTCTAACACAGCAAATGCAGCCCCCACTACCATACACTGTGGAGTTCCTCAGGGCTCATGTACAGCCCCTACCTTGTACAACTTATTCACAAAGCCGCTCTTCGACTTACTTGATGCACTGGGGATAGCATATACTAATTATGCTGACGATACCCAAGTACTCCTACCATTATCTGGCTCCTACGACCAAGACACCAAGGCGCTACACCAAATCTACAGCACAATCCAAGCCTGGATGATGGCAAATGGCCTATACCTCAACGGGGATAAGAAGGAGATCCTTATTCTTGGCTAGAAAGCCACCTTAGCTAAACTAGACTGCCTCTACTCCAGCTGTTTAATCGACAACTCCATCATCCCAGTCTCCTCATCTGTAAAGACGTTAGGTGTCTACATTGATGCCACCTTATCAATGAACAGGCAAGTTAGTGCTATCGCAACAGCATCTGCATACAGCACAAAGCTCATAAATGCCATAAAACCCTACCTCACTAAACCTAACTGACTCGCAATACCTAGAGCCACCATAGGTGCCAAGTTAAGACTATTGCAATGCTCTCCTAGCTGGCACATCTACAAAAAACATAAACAGACTTCAAACTTCACAAAACAATGCTCTAAGAGCAGCACTGAGCATCCCTAGAAGGGACCATATCTCCCAAGCCAGACAGGCAGTGCACTGGCTCCCAGTCAAAGACCGCATTATCTTCAAAATCCTCACCATCACTCACAAATGCCTCAACCTTACGGCATCCATATACCTATCAGAAACCATATCCAGAACCTCCTCCTCGCATCCTACAAGAACCTGATACACCAACCTACTCAACACCCCCCACATCCACAGGGTTAAAGCAGGCAGGATTGGTTTCCCATACATAGCCCCTAAACTCTGGAACTCGCTAACTACCACCTTCAGAGCTCCCTCCTTGCCTTCCGGAAAAACCTAAAAATCTCCCTCTTCAACTAACACATACCCACCTAGTATCACCCTTACCACTCTTCTCATACTGCCCTAAACATGTAAATTGTACTCTGTAATGAAAAATGTAAATATGTAATATGTAAAATGCTTCTCTCCATGTAACTAAGTTTGCTCATTCTCTGTAACAAGCGCCACAATGCCTACGGGCTGTTGCATGCTCTACAAATACAAATAAATAAATAAATAAATAAAGGACTAGAAGTAATGCTCAGTACACTTACCTGTAACCTTCATTATTCATAGACATATTCTTCCTTGTCGCAGTACTTTCTATAAAGCACCAGCCACCATGATTGCACCCTGAAACCAACTCTTTTGGTCCTGCCCCAATCCCTCTGAAAGTATATAACCCCCAATATCCCATAGTTCTGTAGTTACAAAAATCAGTAGGACCATGTGCCCTTCCAAAATTCTGGGAAGGTGAGGCAGGATCTCAACACTGTGACATGAAAGAGTAGGAGTAATGAATATTACTGTGAAGTATTCTGAGCTTTACCTCCACTTCACCCTGCCTTGTCTCAGTAATTACCTATTCGGTGTACCAAATCTTTATCTTGAAGACGGCCATGACAAAACACACTGAAAAGAGGTATGCTACTACAACCCCAACACCGTCTTTATTGATTAAAGGCATTCACAGGACCAGTTCAACTCATACCAACACACTGAACACCCATGCCCAATGACCCAAAACCCTGATAGTCCACATTCAATTCATAGTGTCTGATGAATATGTTGGGATCTACCAAAGTTGCAGCTCGGTATATAGCTTCATGAAAGGCACTCCACAAACAAAGGCCCAAGAGACCACCATGCCTCTGCTTCGACCTGCCATGGGTTTGAACTGTAAGAGAACAACCAGCCTCTGCACAAGCTACTGAAATTACCATTCTGATTTACCTACTGATTGATACTATAGAGGCTCTCTTCCCTGCCACTGCTGGCCCACAAATCACAAAAATATTGTTACTTTAATATTCTCTGTGTGCTTGGGGTATTCCAGCACTGCTCTCTTTGTGACCAGACAGCGCCAGGCCTCATCTGGCAAAGAAGGTTTCTGAAGAAACACTGGCAGGATAATTTCCAGAGAGCTATGAAATGTAGTCACCAGGCTAGGGTCGCACCTAATCTCTAGTGCATCCGAAAGAATAGTCAGGAATGGAGGCCTAGACAGAAATTATTGCAATAAGAAAGTCTGTCTTATAAGTGAGAAACTTGATATCAGTTTCTTCTAGTGGTTCAACAGGAGCTACCGGTGCTCACGTGTCCCCACTCCCATAGAGTCCAATAGGGGATTAACAAAATTACTGGCGCCTGACTTCCTGGCCGCCGGACTTATAAAAGCCTTGTAAAAGCCTGGTGGCACCGGGAGGTCAGGCACCAGTAATTTAATACAGGTCCGGTGGTGACCCACCGTTAGCACCGGCAGGGTTACCTCCAGACCCGTAATGACGCACCCATGTCTTTTCACATTTTTAAAACCACAATCTGTTTTTAACATAGTGATAATGCTCCCTTTAGGTCTCCCCAGAGAACCCTTTTCTGCTATTTGCTAAATTACTCAATACCCATATAGTACCGGCAATTCTATCAACCAGGGCTCCTGGAGACCGATTAAATCAAATGTTTGCAACATCTGCCCCACTTCAGGGTTGGTGAATAAATGGCTGTGACCACGGGTATTGCAGGAAGCGAAGGTGTAGGGTGGGCTCGGTAGAGCTTATGAGTTGAAATCTCTGCACGATGATGTTTATTTAAAGTTGACGCCATCCAGCACCAGTTCAAATTCCTGTTATCTAGATCTGTCCCTCCTTCTCCAAGGGAGACAAACCTATTATTATTTATGGGGCCCAAAGCACAATAGGATATATTATGTCTATTGATACTCCAATCACCAGCATTCAACCACACATAAATCTCATTTCTGGAGGTTTCAATGTGTGTTTCAACTGGAGAAATCAAGAACCCGATTTGTCTCAGGGTGCCTACTTCCCTTAGTATTAATCAATGTAAAGGACTGTTAGGCAGAGTTTGTATGCAGTACCCTTTTGGGACCACTACACGCAACTATGAATACAGGTGTAAGCAAAACCAACCTTTGGTATAAGTCTGTACTACACAGTTTTTGGTAGTGGAGCTGAGCAGCCAGGCTTATCTCAAGAGGGAATGTGAGCTGTAAGGATGTTACACAGAGGTTCTACAATCACAGGTGTTCAAATAAACTATTATACTCAAGGTTTCTTGGTTAAACACTTATTAATTTATTCAACAGTCAGTTATAAAACATTCACTAGAAGGAGGCAGTTAAATATCACACAAACATACACTTCTGTACTATACTCTTAGGTTTCTGAGGCATTCAAACTACTTTGAAGGAGGATCAAAATGGCATTCAGAATACTTTGAAGGAGGAGCAAAAAGGAATAGGGTTAAAACATGAAAGGATTACAATTTCTTAAATAGTGCAGATACTTTGAGTTCACCAGAGGAGTCCATTTGATTCAATAGGTTAGGCCAAAGTCAATGGGCTAAAGTCTTGGATAGGTAAAAAACGGTTCTGGCAAGTAAACAGTAAAGTCTCTGTAGCAGTTCTCAGAAGTAGTTCGTAAGAAGAAGAATTATATGTTGGGTCACAAGCTGATTAGGCCTGCTAGTTGTGAAAGTTTCAAGCACTTTCATCGCGAGAGGTAAGTACTCTCAGTCTCGTTTCACAGTACCTTTCAAATGAAGAAAAAGATGCACCTGAAGACTTCTTTTCCTGGCAGTTCCTGCAGATCTTGCTGTTCCTGAGCCTCAGTCATGGGGACAAGACGGAGGATGTCGGGGGACTCCTGCACTCGACGGGGACTGGTAAAAAAGCTGGCACTGGCAAATCTTCAATTCCGGTAGCTGTAGTAAAGCACACAAACTGGTGTCCCTCTCCCTGGTTATTCGGTTTCCTGCAGCACTCTGAGGAAAATACAACCAGCTCCGAGAATTGTATCTAGGTGGCTTAGTGTCGAGTTGATTGGTCCCACCAACTCAAAGGGAGAAGTCGTCCTTGCAGCGCTTCTCTGTCGAGATGAACTTGGCGATTCGGACCTGCAGCAGGGCTTCACCTGGCAAACCAACGGTCCAGGAGTTTCAGCAGCCGTCCTCTTCAAGCTCGTCTTCGGTTCTTTCATTCCAGTGGTCGACTCTGCCTTCCAAGCCAAGAGACTTGCCTTTTATCCAGTTTCCTCCTATTCATTCCAGCTTAGCTGCCACTCACTCAGCAGGGTGGCTGTCCTTGCCGGAAAGTCAGCCAGCCAATCACACCAGAGTGCATTTGGGTCTCCTAGGACACTAAGCACAAGGAGTTTCGGGCACCTCCCTCACTTCCTGCTCACCACAGAGGCTCGGGCGCCAGAGGCGGTCTTCAGTCCTGAAGCCCGCCAAAGGCAATGAAACAAAGGGACCAAACCTGGTTTGGCGCGCAAAGACAAACTCTAGAAGGACCTTTCTAAAAACAAATGGTGAAAAATGAAAACCAGGACCTGTTTAAACAAAGGGGGCTCAGATGCCATCTTGAAAAACATGGCTCCCGCGATTTAACGCTCCCGGTGTTCGCGGTCGGAAAGAATTATGTTAGTTCGTTCTAAAACCACTGCCACCAGCCATTTCGAGAGGAAAGTGTAGTATTACTGCTACATGAGTATCTAGACACAGGGGATACTAAGTTACTCTATTGTAAAATAGGGTGTGCTGGGTCTAGGAATTTAAAAAGACTAGTAAAGTCAATTTCACTTTACTTTCTCTGGGAAACAGTAGTTTATCCCAGAGATGGTATTTAAACCATGGGAGGGCCTGTAAGGCTTCCCTGTGCCACTGCACTGAGGGTGCTGGGTGACATAAATGAAAAGATGATGCCTATGGAGTTGTCTAATACTCCATAATCAAAGAACACACAAGAGTAAAACACATTTCAAAAGACATGATAAAGTGGAAAAAAGCGTCACACTCTCTCCAGGTAAAAAAATCAAGTCCTCAAAATCCAGCAAAGTTGCTGGGGGTCTCTAAGGTGAAGGGAATTAGCACAGTTTTGCGAATTCTCCCTAACAAGGACGCCCTATCAGTTCTATATGAGTCCACGAATTTGACACCATCAATTTCTCTAGTGGAAAAATACTCAGATTGACTATTTCTGATAAAAAAGATAGTCTTGCAGAACGATTCAGAACTAATCGTCCATCAGAGCGAAAAAGACCTTCCAAAGACATTTTAAAGTGGGCCTTACTCTTAAACATTCACAGACCAGATGTTCTATCGCTATTTAGAACTAAGTGTCTGTTGCTAGCTTTTTCTATGGCGGGCCCTCTCTGATGGGGACCCACACCTTTCACATCACTTCCCCTTGCACTTTTTAGAACCGAATATGTAATTACAGGTCTACCATCGCTCTGCACATGGCGATCGTTCCAGGGAGGATTTCCTTTCGTGCTCAGCTTTTCATAAATATATTGCGCCCCATTGGTATCTAAAGGGGCATGTATCAATTCTTCCGAGCTATCACCCATGGTAATTGAATCCTGCGATACAGTACCATGTGTCGGAATGTTTCGTGCATTAGAGTCGAATGTGCGACATGTGGAGCCCTCAGTACCGCCCTATGGCCCCCTTCCACTAACCCATTCACATTCTCATCCTCACTCAGTCCACTAAAACGCACTCTAAGAGCACTTTTATTTTGACAATGACAATCGGGTTAGAGTACATATGTGAATCCCTCCCCCCCCATTATGCCTGTTTATGTCACCTCCAACCTCCATCACACTGTTGACCACGTTATACAATGTACAGCCCACTGGGGCTTCTCTAGTGTTTAAGCTAGCCACAGTGCAGAGGTACCCCCAAATTCCCACATGCAAAGGGAGCGTCCACACATTTACTACGTTGTTACATTGTGTGTGCATAGATCTCATTCTGAGGACGACCACAAATACTCTGTCACGTCCGTGTTCAAATCCACAAATGTAACCCCTACAACAGGGCCTATGTTATCAGACTCGACAGAACTCTCCCCCCCAACCACAACATCGTCAATCAAAGAGGGAATGGCTCTTACTCCACTAGATTTTCGGGTAGCACGATTATTTACCGCAAGCAATTCCAGTATAGTTACATTTCTCATTGGTTTTTCTGCTTGATTAATTACAGCATTTCTCTTGTTAGTTTTTGACATAGATTTCTTGGAGGATTTTCCCTTTTTACCCAAACCCTCCCCTACTGCCCTCTTCAGGACAAGGTTTGTTAATAAGCATTGTTTCCTTTTGCACTGTTTCAGCTCCTAATGTCAAAGCCACAGTCCCGACATTCTTGTTGATAATAGAAGTACCAATGTCCGAGCAGTAGGGCTCATTTATACTATGAGTGTTTTTAGACACAGCCAAGTGATCTTTCTCAATCTGTGAGACCACTTGTGATAGTTTCAACCTTGCTTGCTGACATATATCAGGCGGAATGTTTACTCCGGACCGAATTTCTAAATTGTCCAATTTACTTTGACTGGCTCTTAAAACTAAGGTGTGCAGTCTCACCTCTGCCTTAATATCTTCATAAAGGCCAGTGAACGTTGAGATAACCTGATTCAGTGACAGCAATGCTGTGTGCACCTGGGTATCATCATTGCTAGGTTGTCGGTAGGATGGCCAAAGGGAGCTTCATCTTGAAGTTGGGCAGGAGTAGAAGCATATAATCTGCTTGAGTCATTGGGACTTTCCTCATCCTCATTTTCGTCCTCATTTTCTGAATAAATTATTATTATTTATTAATGTGATACAGTTTTATACAAACGTAAAAAAAACTTTACACATAATTACATCATACAATTAGAAAATAAAAATATAATCGATATACAAAATATATAGAACCATTATAAACATAATAACATCACATCAGATCAATCAAGACAAAACAAATAGAATCAAACCCTTGGTAGAACAAATAGATAAGCATATACATATATATTTCATCCAAGAGAAAGAGAGAGGAAGAACCCTCATATTCATAATACAGATGTAGCTAATCACCTTCAATACATTTCCCATCCGTTTGCTAAAGAAAAGAGCCTCTATACACCAAGGGGGGCACCCTTGTACTTGTTTTCATATAGGTGGAAGCCTCACACCACACCTGAAAAAGTGCTCGATGCAGTTTGGGGATTAGGGTGTTAACACACTGATTCCAAAAATCTGCCTGTTCCATAAATTCAGTACCATGGACAAACTTACCAAGATATTTCATGCACTTAACTCTCATCCTGCGACATTTCGTTAGAACATGTCAAGCCTTCTCCGGCTCTGTAGGAAGTTCACATATCCTACAATATCTTTCTGCTACATCCAAACCCATCTCCGGACCACAGGCCGCCAGAACAGGTAAATGATTGAAGCGTAAGAGTAGAATAAAACGCCTCAATTGTTCCGATGGGCAGAGATTTAATTATGGTTGCGCCTTCATATAAGTACAGAGTACATACGTAATGAAACTATAACTTTTCAGGCTTTCGAGATGGATGAAATTACTCTGCCAGTCCCACAGATTTAAGCGTCTGCGCATGCTGGTGAACAAACGCTCATTTTCCCTGCCCCACTCAGGTGACCAGCTAATTTCTTCGAGCAAGGTATTAATCTGTGTTTCTAGTTTTACCTGTCTACCCGCCACTGTATCCTCTTTAATGGTCATGAGGAGCCTGTTTGTAGGTTTGTTGTTAAGCCTGATGTAAAATTCCATCCTTTTTCTTAAAACCATAGCCTTGAGGGAGGAGATACCTAACTCCAGCCTGATCATGGCCATGGGGATACATTGAGGAAGGCCGAGAATTTTTCTCCAGAACTTACCCTCCATAAATTGTAACCATCCTAGATTCATATTGATAAGGGGGTCTAAACCGTACGTGACCATAGGAGCCAGACATTGAATATACAATTGGCGTGCTGCCCAAATTGAGAAATCACATTGTTCACGCGTGAATTTATATATTAATGCTGTGAGTTGGGAGCTTTTGTTCTGTGCTCCTAGATATACATGTGAGGTAATTTCCTTTATGGTCAAATTCAACACCTAGGTATTTGTACGTGAGAGTATATTCAATTTCAATCAGACCCACCATCATGCGAGGCCTAGCTACTCCACCTGCAGTATATAATAGCAGGTTGGTTTTACTGTGGTTAATGACTAGTTCATTAGTCTCAGCATATCGCCATAACTGGTTTGCAGATCTTAGAATCCCACTAAAGGTGTGATCCAGGATCACTAAGTCGTCCGCGTAAGCCAATATAGTACAGTGGCAAGTGCCTATCTTAGGGGGGCAGTTGTTAATCCCTCAGAGGCATTCAGGTACATCGGACACAAACAAGTTGTAAAGGGTGGGAGCTGTCACACACCCCTGCTTTACCCCTCTCATCAGAGGGATGGGTTTGGTCACGGCACCTTGATTATCAAGCCTTACTTGTACAGTGTTGTTGGTGTGTAGAAGCTCAAGATAGTATAGCAAAGATTCAGGGCAGCCCAATTTCCTCAGTTTGTTCCGTAGGAAGGAACGATTTACTGAGTCAAAGGCTGCCCTGAAATCTACATAAAGTGCATATAATGGAGGGTTAGCATGAACCAGAGCCTTACTTCTCAGTGCATTCATAACAAACAGATTATGGGAGGTAGAATAGCCAGCTCTGAAACTGCTTTGGAATTGGTCTAATATGCCCGCACCCTCAATCAATTTTTGTAGTTCATTGAGAATGAGAGCAGCAAACATCTTCCCAGAACAGTCCAGCATAGATAACAGCAGTTAGTTCTCTGGTTCGGTTCTGTTACCTTTTTTGAAAACTGGTATAATGATGGCAGCCTGCCAGGATGTAGGAATACGACCCTCATACAATATTTTATCAAACAGAATTTTAAGAAGACAAGCCCAGAAAGGGGGTTATTTCTCATCACCACATTGGAGAGGCCATTGGGCCCTGGGGCTCGTGAAGTGTTTAATTCTTCGATTCTGCCTTGTAGTTCCTCAATAGAAACATCAAAGGGGGGGGGAGTAGGGGCTTAGAAAAAATGGGGATGTAGGTCTTATTACTAATCCCCACATTCCGCTTTTCCAAATAGGCAATCCATTCGGCACTACCTATGGGGTTCACCATATAAGAGGTCGTCTTCCCTTTAGCCTCCCCTAGTACAGACCAGATTTTGCGGGTGTTCTTACTACATAAAGTTCTAACCATATGCCGCCATCTCTCCAGTTTCCTATGTCTTCTGTGTATTTTTAGCCATGTTTGATAGATAGCCTTCAACTTCCTTGTTTTAATGGCTATGACATCTCTGGAGTGTAAACCCTTTCTGACAAATCGAATGTCACCTCCAAGCTTACGCTTCCTGTCTCTGATTGCACAGTCATAGATTGCCTCTTGTGGCAGCTTTCCCACCATCAGCCGCACTTTACAGGAACCGTGCAAACCAGAGAAATTACTAATCCATCTCTCAATTTGTTCGGGTGACATCTGATTAAACAAATTTGACTGTTCAACCCCCCAATCACCAGATGCCCTAGAGGCCTTCAGAACATTTTTCACCGACTAAGAGATATGATTTAATGAATTGTTAATTTTGAGATCACCCAAGTTGGCCACACCCACCCTAGGGGTGCAAGACCCCAGACTCAATATCAAGGGATCATGATCACTCCATTCACTTTCCCTAACCACCATATCTTTGACAATAGTAGCAATCTCAGCACTGGTAAAGATATAATCGAGGGTACTCCCAGACCTCCCATTCTTCCAAGTATGCTTGCCAGGCCTATCACTTCTTGTTCACCCATTAATTATTTCCAGGTCCCAGCATTCAAAGAGGCCCCTCCAGCACTCCCCCTCACTATCGGTGGATGCCTGTTTCCAGAGGCTGTTATTATATAGGTGCCGGTTATTACTGGTGCCACCACCACAATTAATCCGGCAATTTAAATCCCCAGCCACAATAACAAAATATTTCTCGTTGGTTTCGCTTCCAATTACTCAGGAGATCATGCAGGGCATCTTGAATGTGATCTTTGTGGTTTGCTCCCGGGCGGTTATATATATTTATTAGCAGCATTTCTTCCCATACAGCTTTTATCGTAAGGGACAAAACGGCAGCACATATATAGTTGTTTTCCACTGAGATCATTTTACTTCGGATCTTGTTCGACAACCCAATAGTTAAGCCCCCATAGGGACGTCCCCGCACTCCTTTCTTAGCCAGGGTGTGGTAAATAGAGTAACCATCTATGGCCGTGGGGTGCAACAGCCAGGTTTCTTGTAGTAAAATAATGGGATAATTGTTAATGAGTGCAAGGGAGCCCTTATCAGTAAGAAAATGTTGGTGGCCATGAGTATTCCAGCTTAACAAAGAATAATCTCATGGTTGTTGTAAGACCATAGGTAGCGAGTCAGCCAACCATTTCAGAGTGTTCTGAATGTCGCCATCTGGACTTTCTTTCCCGATGGTTGTGCAGGTCTGCCACCCTTGTTCTTGGATGCTCATAATCAACACTTAGAAGGGAGGAATCTTCCTTCTCTTTACTGGCATCGACCTCTATACCAACCTGCATAAGACATTTCTTATGAGTTCAGATCAATTGGGCCGATGCCATAACACAACAATGAAGGGCTGTGACATTGGGATTACACACTCTGAGTGGTTCGACTAAAGAAAAATCTTCTGTGCGTATAACGCGTAATTGTGGAATCAGATGTAATTTAATCAGGACCTCAGATCTTGTCATCCACTTGTCCCTTTTCTTCTGATTTAAATTTTTAATAATGCAGATTTTACTTGCGTTGGGATCTTCAATTTCCGTTGCCTCCAGGGTGTCTCGATGCTCCACTTCCTCAGCCCTCCTGTCCCCACATGGAGTTGAACATTTAGTAGATTCATCAATCATGCTGACGAGATCTCGGATTCCGGATCTTCCAGGATTGTACTAGTAGCTTCCTGCGTGGAATAATCCAGCTTGTTAGAGTCCCCGACCCCTTCTTTGTGTGCTTCTTTGTTTTCCGGCCCCTTTTTTTTTGCTTTTTTAGATCGAGCGGCAGGAACATTAGTGGCTGGTAAGGGGGAGGCAATTTCAACTGCCACATTTTTAGTAGCCTCCCATCTTAGTTGCCGGCGCTGTTTTTTAGTCAGAGGTGCTTTCACGCCGGCCTCCTCGGGTTCCTCCAAGTTACCCGTTTCCAGCGGGGCCGCAACTTCCCGGTACCCCTTTGGGGCTGATGGTATTCGCGGCACTTGGTCCATGTCATCAATAGGGTTGGGGAGCCCTAGCTGGATTATAGAGTTAGTATGAATCCTCCCACACAGTTTTAATAAAATTTTCAACGCAAATTGAACAGATGCCATGGAAGCTTGCAATTCAGTAATTGCTATATTATTTAAACCATCTGTATCACCATTCCCACCCCTATCGGTATGTTCCAGTTCTTCAGGATCAATATAAAGATTTGGAGAAGCCGATAATCGCCCTGCCGTCGGTACCATGGGTGAAATAGGGGTAGGGTGGATAGGGTGGATGCCAGACAGGTTTGAGGTTGAATTACCTGTTTGTTTAGCACTAAGTGGCTTCCTGGACATCTGATGATCATTCTGGCAGCATTCAAAACTTGTGCTTCAACCACTATTGGGCTATTCTTTCGTGGCGTAAGAGGCCTATTTAAAGTTGCCATCGATTTTTGAATTGATAGGCACAAGTCGAGAAGTGAGTTATTGTCAATGTCGTTAAAGTTGGTGGATTCAAGGGCATCGCTTTTATTGTGTGGGGGAGGGGGTGAAAGATTACCATCTTCAGGTGTTGATTTATCCATAGGAGGAGTCACTTTGGGGATATTTTTCCCAAACATGGCCGGAATAGTGCCTTTGTCTGATGCACCTCCCGCCCCCTTTTGGAGTGTCATTGTTTGTGGCTTTAGGGGGTAGTTTAGCTGTTTTTCCAGAATTACCTTTGCGCAAGTCATACCGGGATTTCATAGGCTTCGTTTTAGTCATTTTACTAGATCTGCGCCGTAACACGCTGATCCTGTGTAGAGTCGGTGAACTGTGACAATGTTATGTAATATAAACTAATATGCTGCCTCACCTGTGTGAGTGAAGGCGCCCACTCAATGCGTTTAGCAGTTTCCACTGGTACACAAAACGTCCGGAAGGGATCAAAGAGGAAGAAATACATCTGCAGTCTCCCGTCCGATGGTCGCGCCACCAGCGCAAAACAGCCGCACAACAGTCAGCGCCCTTTACCCCGACGGGCTTAACGCCGCAAGGGTGGCTTGCGGCTCAATACGAGTTCAAAAGATGTCACGTGATCAGTCGCGTCGCGTGGCGTCGCTTAACTCCGCCTCCTCCAGGAAGCAACGACGTCTCAGCAAGAGCCACGCTCAGCTCGCAGTGCTGCAGAAGTGGGCCAAGGCAGGTAAGCGTTACTTCACCAAAGCGAGCCTTCAATGCACAGTTAATCACCCCGCTCGGGCGGCTCGCAGCTCAATAAGAGTTCAAAAGATGTCATGTGATCAGTCACGTGGCGTCGCTTAACTCCGCCTCCTCCAGGAAGCAACGACGTCTCAGCAAGAGCCACGCTCAGCTCGCAGTGCTGCAGAAGTGGGCCAAGGCAGGTAAGCGTTCATTCACCAAAGCGAGCCTTCAATGCACAGTTAAGCAATTCATTCTGAATAAAAGGATGGCGAAAAGGTTCCCCTCCGCAAAATAATCTCTTCACGTCTGTCAGCCACATCTGACAAATTCTCGTCAGAATGATATCCCACTCCTTGAGCACTCTCAGTGGTTTCAGCTTCAGCTGAGGAAATAACATTACAATTTAGTTAGAAAAGACTGTTTCCAGCCGACGTAGTCGGTATTGAAGGAGCACAGGGTAATTTGCTCAGTAACATGTTTTTTTGAAGTAAGCAACCCAATTAACTCCTCGGCCGGCGGTGAGGCTGATAATGGCAGCTCCCTTGCCATTTCTAGCATCTGATCACGAAGGGACACGTTAGTCTGTCTGGAGAGGCTGCGTAAACCCTGCATAATAACTCAAACACAAGGCGTTTCCCCATCGCCACTCGAGATGCAAGTGCAAAGAATAGGAGCAGCTGTTACCTTCGAGACTGAGGTCCACTGTGAACCACAGTAAATCACTCCAGCACTACACTCTGTGTGGGTTCTGAAGTAAAGAAGCAGTATCAGTCAGGTCAGCAGGGTAGCTCCTCCTTTTACCAATGGGAGTGGAAATACTGAATGCCGGCTAGTCACAGCAATAAAGCACTCCAGCACCACTCTCCGCGCCACATTGTATTTTTATCTAAATGAGGAAAATTGTAAACCAAACGTTGTTGCAGAGTCAGATCAGAAAAAATATATTTGAAAAATTGCAGAGATACACATGGAAGAAGGGCAGGCTTGGATCCCGGTATGTGTGAATGGGCATCCAGAAGTGATGGAGGCAGTGTTGACCCTAGAGCAAGAAAAGAGTTTTATTAATGAAAGTGCGTTTAAACAAATACTTGAGAGGAAATAACAAAAATAAAAAAATCAACAAATATTTGGGTTGGATGACCCTGAATTGGGGCAAAGAATTGTGGGAAGGCGCATATTGAAAATCACAATTTGGTTCCAAAAGCATTCAGCATAATGTTTGGATTGTTAGTGGAACCAAAAATAAGTTCTACTTGGGAAATTACATCATGCACAGAATGTTTATGGTGTTAGATTTCTTGAACTTTGGTCTAGGTTGGGTGGAGCGGCACCTGAATTTGAGAACAAAAAGCAAGCTTACCATTGTGCCCAAATGATGCCATATGCAGTTGAGCTTCAGGTAAAGAAGGATGTCACTATTCCTGCTTTCACCAATTTGCAATAGCATTAGAGGGATCTATGTGATCACTGTGCCACCGAAAATGTCGACTTAAAAAATGCAGACTGCATTCACAGCGACGCATTGATCACATAATAAAACATATCATGTATCTCCAAAATGTAAAAATAATAGTCCGTTTTCAAAATACAGATAGTACATAATTGGTATTACTGGTACGCATAAGAATAAATGTTTATCTTATGTATTACTGGCGAACAAAGACGCTTGGTAGCTGTAAAAAGCTGCAGCGTGCGAAATGCGGGTCAAATGTCACCATATGCTACGCTTCAATGGAGAGAAATATTATGTTTAGTTTAATGCGCCCACACACATTGAAATATAAACTTGATTCTTGTGGAAATGACCCTTGAAAAGTACATTTTCAAATGAAAGAGAACCATAGAAATGAAGTTACATTATTGGTTAAACCTGGAGAAAACTAGGAAAGTAAACGGTTTCACTAACATTTGATATCATACAATATGAAAAAAGTAAGCTTTTTGGGGAAACAGAAATAAATAATGGCACTACGTTTGGAGTGAAAACCTATTATGTACCTGTGGAGACACCGGGCGGTTGTCAAGAAAACATGACTGAACATTGTCAAACTGACCGGTGTCTTCATAAATACATAGAATAGTATTTTCACGAGGCCAGTTGTCAGACTGCAACGCAGTAATGAAAATAATTGAATGTGACACTGGGCAGTTCTGAAAAAGAAATGGCGGCACGTGTAACTAAATGAAGGGCACTGAATGTAGAGGGAATAATAATGACACTGGGCGGCTGTCAAAAAAGCAGCAGCGCAGATAACAAAATAAAGTCGCAGTCGCAATAAGTCAGCATTATGGAATGGAGCAAATGCCGAGTAAACGAGAGGTCGAAATTCTGTGGGCGACATTTTGTTACAATACCCATCAAAGTACAGGAAGGGACAACAAATGGAAGGGCCAGATGCTTTTGTATGCCTCAATGAATCCATGAGACAGCCTTCCCCCAGAGGCTCACTGTCTCCAGAGCCCTGGTTCTCTCCAGACTGGGCTACTGCAACAGTCTCTTTCTCAATCTTCCAACTTCTACACTCCGAACTCTGCAACTTATCCAGAACAGAACCGCAAGACTTATCCTTGGCCTCAAACCCAGGGACTGCATCTCTCCGGCACTGAAATCACTCCACTGGCTCCCAGTGGCTGCAAGGATCAAGGTCAAGTCCCTCTGCATAGCCCACAAGGCTTTGCGGGGCATGGGCCCTTACTATCTACAACACTCTCTTCCCAAATACTCTCCTTCTAGAGCCCTCCGCTTGGCCTCCTCCAACTCTCTGAGGGTGAGCCGCTTCTCCAAACAGAGATTTGGGGGTAGATCCTTATCCTCTGCAGGTGCCTCCCTCTGGAACAGCCTAACTACCTCTCTCCATCTTAAGTTCTGGCAACTCCTCAAGACTTACCTCTTCTCTTCCTCCTTCTCTCTCCCTCTCCCCTGCTAACCTCCTTTCTCCTTGCTTCTTCTCCGCCTTCCTTCTCTTCCCCAACCTGCTCAGTCAGCTGACTGGTCACCTAGTGCACCTCCAGAGCCAGTCCTGCACTTGCCTGTGGGTCACGCACTCTGCCTGGCACTACTGCAATATGCTCCATGAGAGGGGCACCCATTCTGCACTTAACCCAGGCCCCTGCTGGACTGGGCACACTTGTCCCCCTTCCCCTCCCTTGCACTTCCTGTTTTGCACATGTGCACGTTCCATTTCCTTGAATGGTCTAGGCCTTGCAAGTCTGTCTGCCCGGTCCTCCCTCTGTCTCCCCTCCCTAGCTTGGTCGTGCTTGAAATACTCAGGCATAGACGCATTGATGACCAACTACTAAGCAACCTGATATGTGTCCAGGCCAGTACTGTAGTTTATTGACCTGTATGCTCCTCTCCCTCTCCCCTCTTTTCCCTCACTCTGTGTCAAGCACTTAACTAGTATATATTCCTCTGGCCTAGCATGCTAGCTATTCTTGTAAAACATTTGAAACCTTCAAGGCCTAAGAATGATGATTGTACTCCCTTGCTCACTCCCTGCCTTGAAGCACTTTGAAGCACTTCACTTGTGTATAAGCGCTCTATAAATAAACAATTACAATTTACAATGCAAATATATACCGTAGGAAGAGATTGGGGGTAGCTCCATTCGAATACTGGTGAATAACAAGGAATGCCAGAACATTCATTTGAAAGAAAATACAGCATTAGGGATGGCAATACAGAAATCCCACTACACTGCTGATTTAAATATCACAGTGATCGGGAATATCACTGACAGCTATGTAACTTCACAGGGTGAATGGCCTGAGTAATTGGATTCTAAACTAAAAGGGATTTTCAGGATACAGTCTGTTTACCCCTATGAACCAAAAGATGTGATATGCCGTCATCAGGACAACTACATCCTATTCAAAACAGATGAATCTGAAAGAGAAGAACAGCAAGATGAAATGCAGCAAATTGAGATGGAGGCTAATGTGCCAAAATATCTGCAGGTGCCGGCTCTCCAAAGGGACACTGCCACACAACTAGATGAAAGCACAGAGGTTCCTGCTTTGGATGATTTCCCAGAATTTTCTAAAATGGTAGACAAGCAAATCCAAGCTGCAGTTGAAGGTCAGTTAAAGAAGATATTTATGGAGATCAAAGAGGTATTTGCCAAAGATGCCTATGACTGTGGGTTTACCAATTTACATGTTGCTACACTACCTCAAGGGTATGGTAGGGAGTCAGTATTTGTGTGACAATATAGGTTACACATGGCCTGCCTGGAGTCCTTGGCGGAAATAATAAAACATCTGGAAGCCAGAGGCATCATTTGGCCTATTCACAGTATTTCAAATACTCCCATATTAGATGTGCTAAAGTCCAATGGCCAATGGTGCTTGTGTGCAGATTTGAGAGAACTAAATAAGAGGGTACCTGTTTAGAGGTGGCCTCTCCAATTTATTGATAAGGGTCTTACACAGGTTCAGGGGTCAAAGATATTTACCACTCTGGATCTTACAGCTGGGTACTGGTGTGTGCCATTAGCTAAAGATAAACAAAATGTATTTGCCTTCTCCTTTAACTGATTACAATATCCATGGTCCCAGACCCTCTTTGGCTATATCAATAGTGGAAGTGAGTTTGGGATATTCCTAAGTAAACTCCAAGATGCAGCTGAGAGAGGAACTGTGATTTATGTGGACGATGACCTAATCAAAAATGAAGACTTAAAAAGTCACTTGACTGAATGAAATTAGACATGTGCTCAATCAGTTGCAAAAGGCTGGAGCAAAAATATCTTTACAGAAGGCACAGTGGTTCAGAAAGAGGGTGCACATTCTAGGGCATGAAGTGACAGAGCATGGATTAAATCCACAAAAGAAAAGGGTGGCTGTTAGGAAAGATTTCTTAATTTTGGGTAATTTTCCTTCCATGTGGCAACCCCTAAACTTTTTGCTGTTGTTTTCACCATGATCTAGACTTTGCCAGAGAAGTGCAGCCTTCTGCCGCACTCCTCTGGGCTTTCGCTCCATTCTTACGGGGAAACTGACATGCCCTTAAGACAGTCAGTACCGGGAAACGTTTTCCGTAGTTTCTTTATCATGTTACAGCTTTCGCGCAACATGGCACAAGAGGGCACTGTAAGTTAACTTACTGCTCTCTTGGGTCTCTAGTCTTCTACAGGCCCTAAATACTCTCTTTGGATTGTAAATGAACGGTGCAAGTGAATCACGGACGGGATTGGTGGCAGCGATCGTTTCTTGTGTTTTTGAGCTCCTTTTGGCCACGCTTAGCCCAAAATGGTGGCCTGGCTCCCAAAATGGCCAGACCACAAGGTTCTTTGTCCTGTCCGCTGACCGTCTTGCCCCCTTCACCTCCCCCAGGTCGAGCCAACCCGGGGCCTTCCTTATTTGGGCATGTACTTTCCCGCGAAACACAGATGCTTTCGCGGGCTTCTACAGGCCTGGTGTGTGCCTCCAGGATGGGGGCTGGGATGTCTGGTCCCAATACACATCCTGGGTGCCAGAGAGTCTAGGGTGGTGTGAATGCCTGTGACCCCCCGTGGTCCATGATGAGGTCCATTATGAGCGGATCTCCCATTGGGTCCCCTCCGTTTTGGCGCGAAGGGAACCGTGGATAAGAGGGGGCTGGAAACGCCACTACCAGATCGATCTCCTGAGTTCTCACGAACAAAGGAATACAGGAGCCAAGTATCCTGCAACCACGAGGCTGAACCGAGGCTGAACTGAGGAATCGCTGGTGACCCGCTGAAGGACTGCTCCTCTGCACTGCTGTCGCTTTGTGAAACCCTTTCTACCTCGGATCGAACGAGGAGGCCTGTACTGGTACTTCGACCCTTCGAATAGTGGGAACAACTATTCTCGGCATCTTCGCCATCTCCTGCACGTAAGCCTTCGGAAGTGTCTCTGGGCCATCCAGCAGACTGACCAGCCTACCCAGGAGTCTTGCTCTGTAACCGCCGTCAGGTTGTGTTGTATTACGAGTCCTTGTCACTCTCACACGATTCGTACACTTGGCATTCCCAGGTCTGAAGTGAGTAGTGTACATTGGGCTGAAATACACACGGCCGCTCCGTTGCCCTTCTGTGGTAACAAACTGTGCGGGTTTACTGCGTTTGGGATGCCCTCAACTCAACTTCTGCTGCTGCGGAATCTACACGACGACGAGACGTCCCCTGCTCCTATCTGAACCTGCCAGCACTGAAACTGACGCGGAGAAGCCTGGGTCTGCTTGCATCGGGGACCGGTGAGTAGCATCGCTAGGAACTGGTCGCCCTCCTGCAGGAGCCCATAGCTTTTCCCCGCTGTGTCTAACAGCACGCCTTTCGTACTCGCGCTCTGCTTCTGCCCACAGTGGAGGCTGCGCTTGAGTCGCAGAGCTCTGTTCATCTTCATTTCTTCACCGAACTAAACTGCCTGATTCCCTCGAAGAGACTCCCCTTTTTGCCTGTTGGCACCAGCGTGTGCAGGTACTTTTGAGCACAAGGCTCCACTCTTCGTAGGGCTTGGACTTTCTTTTAGTTAGGTGCCTCTGAAGGCAGACTGGGTCTAATTATTATTCGCACTGCCTGTTTTCCTCCCCATCTAGGTGGTCTACACATTTCGTGCGTCTAACTCGTTAGACTCGTTTGTATTTGTATATATATTGTATTGGTTTGGTATGTGTTGGTTTACTGGAGTTTTATTGTGATTTCTCGCTACGGTCAATGTTACAAAGGCCTTGTAATAAATGTGTATATATCTTTAATATAACACCTGTTTGGAGTAATTTGTAAGTGTCCTTGCTTTGTGTGCTCATTGCAGGCTTTCAGTCACCCTTACCCCTCTTGAGACCTAGGGGTCGATTCATGGAAATAATGTGCGCCGAAAATTCCCGCGCAGAGGTGCCAAAGCGTGCGAATCGCAGTAAAAGTGCGAAAATCGCAGTGCAAGTGCGAAAATCGCAGGGAAACCAGCGCACATCGATTCATGGAAGTCCGTGCGCGAGAAAAACAATGGATGTGCGCTAAAAATGTGCGCCGCGCACGCCGGCGCACAGGTCATCCAACAGCGTGGGCCACGGCCACTGCAAAATCGCACATAGCGCGGCACACATCACAAAAGTAGGCGGAACACAGGGCGTAACACTCGGAATGGGGAACAACGCGTGAAAATATGGGCGTCACGGGGGAAGTACAGGAGGCAAGTGCGCGGAACGCCCACATGCTCGCCTACAACCCGTATTCATGGAATCGAGTAGGGCAAACCAGTGCCCGGTCAAAGACGCGCACAGGGCCAAACAAGTACGCCACAAGAAAGCAGGCGGTAGCGCCCCTGCGGCTGAAAAAAATGTGCGCCAAAATGTGCGCTAACAAAAAGCACCCATATACAGCCATGATGAATGGGCCATACAGTGGCCCTCTAGGACAAATGAGGTGCAAAGGGGCACCGACAAACACGGACACCCGCTGTGTGAAAAATAGCGTGTGCACGTGTTCCTGGGTGCGCGGGAAGTTCCACACGCGATTGGCCTGGGTACATGTACTTCGGGGTGCGCGGGAAGTTCCACACGCGATTAGCCTGGGTACGTGTACTACGGGGTGCGCGGGAAGTTCCACACGCGATTGGCCTGGGTAGGTGTACTTCGGGGTGCGCGGGAAGTTCCACACGCGATTGGCCTGGGTACATGTACTTCGGGGTGCGCGGGAAGTTCCACACGCGATTGGCCTGGGTACGTGTATTCCGAGGTGCGCAGGAAGAGTCACACGCGATTTCAGCAGGGTACATGTATTTCGATGGTGCCGGGGAATGCTACACGTGATTTGGCCATGTGGGTCCTCCCAGGTGTTCCCTCTACACCCTCCACGGCCCCTGCAGGCAGCCCACACCACAGGGTACTACCCTGCACCCATGCTCATGTCCCACAGGCAACCCATCCACCATGGCCATGCCCACCAGCCAACCCACATGTCATCTTGCACTACTGATCACCAACACGTCTCCCATCACCCCCACCCCCCAGCAGTGCAGGGGCAGCCTCCACCAGGCTCCCACCCATGTCCCCCTGCACCCCCACCCCCCGAAAGTGCAGGGGCAGCCTCCACCAGGCCCCCACTCATGTCTCCCATCACCCACACCCCAGCCACCAGGGGCAGCCTCCACCAGGCCCCCACCCATGTCTACCACCACCCCCCAGCCACCAGGGACAGACTCCACCACGCCCCCACCCATGTCTACCACCACCCCCACCCCCCGGCCACCAGGGGCAGCCTCCACCAGGCCACCACCCATGTCTACCACCACCCCCACCCCCCAGCCACCAGGGGCAGCCTCCACCAGGCCCCCACCCATGTCTACCACCACCCCCACCCCCCAGCCACCAGAGGCAGCCTCCACCAGGCCCCCATTCATGTCTCCCATCACCCCCACCCCCCAGCAGTGCAGGGGCAGCCTCCACCAGGCCCCCACTCATGTCCAACTCATGTCTCCCATCACCCCCACCCCCCAGCAGTACAGGGGCAGCCTCCACCAGGCTCCCACACATGTCCCCCTGCACCCCCAACCCCCAGCCACCAGGGGCAGCCTCCACGAGGCCCCCACTCATGTCTCCCATCACCCCCACCCCCCAGCCACCAGGGGCAGCCTCCACCAGGCCCCCACTCATGTCTCCCATCACCCCCACCCCCCAGCAGTGCAGGGGCAGCCTCCACCAGGCCCCCACCCGTGTCTACCACCACCCCCACCCCCCAGCCACCAGGGGCAGCCTCCACCAGGCCCCCATTCATGTCTCTCATCACCCCCACCCCCCAGCAGTGCAGGGGCAGCCTCCACCAGGCTCCCACACATGTCCCCCTGCACCCCCACCCCCCAGCCACCAGGGGCAGCCTCCACCAGGTCCCCACTCATGTCCAACTCATGTCTCCCATCACCCCCATCCCCCAGCAGTACAGGGGCAGCCTCCACCAGGCTCCCACACATGTCCCCCTGCACCCCCACCCCCCAGCCACCAGGGGCAGCCTCCACCAGGTCCCCACTCATGTCTCCCATCACCCCCACCCCCCAGCCACCAGGGGCAGCCTCCACCAGGCCCCCACTCATGTCTCCCATCACCCCCACCCCCCAGCAGTGCAGGGGCAGCCTCCACCAGGCCCCCACCCATGTCTACCACCACCCCCACCCCCCAGCCACCAGGGGCAGCCTCCACCAGGCCCCCACCCATGTCTACCACCACCCCCACCCCCCAGCCACCAGGGGCAGCCTCCACCAGGCCCCCACCCATGTCTACCACCACCCCCACCCCCCAGCCACCAGGGGCAGCCTCCACCAGGCCCCACCCATGTCTACCACCACCCCCACCCCCAGCCACCAGGGGCAGCCTCCACTAGGCCCCCACCCATATCTACCACCACCCCCACCTCCCAGCCACCAGGGGCAGCCTCCATCAGGCCCCCACCCATGTCTACCACCACCCCCACCCCCCAGCCACCAGGGGCAGCCTCCACCAGGCCCCCACTCATGTCTCCCATCACCCCCACCCCCCAGCAGTGTAGGGGCAGCCTCCACCAGGCCCCCACTCATGTCTCCCTGCACCCCCACGCCCCAGCAGTGCAGGGGCAGCCTCCACCAGGCCCCCACTCATGTCCAACTCATGTCTCCCATCACCCCCACCCCCCACCAGTGCAGGGGCAGCCTCCACCAGGCTCCCACACATGTCCCCCTGCACCCCCACCCCCCAGCCACCAGGGGCAGCCTCCACCAGGCCCCCACTCATGTCTCCCATCACCCCCACCCCCCAGCAGTGCAGGGGCAGCCTCCACCAGGCCCCGACCCATGTCTACCACCACCCCCAACCCCCAGCCACCAGGGGCAGCCTCCACCAGGCCCCCACCCATGTCTACCACCACCCCCACCCCCCAGCCACCAGGGGCAGCCTCCACCAGGCCCCCACTCATGTCTCCCTGCACCCCCACCCCTCAGCAGTGCAGGGGCAGCCTCCACCAGGCCCCCACTCATGTCTACCACCACCCCCACCCCCCAGCCACCAGGGGCAGCCTCCACCAGGCCCCCACACATGTCTACCACCACCCCCACCCCCCAGCCACCAGGGGCAGCCTCCACCAGGCCCCCACTCATGTCTCCCATCACCCCCACCCCCCAGCAGTGCAGGGGCAGCCTCCACCAGGACCCCACTCATGTCTCCCATCACCCCCACCCCCCAGCAGTGCAGGGGCAGCCTCCACCAGGCCCCCACTCATGTCTCCCTGCACCCCCACCCCCCAGCCACCAGGGGCAGCCTCCACCAGGCCCCCACCCATGTCTACCACCACCCCCACCCCCAGCCACCAGGGGCAGCCCCCACCAGGCCCCCACTCATGTCTCCCATCACCCCCACCCCCAGTATTGCAGGGGCAGCCTCCACCAGGCCCCCACTCATGTCTTCCATCACCCCCACCCCCCAGCCACCAGGGGCAGCCTCCACCAGGCCCCCACCCATGTCTACCACCACCCCCACCCCCCAGCCACCAGGGGCAGCCTCCACCAGGCCCCCAACCATGTCTACCACCACCCCCACACTCCAGCCACCAGGGGCAACCTCCACCAGGCCCCCACTCATGTCTCCCATCACCCCCACCCCCCAGCAGTGCAGGGGCAGCCTCCACCAGGCCCCCACTCATGTCTCCCATCACCCCCACCCCCCAGCCACCAGGGGCAGCCTCCACCAGGCCCCCACCCATGTCTACCACCACCCCCACCCCCCAGCCACCAGGGGCAGCCTCCACCAGGCCCCCACCCATGTCTACCACCACCCCCACCCCCCAGCCACCAGGGGCAGCCTCCACCAGGCCCCCACCCATGTCTCCCATCACCCCCACCCCCCAGCCGTGCGATTTGCCTGGGTACGTGTACTACGGGGTGCGCGGGAAGTTCCACACGCAATTGGCCTGGGTACGTGTACTTCGGGGTGCGCGGGAAGTTCCACATGCGATTGGCCTGGGTACGTGTACTACGGGGTGCGCGGGAGGTTCCACACGGGATTGGCCTGGGTACGTGTACTTCGGGGTGCGCGGGAAGTTCCACACGCGATTGGCCTGGGTACGTGTACTACGGGGTGCGCGGGAGGTTCCACACGCGATTGGCCTGGGTATGTGTACTTCGGGGTGCGCGTGAACTTCCACATGCGACTGGGCCTGTGAGAGTGGGGTACGTGTATTCCAGGGGTGGGTGGGAATATTTACTCGCGACTGGGCCTGGGAGAGCGTGCTACGTGTATTCCTGGGGTGGGCGGGAAGATTCACACGTTCGCCTACGAAGTGCCGAAGAATAAATGGTCCAATCCTGAAACACGTACGCCAGCATGAAGCAGGCGTACGTCGACCCGCGCAGCATAAAAGTGCGCGCAAACAACAAACAAGCTCATACGCCAGGATGAATATACTGTTCCTAGCAGCAGTGGCAGTGGGTTACCAAAGGAGGAGGAGGAGGATAGTGAGGGCCAGTATTTTCACTCCCAGAACCAGCCTTTTTGGGATGCCTGATGACCAGGTGTATGGGAGGTACAGGTTTCCACCACACATAATACTGGACCTGGTCAGTGAGTGTGAGGATGACCTCACATCACCCACCCTGTGCTCCCCAGCACTCAGCCCCCTGGAGAAGGTCCTCAATGTACTGCACTTCTTGGCCACAGGATCATTTCAGCGGACAAGTGCCAAAGTGGGTGGGGTGTCACAGGCCACGCAGTCACGCTGCCTACAGCAGGTCTTGAACATCATCACTGCACACCCATCAGTCTGTAGGCACATATACCTGCCCAGGACACCAGCAGAAAGGTAGGCTGCCACCCTCGATTTCTACGGTGTGGCACAATTCCCAAAAGTGCTAGGTGCCATTGACTGCACCCATGTGGCACTACATCCCCCCAGGGCATCTGAGCACATCTATAGGAACCGCAAGCACTGGCATTCCATCAACGTGCAGGTAGTATGTAATGCTAAGGGAATCATCACTTCAGTATATGCCAACTATCCAGGGTCCACCCACGACAGCTTCATTTACCGAATGGCTACCCTAAGCTGGGACCTAGAAGCTGGGCGGCATGGCAATACATGGCTGCTTGGTGAGTATGAATGCCACTGCACATGCATGCATGTCAGATGCAGAGTTATGTCACTACCCTACTAATGTTACCCATCACCTCCTCACCGGGGGACAGTGCCTACCCTCTGAGCACCCACATGATGACGCCAATTCGGAACCCCATCACGCCTCCAGAGGTAAGATACAACACAGCCCATATTGCAACCCGGGGCATAGTGGAGCGCACATTCGGAGTGCTCAAGTCACGCTTTCGCTCCCTTGACCGTTCTGGCGGGCAGCTGTTATATGCGCCCCCTGCACAATGTTGCAACACGCCGGGGCCTGGCTGTGGACATGGTGGTGCCCCCACATCCCCAACCACATGCACGCCCGCTGCGCATGGGAGGGGAGAGGGCACGGGGTGAGGCAGCCCGTACGCAGCTGGTGGCTAATTACTTCACATAGAAATCACACCCCAGTGGAGTGCACACAGCCCTGGCACATACCATCTGATAAGCAATGATGACTCGACCTGACAATTAAGACGAAAAAAGGGACAGTCAACTGTCAGAACCATAGCAGCCTGAGATTGTTCATGTGGAAGTGTCACAATGTGTGCATCCCTACCTACACAAACACCACCAATGCAGTGTCATCAAAAGACACTTCCATGCTGCAGAAATGAATACCCACTCGCAAAATACTACATGAAAACAGTGCCATGTCACCCAACCCCTCCCCGGCACGGCCACACAACACACCATGGCATGTCATGCAATGTGAGAGGAAAGAAATTAATCCCCACAACATGCCCCAAGTGTCACCAGCTACAGTGTCCCTAATGGAAACATGTCCACACATGAAATGCTCACAGTAATGCAGGACCCACAACACACATTACCAAATACTTACCAAGAATACCAATCACCTACACAACCTCCAACCTACCTTAAACATGACATTACAGACTTAAAAATTTGGTAGCCTCACTACCAGATGATGCCAGCCCTCCGAACACTTCCAAGTATACAGTGTTAGCGCCACGCAAGAGTGTAGGTGCACTGCTTACAACATGGACTCCAGTTCCAAGGTGGACCGCATTGTGAAGACATGAGGAATGGACCTGCAAATTAGGAGGATGAGATGGATGCAGAGGCACATATCAATACACCATGCAGTGTACAATACAACAACAATATGCACTATGAATGTATACACAGTATTAACTACAGACTGCCCACACAGCTCATGGGAGTCCAATGTCACCATGTACGTCAATGTCACTTGGGCACACCCTTTGCAAGCCCATGGAAACGGGAAGCAGGAGGGGTGTGTGACACAAAAACCCAAGCATCTGAGCCAAATTCATGACAAGCCTGCATGTGCCCAGCCACAATGCAGCGTATGCCCACGGGAGCCACACAAGGCAACACACTGTCCCAAAAAAAAAGAAATGGCCATCAATGGGGGGGGGAGACCACCCAGGAGGTCCGAGGACAGGGTGCACACCAAAACCCACCTGTGTGGATCTTGCAAAAAAAAAAACACCTCCATGGGCTCATGGTCTACACGGCTACCCTATTGTGGGAGTATCACTGCTGTCGCTCTCCTCACCCTCTGCAGCTGCATCAGGAGGTGGTGGCACTATGGGAGGCAGCCCACGCAAAGCCCTAGTCTGTTCCTCCATGGCTGCAAGCATGCGGGTGTGGTAGGTCTCGTTCTGGAGGATAAGTGTGCGGAGGTCCCCATGCAACAACTCACGGGATGCCCGGACCTCCGCCCTAGTTGCCTGCATCTCAGCTGAGAGCGTACGTGTGAGACGCTCCAGCTGCTGTTCTGTCCTTCTGTTTGTTGAAGCCTCAAGCTCAACAAGTGTCCTGAGGTGAAGGAGTTCCACCCTCAGTGCTTCCCTGTGGCCCTGGGACTCTATGGAAATCGCTTCCTGCAAAGTCGCCAGTGCCGCCCGCCTTTCCCTGTCGGACGCCAACATGTCCTCCCTGTGTGACTGGCAGATGGAGTCGGTTGCCTGCTGTAGTCGCTCCATCAGCCTTTCGGGGGGGACAATGGAAGTGGCCACCCTATCCATGGCCTGAGCCATCATCTCTGATGATGCTGCCTGTTGAGTTGCCATACCGTATATGGATTGCTCCCATGCGGTATTGCCAGGTGGCGTACGGCCACCACATCGGCGGGACCCACACCTGTCTGGGGCAAGGCGAACTGCGCCTTGCTGTGCCGGCACTGCCTGAGGCTGCAGGACTGCATTCCCCCTCTGATCTGCTTGCCCAGGAACAGGATCAGATGTCGCGGAGTGTGACCCTGCATCCGTAATCACCAAAGGCGTACCTGCCAACACTGACATCCCCATTGAGGGTTCTAACCCTGGTGCAGGTGGGTCGGACAGAACAGAATCCCTCCCAGGAACACTCACCTGCGACGGCACATAGTTCTCATCATCCGAATCGACACCTGAATACAGCTCGGTGGAGGTGCAGCCAGAGACACCCCTTGAGAGCACAACCTGCAGCAGTTGTGGGTTCTCACCCACCACCACACCACGTCCCTCACTGGTGGTCGGTCAGCCCTCAGACCCCTCCTGGGTCTGCACCATCTCCACAACCCCAGCAGTATCAAGTGTGTCATCCCCTGCAAAGACATAAAAGAAAACAAATGCAAACAGGCATTAGCACTATGGCACACAATTAGGGCTGAGAGGCTACAGAAACAGTACTTGATTGACACATGTCCCACATGACTAAAACCCTCCCATGCATGCACCGTCACTGCGTGTGAAGGGAAGTCAGATGGCACACATTGATGACACCAAGATGGAAGATGAGCACATTTTCTGCACGCTTCCTAGCAGTGGCATCACACATTGGCCAGTGATTGGCAGGTCAAATACACATGCCATCACACAGATGGCATGTACCCTAGCCATGAAGTGAAGAGGGAGAGGAGGTCACCAATTGTTCATTCAGTCCAGTTTGCTCATGTAATTGATTTTTTCATTGAAATGGTTCAAATGTTTAACCTGCAGCTGCCAGTCCAAAATGGTCCAATAGCACAGGGACATGTCTAAACTAATCATGTCCAGGAAACTAAGCCAGTCCACTGTACCATAGCCATGTCAGACATGTGACAATAGGACTGAGAAATCCCGAGTAAAAGTGGTGGTATGCAAACAATCTGCCTGAATAAACAGAGGTAAATAAGCAACAATGTTGTGGCAAGATGACACTCCAAGGGCAACTGGCGTGGTGTTGGGCTGGATGTCTAATGTTGGCAGAAGGGATGCTGCTATACCCAAATGCTGGTGCCAAGAATGTATAGGAAGAGGCACATGGGTGACCCAAACCACTCAGGCACACACACCCTCACCTGGCACCCAAACAGAAGCCCTCCCACACACACCATGCACATGGATGACACACACATGCATGTGCACTCACCAGACAATGCCTCGTAATCTGCCAGTTCTCCCACGCCTTGGATCTGTTCCTCCGTGACGTAGGTCCCAGCAACCTGCTCATGTGGAGTGAGTTCTATGTCGTCTGCTGGAGACCCACCTCCAGTCACTATAGGTGCGGCATGACTTGAGGCCAGCTTATTCTTTGCCCTGCGCTTCAGGTCATTCCAGCGCTTGTAGCATTCATTAGCTGTGCGCCTCACGATTCCAAGGGCACTTATGATGTCCGCAATGGTCTGCCAGTGTGCCTAACGTTGTGCAGGTGTGGTCTTGGATCCTGCAATAATCACCATTTAGCGGTCATGTGCGGACACATACTCTACAAGTGCATTCAGTTCGGCCTCATTGAAGCTGGGCTTCCTTGACGGGCCGGACTGTGTAGCCGTGTCTGGGGCATCAGCCTCTACTGGACGAGCACTCTTCCTCTTCCGCTTGGAAGGTGGTGGGGATCCTGAGTGTCCTACGCTGCTCTGGACACTAGGGGCAGGAGCGTGGGATTGCACACTCAGCATGGGAGTTGGTGCAGGCATTAGCTCAAGTGTGATGGTGTCAGGGGGAATGTGAGCATGATGGACTTGGACCGACACTGTCCTGGCTGGATGTATGAGAGGTGGGGTGGATGGAGCCGCAGCTGCCCCTGCAGCCTCCCCAGCCTGCCTACGCGGGCAGCAGATGACTTAGCTGCCCCTGATCCACGTGGTCTGATGACACCAACGTTCACCGGCGCACGTGGCCTAGACCTGCTGACCTGGAAGTCAGCCATGGAGTCATCCTGTGCCAGGTCTGGTTCCACAGTGGGCTGGTCCAACAAGGGCTGAGCATGGATGGTGTCAGCCACGTCAACCTCAACCAGGGGGGGGGTCATGGGTGTCCCTGACTGCTCCTCCACACATGGGGGGCTAGGGGCACCCTGCAAGTCACGGCCATGTCCCCTACCGGATCCACCACGGCCACCACTTGGGGCTCGGCCACCTTTGCCACCCTTACAGCTTGGTCGCCTCCCAGCCATGGCACTGATGTTATTGTGCGTATGGGAGTCGATGTGAACTATTGTCCTGGGCAATTGGGGGTCAAAGGGGTTGGGTACCAGATGGTAATAGTACCCTAGTGCTCTAGCAAGGCTGTATGTCACCCCTGGGGAAAGATGACGGGTCACGCAACGCACAGGCACCCCAAAAAAGGGAAGTAAGGTGCACGCAATCCCTCCTAGACCACGTGCGTGGAAAAATAAACCTGCACTACGCTGTGGCACCCAGAAACACAAGAATGAACGTATGCGTGTCACACGCAGCCTAGAATGACCTCTGAAGGGGTACGCGACACACGGGGCAAGCACAGATATTAAATACGTGCACGACTCACCGTCTGCCAGGAACAAAAGTGTGAAAAATATGCGCGTGTGCGCGTTGGCAACACCCCCGCCAAAAGAAGAATTGTACGCTGTCTGAGGAGACAGGACAACAGTCGAAGGGAACGCTGTTTGAGGAAACAGGCCCAGGAAAAAGAGGAAAAGAGAAAAAGCTGTCAGAGGTAACAGGGAGTACGAACTGGAAACGGCGTGAAGTAAATCGCGTGTGAACCGACAAGAAGTACAGATTTCACCCACTCGCTCTCCACGAAAAGCACGTACAAGGAAATGGCGTTCTACACGTACCTTTTATACACACGTCACAGACGCGCATACGCGATGAGGCCATTTCCAACAATTACGCGCTTTGACACTCGGACGTGTTTCTCTTTTCTTTTACACGTGCCATTCTCTACGGCCATGCGCGTGACGTCACAGCTGCGCATGGTGGCCTTTGGGCCAATGAAATCGCATATGCGAGCACACGTGGTAAAACTGCACGTCCGAGTGTCATCGCGTGTAATCGGAGGGAAGTGAGCGTACACGCGATTGGCCTGGGTACGTGTATTTCTGGGGTGCGCAGGAAGTTTCACACGCGATTGGTGGAAATCCACGTGTGCTCTGTCATCACGTGTAATGAGGGAAACACCCGCGCGCGTTACGTCACAGACGCGCTTACGCGCTAAGGGCCTTTGGTCCAATGAAATCGCATATGCGTGCTGACGTGCATACGCGCTAAGGGCCTTTCCTCGATTTACACGCAGACGTGCAGGATTTTCACGTGCCAAATCACTCCGTATCAAGCTGGCCATGCGTAAGCACACGGAAGACCACGCTCCTGCCCACAGGGCCGAATTACTGCCCCCCAGAGCCCCGAGCACGCTCCCACCTGCCTGCTGCCCACGGGCCCTGCCATTTGCTGCCTGCACATCAGCCAGGGGTGCTGTTGCTGTGACCACCCCTGCTGGAACCGAAGACTCCCGACTGGGATTCCATCGCTCCACAGCCCAGCCCCAGGGCCCAGTTGCCCACCCACTCCTGCCTCTGGGGTTGTCATGTCGGGCACTGCAACAACTGGCACTACTGACAACCCCCGGCCAAAGAGGCAGAGGGGCACCAGCTTCAGTGCCAGGGAAGTTGGTGTCCTGGTGGAGCAAGTCCTGGGGCAGTATGATGCCCTCTATGGAAGTGAGCGCGCCGACAAGGAAGGACGGACTCAGATCTGGACGGACATCGTGACTGCCATCAACGCGGAGGGGGTGGCAGTCCGCGACTTCCAACATGTCAAGAAGCGCTGGGAGGACATCAGGTCCAGGACCCTGAACAAGGCCCGGCGCCTCTTGAAGGCAGCGGATGCTAAGGGGCGCCAGGGCCACTTGTCGGAAGATCAGATGAGGGTCCTGGAACGCATATCCCCAGCGCTCCACGTCCAGGTCCTTGAGAGGCAGACCCGTCTGGAGTTGAGCGGTAAGTGTACATGCATCATGATTGTAAGCTGTGCGTGTGGTGATGTGCCAGTAGTGTGCCGGTTGCACATCTGTTTGTATGGGGCCGAGTATGGGTGGGGGTGTATAGGACCGTGAGGCTAACACATGCGAGGGCTGTCATGTGTGAGACATGGATGGTGCTTGTGTGTGTAGGCTTGCATGCCAAATGCAGTTGTGTGGGCACACATGTTTGGATGAATGTGTATGTAAGTGGGCATGTTTGTGATGTCACGCATGTATGTTGTTTTCAGCTGCATGTATCAGCACTGTGTACATGTGCATGTGTGTGTATTTGACAAGGGTGCAACAGTGATGCAACATGGATGCATGTGACAGCGGGATGTGGAAGCCTGATTGGCAGATGTGACATGGATGTCCATCGGAACACTGCGACAGTTGGCTGAGGTGTACACATGCATGCATGTGTGGTGGTGTGTGTGCATGTGTAGTGCACTCCCTGTGTTGCATGTGATGTCTGGCTCACCTTTGCCTGCTCATGCTGTTGTATGTGTATGGATGGTGCTGGCAGTTGCGATGTGGCTGTGGTATGGCTCATGTGTGCAAGTTGAAATGACATGTGTGTTGCCGATTGTGATGCCATGTCTGAGGTTTGCCAATGCAACTCATGTGCAACTGTCATGTGTGTATGTGTCCATTGTACAGTGCCCTGATGCCTGTGTTTTATTTCTCCCTGTCTGCAGCGTCAACTGATGAAGAGGGCGGAGAAGGTGCTGTGGAGCACAGCGGCGGGGATCGCACCGCCAGTCGGAGACGCAAGGCCTGGCTCCCCTCCCAGGTTGTGATCTCGTCGGGGAGTGAGGAGTCCGGTGCCGCGTCCCAGGCCGCAGCTGCCGGGGGGAGGTCCAAGAAACGGAGGTCGGAGTTGGACTCCTCGGCAGCAGAAGGGGCAGCTGGGACCCCACAGGGCCCAAAGGGGGAAGATGGCATGGAGTCATCCAGGTTGGTGGGGGGTTTGGTGGAGGAGGAGGCCGTGCAAGCAACAGAGACGAGGTCTGGAGGTGGGGATTCCACTGGTGCTAGTGGTGCAGTGCAGGACCAGGGACAGGAGGCAGCACAGGTCGCCACGGAGGTGCCTGTGTGCAATCCTGTCCCTGATCCTGTCACTGCATCATATTGCACCAGCAGGGATGCCTACGTCCAGACCCGTTTTCAGGCAGGGGATGAGCTCACGACAACTGGCCTTCCTCTGCCTGCGGACGTGGCTATCCGGGTCCGGGTTGAGCCTGTCCTGGCTGGTGTGGCGTTGCGTCAACGGGCCATGCGAGGTGACCTGCAGTCTTTTCATGAGGAGACTGCACATCATCTCGAATGGCTCGTTGACCGCGTCGGCCTACTGGGACAGGTCACCCAGGCCGGATTCCTCCGTTTGATGGGGATTGCTACGACCCCCTCCTCAACTGAACCACCTATGCGCCAGTCGTCCTCCGTGCCATCTTCCCACCCATCAGTCACCTGGGTGCCCTGTGGAGCTGCCTCTGACGGTGCGGCAAGGCTGGTGGAGGAGGCATCCCTGCCACAGTCGGGAGTCGGACGTCCAGTAGGGGTGGCCACATCAACGACCGCACCCCAGCCAGCGGAGGATGTGCAGGCAGCAGGAGGCAGTGCACGGGCAGAAGCGCAGCAGCAGCAACGTGGTGGGAGCCATGATGGCTCGGGGCCTTCCACATCGGAGGGGCAGGCATCGGCCGGAGGGCAGGAGGCCCCAGGACGGGAAGTGTCTTCCGTGTGGCAGCGGTTGGGCCACGCCATAGATGCGGAGCGGCAGCGGGCGGAAGAGGCACGGCTCACGATGGTCAGGGTGGAGAACTCCATGCGGAGGGCCCTGAGGCGTGCCGAGTGCCTCGAGGCAATCCGCAGGGAGTTTGGGGGGAACATGTGGACGGCCCTGCGGACCCTCGGGGCCATGGAGGAGGAGCGCCTCCGGGACATTGAGCAGGAGTTCGATGATGCCCTGGCCCGGAACATCCCGAAGTGAGCCGTCGGACTAGCCCGCTGCCCTTGTAAATAGTTCTATAGTTAGTGTTAGGTTTCCTTTGGTTTAGCATTTTTTTGGGACCTTTTGGACAATGGGCCACATTTTTGTATATAGTTATTTTTTTTAGGTAGTGTTATTAGATAGGTTTAATTTCTTCGGTTGGGATCATGGACCCTGGATTGTTTATCTGTACATAGTTGACTTTTGGATTTTCAATTTTTATTATGATTTCGCCATGGAGCAATGGTTTTAGATTTTAATTTTCCATTGGATTTACTTTTGTGGACTGTGACTTTGGACACCTTTCCTTTGCATTATGATTTGTGGTTTTGCATTATTTCACGGACCAGCTGTTTTTTTTTTTTAAATTTCTATTATTGTTTGTTTATTTTTGATTCAATTTATGTTGCTTTTAATACATATTTTTTATTCAAAGTTCAATGTGTAGTATCATCTCATTGGTTTCATGCATTTCATGATATGGGTTTTGCCATTCACTGACACCCATTGGGTGTATGTGAGGGACATGTGTTCATTTCCAAACTTGCAATTGGCCTTCTATCATGTTTTTGACATTTCTAAGTGGGTGGATGCAATACTCTGGTGGGTGTTTGGCATTTGGAGGCTGACCATAAGGGCCAGGGATCTACATTGTGGCGACATGTTGGCTGGGGGACATGAGTGGGGGCCTGGTGGAGGCTGCCCCTGGTGGCTGGGGGGTGGGGGTGATAGGGGACATGAGTGGGGGCCTGGTGGAGGCTGCCACTGGTGGCTGGGGGGTGGGGGTGGAGGGAGACATGAGTGGGGGCCTGGTGGAGGCTGCCCCTGGTGGCTGGGGGGTGGGGGTGGTGGGAGACATGAGTGGGGGCCTGGTGGAGGCTGCCCCTGCACTGCTGGGGGGTGGGGGTGGTGGGGGACATGAGTGGGGGCCTGGTGGAGGCTGCCCCTGCACTGCTGGGGGTGGGGGTGGTGGTAGACATGGGTGGGGGACTGGTGGAGGCTGCCCCTGGTGGCTGGGGGGTGGGGGTGATGGGAGACATGGGTGGGGCCTGGTGGAGGCTGCCCCTGCACTGCTGGGGGGTGGGGGTGATGGGAGACATGAGTGGGGGCCTGGTGGAGGCTGCCCCTGCACTGCTGGGGGTGGGGGTGATGGGAGACATGAGTGGGGGCCTGGTGGAGGCTGCCCCTGGTGGCTGGGGGTGGGGGTGCAGGGGGACATGTGTGGGGGCCTGGTGGAGACTGCCCCTGCACTGCTGGGGGTGGGGGTGCAGGGAGACATGAGTTGGACATGAGTGGGGGCCTGGTGGAGGCTGCCCCTGCACGGCTGGGGGGTGGGGGTGATGGGAGACATGAGTGGGGGCCTGGTTGAGGCTGCCCCTGGTGGCTGGGGGTAGGGGGTGGTGGGAGACATGAGTGGGGCCTGGTGGAGGCTGCCCCTGCACTGCTGGGGGGTGGGGGTGGTGGTAGACATGGGTGGGGGCCTGGTGGAGGCTGCCCCTGGTGGCTGGGGGGTGGGGGTGATGGGAGACATGAGTGGGGGCCTGGTGGAGGCTGCTCCTGGTGGCTGGGGGGTGGGGGTGGTGGTAGACATGGGTGGGAGCCTGGTGGAGGCTGCCCCTGCACTGCTGGGGGGTGGGGGTGATGGGAGACATGAGTGGGGGCCTGGCGGAGGCTGCCCCTGGTGGCTGGGGGGTGGGGGTGGTGGGAGACATGAGTGGGGGCCTGGTGGAGGCTGCCCCTGGTGGGTGGGGGGTGGGGGTGATAGGGGACATGAGTGGGGGCCTGGTGGAGGCTGCCCCTGCACTGCTGGGGGGTGGGGGCGGTGGGAGACATGAGTGGGTGCCTGGTGGAGGCTGCCCCTGCACTGCTGAGGGGTGGGGGTGGTGGTAGACATGGGTGGGGGCCTGGTGGAGGCTGCCCCTGGTGGCTGGGGGGTGGGGGTGCAGGGAGACATGAGTGGGGGCCTGGTGGAGGCTGCCCCTGCACTGCTGGGGGTGGGGGTGGTGGGAGACATGAGTGGGGGCCTGGTGGAGGCTGCCCCTGCACTGCTGGGGGGGTGGGGGTGATAGGGGACATGAGTGGGGGCCTGGTGGAGGCTGCCCCTGCACTGCTGGGGGGTGGGGGTGGTGGTAGACATGGGTGGGGGCCTGGTGGAGGCTGCCCCTGGTGGCTGAGGGGTGGGGGTGCAGGGAGACATGAGTGGGGGCCTGGTGGAGGCTGCCCCTGCACTGCTGGTGGGTGGGGGTGGTGGGAGACATGAGTGGGGGCCTGGTGGAGGCTGCCCCTGCACTGCTGGGGGGGTGGGGATGATAGGGGACATGAGTGGGGCCTGGTGGAGGCTGCCCCTGCACTGCTGGGGGGTGGGGGTGGTGGTAGACATGGGTGGGGGCCTAGTGGAGGCTGCCCCTGGTGGCTGGGGGGTCGGGGTGCAGGGAGACATGAGTGGTTGCATGGTGGAGGCTGCCCCTGGTGGCTGGGGGTGGTGGGAGACATGAGTGGGGGCCTGGTGGAGGCTGCCCCTGCACTGCTGGGGGGTGGGGGTGCAGGGAGACATGAGTGGGGGCCTGGTGGAGGCTGCCCCTGGTGGCTGGGGGGTGGGGGTGGTGGGAGACATGAGTGGGGGCCTGGTGGAGGCTGCCCCTGCACTGCTGGGGGGTGGGGGTGGTGGGTGACATGAGTGGGGGCCTGGTGGAGGCTGCCCCTGCACTGCTGGGGGGTGGGGGTGGTGGGAGACATGGGTGGGGGCCTGGTGGGGGCTGCCCCTGGTGGCTGGGGGGTGGGGTGGTGGGAGACATGAGTGGGGGCCTGGTGGAGGCTGACCCTGCACTGCTGGGGGGTGGGGGTGGTGGGAGACATGGGTGGGAGCCTGGTGGAGGCTGCCCCTGCACTGCTGGGGGGTGGGGGTGATAGGGGACATGAGTGGGGGCCTGGTAGAGGCTGCCCCTGGTGGCTGGGGGGTGGGGGTGATAGGGGACATGAGTGGGGGCCTGGTGGAGGCTGCCCCTGGTGGCTGGGGGGTGGGGGTGGTGGGAGACATGAGTGGGGGCTGGTGGAGGCTGCCCCTGCACTGCTGGGGAATGGGGGTGATAGGGGACATGTGTGGGGACCTGGTGGAGGCTGCCCCTGCACTGCTGGGGGGTGGGGGTGGTGGTAGACATGGGTGGGGGCCTGGTGGAGGCTGCCCCTGGTGGCTGGGGGGTGGGGGTGCAGGGAGACATGAGTGGGGGCCTGGTGGAGGCTGCCCCTGGTGGCTGGGGGGTGGGGGTGGTGGGAGACTTGAGTGGGGGCCTGGTGGAGGCTGCCCCTGCACTGCTGGGGGGTGGGGGTGGTGGGAGACATGAGTGGGGGCCTGGTGGAGGCTGCCCCTGCACTGCTGGGGGGTGGTGGTGCAGGGAGACATGAGTGGGGGCCTGGTGGAGGCTGTCCCTGGTGGCTGGGGGGTGGGGGTGGTGGAAGACATGAGTGGGGGCCTGGTAGAGGCTGCCCCTGCACTGCTGGGGGATGGGGGTGTTACGGGACATGTGTGGGGGCCTGGTGGAGGCTGCCCCTGGTGGGTGGGGGGTGGGGGTGATAGGGGACATGAGTGGGGGCCTGGTGGAGGCTGCCCCTGGTGGCTGGGGGGTGGGGGTGATAGGGGACATGAGTGGGGGCCTGGTGGAGGCTGCCCCTGCACTGCTGGGGGGTGGGGGTGGTGGTAGACATGAGTGGGGTCCTGGTGGAGGCTGCCCCTGGTGGCTTGGGGGTGGGGGTGCAGGGAGACATGAGTGGGGGCCTGGTGGAGGCTGCCCCTGCACTGCTGGGGGGTGGGGTGGTGGGAGACATGAGTGGGGGCCTGGTGGAGGCTGCCCCTGCGCTGCTAGGGGGTGGGGGTGGTGGTAGACAAGGGTGGGGGCCTGGTGGAGGCTGCCCCTGGTGGCTGGGGGTGGGGGTGCAGGGAGACATGAGTGGGGGCCTGGTGGAGGATGCCCCTGGTGGCTGGGGGGTGGGGGTGGTGGGAGACATGAGTGGGGGCCTGGTGGAGGCTGCCCCTGCACTGCTGGGAGGTGGGGGTGGTGGGAGACATGAGTGGGGGCCTGGTGGAGGCTGCCCCTGCACTGCTAGGGGTGGGGGTGATAGGGGACATGAGTGGGGGCCTGGTGGAGGCTGCCCCTGCACTGCTGGGGGTGGGGGTGGTGGTAGACATGGGTGGGGGCCTGGTGGAGGCTGCCCCTGGTGGCTGGGGAGTGGGGGTGCAGGCAGACATGAGTGGGGGCCTGGTGGAGGCTGCCCCTGGTGGCTGGGGGGTGGGGGTGGTGGGAGACATGAGTGGGGCCTGGTGGAGGCTGCCCCTGCACTGCTGGGGGGTGGGGTGCAGGGAGACATGAGTGGGGGCCTGGTGGAGGCTGACCCTGGTGTCTGGGGGGTGGGGCTGGTGGGAGACATGAGTGGGGGCCTGGCGGAGGCTGCCCCTGGTGGCTGGGGGTGCAGGGGGACATGCGTTGGTGGGCAGGAGTGCAAGGTGACATGTGGATTGGCTGGGGGGCATGGCCATGGTGGATGGGGTGCCTGCAGGACATGTGCAGGGTAGGCCCCTGTGGTGTGGGCCACCTGCAGGGGCCGTGGAGGGTGTAGAGGGAACACCTGGGAGGACCCACACATGCAATTCACGTGTGGTGCTCCCCGCGCACCCCTGTAATACACGTACCCTGATGGAATCGCCTGTGATACTTCCCGCGCACCCCTGAAATACACGTACACTGCTGATTTTGTGTGTGATACTTCCCGTGCACCCCTGAAATACACGTACCCTGCTGCTTTTGCATGTCATACTTCCCGTGCACCCCTGGAATACACGTACCCTGCTGTTTTTGCGTGTGATACTTCCCGCGCACCCCTGGAATACACGTACCCTGATGGAATCGCGTGTGATACTTCCCACGCACCCCTGAGATACACGTACCCTGCTGCTTTTGCGTGTGATACTTCCCGCGCACCCCTGAAATACACGTACCCTGCTGTTTTTGCGTGTGATACTTCCCGCGCACCCCTGGAATACACGTACTCTGATGGAATTGCGTGTAATACTTCCCGCGCACCCCTGAGATACACGTACCCTGCTGCTTTTGCGTGTGATACTTCCCGCGCACCCCTGAAATACACGTACCCTGCTGCTTTTGCGTGTGATACTTCCCGTGCACCCCTGAAATACACATACCCTGCTGTTTTTGCGTGTGATACTTCCCGTGCACCCCTGAAATACACGTACCCTGCTGCTTTTGCATGTCATACTTCCCGTGCACCCCTGGAATACACGTACCCTGCTGTTTTTGCGTGTGATACTTCCCGCGCACCCCTGGAATACACGTACCCTGATGGAATCGCGTGTGATACTTCCCACGCACCCCTGAGATACACGTACCCTGCTGCTTTTGCGTGTGATACTTCCCGCGCACCCCTGAAATACACGTACCCTGCTGTTTTTGCGTGTGATACTTCCCGCGCACCCCTGGAATACACGTACTCTGATGGAATTGCGTGTAATACTTCCCGCGCACCCCTGAGATACACGTACCCTGCTGCTTTTGCGTGTGATACTTCCCGCGCACCCCTGAAATACACGTACCCTGCTGCTTTTGCGTGTGATACTTCCCGTGCACCCCTGAAATACACATACCCTGCTGTTTTTGCGTGTGATACTTCCCGCGCACCCCTGGAATACACGTACCCTGATGGAATCGCATGTGATACTTCCCGCGCACCCCTGAGATACACGTACCCTGCTGATTTTGCGTGTGATACTTCCCGCGCACCCCTGAAATACACGTACCCTGCTGCTTTTGCGTGTGTTACTTCCCACGCACCCCTGATGCACACGTACACAGGACAATCGCATGTGGAACTTCCCGCGAACCACTGAAATACACGTTCCCCGCTTGGCGTTTGCTGTTTGCCAGCCCTGTGAACTGGTCCAGGGTTAGCGCAGCCCTTTGCGATTATTTGGGGATTTTGAAGGCTTTTCCTTGCGCGAGGGCGTTCTTGGGGGCGTAACTGGCGTGGCTGCAAGGTCGCTGTGCCACGCTGCGCCACGGCTGGTTTTGGATGCGAAAATCCATGAATACGCTCTGCGCGGAAATCGATTTTAGCGCACGCGGCTGGCGCAGACATTCGCACGGGCACGCTGTGCGCCAGCCACGTGCACCACTTTTGTGCGAATTTCTATGAATTACCCTGCTAGTCTTGACCGCCACGATCGCTACCCTGATTGGTCTGGCTTGTCCAGAGGTTACCCTGTTCTAAGAAACTAGGTTGGCCTTCTGAACCTCTGCGCCTCCAGGACAGAGTTCAGAAATCCGTCTTAACAAATTGGTGTACAGTGGTGGGATACGACTGAAGGTATCCAGTGCTGCGCACGAGCGAAGGCATTTCAAGTTATGAATTGTCGTAGTATAGATTTTAAAAGGCCATAGTCCTATCTAACAGTATGGAAACAAATACCTTGTTAACTTTAAATGCTTCTAAATCCGAAACATTGAAAAAGATGTGTGCGGAGAGAGGTGTCTCCTCTCAAGGCACCAAATTGGATATGATCCAAAGAATCGTGGCGTGGCAAGAAGCGCAGCTTGACGCTATAACTTCTGAGGACAGTGCGGAAGGAGGTGGGGCTGCTCTCACTGGTAGAACCGACGGTTCTGCCGCTGCACTGATCCACCGCGACCACGAGGAAAGGGAGGATGAGATGTCTAATGTTTCCTCTGCCAGTGTCGATGGGGAGGCCATGCTTGAATTCAAGAAGCAAGAGCTGCGGTTTAGGCAGAAGGAGCTTGAGTTCAACATAACCAAACTAAGAATCGAACAGGCCGAAAAACAGAAAGACAGGGATCACGAGTTGGAACTGCCCAAGCTTCAGGTTGCAAATGGATCCAAGGGTCCTGGACATGGGTCTGGGGCCTCCTCTCATACACGGTTTCCAAAAGATCTGCTTAGTGTGTACGAGGAAAAGAATGACATTATGGACTGGCTGAATACGTTTGAGTATGCATGTGAATTTCAACAAGTTGACAATGCTGATAAGATTGCCTGGTTACTCAGCAGACTGCCCCATTCTGGCTGCAGTGCTATTATGGAAATGTCGAAGGCTGGGCGAGCGGATTTCGCAATGTTAAAGCAAACTCTCATTTTAAAGTTTGGAAAGACTCCTGCCCAATATTTAAAACGATTCCGAGAGTATAAGAAAAAAGAAGGTGGTACTTGGGTATCTTATGTAACCAAATCCTTAAAAAGCTTGACTGGCTGGGTCGAAGGTTATAAGGTTTCTACCTTTGAAGGCATAATAAGTCTTGTCATGCTGGAACATATTTTTGCATCTTCTTCCCCGGAGCTTAAGCAGCACTTGGCCGATTCGAAGGAGATAGATCCTAAGAAGCTGGCCATTGCCGCCGATTTATGGGTGTCACATCGAGTGTCCCATAAGGACAAAACTCATCCTGGTAAGCAGGAGGAAGGGAAAAAGTCCAAAGATAAGGAGGGTGGAGAATCTGATAAATCTTCTTCTCAAAAGGGCCACAAAAAGAAAAATAAGGGTAAGACACAAGAGAACTCACAGGGTACTCGAGGTCAGCCTCCGAAACCGAACTCTGGTTACAATAAGCCTCCCTATGTAAACAGACCCAATGGATCTTGTTTTGCTTGTGGAGCAACTGACCACGTGAAGGGGGATCCCCGGTGTAAGGTTAAACCTTTGGGGGTCCATTCCGCTAATCTGGCCTTCTCCTCCTACGAGGAAGAAGAGATTACAGGAGCATCCTTCTCCTCAGACTCCTTCCCCAGCGGGATAGAAGCTGAGGTAGTTTTAGTTTCCCTGGGTTCTTGGGAGCCTAAAGTCGCAGAGGCTTATGCTAGGATTCCATATAATACCAAGCACTACTTTAAAGACAGTGTGCTGATCAATGGAGTGGATACTCCAGCTCTTAGGGATAGTGGGTGCATTCGAACTGAAGTGGATTCTACCTTGGTAGACTCCGAGGAAGTTGCCAGAGCTACTCTGATGCCCACTAAGTTGGCCGACGGCCCACCTCGCATGTTCCCAGTAATACCTGTAAATCTTACTTTAAATGGTACAGCATTCAGGATTCCAGTGAGCATTTAGAGAAACGTCCCAGGAAAGGTCTTGTTAGGCAATGATCTCAGAGCTTTAGGGCTCGTAGGAGACACTGCCGACAGACTCTGCACACGGTCTCAAACACGGGCAGCATTGGCCAAGACCAATACGCCGCCCCAGCCGAAGGGGTAACCCAAGGCAAAAGGAGTAAGCAAGTCAAGATGAGGGAAAGAGAACATTCCCCCGAGCTCGCCTACCACTGCGGTGGAGGAAGTTGGTCAATCGCCCGGGCCTGACGAGGAGGTGGCGATGCCTGAAGTATTTGACCCCAACGACCATCCGGAACTAAAAGACATGTTAGTATAAGGTGGTCCTGACAGGGAAGAATTCAGTAAAGGCCAACGTGAGTGCCCATCTCTGGAAGGCCTAAGGAGACAGGCCTGCTCCCAGCTTGAGGGTGAACCTCCTGGGACGCATCGGATTTATTGGGAAGGTGGACTCCTGTATAGCGAGCCCACAGAGTCTACAGAAGGAGACCATAGGAGGTTGGTGGTTCCCCTTGCTGTAAAACCCTTCCTCCTGCAGTTGGCGCATGAAGTGCCCCTTGCTGGTCACCTTGGTATTAAGAGGACCAAGCAAAGGTTATCCATGCACTTCTACTGGCCCAAGATGGGGGTGCAAGTAGAAAGTCACTGCAGGAGTTGTGCCTCCTGCCAGTTATCTGGTAAGAGTGGCTCAACAATCCAAGCTCCATTGGTACCACTCCCAATTGTGGGAATACCATTCGAAAGGGTAGGGATCGACATTGTTGGTCCCCTTGACCTGCAGACATCCTCAGGCAATAGGTTTATCTTGGTGCTAGTCGACTATGCTACCAGATATCCTGAGGCCATCCCATTGAAAACTGTAACTGCCAAGTCAGTTGCAAAAGCGTTACTTGGCATCTTTACTAGGGTTGGCTTACCTAAAGAAGTTGTGTCTGACAGAGGCAGCAACTTTATGTCAAAGTATATGCAGGCTATGTGGAAAGAATGTGGGGTCACCTACAAGTTCTCTTCTGCATACCACCCCCAGACCAATGGTCTGGTGGAACGTTTCAACAGAACGTTAAAGAGCATGATTGGGGCTCTGGAAGAACCTCAGAGAAGAAAATGGGATCTTCTTTTACCATGCTTACTGTTTGCCTACCGAGAGGTGCCACAGGAGGGTGTTGGCTTCAGCCCCGTCGAACTTCTGTTCGGTCATCCTGTACGGGGACCCTTAGCCATAGTCAAAGAGGGATGGGAGATGGCCACTCCCCCTGTTACTACCAACGTAGTAGATTATGTGCTAGGGCTCAGAAAATGGATGGTACTTCTGATGGGCTTGGCTAGTGATAAATTGAAGGCAGGACAAGCGCTGGTGAAACATTGGTACGACCAGAAAGCTTCCCTCATCAACTTTACACCTGGTCAGCAAGTCCTGATCATGAAGCCAATAAGGCCTCGAGCTTTACAGGACAAATCGTCAGGCCCTTACACAGTGGTGGAGCCCCTGGGTGAGGTTAACTATTTAGTGGACCTTGGAAGGCCTGGACAGGCTCCAAAAGTGTTCCACGTAAATAGGCTGAAGGCTTTGGTCCCAAGAGTCGAAATCGCAGCACTGCTACTGGCTTCAGATGTTGAGGAAGAAGAGTCTGAACCTCTTCCCGACCTGTTCCAAAGCGTTCCTTCAGATAGCTCCTTTGAGGGTGTCCGAGTGGCCCCTCACCTGACTTCTAATCAGCAGGCTGAGGTGAAAAGTTTGCCTAGGCAGTTTTCCCCCTGTTTTCACAGTCGCCTGGTTTGACACCTTGGTGCAAACATAACATAGACACAGGAGACAGTGTACCTACCAAAAGTAGGGGATACACGATGTCAGACAAAGTGCGGTCTTACATTAAGACCGAGGTCAACAAGATGATAGACCTTGGGGTGATTGAACCCTCTAGTAGTCCTTGGTCCAGCCCTGTGGTTTTGGTTCCAAAAGCAGGCACTTCTGAATTGAGGTTCTGCGTGGATTACAGGGCTCTGAATGCTGTCACCAAGACAGATGCACACCCCTTGCCTCGAACAGATGAGCTGGTGGATACTTTGGGTGCCTCCAAGTACCTGAGCACGTTTGACCTCACTGCTGGCTATTGGCAAATAGCTTTAGCAGAACATGCCAAGGAGAAGACCGCGTTTTCTACTCCAGACGGCCTTTACCAATTCAGGGTAATGCCGTTCGCGTTGAAAAATGCACCTGCCACTTTCCAGAGGCTTGTGAATCATGTGTTGAATGGGTTAGACGAATTCTGTCTTGCATATCTGGACGATATAGCCGTTTTCAGTGCCACCTGGGAAGACCATGTGAAACACCTCGGGATTGTGCTCCAGGCTCTTCAGAAAGCACACTTGACCTTAAAGGCTAGTAAATGCAAGATTGGACAAGACTCCGTGGTTTACCTTGGACATGAAGTAGGTGGGAGGATACAGCCTCTTCCCAGTAAAGTACAAGCAGTACAAGACTGGCCTACCCCCACTACACCGACCCAAGTGAGAGCCTTCTTAGGACTCACGGGGTATTACCGCAACTTCGTGGCAGACTATGGCACCATAGCTGCCCCTCTGACTGCCCTCACCACTCCGAAGAAACCCAAGAAGGTAACTTGGACCGATGAGTGTGAGAAGGCCTTCCATGGCTTAAAAGACTCCTTGTGCCAGGCCCCTGTCCTCAGGGCCCCTTATTATCAAAGACCTTTTATTGTGCAAACGGACGCCTCTGACACTGGGATAGGAGCTGTACTATCGCAAGTAGATGAGAAGGGTAAGGAACACCCTATTGGTTTTATTAGTCGCCAGCTTAAGGACAGAGAGCTCAGATGGTCCACAGTGGAGAAAGAATGTTTCTCTGTTGTGTGGGCCCTACGGAAGCTGAGGCCCTACCTCTATGGGACCCACTTCACTGTGCAAACTGACCGTAAGCCCTTAAAGTGGCTAATCAACATGAAGGGAGAGAATCCAAAGTTGCTTAGGTGGTCCATAAGTCTACAAGGCTTCGACTTCACTATTGAGCATAGGCCAGGTGTCCAACATAGCATTGCTGATGGGTTGTCCAGAATGTTTAACCGACCTGAACACGAGACTCATCCAGGGGTGGATTAGTTCCCCCTGTTCATAGTCTGGGAGGGCGAATGTTAGGAAAGATTTCTTAATTGTGGGTAATTTTCCTTCCATGTGGCAACCCCTAAACTTTTTGCTGTTGTTTTCACCATGATCTAGACCTTGCCAGAGAAGTGCAGCCTTCTGCCGCACTCCTCTGAGCTTTCGCTCCATTCTTACGTGGAAACTGACATGCCCTTAAGACAGTCAGTACCGGGAAACGTTGTTTTCTGTAGTTTCTTTATCATGTTGCAGCTTTCGCGCAACATGGCACAAGAGGGCTCTGTAAGCTAAGTTACTGCTCTCTTGGGTCTCTAGTCTTCTACAGGCCCTAAATACTCTCTTTGGATTGTAAATGAATGGTGCAAGTGAATCACGGACGAGATTGGTGGCAGCGATCGTTTCTTGTGTTTTTGAGCTCCTTTTGGCATTTTAAGCTTGTTTCTCACGCTTAGCCCAAAATGGTGGCCTGGCTCCCAAAATGGCCAGACCACGAGGCTCTTTGTCCTGTCCACTGACCGTCTTGCCCCCTTCACCCCCCCAGGTCGAGCCGACCCGGGGCCTTCTTTATTTGGGCATGTACTTTCCCGCGAAACACAGATGCTTTCGCGGGCTTCTACAGGCCTGGTGTATGCCTCCAGGATGGGGGCTGGGATGTCTGGTCCCAATACACATCCTGGGCGCCAGAGAGTCTAGGGTGGTGGGAATGCCTGGGACCCCCGTGGTCCGTGATGAGGTCCACAGATGGTGTGAGTGTTTTATGAGCGGGTCTCCTATTGGGTCCCCTTCATTTTGGCGCGAAGGGAACCGTGGATAAGAGGGGGCTGGAAACGCCACTACCAGGTCGATCTCCTGAGTTCTCACGAACAAAGGAATACAGGAGCCAAGTATCCTGCAACCACGAGGCTGAACCGAGGAATCGCTGGTGACCCGCTGAAGGACTGCTCCTCTGCACTGCTGTCGCTTTGTGAAACCCTTTCTACCTCGGATCGAACGAGGAGGCCTCTACTGGTACTTCGACCCTTGGAATAGTGGGAACAACTATTCTCGGTATCTTCACCATCTCCTGCACGTAAGCCTTCAGAAGTGTCTCTGGGCCATCCAGCAGACTGACCAGCCTACCCAGGAGTCTTGCTCTGTAACCGCCGTCAGGTTGTGTTGTATTACGAGTCCTTGTCACTCTCACACGATTCGTACACTTGGCATTCCCAGGTCTGAAGAGAGTAGTGTACATTAGGCTGAAATACACACGGCAGCTCTGTTGCCCTGCTGTGGTAACAAACTGTGCGGGTTTACTGCATTTGGGACGCCCTCAACTCAACTTCTGCTGCTGCGGAATCTACACAACGACGAGACGTCCCCTGCTCCTATCTGAACCTGCCAGCACTGAAACTGACGTGGAGAAGCCTGGGTCTGCTTGCATCGGGGACCGGTGAGTAGCATCGCTAGGAACTGGTCGCCCTCCTGCAGGAGCACATAGCTTTTCCCCGCTGCGTCTAACAGCACGCCTTTCCGTACTCGCACTCTGCTTCTGCCCACAGTGGAGGCTGCGCTTGAGTCGCAGAGCTCTGTTCATCTTCATTTGTTCACCGAACTAAACTGCCTGATTCCCTCGAAGAGACTCCCCTTTTTGCCCGTTGGCACCAGCGTGTGCAGGTACTTTTGAGCACAAGGCTCCACTCTTCGTAGGGCTTGGACTTCCTTTTAGTTAGGTGCCTCTGAAGGCGGACTGGGTCTAATTATTATTCGAACTGCCTGTTTTCCTCCCCATCTAGGTGGTCTACACATTTCGTGCGTCTAACTCGTTAGACTCGTTTGTAATTGTATATATATTGTATTGGTTTGGTATGTGTTGGTTTACTGGAGTTTTATTGTGATTTCTCGCTACGGTCAATGTTACAAAGGCCTTGTAATAAATGTGTATATATTTTTAATATAACACCTGTTTGGAGTAATTTGTAAGTGTCCTTGCTTTGTGTGCTCATTGCGGGCTTTCAGTCACCCTGACCCCTCTTGAGACCTAGTCTTGACCGCCGCAATCGCTACCCTGATTGGTCTGGCTTGTCCAGAGGTTACCCTGTTCCAAGAAACTAGGTTGGCCTTCTGAACCTCTGCGCCTCCAGGACAGAGTTCAGAAATCCGTCTTAACAGTGGCAGCTTTTCAGAAACAAAAAATTCCCACCAATTTGAAAGGCCTAAAGAGTTTTTATGCACGACAAGTTACAACCAGAGATTCATTGACGATTATGCAGAAATCAAACAACCTTTGACTAAATTACTGCAGCAAGTGGTACCCTGGATATAGGCAAAGGAACAAAGTGAGGTAGTAGCCAAGTTAAAGGGCTGCTTGATGAAAGACCCATGTTTGGCTTATCCAATAATGAACCAGGATTTCTTCATTGAGATAGGTTTCACAGATCAATGTATGTCGGCAGACCTGTACCAAAAACACGATGTAAATAACAAAACCATTGCATAGGCTAGTAAGGCGTTGTCACAGGTAGAAACTAAATTCAGCTAAGGTGAAAAATCACCTTTGACCACTGTTTGGGCATTATAACATTTCTGCACCACTATTCAAGGGAGAACGGGTGATTGTTGAAACAAGCCATCAGCCTTTACAGTTTTTACAAAGTAAAAGAATCAGGTCAGGGAATTTGGCTCAGTCAAAAATCACATCATGGGCATTGGCATTGCAGGGATTCCTAGTGGAAGTGAGATATGGACAGAACAAAGAGTCCAGTTGCTCAAAGACTGGCAGACATTCATGATTGTGCAGCTGAAAACACAGAGCTAGAAACAAATGTAACTGAATTTGAACAATCCCCACACAAGACATTCGATTGAGAAACATGCAATGATCTCCCAACTGTGTATGTAGATGGAAGTCCATACCACATGGGAGATGATTCTGAAAAGGAATTAGTGTCAGGAATAGGAAATCTGTGGGTCAAGTGTTATGGCATTCCAAAGGTAAGCATGAGATTTGGTCCCAAAAGCCATCCAATTGCAGAACTGGCTGCCATTTATAAAGCAATATCCATAGCGGTAGAAAATAAATTTGAATAAATAGTTTTAGTCACTGATTCTGATTATGCCTGAAATTGTTTTGTGCAATATTTACCCCGGTGGAAATTGAGAATAATGATCACTTATAACAAAAAACCTCTCAAACATGGCAAAATGATTCAAGCCATAGATAAACTGGTCTTAGAAAATAAACTGATCATTCACTGGAGGAAGATACAAGGCCATCTGAAAACACCAGGGCAAGACAAGGAAGGGAATGACAAATCATATCAGTTAGCCAAGATTGGGGCTGAGACGGGGAAGTTGTTTCCTTTTGAGAACCTAATTATTGAAATCCAGGTAGATGCAATAACACACTCCAAAACTCAGAGAACAGTTGATCAACCGGTGCCACAGTAGAGGTTTGATACTCCTGATCAGTACTTGGTCAAGGCATAAAAAGAGGACCCTATTGTAGGCCTTTTATATAATCATTTGCTTGATGCAGAACAACATCCTCTGACTGAGTAGGACTGTAAAGCGAAAGAAGAACTGAGGGTGTTGCTAAAGAACAAAAAGAGAATTCGATTGCAGGATGGACTGATGATTTGGGAATCTGTGTCAGGCCAAATTCAATGGGTGGTACAGTTGACATTTTGGGGACTAATGCTACATCATGCCCATGATGCCATAACTGCAGGTCAGAGAGGTTCCCAGAAAACATTTGAAATTTTAAAAGAATAAGCCTATTGGACACTCATGTCCCAAGATTTGGAGCTGGATACAAGGGGATGCTTTGCTTAGTGTGTGCACAGTTTCAACCTACTTCCCCAACACACATGGCATCATTAATGGAAAGGGGTCTGACACTTCCATGGTCTGATTTGAAAATTGATTTTGTAGGTCCTGTGCAAAGGTCAGCACGGGGAAACAGGTATTTTTTGACGGTCACTTTTTTATTGTCCAAGTGGCTGATATGCATTCCGGTACAGGATTGCAGTGGGCAAACGGCAGCCACTTTGCTAGTCAGCCATATTTTCTCTAGGTTTGGTTTACCTCAAAGGATAGAATCAGACCGTAGGAGTAATTTCACCAGTGCAATGATATCAAAGATGTGGCATATCTTAGGTGTAAAAAGAAAACTGCACATTTCATACCGGCCCTCTTCTTCTGGGGATGTGGATCGTTGCAACAGGTACATTGTGGCTATTTTAAAGATGTTTGTAGCTGAAACAGGTTCCAGTTGGAATGTGTGAATCTCTGGTGCTATTGGATATTAGGTCAACACCGTCCAGATCCACAAACCTCAGGCCGCACGAGATTCTAACAGGCAGGAAGATGTTTTTACCACAACATTTACTGTACCAGACCAATGAACAGGTTCTGGTAAATGCAGACACAATTCTCAAATATATGGAAGAACTGAGAAAGCACTTGCAACACGCATTTTCGTTTGCACAGCGGAATCTGGAAAGAGCCGCTGACAGTGCAAATTCATACTATGACAGGAAGAGATCTGTGAGAGAATATGAAGTAGGTGACCAAGTCTAAAAGTTTGACTTTGGGAAAGATAAACATAAAAATGCCAAATTCCTTGCATCCTGCTGCAGGCCATTTAAAATTGTAGATAAGGGGGGTGTGGCCAGCAGCGCAATGGAGCAGACGTGAGTTTGATCGGCTCTGCGGCCGCTGCAAATATCCTGTCTTTTATAGCCTGATTCCTGAGAGTTCTACACACTTCTGCATCGATAGCTGATGCACTGGGGCACCATCGGATGCAAAATTCAGGAAAAACCGGAGCCCCAAGAGTGAACCCGAGGCGAGTGAAGAGGGAAGCGGAGAGGGCTCCCACGCTCCCAAGATGGCCGCCGCCGGCGCGTAGTGCAGTTCGGGGCCTGTCGGGCTGCGGGGAGCGTTGGTAATGCAAGCAGACTTGACAGGAAAGTGCCAGACCATCTCTCCCCCCGTGATAACAGCAGGGATGGGGTAGAGAGCTGGCCCACGAGGAGTCAACCCCGTGCGGGATCGTGGCCCCGCCACTCGGAGGCCCTGCGGCTCCACTGCCGAGCTGGGAAGACTCCCTTACCGTGACATCCAGTGAGCCTGGTGAGTGCCCCCAGGCACCAGCCCGAACCCACACACCGGTGAACCCGAGGTGGAAGCCCCTCTCCGAGTCACACCTGCGGGAGACTTCGGATGAAGAACTGGACTGCCGCGGCACACAATCCCGCGAAACCCGCGACCACTGGGACTAAATACCACCACGAAACCAGCGAAACTATCTCTCTCCAAGGATGGGCAAAGGCAAATTGAAAAAAGCCTCTACGCAAAGCAAGATGGACCACTTTGCGGTGGCACAGGCCCAGGCCTTGCAGACCCACACGCCACAGACACCCCCCTCGAGGACGAGACCGCCCTTTCCCTGAGAGACGTGATGGCCACCATTGCCAATTCCCGCTCCTCGATGGAGATGAAAATTGACAGTATAGCGGTGGATTTCTCCTTTCTGCGCCATGACTTGCAGAAACTCTCTGCTCGTACGGGGGAGGCGGAACACCGCATCTCGGGGACTGAAGATAACATTAGAGGCATCAATCAACAACTCTCACAGACACAAAATCGTCTGAAAATGTTAGAGGCCCGTGTGGATGAGGGGGAAGGAATATCGCGCCGCAACAATATACGCATCCTCGGCCTCCCAGAGGGGGAGGAAGGGCCCAGCATGGAGCTCCTCTTGGAACAATGGTTGGTGGACATCTATGCGCCTCACCCCTTCTCTAAGTTCTTCTTGGTGGAGAGAGCTCACAGAATGCCATAGGGCAGGCCTATACCAGGCGCACCGCCCAGAACGATCATAGCCAGATTCCTTAACTATCGGGACAGAGATGCACTCCTTCAAATGGCTCGCTCCAAGGGTACAATCACCCATAACGGCTCCCAAATCGTCTTTTTCCCTGATTACACCCGGGAGGTGCAGAGGGCGAGATAGTCGTTTGAACCGCTGAAGAGGCAACTATTCCACATGAAAGTAAGATACGGACTGCTGTTTCTGGCCCAACTCAAGATCCACCACAAGGGAACCACAGTTCATTTCACGGATCCGAAGGAGGCCTGGAGATGGGCGGAAGCGCACATTGAAGGGGACTGGACGGCAAGACCGATGGATCGGGGAAGGAGACCCCGGCCTGGGTCGGGCCGTCCCCCTCCCGGGGGCCACCCGGAAGCCCAGGAACTAGCGATCTTGGAACAGGCGGCAAACCCCGCCAACTAAGGCGAGCGAAACCAACTAGCACTAAGAAGCGACGGAATACCGAACCAAGGAGAGGCCAACGTCACACGTGAACTCTAAGAAACACGGAATGTTCAAAGGCGGTAGGAGCTGCGGACCCAGGGAGACCCCCTCTGCTCGCCTGCCAGCCAGGACCCCAAGTTTAATCTGACACTCTAGTTCCGAGTATCAACGATGTTCGGGCGACAGGTACTTCGTGTTGGGGAGGAGTATAGGGAGGGGGGATGGGCGGCTTATGTTGTTCTTGTTTTAGTATTAATACATATTTATTACGCATTCACGAAATTAACAAATCACACTACCCAACACACCCGACACATAACAGCTCCATGAAACAACCCATAATGTCTGCAGACCCGGTACTGTGCACAATAAATGGCGACCACAATGACCCACGCACCAAACCCTGAGTGCCCCAGATCTCTCAAAATAATTGCATGGAACGTGAACGGGTTGGGGTCCGGAATTAAGCGACGCCTTGTTCTGCAATTCTCGAACAGACATTCTCCCGACATCGCCCTGATAAATGAGACACACTTAGCCGGGACCAGCTGCACTTTCTTTTGCAGAACCAACTACCGATTGGCCCTACATGCGGGATACACAATGGGATCCAGAGGGACTCTTATCCTGATACATAAACGCGCCCCATTCACATCGCTAACAATTGAACAAAGCCCCCGGGGTCGCTATGTGGTGGTCATAGGAACACTGGGACAAGAAACACTGGCCATTGCGTCAGTGTACTCCCCGCCAGGACTGGGAGAGAAACTCCTGGATGAGTTGGTCATCCTTATGGCAAAACACCAACCTGATACGTGGATTTTGGGGGGGCGATTTTAATGATGTCATGTGCAATATAAAGGATCGCACTCACATCAGGGACCGCAACCTGAACACTCCCACCAAACTTGCAAAATTTGCGTCGGCCCTGGGCCTTCGGGATGTGTGGCGGCATCTCCACCCTGTGGACGAGGCCTACTCTTTCCACTCGGGAGCACACGGGTCCATGTCCAGACTGGACTACCTCTTCCTCCCAGGCACTGATATACATAGGGCGACCGCTGCAGACCTACTCTCCCGAGGCATCTCAGACCACTCACCCCTCATGGCGGTACTGCGCATACAAAGTGAAACCCCACCCAGATCATGGAGGCTGAATAGCTACTATCTGGGCTCCCCTGATCTTGTAGACCACCTCACGGAAGTAACTAATGAATATTTTGAAATTAATACCTCTGCTGTCGATGACCCAGTCACGATATGGGAAGCATACAAAACGGTGCTGAGGCGATCTCCTGGGTAGCAAATAAGAAGAGGGAGCAACTTCGGAAGTTGCTGGAGGCAGAAACTGATGTGGGCGATTGGGAAGCCAAATATGTTCGTGACCCAAGCCCGGAGACTCTCAGATCCCTTAAGGGTGCTAGAGAACGCCTTCGACATATCGAACTAGACAACGCTGGAAAAATGCTGGCCTGGCTCGAGAGACACTCAGACAGGGATATAGCACAGGCTTTCGCTGACTTCTATGCTACTTTGTATGCCGCCCCAGTGTCCCCTCTCTCTGGATCCCTCCCTACTAGATAACATCACCCTACCATTCCTATTGGAACAACAGAGGGCACAACTGGACTCAGCTCTCACCAAAGCGGAGATAGTTGAGGCTGTATCCCAATTGCAGTTGGGGAAAACGCCGGGCCCCAACGGGTTCCCGGTCGAGACCTGGAAGAAACTGGGTGGGGAGAAACTGGCACCATACCTTCACAAAATGTTCCTCGGGGCCCGCGACGAGGGCGCTCTCCCGCCGGGCCTGCGCAAAGCCACAATCGTCGTCATTCCCAAACCGGGTAAACCACCCGAGCAATGTGCCTCATATATGCCTATCTCATTACTCAATAGCGAAACTAAAATCCTCGCCAAGATCCTGCAACCGGTTGCAGGCGGTAATTACCTCCCTGATTCACCTGGACCAATGCGGGTTTATGCCACATAAATCAACACGTATGAATTTGCTGCGCCTCCACCTACTGCTGGAAAGGGCCCCTATCATAGACAAACCGCTTGCACTACTTGCCATAGATTTTGAGAAGGCGTTCAAATCGGTTCGTTGGGACAGCCTCTGGGAAACTATGCGAAGAATGGGTTTCGGGGACAACTTCCTGGGATGGGTACAACTTCTCTACACAGATCCACAAGCAGAGGTGAAGGTAAATGGGTGGCCCTCTGAGCTTTTCTCCCTGGGCAAGGGCACACGGCAGGGATGCCCCTTGTCCCCCCTTCTCTTCGCCCTCGCGATAGAGACACTCGCCCTGTGGCTCCGCCAGAGCAAGGACTGGTTGGGATTCAGGTGGCCGGAGGGGCACAAAGACAGGGCGTCTTTGTACGCGGATGATCTCTTGGTATACTTGGGTGACCCGATACGAACCTGCCCCATAGTGACACAAATGCTCATCCGATACGGTGAATTCAGTGGGCTGAGAATCAACTGGAACAAATCTATCCTTTTCCCGGTAAAGGGCGGTACACAGGCCATCCCCCAGGAATGCCCATACAAGGTGGAATCAAGCAGCTTCCGGTATTTTGGGATTTGGATATCGGAGGACCTGACGCGCTATGCAGCCCATAACCTCCAGCCGATCATGGACCGTCGTTTTAAAGACGATGTCCGCCACTTGAGGCTTCTCCCCCTGACACTTATGGGTAGAGCCGCCCTCTTTAAGATGATTACCCTGCCCAGATTCCTCTATGTACTACAAAACGCACCACTGGAGATTCAAGACGCCGATTTTGACCGCCTTGACTCCCTCCTTAGAGAACTCATATGGGGAGGGGGACAGCCTCGTATTGCACTGGTTACACTCCAGAGATCGGCATGTCCTGTCTCAGAGCTTACTACTGGGCCTCCCAGCTGGTGGTGGTTAATGACCTACTACACGGGGACAGGGAACTCCCGCACATAAAGGCAGAAATTGCAGCCATCCACGACACTGACCCATTACACCTGCTCTACCAGCCCCTTCACAGACCCCCACCCCAAACAATGGCAGCACATGTCTCAAGGGTCTGGAGACGGGCCCACGCCTATGTGGGGTGGAAAGACAAGATCACCACGACACAACCCCTGTGGCACAATAGTAACCTGGCCAAATTGGGGAAACTCACTCCATGGCCCAAATGGGAGGAGGCTGGAATCACAAAGATCGGGGATGTCCTGATAGATGGGGAGATCGCCTCCTTTGCAGCACTGCAGCAGAAATTCCAGCTCCCAGCAACGGAACGCTATCACCATACTTAACTGACTCACGCCCTATGGACACACATCCAGTTGGACCCCGCTATTCCCGAGTACACACCCATAGAACGCAATATACTTCGAACACATATCCCTACTAGAGTCCCTTCTATATTATACAATGCCATGTTCTCCTTTGCTACTCCGGAACTTCCTCGTCTTAAATCCAAATGGGAGGACGATGTGGGAGCCATAGACCCGGAAGACTGGATCCAGATCCTAATGCATCCCAGGGAGATTGCTATCTCCTCCAGACTCTGCTTGGTCCAACTAAAAATCCTCCACAGAACATACTACCCAAGAACTATGATGCATGGCTGGAAACGAGCCCCAAACCCGAACTGCCTCCGATGTGGGGGAGAGGTTGGTACATTCATACACATCCTCTGGGAATGTCCGCGGATCCAGACTTTCTGGGGGAAATGCTGCAATGAACTATCCAGGGTGCTAGGCTGCAATATAACACTGGACCCGAAGGTGTTGTTGTTGGGTTCTCCCGACGAGAACACTACTGATAAATGGGAAGGACTGCTCCTATCCACGGCCACAGGACTGATAAAGCGGAACATTGCACAAAAATGGGGAGCCCCAGAGTCCCCAACATTGGAACAATGGACAGACGATATGGACACACTTGCAATGTTAGAGCACAGAGTTTATAAATCAAGAGGCTGCCCTACCAAAGCTTCTAAGATTTGGGACAAATGGGTGGAGAGGGAATCCCAGTAACTTCATGATACCCTAAGACACAAGACTAAATTGTAAATGGAATGGGCGGTAAATGGAGACCAATTGACTTTTACCATGCTTTCACTTACTGATTTGTTCCTTGAATGCGTATGTTTTGATCTTGTTTTTCTTTTGGTTCTCGTTGATTGTGTTGTTGTTTAAATTCAATAAAATGCAATGTAAAAAAAAAATTGTAGATAAGTTTTCACCTGTGGTCTAACGGATTGCTGTAAAGGAGGAAGAGTTGACTGTGGAAAAATGTGTTCATATGAACCAAATCAAGCCATTTCACCCAAAGCATGAGGTGAGAACTCTCTAACATATTGGAGAAGCTAGTGGGGAGTAGAAGGTGTAGTTGTATTCAGGAATTGAAGCACTGTCACCTCGAAGAAATTCACCATAGCAGGTAAGAAGGGATGAATGTAAATATTGGTTTAAGTGGAAAACAGGGTAAAAGAAGGGTACATTAGGTAACTGTGAGTACATTTTCAAGATTTATGTAAAAAAAAGGGGGATGAAACAGGTGAGTATATAAGTGTAAATGTGAGCACAATGTGCATTAAAAATATATAGAAAAAGGTAGAATTGAGTTCCCGTTTGGCATTTGTTTAGTTTGGTAAGTGTCGCAGGTTGATGTATGATTAGAATGACAGGTGTTTTGAATGGATGTTGCATCTTTGTAGCAATTCATAATTTGTTTCTATTGTTTCTTGATTGAAGATACTGTGTTGAATGTTGTTATGTTTAACCTATATGCTTATTTACCATGACAGATGAAAAGAGGTGACATATTGTATTTGTGTGCTTACTCCATGTGTTATTTACAGGTGGTTATGGGGAAATATCCTTGAATCCTCATTGTATATATTGTAAATGTTATGTTGCTTAAACCACAGTTTTATTTCAGGTAAATCTCAAAGAAAGGGGAAAATTAATGAGTTTGGTGTACTTGGTTCTTAATCTGTCTTTTTCTCTTTTGATTTAGAGACTAATTTATTGCCTCTCCAACGCACTGGAGCTGGGCGTCAGATTCTAGGACCTTGGAGTCCACCGGATGAGCGAAAAAAAACCCGGACCGAAGAAGGGGGTAAGATGTACGACTAGCGGACCTGAAGGAAGCCTCACTTGCAGAGGATAAAAACTTGCTGTACATTAAGAGAAGCTGTGTCACAGACCTGCTTGAAAATTCAGCATTAGGCTTTGTGATGGCCACCACCAAGTTAAGAGAACTATTATCTTGAACTTGGTATTATGCATCCTATCTTGTTCTTTGTTTTGATCTATCCGTGGTTCACGAACAATTGAAGGTGGAACAGTGGAACAGTAATTTATTGGAGTAAGTTGTTTTCAACAGAAACATTGATTTCAACTGATTCATTTCCAGGGTTGGCCTGATGCAGTTATCCAGTCATAGACTAGACACTATGAACAATATGGACAACAGGGTTTTAATGTTTTGATTTTCTTTCTAGAAAAAGGACTAGATAGTACTTGCACAATGATTATTTATTTGTTAAAAAACGAAGAAAACAAACAATTACTGATAAAACAAGAAGGTGATCAAAAGAAAATAATATGTATGAAAGAAAAAGATAAAGCATGAATCCCCAAATAAAAAAAAATCAAAAAGAATACAAACAAAATATTTAAACAAAATTCAACCTATTTAAAGAAAAATAACATGAAAATATGTGAAAGATTTTGCGTATAATTTTCTAAAGTCAAAATATAAGAATTCCTTCATTTCTTGAAATGTGCACAAGATCACACATGTATTTTAAACATTCCTGAGGTTGTTTCTTGTTTCTATGGGAGCCCATAGGTAGGCCAGCGTTCAACAGAAACAAAGGGGGCGGGGGGTGGTATGTAGGGAAAATGGGGCTCCAAATTTCAGATGGGGCAGAATTTTAGCAAACTCAGACTCTGACAGCAAGAGGTGTGAGACCCTGGTGTGGACAAAAATACAAAGGGGGTTTCAATTCGGCATTGCATAATAACTGATGATATAACATAGCATAATGCTACACCATAGTGTAGCATGGATTAAGTTGCAATGAAGACTAATAAATACTGACCATTAATACACTAACTTACTAATATGTAATTCATTACTATTATTGAAGGCAGCTCAGTCCATAGCTCTTTGGTGCAAAATATTGGTGCAGATCTTTGGTACAAGCCGACTCATTTTATGAGATGGCAAGCACAGGCTGTGCAATGTCACTTGGAAAATGCAAGAAATAAATGTGCAGAATTAAAGCTGGTTTGCAGTGAAGACGTAACAAGTTGAAGGGCATGGAATGTGAAAGTTCATGTTGCTCAAAGCAAGCTTATTGTTCAAAACTTCCAGCCCAGGAAGCCAGTGTAACTTATTGGCATCGGATTGCTGCTTTGAATCTCTGTCCAAAGGTGATAGGCTAGACATGTGTTCTCTGGAAGATTCTAGAGGTTTGGTCAGAGGAGATGGTGTCTGATTGAAATGTGACATCACAGTCAGGGACAGGCAATTCTTACACTTTCCATAGGGGAATTTACAATAAGGGCAGGTGGAGGAGAGAGCCCTTAAAAAGGGGAGAGAAGAAAGAACGGTCTCTGTGAGGATCTGGCTGTCTGTGCCGCCTGTGATTTTTTGCTGGGCTTTCTGCCGTCCGTGTGCGAGCCGGGGGTGAGAGAAGAGAAGCCTGCTGCAGAGGAGGGTGTGCTGAGGGGCAGTCAGCTGAGCTGGGATCAAGAGTACACTGAACCAATGCTTCGCTGACTTTGCTGGTGTGAATATTTCAAGCGTTCTTTAGGTGAGAAAAAAATTACAAGTGAGGTGTATGTTGTATGATTCCACATAGTGTAATGATATATTGTGGGCAGGTGAAGGCTGGCACATTTTTACAATTACAAACGTAGATAGCTATTTTCATGTGTTTTGCTTTACCATCCAAGAAGCAGATCTCAAATATAACTGAAGGCTTTAAGCTGCCAGAACAAAATGCTATGTTTCAAGGCCATTAGATAACAGTGTTTTGAAATGCAAAAACTAAAAGTGTGATTCAAATTCATTGTGGGAAAAGCTTTTATCGTGGGGGAAGCAGTTACCGGGAAGTGTGCTCACAGCTCTGTTTTGGCCTGAAGAATTGAATCTGTTACCATTGCAAAAGAGAAACTTAGAGATTTAGATGTGCGCTTTCATTTTTGAATTGCATAGAAGGGCATGTTATACTCATTAAATTACACGTTGTTTTTTTTTTATTACTACTAACCCTATTTGCTTATAAAGTATCTGAAACTAATTGGATCAGCTGTGTTCTTGTTACTTGTGATGTGGAGCAGATGCAAGTGGATCTAGGTCACCTGGCCTAAGCCCCGCCCAACTGTCAATCCCTTTAAACTGTTTGTGACTTCCTGGTTGCCGCTCTTTTTCCCTACTGAAGCAGCCCTCCAGCCTCTTTTCCTTTGCAGATGGGGAGCAGGTGCAAGTAGATCTAGGCCACCCAGCCTAAGCCCTGCCCACCTGTCAATCACTTTAAACTGTCGGTGCCTTCCTGGTTGTCGCTCTTTTTCCCTACTTTAGCAGCCCTCGGTCCTCTTTTCCTTTGCAGATGAAGGGCAGTTGCAAGTGGATCTAGGTCACCTGGCTAAGCACCACCCACCTTCTTAACCCTGCCTGTTCCTTTCTGTTCTTAACTCTTAAATCAAGGGCGTTTCTCGCCTGGGTGTCCATAGCGAAGAACAGATGAAGAACAGGGCAATTCCTGTGTGGGCCTGTTTAGACCAGGAGGACCCAGGGCCTGAATCCCTGCTCAGACAGCAGGTAAGCATGCACCAACATGTGTTTTCTCCCTCTCTCCCCACAGGCCATCCGCACCATCATGAGGCAACGCCAACATCAACTTCGCCTGTGCTTGGGTAAGAGCAGGTGGTCCGTGGCACAGCAAGTTGTGCATTTGTAAAAGATGTTTTTCTTGCGCCGCAGTGCATGTGTGCCCGCTCCCCTCTCCCTTTGTCCCGGTTGGTTCCTTGCTTGTTGGCCCTCCCCATCCCTTCCTCCCACCATGCTCCCATTGGTTGGTGGGCCCTTTAAATCAGCCACCCAAGGAAGCCCCTGCCGTGGCAGCCCTCTCGGACAAGGACCAGATGCTAAGGACAGCTCCAGTGGTGTCTGCCGTTGTCCGCCATTGTAGTACCTAGCCTGCAGCCGCCGACCTGATGCGACTGATCAGGTAAGTCGAATCCGGGTGTGGTGTATTGTGCTGTGCGCAAAAACGTAGCCTTTTTTCCCCCTTTTGGGAAAGTCAAATCTGGGTGTGTTGTATTGTGCTGTGCTCGAAAACATAGGCTTTTTCCCCTTGTAGGAAAGTCGAATCTGGGTGTGCTTTATTGTGCTGTGCTCAAAAACGTAGCCTTTTTCCCCCTTTTGGGAAAGTCAAATCTGTGTGTGTTGTATTGTGCTGTGCTCAAATACCTAGCCCACAACTTGGCGCGCACAACTTGGCCGCGTGCACTCCCTTGTTTCTCTAGCCACATGTGCTCCCTGCATCGTAAATCCCTGCATCCTGTTCCATTCCCCCTCCTGCATTACCCTTCCTTCCTCTCGCATCTCAGACCCTTCCCTCTTCGATCTACTGTGTACTATTCTGACACTGTCTCATGCTCCACTGTTTTTCTGGCATTACTTTGCATTGCCTGCATTCTTCTTCTAGGTTCCTGTTGTGTTCTGTCCCTTGTTGACTGTGTTTGTTTGCTCTCTACTGTTCTTGATATTATGTTGCTAACCACGGTTTGTGGCATCACATTGCAATGGCCTGCATTTTTCACTTCTAGTTTCCCTGCTGAACTCTGTGTTTTGCTTTTGGTCCGTTATTGCATCTGCTTTCTTACTTCCAGGTTCCCTTTTGTGCTTTGCCTTGGTCTGTGCTAAATCTGCATTCTCTACTTCGAGGTTCCCTGTTGTGCTCTTTTCTTTCTGATGGTTCTGTACTGAATCTGATTTGGATGTCTGTTTTTCTTTTTCTTTGTTGTGCCCTCTTCCCTTTGGTGTTCCCCCATGCCTCCCTCCTGTCTGCCGCCCCCCTGCGTGCCCTCCCCACCCTCCTCAACTGCCTGGGCTCCCCTCTCCCTACCCCCCTTTCCTCCCCGCAACCCCTATAATGCTCTCTGACTCACCTATCTTTTCTAACTGCTTTTCTATCGACTATCCTATCCTTCTCACTAAGTCTGGCAGGAAGAAGCTCAAAAGGGACATCCTGGCCACCAACCCAGGCCTCCCTATTGCTGATACCTATATACCAGTGCTTCCTCCAGACAGACCCTTACCGACATACTCTTTGTCGTTCACTCTCCAGACCTATGGACCCCGCATATGGTCACTGTTCTCTCTTCTTTTTCCTCTTCTCCCATTAATGGTGGCACCCGGTGGGAGGCCCTCCTGGCCCCCTTCCACTCCTCTATGACCATCATTAATGTCTACTTAAATGGCACCATCTTGGTCCAGTGCCCGCAGGCCAATCTCCTCCTCTTTGATAGAGGCTTCCTGCACCTTATCAACTTCCTTTCCTCTCCTGCTATCTCTTCTTACCCCTCTATGGCTTCTCTTCCGCCTCCATCCTCTGCCACCTCTTCGGTACCCCCTGCTGCTTCTCTGGCCACCCTGTGGCCTTCCTCCTCTGTCACCCCTCTGGCACTCTCTTCTCCCTCTCTGACTACTCTGCCTTCTCTTCCTTCCTCCTCTGCCTATCCTCGGGCACCTCCAACACTTCTGCAGGGTGTACCTCTGTCCTGTACCTCTCCCCAGAAGTCCTTCAAATGTGGCAACCTGTTCTGCATCGCTACTCTCAATTCTCATTCAGCTGTCAAACACTCCTCTGACATCTGCCGTCTCCTGGAAGAGCTTGATTTGGATGTACTCACTCTCACCAAGACTTGGTAAATGGCCATCTCTGTCACAATTTTTTACACTCTCTTTCCCGATGGCTACATGATCTTCTCCAAACCCAGGATCAACCATCCCTGTGGGGGTGTAGCCATGATTTTCCCAAAGTGGATCCCTGCTTCCATCATTCCAATGCATCACTACTCCTCCTTTGAATGCCTGGTCTGCAGGCTCTCTATTTCTCATGGCCTCTCTCTCACTGTGGCCACTATCTACAGGTCACCCAGCCAGGCCGCCCTCTTTCTCTCTGGGTGGGCTGACTTCTCCTCCTGGCTCCTTGCCTCTAACTCTCAACCTCTTCTCCTCTGAGACTTGAACATCCACCTGGATGCTACCAGCCCTACTTCGGAATTGTTTCGCAACCTCTGCAATTCTCTCTCTCTATTCTTCCCTCTGGCTCGACTCACTGCAGGGCACACCCTGGATGTTCTGATCTCCTCAGACCCCCCTTCTCTAACCCTCTCACCACTCCTCTCTCTTGAAATGGTCACTTTATCCTTTCTTCCCACCTCTCTCTCTCTCTTCCCCACATGTCAAGCCAACTCCAGCACTGCCACCTACCTCCTCGGTCATCCGACCCATGAAGCATGTGTCAGTTGAGGCCTCTCTGTCCTAAAAAGAGAGCCTACATCCAAGCATGCATCTCTGTGGCATCTAACAACTCGGCCAAACTTTTCAAAATCTGTAAGGAGCTGGTCAATCCTGCTGCAGTCTCTACCTCTCCTGTTCCCTGCCAGGCCCTATGCACGGCCCTGGCCTCTCATTTCACTACGAAAACTCAGGACATTCTGTCCACCCTCTCTTCCTCTACCTCCTCTTCCTCCTACTCTACCACTCTTGGCCTGTCTGAGGCCATCTCTCCTCCTCCTTTCTCCTCCTTTCCTCTGTTCACCCCTGACGATGTTTCTAGACAAGTCCAATCTATGAACGTCTTTTCAAAGCAGGTTCTCCCCTGCTCATCCAGAACAATCAAGGACCACATCAACACCCTTGCTCCAGCCTTGGCCAATTTCTGCAATCATTCCTTTGCCACTGGAACTATCCCCTCCCATCTTAAGCACTTTCTTGTGCACCCCCTTCTAAAGAAGCCCTCAGCCGATCCTTCCTCTCTGGCAAACTATCGCCTGATCTCCATCAATCCTTTCCTGAGCAAACTCTTGGAAAAGCTGTCCATCTTCCATCTTAATCTACAGACTGAATATGTTGGTTGCCTCCATGACCACCAGTCTGGCTTCAAAGCTGCCAGAAACACGGAAACTGCTCTCCTGAACACCTGTGAAGAGTTGCTCTTCAATCTTAACTCTAATCTCCCTTCTATCCTCATTATCCTCTATCTATCCTTTTGACACAGTCAACCATGCCATCCTGCTCAATTGTCTCTGCAACAACCTTGGTATTACTGATCAGGCCCTGCCTGTTTGACCTCCTTTCTCACTGACCAACCCTCTCAGGTCCAACAGGGGTCTTTCATCTCTTCTATCTCTCTCTCTACTTGTGGTGTTCCCCAGGGGTGTAACCTCTCCCTGGCTCTTCAACCACTACCTGCCGCCTCTTTCCCACCGCATCGACACTTTCTGCTCCAATTTTCAATGTTATGCGGATGACACTCAGCTCTCTTTCAGCCTCCCCTCAGCCGCCTCTGCTTCTTCTCTCATACCATACTGTCTGGCCGCAATTCAGGAATGGTGTGCTGCCAATTATCACTGCCTTAATGCCAGTAAGACTGAAATCCTCCTCATTGGGACACCCGCTCCCTCCTTTCCACTCTCTATGTGGCTGCCCACTCTGGGCCCTCTTCTTGCTCCTTCTTTTGAGGCTAAGAACCTTGGTGTCCTCTTTGACTCCACCCTCTCCTTCTCTCCTCACACCTCTGACATCTCTAAGAATTCAAACATCAGCTGTACCTCCTCATAGGTATTCTTCCTTTTCTCACTTTCTCCCAGAAGTTCAGTGTCTCCAGAGCTCTGGTCCTCTCTAGGCTGGACTATTGCAACAGCCTCTTTCTAAATCTCCCTGCCTCTACTCTTTGACATTTACAACTTATCCAGAACAGGACTGCAAGACTTGTCCTTGGCCTCAAGCACAGGGATCGCATCTCTCCAGCTCTGAAATCTCTTCACTGGCTCACAGTGGCTGCAAGGATCAACTTCAAGACCCTCTGCATCATCCACAAGGCTTTCTGGGGCCTGGGACCACTCTACCTCCAACTTCTTTTCCAAAACATCTTCCTTCTCGAGCTCTTCGCTCATCCACCTTCAAATCTCTGAGGGTCAGACGCTTCTCCAAGCAGAGAGTTAGGGGCAGATCTATCTCCTCGGCTGGGGCCTCCCTCTGGAACATCCTCCCTGCCTCTCTCAAACTTGAGCAGAACCATCTCCGTTACGGAAGCAACTCAAGACCTTCCTTTTCGCTTCTGCTTTCTGTCTTCCTCTCCCCTGCTGATGCACCTGACTACTCCGTGCACTGTTCCCCTGGTCACCCTCTGAACTCAGGCCCAGGCTCCTGCATGTCCAGTTGCCCCTGCAGTGCCTCCGGGTTCCCCAGCACTTAAGGGTCTGTATCTGCAACCCTACAGTTCCCTTCTCTCTGCACTTATGAGCCACCCGCTGGATTCACTTGTGAGTTAACTGCACTTCCCCCTTCCACTCCCCAGCACCTCTCCTCTCCCCTCTTCCCCGCACTGTACGATCTGATTGACACAAGGCCTAGAAAGATTGTTATTCTGTCCTCCCTTTGTTTCCCCCTCTTTGTCTTTTTTGTGCCTAGAAACACTTGTGTACCGGCGCGTTATAAATGCCACATCATATCATATCATGGCATATGGACAGGTACAAAGCTAAGGAGGCATGTTTACTACCGCCGACGGTAAAAAGCAAGATTCACCAAAACACTGTGAACTGGGGCAAATCATATAGAGCCGATTCCCCATATTACAGTCTTCAGGTTATCTGGTAAGTCCATGCAATGAAATACCACCAATGAAATACCACTGAAAATTGGGTCCTAGTGCACACCAGGTCCGGTTTTTAGCTTGCCACTTGATCCCAATATAAGAATAACATCAGATAGCTCTGTGGCTTTGGGCCTGATAAAATACCCCAACAGACCATGGCCAACAGAAAAAACAAATATTTGACTGCAGATTGATCCAGATGGCATCAAAGTAGGCCCTGCAAAACAATGGTCTGAGAACCCAATCCATTTATTTCTGAAAGGTCACGTTCCCTGTGGAGACCAAATTGCAGATCCTCAAATTGAAATAGTCTGACAGGAGTGGAGAAAGCTCTGTTGTCCGGGTCTGATGGATTCATCAGTACCTGCCAATAACCCTTAGTTAGATCAATCATGGAAAGAAAAACCACAGATCCCAGTCAATCAATAAGGTCATCGATCCTGGTTATAGGATAGTTGCCAAACTGGCATAATGCGTTTAACCTTCTAAAGTCAATACAAAATCTCCACGATTTCTCTGGTTTCGCTACTAGGCCTATTGGCAAGGACCAGGGGCTTTGCAATGGTTCTATTATATCGAAAGCCAACATCTTCTCCACTTCCTGCCGGACTATTTCTCTACAGGCTTCAGGAATGCAATATGGTTTTAGATTGACCACTTTACACGGGGACTGGGGGTACGGATGTAATCAGTGCTCCAGATAAGATTTTGAAGTGGGAGTATTTTACTCCACATTTTTTAAAGTTGGGAGTAAAATGATTTTTTAGGTAGTAAAAATGTAAGTCAAATTACCAATGGGAGCGTTTTATGAACAAGTAAAAATATGTTTTAACTGGGAAACGGAAATGTTTTTGTCATAATTATCTTTTTGCAGCTAGTTATTCATACACACTAAAAGATACATGTTTACTTCTTCCAGTCAGGCAGTAATAACAGCACTTATTCCTGTGGTACTACCTGCACTGCTGGTCACAACATATCCATGGAGCTTTGTGAAGGAAAGTAGGGGCATAAGGTCATATGTGACTGTTTACATTTTTACTGCCTATTTTTTATTTTCTTGGGAGTATTTGCCTATTCTTAGAGAGTAAAAGTGGCCGATACACCCCTTATCTGCAGGGCTGGATATAATGGTAAAACCCTTTTACCCTCCCTGGTTCGCTGTCAAAAAAGTCAGGAAATTGGTTTAACAGAGTCGGAATGTCCACTTTCTTACTGGGTGATAGAAGACTGGCCATCACTACAGAAGTGGTTTCAATTGGATCCTCCCTCTACTCCTTTAAAAGTTTAATATGATAGATCTGTGTTTTGGCCCCCCTATCTGGTTGTGAGAGCCGACAATTACAGGGACCTGTTTGTTCAAGGATTTCATAGAGGCCATGCCAACGGGAAAGCATTTTATGTTCTGAGGTACCTGGATTTTTTGTCATAGTTGGTCTTTTGACGTTCTTGGGGCTTACTAAGATGTACTTGATCTATAGATCTAACCACTGCTATGTGCTACTTTAAGCATTGTCGTGTCTGCTGTTTCTCCCAAGTCTATCTTAACATATAAGGAACATCCCTAGGGTCTCGACCATATAGAGGTTCAAAGGGGGAGAAACCTAGGGAGCCTTGGGGAGTTTTCTGAATAGCAAATAGGACCCACCGTATCATAGTGTCCCAATTTCTCCCATCGGCCTGTAGCAGCTTTTTGAGTACAGTTTTTAGGTTTTATTAAATCGTTCTACCAACAGTTTGTGGGTGGTAGACTGAGGTTCTCTTGGCCTTTATTTGTAGAATTTCTTTTACTTCGGCCATTAGGCAGGCTCATGAAAATTGTTCCTTAATCCATTAGGATCTCTTTAGGAAAACCCATTCCGGAAAGGAAGGGAAGCAGACGTTTGAGAATTTGTTGGGTAGTGATTGATCTCATAGGGAAAGCCTCTGGATACCTAGTGCCATAGTCTAATATGACTAAGATATAATGGTTTCCCAATTAGGAAGGTTCCAGTGGGCCAACAATGTCCATTCCTATCCTAGAAAATGGTATGTCAATAATGAGAAGTAGCTGTAAGGGAACTGGGGGGGGGTATGTGTACTCATCTTCTGACAGAGTGAACAATTCAGGACAAATATATAACCTCTGCATACACCCTTAGACAGTAAAAGCTTTTTTAGAATTTGTGCCCGGGTCTTAGCAGCCCATAGATGTCCAGCCATGAGGTGGGTGTGTGTCATTTCTAATACCACCCTCCTATGACTATGTGGTAGAACAATTTGGGAGCAGGAAGTCCCATCCAGTCCAACATCACCCCTATACAGCAATCTATGTTTAAGGAAAAAAAAGAACCCTCTTTATTTCTTCCCTCTTCCTCTGGAATAACTTTGAGGAGTGTCTCTGTAAGCACTTGGTCATTAGGCTGTGCAAAGGCTAGTTCAGAGATGATTTATGTGTCATCTTCACTAGGGGAAATCTATTCTGGTTCAATCTTTTCAACCATTTTGCGGAATATGGCTTTCTCCAAAATAACTTCAGCTATATTGTCCCCAGGCTTAATGTGATAGGGTTGCTTCCCATTGTTTTGTAATATTTTATTTATTTATGTATTGTTTGCTTTTGAGGCGCTTATACAGCAAGTAAAATACTCTTTCAAAGCACCCACAGGGTGAGGGCGGAGGGACAAGGGCGTGCAATACATTGCATAACACAAAAATTAATAAGAGCAGTGGAGGGAAAAGGAGGAGAGTCGAACATACTATGCCTTGTGAGTAGATGCAGTAAGTGTTGTGGGGGCCGGCCATAGGCATCAAGCCATAGGCATCAAGCCGGCCCCCTGTGGGTGTTAAGGGACACAGCAACCTGGATGCCCAGTGCCTCAGGGGGTTGCTGGGGAAACACCCGGTCTAGGATGGGGCAGGGCGGAACATGCCCAGCACATGCAGACCCTGTCCACCTTGCTGGCAAGAGGGACCCATGGCAACATGGTTGGTGTGCAGGCCCGTGCTCACACAGTGTGTGCCTGGGCGTCTAAGCTGCGACAGGCTCAGCCAGTCCCTTGATGTTGGGGTAGATAGTGAGACGCAGGTAGCTGGGTGACTAGGCAGTACCACATGATGTCGACAGGGCCGGGGTGTCTGCATTTTACTCACTCCCCTTTTCTTTGGCTACGCTCTCCCAGGCTGGAGTGGCTCTTCACTGTAGTGGGACGGGAGGGCGCAGAAGCACTCGTGCAGAGCTGCAACCGTTGCTTGCTCATAGCACTTCTTTTGGGTGGTGAGTTTGAGGGCTGCAAGACGTTGGTTGGCCGGACAAAGATGACAGTGCATCTGGGCCACTTCTTCTCCTCCCCCAGGCAGGAGTCCCTGCTGTTGATGGGGCAGAAGATGTCCCAGTTCGGGGGTGGCAGGAATCGCACCCAGGGCCACATCTGGCTGGTCCATGGATGGGGGGCCCGGCAGGGCACACACTAGTGGCAGGGAGATGAGGCCACTTGCTAGGTAGGCATGATGTCTGGAGTTCCAGAATAAGCAGTGCGGCAGCAGCATGAGCTGTGCCCCATGTTTCAGTGCCTGGTGGCGCATACCTCTTTGTTTCTCTCCATCGACATGCGCCAGTTGCCATCTTAACAGTTGGAGCTTCAGCTGCTGTGTGCCCACATTGCATGTACGGTCAGGCGGGCGCACACATCTTTTCCTTCTCTGATGCATGAAGTGCATGGCTGTTTTCGCTCCCAGTTCTCTTATCGGACACCTCACCTTCGGGTGATTTCACCCTGTTGGGAACTGGCAATGTATTACTGCCGCTGGAAAATGCCCTTGTTGCCATTATGATGGGAACGTATTTACACCCCACACTAGAGATGACTCCAGTGCTGCTTCAATTGGTTTCTCTTAGTTAGGTCCACCCCCTCCCGTGCAGTACATGGCAACGGGACCTGAAAGGAGTAATGTGTAATTGCATTTCAACTTGTGGAACTTCAGATGTCCTCTTGTCCGTAGAAATCTTAACGCTTTCACCCAGTGCAGTGTCTCATGCCTTGCCCCGCACTAGGATGGAGCTGCCGATTTCACAGCTGTTGGCCCAGTCCTCCAGCAGCTGGGGCTGCCGTCAAATCAAAGTGCTGCCCACTACACTGATGGAAGTGGGCAGCCTCTGTCCACCACCTTCACCGCCCGGCCCGGTACATAATTCTCTCACCCCACTTTTCGGCAGGCTTCTGCCTTCCTGCTGGGGCTGGTGGGCACCCACCTCATTCTTTGCCTGCCATTTCCCATCGCGGGAGGGGGGAGCGTGCACTCAGGAAGATGGGCACCCACCGCCATTATTTTTGCGGCAGATGGCGCATACCAGGGCATGGAACACCACACAGACAATACTGCCTCTCTGGTAGAGTGGAATGGGGGTCTGACGCTCCACTGCTTTCACTGCACACCTGAGCATATATCAATCACCCTCTTTTCACGTCAGATGCCGCAGGTGTGGGGGGGCTATGGGCAAACTCCTCAAAGCACCATCCTCAAAGAGGGCCGCGGTTAGGGGGACTTGCTGGCAGGGCTCCCTCATGATCACCGGATGCTGCTCTTCCTCCCTCATATTCATGGCGATGGATGCCACATGCAGCTTTCTCTCCTGCAGCAGGAGACAGCTCCTCTCCTATTTTCCCGGCGATGGATGCCGCTCCTCCTTTTCTTCATTAACAACAAAAAAGACTTTAGGGACGGCAGGTTTTTCCTCATCACCATTGTTATGGGGGCCTGTTAAGACGGATTTCTGAACTCTGTCCTGGTGGCGCAGAAGTTCAGAAGGCCAACCTAATTACTTGGAACAGGGTAACCTCTGGACGAGCCAGACCAATCAAGGTAGCGATCGCGGCGGTCAAGACTAGGTCTCAAGAAGGGCGAGGGTGACTGAAAGCCCGCAATGAGCACACAAAGCAAGATCACTTACAAACTACTCCAAACAGTTGTTATATTAAAATTATGTACACATTTATTTTAAGGCCTTTAAAACAATGACCGTAGCGAGAAAATCACAATATAACGATAGTAAACCAACACATACCATATCAACACAATATATATACAAATACGACAGTCGCAAGCGTTATATGCACGAAATGTGTAGTCCACCTGCAAGGGAAGGAAAACAGGCAGTGCGATACAATGCTTTAGACTCAGTTCGTCTTCAGAGGCACCTAACTAGATGGAAGTCCGAGCCCTGCGAAGAGTGGAGCCTTGTGCTCAAAAGTACCTGCACACGCTGGTGCCAACGGGCAAAAGGAGAGTCTCTTCTAAGGAAATCAGGCAGTTCAGTTCAGTGCACAAATGAAGGAGAACAAGTTCCGCGACTCAAGCGCAGCCTCCACTGTGGGCAGAAGCAGAGCGCGAGTACGGACAAGGGTGCTGTTTTACACAGCGGGGAAAAGCAATGGGCTCCTGCAGGAGGGCGACCAGATCCTAGCTATACTACTCACCGGTCCCCGATGCAAGCAGACCCAGGCTTCTCCGCGTCAGTTTCAGCAGCTGGCAGGTTCAGAAGAGCAGGGAACGCCTCGTCGTCGTGTTGAGTAAAAAGACGTCCCAATCGAAGAAACCTGCACAGTTTTGTCACCACAGCAGGGCAACGGAACGGCCGTGTGTATCTGAGCCAAATGTACACTACTCACTTCCGACCTGGGAACGCCAAGTGTACGAAGCGTGTGAGAGTGACAAGGACTCGAAATACTACACAACCTGGCGGCGGTTACAGAGCAAGACTCCCGTGTAAGCTGGTCAGTCAGCTGGATGGCCCAGAGACACTTCCGAAGGCTTACTGGCAGGAGATGGTGAAGATGCCGAGAATAGCTGTTCCCGCTATTCCAAAGGGTCGAAGTACCAGTACAGGCCTTCTGGTTCGATCAAAGGTGAAAAGGGTTTCACAAGGTGACAGCAGTGCAGAGGAGGAGTCCTTCAGCGGGTCACCAGCGATTCCTCGGTCCAGCCTCTTGGTTGCAGGATACTTGGCTCCTGTATTCCTTCGTTCGTGAGAACTCAGGAGATCGACATGGTAGTGGTGTTTCCAGCCCCCTCTTATCCACGGTTCCCTTCGCGCCAAAACGGAGGGGACCCAATGGGAGATCCGCTCATCAACACTCACACCATTCGTGGACCAATCACGGACCACGGTGGTCCCAGGCATTCACACCACCCTAGACTCTCTGGCACCCAGGATGTGTATTGGGACCAGACATCCCAGCCCACACCCTGGAGGCACACAAAAGACATGTAGAAGCCCGCGAAAGCATCTGTGTTTCGCGGGAAAGTACATGCCCAAATAAGGAATGCCCCGGGTCGGCTCGACCTGGGGAAGGTGAAGGGAGCAAGACGGTCAGCGGACAGGACAAAGGAGCCTCATGGTCTGGCCATTTTGGGAGCCAGGCCACCATTTTGGGTTAAGCGCAGAAAACGCGCTTAGAACGCCAAAAGGAGCTCAAAATACAAAGAAACGATCGCTGCCACCATTCCCGTCCCTGAATCACTTGCACCGATCAAATACAATCCTAAACGAGTATCTAGGGCCTGTAGAAGGCTAGAGACCCAAGAGAGCTGTAACTTAGCTTACAGTGCCCTCTTGTGTCATGTTGCACTAAAGCCGCAACATGATAAACGAAACTACGGGAAACAGCGTTCCCCGGTACTGACTGTCTTAAGGGCATGTCAGTTTCCCCGTAAGAAAGAGCGAAAGCCCAGAGGAGTGCGGCAGAAGGCTGCACTTCTCTGGCAAAGTCAAGAACAAGGTGAAAAACAACAGCAAAATGTTTAGGGGTTGCCACATGGAAGGAAAATTACCTACAATTACGAAATCTTTCCTAACAGGGCCTGCCATAGGCATCAAGCTGGCCCCCTGTGGGTGCTATGGGACACCAGCATTCTGGAGGCCCAGTGCCTCAGGGGATTTCCGGGGAACACCCGGTCTTAGATGGGGCAAGGGCGGACCATACCCAGCACATGCGGACGCTGGCCACCTTGCTGGAAAGAGGGCCCCATGGCAACATGTCCCGCAGGCCGTGCTCACATGAGAGATGGACTCAGGCATTCCTCTTTGGGAGTCTGAGCCATTTTCATGCACGTGCCTGCAGGGGGTGTGTCATGGCCCATCTTAAAAGGGTAATACACATGGGAGGGACACCTCACATTAAAAGGGAAACACACATGGGAGCATCACAATACAACATTAAGTGATGGGGAGTCCAGGCTCATGGGTGAGCCATAGATGAAGTGCTTGGGTTGTAGAGTGCTACATGACAAGGGCCACGTTGGGAGTAAGTGTGATCTTGAAGGGGAGAGGTTGTGACAAGGCAAGTGCTGAGGGAAGACAGGAGCTAGACTGATTCGGTGGGTGTGGGAGGTCAGGGGCCTGAGGATGCATAAGGGCCCGGACACCAATCACATAAACTGTGGGATTAGCAGAGAAAAGAAGAAGTAATGGTATTTTAACAGCCCCTCTAAAGTCTGGGTACATTATGCCAGCCATTACATCTAGGCCATACAACTACGCCAGACCAGACTTTGCAGCCAACCTGATGTTACTCCCAGGGGGCCGGATCAACACTAAGTTTGTAGGTATTAGTTGTCTTACACTGGGTTCTAGGACTGCTTTTCTACAACTGGAGAGATTACATCCTATTGACTCCTTAGTGGCAACAGAGGGAGGACTAGCACGCTCACTAAGTTTGGTAAAAGTCAGGGTCCCCCAGTTTGCATCAACTAGGTCAGATCCCACTCCTGACACCATGTATGAGGGGTCAGAAGTAAGACTCAGACACAGTGGTGGCATCTTTGTGGTCAAAACACTTTATTACATGAGAAAGGGTTAGAAAAATGCCCCTCTGTCCCTAAAACTAAAGGGGTTTCCCTGCCTCTAATGGAATGAATGAAACTGTCAGAATGTCCAAATTATAAATTTTGTTCCTGTTGTGTCTCAAAAGGCCTACGTCTGTCCCTAACACTAATAACATAAACTATCTGTGCAAGGATGATTTCTTCCTAAAGTAAACATTTCCCTTCTGGTTCCAGACAACAGAAACATTGCCAGTCTCTTGGGCAAAAAGTGATAAAGGCGTCATTCATCTACAATGGAAGATACAGTGGTGGGTATTTCCTTAACCACAAGCCTCGAGGGTCATGCGATGGCAGAATGGTAGCTCAAGGGGTTCTGATTTTGGGCATTGACAGGGCTGCCAGGCAGGCAGTTCCTACTATCTTGATAACACAATTCAAAATTCAAGTAAATTGTTTAGCTTCATATTTATGTGACAAATGGTGCGCAACGTTGGCTTCCTCTGATGGAAGGGGGAGAGTTCTGTGTTCAAATACCTACTAATGGGGGATGGGTGTGATTTGGCATGATGACATAGTCTGTGTGACAGATTCATAAGCCTTCCATCTCGAGCTTTGGTATTTCTTAAAATTAAGGGCACGGTAGAAGTACATGGAGGTAATGTTTGTATTGCTTGTTTCTAATCTTCTTTAGCCCAAGTCCTACTTTCCCTCCTCACAGTACTTATGACCCACCTCTCCTATGCTTCATGGATGGATGGAAATGTTAATGAAAGAATTTTGGGGCATGGTAGGTATTATACCTAGCACTCTTGCATGTTAGAGCCCACCATTCTCACCACACAAAAAAAGAGGTTTGTCCCTTATTCGATTAGATACAATTAAAATGTGCAACATAACAAACATATGCCCAACATCCAACTCAATTATTAAATATAATTTAAAAAACGGTGGCTAAAATATAATAACATATGTATATATCCTCAACAACAAGCACAGGCTAAAATTGTGTTCTAGAAATCAGCAGTTTAATTTAACAATGATCTGTGCAGCCAGCAGAGCTGTACCGATCGTGGGACGGCCGTGCTGACGTGAGCGAGTTATGGCTTGCATCGCCTCTCAGTGATGCGACCAAGGTGCACATTGCTATGCTTTTGTGAAAATGTAGTACCAGCACTCTCGCATGTCAGAGCCCACCGTTCTCACCACACCAAAATGACGTTTGTCCCTTATTTGATCAGATGAAATTCAATTGTGCAACATAGCAAACATATGCCCAACATCTGACTCAATTTTAAATATATTTTAATGAACAGCATCTAAAATATGATAACATATGTAAATATACACATCAACAAGCACAGGCTAAAATTGAGTTCTAGAAATCAGCAGTTTACTTTAACAACAATCCGCGCAGCCAGGAGAGCTGTACCGATTGTGCGACTGCCATGCTGAAGTGAGCCAGTTATGGCTTGCGTTGTCTATCAGTGACACAACCAAGGCGCGCACCGCTATGATTTAGAGAAATGTAGCCTAGCACTCTCGCTTCTCAGAGCCTACCATTCTCAAAACACACAAAATGAGGTTAGTCCCTTAATTTATTAGATAAAATTCAATTGTGTAACAAAACAAACATATGCACAACATCTGACTCAATTTTTAAAAACGGCAGCTAAAATATAATAACATATGTAAATATCCTCAACAAAAAGCACAGGCTCAAATTGTGTTCTAGAAATCCGCAGCCAGGATGAAACCAGGGTGCGCAGCGTGTGTCGGAGCCCACCGTTCTCACCCCGCACAAAATGAAGTTTGGTCCTTATTTGATTAGATAAAATTCAATTGTGCAACAGAACATACATATTCCCAAAATCAACTCAATTTTAAATATAGTTTAAAAAAACAGTGGCTAAAATATAATAACATATGTAAATATCCTCATTAACAAGCAGAGGCTCAAATTGTGTTCTAGAAATCAGCAGTTTTCTTTAAAACCGATCCATGCAGCCAGGAGAGCTGTACTGATCGCACAACGGCCGCGCTGATGCAAGCCAGTTATGGCCTGTGTCGCCTCTCGGCGGTGACGTGACCAAGGTGTGCACCGCTATGCTTTAGGGGAAATGTAGTACCAACACTTTCGTGTGTCAGAGTCCACCGTCCTAACAACACACAAAATTACGTTTGTCCCTTATGTGATTAGATCAAATTCAATTCTGCAACATAACAAACATATGCCCAACATCTGACTCAATTTTAAATATAATATAAAAAACAGCGGCAAAAATATAATAACATTTGTAAATATCCTCATCAACAAGCACAGGCTAACATTGTATTCTAGAAATCAGCAGATATCACCTTAAAAACGATCCGTGCAGCCAGGAGAGCTGTACCAATCATGGGACGGCCATGCTGAAGTCAGCTGGTTATGGCCTACGTCGTCTCTCAGTAATGCGACCGAGGTGCGCACTGCTATTCTTTAGGGGAAATGCAGTACCAGCAAACTCGCGTGTCAGAGCTCATCAGTCTCACCACACACAAAATAAGGTTTGTCCCTTATTTGATTAGATGAAATGCAATGGTTCAAGATAATAAACATATGCCCAACATCCGACTCAATTATTAAATATAATTATAAAAACAGCTGCTAAAATATAATAACATATGTAAATATCCTCCTAAGGTACAGGCTTAAATTGTGTTGTAGAAATCAGCAGTTTACTTTAACAACGATCTGGGCACCCAGGAGAGCTGTACCGATCACTGGACGGCCGTGCTGACGTGAGCCAGTTATGTTTGAGTCACCTCTCTGTGATGCGACCAAGGTGCGCACCACTTTGCTTTAGGGGAAATGTAGTACCAGCACACTCGGATGTCAGAGCCCACTGTTCTCACTGCACAAAAAATTAGGTTTGTCCCTTACTTGATTAGATCAATTTCAATTGTGCAACATAACAAACACATGCCCAACATCCGACTCAATAATTAAATATAATTTAAAAAACGGCATCTAAAATATAATAATATATGTAAATATCCTCATCAAAAAGCATAGGCTCAAATTGAGTTCTAGAAATCAGCATTCTACATTAAGAATAATCAGTGCAGCCAGGAGAGCTGTACCGATCGCAGGACGGCCACACTGACGCAAGCCAGTTATGCTCTGCGTCGCCTCTCGGTGACACAACCAAGGTGCGCACTGTTATGCTTTTGGGGAAATGTAGTACCAGCACTCTCGTGTGTCAGAGCCCACTGTTCTCTCCACAGACAAAATGAGGTTTGTCCCTTATTTGATTAGATAAAATTCAATTGTGCAACATAACAAACATATGGCCAACATCTGACTCAATTTTAAATATGATTTAAAAAAACTGCATCTAAAATATAATAACATATGTAAATATCCTCATCAACAAGCACAGGCTAAAATTTGTTCTAGAAATCAGCAGTTTACTTTAACAACTATCTGTGCAGCCATGAGAGCTGTACCAATCCCGGGACGGCCGTGCTGACGTAAGCCAGTTATGGCTTAAGTCAACACTCTGTGATGCGACCAAGGTGCGCACCACTATGCCTTAGGGGAAATGTAGTACCAGCACTCTCGGATGTCAGAGCCCACTGTTCTCACTACACAAAAAATTAGGTTTAGCCGTTATTTGATTAGATAAAATTCAATTGTGCAACATAACATACATATGCCCAACATTCGACTCAATGTACCAAGCACAGGACGGCCACACTGACGCAAGCATGTTATGGCCTGCGTTGCCTCTCAGTGACATGACCAATGTGCTTACTGCAATGCTGTAGGGGAAATGTAGTGCCAGCACTCTTGCACTGATGTCACCACACATAAAATGAATTTTGTCACTTATTTGATTAGATTAAATGTAATTGTTCAATTTAACAAACATATGCCCAACATCCAAAGGAATAATTAAATATCATTTTAAAAACGGCGGCTAAAATATAATAACATGTTAAGATCCTCATCAAAAATGATAGGCTAAAATTGTGTTATAGAAATCAGCAGTTTACTTCAACAACGATCTGTGCAGCCAGGAGAGCTGTACCGCTCACGGGACGGCCGTGCTGATGTGAGCCAGTTATGGCTTGCTTCACCCCTCGATGACACAACCAAGTTGCACACCACTATGCTTTAGGGGAAATGTAGTACCAGCACTTTAGAATGTCAGAGCCCACTGTTCTCACTACAAAAAAATGAGTTTTGTCCATTATTTGATTAACTAAATTCAATTGTTCAACATAACAGACATATGCCCAACATCCGACTCAATTATTAAATATATTATAAAAAGCGGCGACTAAAATATAATAACATATTTAAATATCCTCATAAAGCACAGGCTACAAATAAGTTCTAGAAATCAGCAGTTTATTCTAACACAGATCTGTGCAGCCAGGAGAGCTGTAATGATCGCGGGACGGCCGTGCTGACATGAGTCAGTTATGGCTGTTGTGTTGGGGCCTCGCGTAGTGCCGGCTTGGGCCCGAACGTGAGTGGCCGTGTGTGTAGGCCGCTCTGGCGTCGCTCCAGCAGGAGCTGACAAGAAATACGCGCGCACACACAGGTAGCTTTGTGCCCCGGAACTGCCTCCTTCACCAAGGGGCGGAGCTTTTATTCACTTGCCCTGCGTCACCGCGTAGCGGGACGCAGGGCGGAAACACAACATTCCTCCTTTATTCCAAAATGAATAAAACCAAACACAAAACATGCATCAACTATAGATCTGTTCAAATGACAGCCCACCGTTGCATTAGTGGATCAACATTAGATATATATGAATAAACATTTACAGCAGAAAAGTGCCTCCCACATTCTAGTCCTTGGGGGCCCACACTGGACATACATAGTCTTTTAAATGAGCTGGAGGCCGGGTGGCTCCTCTCAGGCTATAGCCCCCCCCTTGTGACCGGGGTCCCACTGTTTCACAGGGTGCCTCACCTTCAGTGTCCTGCTCACCCATCTCAGGCTCACTCCACAGCTCCCATGCTCCATCATCAGCTCTTTCTTCTTCGTGTGGATATAGTGTCCCTCCGCCATCCGGCGTAGAGGTGTCAGCTTCTTGGGGCTGTTCACCATCAGTCCACAGATTACAGGGCACAGCTTTAAACCATGCTGCATTACGTGTTACACTTTGGTGTCCTTTTTGTGCTGTAAGCATGGTGCCTTTTCTTTCCTTGATGATCCATGGGGATGGCTCATACCGAGAGTTCAACTTAGATCTGGTAGGATTACGCAACATTATCACGTGGTCACCCACTTGAAGATTTGACTGCTTTGCCCTTCTCATGGTGCTCATGTGCTCATTGGCTTCTGTTCTTCTTCTTTCTGTTCGTTCAGTGTCAAAATTATCCAGACTTCTGTTAGGGAGGTGTGGTATGGAAGATTTGACCAGCACACCAAACATTAAGTCTGCTGGGGGAAGTCCAGTCGTGCTGTGTGGAGTCACTCTATATTTTCGTATAAACCGATACAGATCGAGTTTCCAAGAGCTGGCATTTTCCTTCGATATCCTCAGCACTTTATTTAGTGTCCGCATAAAACGTTCCACATCTCCATTGGCTTGGGGCCATCTTGGCATTATGTGGTGATATCGTATGTTTAGATCCTGTAAGTAACGTTTGAATTCTTCCCCTTGGAATGGAGGGCCATTGTCACTTTTTATTCTTGTGGGTAAACCGTGTGTCGCGAACATTTTTTCAATCATTGGAATTACCACTTCCGCGGCTGTTGAGTTCACTATCTCTACTTCAGGGTAGCGCGAATAGTCATCAATAGCCACTAGGAGATATAAGTTTTCCTGTATTTTGCAAAAATCAAGGCTGATAGCGTCCCATCTTCCACATCCTCGCACTGGTGACTGAATCGTCGTCGGGTGTGGTGGGGCACCAGCGATTTGGCAAGGTAAACAAGTGTTGATGAGTTTTTCAACCATGGCATCGATTTGTGGAAACCACACTCGGTATCTGATGCGAGCTTTTGTTCGTGCCATTCCTTGGTGGCCTTCATGTGCCAACGCTACTATTCTTTCTTGAAGACTCATGGGGATGATAATGCGGTCTCCTCTAAGGATCAGGCCTTGTTCTGTGATAGATAAGTCTTGACGTACTGTGAACATCCCTTCAAGAAATGTTTTGGCTTCTTGTGTCTTGTTATGAATGTTCTTCAGGAAAGAATTCCATTCACCTGATAAGATTGTGTTTTTCACCAAGTCGCAACATTGGTCTTTGCGTGTTTCCTCTGCAATCTCCTCGCTGCTGACCGCTTTTGGTCTCATTTCACACACCACTTGGCATATGTGTTCTTCTGTTTCTGCTGCCACTTGGACCTCCTGTGTGGTTGCTTCTCTGGGATGCCTTGACAGAAAATCTGCTGGATTTCCAGTTCCTGATTGATATTTTAGTTCAAAGTCATATTGTTGCAGATGCAAAAGCCATTTTGCAATCCTGGCCGGAGGATGGGAGGAGGTGCCCATGAATATGGGTAATAAAGGCTTATGATTGGTATATGTTGTGAATTTCCTGCCATACAAATATATGTGAAAGTGTCTACAACCCCATAAAACAGCAATGGCCTCCTTCTCAATATGAGAGTATTGTTGTTCAGTCATAGTGAGAGCTTGTGATGCATATGCTATCGGCTTTGTACCCCTTCTCTTGTCACCTGAGTCAGTATGGCTCCCAGACCTACGGGACTGGCATCAACATACAGTTCTGTAGGAAGTGTGGTGTCATAACAGGCCATTTTGGTGTCCGTTGATAAGGATTCTTTAATGTTTTCAAATGCGTCTTGACACGCTAGCCCCCATTCCCACTTTGTGTTGGTTTTAGTGAGCTCACGCAGTGGTTCCGACAGTGTAGCTAGATTCTTGATAAATCTTCCACAGTATGTGGCCATCCCTAGGAAACTGCGCACTTCCGTCGGTGATGTAGGGGGACTGGCTGTTTGAATGTCAGCAACCTTCTGTGGGTCCGGCGAGATGCCCGTACTACTGAATGTATAGCCGAAAAAAGACAACTCTGTTTTGAAAAATTCACATTTTTCACGGTGGATGGTTAGTCCAACACTTTCCAATCTGCCGAGGAGCATATGCAGTCTTTTCAAGTGTTCGTCTCTGTAAGCTGCATGGATTAAAATATCATCGCTCACATTTAACACACCCGGTATGTCCCTTATGAGCTCTTGAATAGTCTGCTGAAAAACCTCCGCTGCTGAGGAGATCCCAAAACGTAAACGTTTGTATCGTCGCAGACCAATATGTGTTGAAAACGTTGTTATGTACCGGGATTCCTTATGTAATCGTAGTTGGTGATATCCAGCCTTCAAATCTATTTTGGAGAATACTTTTGATCCCGTGAGATCAGCCACGATCTCATCCAGTGTTGGCGTTATGTGTCGCTCCCTCTTGATTGCAGCGTTGGGTAACCTCATGTCTATGCAGATGCGGACCTTCCCTGGCTGTTTTGGTTTTTTTGTGACAACCATTGGAGAAACCCAAGGTGTAGGTCCTGTTACTTCTTCGATTATCCTGGCCTTCTCAAGTGTTCTTAGTTCTTTTTCCACTTGCTCACGCATATGGAATGGTGTTCTTCAGTGTCTGACAGCCTTTGGTTGTACGGATTCATCTATGTGGAGTTTAATGGATTTTCCTTTTAAACACCCGATTCCTTTCAACAGGTTAGGGTACGTTCCCAGGAGTTTTTCAACCTCTTGTGCTTCATTCACTTTGCAAATGAATCTCACCAACCCCAGATCTTCTGCTGCGTCACCACTCAAAAGGCACTCGATGCCAGCATTTACTACATATATTTTGGATGTTAAACTGTTTTCTCCATGCTTAAGAGTGGTGCGGAATCTGCCCACCACAGGTAAGGGTTTCTTACATCCATATGCAAATAGTAGCGTGTCCGTGTTTTTGAGGTCCGGCTGAGGCTGTAGTAACCAGAAAGTGCTTATGGGCATAACATTGACTGATGCCCCCGTGTCGATGGTCATCCACACGTGCTGGTCCTGGATCATGACTTGGCATTTTCGTCTCCTGCGGCCTTTTCTTGACGTGGCTTGTCGGTGATTAAGGGCTGAGACCATATATACTTTTCTCCCTTTTCTCCAATTTTCCTTGATCGCCTCTTGAGGTGCTGCATTCATGTCATCTCCTTCGTCGTCAGTGGATGAGTTTGTGGCCTCTATTTGTCGGGCTCCAGCTTGTTTCTTTTTCTTGTTCCCACTTTTCTCATTGGCGTGGCGTGGTTTGTTTGTTGATGGTTGAGCTCCTGATGACCGGCATACTTTTGCATAGTGGTCCATCCTACCACATGCACCACACGTGGTCCCTTGTGCCGGGCAGTTTTGCCGTCCATGTCGAGGACCACCACACCATCCACACTCCATTGGCCCTGGAATTCGCGGTTGCCATCGAGTATGTATAGTGTTTCCCCCAACCTCTTCTTTTGTTGAGTGACGATTGGCGACATGAGCCACTATGGTTGTTGTGAGGGCAGGTTGTAGTTTTTGAAGCGTTGTGCCCATGTGGGCTGCTCTGGCATGTGCTAATTCTCTCTGGCGACCCAATTCCACAATGCGTGTTAGCTTGATACCTCTTTCACTTAATAACATCCTTCTCAACTTTTCCGATTGGATGCCATTAATTATTTGTCTCCTGATTTCTTTCTCAGTGTCTGTGAATTCACATGAAATGGCTAATTTTCTGAGCCGGGTGTGGTATGCATCAAGGGTTTCCTCCTCTGCTTGAATTGTTGTACAGAATATGAAAGTCTCATAATCCGGGTTGAGTTGTGGGAGAAAATGGGCCGTTAGGGCATCCTTGGCCTGTTGGTAAATGTCCTGGCCATCGTCAATGGTTAGTGAGTTGAAGATTCGCAGTACTTCATCCCCGACATTTAACAACAAATGTGATCTCATCTTCCTGGCAGTAGTAATATCTTTACAATCCATAGCCATTTCAAATTTCTGAATCCATAACTGCCATCGGGGGCCAACCGATGAAGGATCTGTGAAAGGGTCAAATGGCTGTATCATTATGGATGAGCTGCCCTGTGATCGAATTTGTGGCGTTGACACAGATAGGTTGGCTGCAAGTCTAGATGGTGTGCTTGGCCTGGGGGTGGACATTCCAGTCGCCATGGCATGGCCTCCCTCTCCCCTGCCAGGGAATTTCTCCTCACCTCAGAGCATTGACTGTGGCTCCTCCTGCGGGCGATAATTTCCAGCTGGTCTCCATTGGACTTGGGTTTGTTTTCCAGTGTTCCTGACACCATCAGTTTATGTGGACCTGCTCACTGCTTTCCTTGTACCTGTGTGTTGGCCCATCAATGTCCCGGGTTTGCTGGGTTTACAGAGGTGACTTGATCACCATTTGACAAATCACAGCGTGCGCGCGTGATGGCTGCATATGAAAGAAAAAAAACATTTTTATTTTTTTTTTGGGTGGAGGGGTTTGTCGTGTGGCCCACCCCCACCGGGTGTTCAAAAATGATGTGCGTCGCTTCAAAGCGCACGTCCGACAATGTGTGGCACACGTGTTCGGATCCCGTTCCTCGTCGCCAATGTTGTGTTCGGGCCTCGCGTAGTGCCGGCTTGGGCCCGAACGTGAGTGGCCGTGTGTGTAGGCCGCTCTGGCGTCGCTCCAGCAGGAGCTGACAAGAAATACGCGCGCACACACAGGTAGCTTTGTGCCCCGGAACTGCCTCCTTCACCAAGGGGCGGAGCTTTTATTCACTTGCCCTGCGTCACCGCGTAGCGGGACGCAGGGCGGAAACACAACAATGGCTTGTGCCACCACTCGGTGACATGACCAAGGTGCGCAACGCTATGCTTTAGGGGAAATGTAGTACCAGCACTCTCGGATGTCAGAGCCCACTGTTCTCATTACACAAAAAATGAGGTGTGTCCGTTATTTGATTAGATAAAATTCAATTGTTTAACATAAACATATGCCCAACATCCAACTCAATTTTAAATATAATTTTAAAAACAGCATCTAAAATATAATAACATATGTAAATATCGTCATCAACAAGCACAGGCTAAAATGTTGTTCTAGAAATCAGCAGTTTACTTTAACCTCAATCTGGGCAGCCAGGAGAGCTGTACCGATCGCGGGACCGCCGTGCTGACGTGACTCAGTGATGGCTTGAGTTGGTTCTCTGTGATGCGACCAAGGTGCGCACCACTATGCTTTAGGGGAAATGTAGTACCAGCAATCTCGGATGTCAGAGCCCATTGTTCTCACTACACAAAAAAGGAGGTTTGTCCCTTATTTGATTAGATAAAATTCAATTGTGCAACATAACAAATATATGCCCAACATCCAACTCAATTATTAAATATAATTTAAAAAATGGTGGCTAAAATATAACATATGTTAATATCCTCATCTGCAAGCAGAGGCTAAAACTGTGGACTAGGATTCAGCAGTCTACTTTAACAACAATTCAGGCAGCCAGGAGAGCTGTCCCGATTGCAGGACATCTGCACTGATGCAAGCCAGTTATGGCCTGCTTCGCCTCTCAATGACGCGACCAAGGTGCACACTGCTATGCTTTTGGGGAAATGTTGTGCCAGCAGTCTACGTTGTCAGAGCCCACCGTTCTCAACACAAGCACAATCAGGTTTGTACCTTGCTTGATTAGATGAAATTTAATTGTTCAATTTAACAAACATATATTCAACATCCGACTCAATTATTAAATATATTATAAAAAACGGCAGCTAAAATATAATAACATATGTAAATATCCTCATAAAGCACAGCGGCGAAAATTGTGTACTAGAAAACAGCAGTTTACTGTAACAAAGAACTGTGCAGCCAGGAGAGCTTTGGTGATCGCGGGGCGGCCATACTGATGTGAGTCAGTTATGGCTTGCGTGGCCACTCAGTGAAACGACCAAGGTGCGCACTGCTATGCTTTAGGGGAAATGTAGTACCAGCACTCTTGCGTGCCAGAGACCGGCCAATCTCCCCACAAACATAATGAGCTTTATCACTTATTTGATTAGATAAAATTCAATTGTGCAACATAACAAACATATGCCCAAAATCCAACTAAATTTTAAATATAATTTAAAAAACTGCGGCTAAAATATAATAACATATGTAAATATCCTCATCAACAAGCACAGGCTAAAATTGTGTTCTGGAAATCAGCAGTTTACTTTAACAACTATCTGTGCCATCAGGTACTGTACAGTTGCGGGACGGCCGTGCTGACGTGAGCCAGTTATGGCCTGCGTCGCCTCTCGTTGACGTGACCAAGGAGCGCACCGCTATGCTTGAGGGGAAATGCAGTACCAGCACACTCGCGTGTCAGAGCCCACCGTTCTCAGCACACACAAAATAAGGTTTGTACCCTATTTGATTAGATTAAATTTAATTGTTCAACTTAAAAAACATATACCCAACATCCGACTCAATTATTAAATATATTATAAAAAAAAACGGCAGCTAAAATATAATAACATATGTAAATATCCTCATAAAGCACAGCGGCGAAAATTGTGTTCTAGAAATCAGCAGTTTACTCTAAAACAGATCTGTGCAGCCAGGAGAGCTGTACTGATCCCGGGACGGCCGTGCTGACATGAGTCAGTTAGGGCTTGTGTCAGCACTCGGTGACGTGACCAAGGTGCGCAACGCTATGCTTTAGGGGAAATGTAGTACGAGCACTCTCGGATGTCAGAGCCCACTGTTCTCACAACACAAAAAATCAGGTGTGTCCCTTATTTGATTAGATGACATTTAATTGTTCAACATAATAAACATATGCCCAACGAACGACTGAATTATTAAATATCATTTTTAAAACAGTGGCTAAAATATGATATCATGTAAATATCCACATAAAGCACAGGCTAAAACTGTGTTGTAGAAATCAGCAGTTTACTTTATCAAAGATCTGTCCAGCCACGAGAGATGTACCAATCGCAGGACGGCCGCGCTGGCAGGAGCATGTTATGGCCTGTGTTGCCTATCAGTGACGCGACCAAGGTGCGCACTAAAATGCTGTAGGGTAAATTTAGTACCAGCACTCTCGCTTGTCAGAGCCCACTGTTCTCAACACACACAAAATAAGGTCTGTACCCTATTTGATTAGATGAAATTTAATTGTTCAACTTACAAAACATATACCCAACTGTAATGTCCTTTCATCATTTCATCACGGGACCCTTCGCGAGCTCCCGTGATGGAAGGGTGAATAGAACATAAAGACGTATGTTTGGAATGCTTGTTTCAAACGCGTCTCATGTCAGTTGCTTTCCACGGTCGGTGGGGCCAATTCACTTGTACTTAGCTATTAATATAAATAAATAGCTTGCCCATAAATCACGTCTCCCTGCGTGTAATTAAACACTTCAAGTGGCGACGAGGATCTTCTGGCCCCACCGCCCCCTTGTGTGTCCCAGGCTTTCATCCAGCCGTGATTTATGTGCGTGAGCAGGCCCTGCAGCTGTCATAAAAGCTGTGGCCGCTCCGCTCTGCTTACAATCAACTCGACTTCCAGCGACGGCTAGTCAAAGTCAATTAAGTGAGTAAATCCTTAATCCTGATTGTGTTTACTTTTAAATAATGCCGTCCGGACACGCCTCTTGGCCTGTGCTGTTAAGCTTACCGTATTCCACAGAATAGAGGTGTTTATTTTTTGTCAGTTACAAGTTTTCCATCTACCGTAATTCTCAGTATAAAGGCGCAATCACATGGAAAGAGAAGGTACATTGAACTGATAAGCGTTCAAATTTACAGGAAGTCATATTGTTGGCTGATAATTAACCATTTCAAGCCATCCACCCATATTCTCTACACTGTGTGCAAGTACATTGAAAAAAAAAAGAAACAGAGAATTAAAGTGATACATTATTGTACTGCAGCAACTCCCTGCATTCGAATTTAAAAAGAGACATTAAGGAGACCGTAATTCACATATTTGGTCAACCCTTTCCAATTTGTGGCACATATATTTTGTGGTCAGCATGTCTTTCAATAGTGTACCACCGCCAATGTTTTTTCTTTCGGATGTTGGTGAACCAGCTATTCCATGGAAAAGATGGATTAAATAATTTGAACCTTACGCTGGCGTTGTATGTGGTCAGAATTGCAGCGTGGAGAGGAGGAAGTCTCTTTTAATGCATTGTTTAGGCCCGGCGGGGCAGGAAAAATTTGAAGATCTACCAGATCTACTTTCTGATGAAGATAATGACTTAAATGAATATGAGCGGTCAGTGAAGAAGATGGGAAAACATTATGAAAAGAAACTGAGCACTATTTTGGAACGTTATAAATTTGGGAAAAGGACTCAAGGAGAGGGTGAGAGCATAGAACAGTACATCACTAGTTTGAGAAAGCTAGCCAAGACATGCAATTTCAATACTCAGTTGGACGAGAGGTTGAGAGATCAATTCATGCTGGAGTGTAGGAGTAGCAAAGTAAGAGAAAGATTATGGGCTGAGGACGACCCCAACTTGGACACTGTCTTACGTGTGGCCAAGGAAGTGGAGCACACTGAGAAATGTGTTAAAGAATTAGAAAGCAGGATGCAAAATACTGATATTAAACATGAAATTTCAAAAGAGAAGCATAATACACTTACTACAAGTAAAGAGAATGAACCCATTGCCCAAATTTCAGGAAATTCCAATAGGAGATACAAATCGGAAAGAAACGGGAGATTACCGTGGAATGATGATAAAAGGAAAAAAACAAGCTCCAGAATTTATAACAGTGATGTGAGAAAGAAAAGTCCACACAGGCGTGGAGACGACCCTAGAAGGAAGAACACAGGGAGATGTTTTAGATGTGATAGCATGGATCATTGGGCGGATAACCCGGAATGTCCTGCTTTGAAAATTATATGTGGGAAATGCAAAGGCAAGGGGCATTACGCACGATGTTGCAGAAGGCAAAACACTTCCACTAACTGGATAGGAAGCGATGAAAATAGTGATGAAGATGAAGAAGAATGTGTGTTTGTCGTGACAGACGAAGAAAATGAACAAGAAATAGAAAGCCCCAAGGCCGTAGTTTGTGTTGATGGAACCAACATGCACATGATGATTGATTCAGGTGCAAAATATACCTTGATACCACAAATTTTCTGGGACAGGAAGAAACATGAATACCTGCATGAACCAGACATAAATCCCAGAGCATATGGCGAAGTTAAAATAGATGTCATTGGATGGTTTTGGGGAGCACTCAAATTCAAGGAGAGGAAAGCAAATGGGAAAATATACATAACAAAGAAGGGGAGAACGCCTTTGTTAAGTTGGACCCACCAATGCAAACTCAAAGTGAAGTTGGATGCTGCGTCGGATGAGTCTGTATATTCAGTTGAAAACAACGCTGGAAGACTTCAAGGAAACAAGGAAGTCGCCAAGGAAGCTGATATGGTAAAAGAAATTTTCAGGAAAGACATCGGATGTCTGCGTGGGTTTGTTCATGAGATCAAAATGAAGCCAGGACATGTTCCTGTTGCGCAGAAGTTACGCAACATCCCGCTTTCAATGAGAGAAGAAGTAAGAAAGGAGATTAAATTATTGGAAGATCAGAAAATCATCGAGAGAATAGATGCCAGTGAATGGGTTTCACCGTTAGTTGTATTAAGAAAAAAATCCGGAAAATTGAGAATATGTGTAGACATGAGAGAATTAAATAAGTGCGTGATCCCGGACAGACATCCACTCCCCAATATTCAAGAGATTGTATCCACTATTGGACCCTCGAAGTATTTTTCCACTCTGGATCTAACATCAGCATACCATCAGGTTAAACTTCATAGGGATTCTAAGAAAATGACAGCCTTTATCACGCCTGATGGGCTGTATCAATACAGAAGATTGCCATTTGGATTAGTGTCAGCTGCTTCAGTATTTCAGAGAATCATGCACAAACTATTTGAAGGTGACGAAGGGATTATTTGTTTTCAAGATGACATACTGGTACACGCCGTCAACCAAAAGGTGCATAATGAAAGATTACAACATGTCTACAAGAAGTTATATGAAGCAGGTATGACCCTTAGTAGAGATAAATGTAATATAAATCGTAGCGAAATCGATTATTTAGGACATACCATATCTGCTAGCGGCATAAAACCAAGGAAGCAATTTGCTGATGCCATAATGAACATGCCAAGACCAGAGTCAAAGGAGGGCGTGCGTACGTTCATTGGAATGGCAGAGTACTATTCTAAGTTTATAAAGGATTTTGCCATACATACTGTTCCGCTACGTGAACTTCTAAAGAAGAAGTCATTTGAATGGAACAGGGAGTGCGAAGAAGAATTTGAAAATATCAAATCAGAATTAAACAGAGCACCATCATTGAAGAATTTCAAGAGTGGGAGGAAGACTATAATAACAACAGATGCAAGCAACCTAGGGTTAGGAGCTGTTGTCACACAAGAAGTTGAAGGAAAAGAAGTTCTTATCGCATTTGCATCTAGATTGTTAAAGGGTGCAGAAAGGTCGTATGCTGCAATAGAAAAGGAAATACTGGCCATCAAGTGGGCAACAGAAAAGTTCAGGAATTTCATCTGGGGAGTGGAGGTGGAGATTCGCACTGACCACAAACCATTGATACATGTCATTATGAATAAAGGTTTGGACAATGTATCTAACAGAATTAAAAGATGGGTTGTACTTCTGCAAGAGTACAACTGTACAGTACGATATGTACCAGGAGTGAAGAATCGTGCTGCTGATTGTCTGTCGCGACTTACCAACAATTCTGAAGTAGACAATGAAAGTGAAAACAATCCTGAAGTTGTCTTGAACGTTGAAGCGTTTTCCATATCCAAAACTGAGTGGGAAGAAGCGGAGAGACAAGATGATAGCATAAAACAGTTGAAACAAATTATACGAAGCAATGGAAGTTTAAAGAAAGTTATGTTTGAAGGGTCCGGTCTCATCGAATACTGGAGAGTTGCAGATGAACTCAACGTAGCGAGTGACAGAATTATGAGAGGAGATCGAATAATTCCACCTACAAGTCTAAGACAAAGAATCATCGATCTGGGCCACGAAGGCCATCAAGGAATTGTGAAGACTAAACAGAGAATACGCGATGATTTCTGGTGGCCAGGATGTGACCTGCAAATCGAGAGAACTATCAGAGAATGTATCCTTTGTAATCAGAGTGACAGGGCGTGTGTGAGTGCGAATTACCCTATGGTGATAACGAATATTCCAGGAAAAGTATGGGATGAAGTAGGCATGGACATACTAGGGCCTATTCATTGTGATGGTAAACAACAATTTTGGTTGGTGGTCATTGACCTTCTGACCAGATGGGTAGAAGTTTTAATCAAACCTCATATGAGTGCTAAAATAGTGATAGATTTTATGTCAGAGATATGCACTAGAGAGGGTTTCCCAAGAAGCATATTAACTGATAATGGCGTCCAATTCAGGTCAAAAGAGATGGAAATGTTCTGTACCAGTAATTCCATTGTGCACAAAACTAGTGCAATATACCACCCACAAACCAATGGGGTGGTTGAGAGATTCAATAAGGTGCTCAAGGATGCTATTCGGTGGGCTTGGTCAAATGGGCTCAACTGGGAAGAAGCAGTGAAAAGGAAAATAATTGCTCACCGTTTTACTCCCCATAGTACTACTGGTCTATCACCTTTTGAGTTAAGTAGAGGGCGCAGAGCAAACACCAAATTGACACCATCTTGGTTGGAGAGGGAGACCATAGTAAGAAAAGATTTTGGAGAGGCAGTAGAGAGTATTAGGAAAATCCAGCTGAGGAACAAGGCAGCTCACGATAATCTAATGAGCAAAAGTAAAAGAAACAAGGTTCCCAGAGTGGGGGGTCTGGTGAGAATTAAACTACCCCCTGTACTAAGAGATGAACCCTGCAAATGGTCCAAACCAGTGAGTGTGATTGAGGTTTTTAGACATGCAGTGAGAGTGCAAGATGGTAGAGTCTGGAATATGGAGAGAGTATGTGTGATGGAGTCAAGTAAGGATGTAAATACTGGTGAAATGGAACACAAGGAGCAACTCAGTAGGGGTGACAATGAAAGAATGAAAAGGAATGTTCAGCATGTGAGATCTAGGTTGAATAGAAATGTAATGTCAAAAATTTCCTTGCCAACATCTAAACCAGATACTCTGCATATGTCAAGAACAGGGAGAGTGATCCGCAAACCAAACCGCATGAAGGATTTTGTCTGACATTACTGAGGATACAGAAGAAGACTACTTGACTGTATTCCATGAACGGCAAGAGACTAAGGAAGGGAGATGTAGAAGAAGCTACTGGACTGTGTTCCATAAACAACGAGAGACTAAGGAAGGGAGATGTGTAATGTCCTTTCATCATTTCATCACGGGACCCTTCACGAGCTCCCGTGATGGAAGGGTGAATAGAACATAAAGACGTATGTTTGGAATGCTTGTTTCAAACGCGTCTCATGTCAGTTGCTTTCCACGGTCGGTGGGGCCAATTCACTTGTACTTAGCTATTAATATAAATAAATAGCTTGCCCATAAATCACGTCTCCCTGCGTGTAATTAAACACTTCACCAACATCCGACTCAATTATTAAATATATTATAAAAAAACGACAGCTAAAATATAATAACATATTTAAATATCCTCATAAAGCACAGACTAAAATTGTGTTCTAGAAATCAGCAGTTTAATGTAACACAGATCTGTGCAGCCAGGAGAGCTGTACTGATCGCGGGACGGCCGTGCTGACATGAGTCAGTTACGGCTTGTGTCACCACTCGGTGACGTGACCAAGGTGCGCAAAGCTATGCTTTAGGGGAAACGTAGTACCAGCACTCTCGGATGTCAGAGCCCACTGTTCTCACTACACAAAAAATGAGGTGTGTCCGTTATTTGATTAGATAAAATTCAATTGTTTAACATAAACATATGCCCAACATCCGACTCAATTTTAAATATAATTTTAAAAACAGCATCTAAAATATAATAACATATGTAAATATCGTCCTCAAAAAGCACAGGCTAAAATGTTCGTCTAGAAATCAACAGTTTACTTTAACCTCAATCTGGGCAGCCAGGAGAGCTGTACTGATCGCGGGACAGCCATGCTGACGTAACCCAGTTGTGACTTGAGTCGGTTCTCGGTGATGCGACCAATGTGCGCACCACTATGCTTTAGCGGAAATGTGGTACCAGCACTCTCGGATGTCAGAGCCCACTGTTCTCACTACACAAAAATGAGGTTTGTCCCTTAGTTCATTAGATAAAATTAAATTGTGCAACATAACAAACATATGCCCAACTTCCGACCCAATTATTACATATAATTTAAAAAAATGGCGGCTAAAATATAATAACATATGTAAATATCTTCATGAGCAAGCAGAGGCTAAAACTGTGTACTAGAAATCAGCAGTCTACTTTAACAACAATCCAGGCAGCCAGGAGAGCTGTACCGATTGCAGGATGTCTGCACTGATGCATCCAGTTATGGCCTGCTTTGCCTCTCAGTGACGCGACCAAGGTGCGCACTGCTATGCTTTTAGGGAAATGTAGTGCCAGCATTCTAACTTGTCAGAGCCCACTGTTCTCAACACACACAAACTAAGGTTTGCACCTTATTTGTTTAGATGAAATTTAATTGTTCAACTTAACAAACATATGCTCAACATCCGACTCAATTATTAAATATAATTTAAAAAACGGCAGCTAAAATATAATAAAATATGTAAATATCCTCATAAAGCAAAGCCGAAAATTGTGTACTAGAAAACAGCAGTTTACTGTCACAAAGATCTGTGCAGCCAGGAGAGCTGTACTGATCGCACAACCATACTGATGTGAGTCTGTTATCGCTTGCGTCGCCACTCAGTTAAACGACCAAGGTGCGCACTGCTATGCTTTAGGGGAAATGTACTACCAGTACACTTGCGTGCCAGAGTCCGGATGATCTCCTCACAAACAAAATGAGGTTTATCACTTATTTGATTAGATAAATTAATTTGTGCAACATAACAAACATATGCCCAAAATCCAACTCAATTTTAAATATAATTTTAAAAACTGCGGCTAAAATATAATAACTTATGTAAATATCCTCATCAACAAGCACAGGCTACAATTGTGTTCTGAATATCAGCAGTTTACTTTAACAACTATCTGTGCAGGCAGGAAAGCTGTACAGTTCGCGGGACGGCCGTGCTGACGGGAGCCAGTTATGGCCTGCGTCGCCTCTCGGTGACGTGACCAAGGAGCGCACCGCTATGCTTTAGGGGAAATGCAGTACCAGCACACTTGCGTGTCTGAACCCACCGTTCTCACCACACAAATAATCAGGTGTGTCCCTTATTTGATTAGATGACATTTAATTGTTCAACATAATAAACATATGCCCAACAAACGACTGAATTATTAAATATCATTTTTAAAACAGTGGCTAAAATATGATATCATGTAAATATCCACATAAAGTACAGGCTAAAACTGTGTTGTAGAAATCAGCAGTTTACTTTATCAAAGATCTGTCCAGCCACGAGAGATGTACCGATCGCAGGACGGCCGCGCTGGCAGGAGCATGTTATGGCCTGTGTTGCCTATCAGTGACGCGACCAAGGTGCGCACTAAAATGCTGTAGGGTAAATTTAGTACCAGCACTCTCGCTTGTCAGAGCCCACTGTTCTCAACACACACAAAATAAGGTTTGTACCCTATTTGATTAGATGAAATTTAATTGTTCAACTTAAAAAACACATACCCAACATCTGACTCAATTATTAAATATATTATAAAAAAAGGGCGGCTAAAATATAATAACATATTTAAATAGCCTCATAAAACACAGGCTAAAATTGTGTTCTAGAAATCAGCAGTTTACTCTAACACAGATCTGTGCAGCCAGGAGAGCTGTAATGATCGCGGGACGGCCTTACTGACATGAGTCAGTTATGGCTTGTGTCACCATTCGGTGACGTGACCATGGTGCGCAGCGCTATGCTTTAGGGGAAATCTAGTACCAGCACTCTCGGATGTCAGAGCCCACTGTTCCCACTACACAGAAAATGCGGTGTGTCCATTATTTGATTAGATAAAATTCAATTGTTTAACATAAACATATGCCCAACATCCGACTCAATTTTAAATATAATTTTAAAAACAGCATCTAAAATATAATAACATATGTAAATATCGTCATCAACAAGCACAGGCTAAAATGTTATTCTAGAAATCAGCAGTTTACTTTAACCTCAATCTGGTCAGCCAGGAGAGCTGTACCGATCGCGGGACGGCCATACTGACGTGAGCCAGTTATGGCTTGAGTCAGTTCTCTGTGATGCGACCAAGGTGCGCACCACTATGCTTTAGGGGAAATGTAGTACCAGCACTCTCGGATGTCAGAGCCCACTGTTCTCACTACACACAAAATTAGGTTTATCCCTTATTTGTTTAGATAAAATGTAATTGTGCAACATACCAACCATATAGCCAACATCCTACACAATGTTAAATATATTTTAAAAAACAGTGGCTAAAATAAAATAACATCTATAGATATACTCATCAACAAACACAGGCTAAAATTGGGTTCTCGAAATTAGCAGTTTACTTTAGCAACGATCCTTTGGTAGAGCGAGAGGAAAACAGGGTGATGCAGTAGCATAGAGTGCCAGGAAACTGGTTCCGAAGGAGAGCTTTGTGGTTGTATTTAAAGAGGGGTAGAGTTTTAGCACAGTAGTACAGAGAGGGAGACAAAGAGTATTCCAGAGTAAGGGAGTGAGGAGAGAGAGCGGAAATGAGAGGGAGTACAGGGGGCTTGAGTGGTGGCATGTAGGGGAGATGAGAATGATCTCAATGAGCGAGGAGTAGAGTAGGGGGTTCTGTTGAGCAGATAGGTAGGGTGGGGCAAGTCCATGGATATTTTTGAAGATGGTAAGAAGAAGTTCATACTTAGCCCTATGTTTCATAGATAGCCAGCGAATCTGGTGATGAGCAGAGGAGGCAGAGTTAAAGCGGGAAAGGTTGAAAGGTGTGCAGACCAGTTGAGGACTTTTTATCGAGAGGTGAAAAAGCATAGTTGTTAATGGCACAGAGGAGACTGGCACAGTAGTCAGATCTAGAAAGAACTAAGGAGATTGGCTGTATAGCATATTGAAAAGGAGAAGATGATGTATTTTGCTGATATTGATGAGGTTGAGTCTAGCTGCAGTGGCAAATTTAGAGATGAAGAGCGAGAGGTTTTGTGATGGTTCGAAGATGACACCAACATTAGAAGTAGAAGCAGAGTAAGGAAGGTAGTCAGGAGAGGCGAGAAGAAGGGGTGGAGAGGGAGTGATAGCCTGTTTCACTGGAAAGCAGATAACTTCTATCTTAGTGGAATTGAGTTTGAGCGAGTGAGACATCATCCAATATTTGATGGCAGAGATTCATTTTTAAATTGTTTGACAACAGTTTGTTGAAATATGAGTGAAAGGAGAAGACAATCTTAGTGTCGTCAGCGGAGAGTTTATAGGAGGAGATCAGTGCGCCAATAGCTGAAGTACAAACAGTGAAGAGAAATGGACCAAGGACATACAATGGGGGGAACTCCAACAGTAAAAGGGGCGAGTGGAGCGGTAAGTCTGTCACAGGACACCTGAACGTGTCTTCTGGAGGGAAGGTATGAAGCAAACCGAGTGAGGGCTTTATTTGAGATGCGAAGGAGAGATAATGTAGAGGGATCAGAATGGTTGACAGTATTGAAGGCAGCAGAGTTCAAGAAGAATAGGAATAGATTAACGGTTTGCATGCTGAGCAGAAGAGATGAACTTGCTGACATTGAAGAGAGTTGTCTCGGTAAAATATAGAGAAGACGGATGCCAGATTGAAGAGGGTCACTGAGGTTGCGAGTGTCAAGGAACTCAATGAGTTCATTGAATACTACTGACTCTAGGATTTTGGAATAGTGTGGCAGAAGAAAGACAGGGCAGAATAGTTATGATCTAGACCAAGTTTCTGAAGGAGAGGGTTGACAGTAGCTGTCTTGTAGGATGAGAGAAAAGTGGCATTTGTCAAGAGCAAAGCTGAAGAGGGAAGTAAGATGGGGAGCAACACTGGGAGCTATTTACTTCACAATATGCGGGACAGTGAGGGCACAGGAAGAGTATGTCTTGAGGAGTAGGATATACATCTCATCAGGGTTCATGGGGGGTATAGGAAGATATAGTAGCAGGAGAGGAGGGTAGGAGTGGTGGAAAAATGTGAGTAGGAGGGGGGATAGAAGGTAATTAGCGAGGGTATTGTGAATGGTAGAAATTGTAGAAGCAAAGTAGAGAGAAAGATCATTTGCAGAAAGAGTAGAGGAGATGGAGTTGGGTTTAGGAGGTGAGTGAATTGAGTAGACAGATTTTTGGAGGTGCCTAGGTTGGGAGGATTGAGATGAAATGAGAGAGTGACAGAAGTCACATTTGACAGAGTCAAGAGTAGAAGAATAGTTTTGAAGAGCAGTTGGGGATGGTCGGAGATCAGAGGAGTTTCTTGATTTTTGCCAAGTGTAAAGTTTTTCCATGTTTTTTTCAGGGTGCGGATGAGAGGTGTAATCCAAGGCTGTGGAGGGGAGGATTTGGGAGCGAGTGTAGTGAGAGGGTAGTGAAGGGAGAAGGGAGCATAAAGAGCACTGTTAAATGTTAGTGAAGGTTTATTCAGTGGATGTAAAGGTGAGTTCAGCATAGGAGGAGAGAGAGTGGTGTCAGAGTGTTTGGAGGAGGGAAACATCCGCTAAGTAATAGTTGTAGTAAATGGAGAGAATGAGAAAGAAGCAGGAGTGGAGATTGAGGCATGACGATTGTGATCGCAGGGAGAAGTTGCGGTAGCAATAGAGGCAGAGAGTTGAGGGATGAGAATAAGGTCAAGGGAGTTTCCAATTGAATGGGTGGACAGACAGTGACAGAAGCGAGTAAGTTGTTAAATAGAAGAGAGTTAAAGTGAATGGATGGAGCAGCAGAGAGAGAGGGCAGGTTGAAGTCACCAATGACAATGAGGTGGCGATCGGAAGGGAGAGAATCAATTAGTTGGGAGATGTGGTCAAAGAATTGACGTACCGGACCATGTGGCCAGTAGAGAGAGAGAATATGTATGCCATAGGGGGAAGTAATTGTGGAGATAGTGTATTCGAATGAGGGAGAATTAGCAGGACATAAGGGAGTAAGAGAGATAGGAAATTTGGAGAATGAGAACAGTCCTAAAGCAGCATTCCTGCCAGTGGGGCAGGGAGAGTGAGTAACGATGTAGGCAGGGTCATGAAGGGCAGCAGGTGTTGCAGAGTCAGAGGGAGAGATCCAGATTTCAGTAAGGGTAATGAGGTTAAGAGAAGGAGAATGAGAAAGGAAGAAGTCAGAGGTAAATGAGGTTTCAATGCAGACATACTGCGCATTCCAAAGAGAAATATAAAGAGGGAGATGTTGAAGCATAGCTTTGTTAAGTAAGAAATAGAGGTGCGCTGGGGATAGATGCGAGAAGAGGAAGTGTAATGGAAGTTAGGGTTGGAGTGGATTTTGGGAATAGAAAGTCATGGAGCGACAAGAGAGCTGGCGTTGAGGAGAAGAGATAATAGAGATGGGAAGCAAGATGTAATGTTACAAAGCGGAGGAGAGTGAAGAGAAAAGTAGGAGGGAAAGGAAGAGATAGCATGAGAAGTGCATGGCGAGGGTGAAGCTGGGAAGAAGCAATAAAGGCTATTTACAGACAAGTAGCATGACACAGCAAAGCAAAGGCTCATAGGCCAAAAGGCACAGAGGCTGATCAATGACTGGTCTTCACTCTTCCCAGTTCCGCCCTTAACTGGGACACCCCTGACTGAACGCACCTATGGAACAACAAACAACAAACCTTTGCAGGGTCTTCTGCAATAGCAGCCTGCAAGATGCTTCGCTCTGGCTCTCTGGAGACACGGCTGCCTAGCCACGCTGCAGCTCCTCGCAGGCATCAAGCCAGCCTCTCGGGACCCCGTTCTCTTCTAGGCTGTAGCGTCGGCTGCTCTCTGCTCCTTGGCTCCTCTGGTACAAACAATATCCACCACGGGTCGCAGAAGCTTGGTTGCCTGACCCGGCGTCTGCCTACTTCAGGCTGATTCAAACCTTACGAAATTAGTATCTACAACAATTTTCCTAAGCCCCATGCTCTGTTCTTGCTTCTTTCACCTTGGGGCACCTATGGTTCAAGTTTCATCCTGAATCGGACCTTCTTTCAACTTGATCCCTTCACCAGGACACTTGTCGGATTCTCGGCTACAGGCCTCTTCCCGCTCTTATCCGTGTGCGGTTGCATTGCGACTTCATCTGCTGCTCCTGGACAATTCCACCCGCTCTCTCTCTCCTGCCTGTGGGCTGCCTCTTATCACCGGCACCCACCAACTTTCGTGGATGTTCTGCGGCCGTGATTGCTCCTGCTCCTCCTGAGCCTGGAATCACCTACCTGCCCGCTCTGTCCTGACGCAGGTCTCCTGCCTCCACTGGAGCCACCAGGGCCCTCCTCTCATCACCGGCCGTCTTCAGTTGCTCTGGCCGCCTGCTCCTCCTGACTCCACGCCTCCGGTCACCGGCCCTCCAGCCTACTGCCTTGTGGTCATCAGGACGCTGTGGCCTCCCGCTCTGTCTTCACCGTGGGCCTCCTGTCACTGGTCCTCTTGCCAACTGCCTTGTGGTCGTCCGGACACTGTGGCCTCCCACTCCGTCCTCACCGTGGGCCTCCTGTGGCTGTCCTGGGCCCCCGTTGTCCGGTGCTGTCCCTCCTTCCCAGGGCCCCTTTGCCATTGCTGTCCCCACCGTCCTTTGTGGAGGCGCTGAGGCTGACTGCTCCGGCTCCTGCTGTGCTCAAGTTGCCTGCTTGCCTGCCTGCTCAGCCTTGACGCGGGCCGCCCGTCTCCTCCGAACCTCCGCCAACTGTCTTTGGCCCCCTTGTCTCCTGCATCCTGGACGTTTGGCCGCGGAGGCCTCCTACTCCTTCCACATTGCAGGCTGCCTATTTCCTCCAGGACCCTCTACCAGCCGTAACCAGCCTTTCTCTTCACCAGCCTCTTTGATGTCTGGCTGTCCTGGCCACTCGCTCTTTCTGACTGCATGCCACCATTCACTGGATCAGCCTTGTGATCGCTTGCTGCAGTGGCATCCCGCTCCATCCTCACGGCGGGCTCCCTGCTGCTACCTGAGCTCCCGTGAGGGCCGGCACTGCTTCCTCTTTTTGCATCACAGTCGCTTAACTGCCATCAGCTGACAGCCTGCCTCCACCAGTGCCCTGCTCCAGCCTTACCAACCCTCTCTTCATCCATCTCGCGGCCATCTGCCTGTTGCGGCCGCTAGCTCCTCCTGACGGCGGATCTCCAGTCACCATTTGGGCTCTCCATTGGCTGACCCTGCCCTCCTTTTCTCCAGCCTCCGGACGATCATTTCCTGTGGCTGCCCACCCTGTCCTGCCACCTCCAGGCCCCTCCTTCAGCCAGCACTGTCCACCCTACCTTGATCTTCATTGAAGTGCCTACTACCGGAACCCGCATCAGCTCCGCTCCTCCTGCTTGTCTGCTGATCCTGACCCCGCAGACCCTCTCCATCCTGGTCTGCCCCTCCTACTCCTCAGTCTGCTTAGCCTTCCTGCGCTGCTCCGAGGGGCTTCAATCCCCGTTAGCTCTCTCCCTGGACCTACCCATCTCCTGTGACGCACTTCGTACAACGAGGAACTTTCGCCTGTGCACCTATATCTGCCTAGACTGCAGCCCTGCTCCACGCTGTTCCTTCCTTCCTTCTTTAGTCTGCCCGCCTCCTGCAGTCTGCCTTTCTCCATTGTGGATCATCTGTCCCCTTGCCCCTGCTGCCTGTCTCATCGTCATTGTGTGACTTCCAGCCTAGAGCTTGTCCTTGACCTAGCGCTATCTCTCAGTCCCTTTCAGTCTCTCCACCATCTCATCATTCTCCTCTGCACAGCACTCCCTTCTTCCCCCTTTGTCATGTGTGCTACCAAACCCTCCGCTCCTCGACCACCTTACTCCTTGCTTTCTTCCCCTCCTCCCCCGCATCCTCCCCCTTCTCCTATCTCTTCCTCTCATCCTCATGACCACCCCTACGTTTAACCCTCTCCCCTGTTCAACCCATCCCCCTCCAACCATCCCTCATCGTTCTAACCTCATCTACCCCCCAATTATCAAACCCTCCAGTCTTATCAACATTGCCCTCTGGAATGCCAGATCCCTCTGTAACAAGACTGCAGCTGCTCTAGACATGTTCTTCTGGCTTGACCTTCTGTATAACTGAAACTTGGATTCCCCCCTCTCAATTCTACTGTATCTGCATCTGTCACCACCCCCTCCTCCTTCTCTCATGTTTCTCGCCCTTCTAGTCGCGGAGGCAGCATTGATGACCTTGACCACCTCCTCTCTCTCATCTCTCCCTTGCCCTCTCCCCTCACAGTACTTGGTGACTTCAAACTTCACCTTTGCACTTCCTCTCAACCTTCGCCTCTCCTCTCCATTCTTGACTCCTATCTTCTCTCTCCCCTCCCTACTCCTCCTACTCACTCATCTGGCTCCACTCTTGACCTTATCTTTATCTCTACCTACTCCTACTTATCTGTTTCTTCCCTTCCCAACTATCTCTCTGACCATGCTTTGCTTTCCTTCTCTCTCACCCCACCTCTCCCTTCGTCCACTCCCTCTTCTTCCCCCATTTCCTTCTCTCGACGGGACCTCTGTAACTTTAGCCCTTCTCTCTTCTTCAATACCTGCTCTTCTTCCCTTCCCCCTCTCTCCGACTTCTCTTCCCTCTCGCCAATGACGCCCTATCCTCTCTATCCTCCTCTATCTCCTCCAGTCTCGATCAACTCTACCCACTTTCCTCCTTCCGCCCTTCTCGCAAACCTTCTTAACCTTGGCTTTCCCCTCACCTTCTGTCCATGCGTCGCCTCCTCCGTTGCCTTGAAAAACGCTGGCTCAAATTCTGCTCTCTGGCTAATCAAATCTCCTATTTCTCATACCACTCTCTCTATGACTCTTGTCTCAGCTCAGCTAAACATTCCTACTACTCTTACCTTCTCCACTCGCAAGCCTCACACCCTCGTCGTATTTTTCAAACCCTTTCTCGTCTTCGCCCCCTGCCTACTCCTGACCGCTCAGCCACTTCTTCTCTCTCTCCTTCCGACTTTGCTCACTTCTTCTCTTCCATAATTCTTTCCTTACGCCAAAATATTTTTCTATCCCCTTCTTATTCCCCTCCTTCCCCTTCTCTCTCCACCGCTTCCGCTTGCATCTATGACTTCTCTCCTGTCACACCGTCCAGTGTCTCCCTTCTCCTGTCCAAAACTCATTCCACCGCTGCCCCCTCTGAACCCTCCTTATCCCTAAAATCTACCCTCTTCTCATTCCCGACTTAACCTCCTTCTTGAATATCTGTCTCTCCTCTGCCTCCTTACCTTCTGCCTTTAAACACACTACTATCATCCCTATGCTGAAGAAACCGTCTGCTAACCCCCTTCTCGCATCCAACTTCCGCCCAATCTCGCTCCTTCCATTCCTCTCTAAGCTTCTTGAACGCCTAGTCTACTCTCAACTCTCAGCCTTTGTATCCAATCATTCTCTTCTTTCCCCCTCTCAATCCGGATTCCGCCCTAAACACTCCTCTGAGACCACTCTCACATATGTTCTCAACTCCCTCCTCACCGCTCGCTACACTAAGCAATCCTTTGTCCTCATCCTCCTTGACCTTTCTGCTGCCTTTGACAACGTTGATCAACCCTTCCTTGCTTCTCAATACTCTTTCTTCCTTTGGCTTTAAAGGCTCTATCCTCAATTGGCTCTCCTCTTACCTCTCTAACTGCTCCTTTGCTGTCTCCTGGGGCGGTCGTACCTCCTCCACTATCCCATTGGACTACGGTGTTCCCCAAGGCCCTGTACTCGACCCTTTCCTTTTCTCACTTTATACCTCCCTTCTTGCCCCTATCAACTCTTCATTCAGTATTTCCCACCATTTCTACACAGACAATACCCAGCTTTTCCTCTCCTTCTCTTCACTCCTGACCTCCACCTCAATCTATCTTCCTGCCTTACTGCTATCAAAAACTGGATGTCTTCCCACTTTCTCTCCCTCAACACTGACAAGACTGAAGTCCTATTCTTTCCTTCTAACACGCTTCCCCCTCCATTTCCCCCTCCTTTTATCCACGTCCCCCTTCTAATCTCTCCATCTCTGCTCATGCTCGCAATCTTGGTCTCCACTTTGACTCCTCCCTCTCCCATTCCACCATATTTCTCTCACCTCTCGCGCCTGTCGCTACCTTCTCTTCAACATTCGTAAGATCCATTCCTCCCTAACCTTCAATGCCACTAAACTCTTAAACTCTTCTCTCTCGTCTTTTCTACTTCTCTACTGCTCTACTCTCCTCTTTGGACTCCCTGCCTCTCATCTTGTTCCCCTCAAATTCCTCTACCATTCTGCTATCCGTACCCTTTGTCTTCTTGCTCCTCATGACTCCATTTCCTCCTCGCCTTCATACCTTGGCTGGCTTCCCTTTCACTCCCAACTTAAATTTCAATTCCTCTGCCTCGTTTTTAAATCCATCTTCCTACTCACTGTTCCCACGGGGGTCCCCATGTGCCTCTTCGTGTTTCCGTTCCTTTCAGCTCCTGGCCCCCCTACACTGGAACTCTCATCCTCTTTCTATCCGCTCCACGCCCACCTACTCCTCCTTCTGCGCCTACTTGAAATCTCTTCTCCATTCCCCGCCCTGAGCTCCTTCACTACCGTCACTTCTCTTTCATTTCCCTAATTTTTCCTTTCTACCCACCCCCTACCCTCTCCATTCACTCCTATGCCTCCTCCTATCCTCCTTGAAATTGCATCCTTATTCCCTGCTTTGACCCCCTCTTCTCTTCCCTTACTCATCCCCCTTCCCTTCACCTGTTTAGTGATCTAGGTATTGTTCTACATACTGTTTCATTGGATTGTCTCATGATTGTAATTATGCTTCTATTTTATTATTCTTTCTATTCTTGTTGTTATTATGTAAAGCGCTTTGGTGTAAATATATAAACTTAATAATAATAATTATAATAATAATAAACAATGTCTCCAGCTCGCTCTCTCACCTCTGTAGAACCACACCTTTTACAGTTGGAAAAACAGTCAAGTGGAGTCAGGTGTGAATAATAATTAGTAAATGCCTGACTCTGCCTGACTCTATCAATGGGAAAACGTAAGTTCTTTCTACAGCTGCTTTCCCTTATATTCCCCATGTTATTCAAATGGGAAATCTTCACTGCTCCCGGTTGCCTCTTCGTTGTCGTCGCAGTATTTATTGGAAATGGGGAGGGGGAGATGGAATGGGTTTGGAAATACCCCATCAAAGCTGGCGAAAAGGGTTTTAAGGTGGAATGGGAAAAGGGGGAATACCATGTCTCGCCCTGGGATGTTCTCCTCCCAATCCCCCGTGACCCTCCACTCAGGTGATCCTCCCTCGCTTGTCCACCCCCAGGGTCGTGATCCAAAAGTGATGGCCCTTCCCTGGCCACCTGACTAGTGGATCCTGGGGGAGTAGGTGGGAGAACACCGTCAGGTTTCTCAGAGACTCCATTTAGTAACAAACAGTTCCATGTCTGCCTTTGCCTATAGCAGAGGCCAAAGCTTGACATGTTTCTATTAACAATCACAAAGTGGCGAACATTCCCCAGGAGTTGTCTAGTTAGGTCACTTATAAAGCAGGGGCTCTATAATCAAAAACTCTTGATAAACTCTGGATGTAGCTCGGAGCTTATGTCTCTTGCAGACAGAACATCGCCCACACTATAAACTGCCAAAAAGAAAACAGGAAATAGCCATTAATGCTAAAAGTGCAGTAGGGAAAAAATATATAAATCCCTAATCCTAAACCGGAGGATCCACAAACTAAATAAGCCCAAAGAAATTACCTCTGGTAGGGTGTCGGGTAGGTCTCAAGGAAAGATCACAGGAAAGAGCATCTGTAATTGCTGAATATACCATGAAGATCTGTGAAAAAACACAATGGTGTTTTTTTTTATTGGTTTAGTTGATTTACATCAACTTTACAATATATTTAAACACATTCAATTAAAAGATTTCCAATATTAAAACATATTACAATATTTCAGTGTACATTGTGCAAATTACAAGTTCAATAAAATCAACAATTAAGTTTATCCAACATAAAAAAAACTCTGATTAGTTGAAATGTTTTCCATTTAAATCATCACCATTAACTTCCTTCAATTTCAGAGCGTACAATAAATTAACTATCCAATTCTGAGTACAGTGTTATTTCCGCAATATATCATTTGCCATAGCAAGTCACAAGACAATTTTTGATACTCATATACAGATGGCTGTAAATATTGTCTACCCTCGGCCGACAGCACCTCACAATCAATCAAAACATGACGCAAGGTTTCTCCTGTCTTTCAACTTTACAAAAACAACAAACATTGTCTTGCTGTTGAATAAGTTTAACATATATTTCTCTCTTGTCTTGATACAGTCGTGCTGAAACACTTTAGTTTTCACTTTGACTGGATTCTGCAATAGTTCATCCAAGGAGGCATTAGCATCAGCTAAAGCTTCAGTAACCACCATTCTCCAGTTTCTTATAAAGAGATCTTTGGATGCAAAGACATATTTAGATAATATGCCTGTTAGGCAAGTTGATTCAATAGCAAGGATACATTTCCTAAACAATGCAGTAATTTGCCATAAATATCTCCCTTGCAGTGAAATCTAACCCAACTCATGTCTTATCCAAACCACAGGAATACAGTTGGGTAATTTCAGAATTCACCTCCAAAGTCTTCCTTCAAATCTAGGCCATTCCAACTCCGGGATCAGATTTTTTTACTCAGAACCATACAGTAACACCGGTGTCACCTTTTGTTGGTAGAATGTTAAGGCCAATCTTAAGGACAATTTCCCATATGTGTTCTGAATTATGGTAGCTTGTGACTTCATCATTCTTAATTTGGACTGTAAAGACTCCAGGTACTCTTTGTCGTCATTACAATCGGTAGTCAACACGCCCAGATACGTATATTGTTCAACAATTTCAAGTTCCTTGCCTTGCAGAAACCATCTGATCCCCTAGCTCTGTATTTATTCTGTTTATTACAAACCTTGACTTTCGTCTTATCTAAATTAATAGTGAGCATATTGTCTTGAACATATAGAGCCAAGGCATTCAGTAGGCGTTGCAGGCCCTGAGGAGTTTTTGATACCAAAACTAAGTCATCTGCGTACAGTAATGCAGGAACTGATTGTGACATCAATTTTGGTGCATCAGACAAGATTTCCTCAAAGACAGCCTGAATATCGGAAATAAAAAAATTGAAGAGAGCCGAGGCAAGGATACATCCTTGCCTCAGCCCTCTTCGCGTCTCGATATCAGGAGACAAGGAACCCTCTAGATCCAGTCTAACCTGGATTATAGTATCAGTGTGTAAGGCCTTAATGAGACTCACCAAATGCACAGAACAGCCAGCTTGATGTCATTTTGCAAATAATAACTCTTGACACTGAGTCAAATGCTTCACGGGAGTCAACGAAGACAAAGAACAGAGGTTGCTTAAGTAACGCAATATGTGAAATGATGGCCTTGATTGTCAATAAATTAACAGCTGTTCCCATTCCTTCAATGAAGCCAGTTTGGAAGGGATTGCACTGAGAATTTTGTATCGCCCATTTGTTGAAGTCCCTAAGGATAAAACGGGAAAAATTCTTACCTGGAGCATCGAGAAGGGCGATCGGCCTATAATTAGCAGTACAGGACAGGACCGATCGCCCTTCTTAAAAATAGGTACAATTACTGATCATCGCAAGTTATAGGAATCACGTTAGATCTCAGTACTTGCTGAAATATGTTAAAAAGAATCTCGGACCATATTTCAGGATCTTGCTTGAACATTAGGTTGTTAAACCCATCAGGGCCAGGGGCTCTGGATCTACTTGATTTTTCAATAAAGTATTGCACATCCTCTCTCAAAATGAGCAATTCAGCAAAGTCAGTCTCAGTCCCGCTAATATAACATGGGAGAGATTTGGGAGATTGGTACATTTGGAAATAATAAGTAACCCAGTCTTACTCATTAAGTGGCCAAATTAAGCAATGTCCAAATTTGTGAAGTACTTTTAGAATGTATAGTTTACAACATGGCCTCCCCATTGCGTTGATGTAAAAGCGCTTTGTGTGAGCATAGCCAGTTGTTATATTTGCATGTCAACGACCGTATAGCTTGAGATCTTTCAACAGCAGGGAGCTGAAGTGCTAGTTTTTATATTTACGAAGATCTGCTTTCTTTGTTTGCACATCAGGATCAAAGACATGTTTTGATTGATAATAACAATGGGTTGTTGAGCAGGAATGCAATTTGAATAACTGCAATAGAGTGGTATATGACTCACCAAACCGAAGATCGTAATTACACGCACCCAAGATGTTATTATTAAAGATCTTTAGAGGCTGCTTGTTACAACAAAAACAAATTCTCGAGTTGTTAGTGGTTAAAACGGGCTGGTAGCTCTGTACTCTTGTGATATGATCTTAAATGCCACAGCTCGTTTAAAGGTATATCGGTCTGTAAAGATATAATCAACTATTGATTCGCTCTCACCGCGACGCCATGTGGTTTGAGGCGGAATGTCTCCTGGAAAAGATCCATTAAGCATAACTAGTTTGTCTTGCTTTCATAAGTGTCAGCCATCTTTGGCATGAGGGGTTATTTCTTGTTTCAGTTTGCGACAGACACAGCAAGTTTAAATCACCTACTAGTATAGTATTAGTTATTTTGGGTATTTGCGAGGAGATATTCAAAAGGTCTTCTAAGTCACCAAGAAACTTTTTTTATCAGAAATGGCCATGGGATTTCGGTACATATTAATCAGGGCAATCACACCACCTTGGTATTTAATCTTCACCATTTGTAGGTAAAGGTTTGGAGCCACCCATGGAAACAATTCGTACCCCTGGTTTCTTGCAACCGCTACTAAGAGTCCAGATGAAGGACGGCCCTTGGTGGAAGATTTGGTCGGTTGCAAGACTATGTTATAATTGTTCCATGTCGGCTGGACCATTAGCCAAGTTTTTTGTAGCGCTATTACATTAAAGGATGATATAGCACTGTGACTTGGACCACAGCGGTGAAAGGAGCCACACGTATTCCAACTCGCAAGAGACGTGGACTGCAACTTGTCAGTTAGTTACAGCACTGGTGGTCTACTGGTGTTCAAAAAAGTTTGACTTGATCTTTTGGAATCATAGGTATGCGTGTAGATGTTAGGGTATTTAATTGGATGTTCAGGTTTGGACTTTTGAAGATGTTTATTTTGTTGTCTGTCTTTATTCATTGTCGGGTCAAGTGCCAATACGAAGCCAATACCAAACAACTCCATTCTAGCTTGCCATAACACCTTTCTGACAACGTTGGAAGTCAACCATAATATAACAATAGACAAGCTGTCATCATCTAAGAATTCCACTTGAGCAATGTCCGCAGAGGTGACATCCCAGAGGCTTGAGATTTCTTCAAAAATCACCAACACACTCGATCTACATAAATCATAGGTGGAAAAGGGTGAGGCGTGACATTTTAATATAAAGCACTGATATTTATTCATCAACTTAATCTGCATATCCTCATGAACCTGAGAAGTTCACTGAACTCTCTGGTTATTTGCAATAGAACCAGAGTTCCGTACTTTAGTAGAGGACGCTCCAATGAAAGGGTCATCACACTTACTAGTTATATCACTCTTATGGGAAATTACTGGCTTGGATACACACCGAGGATCATTTAGCTGTTTTAAATCAATGTAGTCCTCGATCCATTTTCATATATCATCTTTCACTTGTGGAGCGACATCTTGACACATCAAGGGGCTCTTGTTATTTGGAGCGCCTAATATTTCTTCAGGGCTAGAGAGAAATTTTGAGGTTACAAAAGATGATCCATTAGAGGTAACCCTGCACAAAGCATCGGTCTCCTCAGCCTTGTTATTTCTGGGCATAGTAGCACTAATGGAGACTGACAAAGCGTCCTTTGGTTGTTTCAGTTCGAGGTAATGTTCAATGGATTTTTATATCTCCATCCTAAGAAGAGAGAAGACATTGCTAGATAATATAGGGCCCTTACATCCTGAAACGACCGTGTCAGTATTTAAATTAGGATGAATTCTAGCAGGAGCGGATGGAGATTTAGGAACTATTAGTTCACTCCTTGCTCCTGTACTTGTAGCGGCCATAGCAGAAATTAAGTCATTTAGGGGAGAATAGCTTTCAACAGGTGCCGTAGTGACGGTAGATAGCTTCCTCCTTTTTCGTGCTTCTTGTCGGTGTTTATTAAGTACCATACTGTTTGCATGAATAGGAGGTCCCGGCACAGACGGGACACATTTTACGGATTGCTTAACACTCGTTTTAGCCCATGAAAGCCAACCTTTTTAATTTTTTTTTAATTTTATTTGGGATTGATAAAGCCCCTTCCGTATTTGGTTTGGAATTAGGTATGAACATATTAAATATTTCATCAGATTTAATTTCCAAAGTTTTATCGGGGCTACCAATAAATTTTTCGATGGAATGGTGCCACTGTCAGCTGCAATATCCAGTGGCCGATTCGAAAGTTAAGAAGGTGTTGAATCTATAATTGCCTCACTAGTAGAAACACAGAGCCATATTATGGCATCAAAAGTGGGCAAAACACATTGCACAGTCAAAGGCTTTGGCTGGGCCGCCTTACTTGTACCCCCCGCCCCCACTCTCGACTGTGAATAAATAAAACAAGACATGTCTCTCTCAGGAAACACGCTTAGCTCAGCAGATCCATTCTTTTTATCAAAATTATGCATCCAAGACACAATACTGTCAATTTGAAAAGATTGATATGCAATTTTAGTATCCAGGCTCTCAAACAGTTTAGTTAAAGAAATAATAGTTGAGTTCATTGCGTTTAGCATGATTTCCAAAAGAGACAATTGCTGATTAGAGGCCATGGAAGGCATTGGCTCCATTATGGGCAAATCAAGTAAAGGCGGGAGTAAATCATAAGGAGGATAGCATGGTCTACGAAGGGTCGGTCCAGAGAAGGACAATGACCGATTCAGTGAATCATGGTGCGATGGCTCAAACATACTCACAGATTGACAATTGCTAAAATTATCAGGAGAGGAAGCCTTAGATATAGGCGAAAAACATGCAGGCATACCAACTGAAAGGTTTAAGTTGGCTTGCTCTTCATTAAATACAACAGGTGGAGCGGCCTCTATCGAAACTTCGGGAACAAGATCAATAACATTGGGTTCACACATTAACATTTCTTTATGAAGTGATGCAGACAAAGATGTATTCTGCTGATCCACCTGAATAATTAGGTCAACAATAGCCGGATCAGCGCAGGGGATGTTAGTACCACTGCCAACCCCCATAATAATGTGTGTGTCCGTCAATGAAGTATTAGCTATATTGACCTTACTTGGTTCAAAGTTCAGCGTAGTTGTAGATGCAGTCAAAGACAGGGTACATAAATTGATCTCAGAGGTAGAAGTTACAATTGTAACAGATCGGAAGTGGCAAAAATCTCGAATGTCCCCCAGAGGATTTCTCTCATTGTGCCTCATGGAAAATTGACCAGTTAGTTTCCTTCTGCGGGGTGGACTTAAGTAGGACTGTTGCTCTCATAACAAACACGCAAGCAGGCATCCCAGACTTCAGCATATAGAGTCTGCTTTGCATGTAAAGCGGACTGACAGTATAAGAGATAACACAAATGTCGAATCAAGCCCACTAAATAAGCAAACTCTGCTAAAGAATGCTTTAACCAACCAATCTACTAAGCCACGTACAGCACAGAGGGCCGCTCGCTGCAGAGATAAGCAGCAAATCGGCACTTCTGTGCACTTCCTGATGCATTCTTCATCTACTTCTACATTGGATCTAAGTGGTGGATATTGCTTTTAATACTTAGTTTTTGTTTTATTTTTGTAGCTTACTAATGTTATCACGTTAGCACCACCCTCCATGCTATCTTCTCATAAATACGAGCATGCGTGCCCAATCGGGCGATGGGTTGCCAGGGGGGCAGGGCAAGTGTGCAAAAAGCGGTGCCTGGCCTGGACCCAAGATCAGAAAGGGTGGCCAGTTGACCAGTGCAGTTTCAGCCAGGAGTTTCAGCAGGGGAGAGAGGCAGAGAAAGCAGAAGCAAAGAGGTGTTTCTGGAACCGGAGATGGTTCTCCTCAAGTTTCAGGGAGACAGGAAGGCTGTTCCAGAGGGAGGCTCCTGCTGCAGAGAGAGCTCGACCACCCACTCGTTGCTTGGAGAAGCGACTGACTCTGAGGGAGTTGGAGGCAGATGAGCGAAGAGACCGAGAAGGAAGGTATTTGGGAAGAGAGAGTTGAAGGTATTTCGGCCCCAGGCCCCAGAAGGCCTTGTGGACAATGCAGAGGGTTTTGAACTTAATCCTTGCAACCACTGGGAGCCAGTGCAGAGATTTCAGTCCTGGAGAGATACGATCCCTGGGGTTGAGGCCAAGGACAAGTCTCGCAGTTCTGATTTGAATAAGTTGCAGAGGGCAGAGAGTAGAGGCAGGCAGATTAAGATAGAGACTGTTGCAATAGTCCATCTTAGAGAGAACCAGGGCTCTGGAGACAGTGAGCTTCTGGGGGAAAGAGAGGAAAGGAAGAATACCTCTGAGGAGGTGCAGCTGGTAGTGGGATTTCTTAGAGACATCTGAGATGTGAGGGGAGAAGGAGAGAGTGGAGTCGAAGATGCCCCCAAGGTTTTTAGCCATGCAGGTGGGAGCAGGAAGAGGGCCAAGAGAGGCCGGCCAGAGAGCTGCAGGAAAGGAGGGAGTGGGTTTGCAGATGAGTAGGATCTCAGTCTTACTGGCATTAAGGCAGAGGTCATTGGTGGTACACCACTCCTGGATAACAGACAGACAGTCAGAGATGAGGGAAGGAGAAGAGGAGGCTGATGGTAGCCTGAAAATGAGCAGGGTATCATCCGCATAGCACTGAAAGTTGGGGCAGAGAGCGGCGATGCGATGAGCAAGGAGTGCCTGTATTGGTTGAACAGCCAGGTAGAGAGGTTAGACCCCTGGGGGACACCACAGGTAGAGAAAAAGATATCTGAGAGGAAGGACCTGGGAGGGTCGGTTGGAGAGGAAAGAAGTCAGCCACGCCAGAGCCTGTCCAGTGATACCCAGGTTGTCACGGAGACGATTGAGCAGGATGGCATGATTGACAGTGTCAAAGGCAGAAGAGAGATCAAGTAAGATGAGGACACACGGGGTGTTGGAGTCAAGGTTGGAGAGCAGGTCTTCACGGATGTTCAGGAGAGCAGTTTCCGTGCTTCTGGCAGCCCTGAAGCCGGATAATGGACATGTTATTAAGCAAAGGTAATTTATTATTACTGTTTTTGTAGGTTTACTCATGGTTCAAATTCAAGGCACGATATTTACCGGACAGCCTTGAAATAGTGAGTACACTAAAATAATTTGTGTTATTTTTAGTCTATATCATCATAAGCTACTAATTAGATTTCCTAAAACACATTGTTCATTTCATGTGTTTTGAATTATAGGCTGAATATTTAAGAAAAGGAAGTATTTCAGAACAAAAGGATCAAGTCCTGAGGAAAACCAGCCCAATAATGAGCGCATGGTTGAAACTAGAATAGGGATGATCAGAAGACACCCCTTTATGAGCTCGTCATAGAAGACAAACATTTTCAAGCTAATACTTTGACTCTTCTAGTAGACTGTTGCATGTTAATTTGATTCGATTGATTTGTTTACTATCATGTCAAATGGAATGATTTTTTTATTGATTTATTGTTGGTTGATTTAGTTCAAATCATGAGTCCTTGATTATATATTTTAGTATTCAACTGCTTGCACTTGTATGTTCAGATTGTTATTGTGATTTTTGTATGCACTTTATGTATTTTCTTGGATTTGTGTTTGAGCATTTGTTCACATATGTGATGAATTATGTGTTTATGACGATTCTGTTTATTATCAACATTTGGATAAATATTTCTTTTGTTTAGTTGTTTTTTTGTGGTATTTTTCTAACCTTTACACACACTTGTGATGCTTCATTAAAGATGGGTCCATAGTCAGTCCCACCCCTATTACCCCATCAAATGTAAGGTCCAGAATTAGTTTGTCTTGTAGTTGCATTTTTGCTAAAAAAGAAGCACAATTCATTTGCTCGTTGATTTTCTTCAGACTTTCTTGAAGTCCTCTCGGATAGTCTCTGCTGTAAAGGATCTGTAGGTGCTCACTTTCAGGGATAAAAAGGCCCCGGCAAAGGCCTTGTTTTATGCTGTGTCCACCAAGTGTCACGACTGCTGCCTCCTCAGTAGACATCAAGGATCGTCACACAAAACTTGAGAGGATCTTGCCCACCTCTAGTGATTCCTAGGATTCACAATGGGCTCTGGTTGCTTCCTCTCTTTCCAATTATTTTCTCTAAAATCTGGGATCATGGGGAGGCCGGTTTTGGGGGTCCATTTGTACTGCCTGATTCTGGGGTCAGAGGATGGATTAGCTGCTATTTCGTCTGAAATGAACATTAATTCAGAGACTTCTATAAGGATTATTTCCACATCTTCTCTATCCAAGCATCTCCCGCTAGGATCGCTTTCTTCTCCCAAGCTAGAATATATGAAAGATTATGAGGATTATTCTGATGAAGCTGATGATTAAGAAGAAGAGGAGGGTATTTGCTTTGCTTTGCTTGTTCCCATACGATCTGTCTCTGCAGGGAATCTTTAAAAATGTGTTTGACTTCCTTTCTTATAGACAACCCATAACTCAGCTTCTTCAAACAGCCATACAAGTTAATAAATAAATATACATAATTAAAATGCATAATAAACATGACAGTGCATAGACAAACCAATTCATACACGTTTTTCATATAGAATATTAAAACCATACATCAAAATTGTAAATTCAACAAAACATACATATGTAAAAAAAAAAGAAATGTAAGTAAATGTAAACATCATCATTTAGCTGTTTTCCTTATTCTTAATGCAACTTGCAGATAATGTTGTACTGCCCAAGGGACTCCTATGTGATATATGCAATAAAACATCTGGACTGGCCAACATACTCTAAAACCTCAGCTTCTTTTTGTGAGACTTGGCCTTGTGAGACCTTTTTCTCCTCTTGGATCGGTTTCTTTCAGAGAGGTTCCCCCTCCATATCCTCTCTATGCTTTTAGTGTACCTTTCTCTTCAGCATGCTCATTTTGAATTTAGCAGTATGACTACAAATGTATCCCTTCATCATCTTGGAGTGGATTTACATATAAGGCCTACTTGTGCACAAACCACTCATTCCTCCCCAATCCAAGATGTCAGCTTGGCTCCTTTGACTGAAGGGAGCAGACTTCAGTGCCAGTCGGCCAAAGCACCCACCCCCACCCACAATACTTACATGCAAGGAGCTTGCCACTTTCTCACCTAGATCGATATTTACCGGACAGCCTTGAAATAGTGAGTACACTAAAATAATTTGTGTTATTTTTAGTCTATATCATCATAAGCTACTAATTAGATTTCCTAAAACACATTGTTCATTTCATGTGTTTTGAATTATAGGCTGAATATTTAAGAAAAGGAAGTATTTCAGAACAAAAGGATCAAGTCCTGAGGAAAACCAGCCCAATAATGAGCGCATGGTTGAAACTAGAATAGGGATGATCAGAAGACACCCCTGTATGAGCTCGTCATAGAAGACAAACATTTTCAAGCTAATACTTTGACTCTTCTAGTAGACTGTTGCATGTTAATTTGATTCGATTGATTTGTTTACTATCATGTCAAATGGAATGATTTTTTTATTGATTTATTGTTGGTTGATTTAGTTCAAATCATGAGTCCTTGATTATATATTTTAGGATTCAACTGCTTGCACTTGTATGTTCAGATTGTTATTGTGATTTTTGTATGCACTTTATGTATTTTCTTGGATTTGTGTTTGAGCATTTGTTCACATATGTGATGAATTATGTGTTTATGGCGATTCTGTTTATTATCAACATTTGGATAAATATTTCTTTTGTTTAGTTGTTTTTTTGTGGTATTTTTCTAACCTTTACACACACTTGTGATGCTTCATTAAAAATGGGTCCATAGTCAGTCCCACCCCTATCACCCCATCAAATGTAAGGTCCAGAATTAGTTTGTCTTGTGGTTGCATTTTTGCTAAAAAAAGAAGCACAATTCATTTGCTCGTTGATTTTCTTCAGACTTTCTTGAAGTCCTCTCGGATAGTCTCTGCTGTAAAGGATCTGTAGGTGCTCACTTTCAGGGATAAAAAGGCCCCGGCAAAGGCCTTGTTTTATGCTGTGTCCACCAAGTGTCACGACTGCTGCCTCCTCAGTAGACATCAAGGATCGTCACACAAAACTTGAGAGGATCTTGCCCACCTCTAGTGATTCCTAGGAATCACAATGGGCTCTGGTTGCTTCCTCTCTTTCCAATTATTTTCTCTAAAATCTGGGATCATGGGGAGGCTGGTTTTGGGGGTCCATTTGTACTGCCTGATTCTGGGGTCAGAGGATGGATTAGCTGCTATTTCGTCTGAAATGAACATTAATTCAGAGACTTCTATAAGGATTATTTCCACATCTTCTCTATCCAAGCATCTCCCGCTAGGATCGCTTTCTTCTCCCAAGCTAGAATATATGAAAGATTATGAGGATTATTCTGATGAAGCTGATGATTAAGAAGAAGAGGAGGGTATTTGCTTTGCTTTGCTTGTTCCCATACGATCTGTCTCTGCAGGGAATCTTTAAAAATGTGTTTGACTTCCTTTCTTATAGACAACCCATAACTCAGCTTCTTCAAACAGCCATACAAGTTAATAAATAAATATACATAATTAAAATGCATAATAAACATGACAGTGCATAGACAAACCAATTCATACACGTTTTTCATATAGAATATTAAAACCATACATCAAAATTGTAAATTCAACAAAACATACATATGTAAAAAAAAAAAGAAATGTAAGTAAATGTAAACATCATCATTTAGCTGTTTTCCTTATTCTTAATGCAACTTGCAGATAATGTTGTACTGCCCAAGGGACTGCTATGTGATATATGCAATAAAACATCTGGACTGGCCAACATACTCTAAAACCTCAGCTTCTTTTTGTGAGACTTGGCCTTGTGAGACCTTTTTCTCCTCTTGGATCGGCTTCTTTCAGAGAGGTTTACCCCTCCATATCCTCTCTATGCTTTTAGTGTACCTTTCTCTTCAGCATGCTCATTTTGAATTTAGCAGTATGACTACAAATGTATCCCTTCATCATCTTGGAGTGGATTTACATATAAGGCCTACTTGTGCACAAACCACTCATTCCTCCCCAATCCAAGATGTCAGCTTGGCTCCTTTGACTGAAGGGAGCAGACTTCAGTGCCAGTCGGCCAAAGCACCCACCCCCACCCACAATACTTACATGCAAGGAGCTTGCCACTTTCTCGCCTAGATCCAGGGATCATGTAAGACTTTTTACAGGCATCAGCCAGCCCTTTAATCATAACTCCAGGCAAACAGTCCAGAGCCTTCTCCCCAAGATTTGAGCCTGCTTCATACACAGCAGGCACTCCACACACTCGTTGCTCCAGGGACCGAAATTAACATTTGATAAGCAGGAGCCAAAAGCAGCTGGTGTGTATCCTGCATTAACCGGTGTCCAGGAGCTACCAATGGGGAACGAGGAGCTAGTACATAGCATTGCGCGAATCTAACTTCCATATATGATGCAAGCACATCCTTTTGTCCATTATGTATGAGCTCTTATGCTTTAAATGTTGTATAAATGTGTACTAATGTTTATTTATAGAGTGTCCCAAATGCACAGTTAAATACACATAGGGTTTTTTTCAGCATCCGTTTGTCTGGGGACCAAAAGTAGCTCATGGTAGCTGTTGGTGTCAAGCTAACAAGGCTCTTCTAGGTCACACGCAGGAGCTAAACAGCTCCCTGCTCTCCTCAATTTGGAAACCTGTAATGCTCTTCTTGCCTATAGTCGGTCTCGGAGTGATGCTCCATATCCACTGGCAGTGCACCTTTCAGCATGCAGCAACATCTATTGATTTTGATATTCTTAGGCCCCTCTCCCCCACAGAGGTCTAAGCAAGTGTTTTCTTGTTGGTATCCATGCCCTGCCCCACAGTCCCAGACCCTCAACACCACTGGAACCTGTTATGACCCTAGGCGGGGTCAGCTGGGTAAAGGATACGCTGGAGGCCAGAAGTACTTATTGTTACTTTAATCAAGTATCATCAGGAGATTCTTTAGTAGTTACAGGATCAGAGTGGAGCCCTCTGGCTCCCACCACCCAGGCTACATCATCTCAACTGTCCCTGGGTGGAACACTCACCACACAGCAATCCAACCAATCATACCCAAACACTCCATTCATGACATCACTACTCAGGCACTCATCATACACACTCCAAGAGGACAGGGAGTCACCCTTAACACCTCCCTTCCTTCAAAGCATAACTATCCTAACATCTCCCTTCCTTCAGCCAACACCAACACATCACCTCCTTAAAGTGCACAACACTCCCAGGGAAGAGCACCAATCACACACACAAGCACACCAAAGCCAGTACCAGGCACCTGGGGAATGTTTCCACCATGACAAAACAAACGAGAACAAGACCCAGCCGCCTCAACTACTCTCACAACCCATGAGAAGACACTGATCACCTTCCATTCCCCACCGCCACCAGGGAACCTCGCAGCTGCCACCTACGAGCGCAAACCGGCCCCACCGTGGGCATACACACCAAAGCAAATCCACAGACCCTCAAAGAACTCATGACTCCTTTTATTTGACCCCTGCCACGGCAAAATCGTGGGGCTGCCACACCCACGCGCAAACTCCCTAGCTCGGGATAAACCAGGTCTTGCTCTGACAAAGCAACCAATAACTCACTATGAAACAGTGACCACAGGGCGATATTAGGAAGGCACCAGATACCATGTCACACGCCCAGTACCAGACAGCCAGCAACTCACACACACAGCTCATACACACGCCCGATACCAGACAGCCAGCAACTCACACACACAGCTCATACACACTAAGGCCACTCCCACCAGAGGAATTCCACAACCAGTACCCAAACACCAATCCCAGAATTGGCGGCCGTTCCAATCTGAGCCATCAGCAGTCAGGTCTCAACCCAACACATCTAACAACAATGAAAACCTCCGGCAACTAGATGGAAAAGTCGAATTAGCCTAAATTACAGGGAAGTGCCACCGACAAATGACACTCTCTGCAACTCAATTTAAGAAACAAGAAAACCAACCCAAGCCAACTCACAACTTGGACAAAATGCCACTAGGTGACCTTGGGGTGAAACGCACACACCCTTTAACTCACCATCAGACGCGAGTCGTGAAGGCGTCCCCTCACTCTCGCGCCACAAACAGTATGCAGGCAGCGTCCTGCCAAACAACTATTCCTAAAACCAGTTACCTCTGAGAACACCAAGTGTAACTCACATCAATGGGCCATAAACACCCATGCTTAAAATACACTTCAAAGGGCTGCACGCACCCATACTCATAATACACTTTAATGAGTAACGCACACACGTGCTCACAACAAACTCACATCAATGGGCCATAACACCCATACTTAAAATACACTTCAAAGGGCTACATGCACCCATACTCATAATACACTTTAATGAGTAACGCACACACGTGCTCACAACAAACTCCAGTGTGCGACGCACACTCATGCTAGAAACACACTCCAAAGGGCCATACACACCCATGCTTGTAATACACTTCAATGGGCCACACACACCCATACTCATAACACACATGAATGGACAACACACACCCATGCTCAACACACTCATCAGTGGGCCGCACAGACCCATGCTAATGATATGCAACAGGATGCACATCATACCTACAGATGATTTCTCAGGAAGTAGGTAACTATCTTGACATTTCCTACAGCTTTGCTCACTTTAACATTTCCTAAGTCTACACTTTTAAGCATTTGCTTTTTAGTAAAAGGAACACTAAAAGTCCATGTTGCCTGAAAATGCAACGTAACCAACCTGCAATTCCTCAAATAGATGTTAGACTGACACAATCTAACCTACCCATTCCACCTCCATGCAAACGTAAATTCTAAGGAGTGCAAAGGCAACACCTTGCCGCATTATAAAGTCCACGTTGCATGGTTCCATGATGAAACATAACATCCTGCAAATCCTCAAACTGTTATTCTGATATGCAGTGAACCGCTATTAATAGCTCGCTATATTGCTGCACTCACCGCACAGGTAACCAACCTGCAATTCCACAACAATGAAACACAATCCCTCTTTGGTATTTCCAACAATAATGTACAACCTCACAAAATCCAACATTGCATTTTCTTGGCTGTCGAATATTCCGTCAAATCAGTATCTCGTCCATAAAATACTTTGCAATGACTGACTATGCTTGGGACATAGAGAAAACCAGTAACGGTAATAACGAGGCTCAGCTGGATTACGATGAGACCCTTGCTTGCTTCGAGACCAAGTTCAGTTTAATGCCAACCTGGGAGAGGCAGGCTCGCAACACTGCCCCATAATTTCAAGCAGCACTCCTTCGATCCCCTTGAAAGGCAATGATAGACAATTCATGTCAGTCTCCACTACGACGCAGCTAATACAGGAAACCCAGTACACAGAAAGGAAACTTCATTTCCTGGCCACGCTGAATGACGTTGCAAGGTCCATTATTCGAAACCCTGACGCAGCTCACTGGATTGCCACGAACTTCAGAGCACCGAGCATTCTCTGACAGTACAGAATCTTTATGATCCAGCATTCCACACAATCGCTGAGTCCCCCTGCTGGGTTGATGACATCATCACTACAGGATGGGAGATGAGGCCGCAAGGAGCTCCAGGGCTCCAACTGTCACCATGCGCGTTGCGGGACGGCTGAAACTAAGGTATGGAATCCCAATACATGGGTCATGCCCAGTACCACGGCTCCTCACTCACATAACATTGTGAACCACTAGGTGGCTGGAAAACTGACAACCCTTGACCGCAGCACTCTCTTACTGCCATCCTACAGAAATGGGTGTTTTTCCATAGACACAGGCTCCTTTAGGCAGTCTCAGCATACTATTGCTCTACACCAGCGGTGACAGATGTGTCTCTGGCGCCTCTCCCTGGTACGACAAGAGCGACTTCTGGCACAAACATTTTAACCCTGTAGAGCCAACAGGAACAGTCTCTTGGGATACATTGCGTGGAAACTAAAACACCACCTCTCATGTTACCGGGTGCCATTATCTGTTACCATTTTTTGAAAGCCACTGGAGACACCCTCTTTTCCCCTGGGTGGTGGGACTCATCATGGGGGGCAGTGGGCCCCCTCCTTTTTCTCAGTCTCTGTGATCCTGTGCTGCACCCCCCGCAGCAGTCCTTTCTCCTCTCTCTCATCCTTTTCTCCCAATGTCTGGCCCCATTCATGCAGGTACCTGTCTTATCCAGCTTCTTCTCAGGGTCCGCCTTGATCAAGACCATGCCTCGTCGCCAATATATGTTATGACCCTAGGCGGGGTCAGCTGGGTAAAGGATACGCTGGAGGCCAGAAGTACTTATTGTTACTTTAATCAAGTGTCATCAGGAGATTCTTTAGTAGTTACAGGATCAGAGTGGAGCCCACTGGCTCCCACCACCCAGGCTACATCATCTCAACTGTCCCTGGGTGGAACACTCACCACACAGCATTCCAACCAATCATACCCAAACACTCCATTCATGACATCACTACTCAGGCACTCATCATACACACTCCAAGAGGACAGGGAGTCACCCTTAACACCTCCCTTCCTTCAAAGCATAACTATCCTAACAGAACCCCAATAACCACGCAGTAGAAAGGCATAACATCTAGAATAGCACATTCTTGGTCCCTGCCCAGAGGGTCCATTTTTATAATTCTGAGATTATGGAGTAGTAGAGGCTATATATTTTCAGAGGGAGAGAGGGTGGGTGTTAGAAATGGATCTTGATTCCTAGTGGAGGAGTTTGTGCCTGTTAACGTACCCAACAACTACCCCGGGCTTCCACAACCTAGCTATACTGAGGTGTAGTGGATCACATGGGGAGTAGATGGACGGGTGTATTCTCCAAGTGACAGGCAATACCAACCAGACGGTTACAGGTTTAATAAGTTTGGTAACAAAGTAAGGACCTATTAACTTGGGTAACAGTTTCCATCAATCCACGAGGGAGAGATTCTTTGTGGATAAACACACACGAGAACTCACTGAATATGTCATCACACATTCTGCAAAAGCAAGAAAATGTTGTACTACTCACGATGGACCAGTCTCTGAAATTCAACAGTCTAAGGAATCGCCCTAATACCCTGTTGCCCTCCGTAGGAATGGAATCAGAGAGGCAGGGGCTCCAGGGAAACCCTCTCATGGGAGGGAATCCCTGGCTGGATCGTTGGCAGACTTCTCCTACATTGCGGCAGCAGAAGGTTTCAGCCTTCGGAGTGCTGCCATCCGGAATGCTGTCTCTAGTTGGAGTGGTGCTTACTGATGGTGCGCTGCCTGAAGCTGAAAGAGGAGGCAGATGGTCATACGCGGCTGCAGCAAATGTTGGAACGTTGCCATGGTAATCTTGTTCAGAGAGGCGTTACCCGTGAGCTTGGCTTAGTGGGCTGGGAGAGCAGAACTGTGGCAGCCTTGCGACAAGCATGGGGAGATGAGTTCTATGTGACAAGAATAAAGGTTAGTAGGATAGAAGTAAGATTTATGAACAGAATAAGGAAGGAAACATAGGTAACAGGCTAGAAACAAGCACACAAGCATTTTGCTGAGAGTAGCAACCCGCCACTGCTGCAGCCTCCAGTGTACAAGTAGAATCTCTTCTGTAAACAGCGATGATGTGGGACAGACGTCTTCCCCCTGGCACGCCCCTTCACAGGGACCTACAACCGTGCATGGCATTTCAGCTGCCATGTTGACGGAACACACCACAGTATACAAAGATGAGATCCTCCTTTCCCCCGCGTCCAGAGCAAATGCTGGCAAAAACGAGATGTAACAGTATGCCCCCTCCCAAGAGGGGACTGCCCCGGTTTGCCCAGGTGAAGGCGATGAAAACGCCTGACAAAATGAGGGGCATGGACAGAAGAGGCATACTCCCTAGAACGATCAGCCGCGGAGTAACCCTTCCAATCCACCAGGTATTTCAAACAACGATGAGAATACCTCAAATCACAAATCCCTGACACCTCAAATTCAGGTCCTGAAGACTTCATGACTGGAGGAGGACGAGAATGAGACTGCCTATGAAATCGATCCAGGTCGTCAGGCTTCAGCTGAGATACATGGAACACTGGATGCAGTCTAGACCAGGTAGGTGGGAATTTGAAAAGAAAGACAGCGGGCCCTATGGCTGCAAGGATTTCAAATGGACCTAAGTACTTGGGAGACAGTTTAGACGTAACCAAGTGGTGAGGAAGAAACCGGGAAGACAACCACACCTAATCACCAGGAGATAAGGAAGATGCAACTCTACGATGGCGATCCGCAAAGTGTTTGCTCCAGTCCGGTGCCACACCAAGAGCCACAAGAGCTTGCTTCTGATCCTGTTGAAGATCAAAGACCAAGGCGTCTACATCAGGTATCAGGGTTGAAGAAACAGATGCTGATGGAAAACTTATCAGGTGGAAGGCATAGGAAACAAAGAAAGGGCTGGCTCCCAAGGATGAATGTGAGGCATTATTATATTCAAATTCTGCCAGTGGCAGGATCTCAGACCAGTTGTTATTAGCAGCAGATGCAAAACACTGTAGATAACCTTTGAATGTTTGGTTTAATCTCTCAGTTTGCCCATTAGTTTGCGGGTGAAATCTGGACCTTAAGGTCCTCTGAATGTTGAGTATGGTACAAACCACTTTCCAGAACTTAGATGTAAATTGCAGGCCCGATACGACAAGATTACCTCAGGGAGACCATGTCAAATAAAGACAGTTTTAATAAATGTTCTGGCCATTTGGGCTGCTTTAAGCACCTGTTTCAAAGCTTGAAAATGGGCCATCTTAGTAAAATAATCTATGGTCACCATGATGGTGGTGTTCCCCGTTGACTTTGGCAAGCCCACAATGAAATCAGTTGAGATGATTTGCCAGGGCCATTGCGGAAGAGCAATAGGAACTAACTGAACCAAAGGCGGTTTTCTGGGTGTCTTTGTAGACATAAGATGCATAACGCTATGTAGTCTTGAGTGTCAGAAACCGTGCTTGGCCACCAAAGTATCTCCGGAGTAAGTCTAATGTGCCCTTTGCTCCACGATGACCGGCCATTGCTGAACCATGACACATATTCATTGTTTCCTATTGCAGCTTGGGAGTAGGTAGATACACCTGCTGGTGATGGAAATAGAGTCCATTGTCCATAGATAAATCATGTATGTCTGCCTTCTGTGAACATGCAACTTTGTGCTACGGGTATCATGATGGACAGCTTGTAAGAAGTTGTGGATAACGTGAATAAAGGTAGCCTTAGGAAACAGCCTTTCTACTTGGAATCTGCTGTGCGTATTCTTGACTTTCCTGACAAAGCGTTGGCCATAGGATTTGTGTTTTCGGGTATGAATGTGAAGGTGATTTTGATTGGTGAAAAGAAATTTGCCCAACCGGCTTGGCGGCTGTTCTGAGTTTCTGCATACTGCTGGTCAGTTCTGACTTCGATGTTATATTTTGAGCACAGCAGAAGATGTCTCCACTCTTGAAATCCCTGTTTGATGGCCAACAGTTATTTTTCCAGGACTGCGTAATTAATTTCAGCATGTGCTAAGGTCTTGGACGGAAACTGGAAGTTCATCAACAGTTTCTGACACAGGTCCCAGAGCATAATGGGAGGCATCGGTCTTGACTATGAATCCTCAGGACTGGTCAAGAGTCTTCAATACAGGAGCTGACGAAAAACACAATTTTCAGGGATTCAAAGGCACTGCAAGCTGCAGATGACCATAGGAATTTAGCTCCTTTTTTCAACAGTGCAGTCAAGGGAATAGTGATTCTGGAATATTCTGAAATTAATTTCCGGTAGCAATTGGCAAAACCAAGAAAACGCTGTAATTCCTTCACTGACGTTGGGGGAGGCCATTCCAAAAATGCAGACAGTTTACTTGGGTCCACGGAGATCCCACAGGAGGATAGAACATAGCCAAGATAGTTCACTCTCTCTACCGAATTCGCACTTCTCCAATTTGCAATAAAGATGGTTTTCCCTCAACCATTGCAACACTATTTTAACCTGACTGATATATTCTCCTGGGTCATGCAAGAAGACTAATATGTCTTCTAAATAGACGACTACCGAGTGTAGAAGGAGAACCTGCGCATGTGGTGACAGACCACAAACCCCCTCCTTCTCATCATGACAGAGCGTCGGCTAAACCACCTGCCCTGATTGAGAAATTACTCCTTGCCTTGTAAGAATACAATGTGACTCTGGTGTATCGACCCAGAACCATGAGTGGGGAGGAAGATGAAATGGAAGACTTTGTGAGATTGGTCACTGTTGGGGTCGATCCAAACTCATTGGCAGTGGAAGTGTTGAGGACTGATTCAGAGAAGGACGAATGCTTCAACCACTTGCAGGATATTGTGAACGGGTGAAAGTGTCCTGGTGAACCTTGAGAAAAGAACACAAGAGGCAAGGACGATGTTGGAGCAGTAGTGGTGTGTAAAACATGAACTCACATTCACTGATGAGGGGCTCCAGTTGCAAGGATCATGAATGGTCCAATTGGCCCACCAAGGATATCAGGGTGTTATCAAGCCCAAATGTTTGGTTTCCGGTGCTAGAGGAGAAGGTAGAGGAGTTTGCAAAAGGTATTTGTATGGTGCCTGGCAGCAGCCCCGAAGCACAAGGAGCCCAGAATTGAGTGTATGGCCCGAAGTGAAACAGTGTGAGCACCCTACTCATTTGTTGCATTTATGCACTTTCTGTCTACTCACCGGGACTCATACTTCATGGTCATTATGGACCAGTGGTTCTGCTATCTAGAGGTGGAAATTGTTCCATTGACCACCCTCCATGATGTGATACTGGCAATGTAGAAGGTTTTCACCACACACAGCTTTGTGTATACAGTCGTGTATTCAGACAACGGTCCTCCTTTCCTAAGTGCATAGTTCTCAGAGTTCCTGCAGGAACGGAGAGTGCAACACCGGAAGATCACCCCGGTGTGGCCTCGAGCAAATGGCTAGGCAGGGCATTTCATGCGCACGTTAAACAAGGTCTTTTGGAATTGCACATAGCCAGGTGCTGTGCAAGAGAAGGGCGCTGTTTCAATTCCTCCTCGAATACTGCACAATGCCCCACTGCTCCACTGATGTGGCTCCGGCTGAGGCCCTGTTTCAAAGATGTCACTGGGGTTTCATCCCTGATTAGAGGAGAGAGCACCTGGGAGGATTGACAGCGATGAGGTGCAAGAGGGACGAGAAAGGACCATTGCACACAGGAACCGCCAAAGAGGTTTCCAGGACTACCCAGTGGCCTTGGGGGAGGCGGTGCTGGTACGATCAAGGTATGCCACCGGCAAAATGTCTCTTACTTACGAGCCAAGGCCACTCCAGGTGGACAACATCAAGGGGTCCATGGTGACGCCGTCAGATGGACAGGGGGTAGTCACCAGGAATTCCAGTTTCTTTCAGAGCCTTGCAAGCTTTCCTGCTACTGGGGAAGGGTAGATGGACAAATGCCACGTTTGGATATGCGAGACAGCGATGAAGATAACGACCAGAGGTGGTTGGCGCAGAGCGAGACTTCAAGGTAGTTTGGTCAGAAATGTTATTGGCCTAATGGATCGGGCATGTATTTCATAGCATACATTGATCGTTCTTAAATAAATTTCCAATGCAACTTCCCAACTTTTTCCTCACTTTAACACATGCAAAAATGACAGCTAGGGTACTGCGACCTTGTGCTATTCTTATCCGTTGATCTGTCACCCTAAGTTCAAGTGCCCTCACGCCATTGATTCGGATCGCCCACCCCTAACGTTGACATCACTAGACGCTCTGGATGAGCTCCACCTATTCAAATGATTCTAGTGGGCAGTGTAGCCAAACGTACCCTGTCCTCACCAACGTCATAAAGTTATCTAATGCAGAACCAGGAACTTAAACACACACTTCCACAAAAAACACCAAACTTTTTTTGTTTTTTCAAAACTAATAGAAACATTTTATTTTGAAGAAAACAGCAATCGTCGCAAGTTTAACAAGTACTTTTCATTTTGACACAACGATGAAAATAGTAAAGTCCACAAACACTTTGTTAAATTTTTTCAACACAGTTCATTATAGCTAGCAAACTTTGCATACTTCTCGTTTTTGGTGTTATTATGAACACTGATCTTCTAATGCTAAATCTGATCATCGATCGATTAATACAAGTCTTTCCGTTCTTCACAGAAAGTTATGTTCCAGGACCGACGAGTAATCTATGCACATGGCGCTCCATTACAGAGGGGAAATTAGGGCTTTAAAATTGAATTAAATTCAACACTTTCACATCATTGATCGATTAATCCAAGTCTTTCCATTCTTCACAGAAAGTTATGTTCCAGGACCGACGAGTAATCTATGCACATGGCGCTCCATTACAGAGCAGAGATTAGGGCTTTAAAATTGAATTAAATTCAACACTTTCACATCTGCATGTTTCTAGAACCTATAGGCTGCCATGTTGCTCCTTGTTACTGCAACCGCGAAAGGACAGATTGTTGTCTGGCGATCGTCCCAGATGATGGTTATAATATATTCATAGTTGATGATTATTGTCCAAATAATGTTGAAGAAGCTGTCGGTCGGTAGGCTGTACCCATGACAGGCACACATCGGGATCAGATAACTATGGAAAATCGGGAATGCAAAAACATATTTCAGTACCCACTTTATAATTGAATATACACAGTACATTCTTATGTTGGCTATAAATTTAAGCGACAATTAACACGCACAAAGTCTATTCTTTGCGTCAAATTTAACATTCATCCGTCACAACGTTCATCATGTAGCACACAACACACTTTCCATCCACACTTGGAAAATATTGTTTAAAATGTTACTTATACTATGTTTTGAGATTCCATTCTTCCGATGTTCTGGAGGACCAACCGCTTCGAAAGACAGTTTTCTGAAATGGAAACTTTACTTTCCAGCGTAAGCTTTCAATATAGTGAATATTATCATTTCTTTATGTATTTCCAACACATTTGGTCCTTCAAATTCTTAGTGCGGTGGATTCATAACAATGGGACCCTTCCTCTAACATTCGCAAGCGCCCGAGTAAGTTTCATTTTCGGCAACACTTGCCACAAAAATAGACAATATTAGTGCCGATCAGTGTGCTGAAAAACAACTAAATATTTCAAGTAAACTGCATATGATAATATTTACTTCAATGTTGAGGGTATTCAAGGCACCTGTTCCCCCTACATAGTTTGTCTGGAAGAATGGCTGGGGCCTGTAGGGATAATAGTGAGGGAGACAGAGAGGTAAAGGGATCATGGAAGAGTGTACAGGCATGAACATTCCAGGAGTATGTTGAATTCAACAAGAAGCAGTAGTTTGGATGCATAAGTCACAGGAGAGGGTGTGAAGTTGTCCCATTCAGAAAGGAAGACAGATACAGGGACGGGGGTATGCACATAGTGGCATGGGTGAGTCGGAGAGACACCCATTTTGTAGACAAGACTTTCAAGGGAGGAATAGCACTGGGTGGGTATGAGAGAGGTATGGACCAACTCTGGGGAGATCAGGGCTACCCAACCTCCAGATCGGTTGGTCCGAGGCTTGCAGAGGATCTTGTAGACATCATTGAGGAGGGAGTCAAAGCAGTGACAAAGCTGACATTGAACCAGGTGTCCTTAAGAGCGAGGACGTCAAGCTCAAAGTTTTCAAGAAGGAGGCAGATGTCATTAGAGGCTTACTAGCTTCTGTGTAGATCTATTCACGCAATCAAATTGATTTCTGTATTGATGTAGGCACGTCTGGTTGTCATCCACATATGGGCCTCCACAGTAAGATGTAAATGTGCAAAGGCCACAAGCTGTGGAACCGCTAGCCCTATGGGGAATGCATTCTACATAGCAAATACATAACACAATACGCAGAAACTTATTTTGTGTTGCCAATAAAAAAGGCTGTGGCTTTTTATTAACCATAAAACTGCTAAAAACATATCTTAGTATTGGTATTCCCCACCAACAGGTGTGCAGTGTTTTCTTAGTTCTGTACTTTTGGGCACTTGTGCCAGGAAATTGAAGTTGCCATTCTTTGCTCACATGGTGTCACCAGCGTGAGTTCCCAGGTCTGTGTGTTTGGGACCTGTAAATTGGCCGGTGAGCACTCCTGTGCCTAATAGCAGTTTCCTTCCAGGCCCATGCCGCCTATCCTGCTCTTCTTTTCCACGACTTTCATGCAATGACAGTTGTCCTGTGCTTGCCCAAATATACCTTTTCCAGTGGTGGATGGTATCCTGGCAAATCAGAGGCTAGGTCTGCGAATATGTAGTCCAGATACACTTAGGTCTGAGTGTTCTTTCTGCAAGTCTGCTCCTGCAGCTCTTCCTATATAGGGCAAATATGCCGTAGGGCCATGCCAGCATATTGTTACTGCCCCCCCCAAAATGGCCGGCCTTTGCTGACAGCCTCTTCGCACCTATGTGCGTGACTTCCTGCCTTTCCCCTCTCATATTGCTCGAGTATTTGTCCACCTTTCAAGAGAGGCGAGACACTGGGGGTTTGGTGTAGGCGCAACCTGACTGATAGCACCTTTTTTGCCCTCCATGTCAGGCTCTTCCTGTGAGTCCTGCTTCAGGAGAGAACGGGGGGGGGGGCAAAGGGAGTGTATTTCCTTATGGTCCACTTTCTTTCACCCCCTTCCCAGTGCCCTTGAACTCCATGGGGGTGCCCCCTTATTCTGCAGCACTGGTCATAAGGTTCAGAGGGTGGCCAGGTAACCAATTAGCACAACCAAACAAGAACATCAGCAGGTGAGAGAGAGAAAGAAAGCAGAAGCGTAAATGAAGGTCTTCAGTTGGTTCCAAAACCTGAGGTGGTCCTGTTCAAGTTTGAGAGAAGCGGGGTGACCGTTCTAGAGGGAGGCACCAGCCGAGGAGAAAGATCTACCCCACAATCAAAGCCTGGAGAAGCGTCTGACCCTCAGAGTTGGAGGTGGATGAGCTGCGGGCTTGAGAAGGAGAGTGCTTAGGAAGAGAGAGAGAGAGCTTGTTGTAGTGTTGTCCACTCACCAGGCTGTTGCAATAGTCCAGCCTACAGAGAAATAGGGCTCTGTAGACAGCGATCCTCTGGGGGAAAGTGAGAAAAGGAAGAATAACTATGTGGCGGTGCAGCTGGGAGTTGGACTTCTCAGAGACGCCTGTGATGTGTGTGGCGAGAAGGAGAGGGTGAAGTCGAACATGACTCCAAGGTTTCTGGCTTGAGTGGAAGAGGAGGGAGAAGAGACCAGGCAAGGTGGTCAGAGTTAATTGAGGAACATAGAACAGCAGTCCTAATAAGGATTGCAGTGTTGCTGCATTGAGACAGAACACATTTGAGTGAAACACTTGAAATAATCATACCAGCATTTATTGTTGAAAAATAAATCATTTACTATCCAAACAGTAATTCATTAAAAAGCCAATTTCTTTGTCTATTACACCTGAAGTCACATACTATTTCATTTTGTGTACAATGAAAACTGCTTGCAGGCACTGTGCAGAAGCTTGAAACTGCCTTTGTCAAACATTGTAAAGAGAGGTACACATCATTTAAATCTTGAAGTAAACTTTTCCACAAGTTCATGTTTTGGAGGGCAAACTTCTTAGCAATGTTTCAATTCCATGCGTTTCCATGGCCAGCACATTCACAGGGTAATTCATAGAATTTCGCACAAAAGTGGCGCACGCGGTTGGCGCACAGTGTCCCCGTGCGATACACTGCGCCAGCCGCGTGCGATAAAATCCATTTCATCGCACAGCGTATTCATGGATTCAAGCCTCCAAAACCAGCCGTGGCGCAGAGTGGCGCAGCGACCCTGCAGCAGCGCCAGTTACGCCCCCAAGAACGCCCTCGCGCAAGGAAAACCCTTCAACATTCCCAATTCATCGCAAAGGGCTGCGCTAACCCTGGACCAGTTCACAGGGCTGCCAAACAGCAAACGCCAAGCGGGGAACGTGTATTTCAGTGGTTCGCGGGAAGTATCACACGCGATTGTCCTGGGTACGTGTACATCAGGGGTGCGCGTGAAGTAACACACGCGATTCCATCAGGGCACTGTATTCCAGGGGTGCGCAGGAAGTATCACACGCAAAATCAGCAGGGTACGTGTATTTCAGGGGTGCGCGGGAAGTATCACACGCGATTCCATCAGGGTACGTGTATTCCAGGGGTGCGCGGGAACTATCACACGCGATTCCATCAGGGCACGTGTATTCCAGGGGTGCGCAGGAAGTATCACATGCAAAATCAGCAGGGTACGTGTATTTCAGGGCGCGGGAAGTATCACACGCGATTCCATCAGGGCACATGTATTCCAGGGGTGCGCGGGAACTTTCACACGCGATTCCATCAGGGCACGTGTATTCCAGGGGTGCGCGGGAAGTATCACATGCAAAATCAGCAGGGTACGTGTATTTCAGGGGTGCGCGGGAAGTATCACACGCGATTCAATCAGGGTACGTGTATTCCAGGGGTGCGCGGGAAGTATCACACGCAAAATCAGCAGGGTACGTGTATCTCAGGGGTGCGGGGGAAGTATCACATGCGATTCCATCTGGGTACGTGTAGTTCGAGGGGTGCGCGGGAAGTATCACACGCAATTCCATCAGGGCACGTGTATTTCGGGGGTGCACGGGGAGCACTACACGTAAATTGGCCGTGTGGGTCCTCCCAGGTGTTCCCTCTACACCCTCCACGGCCCCTGCAGCCAGCCCACACCACAGGGGACCACCCTGCACCCCTGCCCATGTCCCGCAGGCAGCCCATCCCCCATAGCCATGCCCCCCAGCCAAGCCACATGTCAGCTTGCACTACTGATCAACAATGCATGTCTCCCAGCACCCTCACCCCCCAGCACTGTGGGGCACCTGCCTGCAGGCCCCCACACATGTCCAACTCATGTCCCCCTGCACCCTCACCCCCCAGCACTCCAGCACTGTGGGGCACCCTCCACCAGGCCCACACTCATGTCTCCCTGCACCCCCACCCCCCACCAGTCAGGGGCACCCTCCACCAGGCCCCCACTCATGTCCAACTCATGTCTCCCTGCACCCCCACCCCCCAACATCCAGAGGCACCCTCCACCAGGCCCCCACTCAGGTCTCCCAGCACCCCCACCCCCCTGCATCCAGGGGCACCCTCCACCAGGCACCCACTAATGTCTCCCTGCACCCCCACCCCCCGGCACTGTGGGGCACCCTCCACCAGGCCCCCACTCATGTCTCCCAGCACCCCCACCCCCCTGCATCTAGGAGCACTCTCCATCAGGCCCCCACTCATGTCTCCCAGCACCCCCACCCCCCAGCATCCAGGAGCACCCTCCACCAGGCCCCCACTCATGCCTCCCTGCACCTGCACCCCCCACTAGTCAGGGGCACCCTCCACCAGGCCCCCACTCATGTCCAACTCATGTCTCCCTGCACCCCCACCCCCCTGCATCCAGGGGCACCCTCCACCAGGCCCCCACTCATGTCCCCCTGCACCCCCACCCCCCAGCATCCAGGGGCACCCTCCATCAGGCCTCCACGCATGTCTCCCTGCACCCCTACCCCCCACCAGTCAGGGGCACCCTCCACGAGGCCCCCACTCATGTCCAACTCATGTCTCCTTGCACCCCCACCCCCCAGCATCCAGGGGCACCCTCCACCAGTCCCCCACTCATGTCTCCCTGCACCCCCACCCCCCACCAGTCAGGGGCACCCTCCACCAGGCCCCCACTCATGTCTCCCAGCACCGCCACCCCCCTGCATCCAGGGGCAGCCTCCACCAGGCCCCCACACATGTCCCCCAGCCAACATGTCATCACAATCTAGATCCCTGGCCCTTATGGTCAGCCTCCAAATGTCAAACACCCACCCGAGTATTGCATCCACCAACTTAGAAATAGCAATAACAGGATAGAACCCCAATTGCAAGTTTGGAAATTAACACATGTCCCTTACATACACACAATGGGTGTCAGTGAATGTCAAAACCCATATCATGATATGCATGAAACCAATGAGATGATACTACACATTGAAGTTTGAAGAAAAAATATGTATTAAAAGCAACATAAATTGAATCAAAAATAAACAAACAAAAATGGGAATTTAAACAAAAAAAGCAGCATGTCCGTGAAATAATGCAAAACCACAAATCATAATCCAAAGGAAAGGTGTCCAAAGTCACAGTCCACAAAAGTAAATCCAATGGAAAATTAAAATCGAAAACCATTGCTCCATGGGTAAATCATTAAAAAAAATGAAAATCCAACAGTCAACAGTCAACTATATACAGATAAACAATCCAGGGTCCATGATCCCAACAGAAGAAATGAAACCTATCTAATAACACTACCAAATAAAAAAAACTATATACAAAAATGTGGCCCATTGTCCAAAAGGTAAAAAAAAAAATGCAAAACCAAAGGAAACCTAACACTAACTACAGAACTATTTACAAGGGCAGCGAGCTAGTCCGACGGCTCACTTCGGGATGTTCCGGGCCAGGGCATCATCGAACTCCTGCTCAATGTCCCGGAGGCGGTCCTCCTCCATGGCCCCGAGGGTCCGCAGGGCCGTGTACATGTTCACCTCCAACTCAGTGCGGATTGCCTCGAGGCACTCGGCTCGCCTCAGGGCCCTCCGCATGGAGTTCTCCGCCCTGATCATCGTGAGCCGTGCCTCTTCCACCCGCTGCCGCTCCGCATCTATGGCGTGGCCCAACCGCTGCCACACGGAAGACACTTCCCGTCCTGGGTCCTCCTGCCCTCCGGCCGATGCCTGCCCCATCATGGCTCCCACCTCATTGCTGCTGCTGCTGTGCCTCTGCCCGTGCCCTGCCTCCTGCTGCCTGCACATCCTAGACTGGCTGGGGTGCAGTCGTTGATGTGGCCACCCCTGCTGGACGTCCGACTCCCGACTGTGGCAGGGATGCCTCCTCCACCAGCCTGGCTGCACCGTCAGAGGCAGCTCCACAGGGCACCTAGGTGACTAATGGGTGGGAAGATGGCACGGAGGACGACTGGCGCATAGGGGGTTCAGTTGAGGAGGGGGTCTGAGCAAGCCCCATCAAACGGAGGAATCCGGCCTGGGTGACCTGTCCCAGTAGGCCGATGCGGTCAACGAGCCATTCGAGAAGACTGCAGGTCACCTCGCATGGCCTGTTGACGCAACACCACACCAGTCAGGACAGGCTCAACCCGGACCCGGATAGCCATGTCTGCAGGCAGAGGAAGGCCAGTTGTTGTGAGCTCATCCCCTGCCTGAAAACGGGTCTGGACGTAGGCATCCCTGCTGGTGCAAGATGATGCAGTGACAGGATCAGGGACAGGATTGCACACAGGCACCTCCGCGGCGGCCTGTGCTGCCTCCTGTCCCTGGTCCTGCACTGCATCACTAGCACCAGTGGAATCCCCACCTCCAGACCCCGTCTCTGTTGCTTGCACGGCCTCCTCCTCCACCAAACCCCCCACCAACCTGGATGACTCCGTGCCATCTTCCCCCGTTTGGCCCTGTGGTGTCCCAGCTGCCCCTTCTGCTGCCGAGGAGTCCAACTCCGACCTCCGCCTCTTGGACCTCCCCCCGGCAGCTGCGGCCTGGGACGCGGCACCGGACTCCTCACTCCCCGACGAGATCACAACCTGGGAGGGGAGCCGGGCCTTGCGTCTCCGGCTGGCGGTGCGATCCCCGCCGCTGTGCTCCACAGCACCTTCTCGGCCCTCTTCATCAGTTGACGCTGCAGACAAGGAGAAATAAAACACAGGCATCAGGGCACTGTACAATGGACACATACACACATGACAGTTGTACATGAGTGGCATTGGCAAACCTCAGACATGGCATCACAATTGCCAACACACATGTCATTTCAACTTGCACACATGAGCCATACCACAGCCATATCGCAACTGCCAGCACCATCCATACACATACAACAGCATGAGCAGGCAAAGGTGAGCCAGACATCACATGCAACACAGGGAGTGCACTACACATGCACACACACCACCACACGTGCATGCATGTGTACACCTCTGCCAACTGTCGCAGTGTTCAGATGGGCATCCATGTCACATCCGCCAACCAGGCTTCCACATCCCGCTGTCACATGCATCCATGTTGCATCACTGTTGCACCCTTGTCAAATACACACACATGCACGTGTACACAGTGCTGATACATGCAGCTGAAAACAACATACATGTGTGACATCACAAACATGCCTACTTACATACACATTCATCCAAACATGTGTGCCCACACAACTGCATTTGGCATGCAAGCCTACACACACAAGCACCATCCATGTCTCACACGACAGCCCTCGGATGTGTTAGCCTCATGGCCCTGTACACCCCCACCCATACTCGGCCCCATACAAACAGATATGCAACCTGAACACTACTGGCACATCACCACACGCACAGCTTACAATCATGATGCATGTACACTTACCGCTCGACTCCAGACGGGTCTGCCTCTCAAGGACCTGGACGTGGAGCGCTGGGGATATACGTTCCAGGACCCTCATCTGATCGTCGGACAAGTGGCCCCGGCGCCCCTTAGCATCCGCTGCCTTCAAGAGGCGCCGGGCCTTGTAGAGGGTCCTGGACCTGAAGTCCTTCCAGCGCTTCTTGACATGTTGGAAGTCACGGACTGCCACCCCCTCCGCGTTGATGGCAGTCACGATGTCCATCCAGATCCGAGTCCGTCCTTCCTTGTCGGCGTGCAAACTTCAGAAGAGGGCATCATACTGCTCCAGGACTTGCTCCACCAGGACACCAACTTCGGTGGCAGTGAAGCTGGTGCCCCTCTGCCTCTCTGGCCGGGGGTTGTCAGTGGTGCCAGATGTTGCAGTGCCCGACATGACAACCCCAGAGGCAGGAGTGGGTGGGCAACTGGGTCCTGGGGCTGGGCTGTGGAGCGATGGAATCCCAGTCGGGAGTCTTCGGTTCCAGCAGGGGTGGTCACAGCAACAGCACCCCTGGCTGATGTGCAGGCAGCAAATGGCAGGGCACGTGGGCAGCAGGCAATCAGGCAGCAGCAGATGGCAGGTCGGAGCGTGCTCGGGACTCTGGGGGGCAGTAATTCGGCCTACTGGGCAGGAGCGTGGTCTTCCGTGTGCTTATGCGTGGCCAGCTTGATACGGAGTGATTTGGCACGTGAAAATCCAGCATGTCTGCGTGTAATTTGAGGAAAGGGACTTAGCGCGTAAGCGCGTCAGCACACGTACGCGAATTCATTGGCCCAAAGGCCAACAGCGCGTATGCGCGTCTGTGACGTGCGTGCGCGGGCGTTTCCCTCTACACGGGTGCATGTTACACGTCCAATGACTGCACGTCAGAGTGTCAGCGCGTGTAATTGGAGGATGGGGCCCTAGCGCGTACACGCGGAAGTGATGCTGGATGTGTGGGCATGTTTAAAAGGTACGTGTAGAACGCCATTTCCTTGTATGTGCTTTTCGTGGAGAGCGAGTGGGTGAAATCTGTACTTCTTGTCGGTTCACACGCGATTTACTTCACGGCGTTCCAAGTTCGTACTCCCTGTTACCTCTGACAGCTTTTTCTCTTCTTGTCTTTTTCCTGGGCCTGTTTCCTCAAACAGCGTTCACTTCTCCTGTTGTCCTGTCTCCTCAGACAGCGTACAATTCTTCTTTTGGCAGGGGTGTTGCCAACGCATATTTTACACGCGATTTTTCCTGGCAGACGGTGAGTTGCGCACGTATTTGACATCTGTGCTTGCCCCGTGTGTTGCCTACCCCTTCAGAGGTCAGTCTAGGCTGCGTGTGACATGCATACGTTCATTTTTGTGTTTCTGGGTGCCACAGCTTAGTGCAGGATTTTTTTTCCACGCACGTGGTCTAGGAGGGGTTGCGTGCACATTATCTCCCTTTTTCGGGGTGCCTGTGCGTTGCGTGACCCGTCATCTTCTCCCAGGGCTCACATACAGCCTTGCTAGAGCACTAGGGTACGAATTCCATATAGTACCCTACCCCTTTGACACCCAATTGCCCAGGACAATAGTTTACTGCAACTCCCATACGCACAACAACATCAGTGCCATGGTTGGGAGGCGAGTACGCGTTTAAGGGTGGCAAAGGTGGGTGAGCCACAAGAGGTGGCCATGGTGGATACAGTAGGGGACGTGGCCAGGACTTGTAGGGTGCCCCCAGCCCCCCATGTGTGGGTGACCAGTCAGAGACACCCATGCCCCCCCCCCTGGTTGAGGGTAACGTGGCTGACACCATCCCTGCTCAGTGTCACGCTCACCTGATTCCCACGGAGGCGCAGGTCTGGCTTCGAGTGCTGATGCTTCTTCTATGGTGAAGCGCAGGACTCTGAAGATGGACTCACTGGCTCGCAGGAATATTCTCCTGTGCGTGAAAAGGGAGTATTACCTACTGACGGAATAATGCTCAAGCCTCCCAATCCCTTCCAACCCTCCACGATACCCTTCCTCGATTCCCCGTGAAGTCTCACCTTAGGGTCTGGAAGGATGAGTTCTCCATCCTGCTTCTGATCTGATGCAGGGGCGCGTTGAAACCCAGTTACTTCACTGGATTGAGGTTTGATGGGAGTTCAAATAAGCTTGACTATTCAGGTAAGGCGCTGTAAGAGTTCTGTAGCAAGTTCAAAAGTTCAAGCTTAATAATAATGTTCATTGTCTTATTGCAGCAAGCGCTAACGCTTATGTCTTTTTCCCCTTAGGGGCCGGGGTTCGGAATGCCGGAGATATGGCGCCGACCCGAAGTGAAACGTGCAGTTCCAGTAAATGACAGGTAAGTTCTGGATGAGCGTTCGGGTAATGTCTTTGCATTCGCTCATTCAATGTCTTTGTCTTTTTTCCCCATAGGGGCCGGGGTCCGGAATGCCAGGAAGCGGCAGGACCCGAAATGAAATGGGAATGACCCAACAGGTAAGTCTTAGAAGGAAACTGAGCTTTTCCTATTCCCTTCCTTCTCTCACCTTGTGTTCTTGTCTTTTTCTCTCTAGGCTCTGGGAAGTGGCTGCGGATCCGGATGATCGCTGCTGAAGATGGAGGTGCCCAGGAAAGGTGAGTGAAATGCAGCGCTGCAGCGATGGAAGCGAAATGCTTTTAAAATGATGTCTTCCCTTTCAGGATCGTCGGTGTGAAGTCTCCGTGATGCAGCTTTAGCTGGTAAGGTCTTATTTCTCTCCAATTCTCTCTTAGCAGGTGACCCAGGATGCTGACAGGCGTGGCTGAAGTCCAGAAGCAGGAGCTGACACGGTGAGCGTCCAGCTGTGAGGAGCAGAACAACGCGAAGCGTGAGTTGCTGATCGGGCGTGGTTTAAATAGCTTTGGAAGAAGTTCCAGGTATGTATCCTTCCACCGATCAGGTATGTACCCTTCCCCGACCACACCCAGGGGAAAGTAGTTCCACAGGTAAAGTAGTTCCATTCAGGCCTCAAGAGGGCCTGGATGTAGCAGCATGGTCTGCATCAGGTAAGTGCACCTTAAAACACTTGAACACATGTCTAGCTTTATGAGCCTGGCGCCTAAGGCACCAGGACAGGGGTCCAACATGAGCCTGGCGCCTAAGGCGCCAGGACTGTGTCCAAAGGCCCCAGCTTGGGCCCGCTGGCACTTCCCTGGGGGAAATGATGCCTGCCTCTGGGGTTGCTGGGTCGGACCTGGCTCCTTGGAGGTAGGCATCATGACAGTACCCCCCCTCAAGGCCCCTCCCAAGGTTGTTCCCTCCGGGGGTTTTGGCTTGTTCGGAAATCTCCGGTGGAACCTTTGTATTAATCGAGGTGCGTGAACATGGTTACTAGGCTCCCACAATCTCTCCTGAGGTCCATATCCCTTCCAGTCAACAAGATATAAGAGTTTGGACTTTAACACCTTGGAATCTAAAATGTCTTTAACTTCGAATTCTAATTCCCCTTCAATTTGAACTGGGTCTGGAGGCTTGGACAGTCGGGTCCCTAGTTGTACTGGCTTCAAAAGTGATGCATGAAAAACTGGATGAATACGCATGTAAGACGGTAAATCCAGTTTAAAGGCCACTGGATTGATTATAGCCTTGATGGGATAAGGTCCTATGAATCTGGGATTGAAGGTTCGCGGGCCCTTGAGGGGTAAATGTTTCGTTGCTAGCCATACCTGATCTCCTACTTGGTAAGGAGGAGTTTTACTTCGGTGCAAATCAGCGTTTTCTTTATACTTTTTCTTGGCTTGCTGTAAATGAGTTGCAGCTTCTTTGAAGGCTTGGGTTATTGTGGAATGCAGATGATTTACTGCGGGCATTTCCAGGGTCAGAGGTGGATCTAGATCAGAGGTCCGAGGATGGTGACCATACAAAGTATAAAAAGGAGTTTGTCCGGTTCCAGAATGCACTGAATTGTTGTATGCATATTCTGCGATCCAAAGGATGTCTTTCCAATATAACTCGGATTGATGTAACATGCACCGAAGATATTGCTCGAGAGTCTGATTGGTTCTCTCGGTTTGTCCGTCGGTCTGGGGGTGGTGGCTGGTGGATAGCCGCACATCTATTTGTGCTAGTTGGCAACACTTCTTCCAAAAATGGGAGATAAATTGACTTCCACGATCCGAGACTAATATGGAAGGGAAACCATGTATGCAAACTATATTCTCCAGAAATTCCTTGGCCAAGGTGGAAGCTGAAGGCAAACCTTTTAAAGGGATAAAGTGGGCCATTTTGGAGAATAGATCCACAATTACAAGGATAGTGTTGTAACCAGCACAAGGAGGCAGGTCAGTAATAAAGTCCATTGACAAGGTGTGCCATGGTGCCGGTGGAATATCCAAGGGTTGAAGTAGGCCGGCTGGCCTTTTTTTTTTACCCTTGTTTTGGGCGCAAATTCCGCAAGACAATACAAAAGACTTTATGTCTTTTCTCCAAGAAGGCCACCAGAAGTGGCGTTTAATTTTTTCCTCCGTTTTAGCGATACCAGGGTGTCCTTCCATTAATGATTCATGATGATGGGCAATAACAAGTTCTTGCAATTCTTTACTAGGCAGAAACAACCGCTCCTGGAAGTAGGGTAAGTCATCCTTAACGGTGTAATGAGGACCCTTTTGACTCCATTCCAGTAAGGCTGAAGAGTCTAGAAGTTGTTTTACTTGCGTTTGGATGTCCTCAATAGTTTGCAATGAAGTTAGGCCTAAGATTCTTTGTTCAGGTATGATTGGCACAGGTTCTAAACTCGAATTGGGTTCTTCCATGCCAATCCGGGATAAGGCGTCCGCTTTACCATTCTTGCAGCCAGGGCGATAGGTAATTACAAAATCAAAATCCGCAAAGAATAGAGCCCATCGGAGTTGTCGTGAAGATTGAGCCTTGGCCGTCTTTAAATACTGTAAATTTCTGTGGTCCGTAATTACGGTGATGGTGTGTCTTGCCCCGAGAAGGTAGTGACGCCAAGCCTTGAAAGCAGATTTAATAGCCAGTAACTCTTTGTCGGTAATTGCGTAGTTGATTTCAGGAGGAGAAAATGTCCTGGACCAAAAGGCCACAGGGTGTAGTTGGTTTGTTTCTGGGTCTCTTTGCGACAAGACAGCTCCCATGGCCGAACTGGATGCGTCAGTTTCCACAATGTAAGGGAGATCTGGGTGCGGGTGCTTCAATATAGGTGCAGAGGTGAATTTGGTTTTCAGGTCCTGAAAGGCTTGTTCGGCCTCAAGAGTCCATTCAAAGCGTTTGTTTTTCTTTAGGAGAGCTGTGATGGGTTGGACTGTTCGGGAAAATTCCGGGATGAATCTTCGATAGAAATTGGCAAAGCTGAGCATGCTCGGAACTCCCTTCACCGAGCTAGGAGATGGCCATTTGAGGATGGCATCCACCTTTCGCGAGTCCATTCGGACTCCTTGAGGTGTCAGGATGAATCCGAGAAACTCCACTTCTGTGGTATGAAAAACACATTTTTCGAGCTTTGCAAATAGTCTGTGCTGGCGCAATTTCTCAAGAACTGCCCTAACATGTTTTCTGTGATCGGATTCTGAAGAGGAGTACACCAGGATGTCGTCAATATAAACAATGACACAGACGTCGATAAGTTCCCGAAGAACATCATTCATAAAGTACTGAAAGGCGGCAGGTGTATTGCACAAACCGAAGGGCATCACTTGATATTCGAAGAGCCCAAATTTGGTGCGGAATGCAGTCTTCCATTCGTCGCCTTCTTTTATACGCATCAGGTGATAAGCTCCTCGGAGATCTAACTTGGTGTACACACAAGCGTCTTTCACCTGGTCGATAAGCTCAGGGATCAGGGGCAGAGGATAACGATTCTTAATCGTTATTTGATTTAGGGCGCGATAGTCTATACATGTTCTAAGGTCGCCCTCTTTTTTCGGCACGAAGAACAGAGCTGAGGAGACAGGAGACTTGGACGGGCGAATAAAACCATTGGCTAGGTACTGATCTAAATACTGACGCAAATGTAGGTTCTCAGGTTCCGTAAGAGCATAAATCCTACTACAAGGTAGTTGAGCATTGGGTACCAGATCGATTTGGCAATCATAAGACCGATGGGGAGGTAACGTGTTAGCCTGTTCCTTCTGAAAAACGTCTTGGAATTCTTGGTATTCTGACGGTAGCTGTACAGGGGTGGAAGTTGCTGAGGCTAGACCCATAAATGGATTTCTTGGGTAACAAGTTGGTTCACAATCAGGAAAACTTATCTTCTTTGCTCGCCAGTCAATTCTGGGATTATGTGTTTCTAACCAAGGAATTCCAAGAATTACTTGAAATTGTGGGGCCTTGATCACATCAAACACGATTGCTTCCCGATGTCCATCCTGACCCACCAGTGTCATTTCAACAGTGGAATGCGTTACAGGCCCTGAGGCTATTTCGGTTCCATCTACTGTAGTAATGACATCTTGGGTTACTTTCGGGCGGAGAGGGAGCTTAATCCTGGAAGCCAATTCACGATCTATGTAATTTCCAATAGCTCCACTGTCGATGTATGCTTTTATAGCATGCAACAGCTGAGGCTGTTTTGGGTCCACGAGCACCATTGGCATGACAAAATGCGAGGTCAAAGAGTTTGTTTTCAAGCTGGGCAAGCGGACCCCTATGCTTGTCGGGCTAGGTCGTTTCCCGAATCAGGTGTCAATAAATCGTTATCTGTGGCTCCAACCACCTTCTTACGTGGTTTAACCGGACAATTTCGAAGAAAGTGACCGGAAGTCCCTCAATACAGGCAAAGTTGCATTTGCCGCCTTCTCTCTCGTTCCTTCTGTGTTAATGGTCCTTTAACACCGCCGATTTGCATAGGTTCGGATACGTCGGTACTCTTGGAGTTAGCGTGGGTTTTGATCGGTACTCGGGTTTCGTACTTGAACCGATCTGCTTTTCTATTTTGAAGTCTGTGATCAAGTTCAACCACCAAGTCTATGTAGTCTGCGCAGACCTGGGGTGGATCTACTATCTGAGCTAGAACATCCTTAAGCTCTCCGCGCAGGCCTCGATGAAACAATGTGATCCTTTTGTTTTCTGGCCATCCAGTTTCCACAGCCAGTCTATTAAAGGTGGCAACGTAGGACAGAAGATCCTGATTACCTTGTAAGGATAGCAGTTCATTATCAAGGGCCTGTCCTTGAGAGTGTCAAGCAAACAATCTTTCCATGCTGGCCTGGAAACCCTGAAAATTCTGGAGAATGGGATCATCCTGATTTACCAATGGAATAGACCAATCGGCAGCACTGCCACTGAGGTAAGATAGTATAAAGGCTACCTTGGTCTGGTTGTTAGGGAAGGCCCCGGGTCTGCATAGAAAGTGTAAACGACATTGGTTCATAAAGACGGCATATTTCTTGGGATCCCCCGCAAAACGTTCAGGCGGGGCCAAAGGCATGTGTCCAGGTAGATTGATTTGTACCGGGTTATTCAAACCCATTGATGTGGAAGTATCTCCGGAATTAGGTAAAGGAGTGTGCCCTGCCTGGGCCTGCAATAACCTTTTGGCCAGGTCATCTGTTCTTTCCTTGGATAGGATCAGTTCTCTTTTGAGAGCGTTAGTCTCCTGGCGGGCTGAGTGCACTTCTGCCCGTAATTCCCCCAAAAGCTGGGCCAGCTGATCTGTCTCGGAAGTCTCCATAGCGCCCGGGTGGGAAATTGTGGGTAGGCTTCGCGTTCTGTCACGCTCACCTGATTCCCACGGAGGCGCAGGTCTGGCTTCGAGTGCTGATGCTTCTTCTATGGTGAAGCGCAGGACTCTGAAGATGGACTCACTGGCTCGCAGGAATATTCCCCTGTGCGTGAAAAGGGAGTATTACCTACTGACGGAATAATGCTCAAGCCTCCCACTCCCTTCCAACCCTCCACGATACCCTTCCTCGATTCCCCCTGAAGTCTCACCTTAGGGTCTGGAAGGATGAGTTCTCCATCCTGCTTCTGATGCAGGGGCGCGTTGAAACCCAGTTACTTCACTGGATTGAGGTTTGATGGGAGTTCAAATAAGCTTGACTATTCAGGTAAGGCGCTGTAAGAGTTCTGTAGCAAGTTCAAAAGTTCAAGCTTAATAATAATGTTCATTGTCTTATTGCAGCAAGCGCTAACGCTTATGTCTTTTTCCCCTTAGGGGCCGGGGTTCGGAATGCCGGAGATATGGCGCCGACCCGAAGTGAAACGTGCAGTTCCAGTAAATGACAGGTAAGTTCTGGATGAGCGTTCGGGTAATGTCTTTGCATTCGCTCATTCAATGTCTTTGTCTTTTTTCCCCATAGGGGCCGGGGTCCGGAATGCCAGGAAGCGGAAGGACCCGAAATGAAATGGGAATGACCCAACAGGTAAGTCTTAGAAGGAAACTGAGCTTTTCCTATTCCCTTCCTTCTCTCACCTTGTGTTCTTGTCTTTTTCTCTCTAGGCTCTGGGAAGTGGCTGCGGATCCGGATGATCGCTGCTGAAGATGGAGGTGCCCAGGAAAGGTGAGTGAAATGCAGCGCTGCAGCGATCAAAGCGAAATGCTTTTAAAATGATGTCTTCCCTTTAAGGATCGTCGGGGTGATGTCTCCGTGATGTAGCTTTAGCAGGTAAGGTCTTCTTTCTCTCCAATTCTCTCTTAGCAGGTGACCCAGGATGCTGACAGGCGTGGCTGAAGTCCAGAAGCAGGAGCTGACACGGTGAGCGTCCAGCTGCGAGGAGCAGAACAACGCGACGCGTGAGTTGCTGATCGGGCGTGGTTTAAATAGCTTTGGAAGAAGTTCCAGGTATGTATCCTTCCATCGATCAGGTATGTACCCTTTCCCGACCACACACAGGGGAAAGTAGTTCCATTCAGGCCTCAAGAGGGCCTGGATGTAGAAGCATGGTCTGCATCAGGTAAGTGCACTTTAAAACACTTGAACACATGTCTAGCTTTATGAGCCTGGTGCCTAAGGCGCCAGGACAGGCGTCCAACATGAGCCTGGCGCCTAAGGCGCCAGGACTGTGTCCAAAGGGCCCCAGCTTGGGCCCGCTGGGACTTCCCTGGGGGAAATGATGCCTGCCTCTGGGGTTGCTGGGTCGGACCTGGCTCCTTGGAGGTAGGCATCATGACACTCAGCCCTTGTTGGACCAGCCCATTGTGGCACCAGACCTGGCACTGGGTGACTTCATGGCTGACTTCCAGGTCAGCAGGTCTAGGCCACGTGTGGCGGTGCAGGTTGGTGTCACCAGCGCACGTGGATCAGGGGCAGCTATGTCATCTGCTGCCCCGAGTAGGCAGGGTGGGGAGGCTGCAGGGGCAGCTGCGGCTCCATCCACCCCAGCTCTGAGTGTCCCAGCCAGGACAGTGTCGGTCCTAGTCCATCCTGCTGACGTTCCCCCTGACCACATCACACTTCAGCTAATGCCTGCACCAACTCCCATGGTGAGTTTTCATTCCCACACTCCTAGTCCACAGTGCCCCTAATGTCCAGAGCGGCGTAGTACACTCAGTATCACCACCACCTTCCAAGCGGAAGAGGAAGAGTGCTCGTCCAGTACAGGCTGATGCCCCAGACACGGCTACACAGTCCGGCCCACCAAGGAAGCCCTGCTTCAATCGGGTCGAACTTGATGCACTTGTGGAGTATGTGTCCGCACATGACAGCGAAATGGTGATTACTGCAGGATGCAAGACCACACCTGCACAACGTCAGGCACACTGGCAGACCATTGCGGAACTCATAAGTGCCCTTGGATTGCTACAAGCGCTGGAATGACCTTAAGCGCAGGGCAAAGAAAAAGCTGGCCTCAAGTCATGCCGCAACTCTAGTGACTGGAGGTGGGTCTCGGGCAGAGGACATAGAACTCACTCCACATGAGTATGTTGCTGGGACCTACGTCACGGAGGAACAGATCCAAGGCATGGGAGACCTGCCAGATTACGAGGCATTGTCCGGTGAGTGCACATGCATGTGTGTGTCATCCATGTGCATGACGTGTGTGTGAGTGCTTCTGATTGAGTGCCAGGTGAGGGGGTGTGTGCCTGAGTGGTTTGGGTCACCCATGTGCTTCATCCAAAACATTCTGCGCACCAGGATTTGGGTGTTGCAGTATCCCTTCTGGCAACAGTAGACATTCAGCCCAACCTCACGCCAGTTGCCCTTGAATTGTCATCTTGCCACAACATAGTTGCATGTTATTCTGTGATCATTCAGGCTGATTGTCTGCATTCCACCACTTTCACTAGGCATTTTTCAGTCCTATTGTCACATGTGTGACATGGCTAGGGTACATGCCATCTGTGTGATGGCATGTGTCATGTATGTGTATTGGACATGCCAATCACAGGCCAATGTGTGATGGCACTGCTAGGCAGCATGCAGCAGATTTGTTGGTCTTCCATCTTGGTGTCATCAATGTGTGCCATTTGCCTCCCCTTCATACGCAGTGACAGTGCATGCATGGGAGGGTTATAGTCATGTGGTACATGTGTCAATGAAGTACTGTTTCTGTTACTTCTCAGCCCTAATTGTGTTCCATGTTGCTAATGCCTGTTCCCATTTCTTTTCTTTCATGTCATTGCAGGGGATGATGCACTTGATACTGCTGGGGTTGTGGAGATGGTGCAGACCCAGGAGGGGTTTCAGGCCTGACCGGGCACCAGTGAGGGATGTGGGGTGGTGGTGGGTGAGAACCCACACTTGCTGCAGGCTGTCATCTCAAGGAGTGTCTCTGGGTGCACCTCCCCCGAGCTCTATTCAGTTGTCGATTCGGATGATGAGACCTATGTGCCGTTGCAGTTAAGTGTCTCTGGGAGGGATTCTGTACTGTCCAACCCACCTGCACCAGGGGTAGAACCCTCAATGGGGATGTCAGTGTTGGTAGGTCAGCCTTTGGTGGTTACGGATGCAGGGTCACACTCCGCTACATCTGATCCTGTTCCTGGGCCAGCAGATCAGAGGGGGAATGCAGTCCTGCAGCCTCAGGCAGTGCCGGCACAGCAAGGCGCAGTTCGCCTTGCCCCAGACAGGTGTGGTGCCCGCCGACGCAGTGGCCGTACGCCACCTGGCAATACCGCATGGGAGCAATCTATATACGGTATGGCAAACCAACAGGCAGCATCAACTGAGATGATGGCTCAGGCCATGGATAGGGTGGCCACTTCCATTGTCCCCCAAGAAAGGCTAATTGAACAACTACAGCAGGCAACAGACTCCATTAGCCAGTCACACAGGGAGGACATGTTGGCGTCAGCTAACACGAGGACAGAACAGCAGCTGGAGCGGCTCACACGTACGCTCTCAGCTGAGATGCAGGCAACTAGGACGGAGGTCCGGGCATCCCGTGAGTTGTTGCATGAGGACCTCTGCACAATTATCCTCCAGAACCAGACCTTCCACACCGACATGCTTGCTGCCATGGAGGACCAGACTAGGGCTTTGCGTGGGCTGCCTCCCATAGTGCCACCACCTCCTGATGCAGCTGCAGAGGGTGAGGAGAGCGACAGCAGCGATTCTCCCACAATAGGGTAGCCGTGCAGGCCATTAGCCCATGGAGGTGTTTTTTTTTCGCAAGATCCACACAGGTGGGTTTTGGTGGGCACCCTGTCCTCGGACCTCCTGGGTGGCCTCCCCCACCCCCCGGGCCCATTAATGGCCATTTTTGATTTATTTATTTATTTTTTTTATTTTTTGGACAGTATGTTGCCTTGTGTGGCTCCCGTGGGCATACGCTGTATTGTGGCTGGGCACATGCAAGCTTGTCCTGAATTTGGGTCAGATGCTTGGGTTTGTGTGACACACACCCCTCCTGCTTCCCGTTTCCATGGGCTTGCAAAGGGTGTGCCCAAGTGACATTGACTTACACGGTGACGTTGGACTCCCATTTGATGTGTGGGCAGTCTGTAGTCAATACTGTGTATACATTCCTAGTGCATATTGTTGTTGTATTGTACACTGCATGGTGTATTGATATGTGCCTCTGCATCCATCTCATCCTCCTAATTTGCAGGTCTATTTCTCATGTCTTCACAAGGCGGTCTACTTTGGGACTGGAGTCCATGTTGTAAGCAGTGCACCTACACTCTTGCGTGGCGCTAACACTGTATACTTGGAAGTGTTCGAAGTGCTGCCATTATCAGGTAGTGAGGCTACCAATATTTTAAGTCCGTACTTTCATGTTTATGGTAGGTTGGAGGTTGTGTAGGTGATTGGTATTCTTGGTAAGTATTTGGTAATGTGTGTTGTTGGTCCTGCATTACTTTGAGCATTTCATGTGTGGCCAGTTTCCATTAGGGACACTGTAGTTGGTGACACTTGGGGCATGTTGTGGGGATTAATTTGTTTGCTCTCACATTGCATGACATGCCATGGTGTGTTGTGCGGCCGTGCCGGGGAGGGGTTGGGTGACATGGCACTGTTCTCATGTTGTATTTTGCAAGTGGGTATTCATTTTTGCTGCATGGAAGTGTGTCTTTTGATGACACTGCATTGGTGGTGTTTGTGTAGGTAGGGATGCACACATTGTGACACTTCCAGATGAACAATCTAAGGCTGCTATGGTTCTGACAGTTGACAGTCCCTTTGTTCATCATAATTGTCAGATTGAGTCATCATTGATTGTCAGATGGTATGTGTCAGGGCTGTGTGCACTCCACAGGGATGTGCATTCTATGTGAAGTAATTAGCCACCAGCTGCATACGGGTTTGCCTCACCCTGTGCCATTGCCCCTCCCATGCGCAGCGGGCGTGCATGTGGTTGGGGATGTGGGGGCACCACCATATCCACAGCCAGGCTCCGGCATGTTGCAACATTGTGCAGGACACATGCTGCCACTATGATCATGCACACTACTAGGGGAGCGTATAACAGCTGCCTGCCAGAACGGTCAAGGGAGCGAAAGCGTGACTTGAGCACTCCGAATGTGCGCTCCACTGTGCCCCGTGTTGCAATATGGGCTGTGTTGTATCTTACCTCGGGAGGCATGATGGGGTTCCGAATTGGCGTCATCATGTGTGTGCTCAGAGGGTAGGCACTGTCCCCTGGGGAGGTGGTGATGGGGATCATTAGTGGGGTATTGGCATTACTCTGTATCTGTCATGCATGCGTGTGCTGTGGCATTTCTACTCACCAAGCAGCCATGCATCGCCATGCCGCCCAGCTTCCATGTCCCGGTTTAGGGTTGACATCCTGTAAATGAAGCTGTCGTGGGTGGACCCTGGATAGTTGGCATATACTGAGGTGATGATTCCCTTGGCATCACATACTACCTGGACGTTGATGGAATGCCAGTGCTTGCGGTTTCTATACATGTGCTCAGATGCCCTGGGGGTACGTAGAGCCACATGGGTGCAATCAATGGCACCTAGCACTTTGGGGAATTGTGCCACTCTGTAGAAATCCTGGCTGACAGCCTGCCTTTCTGCAGGTGTTCTGGGCAGGTATATGTGCCTGCGGACTGATGGGCGTGCAGTGATGATGGACAACACCTGGTGTAGGCACCGTGACTGTGTGGCCTGTGACACCCCCCCCCACTATGGCACTTGTCCGCTGAAAAGATCTGGTAGCCAAGAAGTGCAGTACATTGAGGACCTTCTCCAGGAGGCTGAGTGCTTGGGAGCACAGGGTGGGTGATGTGAGGTCATCCTCCCACTCACTGACCAGGTCGAGTATTGTGTGGTGGAAACCTGTACCTCCCATACACCTGGTCATCTGGCATACCAAATAGGCTGGTTCTGGGTGTGAAGATTCTGGCCCTGACTATCCTTCTCCTCCTCCTGCGGTATCCCACGGCCACTGCTGCTAGGAACGGTATATTCATCCTGGCGTCTGAGCTTGTTTGTTGTTTGCGCACTCTTTTATGCTGCGCGGGACGTGCGCCTGCTTCATGCTGGCGTACGTGTTTCAGGATTTGTCCTTTTATTTTTTGGCGCGTTGTAGGCGAGCGTGTAAATCTTCCCGCCCACCCCAGGAATACATGTAACACGCTCTCCCAGGCCCAGTCGCGAGTAAATAATCCCACCCACCCCTGGAATACACGTACCCCACTCTCACAGGCACAGTTGCGTGTGTAACTTCACGCGCACACACCGAAATACACGTACCCTGCTGAAATCGCGTGTGGAACTTCCCGCGAAACCCGTAATAAACGTACCCTGCTGATATCTCGTGTCAGACTACACGCGCAACCCTGATATACACGTACACAGGCGAATCGCACTGCTGGGGGGTGGGGGTGGTGGTAGGAAGGCGTGGGGGCCTGGTGGAGGGTGCCCCTGACTGGTGGGGGGTGGGGGTGCAAGGAGACATGAGTTGGACATGAGTGGGGGCCTGGTGGAGGGTGCCCCTGACTGGTGGGGGGTGGGGGTGCAGGGAGACATGAGTGGGGGCCTGGTGGAGGGTGCCCCTGGATGCAGGGGGGTGGGGGTGCTGGGAGACATGAGTGGGGGCCTGGTGGAGGGTGCCCCTGGATGCAGGGGTGTGGGGGTGCTGGGAGATATGAGTGGGGGCCTGGTGGGGGGTGCCCCTGGATGCAGGGGGGTGGGGGTGCTGGGAGACATGAGTGGGGGCCTGGTGGAGGGTGCCCCTGACTGGTGGGGGGTGGGGGTGCTGGGAGACATGAGTGGGGGCCTGGTGGAGGGTGCCACTGACTGGTGGGGGGTGGGGGTGCAGGGAGACATGAGTGGGGGCCTGGTGGAGGGTGCCCCTGGATGCTGGGGGGTGGGGGTGCAAGGAGACATGAGTTGGACATGAGTGGCGGCCTGGTGGAGGGTGCCCCTGACTGGTGGGGGGTGGGGGTGCAGGGAGACATGAGTGGGGGCCTGGTGGAGGGTGCCCCTGGATGCTGGAGGGTGGGGGTGCAAGGAGACATGAGTTGTACATGAGTGGGGGCCTGGTGGAGGGTGCCCCTGACTGGTGGGGGTGCAGGGGGACATGAGTGGGGGCCTAGTGGAGGGTGCCCCACAGTGCTGGGGGGTGGGGGTGCAGGGAGACATGAGTGGGGGCCTGGTGGAGGGTGCCCCTGGATGCTGGGGGGTGGGGATGCAAGGAGACATGAGTTGGACATGAGTGGGGGCCTGGTGGAGGGTGCCCCTGACTGGTGGGGGGTGGGGGTGAAGGGAGACATGAGTGGGGGCCTGGTGGAGGGTGTCCCTGGATGCTGGGGGTGCAAGGAGACATGAGTTGGACATGAGTGGGGGCCTGGTGGAGGGTGCCCCTGAATGCAGGGGGTTGGGGGTGCTGGGTGACATGAGTGGGGGCCTGGTGGTGGGTGCCCCTGACTGGTGGGGGGTGGGGGTGCTGGGAGACATGAGTGGGGGCCTGGTGGAGGGTGCCCCAGGATGCAGGGGTGTGGGGGTGCAGAGAGACATGAGTGGGGGCCTGGTGGAGGGTGCCCCTGGATGCTGGGGGGTGGGGGTGCAAGGAGACATGAGTTGGACATGAGTGGGGGCCTGGTGGAGGGTGCCCCTGACTGGAGGAGGGTGGGGGCGCAGGGAGACATGAGTGGGGGCCTGGTGGAGGGTGCCCCTGGATGCTGGGGGGTGGGGGTGCAAGGAGACATGAGTTGGACATGAGTGGGACCTGGTGGAGGGTGCCCCTGACTGGTGGGGGGTGGGGGTGCAGGGAGACATGAGTGGGGGTCTGGTGGAGGGTGCCACTGGATGCAGGGGGGTGGGGGTGCTGGGAGACATGGGTGGGGGCCTGGTGGAGGGTGCCCCTGGATGCAGGGGTGTGGGGGTCTGGTGGAGGGTGCCCCTGGATGCAGGGGGTGGGGGTGCTGGGAGACATGAGTGGGGGCCTGGTGAAGGGTGCCCCTGGATGCAGGGGGGTGGGGGTGCTGGGAGACATGAGAGGGGGCCTGGTGGAGGGTACCCCTGACTGGTGGGGGGTGGGGGTGCTGGGAGACATGAGTGGGGGCCTGGTGGAGGGTGCCCCTGACTGGTGGGGGGTAGGGGTGCAGGGAGACATGAGTGCGGGCCTGGTGGAGGGTGCCCCTGACTGGTGGGGGGTGGGGGTGCAAGGAGACATGAGTTGGACATGAGTGGGGGCCTGGTGGAGGGTGCCCCTGACTGGTGGGGGGTGGGGGTGCAGGGAGACATGAGTGGGGGCCTGGTGGAGGGTGCCCCTGGATGCAGGGGGGTGGGGGTGCTGGGAGACATGAGTGGGGGCCTGGTGGAGGGTGCCCCTGGATGCAGGGGTGTGGGGGTGCTGGGAGATATGAGTGGGGGCCTGGTGGAGGGTGCCCCTGGATGCAGGGGGGTGGGGGTGCTGGGAGACATGAATGGGGGCCTGGTGGAGGGTGCCCCTGGATGCAGGGGGGTGGGGGTGCTGGGAGACATGAGTGGGGGCCTGGTGGAGGGTGCCCCTGACTGGTGGGGGGTGGGGGTGCTGGGAGACATGAGTGGGGGCCTGGTGGAGGGTGCCACTGACTGGTGGGGGGTGGGGGTGCAGGGAGACATGAGTGGGGGCCTGGTGGAGGGTGCCCCTGGATGCTGGGGGGTGGGGGTGCAAGGAGACATGAGTTGGACATGAGTGGCGGCCTGGTGGAGGGTGCCCCTGACTGGTGAGGGGTGGGGGTGCAGGGAGACATGAGTGGGGGCCTGGTGGAGGGTGCCCCTGGATGCTGGGGGTGCAAGGAGACATGAGTTGTACATGAGTGGGGGCCTGGTGGAGGGTGCCCCTGACTGGTGGGGGTGCAGGGGGACATGAGTGGGGGCCTAGTGGAGGGTGCCCCACAGTGCTGGGGGGTGGGGGTGCAGGGAGACATGAGTGGGGGCCTGGTGGAGGGTGCCCCTGGATGCTGGGGGGTGGGGATGCAAGGAGACATGAGTTGGACATGAGTGGGGGCCTGGTGGAGGGTGCCCCTGACTGGTGGGGGGTGGGGGTGAAGGGAGACATGAGTGGGGGCCTGGTGGAGGGTGTCCCTGGATGCTGGGGGTGCAAGGAGACATGAGTTGGACATGAGTGGGGGCCTGGTGGAGGGTGCCCCTGAATGCAGGGGGGTGGGGGTGCTGGGTGACATGAGTGGGGGCCTGGTGGTGGGTGCCCCTGACTGGTGGGGGTGCTGGGAGACATGAGTGGGGGCCTGGTGGAGGGTGCCCCAGGATGCAGGGGTGTGGGGGTGCAGAGAGACATGAGTGGGGGCCTGGTGGAGGGTGCCCCTGGATGCTGGGGAGTGGGGGTGCAAGGAGACATGAGTTGGACATGAGTGGGGGCCTGGTGGAGGGTGCCCCTGACTGGAGGAGGGTGGGGGTGCAGGGAGACATGAGTGGGGGCCTGGTGGAGGGTGCCCCTGGATGCTGGGGGGTGGGGGTGCAAGGAGACATGAGTTGGACATGAGTGGGACCTGGTGAAGGGTTCCCCTGACTGGTGGGGGGTGGGGGTGCAGGGAGACATGAGTGGGGGCCTGGTGGAGTGTGCCACTGGATGCAGGGGGGTGGGGGTGCTGGGAGACATGGGTGGGGGCCTGGTGGAGGGTGCCCCTGGATGCAGGGGTGTGGGGGTGCTGGGAGACATGGGTGGGGGCCTGGTGAAGGGTGCCCCTGGATGCAGGGGGGTGGGGGTGCTGGGAGACATGAGAGGGGGCCTGGTGGAGGGTACCCCTGACTGGTGGGGGGTGGGGGTGCTGGGAGACATGAGTGGGGGCCTGGTGGAGGGTGCCCCTGACTGGTGGGGGTAGGGGTGCAGGGAGACATGAGTGCGGGCCTGGTGGAGGGTGCCCCTGACTGGTGGGGGGTGGGGGTGCAAGGAGACATGAGTTGGACATGAGTGGGGGCCTGGTGGAGGGTGCCCCTGACTGGTGGGGGGTGGGGGTGCAGGGAGACATGAGTGGGGGCCTGGTGGAGGGTGCCCCTGGATGCAGGGGGGTGGGGGTGCTGGGAGACATGAGTGGGGGCCTGGTGGAGGGTGCCCCTGGATGCAGGGGTGTGGGGGTGCTGGGAGATATGAGTTGGGGCCTGGTGGAGGGTGCCCCTGGATGCAGGGGGTGGGGGTGCTGGGAGACATGAGTGGGGGCCTGGTAGAGGGTGCCCCTGGATGCAGGGGGTGGGGGTGCTGGGAGACATGAGTGGGGGCCTGGTGGAGGGTGCCCCTGACTGGTGGGGGGTGGGGGTGCTGGGAGACATGAGTGGGGGCCTGGTGGAGGGTGCCACTGACTGGTGGGGGGTGGGGGTGCAGGGAGACATGAGTGGGGGCCTGGTGGAGGGTGCCCCTGGATGCTGGGGGGTGGGGGTGCAAGGAGACATGAGTTGGACATGAGTGGCGGCCTGGTGGAGGGTGCCCGACTGGTGGGGGGTGGGGGTGCAGGGAGACATGAGTGGGGGCCTGGTGGAGGGTGCCCCTGGATGCTGGGGGGTGGGGGTGCAAGGAGACATGAGTTGTACATGAGTGGGGGCCTGGTGGAGGGTGCCCCTGACTGGTGGGGGTGCAGGGGGACATGAGTGGGGGCCTAGTGGAGGGTGCCCCACAGTGCTGGGGGGTGGGGGTGCAGGGAGACATGAGTGGGGGCCTGGTGGAGGGTGCCCCTGGATGCTGGGGGGTGGGGATGCAAGGAGACATGAGTTGGACATGAGTGGGGGCCTGGTGGAGGGTGCCCCTGACTGGTGGGGGGTGGGGGTGAAGGGAGACATGAGTGGGGGCCTGGTGGAGGGTGTCCCTGGATGCTGGGGTGTGGGGGTGCAAGGAGACATGAGTTGGACATGAGTGGGGGCCTGGTGGAGGGTGCCCCTGACTGGTGGGGGGTGGGGGTGCCGGGAGACATGAGTGGGGGCCTGGTGGAGGGTGCCCCTGGATGCAGGGGGGTGGGGGTTCTGGGAGACATGAGTGGGGGCCTGGTGGTGGGTGCCCCTGACTGGTGGGGGGTGGGGGTGCTGGGAGACATGAGTGGGGGCCTGGTGGAGGGTGCCCCAGGATGCAGGGGTGTGGGGGTGCAGAGAGACATGAGTGGGGGCCTGGTGGAGGGTGCCCCTGGATGCTGGGGGGTGGGGGTGCAAGGAGACATGAGTTGGACATGAGTGGGGGCCTGGTGGAGGGTGCCCCTGACTGGAGGAGGGTGGGGGTGCAGGGAGACATGAGTGGGGGCCTGGTGGAGGGTGCCCCTGGATGCTGGGGGGTGGGGGTGCAAGGAGACATGAGTTGGACATGAGTGGGACCTGGTGGAGGGTGCCCCTGACTGGTGGGGGGTGGGGGTGCAGGGAGACATGAGTGGGGGCCTGGTGGAGGGTGCCACTGGATGCAGGGGGGTGGGGGTGCTGGGAGACATGGGTGGGGGCCTGGTGGAGGGTGCCCCTGGATGCAGGGGTGTGGCGGTGCTGGGAGACATGAGTGGGGGCCTGGTGGAGGGTGCCCCTGGATGCAGGGGGTGGGGGTGCTGGGAGACATGAGTGGGGGCCTGGTGAAGGGTGCCCCTGGATGCAGGGGGGTGGGGGTGCTGGGAGACATGAGAGGGGGCCTGGTGGAGGGTGCCCCTGACTGGTGGGGGGTAGGTGTGCAGGGAGACATGAGTGTGGGCCTGGTGTAGGGTGCCCTGGATGCTGGGGGTGCAAGGAGACATGAGTTGGACATGAGTGGGGGCCTGGTGGAGGGTGCCCCTGACTGGTGGGGGGTGGGGGTGCAGGGAGGCATGAGTGGGGGCCTGGTAGAGGGTGCCCCACAGTTCTGGGGGGTGGGGGTGCAGGGGGACATGAGTGGGGGCCTGGTGGAGGGTGCCCCTGGATGCAGAGGGGTGGGGGTGCTGGGAGACATGAGTGGGGGCCTGGTGGAGGGTGCCCCACAGTGCTGGGGGGTGGGGGTGCAGGGAGACATGAGTGGGGGCCTGGTGGAGGGTGCCCCTGGATGCAGGGGGGTGGGGGTGCTGGGAGACATGAGTGGGGGCCTGGTGGAGGGTGCCCCTGGATGCAGGGGGTTGGGGGTGCTGGGAGACATGCGTTGGTGGGCAGTAGTGCAAGGTGACATGTGGGTTGGCTGGGGGGCATGGCCATGGTGGATGGGCTGCCTGCGGGACATGTAAAGGGGTGCAGGGTAGTCCCCTGTGGTGTGGGCCGCCTGCAGGGGCCGTGGAAGGTGTAGAGGGAACAGCTGGGAGGACCCACACAGCCAATTGTCCACGTGTGGGACTCCCCGGCACCCCAGAAATACACGTAGGCTGCTGGATTCGCGTGTGGAATTTCCCGCGCACCCGGAGTACACGTACCCTGCTGAAATTGCGTGTGGAACTTCACGCGCACACCGAAATACACGTACCCTGCTAATTCGCGTGTGAAACTTCCCCCGCACACCAAAATACACGTACCCTGCTAATTCGCGTGTGAAACTTCCCACGCACCCCGAAATACAAGGACCCAGGGCAATCGCGTGTGGAACTTCCCGCGAACCCCGATAATACACGTACCCTGCAAATTCGCGCGTGAAACTTCCCGCGCACCCCGGAATACATGTGCCCAGGCCAATCGCGTGTGGAACTTCCCGCAAACCCCGTAATACAGACACACGCTATTTTTCACACAGCGGGTGTCCGTGTTTGTCGGTACCCCTTTGCACCTCATTTGTCCTAGAGGCCCACTGTATGGACCATTCATCATAGCTGTATATGGGTGCTTTTTGTTGTTTTGAAGAGTGCTCGTCCAGTACAGGCTGATGCCCCAGACACGGCTACACAGTCCGGCCCACCAAGGAAGCCCTGCTTCAATCGGGTCGAACTTGATGCACTTGTGGAGTATGTGTCCGCACATGACAGCGAAATGGTGATTACTGCAGGATGCAAGACCACACCTGCACAACGTCAGGCACACTGGCAGACCATTGCGGAACTCATAAGTGCCCTTGGATTGCTACAAGCGCTGGAATGACCTTAAGCGCAGGGCAAAGAAAAAGTTGGCCTCAAGTCATGCCGCAACTCTAGTGACTGGAGGTGGGTCTCGGGCAGAGGACATAGAACTCACTCCACATGAGTATGTTGCTGGGACCTACGTCACGGAGGAACAGATCCAAGGCATGGGAGACCTGCCAGATTACGAGGCATTGTCCGGTGAGTGCACATGCATGTGTGTGTCATCCATGTGCATGACGTGTGTGTGAGTGCTTCTGATTGAGTGCCAGGTGAGGGGGTGTGTGCGTGAGTGGTTTGGGTCACCCATGTGCTTCATCCAAAACATTCTGCGCACCAGGATTTGGGTGTTGCAGTATCCCTTCTGGCAACAGTAGACATTCAGCCCAACCTCACGCCAGTTGCCCTTGAATTGTCATCTTGCCACAACATAGTTGCATGTTATTCTGTGTTCATTCAGGCTGATTGTCTGCATTCCACCACTTTCACTAGGCATTTTTCAGTCCTATTGTCACATGTGTGACATGGCTAGGGTACATGCCATCTGTGTGATGGCATGTGTCATGTATGTGTATTGGACATGCCAATCACAGGCCAATGTGTGATGGCACTGCTAGGCAGCATGCAGCAGATTTGTTGGTCTTCCATCTTGGTGTCATCAATGTGTGCCATTTGCCTCCCCTTCATACGCAGTGACAGTGCATGCATGGGAGGGTTATAGTCATGTGGTACATGTGTCAATGAAGTACTGTTTCTGTTGCTTCTCAGCCCTAATTGTGTTCCATGTTGCTAATGCCTGTTCCCATTTCTTTTCTTTCATGTCATTGCAGGGGATGATGCACTTGATACTGCTGGGGTTGTGGAGATGGTGCAGACCCAGGAGGGGTTTCAGGCCTGACCGGGCACCAGTGAGGGATGTGGTGTGGTGGTGGGTGAGAACCCACACTTGCTGCAGGCTGTCATCTCAAGGAGTGTCTCTGGGTGCACCTCCCCCGAGCTCTATTCAGTTGTCGATTCGGATGATGAGACCTATGTGCCGTTGCAGTTAAGTGTCTCTGGGAGGGATTCTGTACTGTCCAACCCACCTGCACCAGGGGTAGAACCCTCAATGGGGATGTCAGTGTTGGTAGGTCAGCCTTTGGTGGTTACGGATGCAGGGTCACACTCCGCTACATCTGATCCTGTTCCTGGGCCAGCAGATCAGAGGGGGAATGCAGTCCTGCAGCCTCAGGCAGTGCCGGCACAGCAAGGCGCAGTTCGCCTTGCCCCAGACAGGTGTGGTGCCCGCCGACGCAGTGGCCGTACACCACCTGGCAATACCGCATGGGAGCAATCTATATACGGTATGGCAAACCAACAGGCAGCATCAACTGAGATGATGGCTCAGGCCATGGATAGGGTGGCCACTTCCATTGTCCCCCAAGAAAGGCTAATTGAACAACTACAGCAGGCAACAGACTCCATTAGCCAGTCACACAGGGAGGACATGTTGGCGTCCAACAGAGACAGGCGGGCGGCACTGGAGACTCTGTGGGAAGCCATTTCCATTGAGTCCCAGGGCCACAGGGAAGCCCTGAGGGTGGAACTCCATCAGCTCAGGGCAACTCTGGTTGAGCTTGAGGCTTCAGCTAGCACGAGGACAGAACAGCAGCTGGAGCGGCTCACACGTACGCTCTCAGCTGAGATGCAGGCAACTAGGACGGAGGTCCGGGCATCCCGTGAGTTGTTGCATGAGGACCTCCGCACAATTATCCTCCAGAACCAGACCTTCCACACCGGCATGCTTGCTGCCATGGAGGACCAGACTAGGGCTTTGCGTGGGCTGCCTCCCATAGTGCCACCACCTCCTGATGCAGCTGCAGAGGGTGAGGAGAGCGACAGCAGCAATTCTCCCACAATAGGGTAGCCGTGCAGGCCATGAGCCCATGGAGGTGTTTTTTTTTCGCAAGATCCACACAGGTGGGTTTTGGTGGGCACCCTGTCCTCGGACCTCCTGGGTGGCCTCCCCCACCCCCCGGGCCCATTAATGGCCATTTTTGATTTATTTATTTTTATTTTTTATTTTTTGGACAGTATGTTGCCTTGTGTGGCTCCCGTGGGCATGCGCTGTATTGTGGCTGGGCACATGCAAGCTTGTCCTGAATTTGGGTCAGATGCTTGGGTTTGTGTGACACACACCCCTCCTGCTTCCCGTTTCCCTGGGCTTGCAAAGGGTGTGCCCGAGTGACATTGACTTACACGGTGACGTTGGACTCCCATTTGATGTGTGGGCAGTCTGTAGTCAATACTGTGTATACATTCCGAGTGCATATTGTTGTTGTATTGTACACTGCATGGTGTATTGATATGTGCCTCTGCATCCATCTCATCCTCCTAATTTGCAGGTCTATTTCTCATGTCTTCACAAGGCGGTCTACTTTGGGACTGGAGTACATGTTGTAAGCAGTGCACCTACACTCTTGCGTGGCGCTAACACTGTATACTTGGAAGTGTTCGAAGTGCTGCCATTATCAGGTAGTGAGGCTACCAATATTTTAAGTCCGTACTTTCATGTTTATGGTAGGTTGGAGGTTGTGTAGGTGATTGGTATTCTTGCTAAGTATTTGGTAATGTGTGTTGTTGGTCCTGCATTACTGTGAGCATTTCATGTGTGGCCAGTTTCCATTAGGGACACTGTAGTTGGTGACACTTGGGGCATGTTGTGGGGATTAATTTGTTTGCTCTCACATTGCATGACATGCCATGGTGTGTTGTGCGACCGTGCCGGGGAGGGGTTGGGTGACATGGCACTGTTCTCATGTTGTATTTTGCAAGTGGGTATTCATTTTTGCTGCATGGAAGTGTGTCTTTTGATGACACTGCATTGGTGGTGTTTGTGTAGGTAGGGATGCACACATTGTGACACTTCCAGATGAACAATATAAGGCTGCTATGGTTCTGACAGTTGACAGTCCCTTTGTTCATCATAATTGTCAGATTGAGTCATCATTGATTGTCAGATGGTATGTGCCAGGGCTGTGTGCACTCCACAGGGATGTGCATTCTATGTGAAGTAATTAGCCACCAGCTGCATACGGGTTTGCCTCACCCTGTGCCATTGCCCCTCCCATGCGCAGCGGGCGTGCATGTGGTTGGGGATGTGGGGGCACCACCATATCCACAGCCAGGCTCCGGCATGTTGCAACATTGTGCAGGACACATGCTGCCACTATGATCATGCACACTACTGGGGGAGCGTATAACAGCTGCCTGCCAGAACGGTCAAGGGAGCGAAAGCGTGACTTGAGCACTCCGAATGTGCGCTCCACTATGCCCCGTGTTGCAATATGGGCTGTGTTGTATCTTACCTCGGGAGGCGTGATGGGGTTCCGAATTGGCGTCATCATGTGTGTGCTCAGAGGGTAGGCACTGTCCCCTGGGGAGGTGGTGATGGGGATCATTAGTGGGGTATTGGCATTACTCTGTATCTGTCATGCATGCGTGTGCTGTGGCATTTCTACTCACCAAGCAGCCATGCATCGCCATGCCGCCCAGCTTCCATGTCCCGGTTTATGGGTTGACATCCTGTAAATGAAGCTGTCGTGGGTGGACCCTGGATAATTGGCATATACTGAGGTGATGATTCCCTTGGCATCACATACTACCTGGACGTTGATGGAATGCCAGTGCTTGCGGTTTCTATACATGTGCTCAGATGCCCTGGGGGTACGTAGAGCCACATGGGTGCAATCAATGGCACCTAGCACTTTGGGGAATTGTGCCACCCTGTAGAAATCCTGGCTGACAGCCTGCCTTTCTGCAGGTGTTCTGGGCAGGTATATGTGCCTGCGGACTGATGGGCGTGCAGTGATGATGGACAACACCTGGTGTAGGCACCGTGACTGTGTGGCCTGTGACACCCCCCCCCACTATGGCACTTGTCCGCTGAAAAGATCTGGTAGCCAAGAAGTGCAGTACATTGAGGACCTTCTCCAGGGGGCTGAGTGCTTGGGAGCACAGGGTGGGTGATGTGAGGTCATCCTCCCACTCACTGACCAGGTCGAGTATTGTGTGGTGGAAACCTGTACCTCCCATACACCTGGTCATCTGGCATACCAAATAGGCTGGTTCTGGGTGTGAAGATTCTGGCCCTGACTATCCTTCTCCTCCTCCTGCGGTATCCCACGGCCACTGCTGCTAGGAACGGTATATTCATCCTGTCGTCTGAGCTTGTTTGTTGTTTGCGCACTCTTTTATGCTGCGCGGGACGTGCGCCTGCTTCATGCTGGCGTACGTGTTTCAGGATTTGTCCTTTTATTTTTTGGCGCGTTGTAGGCGAGCGTGTAAATCTTCCCGCCCACCCCAGGAATACATGTAACACGCTCTCCCAGGCCCAGTCGCGAGTAAATAATCCCACCCACCCCTGGAATACACGTACCCCACTCTCACAGGCACAGTTGCGTGTGTAACTTCACGCGCACACACCGAAATACACGTACCCTGCTGAAATCGCGTGTGGAACTTCCCGCGAAACCCGTAATAAACGTACCCTGCTGATATCTCGTGTCAGACTACACGCGCAACCCTGATATACACGTACACAGGCGAATCGCACTGCTGTGGGGTGGGGGGGTGGTAGGAAGGCGTGGGGGCCTGGTGGAGGGTGCCCCTGACTGGTGGGGGGTGGGGGTGCAAGGAGACATGAGTTGGACATGAGTGGGGGCCTGGTGGAGGGTGCCCCTGACTGGTGGGGGGTGGGGGTGCAGGGAGACATGAGTGGGGGCCTGGTGGAGGGTGCCCCTGGATGCAGGGGGGTGGGGGTGCTGGGAGACATGAGTGGGGGCCTGGTGGAGGGTGCCCCTGACTGGTGGGGGGTGGGGGTGAAGGGAGACATGAGTGGGGGCCTGGTGGAGGGTGTCCCTGGATGCTGGGGGTGCAAGGAGACATGAGTTGGACATGAGTGGGGGCCTGGTGGAGGGTGCCCCTGAATGCAGGGGGGTGGGGGTGCTGGGTGACATAAGTGGGGGCCTGGTGGTGGGTGCCCCTGACTGGTGGGGGGTGGGGGTGCTGGGAGACATGAGTGGGGGCCTGGTGGAGGGTGCCCCTGGATGCTGGGGGGTGGGGGTGCAAGGAGACATGAGTTGGACATGAGTGGGACCTGGTGGAGGGTGCCCCTGACTGGTGGGGGGTGGGGGTGCAGGGAGACATGAGTGGGGGCCTGGTGGAGGGTGCCACTGGATGCAGGGGGGTGGGGGTGCTGGGAGACATGGGTGGGGGCCTGGTGGAGGGTGCCCCTGGATGCAGGGGTGTGGGGGTGCTGGGAGACATGAGTGGGGGCCTGGTGGAGGGTGCCCCTGACTGGAGGAGGGTGGGGGTGCAGGGAGACATGAGTGGGGGCCTGGTGGAGGGTGCCCCTGGATGCTGGGGGGTGGGGGTGCAAGGAGACATGAGTTGGACATGAGTGGGACCTGGTGGAGGGTGCCCCTGACTGGTGGGGGGTGGGGGTGCAGGGAGACATGAGTGGGGGCCTGGTGGAGGGTGCCACTGGATGCAGGGGGGTGGGGGTGCTGGGAGACATGGGTGGGGGCCTGGTGGAGGGTGCCCCTGGATGCAGGGGTGTGGGGGTGCTGGGAGACATGAGTGGGGGCCTGGTGGAGGGTGCCCCTGGATGCAGGGGGTGGGGGTGCTGGGAGACATGAGTGGGGGCCTGGTGAAGGGTGCCCCTGGATGCAGGGGGGTGGGGGTGCTGGGAGACATGAGAGGGGGTCTGGTGGAGGGTACCCCTGACTGGTGGGGGGTGGGGGTGCTGGGAGACATGAGTGGGGGCCTGGTGGAGGGTGCCCCTGACTGGTGGGGGGTAGGGGTGCAGGGAGACATGAGTGCGGGCCTGGTGGAGGGTGCCCCTGACTGGTGGGGGGTGGGGGTGCAAGGAGACATGAGTTGGACATGAGTGGGGGCCTGGTGGAGGGTGCCCCTGACTGGTGGGGGTGGGGGTGCAGGGAGACATGAGTGGGGGCCTGGTGGAGGGTGCCCCTGGATGCAGGGGGGTGGGGGTGCTGGGAGACATGAGTGGGGGCCTGGTGGAGGGTGCCCCTGGATGCAGGGGTGTGGGGGTGCTGGGAGATATGAGTGGGGGCCTGGTGGAGGGTGCCCCTGGATGCAGGGGGGTGGGGGTGCTGGGAGACATGAGTGGGGGCCTGGTGGAGGGTGCCCCTGGATGCAGGGGGGTGGGGGTGCTGGGAGACATGAGTGGGGGCCTGGTGGAGGGTGCCCCTGACTGGTGGGGGGTGGGGGTGCTGGGAGACATGAGTGGGGGCCTGGTGGAGGGTGCCACTGACTGGTGGGGGGTGGGGGTGCAGGGAGACATGAGTGGGGGCCTGGTGGAGGGTGCCCCTGGATGCTGGGGGTGGGGGTGCAAGGAGACATGAGTTGGACATGAGTGGCGGCCTGGTGGAGGGTGCCCCTGACTGGTGGGGGGTGGGGGTGCAGGGAGACATGAGTGGGGGCCTGGTGGAGGGTGCCCCTGGATGCTGGGGGTGCAAGGAGACATGAGTTGTACATGAGTGGGGGCCTGGTGGAGGGTGCCCCTGACTGGTGGGGGTGCAGGGGGACATAAGTGGGGGCCTAGTGGAGGGTGCCCCACAGTGCTGGGGGGTGGGGGTGCAGGGAGACATGAGTGGGGGCCTGGTGGAGGGTGCCCCTGGATGCTGGGGGGTGGGGATGCAAGGAGACATGAGTTGGACATGAGTGGGGGCCTGGTGGAGGGTGCCCCTGACTGGTGGGGGGTGGGGGTGAAGGGAGACATGAGTGGGGGCCTGGTGGAGGGTGTCCCTGGATGCTGGGGGTGCAAGGAGACATGAGTTGGACATGAGTGGGGGCCTGGTGGAGGGTGCCCCTGAATGCAGGGGGGTGGGGGTGCTGGGTGACATGAGTGGGGGACTGGTGGGGGGTGGGGGTGCTGGGAGACATGAGTGGGGGCCTGGTGGAGGGTGCCCCAGGATGCAGGGGTGTGGGGGTGCAGAGAGACATGAGTGGGGGCCTGGTGGAGGGTGCCCCTGGATGCTGGGGGGTGGGGGTGCAAGGAGACATGAGTTGGACATGAGTGGGGGCCTGGTGGAGGGTGCCCCTGACTGGAGGAGGGTGGGGGTGCAGGGAGACATGAGTGGGGGCCTGGTGGAGGGTGCCCCTGGATGCTGGGGGGTGGGGGTGCAAGGAGACATGAGTTGGACATGAGTGGGACCTGGTGGAGGGTGCCCCTGACTGGTGGGGGGTGGGGGTGCAGGGAGACATGAGTGGGGGCCTGGTGGAGGGTGCCACTGGATGCAGGGGGGTGGGGGTGCTGGGAGACATGGGTGGGGGCCTGGTGGAGGGTGCCCCTGGATGCAGGGGTGTGGCGGTGCTGGGAGACATGAGTGGGGGCCTGGTGGAGGGTGCCCCTGGATGCAGGGGGTGGGGGTGCTGGGAGACATGAGTGGGGGCCTGGTGAAGGGTGCCCCTGGATGCAGGGGGGTGGGGGTGCTGGGAGACATGAGAGGGGGCCTGGTGGAGGGTGCCCCTGACTGGTGGGGGGTAGGTGTGCAGGGAGACATGAGTGTGGGCCTGGTGTAGGGTGCCCTGGATGCTGGGGGTGCAAGGAGACATGAGTTGGACATGAGTGGGGGCCTGGTGGAGGGTGCCCCTGACTGGTGGGGGGTGGGGGTGCAGGGAGGCATGAGTGGGGGCCTGGTAGAGGGTGCCCCACAGTTCTGGGGGGTGGGGGTGCAGGGGGACATGAGTGGGGGCCTGGTGGAGGGTGCCCCTGGATGCAGAGGGGTGGGGGTGCTGGGAGACATGAGTGGGGGCCTGGTGGAGGGTGCCCCACAGTGCTGGGGGGTGGGGGTGCAGGGAGACATGAGTGGGGGCCTGGTGGAGGGTGCCCCTGGATGCAGGGGGGTGGGGGTGCTGGGAGACATGAGTGGGGGCCTGGTGGAGGGTGCCCCTGGATGCTGGGGGGTGGGGGTGCAAGGAGACATGAGTTGTACATGAGTGGGGGCCTGGTGGAGGGTGCCCCTGACTGGTGGGGGTGCAGGGGGACATGAGTGGGGGCCTAGTGGAGGGTGCCCCACAGTGCTGGGGGGTGGGGGTGCAGGGAGACATGAGTGGGGGCCTGGTGGAGGGTGCCCCTGGATGCTGGGGGGTGGGGATGCAAGGAGACATGAGTTGGACATGAGTGGGGGCCTGGTGGAGGGTGCCCCTGACTGGTGGGGGGTGGGGGTGAAGGGAGACATGAGTGGGGGCCTGGTGGAGGGTGTCCCTGGATGCTGGGGGGTGGGGGTGCAAGGAGACATGAGTTGGACATGAGTGGGGGCCTGGTGGAGGGTGCCCCTGACTGGTGGGGGTGCCGGGAGACATGAGTGGGGGCCTGGTGGAGGGTGCCCCTGGATGCAGGGGGGTGGGGGTTCTGGGAGACATGAGTGGGGGCCTGGTGGAGGGTGCCCCTGGATGCAGGGGGTGGGGGTTCTGGGAGACATGAGTGGGGGCCTGGTGGTGGGTGCCCCTGACTGGTGGGGGGTGGGGGTGCTGGGAGACATGAGTGGGGGCCTGGTGGAGGGTGCCCCAGGATGCAGGGGTGTGGGGGTGCAGAGAGACATGAGTGGGGGCCTGGTGGAGGGTGCCCCTGGATGCTGGGGGGTGGGGGTGCAAGGAGACATGAGTTGGACATGAGTGGGGGCCTGGTGGAGGGTGCCCCTGACTGGAGGAGGGTGGGGGTGCAGGGAGACATGAGTGGGGGCCTGGTGGAGGGTGCCCATGGATGCTGGGGGTGGGGGTGCAAGGAGACATGAGTTGGACATGAGTGGGACCTGGTGGAGGGTGCCCCTGACTGGTGGGGAGTGGGGGTGCAGGGAGACATGAGTGGGGGCCTGGTGAAGGGTGCCCCTGGATGCAGGGGGGTGGGGGTGCTGGGAGACATGAGAGGGGGCCTGGTGGAGGGTACCCCTGACTGGTGGGGGGTGGGGGTGCTGGGAGACATGAGTGGGGGCCTGGTGGAGGGTGCCCCTGACTGGTGGGGGGTAGGGGTGCAGGGAGACATGAGTGTGGGCCTGGTGTAGGGTGCCCTGGATGCTGGGGGTGCAAGGAGACATGAGTTGGACATGAGTGGGGGCCTGGTGGAGGGTGCCCCTGACTGGTGGGGGTGGGGGTGCAGGGAGGCATGAGTGGGGGCCTGGTAGAGGGTGCCCCACAGTTCTGGGGGGTGGGGGTGCAGGGGGACATGAGTGGGGGCCTGGTGGAGGGTGCCCCACAGTGCTGGGGGGTGGGGGTGCAGGGAGACATGAGTGGGGGCCTGGTGGAGGGTGCCCCTGGATGCAGGGGGGTGGGGGTGCTGGGAGACATGAGTGGGGGCCTGGTGGAGGGTGCCCCTGGATGCAGGGGGTTGGGGGTGCTGGGAGACATGCGTTGGTGGGCAGTAGTGCAAGGTGACATGTGGGTTGGCTGGGGGGCATGGCCATGGTGGATGGGCTGCCTGCGGGACATGTAAAGGGGTGCAGGGTAGTCCCCTGTGGTGTGGGCCGCCTGCAGGGGCCGTGGAAGGTGTAGAGGGAACAGCTGGGAGGACCCACACAGCCAATTGTCCACGTGTGGGACTCCCCGGCACCCCAGAAATACACGTAGGCTGCTGGATTCGCGTGTGGAATTTCCCGCGCACCCGGAGTACACGTACCCTGCTGAAATTGCGTGTGGAACTTCACGCGCACACCGAAATACACGTACCCTGCTAATTCGCGTGTGAAACTTCCCCCGCACACCAAAATACACGTACCCTGCTAATTCGCGTGTGAAACTTCCCACGCACCCCGAAATACAAGGACCCAGGGCAATCGCGTGTGGAACTTCCCGCAAACCCCGTAATACAGACACACGCTATTTTTCACACAGCGGGTGTCCGTGTTTGTCGGTACCCCTTTGCACCTCATTTGTCCTAGAGGCCCACTGTATGGACCATTCATCATAGCTGTATATGGGTGCTTTTTGTTAGCGAACATTTTGGCGCACATTTATTTCAGGCGCAGGGACGATACCGCCTGCTTTCTTGTGGCGTACTTGTTTGGCCCTGTGCGCGTCTTTCACCGTGCGCTGGTTTGCGCTATTCGATTCCATGAATACGGGTTGTAGGCGAGCGTGTGGGCGTTCCGCGCACTTGCCTCCTGTAATTCCCCCGTGACGCCCATATTTTCACGCGTTGTTCCCCATTCCGAGTGTTACGCCCCGTGTTACGCCTACTTTTGTGATGTGCGCCGCGCTATGTGCGATTTCGCAGTGGCTGTGGCGCACGCCGTTGGATGACCTGTGCGCCGGCGTGCGCCACGCACTTTTTCAGCGCACATCCAATGTTTTTCTCGCGCACGGACTTCCATGAATCGATGTGCGCTGGTTTCACTGCGATTTTCGCACTTTTACTGCAAATCGCACGTTTTGGCACCTCTGTGCGGGAATTTTCGGCGCACATTAATTCCATGAATCGACCAGTCAATGTCAGATCTTTCATTAAATCAAAATCCAACTGCTGGTAGATTGGCTTTTCCACTCACTGTTTGCTTCTTTTGGTACACTCTGTGTTGTAAGAGGCATTTCAAACATTCCTGGAGTTTTTGCTTGTTCCCTTCCAATGTTGTTGTTGTGTGCAAGTACAGCCAGTCTTGTTCTGGCCTCCATACCATCTATGCTGAAATGTAACCTTTTAGGCCTGTACTTTAGGCACATATTGTGGAACACCTCTAAATCTCCAGTGTAGCAGAAAGCGTTTTGTCGCAAACAATCTTCTGAAGTGCTGCGTGAGGCCGGGAGCCTTGAACCAACCACCTTTTCTTACGCTTCTCCTCCTTGCTCAATGGTCCATGTGCACATTCATGGAAATGTTTGTTTTCTTGCCAAGAATGTATGTCAGAACAATGTTGCATCACTGAATGTCATTTTTCAAGTAGAATATCAACAGATACTTGACAGGTTTTTGAGCTCTACCAAAAATGGTTGCTTACAGACTGTGACCAATTTAAAATGTTTTCTGTGGCTTTTTTTCTTCCCAGCAGCTGTAATTTATTTCAAAATGGATTTTGCTACGTGCCATACATCATATTGATGCTTTATGTCTGGGAACTGCTCTTGCATTGCCTTGGCAATTGAAACATGCCTGTCAGTGGCTATCAGGTCTATATGCACTCCTTTCGATTGCAGAAGTTGAATGGATTTAAACCATATTTTTCCATGGCAACACAGGATGTACATTCAGTTACTTGCAAAACCACCAAACTCATTATTTCTTTGGGTTTCAATGTCTTGCAAGAAGTAAGTGCAGTATTTAGCTGAAAAAAGAGGACAGGTGCACTGTCCATCGCCACCAAGCCAGAGCCTTTTGCCAGCGAGAGCATTGTCGATTGACAACTGTTTGAGTGTCCATGCCTGACTAATAGCAGGGAACAAGAAATCCTTCTGATATTTGTATTGGGGCTTTTAAAGGAACTGGAGTTCCACAAAGTTAGAAAAACCTGAAAGTGTACTGTAGGTTGATCCACAAAACAACAATGCATATGAACAAATTACATTTTCAGCAGGCACTTTTCCAAGAATGGGTTAAGTAGACCATGAAAATGAGTTATGGTGGCATACACAGCTATCTTTGATCTGCACGTTGGTCCCTTTAACTAAACAAGTAAATTCTACCAATGGCTCCCCACAAATACTCTGATGAAATTTATGATTGCATTTCACCATTTTCGTTATCTCAGGCAGCAGTCAAATATAATGTATTTTGGTTCCTTTAATAGCCAATCGTCTAGAGGTACAGTGGATTGCGATTCCATTGAGGTGGATAAGTCCTCAACACTAGGAAAAGTGGAGTCCACATCATGAGCTTAATCATCAATTAGTGGCACTGATGCTTCAGTTATTTCTGTGTGTGATACTTCCTATATGTCCACATGTATTGGGAAAACAGGTAAAATGTTCAGCTTCCTAAAAATACATTGTTTATGGGTGTTGATTGTGTGGGTGGTTCTTCAAGCAATTCAGCAACATCTGCTGTGTTGTCCGTCTCTTCTGTTTGACGTGTGGTGTAACAATGATCCAGGCATACTTTCCATGGGTCACTGGTGACATTTCATTCGAATTCCAGCCACTTGGCTGTTGCATCACGACTCTGAATCTTGTGTGAACCATGCTCAGCCTCAACATGTAGCTGCTACCAAGTCATGTCTGTTTGGCAACCAACATCATTGGTTAGTCTATAGAGTATTTATGCTCCTCTTCGTCCTAAGCCTCTAATTTAAGAGAACATAAACATGCTTAATTCATAGCACACATACAGAATAGATCAATTACAACTTGAAAATGTATTATCAATGAAGTAAGTCCTAAATAAAATATTTTTGTTTAAAAACCTTTATGTTATATACCCTTTTTTGCAGATTTTCTTTAGCACTGTCAAATTGGATTTGGCGACCACCAGACCAAGCTGAAAAACAACATTTTTAATTGTATGAACATTGAAATTTGCTCTTACACCTAAATAATCATGTATCCCTTGTCAAGGGTTTTGACCCATGTTCAATTATTAGGCGACAACAAAAACTGAATCAATAGACTGGGTAGATGTGGGGATGAGCTGTCGCCGCCCATCATTCTATCCCAGAACAAAACTAAATCAATAGACTGGGTAGATGTGGGGATTGAGCTGTCGCCGCCCATCATTCTATCCCAGAACCAGGAGAACTGCGCAGTTTTGCGCTAACCAAAATGGTCGCCTAACCTGCCACCCACCAGTGCAAGCGTGATGGACCGGAAGCGCCAGGGGTGAAAGGTGGTGCCAAAGGAAAATAGCAGTGCCGTTAGATCAAAAGCGCTTTGAAATCACCTTTGTTTCTCAAAACTGTCATTTGTCGTTCTGAGCTTTATTTTAATTTCGAGAATCTACCTTCACAAAATCTTCCGTATCTCCGGAACCGTTTGCCATCTTAAAGCTAAGATTCTAAGCTTTCCAACAAGCCTAAAACCGTCTTTCTACTCCTATACTTCCTCCGTAATTGCGCTCGACGCACGCGACTAAATTGCTGCGATTTGACATTTTGCTTCATTCCAGCCACGTATAAAAACATTTTTCTTTTGCTCCCATCACGGAATTCTGTTTTCAACTTGATAACCATCCCTGAATCATTGATAGGGCTGGCCTGAACTGATTTAAAGTATCTATCACTCACCCTGAACCTCCTATAGGGAATTAAAAGCAATTTGAGCATATTTTTCACTTCATTGCCACCACATTTAAAAGGATGCCTGTGTTTAAAATCATACCTGTTTTTCGCTAAGCTTGCTAGGGGGGAACTGAATTTCGTATTGTATTGTGATTGTATCCCTGAAGACTGTGTGTATTACTTCCATCTCCTTACATTGCATAGGGGGGGAGTGAATTGTCAGAGAAAAAGTGATCATATTATCTTTTGCTGAAATCATATCAAGTTTATTTCTGTACTGCCTTTTATTCACCTTTGCATCTCCTGGAAACCATAAAGCATTCTCTGATACCTTATTCCCCTGTTCCTAGTCATAAGTCACCAGAACTGTGCTATTGTAGAATTACCTATTGCTGATAACTGCTCATATTCACAAGTGTGATATCAATTATTAATTTATTATAAAAGTGCGATATATATATAATATATATATATATTGTTTAATTCTCAAATAAACCTTTTAAATTTGCAAAACAAACTTACTTCTTGGCTCAGTGGGGCCAGGGGGATTCTAAGAGAGGGGTGTTATATAAGCGTTGTCATCCAGAGTACACAAACTGGACATAAAAATATATAAATAAGGGCTTCCCTTGGGCATCCCAGACCAGGCACTGACTTAGTGGGATTGCTTGATTGGAGTCATTTAACACCCTATATCCAAATATAACAAAATGTAATTACGGAAGCAACTAAAACATATTAAATATTACTTTACTGTAAAAATGGATGATAAATGATATTTTACAATAGGTTACATATACCTTTTGTCGTTGTGTGTCGTCAATTTTGCCCACTTCAGTAGTAGAGTCCTTGTACATAATAAATTCAAATAAAATTGAATACATTTTCAAACAATGTAATATTAAAAGTTTTCGATCTCACAAACTACATCTTGAGAAAGTGGCTTTAATGATTGTCGACCTTGCAATATGAGATAAACTCTCTAAAAAATAAAGTTTCATCCTCCAATTAATATTTTAAAATTAAAAATGTGTGTATGTGTGACATTTTTAAAGTACATATATGAAAACTATACCCGATTACCTTCAGAGAAGTCGCAGGGAGTTGATTCAAGTTCACCCTGGAAAACATATTGATTAAACGGTGTCCCCTTTAATGCCTTGTAATGTTATTTTGTTTTATCCCTTCCATTTTTCGCTAAGCAGTTAAATATCTGAACTAAAAGAAACACTATTAATATGGTGAAAGGGTCTATGTTATTCTGTGACAAAGTACATTTTTCTGAAGGTTTACTTTCATAGTTGCATGTGTTTCTGCGATTAATACAGCAAGGTTGATGATGTCATGATTTGCAATTTGCTGACAGTATTGCAAATCAGCACAAAGAAATGGCACTTAAATGTAAAAAACCATATTGTTAATCTATCACCATTAGTATAAATCAATACATTTTCACTTCTATTACCTCATCCTCCGGACCAGTTGCAGTAGAAGAATAGTATGTTGTCGAAGTTTGAGGCTCTGCCTATGTACTGATAATTGAAATAAGAAAGGTGTAAAAGCAAAATCCCAAAAAATTACATTGAGAAAGTCTTTATTGAGAAATAAGCCTAAAAGTTAACATTATACATAACAATAATCAGTACGTTTTTGGTTGGAACTTGAACAAATACATATTTTGTGTAGTCGCATGTGAAGGATTATTCTAAAAAAACTACTAAAGGAGAGTGAGGTTGCTGTGGACTCCAGAATTGTGGTCGATGTGCATCCTGGTCCTTTAACCGATGCAAATAGTCAGAACATTGTTCATTAGAAAATGTACATTGGTATATTAACTTATATGTTATTTTATGTTAAAGGTATTTGTACTAGCACATCATATGCTCCGCTTAGCCGTCACGTACTCCTTTAGCACCGTTCTAGTGTTGCGCGCAGACGCGACTCGGAAGCTTAAAGCCTTTCGCTTCCGGGTCGCGGACGCGTTGCAACGCTTCCGGTTTCCTTGTTTCCGAGAGTGCTCTACGCTCTGTGCTTTTCGCAGCTTTCACGCTCGTGTATTTTCTCCGTCGGTCCCCGATCCCTATCGGGTTCCTTACTCCTCTCCTTCTAGCCTGTTTCCTTTTTGCGCTGAGCTCTTTTCCCCCTGTTATTTCTGTTCCTCTTATTCCCCTTTTACTCTCCCTCCAGTCTTCTAGCCCTCCCCCGTCCCATCTTACCTTCACTCTGTGTTCCTTACCTTTTCTCCATTCTGTCTTCCAGTACTAGTCCCCTCCTTTGTTTCCTCTCATCTTCCTGCTGGATTCCCTGTGTACTAGATCCTGGCCTGTTAATTCGGATTGTCTACTCTACCGCTTGGACACCTTCTACAGTTGCTTTCAGTGTACCAGGCCCTGGCCTGCTTTTGGACTGCCGACTACTGTTTCCTCAAGTGATCATCCTTCTCCTTTGGACTGCCTTCCTCCGCGGCTCCTTCAGAATTTTTCTGCCGACCATCTCTTCTGCTTGGCCCCGTCTCAAGACTACATTTCAGGGGTCGCTCAGGGGTTTTTTGTGCCTTAGGGCTTTTTCCCCTTATTGGCGTTCCCGGAGGGGGGCCCCGGGCACCCTTTTTTGGGTAGCACGGTGGCTTCCTTCCTGGCCGTCCTTATCTACACAAAAAAAAGGAGTGACCTAGAAGAAGAGGAGAGAAGGGTACGGAAAGGAAAGAAGAAGGTGAGGAGCTAGGGGAGGGTGGAGAATCAGAAACAACGTTCTCTGACGAGGATATCTCAGGTCCCAGTGACAGTTTGCAACGCCAAAAGAGTGAGATCACGATGGCTACGCCGCAGCAAGTACAAGAACTTGTAGCAGCCGTCCAGAGTCTAAACATGGAGATGCAGAATCTAAAGGCCACTATTGCCTCCCTACAGCAAAGAATGACTGAGAGACAACGTTCCTCGACAGACTTACCACCGCTTCCCCTTGTTTCGGGCAAGTTTGATGGCTCACCAAAAAGAGTCAAAGAGTTTTTGGATGCCTGTAATTTACACTTCTCATTTCGCCCCCAAACCTTTGCCTCGGACCATGCCGAGGTGGGGTTTATGATCACTCATATGACAGGTAATGCCCTTGCATGGGCTACACCGCTTGTTAACCAGCCTTACCCAGTTCTGCAGGACTATGATGCATTTAAAGCTTTGATGCAGCGGACCTTTCTGCATACAGAAAGCACTTTCTTGGCATCAGAAGATCTTCTTGATATCCGTCAAGGAAATTTAGATCTGTTGACGTACATTACCGCCTTTAAACAGGTGGCAGCCGAAGCCGGTTGGCAGGGGCAGGCTCAGTATGCCATTTTCCGACGAGGTCTGAGAGAAGATTTAAAGGACGAGCTAGCCAGGATAGAAAGACCTGTATCCTTTGCTGAACTCCTGACGGCTACCCTCCGAATTGACTTCCGCATGACAGAACGACGCATGGAAAAGAAAAGAACCAAGATAAATGTACCCCCTCTTTCAGAGACTCACCCGACTACGTCCGTACCCTTCCAACGAACCACCAAGGAAGAGCCAATGCAAATTGGAACGGCTCGAGCCCCGCTCACACCAGAGGAACGCAAACGGCGCAAGGATGGCGGCCTGTGCATGTATTGCGGGGCATCTATACATATGTTACGTGACTGCCCGGATGTTCCACCCAGGAGGTCGGGAAACGGTCGCCCTCGGTAAGTGTTGGGACTTACTACCGAGGGGCTGGTCCGAATCCTTATGCTCCTCTATCTGTCTCCCCGTCGGAAGTCTCAGAGGACTCCCGTTTGATGGTTCTCACGGTGACTCTTAAATTAGAGTCAACTGAAGTGACTACCTTGGCTCTACTGGATTGTGGGGCAGCCGGCAATTTCATTGATACCCAATGGGCAGAACAAAAGGGTGTTAAAAGAATTGCCAAACAAGAAGACCAGAAAGTAGAAGGGGTAGATGGTGAACCTTTAAGCTCTGGCTTGATCACCCACACCACAGAAGAACTTACCTTGTCGATTCAACAACACTCAGAAAGGATCGTTTTTGATATCAGAGCTGCGCACTTCCCCATCATCCTGGGAATATGCTGGCTACGCAAACACAACCCCTATATCGACTGGTCAAGAAACCTACTGAATTTGCAGTCCACCTATTGCAAATCTGAGTGTTTACCCGAAGCAAATTTTGAAACAGTCAAGACTACTAACTGCTGTGAGACCAAGACCGTCCATTGCTAGCCCCATTACCTAAAGGAGTTTACGGAGGTAGTTACAGAGAAGAAACCCATTGAGCTACCTCCACATCGTCCTGAGGATTGTAGCATCGAATTAACTCCGGGAGCTGTGGTACCATTCTGCAGAATGTTTCCGTTGTCATTAGAGGAGAAGCAATATCTCAGAGAATACTTGGACAGCAACATGGCCAATGGCCTCATAAGACCTTCTAAGTCTCCCGCAGGGGCCTCCATGTTCTTTATCTCCAAGAAAGAATCCAAGGAATTGAGGCCATGCATTGACTACAGAGGCCTAAATAAGGTCACTGTGAAGGATCGATATCCTATGCCTTTGATAACAGAAATCCTACAAGCTGTCCACGGAGCCAAGATTTTTACCAAACTTGATTTGAGAAATGCCTACCACCTTCTCCGCATACAGAAAGGGGACGAATGGAAGACTGCCTTCCGGACTCCGTTCGGACTCTTTGAATATCAAGTGATGCCGTTCGGTTTGGTAAATGCACCTTCAGTTTTTCAACACTTTATGGACAGACTGTTTTCGGATTTGTTATGTCAAACCACTCTAGTATATCTTGACGATATCCTAGTATCCTCCAACAGTCTTGAAGAACACGAAGGCCATGTGAAGGAGGTTTTCCGAAGACTTCGAGATAACCATTTATCGGTCAAACTTGCTAAATGTGTGTTTTCAGCTTCGTCTATCCCCTATCTGGGATTTATCCTGTCTAACCAGGGTATTTCAATGGATCCCAACAAGGTGTCTTCCATACTAGAATGGCTTTCACCCTCTTCGGTAAAAGAAATCCAAAGGTTTTTGGGTTTGGCTAACTTTTATCAGAGGTTCATTTCAAATTTTTCTCAAAAGATCCTACCCATTACTTCACTTCTCAAGAAGTCCTCAAATCCATTCAAATGGTCTACAGAGGCCGAAGACAGCTTTAAAGATCTTAAGAATGCATTTTGTACTGCACCCATCTTGCTGCAGCCTGATCAAGATCTGCCCTTCGTCCTTGAAACCGACGCCTCATCTGCAGCCATAGGAGCTGTCCTACTCCAAGAAATTCAGGGAGTCGAGCATCCAGTCGCTTACTATTCGAAGACTCTTAACGACAGTCAAAGAAACTACTCTGTAATCGAACGTGAATTACTAGCCATGAAATCAGCCTGTGTGGAATGGCGTCATCTCCTTCAGGGAGGCAGACATCCATTTACAATCCGGACCGACCATAAGAACCTGCAGGTCCTGAAACAATTTGAGTGTTATAACACCCGACAGGCCCGTTGGGCTCATTTCTTCGCCCAATTTGATTTTCACATCACTTACATCCCTGGGAGATTGAATGTGCTGGCAGATTCTCTTTCACGTCGTCGTGATTATTCACCAGATTCAGACTCACCTCCTGAACGCATGTTCCCTCAACCTAAGTGTATCGGAATGGTTTCCACATTTCTCAGATAGGTAAAGGAAGAGTCGGGAGGGTGTTTTGAGGTTGAGAGCATCCTAAAGATCTGACGTATGAAATAAGAGATGGTCTCTACTTGGTAAAGGGCAGACTCTACTTACCCACGCCCACCTTTCGCAAGAAGGCCTTGAACTGGTGTCATGACTCTAAACTTGCAGGCCATCGAGGCGGAACAGGCACTCTTGAGTATCTCCAACGACACTTCTACTGGCCGCGAATGAAGGAGGATGTGGATCGTTATGTCCAGTCTTGTATCGTCTGTCTTCGAAGCAAGTCTTCCCGCCAACGACCGATCGGATTACTTGAACCTTGTGCAGTACCTGAAGGCCCTTGGAGCTCTATTTCAACTGATTTCATAGTGGATCTGCCCATTTCTCAGGGATGCACGTGCATTATGGTGGTAGTAGATTCATATTCCAAGATGGCTCACTTTTCCCCTTTGTCCGGAGTCCCTACAGCTGCCAGAACGGCTGAAGTGTTCCTCCAAGATATCTTCAGATTGCACGGAATGCCCTCTAAGATCATCTATGACAGGAACAGTCAATACACCTCCCGTTTTTGGAAAGCCCTCTGTGAGCGGCTGGGAATTCAAAGAGCTCTCACTTCGGGTTTTCACCCGCAGTCCAATGGACAAACTGAGCGGCTAAATGGAGCTCCTGAACAATACCTGAGGTGCTTTGCCAACTCCCAGCAGGACAATTGGTGCTCGTTATTGGCTTCGGCTGAATTCTCCTACAATAACTCCTTACATTCTGCTCTAGGGTTCAGTCCTTTTTTCTGTACCTATGGCTACCATCCTCTGTCTATTCTTCCTATCTCCTGTCTCTCTACCAACGTGCCATCTGTAGATTCCTCTCTCACTCTCCTTAGAGAAATACATAAGAAGGCAGGGGAAAGCCTTAGGGCAGCGCAGGACCGGTACAGGTCTCAAGCCAATAAACACCGTCAACCTGTCCCTGGCTGGGGAGTGGGATCACAAGTTATGCTATCCACGAGATACCTCCCACGCTGGGCCCATCCATCCAAGCTTTCTCCTAAATTCTTAGGGCCTTTCGAGACTATTCAAAAGATCAACCCTGTGGCCTTTCGTCTCAAACTTCCAGCCAGCCTTAACCGGGTTCATCCGGTCTTCCATTCATCACAACTAAAAGACTTTCATGTCGACACCTGGACTCGTCAAACTGAGAGAGTCACTATGCCTTTGGCTTCCACTCAGGAAGAATATGAGGTAGCTCAGATTTGCGACTCCAGGTACCGCAGAGGAAAATTTGAATATTTGGTACAATGGAAAGGCTTCCCATCCTCGTAGAATGCCTGGGAACCCATCTCCCATATTTCAGCCCCTTCCTTGTTGCGCAAGTTCCATTTATTTCATCCAGGAAAACCAGGGGGAGGTGCCATAGGAGGGGGCATACTGTCATGCCACGAGACAGGTGGAGCCGGTGGAGCCGCTGGCGGCGCAGATACTAGCACATCATACACTCCGCTTACCCGTCACGTACTCCTTTAGCACCGTTCTAATGTTGCGCGCAGACGCGACTCAGAAGCTTAAAGCCTTTTGCTTTCGGGTCGCGGACGCGTTGCAACGCTTCCGGTTTCATTGTTTCCGAGAGTGCTCTACGCTCTGTACTTTTCGCAGCTTTCACGTTCGTGTATTTTCTCCGTCGGTCACCGATCCCTATCGGGTTCCTTACTCCTCTCCTTCTAGCCTGTTTCCTTTTTGCGCTGAGCTCTTTTCCCCCTGTTATTTCCGTTCCTCTTATTACCCTTTTACTCTCCCTCCAGTCTTCTAGCCCAACCCCCGTCCCATCCTACCTTCACTCTGTGTTCCTTACCTTTTCTCCATTCTGTCTTCCAGTACTAGTCCCCTCCTTTGTTTCCTCTCATCTTCCTGTTGGATTCCCTGTGTACTAGATCCTGGCCTGTTAATTTGAATTGTCTACTCTACCGCTTGGACACCTTCTACAGTTGCTTTCAGTGTACCAGACCCTGGCCTGCTTTTGGACTGTCGACTACTGTTTCCTCAAGTGATCATCCTTCTCCTTTGGACTGCCTTCCTCCGGAGCTCCTTCAGAATTTCTCCGCCGACCATCTCTTCTGCTTGGCCCCGTCTCAAGACTACATCTCAGGGGTCGCTCAGGGGTTTTTTGTGCCTTAGGGCTTTTTCCCCTTATTGGCGTTCCCGGAGGGGGGCCCCGGGCACCCTTTTTTGGGTAGCACGGTGGCTTCCTTCCGTGGCCGTGCTTATCTACACAAAAAAAAAGGGCCGACCTATAAGAAGAGGAGAGAAGGGTACGGAAAGGAAAGAAGAAGGTGAGGAGCTAGGGGAGGGTGGAGAATCAGAAAAAACGTTCTCTGACGAGGATATCTCAGGTCCCAGTGACAATATCTTCAGAGAAGTGCATACTGCAGATGCAGAATCGATTGTCCCTCACGTCATCCAAGACATCCTTGGCTGTGCTTTCATTTTCAGACACTGGAAATCCGCAGTTGGAGAGCCATGTTCTTATTAAATTTAAATCCTTTGGAAAAACATGAAGGACTGCACTATCACTTTTAGCATGGCTGGTATTACTACAACCGAAAAAGATACAAGAAGGCATTTTTCGCATGCTCTTATGATCTGTTAAAGAAATATTAAAACATGATTAGTATTAAAAAAGTATCAGTGAGTAAACCAAACATCTCATCCCTCTGATACTAACAATACATTGACTTTATAGAAAATGGCACCGAAAGCACATAGTAAACATGCACTACTAAATATGACATCTAAAAATAATACTCTGTAATGTTATGTCCTAATTAGAGATAACAATTATTATGCCAGTTGATATTGGTGTAGACTTTTAAAATAAAATAAAGTGAATATAGGGCATACATTGCAGTATAGAGCAATAGAAAGTGTCCTAGTGGAGATCGTTGACAATACAGAAAACTACATTAAAAGTTGACTAACCCATTACTTGGAACAACTGATGAGCCGATTCAGCGAGCAAGGTAAGAAGTGGAGAGATGCTGATATCCGTTGTGGATTTCACAGACGTTCTCTTGGTAACTTGTAAAGTGTTTATAAAGGCTTACAGAAGTGGGTGTGTATGTGAATGTCGGAAATGTTCCTTCGCACCCACCAGACCTTTATGACAATGTTTGACCTCCTGAATGCTGCCCGTGCAGCTCCCTTGCGAGCGCACACCCACAGGTGTGAACTGTCATTGATAGCAGAGAGGAATGTATGAGGATGGGGTGAGCGCAGAAGACCAGGAAAAATTTTCATGGGACACAGGGATGTGCTGATTGCAGGGATGGGGTCTTCAAAGGGGAGTCTGCAGACACCGGGGCTGCGGTGGCCATGTGGACAATGGTCCCTGTGTGGAAGATGCCTTGGAGGTGTACATGGTGTTTGGCACCTTGAGCCTTCCCATCCACCCAGCCCCTTTTTTTTTTTTTAAATATATTTTTATTTTATTTTAAGTGAAAACAGTATAAACAAACTTGTGACATTATATACAATAAACCAATAAACACTTAACAAAACACAACACTACACTCCCCCCCTCCCCCCCAAGAGCTCATCCACAGGGTAGTTCCGTATCGTCCTGGTGTGGCCGGGTGGCTTCCTCCTCCGAGGCAGTAGGTTCTCCTCGTACCCCAAACAGACCAGTGACTAATGACCTCCAGGCTACTAGGTTGCCCACATCTTCCTCCCCGCATTTACTGCATGCCTCTTGCCAGACCATGGTTTCGGCTTCCGCCCATTTTTGGAGATCCCTCCACCACATCTCTATCCTAGGTTTGTAGCATTGCTTCCAGTTCATGGCTATCCTCCTCTTAGCGAGTATATATGCTAGGTCTCTCAGTTTACCCAGATGTCTGGTGTTCTTTGGTCTGGAGAACCCCCCTAGAAGGCAAGCCCAGGTCGTGTCAATGCTTATCGGGACCCCTTTGTCAGCCAACTTCTGTGACACTTCTCCCCAGAAGACCTCAATTACTGGGCAGGACCAGAACATATGCGTCATGTCCGCATTCTCCTCGTTACACTTCGGGCATGCCTGCCTGCCCGAGTTCGCAAACTTAGCTATTCTCTTGGGGGTCAAATACGCTCTGTGTGTGATATATAGTTGGATTTGCTGTAATCTAGCATTTCTGGACACTTTTTTATGATATCCCAGAGCCAGTTCCCACATCCCATCAGTCATCTGAACCCCCACTTCCATTTCCCATTCTAGTCTCAAGTCTGTCAAGTCCTTTCCCACTCGGGACATCACCACCTCGTACAATCTGGAGATCTCGTGTCCACCCTCCGATATGTCATATATTGTATCAATCAGGGCGTCCGGATCCTCCGCTAACACCGTCTCAGGCCAAGATTTTCGGATAGTCTGTACCAACCTGAGGTATGTAACATATTGGCCCCCATGTAACCCAGCTTCGTCTTCTAAGTCTGCCAAATCCTTGATGGCCCCATCTTGCCATATATCTCCTAACGTGGCCAACCCAACCGGTTCCCAGTACATTCTGATCAATTTTCTAAGTTGACCATCCCCCGCAGTCAAGGCAACCAGTGGCACCTGCGGCGCACACGGATCCGCGCTTTCCAGTAGCCGGCATGCTCTACGCCACATTTTCCACCCAAGTAACAGCATACCAGGGCAAAGATTTAAGTCTTGTCTAGGGACCCAGATGATCTCCTTCAAATAAAACGGGGTGCAATCTGTCCCAACCAACCTGGACTCGGGAGATTCCTCATCAGAGAGCCACTGTGTAACATATTGCAATTGGCTCGCTACATAATAGGCCTCAAAATGTGGTAATTTAATCCCTCCTTTATCGTAGAAGTTTTGTAGCTTCCACAGCGCCACTCGGTTGCGAGTGCCGTGCCATAGGAAGTCCCTGCACATACTGTCGAGTTTGGTAAAGAACTTCCTAGCTATTAAGTATGGTATGTTGTTGAAGAAATGCAGCAGTCTAGGCAAGACAACCATTTTAAGCAACGCCCCTCGCCCTATCATCGCTAGCGGCAGCTTTTCCCAAAATCGCATAGACGCACGGATTTTATCCACAGCAACCTCGGTGTTATGCAGATGTTCATTTCCCACAGTGTGATATATGTCTATTCCGAGGTATCGGAAGGACTCGACTGCCCAAGGCACGGGCAATACCGGTAAGCGTTCCGTGGGGACCCTCGAATAGTACCCTAGGGGGAACATGCTCGACTTGTCTGGATTAACCGCTATGCCGGACAATTCGGCATACTTCTGCATGACCTCCAAAACATACTGGAGGTTCTCTTCCGGATACTTTAGGTACAGCAGCAAGTCATCGGCATATAAGGATATCAAATGGCTCTTTCCTCCCACCTCGATGCCCACCAGGTCATATTGCTGTCTAAGGTATACCGCTAAGGGTTCCAAGGCCAGTATGTATAACATCGGGGACCAAGGACATCCCTGCCCAGTACCCCTACTTAGGTGCAACTTATCGGATATCACTGATCCCGTGCGCACCCTAGCCGTAGGCTGGCTATACAGTAGTCTCGCCCATCTGATATAGCCTGGCCCAAACCCATATTCCCTCAGGACCGCAAACAGCCATGGCCACCTCACCGAATCAAACGCCTTAACTGCGTCTAGGGAGATCACTGCCATTTCCTCATCTCTTCTGTTCCCTTCTTCTATCACTCGGTGGAGCCGCCTGTGATTATGAGTTATATTCCTGCCAGGGACATAACCTGTCTGATCCGAGTGTATCAGCCTACCGATGACCTTGCGCAGCCTATCCGCCAAGACCGCTGTCAGGATCTTACTGTCTTGGTTTAACATCGACAGCGGTCTGTACGATCCACAGTGTTGTCTCGGCTTGTTAGGCTTGGGCAGTGGTATGATCAGCGCTTCTCTGAGTGTGTCTGGCAATCGGCCTCCCTCGAATGATTCGTTGTACATCTCCAGCATAGGGGGGAGTATCTCTGCGCTATACGTTTTGTAGAACTCACTCGGGAGTCCATCAGTGCCCGGGGTCTTGCAAGTAGGCAGCCGTTTCACCACCTCTTCCAGTTCGTCTAGCGTAATGGGGCCATCTAACTCCTCCCTTTCCTCTGCACTAATCCTGGGCAGTTCTATATCTTCCAGTGTGTCTCTGATTTTATCCAGATTGTCTTCCCCTTTGTCCTCATACAGTGCTTTATAATAATCTAAGAAAGCAGCGTTAACCTCTTCCTGAGTGTGAGCCTCTTCTCCGTCTTCCCTTTCTATCATCATGACCGGGGCCCTGGGGGTTTCCCTCTTATAAAGCCATGCCAGTAGGCGACCAGTTTTGTCTCCTCCTGCATGTTGCCTCTCCACGTATTTCCTGTAATTGAGATCACAAAGCCGCTCCCAAAGCTCTGAGCATCGTTGTTGTAATTCGAGTACTAGGTCTGTGTCCCCTCCCCCTCTGGTACATTCACGCTCCAATTCTTTCTCCACTTTCTCTAGCTCAGCTAAAACCCCCCCCTGAAGGCCCTTTGATTTAGAAATAGCGTCGCCCCTCACTACCACCTTGAAGGCCTCCCAAAGTGTACCAGCCGAATCTACACTGCCCGTGTTCTCCTCAAAATACCTTGTAATCGTCTCTCTAATATCTTCTCTGAAGACCGGGTCTCTGAGCGCCTCCGCCCGAAGGCGCCATGTTGGAATCCGCCCTCTGGGGCGGCCGTATTGCCAGGCCATCACCAAGGGCGAATGGTCCGACAGGACCCTCGCTCTGTATTCAACCTGTGTAGTTGTTATCGTCACTTCTGGCGTAGCAAAGAAGTAATCTAGTCTCGTGTGCAACTGTTGAGGGGCCGAATAATGAGAGTACTGCAAGGCCGTGGGGTGTTTCAATCTCCAGACATCCTCTAGTCCATAGTCGTCTAATAGTACCCGTAGAGCCCTGGCCGCTGGGGTGGGCCTGTCTACTTTCTTGTCGGACCTATCTATCTTGGGGTCAAGAACACAGTTAAAGTCCCCCCCCCAGATGATCGATTCCCCTGCGCACGGGCCCAGGCGTGTACATAGAGTCCTGAAGTATACAGCAGTATTCTGATTGGGGGCATATGTATTAATAATACTCAGTCCTCTGTTCTCAATCAGTACCCTCAGTATTACCAGCCTACCCTCCGTGTCTACCTCCTCTCGTACAATTCTAAGTGGGACATGCGGGGCCACCCAGATCAGCACCCCTCTGGCATAGGCCGAGTACGGGGAGCCCACCACTGTACCCCCCCATTTTTTCTTTACAAGGTCTAATTTATGTTGTGCCAGGTGCGTTTCTTGTAGCAGGGCAATGTCGATCTTCTGTCGTTTAAGATATAACATGACTTTATTTCTTTTCAGGTAATTATTGAGGCCTCGGACGTTCCAGGTGGCAATCTTGAGGTCACCCATGGCAGCTATGTGTCTTCCCACCCCACTTACGGGAACCTCCAGCAGTTCTCATGACACAGAAAGCGTCCCACTGCAGCCCCTCCGCGAATAAGCTCATTCCCAAACAAACCACACACACAACCAAACTCCAACCCCCTTTCCCCTCCCTCTCCCACCCTCCCCCCAACACCACACACCCCAACTGTTGCCCAGCTTCAACAAAAGAGCTCAGGCACCCCCACATCTGGTTCCGCAAACACCGATCCGTGCACGGAGCCCAGTAGGGTGAGGTCGCCCTAATGGCCACCTAACCTAAGCTATTGTGGGGAGAGAGTATCGCTCCATGGGGCTCCCGTTCAGTAATAATCTCAATGTTTGTGGCAAACAGTACAACCAACTGACCTTCCATGCCGAAGGTTCCGAACCGACTATAATCAAGTCTTAGGGTCCATGAGTCGCGCCATCTTGCGACGCCATTTTACGTCTTCCGCAGCTCCTCCGAGTCCTTCTGGGGCCGGTCCGCCGATTCTTGAGGGCACCCTTGTGCGTCGAGCCACTCCATGGCGTCCTCTGGGGTCTCGAAAAATAAAGTTTTATGCGCCTGTATGACCTTAAGTTTTGCAGGGTAAAGCAACATATATTTGTAACCTGCCTCCCTCAGCCTCCGTTTCACAGTTCCAAAGTTCATGCGGCTCCGCTGCACAGCTAGGGTGTAGTCCGGATACGCCGTGATGTTTGCTGCTCCTCTCTTGATCGTGCCTCCTTTTCGAAAATGTTCTAATATTCTTTCCCGATCACGATAGTTAAGAATTTTGGCAATGATGGGTCTGGGCGGGTTTCCAGGAGGCGGCCTCCTCGTTAGGGCTCTATGTGCTCTCTCCACTGCGAAGCCTTGGGATAAGGCCCCTCCGGATATCTCTTGCAGCAACATGGTCTCAACGAAGTCAGTAGGGTCACGGCCCTCCGTCCCCTCCGGTAGGCCCACAATGCGGATATTGTTGCGACGGGCCCGTCCTTCAGCCTCCTCCGCTCTACTTTCCAGGTTGCCCACCCTTTGGATTAGGGCGTGCAGTTTTGCCTTGTGGGTGGCACAGTCCGCCGTATTCGGGCCAACTTCTTTTTCTAGGGACTCTGTGCGCTCCGCCAGAACCCTAACGTCTTGTCTCAGTAGATTGACGTCTTCCTGGACCTCCCCAACTTTGAGGTCCAATGCCGTTTTTAATTCAGAGACAGCCTGTTCTAATTTCGACTCCCAGGCCGCTCTCAGGTCCGCAATCGCTGCTAGGATTTCTTGATTAGAGCTCGAAGTCGTCGCGCCACCCACGGCCGGTGCATCCTTATTCTTGGTGGCGTCCGAGCCCGGGGACGTTTTGGTGAAGTCATCCAGCGTGGGCTGTTTCGCCTTAGGTCGCACTGCCTTACTGGACATGGTTCTGAGGACGTACAGGTCTACCGAATGATGAGTGGGCGCACTGCAGGCTGACCTGGTTAGGTCTTCCCGCAACTCTTTTCAATCCCGTCTCAGGTCTATGTCGGCCATTTTGAGTCGCCCTTTGTTCTCGGCGTCTCTCGACTTTTCTTCTCCGATCTCAGCCGTCGTAGCCACTATGACCTCCAAAAGTTCACAGTACTTCGGTAGCACCTTCACACGCTGGCATGCATCTCGTCGGTATTCAATAAGCAGTCGTACTGTACTGATTTGCCCGGATCTGTTCAGGATCTCGGGAGCTCCGCTGGAACGCGTCCTCCTACATGGCTCTCGTAGCCACGCCCCCTCCACCCAGCCCCTTTGCGAGCAAACGCCCACATGTGTGAACTGCTTGATGCTGGAGGGGTGGGGGGTGGATGTAGATGAGGTGAGCGCAGAAGGCCAGGAACAATGTTCAAGGTACACAGGGATAAGTTGATTGCAGGGACGGGGTCTTCAAAGGCGAATCTGCAGAAAACGGGTCTGGGGCGCCCATATGGACAATGGTCGCTATGCGGAAGATGCCTTTGAGGTGTACATGGTGTTTGGCACCTTGAGCCTTCCCATCCACCCAGCCCCTTTGCGAGCAAACGCCCACATGTGTGAACTGCTTGATGCTGCGGGGGCAGAGGGGTGGGGTGGATGGGGATAATGCGAGCGCAGAAGGCCAGGAACAAAGTTCAAGGAACACAGGGATATGTTGATTGCAGGGACGGGTCTTTAAAGGGGAGTCTGCAGACACCGGGTCTGGGGTGGACAATGGTCCCTGTGCAGAAGATGCCTTTGAGGAGTACATGGTGTTTGGCACCTTCAGCCTTCCCATCCACCCAGCCCCCTTGCGAGCAAATGCTCACAGGTGTGAACTGCCAATGATGCAGGAGGGGGTGGGGGGTAGATGGGGATGAGGTGGGCACAGAAGGCTAGGAACAATGTTCAAGGGACACAGGGATTGTTACTGCACACCAATATCTTATGATACTCTTACATATATGGACGTGTAGTGGACTTTGAAAACATTTCTCACAAATATTCTGCTTGAATTATTTTGTATTGTTTTATTTAGTATGGTAAAGCGGATGTCAATGCCATTACAAATGATACTGCTGCGGTCAAGGTACTAGCTGCATAAAGCCACAGTATTGACCGCTGTCACTGAGGAATTCATCACGAATGGCTCGCACTACACAGGCACGTATTACTCTTCTGACACGAAATCCCAGTCTTCCATGAATCCACAATGTAAATGCGCAATATGCCACAAGTCTGTGCCACCTGTGTAAGAGATACAGACATAGTTTACTGGAATAAAGCCAATAATTGCATTTTTTTTTATTTGCACTACCTTGTAAAATGTACAGCATTGTTTTGATTTCAAAAGTACCTTTTCATACAATGTATTGACAGTACTTGTGATTTAAAGTATGGATCAGTTACAAATGTGATCACACATTAAAGAACATTTTGGGAAATATTTCAAACAAAAAAAAAGTAATTGTTTGGGTGATAAATCTACAGTGTAATACTTTGACTTCATTTCACAATGAGTAAATTATTCAATTTACAGAAACATTCTTGCGTCAGTGATCCGTCAAACTTATATCGATCTAGGGGAAAAACATATTATTTTACCCATCTCTTTTGTCAACAAATAAGATATATAGAGTGAACTTACTTGTTACTTAGATTACGAGGGTGAACTGTAGCTTGAAGTTTGTGGATAAGCTCAATCATCATTTGCTGCATGGATCTTGTAAGGCAGGCTGCCCTGAAGTCACGCAGATCGGTAACGCATAGTGGTGGTGTGTCTTCTTCAGCAATGTTTTCTTTGCAGCAGCAGTTCTCCACCAGAGTAGGCAAAAGCTTACAATAAAAGCAGGTATATCAGGTGGAAACGTCTTTGATGCTACTGGGTTCAGGCTCAGACTCCGGCGATTGATCCTCATGGCTTTCATCCGATTCCACATCGTATCCACTTTTTTCTCTTTCAAGGATCTCCTCTTCTGAGAATTCGGGTTCATACATGTAGGGCTGAATGGTTGCCATAGTTCCTGAAGAGTGAAGAAGAAGAGAATCAATAGAGAGGCAAATAAACACCTTTTTGTTTGTGTAAAGCAATAAAAAGAGGTTTCCCATTAACATTGCATGTTAAAAAAGACCACCAAAGAAACAACCAATGTCACAAAAGCACATCATAAAAAGGCAAGATTAGTAGTCTCAAACTGTAATAATTCCCATCGACACATTTTTTAAATATGGTTTGGAAAAGACCTCTGTACGGAATATAAGAAATGAAAAGCGACTACTTGGTTAATTGATTTTAGGCCGTCAAAGTACCTGTTCTCAGTGTGACGTCCTTGGCAGAGAGCTGAACAGAGCAGAAACAAGGCTCGAAATGAAATACACTGACACAGAGGAAAAAGAAACACAAACGATATGTAATCAGAAAGGGTCTGTTTATATGATATGATATAGCATTTATAACGCGCCTATACACAAGTGTTTCAAGGCGTGAAGAGGCTGGGAGGGGGTACAAAGGAACGACAACGACCTCACTAGTCCAGGTGACATTGAGATCGCACAAGTGCAGGGGAGGGGGGAATGGGTAAGTGTGGCATGGTTGACCGTGTCAAAGGCAGAAGAGAGATCAAGTAAGATGAGGACACAGGGGGTATTGGAGTCAAGGTTGAAGAGCAGGTCTTCACAGATGTTCAGCAGAGCAGTTTCCGTGCTTCTGAAGCCAGACGGATGATCATGGAGACAACCAACCAATTCAGTGTGAAGGTTAAGCTGGGAGATGGCCAGCTTTTCCAGGAGTTTGCCCAGGAAAGGAGTGAAGGAGATTGGTGGTAGTTAGCAGGGCACGAGGGGTCGGCTGAGGGTTTCTTAAGAAGATTGTGCACAAGGGAGTGCTTCAGGGGGGAAGGGAAGACTCCAGTGGCAAAGGAGTGGTTGCAGAAGTTAGCCAACCAGACCGAAACATGTGTCTGGGATTGCTGTTGGTACTCTTGTTCAGAGGAGAATTGCCTAGCATTTCGGTGCTGGGCTGCCCCTGGGTAGCACAAAGACTGATATATTTGGGATATTTCTACTCTGTGGAAGATAGTGAGCTAAAGAATCTGGGTAAAGCACTCGTAACCGGGACGAATGTCAGGCAGAGAGACTCCCAGGACCCCACTTGTTTTTCACAGAAGTTAGCCAAAGCAGGGAGCCAGGCTGTCAATGTGGTCCTTGATGGTTATAGAGGAACAGGGGAGAACCTGTTTTGACGAGACTTTCATAGATCAGACTTGTCTAGAAATCTTGTCAGGGGAAAGGCAGAGAAGGAAGGAGGAGTGGTGGCCATAGAAGGGCCAGAGGAAGAGTGGGGAGTAGAGGGAGGAGGACGACGAGAGGAAGAGAGACAGGACAGGATGTCCTGAGTTTTAGAGATGAATTGAGAAGCCAGGGCCGTGCAGAGGGCCTGGGAGGGGACAGGAGAGGTAGAGACTGCATCAGGATTGGCCAGCTCCTTACAGATTTTAAAGAGTTCGGCCGAGTAAACCTGTCGATGAACGAGGCGTCTTGCCATTTCCATGGAGACATGTCAATAGATTGCGCAGAGGACCTTGACAGGAGACGTGCATTGGCTTGTTGTGAAATGGAGCGCGAGCGTCTAGTGATGACAGCGTTAGGGGCAGGCGATCCAAATCAGTGCAGCGAGGGCACTTGAACTTAGGGCAACAGATAAACGGATAAGAATAGCACAAGATGGCGGTACCCAAGCTGTTGTTTTCGCATTTGTTAAAGTGAGAAAAACTCTGGTAAGCTGCATTGGAAATTTATTTAAGAACGATCGATGCATGTTATGAAATACATGCCCAATCCATTACGCTAATAACATTTCTGACCGAACTACTCCTTTAAGTGAGAACACGGACTCTGATAGGAGAGAGCACCCGAAGAAGCGGTGAGCGAGGAGGTATCCTGCTCGAGAGTACGGGTGCTTGCCGGCATACCTGGAACATTATGTGGTTGATGGCTGACGGTAGCGGTGGTGTTATGTCAGAAGGGGATCTGTTGCTAGTGTTTAATGTTCAATACCAATGTATGCTTGTGTTATGTTAAAAGGTATTTATATTGCGCACTGCCACCAACGGAGTTGGTCCCCAGGCGCTCTGGAGGATCTGTAAACAAGGGGCGGGGTTGTGTTAGTCGGGAAAAGGGGGAGTAGGAGAGTGAGAGGTGTGGTGCGCTGTTGGCAGCTTCAGCTCGGTATGCACTGTGTGCTGTGCTTTGGTGTAATTATTGGACTGGGGCGAGACAACATGTGCAGTTGGTGCTGTTTATGTGTTGTTAGTTTGTTGTTGATGCAGTGAAGTGTGTGCGGTTTGCTGGGCGAAAGTAGGTTGTGTGAGTTAGGTATGCAGAGATTTGAAGGTGGGGTTACTGGGGGGAAAATCCTGGTTGTGCTCTTTCTGTTCTGTTTGTTATGAAAAAGTAGAAGTGTGGTGTCTTCTCCTTTAAGGTGTTATGACGGCACGTCATTGGACTTTGTGAATAAATAGGGCCTGGGTCACAGGGACCGAAGACAGAAGCTGTGTCTCTGCACGGGCGGGGAAGACCTCCGTGCACCCATGCCCGCTGGTCCCATCGGGACGCCACACCAGGTGCATTCAAATATTGGCATGTATGTATATGTTCAGACCTGCAAATAAATCACATTGCTTTTTTAAAAAAATGAATGCTGGAAAACGCAGCATTTTGACCATGGGAAGGGTCAAGCTCGGTTGTTCGCTCAATCAATATCCGTCACTCACAGTTATATAAGACCACTCCATTAAGTCACCGTCATAAACACCCAAACCTCCACAGCTCATGCAAGAGACAGATGAGCACCACTCAATATTCACAGGCATTAGCAGTGTCTACGGCACTCCATATTCTACCTTGTTTACGTGCCCCGGCGTCTTTCTCTGAGTTGCGCATGCGCGTTACGTACCGCTGCCGGGATCCCAGACAGCAGAGCGCTCGGGTTTCACTCTGGTAACCTTTTAACCCAAGATGGCGGCGCCCGTGGGAACGATGAGGTTTTGGAAACCAGGTACAGGCAGAAACGTCATAGATGGTGGTGTAGGGAGAATAGTGTGTGCAGGAGAGGGTGACTGACTAGGAGTTTGTGTGGCGCTGTCCCAGGCTCTTGTGCATTCAATCCGTTCACTGCTTGCCTATTTCTCCTTTGGTTTACGTTATGGCACACTTTTGTATTTGCATCTTTTTTGTGTCCCTTTGCTGCATGGTAGCACCCATTTATTTGCCCCCCCTCTGTTTCTTTCACTTCCTATTATCTTCTCGTTACGCCCTCTACTCATTTGTTGCCTTTATCTGACTCCACTCCCCCCTTGATCGCCTCTGTAGTGGTCGGTACCGCTTTTCTACAGGACTGTATTTCGCTGCCTCTCTTTGCGCTCTCTGTCTCCGTTTACTGTAAGCTCATACAGTAGCCCTCAACTCACGCTTTTGGCAGGAGTCACCCGCTTAGTATCAGTTCTTTCACGATGTGCCAAGCTCCGTCCACGTCCGTTCCGTTTAATAGGCTCGTACCCCTGACCTAAAACGAAATTTGTTTTTACCCGCCTGGCTGACTCAGGTCGTTCAGAGGTGTGATGTACCTCTGCCTGTCTATCCGCTCGGTCATCCTCGGCTCAATTGCCGTGAAGTCGTTAACAAACTTTCGCGAACCCCGCTCCACCAGTACCTTTTCTAGGGCCCTGCATTAGCTTTGCAGTGGCTTTTTAGGCACTTCTTAGATTGTTCTCTTTGTGCATAAAGTGCGTTGCTCTTTTAAAGTAGGAAATGTATTAGCAGACGCAGCAGTGAGAGGCGAACGGATTCTTGTGATGGCATCGTCTCTGACAATTCCGCCTAATGTTATTGTTTGTATCATTAACATAATCGGGTTCCCAAACACAAAACCTCATCCAACCCAGGGTTAATTGACTAATCTCTGCCTTGTTTGAAGATAACAGAACTAAACTGCCTCACAAAGTACACCCTTTTAAAAATATACTGAACTGTGTAGTCGTTCTAAAATGTGTGTTTTATTTATTGATTTATTTTTAAACAATATATTTTCTTAACTTAACCATCAGATGTGTTTTAACTTTTTGCATAACGCGGCACGCCCCGACCACTGTTGAACAGTCCCCATAAATAGGTGGCCTTGTAGTTTATTTTTTTGTGTTACTTGAGATCTTGGGTCTTTAATTTTAGTCCCCTGTCTCTGTATTCTGGTCCTTGTAGTCTTGCATTTAATTGGCAAAGTACAACTAAATGTGTGGTGCACAGACAGAATGAGGCCTGAATGTTGCAAGACATAACAAATCATGAGAACCTACCACAACAACACTTTGTAAACATTTGTATCAAGGAGCGAGTGGCCTTTAAATAATTTAGTAATGAGGAGTTCACCAAAGAGCCTCCCAACAAAGGTTACACATTCATTGGGTTAAGGACAAGAATTTCTTAGTTAACATGGCAATAATAGGAATTATCTACAGATCATACTAACATCTAATGACATTATCAGATAAAAAGATGTTGAAGTTAGAGCAATTTGTTTAATATCTAAAAAAGAATTGGAATTCCTTGCACAAGGTAGTATGGGAACAGCAATCGAATGTACTGTACCACAAATCAACCGGCATCTTCCAGGACACCAATTAAATCAACATTGGAACCCTTATCCGAATTGCATATTATACCTTCGAGAAACCGACAATGAAATCGTATATGTCACTCAGGGTATTAAAGACATTGACTTTGACAGGGAAACGCAACTTCTGATGAGCCTAGATATTGATTTATTGTATGCTAAAATTCAGCAACAAGAAGCCATTGGTATTGTCCATGACTGTCTGTAGGACACCGCACGGATCTATACAAACAAACGAGAACATTCACAGTGAGCCGTTCAAATAACACTGCTAAAAACGTTCTTTAGATTTTCAGGACCATACTAACATATTGTAGGCATGGCTGTGCGGGACACTATAACTCTTAATGTAGCCAACTTGTATGTAAAGAGGTTCAAAGAAAGTTAAATGTGTGGCGCAAGTGTTTTCAGTTTACAGTGTGACTGTGAACATTGTGGAGGGAAGGCGAGCTGCATTTGCCTTCTGGTGGAATTGTGCTATTGTCCCTTTAAGAAAAGGGACTACTTAATCCCAGGACCAAGCAAAAGCGTGGTGCATGTGTTTTCACTGTTCTCAGTGGACAAAGGTGGTTGACTTTGGGTCGAAGGGATGCAAGCAATCATCCCATATACAAAACCTCTCATCCGTCGCACAATTTTGAATGCACCGAGTGCCTGAATCATCGGTCCAATCTGCACGTGAAGTCTGCGGTCACAGTTTGAGCTTTACTATGACCATATATTGTCCACACAGCTTTTTTTTTTTTTTTTGGACCTACTTTTGGATTACTTCTACTGTCAAAGTTACGAAGTTCAGTGGTTACTGGGTATTTTTTTCCCCTTGTTGACTACTTATTTGAGGTTTGGGCACCTGTGTATGGTTGAATTGTTTGTGACCAAAGTTTGACCTATAAGCTGCAATGTTTAAAAAAAAAATATATATATATAGATATCGCGCTATAGGGCTTTTGCCAATGTGTGGGTTGAGTGCCTGTGGGCTAATTTTGACTTTGAGCTCCAACCACCTTTTCTCCAGTTTTATACTTGGATCACATGCACAGCATTGGAAAAACTGATACTGATTAATTATGCGTGGAGTCAGTCTCAATAAGCTGTTGTGGCGTGTGTGGGCCAGCTTCTGCCTTCAAGCCACCTATAATAAAATACTAGAGTGAAGATGGTTTATTTTTGATCTTGAGCCCACATTTGTGTTGGAATGTATGCAGGAATGTGTGCTTTTATTTAATTCCAAATAAATAAGTGAGCCTGATTCTCTAGTTAACCTGACTTCAGCTGTGTTGTTTAGACTTCAGTATTAAGAGTGTGTTGTTTAGACTACATTATTAAGACTGTGTTCAATCACCCTATGGTGGAAGGTTTGAAAAGTGGTAAGTGTCTAATGGAGCAGGCTCTGTCCCTACCAAAAAGTTAGAAAACACTGGTCAGATCGGGTGAATTAACAACTGTTGTGTTAAATACACCTTGCAATTCTCAGGTTCTTGATACCAATTCTAAAGCTATAAGTCTATCTAAAGTGAGGATTATGAATTCCAAGGTTGAGAATGCTTTCTTGAATGTAGAAGGTAACAAGGAGGTTATAACCCTGTTGGAGGCGTACAATGTCTGCATTTGCAACCGGGTTATGCTTCAAAATAGTTCACATGTGTTGAAAATACATTACATGGATGGACAATGGCAGTTACAAGCAGCTAATTCTTCATGTTCTTTAATACATGTTGATCCAGCGGACCTACTAAACTGTGGAGATGATAATTTTATTCAGATGCATCAATTCTAGCTCCTGTGGTGCTGAGTTGGGTAAGCATATGTGACTATCTCTAGGCCCACCAACACCACAATGACTGTTGCCTTCCGCTGATGATGAGGTTTGTTTATTCAATCATGCTAGTGCTGTTCCAATGAGCTCTGAGGGAACTACATTTAATAAAATGTCCAATCACTGCTCTTACTCTGTTCCTTCTGTTACTCACTTTAATCAAGCATCATTATCAATGTAAAATGAGAGCCCAATTCCTTATGAAGGCTCGAATGAAATACAGAGATCTCCATAGTTTGGACAGGATGTCCTTTGTTCAAGTTTGAGGGCCCTTCTGTCCACGCCTCTTGGTAGTAATATTCGTTCCCAGGAACCCTCTCCCATTGACATTTGCTCCTTTCCAGTATTAACTAGAATCTTTAATCTACTGGATAAGGGGCATGAGGTTTATAGTGACTATTTCGAATTACATAATAATTTCGAATGCCAAAATGTCAAACATTTTACCTAAAAAAAAAAAGAAAATTCGAATGTCTTTTTTTTTTTTTAAATGGAGGGGTTCCCTCTTAGCCCCCCCTTTTTTAATGTTTTTTAACCCCTTTTTTTTTACTCGCGAAACAAACAAAAAACATGTAAATAATACATTCAAAATGTTTTTTAGGTAAAATGTTTTCGACATTTTTGTCATTCGAAATGTCTTTTTTCGACGTATTAACTGGATACCGGGGCATGACGCTACACAATATGAAATCTGAAATGTTAAATTATCTTTAACTGAGATTCTAGCTAAGATGAATATGATGGAGGGGTTCGTCTTGACTTGTGGTTACAAAATTCTTAATAAGAATAATGGAGGATTGGGGGGGGAGGGTATGGAGTATGGATCGCTTGTCAGATGCAGTTGATAAGTGACGATTTTCTGAATTCCCCTGCTCAAGCTTCACTTCCAGTCCAGGCCTCTTCAAGCAGTAAGGAGTGGCACAGAATTGATGTCTAATACTGTGGGCAATGCTTTTCAGGAATATGTTTGCTCTTGTGGACAATCCTCTCTAGAGCCCCCTCGCAGAATTGGGGATGACATTTGGGACATTGTGAACTCTAATGTGTCTAAACTGGCTTTAATGGAGATGGAAATTCAGACTTCACTATCTTCTTTGGGTAGAGGTTCTTCGACAGAGTTGACTGAACTAAGGGTGTGTTTGAATTGTATGGAGATGGATTCTTTTCCACCCAATAGTCTAATGCCATTGTTGGATCTATTGGCGCAGAGACAATATATTTTGGCTCAGGAGTTGGAAGATAATCCCATCCCTCAGTCAGTCGACACAGTCTCCACAACTCCTGCAGAATTGGGCATAAAGAAAACGAAGCTAGAAGAAAAGTTAATGACAACTCCAATAATGGCAATGAGAAAAAAACAAAAAATATGAATGCTGTTAAAATTCATGGGCAAACTTCCTCATTGCATATGGAGAATGAGGTCATTGATCTGAATACTTTGGGTAATATAGTGGAAAGAGGGAATGACATGCAGAGTGGGTCCAGGGGAAGGTCATCCGTTGCAAGGTTTAGCTGCTCCACTGAAAAATGATCTGGGATTCAGGAGGAGAGCTTAGCTTTGTGCTCTACCATTTCCGATGCGGCCTCTCGGGCAGCCACGCCGAAGGTCTCAAGTCTACTCAATGGTCTTGCCCGCTCAGTTTATCAATGGCGGTCTGGGGACCAAACTGAGCAAATTGGCCACCTTTTTTCCGTCAGTAGTTAAAAAAAAAAAACAATGGGGCAGTCGTGGTGCCAGTGGTTACCAGTGCAGCATCGGAATTGTTTTTTTCAAATGCTTTACCTACATCAAGTACTGCTTGTTTGCAGGAGGCAGTCACTGCTGCACTGGTGTCATCCTTCACACAGATCATACCTCCTGCAGTTGATCCCTCTGCTGGTCCTCAAATTTCACCCACACCTGAGATTTATTTCTCGAAGATCATGGGATGGGAGAGTGATTTAGAAATGAATGGTACTGGTAGAATAAATAGATTGTATTTGTTGAATCTTTTTAAACCAGTACCAGTATTAAGACCATTGAATTCGGATGACATTGAGTGGGTCGCTTTGCCTCAGAATAACAACAATCGTATGTTTTGTGGTTTTCAATCCATCATCTCTAAGCTTATTCGGGATTAGCGACACAATTTGAAGACTTTGGGCTTTAAGATGTTTGCTATTGATCCCTTGGAGGAAGCTAAACAATTCATATTGTATCGTGCACAATTGCCTATTATTGCAACTAAATATCTACAGCAAGGTGAAAACGGATTGGTTATAACGGAATCAGTAGCAGCTCAAATTAGAGGCCTAACTATAGAAGGTCAGGATTGGTCATGGATAGAACCTGCATTAAAAACTTTCATGGCCATCCAACGGTGGTGTTTGCAACCCTAGCCTTCTTTCAATCAGCTTAATGTCATGGAATGCTTGTGGGATGAATAATTTAAACTCATGGTTTATAACCCATTCTATCAGAATAAATCAATGTTTTTGATGTTCCAGGAAACAATGGCGGGTTCACACTTTCAGCTTAATGGATATGAGACTCATACTTGTCCTGCTATTCGAGCTGTTGCAGGTCGACCTAGTTTGGGGGCTAGCAATAGCAATTGATTGTAATATGAAAACCAAAACTCAATTAGTCCATTCTTCTAATGGCCTTTTAGCCATTAATGTTGATTTTTCTGGAAGAAAACAAAATGTTATTGTGAATCTCTACTGGAGCCCGGCAAGATTTAAGTTGTAAAAGTTCCTTCAAAAAGTAGCATACCTGCTGTAGGATTGGGCCATCATAGATCCCAATAGCTCCATCATTATAGGGGGGGATTTCAATTGTGATTGCTAGGAGGGTCTTAAAATGAATAATGACTCAGTGTCCAATTGGGCGATCTCTAAAAGTGGTCGAAAAGGATGTATATGGGATACATATTTTGCTGAATGGGGAGCTTTTGCAATTGAAGATAAATGAGAATAAATCTCTGACATATACTTGGCATGATGTAGTTCTTATTCTAGGATAGATTACATCTATGTGTCCTCTTCTACCAAACCAAACAGTGGGTATGGGATTCTTAGGGATCCTGGTTTAGGTGATCATATGATGTTTGAATTAGATTTTGTAAAACAAATGTAAGTGTTTGAAATAAATCCCTCACTTGCATTTCTTTCTTTTGATCGACCAGGCATCTCTCTTAAATGGAATAACAAAATAAGCATTGTATTTATGAACTTATTAAGATTTGAGGTTCACTCTTCTGGAGTTTTATGTAATGAAAATATGAATCACTCAGAGAGGGCTGTTATAATTTCAGCGATTGTGTTGCATTGCCTGAAGATAATTGTTGGTTTAAACAGGAATAGATCTATGAAATCCAATTTATATGCCTATGATAAGGACGTTGCTGCGTCAAAACGTGTCACAAATAGTAATATTAGACCACTACAAAAACAAAATCTCCCCCTTGTACAATATAATGAAGACAAAAGGCGTATTTGTCAGGCTCATAGTAACCTGGTTAAATCTTTGAATATTGACATTTATATAAGAGAGACAATCGGGCTATTCTTAGAAATCTCTGTAGCAATAATACAAGAGCCTTTTGGTCTACTATGAATAAAACCATTGTCAATTCCAGAGGGAATATGGAATCTCATATTACAGAGGAAGTGTGGGTCAAATTTATCAGTAAAAAATATTTCTTGATGTGAGGGATCCCTGTGAAGGTCTTTGCCTGCATGGTCCATGCTCTTGGGAGGAGGAAGAGATTGTTTGGGCTATTAATAAACTGAACCCGTCGAGACTGGCCTGAATGGTATTCCCTGTTTTGTATTGAAAAAAGGATCCTATTCTTTGGGCACCCATATTAAAAATCAAATTTGATATATTTGTCTCGAATTGTGTTCCAAACTCGTGGACCCAGTCTCTTATAATTCCAATCTTCAAAAAAAGATGATCCTCTTGATGCCTTGAATTATAGGCCCATAGCGCTCACGGATACTTGGGCTAAGGTTTTTCCATTTCTTGTTCTCAGGGATTTAGAAAACACCACGCATCATTCAGCAGTCCTATCACGCTTTCAGGTGGGTTTTCGCAAAAAGATGGGGTCTCCCCTTAATGTGACTATATTGGCACACCTTCTTGAGACTGTCAAGCATAGTCAATTGGGTCCAATGTTTATCGCTTCACTAGATATGACATCTGCTTTTGACTGTGTAATTATATCTATTTTGTGGAATTAACTTTTGAGATGTAGAATTCTTGCGACTTTAGTACAGCTTGTGGCATGCTACATCGTGAGACCACTTATAGAATTATTATTACACGGGAAGGTACCCTTACGAGATCAATTCCGACGTACACCGCGGTAAAACAGGGCTGCAGCATTGCCTATTTAACCTATATCTTAGCGACAATGGTGAAATATGGAACAATGACAAAATAACTCCAGTGAGATTGGGCAATTAAATATTGTATTGGCTGACATTCGCTGATGACCTCATCTTTTTTGAGAGGACGGCCATGGGGTTGCAAGTGAAATTACATTTATTTTTGCAGTACGCTATAGCAAATAATTTTCAGGCTAATGCACTTAAATTGAAAATTGTTGTATTTTTTAGGATCCCATAGATTAAAAACAATGTTTTGGACTATGGGTTCGGAGAAGATAGAATGAGTTTTGAAATTACGATATCTGGAGATATAATTTGTGTAACTTGTCATCTATTTGTATGTGGAAGGAGTCGTAGCTAAACTGCGACCAATTCTATCACAAAAGAAATGTCTTTTTGCTAGGGTTTGCACATTTTCATTGTTTTAACACAAACATAGGGCAAAAACCACTGTATGGAAAAATGGGTTATAGCTCATCAGGAAATCTAGAGGCCTATGTGGACCAGGACCAATGTACTAGCACCCAAAGAGAGGGTACATGTTCAAACAAGGCTGTGATGGAAGGACAGAAAAGGATAGAATGAATATCTGACTATCCCTGCCTAAGTACAGAGCCTCCTCTAGGTAACGGTGCTGTGCCGGTTACAAACAGTGGATAGAAAAAGAGATAAACTAACCACTTCTAGGTACGTAATACTTTCAGCCTTGTTGGACCTATGCCACTCTCTTCCACTATGTGTAAGTGAAAATAGGAAGAGAAGTGCTAAATGGCCACTTAAAAGGGTGCACCTATGGTCAATTGGAGAGGCATCTAGTGGGGTATCTGTCAGTTTATTAGCCACTAGAGTGTCTTTCTGGCCATGGTGGACTCGGGTCTAAAAACGACACAGATACATTGACATACAATGTTCGACATAACACACAACGAAGAAGACACCAAGTCCCATAATCCACCGTGAAATGATGTAGATATGACGGGTCATGGGTGGTTGGTAAAAAGGAATGCTCAAACTACAAGGTAGGCATGATTTGTGCCTCTTGTAAGTAGCATCCACTGTCGACCGGTTTCTGTGGTATGTGTGCAGGTAAAGCCACTATCATCAGGAGAGTCATCTGCTCACAGCATTTGGTACAGTCTGGTATGGGTAATTAAAAGACTGACCATATTGAGGGAGGAATGGTTCAACATATAGTGATTGTCAATACTTTGCCCCCAAGTTGTAAGTGCCGTAAGGCTGGATAACATGGAGAGGAACCCTTAGATAGGTCCCTGCTCAGATAGTCATAGCTGGAAAAATAGGTGTACCCACATGTAAGCCGCACACATGGATCCGAGTCCCCGGCTCTTTGCACAGGAGAATGGGCGCCTGGAGATACGGGCGCTGCCTTTCCCAGCGGATGGTGTCCTACATTTTCATTGTTGCCAATTCTAAACCATTATGTGCTGAAGATCGAGTTAATTTTACTTTATGGTTTAGATGTGTCTGTTAGATTTAGGTGAATATTTGAACTGCATACAGGGACGTATATGGAAAGAGGTGTTTGGTTTTTCTAATTCCTTGCCAAATGCAATTACAAGGCATGAGATTGGTTTAGCCTCTTTATCCACGAGACATCATTGGAGGCAATTACTTAACTTAATAACTTTTAGATCCACCCTCCAATTCATTATTTGAGGATCTGGGTTTAATGTTGAAGGAATCTGCCTCTAAATCTGTGAATCTGTATGGGCATAGAATGCAATCTCTCCTCTGCACTATCAATTCAAGTGGGGAAGAATTGATTTACCGCCCAGGGAGTGTTAAAAAGAAACTTTATAGTTATGATTGGATGATTACTATTGAAACTATGGGGACTTATAGCCTATACAAAGAATATGCTTGTTTCCTGAGGAAGAGGGATCAATTATGCACATATGAAGCAATTTCCCTGAAATAAAGCATGTGGACTTTACATGTGTTTTCGGTTTAATAATGTTTTAACCAGCGAATGTACTAAGCATTGGACTGCTTTTAAGGCATCGGGTCAAAAAACGTGCTGCCGCTTTTGAAAGATCTCTCGAAGTAGAAACATTAAAACATTGGATAATAAATTGTCCCAATTTTGGCCCTCTCCGAGTATTGGGCATCTACATGTTTGTAGGGTTCCATGTCATTTCATCATCAGATGAAATAACAATGTTTTTTTTCCTGCTGATATTGTTTTTTAATGAAAAAACTCTGCAAAATTGTATTTTTGTGGGGTTCCACCCCATCCCCTTTTATTTTGTACCTATTCCTGACCCCGCTGCACCCAATATATATACTTTTCTAACCCCCCCCCAAAACATTTCAATGAGTTTTTTCGTTAAGCTATCCTCAGGGGTGGGGGACATGTTCTTTCATCCAACAATGAAAGAACGCTTTACTGTTTGTAGAAACTGAATCTTCTATGCATCTTTTTTGGTCAAGGCTTATGTGGGGGAGAATTTTGCTCTTATAATAGCCGTAACTCGTTTTTTAGCTTCTATAAATTCACAACTAGAGGGCTATGCATTCTAGAATATATGTATATGCTGCTTGAAGTTTTGTATCTTGTTTTTAGATTATCTGTTTTATTAGGAATATGACAACCTAATGAATTTAAAATATTTCTGTGCATGGTACATTTTATGAATGATGTGTAACAAATTGAAGAATAAGTTGATTATTTTTTTGTAAAGGTTTGATTGAACCAAATACAACTAAAATAATAAAAAAAGAATTACATTTACAGTACAGATATTGTGCATTAACAGCAGGTCGCCTTTGGCAAAGGCTTACAGACATTCATCTGCTCATATGTGAAGGCACATAATTGGAAGAATACTTTTTTGTGGAATAATTCAATATGTTGGATCCACAACCTACGTTCTCCGAAACCGTGAGCAAAGATTAAATCCGTTTTTTTTTAATTTAAAAAAAAAAAAACTTTCCTTTATTGGTAAGCAGTGGTGGCAGGTACACAAAACAAAACACAAACAGTACATTCTTATATTGATTTTTACATCGCATTCGAGGGGTATGCAATGGGTTAGGCTATAGGTCCAAAGTGTTTCACAATGTTCAGGGTTCAGCCTCATCTTGTGCAGTTGATGAGTGGGGAGAGTCTGGTTCTGTATCATCCTTACTGTTAAGATAGCTGGAAAAAGCTGTCAATACATTTCTGGTGCGGGACTGTATTGGGGGGGTATTGATATAGTTTTCCTCACAAGCCTGTATCCATGTGAGCGCATTTAGCCACACCTCAAAGGTAAGGGGGGAATGGCGTTTCCAACATTGTAATATACACTTTTTGGCCACCATAGCGCTTACATTAAAAAATGTAGACATTTTCTTTATTTCATCTCCATTCCATAACCCAAAGAGTATCGCTAGTGAATCTGGGCTTACTGTGGTCCCAACTATCTCTGAGAGGGCTTCAAGTATTGCTTTCCAGAACGTGTCAAGTGCATTGCAGGACCAGAACATGTGTATGTGATCAGCGTTCTCAGATCTGCATCTAGGACAATTGTGTATTTAGTTGCGTGCAAATTTCACCACTTTGTAAGTAGTACAGTCGGTTTAGGAGTTTGTACTGCATGCAGCGAAATCTGAAGTTGAGGGAGACCTTACGGGTGTGTAGACACATCCTTCTCCATGTGTCCTCCGAGATTTCCAGACCCAGCTCCCCCACCCATTCGTCGCGTGAGGGTGCGCTCTTGGTGTTTTGCAGTAGCATTTTGTATAGGGAGGAGGTTATACCCCAGCTATTAGGTGAGTTGGCTATGTATTGAATCTCGGGCGAGTCAGGGGGTTCATTTTGGGTAAGATGGCCACATTTCGTGGACTACAGCTCTCAGCCTGAAATACTCCAGCATCTCTAGTGCTGATCCCGTGTGGCCGGGCCTCCATGTCTGAGGGGTAATGAATTTACCCTCGGGGTATAGGTCCGTCAGTGCTTGGTATCCTAAGTCTAGCCAATGTCGCATAATGAGTTTTTCGTGAGTAGGAGTGAGACCCGGGAATTGCCAGATGGGCAGCCATTTATAGTATGGTCGATGCTCGGCTTCAGAGTGCAGAATGCGCTCCCATGCCAAAATTGTGGTAGCAACGGGGCCTGATGTAGCATCCATTCGGTATGTACGATAGAGAATCAGGGACATGATGTTTACTTCTTCAACTGCTAGTTTTTCAAGCTTACCGTGAGGGGGTGCAGTTGGGTGTCTGTACCAATGTGAGGCGTGTTGGGCTTGCGCCGCGATCCAGTATCGGGTCAGATCCGGGGCGGTGAAGCCGCCTTTCTCATATGGCAGGGTCATATGTTACCACTCCTTGCGAACCGCACCAGCATGCCAGAGAAATTGGGCACACATGGAATGTAGTTTTCCAAAGTATTGCTTTCCTGCCCAGATTGGGACATTAGCAAAATTGTAGAGGAGTTTGGGGACTACTATCATCTTTATTAGCAAGAGTTTCCCAGCTAGTGAGAGCGGAAGATTGCACCATCTTGCCATTTTGGATTCCGCGAGCTGTGCTGTAGCGGTATAGTTGTCAGCCAATAGGGAGGATTAAGATAGTGACACTTGGACTCCTAGGTATTTAATGCCGTCGGGGATCCAGCGAAGAGGGAATTCACACCTTGGCTGTTGGGTTGCTAATGCTGGCGTGAGTGGGAATATCTCCGACTTAGAGTAGTTAATGGAGGAGCCCGAGAATGCACCAATTTTCGGGGATAATAGGGTCAAGATGTGTGGACGGATTCCTGATGTAGAGCAATACCTCATCTGCATAGAGTGATATTATTTCTGGCGCACCTTGCAAACGTATGCCCTTGCGGGCGTGCTGGGCTTGGATGCTATCAGCCATTGGCTCGATGACCAGCGCGAACAGAATTGGGGAAAACGGGCAGCCCTGGCAAGTGCCTCTGTGCAAGGTGAAGGATGCAGAGGTTAGGGAATTGACCAGTACCCTGGCTTCGGGGCTTGTGTATAGTAGTTTGATATAGGATATCATGTGCAGGCCAACCCCCATCTTCTCCAGTACTGCCCACAAATATCGCCAGGAGACCATGTCAAAGGGCTTCTGGGCATCTAGCGTGACTGCTACCACGTCAGCCCCCTGGTCAATCCTGGACATAATGTTGAATAGCCGCCGGATATTGAGGGTAGTGGAGTGCATGGGGGCGAAGCCGCTTGGATCCTCGTGGACAAGGTGCTGCATGATCGGAAGAAATCTGTTGGTAATGACTTTAGCGAGTATCTTAGTGTCTGTATTTATAAGTGACAGGGGCCTGTAGGACCCGCGCAAGGACCCGCACTCGTCGTTGGGTTTACCCAGCTTAAGGAGAACTGTGATAAGGGCCTCTCGTAGGGAATGGGGAAGAATGGATAAGCGGAGTGATTCAGTCCAGACTTCGAGTAGTTTCGGCGCAAGGAGGCCTACATGTTCCTGATAGAACTCAGAGGTGAGCCCGTCCGGTCCGGGGGCTTTGCTCTTTGGGAGATCTGTGATGGCCTGAACTATCTCATCAAGCGTGACCCGAGCGTCCAGCTGTTCTCTGGTGGTTTGGGATATGTATGTCATGGGGAAATGGTCTAGGAGGTCATTCATGTCTCGAGTGCTATGTTCGTGTTGGGGTGCATATAAGGTAACACAGAATTCCGAGAAGGTGTCGAGGATTTGCTGGTCGGACCAGTGCCGGGTGCCCATTGCGTCCATGATACTATCGATCCGGGACCTGCCGCCTTTGACACGCACCAGCCTAGATAGTTCTCCCTGGTCTGTCCCCCTCCCATATTTCTATGCTGCAAGTAGGCGTGCATAATCGTGTATCTACTTCAGAGCATGGGATTCAAAGGTGTCCAGTTCAGACCTTATCTGCGCCAGTTTAGCTGGGGTAGAGGCTGTGGCACATTCCCGCTCCAGTTCCTTAAATCTAGTCTCCAAGCGGTGTAAGTCGTGTTTTTATGACTTTTAGTACTCCCGCTTCCCTCGAGATGCAGATGCCACTAATGTAGACTTTGAAGGCCTCCCAGCGGATACCCGCGGTTGTATCTTGATGTTTGTTGTAGTCAAAGAAGGTGTTTATATCCGATAGGATCCCAGCTTTAAATACAATATCGAGCAGCGTCTCCGATTTGAAGCGCCAGGCAGAACGGGTGGGTGGGGCCGTCCCTAGCTCAACCAGCACCGTCACCGGGGAGTGGTCTGAGAGTGTACGGGCCAGTATCTGGGTGTCTGTAACCATGCCTATCAGTCGACTCGACAGTAAGAACATGTCGATTCTGGATGAGCTGTCGTGTACTGATGAGTAATGGGTGTATTCCCTCATGTGCGGGTGGAGTGTCCGCCAGGTATCACGTATGTTCAGTGATCCCATGTGTGTGTGTGTAACTGGCGAGCAGCTTGGGACATAGCTCTATGCGTTACCCCTGTTCTGTCAATATCATTGTCCAGTATTACGTTCATGTCCCCGCCCCATATACTAGGAACCCCAACATATCCCATTAGTATAATTGCCACCTCATTGAACAATTCTGGGGTGTCAATGTTCGGACCGTATGTGTTTGCGAGCAAATATTCCTCGTTGGATATCATGCAGTGAAGAATCTACCCTCGGGGTCTATATGGCTCGCTTTAAGCAGGAATTTCACAGATTTATGGATTAGTGTTAGCACTCCCCTGGATTGAGTGGAACATTTTGTATAGAACCTGTTGGATCCCCAGGATGGCGCAAGACATAATGCAAGGTGACCCAAGGCGTGGGTCTCCTGTAACAGGAGTATTTTAACTCTGTGTCTCTGGGCGTAGGCAGTGATTCTTTGGGCCTTTGTAAAGTTACTTAACGCTCGAATGTTCCATGACATCAGTTTAATGGGCATGCTGTAGCACTATGGAAAATCCCAGCAGTAGAATTTGACACCATTCAGAATCGTGTGTGTCTCTGCAGCGTGCCTCTTGCACACTTCGGACCAAGCCACCACCAACTCATCCTTTTCTTTGTAACAGTCCCCAACTTTGCCCCCCCCCACCCTCACTGCCCACCCTGAGCAGCAATCTATTATCCCCCCCCCCTCAGAGCAGACCTCGGCGTGCCATCCTCAACTTGGCACAGCCAGGCTGCATGCGCAACTGGCGCACACACCCAACAAGTTTGCAAACAAGAACATTGCAGCCGCACTGGGGGTCGCCGCTGCCGTGTGGCCAACATTCGCTAGTAGGTCTGTGTGAGATGTACCCTATTTCTCGCAACCGCGGATAATGCTCTAAATTACAAAAGAGGCTGCACATTGTTAACTGGTGCAAACATAACAATTGTAAAACAAACACTAGGATCAGTGTACAGATCTGTTAGCCAGGGGCGTCGCCTCAGCTGATGTATGGTTAGTGATAGGAGCAGGATCTCTATCAAGCCCGAACCAAGTTGGAATACTGATAATGATGTCGGGGGGGCTTTTCCACCATAAAATATTATGCATCTAAAGAGCAATCGGCCACAACATGAAGAGGGCCAAGGACCAGTAGACAGGTGATATCACCCTCAGTCATTGTCCATCAGGTCGTCCGCTGGATCTCCGAGTGGGATGTGTGCCTCTATGAATTTCACTGCTTCATCTGGGACTGTGAAAAGGTAGTTTTTTGCAGTGGGTGAATTTTAGGTGAGCGGGAAAGAGCATTGCATAGTCTATTTTCCTTTCTCTAAGCATTTTCTTCACTCCATTGAACTGGTGTCGCTCAATCTGCACACCTATTGAGAAGTCGGGGAAGATTCTAATGACCTGCAAGTCGAGCCTTAGTTCTCCTTTTTTTTCGTACTAGTCGGAGTATATGATCCCTATCCCACTAGCTCAGGATCTTCACAATAATCGGCCTTGGAAAGTCTCCAGGTTTAGGACAAGGGGCTAGTGCGCGGTGTGCGCGCTCGACGGCGAAGAACGGGGAGAGCTGGGGATTGCTGAGCAAGTCTTTGAGGAGGTTTTCAGTTGCAAGTTCAATGCGCCCTTTGAGTGCAGATTCTGGTACACCCACAATGCGAATGTCGTTTCTGCGTGACCTGGATTCCAGGTCATCGCACTTGGCTTTGACAAGTTTCATGTCACGAGCGAGCTCTGAGACGGTGTCTTGCAGTGTGTGTACCACATCTTCATTAACCCCATTCCTGGTTTCTGCCTCAGTGATACTGGCACCATGTTGGTCAAGTTTGGTTTTGAGGGACGCAACGTTAGTATTTATATCGTCAAGTTTTTCATGGAAGGCAGCAAAGTTCTTAGCCATGGATTCTATCATAGCCGTCAAGTTGAGGGGGATCTAGGGGTATGCTTATATCCTCCTGACAAGTGGAAGGGCCTCCTTGCTCAGGTCTGGATGTGGCTTTAGCGAAACTATCCATGGCACCGACCTTGTTGGCCCCCCCGAGACCTATTGGACATTGTGGGGGTAGTCAGTTATACTCTCCTGGCGGTCAGGTGGTACAAGCTGCCCTGTGGGCTTCCCTTACAGAGCAGCCCACGTGGTTGCAGACCAGGAGGTACTCACACTGGGTATGGTCCCACTTTGCTTCTGGGGGATCCTAGTTAGTTTCCAGCGTAGCCGGGATGGTGCGGCTGGACCTCGCAGTTCTAGCCAGATCACGCTGGAGGGACCAGAGCAGTTTAATTGATAGGAGCTGGGGCCCGTAGTAGGAGTAGGGGGTGGCCGTGCCTTTTATTTGGTGCTACTGTGGTCCCCCACTTTCGAGGGGCGGGGGGTATAGGAGACTTCCGGATAATTGGATGGGATCCGCAGTCTGATATTAAAGGTTTAGAGAGGTGCACAGGGAAAGTGTTTCACAGCGATTTGCACCCTGGGGGGCAGCTGATGCAGGTGGCAGCTTGATGGTGGTCACTTAAGGGGTTCAGACGGGTATTGGATCCGGGGGGGGGCTGGAGAGGGAAAGCACAGTGTCAGCGCGGTGTTGGGGGCAACCAGCACCAGCCACCTCAAGCTATATGGGTCTGGGGCACGTGGCTAGTTCCATTCAATGCACTGCGAGGACTGCGTAATTTCACACTGTGTTGCCTCCCCAGAGGTGCATTGGATAGCAGGGGGGTCTCTGAGCGTGGAGTGGTGGGGGTATGCCAGAAGTCCTCAATATGATTCAGTGGGCAGTGCTCAACATGCGTTAGTTTTCTCTTAATGCGTGCTTACTTGTGTCGGCATGGGGGTACATCTCGGAATGTCCAGGCGTTGGAATCCACCTCTGCAGTGCGACGTTCCATAGGTTTGGGTCTGGTGCTTCAGGGACCCGGGGCCGCTCAGCCCAACCAGCCAATGTTTCTCTTTCTGCCAGCTTCAGCCCCGAGGCGGGACCGGGCTAGGCCACCACGGGCCTCGTGATATATCAGATGGGCCTCCTCGGTGGCCCAACAAGCGGGCCCCAGCAGACGGAGCATGCCGCGTCGGCACTGGGGTTCAATGTTCTGGCTGCGCTGGTCCCCCCCCCCCCCCCACCGCCCACTGGTGTGGGGCTCCCACCCTGGACATCGCCCGGCTGTTAGTATGTTGATGCGCCAGCCGGTGCCGGGTCTTAGTTGGGGAGGCGGGCGCCTGGAGGGGCCTGTTGGTGTGGCGCAGGTCAGGGCGCGTGCAGTCGCAGGGTCACCGGAGCCTGGAGCGCCCGCCCAGCTCGCCGAACAACGCCACAGGCAGGGACTGACGCAGTCTCACTGCACGGGTATGGAGGATCACGGTGTCTTCCACTGCGCAGCCGGCAGTCAGATGGCGGGCTCAGGGCAGCCGTTTTAGTGCAGCACGCACCAGTTCAGATCTCCGCTCTGGTGCTTGGCCTCAAAGTCGGACCGATTGTGGGCAAAGGTTTCCGCAGCCTTGCATGTAGCTTCTGGTGACTTTTTGTTGGGTTTATCCTCTTCTAAAGCTAATGTTCGGTTGGCGGCACACAGAGCTGCGGGACTAGGCAGCCATCTTTGGGCTACTCAACAGCGCCCCCTAAATCCGTTTTCTTGCCATTACCAACTTTATCAAACCTCATCATCAATCTGTTTCTCACAAGGGCCTAGCAAATGAATCAGAAGAATGAGCACGTTCACCAGCCAGTCTGTTAAGATTAGAAACATGATTCAAAAGTATTGGCACCTACTGACGATCCAACCTCAAACATTCATACAAAGATTAAGAGCCTTTCCAATTGTACAAAGAGGTGTAAAGTGTTGGCACAGGGCACAACCCACTATTACAGAAATGTAAAGTCCTGACGGGGACAACCATCCCCGAGGAGCATGTGTAAATATACTAAAAACCCCAAATAGGTATATAATGAGTTACCTGGACCACAGAAACAGAATACATTTACAAATAGCAACACAAACCTGTTTGGTTTTACATCAGATTGAGTATCCATGTAAAAGAAATTACATAGGGATGATGACCAAAGTGTGACCACACACATTAGAGAGCAGAGGAGAGAGTTGCATCTGCAATCGAAAAGAGACGGCACCATTTTTGTCACGTTATACTTTTTTAAAATGTTTATTTGCATTTGTAAAGCAGAAAGACACAAGGAAGGTGGCATGTTCTTAACGTTTCCGTTCTACCTCAGAGTAAAAACTGCAAACGTGGAAACAAAAATGTATCTTTATGACTAACAGTCACAGAAAGGTCTTACTTGTGTAGTAATGGAAGCTTAATGAAATATGAATGTAAGTCACAAGTATGTAGTTGCATATGCTCCTATTTCATGATAATTCTTTTTTGAATTTTGAAAACGTGTATAGGGCAGTGAACACATTTATATGCAGAGGTAAAAATGTAAAGTTGCAAGCTACTAACCAGACATAAAGTCACTTGTCATCTCCAAACTATACATACACACAGAACATCATCTGTTACTCACTAAGGTCAATTATCACTGGTCAATGGCTGGTGGCCATTGCACATTTTGCATCCGGTGTATATATATATATATATATAGAAGTGGTATTTTTAAAGCTCTGTGAAAATTGTGAAATGTTTGAGTTTTCACTGCCAGTGTAGTAGTGTGGTGTATTGATATTGATAGTTTATTTGTATAGCACCTATACACAATTTTGTTTCAAAGCACTTCAAGGCAGGGAGGGAACATGGGAGAAAATACAGTGAACATTCTTACAAGCCCTTGATACATTCAGAATGTGAAAAAAGAAAAATCAACTATCATAATCAGCCTAGCGACATTTCAGATAGTGCAAGTGCTATGTCAATGAAGAGGAGGGTGGGGGGGAGAATGAGACAGACAAGCGGATACATTACTATGTCTGATGACAATTGAGGTAGTGGTCGGAAATGTTGGTACATGTATAATTCCTATAATACAGGAAATGGTATTACTAAGCAAGAGATTAATGGTATCAGTGAGGCTGACTGGGTGAAACACATTAAAGAGGTGTATTACAACAACATGCAAAAAATAAAATCGGGAACAAAATTTGGTGATATAGATAGAACTAAAGATATTTTTAACATGAAAGATATAGAACGTATAATAATAATAACAAAAATCATCTAGGGCTCCAGGACCTGATGGTACCCCAATCTCATATTTAAAAGTAATCCTGGATATTGGGCACACATTTTCTCACAAGTGTTCCAAACAATTAGATGCACAGGATTTTTACCCACGAGTTGGAAGGCTGCTATTTTAATTCCAGTATACAAGAAAGGTGTGTGTGATGACCCTTTCAATTACAGACTGCTGACCCTAACCGATGCCTGCTCGAAAATGTATGCACAAATACTACTAAAAAAGCCGGATAAATGGATACAAAAATATAATATATTATCCAAGCAAGAGTCGGGCTTCCATCAGGGAATGCGAACCATGCCTAATGTGTGGACATTATTGTATCTAATAAGAAAAAACTTGAAAGATGGATCACTTTTTATTTGTTATATTGATTTCAAAGGAGCTTTCGATGCGGTGGATCGAGAATGTTTATGGACTAAACTGCAAAAATGGAATTTAAACCCCATTGTACTTTATTTCATATGGGAATTCTACACTGATAGTGTTGCCCAAATACGTTTGAAGCATGAGGGAGTGCTGAGTAAGGCAATCATACTAATGTGCATCTAAAACAAGGTTGTTCTATGGCTCCCCACACTCTATAATCTATACGTTTCAGAAATGGGTAAAAGAATAGATGGTTGTAGGAATTTCCCACCGAAAATTGGGCCTGAACATCTTGCGTGGTTTGCATACGCGGATGTTACCATATTACTTGACAAAACCCCAATTGGACTACAGCGAAGTATGGATGGGCTCTTGGAATATTCTAAAAAGATTAACCTTGTAGTTAACTTCCATAAAACTAAAATGATGGCGATTGAGCCATCAAAAAAAAAAGTATGGCAACTTGACATGGTCATTAGATTCCCATAACATAGATGCTGTACATTTGTATACATAGCTTGGAATGTTTATATCAGATACTGTGAATGTGAGATCTTTGGAGACCTACATATGACAGAAAATAGAAAAACGATTCATGGCAGTACTAAGTTTTGCGAGAACTAAAATTGGTTACTCCATTGAAGGACTAATTAAATTATATAAATCGTGTGTAATTCCATGTGTGAGCTGTGGCCTCGAAGTATTCACTGTTAGATAATCCTGTTACTTAAAAAAAAAAAAAGAGTATAAGGGAAAATATGGAAGTAAGCTTTTGGTTTACCAACTAATGGTTTAGACTGTGAATTGGGATTGCTATCATTAACTACACAGAATAAGATATAGATGGGCATATCCTATATTCGTCTGATGAACAGAATTGATGATCAGAACTGTATATATTCCAATTTTAAAAATATACTACAGAAGATAGCAGGGACGTTGAATTTAAGCACTAGAGAAGAGATGTAGTTCAGTCTTTAAAGATATAGGATTCTCTGAGGATGCTGAGCCAAATAACTATAAATGAAATGCAAATATAAACATTGGCAAACATTTGGTATTGTAAGAACATTACATTACATTACATTTCCGAGTAAATATAAAAAATATGGTGATTATGTCCCGCAGGCATTCCCAGTGGTGACTCCCTGATAAATCGCTATCATATGATGCAAGAAGATTCATAATGTTAAGATTGGAATTATTGCTGACTATGTCGAACTGGTGCATGGGAAAATATACCATATTCGCAATGGTTGTGTAGATTATGTAATTGTGAAATCGAAACTCCTAGACATCTAACGAAATGTGCAAAATGTAATGTGATACATCAAAAGGGATATCTCAATGTTGGATACAAACTGGATAATTATCACAGTGATCAAAAATGGAGCCTATTGTATTAGGGGAATTGCACAATATTGAATTTTACTATGTACCATATGTGGATGAACATTGTATAATGTTTTAAGGAATTTGTATAGGGTCATTATTATTAACCTTGTATGTAATAATTTAAAATAGTGTATTAATTATGAAATACACTATTTTATGATGTCTGGAAATGTTTTATTCAATAATGTGTTTTTATTATTGTATAAAATGTAAAATGTAATGTTTTTGATTGTTATAAGGTTTATTTAACATAACTCAAATCAATAAATATTCTAATAATGTTAAAACATATTTAAACATAATTGTACTCGCTTATAAAATACTGTTATTGGGAATTGGACTTAAATTTATACTCCCTAAAAATCATTTTACTCCCAACTTCAAATGATAGGGAGTAAATTATCCAACTTCCAAATCTTATCTGGAGCACTTGCTGGATATGTGCAAAGATCTGTGTGCAACCTGCACAAATCTTGAAGTCCAGTTGGGCCGACTCAGCCTTTCTTCTTTCTAACATCGAAACATCCAGTGTCATTGATAGGGTTAACAGTTGTTCAATACAGTGGTTATAAACCATGCAATTATATTGTTTTGTATTATGTAATTATTTTAGATTTCTCCATTAAAAACGCACCATGTCAATACATACAGAAACATTAAAACCAATAACACTTATATGAAACCAACACACCACCTTCTCGTTACAGGGCCTTTGCCTTCTCCTTCTCTGCCTTCTTGGTGTCGGAAGTGGGAAGCTGTCTACAGACGCAGGCAGCAGGGAGCGCGGAAGACTCCCTTCACAGTCTCAACATTGTTAGCTGGGCCCCTTGCCCACCACAATGCAGCTGTGGTCCCACCAACACCTTGCACAGGTCTTAGGTTCCTGTTCGAGCAATGATTCTCCCTTTGCAGGATTCGTCGGCTCTCTGGCATCTCACTTTGGTGTTCTTCACCTGTTCAAAAGTCATGGGCGACACAACTTTGTTCTGCTCCGCCTCTCGCAGACGTTATCAGGTTGGGGGGCTTTCCCTGCGTACCATATTTCTCTCTCTCCTCACAAGAGTGAATCGTCCCAGTTACATACATTTCTCTTTTTTAAAGAGACCTTTCCTTTTCCTTTGGATGGCTTGTTTGTTCCTACATTTACTAAGCCAAATATGAGGATGCCAGATTCATCATTATAGCTGGCAGTCCCATATAGGCAGATACAGTACTTGATTTATGGAGTTACTCATCGGAGTGGAGTCCTTGTCCCCTAAGGGGGAGTCACTCCCATTGAGGTCCCGCTTGCCTAGACCCCTAGGGAGGGTCTTGTGAGCAAGCTTACCTACCTAGCCCCAAAGGGGGTGGCTCCCTGTTGGGATGAAGGAATTAATACCTGCAATTTGTCATCAACCCCATTCTTTGTTATACAGTGGGAAATATTTCACAGTGGTCCATTGTTTGTGGGATTTTGTTTTGCAGAACGTTTGGCAGGGCTGCCGATGCAAGTGAACATTAAATTCTTGTGAGCATATATTCTTTTTAGGAAAAGGAGGGACTCTTGTTGTTTTACTTGAAATTGGGGAGCATTCCCAGTGAAAAACATTGAATATAACACCGAAACAGCTTTTTAGTTGGCCCTACGTTTGAGCGGGCAAACTGAGCCAGTGCTGTAATGGATGATTTGAATTTAGAGCGGTCCATCAATAATTAGAAAATGTCACTTTTGGAACCTGGTCGATAAAGGACTGCATGGAGACAGATGTAAATAGCGTTTGAGGGAATGAGGCAGAGAGTGATGCCATTCTCTTGGGTGCAGTGTACATACAGAGGAATAATGAGATATTTATGCTGTAGTTATTTAAGCCCATTGATGTTTTACAGTTACACTTCATTCATCACAATGGCCGATTCATGTATATACCTTGTTTGCCTGAAAAGCTGATGCAAGTTTCCGGTTTTCAAACAATTAATATTAGAATTTCTTGCTCGTTGTAAGGGGCAGCAAAATCATTTGCCTTATACTAGGCTGAGCAGACTTTCAAAACAAAAAAAAAACGGTCAATAGCCATAGAAGTAGGACTACAGTTTTAGCAGACATAAGCACAAAAAAGACGGTGTGTTGGAGGCACAGAATTCTCATTGAGAGAGGCCAGTTAGGAAGGGGGAGGAAATGGAACCATGAAAAGCAAGCAGGGAGAGCAGTGCCCGGCCCTATTCCAGGATTTGTTAATCGGTTCCCGGCAAAAACGGGGATGGTAGCCACCCATCCCTCAAATCCCGTAACATGTTTTCAAAACTTAAAAAAACCCTTGGGGTGCTGGGACCAACGGGCAAATACTGGGACAGTCCCAGCAAAGCTGGTCACCCTACCTGATAAACTGTTTTAATCATTGATGCATTGGCTACCACACAAAATTGTGCATTAGTGACAGACAAATTAACAATTCATAGTATGCCCTGGGAAATAGAATGCTAGGGAGCAGACATGATGATCCTTAATTAACAAATTATGTTTTTACTTGTCTAATTGTTTTGCGTCATAAGTACTCTTGTGTAACGGGCAGTATTTCATAATTACTGTGAAATGATTTTCATTCACAGTGACGCACGTAAGTTATTTACTGACTTCAGTAAATGTTTACATGAAACCCAACCTGGATTTCACACCCCCTCAACCAACCAGCCCCTCTGTCTCCATATTCTCCTTCTTGAACCCACGCACACAACATTCTGCAATGTCACACATCGCCTTTCCTGTAATGTGAACTGTCACACAACATGATGATGTACTAAATATGTGTGTGAGAAGCTTCTGTGGACTGGGGAGTAAGTGATTGTAGAGGTTACTATGAATATTATTACGGTAGGTTAAAGTGATGTAGTGCTGTAAATATCCTGGTCTGCAAGCACTCCTCTTGGGCCTGATTACACTTGGAGTATTGTTGGTTTCTTGTGTGCGAGTACCAATGTTCTTTTTTTCCAGGTAAATCCCTTTTTGTGTCTGCTGATAAGAAAGCTAAATTATGAACTCCATTCTCTCTTTCTCTACTGGGAATTGTATGCACTGTGTTGTTGTTCCAAACCGTACCATCAATGTTCTAATTACACCATGGAGCACTCCTATTACCTGACATGGTTGTGACTATGCATGTGTTTTGGCTTTTCATGTTGTCTGGTGGTTTTATGCTAACTTCCTCCCCTGTACTGAAATGTCGTGAACATGTTGCTTTTCACCGGTCATATTCTGTTTTCTTCTTTGTCTACAATTAATGTTGCTCTTGATCATGTTTAGCTCTGACCTATGTGACCTTCCCTACCAAGATCCGCCGTGTTTGGCTTCCTGCCTCCCAAAAATTAAAACTGGGAAAGCTATGCTTTAGGGAGTTGTACACCTATGGGCCACTATGGTATTGGGGACTGTTTTCTTTCAGTCCTCACCTCTTTCTAAGGCACTATGTATGCTTTACTTTATTACACAATTTAAACCTTTCAAAAGTGCTGTTTATCTCTGGATGATAAACTGAACTGGTATGATGTATTATGCCATTATTTTTTAAATACGTTTCCATCGCTTTAAATAACAGTTTGACACCATTGTCCGTGAAGATTACTGTGTGATATCCCATCCTTCTAAGGACCTCTGGAAAAATAATCTCATATATTCCTTTGTGCAAAGTTTTGGCCCAACCATGCAATCCTGTATGCTGTTTCTGGCACTATATGTGTCCTACAATGTCAAATCCTGCTCTCTCCCACGATAGGTTGGGTATTGTGATTTTCATGGGATTGGTGTGAGCAGTGCAGAACACATGCAACACAATCCTCTTCACCTTTACAACACATGCGGGCAACCACAATTCCTGTGTTATTCTCAGCTTCTTTGTGATCCCTTGATGCCCTTTATGAACAAGTTCAGTTACTCTAGAACATACTCCTTCTGGGGAACCTATTTGATCACCTCTCATTGCCAATCTTTGTTCATATTGTAATTCATCTTTGACTCTACTTCCAAATCCTTCTTAGTTTGAGCCCAACTCGTTGGTTATTTCAAAAGATGTCCCTTTTCTGAACTCGGTCTTATCTTTTGTAGTGTAATGTCCCTCTGAATTGATGCTTCCCACTCTTCTCTGGAAACAATCTCCTGATCTATGTGGAGAATTTGTTCTCTGACTTTTCTGTTTCTTTGTTCTTCTCTTGATTGTTAGTGATCCTGCACAGACAGTCTGCAGCTCAGTTCTTGACACCTGGCACATGTTATATATCCCACGTTCTATATACCACCTATATTCCTGTTAGCTGGTTAACCATTTCCTGATCCGAATTGATGCCGTTTCCATAGGTCAGCAAGAACTGACTTCCCTTTCCATGACTCTAAACAAGGCTCCAGATAGGATTTTGGCATGAGAGTATTTTACTCCCAGTTTTTAGAATTGGAGAGTAAATCTAATTTCAAGAGAGTAAAAATTAGTTTCTTCCTTCGCAAGAGAGTAAAAAAGTGTCTGACAACTATCCAATTTGTGCATAAAATTAAAACTGTGTTCGAAAACATTAGTGACAAAGAATATGTTGATGCGTACTACCCAGCTTCATCTTCATTATACTTGGGCACCAAATGTTAAGAACTATTGCAGATGCCAGCTAGTTACATCATAAATCAAGTCCCTCACTCTACCAGCATCGCTTCTCTGCCTCTCAGGCCTACTGTTGTTACCTGGCAATACCTGCTTGGCAGCCACTCCATGTTTTTGCTCCATCTTTGTTTCTCTGTTTCCCCAGTTTCTCACTTTCTGATGTTCTGCCTCTCACTCTTACTATGCCACGTTTTGAGGTATGTTGCTCTGTCACTCTTCCTCTCCGATCTCTGCATTCTATTATTGCTGTTTTCCCCCCCTACATTGTTCTGTATCGGTTGATATAACTCTTCTTCCTCTCTCATGTCCTTACTCTGGCTATATCAGTTTTTTCATTTCCTCTGTTGTGGGTGGTACTCCTTTTGATTATCTTTCTTGCACTGCCTCTTATGTTTTTGGCCTGCCTTTCTCTAATCTGGATTTTCTATTTCCAGATCTCCCCGTCTGCTGTTGATCTGTGTTTTCTTATTTTACTGTCTGTCTCTTTAGCTGTGCTTCTATTCCTCACTCCTATTGTGTGTGTCCTATTATTTATCTGTTTCCCGTCACACTTTCTTTGTTGCTCTCTTATGTAGTTCATTGGTCTCTCTCTTCCTGCTGCTCGAATTCCTATTTTGGATTGTCTAATACGTTCTTTGTTCTCGTGGCCTTTCCCCCACCCCTCACTTTGTTCTCTTGTATTGCTTAGGTTCAGAGTTGCTCTTCTCTCCTTTTTGTCTATTGACATTGCACTAATACATATTTAAAAAGCTGAAACTTTTTTTTCCATTTACAAATCCAGTGCAGCTTTACCATTGGGTGCTACTTCTTTATTAGATGCGTGCAAACCTTCTTTTGACCATTAGGCTGGGAATTATAGAATTGGAGGTGTCTAAGCAGATACAGTACTTGCTTGAATGCAGATGCTTTCCAGCACTGTATGCCATTACAAGAATAAAAGCCCAGATGAGATGTGCTTCTTCTGAGCCATTACAGGTATAGCTTGCCTGATGAGATGTGTGTGTTCCGAGCCATTACAGGTATACCAGGCCCGATGAGAGGGGATATATGTCATCACTGTGCTGTTTTAACTGTACCACCAAAAATGCTGATTTTAAAAAGGATTCAACATCCTTTTCACCCCATTTATATGCTGGGGGAGACCCCCTGCATCCCTCTGCTACCGCCTGCATTCATTATATACTGTAGCCATCCCCCACATATATATGGGCTAGAAATAAAAAAGAAAACCTTGTCAGTGGCCGCCGCTAAAAAAAAAAAAGTGCTGTAATTGTATGATCCCGAGTGCAGTAATTGTATGATCCCGATGAGAGGTGCATGTTCTGATTCACTTAACAATAAGTAGTCCTTTTGATAAGTCGAAAGCTAATATCAGCTCTGTTAAAATAGAATGTTACCTGCATCTTAAACACATACCTCTGACGCAGACGCATTAGCTCGACTATCAACAGGATTTGAACTAACAGGTTGCACAATGATTTCTGCAGCAGGGTTTTTGACCAACTGAGCTACCTTTCCCGTGGGCTGTTGACTTGGAAAGGCACATAGGGTTAGGGCACTGGCAGTTCCATGTGAGGCTTGCCTTACATAACTGGCTTGTCAGAATGTGTCAGCCTGTTTGGACTATTTTACATGAGTCAGTACATTCATAATGTGGCTTTTAAAAGTGCTAGATCTTTGCTAGTGGGACTCAGTAATGTGACATGGGAGAAGCAGAAGTTTTGAAAAGCGCAAGGCCGAGTAGGAGGGATTGAAGTAGAAGACAGCATTGCTATCTTCTCACACTGTCCGCCAGTGTGCATCACACCAGCTTAGGAGGGTGGTGGGAAGGATCTACTTGAAAATACCACATTTCTTACTGCAAAGGCGAAAATCCTGCATGCAAAACAACTTTTCTGTATTTTTAAAGCAGGGGGACACCGCTTGCAGCACACCTCCTCCACATACACCCACTTTATTAAATACCCCTACCCAACGCCCCTCCCAAACTATTCTTTGGGGGACATGTTTTCTACATCGAAGTAATGTGATTCGGGAATTTTGTAGTGAAACCGGTGGAATGAGCTCAGACACGATTCTTGCGCAGTACTTTAGCTCGCTGCAGAAAATGCCAACACATGTTCGTGCTTTGTCATTATAGAAGCTCTTTTTGGAAATTCAGGTACTGTCCCAAAACATAGCAGTCCTGCTAAGAAATTTGGGCATGATGCAATCAGCCCTGCTGTGAATAATTGGTACTATGCCATGACATGCATATAGCAGCTCTGCTGATAAATTAGGCTACTTTGCCTGAATATAAAGCAGTCCTTTTCAGAGGTACATGTACAATCTGTGCCACTGAAAATATATACAGCATTGCTTCTACCTGCATCCATTATACCCACTTGCGGTGGGTGGGTGGTCAGAAAGGGAGTTAAAGTAAAGTTCAGACTACATTCCCGGCTATTTCTTGCTTTCCAAGACATCAAACTATATACAGTGCACTTTCATGCATGCACATGGACACATACAAGCTTAAGACTAAATAAAACACATCTCCATATAGAACACCAAAAGCTTTTCCTTCTCACAAATGCCAAAAAACTGCTTGCTGGGAGGCTCTTCTAAAACTTTGAGACATCAAACGCAATTGATGTGCTTCTCTGATGAAAAGAAGAGAAAGTATGAAATGCCCATGATTGTAATTGGGTATTTGTAACGCGCCTAATACCCAAAGATTTCTAAACACGAACCTGTGGATAGAACCTGCGTTGCTCCAAGTCGTCTTGCTTCCAAGGCGAGGGGGTTGCCCCTGAGCTATCCTCCCAGCCCTGATGCTGCAACTGCGCTGCCTCTATTAAAACTGAAATGCAGCGCTAGTTTAAGACCATTTCCATTTTACACAATACTACATGTGTTTTAAAGCAATATGAAAAGCATGATCATGATTCAAAATGCTTCAATAACACTGTAACCTACCAATGCAGGCATTTGAAGAAAGTGTACATAACACAAATTCCCTTCTACATTACTCTGAAAGTATTATCTTGTTAGAATGATTAAGAGAGTGTTAAAAAAAATAGACCAGCACTCATCCCAGTTGCTTCTTTGAAGGAACTGTTGATTGCTAGAGTGGGTTTGCAAGCTGTTGCTGGCCAGCCTGTCTCCAGTTACCTCCATGCAGAATGGGGGTGCTGCTATAAATGGCCTGTGTAAGCTGTACGCAAGGAAGAATTAAAAGGGCCGTATTGACAAGATTTCTGTGCGTAAAAAAGCCAGATGCGCACCTTATCTAGAGGACTGAGTGCAGGTTTGCGCTGCTGGGGGAACATTCCCAGTAGGAAGACTTCAGGGGTCCATACATGCTTGTCTATACTCCCCATTCCCATAATGTCTGTAATCCCTGACCAGAATACTTGTATAATTTGGAATTTCCAAAACATAAGTATCGTATATCTGCTTTCCCGTCAGCGCGTCTACGGTTGCCTTACAGGGTCACACCTACAAACTTTGATATCTTGTGTGGTGTCATGTATGCCCTATGTGTGACGTATTGCTGTGCTAGCTTGAACCTAGTGTTTCTGGATACTTTTTTTGGTGTATATCAGTGTGTTTGTCCATTCTACCTCTGTGAGTTCTCTTCCTAGGTCAGCTTCTCATTTCAATTTTACTTTGAGCTTTGTGTCAAGTGCGCGTAATATTTCCCCGTACAATCTGGAGACCCCATGCCCCACCTCAGCCAGGTCATACACTAGTTCGAATATGGAGTCCTCTTTATGGTTCTCCGGGATGCCTGGCCATTTCTCCCTGATTGCTTTCAGCATGCTTATGTATGTTAAGAAACTGACCTGTGTGTATGTCGTACTCCGCTACAAGCTCCGGGAATGTCATCATCACCATAGTGCATTCAGCACTATCCTACTCCTTCCCCCATATGAATCCTCTCACAGAAGAATGCTCTAGGGTTATTGAAGGGAACATTTACAAAATGATACAACAAACATGGGAGTACCATCTTGAGTTGCCACTCTGCCCATCACGGACAGTAGCAGTTTCTTCCAAATGTCCATGGGCCTATCTATACCCCTGACTGCCTCTGATGTATTCCACTCGTGTGAGGTCCCTAGTTTGTGCCATATGTTCACGCCAAGGTAGCGGAACGTGTTGTCGGACCATTTCAACCCCAGAATCGGTAACTGTTCACAATGTGCACTTGCTACACCTGCGAGCCGGAAGATGCATAATTCGTCACGGCTTACAGTTATACCCGAGAACGTTGAAAAATTATCCAAGACTTCAAGAATATACAGTAGATTTCTCTCTGGGTTTTGTACATGCAACAGGTCATCAGCATACAGCGTAATGACATGCATTGTTCCAATTCTGCCAGAGGTTCCAGGGAAAGAATAAATAGCATTGGAGACAGAGGGCAGCCCTATTTCATCCCTTGAGTTCCCTGTGATATCTAACTGCCCATTCTTTCCCTGGCCTGGGGCATAGTCTGTTAGCTACACCCATCCTTGAAACTCGGCCCCCACACCAAAGTGTTCTAAATGGTCTTACAGAGTCAAATGCTTTAATGGCATCCAAGGACGCCACCACACACTGGTCCTGCCCGTTGTTGGTCTTTCAAGGAGGTGTTCATACCCTGAACATAGTCTTATCCGGGTGTATGAGAGTCCCTATAGCCTTTTTTCAGTCCGCTAGCTAAAAGTGCAGTGATGATCTTGCATTCTTGGTTTACCATAGATAGTGGTCTGTACGAACCACACTCTAGCAATGGTTTGTTTGGTTTAAGTATCAGTACTATTGTACATTTCTTCAAGCTTTGCGAGAGTATGCCTTGTTTGTAAGTGCATAAGTCAACTAGATCTTATGATTGGGGTTTTCCAACTGCATGAGAGATGTTGGTTACAAATTGTAGTGACGTAAGTGTAAAACTCACTCATTTGCCACGTGTTATACAGTAATGATGCTGAGTTTTCACTATTGACATTGCTTGCTGGATTTGTACCCCAGGAAAGGAAGCTGATCAGACTGTGCAGCTGCCAATCTAGTTCCTGTTTTGTATTTGTTGTTTTATCTATGCTTCTGCATGTGGGTTTGTGTGTGGCACATGTGTTGGTATGAATGAGAATGTGGATGCATGAATGGTGGTTGGTTGTAGGACCCTGCACAAGATAAATTGTTGATCATGTGAGTGGCAGGGGTAACCGTAATTGTTTTTAATAACTGATTTTCTGTGTCCCCTAGTTGTGTGTAATTGCTCAAAGTTGTGTTTTCTGACTTTGTAAAACAATTTTTTGAATACATTTATATTTCTTGATGCAATGCAGCGTCCTATATTTCACTAAAATAAATATAAACTAAGCCAGCTTTGTGGAAAGATAAGTGCATTGGTCTACCCTTTGTTGTGTTGCTTACCTTGCACGATTTGGGCCCTTGTGTATAAATAATAGTGGGTTGACCTCTGTTTTGGATGCTGTTTGTAAGTGGCACCCCTTAATGCTGGGATCAATTTCAGTTACATATTCTTTGTAGAAATCCGCCGGTAAGCCATCTACCCCAGGTGTTTTACCCTAAGGTAATGACAAAATGACTGCTCTTAGTTAGTCTTCCATTAGAGGGTCATCTAAACATATCAACTTGTTCCTGTTAAAGGCAGAGTAGTTTAATCTGGGACAATGCATATTCTATGATGCCTTCATGGATTGCCACTAGGAACGTCTGGTAAAACCTACTGAATGTCATTTATCACGCGCGGGGTTCTCTACATCTCACCACATTCGTCCTTCATGGCGCAGATAATTTCTTGCGGTTCTTTCTTACACATAGCCACGGGAGTACCCTCCCTGGTTTATCCCCTATTCATGTAACTTTTCTATATATTTTGTGTAATCGTATTTGCCCAGTCTCTCCCAGTCTTCAATACATTGTTGCTTTAATGTTGTTAGCTCTTATTTTCCAATTGTGTAATGTGTTTCAGTGAGCTTTCCACATTCTCTATTTTCGCCTCTGTCTCACATAGACTCCCCAGTAAATTATTTCCTACGTCACCCGTTTTGGCTATCGCTTCTCCTCTGATAACCACTTTGAAAGTTTCCCATACAATCCCCACATTCTCGACACTGCCCATATCTTCTCCCCATATGGTCCCTGAATGGCCCGTCCAAAAAAGACTCAATTCTCAAATTACATTTAGGGATCAGGGCCTTCCCCTGTGCATTTGCCAGGTAGCCACTAGTGCGGCATTTCAGAGAGTACTCTCCCAGTGGAAGTAGTGTCTGTAAACTCCCTGATGTTTTCTTTGCCTGTGAATAGGTAATCTATTCATTTGTGTATACGATGTGGTTTAGAGAAAAAAAGCGTAAGCACTGAGATTCCTGTGTGTACATCTCCCTATATCTGCAAGCTCCAGGTCCACAAGCAAAGTTCCCAGTACTTTTGCCGGCAGACCTAGCTGTTCATTGGACCGATCTACCCGGGGATCCAGTGTGCAGTTGAACATTCACGTTTCCCCCCCTAAAAGGTGCCAGCTTGGGATATAGTGACCTAAAAAACATGTGGCATCATGGTTCGATGCATATGTGTTAATAATGCAAACCTCCCTGTTTTCTATAAATCCATGTACAGTTACCATTCTGCCTTCATCGTCTCGCTTAGTTTCTATCAATTCAAAGGGAACCGAGGGGGCAATCCATATTAGACCCCTGTGGCACACGACTAGGTAGCCCCATATCCTACCCCCTTCTCCACACCCTATTTTGGGATCACTGTCGGCAGTGAGGTGCATTTCCTGCAGCAGTGCTATCTCTACCTTCTTCCTGCGCATATATGTGTGCACTCTATTTCGCTTAATGCAATTGGTCAGACCTCGGACATTGCAAGTGATCACGTTTCTGGCATCCCCCATAATATCCACCTTTCCTCCTTCTGTACCCAGTCAGGGCAGCCCGCTCGCTTGCCCTCATGCATTTCAACTTCAGACCGGATCTAAAGCTGATTTTCGGTCCTCCGTGTGTACCGCAGTGTATTGAGAGTACCCCCCACCTTAATATACATGTTGGGAGTTATCCAGGCATATTACTACTGAGCGTTATCAAAACAATGCAACTTAAACTAAACATTAAACTTGTAACCTAAACGTTGGCCCAACAGTACACAGCTATTCAGACCCAGCTCCCCTTCCCTATCCACCCTGTACTCTGCCACCCCCAATTCCCATACCCCCAGCCAGTAAGTAGCTGCAAAGTACCTTCTTACAGGCACCCAAAGTTATTGCGTTATAGAGGGTGCATGTCTGCTTCTTAGTGCAGTCTATGCATTGGACAATTACCAAACTGTATGTCCTTGTGAGCTTTCCCCCTTTCTTCCCATGTAAGTCCCAGTGACATCCAGCAGCTTTTCTTCACCTCGTTTTAATCAGACTCCACTTCTCCATCCACGTGCCTCTCATGTCTTTTTATCACCTGTGATCTTAAGCAGGGCCACTCTGGTAGTGTCCATCAAACTGTTTGCTTCTTCCGGATTCTTGAAGAAGAGGGATTTGCCATTGTGCAACACTTTAAGCTTGGAGGGGACAATCAACATGTATTTTAGCCCCACTTGTTGGTACATTTCTTTCGTTAGACCAACTATAGATCTTTGTGTTTGGACCTGCATTGTATAGTCAGGGTAGATTGCCAGCTTTGCAGATGCCCTTCTAATGGCTCCACTACCCCTCGAGAATGCCAGTATTCTTTCACGGTCCTTGTAATTTATTATCTTAGCAATTAGTGGTCTTGGGGGTGCACTCAGCGGGGGTTTCCTGGTGAGGGATATGTGCGCTCTTTCCACATTAAATCTGTGAGTGTGCCTGGGCAGACATTTTGGAGTAGAATGTTCTCTACATATGTCGTTGGGTGCATTCCCTCCTCTCCTTCCAAGAGTCCCAGTATCCTTAGATTGCTTCTGCAGGCCCTTCCTTCTGCATCTTCTGCTCTGTGTTCCAGTACCCTCACTTTATCGGTTAGGTCTTTCATCTCTGCCTGCAAAACCTTAGTGTTTTGTCTGTTCTCTTCAAATTGTTTCTAATTTATTTGTTCCCATTCTATCTGCCAGCGAGCGGACATCCTGTCTGGGGAGGCCAACGTCTGTGATTACTTCCTCTGTCTTCAGCTCCAGCTATGTTTTTAGTGCTGCTATGGCCATTAGTATCTTGTTTTCGTCTTCCTGGAGCATAAGGGGTGCATGCTGTGCCACTGTTCTGCCTGTTGCTGAGATAAGGCTTTGCCGTCACTTTTGCTGGAGTGTGTCTCCATCCTTGTTTGTTTGGCTCTGCCTTTGATGCTCCTGTTCGGCATTAGGCGTTTCCAAGTGTACTTTCTGTTGTGTCAATGGGTTTAGTGTCACCCGCGATCCACGCGTATGCTTCAGAATCCGGTGGGGAGCTCCCTCCCCAGGCCTGTGGACTTACCGCAGGTTTCTTGATGGTGCATCTGTCATTGTGAATTATCGTCTGGCATTCCCCGTCTGTGTGCTTTTTGTTCCAATCACTGACTGGTGCTCGCCAATGCTGCCTCCTCCTTTAGTCTTGCATCACTAATGCAGCTTCTTTATGTCACAACGGTTCTGGTCCACCCGTCACCAGCTCTCCACTGAAGCCACAGTATCCACTGGCGTGCTGTGTGCCTATCTGGCAGCAGGCGCCATCTTTCCTCGGATGCCGTCTCCTCTCAGATCCATCTCAGCTCTGTGTTGACAGATTCAAATATTCCTGGCGTCAGTACACGGCTTCAGTGCAGTTTCCGCTTGCAGTACCTGCCGTGTGGGTTACTACAGCTTCTTGGAAAGCAGGTAAATCTAGGATCTGGTGGGAACTAATACGAGTTGTGTCCTCACTGCATGGCTTCTGGATTCGCCATCCCCTTACATTCATTCTTACATATGAAAGCGACTTTTTGCAATGCTAATGATTGACACATTGAAAGTCCTGTCACAAAACATTCCAAACATGGTACGGATGATTTAGAATCATTTTACAAAGTTGTTTTGATACGCTTCGCTTTCAGTGCATGTCACTTTATTATTATTATTTCTATATTTAGATGTTTTCCCCCATTTGTTTATGTGATTATTCAGGCCATAAGCATAAAACATGTTTAAAAACAGCATTAGGAGTGCAGGACATTTCTTCCCAATACACATTGCTGTTTAAAAAGTAGCACAAGCCTCCTTCCAGCTGAAGTAAGTTTAATGGGCCGGGACTACCCAAAATTAAATTCCCCGTTCAAATTCATGCAGTTCATTTTTGGTCTCCCCTCAGTGAAGCCCGCTAGATGGATTTACGCCAACCTTGAGCTAAGCAATTGTAGTTAGCGTCTAGGCCAACTTGCGATCTTCAGTTAAAAAAAATGTTTAAAAAAGAAATTCAGATATAAATTAGGAACTGAATTTGGCTGGTGCAGGACTAACTGTTTTTGTCCTGTCACCATCTTGAATTTGGATTTGATTTTATCTGCTAATTTTGACAAATCCTGGCAATTCGTCCCTTTACCCTAAAGGGGAGCTACCCCCTTTGGGAGTAGGGAAGTGAGCCTGCTATTCAATACCCTCCGTAGGGGACAGGTAAAGCAGGATTCCACTGAGTGTGATCCCTTCAAGCACGGCCCCCTGGGGACAAGCAATGCAGAAGTAAGGATTTCATCCAGCAGCCCTTCACTCGCAAAACATGTGTTGGTTATATGTACGGATGGCTTTAAAGTGAATGGCTTGTTTCATTTTTTTTATATTTATCAATTTTGATAAAAAATAACATCGACAAACTAGTGTCAATACAATAACACGGGAGAAGGATATAAGCAGGAAACAAAACATTTAAAATAATAGCAAACAAAACAAAGGTGTGCGACATTCCTGAATCAAAATGCAAGGGTAAGTGCCCGAGTTACAACCATTTAATGCAATAGTATTAACATATATCTTGTTATTGTGTACTTGCCATTATGTGAACAGTTAATACAGATGGTTTTAAGGTGGCATCAGGACAGAGGGGAAATTAAGCATATTTAAAAATGTATCCCAAAATGAATGTCTGCTTCATGATGCCTTCACACATCTCACAATTACATTTACTAATCCTTTGTTGGGAATGTTTGTTTCCCAATCTATTTTTATGACTTGTGTTCATATTTTTCATAATTGTAGTTGACATTTGATACGGTCTAATTTTTCATTATTTTAAGATTTCAAAGTTGAAGCATATGATTTGCCTTGAAAAAGCCCCTGTCGGTGAAACTAATGGCCATATAGTCGGCATATGAAGTGTAAAGTTCATAAAAGGAGAACAGTGTAGGCATATGAAGGGAAATGTTAACTTCAAGGGGTAGTTTGGTCTGAAATATTATTGGCTCAATCAATCGGACATGTATTTTAGAGCATGTATCAATTGTTTTAAAAAAAAAAAAAAATTCCAATGCACCATACCAGAGTTTTGCTCACTTTAACACATGCGAAAATGACCAGTTGGACACCGCCATCTTATGCTGATCCTATCCGTTGATCCAGTGCCCTTAGTTCAAATGCCCTTGTGGCACTAATTCAGATCACCTACCCCTCAAGCTGACATCAGTAGATGCTCACCATGAACTCCACCTATTTTGATGGTGTTAGTGGGCAGCGTAGCCAAATGTACCCTGTCCTCACCAAGTCATAACGTTATCTAATGCAGAACCAGTAACACAAATCCACAGACGCAAAACCTTTGTTTCTTTTCACAAAAATGATAAAAAAACAGTTTATTTTGAAGAAAACAATCGTAGGGAGCGCAACAAGTACTTTTAATCTGGACATAACGCATGAAAAGAGGTAATTAACTCAACGAAAACATGAGTAACTTTTTTCAATAGAGGTTATAGCTAGTGAACATTGCATGGTTCTCATTTACGGTGATCTTATAAAGCTGATTCCGTTCATCGATCGATTAATCCCAGTCTGCATTCTTCACTTAAAGTTTTTAACTTCCATCGTCTATTTCTGATCGACTCACATGGTGTTTCATTACAGAGAAGAATTGAGTGACTTAAATTTCAAATGCAACACTTTCACATCTGCACATTTTCAGAACCGAAAGACTGTCATGTTGCTCTTTATAACTGCAACCACGAAAGGACAGGTTGGTGTCTTGCGATTGTCCCAGATAATGGCTATCACAGACACGTTGATGATGATTATTGTCTAATTGCGGTTAAAGGAGCAGTCGACCGGTATATTGTACCGATGACAGGCGCACATCGTTATAATATAACTATGGAAAATCGAGAATGCCAAAATATATTTCAGTACCCAATTCATAAATGTATATATACAGTACATATTTGTTAAATATCAATTTAAATTACTATTAACACGTACAATGTCTATTATTTGCGTCAACTTGCACATTCATCCGTCACAATTTAAATCATGTAGCATACAGCACACTTGCCATCCTCACTTGCATAAATATTTACATCTTTGCTTACATTGTGTCTTGTGTTTCCATTCTCTCTATATGACGGATAACCAACCGCTTTGAAAACAGATCTCAGTAATAGAAACGCAACATTCTAATGAACGCACTGTACATGACTAAATGCCAATAAAAAATTGTTCAAATAAATAAATAGAAACGCAACATACTTAAACTTTCTATATAGTGAATCTTATCACTTCTTTGTGGATATTCGACACATTTTGGCCTTCAAATTGTTAGTGCGGTGGATTCAAGGATACATAATGCACCCCTTCATCCAGCGTTCACAGCGTGCCGGAGGTAATTTCGCTTTGGGAACACATGCCACAAAACTGAACAATATTAATGGCAAGCTATGCAGATAAAAAAACAAAATATTTCAAGTATCCACATATGAAAATATTTACTTCCATTTGATTGTTATCAACGCACCTGGTCCCACAAGATTTACGTATTCTTTCAAAGATGACCCTAGGCTGACAGAATTGCCCCTATAGAGCATGATCCCTTGCCCCCTCCCGCGACGCCAAAATAGGACTCTGTAAATGGGCAGGGAATCAAACGTTGTCTACGGTGAGAGATGCCCCCAGGGATTTAGTTTAACGCTTGGACTGTTCCCTTGAGTGTTTGCACCCCTCAACATACTTTGACATAATACAGCCAGGAAAAATGTTTCTGTAGTTCGTTTGGACTCAAAAGACCTCATTATGGAACATTACTCAGAAATATGAAGCTGACACTTGAAGGTAGCAAGTCAATATATTTAACATTACTACCAGCTCTAATTCGCATTACACCTGCTATGGAAGCAGCAATTATAGTAACATATTGCAAAACATGTGAAGAGCATTATTGTGTAAGCTAAAAGCATGATTTACATTTAATAAAGATCAAGACCAATTCATCATTTTAAGATACCAGCTTGAGCAACATGGAGCTTTATGTTATGTTGGTCTATTCTAAGCTTTGGTATGATCAGGAGTGCTGTAACATAACAAACCACACCTTCAGTCTCAGAATAAATGCATACAGCTCAACTTCCAGTTTCAAACTCACGCTTTTCAGGCCTTGTTGGGCTGCATGCAAAGTGACCACGACTTCCTATCGATTGGGCCTGCTGCTCGGGGAACTGCGATGGATGGCTCTTCCCAACCCCCTCGATTTCTTCTGCGGCGCGGTGTGTTCGTGCCCTCAGCCTGTTTTGCTTTTTATGTTAAAGCAGGACTCGGTTTGCCTACAAATGTGTGTGTCATTTCCTTGGCCTGGAAAGTTAGTCTGCACCTGCTCTTGCTCTTTGCTTTGCACACATGATGTACCTATGTGAAAACTCAAGCGACAGGTACTGTCTTTGCCTCTTGGATATCTCCCTTAGAGTGAACATGCTTTCTGTAGGCACAAGAGCAAAGCATGTCATTCGTTCGTGTACCACTTTAAAACATCATTCTAGTGAAGGCCTTTCTTCAGGGGAAAACATCTACACTTGTCTTCAGCCACTTTAACCATGTATTTATATTTTGGTATTGTGCTTCCTGCCCCAGGCTTCTTATCTGATCTGCCTGGTGCGAAACCTAGCCGTTGAAGACGGGAAGCTGCTATTCTGTGGTTAGAAAGAGGAATTGATCATGTCGAGTTCATTGCAAGGAACAAGCTATGCGTTTGCTCTTCGCTGAACCCACGAGCGTTATTCATCAACAGCAATATATCGTCTACAGCAAATGCCTACCTTTTGTCTTTTGACACTAGCCCTTACCTCATGTGCAACCGTGTACTTTGTATTCACCGCACAGTAGTGGTCATTTACTGTTGACATTACTGATCTGTAGCTTAACTGTCTTAGCTCGTTTGTAGCATTCATAAGTCATGACAAGGCGAGGTGCAGACACGCTTGGATTTTCCTATACTTCAACATGGCAATGCCCAAAAAATAATAAAAGAAAACAGTGTGGGGCCATTTTGTGGGCCACTTCTTTTTCTGAAATAAACAGAATTTGAATTCAAAAGCAGCAGGGTAATATATAGATCGCATTGACGGACCAGTAAGGGAGAGGAAGAGGGTTGATTTTGCACCAGGCTGGATGGACTGTTGCAGCCAGGGCAATACATGCAATGAGCAACAATAAAAAGAATAAAGTTTCCATCAGTAAAATTCCAGCATGCCTTGAATTAATGCAGTTTTGAAAGGCTTACTTACTTCTGTGTATTTCTATTCCAACAATCGTATTCATTTCTGCATTGATGCATGCACGTAGAGTTGTCTTGCACATGTGAGCCTCCACAGTAATATGTAAATGTGCAAAGGCACAGGTGCATTTGCATAGTGCACATTGGCAAGACCTATTCCATGGCTCGTTATTTCAATGCAGACTAACACTGTGGGACATAAACCTTTCGTCTATTGCTATTGGCAGCCCCACGTATCATGATTCCCACTTTCCAGCGAGGTTAGACTTCACTTTATTTATTGGTTAATTGTAAAGCGCCTATACAAAAAATGGTGTTTCAAGGCACCGCAAGACAAAAAAAGGGGTGGGGCAGGGAAGAAATAACCAATAATGGTCCTACTAGGCCTTGTGTCATTCGTATCATGCAAGAGCAGTAACTAGAAGTGTAGGGGGAGAGAGTCGAAAGGAGGGTGAGGTATAGGTTGGGCAGAAGGGAAAATGCTAGGGATGTGTGGGGCAAGTGTAAGTATACAAGTGCGGGAGGAGAATGAATAATAATAATTGAGTTTCTATATGTCTGCTGCTCCAATTTTATTCTTGGATCCTTCAACTACTGTGAGTTGATTACAAACAGGGCTAGGATTGGATAAGCTGGACTTAAAAGCAGTGCCTGGGTATCCAGCAGTCACCAGGAGCTACCACCATGGAACAAGGAGCTATTTTATAGTGTTATATTAGTTGGCCTGGCAGAGCCAAAACGTAGCTCATGGTGACTTGGTTTTAAGCTCACCAGTCTCTTCTACATTTGATTTGAGTCAAATCCTTGAAATAATCAGACTTACAGGTATTGTTCTAATGTAAATCAATTATATTGATGGTGATGAATGCGCAAGTCGAAGAAAAACAGAAATTCTAAAGCCTATCTAGTGGCATTACTTCACAAACCGAAATACATTATTTAACAATTGCATCTCAAGTGACAATACTCCATTTATTGTACAATCAAAACAGTTTCCAAACACTGTACAAAAGCTTGTTACTGGCTTTGTTAAACATTGTGAAGAGAGCCACACATCATTTGAATCTTGAAGTCAACCTTTCTACAAGTTAAAGCTTGGGAGGGCAAATCTCTTTTGCGATATTCTGTGGCATAGACTGGGCCCTAGAAACAAAATCTGGAGCTATTCCATGCGTTTGCATGGCCAGCACATTAAATGTCTGATGTTTCACACATTCAAAATTCCATCTGCTGGAAGATTGCCTTTGCCACTCACTCTTTGCGTCTTTTGGTAAACTCCTTGTTGTAATGAGGTATCCCGAAATTTCCTGCAGTTTTTGTTTGTTCCCTTCCAATGTTCGCGTTGTGTGCAAGTACAGCCAGTCTTTTTCTGGCCTCCATACCATCTATGCCAAAATGCAACCTTTTAGGTCTGTACTTTAGACACCTATTATGAAACGCCTCCAAATCTCCAGTGTGGCAGAACTCTGAGAGTCCCCTCATGTGTCTTTAAAGTGTTTTGTCATACACAAACTTCTCAAGTGGTGTGTGAGGAGGGGAGTCTGGAACCAACCACCTTTTCTTGTGCACATTGCCAATTGAGCAAGGAGCAGTAGCCTATTTGTGGAATTGCTCGGCTTCTGCCAAAGACTGTATGTTAGAACAATGGTGCATTAATGAACGCCATATACAGATCCATCACTGCTCCACCAAAGATGGTTGCTGATAGACTGTGACCAATTTTAAAATGTTTTCTGTAGCCTTTTTTTCCTGCAGCTGTAAATAGATTTTGCGGCGTGTCATGCATCATATTTTTCTTTTTTTTAAACTCTTTTTATTGAATTTTACTGAATGTTACAACAACTCTAAATGAAAACATTCCCTAGCCTCCAACCCTCCCTCCCCCAAAAAGACGAGCATGCAAAACCCACATCTTCCCTCTGCAGGCAGTTCCTCCACCCTATTGTAGCTCAAGTAGTCTCAGGTGCTGCGGACACCACATCACTCTGTAGTCCCCCTTAAGAAACATCAGAACCTCCCCCCCCAGTCCGCTGCAAATCCTTGCACTTTGTTCTCCATGGCGTACGATGCCCACTCCAAGGCCACTATGTCCCACACTTTCCTAGGCCAATCCTGTTCCAAGGGGATCACAGGGCTCTTCCATCTCTGGGATATTACCAACACCGCTGCTAAAGTCAGTATTACTTTTGCTTTTTCCCTACCTCTGACTCTCTTCTTCCCTGGAGCCCCACGGATGCCCAAAAGGACCTGTATTGGAGTGTGTGTATCCCCCGGGCCAAAGGCCTGTTCAGGCGCCCTTTGTACCTCTCTCCAAAAAGGTATAATCTTGGGGCAGTCCCACCAAACATGTTCCACTGATCCCGTTAAGCCACATCCCCTCCAACAGCTACACAATCTCGTGGGAAACATCTTGTGAAGGCGGGCCGGCGTGTAGTGTCACCCAAATAACAGCTTATACCATATTTCCTGGAACTGAGATGCTCTTGCCAGCTTGGGTATCCTTCTCCAAAGATTCTCCCACTCCGCCCTACTGATTTCCCTCCCCAGAGCCTTTTCCTATTTCTGCATGTAGGGCCATTGAGGGTCCGAACTCGAATTCTACAGGATCTTGTAGATATTAGAAATGAGGCCCTTCGATCCGTCATTGGTTAGTAAGAGTCTTTCAAACTGTGTTGGTTCTCTGGTTGCCGCCCTTCTAACTTCCGGGTGAAGTACCCAATGTCTTAACTGGGCGTACCTCAGTCTTTCCTTTTCTTGTATTGCAAATTCTCGTTTACATTCCTCAAACGACAGCAAATCTCCCCCCCCTAAACATATTGCATAACTTCCCACAGCCTCCGTCCTGCCACTGCTCAAAAGCCCCTTTCTCCAGGCCCGGGGTGAAGTCCCCATTACCGAAAAGTGGAGTAAATGGGGATGGGTACGTGGTAATTTCCCTTAGAGCTCACCAATTTATACCAGAGATCTGCCATTAATTTAGTTATAGTGCTTTCGTAGAGGTGTCTAGGCCTGTGTTCTTTAGGGACCCAGAGCACTTCAGCTAGATTACGGTGCGCCACTGCTCTGTCCATCCTCACCCATAATTTACTTTGTTGGCTCTCCTCCCCCCTCAGCCACTCTCTGATGATTCGTAACTGAGTTGCCTCATAATACCGCCAAAAGTTTGGTAAAGCCAGACCACCTTCTTTCTTGGGGGCCATCAGTAAACCACCGCTCACCCTTGGTCTCTTTCCTTCCCACACACATTCTTTGGTCAGGATACCCAGTTTCTTAAAGAAGTTAGAGGGAACAGGCTGCGGGATTGCCTGGAATAAATACAGCAGCCTCAGGAGCGTAACCATTTTCACAGCTGCCATCCGCCCTAACCATGACACTCTAAGGCCTCTCCACCTTTGGAAGTCCCTCTTGATTGTTTCAAGGAGAGGAGGAAAATTCGCTGAATACCACCCTTCTAACCTTGCCGTGATTCTTACCCCCAAGTATCTGATCCCTCCCGGGCTCGATAGATGAGTACTGCCCCTCAGCTCATCTCGTTCCATTCCTCTAAGCGTTAGGTTTAGAATTTCTGATTTATTAGCGTTAATCTTAAGCCCTGAGGCCGCACCATAGTTTTCCAATAGGGACAGGCTAATTTGGATCAATTCTCTTGGTTCCGTCAGCATTAAATAAATAAATAAATTAATAACATGTGATCTGCAAAGACTGCACCTTTCTGTTGCTCCCCCCCCCCCAAACGGGATACCCTTGATGTCTGGCCTCTCCCTAATCGCCTACAACAGTGGTTCGAGGTAAATCGCATAGAGTATGGGGGATAGCGGGCAGCCTTGTTTAGTCCCCCGTTGTAGATTAACCCTACTGGTAGCCGTCCCATTCACTATTATTCTAATTGACGCAGCTCGGTAATTAGCCTGGACTTTTGTGAGGAATTCCCCCCTAATGCCCATCCTCTCCATTACCCGAAACAGAAAAGTCCACTCCACGCGGTCGAACGCCTTTTCCGCATCTAAAGCCACCAAGACCGCGGGAGTGGACGTTCTCTGAACCTTCTCGACTAGATGAGCCACCCGCCTGATTGTTATCTGCCGTTTGCCGGCCTTTAATAAACCCTGCTTTGTTGGGGTGGATTAACAAGGGGAGGATGACATCCAACCTGTTAGCTAATATTTTAGTGTACATTTTGGCATCCAGATTAATCCAGGCTATGGGGCGGTAAGCTGATCTTTCTTCCGGGTCTTTCTGTGGTTTGAGGACAAGGGTCACCTTTGCTTCCTCCATTGACGGGGCGATACTACTGGACTGCCTAAAGGAATTAAATAGGGAGGTCAGCTGCGGGGCAAGCTGCGTAACAAACATCTTCTAAAAAGCTGCGGTATACCCGTCGGGGCCTGGGGCTTTGTTAGCAGGGAGGGTTCTGATCACCTCCCGTAACTCGCCTTCTGTGATTTCTCGATTCAGGGCTTCTCTCGTTTCTCCATCAATTTCTCGTAGGTGTACATGTAAGAATTTTTCCTGCACCTCGCCATAGGGGTTTTGAGATGCATACAGGGACTCGTAAAAACCTGTTATAGCCTCCTGCACTTCCTCCCGTTTTGTGGTCCTTTCCCCATTACCCACCTTCAACGCCGTTTCTCGCCCTCTTTCCTCTAAGCAGCCGTGTCAAAAGCGTATCCGCTTTATTGGCTTTCGCGTAATATTTCTCCAGCATGGGTCTGGCATGGATTCACATGCTCATGAATATTCCCTGTCGTCAGGCTGGGAATCCTCGGTAAAGAAAAAATCAGTATCAGTTTTGTTTCTGATCTGTCTTTCTTAGTAGTAACCAATCACTGATCTCTGGGTCATACTGCCCCCAGCCAATGACTGCCCTCTCCCTAAGCCCCACCTCTGGCAGCCATCCTCAGATTTTTACTGCACGCTCAAGTGTTGGGAGTCCTTGTGTTAAGCTCTTGAGTTTTTTACTGCGTTTTCACGCTTTTTCAGGAGATTTTCTCATTTTTTCGGTATAATCGAGCCTCAAGCTCCACCGTTTCTACTTCCGATAACGGGGACCCGTTTCGGAATTCTTCTATGCCCCTCAAGGGTGAAGTTTTCGTCGAGTTCATACTTCTTGGAGGATTCCGGAAGATCTGCGGCGTACCTCAACGGACATGGCCCAGGACAAGGGAAGCTCGACACCCGGATCCAAGCTGTTCAGGTGCTGCCCTGGATGCGGATTACAGAACGTTTTCAAGGATAAGCTTTCGCGATGTCTCTACTGCCTACATGAGGACAAGACGCACGTGGAGAACCTTTCGGAACAGACCAAACAAGATCGTCGTTCCCGCCTCGCCGCCTGGCTGGAGAAGGGCACAGCAGGTGAGAAGGCGAAGAAGAAGTCTGAGCGGGCTTCTAAGTCCTGTGAGGGCGCCCCGGCGACGGGGGCCCAACAGAAGGCCAAGCACCGCGAGTCCGCGGGCACCGGGAGCGCCGAAAGGTAGGGCTCTTCGGTTGCCAAGCAGGGCGCTACTTCCCCGGCATGTTCGACCACGAGCCAGCGCTCTGGTTCGGGGAAGAGGAAGTCTCTGAGAACCCGGGTAGGCCGCTGGAGCGGACCCGGTTGATCTCGAAGAGAGAGCGAGGTGCTGACCCCCCCCAAGGCGAAGGCCAAGGACGCACCTAAGGTGGTGAGGGCTTTGATCCACCCGGCAAAGGCCTCTACCGAAGTGTTCGCTGCAACCCTGGCGAAGCCGGCTGAGACTACGCCTGTGGAAAAACGCCCGCCGGGCCCAGAGTATCCCTGCCACTGCGGAGGGATTCCTCTTTCCAGCCCATCGCTAAGACCCCCGTGAAGCCCCCGGCTGAAAAAGAGGGGGGGGCCGGTGGACATTACAGACTCGGAATCAGCCTCTGAGGAGGAACTGGTGGAAACCGAGAAGGGCCTCAACGAAAGTTCCATAGGCCTCAACGAGAGGTCCTTAGGCCTCAACGAGAGGTTCATAGACCTCAACGAGAGGTTCGAGAAGGTTCGATCCCAGGGGGCGGTCCCTGCTGACGTGAACGAAGATATCGATGACGAACAGGGCCCAGTGGAACAGCCATCCCGTCCGTCGCAGCCATTGCCCGAGCACCAGGATAGCTTGGCGGCCATTTTGTTGGCATTCCAATCCTTATGCACCGAGATAAGGACTAGATTACTACGGACCCCGACGGAGGATCCTGAACCAGGCCCGTCGGGAAGCCCTCCGAACAAGCGGAGGAGAGTCCACCCCGCTCCGCCCTTCGTGCCTGCGAGACCGGTGGACCCTCATCCTCCTCGCCGAACCCTAGAGAGGATACAGCGACGGGGATGGGCGATGACACAGCAGACATCCTGTCGTCACCGCCCCCGCGGGCGTCTCCAGCCGACGAAATTTGCTCTTTCCACGCCATGATGACCAGGGCATCCAGCTCTGCCCTGAAGAACAGAGAAAGGAGGGGTTTCTGTACCAACAACGAGAGGCCAAGAGGAAGACAGTCCTCGCGGTGCCTTTACTCGACGACATCTGGGAGGAGGGGCTTGCTGTCCTCCAGAACCCTTCCACGACACCAGCCAAGAGGGACAGGTATGAGAAGAAGTGCCGAGTCCCCGATGCCGCCCCCTTGTGCCTCAGGGCCCAGCCCACGCCGGACTCTGTCGTCTCGACAGCGGCTAAGAAGAAGGCAGCGGGTGTAGCGGCTTCAACTTCCACCTCCCCGCCAGACAGCGAGGGCAAGAAGTTGGACTCTATGGGACGACGAGTCATCTCGTCGGCGGCAATGACGATTACGGCGGCCAATGCCTTAGCGATCGTGGCCCGCTACGACAGGGAGCTCTGGTTCAAGATGCCTCCCCTGCTAGACTTCCTGCCTGATGACAAAAGGGCAGAGGCCCTAGAAATTCTGCAGGAAGGCGAGGTCGCGTCGGATCACGCCATAACGGTGGCAATGGACATTGCCGATACCGGATTTCGCCAACTGGGCAACGGAGTTTGCCTCCGACAACGAGGATGGCTTAAGGCAACAGACTTTCGCCAAGACGTCCAGACCAGGGTGTTGGACATGCCGTTCGACGGCAACAACCTTTTTGGTAAGGTGGTGGATGAGTCCCTACAGGCCATCAAGACCGACTTGGAGACGGCCCGGGCCCTGGGGGTGCTTCAACAGCGGCGGCCCTTTCGGACCTCCGGAGGCAGACCGGGTGCCTCCAAAGGATCCAGCGGTGGCTCCTCCACTTACCGCCAGGCGGCCAGCTCCTCTTCTCAGGAGGTCTACAGAGGTCGCGGCAAGCAAGGGGGTTCCAGCCGCCGTCGCCAAGGAGGCCAAGGCGGCAAGGCCGCCTCCAAGCAAGACTGACCCGGCCGGGTTGTCGGGCCCCCACCAAAGCACCCCGGTGGGAGGCCGGCTGACGAAGGTCGTCAGCGTGTGGGAGTCCATCTCCACCGACCGTTGGGTGTTGGACACCCTGGCCAACGGGCACTCGCTGGCATTCCAAAAGAAGTGCCCTCGCATTCCTCCCGTGGCCAGGAAGGAGAATCACGTCCCTCAACTACTGTCGGAGGTAAAGGCGATGCTCAAGAAAGGTGCCATCGAGCTCGTCCCCAGAGGGCTCCGGGGTGTACTTAAGGTACTTCCTCATCAAGAAGAAGACAGGTGGTTGACGCCCCATCCTGGACCCGCGTCGCTTAAACAAATACATCAAAGCGCAGAAATTCAGGATGGTCACCCTCCAGCACGTGCTGGGATAGCTGGAGGAAGGTGACTTCCTATCGTCTTTGGACCTGGAGGATGCTTACTTCCACATCCCTATTCTAAAAAGGCACAGGAAGTTCCTCAGGTTCGTGGTTCAGGGACGCCACTACCAATTTAGGGCCCTGCCGTTCGGGTTAAAATCGGCACCCAGGGTTTTCACCAAGTGCCTGGCACCAGTGGCAGCGCGGCTGCGCCTGCAGGGGATCCACGTTTACCCCTAACTGGACGATTGGCTAATCCGGGCAAGGACAAGGGAACTCGCAGTCGAACACACGGCGAGGACCGTCCGGTTGCTCACGGAGCTGGGGTTCGCCATCAACTACCCCAAATCCCACCTGATTCCATCGCAGATAGCACTGTTTCTGGGAGCGAAGCTCGATACAGTGGGGCAATTGGTCTCCCCTTCAGAGGAGAGGACCAAGACCATCCTGGGCACGGTGCGGCGCCTGCTAGCCACGGACGTGGCCAGGGTGAGGTCCATCAAGTCCCTCCTCGGGATGATGTCCTCATGCATCTACCTTGTACCCCTTTGCAGACTTCGGATGCGTGCGCTACAGGAGTTTCTCGACGCCCGCTGGCTCCAAGCGAGGGGCTGTTTCGAGGACAGGATCCCTCTCGATGAGGAGTTCCGTCGGACGATCTTATGGTGGGGCATCCGTGCTCACCTCACGACAGGCACGGAATTTCAAATCCCAGCATTTCAGGAGACGGTGACAACGGACGCCTCTCTGGAGGGTTGGGGGGCCCACACCGGAGACCTCCACGCAAGAGGCCTTTGGCTCCCGGAGGAGAGGTCTCTCCACATCAACATTCTGGAGCTCCGAGCAGTGTTCTGGGCTCTCAAGTTGTTCCTTCCATCCCTCAAGGGCAAAGTGGTGAGGATCTTCACCGACAACACCACCACGATGTTCTATATACGGAAGCAAGGAGGCACCAGATCCCCAGCCCTATCCAAGGAGGCCCAGGATCTGTGGCACTGGGCCGTCGCCCAAGGGATGTTTCTGGTTCCCTTCCACCTGGCAGGAATAAAAAACACCATCGTGGACTCACTCAGCAGGGAGCTGCGCTCGTGCCACGAGTGGGAACTGCGCCAGGACCAAGTGCATCGACTTCCAACGATGGGGCAAACCCCAGATCGACCTTTTTGCGACGACGACGAACTCCAAGTGCCAGAGGTTCGCCAGCAGGTTCCCACAGCCGAGGAGCATGGGCGATGCTTTCTCGTTCCCTTGGGACGGCCTGTTTCTATACGCGTTCCCTCCGTTGCTGCTCCGCCTCATCAACCAGCTCAAGAAGTCCAGGTGCAGGATGATCCTCGTTGCACCGGCGTGGCCCAGGCAGATCTGGTTCCCGGACCTTCTGGACTTGTCAACGCCCCCACCAGTCAAGCTGCCGGCGGACACGGATCTTCTCTCCAGAGAAGGAGGCGCCATTCTCCATCACGACCCACAGTTGCTGAACTTGCAGGCCTGGCTCCTGCAGCACTAGAGTTTGGAGGGTACGATATCCCAGCTGATTGCAGAGAGGTTCTTGCAAAGGCCAGGGCGTCCTCGACTCTCAAGTGTTACGGTCATAAGTGGAAGAGGTTCTCTGTCTGGTGCTGTGCACAGAAGATTAACCCTCTGCGGATTACGGCCCCTCAAGTGCTGCCGTACCTACTGTCGCTGGACTGGCTCACGCCTCCATAAAAATACATCTGGCTGTCATCTCCCGATACACCAGGACTACGGGACGGGCGTCCTTGTGGTCTCATCGCCTGGTAAAGGAATTCATGAAGGGACTATTCCGATCATTCCCGCCAGTGAAGGCTCCTGCCCCAGCGTGGGAGCTTAATGTGGTGCTGACCAGGCTCATGGGAGCCCCATTCGAGCCTATGCATTTGGCGCCTTTGAAGTTCCTGTCATGGAAGACAGCGTTCCTCGTGGCCATCACCTCTGCACGACGAGTGGGAGAGATTCAGGCCCTATCTTGCAAGCCTCCATACTTGACTTTTCATGACACAAGAGTAGTGCTGAGGACGCACCCCTCCTTCATGCCCAAGGTGCCGTCGGACTTCCACCTCAACGAGCCCTTGGTGTTACCAGTTTTCTTCCCGTCGCCTTCGACGCCGGCAGAGAGGACTTTCCACTCGCTGGATGTAGCTAGTGCGCTGAAGTTCTACGTGGACCGCACGAAGAGTTTTCGGAAGACGTCACAACTGTTTGTGAACTTTGGGGTCTGTGAATCAAGGGAAGGCTCTCTCGAAGACTTCCATTTCCAGATGGCTCTCCGGCTGCATCATGCATTGTTACCGGATGGCAAACCGACCGCTGCCCGGCCATCCGAGAGCCCATTGGACCAGAGCGATTGCTGCTACCACAGCGTTCCTGTCTGGTGTGCCCCTGCTGGACATCTGCAGGGCTGCTACGTGGAGGTCGACGCACACCTTCACAAGATTCTACTGCGTCGATCAGGACTCCAGGGAGGAGTCCAGGGTCGGCCAAGCAGTGCTGCGCAACCTGTTCGCTTAAGGTGAGCCTGGTGAGGAGGTAAGAGATGCTTAATGTTGAGTTGTTGTATTGCTTAATGTTGAGCCTGTTGCCAACTCCCGTGGTTGTGCATGTGTATACTGCTATGTATTCTTTTATTCATGAGCATGTGAATCTATGCCAGACCCCATGCTGGAGAAGGAACAAGTTACTTACCTGTAACTGTTGTTCTCCAGCATGGGTCTGGCATGGATTCACATGCGAACCCTCCCATCTACTCCTCTGCGGCTCTTCACTTGGTCATACTGCCACTTGGCGTGCTACCAAATCTGAGGATGGCTGCCAGAGGCGGGGCTTAGGGGGAGGGCAGTCATTGGCTGGGGGCAGTATTACCCAGAGATCAGTGATTGGTTACAGATCAGAAACGAAACTGCTACTGATTTTTTTCTTTACCGAGGATTCCCAGCCTGACGACTGGGAATATTCATGAGCATGTGAATCCATGCCAGACCCATGCTGGAGAACAACAGTTACAGGTAAGTAACTTGTTCCTTTTGCCACGTAGCTTGCAATGCGCCCTCCACCTTCTTAGTGCGTAAGAGTTGTAACTGGCCCAGCTCTTTCCTGTATGCCCTCATGGCCAATCGGGAGGAGGTCCCCCCCGCTGCCTTTCTAGCCGCTTCCACCTCAGACTCCAATTGAGCCTCCATAACCTTCAGTTCCTTCGCGCGATAGGCGGTCGCTGCGATCAGGTCCCCCCTGATTGTAGCCTTGAATGCGTCCCATCGTATCTCCTCCCCCGTATCCTCCTTTTTGTTAACTTTGAAGAAGACCCTGATCTTCTCTTCAAATGCCCTCCGAACTTCCGGGTCCCTCATGACTGCGCCTGGAAAACTTCCAGCCCCATACTCCCCTCCCCCTTCTACGCAGGTTCAGGTCCACTGATACCGTCTTATGGTCTGCTATGCCAATCGGGCCCGTTTGCACTTCCCGGATGTCTCCCAATAAACCCACCGAGACCCATATATATTCTATTCGGGATTGTGAGCCGTGGACCCCAGATAAGAAGGTATAACCCTCTTCTTCACCCTTTACCTCTCTCCATACGTCCCTCGGACCCTGCCCGGCAATCTTTTCTTTTAATGCAGCCGACATCACCGCCCTGCCACTCCTCGTACTCTTGCCATCCTTATCTCTCTCCCTATCCCACGCGATATTCACGTCCCCCATCAAAACAATCTGCCCCCAGGCCTGTTCTTCTATCACTTTCAGTACATGCAGCAAAAACTGTTCCTCACCTGAGTTTGGGCCATATACCACAGCTATCGTATGTGGGGAATCCTGATATTTCCCCCTGACTACCAAAAATCTCCCCTCTCGATCTCTCGTTACTAGACCAACTCTGAAATCGACTGTGTTTCTAATAGCTAGCGCTACCCCTTTAGTTTTACCGGGACTTGAGGCATGTAAAATTTGGTTAAAGCCCCTCAGTTTTAATCTACCTTGGTCCTTCGATACCAAATGCATTTTCTGGATCCCCATTATATCAGGCCTTTCCTTTCTTGCAAAGAGCTCCAGCTTTTTCCTCTTTAGTGGGGTGTTCAGCCCTCCCACATAATGCGTTGACCACTTAAGGAGTTAAAATATGAATTTTGGCCCTTCTGTGAGCTACTGCCCGCACTCCCTTCCCCTCTTTCCCTCTTCGAATGTCTTGCCCCCTTCCTCCCCCAGCCCACCCCCTCTTCCCCCTCCCAACCTCCCTCGAAGGCTATCCCCTTCCCATTTACTCACCACTCCCAACTCGGGCATTCCACCCTTTCCCTTCCCAAAATGGTTGCTCCTCCTGAGGCCCATGGCCACAGTTCTCCTTTTTGAGGTCCACCACCCCTTCAATCTATGACCTTAATCAGGAGCCAACGGATGCCTCATTGGTTTCTTCATTTTGTGGTTCTTTTTGCTGCCTCATGCCCTCTTTGCCTCTCTTTCTCCTTTTCTCTCCCACTGTCGTCCAGCTCCAGGGTTTCAGTCTGGTGCGCCCCGCCTCGCCTCGTGCCCCCGGGCTTGGCGGGGTTTCCTCAAGTTCAATGCGAAGGATGTCAGCCCCCTCCTGCAGGGATGTAATGTGCTTCCGAGTTCCCTCCCATTCGAAAATCAGGCCAAACGGGAATGTCCATCTGTACCGTATGCCCTTCTCATTTAACACTTTTAAGAGTGGACCCGTTTGCCTCCTTTTAGTAAGGGTGCTACTCGCCAAGTCCTGGAACAATGCGATCTGCTGTCCTTTGAACATTATAGGCTCCCTCTACCGAGCCGCTCGTAGAACTGCCTCCTTCAGGGCGTATCTAGCGAAAGCCGCCAGAACATCTCTGGGTCTCGGCCTTTGATCATCCTCCCGGTTCTATGCGCTTGGTGCAGCTCAATCATCTCGGGATTCCCTTCTCCCAGGATATCGGCAAAAATTCCCTGGAGCACCTCCTTCAGATCCCTATCCAGGACCGACTCTGGCAGCGATTTCACTCTGATATTGATCCTGCGGGATCTATTCTCCAAATCTTCCATTTGGACTTCTAAATTACTCCTACGTCCCGTCCCCTTTGCTCCATACTTATGGGACATCTCTCCGTCCTGTGGGACGGGACCGGAGCACTTTGTAAAAAGCATCCAAAAATGTTTTTCAAAAATGTGTCCCTCCTCTCTTTCCTGCGCGGGGCCCGGCACGCGGCTGTAACCCTGCCCACCGTGGCTCCGCCCCGCGCATTGCCCATCAGTCCTTTTCTCCGCACGATCTGGGCCAGACGCACTTGCATCCTCGGAAGATTTTCTTCCCGTTTTTCACTCTCTGGCTCTCGCTAGCGTTCGTTTACTAGTCTGTCTATGTCTTTTAAACTAGATTTTCCAGATGTTTCGTCGTGTCACTGTCGCTTCGCGAGGGCGGATCCCCATCCTCTTTGTTTAGAGTGTTTGGGTCCAGAACACAGTTGGGACTCCTGTTTTTTACTGTGACTCCCTTTTGGTGCAGGCTCTTCAACATCGGTTGGAGCGGTGGGAGGAGGTGTTCGGACGGACTCCTCCTTCACACTTTCAGGCGTTCATCGACAAGCAGAAAAAACACCTGGTAAGTTCTTTGATTTTCAGAGCACCCTGGCCGGGGGATACCTTCCTGGGTTCCTCTCGAGCCGGGAGGGGCGTTGATCGCTCTGTTACCGGGGTTCGCTCTGAGGTGCCTGTCGGGCCTAATAATTCTACCAGAGTTTTCTCCGAGGGTCTCAGTAAGGAGCCTGTGATCACCGGAGTACACTCCGAGGCCCCTCCTGTGGGGGCTGTGTGTAGACCCAGTTCTACTCAAAAACAAAACCGGGGTACGCTCCAAGGTCTTGGCTGGGCTTGAGGTTACTGAACGCATGTTCGAGGCCCGTGCCGATAAGGCTTCTACCGGGCCTAGGTCCGAGGTCCCTCGTACAGAGGCTAAGGCTACCAACAGTTCTGAGGGGCCGGGCAAGGCCCTGTCGGTGACAAGGCACCGTTCCCGCTCTTGTGGTGACACCAGATCTGTTGAGGGGCAAAGAAGAAAGTTTCTTCTTTTACCGGCAGTGCCGAGGCTCTTCCTTCGAAGGCTCAGTTGGTGGTTGGTATGTCGCAGAAACATTCCAGGCCTCCTAGTACCGGCTCGGCCGAGGTTCCTTACGTTAAGGCTAAAATTAAGACCCCTGATCCATCAACGGCGACCCAAGCCTCACTTCCTCACGTGCCGCAGTTCCCCTCAGATGAGGACAAAATGGCGCCTGTTCCCGCCACGACCACGGCGGCCATTTTAGGTACTACCCCTACAACTACGCCATCGGTCCCTGGTGTAGGGTTCGGTCCTTCGGGTGAACCTAAGGTCCCTTGTGCGCATCCTAACCGGCCGGTTTATGATTGGAACGCCCGGATGCCTCTTCCGCACAATGTTTTGTTGCCCGCGGGGGCGGCTCCCTTGATTTATGTGTATACTTCGGCAGAGGGGCCTGTGTGGCACCCTTCCCCGTTGCGTCCCTGGATTTGTCCACCTCACGAGAGGCCTCCTCGGGTTCCGAAACAATCTCCTGAGGACGCCTTTTTCAGTAAATTTCAAGCGCTTATGCGCACCGACCCCATGAGGGAATATTTCAAGGGGCTTTTCAAGGAAATATGTCCACCCGCGCCTCCGGCTCCACCCGTCCAGTCGGTGGTTCCGCCAGCACCTCCCTTGCCCGAGGTGCCTCCCCCTGTGCTTCCGCCTGTGCCACCATTGTCCCCAGTGGACAAGGCAGTGCCTGACTCGTCTCAGCAGGAGCCGGACCTGTCAGATGACCCTCAGGGTGATCAGGACAACGAGGACCTGCCCCGCTCTACCAGAGCTTTCCATGACCGGGTACTGGACATGATGAGCTTCTGGGGCGTTCACCTTGTCTCCTTTGGAGCGTACCGGCCTGTTCTTGCAGAAGGACGTTCTGGCCGAGGTCCGAAGAGTTTGGGAAAAGCCACACTCGGGACTTTTTGTAAATAAAAAGATTGACGTGAGGTACAGGCTACATTCCTCGGAAGAAGTGGCCTTGTCGTCTTGTCCGCCTCCCTCCTCCACAGTGGTGGCTGCGGCCACGTTGCAATCCAGATCTGCAGCTTCCTCCTCTGCGACGGCGACTCAGGTCTTGGGAAAAGAGGACAAGCTCCTGGACTCCCTAGAGAGGAAAATCTTTGCCAATTCGGCCTTGCAGCTCAGGCAGGCCAATGCAGAATTGATTTTGGCGGGAGCTAACATGCAGATGTGGAGAGGTCTGTCGGAGTTTAAGGAGCACATTCCGGTCGAGAAGCTGGAGGATTTCAGAGGAGGCCTTTCCGATGCCAGGGTCTTGGCCCAGGATCTCCTGGAGGCTGCGGCTCATCACGTAGACACCTTGGCTCGGGGTCTGATGCTAGGGGTTGATACCTCGCGGCAAGCATGGCTGCATGCCACTAAGTTCTCGAAGGAGGTGCAAGACAAGGTTCTGGACCTTCCATTTGATGGTAAGGAGCTTTTTCACTCTTCTACCGATGTAGAGGTCACCAAAACCAAAGACAGCACTCAGACGGCCAAATCATTGTCTCTTCTGGTTAAACCTCCCTTCAAGACTCAAAGGCCGTTGTTGAAAGGTCGACCTTCCTCTGGTTTTAGGGGCTTACTCGACCGCAAAAATCGCAGAGTGGATACTCCTGCGGGGAATAACCGCCATAGACAACAGCGTACGCGGTATTTCTCCCGCTCCTCAACCTCCTCATCAGGTTCAGGTTGCACCGCCACCGATAAACCTGCCAAATGAGGGTTTTCCATGCTCGCACGAGACCCCGGTGGGAGGACGCATTGCATCTCATTGGGAGGCGTGGCAGACCATCACAGAAGACAGATGGGTCTGGTCAGTCGCTCGAGCGGGCTTCCGCTTACCTTTACCCCCTACCCCACCCCTCAACCCTCCTTTTCAGCTGGCGGGCTCACCCTCCCTCAAGGCCGAGGTTCAGAATCTTCTGCTCTTCAGAGCTGTGGAACCCGTTCCCCTTGGGGAGCGAGGGGAGGGCTTCTACTCCCGGCTGTTTACGGTGCCCAAACCCAACCAGGCTGGCCTGCGCACCATCCTAGACCTTTCCCAGTTCAATCTTTCCTTACCCCAAGAGAAATTCAAGATGATCACGCCCGGCCAGATTTGCTCCTCGTTGCAGGCGGGCGATTGGCTCAGCGTGGTGGATCTTCAGGATGCGTACATGCATATCCTGATTTGGAACCCACACAGGAGATACCTCCGTTTCTCTTTGGGAGAGGAGCACTTCCAGTTTCGGGTGCTTCCTTTTGGCCTCAGTTCGGCGCCACGTGTCTTCACGAAGATGTCGGTGATCGTGGCCCATCTTCGTCTCCAGGGTATCCATGCGTATCCCTATTTGGACGACTGGCTCCTCCGCAGCCTTGCCCGTTGGCAGCAGCGGGCAACCTCCAGTCTCTCCTTCAGCTCTTGTTCCATCTTGGGCTGTCGGTGAACTGGCAGAAATCCTCCATGACGGTCTCACAGGACCTGACTTTCCTGGGTTTTCGTTGGAACACAATAGACTGCTGAGTGTATCTGACCGGGGACAGAATGGCGGATCTGTTGGCCACGTGTCAGATGTTTACGCAGTCGGAGAGCATGTCGGCCTGGTGGTTCCAGAGGCTTCTGGGCCTCATGGCCTCGTGTGTACTGGCTCTTCCTCTTGCTCGTCTCAAAATGAGACGGACCCAGATGGCTCTTCGGAGTTCCTGGCGTCAGGCTGTGGACCCGGATTCCAAACGGATAATTCCGGATTCCATGAGAGTGAACCTGGACTGGTGGTCATCTCTCAGCAACCTGTCAGTGGGCGTGGGGTTCCAGGACCCAGCCCCCATGGTGACGATCACAACAGACTCTTCCCTTTTCGGGTGGGGTGCAACGTTACATCTTCTTCAGGTCTCTGACTTCTGGTCACCTCAGGACAAGCTCCTGCACATAAATCAATTGGAGCTTCTGGCAATTTTTCTGGCGTTCAAGGCCTTCAGACCTCTCATTGTCAACAAGGTGGTCCGCATAAGAACGGACAATGCGGTGTCAATGTACTACATAAACAAGCAAGGGGGAACGAAGTCTCCCCCTCTCGTGGATCTGTCCATTCAGATTTGGGAGTGGGCCGTGCTTCATGGGGTTTGGCTGCTTGCAGTTCACATCCCAGGCCGGCTGAATGTCACCGCGGATGCCCTCAGCCGGCGGACAGTGGTCAGCTACGAGTGGGAGTTGAAGGCGGAGATCCTCTCATGGATTTTCTCGCTTTGGGGCACACCGGAGGTGGACCTCTTCGTCACGGCGGTAAACAACAAGCTTCCTCGGTACGCCTCCAGAGGGGGGCTGGGAGCCTCCTCTCTGGGGGACGCACTCGAAATCCCATGGCACAACATGAGAGCTTACGCCTTCCCGCCTCTTCCTCTGGTCATCGAGCAATTTGGAAGTTGAAGAGTTCTGTCAACTGATCTCTTCTACTGATAGCTCTGTGGTGGCCAGCCAGGTTTTGGTTCTCAGAACTTCAACACCTGTCGGTGTGTCCGCCGATCAGGTTACCAGTAACTCCCGATCTTTTTCACCAAGGGGAACAGCAGATGTGGCACCCCTCCCCACAATCGCTCAACTTGGCGGCATGGTGCCCGAGTTCACGGATCTAGAGCCTTTGGGTTTGTCTGCGGATAACATGCGCATTATCCAGGCAGCCAGGAAACCCTCAACCAGATCCCAATGCAAGAGTAAATGGCTCAGGTTCTTTCATTGGTGTTTGGAGAAAGAATTGGACCCGAGGGTGGCGACGATTGACACGGTGCTGTCCTTTGTCTCCTCCCTAGCAGAGTCAGGGGTTCATATCTTGTCCTGCAGGACTTATCTCTCAGCGATTTCCGCCTACCTCTCTACAGACCGGTGTTCTTATTCATTAACTAACCCGGTGGTGAAGAGACATTTTGCTGGTTTGACACGCCTCTACCCGCCGGTTCGTAGTCTGCACCCGCCTTGGGACCTAAATGTAGTCCTGACGAACCAATGGCTATGGTTGACCTCAAGTACGTGTCCTGGAAAGTGTCCTTTCTGGTCGCCGTTACGTCAGCGAGGAGAGTGTGAGCTCCAGGCACTGTCGGTGGAGCATCCTTTCTTGGTCTTTCACAAGGACAAGGTAGTCCTTCGGATGAACCCAGCTTTCCTACCAAAGGTAGTGACCGAATTCCATCTGAATCAGTCGATTTCCCTTCCGGTCTTTTTTCCGAACCCTGCCTCGGAGGCGGAAAGGGTTCTACACTGCCTGGATGTCCGAAGAGCTCTTAAGTTCTACCTGGACCTGGACAGGACTGCAGAGCTTCGGAGTTCTTCCCAACTGTTTGTGACCTTCGGTAAACCCCAGGGCAGGCCGGCGTCTAAGGTATCCATTTCAAGATGGATTGCTGCCTGTATCGCAGAATCTTTCATCATTCAAAAGCTGAAACCTCCTAAGGGTATCCATGCACATCAGGTGTGAGGCAAGGCAGCTGTGGTTGCTTTTCAGAAGTATGTTCCTTGGGAGTCCATCGCTAGAGCGGCTACTTGGGCCTCCCCATCTGCTTTCTGTAAGCATTACTGCCTCGATATGAGCTCTGACGCTCAGTTCGGCCAGGCTGTGCTGAAGAACCTGTTTCAGTAAGGGGTATTTCCATCCACCCATAGTTCCTGTAAGGAGTGCTTGGGAATCTCCCATAAGTATGGAGGAAAGGGGACGGGACGTAGGAGTATTACCAGGTTACTCACCGTAGTGACCACCTTACTCCTAGTCCATAGTCCCCTTTCCTCCATACGCTCGCCCGCCGTCCCCTCTAATAAGGTTCCTCTGTTATTGCTAATGGGTCTTGGACCCTGCGATAGAAAAGGACTGATGGGCGATGCGCAGGGCGGAGCCAAGGTGGGTGGGGTTACGGCCGCGTGCCGGGCCCCGCGCAGGAAAGAGAGGAGGGACACATTTTTTAAAACAAATTTTGGATGCTTTTTACAAAGTGCTCCGGTCCCGTCCCACAGGACAGAGAGATGTCCCATAAGTATGGATGAAAGGGGACTATGGACTAGGAGTAAGGTGGTCACTACGGTGAGTAACCTGGTAATTCTTGTAGCCATGTCTAACCTTTCTATAGCTTCACTATTAGCTGTAGTTTCGTCCTCCACTTCTTGGAGGCCCTTCTCCAGAGTATCTGTCCTTTCCCCCAGTTGCCGCGTCTCTTGCCTCATCTCTCCTAGTGCATCATTCAGGTCCGCTTTCTTTAGCTGAAATTGGTCCTGAATGGTCTTCGCCAAGTTCGCCTGTAAGGCATGCAGCTCCACCAAAAATTCCTGCCTGGACATCGCAGTTTGCTCCTCCACCATCTCCTGAGCAGTATCCTCTCCTGACTTCTCCCGAGCTGCACTGGGGCCCTCCCTCGGAGTGTGCACCGGCCAGATCGCCGGGAGTGTGCCAACCGTATCCCCCCGCGGCTTGTGCCCCTTTTCCTCCTTTGCTCTTGGATTTGGTGGGCATGCTGGCCGTTCCCCAGCTGAATGTGCCTTCAGTGCTGTTGGTCAGCTCCAATCCGCTGTTGCCCCCACTCCACCTGGAAGGGCCAAGAGCCGACGCTACCCCGAACTAAAACTGCGCTGTCCTCTCTATTTACTTGGGTTACTGAGTTTTGCCACTGATGGGGTACTGGCCCCCTGACTGCCACTCCTCTTGGCCCCTTAACCGGGACTTCCTAGCATGTACCAGTCCTAACTTTTGCCCATTAGGGCTCAGCTCAATCTTATTAGACAAGTCCTGCTAGAGCAGTCCTTGGGCGTCCTGCTCACCTGCCCGTTCCTTGTTAGGATCCACTTTGCTCCCACTGGGAGGTGGAGCGCGCTGTTCTGGATTATCCCCAGGCCCCCTCCGGGCCGCACCGCGCAATTGCCCGTGGTCTGCTGTCTCCCCGGCCGGCACCCCCCCACCCCCTCCAATTGCTGCTGGATTCACCGTTGTTCCCGTCTCCCCGGCGGCGAAATGGCTCCGTGGGGAAGGCAACTCTCCCACCTGCCCGGGGCACCGCTCCCAGCTCTCCGGTACCGTTCTCTAATCACTCGCCAGCAACTTCTCCCTCTTCACCCGTGTCACCAGTGTTGCACCCACTTACTTGATGTGAGGCTGCAGTGTGGGTGACCCGAAGCGACCGGCCCCACTGCTGCGGCGACTGCGGATCCAGAGGGGCGGGTGCCTCCCCGCAGCCCCTTCACCGGCCTTCCCGCTCCCACCTGATTATCTCAGCGCTCCGGAGCCCCCGCGCTTCATCAGGGATCCTTCTCTCTCTTTCCACTGCGGTCAGGCCTTGCTCCACTCTTCGCACCACGACTTCTTCAAACGTCCTCCCCCTTCGTCACAGGGACTGTATGGGCCGCGCAGTCGGCCATGCGGGAGATCCGCCTCAGCCTCCCGCTTCCTATGCTCTTTGGTGGGGGCTCGGTGTTCGTTCCGTAGCAGTCGCCTTCACCTCAGGGAGCCTCCCGGCCCCTCGTGGAGCAGCCCCTCACTGTCGCTCCTCCTCCGGCCACACTCCGTCTGCCAGCCGAAAGCATGGCCCTGGAGCCCCTCTCCTCAGCGCCGGGCTCAAAATGCTGCCTCCAGTCACCAGCCCGCACCAACTCGCTCCCCACTCCTTCTGCACTTGCTGGGGGGCTGCCCCGTTCACTTTCAATGCCTGTTGCAGGGGTGGTGGGCACCTCTCAACAAGCGGGTCCGGAGAGCGCCGGCCGGCACGTCTACTCACTGCCGGCGGCCGTCATGCATCATATTAATGCTTTGTCTGAGAACTGCTCTTGTATGGCTATGGCGATTGAAATGTGCCTGTCAGTGGCCAACGGGTCTATTTGGATTGCAGAAGTTCAATGGAGTTAATGAAACCATGGCAACAGACAATATACATTCAAACACTTGCACGATGACTGAACTCACTATTTATTTGGTTCCCATGTCTTGGAAGTGGTAAGTGCAGTATTTAACAGAAAAAAACGGAACTGTCACGCTGTCCATGACCAGCAAGCCAGAGCCTTTTGCCAGCAAGAGCCTTGCCCATTGACAACTGTTTGAGTGTCCATGCCTGGCTAATAGCGGGGAACATGAAATCATTCTGATATTTGTAGTACTGTGTTTTTGAACGAAACTAGAGTCCCACAAAGTTAGAAAAACCTGAAATTGTACTGTAAATTGATCCGCTAAACAACAAAGCAGATGAAAAAAGTACATTTCCAGCAGGCACTTTCCCAAGTATAGGTTGAGCAGACCATGAAAATGAGTTCTGGTGGTGTATACCTTTTGATCTTCAGGTTGGTGCCTTTTCACTACACAAGTAAACTTCACCAATGGCTCCCCATAAATCCTCCTACACAGTTTAAGATCAAATTTAATCTTTTTCATAATCAGTAGTCGAATACAATATATTTTGGTTCCTTTAATAGCCAATCTTCCAGAAGTGCAGTGGTTTGTGATTTCATGGTGGTCTATAACTCTTCAACATTAGGAAGAGTGAAGTACATACACATCACAAGCACAATCGCCAATCGGTAGCAAAGATGCTTCGGTTATTTCTTTGTGTGATATTTCTGATTTGTCCTCATGTACTGGGGAAACGGGTAACATTTTCTGTTTCTTAGCATTTTTTTGGAGGGTTTGGATTGTGTGAGCTGTTCTGCAAGCAATTCTGAAACATCTTCTGTGATGTCTGTTTCTTCTGGGTGACGTGTGCTGTAACAATGATCCAGGGTTACTTTTCATCCATGAGTCACTACTGACATTCAATTTAAATTCCGGACACTGGACATCTGCATCACAACACTGAATCTTGCGAGGACCATGCTGAGCCTCAAAATGTAGCTGCTCCCAAGTGACAATGGTTTGGCAATGAGTCTTTATGCTCCCCTTTTTCCTAGGCCTCGAATCAAAGAGAATAAAAACATGCTTAATTTATAGCACACATACAGAATATATGAATTGCGATACCGTAGAAGTGACCAAATCCAATGTTTTCAAGGAAGAAGTGAGCAGATTGGTTTTTTTGTTACTGAAAAAAAGTTTTTCATAAAATATATGTGGGGTGGGTTAAGGGATATTAATAAAGGTAGGGTGAAGGAAGGGAGCAGCGGGGGCATCCCCTTGCAATAAAACAAGAAAATTAGGTCATTTAACTCTTTCGAAAACATGGATTCAGTTAAATCATCTACATCCTATGAATTACAACATGAAAATATAATATCAATGAAATAACTGATAAACTGCTTCTTTTTAAAAAAAATCTTTTGTACCCTTGTTTTCCTCATATTTTCCTTTAACCAGTGAAATTGGATTTGCCGATCACCAGACCAAGCTGAAAAACAGCATTTTGAAATTATATAAACCTTAAAAGGCACTCTTCCACTTAAAGAATCATATATACATATATAACAATGTCACTATGGAAACCATTAAAACATATTAAATATTACATCACAGTTGAAATCGATAACTGATATTTTACAATATCTTATGTATACCTCTTGTCCATGTGTGTCTTCAATTTCGACCGCTTCGGTAGTACACTCCTTGTACATAACACATTTAAAAAACAATGATTAAATTGTTAGCAATTTAATGTTAAAATCTTTGATCTCACAGAGTACATCTTGAGAGAAAAAATGTTTAAATTAGTATTGACATGAAGAATAACACTGTACATTTAATATTTTAAAAAGACATAATTGAAAACTGTACCTGATAACCTTCAGCGATCGCAGGGAGTTGGTGAGAGATCATCCTGCAAAAAATATATGGATTAAATTGTGGCCCCTTTAATGCGTTGTAATGTTATTTTGTTTCACTGATTCAATTTTTTGCTAAGCAGCTAAATGTTTATGAACAATAACCTACACCATTCATATAGTGAAAGTGTCTGTTATTTAGTGACCAAAAAGGTTTACTCTAATTGTTGCATGTGTTTCTGCGATAAGTACATCAAGGTTGTTGATCTAATGCCTTGCAATTTGCTGACAGTATTGCAAATTATCAAAAAGATATACATGTAAAAAAGATATTGTTAATCAATAACTATTAGTATAAATCAATAAGTTATCACTTATCATACCTCATCTTCCAGACCGGTTGTAGTAGAAGAATAGTACGTTATTGAAGTTCCAGGCGCCGCCTATTTAACAGTAATTGTAATAATAAAGATGTAATATCAACAAAAAGAAATGACATGTAAAAAAGTCAATATTGACAAGGAAGCATACAAGCCTGTTTGTATCAAAAGCTAATATTATACATACCAATAAATATGTTTTAAATTGAACTTAAACAAATACATATTGAAGGAATATTCTAAAAGAAATACTTGGAAGGTGAGTGGGGTTTCTGTTGACTCAGGAATAGTGGTCGATGTAGCATCACAGTCCTTTAATCGATGTATAAATTCATACCATTGTTCAATAGAAAATAGACATTAGTATTATAGTTTAGACCACAACAAAAATGATAAAAAAAAGATTTGTGTGCAAGTTGCTTGGCCTCACCGTTGGGATGTTGGTGTCTGTGGTTTCCTCCATGGTAACGGTCTGTAATTCCATCAATGCGGTCTACGTAAAGATAGACATGGTAATTTTTAAAAAAAGGAGCTATTTTTAAAGGACACAAAGTGAGTGTGTGTTTGGAAAGGCTCCCGTTGCACTGAACTATTGGAGAAGCTCTAAAGAAGGGATACACAAAGTAATCTAAAGAATGTTCTAGATAACCTTTACTATTGCTGTAACTAACAACTGTACCTATGCCCTCGGCTTCCGATGTAACCTGGAACATTGGCAATGACTGTAACCAAGTGTCCACTGCTTTTATGCCACTGCTTTTCTTTGTTAAGTAAGCTCGCTTGTAACAGCGCCACGATGCCCCAGGGCAGCTGTGCGCTTTATAAATGCAAATAAATAAATAATCTAAAGTTCAAATTGTACACACCACATTATATTGTGTCACAAAGGAAACTTGTGTAATAAAATATCAATGGAAATATTCCCCAAAAACGGACAACCGTTTATTATGTTACCTGTTGACAGACTATTTCAATATGTTGAGTGGTCATTTATAAGACCTATTATGCAGGCACATTTTGAAAATGGTAAAATAGATTTAAACATTGACTGTCCACTACTCACCTGGGTCAGCGTCTGCTGAAATTCAGTTGGAACTGTTTGGGAAGTTACTTACAAAGGAGCCTGGTGCGACGTTTTGGTGTACTGTGATTCTTGGTACATATCATCTAAGAAGTGCATGCAGCAGACAAGGAATCTATTGCCCCTCACCTCGTTCAAGATATCCTTGGCTCGGTTTCAATTTCGGACACTGAAATTCCAAAGCTCAAGAGCCATTTTCTTATTAAATTTAAATCCTTTGGAAAAACATGCAGGACTGTACTCTCATGGCTCCTCTCCTATTAGTCCAACCCAACACGATACAAGAAAGCATTGTTGGATTGTCCCTATGATCTGTTAAAGAAATATGAATAAATATTACTATTAAAGTATCAGTGAGTAAATCCAACATCAGATTGCTTTGATAATAAACAAAAGTACTTAAAAAAAAAAAAGGCACCTAAAGCAAACGTGCACTATAAAAGATTGCATTTGGAAACGATACTCTGTAATGTTATGTGCTAAATACAGAGATAGAAATATATAGGATGGTTCATAATGGTGTGGACTTTTTGAATAAAGTCAAAATGAAAATAGGGTGTAGACTGAGTATAAAGCAATAGAAAGTGGCCTAGCAGAGAACATTGACACTGCAGAAAACAATAGTAAAAGTTAACTAACCATTACATGGAAGAACAGATTAGCCGACACAGCAAGCGAGGTAAAAAGTGGAGAGCTGGTGATATCCCTGGTCGTTCTCCCGTATGTTTTCTCGTTAACCCATTAATTGTTTATAAAGGATTACAGAAGTGGGTTTGTATTTGAATGTCTGACATGTTCGGTTATCCTCAATCCCGCCACTGCAGCCCCCTTTCGAGTGCACGCCCACAGGTGCAAACAGCCATTGATAGCAGAGGGAAGGGGGGGGTGGATGTGGATGAGGTGAGCACAATAGGCCTGGAAGACAGTCAAAGGACATAGACCTATGTTCATTGCAGGGACAGGGTCTTCAAAGGGGAGTCTGGAGACACCAGGTCTGGGGTGGCCATGTACATAAGGGTGCCCATGCGAAAAAACCCTTTGTGGTTGTACATGGTATTCAGCACCTTCAGCGTTCCCATCCTCCCAGCCCCCTTTGCGAGCGCACGCCCATAGGTGCGAACTGTTTGGGAAAGTGGATGGCAATGACACTACAAATTATACTGCTGCGTTTTGAGCTAGTATCTTTATAAATCCACTGTATTGTCCGTGGTCACTGGGGAATTCATCACGAATGGCTCGAACCACACAGGCAGGTATTACTTGTCGAATGTGTAAGAGATACAGAAATTGTTTACTTGAATGAACCCAATAATTGCATTTTTGTTTGTTTGCACTTCCTTGTAAAATGTAAGGCAGTGTTATGCTTTAAAAAGTACCTTTTTGTGCAAAGAGCTGACAGTACCTGTGATTTCAAGCAGGGATCAATTAGAAATGTGAACGCACATTCCAGGAAAAACACTTCGGGAGATACTTCCATATCTCCCAAGTGAAAGAAACGGAATTGTTCGGACAATAAATCTAAAGATAAACACTTTGGTTTCAGATTAGAATGAGTAATTGTTTCAATTTACAGAAATTATTACGTCAGTGGTCCATCGTAGTTATATTGATTTATGGGGACAACATATTATGCTAGCCGTATTGGTCGTGAGTGAACTTACTTGTTACTTGGATTATGATGGCGAACTGTAGCTCAAAGTTTGTGCGTAAGGACCATCGCCATTAGCAACACGGATCCTGTAAAGCAGGCGGCCCTGAAGTCATTCAGCTCAGTAATGCATAGCAGTGGTGTATCTTCTCCGGCAATGTAGGCCAAGCGGCCAGAGTTTTCTCTGCAACACTAGTTCTCCACTAGAGTAGGCATAAACTCACAGCGATGGCAGATATACCAGGTGAAAACGTGTTCCATGTGTCTGGGTTCAGCCTCTGGTGATTGATCCTCATGACTTTCATCTGATTCCACACCATCTCAAGTTTTTTCTCTTTCAAGTATTTCCTGTTCGGAATATTCGGGCTCGTAAAGGTAGCCCTGAATTGTTGCCAAAGTTCCTGAATAGTGAAGAAGCACAGAATCAACAGTGAGGTTAATAGAAACGTGTTTGTATATAGTACAGAAAAGAGGTTTCCCATTAACATTGAATGTTAAAGAAAGACAAGAAAAGAAACAGCGATGTTACAAAAACACATAGTTAAAAGACCAAATTAACAGGCTCAAACTTTAAAAATGCACAAGGACATTTGCCCATAATATAATAATGAAAAGCTACTACTGAGTTAACACATTTTAGGCAATAGAAGTACCGATTCTCAGTGGGTCATAATTGGCAGATAGCTGAACAGAGCAGAAACAAGCCAGGGAAGCTCGAAACGAAATGCACTGACACGAAGAAAAAGAAACTCCAACGTGGTGTGAGCAGAAAGGGTTGGTTTACGCTTATCGAGGAACGAGGCATCTTGCCATTTCCATGGAGACACGTCAATAGATTGCGCACAGAGGATTTTGGCATGAGACGTGCACCGACGTTGTGAAAAGGGGCATGGCTATCTAGTGATGTCAGCTTGAGGGGTGGGTCATCTGAAGTAGTGCTGCAAGGGAGGGCACTTGAACTTAGGGCGATGGATCAATGGATAAGATTAGCACAAGATGACGGTACCCGACCCGTCAATTGTGCATGTGTTAAAGTGAGAAAAACGTGGGTAAGTTGCATTGGATTTTTCTTTTTTTTTTTTTAAAGAATGATCAACGTATGCTCTAAAATGCATGCCTGAACGATTGGGCCTATACAATTTATGACCGAACTACCCCTTTAAAGAGAATCGCCTAGCCTTTGTTTTAAATTCAGCTGTTGCAATGTTCACACCATCTTCACTGTACTAACATTTATCACACTATGGGGGGAGAATACAATGCGAAGTGTATCCTGTAACTATACAGACGGTGTAATGCAACTTTACTAGTGCAATATAAATATTGTTTGAAATGATTCTACGCAGATATTTGTCCTGCTTATTTTATAAATCTCGATAAACGCATAGGAGTATGGAATTATGTACATTCAAAAAGTATTTTCTAGACAAGCTTAAATTCACTCTGTGCATAAGTGGTAGCATAAGAGATCCACTTTTTTCTGTACTTCAGCTTTGCATTAGGTTGTGTGCTAGTATCTCCTCAAAAGGGAGCTTTACAGCACAATACTGTAATTTTAACAAGCCAACATAGGGGCGCAGCCTGTTAAGATCTGATAACCAATTTCTGTAATAGCACTTCCAGATATGTGAATATTTCATGGATGTTTTCATGTATTGGATGTGCAGAAAAAGATCTCTACTTCAATGCGCTAGAAGAGCTATCAAAACACACCAACCAACATCACATACAAAGACATACCACATAACTGCAAGCAATTGCTGTTATAGTGAGATTATCACAGAAAACTAATAGTCTGATGTAATCAAGTCTCCTTCAATCTTCACATATTGGACCTTGCCTTGACGGCCCACTTTCAACTTCAACTCCTTTAGAGGCATTCTCCCTTTCCTCACCTTCCCCCTAGAGCTCTGGTCCTTTCCAGGCTGGATTACTGCAACAGCCTCTTCCACAACCTGCCTCTTTCTTCCCTCCTCCCTCTTCAACTAATCCATAATAGGGCTACAAGACTTGTCCTTAGCCTCAAGCCCAGGGACTGTATCTCTCCAGCTCTAAACTCTCTCCACTGGCTTCCGGTTGCTGCAAGGTCTTAGCTCCCGACGCGCATGCACTGGAATCAGCCCTGAAACACTACTTGATCGCGCATGCGAGCTTAGCCACCCAACGTGACTCAACGCGAACTACTTTAAATGGCGGCGCCCGGCGCGGTGTGGAAGAGCAGCACAGCACCGCCCAGGACGCCGGACCGCGCACACAGGTAAGCCTACCCGCCCGCCCGTAATGTTAGTATGCAGCCGTACTCCACAGGGACTCGCCCTTAAAAGCTCCCAATTCCTGTTTCCGCCAACCCGGCTGAGAAACACACACAAGCTCTGCAAAATGCCTGTGGTGTGATTTCAATGCTGTATAAGCAACAGCAGACACTGAAATGGTTGGAAACACACAAGAGCGCATCAAGAAAAGCCCTTGATGTTATTTCCAAACCGCTAATGGGAAATGGCCCCAGCCAGCAACACTTAGCCTAGGGCTTCCATCTTCCACGCTACAATCCCGACAAGGGAGACTAACATTGGGCACTCATACTTAGTGCCCAGCCATGCCCCATTGTAGGGTTAAGCAACCCACTCACAATTTCTCCGATTACTTCTCCCTCCAGGGCCCAGCAGGAGCCAAGACTGCCGTAAGGACAGTTTTAATTCCAACAGAACCCCACTGAGGGCGCACAGCGAATAATACATGGTAAGAGGCATTCTACCTCATCCATTCGTACCCAAAATACTTGAACGCAACTGTTTGCTGACTTTTTTCCTTTCTTCCTCCTCCCCCCTTTTTCCTCTAAATTGAAAACAAATTCTCTAATTACAACGCATCAATGTGTTTTGATGTCATGTTTTTTAACCTGTCACCAATATTTCACATCACTCAAACACCACAATTGAATGAACTGTAACATGTCAGAAAATTGTCACGAACCACATATCACCTGGCACTCTTGAATATTGCTCAGCCTTGAGAAAGACCCTATGGGTCGAAACACATGTCGGCTGACCGAACTTGCACACCAAGTCCTAAACAGTGTTTCTAAAACACCCACAAATGTATCTATTGAATGAACCACTCAAGAAAACACCAATAAAAAACTGATTATTTTCGTACTAACCAGAGTGTTACAAATAATTATTTCGGATATTCCAAACAAGATAGCCGGGAGTAAAAAGACTTTTTTCCCACACTATATATTAAAAGTGCAAATAACAATTTAAACTGCTTTCATGGCTTGTGGATTTTGGCACAATCTTAAATTAATGTTTATAGATCAAAACGTTACCATATTAATAGTTTCATTCTCTCAAGGGCATCGACCCATAAAGTATTAAACACCATAATATATGATTATGACTAACCTAGGTTTATGGGCCAGTGCAAGCTAATGGTGATAGTTATATTTCCTGATAATTTTAATCAAAGGTTCAGCCATGTATTTAATTTGACCAATCGTAAGGTAATACGTCGCTCACCAATGCCTCTCACCATACAGCCATGTATTACACTCATTTCACTGAGCTTCACTTATATTTCCAAGGATTAATATCCATGAACCACACCAGTTTGCTTCCGCCATCATTTGATATGCTAATCTCCAGTGCGATCAACCTACGGTCAAGTACGTTGGCAGCAATAAATCATACCCCATGCCCCTGCTGGTGAGGTCAGCTGCCGCAGCTGTAAAGCAACACTGCTACTTGTGAGGTGAGCAGACGTAGCAGCTAAACATAGTCTTCCACATTTGCATTTTGACTTGTGAATGCATATACACTCCAGTAATCCATTATAACATTAATTTCATTTGCTTCATACTAAAAACATTTTTCATTAATATTGTATCCTTAAAGCATTCAAGCTAGTAATATAACTATATGGATTGTATTTATATTCATATTGAAAATCAAACAACGTATGGCCAGCAAATAACCAAGAACATAACATAATTGATTTTACTTTGATTTTGATGCCAGCGCCTCAAAGCTCCAAGAATGGATGTTCAGTTACATAATTATATTTTCTTTGTTATAGCTCAAAAGATTTCTGCTTCACTTTCATATTTTTCCACCAGGATACTTGCCTTCAAAAGCTAGTCGGAATTTCTAGTTCTATCCAATCTCCCAATTAAAGTGCATGGTCAAACAATTCACTTTTCTGTCTTTAGATGTGCAGAAATAACTTCATGATCTTATATTTTTCTTCTGATTAAGACACCCATAGCCACATCTTCATTCTACAGACATTGAAATAGACAGTCAACAGAACAACTGACCAGCACTGTGCGGTAGAGGCCGCGCCTCGGAGACTGGGTCGAAGGATCACTATAACCCCATGGTTGGGGGCGCTTCCGTGGCCGCCATCTTATAGGCCAGTTGGAAACGTCTAAAGGGGCCGTTGGAATTTAATATTAAGGGGAGATGTCGCGTGCAAAGGGGAAGGGCGGAGCATCTCAATCGGGCCAGCAACCTTCCAAACAGGACACAAGTCTGCTTCAAATGTGGTTGTCAGATGCCACGACATCTGCAAGGGACAGGGGGATGGGAGATTCCTCAGCAGAAACTACCCCCACGTCTCAGGGCGCCCTTCCCCCAACAAGGACGACATGCGTGCCTGGTTTGTGGAATTACAAGATAAGTTCATGTCCACAGTCCAGGACCAATTCGTAGCAATGAAGAACAAACTCAAGCAGGCAGTCCAAGAAGTGAAAACAGAGGTGGCCAAGCTAGAAGAGAGAACAGACACCCTTGAGAGAATAATGCAAAATGTGGAAGACGAGGCGAGGCAGAGCAGTGAAACACAAGAGCACTTGATCAGGCTGACCCATAATTTAGAAATTCAGTGCGAGGACTTGGAAAATCGGTTGCGTAGATCGAATATTCGCATCAAGGGTATGCCTGAGTCAGTCTTAGATAAAGATCTCAAGAGAGCAGTCCAAGAAGTATTTAGAGACATGATAGAAGAGCAAGAAACGAAATGCATTGGGATCGATAGGGTGCACAGGGTGGGCCCGAGAAGGTCTGGTGCCCCGGGGGAAAGACCAAGGAATGTTCTGGCAGCCCTAGCGTAGTATCCACAGAAGGAGCGAAACAACTGGACCATATAAGGATGAACGGGGCGGAAATACAGCTATATCAGGATTTGGCTGCAACGACACTCTTAAAAAGGTGACAAATGGCCCCACTGGTGAGGGTCCTGGTGGAGAAAGAGATAAAATACAAATGGACATTCCCTTTCGGGCTGCTGTTCGAATGGGAAGGAAAACAGCGCAGAGTGACCAAGGAAGGACTTCAAATTATGGACCTGCAATTGGAAGAAGCAGACCAGAGGGCTAGCTGGAGCAGGGGAGATCCGCTCAAGAGGCCGAGAGGATGGGAAACAGTGTGGATAAAAAAGAAGCAGAATGGGAGGGGAAACACAGGGCCACCGGAAGGGAAGTAGAAGGGGATCAAGAGTGGGATATGACCGATTGACCTCAGATAAGAGCAGTGGGGAGTTGTGAATGGATGGGAACTCTCGGTTAGACAGACATGTGGCGGCCCGGGAGGGATTACGGAAGGGATATTATCATCCGGGTGATAGGATGACACGGGGTTTAGGAATCCCCGCAAAGTAAATCTCGAGATATGAGAGGGCAAGGAGCGATAGGCGAAACGCCCTAGCTACCATAGGTGCCTGGGCCCTCCTCGGGAACACTGTTTGGGTTGTGTTTTGGAGTTGGGGATTGTAGGGGTGGGAGGAGGGTTAGGGGGAGGGGGACACCCCGGATGGGGGAAGGGACCAGTACAGGCAGGACAGATAACAGACAATTTCGGTAAGATCCGATGGGTAAGCTCAGAATTTTTTCGATGAACGTGAGGGGGTTGAACTCGCAGGTGAAGAGGAGGAAAATGGAGGCTCTGCTCAAAAGGGAGAGGGCAGACATTTTGCTTCTACAGGAGACGCATATACGAGCCCAAGACAAAAGGAAGGTGAATCTTGGAGGGTATACGGTTTGGGCGCAAGCAAATGCTGGTGATAAACGGGCGGGAGTGATGATTGCGGCCAGAGGGGGACATGGGGCAGTAGATTTGGAGATGCAGGCGGACGGAGAAGGGAGATTTGCTTTTGCAAATATTACAATAGAGGGCCTCCGACTTACCCTGGCATCGATATGTGCACCTAACTCGGGGCAAGAAGGATTCCTCCGGAATGTGTTGGAGAGACTGGAGAGGTTTGCCAAGGGGGAGGTGATTCTGGGAGGAGACTTCAACTTGGCCTGGCAACCAGAGTTGGATAGGAGTGGGGGAGGGAACCAAGGTCAGAGGGCTCCGTCCAAACAACTTAAGCGCAAGATGGAGCAGTTAGCACTGCGCGATGCATGGCGGGAGATGAGGGGTCGAGTAAGTGGTTATACACACTTTTCGCACGTGCACAACTCTATGTCTAGAATTGACTACCTTTGGGTATCGGTGGGACTAGTTGGAAAGATGCAGGGAATAGAAGTGGGCTCGATAACTTTATCAGATCATGCTTTTCTTTGGCTAGACATGGAGACCCCTGCTGGGAGCAGAGGACTATGGAGGTGGAGGTTACCACCCGATATCCTTGCGGACCAGGTGTTGGGCGAAGTAATTGGGGATAAAATCAAAGAATGCTTTGAATTTAATGACACCGGAGAGGTCCCTCTTGAGACAGTGTGGGAAGCCTTCAAGACGGTGATAAGGGGGCATTTGATCGCCTTGAAGGTCACCCGGGATAGGCAGACGCAAGACTGGGAGAGGACTTTGGAGAAGAAAATAACTGACATTCAAGGTGAACTGGTGGCACATCCCACTAGAAGCCTCAAGAAGGCTCTGCAGCATGTACAAGGCCAACTGGACATGCTCCGCAACAAAAAGGCTATGAAATCCCTCCTGTATGTCAAACAAAGATATTACATCAAAGCCAATAAAGCGGACAAATATTTGGCAAGGCAGCTTACAGAAAAAAAGAAATTGCTGACGATCCTATCTATCACGGATGCACAGGGCAGGCCTCAACCAGTAATAAGGACATGGGGAAGACCTTTCAAGCCTACCAGGAGCTCTATGCATCAGAACACCCGGATGAAGAAAAGCAGAGTGGGTACCTCCAGTCTCTTCCCATTCCAACAATATCGGAAGCGGATAAAGCCAAGTTGGAATCACGGATCACTGAAGAAGAAGTCCGGAAAGCAATAGCAGCCCTCCCAAACGCAAAGGCCCCAGGTCCTGACGGGTTTACGGACCCCTTTTATGAAAAATATGCAGATATCCTCACTCCAGTATTAACAAGAATGATGATACGTTCAAAGACACTGGAAATATAACTCCCTCCATGAACGAAGCGAAAGTACTCCTCTTCCATAAACCGGGCAAAGATCCCACCACTCCAGGCTCGTATCGCCCTATAGCCTTGATAAATTTAGACGCAAAAATCTACACCAGAGTGCTGGCCTCCAGATTATCACCCCTTCTCCCGACACTGATAAACTCAGACCAATCTGGTTTCATTCCGGGTAGACAAACGCACGACAATCTAAGGAGAATAGTCCACCTGGTAGAAAAAATTGGCATTACCCAAACACCCGCAATACTCCTCGCGTTGGACGCCGAAAAGGCGTTTGACTGCATTGAGTGGTCCTTTCTCTTCAAAATACTCAAAATCATGGGGTTTGGAGAACAGTTTATTAACATGGTTAAGGCCAACTACAATAAACCCCTCCATTAGGATAGCAATAAATGGGGACGTCACAGAGAAGGTAGAGATTTCACGAGGAACCAAACAAGGATGCCCTCTTACCCCACTCCTATATGCCCTATTCTTGGAGCCCCTACTAATCAAAATCAGGGAGTCGGTATGGGTGAAGGGGATAGAGATGGCGGGCAGCCAACATAAAGTCATGTCTTATGCGGATGATATGCTACTGGCCTTGGAGGACCCTGGGAATTCCTTGCGGCAAGCCATGACAGAGCTAGAGGCATTTGGCGAGATATCTGGCCTCAAAATAAATAGGAACAAATCAGAGATTCTGGTTTTAGCCGGGCAAAAGAGGTCGTTGAAGGAGGAAGCAGGCTCCCTGGGTTTTAAAATGGCTGAGGAGGGTATTAAGTACCTTGGGGTGATACTCACGCACAAAGTGGATAATATAAACAAGAGCAATTACCCACAGCTTCTGACCAGAGTCAAGAAAGACCTAGATAGATGGTACCCATTACGGGTTTCATGGTGGGGCAGAATCCAAGCGATCAAAATTAATATACTCCCTCGCTTGCTATACTTTTTCCATGCCCTGCCTATATCAGTCCCAAATTCCTTTTTTAAAGCGCTATCAAGGGCCATCTCAACCTATGTATGGAGTAGGAAGCCTCCCAGGGTTGCCGGAGCCGTTCTCACGGCCCCAGCCAGGGCAGGTGGAATGGCTCTTCCACATTTCAGGAAATACTTTCAGGCAGCACAACTCTGGGTTTTAAGGGAATAGTTGGGGGATGGCCAGCGTACAGTTTGGGTGGCGCAGGATAGGGCGGTGGCCAGAACCCCGTTAGAGGAACTACTGTGGAAGAGTAAACAGCACCGACACCCGAATCTGAGTATCAGTGAGGTTATGAAAACCACCTTAGAAGCTTGGGATGCACAAACCATGAGGGGGATTATGACCACCCCCCTGGCCACATTCACGCCCATTTGCCGGAATCCGCGGTTTCCCGGGACAGGAATCGGGGACATTCGCTATATGGGAGGCTGCAGGAAGATAGGAGAAATGTTCCATGACAAGAAACTAAGAACATTCGCGGAATGCAAAACCCTTTGGGGACTGGCGGAGGCAGACAGATACAGATATGAGCAAATCAAACATTGGCTTAGCACACCAGAAGTCTTACAGGGCGCTACAAGGGACCTGACCGCCTTTGAAAGATTCCTAATCACAAATTCGGGAGAGAAGAAGCTGGTGTCAACGCTTTACCACTTTATAAACACACAAGTGGAGGATATCAAATGGACATACATGAGGAGATGGGAAGCCACGCTAGGGGAACAGATATCTAGACAACAATGGGCAGACTTATGGGCGGATATTCCAAGACTTACCAGAGCAATCCAAACTAGGGAAATGAGGCTCAAGATCGTCATACAATGGCATTATACACCGGAGAGGCTTAAATCCATGTTTCCAGAGACATCAGATCGCTGTTGAAGGGGATGCCCAGAAGTGGGCACCTGGAGACATATTTGGTGGGACTGCCGAGGGGTCAAGGGCTTTTGGAAGGAAGTGCAATCAGAAGTAACAAAAATGTTCCCGCAGGCCAATTGATGGCGAGGGTGTGGCTATGCAAACTCGAGGACCTGCAGCTCAAGAATCTATACAAAAATCGGTGGAGGAGCCTCATGGGCCTAATTATTGCGGCCTGGGCAACGATCGCCCAAAGCTGGAAGACACGGGACCCTCCGCTGGTTTTTACATCGTTACAGAAGGTGTGGTCGATGGTGGCGATGGAAAAGATTACACATCGCCTACAGGACCAGAAGACCTCCTTCATGGAAGAATGGAGGGCAGTTCTTGAATATTTGAAGTCGGACTATATGGAGCAGTGGTGTCCGCATAACATTAAAATTTCAGACATTATCAATATTTGAGTGTTCCTGAAGCAGAACTGACTGGTCCCTGAATTTCCTCTGGGGTGAGGGTTGGTGGGTGGGTAGGGGGGAGGGTGGTGTGGGTTTGTTGTGGGGATTGTTCGCATTGATGGTTTATTATTATTTGAAACACAATAAAAAGAGTTTAAAAAAAAAGAGTAGTGATGCAAATCAATATTTACAGAAGGAAGGGATAGCTGATATCCTTCAATCTATGCCAAGTGTGACGAATCCCGAGATGTCTTTACTTCTCCCTGAGGGGGAAGCCACTTCCCGTGAAGCCAGGGTGGAGAGGCCGCTACTTGATAGTCCCCCTGGGGGTGGTACTCATCGGGAGGATCTCATGGGAAGAGACCTCCCCTCTGGGGACACGGGAGAACATCTCGGGAGAACATGGAATACCCACCCTCCACATCCCCTCAGACCTTAGACCCCTCTTCTAACACTAACTCCCATGGTGAGAATAGACTCATGTACTTCTGTAATGTCTGTGAGTTTGATATAACCAAAGGTACTGGGACGAAAAAGATCCTTGAGAGTCCTAAGGGTTTGCCTGACCCAAGTACTAGGATGAGGCGACCTCTAGGAGGAATAAGGCCTGACATGACAGCCCCCACTGCAGGTGTGGATATTCCGCCAGCGAGGAGCCTACAGAATAAAGAGGAAACCGAAGAAGGACTTCTTGTCTTGATGAACCGTGTCAGGAGAAGAACCAGACCGAGTGGTGGATGCAGACGAGCAGCTTTGTAAGTCCTGAGGGGGTCACTCAGGAAGCAACCTACCCGCCAGTCCTGAAGAACCGTGTGGAGGCACAGTCGTGAGAAGCTGGAAGCAGAGAAGAAGACCACAGACACGAGGAGCCGACAAACTGAGGGAAAAGGAATCCCGGCTGCCTTAAGGATGCCCAATCCCAGGAAGAACCGGCAAGCTACCCAACCCAGTGGCAGGTACAGGGAAGTTCGGGAGGCCCAGTAGGGATGCTGGGCAGGCGGCAAGAGGGCCCTGCGTCAGAGCGACGCTTGACCCAGTGGCATAACGAAAAGCACTGACCACCAGAGAGGGGTCTGAGACCCAAACTGAGAAGCGCAATGCATCTTCCTTGCATCAGTACTTGGCAAGAGAGTAAGCCCAGAGAGCTGAACCAAGGAGCGAGAGAAACAGGAGTCTGGGATCCAAACCATGAAGAAGGGTATCTTCCTCATTGTCCTACTTGGCAGGAGAGTGAAACAAGTGGGCCAAACCGAACAAAGAGAACCCAGGGTCGGGGGCCCGAAATCAACAAATGACACAAGCCATTTTCCTCGTTGTAATACTTGGTAGAGAAGGATGCCAAGTGAGTACAATCAAAGAACAGAAGTCGTTGGGGTTAGGTGGCCCTTCTAACATTTAAGAACTGTGTATTTGAAGCTAAATGAGATATTGGCCAGGGGAATAGAGTCACTCCCCCTGGTGGTCTGGAATTGTGCCAACAAGTGAAAAGATACAAGGAGAAGAGTCATTCCCCTGGTAACCCAGACCAGGGGAAAGAAGTCCTTCCCCCCCCTGGTTGTATTGAACTGTTGGAAGATAGGCAGTGTCTCTTTTGTGTTTGGACCTGGGGAAGGGAGACATTCCCCAGGAAGAAGCGAATACTTGCAAACAAACTTCTACCCCAAGTCCAGAAGAAGGGAGTCATACTTCTGGACCAAGAAGACCTTTTTTATCTTTAGTTTAGTGGTAAGTGTAAGGGGCAGAAGTTGGGTTTTGACACAGGACAGTGGACTATTGATTTACACGGGCATCCTGACAGAGCCATTAGTGTTTTAGTTGAGGCAGGGAAACCCCTCTTGGAGTTAGGGAAAGTGTGCGTCAGTCTCCTCCTTCTACACCCTTACACAAGAGACTCCACAAATGTATATTCTCCAACTGCATGATGATGCTAGTAACCCCCGAAAGTGCAACACACTTAAAGCAAAAGGCCAACCTACGCACTGTGGGCTGTGTCTGATGAGCTTGATGATGGAGCTGATGTCATACTATCGTCCTAATGAAATGTAATGGGGATGGACAAGAACAGATTGATTAGACAACCAAACAAGAATGGGCAGTAACTTGTAATCTGGCATCACACTATCATGACCTAAAACAATTTTGACTGTGAAGTACTTTGACACACAACGATAGGTGTTGGAGATAAACGAAAATCTATTTACATGTCTTTTTCTGCAATACTAGTAAACCAATTAGAAATGTGTGATCTAATAAAATATTAGGCCATCAAATGGAATGGATACAAAAAATTGCAAGTGGTCCCAAAAGGTAAAGACTGATATTGATGACATGGTGTCTTCTACTTATATAGACATAAATATCCATACATAGGACACAAAGCAATGCATGGTACCACACATGTTCGTCCTGAGTTGTTTGCAAGTATGCTGTCAAAGACATCCCAGTCATCTCCTGTATCAGACATTGTACATGAAAAGAGAAATGTTTCATTTGAGATAATTTGAGGGTATCTTATTTACAAATCTGCACACACAATCCAATGTCCGGTTTTGTTCAGTTGATTTGTGTGACGAGGTTGCCTTCACCTATAACCACTCTAATTGTGGATGTAAGTCCAAGAGTGTTTGTTGAACTTCAGGCAGACTGGTTAATGGGTTTGGGTGTTTATTGGCTCTTCCGGGACTTGGGTGTTTGGCGCTAGGACTGTCCCTCTCTGACTCGACTGTCTTTTATTTCAGGGCTAATTATGTTCTCCTTAACATGATGGCTACGACTCCCTAGGGGCTTTCTAGCTTTCCATAACCAAGCCTGCTGGGTGTCTTTAAGGAAGTTAGGGATGGCGCCCCCTTCTACTAGGTGTTACTCTCTCTGCACAATCTCCCCTGGCCCTCTTCTACACTGGAGCCAATGCTGTTCTCCTCCCACCACTCTTATCCCTCACATCACACACTCCACCTTTCTACCTCCACCCTTTGATTTTACCTCTCTGTGGTAAATCGGAAGGAGGAGTCTGGCAAAGAGGTGGCATTTCAACTCACAGTTTTTATTCAAATAATAAGAAAAGGACCATTCTTTCCCTATACCTAGAAGGTTTGCCCTAACTGGTCATCTGGGTGGTTGTCAAACTTAAGTATCAGCCTCTGTCCAAAAACTATCCTACTCTGACCCTACACTAATCAAAAGTATTCAACTGGTTCAGCCTTGCGGGCTGGTTTTTGATAGTTTCTAGCCACAGTTCGTATCTCTTCTTTTAATTTCTCCAAAGGACTCTTCTGGACTTGCTGAAGTATCCAACAGTTATTCTTTCATAGCATTTATATATATTCCTGGGCTTTCCTCATATTCCTCTTGGCTCTGGCAACAAGTCAGATTACTCCTGTATGTCCTTGGCTCTTTCCACAAGCTCTCTGATGGGAATTGCTCCTGTAGTAGTCTTTATCCTGGATAGTTGTTTTGTAGTTACTTTGACGAGGGAGATTACGCTCGAGATGCTACTCACTCTTGATATCGCTTCTGTAATCACTGTGATGAGGGAGGTTACTCCTGATATACTCTTTACTCTCACCCAAACCCCTACTATGTCTCCCGTTAACTGTATTCTGGAGGAGGGATGTCACTGGTTCTTTCTGGGGTGTTGGTCTCGCTCTCGCCGGTTGAACACTTTCCGCGTGTTTCTCTCTCTCTCTCTCTCTCCCTGTCTCTCTCCCTGTCTCTCTCTCTGTCTCTCTCTCTGTCTCTCTCTCTCTCTCTCCTTCCCTGTGCACCACGCTGGCTCTGCGGGCTTCTCGACTGTTCTGTATTGGGGTAGTTCAAGGACCACCCGGTCATGCGACTGTCGGCTTCTCTTCAGTTTCGCTTAGGTTGAGATCTTCTCAGTCTGCTGACAGAGTGCTCCGTCAACCGTTCCAGGATGTACTAGACGAGGACCAACTTCTCTTCTGCACTTCCTTGTTCCCAGGCTTGAATCTCCAGGGCGGACAGGCTTCACACAACATTCTCTTCTCATTGAGTCCTTTCTTGCTTTTTTTATGTCCTGTAGCTGGGACCTCCCCAGCGGAGTGCCATAGTGCTTCTTTGATGTCAACAGAGTATTGTTCATGCCTACTTGGGCCACATCTTCGCAGTATTGTTTAGACTTGAAAAAGGATTAGTTTGCATCACTCGTTCAATTTGCCTTCCCTCTTCTCGCTACTTTTGTGGGATGCCTTATTACCCCTTTGTATATCCTTCCTCATCTAAGTCTCTCCCTGTGAGGTCCCACATTCCACCACCTCTATGGGCATTGTTGCATAGTGGGCTCACCTCCCTAGCCTCGCAGGGAAGGGCTCCCCTCTGAATCTGCACTCTCCTCCTGCTACTCAGTTCCTTCACTCACTACTCTTGCTAGCTCCTACTACCTCTGTTGTTATGCTCTCGTCCCTCCTTGCCCCCCACTTTTCCTCCGCTGCTGCTACCACTTTTCTTCTTCTACTTCAATGCTACTTCCCACCACTACCGCCACCACCTATTCCTACTCTGTTTTATCTCCCTACCACTTCTTTTCTACTGCTGCTCCCCCGGTCATCTCACTACCACTCTATTACCTCTCTACTACTGCCACCTACCTCTACCACTTCTCACTCCCACCACTAATCCTTTACTCCTACTGCACTCGCTCCTTACTTTCACACACAAACTCTCCACATAACCCTCTCTCCAATAGCTTCCACACTACAGTCGCACTCTCTTCCTCTGGTCTCTCAGACGTCCTCCACCACCTCCTGTCCTCACCCAAATAACCCACACTAAACCATTCACAAACACGCCTTCCTAAACACCCCACTACCTGCCGTAATTGGTTACTTACCTTGTCCAATCACATAACTTTCTGGAGGGAGTGTGACAGGGTAAGGGCCTAGAGAGGCTTCCAAAAGGTGTGTAAGTCCTGCCCCTTCACCTTGTTGCTGGCTACATTTTCTTACTTGGACAATGCAATAGCATATATGAAGTCCTTTCCCCCTCACTTGTTAATGCCTTCTAATAGGCCTCTTTTATGCCTTTGTACCCCTAGTCGTCTAGTGGGGTTTCATTTCTCATGGCCTTCACGGAGGCCTCTATTAATACAGAAACCTCCCTCGTGGTTTAGTGGAGATTGTCTTTGTGTGATGGCTGCGCAGTCTCTGCCTCCAGCCTCCATTTCTGCTTTAGCGTTTGTGGCTCCTTGCAGCAAACCGTGGTGTACCTTCGATGGAGAGAGGAGTGGGGAGGTGGCCTGCCCGCACCTTCCTGAGCACCTGGGGGTGTAGGTTTTTTTGGTGTTCGGTCCCCACCTCCTGACAAGGCAGTGGCTGCAGCCCTATCACACTGTAGTGCATTTTAAAGCAATGAAAAAAGTAAAAGCAGAGCTCCAGCCAACCAAGTCATACATACATATGTGTAGATAAAATAATTCGTTGGTGGCATTACTCTGACTTTTGCCTTAGATTATAAAAACACACAAATGAGATCATCCATGACTGCAAGATAATTTTTTGCAAAAGACAAACCCGAATTGGTAACGCCCGTTGCGTAATTGACGGAGAATACAATGATTGGTATTCGAAGAATATGATTGCTCAAGTATCAACACACAGAATGTTGAAAAAAAGAACGTTATGACTTGGCATACCTGACTGCTAAGCAACGTGCCAGTCGATTCTGTGAAAGTACTAAACATTGCTGTTGGCCCCTTTTGGACAATATATATACAATGGGTCAAGAGATATATGACAACATCGTAGCCACTACACAGTCAATTCATAATGACGTGCACAGGTATTGAAAGGCCTTTCATGCACCGACACCATGCAAGACCTAGTGCTATACCCATGGACCCTGCAAAGTGTTGTTTGTTTCAGCGACAGTACTGCAGAAGACTTCCATTTGCTGTGTCTGATAGGACAGATTCAGTTATGAAAGGTGCACATTAGATTAGTAAAAACACATCTATAGTATGGATATGGACATTGGATAGATGAAATATGAGAAATTAAACTCATTAACACCAATTGATGCATTGAACTTGAAAGCAGGCATGGTAACTGTCGCTGTGCATTGTTAAAGAAATAAAAAAGGACATTAGGCCAAGTAGAAGCTAAAACATGGAGAATATTTTAGAAATGGAAGAAACATGATAAATAGACAACATTGTTCTACTTGATGCTCTTTTGTCCATGTGTATGCTAAAAGATAGTGAGAGCAGCAGTTGACCGTAACATTCGAGTTTGTCTGGGAAGGCCCTTCTTTGTAAATTGAGAAAACTCCTGTGTCTCCAAATAAAAATGTTTGCTTCATCTGCGGGAACATCATTGGCACAGCTGTCAACCTCTGAATGTGGAAATCCACCGTTGAGCAACGATTGTCGTATCATCGGCACATCTTTCTTGAAAATGTGGAGGACCATATCGGTTTTTGATAGTTATGTCCCTGGTGATTGCAATGGCCGTATATTTGCGCAGTACCAGGAGCAGGTACAGAGAATGTCGCAACTTTAACTTACAAGATGCAAACTTGAACTTTTTGTCCATTATGTGTAATCATTATGCTTTAAACTAGATGTTTCTATTCCTTCTTCGTGCATTGCCAAACGCGATGTTTCTATTGCTTCTTCATGCAAATAACCAAACACACAGTTAATGTCACATATGTTTGTTTGTATGGCACAAGTTTGCATGAGGAGCCAAAGGTAGATGTTGGGGGTATGCGAATCAGGCATACCCGCGCTCGGAGCAAAAGCTAAATAGCCCCCAGCACTTTCGAACCCTGGCAACCCACGCCTTTATGGCAAGCCCAGCCCTATTAACGTGAGTTTTGTTAAATTTGGTGCAATGTACCCTTTTGCCTATCAAAATAATGCCCAGTGCCCTCCAAAGGTGGAAATGTCCTTTATTACTAAAGGTCCTGCCCAGATTGCTGCATAGTGTTACAGACCTGCTTCCACTATAAAATATTTTCAGGTTAATGCATTCTTCTAATATTCTGATGTAGATCCCTGAACCTAGTTTGAGCAGCATCAAAGAATCCATTAGAAATAAGACCACATTTGGGCAGAAACAACATCTCCAATGCTTTTCAGAGAAACATATTGTTACTAATAGTCTAATGAGACCAATCGCTGCTTTTCTATGATTACTTGAGTCACCACAATGAATGCACTATATTCCTTTGCAGGCACTGAGGGACCTGGAGTTAGCATCTCTGAAGAGCGACAAAGTGCTGCAGAAGTCTCCGGGACGGCAGTTGTCTATAACCCTCATGCCTCCCTATCTATAGAGCAGCAGAGACAAAGGCTACCGGTGTTCAAGGTATCTATTGTGCTGCAAAGTGCATTCTCTTTAAGCCAACCACCTCGACACAATATATTCAAATTTCTTTCATGTTCTTGCAACTTCATAATGTTGTTATAACTACTTATGAAACCATAAATCAGTTGTTACAAAACATTGTTAAAGGGGCTTTATATAATTAGCTCACGTTACTGCATTTCTAGAGAATGGAGTGTTGCTGAATTTAGGTTTTCTGCAGTAATGTGTTTCTAAAACTATAATTTTCCATTTATTTCTTTATGTATTGTTGTAAACGTTTAGATGTTTAAATCGTTGTCTTACATTCCCTCAATCTTTACCAATTGTTTTTTTAACCTTAATAGCCCCCACACATACACTGGAAGGCTAAGCTCTGTCTAGGGCCTTCACTTTAGGTTCCTTGTTCTTCTCTTCATAAGATGAACCCCTGATAACAGCTTCTGACTTTTACAGAAAATGATTTTTTGAGGCTTTCAACCGTTTTTGAAAGAGGTGTGCCGATAGCATACGCCAGGGCTCTATTTGATGTTCATACAAGCTATTAATCAATAGGCTACAGTTTCGAGCCATCTATGAACACAGAAATGTCTCTGTCCAGCTCATGTGAAAAATGCAAAACAATAAATGTGGATCATGAGACTCTCATGAACACATTCTACTCCCTACACATGCGCAGAAAAATCCTTAAAGGCTAATTTAAGGGGAAAAGATGTGCGATAAGGCTGAGCAGTGCCACACAAGTTAGGAAAGCTTTCTCTTTTTGCAACTTTCCCCACCATAGTTTCTCTGAACCACCATTCTTTTTGCTCTATTTTTAAACTTGTTCTGGCTTTTTTTGAGGGGAGTGAAGGGGGCAGAAGTATGATACAGACACAGGAGTGGCATACTTATTGGTATATACTTTTATTCAAAATGAAATGAGGATAAACCCTACCTGTCCCTATGACTAAGAGGGATTGCCCTACCTCAACAAAAAGACTAAGGACTCCGTCAGGCTGTCCAGTCAAAATCAAATTAATCAGGGATGTGATTTCCTTGATGCCTGTTCTTCACTGGCTCAGGATATGGGGCAATGAAAAAGCAGTTCTTACTCATGAGCTAATTACTTTCATGATTGTCAAAGATATTGGTGGAAAGGTTCCATGGCTTAGTCACATCAAGAAACAAATGTTGGAAATTAATATACATTTGTACCCACCTCCTAATGTTATATTGCGAGGGGAGTCATAGTGTTGACTAGCTGTTTCCGTGATCATGCAGGTCTAATGAGAGAGAGTTTGGAGCTGGTGAAACCTAAGAATAGAAGGCTGATGACCATCAAGGCAAGGTTTGACTGTGTTTTAAGGGTGGTGGTGGCTTCTTGGTCAGGGGAGAATGGTATCAGTCTTGCTCTCTGTGATATGCTCCGTATGAAGATCTTACTAAATTTCTATATTTTTGCCTGGCATATGAGTGTGTGAGAGTCTCTATATTACGTCCATTGTTACGTGAATTGGGTTTTGTGCAATATCGACCCACACTGATTTTTCTATTATGAGCTGATTGCCCACGTGTTGGGTGGATTCTTAAAATAGCACTTTGTATTAGAAAGCGTTTGCTCAGGAACATGTTATGAAATGTGGTTTGATATGTGGTTTCTGTATGGCTGTTTTTTTTATTTTTTATTTTTTTGAACAAGGCAGGTTTATAACAATGCAGGATTTTTAACAAAGCATGACATGCATCGCAATAACATGTTTTATTACCCTCCCCTCCCTCCCTGTGGTCGTTGGGCCGCCCATGGCCGCTCGTCCTACCCCGGTTCCTGTTGGGCATCCCCATCGTTTAGGATCCTTCGGGCCAGCTGGGGCTTATAGGTCAGGGCTTGGAAGTCTTGGTCAAAGTCAAGGACTGGGCCCCAAATGTTCCAAAAGCGACGAAGGAGACCTGCCCTGGCTGCCGTCACCTTGTCTGTAATTAGTACATCCCAAACTTTCACCCACCAAAGGGGAAGGCGAGGACCCTCCACAGATTTCCATGAGCGGGCTACCACAATTCTATCCGCCAGAAGGCATTGGAATAGCAGTTTGGCTTTAGGTCCGGATTTTGGGTAGATTCCAGGGTCTGGGACACCCAAAAGGATAGGTTCGGGGTCTAACGGTAGCCTTATCAGAGTAATTTCTGCAATAGTCGCTAGACACTGTTTCCAGAAGTTTTGGGCTTTTGGGCAAGTTCACCACATATGGAAGAAGGTGTCATGATGCCTACCCCAGGGCATCCGGATCAAGCCCATCAGCCCCGGGAGCAGGCATCCAGGTATTTAATAAAACCCCAGCAGCCCCGGCTGGGGGCTGTCTGGGTTCAGTCCTGGCGCCTTAGGCGTCATGCTCCTAGACTTTACTTACCTCATGCAGACCATGCTGCTCATAGACCTTACTTACCTCATGCAGACCATGCAGCAAATGAATCCAAGCCAACGTGAGGCCTGGATGGGACTATTTTTCTACAGGGACTATTTTTTACTCGGGTGTGGTTCTAGGGACTCCTTACCTGGAACTACTTTGGAGGCTATTTAAACCACGCCCGAACAGCAGCACATGCTTCGTGTTATTCTGCATCCAGCAGCGTAACGCTCACCGTGCCTGCAGTCAGTATCCAGTCTTCAGCCACGCCTGTCTCGAATCCAGAGCTCCTAGCAATAGAAGAAAGAAGAAGGAAAGGTTAGAAAAAAGATATTATTTCAATCCTTACCTGAATTCCGGATCCATCACGTCTTCGAACTTGAAAAGGACATTATACTACACGTGTCGCATCGCCAGCTGCAGCACCGCGCCGCGCCATACTCGCCAGTCCTCACAGCATTTTTCGATCCGACGCAGCCTCCATCATTTTCTCCACCGAATTCCACCATCTAGGGGACAAAAGAAACATAAGGTGAGCCGAGAGAGCCAACAAATACAACCTCTCCACCATAGACTTACCTGATTAACAACCGGAGGCATTATTCTGTAACAAACCGCAACTTCTTACGCCGCACCTGTAAGGAGAGAGAAACCAGCAATTTAAACACACTCATCTTTTGCCGGACAGTGTTTGGTAATACAGACCCTTACCTCAACACCATCAGCTGCCACAAGACAATCTTCCCTTGGACCCAGCTGCAACACAAGAAAGGAATGTACAAGAGTGAACATCGGACATATTGAACTCTTTGAACTTTATACTTACGGGTTCCTGCCTGGAACCTCGGAGTCAATATTCATCCGGAACTCTTCCAATGCCCTCAAACCAGTGAAGTAACTGGTATCTACGCGCCCCTGCATTCCACGCAGGATGGAGAGCTCATCATTTACAAACATAAGGTGAGTTTACAGAAAGTGAATATCGGTGGTGATTAGTGGGGAGAACAGTGGGGTGCCATTACTAAAATCCCTGGGTGGCTGAATCCCTTTCTCCACTTGCAGGAGAATATTTCTACGGGTCAAGCAGATGAGATTAGGCGGTCCAGTCCAGTCTGTCATCTCTGCACTACGCTTCACGTTGGACGAGGTTGTAGCTGTCCGGTTCCGATCGACGCCCCTGTGGGAGCCAGGTGAGCGTAACAGAAGGGCCCTATTTGGCCGCATTGTCTCCAGCATGTCGGGTCGAGAGTGTGGTTCATTTGGTGGAGTTTTAGGGCTGGGTAGTACCAGTGTAGAAGGATTTTATATGTGCATTCTCTGTTTGTGATGCATGCTGATGATGACTGGGCACGGGCCCAGATGTCTACCCAAGATTGGTCCTCTATGGGGTGGCCCAGGTCTGCCTCCCATTGGGCCATAGATCGGGTTTTGGAGGTTAGAAAATCCTTCTGGAGGCGTTTATATAGAGTGGAGATTTTGCCCTGGGTCGGGAGCTCCTTGAGAGTTAGTTCAATTGCTGTGGGAGGACGGGTGGCTGCTTGGCGGGTCTGTGGGTGGGAGCACCAGTGACGTAGCTGGATGTATGTAAATCTATCCTTTACCCTTCTTTACATCGTTCAAAGGTACAACGTTGTCCTCCTTCGAAGAGTTGTCCCAGGGTCTCTAATCCCCCTGTGATCCAGGTTTTGAAGTTTTGCGGGGAAGCCCCTGGCGAGAAAGTTGGGCTCACAAACACTGGAGAGGAGGGGCCAAGTCCTATTGGAATCCCCTTTTTGTTTTAAGGTTTCATCCCAGACAGAGATGGTGTGTTTGGTGGTCACCAGCAGTCCCTGCCATTGCCACTGCATTGAAGGTGGGATGTGCGGAAGGAAGCGCAGTGGGAGAGGTAGTCGTGATTGTTCGTGGTCCACCCACCTGGGGCGATTGGTAAGCGTTTGCCATGCCTGGATGCAAGCCAACTGGGCCGCCATCTGGTATCTCTGTAGATCTGAGACCCCGAGGCCGCCAAGCTTTGCATTACCTAGCATTGTGTCCTTAGGGATTCTAGCTTTTTTCCCCCTAGAGATGAATTGTAGCATTTTTCTCTGTATGTTTCGGAGGGCTGGTGCCGGGATCGGAACTGGAAGGGATGAGCATGCATATAGAAATCTCGGTAGCAGATTCATTTTACAGGCCGTGATCCGGCCCATTAATGATATTTCTTGGGTTCGCCCAGCGTTTTAGATCGGTTTCCAGTTCCTTAAATAATGGGGGAAAAATTGCACCGTAATCATCCTTCTGGTTGGCCGGAATTTGAACCCCTAGGTAGTTAATTGCTTTCGTCTTCCATTGGATTGGGCACATTGGGATCAAGTCCTCTCGCTCCCCTGGGGATATCCCTATTCCCAGTGCCGCTGATTTCTGAAAGTTGGAGAATCCTGTGACCCTTCCATAGCTATTTATTTCGTCTAAGGCACTAGTCGGGGAGGAGCAGGGCTCCGTGATGGTCCGTAGGACGTCGTCCGCGTAGAGAGCTAGTTTGTGGTGCGAGGTACCAGTCCAGAGGCCTTTGACCAGGGAGTTCAGCCTGATCCGTTGGGCAAATGGCTCCATGATCAGCGCAAATAGAAGTGGCGACAGTGGACATCCCTGTGTGGTTCCACAGGTCAAGGCGATAGGGGTGGAGAAGGTGCCATTGATCCTAAGAAGGGTTTTGGGCGATTTATAGTTGGCCAATACCATAGTACGAAATTCCGATCCAAACCCAAATGCTTCGACGGTGAGCCTCATGAAGGTCCAGTGTACCTTTATCAAATGCTTTGGTCGCATCAAGTGCCAAGAGCACTAATCCTTGGGAGTCCCGGGAAGCAAGATCTACCAGGTCTAGGGCTCTGTGAATATTGTCAGCTGTGGATCGATGCTTAAGAAATCCGCTCTGATCGGCGTGAATTATGTCCGGCAAGATATGGGATAAGCTTGTCGCTAGGATCTTGGCGTAGATGTTGGCATCAATATTGAGTAGGGCAATCGATCTATAGGAGACAGGGTTTCTCAGATCGCCTGTGGGCTTAGGTAGCAGGATCGTGATTGAATCTTGCATGGAGGGGGTTATAACTCCCGTGGTTCTGAATGAATTGAACAATTGTACCAATGGTGCAAGTAGTTGGGGCTTGAAGATCTTATAGAATCTGGTTGAGTAGCCATCAGGGCCAGGGGCTCGGGATTTGAGAGACTTTATCGCCTTGCCTACTTCCTCGCTGGAGATCGGAGCATCCAAAGTGTCTTGGGTTCATTCTTTTATTCGGGGGAGTGCCGCCTTCCGTAGGTATTCCTTCTGTTCCTCTAAATCCTGTATTGGGGCGGTCATCACCTGTGTCAGGTGGTCTATTGCCAGGCGTTGTTTGTCCTGGTCGGCGTATTGAATTCTGCCTTGAGTCCCACTGATCGTGTTTCTTTTTGCTTTGGCGAGTTTGGCCACCAATAGTTTGTTTGCCTTGTTGTTCTTAGCATATATACAATTGCTTAGCCTTCGCCATTTGATGCACGGTGTGTTTGGCGTAGTGGGCCTCGATCTTCTTTTGTGCCATGCGAATAGCTCGTTGTGTTTTTGGGGACCAACCTTTTTCCTTGTAGGTCTTCTCTGCTTTTTTGGAGTTCCTCCTCAAGGATCAGGTGGGTTTGTCGCCTTTTCTTGTTGAAGGCCACGCCCTGGGCGATCAGTTCCCCACGTATTACTGCCTTCATAGCGTCCCAGTTGTTAGCAGGGGAGGTATCTTCACTGGGGTTTTCCTTGAAGAAGTTCTTAATTGCGGTCGCAATGGAGTCCCTGAGCGGCCTCTCATTGAGTATTGGGTCATATAGTGTCCATCTGCGTTGCACGGCGGGGGATGGCTCGAATTTCTAGGGCTACCGGGGTGTGATCGGACAGGATCGTTGAGCATATAGTGACGTCATTGGCGAATGTGAGTATTTGCGGGGATACCAGGAGGAGGTCTATTCTGGAGAATGTTCTATGAACATAGGAATAAAAGGAGAAGTATTTTTCCGAGGGGTGAAGTATCCTCCATGAGTCCACCACCTCTAGGGTCCAGTGCCAGTGCCAGTGCTGAAGCGAAGTCTCCAGAGGAGGGGGGATGCTATTTATCCTTTGTGGGATCCAGAACTCCATTAAAATCGCCACCGATCACTATCTGGCCCTCTAAGAAGGGGGAGAGCGTGGAGCTCAGAGAGTCGTAGAAGGCAGCTTGAACTGTGTTTGGAGCGTATACTGAAGCAAAGGAGTATAACTTTCGAAGCAATAGGCAATTTACGACTATGAAACGGCCCTCGGGGCAAAGTATAGTCTCCAGTATCTGAGGGTTTAACCCTTTTCTGAAGAGGATTGCTGTGCCACCTTTTTTTGGTATTTCCTGATGCGAGGAGTTGTTTTGGAAAGCACTGGGAGCGTAAATGCCCAAAGTCTGCTGGTAAAAGGTGTGTTTCCTGAAGCATAGCCACTGCTGCATTATCATTTTGGAGTTTTTGCAGAATTGATTTGCGTTTGGCAGGAGAGTTCAGTCCTTTAACATTCAGGGAAACTAACCTCAAATTTTGATGTTCCGGGGTGGGATTTGGCATTGCTGGTCAGCTCTGAGGGGGGTTGGGGAGATGAGGAAGGATCAGTCGGCATGTCGTGGGGTTTGCAGCCACTCGTTAACCTGCCTGTGAAGTTTTTGCTCAGACCTCCAGCAGGAGGGTCAAGATTTAACTGGGGGGGGCCCATTTGTGGGCCTGGGACCCCCTCCCTGGCCAATGGGGCCATGGAACAGTTTTTAGCCAACATGGCTGGAACTAAGAATAGTCTTAGTAGATCATTCCAAGGACTCCTAGGTGGATTGTGCCTTGGAAGGGGGCATGGGCCGTGGGGTAGGGGCCGCTGTTCCGGCGGTCAGGGATCATCTGCATTCTCGTAAGTAAGGAACATTTTCGGGGCGCAGACTTTGGGGCACGGAGCCCTGATATTTCGATGAATCCGTTGCGTCTCTGTGTGCGATTATTTCTTTCTTATAAACCGTGGGACCTTTGACCATGAGTTTTGCTTAGATTTTGGGGAGGCCGTGAGGTCCGAGTGAGTAACAGTTTCTGTGGTTGGTGGCGACGGGGATCCAGGCGAGTCCGGGTGCATGATCTTCTCGGCGTCTTCCAGGTGGCTGATTCTCCTCAGGGCGCCCTTGTAGGAGAATTGTAGGGCCGTGGGAAAGAGCCATCTGTAGCGGATTTATTGGTCCTGAAGGAAGGTGGTCAGCGTACAGAAGTATCGTCTTTTCTGGGGGATGAGAAGAGATAGGTCTTGATAAATTTGAAGGGGAGCACCTTGGAAGGTTATTTCATCTCTGGTGCGGCCAATTGCTGAGATGGCTTCCTTTGCATTAAAGTGTACCCTGGTGATAACGTCCGGTGGAGCATCTGATTCCATCCCGCGGCGAGGAGGCAGCCAATGGGTGCGGTCTTGGAGGCTTTTTGACTTCTCTAATTGTGGAAGGAGGGATTGAAAAAAGTCGCCCACATATTCTGCCAAGTTTTTGTCTGGGACTGAGGCTGGGATTCCACGAATCCTGCGGTTATTACGTCGGACCCTGTTTTCCAAGTCCTCCTGTTTGAATTCCAAGATTTCGCATTTGTCTTGGAGGAGTCTGATCGAGCGTTGCACTTCCATCAGGGTTGAAGTATGATCTTGAGTGCGATCTTCGACTTCTCCCAGTCTTTGCTCAGCCTCCGTCACCCTTTTATCTGTGTTTTCTAGTTTGGTGGTAAGTTCAGTCATGCAGGACCTAAATTCGGACTTGATGTCGGCCATGAATTTGTGAATATCGTCCTTAGTTGCCAGAGATCCCTTGTTATCTAGGGATTCCCGCGAGGAGGAGGAGGAGGAGGAGGAGGAGGAGGAGGAGAAGGGGGGAGGTCCTGTTTCTTTGATTTATCGGATGACATTAACATTGCTGCAATGTCCTGGTTCTTGCCGGACTTTGATTGTTTGGCCATCGTATTGTTTGTAGGCAGAGGAATGACTCTGCACCCCTTGGAGGAGAAGTGGTGAGGAAAAAGACCTCCTTGGTCACTGGTAGGTTGCTTTGGGGCCGCCCAGAGCCTTTCAAGTGGGTGGAAACGCACTGCCGGTGTGAATGCTAAGGTTACTTGAAAGGAGGGCTTTCCGTTCCCCTAGGAAGTAGGTAGCGGTGAAAAGATCTGTCTGGGTCCGCGGGGGTAGGGGCAGGAGAGTGGTCAAGACGTGGGCCGGGGTGCCCCAGGAGGTGTTCAAAGAAGCGGGGAGGAGAAGGGAACCACGTAGGAAAGCCGGGGGAGCAATATTGGTGCCAACTGGGGCTCACCTCTTCTTGTCCCAGGCTGGGGGTCCCAATGGGAAGGCGTAGGGTCTCCTGGTGGAATGCTGGGGATGGGTCACCCCATAGAGCGAAGAGGCGAGTAGCTCATCGGACAATCTTTAGAGCGGAGCCTGCGTTGAAATTGTTGAATAAGGGTGGGCCCCTTGCCCCCACCCCAGTGCAACCTCCAGGTCTCTCCCTGACAGGTTCCGCTGCAAGAGGGGTCCCACGGGCCGCCAGGGATGGCGCAACCATAGGGACCTATTTCAAGATGTCCCCAGATGGATGCAGGGGGAAAGTGGGGCCAGGCACGCCACTCACGGCGGAATCCGATCCAGGCCCCACAGACTCCCCCACAGAGAGAAGGCCAAGGGCAGAGGACGCCCGCCTCAGCGCCCCCCCCAGCAGGATCCAAGAGCGGCCTTGTGTGCGGGACGATCACCGGCAGCCTCTGTGCTGTGTCAGCCGGGATCTCTGCGAGGACACAGGAATGCTGATCTGGGGTTTGGGGGGGCCAGGCCTCCTCCTGCCGGCGCCAGCTCAACCTCCCTCTTCTCCTTGTGCCGGCCGGCAGTCTCCCTGCTCCAGGATTGCGGGCGAAACACCTCCAGCGAAGGCAAGGCTGAGCGGGTGGAGCGGGGGAGCACCGCGGCACCTCCCCCAGGTCGGGGCACAGAGTAATCCGCTATGTCGGGTGCCCGCAGCCAAGGATGAATGCTGCCGGGTGGGCTCAGAGCAGGCGGCCACTCCCTACTCCCCCCCCCCCCCCCCCCTCTCTGAACGTTCTTCGTTCAGTCAGCTGGCAGATGCCCCTAGGTGTTATGCATCACCTGAGGGGTTTTCTTCACGTGGTGAAGATCTACAGCCGCATTTATGGTTGGGAACAGCGGGCATCCCACAGAGGCTATTAGAAGAGCGTCTGCATCGTCGGAGCTCGAGGCCACGCCTCGTATGGCTGTTTTTTATGACATGATATTGATGTGATCTTTTTTAAAACCTTTTTTTTAATGTATATTTTTATGTATTTTATTTTGTATTTGTATTGTTTTTATGGAAAGCTTTGTACATTTTCGAAGTAAAGATTATGATGATGAAAATAGTTCACCATCCTGTTTCAAAACGCCTGTTCCTAACCCTCACGCTTGTATCTAATAATAATGGGTAAAGAGGCTTCGTGGTCCAGACAAATATTCCCTTCCCCTGGACAGTGTCCAATTATAAGTGGGAAACTCTCCTGCGAGATTGGCTCCCTTCTCCAGGTTTCAGTTCTCCTTAAAAAGGCTGATATAAAGTTCCAGCTTCAATCAAATCAAAAAGTTCAAAGATCCAATAAAAAGATCTCTAGGCAATGCCAGGGGGGGATGGATCCCTTCCTCTGGTCACAGTATTCACAATGCCAAGAGGTTTCTCCTCTCCTGGCTCTCCACAAAGGTCACAGCACCAAGAGGACACTTTCTCCCTTGGTTTCACCAGGATCTTACAAACACCAGAGGTGAATGGCCCCCCCTATCCCCTTTCCTCTGGTTACAATGTTCACAGCGCCAAAAGGATACATCTCCTCTCTTGGCATGTCATGATTCTTATAAATGGCATCAGGCGGAATGACTCTTCCCCTGGTTAGAATGTTCACAGCACCAAGAGGATCCCTCTCCTCTCTTGGCATCTTAGGATTCTTATAAACGGCATCATGCGGAATGCCTCTCTTCTCCTGGTTACAATGTTCACAGTATTTGTAATGTATTTTATTTATTTTTTTTGTATGGCACAGAGAGGCTGTAGGCGTAGGGGCGCCTGGACGTAACACAAAGTGGATATCTAAGCTGGGGGGAGAGACCAAAACCTGCAGGGCAGAGATGGTTTACTTAAACAAAACTGTTTTAGGCCACGTTTTAAGGCAGAGAGGGAGGTGCATGCTCTCAAACCTCAGGGTAAATTATTCCACATTATTGGCATTCAAAAGACAGGCATTATTTTATCTCAGTACCCTGTGGGCTGGAAGCCAAGTTATACGGTTTGACAGATACTTGGGGCTAACATCATATAGGCACTTACAAAATCAAATACTTTATTTTGATCCAATAAATGGATCATAAAACTCAAACAGCATGGCAAATCACACAATACATTGCAATAAATGATTAAAACATAGGTTAAACTCTGTAAAATGTGGCACTGTTATACCAAAAAACAGAGGCCGCAGGTTTAAAAGCAAAAATACACCAAAATTACTGCAACGAGGCTGGTGATAGATAAGGTGACGTGTTTACATCTCACCCTCCAAGATTGGAGCAAGTCATTCCCCAAAAAGTTAGTTGCCAGCTCACAATCCCCCGCCAAGCAAAGGTCAAGCGCTCCATCGATTCTTCTAATGCAAAACCGTTTAAGTAGCAGCATTACAAATCTTTTCCTAATATGAGATGACTTTGGACAAAACAAAATAAAATGCACTACACTTTCAATCTCATATGGACAGAAAGGGCAAGCTACTGATATACTCTTATTCCAATGGTGCCTGACTTCAGCTAGGGGACAGTGCCAATGGGCAGTTTCATGTACAATGCTTTCATTGGTTTCAAATTCCTTCTGGATAATCTTCGAGACCAGGATATTCTTTCCTGAACTTATAAAAAGGCAGGCTGGCAGAACTTGCGAGTTTTTTCGGGTTTCTCTCAGCCATTTGCTTTCGTAGGTTTTTTTTTTACTAGCGTTTTGGGGCTCTCAGGAATTTGTCCGGGCGAGACCAATAATTATCCAACTCCAAAATGGTCAACTCTTTTTTGATAGCGGAGAACCATGGTAAGTTAGCACTGCCTGGCTGAGGTAAAACATCTTTGACGGCATCTCTATACTTGCTCAGATTGTCGCTAGTGCAGAGTCTCACCCAATATAACACTGGCCTTGAGCAACATAAGAACCCAATGCTTTACAAACCTACCTCCCAGAAGACTGGGGCATTCGAGATGTTTGCCGGCAGGCCCGAGGATGCTTTTAAGAAACTTCTGCTCAATGACCCGGAGTGTGTCTGAATTGTAATCGCCCCACTGCTCTGGCTTGACACTTGTAAATCAATATAACAACGCTTAACGGGCCGGTCCCATGGGCCTGCTAGAATTTAGACGTAGCTCCACAGTGCCTGGTCAGCTTCAAGCCTGCCCTATTCAACTGGTCCTTCCAGAAGCAGTTTGCAGTCAACCAGACCCCCAGAAAATCATAGCTCGTGACCTGCTCAATCACCCCACTGCCTGAGCTGATTGTTAGCCTTGGAGTATTCCTGACCCTTACGATATGATATGGCATTTATAACGCGCCTATGCACAAGTGTTTCAAGGCGCGACGAGGCAAGGGAGGGGGAACATAGGGAGGACGGACAACGATCCTACTAGGCCAGGTGTCACTCCGATCGCGCAAGTGCGTGGGAAGGGGGAGGGAAAGTGCAGTACATGGCAAGATGATAACAATAAGTAAGTAGCTGCCAGCATGTGGCAAGTGCATGAGTAAGTGCAGACATCAGGTGTCAGGGCTGGAAGGGGGACTTGGGGATACAGAGACAGTCCCCAAGTTCGGGGGTTGCCAGGTGAGCAGTGCAGGTGTGAAACGCTGGCGGGGGAGGACCTGGTCCAGAGATCAGAGGGTGTCCAGGTAGCCGGTGCAGTTTCCAGTTGCACTAGGAGGTCAGCAGAGGAGGGGAGGAGAAAAAGCAGAAGCAAAGAGAAAGGTTTTGAGGAGCTTCCGGAACCGGAGCTGGTTCTCCTCGAGTTTAAGGGAGGCAGGGAGGCTGTCTCCCTTAACCATTGTCGTGGTTTTTTTGGCATTTATTGAAAGTTCATTACTTTCACGGAAGCTCTCAAATATTTAAAGTTGCTTCTGCAGGCATTCGGGCGTGAGAGAGAGAAGAAATGCACCGTCGGCAAATAAAAGGATCGGATGTGCCCGCCGGCCAACAATGCGGCATCAGACTTTTCGGCCAGCAATAGATCAATATCCCCATTTATAAAAAGGCAAAACTGACTTGGTGCCAGGATGCAGCCCTGCATAACTTCAACATCAATTTTTCTTCCAGCAGTGGTTTTCCCCCTTGTACCATATCTGATTTTTGCTGCATTATTGCAGTAGAGAGATTGGATTGCTCTTAAAATGGCAAGTGGTACCTGCAGCTTAATCAATACATTCCACAAATTGCTTCTCGGCACACTGTCGAAGGTGGTTTTTAAATCAACAAAAACCACATAGATGTTCAAGGCCCGTAAAACAACATATTTGTCCAGAGTAAGATGGAGCCTTAACACTTGGTCCACCGTACTAGTGTTGCGCTGGAATCCAGCCTGGAAGTGGTGCAAGACCCCTCTCTGCCGACTCCATGCATCCAAATAGCCCAATACTGTCTTGGCAAACACCTTGCCCCCAGCATCCAAGAGGGAGACGGGCCGATAATTTTCAGGGCAGCCCCTGTCTCACTTCTTGTATATGGGCAGTATTGCCTGGGTCCAGTAGTAGGGGAACTCTGTTCACTAAAGAGTTTGACTAGATAAGGGAGCCATATAACCACCTCCTGTCGGTGCCAATCAATGGGGACCAAATCCGTTATGGGGGCCTTCCCCCGCGTCTGCGACAATTGAGTCATATCAATGTCGTGCAAGGACAACACCAGGGGCGTATTATCACCTAACTTGATCCCGCCGAGGCTGTCCTTGGTTTCCCTGCAGTGACCATAAGATTTCGCTTTGTAAAGATTTCCAAAGTGGGCTAGCCAAGCATACTCGGGGATTCCATTCTGGATCAGGGATTACACACCCCTCCCCTACTCTTCCCCCCCAACATGTTGCCAAAAGCCCCTGGAATCACCCGCCTTGGAGGCCTGAAGAAGATTGGCCCACAAGTGTTCACAATGCTCTTCCTTTTTGGTTTTGAGCAGTTTGCGGTAGAATGCTATGGAAACATCCAGAGCCGAAGTGGCTCCTCTTCTGGGAGCCCTTGCAAGCTCAATCAGGATCTTTTTTGCAGCACGGCATACAGCGTCGTACCATAGAGTCTTGCAGACTGGCTAATTCCCCCAGCTGATCGAGACCTGCTCGGCCCATTTCCCACGATGCTAATGATTGATTCATGGGATTCTAACAAATAACCCACATTATCGGCATTGCAGAAAAAAAACATCTCAAATGGATACTGAATCTTTGCATAGATGATGGGTAGCTTAATTTCTAAATCTAGCAGCTGCCATTTAATTACTCGTCTATCACCGCCATTTGACTCAGATATTATAGTCCCCACCCCTCCCCCAAAGCCAAACAGTGTCCCTGCCACTATAGCCACAATAGGATTGTGATCGTTTTCTGGCCTCTTCATCACCATAAAGTCCTGCAGATGGTGCCAGGATTCAACATTTACCATGATATAGTCTATCAGACTAGATTTTGGGAAAAAAACGAAAGTGCTGGCCACCGGGCGATCACTGGGGAACCATTACATGCCCTGAGACCCAGAGCCAGAAACACTCCGGCCGTTGCCACGGCGGATCTATAATTCCTTGCTGAATATATCACCACCAGGTCCCCCACACTCCATATCGCATCCTCCTCATCAGACAGCCCCACCATGCTTTCCAATGGCTCCAGTTGAAGATTTAGGTCGCCAAAAATAAAAAAATTTTTATCAGACTCACTTGACTGGATCTGCAATGGGTTAATGTTCCTCCACCAATTGGAGCAAAGAATTGCTAGAAACTTTATCTGGTTGATCATACTAGTTGATCAGCAAGAGATTGGACCCATCGTGACAACGCAATTGGATTTCCATATAATCAGCTAAGACAGTAGGATACATGTACTTAGCCAAAAATAACTTTCTGTTGATCCACAGAATCAAGCCCCCACTTGGTCGCCCTGCTTTCTCTTTGATTGCTGGCATGTGAAAAGTTGCAAAGCCCTGGGTGTGGTGGGCAACCAGAGACCATGTTTCCTGCAAAGCAATTACATCGTAACAACCCACAAGGTCCAGCCAAGCTGGGCCAACCATATATTTCTGGAGCCCAGCTATGTTCCATGACATCAGGCTTAATAGTTCACGTTGTACACAGGTGGGTTTGGGATGCTGTTGCAAAGCTTGAGACTTGAGTGGCCTCGTGAGTAGATGTAAGTGGTTTGCACAAGTGTGCATTTGTTGTCAAATCCCTAGAGATCACACTGCAAGCATCAGCACTGCGCCTCGCTTCTCATTGTGCAGACTCGGGGTGGTTAGACCATCAATACTAGCTCGAGCTATACCCCTCGGTGGCCTGACCATTGACCGCGGAGCCCCTCGGGTGGACCACGGCATTCCAATATCCCACAGGGGTACCATTTAATGTTAGACCCATATTTTGCAATATATTTGAGCACAAATACAACAGAGAAGTTACGACAGGCGACGCAAGCACGAATAAAATTCAATTTGAGGTACTTAACCAATTTGGGATCTCAATACGTAGCAAATCAGCACTAGTTATAGCTGATAGATCCGGAAGCTGGTTCCATAGAGCTAGTAAAAAAGATCTGTTCAGAAATGACTCTCAGCTCCAGTGTTAATTTCCTCCATTTTTACCAGCTTTCTAAAGTGAAACACATTGTCAAATTCACTGCAAGAAGGTTTCCAAGATGCCGGTAAAGAGACCCGGTTAGATCTCGTGGATGGTGGCAGGGATGTAGCTCTGACCTGTGGTAAACCTGCTGGCAGGATGGACGGTCCATAAGGGGTGCTCAATAGATGCTCAGAGCTTGTTGCCTGGATCGCACTGCATGGGACAGCCTGCCTTGGGGCTGATCTGGCTGTAGCTTCTGTGGTTGGAGGGGAGCGACACCAATTGACACCCTGTAGAGCTACATGCCTAGTAGTACCATCGCCCTGGACCTTAGAAATCAGTGTTCCCAGGAACGGTGTCCAGTCATATTTGCAATATTTTCGAAAGTCAAAATGTTGAAAATATTTATTTGAAAATAATGTTGAAAAACAAAAATATCAAATTCTTTTTGATTTTTTTTCTTCGAATTAATGTTAATATAAGGAAAGTGTTATAATATATCAATATGGTATTAAAGAGTAGAATTGGTATATAGTTAGTTATAGCTATAGAAACTTTTTTTTAAAAATGACATTTTTTTTAATCTACTATAAACATTTGGTTAAAAGGTAGTGCAATAAATATAATTAAAGGTATATCCATGGGGGGTGGGGGAGATGGGAGGAGGGGGGGTTTGGGGTAGGGGTTTGGGATGGGGGGCGTTGGGGTGGGACCCCGGGATGGGGGGCGTTGGGGTGGGACCCCCCCCCCCATAAAAAACGTTACTATTTGTGACATTTTACATTGTTATTTTAACATTGGTTTTTTGATTTTTTTTTTCGACATTTTATTTTCGAATTAATGACTTTTTCTATTATATGTATGTAATTTCGACATTTTTGAATTCGACATTTTTTTAAAAAAATTTTTGTTATTCGATTTTTTTTTTTCTCCACATTTTGACTATAAACCCCCAGGAACCCCATGCTGTGGTACTGCGGCAGATGTAGCAAGACTTGAGGGAGCTTGTTCTTAACTGGACATCTTGGGCATTTCCTTTTGTTCGTATGGACCTGGGGAGGACTATTCATCATGGATAGCTCGTTTCCAAGAGCAGCTAGAGCAAACTCCTGAGATTCTGCCGTTCTAGTCAGTGCGCCCTGCAGGATGGTGTTAACACCAACACTGTGGGGCTCTGCTGCGCAGGAGAAAGTAACGTGGGGGACATGCTGTGTGCCTGTCGATGGGAGCTGGTTCAACTGATGTGTGGCGATGGGTGTTAATGGTACTGGGCCTTCTGATGATGGGTGCCACAAGCCCATGGCTCTTGCCCTTGTCGCAGGGTATTGCCCGCGTCGCAGCCCAGTATGACGTCAGCCACCCATGCCAGGACGCATTGGTCCTGCGCCAGGTTGCTACATAATAAGAAAAGAGCGTCTAGTTTTGCCATAAGAGCATTCAGTGGCATGGCGCCGGAAATGTCACTGAGAGATGAGTGTGATGATGACCTGACATGAATCAACTTCATCTCTTCATTTACACATTCCATCTCAGGGTCGCTAAATGTCTCTTCCAAAAGAGAGAGCTAGTTATCAAGGTCATGGCTAGCAGAAAGATCATGGTCCACGAGAGGCTTCTGCTTCAGTGAATGACACAATTTTAGAAGAGATTTGTTGTTGCCTAAAAGTGGGGAAGGGGAGAGTGTGCTGGTGTTGTCGCAGCACTCATTAGAAAAGCACTAATTTTGGGCAGCCTAGCCACTTGTGTTAATTTGGGTTTCTTGGCCCGCTTCATCCTTCTGTAGGTTGCAGTTCCAGCTGAAGGACTGCAAGGGAGCTTACCCATCTGCAGCATCTCACTCCTTGGGCCATGCCGCTGCTGCTTTCGTAGCTTCATGAATGCAGACTATATGCCCAAATCAAAGTCACCAGGGAACGTTTAGAAAAACGAGGGGGAGGGCCTTCACACACCGCCCCGGGACACAGAGCACAAGCTCCAATGGGGAGTAAAGCCTCGATGTGCTCCTATGCCCGGCCCTTAGCACCTGGAAAATTCCAAAAACAAGTGGGCGTCGCTCTTACTGAGTTGCCCTTCCTCGAGTGCTCACCCTCCCATCTCCCAATTTGTTCCACCACCACACCCTAACCTGCAGGGTGCAGAATGCACTCACTCGCAAGGCCGAAGGGAGGTGAGAACCCACACGACAACAAAATTACAGGGCATGGGTAGAATCAGAAGGGGTGCACTTTGTGATAATAGAGTGGCTGCCACCAGACCCCTGGCTGCGCTGAGTGCATTTGCACAGCACAGACAGGGGGCAGTAGGACCTGACAGACCTTCTCCGCTAGTAATGTTAAGAGATGTACCAAATCTGCCCTACACTCTTCCTCAGTTTTGCTGCATATTAACAAATCGGCAGCAAGTCCATTTGGATCACTCTGTTGAAAATGCTAGGTTATTCACAGTCCCCTGGGATAGCCTAGTGTGTCAGAATCGAGGGTGTTAATCTTGTATACATCTCCATGACGGTTACAGGTCATTTGGTCGAAAAAAAGGTCGACAGGACAAATGGTCGACGCAATTTGGTCGAAAGACAAATGGTCGAATTTAAATTTTTTTTATATTTTCATTTTTTTCCCCCCAACCCCCTTTTTTTTGCTAAAAAACCCTTTTTGTCCTAAAAGAAAACCTGAAAAATATATATAAAAATTAAAAAAAAAAAATTCAACCATTTGTCTTTCGACCAAATTGCGTCGACCATTTGTCTGTCGACCAAATGACTGGACAGCCTCCATGACCCACCCTTTGATTTCTTTATTGGGTGTATAGCTGTGTTTCATGGCAATGAGGATATCTGTATGATGCCCTTCTGCCATAGTGCATGTAGAGTATTTTCTTTCATCTGCTTCTCTGGACAATGGGTACTGTTTTGCCCCTTCCTTTAGCTTTATCTTCACCGCCCCCACTCCTTCCAGCACCCCTACATCATGGGGTCCTTTGGTGCATAGTTTCTCTAGAACCCTTTTGAGATCTTCATCTGTGTTTGCTTCCCCTTTTCACTGGTTGTGTCATTATCCGCACCAACCTTTCTACTACTTTTACTGGGTAGGGTATGTGTAACTGGAATACCATCTCTCCATCCTCCTTCCCATCGGAGAACAGTTGTTCATCCGACACTCCTGTCGCTGTTGAGTCGATGCATAGCACCGTACTCCACTCAATGTCACTGTCCATCCCGCATAGGATCACCATGTCCTTGCGAATCACTACCTCTTCTAGCTATACAACAAGTGGGCACCTTTTTATGTCTTCCTTCTGGCACTGTGGTCTGAACAAGAATTCTGATGCCATGAACACTTTCCCTCGTGTTTCCGGGACCCATTCCAGTAGAATCTCGTCCCCATACAAAAACATGCTAGGATACATGAGTTGGCCCATAGTGTGCTCTGAGCATGTGCTGCTAAGAGGAGCGCAGCTAATTGCGTGCAGTAAATGCCCAGAGTTGTGCACACCATCACTTTCTCTTTGAATGATATTGTGGTGTTCAATTTGCTGGGCACATCTCTCCCTAGTATATTGATAGGAGTATCTTTGGAATATAGTACCATGTTCTGCCTAAACACCACTGTACTCCTTGCAGCTAGTGCTGGTGTTTGTGTCACATTTGGAGGTGTCATTCCACCATCCACCATCCACCCCCCCCCCCCTTGACCTGCTGTGATCCCTGTGAAAGGGGTGCCTGTCCCTGTTGTAGCTGGGAGGGCCTGTGTGGTGACAAACACTTGCTGCTGTGTCATATGCATTGCTTGTGCCTGTGCTTGTTGCTCGAAAGGACATGTGCATGTGAAGTGTCCCATCATATGAAGCACGGCCTGAAGACCCTATACCCTGCCGCCTCTATCCTCCTCCTCTTCCTCATTGCGTGAACCCTCTCCCCATTGGAAAGAATCCCCCTGCATGCAATTTCTTTTTGTGGGTCTCCCCACTCTGGCATATACTGCGGCTGCACTAAAAAACCCTGTTGTGGTGCGTTCCCGCAGGAAACCATCGCTGTTGGGCAGGTGCCACTAGAGTAGCATCAGGTACAAGCATTGCCCTTTCTATTGTATACCTTGCCAGTTTGTTTTCTGCCTTTTCAGCCACCTGCCTCTCACTCTCCGACTTCTGTTTACAATAGTGTACTATCCTAGCCTGTATTTTTGGCCATCCCTTAGTTTTTATTCCCACAATCTTGTCTAAAGATGCCTGAGCATCCGTTGGCAGCCACTTGACCAGTATATGGTAAAACACGGCTATGCATTCCTCCCAGCACTTTTGCGTTTCCTGCATCCAGAGATCCTGCACCTGTTTTACAGTCTACAGGGTCATCATCAGGCTTCATCTTATGTGCCTGCACCTGCTTTATACAGTCTGCGGGGTCATCATCCGGCTTCATCTTATGTGTCATTACTATCCACAGGTCGTACCTATCGGGATGCATGCTTCTCAATACCTCCTATACGTGTGCTCGAAAGTTGTTCAATGGAGCCCCATGTGTGCATTAGTGTTTAATTTCACCCCCTTGTAGCCGGTCTTCTCCCAAATCGTGTCTCATTGTTTTCCTATTACAATCACAAATAGACTTTTCATATCCCCTATTGCCAGTGTCACTGCAACAGTCTTTTTCTCGAGCGCCTGGATCCATTTGCTGGCCCCTGCCATGAGGGAGGGCAGCCTGCATATTAAATTGCCTCGGCCCATTGTCTGCCATGGTCCGTAATGGCCGCCCCTGTTCCTTTTTTGTACCAGCAGCATTTGCCTCGTCCTGGGCCCTCTTTCCCCACTCCCCCTTTGATGGCCTGTGCCAGGCCCACTTTTATCTTTCCCTTCCTACTACGAAGGGAGGTTGATCAGTCCCTTCCAGACTCGCCACTGTCCTGTCATTTTCTTTGCTTTCTCCCCCTTCTCCTGTCTTTGTTGGGTGTCCACTCTTCACCCTCTCCATCACTCCAACCTCCCCCTACTCCTTTCTCATCTAATGGCACACTACCCTCATCCTCTCCTTCTGTCTCGTCCTCTTGCCTTTCTTCCACTTCGTCATTCAGTCTGAATTTTCTCCTTCCCGACAACTATTCCCTCGTTATCCCCTCTCTCTGTTTTCCTCTGCACCTCTTCTATCGCCCTCTCTACTTCATTAAATAATGCATCCAACTGTTGTAGTATATTCTTCTCAATGTCTAAGTATTTCCTCTCCCCTCTCTTGTTCCTCATCCCGCCATGTGTCTCTCTCTCCTTTTTCTCTGTTGCCTCCTCCCCAACCCCCCTCTGGGCTTTCCCGTTACGGGTTTGTATATCCTGCCGCGGGTCACAATGTCGGATAGACGCACAAGGGTGGGGACGAAGAGCTTGGTTGGTCCGTCCACCTCCTTGGTCCCCTCTCCCTCCTTCTTCATTGGCTCCCCTTTAGATTCCTTGTGCAATTTCCAGAGCCCTAATATATCCTGCCTACTCTTTATAACTTTGAGCCCTTGTATTTTGTCAATAAATATGAGAACATATTTTCTATTTTACTATCAAACGTTCCTTCCCCGGGCCATGCATGGAAACACTGACCTGCAGTCTCCTGGCCCCATTAAAAATGATATTTTAATATTTCATCACGGTATTGGAGCAACTTTTTACACATGTGATGGAGGGGGCTGTCTAGATAAGCCATTATTTCCTGTTTTTAGGCTGCCCTTTCTGTAGGTACTAATTACCCTAGGTAATCCCTTCCACTTTTCTCTGTATACCTTTTTTCCCCCGCAGCACCCGCACTCACCCTTAGTCATTAGTATCCCCCTCCTTTCGTTCTCACCTTCTCCACAGATCCACCCACGCACTCGCCACACTGGCCTTCTACTCGGCCGACCATTCACTCTGTTATTAGGCAACAGCCCTCGCCACAGGCTCACCTTTCCCTATGTTAGTAAAGGTCAGCGCCAAGTCCCCTCCACTCCTTTTGCTCACGCCTACCGCTAGAATGCCAAGCACACTATTATAAACTAGGTTTCTGTCTGTGATGACCCATCCACCTTTGGTCCACACCTCAAAACAATACAAATGACACATAATACCGTGTGTGCGACCCTCTCTATTCCTTCAAAACGCTACACAATAAAATTACACTTGTCCCCCCCCCAAATGACGCAACTATACAATCGTCGATGCTATGCGCAACCTCAGTTCAACGGGTTCCGCCTCTTACTACGCACCTCTCCTGCTCTAATGCAGGTGTGCCCACACCCACGTCTGCTCCCTATGGGGTGGCACATGCTATAATCTACAACTACTATGGCTGATCGTCCTCCCACCTTGAGGATGGGTCCTTTAAAACCATAAAAAACAGTCCCTCCCCCCCTCTGTGGGCATGCAACCATGATGTAGAATTTTCTTGCACGGTTACACTCACATCCTATAAATCCTCGAGTCCCCTCGGCACTGAGCCTCTGTTGCAGGCTCACTCCTCCCCCTGAGTGCGAGCGTCGTTCGGGACCAGGCAGACATTCATGAACTTGGTGTCTGCAGGGCCTCCTTGGTGATGCACGTAGATCAGGTCTGGGGTCGCTGGACCCACGCACCCAGGAAAGGCGGCCGGAATACCCTCAGTTGACCGAGAATCTCGCTGGGTCCTTCAAATATATATTGGGGTTCCTCAAAGGCTTGTAAAAAAGAAATTATCACTCATGGTCCAAGAAGGAGCACACACCAGGCAATAAGTAACGCTGTTTGGACACTACCGCAGCACGCTCTGCCTCAGAACCCGTTAGTATGAGTGATCTCTTCGCCTACCACCCAGGGGTCCAAGTTCTAACTAACTTCCACAGAATACATTCTTCTCTTTAGGGGGGGCATGTCCCCGCCCTTCCCTGTTATGACTGCCCTCGGCCGAAGAGCAGATCACAAGTGGAAGGGGCAGAGAGTGGAAAAAACCAGTTAGAAGTGGAAAAACCGAGCGTCCCTCTCCTTGCATTCATTCCCAGAACCTCTTATCATGCACCTGCAGACTGCTCCGGCTCCCTCCCTGTTTTGGTCCATTAGTGGAAAATACAACTGCTATTCTTCAGTTAGTCCACTCAGCAACAATATTTATGTAGTTATGTGACCTTGCTCGGCTTTTGCTACTGAAATGCTCATCTATTTTCCGAGGCCCACATAGATGCAGGCCTCTGAACATTCTCCATAAATTAGGAATACAAGAAGCACAACAACAAAAGCCAATCACTAAAATAAAAATACCAAAAAGCCAAACCAATGCAGAACGCAGTGCTTCAGGGATGCATGCAAATAAGTTGTCCCACCAATCCCCATCCTGGTCTTGTGTTACTCAGGCAACTAAATCTTTTATACCCTTAATGTGTTTTTCAATAGAATGTGAATGGTCTCCCAGGTCAAAACAACACAGTCCTTCCATAGCTTCACAACCTAAATTATGCTTTAAAAACAAATGATCAATGGCCGCTCTGTGTCGCAAAATAGCTTTCCCAAAATTTCAAAATTTCTAGCAACAGTTCAGTCAAAACTTGTGAGGTCTCATTAAGCCCTTTAACGCCCAGACATGCTAATTTAATCATCGTTTTATAGCCCCCAGCTGCTAAACCCCAAAGCCCAATAATAGAAATGGCTAATGCTAAAACCTCCGCTTCAGAGAGCATATGCACCTCAGAGGTGCAGTTTGGTGATAAAGCAGTATATGAAACAGCACGTATAGAACGTCCAATTGACTGTTTCAATGGATACATCATTAAACCAAGCCTGGTCAAAGCACATGGGCCACCTGAAATATTAGCAGGGATGTATGAATAAGTGAAGTTCCCACAGGAAAATAACCATCCAGGGGGAAGTTTAACGTGGTTCAGGTGGCTAGCAGTAGAAACAGTAAAATTGCATACCATATCATTTGACACATCAACACAAACATTTATGGGTCTTGTACATATTCGTTGATCAAAATCAGTTCTTGTCTCTTTCGCATTCATGTTAAGTTGTTGACATTTGCCAATGTAGGATGGATCACAAGTCATTTGATAAGACATCTGCAGGAGCGATGTCATGTGTCACGATAACGGGTCATGTTTCTCCATTGATGGACTGTGTCGGCACAGAATTGACAGTATTCATACACAGAAAAAGAATTCCGGACATCCGAATGCTCAACTAAAGAATCACTGTGCAAAATCCCAAATAACTCCTTCAAAACCGGGGGGGGGGCGTGGCTTGGTGGCCATGTAAGAAGATGTGGGTCTGCCGTGTCTCCTGCAAATCCTACAGAGATCCGGATAATCAGACAACTAAATGCGGCCATGAAAGAATAAACTCGCACACATGTGCTTGTGAAGCAAGCAGGTACAGGCAGAGGTGATTGGAACCGGCCCCGGGCAACGATTCAGTGAGTTATCCCCAAAGAAAGATTGCACAAGGACAGATCGGGCGGTCTCAAGATGGCAGCGAATTAGAACAAAGGGACCAGCTGCCGAGAGAAACGTCAGACCGGAGATCATGCTCGGATGATTATACCGCGGTAGCTGGCAGCACAAGCAAAACGGTGCTGCACCCTCGGATGCAGAGACTGGGATACTAGGACACCGCAGCCCCTACGCGTTGGTGTGAATAATGTGTGACAAGGGCCTCGGCTCACACAACTGCGACGCAGCCCGCAGGGCACAGACTACATTCACGTTGGATCGCCTGAAACTCGGAGGGCTGGGTCCTGCGGGTCTGCACTGTGCTGTGAGAGGACATTGTCTCCCCTCGGGGCAAGCAAACCGCGGTGAGGATACAAAGTAGCAGGGTCACTGCTGCATGAAGACACTGACGCAACTCTGCCTCTGCGGCTCGCCCCAGGCGAAGTTTCATTCCCCGCAGAGCATTGTCTGATGGTGGCAGGATAGAAGCACTGCGACACCTGGTGCGTTATCTAGGCATATCAAGAAAGCCAGTAGAAATGGATAGATGGGGTCATATATGTATGCAACGGAATCGAAGTGAACCGCGCACACCGGACGGGTGCTGAGCCCGACTGGAGGTGCGGCAGGAGACCACCAGGATCACAAAACAATGGCGGCATAAATGAGCTGAATCGTCGGGCCCTGCATGATATTTGTGGGCGCGGGCACCGTGGGATGCTAACTGCAAACGCCCGTACCGGGAAGTGGAACACCGCCTGGGTGCCGGTACCCCGCTTCAATGAGAGGAAGGGCTGGGAACCTGCCCTCAAGGTGACTACTCACAACTACAGGACCCCACAGTCACTGGAGGCAGGAAAAACGTAGTGTCCATGTGACGCACAAGCCCCTCAAGGTAAAGGGATGTGCATAATCAGTGTGACCCTGTGAGCTGGGGGGGGTCAGGCCAATGCATACTGTCGCACCGGGGTGCACCCAGCAATGGATTTTGCAGCCCGGCCTTCCAGGGCGAAAGGCTCAGACACTGCACCAACAAGAATGGTGCTCTCTCCCAACATCAGCCTCGCATTGCCTGCGAATTTGTAGATAGCAGCTCAGCAGGACGAGAGGTAGAATCTATAGACGTTGTGGAATAGGAGACCCTGGTCGACATAAGCTGGCATAAACTTATTTGTAAGGTGGCAGTACGACGTATTGCAGCCTCGGTTCGGGCACCACGCTCTACCTGATCAGAAAAACAAAACATTTTAAAATCTCCCCGTATGGCTCCAATGCCAAGTAAATTGTCTATGCACAAATCCTCATAAAATATTTACTAGAAAATAGATTTGGAGTATCAGAGGCTAGACCCTCGCCGTCCTGAACTGAGGCACACAACGACACCGAGATGGCGTCCAAGCTGGTAAAGACAAAAGGGAAGCAACCCACATTGGAAGAATTTGCAAGAACACCGCAACCAACGGACGGAGCTAGAAGTAAGGAAAAGACCCCACAAATGGACACTACCCTAGCACGCAATGATCAGCAGATCCTGGAAGCGATTGCGGACCTGAAATTAACGTGGGAAACTAAACTAGAGTCAGCCATGGTCCAACTGAAGGCAGCACTGGAACTCAATGTTGGTGCAATCCAGGAGGATGTGAATCTACTTGGATAAGACCTAAGAGCAATAGCAGAACTCACAGGCGAACTGGAGAAGGAAGTGACCTCAAACACAGCTGCATGTGTGTCTCACGCATCGGAGATTCACATACTGAAGCAACACGTGAGCAACCTGGAAAATAGAGCAGATGAAGTGGAAGGGCGCGCCCGGAGAAACAACTTGCGCATCGTGGGGCTTTCCAGAAGGTGAAGAGGGACCTAACCCAACGGACTACGTCGAGATGATGTTGCTGCAAGAAATAGGGGAGGGGTGTTCACCCAAGGGTTCGCTATGGAGAGGGCTCATAGATTCCTGACAAGGAACCCCCCGCCGGGCCCCCCCCCCCCCCACCCTAAGACCAATAATTGCCAAAATTCTGACATTCTACCGAGACAGGGTGAAAATACTGGAATACTTCCGGAAAGGCGGCACGATACGAAGGGCAGCCGCGGCTATTACAGCATATCCAGACTACACACTGCTGGTGACGGGACAGCGATTGAACTATGGGGCGGTGAAGAGAAGATTGCGGGAGGTGGGCTATAGATACATGCTGAAGTACCCGGCGAAACTGAAAGTGTTTAACAAGAACAGGGCCCTGTTCTTTGATACCCCTGAGGATGCGACAGAGTGGTTGGATGTCCAGAATTGCCCGATGGGAACGGACAACCAGACGCAGTAACCGAGGTGCTGTATAAATTGTGACATTGGGACTTGAATATAAGATAGGGCAATGCTGGCTGGAATAGATAAGCTATGTGTCGAATAAGAAGATGTGAACGAGCATGGCGCAATAGTGTCAAATTGAGGGAGATGCGATGGACTCGCTCTTATAACCTTATAGACAGTTTAGTTAGGTTACCGGTAGTGCGGTAACCCCCTGCTGTGTTCCTAGTATTGGCACTGCCGAGAAAGGACTAAATGCGGGATAGCCTGAGATCCAGGGATGGAGCTGGGCAACAGTTGGGAACGGGAAGGAAAGGGGGTGGGAAGAGAGTTGGTGGGTGTGCAGTGATTTTAGTTGGGGAACAAGCCTACGTCCACGTGCCGCGGCGCAAGATACAGAAGACAAAGGAGGACAGTGGCGGGTCTGGGTATGGATGAATGATGGGAGACCTCAAGATAGCTACCTGGAATGTCAGGGGGCTAAATAGTTACCTGAAGAGAAATAAGATTATGATGTACCTGAGAAGGCAGAAAGTAGACATAGCTCTATTACAGGAAACCCATCTCACCAAGGAAAAACTAGAGGTGATAAGGAAGAAATGGAAGGGGACCACTGTGGGGGCAACATATTCGGCATATGGCAGAGGGGTATTTACCTGGGTAGCACCGCATGTCCTCTTTCAGGTATTACGGTAGGTAGTGGTACTGGCCTGATGGAAAACTGAGATGTATGTATCATTAATACATATGCCCCGAACCAAGACACTGTGGTCTACTTTAAGACCTTGTATAGTAAGATAAGCCCATTCCTGGGGGGTGCAGTCATATTGGGAGGCGACTTCAACTGCACGCTGGATCCCAAGGTAGACAGGTCAGATGGGAAATTAGATATACCCACCCTGGCAGCTAAAACCTTGAAGACCCTGTTGAGAGACTTTAAACTAGAAGACATGTGGAGGCTACACCACCCATATGACAGACATTACTCGCATTACTCAGCCCCACACAATGTGTACACACGGTTGGACTATCTGTTTGCCTCCCCTGAGATAATAGGAGAGGTAGTGGGAACGGAATATAAAGCGCAAGTCCTTTCAGACCACTCACCGCTAATCTTAACATGGCAGTACCAATTCCCCAGAGCTAGAATTCCAACGTGGCGGCTGCGAGCCGAAGCACTAAAAGACGGTGTTTAGAGAGGACCTGAGAGGAGAAATAGTAGAATATTTCGAAAACAATACTGGAAGTGTAAAATCATCCGGCACCCTATGGGAGGCGTTTAAAGTGGTGGTAAGGGTTTCAGCTATGGCAAAATCCAGAGGGCTGCAAGGAGGCATATTTCAAGGGCTGCAGAAGGCAGAGGAGGAACTTGAGGCGGTCATGCGCAGAGGGGATGACACTTTGGAAGGGACTGACACTATCAAGAAACTATGGCAGTTCTGTGAAGAGCACTGGGAGAGGCTGTGTAACTTAAACTACAGGAAATACGTGGAGAGACAGCATGCTAGCGGGGTCAAACCGGGAGGTTGCTGGCATGGTTGTATAGAAGCGAGACACCAAGACGTACGATTAGAGCAATACATGGGGAGAAGGGACAGATACTTGATACCCAGGAGGGAGTGAATGAAGGGTTCCTTGAGTTTTACAAACAACTGTATGGAGATACACAGGGAGGCGAATGGGACGAGATAGTGGAAACACTAGGGGGAACATTGGCCTGCCCAAATTGAGTGCTGAGGAGAGAGAGAACTTGGATGCTGCAATCACACTGGAAGAACTAGAAGCAGTGATCGAGGCACTAGCCACCTGCAAGGCCCTAGGGGCGGACGGACTCCCTAGCGAGTTCTATAAAACATATAAGACGGAAGTGCTGCCCTCATTGCTGGCTATGCTAAACAAAGCTCTTGAAACAGGAATGTTGCCAGAATCCCTACGGGATGCGATAATCATCCCGATCCTCAAACCTAATAAGCACTGATCGCGGATCGTATAGACCTCTGTCCATGCTTTACCAGGATAGCAAGATTCTTACAGCTGTGTTGGCGGGGAGATTGAGACAGGTTATGAGCAAACTTATACATCTCGATCAGACTGAATATGTCCTGCACAGAAGCATATCCGATAACCTTAGGAGACTTCACCGGGTCATGGAACAGAAAGAAGGACTGGGGCAGGAAGTTGCAATTGTTTCCTTAGACGCAGTGAAGGCCTTTGACTCTGTTAAATGGCAGTGGCTGTTAACAGCCTTACAGGAATATGGAATAGGGCCGAATATCTGAAATGGATTAAACTATTGTATAGCTCACCATTGGCCAGAGTTAAGACGGGAGTGGTCATCTCAGAAAGATGGCAACTTAGCAGAGGTACCAGACAGGGGTGCTCCTAGTCCCCGATGCTATATAGTCTTGCATTAGAACCCCTAGCTATAAGCTATATACCTAAGACAACAATACAGAGAGGTGGGGATTTTCACCAAAGGAGGGCCACATCTAATATCATTGTATGCAGATGATATGTTGCTATACTTGAGATACCCGGAGGAAAACCTGCAATACATCCTAGAAGTAATGGAGCAATTCGCGTCGCTCTCGGGCATTGCAGTCAACCCTAAAAAGTTGTATAAATTCTCGCTGGGGAGATATAAAGGGATTCCGCAAGAGCACCTACCCATTCTACAATTACCTTGGGAGACCAAAACCTTCAGATACTTGGGAATAGACATCTACCATGCTGTTGAGAATGAACACAAATAAAACACAGAAAAGGCAGTAGCAAACATTGAGAGCAGCATGAGATTCTGGGCTAAGCTCCCTTTGGCTATGGTAGGGAGGGCGGCTTTGTTGAAAATGGTGGTACTACCTAGGCTGATGCACATTTTCTGAAACGTACCATATTTGATACCTAAGCGGTTCTTTGTCAAACTCTAGAGCATATGTCGAGGCTTCATCTGGCACAACACCAGAAATAGAATAGCCCTGTGGAAACTACAGCCTTAGTTGCGTCACCTCTTTCCCCACTTTAGTCATTAACATCTCATATAATCTAGATGTTTCGTGCCCTCCTTCCGCTATATCATATATCATATCTATGGTGGTGTCCAGCTCCTCTGCCAGTGTCATCTCTGACCAGGTCTCTTTGATCCGCCGCACCATCCCATGATATGCAATGTACTAGCCGGCATGCAGCCCAGTTTCCCCCACCAGTTCTTCAAAGTCCCATATTGTCCCATCCAGCCATTTCCCAGTATCTCCTAATAGCCTGTCTCAACTGCCTGTCCTTGCCCACCACAACAGCCAATGGGATCTGCGGGGAGCATGGGGCCGGATTCCCCATTAACTGACAGGCTTTCCGCCATATCTCCCACCCGAGCTTCATCATCCCCGGACGTTTCCCCATTTCCTGCTTGGGTAACCACATCACTTCCTTTAGAAAAAATGGGGCGCTATCCCTTTGGAATAGCCTTAGTTCCGAAGCCGGCTCGTCAGAGAGCCATTTAGCTACAAATTGCAGTTGGATGCCTCAAAGTTCAGTAGTTTAATGCCCCCCTTCTCATATGGGTTTTGTAGCTTCCATAGGGCCACTATGTGACTCGTCCTGTGCCATAGGAACTCCCTGCATACACTGTCCCACTTCGCAAAAAACCCTCTGGTTATCAAGTACGGAATATTCACAAAGCAGTGCAACAACCTGGGCAATACGACCATCTTAAGCATTGCCCCCCCCGTCCCATCATTGCCAGGGGGAGCTTTACCCAAAACTTCATGCTGTTCTCTTTTTTTTTTTACCACTATCTCCGTGTTATGTTCATGTTCTGCTTCTACTGTATGGTATATATTTATTCCCAGATATCTAAAGGTGTTAACCTCCCACGGTACCTGCAGGATCGGTTGCTGTTCTGCGAGGACCCCCCTGTACCTGCCTATTGGGAACACATTTCCAGAGTTCATCGCTATGCCAGAGAGCCCCGCGAATCGTTCCATCACCTCCAGTATATATTGGAGGTTCTCCTCCGGGTAGCGTAGGTGCAACAACATATCGTCTGCGTACAGGGAGATTAAATGCGGCTCCCCTCCCAAAGGGATACCTATCACATCATACTGCTGCCTCAGGTATATTGCCAAGGGCTCTAGTGCCAGAATATACAGCATAGGGGACCATGGGCATCCCTACCTAGTACCTCTGCTTAGTTGCCACCTCTGCGATATAACAGTCCCTGTCTTGACCCTGGCCAAAGGCGCACTATATATGAGCTTGACCCACTGGAGGTATTCCAGCCCCATGCCATAGCCGCTCAGTGCCGCGAGCAGCCAGGGCCATCTGACCGAGTCAAACACCTTTATCGTGTTCAGCGATACTACCGCCATCTCCCCTTCATCTTCCTTTGTGTACTCAATGATTTGGTGAAGACGCCTAAGATTGTGCGATATGTTCTTGTTGGGAACATACCCTGTCTGGTCAGGGTGTATTAGCTTGTCGATGACCCTCTTCAATCTGTTTGCCAGGACTGCCGTTAATATTTTGCTATCCTGATTTAAACAGTCGCTTCCTGTCTTGTTAGGTTTAGGAAGTGGTATTATAACCGCCTCTCTCAGGGACTCTGGCAGTTTTCCTATCTTGTACGCTTCATTCAGCATCTCTAAAAGCAGGGGGAGAACCTCTTTTCCGTATGTTTTATAGAATCCCCTGGCAACCCGTCATTCCCCAGGGTCTTACTAGTAGGTAATTAACGCACCACCTCCTCCAGTTCCTCCAGGGTGATCGGGGAGTCTAGTTCTTCCCTCTCTTCTGCACTGATCTGTGGCAACCCGATATTTTCCAACATTTCCCTTATTTCCTGGCAACTGCTTCCCGCTTGGTCTTCATACAAAGTCCTATAGTATTCTACAAATTCCTGGTTAACCTCTTCCTGGGTGTCTGCCATGCTCCCATCCCTCCTCTCAACCGTTCTGATGATGGGTCTGGGGGTCTCATTTTTATATAGCCATGCTAGCACTCTTCCAGTTTTGTCACCCCCTGCATGTTGTCTCTCAATATACTTCCTATAGTTTAGGTTGCACAATCTCTCCCAGCAACCCGCACGTTGTTGTTGCAACCCAAGTACTACCTATGCGTCTTCTGTAGTATTCCCTCCCCTTTTCGCAGCTTTTTCCATCTCCGCTTCCATCGTCTGTAGTTCAGTTACAATCCCACATTGCAACCCTTTAGACTTCGCTATGGCTAGCCCCCTCACCACCACTTTGAACGCTTCCCAGAGCGTGCCCGCCGCCTAGATGCTGCCCTTATTTATTTTGGAAAAGCTAATTATTTCCTCCCTCATATCCTCTCTGTACACATTATCTTTCAAAGTCTCTGCCCTCAAGCGCCATGTTGGTATTCTTGCTCTCTGGGGCCTGAATTGCCATTCAATTACCAGCGGCTAGTGGTCTGAAAGGACTCTCGCCTTGTACTCTGCTTGCGTTATTTTATGCCGTCTGTTCCTGTGTGACAAACACATAGTCTAGTCTGGTATATAGGATGTGCGGGGCTGCATAGTGAGAGTATTGTCTCTCATGCGGGTGGAGAGTCCTCCATGCATCATCCAGGCCAAACTCTGCTAACAGTGTTTGCAACGCTCTAGCCGCAGGGGTGGGCATATCTTGTTTAGTATCAGATCTGTCCATTTTCGGGTGCAATGCGCAATTAAAGTCTCTCCCCCTCCCCCCCAAATCGCTGCACCCCCCATGGTTTCGCCTAGTCCACCATATAAGGTTCTGAAGTATGCCGCCGTGTCCTGGTTCGGGATATAAGTGTTCACAATGCATATCTCCCTGTTTTCCACTAGCCCTTTTATTATCACCATTCTCCCGTCCGACTCAGCATTGTGTTGCAATAGCTGAGACGGGACATGAGGCGCCACCCAAATGATAACCCCCCTCGCATAGGCTGAATACGCCACCCCCACAACCATCCCCCTCCATTTCTTGCGCACCATTTCCAGCTTTACCGGCGTTGGGTGTGTCTCCTGCAGCAAGGCTATGTCGATCTCCTGCCTGCGCAGGTACATCATCACCTTATTCCTTTTCAGGTAACTGCTGAGTCCCCTAACATTCCAGGTGACTACTTTAAGGTCTCCCATGGCTCATATATTTTCCAGGAGCGTAGGCTCTCAACCCAACCATATCCCAAACTCTCCCTCCCGTCCCAACTGACCCCAACTCCAAAACACTTCAAAGCCTCCAACTCTCCCCCCAGCCCCCTTTACCCCTGCCCAAACTTACACTGCACTCCCCTTCTCCCCCCCACGCATCCCCAACTGTTGCCCAGCTCCATCCCTGGATCTCAGGCACCCCCGCATCTAGCCCCTTTCCGGCCTAGTCCGTACTAGCAGCACAACAGGGAATCGTCACCCTAGTGGTGACCTAACTATTCTACTACTTGGGGGTAAGCCTTCTCCCACATATAGCTCCGACTTATCGTATCAGACTGAGTGCCGTCTTCGCTGCCCATCTACCATTTTACTTTTCACTGATTATATTCAAGTCCAACATGACCAAATGCCATTAGTTTAACTTAGCTTCTCGCATCGCTATACCATATCACAATTCAATTACTCTTTACTGGCTGCCTACTCCCCTCCCACCATATGCAGCATTACAATCACTTATCGCGTTCTTGTTGAGCCTGCTCCTCATCTCGATCCGGACAGCCATGCGCATCCAGCCACGTTGCCGCCTCCTCCGGGGTGTCGAAAAACAGCACCTTATTCTTGTAGACAATTTTGAGCCTCGTCGGGTACAGGAGCATATATTTGTATCCAGCGGCGCATAGTCTTCTTTTAACCGCCACATAGCTATATCGCTGTCTCTGCACCAGCATGGTGTAGTCCGGATATGCTGAGATGGTTGCTGATCCTCTCTTTATCGTCCCTCCTTTCTGAAAAAATTCTAGTATCTTTTCGCAGTCTTTGTAATTGAACATTTTCGCTATTATTGCCCTAGGCGGAGCTCCGGGTTGCGGCCTTCTCATCAGTGCTCTGTGGGCTTGCTCGACCGCAAACCCCTGTGACAGCTCACCAGCTCCTATCTCTTGCAACATGTTCTCCACGTATGTCGTAGGGTCCTGCCCCTCTTCCCCCTCCAGCAGTCCAACCACCCTGACGTTGTTGCGCCTCGCCCGGCCTTCCGCTTCCTCTGCTCGGCTCTCCAGGTTCGCCACCTGCTGTTTCAGGATATGGACCTCTTTGGCGTTGTTCACTCCAGTGTCCGTTTTGACCTCCACCGCTCTTTCTAGTTTGCTCGTTCTCTCCGCAAGGGCCCTCACGTCCTGTCTCAACAAATTCACTTCAATCCCCACAGCATCTATTTTATTCTCAAGCGCAGTTCTCATGTCAGCCATCGTTGTACCCCACATGGAATTCAGATCTGCTATGGCTGTTAGAATGGCGCTGTCCTTGCGAGGGGTGCCTGTCTCCGTGGGCATACTTGCTGCCCCTTTTACTGGGGTGGTAGGGATTTGTTGGGCCTTTGCAAAAATGTCCATCGTGGGCTGTTTGCTCTTAGCTTTGCCGCCCTTCCCGGACATTGCTCCACAGCGTTCCTGCCCCGAGGCCTTTTCTTGTCAGGGGTGGCTGTTGCTGCTAGTTCTTATGAACCACAGTGGTAGTCTCACCAAGTCCTATCTCCGTGCTGTGGTTGTTGCTGCCTTGGTATGCCTCTCGGTGTAAAGACTGCTAGGGGGTGGTCTGTACTTCTGCTCTCTATATGGTAGAGGGGAGGCACAGAGGACCCTAGCCTAGATTCTCTATTCGGTAGCTATGGTCGAGCAATCAAGGCCTAGCTTCTCAGGAGGTGATTCAGGCTGGTTCTTAAGTACAGTGTAGTCCCCAAGCCCCCACAAAGGAATGTCCACACACTGTATTGGTTAGAACACAGTCTTTATATAATCAATATTCAAGGTTATGTACACTTATCATAATAACTCGCTTTGTACTTAGGAAAATCAACAATGGCAAATATATACAATTCTACAGTGGTACCACTCTTTGTATTAGATCTCATTAAAGTGCATCAACAATACTGTAACAATGTCACACAGATCAATAGAGTGAAACCAGCAATAGAGAGAGGAGAGAAAATAAGATGGTTGAGCAATAGGCAGAATACTGGCCCCTACCACTAGACACAGTTCTGTGTGGAGATCCCCCCACCTGGGCAACCTGTACAATAAAGATAAAGCACAAGCCCAGTCCATATATTGTTCTGCAAGTCTTATTCCCTCCTATAATGTTTTTACCCCCCCAATGTACCTGGTGGAGTCGAGTTCTTCGAAGAGGCGTCGACGGATCCTTCTTGAGCGACCCCCTTTCAAGCGGGAGTCACGGATCGTCGAGAGGCGTCGAGAAGCGTCGAGGAACTTGGCGTTCGGCGGCGGGGAATCGACGGCCCTTCTTGAATGCCTTCCCTTTCAAGCGGGAGACACGGTGCGTCGAACGTCCATCGAGGAACTCGGCGTTCGGGGAATCGACGGCCCTTCTTGAATGCCTTCCCTTTCAAGCGGGAGACACGGGGCGTCGAACGTCCGACAACAAACATGGTAGAACGGCGTCGATGAGGCGGCAGCTTCGATCCAAGCGGTGCTCGTCGACGACGGAGCGTTGGCGTCCTGCAAGGCAGAGGCGTGCGGGGCACCTCGATGACAATTGTTCTGGACTGCAAAGATTGTGAAGACGGGGGCCCAGCAAGGGCGTCGAGTCGTTCGAGTCTTTGTGGTCTTCGGGTGGCGGGAAACCCACCGGCAGGTTTCTCGTCGGCGCGTTGGTCGTCCTCGACTTTCTCCGGCAGGATAAAGCGGTCGACGGTGCGGACGAGGGAGTCCTTCGATTTAAATGTTAGGCAAGGAGCGGACGGCTCCGGTCGTCGGCGGCACGGCGTCAAGTGGTTCCCACGGCTGGGCAACACAACTTTGACGGGCCTCCAGCGGTTACACAGACCTGCGGACCCTGGTCGACGGCAATGGACTTCGACGGCGGCGATGTCCGGGTGCTTCACTTCGATCTCCTTGGCGGTCCCGTCTCGGGTCGGCAGCCTTTCGAGGGTCTGACTTCCAGGGCGCTTCGGCGAAGATGTTGCGGTGCTCGATGATCCCTCGGAGCACGGGAAGAGGGCGCCTTACCAGGTGCTCTCTCGGGTCAGTCCTCGACGAATTTGGCAGCTTTCAGATCGGTCGAAGCAAGTGCAACAGCAAGTCGTCTTCTTCCAGCTGGGCGTCGAGGATCAGCAGTTCCAGTTACTCTTAGAGTGGAGACTCAGCTTCTGAACGCTTCTGAACAATTACCAGTGGTGAGAGGTCCCCAGATATACTATTCTGTCTCTCATCCACACTGCTGGCACACACTCAGCAGCCAATCATACAGAAGGGCATTCATGCAGTCAGTCAGCCAATCAGGCACACAGTGCATTCAGGCCACACTCCTCCCTTTCAGACACTCACAACAAGGAATGTGGATTGGGACAAGTACCCAGCCATTGAACACTACACACTGCATTCAGGCCAGCTTCGGGCAGGGCTGTCTCAGTCTTTGTCTCTCATGCCAGAAACCAGACAACCACAACAAGGAGTGTATATTGGTCACACACTCCATTCACCCAGGTCCCACCCACAGGAGGTACCCACAACATACAGTCACTGGGAAGGCTCCAGTCAGTCTAGCTGGGCCTTCACAACAACACCATATATGGAACTTCCACCCAACAGCCAGTCAGGGGAAGGGACAGAGTCAGGGCTTCCCAGGACTTTGGGAAAACAAGGTAACAGGCAATAGAAAGCAAGAGGCCACAGGGGCCATCTTGTTTCCTATCAGGAATCAACTGATCCCAATGGCAGGGCCTGGGTATCCCAAAATGGAGGACACCCAGAGCACCTGTCAAATTCAGCATGGAGCTGCCACCAGCCCATACCCTGCTCTGTGGGCCACCCACAGGTGCCCAAAAACATACACTAGGGGCACAGGGTTGTACCCCTACCCATGGGTGCCATAAGGGTATCCCATGGGTCTGTTCACCAAACCAAAAGAGAGAGCTGCACTGCCAGGAGTCCCACATGGACTCCTGGGCAGAAAACACGACAGAACACACGATAAAAAGCAGTAAAGGACAAGGATTCAGAGGCCCTGTCCCTCTGATGCATTTCCAGCATCACACTCGGCCTTTGCCCACACCTAATATCACCTCTGCTGCAGCCGTTACTTCTCACCCAGTCCGCTCTTCCGTCTTTGATGTGCCTTCCTTGCCCTCCAGCTTGCTTATCACTCCAATGTTCTGTGGTATGTTACCCACTGGCCCCTTTTGATTGGTGGCCAGGATGCGAGTCCCAGAGTCACTTGCCTAGCAATTTGCTCCTCCTCAGCATCTCAGGGGAAGGGGGGGCCTTGCATCACCCAGCTCTTCGTGTTAGGTGTTAACTTTCTTTGCCAGTCTCACAGGGAGGGGGGGGGGGGCACCTTGTTGTTGTGGCTTCCTTGCCCCCGGCTCACCTATCACTCCGGTGTTCCTGTGGTATACTACCTATTGGCCACTTCTTCTCAATGGCCAGAGTGCGTGTCCTAAATTCACTTGCCCAGCACTTTCACCCTTCTCAGCAGCCCAGAGGAAAAGGAGCCTCGCAACTCTCCGCTCTCCATGTCAAATATTCACTTCCTTGTCAAATCCGCTGGGGGGATGCCGCCGTCAGCCCCCTTCTCTCGTCCGTCCACCCTCTCCTCCTTACTTGCGGGCTGGTCGTTGAGCCTTTATGCCGGTGCATGTGGCTTCATGCCATGGCATCAACGCTGTGCCCCCTTCTTGTCTAATCATCCGGCATAGCTGCCACACGGTGTCGTCCGCACTGCGCCCAGAGTTTTTACAGCCCTAGTGTCCAGGCCTACGCCTCTGGGTCTGCCATCCAGTCCGGCACTTCGCATCCGGCAGCGTTTCTGTAGCCCGCGAAGTTCATAGGCTATGTTGCCTGCTTAGTGTTTGCAAGTTTGTGTTATTTATACTTTTTGCGACAGCAACGGTCCCAGGTACTCTCACGGTGCCACCACACTCATGCTCAATTGTCCCTCGTCGTTCGCATCTGGCTCGGCGCAGCTTCCATACGCCGCGGTCAGCGGTGCGTCCTGTGGCGTTCGTTCGTGCACCGCAAGCTTCTGCGCACCGCTATACTAGCAGGTATCTCTTCATCCCAGTCCGCTCATCCTGCACAGATTTAAGCCTCCCATCTATTTAGCAGGGGCACTCCTGCTTACCGAGTGCCCTCGGAAGTCGGGGCCACAGTTCTGTCCGTGCGCGTTCGATCGCCTGCAGTGTCTTGTCACCAGCAGTCCATGCTCGTTGCTAGACTCGCGCTTCCGTTCTCCACTCATATTATGGCCGACGCAGGAGTTTATATAATAATGCGGCGCCCATCCACTGTCCTCTGTTGGTGTGCCGCACCTCGTCGGGCCGCCTGTTCCGTCCTGTCTGCTCAAATCCTCACGGGTCCCTGTGCCCCGGCCACGCCGCCATCTTGCCTTTGTTGTCCTCGCTGTTACCAACGGCAGGTTCTGCAACAAAGTATCAGTTCTGTCGAACGCTTAGGTCAATCAGCTCGCGAACGCTCGCATGCTGTTCCAGGCGCCTGCATGCACCCCTGGTGTTATTTTAATATCAATTACAGCTGGCAGGCAGCTCATGCTCTTCAGGATCTGTTGTCGGATCACGGAGCTCGGTGAAGAAGCAGCCTACTCCATGGCTGCTAGGCCACACCCCTTGGTCTAGCTGCTACTTACATTTAAAATCCAGTTTGTTTTCTTCATAGACTGACTACGAATTACTGGCCGGTGGATTTGATAAACCGGTGTTCTCTGTTTGAACAGTACCAACCATGAAGATGGCAGAGGAAGTAAATCAGAAGGGGGGATAGTCTTTGCATGCAAGCACTGCAGTCAAATGTCCTGACAAAGTATTGATGCCAGTCACAGACACTACTGAGGTGGTTGACCTGGTGAAATTGTTAGTATCACAGCAACTATGAGGGCGCAAGTGCTGAAGACTTGTTATAGAGCAAGACCTATTCAATGCACCAAGTGCAAGTTGTAGCTTAAAGCGCAGGAAAGGTGCTACACAGCCACAATGTCCGCAGAGAGACAAGGATGTCGAGTCAAACCCAGCTGTGGGGAAAATATAACTGTTGTTTAACAGCCGAGGGTGACTGGCCATAGAGATGGCGGAGAGGGCAAATGCATTGTTACAAAAAAAATAGCAGATGGCTGCTTTAGAGGAGTTGAATTGCAGAGCCCTCTGGACAATTGGGTTAATGGTTCACATCTGAGGTCTCGCAGTGAGGTTTCAGCACTGCAGAACTGTGGAGACTCTTCTGTATCCATTGGCGGCAAAGTAGAAAATGTTGCGGTTCCCATTTTAACAGCAGTACTGTGTTGGCAAATACAAGCAATTCTGGCTACCGTGGGATCCCACAGCAATGTATGCATTCCTCCTTCCAGCCTATCCTCTGCTGAAACACCATATGGGGTGGTCTGCAGGATATATAGGAACTTTGAAACCTATCTTCTTAAACAAGGCAACCCTACCCACCATAGTTAAGAGAAGGGTTGCCCACCTCTTCATATCTGAGGAATTTGGCCAACAAGGCATCCCAGTTCAGCCTAAAGAAATCCTCCTTGGATCTAGCTGTTTGAGTGCCAACGTGTTTGTATAGTTCTTTTGTGGCATGCTGTTCTCCCCAGCTATGGTTGTCTTATGCTTCACCCATCAACATAAAGCATACTGATTTCTCCCAACTAATGTTTAGGCCACTGTGTTCAACAAATGTATTAAACAAGTCAATTATTCTCGATATCCAATCTAAGAGATTACTTGGGTAAAAGAGGACATTTTCGGCAAACAATGACCCGCAGATCATCTAAAACCCAGAAGGGCAGTTTCGCTCCCCCACTCTGCCAATGACTGTTTTAAGTGTGAAGAGAATGGAAGACAGGACACAACCTTGTCTTGTACCCTTCCCAACACAAAGGATCTCGACAGCTGGCTGTTTACCCATACTCTGGCAGTCTGGGATTCCACATCCAAGTCTGCGTCTCTGTGGTATCTAACAACTCGGCTGAATTCTTTAAAATCTGCAAGGAGCTGGCCAATCCTGCTGCAGTCTCTACCTCTCCTGTCCCCTCCCAGGCCCTATGCACGGCCCTGGCTTCTCATTTCATCTCTAAAACTCAGGACATCCTGTCCTCTCTCTCTTCCTCTCCCCCTTCCCCCTCTACTCTCTGCTCTTCCTCTGGCCTTTCTTCGGCCACCTCTCCTCCCTCCTTCTCTGCTTTTCCCCTGTTCTCCCCAGACAAGGTTTCTAGACAAGTCCGATCCATGAAGGTCTCGTCAAAACCGGTTCATCCCTGTTCCTCCAAAACCATCAAAGACCACATTGACGAGGCCACCAGGGGGCGCGCAGGCAATGGCTGCCTGAACGTACTGCTCTCCCCGAAGCCAGGCGTCTAGAGGGAATTGAGCCCCCCCCCTCCCGAGACCCCCCCCTGGCGGGCCCAACGCGGTGAATGGGACAGGTAAACCCTCGGGGCGCCCCGTGAGAGAGAGAGCGGAGACCGACGACCCCGGGGTTCCCGAGATCGAGACCAGCGGGAGAAGGCGCGGCCTGAACGGGCCCGACACCAGAGGAGGGACGAGGCCTTCCCGCCTTGATAAGAGGCCGGAAGCACTGTGAGCCCGGCGGCGGCTCGGGAGACGGGCTCCTCCCTCCCCCCCCCTCTGCCGCCTGGACCAGAGAGGCGACGGAACAACCCCCCCGGCCCGGGAGACCCTCCCGGAGTGCTCGCGGTTGGATCCGCTTGAGCGAAGCAGACTGGCGCGCAGACGCCCTCCGCCCCCATCAGGAGTCCCCGAGGCGGGCTGCCGCGGCCCTCGGGGCCCCGGAGGAAGGAGGTGAGGAGGAGTGAGTGGCAGCGATGCGGGGAGACCCGGACCCGCTCCCCCGCTGGCGCGGGTGGGGAGATCTCCCCGCACGCCCTGATTAAGCGCGGGGGGGCCCCCCGGACCACATCGACCCCGGCCAGGGGGATCTAGTGTTGGCCGCCCCGCCCCCCCACGGACAGAAGCACCGCCACAAGAACTTAGGGTGGTCGGGGTCTGAGGCCCCCACCCACTGTTGGTGGGGCGTGTGCCCGCCCCCCCCACACCATGAGAGCCTTCGGGCAGGGCGTCGGGGTCGTAGTGCCCTCCGCCCCCGCCAGCCCAGGCCACACATGACACCCTTCTACGGGGCGGCCAGGAGAAGCCCCGGACCACTGCGGCAGACTTGGAGCGGGGTGTGAGGCCCCACCCAGGGACAGGTGGGGCGTGTGCCCGCCCCCCCCAAGAAAAGATTAACCCCCAAGAAACAGCCAAGAATCATCTGTTTCGCGAGTGGGGCGGCCTTGCCTGGCCCCCCCCCTTACACCCGCGCCCCGGGAGGGAAATCGAGTACTGACCCGGAGTGGGCGGGGGTCGACGCGGCGAGGTGCAGGTAAACACCAGGTGAACTGGCGAGAAGCCTTACAGGGATACCGTTTGGAGACCCTCACAGGTATCAAGGGTACGAACCCCAAAGGAACTATGACCCAATCCGAGGATGCGGCTCCCTCATCGGCAGCAATGGAAAGAGGCTTCGCCTCGATCTTGCAGGAAATCGGGGACATGCGTTCCGATATAGCCCAGAAGTTTGAAAGAATGGACCAGAGGGTGGACAAGGTCGAAGATACACTATTACAAGTGGAGGCCAACCAATCTTCAACAGCAGCCCAGGACATACAACTATGTATGAGGCTGGAGGCCCTGGAGAAGAGGGACGAGGAAAGGGCCCGACAGATGGACGATTTTGAAAACAGGGAGAGGCGGAACAACCTCAGAATCTTCGGGGTACCTGAAGCGGAGGGGGAAACGGAGAGGGACGTCACCCGAATAGTGAGGGACATTATCACCCTCCTATTCGCAGAGGAGATGACAACCGAGCTCACATTCGACAGAATGCACAGGGCAGGGGGCAGAGCGGGGGCCCCCCAGTCAATTTTGGTCCGGTTCCACTATTACTCGGAAAAGACAAAGGTGCTGGAGGAGGCCCGGAAGACCAGAGAAATCACCTACAATAATGCTCAGGTCTCAATATATCAGGATCTTTCCTCCTACACGCTGGCTAAGCGCAGAATGTGCCGACCCCTTACACTACTTTTCAAAGAAAAGGGCCTGCGCTATAGATGGGGCTACCCCTTCTTCCTGAACTTTGAATACATGGGCCAACGCTCAACCCTGATTACGGAAGAAGGCATTCGGGGAGCTATTCAAGAGCACACAGTGGACCCGCATCCCCGGAGGGGACTGGTGGGACCAGAGAGCTTCAGAACAAATAGCCCCGGCCCGTCCAGAGAGAGGAGACGGCGAACCGGTGCAAGGAAATTTCGAAAAATGAACACCCCATCCCCAGCAAAAGCGGGAGAACGAAACGACCCCGAGGACTGAGAACGGGGGTGACCCACCGAATCCGGGACGGATATGCGCAGATTCGGAGATTCTACCACCACTATCGTCCCCACGAACAGCAAGTATAGGAGATACATGGACGGATTACAGCCGGGGGGGAACATTGGGGGCTCGAGGGGATGAGCTTTATGTGTGAAATGCCAGGCCGAGGTGGGCAGGCTGGTGGTTCGGCCAAAAGCCAGCAATGGCAGAACTAATTGGCTGGACGCCGGGGAGGGGGTGGGGGTGTTTACGGGAGTTGGGGTTGTTCAGATATGGTTGGGGTACGGGGGGAAGTTGGGGTGTTCTAGGCCCACCCGGGGGGGAGGGGAAGGGAACAAAGGGGACCACAAAGTAGAACCAAGGGAGCACATGAAGAAAAGAGTTACGAGGGCATTGACCGAGAGGGAGGGAATCTGGGATTATGGCTGATAGTCTGCCTGCCCTGGGAGTGGGCTCCCTTAATGTACGGGGTTTAAACACCCCCACAAAGAGATCCCTGGTCTGCAGAGAGTTTAGAAGGGCCACCCTCGACATCTTCTTTTTGCAGGAAACTCACTGGCCACGGGGGAAGGAGCCCAAAATCCGGGGAGGAGGTATTGGGGAGGTCTTAAGTGCATCCCACAAAAATAAAGAGAGCGGTGGCCATCTTGGTGGCGAGGAATGTGGGGTTCGAGAAAGAGGCCGTGCTGAAAGACCCAGCGGGTCGCTACCTGATGGTGCGGGGATCCCTGCAGGGGGCCCCACTTACCCTAGCCGTTGTCTACGGCCCAAACGAAGGCCAAATTCAGTTCTGGGAGGAGGTGAGAGACAAACTCAAAGGCTTAGTCCACGGGACGGTGGTGGTGGGGGGGGACTTTAACATGGTCTTGGACCCAACCCGGGACAGGAGCTGGTCCCCAGGCCCCCAGGGCACCTGATGAGATCATGGCACGTGGCTTCCAGAGGGTCAACTCGGAACTGGGCCTGGTGGACACGGTCCCGACCCCTAGAACGGACACCCCCCTCTTCACTTACTACTCATCCGTACACACGTCATTTTCCCGGATAGATTATGTCCTGGTGGACGAGACCTTGTATCCATTTGTCACTGGCCATAGGGTTGACCCAGTCCCCTGGTCTGACCACGACTTGGTCCGAGTCACCATAGCAAGAGGTGGTCTAAAAGAACATAGGGGAAGATGGAAGTGTAACGATTCCCTCCTGAAGGACGAGGTCCTAGCCCAGGAGGTTCTTGACGCCATTGCAGATTTCTTTGAACTCAATGACAACGGTGAGGTGCGAACACACACTCTGTGGGACGCCTTTAAGGCAACCCTGCGGGGAGTCCTGATCAAATTGGGAGCCCAGAGGAAAAGGGAAAGGGAAGCCCAGGAACGGCATCTGAGGGGAAAAATCGCCCAACTCCAACCGGGAGGCCCCCCTATGGAGCCCCTAAATCGTGACCGGGTGGCCGCCCTGGACGACTACAGGCTCCAACTAAAAGACCTCCTCCTCCACAAAACAGAGAGAAGCCTCCACCTGGTTAAACAAAAGTATTATGAAAAAGGGGACAGGGCGGACAGGATCTTAGCTTGGAGACTGAGGGAGGTACAGAGGAGCAGAATGGTGAAGGCAGTGAAGAACGAGGTGGGGGAGCTGGGTTATGATACTCCCCACATTGGAGAGGCCTTCCGCCGATACTATGAAAGGCTATACTCGTCCGAATACAAGGGGGACGGGGGGGAGATTGAGGAATTCCTAAACTCCATACAGATCCCGTCCCTGACCAGGGAGATGGCGGAGGGGTTGGAGGGTCCGGTGACCGAGGAGGAGGTGGAACATGCGATCAGTGGTATGAAGGTGGGCACTTCCCCGGGCGAAGATGGTTACTCAGTCTACTTTTACAAAAGGTGTCGGTCGGCCCTCGCCCCCCACCTGGTCAGGTGTTCAATGCGGTACTGGAGGGGGGTCCCCTCCCGGACTCCATGATGGAGGCAATCATTGTAGTGCTCCCCAAGGACGGCAGAGACCCCTCGGAGTGCTCCTCCTACCGCCCGATTTCCCTGCTGAATATTGATGTCAAGATCCTGGCCAAGGTTATTGGGAGCCGGGTCGAGGAGATCCTGCCGAAGCTGGTCCACAGTGACCAAGTGGGGTTTGTTAGGGGGAGAAAGGGCTCAGATAAAATTCGTAAGACTATAGATTTGTTTCACTACGCCCAGGTGTCGGACCTAGACGCGAGCGTCCTTTCCCTGGACTCAGAAACGGCATTCGACAGGGTCGAATGGAGGTTCATGGAACTCACCCTTCAGAAGATGGGCTTCGGGACGCACATCAGGGACTGGGTGGCCGTGTTATACAGGGCCCCAAAGGCCAGAGTCCAAGTGAATGGTAGATTGTCAGACCCATTCCCCCTATCACGGGTAACAAGGCAGGGATGCCCACTCTCCCCGCTGATCTATGTCCTAACTATGGAGCCCCTGGCAATAGCAATCAGAACACACCCAGACATCAGGGGGATCAGAAGAGGTGATGTAGAATCTAAGCTCTCCCTGTTTGCGGACGATATCCTGGCCTACCTGGTGGACCCAAGATCCTCACTCCCCCCCTCCTGTCCCTGCTGACCGCATTTGGGCGCTTTTCAGGCCTAAAGATCAATACATCTAAATCAGTCCTCCTCCCCATGAGAATTCGGGACCTGGGCCTGGACTCCCGGGACAGTCTGGGAGGAATAGCGGTGGGGAAGAGCTCTATTCGAAACCTGGGGATCCTTTTAACCAGGGACGTGTCCAATCTCGCCCCCGCTAACTATGATCCCGTTATGTCACAGGTCACCGCCGATTTAAGGAGATGGGGCTCCATGATCCTGTCCGGGTACGGCCGTATGACGGCAGTGAAAATGAATATACTTCCGCGCTTACTATACCTCTTCACTGCTCTCCCTACCAGCGTCCCCGACCAGACCTTCAGGGTTCTTCAGAACGCGGTGCGCGAGTTCGTATGGCAGGGCAGGACCCCGAGTACCGCGAATGCCATTCTTACCTTACCTAGAGAGGAGGGGGGGTTCGGGCTGCCTGACTTCCACCTTTACTTCCGCGCCGCCCAATTGCGCGTCCTCCTGGAACACATGAGGGAAGGGATGGGCACATACTGGTCGTACCTGGAGGACATGGATGCGCACCCACTCAAGGTACGCGACCTCCTATGGGCCCCACACAAATTCATCCCGAACAGACTCAAATCCCACCCAACACTGGGAGTTCTCTGGGCAATCTGGAGGGAGTGCCCCCAGACGGCACATCTGACATCATGGCCGTCCCCGATGTCATCCCTCTGGGGTCACCCCCTTAGACTGGGAAGCAGGGGGTTCCGTAATGCACAGTCCTGGTCAGATTCAGGGATGGAATGGGCTGGACAAATGTTTCAAGTGGGAGAATTCCTGCCATACGAAGATCTGAGGGTCGCCCTCGGACGGGAGTCAATCTCCATATTTGAGTACCTCCGCCTGAAGGGAATCTTATGTGATCAATCATGGGGCCAGAGTTTAAAGAGACAGATGACCCCCTTTGAGAAACTACTCGATACTGCGACCTCCAGGAAGGGGGCGGTATCTGCAATGTATAAAATTTTGAACACTGTTGACCTGGGGAGAAGGAGGGGGTTCCGCACTTTTTGGAACAAACTGGCTGGGGAAGAAATCTCGGAGGACTCCTGGTCGAGGATATTTAAAATAGCATTCCACGGGAACCTGTTCACAGCAGACATGGAGCACAACTTTAAGATCCTACAGGGGTGGCACAGAGACCCCGTCAAACTGTCAAAAATGTTCACGGGAATATCCCCCGCCTGCCCGAGGGGATGTGACCAGGTAGGCACGAGGGGCCGCATGTGGAGGCACTGCCCGAAAGTGCAAGCATACTGGGAGAGGGTAAGGGGTTGGTTCGCTGAAGTCACGGAGGAACTGCTTCCCCATAATCCCCTGACAGTGCTGCTGGGCCTTCCCCCAGAGGATACGGATGTATACAGATACCCGAGAATGTGGGAAACAATGCTGAGGGCTGGGAGGGTGGCCTTGGCTCAGAAATGGAAGAGCAAGGAGACCCCCGCAAAGGAGGACTGGCTACTAAAGGTTAAAAACATGTTTTTGATGGACAAATTAACGGCGATGATGAACAATGACATGAATTCTTTCCAGACTAACTGGTACGGGGTGCAGCAGATCTGGGGATGGGAGGTCCACTGACGCTCTGGGAGGGAACATGGATGGAAAAGGGCACCCACGGCCCGGGGGACAGCGGATGACATACAGCCAAACATGCAGTTGAAATTCTCGCTCTTTCCCGAGCTCCGGTCACACAAAGTTTGCAACGCGTCTCCCTGTAAAGGGGGTTCTACTGGGTCTAAGTTATTGGGGGGAGGGTTTGTCTTTTTGGGAGGATGAGGGGGGAGGGGCTCTTTTTCTTTTCTTTTTTGGGCCTGTGACTTGTATACTCAATGGTAAAGCTTTCAGCCCGTTTGTTATATTATGAAAATGCTAATAAAACAAAGTTTAAAAAAAAAAGAATTTTAAAAAAAAAGACCACATTGACACATTGGCCCCTGCTCTGGCTGACTTCTGCAACCACTCCTTCGCCACTGGGGTCTTCCCTTCCCCCCTAAAGCACTCCCTTGTGCACCCTCAAAAAAACCCTCTGCCGACCCGTCCTGCCCGGCTAGCTATCGCCCAATCGACATCACTCCTTTCCTGGGCAAACTCCTGGAAAAGATGGCCAACTCCCAGTTTAATCTTCACACTGAATCTGTTGGTTGTCTCCATGACCATCAGTCTGGCTTCAGAGCTGCCAGAAGCACAGAAACTGCTCTCCTGAACGTCGTGAAGACCTGCCCTCCAACCTTGATTCCAACACCCCCTGTGTCTTCATCTTACTTGATCTCTCTTCTGCCTTTGACACGGTCAACCATGCCATCCTGCTCAACAGTCTTCGTGATAACCTGGGTATCACCGATCAGGCCCTGGCTTGGCTGACCTCTTTCCTCTCAGATCGACCCTCCCAGGTCCAACTTGGGTCCTTCCCCTCCTCTATCTCTACCTGTAGTGTTCCCCAGGGGTCTAACCTCTCTCCCTGGCTGTTCAACAAATACCTGGCACTTCTTGCGCACCGCATTGTAGCTCTCTGCCCCAACTTTCAGTGCTATGTGGATGACACTCAACTAATTTTCAGGCTCCCTTCTGCCACTTCTTCTCCTTCTCTCATCTCGAACTGTCTGTCTGCTATCCAGGAGTGGTGTGCCGCCAATGATCTCTGCCTTAATGCCAGTAAGACTGAGATTCTCCTCATCAGCACACCTGCGCGTTCCTTTCCTGTTGCTCTCTTGACCCTCTTCCTGCTCCCACCTGTGAGGCTAAAAACCTCTGCGTCATCTTCGACTCCACACTCTCCTTCTCTCACATTTCTGACGTCTCTAAAAAGTCACACTACCAGCTGCACCTCCTCAGAGGTATTCTTCTGTTCCTCTGCTTCCCCAGAAGCTCACTGTCTCCAGAGCTCTGGTTCTCTCTAGGCTGGACTACTGCAACAGCCTCTTTCTAAATCTGCCTGCTTCTACCCTCTGCCCTCTGTAACTCATCCAGAACAGGACTGCGAGACTTGTCCTTGGCATCAAGCCCAGGGATCGTATCTCTCCAGGACTGAAATCTCTGCACTGGCTCCAAGTGGCTGCAAGGATTAAGTTCAAAACCCTATGCATTTTCCACAAGGCCTTCTGGGGCCTCAATACCTTCAACTCTCTCTTCCTAAATATCTTACTTCTCACGCTCTTCGCTCATCCGTGTCCAACTCCTTCAGGGTCAGTTCTCCAAGCAACGAGTTGGTGGTAGATCTCTTTCTTCAGCTAGGGCCTCCCTCTGGAACTGCCTCCCTGAAACTTCAGGAGTTCCGCAAGCACCTCAAAACCTTCCTCTTCTCTTCTGCTTTCTCTCCTCCTCTCCCCTGCTGAACTCCTACTGAAACTGCATTGGTCACCTGGCCACCCTCTGATCTGGGGCCCAGGTCCCCTCCCCCGCCAATTGCACACTGGCACTGCCTCCCTGGCATCCCCCACACTTGGGACTGTTTTCTGTATCCCTACAGTCCCTTACCAGTACTTGACACCTGATGTCTGCACTTTTTACTTATTGCTTTTATTTATTCTATTTATTTTCACTGTCGATCCCATGTACCTCACTGCCACCTCCCCCAACCCCTCCGCACTTCCCCCTTACCCTGCACCTGGGCGATCTCAATGTCACCTGGCTTAGTAAGATTGTTGTCTCCGTCTTCCCTCTGTTCCCCCTCCCTTGCCTCGTCGCGCCTTGAAACACTTGTGTATAGGCGCTTTATAAATGCCATATCATAACATATATCAACTTTATCCATCTGACTGCATTTGACTGAGTGTTGACGAGTGCAGTTGGCAGCAGGATAGGCTCCGTGTATCCCATGTGCTTGGATCTATACACACAATTCTGGACATTATATTGGACCTTTATGGAAGTCTTTTATCTGTGGATCTTGCAGTGTTCTGAGCACATTATAATTGAAATTCACTTTAGAGTATTTTTCTTTCTTCTGGAATCCACTGCCAAACCCTGCCTCCTGACCTCACTACTTATTCCACAGGCTGCGCACATTTGCGTGCGCGCATTTGACTGGGTGCTGACGAGTGCAGTTGGCAGCAGGAGAGGCTCTGTGAATTCCATGTGCTTGGATCTACACACAGAATTGCAGATAGTGTGGACATTATAGTGGACCTTTAAGGAAGACTTTATCTGTGGATCTTGCAGTGTTCTAAGCACATATAATTGAATTCACTTTAGAGTATTTTTTCTCTTTCTTTTGGAATACGCTGCCAAGCCCCGCCTTCTGACCTCACTACTTACTCCACAGGCTGCGCGCATTTGCGCGCGCGCTGACGAGTGCAGTTGGCAGTTAGAAGAGTAGCAGATGCAGTAAGCAATTCTATAATTTTAGTTGTATACAAATACTGAGACAAACCGTACCTACTCTTCTTATGCCTTTAATATTGTAACGTGTGATACTTAGCAGCAGGGCAGGCTGAGCAGGTATATTTTTAAACAAGTGTAACCTAGACTGCAATGTTGAATTGAACCCCAGTCACCCAGTTTACCAAAATACGATTAGATGGCTAACATGGCACAGTCTCTGTAAATAGCTGTGCGAAGTGCCCCGGAAGTGTCACGTAGCTGCCTGGTGAGCGGCAGCTTCGAGACCCTTAAAGCACTTGCAGTCTGCATGGCAGGTGAGCTTTGATCTTCATTACAATTTCACATTTTTATTAAATTTGAATATATAACCAACAGTGTCAGTGACTTACCCCAATATGTCTAAGGGCCTCTATACCATTAAGTCTGCCATGGCGCCACCCCTACAAATCAATAAAGTCACGATGCAACTCAAGCGTACATCTCATAGGACTCCCACTGCTTTGACGGTGGTCAAGAAGGCGTTCTTAGCAGAATCAATACAACAGAAAAAAATGCACACAGTAGACATTCTCGATTTCTACCATCCTGAAACGGCAAAGAATACTTCGCAAACTTTGCATGAAAAGACCAGTATTGAAATAAGCGCAGCGTCTCCACCCCCACATTCTTCAAAGATAGGTCCCAATTGTATCAGCCCAAATCTACCTGATTGATTCATGGCTGCAGGTCTTACGAGGACTCTGCAGTGCTCCCCTTCAGGTGCGACTGGGATTGCAATGCTTTCTCCTTCGATAGACAAGGTAGCAAGCAGAACATTGCAGGCTCCTATTGTTCACACACACCCAGTTTATAACAACCCGCATCTTATACAGGATAAAGATATATCTACTTTTGACCTCACGGCAATGACAGAAGCATCACCTCCGTTGGATAAACAAGACCGACAAAATAAAAAACAAGAACAACTTGCAGGACAACCAATTATTGATACCGCTTCATATTTGCCATCGACTGTGAACCACGTGGAACAGTCCGCTGGTCTCGCCCCGGCCGCCTGATACGCTTAATTTATCACAATCGTCCATTATGTTTCCCCATTCGTCACATAACTCTTCTGCTCTATCTCTGTCGTTCACGCATCCAACGCCGCGAAAAATACCAAGTGTCCCGCAACAACAGTCAGTAACTCTAACACTCTGCGCTGGCCCGTACTAGGTATCACCTTAACTGCCATGAACACAGCGCTCATTTCTCTAACAAAGTTATTTGAGATACTAAACGGGAAAATGAAGCATCGCTCAATACGCAGCTTCTTCAGCGTGAGGAGCTTATCAGTTTAGGTTCAGCTGGCAAGCCCATATCTAACACATCGCAGCTTCTAGCAGCCCGAGCCGAAGCCCCCATCCACATTTTTGCCTCTCAAAATATTCAAAATGCTAGCGCTGCTGAAGTAGTCAAGTCAATAGTTAGCTCTTTGCCAACATGTCAACAACTAATTTGGCCTCGGGAGACTGATGTTACTGAATCTGACCAACTGGATACCACATTGTCTCTTGCACTAGTTGCAAATGACGCTCTGGCAGTTGAATTGAAGAAGATTAAACAATCCTTCACCATTTTTTCTCCAAGTAAGAACAAAAAACATAGTATCAAACCCCCAGTGAACTTGAAAAAAACTAAAACCATGAAAATGGGGCAAACGCAAGCTAGCTCTAGCCCAAAGTGTTTTATACGCACCATCTCCCATCCCAGTAAACAGTGTGAGATTGCTAGCTCGGCCATATCAAAGAAATATGCCAAAATTAAACAAATAAAAAAGAAATGAACAAATGCATCGATAGTTCCCAAATGTAATTTATGAACCCCTAGATGATCTGGTCCCAGCCGTTGCAGAGGATCAGAAGATTGGTTCTAAGCTCATAATTCCGTATCGTGCATCGCAGAAATTAGGAGCTGGATCTTCCCGCTCCAATGCTTCTATATCTCTAGATAGAGAATTCTGTACATTAGAACAGAGACGTGGGGAAATTCAAAAGTCTGTGGACATCTAGCTTGCAACACAACACAAGTCAACCTGTAGCAATATTGAAGTACCAAGTACATGGCACCAGGCACTCTAAAATAATTATGCATCTTCAATCGTTAGTGCTGCAAAATCAATGCCACAGACATGTCTGTGGCCACACGGCTAGGAAAACGTAAATTGTCATGTCTAGTCCAGCCATCTGAGGAAGTTAAAGACGGCTCACAATCACGCAGTCAACACAAACTTCGACAACCTCATTACCATCATTTGGCAATAAAGTGTTGTGCCGCCCCGTATGAGGTCTACGACCTTAATAGAACAAGCATTCTCACCATCTTTAGTGACATTCCCAGTTTACAGGATGTCACACATTCAGATATATAACAAGTGGAGTTTGTGGAGGAGGCGGATTTGTCATTGGCGAGACTGTGGATTCAGTCAGGAGTCGTTCTTAAGCTGGAACTGACTTATATGCCGTAGGGTTCATAATCACTCGACACACACTCTCAGGGCAGACCATCAATCTCACACAAGTGGCTAGATCATCAACAACGAAGACTCCACCATCTCTTAAAAAAAAATCACATGTTTTTCCAGTTCTCTGCAGAATGCACACTACCCAGATTCCGTTATTGATAGCCGCAACCAACTAAGCAGCCGGTCTGGTACCTATACATAACAATGAAAGTACCAGCCCATGACTACCATCCACCTTGCAAACTGGAATACTCAAGGGTTCACACATGTGATGGACGCCAATATTAATCATTTGAATGATTATGACCCTACTGGAGACTTGGTACTCGGAACCTCCTCTTGGGGATGGCCATCTTATACTGCATCCAGCTATACCATCTGCTAAAGGAAGTCCGCCATCTGGCCTTCTAGTAGCAATTTAAATAGGCACAGGATTTACAGTGCAAGCTTGGGCAGCCCTGAATCCGTATATTCAGCTGGTTATGATTAATTAATTACTTAAAGTAATTGCTCTAGTTAACGTTTATTGGAACTACTCAAGAATTAATGGCAATGAATTATTTCAAGATCTAGAAATTATTCTAGATCTTATCATTCAAGATTCTTCCGTTGCACATACTATCTTGGCCGGAGACCTAAATCTCCATTGCTTTACGAAATGTACCACAAAGGAATCCTTATTGCGGCAACGATTGCTGGCCCTTATGAAAGTGAGATTTTTAGTGATGACTAACCGAGCGCTCCCTGGTGATATACCCCCGCAAAGTACGTGGATAAGATGCCATCAGGAAGGGATCATTGACTATATTTAATTAGACCAAGATCTCTTTGCACAAGCAACTAACCTAGAAATTAAAAAGCAATAATATAGTGATCATGAGATGCTATCCCTGAGTTGGTCGTGGGCCTCTGCTGTCACCAACATCTCCAGGAATAAATATGAAGGTCAACTGTCTGGAGGAAGAAACAGTTTTTGATGGTCTGAACAATCATTGAAACATTTGAATGAATGTATTATCAATAATCAGTCCTCCATACATGGGCCCACGATTAACTCAGGAGGGCACTATGTTGCAGCCCTATTACTTTGTATTCAGCAATCATCAACATCAGTGAAACAGATTTACAAAAATAAACAGATCTACGATCCAGATTTGCATGTTAGGAAAGCGCCTTTTCGTCTCGACAAGAGACTTGCTGGTGTCTTTTCTCCTACTAAAAGAATTTGAGTTCTCAAGCAATTAAAAACTAAGTAAAAAAATTGGATAAGGGCCTGAAGAGCTCTAATGTATCAGAAAGATGGAGAACAAATGCTCAAGACAATCGCTTCAAAAAACTCAGCACAGATTTAGAATTTGCTCAATCATGCCAGTCACATGACACAAACTCCTATCCAGATTAATGGAGTATCAGAACAGCAATGGAATGAGCATTTTACAGCAGTTTATGCACTACCTAATGTCATCATTTCTGTTTACAATAGATATCGAGCCACAAATTGCCAGCTTCAAATAACTATAGAAGACATATTGTATTACATTCAAAGATCTAGTCGATCGAGAGCTCCAGGTCCTGAAAGGCTCCATAATGCCATGTTTAAGAAGCACCCCGAATCTGGGCGGTAATACTTTTTAACATCTATAATTATGCACTAAAAAACAAAATACCACTGCTGTCATGGCTCAAGTCCATAATTGCACCAGTTTTTAAGAAAAGGTGACCGGCAAGTCCCTGCCAACTATAGGCACATTGCTCTTCTCGACACACCTGGCAAGATTTTTGCTCGTCTTATTTTAAGAGATTTGAACAATTGGAATATGAAATACCAGCGTCGAGATCCCTTTCAACAGGTTTTATAGCAGTGCTGGGTACTTCTATTAATCTTATGACAATCAGCGTAATAAAGGCACATTGCTGTACTCTGCAACAGCAAGTTTATATGGCGTTTTGTTGATTTTCGATCAGCTTTTGATTCTGTCTCTAGGCAGCTATGAATGGCAAAACTGTATATTGCAGAATGTCCAACGACCATCAGATTGTTAATTGATTCTTTGCATACGGACACCGTGATTCAGGTCAGATTAACATTAGATGGTCTGCTTTCTGCACACATTTCTCCCTACAGAGAATTAAAGCAGGGATGCATCCTTGCATCAGCCCTTTTTAACTTTTCTATCTCAAACTTAAAAGATAGATTTAATAATATAACGGCTGATGCCCCAAGACTAGGATCTCACGCAATTCTGTGGCTGCTATACGCAGATGACCTAGTCTGACTATCCAAACCTCCAAAAGATTTACAGAATGTATTGGATGCATTAAATACTTATGCTGAAGAAAATCAATTATTAATCAACTTGGACAAAACCAAAGTCCTGCATTGTGCCAAGCCACGCAAACAGGGGAAGACCTACAGTTGGTCTCTACAGAGCACCGGCCTTGAGTGGGTACATGAATACCGTTATCTGCATATTAATATAAACGATCAACCTCAGGACCTTCCATACTTTGCTGAATTTAAAACTAAGATGCAAACTGCAATTTCTCAAGCAAGTGATTCATGCCCAATATGGCAAATGTTCATGCATACCAGTCCTGACCTTTTATAACCAGAAGGTGACAGCTCGGGTGCTATATGGCGCGGAATCTAATGGTGGTATTCCATAAATATTCTGTCGTAAAATGGAAGCAAAATTTTGGAGACGTCTCTTGGCTATTCCTCAGTGCTTGCTGGAAGCTATGATTAGATTTGAATTAGGATTGCTGTCTCTTAATATCGTGTCCATATGGAAATTATGCACTTTATACAGAAAATGTTTGATGGCGGCTTAATCAGATATGTTAATGTCTATTTTAGCTAAGTATTTAACATCATCAGATCATAAGTTTGTTACAACTTGGAAAACCACAATTACAAACATATTGTCAGCAGCAGACCTATCTTTCACACTTCTGATAGACAATCCGATACGTGCCAGGCAAAAATTGTATCAATATGATTGGATAAAAAAAAGGCAAGAATGCTTACTGTATGCTGATTTCAAGAATAACCCCTTTAGGCACAAAAAATACTGCCTAGTGGAACCATTGTTAGATGTACTTTGCCATTTCTCAGAAATGCCTTTTTAAGACCGAGATTCAATCTGGATGACGAGGGAAGTGTTGGCAAGAAGAAAATGTATTGATAAAACTAAAAGCACATGTCACTTTTGTAATATACTGAGTCAAACTGAGACATTGAAACATTTAGTTACAGAATGTTCAAATCTCAAAGAAAAGCGTGTTTTTTAATCTGAAAACGTATTTTAAACATCTTCAAATTTTGAGTACAGAGAATCTTTGGGATTACATCTTTTCTATGAATCGTACGTCTGTTATAATTGCCACAATTAATTTGCTCACTGCTTTGAATCTTAAGTAATATATGCACAATTTAAAATCCTTGGATTTTATCATTCTGTGATTTTAGCGTTTAAATCTGTGCCTGAAATATTGTATGTTTTAGAATTGAAAGCACAGATGTTGTTTTAGAATGAAAACCCAGACTTTGTTTGTTTTAGAATTGTTTTAGAATTGAAAGCACAGATGTTTTAGAATTGAAAGCACAGATCATCATACGCTAATTGTCTTTTCTCTTTCTGATTATTCTAAATTGTATTTTCTTTTTTCTTCCGTTGTGTGTATATTGACGAATTGAAAGGTTGATTCACTTCAGCCAAATCAATAAATTAAAATAAATAACTTCAATTTATAAACCCAGGATCAAAACTCCCAAAGATAGGCCTAATCTATATTGTGTCAAAAGAAGGCCTCTTCGAAGTCAAGGGCGAGAACCACATTGCAGCAGTGAAGTAAAGCCTGTTCCTTTGCCACTGCCCCAAAACGTCTACGTAGATTGAGATGGGTTGATCTTCCTTGCATAAAACGGTTTTAGCCTGGGTGGATGAGCTGGGCAGAACTGTCAGTAATCTATTGGCTAAAATGTTGGTTAGAACCATAGTTCAATACGCAGATTGGTCTATATGATTTGGAACAATCTTTCGCCTTCCTCTTCTTGTTGATTACTGTTATTATGGTTTTTCTTATATTGCGAGGTAAAATCCCTCTTTCTCTGCAGTAATTGAACATATTCAGAAGATGGTTGCTCACTTTGTCACCCAGCAACTTCCAGACTTCCATTGGGAGGCTGTTCGTACCTGGTGTCTTGCTCGATTGTAGCTCTTGCATACTATGTTCCACTTCTGCTACCAGTACCTCTGCTTCCAAGGTTTCCCTTCGAGCTGCAGTCCAGAGACTCGTTGACAACTCTCATAAACATATTTAACCCATGATCACCCCTTCCTCAACTGCTGGAGTAAAGTTTAGCGTATAATTCTCAAAACATTTTGACACTTTCCTCCTCCCTTTCCAGAATCACACTGTTGTCCTTGACCACAGCCACCCACCTATCCTCTGCCTCTGCCAGCCATGCAAATAATTTACCATTTTTATCCCTGTGCTCGTATACCCTGCCATTGCTCAACAAGACAGATGTTTAGCATGTTCCAATGACAAGGTTCTCACCCTGTCTTAAGTACTCCCGATTTCCAGAGAGATTTCATCTTACCTCTGTCATGCATTTCACTTATAGTTCCAACACCTGGATTTCCGGTTCTCCAGACCCTAATACCTTTCCTTTTCTTTCTTCCCCATCTCCATCATTGCTTTTCCCCGTAATACTTGTTTAGAAGATTCCCATAAGGTTTCTACCCTCTCCTCTGAGCCTACATTCTCCCTAAAGTAAGCTTGGGTTGTGTCGCTTAGCCTCTCTAAAACCTGGTGCTAGCAATTTATATGCATTCAGTCTCCAGATCCCCTGTAACTTGCTACTGTCCGTTCGCATTCTATCATCCATGGCGAGTGATTTCGAGAGGCGTCTAAGCAAGTAGTTGATCTTCCTTACCGTCTGGGTGCCGTCCCTTGGCATGAATCTTCTACAGCATCTGTGAGTTCAAGAATGGAATGAGAAACGTTAGCACTCTAGAATACGATCTCGCCAGACAGCCACCAGATTCAGTGACATTGCCCATTCCTTCAAGTTTATCCTCCAGGACACCCCACACTTGATTGCTCCCACCCTAGCATGTCCTGTATTCATTACGTCATTGAAATACCCTCCCACTAGCGCTATGCCCGGTCTAGAATCAACGATTAGGTTCCTTCTCTCTGCCATCAAATCTTCCTTGACTATCGGGTTAGCGTAAATATTCACTAGCATGATAGTCTCAACCCACTCATCTAATTTTAGAGATCGGGTGTCCCAAGGAATCGTCTAATTATATTGAAAACCTCCCTAGGACCTTTCACGAAACGTGCATTAAACCCCCTAGTATATATTCCTTCCTAACTAATGGTAGGTCGAACTGCGGAGATGCGTTTCTTGTAACATGGCCACTGCCGGACCAGGTTGCTTCTAGAACTGTGCCATTGCACCCCTCTTGACCTTATCACCCGGTCCATTGATATTCCAAGACAAACATTGTATCCCTGCCTCTACCATATATTCTCTGATGTATTCCAAGTTTTAACTCTCAACCAAAGGGAGCTGACAAGTGTACAGAATTCGGCCCTTGGAGTTTCCCCATTTGCCCTAGTGCTTACCCCACCCTGCCTTCCCCGTCCAAACACTTTTAACAAATCCAGCTCCCTGCACCTCACACTTCCTAACCTAAGAAGCATCTGTCATTCCCCAACCAAAACCGGTAGAATTAACCCCAGCCAACAATTAACTTTCCTTCCAGAAACCTCTCATTGTTAACAGCATCTTTACAGATTGTGCCTGTTCATCCTTCCTTTTTTCCTTTGCCTCTAAAAAGGTGGTCAGCCCTTCAAGTCTCTGCAGCTGGTTCTACCAACATTGGTGTACCATCCTCTACTAATCGCATCCTTGCAGGTGAGTCTTCGCTAGGACCATCCGCTGCATCTTCTAGATTCAACGTTGTTGGATCTTGACTCTAGTCTCAACTCCAACTGGCTCCTACTTGGGGTGGGAGGGTTGTGCCCTTTCTTCCCTGGTCAGTCCTCTCAAGCCAGTCTCAGACCTCCTTTGGATTGTCAAAAAAACAAGGTCTCCCTTCATACAGTACCTTCAATTTATCTGTAAATAGACGCATGTAAATCTGGTTGTGCTTTCACAGTTCTCGTTTTACTTTGTCAAAGGATTGTCATTGTCCCTGCACTTCCCTTGTATAATCTGGAAACAGAGATACCTTCACGTTGACCACCATAACTCGGCCTTTCCTTCTCGTCTTCTGAAGTATGGCATCTCTGTGCCTATAATTTGCCCAGTGGGCAGTCGTGATGCTCTGGTATGCCCCCAGGGGAGAGATCTGGCTGGCACTCTGAACTCGTTCTATGAAAAAGAAGGCAGAGAGTCCGCTTTTTCCAAATGCATCCACTAGCCACTTCTCAGGGAATAATTCCATGTATTTCCCCACCTGCTCTCTTCGGCCAGCCCACAATTCAAATATTGTTCTACCTTGTGCATCATTCTTCTTCTTCCACTTGCCTTTCTATTTTATCTGAACTTTTACATTTTGAAATCTGTACTTTCAGATCACACAACTCATCTTCAAGGGCAGAGATGTAATTATTGGCCTCCCTAGTCCTTATCCACGATCTTGCTGAGGTCTGCCCTCAATCGAGTGAGGTCTGCCCCGATTTCTCCAATCGTGTTCGCAAGCGTCACCCGGCTACTCTTGATCTCTTCGTCTTCATTGACAGGTCTTTGTTGGTCCATGTGCTTTGCTGTGCATCCTATCCCACATGACATGATTGTTTTCATTCCTGTTTGCCTTGTCCCAGCCCCCTATGATGGAGTGTAATTGTCCATTGTGTTGGATTGAGGAGCGTTCTTTTTCTTTCCTCCTCCCATCATCCTTTCCCAGCAATTTGCCAATTTTCCTGAAGCCATTCTTGTAAGAGGGGTCCTTCGCCACTGCTCTTTGTGGGCCTACCCAATGCTCATCTTCCTCTGTCGCCACTCACCACAAAGAGTTCCCAGCCTGTCTCCCTACGGTGTGCAGACAAAAGAAAAAGTGTACTACTCTTCGTGGGGGGAGGGATGTGCCATGCCTGCGGAGGTCGCTTCACCGTCCTGTAGCAGAACGTTTGTTATTCACCATCCTTACTCCTCTCTCCTGCATCAATGTGTAGGGCAGGAGATCCCTCCTATCTCCTATCAATAATAGGAGATGGGAAGGAAAGGAGAGGGCCCCGGCCTTGTTCTGGAGCACTGTCTGATTTGGTTTCTAACTTATGGCACAAGCCATGGGGCCCCTTTCTTCCACCATTTGCTCCTTAGCTCCTTGCCCTTCTAGCGGTCTTGTTGCTGGGGACTGAGGCAGTCTGTTTTTTCCCCAATTACTTATCTGCAACTGCTGGCTGGGACGGATGTCTTGCATATAGTCTGCTCTGGCTGCCGGTCCAGCACTTCCTGCCGCAGCACCTGACCTTGTCTTTGCCGACCATTTTGGTCCCCAAGGCTTCCATTCTCAGGCCTACGATCCGATATCCTGCTGGCCCAGGGAGGGCCTCCCGGACCCCCCCCCCGGTCGATCTCGTGGTGCTCTGAAACTGGATCAATCTACTCTCTGGTGCTGTGCAGTGCCGCAGATTGTGAAAGGCGAGGGTTTTCATGCTCCGCAGTCCGGAGTTCAGCGGGGGCCACTCCTGGCACCCAGCCTCTCCTCCAGCAGCCATTCTGGTCCCCTGCCGAGCTGGGTACCTCCACTACTCCTGGTTCCGTTGTGCTCCTCACCTCTTCACCTGCACAGGTCTTCCCTCTGGTACAGCTGATTGTGCAAGGTGAAGGACCGCAAACCCTCAACCCCCCCCCCGCCTGATTGTGCAAGTTCAAGGACCCCAAACCCTCGAACCCCGCCTGCAGTCAGAGACCCAGTGCCCCATGTCTCCTGGTTAGTTTGCCACTGCAGCTGCTTTAATTCCACCCTTAGCAGTGCCCAGTCTCTCCGGCTGCGGCCATCTTGATCTACTGCTGCACCAAGGCTTTTGAGATCTCCAGTCTCATGGCTCTTGGCGATTCTGCGCTGTTCTGACTCATGGATCACTCACAGCTGTGTGTGTCACCTTGGGGCAATTAGGTTCAAGATTTATACCAGAGCTCCTGCATCCACCCAGAGAATTTCACTAGAGCATCCTCTTCATGCAGTACCTAGCTGTTGAATCGGCTGTGTGAGCCAAGGAGCCGCGCTATGCGGGCGAGCATGAGCCAGCGCCAAAGGAACACATGTCAGCTCATTAGCAGTTTCTGCGCGGAAGTGCAGACTTCCTTTTTCGGAAGTCTCTGCATCCGCTTCTTTATTTTGCCACATCCCGCTCTACGCAGTGACCTGGCATGAACGTTACATTCCTCTCCTTTTTCATTAAACAGACTATTTACACTGTAGATGGGCCTGTACCTGGGCTATTGTCCATCTCAACACACATAGTCACTCATGTTTCCTGGGGGCCCAGGTGCCGCCCTTAGGTTGTACCTGCTTTGTTGCTGAGTCGGCTTCTCATGCTGGCTGACTGCTGCTTGACCTTCTGCTGTGGGGTTGGCCGGCATGAGAGACATGAAAGCTCAATGCTCTCCACCTTTGCATTTAATTGTGGGAACAACACTGTGTACCGTATTCGGGCTTTGGTCCTGACAATGCCCTGGTGTCCCTCGTGTGCAAGAGTAACAATCTTGTCGTGCAGGCTGAGTGACATGAGGATGTGTGCACCTCTCACAATCAGTCCGTCGCCTGTAATGGATAGCTCGTGGTGGACTGTGAATAGCCCTGCTAAAATGTCCTTGGCTGCTGCCTTGCGGGTGTGGTTGTTCTGTAGAAATAAGTTCCACTTCACTGCTAGTATCGCGTTCTTCACTAGGACGCGACGGGGGTCTGCGTTGGTCCCTTCCGTGATGCCCGCGATGCTGACTGCTTTCGGTTTCATGGTGTTTCCTATCTGACAGATGTGCTCTTCCTTCTCTGTAGATTCTTTTAACTCCTGCTGCCATTGCAGCAAGAGGGTGCCTTGATAGAAAGATGTCTGCTCCAATCTGATAGATAAGGTCAAATTCATACTGCTGGAAGTGTAGCAGACACTTTTCGATTCTTGAAGGTGGGTGTGGTTCAGAGTCTGTGAAAATGGGTATTGAAGGCTTGTGGTCGGTATAAGCTTTGAATCTTCAGCCATAGATGTAGAGATGAAAATGTCCGCACCCCCATAGGACAGCAATTACCTCTTTCTCTGTTATCTTTGCTCTCGGCTTTACTTCACCCATGGGGGAGGTCTGTATTAGGATCACTCCCAACCCGGCTGGACTTGCGTTAATGTATAGCTACGTCTTTAGAGTGTTGTCATAGTATCCTATGGTAGTGTCGTCAGACAGCGAGTCCTTGATAGGCTCATAAACCACTTGACAGCGAGGTCTCTACTCCCATTTGGTGGATGATTTGGTTAATTCTCTCAGTGGCTCGAAGATCGTGGCTAAATTGTCTTTGAATCACAATGAGTAGTCCTGCCCCAAAAGCTTCATACTTCCATGGGCATTGTGGGTGGTCTTGCCCCCTGGATATCTGTGACCTTGAGGCGGTCAGCGGATACCCCTTTGCTGTTAAACATGTAGTCAAAGAAGGTTAACTCCTCCCTCAAGAATTCGCATTACTCCTTGTGGCTGGTCAGGCCGATGTCGTCTGATCTGTTCGACAGCCGCTAGCCTGTGTATGTGTTCTGTTTTGCTGTCTGCGTGGACCACAATGTCTTCACTGACATTTAGCACCCCTAGGATACCTTGGAGGACCGACTGTATTGTCTGTTGGAACACCTCAGCCATAGACGAGATCCCAACTTCAATCTTTTGTATCTTCTCAGCCCCAGGTGCTATGAGAAAGTGGTAATATATTGTGAGTCCTTATGCAGCTTTAGCTGGTGGTACCATGTGTTTAACCCCTTAAGTGCGGAGGACAACTATGCCCATCCAATTTGCATGGACTTGCATATAGCTCAGCATTTAAGATATTAAGTTTAGCTTTGAGAAGAATTTTGATCCTGTCACGTCTGCCACGATCTTGTCCAAGATCGGGGTGATGTCTCTTTCACGGATGATTGCTGCGTTCGTCAAGTGCACGTCAATGCATACACAGACCTCTCCTGGCTGCTTTGGCTTTTTGGTCACTACAATGGGGGAGACGCACAGTGTAGGCCCTGTCACTTTCTCTATTATGTCTGGCTTCGCTAATTCTTGAAATTCCTTCGCGAACAGGTATTGCATATGAATGGTGTTCTACTATGTCACACTACTTTAGGTTGTACAGTTGTGTCAATATATATCTTCATCATTTTCCTCTTACTCCGCTAGCAGGTCTTGTATGCCGTCTGTGTCGGTCACTTCGCTGATGAACTGGATCAACCCCAGGTCTTATGCCTAGTTCCAGCTGAGTAAACATTCTATACTGACGTCTACAACATAGATTTTGGAATGGATCTTTGTATCTCCTCTGCGGAGTGTCGTCTGCAACCGCCCTACGACTGGTAGAGGTGTCTTTCAGCCATAGGCATATAATACTGTATCTGTGTTTTTCAGCGCCGGCTGGGGCTGTATCTGCTTTAATGTCCCTCCTGGCATGATGCTTGCCGAAGCCCTTGTGTCGATGGTCATTACTGGGTCTTGTCCATGAATTTGTGCAAGGCATTTGGGCCTCCTTGTCTTTTTTTTTATCTTCCCCCATGCTCCAAAGCAGATATCTGGTGGACCTTCCACCTTCTTTTTGTGCGCTTTGACCGTTGCTGCCATTCTGTCCCCCTCGTCTTCCGATTCAAAGGAGGCGCTCTATTCAGCCTTGACCCGACAGGCTTCGGCCTGCTTCTTTTTTGAGAACAGGTCCTGGATTTGGCAATCGGTTCTGCTTTGACGGGCCTGACAACTGGCAAACACTTGCGTAGTGGTCCAGGCGGGCACAAGTGCTGCACATGGTCCCTTGTGCTGGGCAGTTTCTCTTTCCATGACATTGCCTGCTGCACCAAATGCAGTCATTGAAGCCTGGTATTCGTGGCCGCCATGCATGGGCATTGTTCGGCTATCTGCCATCTCCGCTGGGTTGTGTGCAGCTGGTCAGTTGAGCAATTGTGTTTTTTGGGCGAGTTGGAGCTTCTGCAGTGTGGTATTCATGAGGGCCAGCCTGGCGTGGGATAGTTCCCTTTGACGTCTGCGTTCTAGGATTTTTGCCAAGGGAATGCCCTCACTCGGTATTATGCACCTCAGTTTTTCAGACTGCATTCCATTGATTTGGCACCTGATCTCTTTGTCGACGTAGCTGTCGTAATGTGGTGTGGTATTGTCATGATCTCTGCTTCCAAAAGGTCAGGGTTTTCCCAACTCCCTTGGAAGCAGATCCATAACCCAGGTTCCGAGTGCCAACCAGTCCCAATTGGGACCTTTTGGACCCAGTCCTGGCGCCAGTGGCACCAGGCTCATAAATATGCCCAGTCCCAGCGCTGGAAGCGCCGGGCTCATAATGCTTGGGTGGACTTACCTGCAGCAGACCATGCTGCTTACTTGCCTGCCAGTTGAGCCTCTGATCCTCTTCTGTTTGGAACTACTTTTCCTGTTGGGTGGGGCAGGAGCCACTCCCTAGATTCAGAACACTGGAACTCTTCTGGAAAGCAGGAACTCTTTTCTTACCTAGGCGTGGCTGTGGAAGGAGACATCTAAGCACTACAGGAGGCTATTTAAACCACACCCGATGGATGAATCTTGCTTTGCGTTATTCTGCATCCTCTGCAGCAGAACGCTCATGTGTCTTCTGCATCTGATCCTGGGCCTAAGGAAAAAGGCTTACCATCCTGAATCCAGTCTTCAGCAACACCAATAAAGACAAGAAAGAACAGGTTAGCATTACGGTCTTCAGTGACAGCTCTTCACTTACCTGGTCCATCGGCTGTCACCAACGCCTCGCGCTGCATTCCGGCATCTGAAAGACAAAGGCTTACCTACTCTTCGTGCGCTCCGGAGGTCTTCACACTGCATTCCGGCATCTGAAAGACAAAAGCTTACCAACTCTTTGCACGCTCCGGAGGCCTTCGGCGCTGCATCCCGCATCTGAAAGACAAAACAAGGTGCGTTTAAAGACATTGGGGAACTTTAATACTCACGTGCCATTACTCCTTTCCACATCTAACCCAGTGGGTATTCCGGCACCCTGCAGCCGCTCCGAACTTGTACCTGCAAAATAAAAAGACAGTTAGAGCGCATCGTGAAACAGGCAACAAGCGCTTACTTACGTGCTTCCAGGCGCTTCTATTCATCACACGGGCTCCATCTTCAACTCACTTCAGCCTGTCATCCGCCATCGCCGGAACCCTGCAAAACAAGAAACATCATTACTAAAGACTTCAAAGACATTAAAATTACTCGAAACTTACCGTTCGTGCAATAAACGACGAACAGCAGTCCTCTGAAGTCAAGAGGCCATCTCCCCTTATCCAGTGAAGAAACTGGTTACAGCACCCTGCCCCGAGGCAGATGGAGAGCACGGCGTTCACTTACCTAAGGTGAGAGCGTTAACCTTTGGGGTTCTACAGGAGAAGAGAAAGGGAAGAAGAGAGAGACATTCAATAACCCAGTTCCTTAATCCCATATTTTCTATCTGCAGACATCTTACCCTTCGAGTCAGACATACAGTGCACAGAGGTCCAGCCCAAAGAGCCAGCCGTGTGTTACACATCACCTTTGAAGATACGGTATACGCCCAGTCAAGACCGGCGCCTCTACGGGAATCAGGTGAGCGTTACAGGTATACGTCGAGAGTTTTGTTGTCAGTTTGTACTGTTGTGCAGATTTCGTAGTCAGATTCCATTGTGGCATGACATGGTCTGTTAAGGCGTCTTCCGCTGATTTGTAAACGTCTGTGGTGACCAGCGAGTTAAAGATGTCGAGCACATTGTCTCCCATGTTTTCTTTTTTTTTTTTTTTATCTTTTTCTTTTTTTTATAACTCTGTTTATTGAGTTTGAACAGCACAACATAGAAAAACAAACATGGATCATCGGCATACATAGGATGAAGGCAGCATAGCATTAATAACAGTTAGAAGAAGCCCATAAGGCCGAGGACCGTGAGACAATAACAAAACAAGGCAGGTAAACAATGCTAACAGTGATATTAATCTATCCCCACCAGCGGATCTCAGTGAGCATCTAGCCATTTATCCCATATTTTTTGCTGCGCGCCTGTCCAGGTCGTTACTTCAACGGTTCAGGCACAGTGGGTCGGCAGATCCCCAATTAGCTGCAATAAGTCTTTTGCCTGCCCCCCATGCGATTGCCAGAAACATTTTCCCATATTTTGACAGGTCTACTTCACCCCAGATGCCTAAGAGAACCATTTTGGGATCCCTGGGGATTGGTGTCGCCAGGGCGGTAGAGATTGTACTAATACAGTCCTCCCAGAAGGCCTGTAACACCCGACAGTCCCATATCATGTGGTAGAAGGTGGCAGGTTAATTTTTGCATCAAACGCATGTCCCGTCTTCTAGTCCACCCCATCTGGCCATTACAGCACGTGAGTGGTATGAGCGATGGAGGATTCTCAACTGTATTAGCCTAAGCTTGGATTCCATACCAATTTCTCTAGGAGACCTTAATGCATCAACCCAATCTTCAGGTTCGAGGTGACCTACGTCCCTTTCCCACTTTGCTTTGAGGCCGTCTAGCTGTGTAGCCCCGAAGGAGTTGATGGCCTGGTAAAGAGTGGAGGTGACCTTAGAGGAGATGCGTTGCGGGAGAATATTGGTCTCGATGGGGGAGCAGGGAGGTATGATTGTCGTATCAGGGAATTGGGTGCGGATAGCGTGGGCTAGTTGCGCGTGCCGAAATCGGTCAATGGGTGCCAGGTCGAATTGTTTTCGGATGGTCTCAAAGCCCAGGAGGCGACTCCCTTGTATCACCTGTGCTAGTGTGTGTATTCCTTTTGCATGCCAGTGGCCAAAGGAGCCCATTCTCACTATTTCCGGGAGGAGCGCATTGTGCCATATGGGTTGTGATAGCGTTGGCTGTCCTTTCCAGCCGATTAGTTTGTGTGCGTCTCGCCAGGCGCGACGTATATGGTGGGTCATTTTGGGCAGCGCCGGGAGTTGGGCATGGGTGGCGTACAGGATTTGCAGCGCTGTCAACGGGGCCATGATCTCCAGTTCGATACGGATGTGTGGCAATGTGGGGTCTGCGTGCATCCAGTCGTTTACCACTCCTATCTGTGTCGCAAGGTAATAGGTGCGTATGCAGGGTAAACCGATGCCTCCCTCCCATACTGATCTCTGGAGCGTGTCAAGGGCGATCCGGGATTGTTTCCCGCCCCATAGCAGTGTGCGTAGGTACTTGTCAATGAATGCAAAGGTTTCTCGGGGGATGAGGAATGGGGCGCTCTGAAGAACATACAACAGCCTGGGGAGGGTCATCATTTTGAATAGCGCGGCTCTACCCATTAGCGATAGGGGAAGTGATTGCCAATGGGGGGTGACTCTGGTGAACCACTCAATTACTGGTTGTAGATTAAGTCGGGAATACTCCTCGAGTGTCGGGTCAAGCCGTATACCCAGGTATTTAAATTACTTAATAGAGACATGGTATGGGCAGGTCTCCGGGATCGCAAACTCGCCCCCCTGAATCGGGAAGAAGGATGGTTTTGGCTTCATTAACCTTTAGGCCCGCAAAATTCTGATATTCCCTGAGAATGAGGGAGACAGCCGGGCATGAGATGCACGGGTTACTGAGGTATAAGAGAAGGTCATCCGCATAGAGCGAAAGGCGGTCCTCTCCCCCTTCCGGCCAAACGGAACCGGTCCAGTTGGTATTGGCTCTAAGCTCAATTGCTAGCGGTTCAATGGCCAGGAGGAAGAGGAGTGGGGATAGCGGGCACCCCTGCCTCGTGCCCCTACCCAAGGGGAATGATTTGGAAGACCTGCCATTCACCCTCACCGTGGCTTCCGGGGATGCATAAAGAAGTTTTACCCATGATATAAATGTTTGCCCCAGGTTCATCCTAGCCATGATCGCCCACAGAGCTTCCCACCCCACGGAGTCAAACGCCTTTTCAAAGTCCACCGCCAGGAGGGCGAGTGGGGCTGGTATTTCTTTCGCTCTGCTCAGCGCCAGTTGGACTCTACGTAAGTTCATTCGAGTTGATTTATTGGGCATGAATCCACATTGGTCCGGGTGGACGAGGGTCTCAATCACCTGCAGTAGTCTATTGGCAAGTGTTCTGGCGAGGACCTTGGCCTCGCCGTTGATCAGGGATATCGGGCGGTAGGAGGCACATTCCTTCGGGGGGTTTTCCAGGCTTGTGTATGACTACAATGCATGCCTTCCTGAGGTCTGGGGGGAGTGCTCCTAGCTCTCTGCTGCGTAGGAGCATGCGGTGCATGTGGGTAGATAGTGTGCCACCGAGGCATTTCCACGTTTCCGTTGGGAATCCGTTGGGGCCTGGAGTTTTCCAGGACTGGAGCTGTGCCAGCGCCTCTTGCACCTATGTGTCAGTGATGTCAGCATTCAGGAGATCTGATTGGTGCTGTGGGAGTATCGGAACCTCAATTCGGTCGAGGTAGTGTGAGGGTACAACTGGCGGATGCTCAGTGGGTGGAGTGTAGAGATTTTTGTAGTAGTCGGTGAATGCCTCGACAATGTCAGAGTCTTCTGTCAGCAGTGTTCCATCTGGAGATCTAATGGCCCGTACATGTCCCCTGCTTTGTTCGCATCTTTCTAACCAGGCCAGAGTCTTGTTAGCTTTGTCGCCCCGTTCATATATTTGGCTTCGAACTAATTGGTGGGCCGTTCGTGCATTATCTAGAGATAGGTTGCTAAGGGCGTCTTGTGCCGTGAGCATCGCCTCTTTTGCTTCTTGGGTGCTGTGTACTAGGACTTGCTGTTCACACTCCAGGACTCGTGTTTCCGCTTCTCTGACCTTCTGGACTTGACGTTGTTGATAGGCGGAAACCGCTGAGATAGCTTCCCCCCGGAGGACCGTCTTGTACGCCTCCCAAATCGAGATTGGGCAGTCCACGCAGCCTTCATTGAGTTTGAAATATTCCGTTGTCTTTTTTTCAAGCTCCTCAGCGATTTCAGGGAGGCGGAGATGGTATGTGTTTAAGCTCCAGTTACGGTCTGGGTGGCGGCAGGAGTTTTTCATGGTTAGGAGGAGCGGAGAGTGGTCTGAAATTCCTCTTGCAAGGAATTCAGCGTCGAGAAGCCTGTGATTTATGTTGCGGGGGATAAAGGCATAATCGATCCTGGAGAACTATTTGTGGACGCCCGAATAGAAGGAAAAGCCAGCCTCGTTGTTAGGAAGCGAACGCCATGTGTCAGTCAGTCCCAAGGCCTCGGCGAACGCGGCGAGCGGTGTGGAGGTGGGGCGGGTTCCAGGTCTCCTATAGGATCTATCGACTGTGGTGTCCATTACTTCATTAAATTCCCCCCCAATCACCCAAGTATCGGCCTCTTCTTCCAGGAGCAAGCTCTGTAGTTCGGAGAGTAGTTCTTTCGCCAGCGTGGGGGGGGGCATAAATTGCTGCGAGGCCCCATTTCTCGCCCCAGATATCAGCTAGCAACAGTACATATCGGCCTCGGGGGTCGGTCTTGATCTTCCTTACCTGGAGGGGAACTCGTTTGTGAACAAGTATCATCGTGCCCCTGGCACCTTTCGTGAATCCGGCATGGTAGGTATGCGGATAATTGGACCTTTTGAAAAAGTTGGCGTTTGTGCCTATCAAGTGCATTTCATTTAGGAGGGCAATGTCTGGCGAGTGTCGGTTTAGGTACTGGAGCACCAATCTTCGCTTTATGCTGGAGCCAAGGCCATTGACGTTCCAGGACAGTATGGTTACCTTGTTGGAATTCAATCTATCTGCGTGAGTCTTCTTGTTGGGACATCTAGAAGGATCAGTGGCAATTGCGCTTTTTCTGGGGACATATGGCGGTTTCCTTCCAAGGGAGACATCCGAGGGTTGCCTCGCATTGAGGTGCCTGCTGAGTGGCTGATAATGGTGTCCACGGTCCTGGCCAAAGACAGCGTTTGTTTTCCTTGCCTACGTTTGTCGGCTTCAAGCCTTCTTGTCCCATGGTTCCTTAGGTCCCCCAAACGCCCCCCACCCTTTACTACCCCCTCCTCCCCCACCCCAACTGGGAGCACATGTCGCCCAAACATTAAACTTATAACTTGGTAAACTTCCTCGGGATAACCCTGACTGCGATAGCGCCCGCGTTGCATTGGGAGTGGCGGCTGCTATGTGAGCGCTTCCATGTTAATGCGTTGCAGCTTAGTCTCCCCCACTGCGTGGGCCTTACCCCTTTTCCGTGGGGGTCCCCGTCATGTCGTTTGCGTTGGCCGGAGATCGAGGGGGCGAGAGCCGCTCGGGTCGGGGCCTCTGTGTGGGGGGGCCCGGTGGTGTGCGCCTCGTTCTGGAATCCGAGAGAACTTGGGTTTCCAGCCAGTCCCATGCTTCTTTGGGAGTGTAAAATAGATGAGTGGTGCCCTCATAGTGGACTTTGAGCGATGCCGGGAAAAGTAAAGCATATTTGATAGAAAGCGACCGAAGTTTCTTCTTGACTGAGTCAAAAGATTGGCGGGCCTTTTGGACTTCCTTGGTGTAGTCGGGGTAGAACCCGACCCTATAGCCGCTGTATGTGATCGAGCCGGAGGTCCTTGCCATTTGTAGGATCGCATCTCGATCACGGTAGTTCAGCAGGCGTGCGATTATCGTTCTAGGCGGGGCGCCCGGGGTAGGTGGGCCGGTGGGGACTCTGTGCACCCTTTCTATGGAGAAGAATTTGGACAGTTTTTTGGGGGCGAAGACATGAGTTAGCCAATCCTCCAGGAACAGTTCAGCACTGGGGCCTTCCTCCTTCTCCGGTATTCCGAGGATCCTGAGTTATTGCGCCACGCTCTCCCTTCGCTGTCCTCAGCACGGTATTCCAGTTGGGCAATTTTTTGGGTGATCGCGGCAAGTTGTTGCTCCAAGCGGTGCACCGTGTCTTCTGTGTCCGACACTCTCTGTTCCGCCTCTCTGGCCGATAGATTGCAGAGGTCTTGGCGTATGAGGGACACCTTGGTGGATATGCCACCTATTTTAAGTTACAGCGATGTCCTCGATTCCCCAATCGCTCTCATGAGGTCCGTCAAGGAAATTGGGGGGTCCTGAGGCTCATCGCTGGCCCCTTCGTTTTCTGGGGGCTGAGGTCCGCGGCGTGGAGGGGCCTCCACGGTGTAGAGGTCCATTTTGCTTTGCAGTGTTTGTCGCTTGGTCTTTTCTTTCCCCATGTCGCGGTTGGTCGGCCCCGTGCAGTGTGGGCACAGCCGCTTCAAGTGTTCACCCAAGGGGTGGGTGTAGGGTTTGGAAAAGGGCTAGCGTATGCCAAGCGGGTGTGCTCAAGCAGCGCAGGAGCCCATTGTGTGTCCGTATGCTTAATATAGTTCGTTGGCAGCGTATCTCCGGCAAGGGGGAGCGCAGCCCCCGATTCTCCTTGTCCTGCTGCAGCTCGACCCCGGTGCCACTGTCCTGCTGATTGGGGGGAGGGGGGAAAAGACCTGCAGCGTAGGCCCAAGCCGCAGGCAGTCAGCCGCGGAGCCTCACCCGCTCACTTCGCCGACGGGCCAGGAGAAGCGCCTTGAGGATTCGGCCAGTGTCGGGTCGACAGAGGAGATCGCTGTGGGTCTCCAGCGGTATCTACAGGGCGCCGGTTCTTGGAGTCCGGTTGTCTCTGTGTGCCTTCTCAAGGAGGGTTCCCCGCGCACGCCATGTCGTGGAGGGGGCGGGCGCTGCGTCAGGGCCTCAACTGCTGCGCCTCGTCCGTCTGCCGACTTCGGGAAGGATCTCGCGTCTCCTACTCCGATTTTCTTCGGGGTTGCGGGCACTGGTTCTCTACTGCATCCGCTACCCCCGGGCACAGCCGGGGTGGGAATAATACACTTTAACGGGAGTTCTTGCAGGATAATTGTAGCGGCCGCCGGGAGCTGAGGCGATTAGGTCTGCATGCGTCGGGCGCGCATGCGCAGTGTCGTCTCCCATGTTTAACAGTTGGTGAGATCTCATCTTTCTGGGGGGGTGTTACATCGATACAGTCCATGGTCATCTCAAATGTTTGGATCCAAAGGGCCCACCAAGGTACCACTGAGGATGGGTCAAAGGGCCCAGTACTGTTCCTAGGCCAACTTGGCTCTGCGTTGCAGGGCCTTGCAAGGCCTATTGTGCTGGTGAAATCGCTCCATGGAGCATTTGGAGCGTTGCAGTATGATCCATGGGTGTGGGGCCATCATGCACGCTTGTCCCCAGTGTTGGATCGACTGTGTGAGCCGAGGCACTGAGCTGTGTGGGTGAGCATGAGCCAGCGCGCAACGACCACACATCAGCCCATTAGCAGTTTTGTCGCGGGAGTACCAACTTCCTTTTTCGGAAGTCCCTGCATCTGCTGCTTTATTTTGCCACAGCCCGCTCTTCAAGGTGACGTGGTATGAATATAACACTAGCCACGCCCCCACACCAGGCACTCTTAAGCAAGAAGGCGCCAAGCTGAAGTTAAGTTTGGCAACAAAAACTGAAGCCCTGAAAAGGAGGTCTACAAGAAGTAATATACGCCTGCTCGGATTGTCAAAAACAACTTGCATGAAAGGGAAAATGTATAAGTAGACTTGCTTTGTACGATTCTTGATGATCCCTAAATTTCACAGCAGTTTAAGGTTGGGCGTGCCTTTGCTCGCTTGTCTTACGCCCCCTGCCTGGTTCACCTACAAGGGCGGCCATCATTAGGGAACCTAAGCACGGAGACGAATGTGCTCTTGAATGTAGCCGGAGAAAGGGAAACCTTACAATACCAAAGTGTCACTCTGTCCCTTTGTCCGGATTTTACACCTTCAACATGAAGCGCACCCTTGCAAGAAGTGAAACACAAACTGCATTCAAAATGGACAAAAATACGCTATGCTATACCCTACAAACCTGAAAACATTTCAAAAGGATTGCAGTAGCTTTTTCATTATCCTAAAAGATGTAGAGGAATTTACGAGGAAACCGCTACAATCTTTTTATTCTTCACACAAAACCTATGCTAATACTAACTCATAGGTTCTTGCCCCTATGTTATAAAGGCAATGACAAAAAGGTTGCTTGTCAGGATTTTATTCTAAACAATAAAGTCCTCTTTCCAGAATCCTATCCTAGCCTGAGTTCTGTCCCTACCACGTAAAAAAGAAATGCAAATCTAACAAGAATATTCATTGGACCCTGGCCCCAATAAGTGAATAATGGCTGGTTTCTGACCCTCTGCTTGTGTCTTTCTCAGTGAGGCTTCTGGCCCCAGGAGCACAGTTTTTCAAGCAAGTCCATTTGAGTGTCTCTTTAATCATTCGCTTGTTTGTATAGTTCAGTCAAGTTTCAGTAGTGTCTCGCGTCCTCTTGTCTTTAAATGGAAACGTCATCTTGGGGTGTTACTTTGTTTGCCCCGCTTTGGAAGGGGAAGGGTGGGTCTTCTCGCTTTCTCCCCATCTTGGGACTTCACTGCTCCTTGGGGTCCTTTCATTCTTACCCCACCTTGGGCTCGGCTCTGTTCACCCTGTCTTGGGTCTTCTCTCTCTCTCTCTCTCTCTCCCCTGCCTTGGGCTCTTCTCCCTCCTACCCAACATGGGGCTTCGCTTGGTTCATCTCGCCTTGGGTTCCTTGGTCTTAACCTGCTGCCTGACCACTGGAACCATGATCCTGCTCACTGGAAGTAACAGTTCCTGCAGGTGCTTTCTGTTAACAGTCCTGGTTTGGAAATGCAGAATAAAGGACTCCCCTTACCCCTGGCAGCCATGGGCACAGTCTCCGAGCAATCCAAGTTACTGCCTTAAACCACTTTTGAGCAACACCAAGCCGAACAACGCCTGCCTGTATTGTGTTTCTTAGTATCACATGCTATGGCTGCTTGTTGACGGGCAGACTACGCTGAGTCTCTTCCACAGTAATTGTCTAGAACCGTGGATCAGTCCAGTTCAGCTCTGAAGGACAAAAACTAGGCATTTGAAGGTATTTGAAATGGCCCTGTCCCTCTCGTCTACTTTAAAGGACCCTGGTGACTTTTGAACTGCGTCACTACTTTTTTTAAAGACATACCCCACTACCTTTGACATTTTACTTCTGAAATCTTTACCTGAGCACCCCTGTCTTCAAACCCAGAGTGCCTCTATATCTGAAGGTCTGCCTTCTCAGTGTGCATTTTTGTTCATTTAAAGATCCTATTTTTATAGGACTTTGGTTGGACATATTTCTTTTTTTAAAAAGATTTGTAAAAGCTCCCACCACTCCCACCAAGCGTTTATCCTATCCCCGGTCTGAGCTACTTCAAACGGGGAAGGCGTGATAGCAGCTTTGCCTGTTTCAACTTTAAGTTTGCCATCACTACTGGTTTAGTGGTATTTTCTGGCTGAGTGGGCACTTTACCCAGTACTCATCCCTGTACTCCTGTAGAGCAGTGCACATTTTGTCACGGGTACCTAAAGCAGGAAAAAATAATTTACGTTTCTATGTTTACTACTGGCGTTTCACTACCATTACCCACGGCAAAGGGGCCACTGGGATGGCTGCAGTTGAGGACCGAGTGAACACATTTTTTGTCTTTTTTCTAGTTGTGGAATAACCAGGGTGTGATTTCAAACATAATTATGTCCACAGCAGGTGATACACATAGAGGCTTTTCCTGTCAAGTGTGCCTTTACAATAGGTAGCTGGGTGAATGATGATAAGATGGTTGCATGCAGGGTCTTGGAGGGGCAACATGGGACGGAGAAAAACATAAATAGCCTATTACAGGTTATTAATATGCATTCAGTTCTTGCATGTGGGTTGTTCTTGGAAGAGATGGGCTAAGATTATGGGGTACGGTTGTGACACGCCTGCTCCCTGGTTAGTGAGTATTTCATCATAAATTAAAGATTATTAGTAATGGTCTAGCTTTTGTGATGGGGCTCGGCAGTCCAGTGGAAGGAGGGGAGTAGCATGAATGAGTGGAATTGACAGAAGGCGCAGTGGATGCAGGGATTGGGGAGGTTCAGGAGAGATGAGGGTTTCAGTGTTCAATGGGAACATAGAAATAGTCAGCTAGGCAAGGGGGCAAAGGGCAGGTATAGATTTGTGGATGTGTAGGAATTTAAGTGGGA